>NW_025421491.1:2965436-5930873 GCF_011764305.1 Mustela putorius furo | reverse complement strand
CTTCTCATTCTCCCTCACATTTTGGTAGGGCCATATGACTAATTCTCACCAATGGAATGTGAGCAGAAATAAGCATGTGTGGTCACTTCTGGTGTAAAGGTTCACATTTTCTTCTCTATTCCATCATCTGGTTTTCATGCAAAGGATAACCAGGAGAGGCAGCAAGTAGAAATGCAGAACCGAAATCAGCTTGCTACCTAATAAAAATATAGGGCAGATGTCTACAATCCCAGGAACACATGCATGGGTATACTATTTGAGATGGAGTACATTTCTATTACATTAAGCCATTGAAATGACATGTTTTGTTTATTCTCAGTTATAGATTTATTTTTTAAAAAAATGTATAACATAGCCAAAAGATGATGCTGTGTGGTCCCAGAATTTTAAGTGAATGTTGTTTCTCTGGTTTTTATTAGAAATATTTATTTTGTTATCTGCAAAACTTACAAAAGCATAGATCTGGAAATAACTATCAGAAATATGGGTAGAACATCTTCTATAATCCACACAAACATTTGTTGAAGTCTATAAAACATATATTTCAAAACAAGTAGGGGCACTTGGGTGGGATCAGTTGGTTAAGCATTTGCCTTGAGTTTCGGTCATGATCCTAGGGATAGCACCCAACTTCGGGCATCTTGCTCAGTGGGGAGCCTGCTTCTCCCTCTCCCTCTGCTGCTCCCCATGTTTCTTCTCTATTTCTCTCTCTATCAAATACATTAATAAGTAAATAAAATATTTAAAAACAAAATAAAAGAAAAATAAGTAATAAACACTATGTTCCTATAATGGTAGGTAAATCGAAATAAAATCCCAGCTGAAAAGTGCCTCCTGACCTCTTCAACCAGTCCGGAGCCTTCAGTTTCTGCAGCTTTCCAGTGCCCAGGTTGTGGAAGGATTTCCCACTGCCTGCTTATGAGTCTGCTTTCCACGTCTGCTAATTCAGTTAGCATTTGCCCCTAGGTCTTCCAACTTAATTACATTTTGTTGCTGTTTAATCCTCCTTCATTCTTTTTATTTATGTAGGCATATGACTTTTGTTTTGGGGGAAAAATCCTTTGTTGACATATTTGTGAGGTCTTAGGAGGATGTGGAACCAGATATATATCAAATACACCCTGCCTATTTGTAAAATTAAGGTATTCTTAATAGTAGTATCAACACAGTTTGGTGATGCTGGAAACTGTGTTTTGGAAAGGCAGAGTAGTTTCTTGAGAGGGAAATGCCTGCTTTTTATCAAAACAACTATCCTGTTAGGAATGGTGATCTGACCACCAACCTTCGTTGCCTAAATGACTCATGTCATTAAAATAGAACGGGCATGGTCAATAGAATCCACCCAGGTTTGTTATAAATAGCCAGGATCTTTCGTGGGGAATTTAATCTCATTCTCCTGGAATCCAAACCTTGTACCAATTTACTCTGGGCTAGGAATGTACTTTTGTTTTTCTCCTATGAAGAAAAGTATGAAAATGTAGTTATACAGTTTGTTCTTGAATATGTTGGGTTTGGTAGGGTCAGGACACTTCTTCTCAAAAGGGCCAGATAATAAATATACTGGCCTTGTGGACCATATGGTTCTTGTCACACTACTCAACTTTGTCACTCAACAGCTGTCATAGACAGCAGGCAAACAAAGTGGGTACTATTGGAGTGTATTGGGATAGCCTGATAGCTGGGTATGGCCATAGAGGATTTTTTTTTTTAAGATTTTATTTATTTATATGAGAGAGAGAGAGAACATCTGTGAGTTGGGTGGGTGGCGGGGGAGGTGGTCAGAAGGAGAAGGACAGAATCTCAAGCAGACACAGAGCTCAATCCCAGGACTCTGAGATCATGACCTGAGCCATAATCAAGAGCTGGACGATCAACTGACTGAGCCACCCTTGGGGGCATTTTAAATGAGGCATTTCAGTAGCCCAGATAACAATGTAAGAAAATAAATTATTATCATCTAACACATCACTGCAAACTACTAAACAAATATCAGCTCCTGAAAACTAATTTTTAGCTAATTGGGAATTTCTTTTTATCCAGGAGATTACCCCACAGCTGCTAAAACATACGTACTTATATACACCATCTGTAATAAAATAAAATAAAAAAACATGGTTAGCTAAGGTAAAAAATGATAGAAAACTGTTTGGAGTGATATTTCCTTTGTTTTTATTTCATCTTTTCAAGTTCAGGGAGCTCTAAAGATAGGGTGGTATGCCTATCCTCAAACCTTAGCATGTACAAGGATCACTTGGGGGGCTTTTTAAACTACAAATTACTGAAGCCCACTACCTGGTTTGGTAGATCTGGCATGGTGCCTGGAAATTTGAATTTCCAACTTTCCAAGTGTTACTATTTCAATAGAACCACCCAGGGAAATCTTCACTCAACACCTACTTAAATAAATTCTCTTGGATTGCGATCTGGGCATATGAATTCTTAAAAATTCCACCCTGAGATTTCAGTATCCAGATGGATTTGAAATCAGTGGCTAGATTTCATATATATATATATATATATTATATATATATATATATATAATATATATATATATATATATATAAATATGTTTATATAACATACAATATATATTTTGTACATTTTATAATAAATATGTTATATTTATATTTTATATTTATATATTACATATTATATATTTATATATATTCTTTCCCCTTCAGTGCTTTTGTTGAATAATTCTGTTTTGAAATCTTGTTTGTATCTGGCTATCAGTAAACTGACTTATTAGTTATTAAAAATGGACTTGAAAAAGGACAACATCTCCATTTGAGATATTCACAAATATTGGACAATTGCTTATAACCCTAGAAAACTAAACTTCTACTTTTCCACTCTGGTTTGTCATGAATAAGGAAAACTGATGAAGAAGTCTGTTTCCCACTCTCCTTCCAGACTGATGATTATGACCCCAATGATAGTGACGATGATGATTTAACCGATGCATAGACTGATGTCTTTCTACATTTCTATTTACTAGCACTGTGTTAGCTTGGATAAGTAATTGTGTCAACTGGAAAACTGAGTTCACTTTATAATACATCCCATATTAGATTTTAGAGTACTATATTAGATTTTTAGGGTATTTTTTTCCTTTGTTGCTATCTTAACTGGCAAGACCACCTGTGATTTCAAAACAGAGTCACATTTAAAAAGCATGTGCACTGGAATACCTGTGGATTTATGGGAAGTGGTAAAACAGAAAGAGGGATTGCATAAGACTGGACAGTGCAGTTGGGTAATTTTTCTTAGAAAACAACCATAATTCTTATTTTTTATTATAAATATCAAGTGATTTGGGGGAGATTCAAAAGCAATAAATTATTTTCAATGTCTCTGTATATTTTTAAAATAATACTGTGTTTTATGACTGCATTCCATTTTTTCTTAATCATTCTCTTAAATAAGTTAGGCTTTTAAAACTGTTTTCTTTGAAGTTCAGAGTTCAATCCTCAAAAGTTTATGTCTTTCTTCTTTGCCCTTTATTTGCTTGTTTGTTTCCTGTTTGCTTCTACCAGGATTCCAGTTCAAGTGGAAAACTACTGGACTTCCTTTGTAGGAGGTCTCTGTTTGTAGACCCCATGCGCCTTTATGTATATGACTTTGCATTGACCTTCTACTTGTGAGCAGAGCTTTAAAAACACATGAGAACTTCTGGACTTTCCTTCCAAAGGTTTTAATCCTTTTTGAGAACTCTGACCCTTTAATATATAGTTTTATTAATTGTAGGACAGGACAATAAGAAAATGCTGTATACAAATTATTTATTTCTTACTTTTAAAGATCACAGTCTAGTGTTCTATAACCATCACCCGAGGGGGAAATAGGAAACCTCAATCATACTCACCTTGTTATTTTCCTTTTTGAAATCATGGAATTGCATAAATAGACATTTGGGAAGGTCCTTCAACACTGCAATAAATTGAATTTTGAGTATCAATAACTTTGGAATAAATGTAATTTTCAAAGGCATATTTTTATTTTTTTTAATTTTTTTATTTTTTATAAACATATATTTTTATCCCCAGAGCATATTTTTATTTTTAAATTTATTTTTATTATTTATTTTTAAGTTTTTATTTTAATTCCAGTTAGTTATGTTAGTTATATTAGTTATACAGTGTTGTGTTATGTTATATTGGCTGTATAATATGGTGATTCAAGAATTCTATATGTCACTCAGTGCTCATCACAAGTGTCCTCTTTGGGGTGTCTGGATGACCCTAGTTGGTTAAGTGTCTCAGTCTTTTTTTTTTTTTTTTAAGGTTTTATTCATTTATTTGACAGAGAGAGATCACAAGTAGGCAGAGAGGTAGGCAGAGAAAGAGACGGGGGAAGCAGGCTCCCGGCCAAGCAGAGAGCTCAATGCAGGGCTTGATCCTAGGACCTTGACATCATGACCTGAGCTGAAGGCAGAGGCTTAACCCACTGAGCCACCCAGGTGCCCAAGTGTTTCACTCTTGATTTCAACTAAGGTCATGATCTCAAGGTCCTGGGCTGAAACCCTGCATTGGGATTCACACTCTGGAGAGTTTGCTTGAGGATTCTCTCTCTCCCTTTCCTTCTGCCCTCCCCCTGCTCAAGTACACACACTCTCTCTCTATCTCTCTAAAATAAATAAATTAACTTAAATTAATAAATTAAACAATAACAACAACAACAAAAACAACAAGCCAAGTGCCCTCCTTAATCACTATCATCTATTTCACCCATCTTTCCACCGTTCTCCCCTCTGGTAACCATCAATTTTCTCTCCCTGGTCAAATGCATATATTTGATCTCTTGCTCTAATCTCAAAATCATTTGATCTGCAGATGATAGAATTGTCAATAAATGAAAATATGAAAAAAAAAGAAGGAAAAATATAATGGTTTGGCAGAAAGCATAAGGCAATCTAGTCCTTTGTTACCTTTAACAATTTGATAATGGGTATTCTACAACAATGTGGAGTTAGATTACACCACCAATTGTTTTGTCCTGGGAGAAAATCCAATTAGGAGAGAAAACCCAGCCTCACAATTATTTTATGTGTCACTTCTGCTGTCTTGGTCAAATACCCCAATCCTATGATTGCTTAGTTATTATGAGTTTTACTGACCTTTCCCACACACTTTGAAAATCCATTCGAATTCCTTTCCTCCCTTGCGGTTTCTTCTCTTAGAATTCATTTTACTCTACCTCAAAATTTTCTGTTTTCGTTTCCTGTTTTCACTCTCTTTTGGCCACTGTTTTTCCTTGCTGGTGAGATTAGTTACTTCCCCATTAACTCAGCCATGAATTTTTCTACACTGGACAGACACGGATGGCAGAAACTTGAGGAGACGAGACTCTGCCATTTTTCGTTTTGTTATCATGAAGAAGAAAGGAGTGGTGCATTGTGAGCTGCCATGTTTTGGGAGACAGGTTTTAAAATGTTCAGATAAAGTAATCCCATAGCTTGAAATTATGAAAAATATGTTTTAAGAGAAGAGATAAACTTAAAAATAATATAATTCTAACTGTAATCACAGATGTTATCAAGACTGAATAAAGGGTGACAAAGACTTTAAAATGATATCTCCACAATTAAATAATGGAAAGAAAACAACATAGTACTGAAGTAGTGAACAGTAATGAAGTTTGGAGCTAAACCACCTGACTTTGAATCTATCTACAGTATTGACTCACTGAGGAATACCAACCATCAAGTTACTCAAGCTCTCAATGCTTCAGTTTTCCATCTAAGTAGTAGAGGACATAATTTTACCAATACTTCAGGTTTTTGTGAAAACAAAATCAATAATACATGTAAAAAAAATTACCAAGCTCACTAGCATTTGGCATGTAGCAAAAATATAAATCTTTGGTACTATTTTAAAGGAAAAGTTACAGAACATGGATGACAAAGAATGTTATAAAATTAATACATTGAGATAGTTATAGGAGAAAAATATCCTCAATTGAGCAGAGTCATACAAACCATAGTTTTCTCCCATTACCACAATATGATGAACGAGAAAGATAAGCTCTCTGTGTTCAGTAACGCAACACTGATGGAAAAAAGAAAAACAAATAAACCCTCATTTTTTTCTCGTAAACTATCTGGTCTGAATGATCTACAGGAGGAAAGAGATAGGAATGAACATAATTTAAATTCAAGATAAATGAACACTGGATAAGCAAACATGTAGGATGTTTTAAATTATAAATAGTCTTGTTTTTAGAATAAATTGTATGTGATTTATCAAGATTTGAATGAAAAAGTGGAGATTGAGAAGGTTCTGGAAAGCTGGAGAAAAGCAAATGTCTTTCAGCATTCCAAAAAGGAAGAGAGTGAATTCCACACTTATCATGGCAGTAATAGTATTAGTTAGAAAGGAGTAGCAGCAGCAGAAATAATAGGTAATGACAATGGTGTACTTAGTATATGAATTGCTTCAATTAGTTATAACTTCAAAAATTGTATATGAAAAAATTATGTAAAGTGCATATTGTTATTATTCAGATTTTACATATAAGATAAATGAGAAAAAGAAGTGAAGGTTCTGGAACTATGCATTATGGAGAATGAATAGAACCCAAGCAGCCTGACTCAGGTGTCCTCATTTTAACCTTATTTCAGTACTGAACAACGTACATTTTTCATGTGTATTTAATTGACATTTGCAGAGGCATGCTGCATCAAATACCTAATGTAAATAATATGTAGGCTTTATTTTAAGAATAATTTTGAGAGAAATAAAATGCATAGTAACTTTTCAACTGCTCTTTTTTTTGCTAAGACAAAAATTATAATTTGATCTTTGGTCAAAGTGACTTGGCTTATAATACCACACATTCGCCTGGTGTCTTTATTGAATTTTGTATTGTTTAATTTTCTAGCTAGTTGATTTATGACATCTTGGCATCTTTCTAGCAAAAACTGATGACATGCAAAACAGTGATAAAATGGGATCTTCAAGCACAGCACAAAGTTGATGCTTCGACCCTCTTTGTTGATAGTGTAAAGACTAGCAAATATACTAAAAGGGCTACACCCTCTTCTTCTGTCAAATATCAAGATGAAACAAAATCTTTGGGGAATATAATCTAAAATCATTGCTTGAAAGCTAGTGGCCTGTTTGTTCTCACATTTGTTCACTTTCTCATTCACTATCCCTTGCCTTTGATGTCTATAGATCTTTTGGAGGCCTGATTTCGAGTATGGAAGATTGGGTATTAGATACTAAGTTGACAATCTTCTTCTTTCTGGATCCTGTCATCCTGGTCCTGTTACAGCATCCATTCCTTAGGCATTGCCTGTAGGTCAGAGCTAGTCGGCCCTCCACTCTCCTGCTTGCCAACTTCTACACTGAGGTCTGGACCAGATATCTTATTTTCTAAGAAGTTCTAACTCTTCTTGGATCATCTACATTTCAGTTCTCAATTTCAGCCTCTCATAGAGATATAACCGCATTTTCTCCCTGCATTGTTCTCATACTTGGTTCATTCCCCACTGAGGCACTAGCCAGGGTTAAGACAACACAAGGGCAGGGTTTGTCCTATTTCTCTATGTGACAGCAGCCTGCCACAGGATGACAAAAGTAAAAATATTAAGGAATGCCTTTTATTTCTTTTCAAATTATTTTTTATTATGTTATGTTAGTTACCACATAGTATATCATTAATTTTTGATGTAATGTTCCAAGATTCATTGTTTACATATAACAGCCAGTGCTCCATGCAATACATGCCCTCCTTAATACCCATCACCATGCCAACCCATCCCCCACCCACTCCCCTCTAAAACCCTCAGTTTGTTTCTTGGGAACAAACTCTCATGGTTCATCTCCACCTCCAATTTCTGCCCCCCTTCATTCTGCCCTTCCTTCTCCTAATGTCCTTCATGCTATTCCTTGTGTTCCACAAGTAAGTGAAACCTTATGATAATTGTCTTTCTATGCTTGACTTACTTCATTCAGCATGATCACCTTCAGTCCTATCTATGTTGATGTAACAGGTGGGTAGTGATCCTTTCTGATGGCTGAGTAATACTCCATTGTATAATGGACCACATCTTCTTTATCCATTCGTCTGTTGAAGGGTATCTTGGTTCTTTCCACAGTTTAGTTACTATGGCCATTGTTTCTATGAATGCTGGGGTGTATATGGCTCTTCTTCTCCCTACATCTGTATCTTTGGGGTAAACACCCGGAGGTGCAATTGCCAAGTTATGAGGTAGCTCTGTTTTTAACTTTTTGAGGAGTCTCCATACTGTTTTCCAAAGTAGCTCCACCAACTTGCATTCTCACCAACAGTTTAAGAGGGTTACCCTTTCTACACATCCTCTCCAACATTTTACTGTTTCTTGCCTTGTTAATTTTTTTTCCAAAGGAATGTCTTTTCTTAATGTTAACTATAGCTTGCTCACTTAGCCATAGTTTGAAATATGCTATAAAGAGACTGGTGTTAAAACTCTGAGCAGCCCTTAAAAAACTAATAAATGCAATAGATCTTCTATTTATCCTTCAAATATCAGCATGGGCCACCATCTCAGATGGCTTTCATGAGCTTCACATCTGTAGAGCTCATCATGCTTCTTCCCATCTCCATGGCACCGCACTTTTGAAAAGTATTTGAGGAATTCCATTACTCTTAGGTTAAGATACAAACTCACTCATATTATGTTGCAAGTCATCTATCATCTGGCCCCGGCCATTCTATTTAGTCACATAATATTCTTTCTGACCGCCATGTTCCAGTAGTGCCAAACTCCTACACTACATGTATTACTATACTATCCATTCCACTAGTGTCTCTAAGTTTTTACACCTGCTGCTTTCTCTGCTATAAATTACTTCGAACCCCTTTCTCAATCCTCTTACATCTTTATCTGACTGAATTTTAATAAGCATCTGGCCTCAGTTTATGCAACTTCCTCTTGGGAAGTATCCTGATCCCTAATGACTGACATACATATCTACAGTTGTCACAGCACAGAAAATTTATATTTCCAACAGCATTATTTATTTGTCTTTGCACCTCAAAAGATGTTTTAAGTTTCTTGTAGCCAGGAATGTTTCATTTATTTATTTATTTATTTATCTATATTTATTTATTTGAGAGAGACAGAGAGAGAGAGCAAGGGGGGGGGTGAGGGAGGGGAAAGGGACTCTCCAGCAGATTCCACACTGAATGTGGAGCCTGATGTGAGGCTTGATCACACTACCCTAAGATCACAACCTGAGCTGAAACCAAGAATTGGTCACTTAACCTCCTGAGCCACTCAGGTGCCCTTCCTTTGTCTTTGTATTTCTATAACTTGGTATAATAACAGGCTAGTGGAATATAATGGATGCTCAAATTCTAAAGCATGTACACCTTTGTAAAGCCCTACCAACTGTTCTAGGTGCTACTATTCTGAATCCATTGTAATTCAAATCTCCTACTTTCATATTTTATTGTTGATCAAAACATTGTATAGTATTTCACTTTTCATGAGCTGTTGTTGGTTGAGTGTTTTATTTACACAATTCCACTGAACAGTTTTCTGAGAAAGTAGTGTGGGTCTCCCATTTTTCATGTATTATTGCACCATTCTGGGATAGTTCTTTATAGTATAGCATACATGATTTTCATTAGTAAAGAGAAAAAATGATCTCATAAAGAAAAGTAAATTTTTGCCTTGGTAGTAGGGCTTATGTCTCATTGGAGTAAAGTCTTTTTAGACTCATTCTAGCAAAGCTGAAAAACACATATGAAAAAAGATAATGCTAATAAGCAAGTAACTTAACTGCCCATCAAAATAAAAGCCCACAGTCATTAAAGAATCACAACAGAACACTCCGGACACTCAGCAATCTAAATTCTCAATACTCAACATTCAATAAAAAACTATGAAACATTCTAGGGAGCAAGAAAACATTACCCATAATAAGGAGATAAATCAGTATAAATAGATGTTTTCATGTTTCTGTATTTGATGGTTTGGCATCTTGGAATCCCTGTCAGGGTCAGCCAATTCCTAGGGATAGTAAAGGAATTTACTATAAGCCTGCCTTTCACATGAAAGCCAAACAATCCAGAGGCCTACACCGCAACCAGCTACTTTATCCAGCTTTCTCACTCAGGTTCACTTGTCCCCTGTCCTAATTACCTGAGGTCCAGGTGCCAACAACTGGAGAAAACTCCTATGCCATAGAGCTTGCTGAAATTGCTCAGATTACTTAATCTCAAAACCCTGCTTACTCTGCTTTTCCCATTTCTGTCTACGGGAGCCACAGTGAAGACCCTAGCCCACATTTCTTTTTACTCCCTCTGCCTTCTGATGGACCCTGTGTGACCCGTCCTGCAATGGCGTGCCCCTTCCTCTTGAGATTGTGAATATAACCCTATCCTCCCCATGGCAATAGTCTTCTGGTCTATTGGGCTTGCGACATCTGCTTAATAATAAAACCCACATTTTAAAACTGTGTTAGAGATGATGTAATTTATAGTCAAGCATGTCAAAATAACTTGTATAACCATATTCAAATGCTCCAGTTTTTAAAGAAGAACATAAAGATAATAAGAGAGGGAAGGAGAAGAGAGAAGCAGATATTTAAAAATGGAAATAGTTTAAAAAAAAACAAACTATCCAGATGAAACACAAAGAGAAAAGTCTAAAAATAAATAAATAAATAAATAAATAAATACATAAATAAATAAATCGAACCTTAGCCACTTCCGGGACAGTATTAAGCGGTTTATCAGCTGTGTGATGGAAGTCTCTGAACGGGGAGGGAGCCAGAAAGATATTTGAAGAAATATTGACCAAAGTTTCCTAAATTTGATGAAAACTCTACCAACTCACATTTCGCACAAAGATAAAAGAAGAAGATATTAATATACAAGCTTGAAGACTTTTTCTGTGTACATATATACACATATGTTCTCTGCACACAGAAAGGAAACAAGCAAGTAAGCAAGCAAAAGAAAGCAGGAAGGAAGGAAGGAAATAAACATCCCACCTTTTTATCAAATTAGTAAATACAATGATAAAGTGAACCTTAAAAGTATCTTCAGATAAAAGACACATTAACTTCTAATGAATAAACAGGAAAGCAATTGCACACCTTACAATAGATGCTACTGAAGTCTGTGAATAACATCTTTAATATCTAGAAAGGCCCCTGGGGGACACAGTTCAACCCACAGGACCATCCATTCAAGAGCTGGATAAGTGGAGACTGAACTGTGCAAATGCCTGTATTGGTTGGAGGTAATTAACTCGTGTTCGCATAGAATTGATTGTTATGAAGAAGATAAAATGATGAAAATGGCAATACAACAAGACTGACAGTGTCTGTAGCATAATGGATTAGCTGGACAAAGTGAGAGAGCAGAAAAATTTTGAATTAAAAATTAAATTTATTTAATTTAAATAAATTAAATAAAAAGAAATTAAAACAGGGGTTCCTTGTTGGCTCAGTGGGTTAAGCCTCTGCCTTCAGCTCAGGTCATGATCTCAGGGTCCTGGGATTGAGCTCCACATCGGGCTCTCTGCTCAGTGGGGAGCCTGCTTCCCCCTCTCTCTCTGCCTGCCTCTCTGCTTATTTGTGATCTCTCCCTCTTCAAATAAATAAATAAAACCTTTAAAAAAAGATATTAAGACACCTTTCCCTCTGCATTAGAAAATGATTTTTTTTAAATTATACTGCCAATTTAGGCTTATAAATTCTCTGATTAAAAATATGTTACAGAGGCATCTGGATGGCTCAGTGGGTAAAGCCTCAGCCTTTGGCTCAGGTCATGATCCCAGGGTCCTAGGATCGAGCCCTGCATCGGGCTCTCTGCTCAGTGGAAAGCCTACTTCCTCCTCTCTCTCTGCCTGCCTCTCTGCTTACTGTGATTTCTGTCTGTCAAATAAATAAATAAAATTTAAAAAAACAAAGTAGGTTACAGTCTCATTTCTCCAGGGCTTGGTTACTAAGTACTAGGTTTTAGAAAAATTACTATTACTACTATTATTATTATACCAATTGGGGATAATGATCATTTTTCTCTATTTCTTTTCACTGTTAAGTCAGGGTATGAGTTAAATAAAATTCCATGAATAAATTTATCACTATGAAATGAAATTTGCCTCACTGTGGTTTTAGTATTGCATTGGTTATATCAGATGATGTTTCAAAGTTCTTTTCTCGACCACAATAAAATCTCAGTCTTGACATATCCACTGAAAACAGAATAGATTCTTTTGACCCAAAACTATAACTAATGGCAAAGTAGTAGAAAAATCACACCCATGTAAAGATAGATACATTGCTCTTACTTCTACAGAAACAAATACTGGGTGCATTATTAAAAATGAAGTCATGTTTTAATATTTTTTGGATCAAGAATTAAGTGTTAATTTATTCCTTCCCTGAATTTGTTGAAAACTATTTTTGTAGCTTGAGGTACACTTGAAGAAATCAGGAATCTGGACTTGACTCAAGATTCCACCATTTTTTCTAGGTCTTTTGTTTTGCTGTGTTTTCTCACAGCTGACCATCTTTCTGCATAAAACAAGCCAGTCAACAGCTCTGGAGCCTTGACTATCTAAACTTTAACCACACAGGAAGAGATGGAATCTATTTGCTACAGCTCCTAAATATTCTCAATAAAGTCTGACATTCACCCTTGATCTATCAACTGTGTCTAGGCATGGAATCTTGGAAAAGAATGTCCATTCTGTGTTGGGTAATGATCACTAGACAAATCCATTTATGGTGAAAGAAATAGGGAACTAATAGAATGTATTAGAGCTCACATGAAACCATCTGCGTGGGTGCAAAGTTAGTGGGACATGAAGAAGGGAAGCAATTTCTGGAAAGGAAAAAAGTGCTGAGTAGATGTCCCCCAAAATGGGAATCCTACAATTCTGTCTCTCTAAATCTTTCATAAGTTATATATGCATTCTTTTGTGTGTTGTTTTTGCTTGTTTTTAAATGTTTTTAATTGTTTAGTTTTATGAATCATATAATCTTTTTAGAATTGTGTTACCTTTTTTTTTTTAGTATATTTGATATGCATTGTTATGAAGGGAGAACATTTCTGATAGAAGGAAGGGCATATTAAAATCACCTAAAATAAATAAAAAATGTGTTTTGCTCTAATCATGGCAGATATGTCAATTAGCATGTTTTAAAACTGACTTTTCTTTAAGTAATATATAATTGAATATATTACTGAATGAAGATTTTGCTAACATTAGATTTGGTTACTCGGGCCTACGATAAACTTCACATTAAAGCGTATTCCCATTTTCCCTTCTTCAATGGCATGATACTTAAAAGAGCATAAATATTTCGATGTTCACTAACATTTGAAGTTAAAACCTAATACAAACTTTAAAAAATAAAAAAAGAATCACATGGTTGATGATGTAATCATTATTACCATGCACTTACAAGTGATTAGCAATATCAGTATAGCTAGTGACTTTCACAAACATCTTTACTCTCTATCCTGATTACCTTCTTATGGCAAGGGGTAATATTCCACGTATAGTAGTGGGCAATATCATCATGATATTCGTTTTAAAAAGCACGAAAATGAAAAGATCTTTTCTGAAGGTATTGGAGACTGCAGATATGGACCAGTTGTTGTCATTATATGTGCTTTGTGACTGTTGGCTGAATGGCTTCCCAATGAAAGCAGAAAGAATATTTGCATTTCCCTCAAATTTTTCCCCACATACCACAGGCACAGACAGAGTCTCAGAGTCATGCTGAATCAATGTGGCTTAAGAAAAACTGACAATAAGGAGCACCAATCACGAAAGAGAGTCTGATTAAGACATCTTCAGAAATAAAGACTTTGGCAGCTGCTGGCAGTTATGTCTTTGTTACGATTTTCTAATCTCTTGCAAAGAAAGAAATGTAATGTATCTGACAGTTTCCTCTAGTAACTGCTCAAGCAACTGCTGGGTCTGGTGGAGACAGACCATCAAAAACTGCCTCCCCTTTCATTCCATGCATTCCTGCACCCCCCTCCCTTTCGTCAGAATGTTAGAAGGTTCCCTTCTACTTGCTACATTAAAATGTCTGTATTGCATGGAGCACTGGGTGTTGTCCATAAACAATGAATCTGGGAACACTGAAAAAATAAAATTAAATTAAATTAAAAAAATAAATAAAATGTTTGTCATCCATTTCTATTAGTGCTAGAGAATTTTGATTTCACATTCAGGATAGCTTTAAAATGTTTCTGATGGTTAAATTAGCGTTTGAGTAGAATATGATAGATAATTTCTGATTTATTTTTGTTTTACCCAATAAACATCTGTTTTGCTACACACAAAACTACTTTATAAATTTATTCTTTTAGTAAATATGGCTTGAAAAAGGATTTTAAATAACATTTAGTATTAAGTGATATCTTCAAAGTACATTTGAATTGTCACTGTTACAAATACTATTTAGGACTATACATGTAGGATGTAGAAAGAAATAATGCAACCTAAAGCTTATAATATTATTTAATAAATCTTCATTTGTTCTTATATCAGATACAATCTTGTATGTTCATAGATGTTTGTGTGAGTTTAAGGAAGAGACATTTGATTGCCCAGGTGAGACCCCGCCATTCTCTGGGAAATTGTGAAGTGTTCTTGCAATAGGGTTGCCACAAGACCTCAGCAGCCTTAATTTCTGTCTCACCAAATAAGGATGAGTTCTCTTGGATAGTTGCTGTGACCCACAGTTAGCCTTAGAGAAACAAACCAAAACTGAATCCCTTAGACAGGGACAAAATGAAGATACTCAACACAGGCGCATGAAGTAGAAAGAAACGTAAGCTCCCCTAACAGGAATTTACACTCTTCTCAGAGATCAGCAGAAGATGGCAGGCAATCCCCAAATGCCAAATCTCTTCACGCCATCTCTGGACTTTCTTGTTCCCTTGTCTTAGCTATCCTAATGCAAATGAGAGACAAAACCAGCAGGCGACCAATCATCTAAGAAACCAAATAGCTCCCAAATTTATCCCATAAAAATCCCTTAGTCTGAAAGCAACTCGGAATTCTTTGCTCCCATGGCCTTGAGTTTTCTGACTTGCAAAGAAAAACCCTTGCAATAAATTTGTCTTTCTGTTCTGTTTTATTCAGTATGCAGAGTTTGTTTTTGGACAGCTTTCTATGAATAAGATATAAACTATTCAAATATCGAGTTAGATTGTGTAGTGTTTGTATTGCTGGGTAATTTAGCTTATCCTAATTAATTCAGATATTGATATTAGAATTGGTATGGTAGTATTAAAAAACACAACACTGAAAATCTAAGGTGCTGATTTAGTTGTTAGGTAGTGTTTAGCTTCTAGAAATATGACTCCAGGGACTAGAGAAAGACAAAGGGCTTTATTACTCATGGTGCAACATGTTCAGATTGGTTCTTCTTTGTACCCATTGAGGTGACTTGAGAGACCCAGGAGAATGGTGTGCACACAGTGGCTTTGCATCACACCTGAAGAACTCCAATTTTAGGACAACCAGATCATTGATAACTGGCTGCAAGCATAACTGTCTGACCTTTGTCCCAGAGGGAGACATTACCTTTATTTTACTGGAGAACCAACCAACCTGCCTTCTGCTGCTCCCAAAGAGAGAGAGAGAGAGACTGTGAGAGAGAGACTGTGGCTCCCAAAGCTGTCTGCATATTCACCTGCTATAAAAAATGATCTGGAACAAAGGCAGCCGGTGCCCACAAGACCGGCAGAAATGTCAGAGACTTGTGGAGGACTGTACCCCGTCATGTCCTGCTATTTCTCTTTCCTTGATCGGTCTTTCAAAATCCATTTCACACTCTACTCCTTCATGAATTCTTTCTTAACTCCACTGATATAAGTATGTTTTCCTCCTTTTAACCCTACTATATATTGTTTTTTTAAAATTTAAATTCAATTACCCAACATATAGTACACCATTAGTCTTAGATGTAGTGTTCAAGAACCCATCAGCTGCATATAACAGACAGTGCCCTCCTTAATGCCCATCACCCAATTACACCATCCCCCTCTCCCAGCAACTTTCAGTTCATGTTACTTTTTTAAGACACATGTAGATCTGCACTTTTTTCTATTTCTTTTTCACCCTCTACCCTACAAACTGAATGTTTCTTGATAGCAGGAAATATTTTACTCATCTTTATATCTCTAACAGGAGATGATACATCTTTTACTTCTTTCTTATTCTTTTTTTCTAGAAACTGTTTGACTAACATAATATCTCATGAAGTTCTCCCCCAAGAATCACATAAGCAGCAATCTTTTAGTGAGATATGATCCACAGACCAGAATAATAAAAAGCACCTAAAATGTCTTTTTAATGTATGAATTTACTTGTCAAATGACATCGCTGAAATATTCAATAATAAGAGAGATTTTGGATATAGTTCATCTTTAAAGAAAATCCAGGCTATTTTGTAGTTACATGATATATTCTCATTAACAGTATGAAATGTTTTACTATTACTAACATTACCTCTGCCACCACCTGTGTTACTCTGGTCATGTTTACTTCTATCCTCATTGGTGTGCAAGTATCCTGTGGAGTACTAGAACCTATGTTAAGCATGTCATAACATTGATTATTTCATTATTTTTCAGAATTCTAAGATATTGGGATTTTTATCTTTTCATTTTCAGATCAAGAAATCTAGGCTTCTAGGGACACCTGGTTGGCTCAGTCGGTAGAACATGTGACTCTTGACCAACCCAGGTCATGGGTTCAAGCCCCATGTTGGACATAGAGCTTACTTAAAAAAAAAAATCTAGGCTTCTTTTATTACTATTATTATTATTTTAAAGATTTTATTTATTCATTTGTCAGAGAGAGAAAGAGAGCACAAACAGGGGGAGCAGCAGACAGAGGGAGAATCAGGCTCTCTGCTGAGCAAGGACCCCAATGTGGGACTCGATCCCAGGACCCCAGGATCATGATTCAAGCTGAAGGAAGATGATTAACAGACTGAGACACTGAGGTGTCCCTAGGCTTCAATTCTACATAAATTCACATAGCAATTTTTTACTTAATGCTGATCTGACTTCATAATCATCGTACAATCATAATGGTCTGGGATTAATTTATAGAGACTCACAACTAAGTCTACAATTGATTAGTGAGGGAATATTCTCTCCTGTTGATTATAAGATATTTCTTAAGCAGTCTCCAATTCAGTTCGACAAATTGCCATACCCTGTTAGTTCTCAGCTAGTGAGGAGGGAAACTCTCATCATGTGTAACTATAAATTATCTTCACTCTTTTGCTGCTTCCAGTTTTGAATGCAGGGTATTAATTTATAAACTGCTATAAAAACAAAGAGGAGTAAAAAACTCAGCCACTCCTTTGTGGAACAAGTCCCAACCCTGTGATAACAATGTTCATAATATTTTGGGTAGCTCTTTCCAAATACCAATCAATGTAGTGATGATTTTAAGGATTCTGAAAGTTGACGTCAGACTTTAGAATTAAAAGTCAACATCAGGATGATATCTGGATTGTCACCTATTACTCATGGCAGAGGGTAACAGGGAAGGTAATTAGAGACTGTTTCCTGGGGAGTATCACTGGGCATCATAAACCTAGCATTCTGATTTGTATGGTCATAGCTATGTCACCCTAAACCAAACCTTCTAGCTGCACTACCTCTCATTGAACCATTCTACAAGGAGATAACATTTTTTTTTTAATAGAGGAAATTATGCTTCATCTCACATCAAGGCATGCTATTTAAATCTGGGTGACTTCTAAAGTACGAGATGGTTTTTCACTGGATTTGGCTTTGGTTTCTTCTTTCTTCCATCAGACGGTCTCACACTGCCAAGTTTTGAAGTCTGCATGTTCAGGTTATTGAGAGTCTTGTTTTTTGAGTGCAGATTTTTCTGAGTTCAAGTTGCTTAAAATAGGGAAAATTTTGCTCCCTACCCCCTCCCAGCTACAAGAAAGCTCTGGTTTGACATTATTTGATTTAGGTCAAAACTAAAAATAAAATTCCTCCAAGTTGTGACTAAACAAGGATAACTTCTCAAACGCTAACTCTAAAAAAGTCACAATGGAGCATAAAGGAGGTAGATGAAGGTAGATTTTGGCTTTGAAACTTAAACCTTGATGAAGTGTTTTCTGAAAATAGCCACAAACCTAAACTGTCCATGCTATGCTTTCTAGATCTGTGAGCCTCAATTAAAACTCAATTTTATTGTTCATTTACTAACCACAGTCAACACATGAGACTTTCAGATTTCCAGTCTTCAGACTAGGTGTTGCTTGATTTTCATACATTCATGAGAAAGCCAATTGCCAGCATTCTTAGAATGCGGAAGTATTTCATGATGCTTTCTCATAAATATTGTCAGGTTTTAATAAAACTACACCCATGAAAATATTGTGAGACGACATTTTAATTCCCCCTCAATTTTCCTTTCTGGTGTTCCTTCTTTCCTAAGACCCTGGCATCTATCTGTCTGCTTGCCATACCAAGACTTTCTTATGTAAGGTCCATTTCTAGATCATCCCTCCTTTAGCAACATAACTTCAGGTTTTACCTAGTTTTCTTGCCTCCAGGTTTTTTGTTTGTTTGTTTGTTTGTTTGTTTGTTTTGTTTTTTCCCCCATGACTCCTCTTACACCTATGTCTTTTCACTAACTGACCTTCCAAAGAGCCATTCAAATAAATTTTTTTTTCTTCTCTATTTTACTCAACACCTGTCATTATTTATATACTGTCTACTCTGGGCCAGATGCTATTAGAATAATTAAAGATATGGAGATATACAAGACAGTAGGTTACTGCCTTAAAGGAGTTTATATCCAGAGGGAAGACATAGCCAAATGAAAATGAGAGAGGATTGCTGATTGCGGTGATTGCTAAGAAGGTAACCATGGTGATTTAACATGAAGATCAGTGATTCAGGTTGGTGCCTGTGGCAGGGGGTGGGTGATGGAGAGAGCATATTAAATAGGAAAGTCAGAGAAAGCCTCTCAGAGATATTTTTCTGCTTAGGCTTAAAGGTCAAATAAAAGCCAGTTGGGCACATTCAGGGAAAACAAAACTCTACCTACCTGTCCTAGGACAGTGTGTCCAGAGAATGGTCCACAAGTGGTAGAAAGGTGTGAAATGGGGTAGAAATGTAGGGAGAGCCCTACTTTGAAAAATGTGCTTAATCCATCATGAGATGTTTGGATTTTGTTCTAAAAGCCACGAGATGCTATTGTGAAAGCAGCTGTTTGCTCAATTCTGAAATAGTGTTTTGCCCTGACACACTAAGAAGTCAGAAGCATGTGTTTGTTGACAGTGTGATGCCTTGATCAAGTTAATGTTTTTACACTGAAAAAAATTTCAGGCAACAGGAGCTATGTGTCATGTTGAGGTAAAAGGAAGTCTTTTTAGAAATGTCCTAAATCATGTTAAGTGGGCAAGTGCCTATTCTGCCTAAAAATGTCCCTTGACATTTTTAATTTTTCCCAGAAGTCATATTTTGGGAGTAATTTAGGAAATCTGGAAGATGCATTGACTCTATCCATAATGTTTTTGGCATCTGAGTGACCTGAAAACATTTGTATAGGCTTCCAAGTATTTAATTTCCTCATTTGGAAAATTTGGTTATTAAATACCATTCTCAGTATCATGTGTTACAGGTTAATATCAATCATGTCACAGAAATGATTAAGAATAGCAAAGATCCTGTCCTTAGGAAATTTTCAACCTAAGGCAGTCTACATATAGATATAATTAAGAACAAGTCTTATTGGAAGTATATGTTAAGATGGATTATATATGCTTAATGCTCAGTATTATTTTTGGAATCTTTTTCAAGTTTCAACCAATTGCATCATTTATCCTATAGTGTAAAATTGTTGTGCTTTAGTTGCTCTTCCTACAAATCTTTTCCTAGATTTTACCTGGCATTTTCAGGCAATATAGGCAAGTAGTATCCACAGGAGGCAAAAGAGAGTTCCCTGAAAGGAGGGATGGCTTCGTAGGTGTGTAACCCCAACTGTCACACGAGGTTCCATGCTCGGAAAAGTACCGTCCTGCTGACATCTTGAAATTCTTAATGATTTTTTCCTTGACCTTGTGTTTTATAAGTAGAATTTGATGGGACAATGGACCATGCTTTTTTTTTTCCCCCCTTTTTCCACTGAGCTCTAAAAACTGTCTAACCTGTCCTGAATGGACCCAGCACACGCATGCCTATGGTTATTGATCTGTGGGAGCCATAATTTCATTTATTTCTTTATGGTCATCGGACTATGTAACCAGTTTAAGTAACAGTTGGGCGTCAACCATTTGGAAAGTTTTGAGGTATGAGATAAGCTTCCAAGGTGTGTGCCAGGATGATGAGTTTATTTTCCTATAAATTGTGGTAAACCTGTCTTAAACTGTAAATGTTTTCTAAATGCGTGTTGTTAAATACCTACTCCTTTAAAACCGAAGTTGCAAACTAAGGGTCAGTGGGTCAAGTTAAGTCTATAATTATGTTTGACCAGCATACAGATTTACAAATATGAACATGAGTGCTTTTACCTGGGTCCTGAGGTTCTAGGAAGCCAATGGTCTAACCATTTGATGATCCTGTATAAGCCAGTTATATGAATTGGATTACATTTTCTGGGCTTGGAGAGCGTTAACAGTGGTTCCTAAACTTTAGCACTCATCTAAATCACCTATAGACATGTTAGAAAGATCCCTAATGCAATCCCCAGAGTTTCTGATATAGTAGGTCTGGGGTGAGACATGGTCATTTCTAAGAAATTCCCAAGTGATCACTGGTCCAGAAAGCCACTGGTCTGAAACAGTGACTGCCACTCATGTTACTTGCCAAAAACTATAATAAACATCACCTACTCAGTTATGTTTAAGCTTATGTAAAGAAAACATATATATTTTATTTTATTTTTTAAAGATTATTGATTTATTTGAGAAAGAGAGAGAGAGAAAGCGCCCCTGCTCGCACGAATGGGGGAGGGGCAAAGAGAGAGGGAGAAGCAGACTCCCTGCTGAGAAGGTAGTCTGGGATGGGGGGCTGGATTCCAGTACCCTGGGATCCTGACCTAGCCCAGAGAAGATGATGAACTGGTTGAGCAACTCGGGCGGCCCTGAAAGCATATATATTTTAATTAGTCAAGCTAATTGAATACAAAATGTAGCTGTGGCGGCATATATTAACCCAAGCAATTAGTCAATCCGCGAATGTTTTCTCCAATAAAGGGAAAATTATCCCGCTACTCAGCAATCATATCGCAACCTCATTTCAGAGTTCTCCATTTTGTCTACCAACAGGCTTTGCTTTTTCCCAAAATAGTAGAAGGGTTTTAAAATAATCTGATTTAAAATGAAGTAACGTTTTGTCATCCTTGTAAATATCAAGAGCCATGAGGTCATGGAACAAGATTGTGGGGACTGCTGATGATCGATTCACATTGGATGGGCTCTTATCTGACTGTCGAGGAGCTGTAAGTGCCCTGAGCCCACCATGCCAAGAGTTTCCAAGATATTTGAGAACTCTGTAATGTCCTTCACTTATGAATCTAAGCTGGCAGCCGTGGGGCTCCAAGGGTTCCCAAAGAACGCATGTTCACTCTGGAGTCATCACTTTCTGCAGTCTTTGCTTTGAGATTTAGTGTCAAGTCATTCAAACAATGTTGCTCCGTGATCATAATCAGCCATCCGCTTCTTAAATGCACACCTTTTAAAGGATATATGATATGTCTGTGTGGTGACTATCCTGGTTTTTCTAAAGCTAATGTGTTTTAAAATCCCTCTTTATGTCTGTTTCCATTTGTTTAAGAACTCTGCTTGGATAATGGAATGGAAGACTACTTTAAAAGAAATTAGCATCTTAATTTTTACTTTTTTTTACCCATTTCTTTCTCTTTTGTAAAGGGTAATTATTAATACGTTTTTATTTGAAGCACCGGTGGAATTTTCTTTAAAACTTGCCTTTAGCGAGTTCATTAATTTTACTCATTCCTTTAACTTCATCAGGCATAACTACAGTTCATTTAGTTTTATATTCAGATCATCCAGTTTCTGTAATAATGGGAGATTGTGAGAATGGGAATAAATTAAATCTGCAGATCCACAATTATGCCCGTGCCTCTTTATTCCCCTAGACTGCAAATCACTCAAGCTGTGAACCATGTCTCATTTATCTTTGTCCCCCACAGCAGTGAACATAAAGTTGCTGTGTATTACAGCCGATATTCGGTAAAGGTGGATTGAATCAAAATGACCCCTCCCACCCCCACCCAACATACACACACAACTTTTTGTTTCAGCTTCTCACTTATTAAAGAGCGGTAATGGTTTCCATCTCACCAGTTTCTCAAAAGGACTAATGAAATAATGTATGTAAAACCCTCAGCTCCATGCCAGGTAATAAATGAGCATTCGATCTATGTGGGCTTTAAATTATTAATAGCTACTCTTAACTGCTTTTCTGATTATTACTTGTATTAATGGCTTCAAACTCTCCTATGGTAAATGCTTTAATGAGAGGGCCATTTTACTGAGCAAATTGGACTATGTTACCTTCTCTCTTCCTTTCTTCTGTCCAATGGTTTGTTAATTCCTTCATATTCCTGTCATTTGAATTGATGTTAAATCCTGACCTTAACAAAACACTCTAATGTGTGCACTAAAGCCTGAGGGTCAGGGATATAAAGTTGTGATAGAGCAAAAGCAGAGTTGAAAAATAAACATGGAACATTCCCTTTTCTCCAAAGTTTCTGCTCTGAGGTGAGGAAGGAGGCATGATCCTAGTGGTGTCTGGACTGAGCGTTTAGTGCAGCGTGAGACAGAATCATTTTTTGTTCAAGGTCATATTTTAGTCAGTATTTATGCTAATACCTATTGCATATCATTCTAATATTTGATACTTCATTAAATTTTCCCTTCCTCTGAGGGTTTATTCACAAGATAATGCTGCCAGATGAGTCAGAAGATCAGGGATATTTTCTATTCTCTCACTTTTTCTTAGACATATCACCAGATGTTTCTGGATACCAATCACTTCACTTGCAGAGTAACCTCTCACATAGAAATAATGTTACTCCCCAGCAAAGGAAACAGTTAACAAAGCCAAAAGACAACTGACAGAATGGGAGAAGATATTTGCAAACGACAAATTGGATAAAGGGCTAGTATCCAAAATCTATAAAGAGCTTAGCAAACTCAACACCCAAAGAATAAATAATCCATCAAGAAATGGACAGAGGACATGAACAGACATTTCTGCAAAGAAGACATCCAGATGGCCAACAGACACATGAAAAAGTGCTTTACATCACTCGGCATCAGAGAAATGCAAATCAAAACCACAATGAGAGTACCACCTCACATCAGTCAGAATGGCTAAAATTAACAATTCAGGAAATGACAGATGCTGGCAAGGAAGCAGAGAAAGGGGAACCCTCCTACACTGTTGATGGGAATGCAAGCTGGTGCAACCACTCTGGAGAACAGCATGAAGGTTCCTCAAAAGGTTGAAAATAGAGCTACCTTACAACCCAACAAATGCACTACGGGGTATTTACACTAAAGATACAAACGTAGTGATCCAAAGGGGCACGTGCACCCGAATGTTTATAGCAGCAATGTCCACAATAGCCAAACTATGGAAAAAACCTAGATGTCCATCAACAGATGAATGGATAAAGAAGATGTGGTATGTATATACAATGGAATACTACGCAGCCATCAAAAGAAATGAAATCTTGTCATTTGCAATGATGTGGATGGAACTGCAGGGTATTATGCTTAGTGAAATAAGTCAATCGGAGAAAGACAACTATCATATGATCTCCTTGATATGAGGAAGTTGAGATGCAACTTGGGGAGTTTGCAGGGTAGGAAAAGAATAAATGAAACAAGATGGGCTTGGGAGGGAGGCAAACCATAAAAGACTCTTAATCTCACAAAGCAAACTGAGGGTTGCTGGAGGGAGGGGGGTTGGGAGAGGGTGGTGGGATTATGGACATTGGGGAGGGTATGTGCTATGGTGAGTGCTGTGAAGTGTGTAAAACCTGGAGATTCACAGACCTATACCCCTGGGCTAATAATACATTATATATTTATAAAAAATTATTTTTTAAAAAAAATTTGAAGTGATAAAAAAAAAATAATAATGTTGCCCCCTGGGACTTGTGAACGGTCTTCCCAAGGCTGTCCTAAGGGATGCCCAGGTTGAGCACTGCACAACTCAAGGGAACAATTCATACATATCCACAACAGTGCTGACTATTTTTTCCACTTCTGTTCATCCACCAACGAGTAAGTAAATTAAGCAAACAGGTGTGAGAGTCTTTGGTAGTCATGCTATCCCTTCCCTGACATGAAGAGGCATGGCCTATTACATAAATTATTTGTGTGCATTTCCAAAAGCAACCGAGAGAACAAGGAGGCCATTAGCCATATTTTATGGATTTACTTTCTGTTTTTACCACTTAATCTTTAAATGGACTGGCTTTAGGGGATGTCCTAGAATTGAGGATTTTACGTGAAGCCATAAAGACTGTTTAGGGCAGGATTAGGAAGCAAAAAACATTGTCAAAAATCTTTTTCATCTAAATATAGTTTTGTTTTGCTTTTTGTTTGTTTGTTTGTTTTTTTTTTGAAGGAGCACAATAGATCATGTTTCTCTGCAAATATGTGTAGCAGATACAAGAGAATCATCTCTATGTATTAGCCACTTCTGGTACTTCACATATAGGAGAATATGGGGCTGCACAGTGAACCCAGAGCAGCCCAGCTGTTGGCAATTAGGGCTGCTATGTAATTCAGGACAAAGATCAGATTTGCCTCTGTAGCACATCCTTTTCTTTTTCTTTTTATATTTTTTTTTAGCACACAATTTCATATTTCACTTCTTGACTTTGTGGAACTCAGAATTACTATAGGGGAGAAAAGTATAGTGAACTCTCGTTATTCACTGGAATGGTTCCAATGGAAATTAATAGGCTTTTCTGTAATTATTGAATCATCTCCACCAATGAAGTATTGGACACTCTGGGATTTCATAGGAAGAGACCCATGTGGTTGCAGAATCCGAAAATCAGTGAAAGCCTTCGACATCAGTCTCAACTCTATTGGACCAGGTTCAGCCTGCCTCCAGCTTTTCTTGGCCCTACCCTTTCCCCTGTCATGGGCAAGACATCAGGTTAACACCACCAGTCTTTTAACTCTGGGGTTCCCCAGTGGCAGTCCAGAGGCACTGGGATTGAGAACCTGAAAGTGTGGGAGACGTTAGCACCCCTTGGGGGCAACGTTTCACGAGGAGAGACCAGAAATTGGAAGTAGCCGGCATATTTGTTCTCCTTCTTGCCTTCACCAGATAGACTGGACTGAAATCAGGTCTGATCTCCCCGGAGACAGTTCTTGTCTAACCATGTGTTTTTCTTCTAAAGCTGTGGCCAGTTCAACAACTCCCCACCTTTTACTCATGTCCTTCTTTTCTGCTTTGCCTTCCTTTGTCTCTTACATTTGCCCTGACATTGTCCCTCCCATCCTGCACCCCCATACCCCAAAGCCTTAGTGCGTAAATGTCACATCAGGCTCTGTGCTTTGGAACCTGGGCCAAGCCATGCTTTAAACGTTTTGTCTATGGGACAGGAAATGGAGACTCAGAGCAATCACATTACTTTTCCGTCGTCAAAGATTGTAAAGTACATTTTTAAAAAGTTCATTTCCTTTGCTCTCCTTATTAAATATCTATGAAACAGCTACCCTGTTATCAACATCCAGTTTAAACAACCCTTCCCTGTATCGCCTTCACACCCCTTCCAACTCGTGATGATCACTCTCTGATGAATAAAACACATACATTTTTATTTTCCTGCCATTTGACTACTTCTGTCTCATAATTTCAGTTAGACTATGCCCTGTCTCTGTGTAAACTAGTAAGTTCCCTGGGTGCAAGAAGCTCATTTTGCTGTTTTTTTGTTTTTTTAATTCCCTGGAGTTTGGAATCCAGTGAAGGCACTCCTTTGAGGTTACACAGGGAGCTTTGGTACATCTAAACAATTCTACCTCTCAGGAACGCTCCAGTCTCAGTGAGCCTTCTGAGAAACTCTCCATTGCAACCTTGGAAAAGCCAATGACAAATTATTTGATACGGCTGTCCTCCTCACAGGTTTTGTGACTCTTTTTCTCTAACATCTTTCTATCTGTATTTGTGCACCTTTTTTTTTTTTTTTTATCTCTTGGACATTATAATCCTTTTGTATAAGAGGGATAAATTATCTCCCAAAGTGAAGTATTTTAAGAGTACATACTCTTTCTCTTTTTTTCTTTTTTGAGAGCGAGAACAGTGCAGAGGAGAGTCAGAAAGAGGGCGAGAAGCAGACTCTGCTGAGCAGGGAGCCCGATGTGGGGCTTGATTCCAGGACCCCAAGATCATGACCTGAGCCAAAGACAGATGCTTAACCCACTGAACAAACTACATGCCCCATACTACTTCCTTTATGCTTTCCAGAAAACTTATAGGACCTAGTATAATGTCTTGGCTGTATGCATTCTTAAAATTAACACTTTCACATGATCTCCATGTTGAAGGTAACTAATGGCAAATTTATGAAGTGTTAAAAGTAAAAGGCCACTGATTATACAGGAAAACTATTGAATTCAGGATGAGTAGTTCAACATTTGAACCTTAAAGTTATAATATATTCATGGAGCAGATACAGGAATACCTCCTTTTATTGTGTGTCACTTTATTATATTTTGCAGACACTGTTTTTTACAAATGGAAGGTTTGGGGCCACCCTGCATCAAGGAAGCCCATCGGCGCCATTTTTCCAACAGTATTTGTTTACTTTGTGTCTCTGGGTCACATTTTGCTAATTCTTACAATATTTCAAACTTTGTCATTATTATTATATGTGTTATGGTGATTCATGATTAGCGACTATGACTCACTGAAAGCTCAGATGATGGTTAGCATTCTTTAGCAACAATGTAATTTTTAATTAAAGTACATACATTTTTTAGATATAATGCTATTTTATACAATTTAATAGATTACATATAGCATAAGCATAATTTTTGTAAATATGTACTGGGAAACCAAAAATTCATTTGACTCATTTTATTGCATATTTGCTTTATTGCAGTGGCCTGGAACCAAACCTGTAATCTCTAAAATGTTTGTCTGGACCAGCTCCTCTTCTATAAAATGACCCTAATCAAAGTAACACATAAGAAACCTAGAAAAAATGTGATTAAAAATCTTCAAGAATCAAGTGAATGTGATGCTGTCAAGTCAAGCATAGCTCTATGGAGTGAACAAATAAAGTCGTGCCAATTTGAGATATAGCTTTGGCACATTTGACAATTTTGAACTTTTCCATCTCTTGGAATATGTTGCCTCAACCAATAGGGCATCATTTTCCCTGTTGATCAATCTTCCCTCCCTTAGGAGTTTTTGCAGTTTTATGGCATCCTCCATTCATGAGTAGTGGACTCACCCCTTGTTTTCCTTCCATACTAAAATCTACTTCCAGGAAAAAAAAAATGGTCCGTTAGAAGCAGTAACTATAATGTCAGAAAGCATGGTTTACCAGTTGCATGATCCTACGAGTTGTTCTAAGCTTTCCCAGTGTATTCAGTTTTTGGTCAGGCTTAGAATTCTATTTCTTGTGAACAAGGGATCAAAAGAACCTCCACTAATACGAGCACTCTGTGAGATAACCTGAAAGCAAAGTTATTCTGTAGGAAGAGTCATTTGAAGTGGATTTATGAGGGACTCAGGATTCAGGTAGGTAGTTCTACTTCCAAGTACCTCCCGAGCAGTGTCTTTTCTTATTCTGTTAGTTTGCTTTCTTCCATTTTATTAGTTCTTGGATGGATTATAGAAAGTCTGGTCTCATTTCTCTGCCTTTAATATTTCCAAGGACAGTAATTCTGAACTGACCGTCTTAGTCACTATTTGTATTTATAGAACTCACTTATCTTCATGCTTTCATTAGTTCTTTTTTTTTTTTAAGACTTTATTTATTTATTTCATAGATGGAGATCACAGTAGGCAGAGAAGCAGGCAGAGAGAGAGGAGGAAGCAGGCTCCCTGCTGAGCAGAGAGCTTGATGTGGGGCTTGATCCCAGGACCCTGGAATCATGACCTGAGCCGAAGGCACAGGCTTTAACCCACTGAGCCACCCAGGAGCCCCTCATTAGTTCTTTATGGCCTCTTTGAACACTGGCCCAGCGTACCGCTCATTAGTTCTTTATGGCCTCTTTGACCTGGCCCAGCGTACCGCCAAGCCCAGCAGCCCTGGGTCCCCCGGCTCCGCCCCACCAGCCACCCCACCAGCCACCCCGCCTGCGGCCCTGAAGGGGGTGTCCCAGGACCTGCTAGAGAGGATTCGATGCAAGGAAGCACAGAAGCAGCTGGCACAGATGACCCGGCGGCCGGAGCAGGAGCAGCGGCTGCAGCGGCTCGAGCGGCTGCCCGAGCTGGCCCGTGTACTGCGCAGCATCTTCGTGTTGGAGCGTAAGCCGGCACTGCCCATGGACGTGGCCTGCAGCCGGCTGCTGGGCAGCTACTCCGTGGTCCTGAGCCCTGGGGAGATGGAGAAGCATGTGCAACTCCTCTCTGAGCTGCTGCCGGACTGGCTCAGTCTGCACCGTGTCCGTGCGGACACCTACATCAAGCTGGACAAGGCTGCTGACCTGGCAGGTGTCCTCACACGGCTGGCCTGCCTTGCCCGGGCAGAGGGCAAGCCAGACAACGAATCCTTCCCTCCATAGGCAGTCATGTGACTTCTATCAGGTGACAAATAGTGTTTGGTTGTCTATTTTTTTTTTTTTTTTTTGAATCTTAGGAGCCAATGTTAATCATTGTCTACTTACATTATTTTTTTTTTTTATTTAATTAGAATTTTTTAAAATGGTGATTTTCTAACTCGACCAATCTTTCCACTTTTATAAATTTGGGCAATTTTTATAAAGAAAATTTCCCAAAACTGTTTATTAATTCTGAGGTACAACTAATATGGGAAAGGCACATTAAATACTTATTTTTCAATTTATTAATCAGTAGAAAATAGAACTTGTCACTGAGCATCCTCCAAATGTGATAAATAAATTATTTTTTCCTCCTAACACAACTGGGTATTCACGGATTTTAGCATACTTGAAGAATTTGAATCCATTGGAGCTTTTATTATATTGAAGCTGAATTTGGCAGTGAAACCTTCACTCATTTCTTTTGCCCTTTTAAAACGTAGAACACTCTGATAGTCTCCTTGCTTTCTGGTAGGACAAGATGTTCTAGGCCTCTCTTAAGCATTTTTCATCTGGAATCTTAATCAGTTATTTTCCAAAAAACTCTGATTTTGTTTAATGGGAAATACTGATTAGAGACCACAGTAGGGATGCTAGTCCATGTACAATTTTTAAACTGAGGGATATTTACTGTGAACTCATTAATGAATGCTATTTCTGTTTTTTTCTCCTGTTTCTAGAATATGCTTTTCTGTGTGCTGTCCATTATCACCACTGCTATTCAACATAGTACTAGAGGTCCTAGCCTCAGCAATCAGACAACAAAAGGAAATTAAAGGCATCCAAATCAGCAAAGAAGAAGTCAAATTATCACTCTTCGCAGATGATATGATACTATATGTGGAAAACCCAAAAGACTCCACTCCAAAACTGCTAGAACTTATACAGGAATTCAGTAAAGTGTCAGGATATAAAATCAATGCACAGAAATCAGTTGTATTTCTCTACACCAACAGCAAGACAGAAGAAAGGAAAATTAAGGAGTCAATCCCATTTACAATTGCACCCAAAACCATAAGATACCTAGGAATAAACCTAACCAAAGAGACACAGAATCTATACTCAGAAAACTATAAAGTACTCATGAAAGAAATTGAGGAAGACACAAAGAAATGGAAAAATGTTCCATGCTCCTGGATTGGAAGAATAAATATTGTGAAAATGTCTATGCTACCTAAAGCAATCTACACATTTAGTGCAATTCCTATCAAAGTACCATCCATCTGTGTGCTTTACTATTGACTTGGGGTCACAGAGTTGAGGGATAGGGTAATAGGCATATTACCAAGGGTGACACTTGTCGCTTTCCAAAAAGAGCACTTAAGAGCCAACTGTGATTTTCCTTGCTCTATTCCATCACTGGAAATAGAAATCCTGTGTTCTGACAACATCGCAATGTGATGATGAATCCTTCCTCAGTCCGAGTGACCACAGAGAACACAGCCACTCCCACTGGTCACCATTAATCATTTTGCTCTTCTGAGAGTTAATCCTCTGTTGTTTAAGCCTCTGAGATTTTTGGAATAATGCATTCTGCACTGTAATCCTGACTGATAAAACATTTTTTTTTTTTTTACATGCAGAGAAATGCTATGTCAACCTTGTTTCTTAGTTTAAATTCCTAATCTAAAATTGGCTAATGTAGTTAAATTTCTATTCCTCTCTAATGACAATTCATTCTCTCTTTCAACACTCAGCACATTTATATTTCTTTTGATATATAGTTTTCTAAAGTAGTATAATAACCCTAAGTGTTGACTGCCTTGCAAACATACCTGTTGATCATTTTCAGCAACTCTGGATTTGAGTTGCTTTTTCTTGGAGCCAGTCTGTGAGACATATTAGAACACTGATTTATTTGTGTTCGTATATATATATAATGTATATAATGTATATAATCTATAAAGTATATTGTGTTTATAATTTGAATGTTTTCATTTTCTGTACTATGGAGATAGGACCTCATGAATATATATCACATATCTATCACCTCATAGAATATTTTCACCGTAGCTGCAAGTTTACTTTATTTTTGGAAACATTTTCATCATATTTTGGTGACGCATAATAACTTTGGGCCCAAAGATATCTACTACTTCTGCTACATGACTACATATAATAGAGGTCTCTGTAATAGGACAGAATCAGTACATAAGGCTGGCACAAGCAAGTGCTTAATAAGTATTTTTTAAATCAAGAACAGAGGTTATATTCCACTGTCACCACCAGGGACAGCCCATAGCAAAGACTTATAATGTAAATGCACAAACTCTGATCCTCTTCCTTAAGGTGGGACCACTCAGTGGTGTGGTTTTTGCTCAAGACCACCCAATGGATCAGGTCAAGGATGAGACACATCCTGGCTGAGCCCTTTCTTTTCCTTTATATTTTCCTTCTCTTACTCTCTTACGAGTTTTTTCCTGAAGACTAATCCATCAATATAGTATATGCATTTAAATTTCTGTTCTGTTCTCTGCTTCTAGGAAATCTAACCTAAGAGAGTTGGTTTGAGATACTACCTTAGGAAGCAGGCCTTAAGGATGAGTTTGTGGAGTTGAATCTCTCACTGGCTGTGCGACAGTGAGAACCACATGACTGAAGACGGTGTCAACACTGAGTGTCCACAACTGTCAGCATTCCTTGGAATGTTGTAGTAATAAAATGCCAATTTTTCATTCCTAGTGAACTGAAATAGGATGCAGGTGGGCATGAAGAACTTAGTTGTGCAATGTGTCTGATATTTGAGAGGGATAGGGAGAGAGTTATTAGAACAACTCTGGTACTGGGGCGCCTGGGTGGCTCAGTGCGTTAAAGCCTCTGCCTTCAGCTCAGGTCATGATCTCAGGATCCTGGGATCGAGCCCCACATTGGGCTCTCTGCTGGGCAGGGAGCCTGCTTGCTCCTCTCTCTCTGCCTGCCTCTGCCTACTTGTGATGTCTCTCTGTGTGTTAAGTAAATAAATAAAATCTGAAAAAAAAAAAAAAAAAAAAAAAAAAAAAAAAACAACTCTGGTACTGAATGACTATTTCTCCTGATTACAAAGGTGAAAATGAGAGGCTCCAGGAGGTCAAACATAGATTCAGAAAAATATGTCAGAGGGTCTCAGTAGTAGTGTTTTAAAAGCCCTCATTCCTTCTAGCTTGAGAAATGACTGATTTAAAGCCTAGGCTTACAATGATAAGAGAACTTCAGAAGTGATTGAATCATCAGCTCATCAAATCAATGCCAAAATAAATGCTCTGATAAGGGAAGAGTGGGGCCCTGCATCTAAGCATGGAGATGTTCTTAAGGACCGGACACTTACCCGATTTCTTGGAACCTACTGAGCCTGATAGATGTCCCCCTCTTCCTCTGTTCAAAGTCGTAACCTCACTCTACTTTCCTTTCCATTCAGGAACCCTCAAATATGTTAGGATACTGTTGCCTCCCTCAGGGGCTGCATCAACTCCCTATCCTCTTACCAGCCCCTCGCCCATGCTCCTCACAACCAGAACAATAACTACTATCACAAACTTAATTAATAGTAGCTCAAATCAAAGCTTCTGTGTCATATGGGGCATCTTTACTAAAGCAGGTAAATAACCTCTGGTGTGGCTGTTGACCCAGTGAGTACATTATTTTTCAATCATTAGAAAGTAGGATTAGAAAATAATAGTTCACATGTAACAATAAATGGTGTTTACCCATTGTTTTGCCCCAGAGTATGTTAAGTCTGCTCTTGGTCACAATATATAGTCCAATAGTCCTTGGTCCTTCTGGATATTCTACAGATCCCTCATTGGTTCACATTTGATGATATCATTTTGACTGGAACTGATAGGCAAATAATGCCATTTCCAGATGACTTGGTAAGAAATATGTGCTCCAGAGGATGTAAAATAAATAAATAAACTAGAACATTAAAATAAACTAAAACACTAAAAAACGCTACTACATGGGTATTATTTTAAGGGTTCCAGTTGTCTGGGGGCAACCTAGGATATCCCTTCCAATGTTATGGAGCTTTGTAACTTCTTCCACTAAAACAGAAGCACAAACCTGGTAGACTTCTTCAAGTCTGCCTATACATTGCAACCCATTTATTAAGTGTTGTGGAAGGTCTCTAGCTGTAAGTGGGGTACAGAGAAAGATATGACTTTGTGGGCCCTATAAATAGTCCTATCCATAATGTCAAGTGATCTAGTAGACTCTGTGATTTGAGATGTAGTCTGTGGTTTATAACAAAACAACAAAGGGTCATGTGGAGTCTGGCAAACTCCAAAAAGAGGCTTGCAATGAAAATTCCTAGTGTTAAGGTCATGTCATGTGCAGACAGGAAGTACACATCATTAGTAAATCAGCTTTTGAAATGCTACTGAGCCCTGTTAGAGACAGAACATACAACCATGGGACATACGGTGACCTGTTAACCAGAACTGTCCAACAGCAGCTAGATACTCTCAGAGCCCCCAAGTCCTGAGTTTTCATGACAAAGAGGACTGGTGATCATCACTGGTAATTTTCAAAGAGAAAAGAATTCAGAGAATTAGAAGTGGGAATATTTGAGTCTCTCCTCTTCATATCTCCTAAATAAAAAAAAAAAGATTCCTATATGTACATGATATTTGTAGCTCTAGTGAAAAGAATGAGAGAACTTTTTTTAAAAAAAAAAGTGTGATGTTTTAAAATAAATAGTAGAAACCATTTTTGGAGAGAAAAAGTAGTTATAAACTCTAACCTCATTTTCCATGATATTAAATTCCATTCTGTTTCTATAAAACTTCTCTCCAAAGCAGAACAGATAATTTTGCAGTGGTTTTCAACTGATTTTCAGCTTTTTCGCCCAAGAAAATCTAGACTAGGTGATATGGACATCTTTTGATCGGAGAAAGATCACTAATTACATGGTAACAGTTTGGGACCAGCAAGAATACTCAAGGTGGATTGCCCTCCCACTGAGAAGATCTAGTAAGAATACACAGTTCATATATTTTTTTAAGATTTTTAAATTTATTTGAGAGAGAAAGAGACAGTGACAGAGATAGCAAGAGAGAAAGCACAAGTGGGAAAGGGAGGGAGAAGCAGGCTCCTGCTGAGCCTGCAAAGCAATACTGGGCTTGATCCCAAGGCCCTGGGATCATGACCTAAACAGAAAGCAGATACTTAACCAAATCACCAGTCACCCTCAGTTTATATTTTTTTAAAAAAGAAAGTCATTTTGATAATTTTTCTTACACCCTAACATTGAGAACTATCTCTGCCTCCTTAATATAATATTTGAAGGTATTGGCGAGAGTTAGAGTACTCTAGGACTAATCTGAGCATGCATGAACAAAAGATATACATATCATACCTGTGTGATATTCTGCAAAATTAATGTGTCCATGATCCATGAGGTACAGGTCTGTATATTCCCAAAAAGGCATCAATTCCTTTTATTTAATACTTTGAGAGTTAATACTGAATGCATATAAAATCTGACCTTGGGTTGTCTAGGAGACATCTCCTAATAAAAGACAAACACTGGAATAAATGTACCATGAAAACTGAGAACCACCGAACAAGGAAATGTGAAATCGCAAGTTGCACTGGTAATTAAATTGCATTGTGTGAAGATCACAGATGTGTTTCCTGTTAATATCCAGTCCATTGAGCTGTTTAATTAATTTATCCTCTGTTTAAAAAGAAGAAAAGCAAATGAAAGTGTTAAATAGACCATTAAACAGTGAAGCTAGAAAAATCCTTTTAATTGTCATCTATTTAATTTGTTAATTAGATCACATGGTTAATTTAAATGTTTAAAAAAGTAACAAACTGTTTACTGATCTTCCATAAAATAGCTTATTTTTTTTTTTTTTTAAAGAAAGTACTTTGAGTTTAATTGACTCTACCACTCTACCAGAAAATAATAGCAACTTAGCAAAATGCATAATGCTATGGCTAGTTAGAATGTTTTCTGGAATGGAAGAATTCCCATTTCTTCATAGGTAATTATATATCATTCAATATATTCATTTTAAATGATGCTTTCTAGTAAAAATATTTATTGCATCATAAATTATGTATTTCTTAATATAATCAATTATTTTATAATCTACATTTCATGAGCTGACCACTTCTTTTTCTGTGAATTAAGTTTTATTGGAACACTAACTTTCACATTTGCTTACATACTGGCCACGGATGCTTTCTTTCTACAACAGCATTGGTGATTAGTTGCACATAATACCTTATGACTTACAGAACCTAAAGTATTTACTATCTGTCCCTTTACAGAAAAAGTTTGTTGACCCCTGCTATACTACATAAAATAAAATAATATACAACATATCTTATTACCTATATTACGTACATGATGGCCTTGCATTTTAAATTACCAAGTAGTAACTGCTTTAGAAATCTCTATTCTCCTAATAGATGTAGAAAAGTGCTCTGTTTTCACTCAAAGCATCTGTAGAAAGTAAGAATGAAAGAGTATTTATTTATATATTTATTTCTTGGGTCAGTGCCTGTTGAGAAGTTCTAGAGAAGATTCTAATAATAGCCAAGATCACCTGCTTTCTGGTGCTGAATTGAGATTTGCTCTGCCAGTTTTTGGGAAGAATCCAGAAGGATTTCAAAGGAGGCTGTATCTGGTGATGCAGAATACTCCACAAGCTGTGACCTTGCTAACCTCAGAGTAAGCTTCAGATGAGACTAACAGAATTTGTTTCCACTCCTAAGATAAAGTGACACTTTGACCCATTAAAATAATTTATTTGAATAATTTGAAATAAATTTATTTATTAACTATTAATATGGATATATGATAAATTATATATAATATGTAAAAATAAATTATATACTTATGATTTATTAGTTATTTTTATTTTAATTAGCAAATAAGAAATTTCTTGTAGAAAATGATTGAGACTTTAAACCTATGACAACTTGTTAGAAATAAAATCTGAAAGAACTGTGTCTATTAGTGTGTATGGATGTGTGTGCGTGTATGAGTGTGTTTCTTTCTTTTTGACACCAAACATAAACTAGATCTTTTGCTTGGGAATAAAACACAATTTTCAAAATGCTGGTAAGAGTGGGGAGGGTTGGAAAACTTAATCTGGCAAGAGTCTTGTTTGGGAGGGTAAAAGATCAAGATGTGGAGCCATTTTAAGAGGGTTAACCTTTAAGAAGGTTTTGGATTTAATTCCAGAAGTCAGAACTGGGTGGGTCAACCAATTCAGTGGGCAGGTCACAGTATCTAGGAATTCACTCAGTGTGCGTGAAGCCAGGATTCTGGGAGATCTTTCCAAACAGAAAAAAGAAAGCCAATAATAAAAAAGAAAGCCAATGAACAGGCAGGATCTAGGTCCCTCGGTGCACAAAGAAAGGAAAAACAAAAAGACATACTTAGGCATTGGTTTTCCATCGTGTAGATTGGGCCTCGGTGCAGGAATGCAGTCTCCAGAGAGAGCAGGATACTGGGTGGAATGACAAACTTTTGGATTCCCAAGGGAATATCAAGACATTTGATCTCAAGCATTAGAAATTTAAGGAATGATGGTAAATTAAGAACTAACCCCAGGCAGTTACATTTGCCTGAAGGAAAGAGATACTTGAGGGAAACTGTGCCTGTTTCTAGGTCCTAAAAGTAGAACTATTTGAAATTCCCTGTACTCTGGTGTGTGACAGGAGAAACTTAGGCCTTCCAATTGTGACTGGAGTCAGCTGTGAAGTTGGTCAGAAGATAGAAAACAAGTCAGGGCCTGTTATATTCATTGGTGTTTCCTTTGGAGCCATCCAACACATGTGAATTGGACAACATAGGCCCCTCTACTTGGGAATAGAAGAGGGTAATGGGGAGAGTCCTCTGACAAATTTCAAAATATACTTACTGAACGAAGAAGTAGTAGCCAAAGGACGTATCAGATGTTGTGAAACTCCCATATTGACTTTATTTTTTAAATTTTTGTTCTATTTTATTATTATGATTTTATTTATTTATTTTGGTGTTCCAAAATTTGTTGTTTATGCACCACACCACCATGCAGTACATGTCCTCCATAATACCCACCACCAGGGTCACCCAACCCCTTCACCCTTCAGCCCCTCCCCACCCAACCCACCCAACCCCCACCCTCCAAAAGCCTCAGCTTGTTTCTCAGACTCCACAGCCTCTCATGGTTTGTCTCCCCCTCCGATTTCCTCCAACTCCCTTCTCCTCTCCATCTCCCAATGCCCTCGGTGTTATTCTTTATGCTCCACAAGTAAGTGAAACCATATGATTGATTGACTCTCTCCTTGACTTATTTCACTCAGCATAATCTCCTCTAGTCCTATCCATGTTGATACAAAAGTTGGGTATTCATCCTTTCTGATGGAGGCATAGTACTCCATTGTATATATGGACCATATCTTCTTTATCCATTCGTCTGTTGAAAGGCATCTTGGCTCTTTTCACAGTTTGGCAACTGTGGCCATTGCTGCTATGCACATCATATTGACTTTAATTTGGTGATCTGATTTGTATGTGCTGCGTTTCAACTCTTAATTCCTGCTTCCTGCACCTACTTCATACTAGATCTGATTTCAGAGTTTCTAATGCCAGCATGGCAATCCTCGTTTTCCCTAGGAATTGATAGTTTGATATGTTTTCTTGACCTCAGCTGTACTCTGGCTCCAGTTAACCTGCGTTAGTGACTCAACAGGAAAAACTCACATCCCTGCCACATGCAAAATGATGATCTTGCTTTTTTTTACCTTGCTTTGTTCTGCTTCTCCAAAATCTATCTAGCTGGGTTGTTGCCCAATAGCATGACAATGCTGACTTGTATAGAGGCCGCTCTTCGATTAAGTGCTCCAACAATACTTGTTTATTGAATTATGAAGACAATCAAGAGATTTTAGTAATTATTAGATCACCTCAAATCACAATGGGAAATCAAAAGAGAATGCCAGGAACTCCAGCTGTCCATTCTGAAACTTAGGTGAGTATATATAATATATTTGAATACATGTATTTGATATGTATTTAATATATGCTATAGAATATATACTTAATATCTATATTTATTTTATATATTTAATATATATATTTGAGCTTCGGAGCATTTGCATGTTTGCTTACCATGGGTTTTTAGAATTATTTAAAAAATTTAAAGATATATATATATATATATATATATGATGAAAATTTAATTACAAGTGCCTTAAAATAGGAAAATAATAGGGATAGTATTAGTATTAACTTACAAACCCATGCTTCAAATTGAAAGAAAAGCTGTGGAGTGTAATGGACTTATGTCACTTCCCGTAGCCTTACTAGAGAAAACATACTTCTTTCAAATGCTAGGGAAACATAAACTTGCTCTATTTTAGGTTTACATCTCATTTGTCAAAGCATAAGATACATACTGTATTCCATTCAATTATTCATAAAATCATAAAAATATTGATTTTGAAAATAAAAATTGACACAAGATAAGAACTTCCAGGAAATTAGAGAAAATTTGGGATTTAATTTAATAACAAATCAACTGGCCATTACAAGAGAAAATTTTAAAATGTTGATAGCTTAGAAAGAGCTATAAGAAGGAAAGTAGGTTGCATGGTTTTTCCCTGCATATAGACATTGAAGAATATTTTCGGAGCCCAAATACGAAAATAAGTCAATGAAATTGAGGAAAAAGAGATAAATCATCATGGAAGGATGAATGTCCATTCTGGCTTTTCCATGGTAAAAGTCTGCATTTGAACTTAGCAGGAACATAAATGAAATTTAACTAATAAGTCAAGGTTTTGTTAGATTTTTTTGTAATTCTAATTTACCAAATGATCATTGTATAGTGACACTAATTCTATACACCAGTGGTTATTGACTAATTGAAAGGCCTTAGATTAACTGTGTTTTGCAGTATGTATTTTGTAGCTAACTGGTAGTTCCTGGGATGATTTCAGATGGTATGTTAATAAACATTTAAAACATTTTTATTTAGGCATTAAATATGAACTTGAAAATGTAACTGGTGCATTAAAACCAGGATTAAAGTAGCTGCCCCAGATTTTGTTTTTTCCCCTAAATTATGTAAGTTAAAAATGTGAGAGTGACTCTAAATGAAATGTTAAATATATAATGAAACATGTCATACACAGATTTGACAAAATGTGTAAAAGTAATGTAAAGTCAACTGCTGTTTTCGTATCCTGAAATGGAATTCCAATGAGACTGGGTCTTTTCAGGAATTGAAATGCTTCCATTTACTGCTGGCATACGTCCTTCCTGGTTGAGTGAGGTATTTGTGAAGTGAAGACCTCAATGAGAAGGGATTTGGCTAGCTTTGATGACCCAGCAGTGAAGGGATTTGGCTAGTATTGATAACCATTCCTGGAAAAGACAGGAATCCACTTTGGAACAATGTTGTCTTATTACAGCTCACGATTACTATGTAGGGATTTTAGAGTTGTAGATATAAGTTGATTTTTTTTTTTTTTTTTACAATAGGTAAAACTTCCTTCTATTACGAAGGGATAGTCTTTATAAGATCATTGTGTAGAAGCATCCAGAGAAGCTCTTAAAACATTAAGAGTTACACTTCTGAAGAAAATAAAATGTGTCAGCTTCTAAAGCGGACAAGCACTCTGGGAAATTAGACCCTGTCCTTGAGGGAGGTAGACTTCCGTCAAGGGAGAGGTGCCCTGGTTAAGTATAAAATGAAGATAATATTCCACTTTGCCATTCTTTCTTTCTTTCTTTTTTTTTTAGATTTTATTTATTTATTATAGAGAGAGAAAGGATGAGAGGGGGGAGGCTGAGGGGAGGTAGACTCCATGCATAGCATGGAGTCTGATGTGGGACTCGATTCCAGGACCCTGGGATCATGACCTGAGCCGAAGGCAGATGTTTAACTCATTGAGCCACCCAGGCACCCTGCTGTTATTTCTTAACTCTATGGATCTAGTCTATAAAATAACTTAATGAGTTCCTGAGAAGATGAAATAAAATTCACATAGCAGGCACTCAATAATAATATGATTTTTTGCCCTGAGAAGCTGGTCAGTGTGTATGACCATGTGTGAGTGTGTGTGTGTGTGTGTGTGTGTGTGAGAGAGAGAGAGAGAGAGAGAGAATGGCAATTGTGAAATTGAAGAAACCATATTGCTTGGAGAGACATCGGGGGGAGTGTGGACAGCCTTAAGTATAGACCCGAAATCGCTCAAGGAAGAACGTTCTTTCCACTGTGGCAGTAAGGGCTGCTGGGGTGACAGCAGCAGCTATAGTTACCACGAAGCGTGGAAATAGCAAGGTTGACTTGGAATCGTCAGTGGGGAATTGACAGCAACATGAGTGAAGGGAGACCTTGAAATTTCAGGGAGTATCCAGGGAAAGAAAGGATGACCCATTTTAAGTCCCAACACAAAGAGGGTCTTTGAGAGTAGTGTAACATGATAATTACAGTGGTGGCCAAAATAAAGGATTCTGAACTTGAATAGGTTCAGTGCCAGTTATACACCTTTAGACAAGTTATTTAGCCTCTTAAATGTCTGTGATAAGGATAGTGGCATTGATGCCTACCATCATCAGAGCATTCTGGGGGCAGGAAGTGAGAAATCCAGGTAAAGTGCTCACTGCTGTAAAGGCACTAGTAAATACTGGCTCTGAAGGGAAAATAAAAGAAATAAAGAGAAACAAAACAAAGCAGTGTTATCTGCCATGCTATAGTGTTGAGAAACAAACAAACAAACAAACAAACAAAATGGATTTTTATAAGTACAGTTATCCCAAGCATTAACACATGCCCACACTGAATCTATGATTACACATAAAATGTGTGTGGTTTTCTTTTTTCCTACGGAAGCGATAGATTTCATACTGAAACTTTGATTTTGGCACTTACTAGGAAAGCCAAAATATCAAGGATTTCTTGTCCATATTTATGATAATTAAATATTCATCTTCAGAGTTTCCTTTGTCAGAATGCCAGTGAGATCCATCCCTAGACATCCTTTGGAATAAAGATGAGTAGCCTTAAAATAAATGAAAAAAAAATAAAAGGGGTGCCTGGGTAGCTCAGTTCTTAAGTGTCCACCTTCAGTTCAGGTCATGATCCTAGGGTCCTGAGATCGAGCCCTCATCAGGCTCCCTGCTCAGCAAGAAACTGCTTCTCCCTCTCCTACTCCCTGGGGTTGTATTCCTTCTCTTACTATCTCCCTCTCTCTGTCAAATAAATAAATAAAATCTTAAAAAAAAAAAAGAGTAGTTTTTCTTCTCAGCTTTTAAAATAAAGGAGCCTCTATTTCCAGGGAATTAGTGACAAGCTAATATGTTTGAAAATATCTGCCCTAGCAAATTTGATAAAATGTTTTATAGAAATGGGAAAGCATCAAAGTAAGGAGAGAGAATGTCAGTTGCTCTGAATGTCAATTGCTCTAAAAATTCTAGTGTGAAACTCCATGCCACTGGGGAGATGCCACTGGGAAAGTACTTGGAGGGGGATACCAAGACTAATGCTTATGGGTCTGACTTCAAAGATCGCCGGAAGGTACCTCACTGTTCACATTACGGGAGGATATGACCAAGACTCTTCCTGTGCCGGGGTCCTCCTAAAACAAAGAAATAACATTGAAATGTTCACACATCAGCCTTGCGTGCAATAATTTTATTTTTTTTTCTGTTTCTGTTTCTAGATCTTGAGTGTTTTATATTTAGTCATGGGTATCCCCAATGCAAAAACTAATCCTTAGGATACAAATGAGAAGTTTGTCTTCAGTGTGTGATGGCATTCAGAATAAAGAGTACTCAGTGAACTAAAAGAGGGTCTCTGTCTTACTTTACCCATGTAATGGATTTCCATAATCATTGCTCTTATCCGTGCAACACAGGAAGTGCTTATGAAAACTGAAGAACCTTACAGAAGTGCCTTTTGTTGGCATTTGTCAGGTCTGTTGCCTCTCTGAACTCCTACAAAAGTACCTCTGTAAACACTGAAGGGCTGAAGAGGGGGTGTTTTCTCATTCTGACTGTTTTCTCATTCATCATGACAGATTATATGAAAGGTAACATCAAAGTTAAATATCTCAAAATAAATTCATGTGTCTTCTCCCCAAAGCGGTGTTAACAGTTGAGAGAGAGAGAGAGAGAGAGAGATACTATCTGAAATTTGAAAGGGAGAGTTTAATACTAGGTATTGGGAAGGTTTGAACATATTTCCTGAATGTCCTGAAACACTGGTGGTTCAATGAGAACCACCACAGATGAGAGCAGAGTCTGGCTTCAGCTAGTCTCTATCCAAACCAGACCCTACTGCTTGTTTAGAGTGAAGCCCAGATAAAATTGTTTAGTATCCTGTGCTTTAGTATCACCATCTCTCAAAAATCAGTAATAATAAAACCTATATTGTTGTTTGGAGATATTAAATAAAATATTGAATGAAAAGCACTTAAAACACTATGTGACTTTCAGTCAATTCTACATAAGTATTAGTTGTCATTATTATGGAAAAGTATGCATGTAAGTTAGACATATGTTCCCCCATGAATTTGTTTTCTGACACTTTCATTCTAAGATTAAAGTATGGACTTATCATCTCCTTCCCATCTTGTGTACATTTGTAACGATGCCTATTACTGTTGGCCGAGTGCCACAGCATCTGACCCTAATGGTTAAGGAAAGAGGATGTAATTTTGAGGACGTGTTTTTTGTTTCACTTTGTTTTATTTTTTAAGTCTTCACAAATTTGACATAGAAGAACTAGTGGCTTCTGAATTGAATTATGCAACTTAATGTGTTTGGAATAAAAATAACAAAATATGTTTAAATATGGACATTTCTGGGGTAATCCTTTTAACTGTGTCTTTCACCTAATGTAACGAATGGAATGTTGAGACTAATTTAATTTTGATAGATAGCTTGAATTTCTGTGCTGTTTTATATATAGTTTCATCATAGCTTTTTTTTTTTAAATTTAATTTAATTCAATTTTTTTCGGTGTTCCAAAATTCATTGTTTATGCACCACACCCAGTGCTCCATGCAGTACATGTCCTCCATAATACCCATCACCAGGCTCACCCAACCCCTCTCCCCTCCAAAACACTCAGCTTGTTTCTCAGAGTCCACAGTCTCTCATGGTTTATCTTCCTCTCTAATTTCCCCCAGCTTGCTTCTCCTCTTCTTCTCCCAATGTCTTCCATGTTATTCCTTATGCTCCACAAGAAAGTGAAACCATATGATAATTGACTCTCTCTGCTTGACTTATTTCACTCAGCATAATCTCCTCCAGTCCTGTCCATGTTGATACAAAAGTTGGGTATTCATCTTTTCTGATGGAGGCTTAGTATTCCATTTATAAATGGACCATATCTTCTTTATCCATTTGTCTGTTGAAGGGCATCTTGGCTCTTTCCACAGTTTGGCAACTGTGGGCATTGTTGCTATGAACATTGGAGTACATATAGCCCTTCTTTTCACTACATCAGTATCTTTGGGGTAAATGCCCAGTTGTGCAATTGCAGGGTCATAGGGTAACTGTATTCCTAATTTCTTAGTGAATCTCCACATTGTTTTCCAAAGTGGCTGCACCAACTTACATTCCCACCAGCAGTGTAAGAGGGTTACCCTTTCTCCACATCCTCTCCTGCACTTGTTATTTACTGTCTTGTTGATTTTGGCCATTCTGACTGGTTTAAGGTGGTATCTCAATGTGGTTTTGATTTGAATCTCCCTGATGGCTAATGATGATGAACATTTTTTTTCACGTGTCTATTAGCTATTTGTATATCATCTTTGAAGAAGTGTCTGTTAATGTCTTCTGCCCATTTTTTGATGTAATTATCTGTGTTTTGAGTGTTGAGTTTGAGGAGTTCTTTATAGATCTTGTATTTCATCCCTTTGTCTGTAGTGTCATTTGCGAACATCTTCTCCCATTCTGTGGGTTGCCTCTTTGTTTGTTTGTGGGTTACTGTTTCCTTTGCTGTGCAGAAGATTTTGATCTTGATGAAGACCCAAAAGTTCATTTTCACTTTTGTTTCCTTTGCCTTTGGAGACATGTCTTGAAAGAAGTTACTGAGGCTGATGTCAAAGAGGTTACTGCCTATGTTCTCCTGTAGGATTTTGATAGATTCCTGTCTCACATTGAGGACTTTTATCCATTTTGAGTTTATCTTTGTGACGGTGTAAGAGAATGGTCAAGTTTCATTCTTTTATACCTAGGTGTCCAATTTTCCCAGCACCATTTAATTGAAGAGACTGTTTCCCACCCCGCCACACACACACACTGTGTATTTTTTTCCTGCTTTGTTGAAGATTATTTGACCATACCATGGAGGGTCCATATCTGGGCCCTCTACTCTGTTCCACTGGTCTATGTGTCTGTTTTTGTGCCAGTACCATGCTGTCTTGGTGATCACAGCTTTGTAGTAAAGCTTGAAATCAGGCAACGTGATACCTCCAGTTTCATTTTACTTTTTCAGCATTTCCTTGGCAATTCAGGGTCTCTTCTGATTCCATACAAATTCCATACAACTCTTCTGTTCCAGCGCTTTGAAAAATGCTGGTGGAATTTTGATCAGGGTGGCATTGGAAGCATAGATTTCTCTAGACAGTATAGACATTTTAAAAATGTTTATCCTTCTGATCCATGAGCATGGAATGCTCTTCCATTTTTTGTGCCTTCTTCAGTTTCATTCATGAGTGTTCTGTAGTTCCTCGAATACAGATCCTTTACCTCTTTGATTAGGTTTATTCCCAGGTATCTTATGGTTTTTAGTGCTATAGTAAATGGAATCAATTCTCTAATTTCCCTTTCTATATTTTCATTGTTAGTGTATAAGAAAGCAACTGATTGCTGTACATTGATTTTGTATCCTGCCACATTACTGAATTGCTGTATGAGTTCTAGTAGTTTAGGGGTGGAGTCTTTTGGGTTTTCCATATAACGTATCACGTCATCTGTGAAGAGAGAGAGTTTGACTTCTTCTTTGCCAAGTTGAATACCTTTTATTTATTTATTTTTGTTGTTGTTGTCTGATTGTTGTTGCTTGGACTTCTAGTACTATGTTGAACAACAGTGGTAAGAGTAGACATCCTTGTCATGTTCCTGATCTCAAAGGGTAGGCTATCAGCTTTTCCCCATTGAGGATGATATTCACTGTGGGTTTTTCATAGATAGATTTTATGAAGTTGAGCAATGTTCCCTCTATCCCTATGTTTTGAAGGAATTTTAATCAGGAATGGATGCTGTACCTTTTCAAATGCTTTTTCTGCATCAGTTGAGAGAACCATGTGGTTCTTCTCTCTTCTCTTATTGATTTGTCCTATCACTTTGATTGATTTGCAAATGTTGAACCACCCTTGCATCCCATGGATAAATCCCACTTGGTCATGGTGGATAATCTTTTTAATGTACTGTTGGATCCTATTAGCTAGGATCTTGTTGAGAATCTTGGCATCCATATTCATCAGGGATATTGGCCTGAAATTCTCCTTTTTGATAAGGTCTTCATGTGGTTTGGGGCTCAGGGTAATGCTGGCTTCATAGAAAGAGTCTGGAAGTTTTTCTTCTGTTTCTATTTTTGAAATATTTTGAAACAGCTCCAGGAGAATAGATATTATTATTTTTTTTTTAATGTTTGGTAGAATTCTCCAGGGAATCCATCAGGTCCTGGGCTCTATTTTTTGGGGAGGTTTGTGATCGCTGCTTCAATCTTGTTACTAAATATTGGTGTATTCATGTTGTCAGTTTCTTCGTGACTCAGTTTTGGAAGTTTATAGCATGAATGCATCCATTTCATGCAATTGGGATAAATTTTAGAAATAAATGGTTATGGAAAAATCTTCTGTTTATTAAGAGGAATTTTATTGGCAATTTTGACCTTATAAATGAATAAATGGGTATATTATCAATGTTGAAAAATGATCATTTGTTGCACAGGAATACCTTCCCTTTGATGCTTTTTTAATGTATATATTTTGTTAATATGTTTGCCAACAAGTAAAACAAAACAAAACAAAACAAAAAAGTAGAGAAAGGAAAATCATCAGAATCATATTTGAATAGGAAGCAGGAAAGATTTAAAGCTTTAGGATGTTAAACCCATCAGTTAAAATGGATGCAATTATAAAAATAGTCTGGAGCTTACAATAGTAGTTGAGAAACTACCATGTTTCAAAAAAGCAAAATACCGACACTAACAGTTATTGACGGAATAACCAGAAAACTCACACGCTGATGGGAATGTAAAACACACAGCCACTTTGGAAAATGATTTGAGAGTGTCTGCTAAAGCTGGACATAGGCACACCCAATGACCCTCTATTTCAGAAACACATATTGGTCAAAAGGCAAGCACTAAACTAATCAGCACTATTTGAAGTAGCCCTAGAGTGGAAGCTACTCGAATGACCATCAACAGTAGAACGGACAAGAAAGCAGTGGTAATTCCCACGAAGGAATGCTATGAAGGAAAGGAAAGAACCTCCTAGAACTTAAGAAATAATGTAAATGAATCTCAACAAATTTGAGTAACAGAAATCAGACAAGAAAGAATATATATGCTGCATGATTTTATTCTGCATAGTAGACAAAACCTATGTTAAAGTCTATGTTAGACGTTAGAATAGTGATTATGTCAAAGAGACAGTGGCTGGAACAGAAGTCAGAGTCTGAGTCTGAGTCTGAGTCTGATCTGGTGCTGGGTATAGGGATGTGGTCAGTTTATAAATACGTATTGAGGCTTACACTTAAGCTGTGCATATTTTTCTGTGGTACATTTTACTTCAGTAAAAAGAGAAAATAATTTTTTAAATTTTTATATATTTATTTGACACCGAGAGAGATCATAAGCATGGGGAGCAACAGGCAGAGGACAAGGGAGAAATACCACCCTCCCACCCCCCCGCTGAACAGAGAGCCTAACATAGGGCTCTATCCCAGAACCCTGAGATCATGACCTGAGCCAAAGGAAGAGAGTTAACTGACTGAGCCACCCAGGTGCCCCAAAAGAGAAAATAATTATTTTAATTTAAAAATAACAAAAAATATTAAATAAATTTTACCCTTCCCCCAACCCTCACTCCGAACTGCATCCAACTTCAAAAATGAGAATTATATCTGGATGTTATCTGAGACACCCAATGACTGGTTTTTGCTTTATATGTAAGATGCTTATTAGATGCTTATTATTATTTTTCTTTTTATACAACATTAGGGTTGAGCTGTTGTGGAATAATGTTTTATATTTGTTTTGGCTGCTGAACCTCTTCTTTCCTTAAGTTGTTGCAAGTACTCTTCAAACACTCACAAGGGAGATACTTCAGAACAGGTTGTATAACAAGCCATTTTTAAATCCAGCAGCTGCCTACTCTGTGACTTAGCCAAACCTTACCTTTATCCAGTCATCTTAGAAGACAAAAAATAAAATAAACACACCAATTACTACTCTATCAACTGCAGTTAAGTCAAATACAAAGACTTTAAACATACAAGTAAACTGAATATTTGCCATTGGTGCTGACACCAGACTTCAGCAAGTACAAAAGGAATTTTAAAAATTGATATTATGGCCATTTGTCAGTGAGATCTCAAGAAGAACTTAGCAATTAACACAATTATTCTGCAAAATCAAAGTAATTTAAAAATGGGCATTGGTTACATATTTTAATAAAACTATGGAGTCTATGAATGCATTTTTCTAATGTATAAGCATCTGATTTTCCTCATCACCCCCCTCATCCTTTTCTAAAATGCTAGGGTTTTGCTGCTGTAACTTCTCTGCCTTGTCTGTTGTCATTTCTCAAAGCTCACTAATGTAGACTTGCAACATAAAAACAGGAAGGATATGTGAATGGCATGAAGAATCATTAAAATGTATATTTCCAGAACATGAGTAAGAAGAAATTGGATAAATGGACAAAATGCCGACCAAGATTTCAAAGATTCATTTTCCAATGTTGCAGTCTTCCAGGAAAAGGAGAGTATTGTTTTTCTTCAGTAGTGACACATGCTCACTGTTATTTAAATACATTGAAATGTTGCTAATGCTGATATGTCTAAATGAAACACTGAAGTATTATTAAGAAATGAATAAACTATTACATGAAAAATAAATTTATAGAGGTGTCCTTGTAATATGCAACATTAAGCTCTTTACGTCTGATATGTAGCCAATCATTTATTAACAGTGATTTTTAAAGTTTAAGATCATGAGAAGACTATTTTGAAATAGCCAAGTGCCTTAAATTTTCCTTTGGCTCATGATGGTGCTGAAGATGGAGAATCTTTAACACATAGGACTATTTTTGAAAAAAAAAAATTTGATCAATGAAAACACATTTTTTTTAACATATTATTAACTTTTTATTTTTTATAAACATTATTTTTATCCCCAGGGGTACAGGTCTGTGAATCACCAGGTTTACACACTTCACAGAACTCACCAAAGCACATACCCTCCCCAATGTCCATAATCCCATCCCCTTTCTCCCAAACCCCCTCCCCCCAGCAACCCTCAGTTTGTTTTGTGAGATTAAGAGTCACTTATGGTTTGTCTTTAAAAGGACACTGTGAAACTTTTAAAAATATAGGGGCACCTGAGTGGCTCAGTGGGTTAAAACCTCTGCCTTCAGCTCAGGTGGTGGTCCCAGGGTGCTAGGATCGAGCCCCACATTGGGCTCTCTGCTTGGCAGGGAGCCTGCTTCCCTGCGTGCCTCTCTCTGCCTACCTCTCTGCCTACTTGTGATCTCTGTCTGTCAAATAAATAAATAAAGTCTTTAAAATGAAAAAAAAAAAAAAGATAACACATAATGTGGCTCACAGCACAATTTAGGTGTGATACCATCTTCTATACCATCAGTGGACAAATACCCCATGTTCAATTATATTCTTAGAAATCAGTTACTTGTATTATTAAGTTATGCTTTGAGTAGTAAATTATCCTAGATTCATTTCATTGTATTACCTCATTAAAGTGATGCATTTTCTGGTGAGTCTGTTGCTAAATTTAACAGCAACAAAATATAAACCAAAAAACCTGTTTATGTTACAACCTTATGTTACAAGATGAACCAAGTCAGTTTATTGTTCAGTGCTGAATTCTACCTATTGTCTCAAAATACAAGACACCTCATTCTTATCTGATAATGACTTATAGTAAAGATCTACAAATGAGTTTTGTTTTGGTTTTGTTTTTTTAAAGATTTTATTTATTTATTTGACAGACAGAGATCACAAGTAGGCAGAGAGGCAGGCAGGGAGAGAGGAGGAAGCAGGCTCCCTGCTGAGCAGAGAGCCCGATGTGGGGCTCGATCCCAGGACCCTGAGACCATGACCTGAACCGAAGGCAGAGACTTTAACCCACTGAGCCACCCAGGCGCCCCTACAGATGAGTTTTGACAATGAGTGTCTCAATAACTGATAGCCAAGGTGATGTATAGTAATTACACATTAACATATTTATTTAATGGAAATATGAATTTGATTATTAACGAACATACTGAGAAAAAAATGCTAGAGAGTCACAAATACTGATTCTCTGTGCCATTTGAGCATATAACACCCCTTTTTTTCCAATTGTTTTTCAAGATGATGCCCATTACCGAATCCAGAATATCTCCTTAAGTCAAAGTCATTTTGTTTTTAGATTTTCTGACATTTTGAGCGGGTGCATGTTACATTTTTATTATCAAATTCTCCAAGACCACTCATGAAGGAATAACTTTAGAAGTTTATTTAAATACACCAAACTCTTTTTACCTTATTTCCATAGTAAGTTGGGATGGTAAGTTGTTCATCAAGTTTTTCTGATGTCTTTTAGCTGATAGATCAAAATTCTAAGACTGGATTTAGAGGATCCAAGCTTTTGATTTTAAGAAACTTGTGTATAAGATTTACTCATTTCAGAATTCTTGAGAAAATATAAACATAAAACCATTTTGTTAGATTTTCTTTTCCAAGTTCTATTACCAAATCCAGAGTTCATAAATAATTATAGACACTCTCCAGATAGATAGTGTCATTATGAGAGTATATTATGATTATTATGTGAGTATGGGTATAGTAAAATTGTTATCCACATCATAGAAAATTGAACGTCCTGAGTAAGTAAGGCTTTGCTTTATCAAAATTTTCATTTTTCTTTATGCATGTTGAATGCCAGTTTTACTCTGATGCATTACATATGTGCTGCTAAATAGTCATGCAAAAATGTCTCAGGCTTTCTTGATGACTTCAGTTATGCTCAAGGTCTAGAGCCAAAGATTTTCAGCCCTGGACTAAATTCTTGAGGTCATTATATCCAGTTAGCCATTTGATCAAGGTTTCTTTAGCACTCAGCTGTTTCCTCCCAAATGTAAATGAACGCGTGTCCTGTGTGAGCAAAACAAGGCTTGAATTTCATATCTGGCTCTTTAATTTCCTCTGCTATTTTAAGTAAAGCACCTGGCCTCACTGCACTTCACTTTTCCAGGTATAGGAGGAAAATATTAATACTTACTAGGACCTTTATAGGGATTCGATACAATATGATATGATGAAGCATAGTGTGCAAAGTTTCTATTATGTGGAAAATTACAAAATATGGAGGGGGAAAATGTTGGTTGCTCCCAATATCTGGCTAACAAATAAGCATATTTAAAATAAATATATATGGATATGTATAGATATATTTAATATATTGATATTAAATATCAATTTTATGGTAGTTATGACTTGAGGTTTTCAAACCGCTGCAGGTAAATTTGCTTTTTAAAAACTACTTACATGCAGGGGCACCTAAGTGGTTCAGTTGGTTAAACGTCTGCCCTCTGTCATCTACTCAGGTCATGATCTCAGGGTCCTGGGATCCAGCCCCGCATGGAGCCCCGCATGGAGCCCTGAGCCCCCTGTGGAGCTCTCTGCTTAGTAGGGAGTCCACTTCTCCCTCTCACTCTCTTGTGCTCTCTCTCACTCAAATGTGAATCTTTCAATCTTTTCAAAAAATTACTTATATGCAGGGCTTTTTTTGTTGTTGTTTGTTTGTTTGTTTTACATTAATTACCCAAAACCAACCACTTTTTCACTTTTTGCTTAGATGGGATCTCTCTACTACTCTTGGAGTTAACTTTAGTTCACTGAGACATATCAGAAATGTTGCAGCCCTATACTGCATATGACAATTTTAGAGCCTACTTTTATTTTTAGAAATGACAGAAGGGAGTTGATAAAATGGTTCTTTTGTGCAGTTAGGACTACTGTGGGAATGTGCTGGCTGCCTCTGTTCCTACCTGACTTCGAGATCTTGAAAAGCCCACTTTATTACTCTGGATCTCAGGCTCTTCATTTATGAAATTGGGCCAATAACCCATATCTGAGCTTATGTCTAATTATACATACATTATCTTTTCTCATGTTGAAAGAAAAATCTCAGACATCCTCTTCTATGGAGTTTTTTCAGGATTATGGAAATTTGATACCCAATATTAGAATTTTCATAGATACGGCATCTGAAGCTATTCATAGAGTAAAACAGGACAATAAGAACTATTAAGCTTTCAGATGAGAGAGAAAATGTATAGGTTTTCAGTAAGTTATGATGGCAGACATCATTAGTTATTAGCTCTATTAGTTACCAGTTCTATAGTGCCTTTCTACTCTCCCTTCTTCCTTCCTTCCTAAATAAAACCTTTAGTTTTTCAGGAATAATCTGATCTGGTGCGTATGTTTCAGGAAAGTCTGTGCTCCTTCAACAATCTTACCAACAATCTTAGTTTATTTAAATAATGGTAACTCTATACCCTTTGACTGGGATTGGTTTAGAAGGGTCATTGTAATAGAAATCTTGCCAATGACATATTAGAAGACATATGCTTGGTGGTTCTGAGAAAGATTTCTTCTTTTTTAAAAGGCATGGAGAAAGGGAATTCACTCTTAGTCCTAGGGTATTGTTGTGTCAAGATTTGGAACATGGGTCTGAGGCAGCCATCTTGTCTGTCACCATGAAGACAGTTTTGGGTAGGGTCCAGTAAAGGATGAGAAGCCACAGTGGTTATTTTAATATCATAGAGGATTTAGTCTAAAGAATTATTAATCATATATTGGAAGGGTGCCTGGAAGATGCAGTCAGTTAAGCATGGGACTTTTGGTTTCAGCTAAGGTCATGATCTCAACATCATGAGACTGAGCCAGGTTTGCATTCAGTGCAGAGTTTGCTTAAGATTCTTTCCCCCTCAGCCCTTCCCACTGCTTGTGGGAGCGAGGGATGTGTGGTATCGATCAAATACATAAATAAAATCTTTAAGAAGAAAAAAAAATCACATATTGGAGAACTCGAAAAGGAAAAAGGATTATCAAGGTATCATGGCCTGGTAACTGTAAGAAGCATCTGTCCCTCTTATGGTTGAGGGAATAGCAGAAAGAGTTTGGAATTATTAAATCTGAAGTTGGATGAAGGGGTCTGACACCTTCTATTCTGACCCGCTGACCCTGGTGTCTCAGAGGTTGAAATGGGAATGCTTCTGAGACCAGGAACGCGGGCAAACTGCAGTCACCTGGTGGTAGTGTAAGGAACTGCCCCTGTGCAGAGAGATGGTCTCTTCACACTCACAGCTCAGGTACAGGCTCCCTCTCACGCCCCCCACTGGCCTGTTTCCCAAGGAGCCATGTGGCATTTGTAGAAATGTGGTTCAAGACTTCCCAGCCCAAGCTTTACAGGCCAAGTCAAGAGCTTGCATTGACACTGATGGACAATTGCTCAATGGCCCACACAGGGCACAGGTCTTAGGACAAAGTCATCATGATCAGGATAGAAGAATGGGGAATGGCATCACTGACCTCCTAAATTAGCCAACTCTGAAAAATTCAATATCATGCTTTATGTGTAGATCATAACTTCTTTACTGTCTAAGTCCATTGAGTTAGATCTTCTCTTTCTTGCTGTTTCAAGTATCCAAATTGGCAAAAATGCAGGCAAAAGTTCACTCTGAAATATTGATCATACCGGTAAATATTGACAAAAGTAATGAAGACAGTTCTAAAGTTAAATGATTTGTTAAGTGTTTGTAAAGTTAATGTGATAGTTATTCAAAAAGAATTATCAAAGTATGTGCAAGAATGTATGCACGGTTATTCACAGTATCATTCTAACTAAATCTGGAAAGATTTAAATATTATTTCTAAAGACTGTGTGCATAGGAATTGGACTCAGTATGAAACCGAGTACTTTCTCAATTCTCTAAATAACCTGTATATTTTTCCTCTCTGTCTGTCTTGCTTTCTAACACACACACACACACACACACACACACACACACACAAAACTAAGCTCAACCATATATAAAGAGTAGGATGAATCTATATCAAATTTTAAATAAATATTAACATGAATGATAGAATTATAGACATTATTTTAGTTTTTTCTGGAAATCTTCTGGATTGTCTTGTCTTCCCCTTCAGTGGATATGACTTCTTCTTGTAATTACAAGAAAATGTGTTAAACACATATTCCTTAGGTCTTTGTTTTAATGGTATTTCCTTGTGTAGGTTTTCCAGATGTATTATGTAAAATTGTAATCTAGAGACTTTAAATTCCCCTTTCTTTTATTTTTCTTTTTAGCTCTTAACAGCAACATTTTAAACATTATATTTATTTATCATGTTTACTGTTTTTCTCCTTAGTGTTACATGTGCTTCCTGAGAGCCAGGATTATTTCCTGTTCACTGATGTGTCCCTAATACCTACAATGGTCCCTGATATGGGGTATGAGCTCAATAAACTTGTGTTGAAAAATAAATTAATTTGTTAAATTCATGTTTGTGATATATGCATAATATTAAGACTATTTGTTATGCTAAGCAAAGTGAACAGTAAAGGAATTAAGGTACATGGATAAGAGATTAAAAATAAAAAAAAACCTTTCAGTAAGGTCAGCAAGATCAAATAAATACCGCACACAGAAGCCTCTCCTTAGTCAATCTGATACCATCTAGAAATAGGAATGTCTTTGCTGAAGACTTTCATATTATAGCTTTTTGCTAAAGCTGACCCCTGGTTTGAGGGTGGCCCTATAGGAGGGAAGCAAAGTACTCAGCGTAGAGAGAGATAAATGGCCTTTACAGAGAATACAAATGCACTTTTTGATGCTGTGGAAAACCAATTCTAAGAAAAGTTGGCTTTTAAATGTTTGGACAGTTCTTGCAATTTCAGTTATGCTAGTATTGAGGAGAAAAGGGTGGCAGCTTTGTAGCAGTTCCTACAAAAACTGGCTAAAACCCCCAATTGCTGTTGCGATCCACTGAAACCTGGCAGGAAAATGAGACCATTCGGTTCTTTCATCCCTTTTCTTCTGCTGCTTATTTGCTTTGGAGCTCGGGACCACACTCGTTAATGAGTGTTAACAAGGCCTTTTAAAAGAAGCAAGTAGTGAGGAGAAAAATAATAAAAGAGTAAAGGAGAGAAGTCAAACCAAAAGCAGGAATAAAGTGGAAAGCAAAACAGAAAGGAGCAATTCCAGAATGTTTTAAGTGACTGTATTCTAATATAGATGCTATGACAATCTGGTTTGTTACCAAACCTTGGAAATAGCATCTTCCAAAAACCCATCACTTCCTTTAAACCAAACTTCCTCAGTGTGCAAGTTACTGAAAGTGAAGTCACACCATAATAAACATCATACTAAACCAGATTCAATTACTGAATAGTAGATTCACCCCGGCTGTTAGGATCATTGAAATGACGGGACCACCAACAACCTCGTCAGTTTAATTTCCCTGAAAAAGAAATAGTTTTGATGTTTGGAGCACTTGGTGTTAGTCACTAAAAAATTAAACACAACCAAACACTTGGTTTGTTTTATATGGATATCATTTGAATAAAGTTATTAAAAAACACATGTACTCTTTTAGCTTATTAGAAGAGTACTTAGTATCCTGAATGATAATTAATTCAATGATATTTGAGTGACTTGAAAGAGATTAAGCAATGATATAAGTACCTCAGTTGATACTAATGGATAGTTTGTGCACCAGATTCTCAGAAATAGGATAGTAGAAAAAAGTTAATTAGAAAGCCATTTAATCCTACCTTGGGATAAGGTACCTTACATCTACCTTATCCCAAGCATAAGTACTTGGGATATGCGTCAGTCAGCTCTTTCCTGGAGCTTTGTTATATAACATGTAACCCCTGATCCCAGAGGTTATATCCTATAACAATAACATATGACCTCTAATCTAGCTCTTTCCTGGGGTCAAGTTATGTAACGTAAACCTCTTGCCTCTTCCTCATGGATTTGTGTGGGTTATCTTTAGCTCTGCAGGGCTCTGCAGGCCTTGGTTGATTTAGGCATGTGTAGGATTCAGATCTCTGCCTGCCAGGAACATGTCCAAAAAAGTAGCCTCTATCACGGACATGTCCTTTTCATGGAGGAAAGCCTTTGTTTAAAAATGGCACTCTGTCATTTCTGCCCACATTCCCCTGACCAGAACAAGTCACAGAGCCAAGTTCAACATTAGTGGGGCAGTGAAACATACCCTTCAAAAGTACCTATTTGCTGAATAAGAAAGAAAATAAAGAAATATGTCAAAATACAGCAAAGAACAAAAGAGAAAAATACACCTACAGTTGTGGTGCTTATATTTTTGTGGGAGATAAATACTAATAAAATAACTTAATACAAATACCTTAATGCATGTTAGAAGACAACGTTTTAAATGAAGTAGTGCGGTACTCATTGAAAAGGTGAAGCTATGAGCAAAGATTTAAAAGAGTGATCGATTGGGCCATGACAGTATTTAGAAGAAAATTGCTGCAGGCTGAGGGAAGAGCCTTTGGTAAATCCTAAACTGAGAGTGTGGTTGGCATGCTAGTAAAAGAACAAGAAGCCAATCTGTCTGGAATGAGATGGACGAGGGGGAGAAAGCCAGTGGATGAAGTCAGAGAAGCAATGGGGTGAGGCATTCTGTGGGTCCTCCATGGCCATTGCAAGGATTCTGGCTTTATCCTGATTGAATTACAGAGTCATTGAGAGAGAGAACATTATGTCCAGAAATACACAATACCAGTGTTGAAATGGTATTGAAAATCGTGGAACAAGAGAAAATTATCAAGGAATACGTGTACATCTGGAAAGTAAGGAGACTATGAATGGAATCAAAGGGTACCGCCCAAGTCACGAGAAGTTTCCTGCAGAGTATTCCTTTACCCCATACCTCAGTATCAGTTAATACAACTACAAAATCTAAGTGGTTTTCTTATCTAATTACTTCTCTAATTCAGAAATGTCTATCTAGTTGTGCAATCTTTCTATCTGTCCTGTCGAAATAGCTGTTGTCCTTTCTGATTAGTAGAACTACATCTATTGGCTGCAAAACCTTTTGAACTTGAGCTTAGTCTGAAAAACGCCTACAAATGTTTATCTGGTTTCTCTTCTCATGTTTCCAATGATGAAATGGGCTCACATCTACATCAGGTAACCCTTGACTTTATTGGCTACTTCTAGTCTTCCGAAGATTCTTTCCTATACCTATCTGACATCTCTCTCCCTATAATTTCTGGCCTTTTGTTCTGGTCCTGGCCTTAGGAAAGTCACAAAGTAAGTCTTATCATTCTTCCCTTTACCAGTGGTTCAGATATTTGTTACGAAGCTGTCCTTTCCTTCAGTCTCAACTCCGCCAGGCAAAACATTTTACTCTCATTCACATTATCATGTAATCTAGTTAGTTAAGTCTGTACATGATCCTGGTCACTCTCTTTTGGGATTTTCTAGATTATGGATTACAACCAAAGTGACTTAAAAAAAGGACTTCTCATTATAGAAGACAGTGAGTGCATATTCTGCTTTTTAGAATTATGATTTTATGAATGTTTTAATTTTATAACAGTGCTTATAAAATCAATATTACTTTATGAATGTTTCAGTGTTATAATCTATGTATAGATTGTCATTTATTTTTATTTGGCAAATTGCAGAAAACACTCTAACATTAGTTACTGCCCATAAAAATAACTAATATGTAGATTAAAGGCACCTACTGACATTTCTTTTGCTTTTTTTGAGAATAAAAGTTTAAACATCTTTATTGAGATATCACTTTAAAATCAAACTTTAAAAATGACCTTAAATGCTCAGTTTATCCCAAACTGCCTATTTAGTGACCTAAAGGCCTTTCTTTTCCTTTTCAGGACAGTATGTAAGTTCATAAGCAAAGACCCATTTCTGAGATGTTCTCTTATGTCATTTTCTATGTCTCCTTACTCAATCTGGCTAGGATCTCCCCCTAAGTTGTTAGTTCTACAGAACCTGCCAGAAAATGCACCTTCTTCCTGGTTATTGGCATGGTTAAGCTTTCCTTCTCTCAAAGTTCTTGTCATTATCATTTCACCAATCTGATAACCATTTTGATAAGAATAACATTTTTAAAAAGAAGTCCTAATAATAGCAACAAGAAGTTCTAATAACAACAATAACAATAATCATATTTATTAAAAGCTTCCAATTTGCTCGAGCACTTCTAAGTGCATTTGTAAATCCCTTCAGTCATCATAAAATATCTTCATTTTGAGGATGAGGTAGCAAGCAACTAGCTAGTGGATGTTCTGCTGAGATTTGACCTCAGGCAATCTAGGCAGAGTGTGCACTGTTGACAACGAAGCAGCTCATGTCTGGGATGAGTTGTCAGGTCAATTTCATTCAGAATTCAGCAAATACGAATTGAGCTCCTGCTGTATGGGAGGCACCATTTTATTTACTCTGGACTCTGCACAGTATTATGGAAGAATCAAAGAAGGAGATATTACGGAGTCTGCAGGTCTGAAAGTATGTAACAATGAAAAGGGCATTGTAATAGACTTAAATGGTGAGTTTAGTTCCAACATAGTGGAGAAGGATATAGAAGAAGGGACTGTCTATTAGGAAAATACCTGATAAGAAAAGAAGGGAGAAGACGGTGGAGTGAGTGTATGAAAGAAAATAAAATGCATTTCAATGGTTTGGGGCTGTAAGACTGTGATCAGGAATTTGGATTTGTCCTGCAAACAACAGGGACATCTTTGAACATTTCCCAAAGCAGAGGGGAAATCTAAATATCTATAGATGTAGAAAGATGTCTCCGGCAATGTTATAAAAATTTAATGAAGATTCATTCGTGGAACAATTTATAAAGTAAGGCACATGACTTTTTAAAAAGTAAATCATTATTTTTTTCCTTTGTTTGAGGATTTTTTGAGGCTTTCTCCTACTTTGAAAGTCAAAAAAAGAAATGTGTCAAAATCTGTATCACACTCCCCAGTATGCCAGTCTGCGAATTGGAACTCAGAGCATATGGAGTATGGGTGTTTTTGTAGTTACTAATTTACTCTGGCATTTGGAGAGCTCATTAGTTTTGAACCCAGCTCCTTAATGATTTTACAAATTTCAACAGCTACACAATTATAATTCTAAGTACAAGAACGTGAGGACATATAGATATTTGGTGAGTAGCTACCCAAGTATGAACAGTCTATATAGAGGTAGATTAAGTGAAGTTTGGACTTGAACTTCACTTAAGTCCTAACTTCTCCAATTGTACAGTGTAATTATCATCTAGATGTACACATTTTGTTTTTAGTGAGAGAGAGAGAGTGCGCATGTGCAAAATGGGGGTGGGGGAGGGACAGAGCGAGAAAATTTTTTAAAATATTTGTTTATTTATTTTAGAGAGAGTGAGAGAGAGGGCACACATACAAGAACAGGGAGGGGGCAGAGGGAGAGAGAAAATCCTCATACTGACTCCATGGTGAGGGCAGAGCCCCGTATGGGGTTCGGTCTCGCCACCCTGAGATAATGACCTGAGCCAAAATCCAGAGTTGGATACTTAACTGACTAAGCCAAAATCCAGAGTTAGATGCTTAGCTGACTGGTCCCCCAGCCCCCACAGGCATCCTTGAGAGAAAGAATCCCAATGCAGAGCCCCATTTGGGGCTCGATCTCACCCTGAGATCATGACCTGAGCCAAAATCAAGAGTCAGACACTTCACGGACTGAGTCACACAGGTGCCTCTAGATGTATGCTTTCAATAGTGACTCACTTTTCAAGAATGTGAGAATGTCTTTTTTTATCATAGTGCAGAATAAAACAATGACTAAACATAGTCCTGAAACTGACATCAAAATGAGACTCTAAAAATTAATCTGTAACTGAGATTAAATTGTGTAGTGTCTCTCTGCAGGCTTTCTCAGTGGAGTGGATAGTCTTGATGTTCATCATGGTGGAAGAGACATAATAAATTGGCCAACCTTCTTCTTCTGATACAAACAAATTCTGACTTTTTATAGCCCTTGAGAATTTGAATAAATAAATTTAAATAAATTACACATTTAAATAAGTTAAATACTATTTAATACATATATTTAATCTAAGAAAACATATTTTAACAGTATTAAAGAGTATCACATGAGCAACATGATTGCTCAAACAGTATTTTCCTTGAGTGCATTTTAAAGTGAAATTAATGTTGAAGCCCATCTAATCCAAAGTTCTTTTTTTGGATGACCCACTGAAGTCTAGCAAAGCAGAAGTATAAAAGCAGCCAGATTTTCTGTATCCAGGTTTACCACTCCTGCCGTAACACCATGCTGGCACATAACACTTTGTGAAACAGGCCTCATGATTAGTTAGTACTTTGCAGACAATCTTGAGTTTCCTACAAATCCACTAGCTTTCCTAAGTTCAGGTAATTAATGAATAGCTCTACCATTGGCTATAGTTTGAAGGAGAATAGTATTGTCATAAAATAATTGCATATTTTATTAATTAATCAATCAAGCACTTTTATACAATTCACAAGTGGATCTTAGTGAATAATTGTATTTTTTCAACAAAAACAATTTTCAATCAATATTTGATATTCTTTAAACTAATAATGCCTGTTCGAGCCTAGAGTTCCTTGACTGGCTTTTTCTGGTCCTTTTCCAGTGCACCACCACTAATGTGTACTCAGAAAATGTACAAAGATATATTAAAATACAGTTCAAATCAGATATTCTAAAAACCAAGTTATTTTTTGTTCAATGAAAATCTGTATAAAATACTTTAATTAGTTATTTTAGTTTAGGAAGTATGGGCTAGAAAGTACAATTGAAGCTCTCTTCGATGAAGTGAAGACCATATTATTCTGAGGCTTAATTTCTCTGTATTATTTCCCTTCTAAAGTACTTTTAGGGATCACAATTGGAGAGATACAATGCACTGGACTTCCAACTCATAATGTTGACATTGGAGTTTATGTTTAATAATTTACAATGTTATGCTATATTGTGAAAGATATTCTTTATATATATATGGCAATAATAAGGTGGTTTTGTTTTTATTCAATACTGTCTTCTGAGGTTAAGAAAAAAAATGAGAAAACATGCATTTCATCTGGTTAAGTGGGTACTGGTCAGCTAAGGTATCACTGATTGATTTTCAGTGAAAATACTATGCTTTTTAATAGAATAGGCAAATATCTAGCTTTTAAAGGTAGGGTAGTGTAACATAATTTTAGAGGTACAGTTTCATTACTTTGAGTAATAGATTAACAAATACCCACCAAAAACTAATGAGAAAAATGAGGAAAAGGCAATCCCACACCATTTTACTCAATGATAGTGTCTTCACAATATCACTTGAACTAAATAATTTCTTGACAAAATATTTTCTTATGAGTTCATTTCTGTTCTGTGGATTTTTTATTTCATGTTTAATAAGTTCTAGGTGTTGTCATGGACAGCAAATAGGATGAGAGTTAAGCAGGACATGACCGTTCCCATTAATATAAATCAGTCTATCAGAGGGGATAGATCCAAGTATTGTCACAGAATTGGCTAAGATCAGGGACTGAAATGAATAAGTTCTAGAGCAATACCATCCAATAAAAATATAAGGTGAGCCACAAAGGTGAGCCACATATGCAATTTAAAAGTTTCTATTAGCCACATTAAAGTGGTAAAATTTACTTTAGTGCTATATTTCTTTTAACCTAATATATGAAAATATTTTCATTCCCTTATGCAATCAATATAAAAACGATTGATGAGATATTTTACATTCTTTTTCTCTATTCGGTCTTTGAAATCTGGCAACTGTTTTAGCCTGATATAATTCATGTGAATTTGGACAAGCCATAGTTCCAGAACTAGCCTCACATGGCTAGTGGCTACCCTATTGGACAGCGCAGGTTTAGAGGAACAAAAGGAGTGATTATTTGTACTTAAGAAAATCAGGAATGCCTCAATGAGGCAGGGGCTCTTGAACCAGGACAGAGAATGCACAAAGCTTTGAGAAGGGGAGTGCAGGGAGGAGTTTTAAGGCTCATCATGTCTTGGCCAGAATGAAGGAGTAGCGGCGGGCGGGGGTGGGGGTCGCTAGCAGGGACCAGACCTTGAAGGGCCATACCTACCACTTCACACCTCAATAGCTCCCATCCAATGACTCCTTGGACTCCTAACAAGCCTGGGGTATTAAGTCTCAATGACCTGACCTTCTTAGGAAAAAAATAATAATAATAACTAAACTTCTTCTTTGTGCCAGAAAAAAGAATCTATCAATGAATAAATGTCCATCTTAAGAAAAAAAGGCTGTATGTCCTCACTTTGAGGCTGTTGCTGAAACCACCAGCCTTTCACCTTCCTGGCGAGTTCTCACTTTGAAAGGCGAGTTCGCAAATGACTGGGAAACCTACAGGATTAGCTCATGTTTTTCTTGGCCTCTTGAGATTTCGCTCTTCAGATGCCCACGCTCCGTGTTGGAAGCCTATGCTGGCAGAAGACGGTACAATATTTGGATTCAACTGGAGGAATGTGAGAAAAAAAACTGTTGAGAAATGTTTGGTGCCTTTCGGTTCCTTGGACATGACATTCTTTCACACATCCATTTGTTAGGGCAAGCAATTGCCAATACTGCAGCCGTGACCACAGACTTCTGACCTTTACTTCACAGAGAGTATTTATTTAAATATAGACTGTTGGGCAGGGACAGAGGGCCCTAGCGAGAAGTCATTCATTTATTTTCAGGGTAACCTATGCTTGTATTTTTCCAACTGAGGAAATACACTGCAGTAGTCTCTGATCCCTGGAAACGGTGTCCCTCAAGCTGCACCCAGGAATATTTGCTAATCTATTAGCAAATATGTTTGCTAATATTTTGTAGCTATTTAGTTTGGTTCTAAGTTCATTTAATTTTGAAAAGAAAAAAGGAATGAGATCAAGTAACGTCTATATGAAAAACCAGTTTTTCCCCATCAAATGAATGTGAGAGAACATTCTGTGAAAAGCAACTAAATCTTTTGTGTTCATCTCATTTCTTTTTATGCTTTCTTTCCATATGGGATCTAAATTTAAAATATGTACAAATGTGTGTGTGTGTGTGTGTGTGTGCATGCCTGCGTGTGTGTGTGTTGAAAATACATTCGCTCTGTGAAGCTGTTAGCTACATATTCACTTTTTTTCCTCTATCCTTCTCCTTAAAGACTGATTTTTGCCAATGCTCTATTTTGCAGCCATTTCTCTCTCAGTATTTACCCTCTCTCTCAAACCACATTTGTGGCTTTGGCTAACTCTTATATGGTGTTTGTGTCTGTTTTCTATTGCAGATGTTAGAAATTGCTACAAACTTAGTGGCTTAAAATTACACACTTTTATTACGTTACAGCTCTGGAAGTCAAGAGTCCTAAACTCAAAGATGTGCTGGTGTGTCTGTGTTCCTGCTGGATGCTCTAGAGGAACCTCTGTTCCCTTGTTCCCTCAGGGTTGCAGAGCCTGTCTGCTGGGTCCATTTCTTTCATGTGTAAGGCCAGGTGTGTAATGTCTCCAAATTCTTTTTCCATAACTTCTGCTTCCTTTTTTCCAGCTCCTTCTCTGACTCTTCCATTTCTATCTTTCCCTAAAAGGACACTTGTGATTACATTTTGTCACTTGGATAAACTAAAAGAATCTATCTTGAGATCGATAAATTAGCTGTATCTGCTGAGTCGTTCTTGCCATAGAAAGTAATATATCCATAGGTGGAGGAGATGTGGAAGAAGGCATTCTCCTGCCCACCACAAGGGTAGCTCCTAGCCTCCCTCTCTAGAACCCTAACTCTCCCTTCATCTTCCAAATATCTGCAAGCCTCAAGCAAAACAGGTTTAAAGACAAATATTTAGGGGCACCTGGGAGGCTCGGTTGGTTAAGCGTCTGCCTTTGGCTCAGGTCGTGATCCCAGGGTCCTTAGATCAAGTTCCATGTCTGGCTTCCTGCTCTGCAGGGAGTGTATTTCTCCCTCTGACCTTCTCCCCTCTTGCTGTCTCTCTCACTCTCTCTCTCTCTCTCTGTCTCAAATAAATAAAAATTCTTAAAAAAAAAAAAAGTGATGAGGGCACCTGGGTGGCTCAGTTGGTTAAGCCACTGCCTTTGGCTCAGGTCATGATCCCAGAGTCCCAGGGTTGAGTCCCACATCGGGGTCCCAGCTCCACAGGGAGTCTGCTTCTCCCTCTGACCTTCTCCCCTCTCGTGCTCTCTTTCACTATCTCTCTCTCTCAAATAAATATATAAAATATTTATTAAAAAAGATGAACATTAATTCTCCCATAAAATTGCTTCCATTCCATTGGAAACACCCGCACATCACCTATTGCTTAAGCAAAGAGATGCCAAGCTGGAAAACTAGGGATGGTTGTAACTTAAGCATTTTCACCCCCACTTGCACCAAAGGCAGGACTTGACTTTTTTTTTTTTTTTTTACTCCCAAATATCTCTAAATTTAGAATCTCTTCTTCATGCCTCCTACCTCTCTCTCTCTCTCTCTCTCTCTCTCAGGTAGTGTTTATTTTCATTTGAACTTCTGCAATACTCTGTAGCCTCTGTCCCCAACCTGCCACCTCAGTTGTATTACCTACAAGTCCATCTGAAATGTAAATTTGACACTATGGTTCTTACCATCAGGACTTTTAGCATCTCCTCACTGCCTATTCTCTTACACATTCTTTCACATTGCACAGGAGGCATTCCCTGCTCTAGGGCGTTCTATTTGAGGGATATGGGAAAAGTGAAGAAAAATATTACCTTTGTAAGAAAGCAGGAAATTATATATTGACTACCTGAAAAGCAGGTGAGCTTTGGCGAAAGAAATATACCTCAAATATACTTCAAATAAGCTTGTTTTGAATTTCTAAGTGCATGAAATGTGGGTCATATTATTTCCTTTTTTCCTTCTATTTCTTCCCACCCTCCTTTTCTCTATTTCTTTCTAAACAATATGGTTGAAAGTATTATATATCACTGTTCATTTGTTTTTTTTTTTAAGATTTTATCTATATATCATGTATTTATTTATTTAGAGAGCAAGCAGGGAGAGGGAGAACTTCTTTAACAGACTTCCTCCTGAGCCCGAGCCCTTGGGGGCTCGATCTCACAATTCTGAGATCATGACCTGAGCTGAAATCAAGAGACTAACACTTAACTTACTGAGCCACCCAGATGCCCCTAGTCACTGTTCTCATCCCGGGCTTGATTTGGGGTGGTTTCAGGCATAGGAATCTGTTTTGAGATGATCCTCTGACACTCCTTCTCATCCTTTCTTCAGCCTCGCCCCTGACTTAACCTAACCATGATCCGAGCAGGTCTCATTGCATCTTGGGGGTACCAAGGCATTAGTACTTGGTACCCCCACTACTCAGAATTCCATTGTTAGGTCACTTCTCTTTCACCACAAAATTCACGAGCACAGAAATTTATCAGAACTCTGTCTACTGGCCGTCTTTCCTCTCATCAATATCTTTTAGGGTCATCTATAAATGAAGTTGTGATGTGACAGCAGTCTGTTGTGGCTTATAGCAATGTACGGAAGTGTCCAGGAACCAGGTCCAGATTTTCTTCCTCTTCTGTCACCTGGTTGTAGGGAATCCTCCACTAGATTATTGATAAGAACTAAAACATGAGTGTCAGGGAAAGAGACATGGGTGACATGAGATTGTAATCACCTATTTGCATAATTTATTCATGTTCTTGAGAATTGAGTGGGCACAATAACAAATGTCCTATTTCCATTGTATGATAGATATTACTATGCTTCACCTAAACTACGATTTGGTGGATATAAAAATATCCAGCTTTTGAAGGGCTTTTTTGGTAACATTGTCACTAGATATCATGTGTTCTGTTGCCTAGTCTCAAGTAGGGTCCAGAAGCATATGAAGAGTTGCTTTTCTGATGCTTGGGTGGCTCAGTTGGTTGGGCATCTGCCTTTGGCTCAATTATCCCAGGGTCCTGGGATGGAGCCTGACATCAGGCTCCCTGCTCAATAGAAAGCCTGCTTTTCCTTCTCTGTCTGCCACTCGCCTTACCTGTGCTCTCTCTCTGTGTCAAATAAATAAATAAAACATTAAAAAAATAATAGTTGCTTTTCAAATCCTGATTAGTTCTTCTCTAAATATGTATCACCTTGCTCCAATACATAGGCCTATGCTGAAGTTTTCTCTGTGGCTTGCCAGAGATTGGATGTGATGTGCATATCTACCAAAATCACTTCCTGCACTATGGACTCTGCTATGCCATTTAAGCCAAGTGGCAGGATGGCTTGTACCACAGCCTGGAACTGCTGCAGTGCCATCCTACCCTGGACCACATTCTAAATGGACAGCCTTCTGAGTCCGTTAGCACATGGGTAAAACAGTGTTCCCAAGTACCGCATGCATTGTCACCACAATCCGGAGGCTACCAGCACCTGGCTTTTCACCACCTGTGGTGGACTGGAGTGCAAGTGCAGAAATCTACTTGGTTTCACAATAACTCATCATAAGACATGCATGGGGTCACTGATAATTATATGGATTATTAGATTGTTTAGCCACTGCTAGTGACCATACAGATTCTGAAGGCAGAAAATAGAAGACTATCAAACAAAGTCACAGTGAATGCCAGAAAAGATTCTTCACAGCATTTAAAGAGACTCAAATCTCCTTCAACTGAAGAGTGGAATGTGTTGAAAATCAGGCTGGAGTTTTGATAGTATGAGAGTTGTCTTGAAAGGAGGCTAAATTCATATTCTCTAAAAATTCTCTTATATTAACTTCTGGGCCTTGATAGGCGACTACTGGAATATGGTGACTGGAAGCAGACATTTGGGAGGCTGCATTTGAGAATCTTGAACCTTGTGAGACAGCAGGACAAACCTTCTTCTTCCATCTTGACAGCCTTTCCATTGACTGAAACTATCTCCCGATAGATATGTCTCAAGATAATGTCCCTCTATCTACTCCTAGTTCTCCTAATTATTTCTAGATCAATCATATAAATCAAGTCTCAGTGCAGTCTGAAGAGGATAATAATGTTTTGCCAGGGAAAGACTCATCCCACATGTAGCTGCAGACCTGGCTAATGTCTGCCAGCAGGAACTGGGTAGACCTGCCTGGGAATAAAGCTTGGAAGTGGTGGATGAGAGACAATAAATCGTAAGCCTGGAAAAGGGTGACTATTTATATGGCCACAACTGGGGGGAAAGAAGCACTTACTCATTATAAGTACAGAAATGTATCTATTTGTGTATCTCTATTTCCTCAAATTTGTATGTCTGCCTTCCTTAAAGAATGTAAGCTCTTTGAGGTCCCAAGACATAATCATGAATAACCTACTCCTAACTTCCTATGATTTCAATAAATATACGATGTAAAAATGATACATTATGAGAGCAGTAAGAAACCTGGAAGGTATCATGATAAGCTTGTCATTAATTTTCATTTGCACCAACAAGGCCTGAAAATAGATGTTTTTCACTAGGAGCTATTCTGAAAGAGAGAAGGTAACACTAATGAGAGTCTTAAAGGGAAATTTGTACTTAATTTGAGAATTTAATTTGACTGATGACGAGAACATTTTCATAGAAGTTGTTAAGTTTCAACTCTTGTCGCAGGAATGTCAGATATTCCAAAAGAATGGGTACAAACTGAACTATGTGCAAATGAAGTGTCCTTGTTAAAAAGAAAAAAAGCGGGGGTGGGGAATATTCCTAGATTCTAGAGATAATTGACAGCTTGGAAAAATCCACCTGGCCAGTTAGCTTTCCTCGTTCTGCAAACATTGAATAGCATGTTTTCATTATAAACCTAAGAGCCAAAGTGTAAGACTAAGCCCTGAAATGCCTGTGATCACTCATGTAGGCAGAAACTGCTATGATTGGCTGGGTTTCAGGTTTGAGTGTCTGTGTAGACAGAGTAATGCCAGAAGGTCTTAGATCAGAGCAAATCTCCTTCACCATCTCAGAGGGGGACTGAACTAGGGGCTCCAGAATTCATTTGGCTTCACTATTGAGCCAATTTCCTCATCCATGTTCTTTGCCTTCAGAGACTTCCTGTCCATGAAAGCAGGAACTGTCACTCCCCAAAGAGCCTCACAGGAAAAAGAAATAGAATTACAATCCATGCAATATAGCATATTTAGTGGTGGTTGGGAGCAGCAACTGTTTTTCAGGAAGGCTTATTTATTTTCTTTGGTTTCAAAATTTCTAGTTTTCCTCCTGCTGAACAGTATTCTTTGGAAACCCTATTAATTCAATTCTGGTGTTCATCTGGAGATAAACATACATATGTACATGTATGTAAATGTATTTCTTCTTTTCCTATGAATACATCTTCCGCAAACCAAAATAAAAAACTGGAGAACAGCAAAGCATGCTGCTTTTCTGGCTTGTGTTATTCCTTAACTTACTTATACACACGAAATCCTGACAATAGGTGATTAGCAGGGAAAATAGAATCAGTCTTTGGCCAGAGAGAGGGAAATCCAAAAACACACTTGGTCATAACAGGTTTTACTTATGTAGTACAACATGGCCAGAGACTGAAGTAAAAATACAGCAGAAACTGATTACTTGTCATTTTTATTTCAAAACATGTTAGAGATTTCATGTGGCCTGAATGCTTTCTCAGTCACTTCCATCCTGGTCCCTGTTCATCCTAACCCCAAATTTCAGGCCTTTGAAAGCCCTCACTCCCAGTCTTTTAAGCAGCATCTTAAAGAAAGTCTACAGAAGAATAATGTATTTGTGAAGAAGCAAAGTTTGAAGTGTTCATTCAAGCAAATTCCCCCTTGTAGGCTTTCAGCTTCCTTCCTCAAATGTGTTATGGTCAGGTTATCTCATTCAACATACCTTTGCTACCTTTCTTAAAAAATAAAAATAAAACCACAGCATCAAATTGAAAGTCCTCACTTCTGTTGTGAGGCTCGTTATACCATCAAGTACTCCCTACTCTGCTCTTCTGTGCAGCCACCTTAAGTTCTCACCAACACCAGGGTGTTGGCTGCTTCACCATCATTGTAAGGTCTCCCAGAGCTGTCTTCATTGATCTGTCCTGTTCATTGGTTCTTTTTTCATGGTGGTGATGAGTGTTGGGACTGCCTCTTCTGCCATCTTGCTGACATCAACTGTCATAGTACAAATTTAGAAACAACTTGTAATAAGAGAAAATTGAAAAATGGTCATTATATTTTTATTCTTTTACTAAACCTATAATATTAATGGGAAAATATGTGCCCTGATCAAGTAATGACATAAAATGGTTGAGGGTCTTATGTCATTAACATCATATTCAGTGATCAAATTTTATTGTTTTTATTAATAGAACTTGAAATTTTTTTTTCAGGTGGAACTGTACCATATGGCATCAAAATAATACTTGAGCCATTTTCTAAAGCTTTACACATCTGTCATAAACACAAGTAGAGTTTATTCATTCCTGAATGGGAAATGGAGAAATGAATCTGACTACTGGACGTTTGCCAGTTGAAGTAAAAGCAAGACTGGTCAGTTTGACAAAGAGACAAGCTCATCCTTCTCCTGCGTAGCCAAAAGTTTTATGTGGAAAACATACATTTAGTAGCACAGTCTAAGAGAACCAGAAATAGTATGAGAACACCTGAGACTATAAATAATGGACTGGTAAAGAGGAGAATTAATTTCTCTTCATGCCCAAATTCTCCAGGAACTGGAGAAGTTCTGACACTGGAGTGTCAGAAGTTCCAGTGAAATATCCAGTCACCCAACCAATGTGCTTAATTGAGCACCTTTCCCCTCCTAGATCACATACATTAAGTCAGTAGGAAGACAGGTCATCGTGACCTGTCAGGTCAGGTTATCAGGGTGATAACAACAGCAACCCTTTAGGTGTTGATGATCTGAGAGTAATATTTTTTTAAAGGGATGTTTTCCAGCCATTCCTCTCATCTATAGAAATTAAAATTGATGCCAAAATACCTAAACATTGGACTTCAGGAAATGGCCTTGTTCTCTTTCACAGGAAGCTTTGGAGACAGTAAAAAGGCAGGATTTCACGTTCAATATCAACTCACTGAAATGTCACAATTCAAATGAATCATTTCTATAACTTGTACTAGAAGTGTCTTTCTGTCTTTCATTTGGAATTATTAGTTTATTTTTATAGTAGTCCCCCTTATCCACTGTTTGGTCTTCCATGGTTTGGTTCACCTGCCATCAACCCTTGTTCTGAAGCAAACTCTTGCTGACATGTCATCAAAAGGTCAGTAGTGGCCTACTGCTTCATTCCAGGGCCTCTTGGTCACTCACTTGACTTCACCTCACCACATAGACATTTATCTTTTCTCATCATTGTAAGATGAAGAAGAGTAATTATAGCGCAATAAGATACCTCAAGAGACAGAAATTACATTTACATAACTTTTATTACAGTACATTGTTATAATTATTCTATTTTATCATTAGTTACTAATGGTAATCACTTACTGTGTCTAATTTAAAAATTAAGCTTTATCAGAGGTATATATGTATGCATAAGACAAAACATAGTGCATATAGAGTTTAGTACTATCTTTGGTTTTAGGCCTCTGTCTTGGAACAAATCCCCTGTGACTAACATGGGGATGACTTTGCTCAAAATTCTCATTGATTGGAAAAAAAAAAATCAGAAGAAAAAAGTGTTTCCAAGATTGAATCAATTTGAAAGTGTTGGTATTTGTTCATCAGCTGATTAAATTTAACTTTTCACTTAGGATTCTCTAAGATGAGATATTAGCTCTTCTTGGTAATAAGCTTTTCATAAACACTTACTTGTTCTTCTCTCCATGACCTTTCATTGTCTCTGCTTTCAAGGCACAGGGCTTGGGTGAATCTAAAGAGCATTCATGATGGCGTTTACATTCCCAGCACTTCCCTGATGTCCTCTCCATGTCACTAAAACCTTCCAAGCCCATACCGCCCTCTGGACTGAAGTAAATTTCCTCAGGACAAGGAGTCAGCATAATGACAGACTTTTATCTTGAATGCATGGAAGGGGTCTGTCTTTTTTTAACTGTATCATTCAGGACAGTGTCTTTTCCTTTGTTTTTCATTTCGTTATATTTTCTTTGAGTGCCTTCCTAGAGGTGGGGGGAAAAATAAACTTTCGAACTGCATTAAAATCAGTAAACTTATAGGTTTACCATACATTTCCAATGATTTAATTATTACAACCCAGCAGATGGTTCTCTGTGGGTTCAGGTCTGGTACTTCTTACCAGGTTCTAGTCTCTAGACTAATTCCAGTCTTATTCCTATGTATTGGCTCTCTTTCCCGGACAATTTAATTCATAAAGTCGCTAAATTTTTTTGCACATATTATATTAATTATGCTGAACATATATTTGTGATGAGCTGGGAAAATCTTATAAGTAGTTCCCATCATAATTTCTTTTAAAAAAGGAAATTATTTATTTGGAGAAACACACACTCATGCACACACACAAACTCTTGACAAGTAACTGACAGTAGGTGAGATCTTCAGGAACCTGGAAGTGGATGGAACTGTTCTGAATGATGCATCAAAATTATATACCTGTAAATCTCAGAGAAAGAGAGAAGACAGAAGTGGAGCTACACAGAAGGCAGAGGCTACATGGAATTTAAAATTACTCCACCTGTTATTCATAAGATGTGGAGTGAAATTGCTGAACTCAGAAATGTGGTTGTAAGTGTGAATATTATAATTGCTGTGTGTTTGTGAGTGTGTATGTAAACCAGTGATAGGGCTGCGTACCTTTCTGTATTAACGCAAAACAAAAGTTCAAGCAGACAAATACATAATCATAGGAAAGCCTAAAGACCTAAGTCTCAGAAGCTTCCAGAAACTGTGAAGTTGCTTCTGGACAATCACAGACTGAAACTGTTTTCAGGCCACGTTGAACCAGATCTCTGAGGATCAGAAGGAATCAAGATAACATATGTGTCACTTGGGACTTATTAGTAACTGAAGAATGATTCCCTGAAAAGAGAACGGGAATGGGAATTAATCTTAGTTCTGGCTCTTCTCCTGATTAAAGAGAAAGAAACATTATTTAAACTGTAAAACGAGGATAGTTTTTGGATTACATTAAGCCAAAAAAAATTCGTTCCTTATCCTGAAACCAAAAAGATACTCTCTTATATTTTCTTTTATTAGCTACATGATACTCTCTTTTACATGTGGATATATATTGTATCTGAGGTTTATTTTTGGATTTGCTGTGAGGAAAGGACTTAAGTCTATTTTTCTCTTATAATGTTCTGATCTTAACAGTGTCATTAAAAATAAAGCAGTTTTTTCCCCAATTGTCTGTGATGCCACTACCCTCTATGCTTTCCATAGAACCATAAATTAGTTGAAATCTCATTATTTGATGACCCTTCTCATGATTTCATTGTGGTTTGTCTTTCTTTTATTATTTTTCCTTTAAAAAATAGTTGGAAGGAAGTTTCAGGCAACTGTAAAGGTAATGAATGTAGTTAACATTTAGTCTTCAAAATTTTATAAAGTAGCTATACCCAAAATAATAAGTTAAACTCAAAGCCACAATACCTTAATAGGAGGCTCTCAAACAAAGGTATAGGTTAGATTCATGTATTAAATCCTCCCTTGAAGAAACATTTATTGAGCACCTACAATACACCAGGCACGGACTGAAGCTCTAGGAGTATGGAAGTTAATTAAGATTGAGAGCTGTTATTTGTGTTGCTTTATTTATCTTTTTTTTTTTTAAAGGAATAACAACTTTATTGTTAAAAAAAAGATATACAGGGAGTTTGCATACATATATCTATCATTTTTGTATTTCTATGAAGAATCAAAACAGTTTGTATTAAAATGTGCTTCTTTTTTTTTAATTTTTTATTTTTTATAAACATCAACTTCTTTGCTAGATCTTAGAATTTAAGAACAAAAGATGTAGCAATATCAGATAAAGTTAGCTAAAGGAGTATGAACAGAAGCAAGATGGTATGGGATCCCCCAGAGTTGCTAAATGGAAGGACAACATTGGGTTGTGACACCATACAGCTTAAAGTTTGAATTATGCCAACTGCTACGTACAGTAATCAAAGCTGTCATATTCCAAAGACAGAATTAAGGCTGGTACCTATAAATTGTATGAGAACTAATTATGGAGGAAAGGTGTTTTGTTTTGTTTTATTTTTATAAGTAGGCTTCTTGCCCAGTATGAGGCTTGAACTCACGACTCCATAACCCTAAAATCAAGAGTCATATGCTCTACGGACTAAGCCAGCCAGGTGCCTGAGGAAAGGTTTTATGTCTTAAGTTTTAGTAAGAGAGCCCTCATTCAGAGCCATTCCTCCCCCACCCCCCAGCAAGCTATCTTTTCTACCCAGAGCAAAATCAAGAACCATAGATGAAATCAAAAGAACGCTTCATAGCTAAAATAAATATCACAAACTCATACACTAAAATTCGTGGACTTTAGCCATAACAAGACCTTTTCAGTTCTTGTTTTGTTGTATCTGTTTTTATTTCAGCAAATGTTCTAAAGTTTAGTCATCTACTTGTTTAGCCCACTGCAGATTAGAAGCAGAAAGTAAAAGCATAAAATTGTGAAAATAGTGGTGATGACATTAGAAGAAGACAACAGATATTAGGTTATATCTGGTAGTACAAAAGATGACTTGAATGTCAAATATTCAAAACACAAAGGAACACAGCAAAATGAGAGCCTGCGTTTAGTATTACGGTAAATGGCCCTTTGTCCCTCCTCCATCTGGCATAATAATCGTTGTTCAAAATGGTGTCCTTAGCCTTGGAGAAAGGGTAAATTTATATTAAATATCTCAGATTAAAAGGCAGATACATTTATTTTGTGCATTGTTAGAATTTTTTTTCAAAATAAGTTTTTTTAATTTTTTAAAAAATTTTAAAATTTATTTTCAGCATAAAAGTATTCATTATTTTTGCACCACACCCAGTGCTCCATGCAATCCGTGCCCTCTCTAATACTCACCACCTGGTCCCCCAACCTCCCACCCTGCCCCCCCGCCACTTCAAACCCCTCAGATTGTTTTTCAGAGTCCATAGTCTCTCGTGGTTCACCTCCCCTTCCAATTTCCCCCAATTCTCTTCTCCTGTCTAACTCCCCATGTCCTCCAAGTTTTGATTTAGACCCATATATATACAGATTCAACTCTTCTCTCAAGCACCATTACAGATTTTAACAAGTGTTATTTCTTTTATCTTGATACATATGCAATAATAGAGTATACATTCTTGTTCATATTTTTACAGACTAAAAAAAATTGCCTAAACTGCTTCAGTAACTTACTCCAAATCTCACCACCAGTTAGTGATCGGGCTGGAATTGGAATCAGGCCTGCTATTTTTACTTTGTGTGATGCAGTACAGAGCCCTGGCTAAGACATATATGACAAGAAGTAAATGCTCATTTTGTTGTAATCGTTGTCCAGTGAATGTACTTAAGATGTTTAAGATGTTTTTGTCTGAGAGTCATCTGCTTTCCAATCATTTAGCTGTCTAATCCCTCTGTCTCCAAGCCCTGGAAACCGTTTTTCAAGGTCTCACTACTTATCATCAAAGTAGTTGAATGTGTGTTAAGAGATTAGTGTAAAGCTACCCCAGATAGGTGGAAGGGAAAAATTAAATTGCATTATAAGCAATGCTGTACAAATAACAGCTAAGATGTTGACCAGAAATAATTGGTTTTAAAATGTTGGAATTCAAATAAGATTTATATCACATTTTATTTTGTTCAAAACAGACATGCACAGGATGAGCTGACTTTCCAACAATGGATACAAAAATAAATGTTCAATATGTTTTCTTTCTTGCTCCACGCTGTTTCCTATTCTCTACAAAGAATCTAGAGAGTGATCTTTCAATGACTTCTTATTTAAATCTCTCTGATGGAATCACATTGCATGTAAAATATAGCCAATCTTTTCATGGTCTGTGAAGATGCTATAGGATCTGGTTCTTGTCTCTGAAACTTCTTCCCTCTATCCTTTTCTGTGCTCACTTCATAGAAGACACAATGTCTTCCTTAATCATCTGTGGATTCATCCAGCTCATGTCACAATCAGGATCTTTTCACTGAGAGCACCTTTCCATATATGTTGGCTTATCCTCATTATTTATATTTCCATTCAACTGTCCTAGAACCCTCCACAACACCTGCCTGATTACCTTCTGTCCCATTATTTCCTGCACTTAACATTTATCAATATCCACAAGTATATTGGAACCAGAGCATTGAGTGTGATATATTTGGTATGAGACTATGAATAACGGGGTTTTTTTTTTTTTCTTTCTTTCCTTTGTGCCTAAAAATATTTTCTATAGCACTTCCCTTCTCCAACTTTCAAGTATGTTTTGGGCAAGGTCTTTAGCTTTTTTGGTCACTTTCAAGCATTAGTTCCATCATTATCATTCTCAACTTCATTTTTCTTTATTTTCTTTTTTTGGCATTCCTATTAGGCTAATATCAACTTTTGATATCTACTAGTCATAGGATTCCCAAAAAACCAATTCTTGCTTCCTTCACAACCACTATTTTATTTAGCTCACCCATCAGTTTTTCCCAACAGCTGTATTTATCTCCAGTGTTTATAATGGATTCATATGAAATTTGTTTTCATTTCACACTTGCAACTTTAAACCTTATCAGTTACACTTGTCTAATTCTTGTATTAAGTCTTTTTCTGATTACTTTAGTATCATTATTTCATTGCATGTGATTATTTTGTCTTGTGATTTGATTTTGTGCTCTTTGTGCTTTTCAAATAATTTAGGGTCTTTGACTGCTTCTCTTAGCATTCACAATTCCTTAAGAATTGCCGGCTACCCTTTCTGGCAATACCCATCCATGTGAGAGGGAAGGAGCTTCCAGAGTTCATGTTTCTAACTTTTCATCAAAAGATGGAAAAGTGAGACAGTGACTCTCTATCTGGTCCTTTTTATTTTCTCTGAGTTTTGACTGCCTAGGACTTTTCGTTGGGTGGTCCTTGTCACTTGCTTCTTCCTACTTTCATTTTCTACCACGTCCAGGTATAAAGATAATTGTGGTTGTTCCCACTTTATTTGGTATTCTCTTCCACAGGCTCACACAGAGACGAGGTAACTCATCTGCTTTAAATTCTTCTAATATTCTTGAAAGTAGCTTCTCTTTAGTGTTTCTGAGGGAATCCATGCATTTGCCTACTTTTAAATATATTTTCTAGTTTTCTAGGATCTCACCAAAGAAAAGTGATTGTAGAATTTGCTCACAGTATGACATAAAAGCAGAATTAAAAGAATAAGTTACTTTAGAATGCAAGTTTTAATTCAATATAAAATTGATTACAGATTTTCTTTAAAGAATCTAGAAATGTTCCAATAATCCCTTGTATATGTATTTTTTTAGTAGACTCCCAGAAATATTCTTGAAAGATTCACAGCCTCTTATCTCTTTGTACCAAGGTAAGTCCTCTGCATTTGCATGGTGTTTTATAGTTTGCAAAGATACTGTTATTGGCTAGTCATGGAATTAGTAGATATCATAGGTATTATATCATTTAGTCATTATATTTTATTGACATTCATTATATACTGTTAAGAACTTATATAGTATTAAACATTCATACTTACTTGGGAATGGCTAAGGAAAATAAAATATTAAGATATTAAAAAATTCAGCCAGAACTACATAGATATCTGACCCAAAAATAAAAAAGTAATTTTAAGACAGAAAATATGTTTCCCTTGTTTTTGAAAAAGTTTGGTATAGCAACATGGCTGTCTGTGTGACTATTCTCAACTTTCTAAAGAAGCTATAAGCCAATCAGTGTTTATTAGAAGTCTACTCTGTTTGGAATACACATTCTATTAGGGGAAAACAAACTCTGTTGAACACCACATCAAAAACTAATGATGTTGGCTGATTAAACATAAAAAAAAAAAAAAACCAACCAACCAACCAAAATTAACCTAGAGCCAAAGAACTTTGGACATTTTAAGAACTGGTTTAAGCACATTCCTTATAGAAAAAACGTTGTCAGTGATTTTTACATCTACAAGGGTCAACTTCGATCTCATCTTTATATGACTGGGGGTTGGAAGAGGATTTTCCTTAGCTTCAATTAAGACAAAATCTGATGGAAAAGATTTAGGGAAACAGGAAGTTACTAGACTATTAGCACGATTGTACTTTCAGTAGAATTTTGTTTTTGAGACTGCTAAGTAGCAAAATGTATCCCTGTAATTTATAATTTCTCTGCCTTTCCTATGGGGAAATAGAAAGCTCACCTCAGTTCCTAAATTTCAGTACTTAAGTAGAATTAAAAAAAATAGTGACTTTCCCCACCCTTAATTTTGTGTTTATGAACCCAACTCGTGATGAAGTTTCCATTGAAATTGCTAGATTTAATTTTTAAATTTTTTTTTTATTTTTTAGTTATTTGGATATGATTTTTGGCTTTATTATGATGTTACTCATTTGTTTTTGGACCAGTTTTTACCATGTGGCTGGGAGTTTTTGTGTTGTAATATGAAGTTACACCATTGCTGGTCTAAAAAGTGGAACTGAACGGAAATTAAATCTCAAAAAACACCATATTCGAGCAATGTTAAACATTTGATTTGAACTGCCTAGGGCAAGGCAGGGCAGTGCATTTGGTATTGTATTGATTGTTTGTGTTAGAAGCACTGTGTTAGGAAGTAGTGGGTTTTCCTATACCTATTACAGTCAGCACTAAAAAATGGGGCAGGAGTCCCCAGTTGATCTGGTTTTTAAATAAACAGCATCTCTAAAATGAATCCTAACATGTAAGTGGAGTTTATTTTATTCTAATTTACCCTTAAAAGTAAAAAAGAAATAAAACTTTAAATATATAAGAAGATTTTTAACTTCACTAGAGAGACATATTAGAGTTCAATGTGATGTTGAATTTTTCTGTTCAAATATTCTGTCTTTAATTACTCTTTGGAAAAATTTATGTGTTATCATTTTCCTTGAACATACTTAACTCTATGAGACACTCCTTAAAAAAAAAAAAAAAAAATACTGGTGTATATTTGATATTTTGCTTTATGTAAAATTTACTAAAATTTTGTTTTACTTTATGACTTTTTGCTTTACTTAAATATTCTAAAAATTTAAGAGTATTGGCATGGAATGAGTATTTGTATTGAAAAAAAATCAAGATTCCCATAACATAAACATAAAATCTTTTTCCCCCTCCATCTAAAGAGTGGAAATTTATTTATTTTGCTAACACTATATAAATTTTAATCACTACTTTGTTAGTATTAAATGGAATTCACATCAAAAGAGATAAAAATGAGTTTTTATTGTAACTTAAGACATTTTCCTGCTCCATTTGAAAGCAAAAAGATCATTTTCAAGTTAAAAGTATATGGAAAAGCAGTCCTATTATATATCTATAATAATAATACCTTTTTAAAGAGGTCTAGTAGGTAAAATGTAGTATGGAACTAATAAAAGAAAGTAAAAAAAAAAAATACTGCATACTAGAAGACCCAGAAACCAAAGGAAATTCAAATTAATAATGGAAATCTTTTTTTGGTAAAAATATTGATAGTTTGATGGTCTAACAAAAAGACATGATGACCCAGGAGGCCAGATTATTCAGTGGAAATATCAGTGGATTTTGAAACCAACAAAAAATGACCTGTGAAAGAAACCAAGCCAAAACAAATGGATGTTGAAGTAGTTTTCTCATGGTTTACACCCATGAAATAGCTTTGTCATGATTTTACATTGGCAAGTATTTCATCAGGATCATAATGAGGTAAGGAGATAGATATTGTGAGCTGTCCCAACCTTATTAACCAACTTTTTTCTTTTAAATGGTCTAGTTTTAAAAAGCAACATCTGAGAACTTACAAATCCTCACTTTAAGTGCCAAAAATTTACTGAGAGTGTTAGAGAATTTGAGGTAAAAAAGGGAAAGAGCTTTGTTTCTTAATGCGTTCAAAATGCTGTTCTTCGGGAAAAAATGAGACTTGGTGAAATAGTTCTCCTCAGTGCTTGACGTGCATTATGTCATTTGGTTCTCATGACAACCATATGATATAGGCAAGTTTATCATCTGTACATTACAGTTGCAGAAACTAAAGCTTAGAAAAGTTGAGCGAGTTGCCAAAGATCACACAGTTGGTGAGGGTGAAATGGGGAGTGAACTGAGTAACCCGCCTTCAGAGTCAATTCTTCCCATCATGTCTATAATGCCTTCCTATGTGTGTGTTCATGGTATTAGTAAAAGGGGCAGGGAAGAGGGGTAGTTGCTGTTGTATGTGTGGGGAAAGGGCTGCTTGGGGGGCAAATAAACATACATTGTAATAGAGGGAGTCCAATGCCCAAGGCAAGAATTTTGAATCTAATTTTGTACACCAGGGAAAAAGGCATAGACTACCCCTGACCAGGCAGAGTGACCTCATTCTAGATTATGGGACTAGGACTCTCACAGTTGAGAGCAAATTAAAATTGGTCAATGGAGACTCTACCACAAATATGCAATCATGTTTTTATTCACCAGATAGTCAATGAGCACCTCATCTGTTACAGCCATAGTTCAAAATGCTGAACATGTGATGGTGAGCTAGAGCAATAAAGGCCCATAACATGAAGAACTTACTTATAGTAGAGGAAAACAAAAATAAACAGTGAAACCAATAAATAAATAATGTACTTTGAGTAGTGAAAAGCTTACAAAAAGTGAAACAGGAAGAGAAGATAGAGTAAAGGGGAAGAAGGATATTTTGCAAATGGTGGTCAAAGAAGACTTTTCAAGAAGGTGACCATGCCACTGAGACCTGAACCTTAAGACCAATCCATTCACGTGAAGAGCTGCAGTAGCAGTTTTCCAGGAAAAGGAATGCACAAATATAGGGTCCTGTTTTATACAAGCCAGATGTGTTCCAGAAACCACTAGAAAATGGGTGTAAGTAATAGTTTGTGAGGTAAGAGGGGCAGGATGTGAATTCAACTAAGTTGAAAGGGTCTAAGTCCTGTAGGGTTTTGTGGGTCACAATAAAGAGTTTGAGATTTAATTTAAGCAAAATGGAAGACTTTGCAAGAATTTAAGCAGAGATGGTATGTGGAAATTGGACTGGTGGGTAGAAGGGGGAAGGAGTTAACACAAGAAGTATACTTAAGAAAATGTTGTAGAGCAGCAGGCAAGAGATAATGGTAGTTTGGATGGGAATTTAGGGGAATGGGGAATGGTCATTTTTAGGTAAATAATTTATATAATACTTCTATTTGACATTTTGAATACATTAAATTTGCTAAGATTGCTAACATCTGAGTGGATAAGTAGACTAATGAGTTGGCTACTTGAAAATAAAGTTCAAATTGGTGTTGGGACTATGACATATTTATATAGGTGGTAACAAACATTTACCATGGGAAAACAGGACAGAGCCCCAAGAGCTCCAACATCTAGAGATAGGGACGAGGAGAAAAGCCAATTTAGCCATTATAGAACTGGAAATATAAGAAAAGCAAGGTGTTCTTAAAGCCAAGAGGAAAACAAGTTTTAGGATGGCAAGGGCCAAGTGTATGTAATTCATATAGATGAAAAGTCAAGATAATGTACAGAAACTTGGGCATATTGAACAAGTACTTCTGCCTGCCCCTGTTTCTTTTCTTTCTAAAAGAAAACAAGACAAATTTTTCGATGCAAAATATGGCAAAAATAAATAAAAGTTACCATCTTTGAATAGCTGGTACTGAAGGAAGTTGAATCAGACTGTATTGGAAACAGCTACAAGCTTTTAGCTGTTAAGGGAGCCAGAGAAATAGAATGAAATTATGTGGTAGATAGATTATTTTATAACAGAGCACACACATACACATACACAAACACAATTTTCGAAATTGTATAGCTGAAACTAATGATGCATGGAATGAAGGAACAGCAAGGGGATCCTGGGAGGAGAAAGAAGAGGTGATCTGTACAGAAAGTGATGATATCGAGCAAAGGAAGAACCCTTGAATATAATGGACGTACTGATAGAAAGATGCAGGCAGACACTATTAGGTTTAGAGATTCTGTGGTGGAAAATACAAAAGGGTTTCTCTCTGAGAGAAACTTTTTTTCCTTTAAGATTTTATTTATTTGTCAGAGAGAGAGAATGAGAGATGGAGCCCAAGCAGGAGGAGAGTCAGGCAGGGGGAGAAGCAGCCTCCCCGCTGAGCAAGGAGCCCCATGTAGGACTTGACCTGAGTCAAGGCAGATGCTTAACCAACTGAGCTACCCAGGTGTCCCTGTGAGAGATTTTTGTTCAGAGTCCACTAAATCTTTTCCCAGTCAAGTTCATTGCAAAGGGATAGAACCACAATTTCTCCTAAAATTCCAAAAATACGAGTGCTTTCCTAGTCCCTAAGGGACCATGATTCATATCGCTATATGTCCCAATTATAGAGGGTACTAATGAAAATACATTATGTATTTAATTAAACTAAATTAAAACAATTTAATTAATTTAGTTTAAGCTAAATTAAAACAATTTAGGCCAATTGTTCTAAAATGGTCAGCTTTACTCCATAAAACCATATATTCTTGAAGCCTGTATACATGTATTGGTTTTTATTTAAATTTGTTAAAATTAAAGATGGCGTGTCTAATTTTTTTTAAAAGATTTTATTTATGTATTTGCCAGAGGGAGAGAGAGAGAGCACAAGTAGGCAGAAAGGAAGGCAGAGAGAGAGAGGGGAAAGCAGGCTCCCAGCTGAGCAGAGAGCCCGGTGCAGGGCTCGATCCCAGATAACTACCATTATCTCTTGCCTACTGAGCCACCCAGGCGCCCCGATGGCATGTATAATTTAAAAAAAAAAAATTATCAGTTTACATTTTTGTTTCGAAATAACAGATTAAAATGTACATTTAGCTTTCATCTTGCTGGAAAACCTCTCATATAGGATACTACATCAGAATGTTAAAACATCAATAATGGCTTCATGCCAGATAGTATTTAAGAAACATGGCATTGGAAAGACATTCTAAAACGTTTTCTTGATAAAATTGTTATAAATTAAAAATTAAGGGCGCCTGGGTGGCTCAGTGAGTTAAGCCGCTGCCTTCGGCTCAGGTCATGATCTCAGAGTCCTGGGATCGAGTCCCGCATCGGGCTCTCTGCTCAGCAAGGAGCCTGCTTCCCTTCCCCTCTCTGCCTACTTGTGATCTCTCTCTCTGTCAAACAAATAATTAAAAAAAAACCCACATAAAATCTTAAAAAAATTAAAAATAAGAAAATATGGAAGTATATGGAAAGAAACATAAGGAACATAAGCTTTTTTTTCTCCCTCTTACATTTATGGTTCTCTTTAAATAACAAATTCATAGCCCCTTATAGTTAGAAATTCACAATTACTTTCGATAGCTATATATTCCAAACTTTTTCATGTAAAACACACTATAGTTAATATTAGAAAATAATTTTTCTCCAAAAAATTTACCTTCCAAATTTAATGTGAAAGGACTTATAAAATATAGTTTGATCAAGTAGCAACTAGAAAGTAAAGGAAATTATGTAAAAATATCTAAACTCTCTAATGTTAATATGCTTGTTGGAGTCATATGATTGCAGGTATTTCTATGAATGCATGAATTAAAAAGACAGCAACATTACGTGTCAACTGTACTTTAATAATAATAACAATAAATGAGAAAACAGATGCTATAACTCTTAGTCCACATGCCAATATCAAGTTATTTTTCAACTCTTCCACAAATTTACTCAAATTACTAAATATCTTAAAATGAGCGTAACTTTGTGATATCATTATAAAAATAATATGCAATCATAAATAGCATTCAATAACATAAAAAAGTTCAAAATGATAGGAAAAATTACCTAAAATCTCCATCCTTACAATGAAGCACTTTTGGTATTTTGGCAAACAATTCCTGACATCTTTTTCTGTATATATAACAAGAAATAAACATATATATATATACATCATTTGTATAAAAGGGGTCACTCTATGTATCTTTTTTTTCAGAGCTTATCAAGATAAGTGTACTTTTTTTTATGATTTTATTTATTTATTTGACAGACAGAGATCACAAGTAGGCAAAGAGGCAGGCAGAGAGAGAGGAAGAAGCAGGCTCCCTGCTGAGCAGAGAGCCTGATGTGGGGCTGGATCCCAGGACCCTGGGATCATGATATGAGCTGAAGGCAGGGGCTTTAACCCACTGAGCCACCCAGGAACCCCTCTTTTTTTTTTTATTGTGTTCAATGAGCTAGCGCATAGTACATCTTTAGTTTTTTTTTATGTTCAGTTAGCCAACATATAGTACTCTACATATCTTTTAAACCGCTTATTCATTCAACACTGTTATAAATATTAAAGTACTTCCACATGAAATATATTTTCATAATTTCTTATTTCATTTCAATAATCTTGTGTTGATAGACATTCACTGAATTTTCATAATTTTGGTAATATAAACAATGTTACAATGAATATATTTAAGCTATTTTTAGTGTACCAGTTCAATTATCCATGAAGATAAATAACCAAGATGAAATTACCTGGTCAAAAAGCACACACATTTTAACTTTGAATAATGATACATGTAATATTTATAGATGTGCAAAAACCTAAAATACAAGGCCATAGGTTTTAGAAGCTGTGCTTTTTCATGGTTGCAATCTCAAACATAATTAAGTTGGACTATCCTAACAAGCACTCAGAAAGGAGGTTTTTGAAATTAATGACTAGTTTTATATTCTTAGAAATTATCTTTGATCAAATTGTAATTCATACACTTCCCTTTTTATTTTTCTATTGTTTGGTTTTTGTTATAATTTTAATAATAAAAAAACAAATTAATTCTGTAATTAGATCTGTGTGGTCTCCTGAATAATACTAGTAAAAAAATGCAAAACTCTTGAAGAAATTCTAGAACTCTTCAAGTAAAGGTCATGTTAATAGATTGCCTAAAATTTGACAAATTTGTTTCAAAAATGAAAACAATTTTGAATATTCTCTGGGTGATTTTGCCACAGACATATTTCACAATATTGTTACTAAGTTCAAATGTTTTCTGTTGGATTTCAAGGTTTCAAAGTCTCACTTTGCAGCTGCAGATGATAACTTCTCAGCTGCGGGGTTGAATTTATGGGAGTTGTACAGGATTAGGTGGCCTGCCAGGCTGTCTGATAAATCACTGTTCAGTCTGGATAAAAACAAGTCCTGAAAAATTTCATTTCTCAGGATCCTGTGGAACAAATAAAATGGACATGATTCTTGATTATTACCAATACTTCATTTGTCTATTCTTTCTTTTCAGTTATTCTTCCCATCCCAGGCCTGTGTATCCACTTACAACTTGGTCAAAGTGAAAGCATTAGCCTTGGCTTCAGTCCTAATTAACTAAAAGAGATTCATCCATCAGTAGATGTGTATCCTTGAAGGGTTTGCTCTAACTTACCTTAACTGTCCTTATTCACAAAAGGCAGACCATAGCTACTTCCTAATATTGGTTTCCATTTATTTATTACTCTATTGTTTGGATTTGAGGGTAGGTATTTGACCATAAGAAGTTATTGTCATACAAATACTGTCCCCAATACTTTAAAATTAAAAAAAAATTAAAAGAGAAAAAAAAAAACCCTCTAAAATCACTGGAGATCTCATAGTGCTTTTGTTTAGATATTCATATCTATCAATATTCTCTACATTAGAAATGATAAATGAAGGGTTTAAAAAGTCTATATATTTATTTAAAAAGTAATGAAAATGAATGTGTTATATGTTAAATCAAATTACATCTTTTCATGAAAATAATGTATTATTTTTTTAAATTTTATTTATTTATTTGAGAGAGGGGAGAAAGAGCAAGCAGATGGAAACTAGAGGGAGAGCAAGTTCCAATTTCCACTTGAATGTTTGAATTTTAACGAATACTGTCTGGTATTTTCACTTACGTGACGGACTCGCTCCTTTCTTTCTTTCTTTTTTTTTTTTTTTAATTGTGTTATGTAAGTCACCATTCCATACATTATTGGTTTTTGATGGAGTGTTCCAATATTCATTGTTTACATGTTAACACCAAGCACTACGTGCTCACTCATTTCTGAGAACATATCCTCCAAACATCTGAATTGAACTAACCATAGTTTAAATTATCTTATATTTCAAGTAAATATAAGTTTCCAGGAAGAAGGTAATAACACAAACTTCCCATTTCATCACACAGAATATTAAAAAGATGTGTACATGATTTAATAAAATTTAATAATGCAATTACTTCACCACGGAAAGTTTTAGGTGAGTAAAATATTTTATGTATAAAATGTTTTATATTTAACATTTTACATTTGTGTTCTATTATATATGCACGATACTTTAGGGCAGAATCTTTCTAGTCTATCGGATGAATTCTAATTCTTCTAAATCTTTCTAACAACGTGAATTTTTTTCTTAAAATTCCTGAGGGCTACTTGAACTCATTTGGTTGTACTTCTGATTCTTTGGTTTGGCTTAGGTCATGATCTTGGGGTCTTGGGATGGAAACCCATGTAGGGCTCAGCAGCACAGGGTCGGCTTTGAAATCTCCCCCTGACACACACACCTTGTACCTCAGCTGTTTGGGCTTGCTCTCTCTCATAAATAAATTCTAAATAAATAAATAAATAAAATCTTACAAAAAGTTCCTGAATCTGTTTTAATTAAATAAACATATATAATATATAATTATTTATAACAATAATTCAAGATAATATGGTCTGCATGGCACAGTTATTGCAGGGATTAAATGACCATTTAAAAGTCTTAGAAGAAAAAGCACTCAATACAGGGTATTAAAATAGTAACAGTAAAAGATATTGGCACAGAACTTAACCCATGGCTCCCCATTCTATGCTCAAGGTTTCTGTCAGCATGGTGAGCCATCTTCTAGTTGCATGGCATCAGAAATCCACAACGATGAATCTTTATTTCAGGTTAGTTAATGTTTTCTCTCTATTAATTTTTAAAATAAATTATAGTTCCTAATATAAGCCATGTGTGAATGTGTAATTAGATCTTTCCTTATCAATGTGATAATCATGCTTAGAGAAGCACTGTCATGTGCCTTTTTAAGTATAGTTGAACATTATTTTGAGTCCATTAGACATGACACCTGTCTAAGGTTTTAGCATATAGCTCATTCAAGTTTTCTGCAAAATAATCTCCTAAGTGAGAGATTTCTTTTTGGGTTTTTTTTTTTTTTTCCTACTTCTTTACCAGTTGCTTCTATAGTTCTAATTGCTTTGAAGTCTAAAAGGGCAATTATCTCTTTATAATCTTTTTGACATTGAAAGTTGCTTCAAATTATATATAGTTGGGAAAATACAGACCTCCTAGGTTTTATTTTAGAGTTTTTCTAACAGAGCTGATTATAGCAGATGATTTTACTTATCACCCTATAGGATGTAGAGAAATGTATCTTTGCTGTCCTGGCATTTAGCATAATAGGATTAAAATAATAATGACAATAGCAGCCATTACATCAACAACAATAACTAAGGAAAAAAAAAAAAGAAAACAAATGACAATAGCAACAACAACAACAAAATAACTCTCCCTGAGTTTGTTCCTTTAATCTTCTCTCTGTGACTTTTGTACTCAGAACATTCACTTAAAAGTAGAAAGGTGCCGAAAAGGGGCTATGAACACATATGTTAAAGTTTTCAAATTATGCTCATTTTAAATTGATCGAGAGAATTCAGATATTTAATTTTAATTGTTATCAAATTTGGCCTTTATCATTACAAGGTGCGCATTACAACTTTTTTAAAATGATGAAGATATGAATATGCCATTTATAGCCAGAGATAGCCCAGTGAGGCAGAAAAGTACAGTAAGGAGAACATCTGCTCAATAAATATTTGTTGAGGGGGCGCCTGGGTGGCTCAGTGGGTTAAAGCCTCTACCTTCAGCTCAGGTCATGATCTCAAGGTCTTGGAATTGAGCCCCACATCCAGCTCTGCTCGGTGGGGAGCCTGCTTCCCCTCTCTCTCTCTGCCTGCCTCTCTGCCTACTTGTGATCTCTGTCTGTCAAAAAATAAGTAAAATCTTAAAAAAAAAAAACCAACAAAAAAACCGTTGGCTCACTGTGTCTTGCAACATTCTCTACAATATATCTTAAGAAAAAATAATTGTTTATTTTGTTGCTGTTCACTGTGAGACCCTTAAGGAAAAGAAAATTTCCTTTCCTTTTCCTTAAGGGTCTCACGGGGAAATAATTGCTTTTGATCCCTCCTGATTTTTTTACTGTCTTGTTATGAAAAAAAAAATCCATTTCTAAAAAGATGTTATTCATTTATTTGAGAGAAATAGAGAGACAGAGATAGTGAGAGAGAGCATGAGCATGGAAGAGAGGGAGAACGAGGATCCTTGCTGAGCAGAGAGACTGATGCTGGGCTGATCCCAGAGCCTGACCCTGGACTCCATTGATCCCAGAACCCCAAGACCATGACCCGAGCCAAAAGCAGACACTTAGCCAACTGAGCCACCCAGGCACCCCCCTCCAAAAAATAAATTCCTAATCTGCTTCATGGGTTCATTTTGTATATGTAAGAGTTGACCAAGTTTAAGTCTAGACAAAGTTAAATTAGCCAGCAAGGTAATGTGGACTTGAAATGAGATAGATTTACAAAAGATAATGTTTTAAAGGCAAAAACATCTTGCACTGTTAAGTCAAATAGGTGCTTTCAAACATGCCACACTGATCTGAGTGCTTAATTTCTGCATCATTGGTTTTCTTTTACCACAATGATTCCTCTTATTCTTTGTAATGTCTTGTTCTTCATTTCTCCAGACATTTGCTGTCTGTTTTAATATAATCATGCCTGGAGAGAAGTGAAAAATTGTCTAAATGAGGTTCTCTTTTGTACCAAAATGATTACTGAATTTCTAGGCATAAGCTTTAACAATAACCTTCAACAAAAGAGACAAGATAATATGTTTTTGTGTCTGTGAACTATTTTTTCTTTGAGAAAGATATTTCTACAATTTCCAGAATAGCAGCTAAACAGTTGACACAAGAACAATGGAGGACTTATTTAACTATTCTCATATGGATTGTTCTTTTTATCTCAATATGACTGATACAGTGAAATTCGACATAAGAGTTTCTCATAGCATATATCCACATAGTAGGAGACATTAAACAGCAGCATACTAGTGCTATGTCACAGTATTTGTAATATTTTGATAGACATATTTATTTGCTTATTTATTTAAAAATAATTTATTTATTTAGAGACAGTGCAAGCAGGGAGAGGGAGAAAAAGAAAACTAATCTCCAGCGACTCTGCACTGAGTGTGGAGGCTGACGCAGGTACCACCTCAGGACCCAAATCAAGGGTTGGATGCTTAATCAACTGAGTCACCCAGGTGCCCCACTGATAGGCATATTTAAAACACATACTACCCTGTCAAAATTGTGTATAATAAATAGAAAAGGGTTGGGATAAAGGGTCAGAAATAAGTATGGAGGTTTGGGCAGTACGCCAATTACAGGCTGGCAGCATTTCTTTTCTAGTTCCCTTTGCCAGACCATCCTCCTCTAACCAATCTTCTTCATTTTAGTTGATGGAAATAGTGCGTACTCATGATTAAATATATAAAAATATAAAAGGATGTATGTCATGTAAAATAAGTCTATGTCCATTTGTAGACGTCCAAAGAAGTCCTCTGTAGTATGTCGTCTTTCACCCCTACCCATCTTACAGTAACAGAGACTTAGAATCTCTCATTTCAGAATTCTTGCCCCATTGTCTTACGCATGCTCATGAGTTTACAACTCAAACATTCAGGTGACTCCCAAATTTTTATGTCCAGCTCAGACAACCCAACTTCCTACTAGACTTGTCCAGAGGGATATCTAAATGACACCACAAATCCTGGAAAGCCAAAATTCAACTCACGATCATCATTCCTAAAGCTAGTTTCTTCCAAGACAGGGTTCCCTATCTCCATGCATGGTACAACGTAGGACTAAAAGTCAGGCATTATCCAGATACCACCTCCTCTCACTCACCCCGGGATCTCATCAATCACTAGCCCTACTGCTTTTGCCTTCTTAATTTATCTGTATGTTCCTCTCCCTGTGACATCAGCATTCTTTAGCCCAAACTACCGACATCTGACACTCCTTTGTTGGTTTCCTAAAAGGCTGATCCACATCCATGCTTCCTTCCTATAATCTATACTATGCATAGCAACCTGATAGGTCTTAAAACTGGAAACAGATGATGTCAAATCATTTGCACAATTTTTTTTTCTTTGTTGTTTGCAAGAAAGCCCTCACAAAAGTTTAAAAAAGTTTAAGAAGAGATGCAAGTTCTGGCCCCTGGGTAACTCTTCAGCCTTACTTGCATGCTCTCCATTTCTGAGCTCTAGCCACATGGTCTCTCAGTCCTCAATGTGTTCTCTCCATTCTTCAAGGTCTTTTCCACATTGTGATTTCTGCTGGGAAGGCTTAATTCCCACTCATTATTCCCCACTTCCTCAGAAAACATTCTGAACAGTTGAAATAGTCACCGTATTTCTCCTTTTAGCAATGATCACAGGGTATAACTATATTTTTATCTATAAGGTTATGCACTCTCTAAGTATTCCACTGTATAGAACTTCTATGAGGCAAGGCCATACTATCTACTGGTTTAAGAACATGGACTCTGGGGCGCCTGGGTGGCTCAGTGGGTTAAGCCGCTGCCTTTGGCTCGGATCATGATCTCAGGGTCCTGGGATCGAGTCCCGCATCGGGCTCTCTGCTCAGCAGGGAGCCTGCTTCCTCCTCTCTCTCTCTCTGCCTACTTGTAATCTCTCTCTGTCAAATAAATAAAAAAAAAAAAAAAAAAAAGAAGAAGAACATGGACTCTGGAGTCAGAGACCAAGTTCAAATATAAGGTCTAGTATGTAACTATGACAAGTGAGTTAATGTTTACAAAACTTACATTTTCATCTGAAATATCTTCTTAGAATTTATGTGAAATACAAGTGAGTTTATGTTCATTGAGTAGAATAGCACATGCACAGAGTAAATACCACACAGATGTTAGCTACTCTTATTTATTTTTGTTTGTTATTGTTTACCCATCACTAAGCATAGTACTTGGGATATAGCAGGTGGCTAGTGAATTTGAATTTATGATATTCATAAAGGTGGATTGGTTTGTAACAATGTTTGTATAACAATGAAAGAAAAAAGGGTAGATAATATTATCTTTGAAAAGGATGAATAAAATGATAACTTGAAAGAAATTCTGGAATGGCTTTGTGAATGAAATGTATGAAGTACAGCGCAGAGTTTAAAGATTTCTTGAGGAAAACTTGTCACTGGACTTTGGTTACACAATCCATTTAGAAGGTAACATCGGATTAGGAGAGGAGAGATGAGATGAAATTGATTTGGAGTTTCTTGATTTTGAAATGGCTGAGAAATCTAAGTTGAAATACGTGAATGACTTCTGAAACTGTTAGATGAAGTAATGAAAAAAGCTCAGGATTGATGGCCAAGAGCATAGAGGTTTCATTGAAAAGTTACATGGATTTGTGTTGTGTTGGTAACTGCTCACTGTCCACAGAAGTCCTTGTCTCCTTTCTTCAGTGGTAATAGAATGCGAATGAACACATGGTAACCTAGCTAGACTCCATTACTCAGCCTTCCTTCAGTTTACCATTCTGTTGGTATAAACTGACTTACGTGGGGTTTCCACTTTCTCTGTTCTTTTATCCTGCTGACTTCCCAGCCTAGACAAGACAGCAAGGACTTAGGGATGGCCGAGCTACAAATTGAAAGAGATATACAACTATAGTTGCCCTGGGATGCTTTTCTTGGATTTCTGCACAAGAAAGAGAAATAAATTATCGTTTTCTTTAAGTTGATGAATTTGGAATCTCTTCATTATAAAATTGGTCTTTCCTACCAACACTAAGAGGACAGTGTATATTTAAAAAAAAAAAAAAAAGTGTTTCCCAGCTCTAAGATTAACTGGTGAATAATTTATTTGATTATATTTGCTATAATTAAGAACTATGATAACCATCAAAGAGTTGTTTAGAGATAATATATGTGTCACTGAACTCTGTGCCTGATGTAGAGCAAGCAAGCTCTAAATTATAGCAATTATTGCTAATATTTTATCCTTCTGCTTCTTTTTCTTCTCTTCCTTTTTAATGTTTTAAAGGATTTTATTTATTTACTTGACACAGAGAGAGTGATCACAAGTAGGCAGAGCAGCAGACAGAGGGAAAGGGGAAACTGGCTCTCAGAGGGCCTGATGCAAAGCTTGATCTCAGGACCCTGAGCTGAAGGCAGAGGCTTAACCCACTGAGCCACCCAGGCACCCGTCTTCTCTTCTTTCTTAAAGAAAATGTAAACCATATATGTTAATTATAAATCTGCCAGTTCTCTTGATCACTTCATGCTTGCCATTTATTTTTCAATCAAGATTTGCCAAAGTTAGTGTATTTGGGAAAAAAAAATTTAATATAGCAAGGAAAGTTGGTTTCCCTTCTGAACTCAACATTCCTATTATCATCTTATACATTGGAAGTGAGCTTTTATTTAAAAATTAAAACCCAAAAATACCGTATATCTCACTTACATTTAAAATGTATTTATCCTTAACTAATGTAAGATATTAGACAAAATAAATATTATAAACAAATAAAGATACAATTCAGCATAGCCTATTTCCTTATTTATCACAATTATATTTAATTTTTACCCAGAAAATAAGAATTGCACTGTGAATGATAATTTTTATAAATAGCTGTAATGAAAAACAGAGAGTAGTTTATTATTTTCTACGCTGAGCTTGGGACATTTTATATACTGAATTGCAGGTTTTTAAGTCATTAGCAGTAGTTTCTTACCTCATCTTGAATAAAATAAAGGGCATATTTCACTTGAATGTCTTTGAAATATAAATTTAGGGAAACAGTGAAAAGGTATTTATAAGATTTGAGGTTTATTTTTTTTTCTTTTTGATACTAATGCAAAGCTTCAGTCTTTTTCCCCCTTGAAAAGAAGAATTTGTTTTGTATTCACTAAAGGAACATTGTGTTAAAGAATGTAGCAAATATTACAGACATGTCTAAGGAATTCTCTAATGAAGATAGGAAATAATGAAAACTTTTAGGGTTTTACTTACAAACTGTTTAAGTGCAGTATCTTGGGGCCCCTGGTGGCTCGTATGGTAAAGGGTCTGCCTTCAGCTCAGACCATGATCCCAGGGTTCTGGGATTGAGTCCCACATTGGGCTTCCTGCTCAGTGGGGAGCCTGCTTCTCCCTCTGCCTTGCCCCCTGACTTGTTGTCTCTCACTCTCTCTCTCTCTGTTACAGAAACAAACAAACAACAAACCAGGATCTCTACCATAAGTGGTCCTAATTTTCTTGACAATTATCTTAACACTGAGAAAGCTGCCCATGAGCTAGTGAATGGCTTAGTTATTATATCCTTAGTTTAAGTCATGATTAACACTGATGGGTAATCTGAAGGAGCAGCCCTTCAGGCTTAAAGTGGGCTCCACAGGCAGGAAATCTTGACAACCCTCCTAGCCCGACTTTCTGGAGGAAGGTGGATTTGTTGGCAGAATGGAAAAGGAATGGAGAGCCAAGTCATATGCTCTTAATTTTGAAGAAAAACTTTCTTCCTAAAGTAGGAAAGTAGGAAAGAAAAGGTAACCTCTCCATGATAGCATAAGGGGCATTTTCGCATTATAAAGAATCAGAAAATCTGTATATCACTGAATCAGTGGGAGGGAAAAATAAAATACTATAAAACAAAAACAAACAAACAAAAACATTGATGGTGCCTTAGGAAGACACTTAGAAGGTGGGCTTGTATTTTGGTGACATTTCTAGTGAAATCTACTTACATATCTGTGACGAACACAGGGGAAGACACTACTCCACACAGAAAATCATATCGATCTTTAAAAGAAGATGTTTCTAAACATAGGATAGAGAGCTGTTCGAAAACATTTTTGTCAACTATGTCAGTTTTGGTAAAAACGAAAGCTGTATTTAATATAATTCCACTGGGATTATGAAAAATTAAACAGATGTATACAGGGTATTCTAAGTTTCAGTAATGTTTATGAATAGCTGGCATTCATGGAAAGATAAAATCTGAAAAAAAATATAGAGACCTCCAGTTTCCAATTCTGCAGGTGTGGTGCTTGGAAATCAACAATCCATCTAAAGAACAAATAAAAAGCTGGACAGACTTAAAAAAAAAAAAAATCAACAGTTCTGTAAAAGCTGGGAGGCCCCAGGTCAAACCATTGCCCCCAAGACCATAGAGACAGACAGGTGAATAGAAGGAGTCATAGGCTTCCCAGAGCAGAGACTTGGGACCAGAAATGGCATCAGGAGCAGTACTGGGGAAGGAAACCCCAAACTATATTTGACAAGTTGCTGGACTCTTAGCATGGATGCCTCAGTTAAAAATTACAGTGGGAATAAGTCATAGGAGGCCTCACAGTATGGTCAGATTTACCTCCAGGAGCTCAAAGAAGTTACCACAGCAGATACTGAAAGAAAAATCCTTCTTGCTTCTATGAGGGGGGGAGGGAGGGTAAAGGAGCCATTTCGAAATACCCCAGAGCACTCTAGTCTTAACAAGGCCTGCCCTCCGGAGAAACTGAGAAAGGGACAGGTGAGGCTAGGCAGGGAGAGAGAGATTGGGGGCTCATGACCAAGCTCACTCAAGAGGCTATTTAACCAGCTTCACAGAAATCCCAGATGCGGAAAAATGTTATACATGAGATGGTAACCAGAGAGAAGGGAACATAACAAATCCACCTTGTTTGTTCTAAATAAAGATGAGATATTCACCTGATAGTTAGAAACCCACCTTGTTTGTAGATGATATTTTGATGATATTTACAAATCCACCTTGTCTGTCTTAAATGCTAAAGACAAGATATTTACCAAATTCCCTGGTCAGTTTTCTATAAAAGACCAACCATGAAAGCCCTGAGTAGCAACCTGTTCAGGACGCCTCTCGCTCGAGCAAGCTCCTTTTCTTTCCTTTCTGTTCTCACCTGCACTTAATAAACTTTCATTCTCACTTCACCCTTTTGTGTCCATGAGATCCATTCTCACAGTTCTGTGAGACAAGAACTGTGCAAACCTGCAACAGAATCAGTTAATCAGAATTTAACCTATTAGTGTATTATTAGAGTCTAATTGACCTGGGGAAAGAAAATACTCAATTCCAATCTACTCTAGCCATCCTGTCTCGGGAATGGGGGAGAAAAAGAAACAACTGAGAACTTCCGGTAAAGTTCACAGCACAGAAACAATTTTAAGTAAAGGGACATTCATTCCGATGCCACTTCTGTCACTCAAAACTCAGGGAAAGGTGGGCTCATTACTACTTAACCCTTCTGAACTACAGTTTGTGGAGAGAGAGATGTAGGTTTGATATCATTAAGATCTTCTGGCTGTGACATTTCTTTATTCATGATGAAAAATCTATCTTACATGCCTTCACTTGCAGGGGACACTCCGCTCTTGTTATGCTCCACTTACAGTGGCTGTATGCTGTTGAAAACCATACTTTCAAGGTTAAAATAACAAACGTTTTGCAGTTTTTTAAACCAGTGTAGTTAAATACATTGGTATAATGGGGATGAAAGTTAATACTACTTCACAACTCGTTTAAATATAACAAAGCCAACTCAGGGGGCTTTCTTCAGTCCCTTCTGTAACCTCTTACTTTTTACTTTACACAAGTCTGACAGTAAGACAGGTACATTGCTTTGAGTGGGAAGCTAGCCATTTAGTGGTAAATTAAATTATTGGAATGGACAAATCATGGGAATAAAAGGCACAGCATAAGAAATATTGGCAATGATATTGTAATAGTATGTATGATGATAAACGGCAGCTATACTTGTGGAGAGCATAGCATAACATATAGAGACGTTGAATCACTATGTTGTATACTTGAAATCAATGTAACATTGTGTGTCAGCTACACTCAAATTATATATAATTTGAGTGTATTATATATATATATATATATATATATATATATGCATGCTATGGCATTAGGAATTCAATTATGACCATATATCTAAGCCATCTCTTCTGATTTGCTTTTTGCTAGTAGTAAGTGTGACCCTCCCAAACCCCCACATGCTTGTTGATTCTTGTGTCCTTTTGTCTATTCCTACTCTTGGGAGGAAAAACAGGAAAGCTATTGATCAGCCCCTTAAAAAAACATACTCCATTGTTAATTCTTTTTTTTTTTCTGTTCATGCTTTAAAAGGTTATTAATATCACATTCTACAAATATCATACAGTAAGTTTTGTAGAAGTTTGTAAAAAATATTCAAGAGAACAATCTGAAACTTTACATTTGTTCATTATTTTCTCTAACATAAGGCATACTTAGCCATCATCAGTTCTGTTGCGATTGACTTTTTGAATGTGAGTTAAATGAATATAAAGATGCTGTTTTTGTCACAGTTATATGCGTTGTTGATCATCACAAGATGAAGGATTGGTCATTGACCTTATTTCAAGCTGCAGCCAAAGAGTAAGACCTGGTTAGAACAGTATTTTTTTTGTGCATGATTCTTCTTGCATTATCATGAAAGTGACTTCCTCTTATCTATAATAAATTGGCTTGACAAAACTTAAGATATGATTAAAAATTTTAAATATGGGTGAATTACATTTGGTGGTTTAAGAGGATGATTTTAACTTTCAGAAGTACATTTTATTGCTGATATTTTCTAATAAGTTCCAAATACAGACAAACATCCATATAAAACAGAAAACATTAAAAAAATTATATACTTTTAAGACTTTTCATATTAGTGTAAAATGTTTTAGCAAGACTAGGTCCTATACAGCAAAAAAATACATATAAAGTGATGGATTCCTTGTGTTATGTTCCATTTTGCCAGTGGACTCAAATGACTGCCAAGACCACATTGGTGGGCTTGTGATGGGTGATATCCCCATTCCCCACCCATGGTGAATCATCCCATGGTGAGGTTTATGAAGGGTGGAGAAAGTCTCAGTGTTCTGAGACCTCTGGAAGGAAAACGTACTGTGAAAGTGCAAGCCTGCTGACCTACAGACAATATTGAATTTGTACAGATTCAGCGTCATGTGGTTAGGACATCTTGAACTCATTATTGGAAACTTGAAAATATTAGTAGAGTTTCTGCCACATATTTCTTTTTTGTTAAACTTAAGATTAAATGTATGATTGTCTATCTTTGTACACTCTTGATTTTAGTAATCTTTTTGAGTGGTGTAAAAGAGAAGACATGTATTCTATTTTACAGAAGAAATGCAAAATTCCTAAGGGCTCTTTATTTTATGAACTTTGCAAGGGCTGAGATCCCATCTAAAATAATGGTATTTAGGGAAAACTGTCAAGTGAACATATCCTTTCCCTTTCCTCCTGTTATTTCTTTCATTCTTCTTTCTCTTTATCTATATATATATCATTTCTGTTAACATTAGATTATTATTTCTGTTAACAATTAAAAATTCTTACCCTCAAGAAAAATAGCATGAGAGAGATGAATTCATTTAAATTTCAAGACATTTAAAATTTTTCTCCTCAATAATGGTATGGAATAGAAAGTTCATTACTTTGGGGGATTAAGATACTTCAGAGCAGAGATTCTCCTTGATTAACTTATTGAGAACAGGAGTAAATTGCTTTAAATATTATAGATACTAATATTATCACAGTGCTATGACATTGAAATGATAGTCTCTCTGTAGCTATATTATGATATCATATTCAAAAGAAATAGGGCTCTTAAACAAGGTAGACTAATAAGATCCAGATTTATAATCTTATATGAAACCATCAGAACACAGTTGAAATATACAAAATGATGATTTCAAGATGTCTGATGTGGTATGATTTAATACAATAACTATCGAGAGATAGGAAAACAAAAAAACAGCCCTATCATTGTCCCAGCTTACTGCCTCAAGAGGGATTCTACACTGCAGGGTATAGGGTTGGTAACACAGGTGAGTCTGGTGGTCTCCCAGAGTTCAGGAGAGAGAAATCAGAACACAGGGATCCCAAAATGAATAGCTGGCCAAATAAATACTGGAGAGGAGAGTGTAAACAGAGAGGGAACTCTGAAGGTTTCCGGAGGTTCTGGTTCAACTGAATATACTAGTGCATATAATTGGGGACATTCCCTGAGGTCAAGGAAATAACCACATGAAAAAACTAGAGTTAATACCGCGAGCCACTCACCAAGACTAGAAATAGTGAATGCCCCTGTTACATAGCTAGGAAAAATCCATGAATCAGGTTATTTGATGTAGAGCTCACAAGGGGATTATTTTGGAAGTGGGGAGTGTTTCTTCCTAGTCTGAACTCTTTTCCAGTATTGCTAAAAAAAATCTCAAAAGCAAAGTTTGAAAAGATCAAATTATTTCCAGGTAATTTACTTGCATCCCAGAATAAAGCTAAATTTACTTATCAAAATACAAAAGTCCTCAGCAAACACAGGCAAAATGCACAATATCTATTATTAGCCATACAGAGAATCAGAAAATACATACCCAAAAGAGGAGAAACATAGATCAATGAAAACTTACCTGAAACAGCATAGGTGTTAGACTTAGCAGACAAAAGATTCAAATAATTAATTTAACATTCCCACATGTACAAAAAGTTAAGTAGAGGCTGGAAGATATTTTTAGAAACCCACATTAAACTTTCAGATATTAAAGTCTCTAAAAGTGAAAAAGTAAATTTCCAGTGAAAATTATACTGGATATGATAACATCAAATTAGACCATGTAGAAGAAAGTATTGCTAAGCTTGAAGACAGCAAATGTCCAAATGAAACAGAGAAAAAAGACGATAATAAAAAAATAACAGAATATCAATTGTCATGGGATAATTTCAAGCAGTGAAATACATATGTAACTGGAGTCTCTGAAAAGAGAAGGGCATGCATGGGAATAGTATTTGAAGAAATAATAAAATACTTCTAAATTTGATGAAAACTATAAACTTACATATCTATAAATATTACTAAGCCATTGTTACCAGGAAATGAAGACTCTACCAAAGAATACTATAATTACATTTCTCAAAATCAGTGATAAAGAGAAAACCTTAAAGGCCTAGGAAAAAATAAACAAAAAAACAAGGACACAAAATATACAGAGGAAGAGAGATAAGAATGAGACCAGATTTTTCACTTGAAACAGTAAAATCAAGAGTAGAGCAATATCTGGGGCGCCTGGGTGGCTCCGTGGCTTAAAGCCTCTGCCTTCGGCTCAGATCATGATCCCAGGGTCCTGGGATTGAGCCCCACATTGGGCTCTCTGCTCCTCGGAGAGACTGCTTCCTCCTCTCTCTCTGCCTGCCTCCCTGCCTAGTTGTGATCTCTGTCAAATAAATAAATAAAATCTTAAAAAAAAAAAAAAGAAAGAGTAGAGCAATATCTTTATAGAGTACTGAAAGAGAGTCTGGTCAGTTTAGAATTCTATATCTAGCAAAAACATTTTTCAAAAATAAAAGCAAAATAAGGAGGACTTCAGATGTATAAAAGCTGAAGTATTTAGTCTCCGGTGTAGCTCATTTGAAATGTTAGAAGAGCTCTTTGAGGTAGAAGGAAAATAATACCAGATGCAAATCTGTATCTACATGAGGGGATAAAGAACTAAAATGGTACTACATTGATAAATATATAGAATTCTTATTATTTAACCATTTTAAAAGATATTAGAATGTTTAAAGAAAAAATTAATGTCAGTACTACACGTTTATGAAATATGTAAAAACAAAATGTATGATAAAAATACCACCAAGTTTGGTGGAGAGAAATGGAAATATACTATTGTAAGATTTGTATCGTATACATTATCATAATATTACTCGAAGTAGACTGTTACAGGCTAAAGACCTATAGTATAAAACATAAACCATTAAAATAACAAAAGGAAGAGTTATAGCTAACCAGCCAACAATACAGAATTATGAAAATATGTAATTAATCCAAAAGAAAGAAAAAAAGAGGAAAAGAACAGATGGACTGAGAGAAAACATACAATAAGAAAAAAGATTTAATCATAAACATTAATAATCACATTAAATCTGAATTATCTAAATGAATCAATTAAAAAGATATTCATTATCAGTTTGTATTAAAAAAAAAAAATCAAGACCTGGGGCACCTGGGTGGGTCTGTCAGTTAAGAGTTGGGACTCTTGTTTTCTGCTCAGATCACGATCTCTGTGTGCTAAGATATAGCCCCATGTCATAGGGTTCCACAGTCAGCAGGGAGTCTGCCTGAGATTCTCTCCCTCTGTCCCTTCCCATTTGTTTGCTCTATCTTTGTCTCTCTAATATAAATAAATCCTTTTTTTTTAAAAGATTTTATTTATTTGAGAGAGAGAGAGAGATCACAAGTAGGCAGAGAGAGAGAGCGGGAAGCAAGCTCGCCACTGAGCAGAGAGCCCGACATGGGGCTGGATCCCAGGACCCTGAGATCTTGACCTCTGCTGAAGGCAGAGGTCAAACTCACTGAACCAGCCAGGTGCCCCCTATAAATAAATCTTAAAAAAAAAAAATGATGAAGAAAGCAAAACCCAACCAAACAGTGCCTAAATGCAACATACTTTACAAAAATACCTGAATAGGTTAAAAGTGAAAACATATGAACAGATAGATCATACTAACACCAATTTAACAAAAGCTGCTACAGCTATATTAATATCAGATAACTTCGATTTCAGAACAGTAGATATTATTAAGGAATAAAAAAAGAAATTTCTTAAGAAAATCAGATGAGTAATCAAGAAAATAATTCTAAATATTAATACATTTAAAAATAAAGCTTCAGGGCACCTGGGTGGCTCAGACGTTAAGCCTCTGGCTCTTGATTTTTGGCTCAGGCCATGGTCCCAGGGTCATGAGATGGAGCCTGGTGCCAGGCTGTACACTCAGCATAGATTCTGCTTGTCCCTCTCCTTTTCCCCACTTGTGTGCCCATGCTCTCTCAAATAAACAAATACATAAATCAATTAAATCTTTAAAAATTAAAGCTTCAGGGCGCCTGGGTGGCTCAGTGGGTTAAAGCCTCTCCCTTTGGTTCGGGTCATGATCCCAGGGTCCTGGGATCGAGCCCCTCATCGGGCTCTCTGCTCAGTGGGGAGACTGCTTCCTCCTCTCTCTCTCTGCCTACCTGTGATCTCTGTCTGTCAAATAAATAAATAAAATCTTAAAAAATAATAATAATAAAAATTAAAATTAAAAAATAAAAATAAAAAAGCTTCAACATATATAAAACCAAAGTCATTAGAAGCACAAAGAGAAATAGACAAATCTCTATTTAAAGTCAGAGATCTCATACTCTCAATATCTGATAGGTCAAGTAAAGAGACAGTCATCAAGGATATAGTAGGCTTGAGCCACACTTTCAAACAATGTGACCTAATTAACATTTGTAGAACACGTCACTAAACAATAGCAGATTACATGTTCTATTCATGGGTACACATATCATTTACTAAGAGAGTCTACATTAGGGGCCATAAAACAAGTCCCAGGAAATTTTCAGGCATTCAAGCAATAAAATATATACACATTAAGATTAAAAAAAAAAAGGAAAGAAAAGAAAAGAGAAAAAAGAAAAGAAAAAGAAGTACCTATTGTTCTCTAAACACGATGAAATTATAGTAGAAATTAATATCAGAATTATAGCTGGAAATACTCAAATACTTGGGAACTACTCACTTCTAAATATCCCAAGAGTTAAATAAGAAATAAAAAGAAAATTTGGAAAACATATAGAATGAATGAAAATGAAAACTCTGCATATTTGGATTTGGGGAAAAGCCAGTAAAGTGATTTTCAGGGAATTTTATATCCTAATTAGGTATTTATATTCTTAAATAATGTATTAATGTAAAGGGGTTCCTGGGTGGCTCAGTCTTGTTTTTGGCTCAGGTTATGCTCTCATGGGTCATGAGCCTGAGCTCCATGTTGGGCTCTGCACTCACACAGAGTCTACTTGAGTTTCTCTTTCTCTTTCTGCTCCTCCCTGCCTCACTTTCTGTTTTTTCTCTTTCTCTCTCTCTGAAATAAATAAATAAATCTTAAAAAAAAAAAAAAGCATATAAATGTAAACACATATTAGAAAAGAGAGGCATAAATCAATGACTTCAGCATCCACCTTAAGAAAGTAAAGAAGGCAACTTTAGAGTAAGCAAAGGAGAAAAATATATATATAAAACAGAGAAAATACAACACAGTAAAATAATAGAACTAATGACACCAAAAGCTGGGTCACTGAGAATATCAATAAATTCATAGGCTTTAGCCAAACTGTAAAGGAAAAAAAATAGAAGATGCAAAATATAATTGTCAAAAATGAGAAAAATAAAATTTCAACAAATTCTAGAGATGGTAAAAGGACAATAAGTGACTATTATGAATAGTTTTATGCCAATATATTTTAAAAGTTAGATGAAATAAACAATTTTATTGAAAGGTACAAACTTCCAAAGCTTATTTCAGAAGAAATAGCTAAACTAAATCACCAATATCTATTTTTTTAAATGAATTTGTAGTTAAAACCTTCTCACAAAAAAAAAAATCCACACTCAAATATCTTCACTTGTAAATTCTACCAAATATTTAAGAGATAAAAATAATTCAATACAAAATCTTGAATTTTTAAAAAGATGGAGTATTCCTCAATTCATCCTGTTAGGCTAGCATTATCCTCAGAATAATAGACTAAAAAATCATAAGAACAAAATACATATACAGAGAAATAAACCCCATTAACTGAGATGCAAAAACACTTAAGACATTAGGAAATTGAGTCCAATAATATGTAAACTCATAACATGACCAAGTGACATTTACTTAGAAAATGCACAGATGGCTTGACTTACAAAAATCAATTAATGTAATGTATCATATTAACAAACTAAAAAAAGGTAAAACCATAGATTACCTTAATAAATGTAGACAAAGAAAATACAACATCCATTCATGTTAAAAACTCTTTGCAAATAGAAGAGAATTCCTCAGCTCATAAAAGACATATACCCCAAGTCTACAGCAAGCCTCACTATGATTTAACTGGATGATCTTGCCACCTCTGTACAGTAATATAATGAAGAGTCTTTCCTGTTCAACAAGATAAGAAAAAGAAATGAAAAGAATCCAGATGAAAAGGAAAAATTAAAACTTACTTTATTTTCAGGTGAAACTATTTATGTCAAAAAAATCTATAAAAAGACACTAAGACTAAGTGATTTTTATAAGATTGCAGGATATAAGGTCAATATATATGAATATGTTTCTATATACTAGTGCCAGACAATCAAAAATAAAATTTTAAAGTCCTGTTAAAATATAATGAAAATGTAAAATACTTAGGGAGAAATGCAACAAAAACATAAAGACCTGAATCCCAGAAGGACATTTTGGAATCACCGACAACTTGATTCTAAAATTCAAATGGGAATGTGAAAGCCTAAACTAATCAAAACAACTTTGAGGAGCAACAGATCGATACTAATATTACCTGATTTTAAGACAATATAAATCTACATTAATCAAGACAATTGAATAGTGGCTTAAAGGTAGTTGATTAGATCAATGGAACAGAACAAAAAATTGTGAAGTGAATTCACATAAATATGGAAAATGACACAAACACACATACAGACAATTCAGTGAAGAAAGTTTTATTTATTTATTTTTTACAAATGTTACTGAACAAATTGATATCAGTGTTAGTTTTCTAGAATCACCATAACAAAGTATTACAAACTGGGTGGTTTAAAAAAAAAAAAAAACAAATTTATTTCCTCAGTAGTCTGGAGGATGGAAGTCCAAGTTTAGTTAAGTTGTCAACAGGATTGGTTTCTTTAGAGACCTCTCTCCTTGACTTGTAGATGGCTGTGCACATCTAGACCATCCATAATCATCCCTCTGTGTCTGTTCGTGTATCTGTGGCCTAATTTCTTCCTCTTAAAAGGACACTGGTTATACTGGATTAGGTCTAACAACCCCATTCCACTTTAATAACCTCTTTAAAGGTACTATCTCCAAATATGGTCACATTCTGAGGTGCTGGGCTTCAGGACTTCAACATGTGAACTTTGAGTGGACACATTTCCCTCGTAACAATTTCATATGCAAACAAATGAACTTCAGAAAGATTTCATGTGAATATTCACAGCAGCATTTTTTATAATTTCCCCAAACTGGAAACAGCAAAATGTTCCTCAACAGATAAATGGGTAGACAAAATTTGTTATATTCATACAATGGAATACAATTTGGCAACAAATAGGAATGAACTATTGAAACACAACACATGGTCGCTGACCCACAAAACCATTCTGCCAGGTGAAAGAATCCAGACACAATATATCTCATATTTTATGTTACCATTTATAGTAACAGTCCATAAAAATAAAATGTAAGTTGTCTGGACCTAAGAATGGGAACAAAAATGAACTAAAGGTATGATTTTTATGGGGTAGGGTAAAAATGTTCTAAAATGGATTTATAATGATAATCGAATTACTTTGGTAATATTCCTAAAAAAATCACTGAAACATATGCTATAATAGATGGGTGAACTTTATGATATGTAAAATACACCTCAACAAAGTTGTTTAAAACACATCAATTCAAAATGGAACATAGACCTAAATGTAAAATCTAACACTTAAAAATTCCAAAAAGAAAACCTAGAAGATTTCATAATCATTCAATAGACAAATATTTCTTAGACACAAAACCGGAAAAGTTCCAAAAAAAAGAAATATTGATGAGCTGTATTTCAATATCAAAATTTAAATCTTTCGGCATTTGAGAGAGACTCTGTAAGGAATAAAAAGATAATCTACAGACTGGAAGAAAATTCTTGTGAAGTGTGTATCTGAAAAAAGGTCTTGTGTTAGAATAGAGAGCATTTTCAAAATGCAATAGTAAGAAAACTAAGTCACATTAAAAAAAAAAACGGGCACAAATTTTGGATAGACACGTCACCACAGAAAGTATATTGATGGCAGATAAATATATTAGTCATCCAGGAAATGCAAATTTGATACCTGGCGAGATACCACCACACACCTATTTAAAATGTCTCAAGACTGGCCATACCAGCTATTGGCAAGGATGTGAAGGAACTGGAACCCTCACACACTGCTGGACGAAATGCAAAATGGACCAATTATTTCAGAAAACAGCTTGGCAGTTTCTTTTAATAAAGTATACCTGTAGCTGTTGCATGAACCAGTCATCTCACTCCCAGATATTTGCCCGAGGGAAATGAAAACATACGTCCATTGAAAAGCTGGTACACAAATGTCTGAACTGCTTTATTTGCAGTGGCCCAAAACTGGAAACAACCCAACAGATGAATTGATAAACAAACTGTCGTGTATCTTTGCAATATAATACCACTCAGGAAGCAAGAGAAATGAACTATCAATACTTTTAATAATATAGATGAAACTTAAAATAACTATGTCCAGTAAAAGAAGCCATATCAATAAATATGCTGAGGTATATCCCTGTTTCTCTCTCCGCCTGTCGCTTCCCCTGGTAGTGCCCCCTCTCTGACAAATAAATAAAATCTTAAAAAAATATATTTTTGTCTAGTTTCTATTTGACATTCTATTAGACATTCATTAAAATGTCAAAAAATTATATGGATGTAATTTTTTTTTTTTTTTTTTGAGAGAGAGAAAAAAAGAGAGAGTCAGTGCAAGCCATACAGGGGTTGGGCAGAGGGAGAGAGAGAGAGAGTGAAACTCAAGCAGGATCCACACCCAGCATGGAGCCCGATACTGGGTTCAATTTCATGACCCTGAGATCATGTCCTCAACTGAAATCAAGAGTTGGAAGCTTACCCAACTGAGCCACTCAGGCACCTCTAGATTTATTTTTTTTAAATGACTGATTCTGTGCCTTGGGAATAGATCTCAAAGGGAGAGAATTTAACTTACTTTTATACATTGATGTAAAAATTCAATTAATAGTAAATTAACAATAAACTTCATAGCAAGAATATTCATTTATCTTAAAAATAATGTAATATTTTGGAGGTTTTTTTTTTTTTTTCCCCCTTCACATTTAATCTCTCTATGTCACGGGAAATGGGTGAGGACTTAATTTTCCTTCTTATGCCCAAGACAATACAGATCTGGCTGTGCTGCATGTGATGCTTTTCATCGGAAGGCAGCAGCAAAAATAAAGTAGGGGAAATTTCTTAAGAGTCAGGATGTGGACTCCTTCTCAGCTGGACATTAAGGCACATTTAAGGCACTTTGTTCTGTGATTCAGTTTCCTTGTCATCAGTCATATGGGGTTAATGACTTCATCAACTCATCCCCAGAATTCAATAAAATACCATAATCGCTCATTTAAAAGTGATGATTTCACTCATATGTGGAATTTAAGAAACAAAACATATAGGAAGGTAAGGAAAAATAAAATAAGACAAAATCAAAGAGGGAGATAAGCCATAAGAGACTCTTAAGGAAACAAACTGAGGGTTGCTGGAGGGACAGTGTGTGGGGGATGGGCGAGCTGGGTGATGGCCACGAAGGGGGATGCTTGATGCAACGAGCACTGGTGTTATATGTACTGATGAATCATCGAACTCTGCTTCTGAAACTAATAATACACTAAGTGTTACTTAACTGATTCCAAATAAAAAAGTAATAATTGAACTGTGTGAAGAGGATTACACAAAGAATTAAAAAGGCAGATTCTGTTTTGAAATTCAGATTATTGTAGAGAATACAAAGAGACAGAAAAAAAAGAACCAAACTTTAATGCAGTTCAGATTGAATTCATCCTCTGAGGAAATGAAATTTAGGATGTGAAACTTAAGGCACATCATAAAAATGATATTTAAAAAGCTATTAGACAATTGAGTAAAACAAGACAGTATTAGTTTGCTACTTTAGCATGGCTACTGCTTTCCTTGTACCTTTATTTTAGATATTTTTTACACTTTTGTTTGTATTTTTCTCGTGCTTTTCTATTATCCTGTTACTTCCAAGGTTCTTGGAATATTTATAATGAGAATTGCTATGGTAAGACCTACCTCCTAAGAGGTATTCAGTAACTACTTGTTTTGAAGGATTGAATGAAAGACTAGATGAAAAATAATGTATTTGTCCTTCCAAATTTTCCAAATGTATGTATATGTCAGTCGGCCTTAGTCACTAAATAAATGGCACCAAGTAGATGTAGCCTAAGGAAGAACAGGGGTTTTTATTTCTTTTTTCCCCTCTCTCTCTTCTGTCTTCCTTCTTTCCTTCCTCTTGCCTTTTCTGTTTTCCACCGAGTTTGCAAGTTAAATTGCCACATGTATCATTTCTCTTTGTCTTTCCTGAGTGACTTGTATGCCATTTAAAACAAAACAGAAACTTCTGTAACATCTTAGAAAAGTATAGAGCATTGGACCTCTTGTCAGACAGAATTTTGTTTTCTTATTCAACACTGAAAACATTCTTTGATTCATCACTTAGAAACAGCTGGGTTCCTCCAGTATGTTCCCTGGTATATTCACTGTACCTCTGCTCTCTTTTGGTTAAAAAGACCTGGACTTGGTCTTTTTAACCAAAAAGACCTGGTGTGGCTTAGTGGGTTGGGGTCTCTGCCTTCGGCTCGGGTCATGATCTCAGGGTCCTGGGATCGAGCCCCACATTGGGCTCTCTGCTCAGCCAGGAGCCTGCTTCCTCTCTCTCTCTCTGCCTGCCTCTCTGCCTACTTGTGATCTGTGTCAGTCAAATAAATAAATAAAATCTTTAAAAAAAAAAAAAAAAACCTGTACTTTACATTTATGTGTTGATTGATTCGTTTTTTAAGCAAAAGGAGCTGAATTATAGAATTAATATAATTATTTACTATATATTCATATAATTATTTAAAAAAACAATTAAAAATTGCATAAATGTATGTAAATATAAATATAAATCAGGCCATTTTCTGAAATGTACTGAAAAAGAACTGTGAATTCAGCATAGTTCATGTTCCTAAAGGTCTCAATGGTTTGCAGGTCACACAAATGCTTAGATTGGTGCCAGTAATAAAGGTTGGGGGTGGTTGTTGTGGGAACACAGAAAAGGAAGTGGCTAACTCTCTTTTGAAGTGGGGGTTAGAAGGATGAGTCTTGGTTGGAAAGATTTGAGAAGAAAATGGTTGAGCTGCATCCTAAAAATTAAGTCTTTACCAGATGGATGATGATTGAAGGGAGGAAGAAAAGCATCATAAAATATAGAGGCATAATGGTTTGCAGGGAAATGCTTCAGAGAACAGAGTGCAGAATATTAGATCGGACAATGGTGCTTGTTGAAGTCACCAAAAACGGGCAGAGGTTCTATCAGAAATGGTCCTGCATGTCATAATAAAGGATTTAGAATTTACATTGGATGCATTGAATAGTCACTGTAGAGTGTAATTAGGGGAAGAAAAATGGGTTCCAGAATGAACTCTGTGTGACATGTGAAGACAAATTTAGAGCATGACCAGAAAGAAGCAGAAAAAACATGTATGAATATTTTATTAATCTAAGGAAAATTATGAAGGCCTAGATTTGGATAGTGACGGTGAAAATGGAGCATAGGGTCTGCATTGGAAATACGTCAAGAATGTAGAACCATTCTGGCTCAGGTCATGATCCCAGGGTTGTGAGACTGAGCCCCACATGGGGTTCTGTGCTCAATGTGGAGTCTGCTTGGGATTCACACCCTTTCCCTCTGCCCCTTCCCCCAAACACAAACACACACACTTTCTCTCTGTCTGAAATAAATAAATGAAAAAATACAATCTTTAAAGAAAAAAAAGGAGAATATAGAACAAATAGTTTGGGTTCATTGGGCTGTGTGGGATTGAGGAATTTGTGAGAAATAGAAGGGAGTGAAAAATGACACCTGGATTCCTGGTTTATGAAAAGTAGGTATCAGCGAAACATATAAACCTGCATTTGGTTTATGTCATTTTATTGAGGAATTCTTGCTTTTTTTAGCTCACTCTTTGTACCAAGATATTCATTATGTTGATTGAATGCCTAAAACAGAAGAAATATATCAAGTTTTCAAAATACTCACCTTAAAATAGCAGAAAATGATCTCTGACTAGACAATATCTTATGATGTTAATTATCTTGTCCTAGGGTAGAGTCATTCTTTATCTGAATTCCAAAATATTAGCTATCTTTTCCGATGTACTTAATATACTATTACCATGAATATTAGAAAACCTTTAACTTTGGAATGAGTAAATATAAAATACACTGAAATGTTATGTTCCATAAGTTCAAGGATGGTCTACCCCTACATTCTCAGCATGATACACTGGGCTTCACATGTATTAAACTCTCAATCTTATCTGAATAAATGAACAAACAAATGAATAAAAGGATTATATAATAACAAACACATTGCTTCAAAATGCAGATCAATTGCTTAACTCGAAAAAAAAAATTAACTCTGTGAGTATCATTTAATACCGTAAGTTTTTTATGATAATGTGATAATAGCAAAAACATTTCATTCAACTTGGTTTTCCAGCCATCAATTCCTCACTCTCTGAAATGCAATCTGAATCATGCCTACAACGTGGTATTCTTTATTCACCAAATATAAATGATGTTTTCAAAAATTGTTTGGAAAGGACCCAATGGGTAAGCATTCAAAATTACTTTAGATAGGGCTCATTTTAAGAAATGTACATACTAAACTTAGATAGCACATTTCCTCCTTTATTTTGTTCTGTCACCCCATGGGCTGTTGCCTGGCAGGATCCCAAAGCAATTCCAAATTCCAGCATCCAGAATTTTATGTGAAACTCACCTAGGACAAAGACTGCTTGTATTTTTTTCAATGATCACTTTCTTTCATGGCCTGGCACATAAAGGATGGAGACTTTTCTACCTCTTTTCCTGAATAATGGATTTTAAAAACATATTAGACATCTCCAGCGTAATATAAACCTTGGGAGTATGTGGTGGAATATCTTAGGAATGCCCTGCCAATAAACACAAAGAATTAATCAGCCCATACTTTTGTTTTATTACCCTACCCCACTCCCATGAGATATAGCAGTAGTAAAATTAATTCATCCAACATTCTTTAATACTTGCCAGATAAGAAAGGCTCCTCACCCCCACTTCAGTGACAGGTTGATAGTTGCATTTTGGAAATGTTTGTCCAGATCCAAGAGCTCAAGTTCAGTGCAATTTATTCACTTGGGGTATTTTTGGCAGGAAGTGCTATACCCCTACCTAGCAGAAGGAGAAAGGGTGGGGGACTTTCCTTCATTTTAAACTGTGCTTAATCCAATCTGAAGGAAAGTAAATACAGGGTATAAATAAGAAAGAATATATAGAGAATTTACAAACTGGGGTTAAAATTAGCTTCATCCCAACGTCCAAGGTGGAGTTTAATTATCCTGTGTCTTCAGGACATATTTTCCCAGCTTTTCAGCTACTTCCCAGGGACTCTCCATTTATATTTGGGCTTTATGTAAGCCAAGTACAGGCTTACAACTCCAGCTTTAACTGCTTTTTTGATGCTATGAATCTTACATTCGTATTTCAGGTTCATAATGCTTGAATTAGATAACTTGCCTGAATCACATTAGAGATGCTAAGTATGGAGAGAGAAGACTTACCTGTGTCTCCACTGCACTAAAGTACATTTCTCTCTCTTAAGATGGATCTTGACCCGCAATTTAGGGACATTTACAGTGGAATGTCATATCTACTGTATTTCTGACCAAAGCAGATGTTTACTTCTGCCCTCGCTTTGTGTTGTCTACCTTGACCACACCTCATTTTATCATGCCAATCTACTGCCAACCAGATCAGCAATAAGGCTATTCATAGATAGACCATTATACATCATCACCTAGTTGAAGAGGACAACCCAGGGGAAGGCCTCCATAAATGGAGCAAGCCAATGAACCTGCATGGAATACTAGAACTAGAAAAAATCTGTGCAATAAAGATTAAGATGTCTATAAAATCATGCTTTGATACTTTTCTATAAATACTTAACAGGATAGATAGAAGCAAAAAAAAAAAGAGATTAGGGATTTTTTTTAAGATTGAAGTATCTTTGAATACCAGAATGCCTTAAGATCAGAGTAACTGATATATTAAAGCTAAATAAGTAAGGCATAGCTATAACAAAAAGGACTTAACTATCTTTGTTGGCCAGAAATTGTAGAGAAAGAGATTCAGGAAAGATTTGAATCTATGGACTTGCTGGGAGCTGGGTGAAGTAGGCAGAACCAGTTAAATAATCACATTGTCATTTTGATTTGTTATCCTTCATTTTGGCTTTACATTCAGTTGGTAACAAAATGGCAACTGTGGTTCCTGACATCATATCTCATAATCAAATTGGACTTCATCTAGAGAAATAAGAGGACCATCTCTTTCCTAGGTCTCTTTCTTGAGGTAAAGAAGTCTTCCTTAGAAGCCTCCACGTGAACTTCTCCATGTATTCCATTAGCTAGTATTATGTCACATTCCCATTCCTTACCGGATCACCTTAAAGCAATAGGAGTCAGGGAAGAAGAAGAAACTGAGCAAAGGTAAATTTTGTTGTCAAAGTCCCAGCATTGGTCCAGTCCCACCAGGAACCTGAATGTAAAAGATAAGGCGGATAAGGCAGAGAAGGTGGTATTTGCCTCTCCTCAGGAGAACGGATCCTCTTTTCTTTCTGGATTAACTAGGTATTGACTTTGGGGCTACCTAGAAAAGACTCAGGAAAGGTGTATTTCTAGGCACTTCTGGTCCTAATAGATTCAGGAGCCTAGGGGAAGTCCTCCAAAGAATGTTGCAGGAGCCCAATGTTACAGGAAAAGCACACAAAGACTGGTAGAAGTATCCCAGGGTATCTAGGTGGATCCCAACAGTATCTAATTCAGGAATAAATTCTGAAAATGAAGTCTATATGTATTTTCAGACTGGCCAATGTTAAGCATGCTTCTTAAGCCACCAGAATTAAATTTGGCCCAAAGTAAATTTGACCACCAAATACTTTGCACCCCCTTTCAAGAAGTTAACCCTAAGATTAAGTGTATTCTCTCTACATTTAGCAAAACTGTATTTCCCCCACCCACAGTTTTTATGTTAATAGAATTGTACAAAATTCCAAGCATGAAAGAGATACTAAAATAACATATAAAGCTACTTTTTCACATGTGAAAATTAGATTTTGAGAGGTAATTTAAAAATAATACTAATTATCCCAGATAATTTTGTTTGTTTGTTCCTTATTAGCTCAGATATTTTGGCACAGATGTAGGATGGAATTTCTGTGATGTCTTATAGAAGGAACTAAATTTATTTAGGGTCAGGCATTGTAAAGTCTCTAAAATTAGGAGGACCAAGATATTATTTAAAAACTATGCATGTGTGATCAAATGTCAATGTGTAATAAATAAATATTATTTCCATCTTACATTCTAATATTGTGTTCAGAGGTTTAGAGTTAACCGGCTTTCTAAGATGAGCCTAAGCAGCAGGTATTAAACAATGATGGATATTCAATATATATTTAATTTTGGATTGTTATGTTAAATGTGTTTATATACACAAAAGACTTAGCAGAATATTGACCAGAGCTAAGTTTCATCTCATATGATTTTCTTTCTTTCTACCTTCCTATTTTGATTATATTAGAATTATGAATTAATAGTTATTTTAAGAATATCTATTAGCCTTGTTCAATTAAGAAAAGCCCTTCACTGTTAACTCTGTCTCAAGTACCTTTTGATGTTGTATGTGCAATAACATACATGACCTAAAATCTTCCGATGCGTAAAATAATGTCATAAACTTGGCAATAACTGAACCGTTTTTAGCCAGAAGGCCATAATTCTTTTTTTTTTAAAGATTTTATTTTGTTAATTTAATTTAATTTAATTTATTTGAGAGAGAGAAGGAGCAGGGGGAAGAACAGAGGGAAAGGAACAAGCAGACGCCATGCTGAGCACAGAGCCTGATGTGGGACTAAGTCTCACCACCCCAAGATCATGACCTGGGTAGAAATCATGAGTTGGATGCTTAACTGACTGAGCGACTCAGGTACCCCCAGAAGGCCATAATTCTTAAAGCGACTGCATAAGCCAAAGAGACTATTTTCACTTATTAATTAGAGTGGTTTTTCTCTGAAAACCAGCCTAACGTCCCCCCGTTGCTCTTGGTCATGCTCTGGACTGATGTCAGCAACTTCTGGGGGACTGCTTTCCCTGGGCCACTTACACCTCATGCTCTCTGTATAATCATCTTATATGGAGATGTCCTCTAGCTGGCACCTGTTCTGCACACAGATGTAGTGATGTGTAGAGAACTCAGAGATTTCTGGTGTTAACCCTGTGTTCCTCTCTCATTCTTCTTACTTCCTCTGTTCACATTCTTTATGGATTACCTTGACTGTTACTTTCCGATATTCAGGTAGAATTAACTTCCTATGAATGAATTTGGTGACAAAAATTAACCAACGTCTTCTCATTGGACCATAAATTTGTTTCTGTCCAAACATCAGTGACTCCCTGTGGTACCCAGTGATCAGATTTAGAAAAGAACAAAGGATGTGTTACTTCATAGAAGTTTTGACATTCGTTGACAGATACTTTTCCAAACTAGTTTTTTAGACCAAGGCAATTTTTATTATGATCTCCACTGTGCAATTAGAATCTATCCCTGAGACTATCGTTTCTCTAGGATCAATTCTCTAGCATTCTCCAAAATTCTTCAAGTGTGGGGCACTGAGTAAGGGTCCTGAAGGAACTTACCTCTCAGACAAAAGACAGGCAAAAGTCGTGAATGGCCCACCTTGTAAAGCCAGTGGGAAGGGGCTGAAAGCATTGAATTCAGGGTCCTTAAAAAAAAACCTTAATTTTGTTCTGTTGAAAAGCTGTTATATGGAAGTAGGAGGAGTGTGGGGATTTATTTGAAATCCCTTGAAAGGATTTATTTTCTCTTTGTCATTTAAAGAAAAAATACCCAATACATTTGGTCATTTACTAATGATGCAGAGCACCATTAATGTTTAAAAAAATGTACTTTTTAAAAAGATTTTATTTACTTGACAGAGATCACAAGTAGGCAGAGAGAGGGAGGGAAGCAGGCTCACCGCTGAGCAGAGAGCCCAATGCAGGCTCTATCAAGGCAGAGGCTTAACCCACTGAGCTACCTAGGCGTCCCCCACAGCCCAAAAAATGTATGTTTAAACCTGCATTATATGTTACCCATGCTACAGAGAATTTCTTCTGCTTCATTGTATTCTTTTTTTTTTTTTAACTATTTATTCATTTATTTGACACAGAAAGAGAGAGAGAGCGAGGGAGCCAGCGCACAAGCAGGGAGAGCTGCAGGCAGAAAGAGAAGGAGAAGCAGGCTTTCTGTTGAGCGGGGAGCCCCATGATGCAGAGCTTCGTCCCAGGACCCCAGGGTCATGACCTAAGCCAAAGGCAGATGTTTAAGTGACTGAGCCACCGAGTTGCCCCTAGCTGAATTCATTTAGGGATTTTGTGCATGATTTAAATGAGCTCTGCCACAGCCCCAGGACAGTCCCAAGCATTAACTTAAGGGATCTATTAGTGCAGCTGGTTAGGTGAGGGCTTGTAAAACTTTCTAAATGGCCACAAAACTCTCCAGAATATTATCTATGCTTTAAATTATTATATCAACACCTTTATTCAGCTGTCATTTTCTCTTTCTAAATGATATATATGATAAAAATTTCTCCCACATGGAAGTGTCTGTGTTTGGGGGAGCAGCATTTTAAAACGTAAATTGCATTAATGACATCAGATTTTATGTTTCAACTGTATGCAATTCTTTGTTTATATGAGCAATTCACAGTTGCAGTTTAGTGTAGACTTGTTATGGGCATATTTTCTTCTAAAGAGTCACCTAAAATGTATGAAATCCTATCTCTATGTGAATACAGGATGAGATTTTAAAAAATGCTTAACAATACATTGTCACAACCAAAAGAGGACAACCAAAGAGATAGGCCTACTAAATTTAATGTGGTTTTCTGGATGGGAATGCAGAACAGAAAAAAGGAGATTAGGTAAAAACTAAGAAAATCTGAATAAAGCATGGTTTTACTTAATAATAATGTATCAACATCAGTTGATTAATCGTTGCAAAGGTGCTATACTAATATGTTAATAATTGGCGAAACTGCATGTGAGGTATTTGGGAATTCTTTGTACTATCTTTGTAAATTTCTATAATCTAAAACTATTTGAAAATTTGAAAAAGGTTATTTATAAAGGATGCCTTATGGTCAAAGTTACTTTGCAATATCCAAACAGTAAATGCCATTTATGGAAGATTGATTGCAAAAAGATCCCTAATTGTTTAACCCCATCTGTATCTGTATATTTTGTAATGTATCTTTATAGCTCTGCTCATGATAAATTGGAGAATCTTTCTCTACCTCTTAAATCTGTGTTGACCTCGTGACTTGCTTTGGAGAGAGGAATATCACAGAAGTGAGGGCATGCCAGTCTCTAGTCTAGGTCTCAGGAAGTCTGGGCACTTCTATCCTCTCTCTCTTAGACTCTTGTTTTTGCCATGCTGAAGGATGACACACAGTGAAGAAAAGAGCTGGGTGAAGCAGTTGTTCCAGCCAAAGCCCTGGGAATGTGAGAGAGCCTAGCCAGCATCAGCAAAGCTACTTGGCTGGCTTGCAGCTCACTACAGATGACCGAGCAACTGTTGCACATAGGTAAAGCTGTAATTCCCCCAACCCAGAGTCTCATAAACAATCATAAATATATTTTAAATACCTGAGTTTTATGGTGTTTTTATTTCAACAGTTCTTATATGTCACTGACAAATAAGGAATGTAGTAATACATCTACCCCTTACATAGTAAAAGACTTAAACAAAATTGCTTCACATGTTAATATGGTGAACTTGAAACACACAATCATTTTCCTATCATATCCTACCCAAACTATCTCTAATGTTTAATTTTTTCATTTAAAAAGCCCTATGTCATGGAATGAGTTTATTACAAAATGCTTTTCTGAATTATGGTTTTCTTTCTTAAGATTAAAGTTTATTCCAATTTTTTTGATGTAAGTAGTCACCATAAATCTTATTGCTATTAACAATCATCTCCTCTGAGACTCCTTTTTTGAAACTATTCTCCACTATCAATAAGAATGGTTCTTTTTGTGATATCTACTGATGACTGATGTATAATATCCTTAGACACAAGAGATTATAGCTGTGAAAATAGCACAGTTAGATGATAGATCCAAATCCTGTCTTCATCAGAACTAGCAGTGTATGTTTAAGATTATTATACTATTATTACTATTAATATACTATTGTATACTACTATACTATTATATACATTATTATACTATTTCCATAAGGCTATATGGTTCTCAACTTTATAATGAGGACTATAAAAATTATTATCTCATAAATATTTTGTGAAGATTAATGACATGATACTTAGGGCTTAGGAAGTTGACAATCAGTTAGTAAAGATTGTTGATTTCTCCCATGTGGCAGAATTTAGAAGATTCTTGCCATGATCTCTGCTAATATTTTACTTGAGCATGTTTTTGCTATAGAATTTATGAGAAATAGGCATATTCTCACATTTGGAAAATTACATTTTTGCTGGCTATCATAAAATCAGCTCAAGTATTAATAATAAAAGAAAAGAGGCAAAGGAAAAATGTTAAGAAAAAAAGGAAGAATGATAAAAAATGCAGGAAGTTTGCAAGAGGTGGCGAGAGTGGCCACCACTTATAGACATAAGAGGAAACTGAATGCTTTACCTACATCATCCTGTATAAGCTTCCCAACACCTTTGTGACATAGGTAGGATTCATAATTTCCTTAAAAGATTTTATTCATTTATTTGAGAGAGAGAGAGAGAGAGAGAGAGAGATCATAAGCAGAGAGTGCATCTGCCTTCAGCTCAGGTCATGATCTCATGGTCCTAGGATAGAGCCCTGAGCTGAAGGCAGACGCTTAACTGACTGAGCCACCCAGGTGCCCTAGTATTTTTTTTTTTTTAAGTTGAGAAAATATGACTATAACTTGCTGAAAGACCAGACATAATGGTTGGGGAGCCAGAATGCAAACCCAACTGTGTTGACAGCCAAGTTCTCCCCTAGTCCCTTACACCACTAAAGGCACCTACCCCAGAGTACCCCATGCAAGACTACTGTATTCAGTGTAGATACCAGCCTTTAGTAGCGCCTCGAATTTTGTTAACTCTTGCCAGTGAAATTGGGCCTTCCTTCCCACACCTACCTTCCAAGAGCATACTAATTTCACTCAGATATGTCATGACAGTCTGTAACTGGAGTGATTTTGTTATAGTCAAAAGTGTTTCTTAAACCGATTAAACATATGTTTGCAATGCTAATGCCACCCCACAGATTTTTAGTTGTCCCCTGAATCTTAGCCTTGTAGTTCTTCCTGAATCATATAAAGTAGCTTTGTGTTGTCACTTTCCTTTTTGCTCCTGAAATCTCATGCAATTCTCTTTTCTTTTCTTTCTTTTTTTCCTTCTTCTTTTATTTGTTTATTTATTTATTTTTTAAGATTTTACTTATTTATTTGACAGACAGAGATCACAAGTAGGCAGAGAGACAGGCAGAGAGAGGGGGAAGCAGGCTCCCTGCTGAGCAGAGAGCTGGATGTGGGGCTCAATCCCAGGGCTCTGGGATCATGACCTGAGCTGAAGGCAGAGGTTTTAACTTACTGAGCCACAGAGGTGCCCCGTTTTTAAATTTTTGTTTTTGAGAGACAGAGTGAGAGCCCTGGGAGGGGCAGGGAGAGAGAGAATCTTGAGCAAGATCCGTGTCCCTTGCAGAGCCCACGGAGGCTCGATCTCACGACCCTGAGATCATGATTTGAACTAAAATCAGAAGTCAGTGGCTTAACTGACAGAGGTGCCCCTTTGCTACTGGATTTTCAAAGAAAAGTTAGAGGAAATTTCCTAAGAATATTTTAATACTTTTTCAGTGGAGTCAAGGAATCGGATTATTAAAACATTTTGGTAGCTTCAACTACACTCCTTAAAATGTGTAGTTTGAGAAAGAAGCTAAAGGGTTTTGTAATGAAATGCCCTAGTGTATTCCTGTTGTATTTTATTATTGATAACACCAAGTATATCATAGTGTCTCGGACTTTCTGATTCTCCACCTTTTTCTCCCAGAAGAAGAGAGAGAAGACCTCCTTGCACAGCTATTTTAAATGTGAATGAAGATATGAAAGAGCAGTGGGACATCTGTTTCATGCATTAGGGAACTTCTATCAGGCCTATAAATAAGACCTCCACCAGTTCCATTAAATCCCAAACTATGAATGGGCCTCTTTATGTTAAACGTGAATGAAATAGCATTTCCATGGGTGTGGTAGAGAATGTTGATACAGTCTTGGAGCAAAAACTCCTAGTAGATTTCCTATCTGGGCCATTGGCTCTGATTTTTTGTTTGAAAAAAACATAGAAGCCGAAAGTTGGAATCTCTTTTCTTTCTTGAAATTATATTTTAAAAGGATGGGAGTAGTTATTAGCACTTTATATAGAATATGAGTGTATTTGTGTGTGTAAATATAAAATTATCTTATGACTAAAGAAGCGCTAATGATCTAACAGGATTAGAGCCTAGAGGGGAATTCTTTTTAGGTATAGAAATCTTGGTAATTACTTTGTTCTTGAATATTTTTACATTGTTATTATTGTTAAAGATTTTATTTATTTAACTGAGAGAGAGAGTGAGAGAGTAGGAGCGGGGAAAGGGGCAGAGGGAGGGTGAGAGGCAGACTCCCTGCTGAGCAGGAACTCTGGGATCACTACCTGAGCTGGCACTTGATCATCTGAGCACCCAGGCACCCTCTAAATTATTTTTGCCTAAAAAGCTTAGGGAAAAAAAATCTCTGGAACATAATCCCCCAGTAGAAAAGACACATAAAATGAGTTTGCAAATATTTGTTTCTCTATATTTTCATCCCTTTATTTCTCTGTATTTTGTTTCTCTCTATTTTAATGGATCTGCATTGTCAAAAAAGCAAAATTCAAAAACTTTGGCCATGATTCATGTTTCATTAATTAGAATAGCAAGATTTTATTATAATCCCTCAATGAGTAAATGGTTTCAAAGTTAAATGTAAACTTAGAAATTATTGTTAGGATTTGGATAACATCTGCATATTTGTGTGAGAAAGTTCAGAATTCATCAGATCTACCAAAGATGAAGTTCTATTTAGTTTCTCCTCATGTGTCAACAAAGAGCAGGTATCACTTCCTAATGGATCCAAACCAGCTATTGTTTATTATTGCTAGATTCATGCTTGAACGATTAGAAACATTGACTCCAGGATTCCAAGTCCCCAGGAAAGCTTTGGAAGGAACAGCTTCTTTAGTTTATTGTTACTTTAGGCAACTGGAGCTACTCCTTCTAGTGAGAACCCCTGAAGTGCTAGACAAAGCTATAGATTCTGTAGAAGCCTTAGAGTGACCAATACCTTCCCAAAACACTTCTTACATGGAGATGAAGACACATATTTTTTTCCTGGTAATATAAGAATGTTCATTTCACACTTACCCTTCACTATTATTCAATTGATTATCAACGTCCATTATTTTACATAGGAAACGTACTTGGCTTCATTGGTTGGAGGAATTTTTCCATCCTCTGCTTTTTCTAGGCTTTTGGAACATTTGGATCTGCACAAGATCAAAGAAAAGTTCTTTTTAAATACCATTTCAGCTTTGAAAGAACATTTCATGGTGATTTCGATCATATAATATTCAAATGGATGTGTTATATTTTAATTCCTTAGTTATATTATGTAAGGATATCCACATATTATTTTCACTGTATATATTTGCTCTATTCATTCTTTTGTAATAGCTAAGGCTTTAACTCTAAAATAACAAGTTTTTAAATGATAATGCCACTAAACACCTAGTGATTGCACATGACTAACCGTTGAAATTATTATGAGTAGTTGGAATACAATGGGGGGGAAAAGCGAAGCCATATGCCAGAAACAAATATATTCATTTGACACTGTGAGCACTGTGGATTTATACTGAATTTATTTGTTCCAAAAAGAAAAAGCAAACCTCCAGTTATTTTATTAAAAGTGACATATATTTAAGGCAATTATTAGTTAGTAACCAGGTTCTCAGATATAACTACGTACAAGATATAGAGTAATTAGGACAACTATCAGGATTTATAGAAGGTGTCCTTGTTCCATGAAACGCCTCTCCCTTGAATAGCTCTGGGAGATCAGGCACATAATTCCCTTCACATATGGTGCATATTTTCTGTGTTGAATTTTTAGTGCACCAGATACAAATGGAGTTAGCTTGCATTAACATGGCTCCTTAAATATTATTGCTCAACATTACCATATGATAAAAACTAATCTCCCTTTTTACTGAGCATATGGGTGTTATTCTATGGAAAGCAGCTGTGGCTAATTCAGTCATATCTAAGAGTAACTCCCACCTGTCAAGTGTATTTGGATCCATTTATTCCTCCATAATTAGAACATTCTATTGGTTGATTTTTTTTGTTTGTTATTTAAAGCAAGCCATAGTTCTGCCTTTATGAAACCTATATTATTAAAATTACAGTTTTAAATTATTATTATTATAATTTTGTATCTGCCAGATGCTTTTTAGAGAAAAATAATTACTACTTATTTTATACAGATACAAATATGTGACTATATATGTGTACAGGCAAGTATGTTCATATCCAAAATTAGCATGCAAATGAATTATTTAAAAATTACTAAGACCCATCTGTTACCATTATTATGAAAAATTCAAAGCAAAAAAAAAAAAATTTAGAGCAATTAAAAACAAAAAAATAAAAGAAATCCAAATTACAAAGGAAGGATTAAAATTCTCTTTTTTTTTGCAGATAACATGATCCTATATGTAGCTAGTACCTAAAGACTAAAAAGCAAAAACAAAGACAAAAAAGCAATCTGTTATAACTAAAAATTTATAGTATATTCGCAGGATACAAAAGAACATTAAAAAAAATTAGTGTTTCTAAACACTAACAAGGAATAATCCAAAGAAAAATAAGAAAACAATTCCATTTATATATCATCAAAAAGAAAAAAGTTAAAGGATTTTAAAGGATAAAGTTAACCAAGGTGGTAAAAAAATTGTACACTAAAAACTATAAAATAATGACAAAAGTAATTAAAGACAGATAATTGGAAAGATATCCTGTGTTCGTGGATTTGAAAACTTAACATTATTGAAATGTCCATACTACCCAGAGCTATCTAGAGATTCAGTGCTATGCCATTCTTTTTTTTATCAATAGTGTGACCAAGTATTCTTTGCCTTCACAAAGGCATCGTTAAAAAAAAAAAAAAAAAAAAAAAAGTTTCACAATTCAGGGGCCAGACAAGTGACTTTTGTCAGGTCAGGTACTCTTAGGATTCAGGAAGCTTAAGTAAATAGAATCCCTTCCCATGAGCCAGAGTCTCCTACATGATTGTGTCACTGATTCCAGGGTGGATGGTTGGAAATTTCTGTCTTTACAACTAGAACCTAGATGCCCCATGTCTCCAGAATGAGCAGTGCTGATATGAAAACAAATAAACACATATAAAATTCCATATCTTTTTTATTTATTATTATTCATTATTTCAGATAGCAATAATCCTTTGATGAGATTCATCTCCCCTTCAGAACTCTGTACCTTTTCCTGACCTTCAGATCTTAGGGTGTGGGTGTAGAGAATAAATGAGAAAATGGAAAAATAATACGGGTTGCTAGAAGCATGTTTGGGGTAGGTAAAGGGATACATTTTGAGGTGTCCTTCTATAAGAGAACAAGCTTCACATTCTCTTTGCCTGACCAATGGGAGCTCAGTAGGACCTGGACACTACTTGAACTGCTATTGCTGTCTTGGGAAATCTCCTCATTATACTTTGTCATGTGTTAATGTATGGTCAGATTCTTCATAATTGATGTCATTTAAGGTGGGACTACCAAAAGCTGAGTACCTTTTCCAAACCCTTCACCAGAGAAAGTCATTAGTGTGAGTGATTAACTTCTGTGACTAGCACAAATACTCCTTAAATTTTTAACAGATATGTGCTGGATGAATAATTCCCTCACATACTGATTTGTTTAGAATGACTATAAGGCCTGTGAAGAACATAAGTGGAATAAAACAAGCCTTGACCACCTTTATAGAGTTTGGTTCACAAATATTGTGACTTAATACAGTCCTTATAACTCTCAGTGGGGTAAAAATATTCCATGGCAATCCTACTTCTCCTTTATTTTGGAAAAACAAAGCAAAACAAATGACAACTACCCTCCTGTACTTTGGTGAGTGCTGTGAAGTGTGTAAACCTGGTGATTCACAGACCTGTACCCCTGGGGATAAAACTATATGTTTATAAAAAAAAATGACAACTAAGAAAAATTAGGAAAGGAATTTTATTTTTTTAATTTTTTAAAAAAAATTTATTTATTTGACACAGAGAGAAGAATCACAAGTAGGCAGAGAGAGAGAGGAAAGCAAGCTCCCTGCTGAGAAGAGAGCCCAATGCGGGGCTGGATCCCGGGACCCTGAGATCATGACCTGATCTGAAGGCAGAGGCTTAAATCACTGAGCCACCCAGGCAAGCCACGCAGGTGCCCTGGGAAAGGAATTTTAAATAAGAAAAAATACCAGTTCCTAATATCTATGAAAATGATTTATTATTTTTGTAAGAAAATATAAGCTTAAGCTCCTGAATTTTAATTTTAAATTAACCAGTGATTTTTATACTTCTCTTTATAACATACTGCAAGTTGTCTAAATAAACTGCATTACTAGATAATTCATCCCTAACAAACAGGCATCAAATAAGAATTTAGGAAAGTTAACTACATCCCACCCTTAAGTATAGAAATGAGGCAGATTCAATTTTGATCCATACTACAAACATATTTTTAAGCCTACAAATTTCAAATTTATTGGTCAATAATTATATTGACACAGGTACAGTATTATACTATATAGGTTTTAGAGTTGACCAAAGAACCCACAGCCCCCAAAATTGGTACTATAAAAATAAACTTACTGTGATTTATAATGCAACAGGAAAAATTGTTATAATCGATAATAGCAATTAACCCAAGGCAACACTAACGCTTATAGCAAATGGTCCTTCTAAAATGAAGAATCTCACCAGCTTTTTCCTGTACACAAACTATGTGGCCATCGGTGCATTTTAGTAGATTGTGATTATTTAGTAAAACCCAAAAATACATTAAATTTATTTATAACTATCAGAATTTAATAACCCTTACCAGATGGACACAAGGAGCTTTTAGTCAGATACATAATCAAAAGCCTATTTAACTGTGAACAGTTTAACAATAAGAATTTAAGACAGGATTTCTTGCTCATTGAGAGTACTTTCTGCTACTTACACACTGAAAATTGCCTTATGAAGATGACAGAATAATAATTAATATTTGGTGGTTGTGTTTTACATGTTGACCTTTTATATGTCAGTAATAATGCATGGATTTTTTGTGTGTGTGAAAGTTTTAGAGTAGTAGCTACAAAAGAATGAAAAAAATATATCCAGGGTGAAGGAAATTAGTAAGTTTATGTGTGTGTGTGTGTGTGTGTGTGTGTGTGTTTTGGTACTGTTGTAAAAGCAAAACCATCTCTACCTGATGGTGTACTATCAAAGCACAGTATTCTAGTCATCTCTTTAGAAATCATGATAAACCATAAAGGAACTTGAAAAAGGAAAGGAAAGGACATTCAGACTCTTTTAGTCAATCATGGTGACGCTAAGGAAGGATGCCTCCCTGGGTGGAGAAAAAGATCTAGGTCAATTATCTGCTTGGGAAATGTAACCAGCAGGGACTGGCTGAGGAAGAAGTAAGGACTGACCACTTTTGGCAAAGCATATGTCACAATCTGGAGAGAAAACAGAGGCCCCTACTTATAAAGAAACAAAGACATGTGTGCCCTGAGGCCTAAAGTTCAAAGTAAGATCTTTGGAGCATTTTCTAAGGAAAATTAGTCAATATCTGAATAAAAATGACTCATTTATTTCCTTTTCCTGTATTTAGAAATTGTCAAACTTCAATGTGTTTAAATGCCATTTGAAGTCCTCTATTAAAATGTGGATGCTGGTTTTTCATTAAGTCCAGCAGAGCTCTCATAACTTGCATCCTAACTGACTCTAATGTGGCTCAACTACTCTTTGAGAAGCATTACTGCCCCCCTCTATCTTCTGTCATATACCTCATACACCTCATCAAGGAAAACCAAAGCCATCCAAGTAGTTGCCTCTATAAAAATGCTTGGATCTTCAGCCATCCAGTTTTCCTGATTTTTGGTTTTAAGGGGAGCATCGTGCCTTTTGGTTTATCCAAGGTTGTTCTCTCCTTTCTCCCATCCCTTCTCATTTTCATGGCGTCATTATGACATGTCTTTATGTTTGCTCCATTTTTCTCTGGCATCTACTGGTTTTCCATTCGTCTTTTTTTTTTTTTTTAAGATTTTATTTATTTATTTGACAGACAGAGATCACAAGTAGGCAGAGAGGTAGGCAGAGAGAGAGGGAGGAGGAAGCAGGCTCTCTGCTGAGCAGAGAGCCCGATGCGGGGCTTGATCTCAGGACCCTGGGATCAGGACCAGAGGCTTAATCTACTGAGCCACCCAGGCACCCCTTCCAACTGTCCTTAAACAACCAACATCTTCCACCTTGACATTTTGTACCTCAATTCTCCTTTTTTACGTACTTCTTCTCCCCATCTTTCTCTTCACTTGTCCCCTTTTGTATTAGACTATTTTTCAGTGTTCATTTCATCTACTTCTTTGGGATCATCCACTCCCTTCTCTTTCTTTGTCTGCTTATCTCAATATCCATCCTCTGAAATCCATCTCACTAATGGGATGTGTTAGCTCCATGTCAGCAGTCCGCTGGAAAATTTTAGGTCCAACTTATTCAATCTCTTATTTATCTCTCCTCCTTTCTTCAAACCGTATCTTCCCTTGGCTTTCTTGGGTTAAAATGAACAAACAAAACCCTCACAAAAATAAACAAACAAACAACAATAAAAAAAAAAAACACTTTTGTTTCTCTAAGGAAGAGTCTTTTCATTTTTTCTGAAGCTCTTATGCCAACTTGCCTTTCCATCACACAATTATTTAGTGTTGGATATCTTTTTGAGCTTTTTTACTATCTTAAAACTTATTTCTATGTGGTCTCATTTTCTTATGTAAATACGTCTATCATATGAATGTGGCAACAAGCTCCACATGTACATCCATCATCTCGATTTCTTTTCTTAGCTCTGGGTCTATATGTCTCGATGTCTATTTGGCTATCCCTCCACAAATGTTTCACACATAAAACTTGTGTACAAATTAGACTTGTCATCTCTTCTCTGCTTCATAATTGCTAGTATTTAATGTTTTTTTTCTCATTATATGATTAGCATGTACCAGTTGTTCCGGTCAGAAATCTGGGAAGTCATCTTTTATTTCTTTATTCATATTATGTTCCATATACAATTAACAAACCCTGCTTATCTTCAGCATAAATATCTTTATAATGCATTCAGGTTTCTTTATCCTCACTCATTCCATACTCAGTCTGTACCAACTTCATTTGCTTTCAGAACTATTACAATAATATTTTCACAACTGTGTACCTTACATCAATTCTTGTTACTTTTTGACTTATTTTCTATACATTGGTCAATAATCTTACAAATCTGTATTTGCTTGTATACCTCTCTTGCATTAAGAAGTCATGAACCAAAGTGTGGTAAGACCCAGACTAGCACAGGAATATGTTGAGTACTATTGAATTAGAGTGCACCTGCTACCCTACCCTCCCTCTCAAATTTGGTTTTGATCTTTTGAAAGATATCCATATCTATCTATTTATTATCTATCTATCATCTATCATCTATCATCTATCAATCATCTACTATCTACCTATCCAACATCTATCTATCATTTATCTATTATCTATCTAGCATCTATCTATCTATCATCTATCTACCTAGGTATCATCCATCTATCTATGTATAATCTATGTATAATCTACCTATCTATGTATTATCTGTCATCTATCTGTGTATATATATATATATATATATATATATATATATATATACACACACCTTGTTTGTTTGTTTAAGTGAGCTCCACACTAGGTGTGGAGCCCAGTGCAGGGACTGAACTCATGACCCTGAGATCCACCAACTAGGCTGCCAAGCATCCCTGGAAAAGTGTAAATATTAGCCTTTTTCTAAGAGTAACACACATGTCATCACTGGTTTAACAACTGCATTTGAGTGATCTTCATAGCCCATCATTGAAAGCAATAAATTATTTTTTATCATAAAATTACTGAATTTCCTGTGATCTATGTTATAATCTCCCATTACGTATTTGTAAAACAATGCCTTTCTTAATTTTTACCAATTCATTCTATGCTTAACATTTTAGGAATAAAAAATCTAGACTAGACTTTTTATATATAACCATACAATTTTTTTTTTCCTTTTTTGGATGGTGGATTGAGTTAAGGTTCTTTAAAAAATAGGTCACTCAAAAAACATCATTCTCTCTTAAGCAGCACTGTGTACTTGAATGGTTTGGACTAAGTGTTTTAGATAAAGGAAACACTCTTTCTAAAATAACACACAGTTAACAGCTGGAAAAGTAGTGAAGCGTTAAACTGTCCATTATGCTTAAAGAATAACTTGGCTAAAATCCTTCCTTCCCATTAAAAGCACAGAGTGTACCTTTGGAATTTATGTGACTGTAACTTAGAGCATCTGTTAAACCCATTTATCGTTTTTATTTATAATTTAGACTAAATAATTCATATCAATTTAGAACCATGTCCCCCTTTTAAAAATAGTACAGATTATTTTTAGTTTCCATAAGTAGTGGTATTAATGATATTTCAGAAATTAAAAATAATGAAACTCCCTGGAAGGAACCAGTAGGTGTTTTGCAGGTTAGTAAGATATATTTTCAGGTTAGAATTATTCCACTGGCTTTTTTGTGAGGTTTCTTTAAAAAAAATTAGGTAGACCTTAAGATGACATTTAAAGTTGAGGGGCGGGGGTGCCTGGGTGGCTCAGTAGGTTAAGCATCCACCTTTGGCACAGGTCTTGATCTCAGGGTCCTGGTATCCAACCCCGTGTTGGGTCTCCTTACTCAGTGTGGAAACTGCTTTCCATCTGCCCCTTCCCATACTTATGGTCTCTTTCTCTCTCTTTCTCAAATAAATAAATAAAATCTTAAAAAACGTAAAGTTGAGGAAGAAGGTAAAGAGAGAAAAAGAGGCTATACACATTACTGTGTGTTTGAGTGCCATTCCCACTTGTCGCAAGGACTCAAAAGCAGAGACCAAGGCAATGAACTCTGTTGCCACAGTCAGGCGACAACTAACTTCTCTTCCTTCCTTCTTTCCTTCCTTCCTTCTCTCTCAATATTTCCTTTTTCTCTTTCTAGAGAAGAGGAGATATTGGCATTTCTTGGGTGTCTTTTGTGAGTCACATGTTTTGATAGCTTCTGTAACAACCTTGATATGTGATTCTTAGAATAATTGAGATCTAGTGGAATGAAGACACACTCAGAAAGAAAGATCGATGTGTTCTAATTTACAGTGATAATTTCAGAGTAGAATTGAAAATATGGCTAGCCTACAAAGATTCACCTTTATCAATAAAATCCATCAATTTTATTAATCACTGCAATCTTATTATTGCTCTTTGAAGATAATGTGTTTTTTTTCCTTATACCTTCTTTTTTCTATTTATTTTGTGGATTATCCCCCCCACACACTTTGTTGTTGTTGTTGTTGTTGCTTTAGTTTCCCTAAATTTCTGGCATCTGGAATTTAGGAAACTATAAACCATTATTTATTTGAATATTGCTTCTGCCATAGTCTTTTCCCCTCTGATTCTGATACTCCGATTATATGTATACTAGACATTTTCAGTTATGATCATTCTGTTAAATTTCTCCCCAATATATTTTTCTGCATGGGATTCTGTTGGACTTTTTTATATTGAAACATGTCATTTAATTTAAAATTCATTTATCTTGCTATATGCAGCTTTTTATGGAAACTTTCCATTGAGCTTTAATTTTAACTATTCCATTCTTAGTTCTAGAATGTTTATTTGAATCTTTTCTGAGTGATGCCACATTTTGGTCAAAATTATCCATCCTTTCATATATTTTACCCATTATTTTTCTAAATTTTCTTGTCCATATTGTTTTCATAGTTATTGTCCCTAATATCTTCACAGTAATTAAGCAAAATTATTATTTTTTTATTATTCCAATAGCTGGTCTTTCATTTCTATTGAGTATAATATTTTTAGCTATGTTTCTAATCTTATTTTGCCTGGTAATTTTAATACAATGCAATATATTGTGTATAAAAACAATGGCGTCTCTGGATAGTGTCATCTTCCACAGAAGGTTGATCCCAAATTCTGGCAGCCAACCTAAATGGGAGCAAGTCTCCTTAATCCAAGTAGGGATTTAGATGAGTCAAGACTCACTTGTAGTTTTATTTCTGTTTCATACCTGTTCTAAATATTTAGATTTCCACGGTTTTCAGTTGAGATCTTGGAGTGTTTTCTTAAACCCTTCTTCCTGGTCAAATCTGAATTCCATTTTTGGCTTCTTAGTACCATAAGACTACCAAAAATTTGCTCTGAGTTTCAGTGGCTCTTGGCTGGGTTTCTTGCTCCGTGAAACTTAACTATTTGGCTGGTGTCTCAAATCGAGAAACCTCCAACTGTCACACCCATTTTTTCTCCATACAATGTAGGCACATCAATTCCTGCCTGCCTTGACAGTTCCAAATGCTAATGTCTTTCCAGACTATGATATTACTTGAAATTCTGGTTTCTTAGGTTTGTCCTTAGATGATTCCTCCACCATTTTCTTGGGAAAAAAATCGCCCAGGCCCTGGGGGAAGAAATAGATTGCAGATGTAAGCAAATCAAATGTTGACTACATAGCCATATTCCTCAAGTATCCAGGCTTCTCAAATCCTGGTTGCCTCAGCAACTTTCTAGGACTTTTATACATACATTTATTCATTTTATATAAACACATATATAAATTTTATATAAATACACTTAATTTTAATAAACTGTGATAGAGGTATTTATCTATTGCAAGCTAACCAATCAATGTCAAAATCGTAAGTAAATAAATCAATATAAACATAGTTCAGAGATTTTGCATATTTCCCTTAAGTAAGCAGAGGCATACTATGGTAAGACACAAATAGAACTATAAATTTCCGAGAATTACTTTTGAAGATATCAGTAATCATTGTTTGAAAAGCAAAAGTTTTCTGATGAAGTAATATATAAAAACGTGATCAGTTTTAGGTTTTGAAAGATGTCTAAATCTGATGGAGTGTTCTGCACACTCCCAATACTATGAAAGTTCATAAGAGTATAACAACATAAATCAATCTGAACAGTTTTCTAGTTTCAAAATTTCAAGTCATGGGCATGAGCTTTTCAAAAGGGCTGTGAGATTGATAAAATTTTTTATAATAACAGTCATCAGGATAGAGCAGGCAAAATAAGTCATGAAATGTATTCACCCAAATTCCATCCATTTGCATTTGTTTTAACTCTTGAGAGAGAACTTTTAATAAATAAATAGTATAAAGTATAGTTTTTGTTACTATGTTTTAGAGATTTACTTAAAATGGAAAGGCATTTGTTTCTTTTAGGTGTCCTACATCCAGATTTTTACTTTTAACATATGGAAAGATAGTATAGCTATCTTTCCTCCAATACTAGCATTTGTATTGGTAAAGGTGTTTTTTGTTTTTTTCAAAGTTGAGGAAGGCAGAGTTGAGGGAGGCTGTGGAGTATAGATGGAAGTTCTGGAGGATTGTAGTTGAATGAACTCAGTTTTTTGGTCTGAGTTTACATTTACCATGGGAGGACACTAGAAAAATTATTTAATTTCATTAGTAATCAGTTTCCTTATCTGTAAAATGAGAATAATGCTATTTAGCTTACAATGTTGCTGTGAAGACTAGAGTCAGCATATGTGAAACATTTTGAGTAAAGACTTAGTACAGAGACTCTACTTAGAAAATGATGACATACCTGGGTGCCTCAGTCTGTTGAGTGTTGGCCTCTTGATATCTGCTCCGGCCTTGATCTCAGGGTCTGTAGATCAAGCCCTGCATCAGTTCCTTGCTGAACATGGAACCTGCTTAAATTCTTTCTCTCCCTCTCTTCCTCCCCCACCTTTAAAAATATGCTCAGTGATGTGCTTTGTAGACATTAATGTTTATGTAGTTTTCAACCTTATGTAAAAGCAAACAAACAAACAAATAATTAAAGAAAAAGGCCATAAAGTAGTCCAGATGAATTACATAGTTATTTTTACATTTATGAACTATGTATGCATTGTATAATAAAATAATAAAGGTAACACAATTAAAAGTAGTATAATAAATACCTTCAAGTTTAAATTTAATTATTACATTAAAAATTAAGAATATGGATACAAATATATTATCATATACTTAGTTGAAAGTGACACAATATTTTTTTTTAAATAATGCAATTATTCTCAAGTAGAAGAAGCCAAATGTAGAGACTGGAAGTCCATTTGACTTTTGTTGATGAGTATAAATATTTTACAAGAAGCAAAAAATTAATTTTGAACTTCAATATATTCCTGGAATAGAATAGTACTAGAAGATATATGATAGGATGATTTAATAGTTCTACATTCCTTCTTCAAGGGCACTATTATTTATCAGAAAGCTTTAGTTTGAATGATTCCCTAAATCCAAAAATCCAGTAATACATAGAATTTGGTACTAAGCTTAGAGTTTATAGTCGTATATGCTTGATGAAAAATATTCCTTTTTTTCCTTTTTTTAGGGGGGGATGAGGGGGGCAAAGGGAAGAAGGGAGAAGGGATTTTTTTTTAATTTTTAAATTTTTTATTTTTTATAAACATATATTTTTATCCCCAGGGGTACAGGTCTGTGAATCACCAGGTTTACACACTTCACAGCACTCACCAAAGCACATACCCTCCCCAATGTCCATAAGCCCACCCCCTTGGGAGAAGGGATTTTAAGCAGGCTCTACACCCAGCATGGAGTCCTATTCAGGACTTGATCCCAGAACCCTGAGATCATGACCTGAGCCTAAATCAAGTGATGTATGCTTAACCCACTGAGCAACCCAGGTGTTGCAAAAAAAATATTATTCTTAACAAATGATTTCATTTTTCTCTCAATTATCAGATATTCAAATAATGAAAATAGTATATAATAAAATGAAGTAAGATAAACAAGTGATCAAATGAATGCAATTTTAAATGATTAAAAACATTACCATGTATGAAGTGCTTGATGTTTCATTTGGAAAGTTTTGTGTAAGGTTTAATAGTTCTACATAGGGAATAAAGTATTCAGGCCTTATTTATTTTAATGACTTCTGAAATGGCCTTTAAAAAACACTTACATTGAAAATCATATGGAAAGGAGCATATAGTAGTTTTATGACACTATTGCATGGCTTTTGAAATTATATAGTGACTTTCCATTTTAAGCAGCTTTAAAGAGTAAATTTGTTAAGCTCCAAAATAGTAGAATCACATTAGTTAAGAAAGAATATGTAGGTATGTTTATAGATAACTAAGTTAATATAAAAATGAAAGGAGTGGCTTCACCTTTGTAAAATAATTAGGTAAATTCATAGTTTGGATTATAGTTCATTTTTGACACAGTTATTCTAAGTCATTATTTGATAATTTATTTTTATCACTTGTTCTTACTAATCACTTTTACTCAAAATATATGCAATAAACTATTGGAATTATTTAAAACATTTTTTACATTAGACTACACAAATTATTAGTTTTGAGCTACTGGGTTAGATTTTGATATATTTTATTGGTATTTGGTTTGACTTTTGTTGTTGTTTTGATTTTCATATATCAAATGAAGCAACTTGGTTTTCTAAGTCCTGCTTAGAGTTTATAGGTTCATAGCTATGATGTGAGTAATTCAGCAATTTTCCCCTTACACATTCTTTTCACTGAAAGGTCTTTCTATAAATCTGCAACCAGAGGAAAAATTAGGTAATTACAGGACTTTCTTTCTTTCAATTATATTAGGGGAATATGTGAGCAAAATAAATACACTTTTGTCATATATCTTTTTCTTTGTATTTTCTAAACCCAAATGTTTCATGTTTTATTTTAATACTTGCTTCAGTGAAAATCCTTAAACCTCACATAGTGGTCATTTTGGGTTTTACAATGGAATGGAATTTTACTTATGGCAGTGAATTCCCAAGTAGAGTACATATCTTCCCAAGATTCCCTCTGCCTTCATAATAACATATTTGAATGAGAAGGGTGTTAAGAGAAAATTTGCTTCCAGTCCTTATGAGAAAACTAAGAATTATAAAACTGAAGTGACTTGATCAAATCAACAGAGCAAATAAGTGGTAGACATTGAAGGGAGATGAGGGGAATGCAACATGGAGTGTGTTCCATGTGTTGGGGTCCATGCTAGCATCTTAGCAGTAGTACCTCCTTCAATCTCCTAATATCCCTGTAAGATAGATTCTTCCATTTTATGGGTTGTGGAAGCTGGAACTCTGATAGCGTGAGATGACTATAAAAATATATACATTTCTTTACTCATCTAAACCATGTACCGAAGTTTAAGAACACATAGGATGACAGAAAATAAACTTTTATGCAAATAACTAATCACCTCTACCACCCACCCACCTTTCCGTTACTATATTTATCAGTAGTTGGACGAGCACTGCCACTGCTATTAGCAAAGATTGCTTTCTAGATTAATCTTTAGGAGAAGGTTTCCCTGTTTATAAGATATCATGTACCTTTAACCTTCAAAGACCAAGAATTGGGCCTCATTTTCTACCTTGATCCACGGAAAACAATCTTTCTCTGTTTGTGGAAATCCCCAGAGAGGGTTGCTGGATGCCCAACATCTCTGCTCCTTTGGCCAGCTCTTTGGCTCCAGACTACTGATTAACTCCCACTGCTACCTTCCAAGGTAATTTGGTAATAAACATATTTTCTATTTATAAAAATGAACGCTAATAAAATTACTTGAATGATTTAACTGTGTATCTTAAAGTCCATGGATATAATTCCCTTGTATTGTTTCTTAAGATAGCTCTATAATCGGGCTATTTTTGGGGGAATAGTTCAGAAAAGCAGTTCAAATACTCAAGGACTACGAGAAATGTAACTTCTTTGGCAGGACTGCCTTCCTGTTGCTGAATGTTTGGCATTTTGCTATCAGATCCTGTCATTCACCCAAGCTTAAAAAAAAAAAAAAAATCACTCAAACATCAAATAAAATAATCTGACAAACAACTGATGTATTTTGTAAAAATAAAATCAAGGTCCACAATCAATTATTTGAAAGGTCACATTAAAAATTAATTTTTGGTTTCATTATCATTTCAGAGTATTTCTCTTTTGTGAGGACAAGGAAAGAGAGAATGCTGTACTCTGTAGACTTAAGTAAATAAATAGAATTTCATGGTATATGACTTAAAGCCAGTGCTATCCAATTTAGTGGATTTTTGTTGTTGTTGCTGTAACATTTCACTTCATAGTAATAGAATTTTCAATTTTTTCAATCCCAATTTTTAACAAAATAATGCACACCAAATTTCAAATAATTCTTCTTTGGAATAATGAGAAAAAAAAATAGAGGAAGCTTGCCAAATAAAATACGAGATGATTGGTTAAATGTGAATTTCAGATAAGCTTTTTTTTTTTTTAAATATAGTATGTCTCATACAATATTTGGGAAATACTTCTACTGAAAAAAAAATCATTGTTTGTCTGAAGTGCAAAATAAACTGAGTATCCCATATTTATATTTGCTCAGTCTAGTAATTCAAGAAGGGAGACAAAACAGATGCACAAACAAAACAAAACATGCACAAACAAAACAAACAAAACAAAACAAAACAAAAAACGAAGTACTATCAATAAGTTTTGGGAAGTGTATTTAGAACTTGGATTGGAATTCTAATTTTATTAGATGTAAAGTGAGGAAGATAGTTAGTATGCCTTCTTAAAGGAAGTCACTACATTCCATGGATGCGGCCAAGACTGCTTGAATTTTATTGATTAAATAAACACACTTGCCTCAACTAGCACGTGGCACAATTGACTACTTTTGGTGACCACCCTTGGTTTGTCTTCAAAGAACACCCATTTTCTACCCATTTCTCTAAATATTTCATCCTCAAGGAGGGCATTGCCAATTGTTCATCTGCAAAGTTCTTCATCTGCCAAATGTGCATGATAATGTCAACTTTTCAGTGTTGTAAAGGTTTGCTACAACCTATTTATAGCATAATATAAATGGCAGGCACTTAACACAAATATTTATTTTTCTTGTTAAGCATTTAAGCTTCCTAGAATCTCTGGGATCATGACAGAATTCAGAGCAGAGGATGTGGGATTATGAAACTGAGAGGCCAAGGATATTTGAATCACTTATTTGGAAAAGCATTGAATCATCAGTTAAAGGGAAAGAAGTAAGGGAGAGATGCCTTCTTCTATCAATGTATTATTCTATCTATCAATGTATTATTCTATCTATCAATGTATTATTCTTCTATCAATGTATTAGGTTGTGGTATACAACCCAAGTAAAACAAATTTTCAAATACTGTATGGAAACTTGTAGAGATGGAAATCCTGTTATTAATTTTAGTTGTATATTTTAATATCAGAATGATGTTACTTTTATTTATTGTGCTGTAGTCATTATCGTATGTATTTAATAGGGATCTCAAAATTTTATTCCTACTTTTGTTTTCTAAATCTTTCTGTTACTTCCTTGTAGTAATAATAGTAGGAGCTAACATGATATGAGAGTGTCAGTGTAAGCACTTGACCTGTACTAGTTCATGAAACTGCCAAGACATCTCTATAGGAATATATTGGGTGTGGTTTTATTTTCCCTATTTTGGATGTGAGTAAACTGAAGATCACTGGGTTCACTAAAATGCTCAATGTTACACAACCTTAAGCCAAGGGGAAGAACCAACTTAAAACCCCAGAACCCTTTTATTTACTGTGTTCTGTCAGTCTACTTCTATTAATGTCTTAAATCCATTCTGATTGGTGAGTACCTGTGTCAGATCAATGCTGGAAAGTTTAACTCTCACCTCCGAATTTAGGTGTAGTTTTTTCCCTGTGTAGCTTCAAACTCTTAGTCTTTCCAGGTTTAGGGTTTGCTTTGGTTTTCTACTTTATTTTCTTTTTTTTTTCTGTTTTATATTTTTTATTTTTTATAAACATATATTTTTATCCCCAGGGGTACAGGTCTGTGAATCACCAGGTTTACACACTTCACAGCACTTTATTTTCTAAATAATTATTTTAATGGCCTTTCTCATTTTAATTTTAATTTACTTTAACTTAAATGTCATTTTGTTTTATTTTGTTGTAAAACCTGAGGGGAAACTTTCTGACTTGAAGTTATCATGATGGTCCTGTGACAACTTTGACATGTATTACTTTGGGGGACTAATGAGCTATCTTCTGAGAAGGTACATGGAAAGGCCTTCATTTTGGAATGGCATCATTAGAATACAAATTAACAAAAGGGAGTTGCATATAATGAACAAACTTCTGAGCCACCCAGAAGTATGTCATCACATTCCCGCCATGATATCACTGGTGTGTGCTCTAGATTCAGCTGCTTAGCTTGGCTCCACTATGGGTTCTTCATCAGCAAAGTGAGTATGATAAGACCAATCTTGTCACATTGTAGTAAATACTTACTAAAACATATTTATAGCACAATATAAATGGTGGGCACTTGATAAATGGTAGTTATATTTTTATTCATATGCTTAGAGCCAAGTCCGTTGACTTCATTTTCCACAGAGATAAGGAAATGAGCTTTTCAACAGTGTTTTTCCCTATTATAGGCTTAGTTGACAAGATAGTCATTAATGGGCCTACTCTGCTATCTTGACAAATGTTTTATAGTTCTTGGACAATAAAGACTGGTTACACAAATAGGATTATTGTGTTTTCCACTTTAAAATACCATTTATGCTTTTTGTTTTCTTTTGCTTTTTCAATGATGAGATGAGTTACTTTGTAAGACTGACATTTTTCTGACTGTTAATTTGGTCACTGAAATTAAAATAAATGGCAGTTCCAGACTCAGATTTCTAGCCATGCTCCAATATTCAACAATGCTATTCTCCAATTTTCACTGCTCATCAGCTGTTCTGGGTATATCCAAGATTGTGGAGTTTGGAGAAAACAAGGTTTTCATTTAAGATATCAGATGTATTTGTTCAATAAACCCTTGTCGACAACAGGAAGTTTTGGATCATTTGACCACACATGTGAACTGAATAATGTACTAGGAAAAATCCTCTCAGCATTTGAAACTATTGACCAGTTTGCTGATGCAGATTAAAAATAAACAGTGAGAAATTCAATTCCAAATATATGTGTGGTTTTGTTATATAATAGAGCAAGGAATAAGTAGAAAAACAAAAACAAAAGCAAACAAAAACACCATAACAGTCCAAATGGAAATTCTAAAAATATTTATGAGAGTTTCTGAGAAAGATAAATAAGAAAAACCTGGAAATAGGTCATTTTGCCTTTTGTCTTCATACAACTTTACCAAAGGTCACTAAAATAATCCTATCACAGTCCATGTGACTAGTATAATTTTTTTTTTAATTTTACTGGAAATAGTCCATTAAAAATGTCACACTTGGGGCTCCTGGGTGGCTCAGTGGGTTAAAGCCTCTGCTTTCGGCTCAGGTCATGATCTCAGGGTCCTGCGATCGAGCCCCACATCGGGCTCTCTGCTCCCTGCCTGCCTCCTCCTCTCTCTCTGCCTGCCTCTCTGCTTACATGTGGTTTTTGTCTGTCAAATAAACAAATAAAATCTTTTTAAAAAATCACACTTAGCATTCTAATTAAGAAAACAAATATTATTATTATTATGGGCTTATTATAGACTTACTAATTTGTATCTTTTTCTCACAAATTTGTCACTTTCCAAATGCCATGAGACATTAAATTCAGCACACTGATTGTGTCTTATGCTTTGATTTTCTGACAAGCCACCTAGAATGTGCTACGCTTACTTGCCTTAGTGCAATGTTAACAATTCTCATGGAAAGATTGAATGAGAATTTCCATAGTCAAATTGTCATTTTAAATAATTTGTTTCATTTATCTGTTTGGTTATTATTCCCTTTATGATTTCTCACAACCCAAGTCTATGTTGAACATGACTTTTTATATGGACGCTAAGGCAGGGGTTTCCCTACCTCTTGTGTCCACAGACTCAACATCCCCTGGTGTTATTTACTGGTTGCCAACAATCTTTTGGCCTAATTTTGCATAATCCTCATTTCCTCCTGTGAATTTTTTAAATCTGTACTTTGGGATACTAGAAATGTCTAATAAACATGTTCAGAGTTACCAATTTAACAGAGCCATGAGACTGTGAGTTTAGTTAGGGGTAATATTGAGGCATCAGTTCCAGGGGGTTTACTATGTTTATTGGTGGGTACCCATAATTATGATTTTGTTTATTTTACATTAAAAAAATGTATTTATATTCTGGGGTGCCTGGGTGGCTCATTTGGGTGAGCATCTGTTTTTGGCTCAGGTCATGATCCTAGGGTTCTGTGATGGAACCCTGCATCATCGGGTTCCCTGCTTCTCCCACTCTGTCTGCCACTCCCTTTGCTTTTGCGCACTCTCTCTCTCTGTCAAATAAATAAATAAGATCTTTTAAAAAATGAAAAATAATGGGTCTCTTGGGTGGCTCAGTGGGTTAAGCCTCTGCCTTCAACTCGGTTCGTGGTCTCAGGGTCGTGGGATCAAGCCCCACATCTGACTCTCTGCTCAGCAGGGAGTGTGCTGCCCTCTCTCTCTGCCTGCCTCTATGCCTACTTGTGATTTCTCTCTCTGTCAAATAGATAAATAGAATATTTTTAAAAATTAATAATAGTAAATAGAAAATAAAAATATATATACATAATTCTGTCCAAAACTAGACTTTAAAGATGTGCTAGATGTTGGATTCTAATTCAACATCTATTTCCAAGGGATAGAAAATTAGAATTTACATATCCCAGTGCATATCCCTGTGCAGCCAGGGGTTTAGAAGTGAACTAGATTCTTTACCTAGATTTGGGGCATGTTCCTGAGCCCAGGTCCCCAAATCCCTGGTACCAGGATAGCATGTGAGTGAACATACTGAACATATGGGTCAGTGGTGGTCAGACTATGGTTAAGTGGCTGATCTACAGAGTCAGTTCTATGTTCTGAGACTTATTTCTGGGATCCCTGAGCAGGGTAAATACTCCAGTCCTTTCAAAGATTGGTAAGTGCCCACGTCATTTTATTACTTACATCTGCTAAAAATACATAGGGTGACTTGTTTGTCACCAGTAAGCCCAAAATAATTCAAATGAATTGCTTTTTCACCCATTCTTTTATGTGTGTGATTTGCCAAACCATTGTAAGTAGGTAGATAACATTGTTAAATAGCTGAAGACTTAGAAAATGAGAGGTTACCCATTAATATTTATTACACCTGTGTGTGCTACTATAATCTAGTTTGTGTTTTGCACTGTAAATCCAAAAATGTGTTATATTATTACTGTCAACCAAGGTTGCCAACATAAAGCCAATATAAGCTGGTTTTACAGGAGTTTACCTATAATCTTTAACAGCTGGGCTTGAAAATAATTCAGGTTTTAAAGTTGGAAATAACTTCTATTTTACTAGGTAAAGAAATAAAAATCTGAGAGGAAGGATTAGGTGATGTAATTTCTTCTGTTTGATACTTAAATTCCAAAAGAATCTATATTTGAGAAATATAAAAATATTGCTGCATTGCACTTTTCTAGGACTTCGAGAAGTGTGGGTGACAGAATGCATTTTATGAACATTTTTTATGCCTTGTAAAATAACATTACATATATATGCTTAATTCTCTGTAACAATGAACTTACTTTTGCTCTGCTTTTTATATTTCTTTATGGTTTACTACTTTAGGCATTAAATCAAGAATCTAATATGTTGAGGGAAAAGGGTTTCTTATCAAAAGCTTCTTTCTTCAAGCAAATATTTGGTGGATTCCCACATGTCTACTGAAATAAAAACTAGTGAATACTATGTATGTGTATCACAATATTCTTTTCAAGACTTTGGCAGTAGAATTATTTAAGTATGTCATGCTATTTTGAAAGCCAACTATGGGTTTACGGGGGGGGGAGGGGAACATATCTATAAATTATTGCTTGCAAGGTTAAGAAGTTTTTGGATTTGAGATCCAGCAATACTAATTAAATACTGTGATTTTTCAGCGTAAGTGGTGAGTTGCATTTAATTTAATCTGCATGAAGTAAAAGGAACATCACCAGTCAACTCATCTAATGCTTACCAATGAAGACGAGTCATTTTGACATAGATTTGATGTTTTGAAACATTTTGATGCACAGTTAATTGTAGTTGACATGTACTGTGCAAGTGCATTGTGCAATAGGTTTGCTCTTATGGGATAGGGTTTGCATGGTAAGGTCAGGTTGCGTAAGTGGTTAAACACTTGGGCTCTACAGACCTGATTATCTGGATTCAAATTCTGATTCCATTAAATATAAACTCCGTGATCTTGGGCACATATCACTGAACTTAAAGCTTGCTGCGTGTATGTATATATGTGTGTATGCATGTAAAATTAAAATTATGTTTCTATTTATTCTTGTATTTATTTCACGTGATTGCTCTAAGAGTCAAATGGAATTATTTATGATATTGGTGCAAATTTTTTCAGATAAAGGAATTCTGCACTGTCAGTTGATTCCAAACACAAGAAAATAATGAATAATTATGCCAATATATAGATTGATTCAAATGACAACTTGCTGAATACTAGACATATAATACTAAAATATAAGTTTAATGTTAAATAAGGTATGAAACTGTCTTTTAGAATGATGTTTCCCTTCAGGTACATTTGCTACTGAGCAGTAGGGCCTGGCTGCTGGGTGCAGGCCCCTTATATATTTTTTTCTTTTTCTTTTTTTTTTTTTTAAAGATTTTATGTATTTATTTGACAGAGTGATCACAAGTAGGCGGAGAGGCAGGCAGCGAGAGAGGGGGAAGCAGCCTCCCCCACTGAGCAGAGAGCCCGATGTGGGGCTCGATCTCAGGACCCCAAGATCATGACCTGAGCCGAAGGCAGAGGTTTTAACCCACTGAGCCACCCATGCGCCCTATATATATTTTTTCAAATAACTTATTCATTTATTTGACAGAGAGAGATCACAAGTAGGCAGACAGGCAGGCAGAGAGAGAGAGTGGGGGAAGAAGGCTCCCTGCTGAGCAGAGACCCCCCCCCATGTGGGGCTCGATTCCAGGACCCTGAGATCATGACTTGAGCCAAAGGCAGAAGCTTAACCCACTGAGCCTCCCAGATGCTCCTATATGTTCTAATACCTTCCCACATGCTCTAGACAGAGTGTACACACAGCCAATAGCATGAACCTTGCCACATGCACACTCCCATCCTCCATTTGGTGTGACCCATGGTGTGACCCATGTTAGTCTATGTCAGGCTAAGGCGGCAGAGATGCTAGAGAAGGTATTTCAGTAGATGCTAGGAGCAAGGTCACCAAGCAGCCTTGTATATCCTTGGGTGCCAGCGGGCTCCCTCAACTGTGTGCATGGTTGGGTGGTGTCAGTGGGGACTTATGATATAAGGCTCTGCTGGGATAGCCTATGACTTAGCCTCTAACCTCACATTTTCAGGATGAGAGTAAGTTTTCAATGGAAAGAGCAACCCCTGAGATGTGGTACTTTGTGCAGGAGATAATCCAAATACCCGTATGTGGGATTGCTAATCAGAATCTCATTATTTACTCAAAAAATTGATTATGCTAGTTGAACTAGAAGGACCAGTTGATGGTCCAGTTGTTTTAGGTTAATAGAAGTGAAATGTATTGATTGTGAATTCATACTTCTATCCAAAATGTGCATTTATGCTAATAAAATATGATGATAATGACAAAGAATTTCTTTATACAAGGAACTAATGTCACACACTTATCTTCCAGAGCTGTTTCCAAATCGAGTGATGACATTAGTATCAGTTCTCCAACTTCTTCCCATGGCTCGTTCTGCTATCAACTTGAAAGACTTGAAAATCCATTGCTTTTCCTTATTTCAAAACTTCTTAAGCTCCTGTCATTATTTGCATTCCCCTACAGGCAGGACTACAGACTACATTTTGTCATCTCTTAGAATTCCTTTGTTCAATTATTTGAATGATGAGCTAGCTCTGTTAGGAATTTGAATAAAAAGACTTAACTCCCTTAGGGGAGGTGGCTGAGAGGAACTTAGGTGATACTTTAGGGCTCAACTCTGCCAAAGGACTGTTAGAGGACCAGGGGACAAAGGTAGAAAGCCCTTTAGCAAGAAGAGGTCACAGATGGCCATGGTTCAATAGAGAGGCTACAAGTTGATGCTCTCTTAGATACCCAGGAGTCTGGTCTACACTTCTGCAGAGAAAGGACACAGAATTTGTGAATACTGTCTTATTGTCTAATGGGGAAAGAGGTCCTAATCTACTGCTGGATTTGGTTCACCTCAATTCAGGGTATAGGTGAGGCTGCACCTGTTTGAAATACGTTAATATTCCCTGGGGCTGGGCAGGTCTTAATCAAAATGGAAATGTCAAGGGTGTCTAGATGGCTCAGTTGGTTAAGCATCCAACTCTGGATTTTGGCTCAGGTCAGGATGTTAGGGTCATGGGACTGAGCCCCACATCAGGTTCTCTGTTTAGCAGGGAGTTTGCCTGAGATTGTCTCTTTCTCCCCCTCCCACCACACTCTAGCTCTCTCTACAATCAATCAATCAATTAATCTTCAGAAAAATGGAAGTGGCAAATCACCTCCAACAATGCCCTCCTATTTCTCACCCCTTGCTCTCTGTTGCTCTTAAAGAATTTCTTTTTGCTTCCATCAAAGCTTTCATAGGATTTCACTTATTTGTGGAGCATAACAAATAGCATGGAGGACAAGGGGAGTTAGAGAGGAGAAAGGAGTTGAGGGAAATTGGAAGGGGAGGTGAACCACGAGAGACTATGGACTCTGAAAAACAATCTGAGGGTTTTGAAGGGGCGGGGGGGTGGGAGGTTGGGGGAACCAGGTGGTGGGTATTGGAGAGGGCACGGATTGCATGGAGCACTAGGTGTGGTGCAAAAACAATGAATACTGCTACGCTGAAAATAAATTTTAAAAAATTAAAAAAAAAAAAAGCTTTCAGTACACTTTACCTGTTCTTCCTTTCTTTTCAGTCCATGCAAAATTGGCTCCTGGTGCAAAAGCACTATATTAATACATCTTGAAGCTCTTTAAACTAATTTCACAATGTGTGCTTTTATCATAACCTTCTTAGATTTCCTCATTCCTGTCTTTTGTATACAGGAGGCAGAGACAATAGTAAAATTATAGAGATAGTCCAACAGTCCCATCCCACCGCCCCCCTTTTTTTTTCCTGTTCAGAGTCATCTAGTCACCCAGGTTCTCATGGGTAAGAAACTACTCTCAGAACAAATTCCAGATTTCCTCCTCTCTTGGCAAGCCCTGTATACCACCAGCCCCACTCAGCTACTTATTACCTTCTATAAATAAGATAAACCAGAAAGTGAGGCTTCCCTTCACCTCACTTCAGAATTTGTCCATATCTTCTTCTCAGTGTCTTGGGAGGTAGTGCCTCTTCTTTTTCTTTATTCATCTTCTTAGAACATCTACTTTCACCCTTCTTTGGAAGCTTCCAGGTTTCTTCACCTTCTCTTTCTCTCCTGACAAAGTCCAAGCACAGAAATTCTGTTCCACCTCATTTTCAATAAATACATTCAGTAGGAATACATTTATTTTTCCTGAGTTTTTTGCTTCTATACTATCAATTCCCTTTTCTAGTTCATCTTTCTCTTTCTTCAGGGAATAGGTAGAGTGATAGTTTGCCATCTTGCCTGAAGACAAAAAGCTACTTATGGCTGCTATTGAAAATAAAACTTCCTAGCAAAACAAAACAAAACAAAACAAAACAAAAAACAACAACCCAAAAAACAAAACCTTCATAGAATAGTTTCCTGGATGTATGGATACAATGGGTCCTGGACAAGATCTAGAAATATATATTTTTAATAAGTACCACTGCCCCAAGTAGTTATTGGGCAAATTTGGGGGGGGGGATGATACACAAGATCTTTTTTTGGTGCTTTTTTTGTTTGTTTGTTTTTTGTGTTAAAATCTTTTCAAATTTCTTGGCTTTATTTAATAATTCTATGTGAATTGCTCTCAAATATTTATTTTAAATTGATTTCTTTTGTCTTCTGGGTCAGTTATTGCTAGTTCAGTTATTGCTAGAAATCTCAGGTTGATTGTACACATCAAAAATCTGTTTACCTTCTTTTTAAATTAACTTTTAGAATATTTATAGATTTGCAGAAAAATGAGCAGTTTAAAGATTTCTCATATAACTCAGTCCTTATCCGTTCCCCCTATAATATCTTGTATTATTTGGTATATTCAGATTAATTTATGGGCCAATATTGATACATTATTAATTAAAGTGCAATGACCATAGTTTATATTAGGGTTCACTTGGTAAGTTTCATAGTTCAATTGATATTGACAAATGCATGTCATTTATCTACCATTACAGTATCAGGATAATTTCACTACCTTTAAAATCTCCTATGCTTTGTCTTTATGGTATTTCTTCCTTTTCCCTGGAGTCTGGAAAACCACTGTTCTTTTAATGGTTTCTTTATCTTTGCCTTTTCTGTAATATTACACAACTGAAATCCTAGAGTATCTTTTAGAATGGCTTTTTTCACTTAGCAATATGCATTTATTTTATTTAGTGCTATCCATCCATATAGATGGATAAGTATACTGCCTTTTAATTGGTTTTATGGCCTTTTGGAGACTTACATATTCTTTTATTCTAGATCCTAACTAGCAGTATCTGTGTCTGAATGTTCAGAACCTCCAGGCCTTTCCAAAACTGTATCTTATATGTAACTGGGGTTCAGTAAACACTTGTCAAATGAAAAGAATGAATGCACCTATAAAACATCATTCTATACCAAATTAAAAACACAATTTAAATTCTATTATTGTTAGTGTGATATCCCAGATAGTTCTCTATATTGAGAATAAGCCAGTATTTGGTATAAATATACAAATATATATGTATGGAAATGAAGATATTAATCTTTGGTTTATATTTTATGTTATTACATAGTTGGTCAGGCATACTTTAGAAATACTGCCATAAAACCATGCTTAAAAAAGAAGATAAATTTGGGATGCCTGGGTGACTCAGACAGGTAAGCATCTGACTCTTGATTTTGGTTCAGGTCATATTCCCAGAGTTGGGGAATCAAACCCCACATCAGGCTCTGCACTAGGTATGGAGCCTCAAATGTCCTATTTTTAAGCATTTTCAAGTTAAAATAGAACACAAAATATAACAAAGCAGTATGTAAATATAATGTAAAACAATATATAAAACATAATGAAAAATGAACAACATACATTCCATGAATGAAAATTTATTTTATAAGTGTATTTAAGGTATCTATTCAGGTGAAAATTATATGTACATATGTATATAGGTACAGATACACACTACATATACACATATACATATGTGTATATACACTTCTATGTTTCTTGATTTATATCACTATTTCTAGTTGTATGCATAGATACAACTAGAGAACTCATCCCCATTTTCCAAAATATTTGATGGAATTTCTTGGTGTTACCTGCAACCTTCATGTGACTGGTCTCTTTTTTATTTCAAACCAAATTCTTATTTAACTAAAAGGCGATGCAGATACACTCTAAAAATAAATAAGTAGATAAATAAATAAATGTTATCACTTTTTATCTTTGGTTCCACAACATTGACTTTTCTTAGGTAAAACTTACCAGACCAAGGTTTCTCCTTTGAAAGTTTTAAAAGCATTATATACCTTATCTGAAATTTTCTTTTTTTTTTTTTAAAGATTTTATTTATTTATTCAACAGACAGAGATCACAAGTAGGCAGAGAGGCAGACAAAGAGAGAGAGAGAGAGGAGGAAGCAGGCTCCCTGCTGAGCAGAGAGCCCGATGCGGGGCTCGATCCCAGAACCCTGGAATCATGACGTGAGCAGAAGGCAGAGGCTTTAACCCACTGAGCCACTCAGGCGCCCCTATCTGAAATTTTCTTCCATGTTTTATTGTTTATTAAGGAGACACGATTCACTTGAAGGGAAGTGTTTATTTATTCTATCATTTTAGCTGAGTATCTCTACCTACCCAGGAGTCTGGCAGAGTGTGAGTCTACCTAATATAGTTATACTTTTGTTTATAGCTGCAGCTACATGGGGTGTTCCTCTCAAAGTTCCACAGTAGTAGCACAGCCACATCCCAAATGCAGTGTGCACGTGCAGAACATCAGAATATAACAGGAGACTCCTACGGCCAGTGTGTATTAAGTAAGAGTTAGTTCTGTCTGAACTGAGAGTTAACTCTGTATTAAATAAGAGTTCTAAGATGAGGGAGGAGATAAATTACAAATCCCCACAGTATAAATTAGAAAATTCCTCCACATTCTTGCCAAATTTTAAAAGAATCTCATCAAATTTGGGTGGCCTGCATTGCATGGTATGTCTGATACATTGACATAGTTGTATACGTCAACATAATGATCAAAATGTCAACAACCTTCTTGGCATCTCAGCCTTTCATGCTATTTTCATGGTATGGGAATTCTTTCCACTATTCTCACTCTTTTCCCATGTATGAATTTGTGGAAGGTTCAAAAAGCCATCAATTGTTACTCTAAGATAGTGGCTGCACTGCCATTGTTTCTTTTAAAGGGGCTACTTTGTGTATCTGCTACATAACCTTTTAATATCTATCTATCTATCTATTTATTTATTTATTTATTTTGCCACCGTATTTACATGTATCTTACTCTGGCAAGGAGTTTGGCTTCACCATGAGAAAACATATTGTCGTGGTTAAGAGCATAGACAGGGTGCTGAACAGCTGGGATTCAAATCTCCAAAACTCCTGAACTTACTGAGTGTGTAATTTGGGGAAGCTTTTTGATTACTCTCTGTCTTACTTTTATAACCTCCTAGAGGGTTAAAGAAGATTAATGGAGCTGATGTTTGTAAAGTCTAGAGTATTGACTGCCATTTTAAGTGCTGGCTGAGGATCTGTGATTTTTACTTTGTGGTCAGATGTATAGAATGGAGCAGGTGGAAAGCATACTGGGACAAGTGGCTATGAAGGCTGTACACTGCACATCTTCCAGAAGGTCTGCCTATCACAGACCAAGTAAACTGCAGCTCCCAGCAAACTGGGAGCTGCCCATATGTGACTCCTGTGTCCTACAGTCTGAGGACTTCATACTCTGAAGCTGCTTTCAAAAATATTCTGGGTCATTAATTGCTTATGGTCAGAAGGACAAAAGTGGGGGAAAATTTTAAATGAGACTTGTAACAAAAATGACAAAAGTTTCTTTTGGAAACTTCCCTGGAAGTTTCCGTGGAAAAACACGAGGGATTGTACAAATATAATCCACAGTGTTAGTTATTCAAATCCCCTTATCCCCTAAGAATTAAAGAGTAAAAAAATAAAAAAAACATGAGCAGCTGTAATGCTGAAAGTTTTGTGGGAAAGGCATCAGTGTTTTTGAATAGTTCATGTCCTTCTGAAACTCTGTACATGATTTATATAAAAGATAAAACATAAACTGCAGTTAGGTGAGTTCAAATTGCACTAGGAATTTCTGCCAAGCAAAGCAGTAAGGAAATACCATAACTCCTCAATGTCCAGGCTTCATTCCATTTGAATATATTGAAAAACAACAGATAGCCTTCATTCTTAGAAGATGACCACTTGGACATAAGTTGCCTTAATTGTTTAGAATAGTAGTAGCTTTCATGAACTTCAATGTTCCATCTGAATTTTCATTTAAATTACTGAAATTAGCAAATCTTAACTGTATTATTATTATTATTATTATTATTATTATTTTTACTTTTATTGCTATAGTGCTGGCAAAGTAACTGTGTTTCTTTCCCTTTTGGATACTAGGAGTCACCATCCTATTAACAGGTTTTAATTAATCCCTTAGTGGCTTTTCTTTACCCAGAATTTCCTCCTTCCTACTTTTAGGTCCCAAAGAAGAGCCTGAAATAAGGGTTTGTATGCAGGTAATTTTTGTTGGTTTGTGATTGGGGAAAGTGAACAGAGGGAAGGAGTCAGAGCCAAGCCAGGAGACATTCTTGGGTTGAAGTGATACCACTGTGTGCAAGTGGGCGTGGGTCCTGCCAGGTACTTCTGAGGTGCTCTTTAGAATGTACCTCAGAATCACCCTCTGAAGGAATTGTCTACTATATTTTCTGCTGTAGTTAGGGAACATTCACCTGTGGACACCTGTTTTCACTTATCAAAGACGGCTGCCTTGGGGCATTAGCTCTCCCTTAAACCCAGGCTGCTCAAGTGGAAAGGTGCAAGGCAAGTGTTGCAGCTGAGAGGAAGTGTCGCCAGATTATACTAGTGCAAAGCTGTTGGCTGCAGTAATGACTGGAGAAAAAGGTGACCCATGTGGGTTAGGGCAGGACACAAGAGGTATCTAAGACAAGCCGCTTATAGGGAGGAAGCAGTAAAAATATCATAATACCTGAGTTGTTTCATTTCAATCTCCTGATGATCAAATGTGCTTACTACATACAATGAGTGAAACCCCAACCATGCTGTGCTTACCACTGTCAAACTCTAGAGGTCCTTCTATAAGAGAATGAAGAGTCACATGTATTGACTCTTCCATTATCCTATAACTAATAAATATTGTTTTATTATTTTTTACAATTTTATAGAAATTCCTCTGGCCTAATTTTTTTTTAACCCTTGTCTTAAAAGGGTTAAACTGAGATTCAATGAATTTCAATAACTTCTCCAAAGTTCCTTTTTCCCTTTACCCCATAATAGCGGTATAATACCCCCCTTTTTGTTGTTGTCACACCAAATGACCCCCTACACAGCAGTGTTTCAGAAAAAAAAGGTTATGTTACAATACCTCCTACAGAAGAAAAATGCCATAGATTATAATAAATGTATTGTAATGTTCATGAGTGGCTCTCTGAATTTTTTTCCTCTTGCCCTGGGCAATAGTTTGTGTTGTGCTTCAGCTCTGCCCATCTACTCCCAAATTCAGAGAAATATCCAAATCTTCTAGATTTAAACATTAAAATTTCACCTAGTTTAATTCTTTTAAATATCTAGTCTCTTAATTATTTTTTTTATTTAGTAAATATCACTAGCTAGAAGAAAAGCAAGTCTTTTCAAATATTCAACTCAGAAAATATAATTTACAAAGCAACAGTTCAGGGGAAAGCCTTTTTATGATTCTATAAAAGCTTGAAAATGAAATGCAGTGTAAGTATACTGAATTGTTTTTTGGCCAAATGTTTTCTCTCATGCACTTCTTTATACTTTTTTAGTATTCTCTATTTTTCCAGCTGAATATTTTATTTAAACCTTAAGTTAAGAAAAAAATATATTTTATGTCATTATAAAAATGATTTATTACCTTACTTTTGTTAAAAATAAGGGCAATTATATTTTTTAATTACTTATCTTATGTCCCCATGTTTTCATGAACTCATTGCTTTCTTGGCTGTTTAGGTTACTTAAGCAACATCAACAATGATATTTTAGTTTTTTGCTAAACAATACAAAAAAAAAAAACTGGAATTATTGTTGAAGCCCAAAACAAAACAGTCCATAAGAGTATATACACAGCAACCCAGCCTATAAAACATTATTTTTTAAATTTTTTTTATTTGTTTATTTTTTAAAATTTTTTAAAGGTTTTTTATTTATTTGACTAGGAGATAAGAGAGCACAAATAGGCAGAAAGGCAGGCAGAGGGAGAGAGAGAGAAGCAGGCTCTCTGCTGAGCAGGGAGCCTGATGCGGGGCTCAATCCCAGGATCCTGGGGATCATGACCCAAACCAAAGGCAGCCAGCTGCTTAACTGATTGAGCCACCCAGGCGCCCCAAGACATTATTTTTTAATAATTTTACTTCTCCATGTCTTTTATAATGAGGATGTCATGTTGTCACACTGCTTATTTTAGTTCTATGCCTTTGTGCTGGTTTGTTTTGTTTTGTTTTTACAAAACACACTATATATATCAATGTATATTGATATACATTGTATATTGATATACACTGCCATAGCACTGTATGGCAGTGACTTGGACATCAAAATCATTAACATATAATTTTACTGAAATTAGAATTACACTGAGAATGCTATTTCTTGTTCTGCCAAGATATTCTTTTCAGCTCATTGATATCTTGGGATCTCTGAAATCAGAGCCTGAGGCATGACCTTGTGTACCACTGTTTTATTAGAAAGTGCAATCCCGGGGGGTGGAGGTGAGCGGAAAGGACAGAAAGGCAAGGAAGGAATGAAAGCAAGGGAGGGTATGCTTCCAGCTGTCCACTGCCTGGATTAAGGACAAATGTATTAATCTATAAGAACTGTTGGCCAAGAAATTTTAGAATATTCTGTCTCTCAGGACAGTCTGTGGTGAGATGGGAATATTCCAGACTTAGTGCATTGCCCTCAAATTCATATGTTGAAACTGTCCTCACCAATGGGATGGTATTAGGAGGTGGGGCCTTTAGGAGGCAATTAGATGAGGTAATTAGGATTAGATGAGTTACTGAGTCCTCCATGATGGGATTAGCACCCATTAGTCAGGAGAGAACTCACTACTGAGTCCTCCATGATGGGATTAGCACCCCATTAGTCCAGAGAGAACTCACTTCCACCTCCATGCTCTGCCACAGAAGGATGCAAGAAGTCCGCAATCTGCAACTGGGAAGAGAGGTCTCACCAGAACTCGGCCATGCTGGGATCTTGATTTTGGACTTCCAGCCTCCAGAGATGTGAAAAATAAATTTCTATTGTTTACCAGCCATCCAGTTTATGGTAATTCTGTTATGGCAGCCCAAATGGGAAAAGAGAGGAGGAGAATATAGCCTGTGGGTTTCTACATCCAATTGGTCAGCTTTGCCTTCTAGGTGTTCCTTCTCTAGCAACTCTGGCAGAAGGAAGAGAGGGAAATTTTCAGTGCCCAGAGGGTAAGGTGCCATGGGGTTGCATCCCAGTCAAGTTATTAGTCAACTACTGTGGCAAAGGCTGGGCAAGCACCCTCAGAGTTGGGCTCCAATGCAGAGACTCAAGAGAAACAAGTATGTAGAAGGCAGAGGAATCAGAGTGGGTCCAAGATTTGCCCCAAGAGTCCTCTACTGATCAGAAAATCATTATGCTACATAGCATTGTCTTACCTAAAACATATCAAATCCATTTGTTTAGTTTAGTAAAGTTTCCATTTCATAGAAATCTAATGATTGTATCTGAACTATAACAGGCCTTAAATCTTTGTAGTTAAAAAAAAAAAAAATCACCCCTAAAAATAAATAAATAATTTAACCATACCCCACCCTCCAAAAATATAACTTCACCCAAAGTCAACACACTGAAACTTCACCTACATGCCTTGTATATACTGTAGACACAGTCTTTTGGAAAAGTGGGATATGATTTGAAAGCAATTTAGAGCCATCTACGAAGATTAGTGAGTTAGAAAAGAAATGAGAAGTTTTGTTTCTGTTTTTCCTTAATGAATGTGACTGCCTGAAATGTAAAGTGTTAGGGATCTCAAATAACATTATTTAAAAGGCAAACAAAAAAATCTTTGCAAGAGCTATGTGGGACAAATTTTATTATTTGTAATAAATACACAAAGAATTTCAATCAAAATGGAAAAATTACTTGATGGGAATGTAAACTGGTGCAGCCACTCTGGAAAACAGTATGGACGTTCCCCTAAAGTTGAAAATAGAGCTACCCTGTGACCCAGCAATTGCACTACTGGGTATTTACCTTAAACATACAAACGTAATGATCAGAAGAAGCATGTGCATCCGAGTATTTATAGCAGCAACGTCCACAATAGCCAAACTATGGAGAGAACCTAGATGTCCATCAACAGATGAATGGATAAAGATTTAGTATATATACATGACAGAATACTATGTAGCCATCTAAAATGAAATCTTGTCCTTAGCAATGAGAAGGATGGAACTAGAGGGTATTATGTTAAGCGAAGTAAGTCAATCAGAGAAAGATAATTATCATATGATCTCTCTGATATAAGGAATTTGAGAGGCAGAGTGGAGGATCATGGGGGGAAGGGAGGGAAAAATAAAACAAGATGGGACTGGGGAGAGAGACAAACCATAAGGGGCTCTTAATCTCAGGAAACGGGCTGAAGGTTGCTGGAGAGGAGGGATGGGAAAGATGGGGTGGCTGGGTTATGGACCTTGGGGAGATAGGTATGTGCTATGGTGAGTGCTGTGAAGTGTGTAGGACTGATGATTCACAGACCTGTACCACTTAAGCTAATAATGCATTATATGTTAATATAATAAAATAAAAAAAGAAAAAGAATATTCAACAACATTAAAAAAAACAGTAGATGAAGGATATTGAGCACATCTAATAATACTAGTAACTAACATTTATTGATCTTTTAGTAAGTGTTCATTCAGGTTGTAAGTATTTTATATGTGTTAAAGCTTTTAGTCATCTCAACTCTGTGATGTAGATACAATATTTTCTCCCCATGTTCTAGGGGAAACAGCAAAAACAAAAACACAGACCTCAGATGGAGAAGAACTAATAATTTGCTCAAAGTCACAGAATAAGTTCCTAGCAGAGCAAGGATTTGAATAAAGGACATTGGGTTCCCAAGTCAAAGTTTACAATCAATAGTCAACATTGCCTGTCTGCAGTTTGCATTGTGGCAATTTACAAAAGAAGATACTGGGGATTGATAATTACCAAAAAGTGTTTTACCTTTATAAATGAGGTAAAACATGACAATGCTATTTCATTTTTATCAAATTGACATTTTTTTTCATTTTTTAAAATATTTTATTTATTTATTTATTTGACAGATAGAGATCACAAGCAGGCAGAGAGCTAGAAAGAGAGACAGGAGGAAGCAGGCTCCCCACAGAGCAGAGAACCCGATTGCAGGGCTTCATCCCAGCATGCTGGGATCATGACCTGAGCCGAAGGCAGAGGATTTAAATCACTGAACCACCCAGGTGCCCCCATTTTTTTCATTATAATGGCACATGATAATGTATGTAATATATAGTAAGATCGTTTATTTTATTATTTTTAACAGTTTTTCAAAAGATTTTATTTATTTATTTGACAGAGAGAGACAGACAGTGAGAGAGGAAACACAAGCAGGGGGAGGGGGAGAGGGAGAAGACTTCCGGTGGAGCCAGGAGCCTGATGCAGGGCTGGTTCCCAGGACCTTGGGATTATGACCCAAGTCTAAGGCAGAGGCTTAATGACTGAGCCATCCAAGCACCCTACTAAGATCCTTTAAAATATTCATATTCTATCAACTATTTACTTCTAGTAAACAAGAATACAAAAATCATCAGAGATTGGGACAGACATTTATGTACCATAGTGATTTTCACAGCATTATGGAAATATTTTGTAAACAACTTAAGTATACAGAAACAGAAAAATGGTTAGATATGCTTTAGAAAGCAAATTATGTCATCATTAAAAGCTAAGCTTTCAATGAAAAGCTTAAGCAGGCTTGACAAACTTAAGTAAATATACTACGAAGTGAAATAAAATTGTATGCATAATATAAACCCCACTTAATTAAAAATGTGTGTATGTTATTTGAATATTAGTCCATAGGATACTCTTTACAGATTTTATTTTGAACTTTTGTATTATTCTTCTTCGAAAATTATAGACTTTATCAAACTGTTTAACTTAAAATATGTAATTAACTTAGTCTTTAGAAAATCCAGTATTTTCAAAACAAAGACAGAAAGGAAGCATTTACGTGATAAATAATATCAGAGAAGCATAATCCAAAGACTGATGTTACAATGGCATCTAATAAATTACTTTCTCTGTGGGAACTTTAAATAAATGGGGAGTTTAAAAAACAACTCACCAGAATGTGTACATCCAGGTGAATATTGCTCTCTTTAGAGTTGCTACTGGAAAAGAGTATACAGTTAGTCCATCACTATTGCATTTTTGTTTTAAAGATGAATTTTCTACAAAATTCCTTTGTTACAATGTAATCTCCTCAATGAGAGCAAATTACTTTATAGTAAGGCCTATTCTTAAAGTACCTGGAGTAGGATTAGACACCATTTATTAGCAAACATAGTTACAATTATAATAGACTCGTAATCATAATTCCAGTATTAGCATTAGTAATGATGATAGTATTAGTATTAATAATAGCTATTGTAATAACAGTAAATAGTAATATAAGTAAGCAAAGCAACAGTTTAATGATTTAACAGTATATTATGAAGATAAATGTCTCCTGACTTTCTAACATCCTGATTAGACATCTTTAATACCAAGAGAAGTCCTCAGGGTGCACCGTATCTCAGAAAACCATTTTATTCCAGAATGAAGGAATTTGGGAGTAGCTGGAAGGGTGAAAGCAAGGGCGCCATCCTGTCCTTTGCTTCTATCATCCCCCCGACCCGACCCACTGATAATTTTGACATCAGTTCCATTTTGTTTTGGTTGGGTTTTCCGTGCCTTTTCCTCTTCCTTGGGAGCAGACATATCTAGGTTCACATTCTGCTGTTAGTAATTATGTTCCGTACGGCGATGGTCAATTTACTGACCATCCTGAGGCATGGTCTCCTCTGCAAAACCGGCATGTCATGTTGACGACATGTTGTGAGGCTTGCGTGGATTAAATATAGGTCATGAGATACACACACATTCTGGTTCATTTTTCCTACTCTCCCCCTGCAATACTCCTTCGAAGTCCTTACTTTCAGAATAAATTTTTGCTCCGAACTCCAGGCTCATCTCTGTTCACTCCCTCCTTCCCTGATTCTCTTTTTCTACTCATGGAAAACCTTGTAAGAGGGCTCTTACTCACCACACCTCATCATGTCACTTTACCTCTGAAAATAGCCTTCTTTCTGCTTTCTGCTTCTTGAATTATTTCTCAAGGTCATTTAAGACTCAGTTCAAGGTTAAATACATTTCTTCTTCTAGATAGTAATGATCTTTTACCCCGTCCTGGACCCTTCTCTCTCCTACCCACCTACGTTGGTATACGCTATATGCTCTTCATTATAAAATGAATTCACTTTGGATATTGTAACTATTTTTACTTTTTTATTATTTTAAAAAAATATTTATTTATTTGAGAGAGAGACCGTGAGAGAGGAGAAGGTTAGAGGGAGAAGCAGACTCCCCATGGAGCTGGGAGCCCAATATGGGACTCTATCCCAGGACTCCTGGATCATGACCTGAGCCTAAGGCAGCTGCTTAATCAACTGAGCCACCCGGGTGCCCTGGGCATTTTAACTATTAAATTCATGTTCTCTGACTCCCCTCACCAGAATGTGTCTTCTTATTGGTGTCTCTGATAGAGCAAAGTACTTGGCAGACAGCACACATTCAATCAGTACTTGCTGACTGAATGAACAAGTAAATCTAGCTTAAGTTCAATGTGGGGTTTAATTAAACCCAAAGAGAGGACTGTCAACAAAAAGATTAAATAATATTACTTTAAAAATCACACTTCTGTGTTTGTATTTTTGAGTGGACCTTCCTATTAGTTATGCTACTAGATAATTGTCAATTCAGCATGAAAGTATGTTGTGTTGTCATTGAACAGTCTACATTGGATTAATGATTGTGAAATAATTCCATGCATGAGAAAATATTGTCTATGTTCCAAGCTCATCACTTATATTTAGCTTGCAAAAGCACAACTGACCCAATATTATGTTTGTTGAACGTAATCGGGACATGTTTGAATAATGGTAAACTAAGAACGGTGTTCATTTCTCTGGTTTACAATTGCTGATAACTTTTCAGAATCACAGGCAAAAAACCCTCACAACGTATAGTAAGGAATGAAAGGAAAGCTGATTGTATTTTAACAAAATATTTAACCAAAGTGTCCAGTTACATATTAATAATCTTTCACAATGAATCACCTGAGTCTAAAGCTTCTAAGTGATTGTTCTTCTTTTAAACTTTTTAAATCTTTATTTATTATATTCCCCAGTCCACGTGCTGGCTTTGTTCACCTGAACTGCTATAGAAACTTTATGATTGTCTCCATGTCCTTGATATCTTTCCAGCCCTTCACTACCTCTCCCCAAATATGCATCCATCCCTGTAGAATTATTGTTTTGGACTCAGCAGCTCATTATGTTTTGTCTACATCCATCAGATCATAAAACCTATGATACACTTTTTTTTTTTTAAACTCATCCTCTTCAATTTTTTTTTTTTCTTAATCATCCTCTTCAATCCAAACTCAAAAGAGTGGACAGATCACTTCCCAAATCCAAGCCCTAGCTTTACAGCTGCATTTCTGTTCATGCCTCTCACGTACCCCTCAGTCTTTCCTATTTTCATCAGTACTCTGTAATTTCATTTATATTATTCTTTTTTTTCTTGATCTCAAGATTATACTCTTGCTCCAGATTCTAATTCAAATGCAACTTTGTCTATAAGATGTTTTTATTTTCATCAAGCAGGATTAATTATTCTTTGTGCCTGTTACAGGCTATTTTGCACCTTCCCTCAATCCAGAATTGTGAATTCTTGAAAAATATGTTCTATGTAGTTTTCATTTATTTATTAAGTTCCTTAAAATGTAATAAATGTGCATGTATTATTTCTGTATACATTATATGTATATGTTTTCAATAAATAAACTTTTACTGGTTATAGAATTCTCTTCACAAATGCTCAGTAATGTAAATCTTCAAACTGGGCATGTGGCATAATCTATGGGACTTATTTTGTTCAAGTCCGACTCTAAAGGCCTTTCTCAGTCTTTCTTCCCGACAAAAATGACCTGTCTTAAACCTATTCTCTCAAGTTCTACTCTTCTTTGTAAAATAATTTGATAAAATACTATAAAAAGTATATTCTGGATGCTGATCTGAGGTGATATATCTGGTAATATCTTTAACAGACAGGGTACTGGAAAACACCAAACACTTGGAAAAAAAAAAAAAAAACAAAGAAAAGAAAAGAAAATGTGACCATATGATATATTTTTTCAGGCATTGTTTTGGGCATTGTGGAAGAAGTCATTTAGACCAATAAGATTCAAATCACTCTACTTTTAATGTTCTCTTTCCTATCCTGTGGCTACTGGCTCTTTTTTTTTTTTTTTTCTTAAGATTTTGCTTTTTATTTGCGAGAGAGAGACAGAGATAGCAACAGAGATAGCGAGAGAGAGCAGGAGGAGGGAAGGGAGAAGCATGCTCCCCACTGAACACAGAGCCCGATGCCGGGCTTTGTCCCAATACCTTAGGATCATGACCTGAGTCAAAGTCAGATGCTTAACTGACTGAGCCACCCAGGTGCCCAAATTACTGTTTTTAAAAGAAGGGTTTCCTGAAGGCATAAATACATAAATAATCACTTAAAGCAGACTTTTAACATGTTTGAAATTTCTAGAAACAGGGCTAGAACATAGCTTTCCTTTACTGTCATGATTCAGATATGGTTGGTAAATCTCAATACCAAGATGGGAAAGGTGACAAATCTTCATCCTTAGAAAACTCAAGGTACATTTAGATTCCAAAAATGTTATGCCCTGAATACCTGGTTAATATTAAGAAAGTCAATTAGTTTCAATGCACTCAATAACTGTTTAACATGAGGGTAAAATATTGGATAAAAGCACATCAAGTTGATGTGATCACTTGCTTTTTCAATCTATATGGTTTCAGAACCCTGGTTTCTCCCAAACAGTATTCACTGAACCAAGGGATTTTAAGCAGTTGGGAGACCAATGAAGAAACAAATAAATCTGATGAAAACACAGGTTTTTAAATATTTTTTTTTTTATGTTAGCAAACTGTTTGGCACAAAAGAACTGAACTGAATGTCTTTATAGAATCATAAGTGAATTTTGCTCTTTTTATTTATTTTTTCTTTTTTTCTTTTTTTGAGTGCGTGAGAGAGTGTGAACACATGCAAAGAGGGGGAGGGGCGCAAAGGGAGAGGAAGAAAGAGAAATTTAAGCTGGCTTCACACTGAGTGGAGCCCAACACGAAGCTTGATCCCAAGACCCTGAGATCATGACCTAAGCCAAAAGTCGGAGGCTTAATTGACCGAGTCATCTAGGCGACCCTCTTTTGATTAAATTTTATTTTATTTTGTTTATTTTTTTAAACAGTAGTGAATAATAAAATATACTAATCCTGAAAGAAGATTGTATGGGAGAAAAATAACCAGATAAGCTACCAAGTCTACAGCTGCCAAGACAAGGTGAGATTTATCATTCAGTATAGCTGAAAATCCACCATCGTATCTATTTGGATTTTTCCTTCATTCCTCCAGCTCATTAAAGTAACTATCCTATAAATGACTGCTTTTTCTTATTTATAACTTATTTTCATTTGTGTTGTTAATGTTTGACTTTAAAATTGTTTGAATGTTTACACATGTTCACATGTATATTTAGAAAATATGCATTTATTGTTATCTTGGGTATTTTCATTAGCTCTCTTTTAATCATATGGACTTATACAATTTTATTTAAGAATATGTAAGGCTTTACCACTGTTTCCTTATAAAGAATAATTTATTTTTTCCTGATCTTGTTATTATTAGTAATAAAGACCAAGGAAAATAAGTTATTTATACTTCAAAGATCCTTAAAGTTATCACATTTATTTTACAAAACAAAAGAAAGTAAGCAAAATCTAGTTTAAATGAGTCATTTTAGCATAAATTCATCTTGACTCAGCTAAGTAAAGTTTCTTTTAGCATCCCAAGTGATTTGTCCAGTGTAAACCACTAATTCTTTATAGAGGCTACAATGGATGGACAGTAGGGGCAGGCCATAGTTGACAGACTCTAGTAATGTGGTACGGTCCTTAAAACTGGTACTGGATTGTAGGTTTCTTCAACCAGGGTCACCCAAAGTCAGGTTTAACTGGCTGTTTGAAGTTTTCAACATGTACTCTTCATGTTAACCATGAAGAGTACAAGCCACCGTAATACCTAATGACCAGACCATTCTAAGGAAAGGAATAATATAGTCAATTCTAGTTGGTTAAAAAATAAAAGTTTTTAACTCCATGAATTTAATAATAAAATTTGCCAATAATATCTTGATTTTTAATATACTAATTTCTGTAACGATTGAAGAAAATGCCCATTAATTTATTAGAGAAATTATTCCATCAGGATATTTTATGGAGAGGCCTACGTGTAAATATTTGGTACAAAGTGTAAGTTGAAGTCTTTTAAAAATGACTCTACTCTCAAATAATTTTGTTTTCAAAGGTCACATCTCTTGAGTAATGACTAATTTTCTCCTGGTGATTAGTAATCACAATTATGTGCAATGGTAGTTCTTGATGACTTTTTCTCCCACTGAACGAAACAACATATTTCAAAATTGGGACTCTGGGGCATTTGCTTCTTCTAAATCACATTTTTTTCTCCAGCAAATAAAGGAGCCAATCTATGGACTCATACATTGTTATATTTCCATATAGAGTTATATAAGTTATTTTATAAAAAGAAATTGATACAATTTCAAAAATATCATTCGTTTATCAGCATTGCCTTTGAAGGTCTAAGTTCATTACAACTTGAAAAATTACTTTTCAATAGTCTGGGCTATGTAAATACTAGAATGGAAATTACATTTTCATTTAATCCTTTGGACATCTGTATAAAACATCTGGACATTTGAGACAACTGCTTTTTTTTTTCTTCCTTACTCCAGCTTTCATCCAGCTGTTTGGTATAGTAAAGATATCATCTGTCAAGCACATCAAGTCTGCATTCTTATCACTGTCAGCACATCTGTTACTGATATGATGTTAACCAACTTGTACATAGGCAGAAGCCAATTTCTGGGCCTTTTTTGAAATTTCAAGTTAGTCTGCAGTTAAGAAAGAGGTGTGAAACAATACTTACTGAACAAGGAAATAAGAATACTATGATAATGCATTGCTTTCCTGTAATGGCCAAGGCTCTACATGGTGTGATGCTGGTCATGTTGTATGTGCTGTTTTCTCAGCTTTGTGAGCTGTTAGCTCTTTAATACTGGAAAAGTCACCTAATACCTAACGTTTTTGGGTCTTTGTTCCCCAATTTACAAAATATAAGGGTAACAAAATTGATTGTTTTTTAAAATTGTGTTAAAAAATACCATGAAATCTACCCTCTTAACAAATTTTAAGTATTCAGTATTGTAACTATAAGCACAATGTACAGTGTCGTTAACTACAAATGCAACTATAAACACAGCAGAGCTCTAAAACTTTTTCATCTTGCATAACTGAAACTTTATACACATTGAAAAGCAACACTCTATTTCCCACAGTTCATTTTTAAAGTCTCCTCTACATCTGAGTTTCATTTCTGACAATTTTACATAAATGTTTAAATCAACATCATAACCCATAATGTTTACTTAGTAAATAGACATATCTTATATATCAGATATATATGATACTGTTCAAAACAAATTAAGGAACATAACCTTTCAGAGCTAGAGATTTCTTAAATTTCCAGCAGCTGATTTTATTTGAGCAAACATGGAGAAATGTTCAAATACAGGCAGAGATGCACAGTTATACCAATCAGGAGATGATTCCATTCCTAAAACTATAATGCATACAGCTTGCAGAGCTTGGATGTCTGAATATTTTGGTTACAAAAATGCTTTTTGCTTATAAGATTGGGGATGGAAATGATCATCCCACACCTATTCAGTCTTTGTAGATAAAGCATGAGATAAGAATTTTAGAAAGGAAATGATAACATCAGATTTTTCTATGTATGTAAGTAATTGCACTAAAGTGCACCTCTAGAGATGTGACTAAATCAAGATAAAGAATTTATGGTGAAGGTGAGAAATACCGTTAGGTACTCAATATTATTTTGGTAAGAACAGGAGGAAAACTAAACACACACACACACACACACACACACACACACACACACACCCTCAATAGGAACTTAGCTGAGCATTCATTTTCTGCTTCTATAACCTTCCACAACTTTCCTCTGTTATCTTGGGGTTCTTTGTGATGTCTTTGCAGCAAAACAGAGTAGGTAAGATAAGCTGAAGCGAGAGACAATATGGTGTAATGACTAAAAACTTGTAGCCTGGTTCCCAGTAGCCAAGACTTTAATTCTGACTTGTCCATGGTCTAGTGCTTAGAGCAGTATTCAGATCCCAGTAAATGATCCATAAATGTCAACTTTTTAGTATGGTGTTGGACACACAAAGTAGAATGGAACAAATATTGTGAGAGGAAGGAAAACGTATTTGGGTACTGATGAAGACAGAAAACTCTACTTCATGGCAATCTTCAAGTGATATGTATTATCCATATGCTTTATGAATATGAGAGGTGAGGTACAGAAAATCTACATACATTAAATATCTACCTTTACTTTTTATTAAAGGGGACTAATATAATAAAGGGTTAGGTTTCAAGATATGTCCAGGAAGGAAAACAGTTGGAACAACAAGGATGGCAAAGGAAGTTGGGGTCGAGGTCTACTTTGAAGTTTGAGGCTACATCTTACTGTTCTACCGCAGGAAAGAGGGTTGAGTAAATAAAATTTTGGTCACATAGGTTTCAATCCCTGGACAAAAAGATGGTAAATTAATGCAAGCTTTCAATAAAATCCACATATTGCAAATAGGAGCTAGACAGCTGATTGGATCTGAGCAGAGAAACCAAGGGAGGTATTCAGTCCTATAAGTACAGCTATGGTTGGGTTCATAAAAAGTAAGTACTCCAACAGGGCTTCAGAAGAGAGAACAATATCATCCTCTAATCCTATACATTGTTTCGAATCAAAAGCTCTTATATGGAGGTCTGCTAATTCAGGATGAGGGTGCGGGTGAGGAATAAGAGTTCTTAAGCATTTTCTAATTCAATACCGCATTGTATATTTGACATTGCAGACCCTTTCAGAGGAGATACTTAGGCAAATGGTAAAAGGATAACATGTGGCTCTTCTTGTCTATCCAAGAGCTAATGGTGTCATTGTAGTCTCTTTCTTGATCTGAACCATACTGCCTATTCCCTTTCCGTTCTGAAACCCAAACTCATCTCGATTTTTTCCATACCATTTCATTCAACATAGTGTTTCCTAGTGATTGTTAGGTAACAAAGAACAGAAATGCTCAAGGAGAGGGAAGTTCATTCTAGGCTGTTTCATACAATCTAAGTGTAGAAAGTGTTGTTAGGTCTCATAAGAGATAGTACTGAGAATTTAAAAGCCATCACAATCAGAAGTAGCTGTGTTAGTCAGGTTGAGCTCCAGGGACAAATTACCATGGACTGGATGGCTTAAATAAAGAAACATTTTATTCCTTACATTCTGGAGGCTAGAGAGTGTAAGATTCAGTCACCAGCAGATTCAGTGTCTGTTGAGAGCTTGCTCCCTGGTTCATAGCCAGGTTTTTGCTGCGTCTTCACAAGGTAGAAAGGGCAAGGGAGCTCTTTGGGGTTCCTTTTATAAGAACACTAATGTCATTCACTGCACCCTAGTGACCTAATCACCTCCAAAGGACCCATCTTTTGATAGGATTAGGGGGGGATTAGGATTTCAACATATGAAGTTTGGGGTGATATAAACATTCACTCCATAGCAACAGCCTCTCTGTCTTTAATTTTGAGACCATTTAGTCCCATACCTCTTTAGTCCTTACCTCTGTAGCTTGGCATCATTTCATAATGCTGCCTTTAAGCCAGATTTTGAATCCATTTATGGATGAGTTAGCATGACTGAACTAAAAAGATGCTACTATTCCCTGAATCTATATAATATAAGCTTCCAGATTTACTGCTCATAAATAGCACTAGAGGCTCTCTATTCAAAGTTGATATGCTCAGTTAGACCACAAGGCTAACCCAGAGTTATTAACCATTATAAGCATTGATCTCATGGTATGTGCAGTGGCAGGAATAAAGCCCTCAGGGTGAGGGACAACTTGAACAAGTGGGGTCTAGCTTGAGTAGCAACCCCAAAAGAAATCTAACACATATTATCTCATCTATCTGCCAACCATCACTGAAATACCGACTCTTGAGTTCTCATAATAAAGAGTCTTTTTTCCTACTTTGATGACAGCACTCACCACAACATAGTAATTCTCCTCAGTTTATCAGATTGTCTTTCCAAGCAATCTGTGAACTCCTCAAGACCAAGGGTTGAGTTCTATTTATTCTTGTACTCCTGGCACATCTCATAGTGTTTTTCACACAGTAGATCCTCAAAATATGATGTTGACCTAATTTTCCATGGTGAGTCATTGAATCAATTATAACACTCAATGAGTTGTTTAGATGGAAAAGAACGTCCATGTGATTTAAAGGGTCAATTATCTGTAGGTAGGCTTGCTGCAGATTATTTATAGAATTACATTTGATGTAGCTTAGCCCAGACATCATGAATTTTCACTTAATCATCAGTCACAAGTGGGAAGGCAGAAAGTGGCCAGGATTAGGAATTTTCTGAGATTATAATCAGGGAGGGTTTGGGGGAAGCTGTACAGAATTTTAAGAAATGTTACCATCCTTATTCTCTTCTAGAAGATGTGTAACACATGTATTAAAGGCACTGAATTAAAGGACACTCTTTTAATTTGTTTACACCAGTAATTTCCATTTTTTTTTTTTTTAACACACAGCGTCTTTCTATCCCAAGCCATCTCTCATCCTCCTAAAATGGTATTTATAAGTCTTTAGTCAAAACCATATTGGGCTAGAGGGATCAGAAAAGCACAGAGCCAGAGAAATAAAGAGCTAGAAACCCAATAAAGAATGAGAAACCAGGAGCTTATGGCCATAAGAATTGAATAAGGAGCATGAGCATCAAAATAAGCAGCATGAACAGTCTGGGCCTTTGGTGGAATATTGCAATTCTGGAAAGGCAGAAACTAGTTTCCAGGGATCTGTAGGTGAAAGATGTAGGAACTCAGGGGCTGACACCTAGGCCAGCCAGGTGGTTTTCTTATTTATAGTTATCCAAGACTTCAATTGCTTCATAGCTAGGATTAGATATACAGATGGACTAGATGTACATCCTCTTATTAAGAATGTATTATGGGCAAAGTACTATATAAGGCATTTGGTGAAATACAAAAGCTTTTTCTTCCTGGTCATTTTGGTAGATCAGAGACATACTTTTGGGGAAAAAAGAAACTGAGATGATTCATCTCAATGTATGGAAAGTGACAAATTGGAAAGGGAATATAGAGGGGCATTGAGAGTTCAGGAAAGGGTGGGAGGAATGACTTTGGTCCATGACTGTCTGAGAATGATTTGTCAGAAGGGTGAATTTTATTTGGAATCCAAAGGCTAGATAAACCTTGGGTAATTGGAGAGGGAGGAGGAGGAGGACATTTGAGGGCTGATGATAAATGTGAATAAAGGTGTAGATGCTAGACTGTGAAAGGAGTGTTGTAACAGGGATGATTGAAGTAAAAAAAAAAAAAATGTCCTACAGAGTAATAAAACAAAAGATGAGAAGGGAGGTAAAGGCAAGACTGCTGTTGGTAAAATCTTGATTCTATCCTATCCTGTAGAATCAAGACTTTTAAATACGTGTGAACATTAGAAATATCCAACAGGACAAAGATAGTGGATGAAGATCCATGTCTGGTAATGTACATCACAGATTACATAAAAAATAAGTCATAAGTGGATAACTTTTAAAAATAAGCAGCTCTCTGAGCCTCACCCTAGATTGTCTAAATCAAAACCTTCAGATGAGTATAGCAGGAGAGAATTTGGGCTTCACCAAGCAATAGGGTAACAAAGTTGCAAAATCCAGTGAAAGATGAGGAAATAAATTTGTGGCTTGATTAACATTGGGGGATGTGGATTCATGAATCTCTAGAATAAAACCAATGAACCAATATCACTGAGTCAATCTTTTCATGAATCCTATTTATTTATGGTATTTATTATCCTATTTATTTATTAAATAAATAAATAAATTTATTAAATAAATTAAATAAATAGGTATTATCCTATTTATTTATGGTAAATAAACTGTATGCAATATAATGTTCTGAGATTGTTTTCATCTCAGCTGTAGGGTATATTTACAATATGTCTAAAATTAGGAAAGGAAGATTATTTTATCTCAAGACAGAACAATATGATTTATTTTTATTGCCATGTTTTCTAGTTTTACTTTAAAAGAAGTAAAATCATCCTCCTTATATCGTCTGTTTTAAATCTCTACTTTGAAAAGCAAAGCAGGGTTGCCTGGGTGGCTCAGTGGGTTACGTGTCCGACTTTAGCTAGGTAATGACCTTAGGGCCCTGGGACTAAATGTCTGCATGGACCCTCCACCCAGGGCACGTTGCTCAGTGGGGAGTATGCTTGTCCCTCTCCCTCTTCTTCTGCCCCTTTCCCCACTTGTTATTGCTCTCTCTCAAACAAATGAATAAAATCTTTATTTAAAAAAACAAAGCAAAGCAACCTTTCTTTCTGGAACAAACATGGTCATGTCACTCTTGCTGATAGGAGAAGCTATGAAGGGATATTAAGCCAAGAAATGTTTGAGAGTCTGAGGATCTTACTGGAGAATGATTCACACCTTTTTATGGGACATGAAGGTCATTGTGGGGCCAGAACTGAAAGATTTTTAGGTAAGTGGGAAATGTACATCAAATAAGTAATACCAAAACTTTAGTTCATTAATTGTACTCATTTATTGCTCACCTTTCTACCCCTACCCACTGCCACAAATGGCTTTTCAATTTTTTTTTCAAAAACCAGTTTTCAGTGGTCTCAGAATCATTTAACTGATACTCCTTTGTGTCCAAGCACATCACTCAAAATCTCCTGCAAAGGGTCGTACTGAATAATCAACCTCTAGAAAGGAGAAAAAAAATAATTCTTTTAGAAATGTTTCTGTGTATATATGGACATTTTTGCTACCATATGGAATTTTCCAATAAATACCTTCAGTTCTCTCGGACTGCAATGCCAAATAGGTCACCAACAACTCATTACTTCCACTGTTATATTTCCACTGGATCTGCTCTTATAAACGTAGCTAGTGTAAGAGGTACTCATAATATCTACCTTTTGAAGCCCTAAAATAGTCATCAATGGGTGGAGGGCAGAGACGAATAAGAGAAGCACAAAGAATTTTTAGAGCAATAAGAACAATCTGCATCATATCATAATGATGAAAGATATATGCCGCTATATACTTGCCCAAATTCATAGAATGCACAATGCCAAGGGTAAACCCTAATGTAAGCTATGAACTTTGGGTCATGATGTGTCAAGATAGGTTTATCAATTGTAATCAATGTGCCACTCTGGAGGGTAATGATAATGGGAAATGTATGCAAGTGTGGGGACAGCAAGTGTATGAGGAGTTTCTATACTTTCTGTTCAATTTTGCTGTGAACCTCAAGCTGCTCTAAAAAATAAGAAAGAAAAATGGCCTATCTACCCTAAATATCTTATTCAGAATAGCATTCAGCATATAAAATTTAGAAACTGTGTTTTGGAGGAAGCTTTGCTCATCCCAAATACCAAAAAAAAAAAAAAAAAAAAAAAAAGGAAAAAAACGATGCTGGGAAAAGCAATTTTCAATCGTGGAGGATACAACTGCCTTTTGAATACAAATGACCCACTGCTTGGGACATTTTGGCAAGTTACTTGTTCATATGATCAATCTCTATATAAATACTGGGTGTAGAAGCATTGTTTATTAAGGTTGGCAATAAACAATTAAAACATATTAATAAGTAGTTCGACAACATTAATATGTCAAAATCTAGTGCTCACTTATGGTTTAAATTCCATGTGGCAAATAAAGAATGTGGTCAAAACAAGGATGTGGAAATATATTGCTCCCAGCCTTGACCTTCGCCATAAAGAGCAATCTTGGATTACAGAATGAATGAATCTAGGGGTGCCTTGGTGGCTCAGTGGGTTAAGTGCCTGCCTTTGGTTCAGGTCATGATCTCAGGGTCCTGGGATCCAGCCCCAAATTTGGCTCTCTGCTCCGTGGGGAGCCTGCTTCCTCCTCTCCCTCTGCCTGCCTCTCTGCCTAGTTGTGATCTCTGTTTGTCAAATAAATAAAATCTTAAAAAAACCCAGAATGAATAAATCTAGTTATGTTTCATGGTTCAAATACTGTTCTCTATTGCACAAGATATCCTGATAAGACAGCTGCAGATTAGAAACGCTGAGTTCCAAAGAAAAGAAATTCTACCTGTCTGAAACAAAACTAAGTTCTGTAAATTGCTAGAAAAATCCTTGTGGGCCATAGAAATTTATGCAAGTTTCAAATCAGAAGATATTTTTCTTCACCTTCATGAATTCTCCTTCATTAAAAACAATATATTTATTACAATGTGGTATATTTCTTTAAATTTAGTTTTATTCAATGGTGAATTTATCTCAGTGATCTTTTTCTTTTAATTGAGTTATAGTAGACACACAATATTACATTAGTGTCAGATGTACCACAGTGATCTGACAATATTGGAGTACTCTTGATATTTTCTGTGTACCTTAGAAACTTTTATTTATTTATTTATTTTATTTATGTTTATTTTTATTATTATGTTTAATTAGCCAACATATAGTACAGCATCACTTTTTGATGTTGTATTTGATGAGTCATTGCATATAACACCCAGTGCTCATCACAACATGTGCCCTCCTTAATACTCATCACCCAATTACCCCATCCCCCATCCCCTCCCTTCTGTAACGCTCATTTTATTTCCCAGAGTCCAGAGTCTCTCATGGTTTGTCTCCTTCTCTGATTTCCTCCCATTCAGTTTTCCCTCCCTTCCACTACGGTCCTTTGTACTATTCCTTATATCCCCTGTATGAGTGAAACCATGTGATAATTGTCTTTCCCTGATTCACTTATTTCACATAGCATAAACCCTTCCAGGTCCACCCATGTTGATGCAAATGGCAGGTATTCATCCTTTCTGATGACTGGGTAATAGTCCATTATACATATGGACCACATCTTCATCCATTAGTCTGTTGAAGGACATCTCAGCTCCTTCCACAGTTTGGCTATTGTGGACACTGCTGCTATGACCATTGGGGTGCCTTTGCCCCTTCTTTTTACTGCATCTGTATCTTTAAGGTAAATATCTAATAGTGCAGTTGCTGAGTCATAGGGTAGCTCTATTTTAACATCTTGAGGAAACTCCCTACTCTTTTCCAGAAAGGCTCTACTAGCTTCCACCAACAGTGTAAGAAGGTTCCCCTTTCTCCACATCCTTGCCAACACTTGTTTCATGTCTTGTTAATTTTTTGCCATTCTAACTGGTGTAGTGTGGTATCTCATTTCAGTTTTGATTTGTATTTCCCTGATGGCTAGTGTTGTTAACATTTTTTTCACGTGTTTGTTGGCCATTTGTGTGTCTTCTTTGGAGAAGTGTCTGTTCAAGTCTTCTGCCCATTTCTTGGCTGGATTATTTGGTTTTGGGAGGTTGAGTTTGAGAAATTCTTTATAGATCTTGGATACCAGTCCTTTATCTTATATGTCAATTTCCCATATCTTCTTCCATTCTGTGGGTTGCCTCTTAATTTTGTTGAGTGTTTCCTTTGCTGTGCAGAAGCTTTTTATTTTGATGAAGTTTCAAAAGTTCATTTTTGTTTTTGTTTCCCTTGCCTTTAGAGACATATCTTGAAAGAGGTTGTTGTGGCCAATTTTGAAGAAGTTAATGCTTATGTTCTCCCCTAGGATTTTGATGGATTATTGTCTCACATTGAGATCTTTCATCCATGTTGAGCTTATCTTTGTGTATGGTGTAAGAGAATCGTCCAGTTTCGTTCTTCTGCATGTGGCTGTCCAAATTTTCCCAACACCATTTTTGAAGAGACTGTCTTTTTTCCATTGGACATTCTTTCCTGATTTGTTCCATACAAATGTTAAGATTGCTTGTTCCAGCTCTGTGAAAAATGTCAATGGTATTTTGACAGGGATTGCATTGAAAGTGTAGATTATTCTGGGCAGCATAGACATTTTAACAATGTTTATTCTTGCAATACATGAGAATGGAATGTTTTTCCATTTCTTTGTGTCTTCCTCAATTTCTTTCATAGTGTTCTGTAGTTTCTAGGGTATAGATCATCTACCTCTCTGGTTAGGTTTATTCCTAGGTATCTTATGGGTTTTGGTGTTATTGTAAATGAAATCAATTTCTTAATTTCTCTTTCTTCAGTTACATTGTTAGTGTATAGAAATGCAACTGGTTTCTGTGCTTTGATTTTGCATCCTGCCACATTGCTGAATTGCTATATGAGTTCTAGTAATTTGGGGATGGAGTCTTTTGGATTTTCCACATAAAGTATCATGTCCTCTGTGACGAGAGTTTGAGTTCTTCTTTGCCAATTTGAAAGCCTTTTATTTCTTTTTGTTGTCTGATTGTTGAAGCTGGACTTTTTTTTTTTTTTAAGATTTTATTTATTTGTTTTCTTTATTCATTTGAGAAAGAGAGACAGAGGAAGTACAAGCAGGGGGAGGGATCCTGATGTGGGGCTCAATCCCAGAACCTGGAGATCATCACCTGAGCTGAAGGCAGATGCTTAACCATCTGAGCCACCCAGGCACCCTGAGTCTAGGACTTCTAATACTATGTTGAATAATGGTAAAACTTTTAAAACCAGTAGACCTCATTTATAGCTCTGCATAATCTATCATTATGTATGTTTTGCTCTTTAAGGAATGTGTAGGATTGAGATTTTCCTTCTTATGTATTTCTTCTGATCAGCACCCATTAGATTATAACACTGCTATTATAACACTGCATCTCTCCTAAATTCTTCACTGATGAGAAAATACAAACTTCTTTAAATTTCTTTAAACTTCTTTACAATTCTTTACAAAATCTGGGTAGATTTTTGCTATAAAGTAATGAATATAGGATCTGTTCTTTTATCTATTGGAAATAAGGTAATTATTTTATAAAACTCACTATAAAGTTGGTAATATTAATTTGATTATACATTAAGGTGAATGTAATATTTATCCTTTATATATTAAGGCAAAGAGAATTGCTTTTCTTATGGTTGTGTAGCTAGTAAGTTTCAAAACTGGGATTTGAAAATTTGTATTCTTTTAAAAATTATAGTTCTTAAATTTTCAGTGCTTACAAGGAACACTTGAGATTAATAAAATTGAATGGCATTAATTTTGAAACCCTCTGTGGAATGCTTCCTTATCCCACCATCTTTCCCTCACGTACAGAAAAATTCAAAGGTAAACAGATTTTAAATACGGTGTTTGTCATTCTTTTCCCTTTGTTTTTGCTTTTATCACATATATTAGATTCCACAAACTATATATTACTTAGATTTATTTTTAAAGATCTGTTTATTTTTTGTAGGTAGGGTTTTATATTTATTCTGTATTTTGATTTTATTTTATTTTTTGAACAGTACAATTCACTTATGTTATTTTGTGTATACTTCATTAATATTTTAGTCCTGAATTACATTCATTGCATGCATAATTTGTGTTTTTCTGTCAGGGATTTTATTTTTTATATTTTTTTGAAGAGTCTGATACATATTTCCTGGTGCAGAGATGTAGACATTCTCTAGGACATTGGCTTTCATATTTTTTTAACCTAGAAAATGTATCTTATTTAGAACTGTTATATGAACATATTTTGTATAGGTATATGTATATATGCATGTGCTTTTATGTATGTTTGAAAAACTAAAACAAAAAGAAAATACTAAAATGCACCTTTTAAAAATTCTATTCTACTCTTTTATTCTCTTTAGTTTTTTTTTTTTTTAAAGGGGGGTGCTAGTTTTGATCCACTGGATCTTTTGAGTCAATACTAAGTTGCAACTGCCAGTTTTAAGCACTGCTCTGAGGTATACTGAGAGAAGAAATTAGTTAGTTTAGGGTATTTTGGGCAAGATAGGTTAGATCCTTACCGTAGAAAAACTACCAGCCCAACATATCAGAGACTTAACACTAGTAAGCTTTACTTCCCACTTGCATAAAATCTGTTATAGAAAAGGAATGACTTTTGAGTTCACACAGTCAGGCAGAGACCCAGACTCATAAGGTTCCTCCCAATGGTAGAAAGAGCTAATGGGTTGGCATTTCCTGTGATTTTTGTCTCTTTTGCCCACAGCTCACTAGAAAAAAAAAAAAAGTAGCAAGAAATTTGGTGGGACACCACTGTCTTTGCAACAGACAGTATGTGCGTCTTCAATTTAACAGTTCTAAATTGTTTTCCAAATGATCATATTGCTGTACCCTTTCATCAGAAGTTTATAATTACACTGGTTTCTCTATGTTGTTACACATAATTTGGCAGAATATTTAGTATCTGACAGGTGTGAAATCTTAACTCATTGTGATATTAATTTGTATTTACCTCATCACAAATGAGTTTGTCTTTTTTAAAAATTTTATTTTATTTTTCAGTGTTTTAAGATTCATGGTTTATGTACCACACTCAGTGCTCCATGCAATAGGGGCCTTCCTTAGTGCCCACCACCAGACTCACCCATCCCCCCACCCATCCCCTCTCCCAAACCCTCAGTTTGTTTCTCAGAACGCAATCTCTCATGGTTTGTCTCCCCCTCCGATTTCCCCCTACTCACTTCTCTCCATCTCCCAATATCCTCCGTGTTATTCCTTATGCTTCACAAGTAAGTGAAACCATAGAATAATGGATCCCGCCGCGCGACTTGCTTTGGTCACTGGAATATGAATAGAAATTACCATGGCAATTCTAAATCTGGACCTATGGCAGCATTGCCCGTTTATGCTTCCACCTCTTGCATTTCTGCCATTGCAAGTAGAAGAACAAATCCTGGCTGACCCATTGATCCAAGGAGGATTAGAAACACATGGACTAGGGTTCCAGCCTGCAGCTTAGTGCCAACTTTAACCAAGTCCAGCTGCTTAATCATCCAACTTCCAGCGGACCAACAGGCATAAGGACATGAATAAATGATTGTTGCAAGCCATTAATTTAGGGTAGTTTGTTACACAGCATTATTTTGGCAATAAATGGCTTATCTGCATCCATTCAGGAAATGCTTTTGGAATGCTTACATGTCAGACACTGAGCTAGAAGGTGATAAAATAGGAGACAAAAGAACAGTGATTCAGGACCTCGTAAACTGTAGTCTAGAGAGTGACAGAGACAAGTAAGCAGATAATTGCAATATAATGTGGACAAATGTTTTGATCAGAGAACAGTGTCATGATAGTCTATGAGACTGGTGCCTCATTCATACCAGTGGGTTTGGCGTAAACTCTCCACAGGAAGCGCTAACGATGTTTGTCTCGCAAAACATGTAGATGGAGGACTGACATGTCCTCCCAGCAGAATTAACAGTCTGAGGGAACAGAGAGCACCGAACACTGAAAGGCCAGAAGGTGAGAAGGGCTTTGGTGAGTGTCGGTGGACATGCCGAGGTGGACACTATTGAAGTATGTGAGCTTTAGCTAATGCCACACCTTGTTAACTGTGTGAAGGGGTCTGGCCTTATCCACCAAGATCTGGGATAGTGGTGGTGGGAGGTGATTCTAGCTCTCCTTTCCTACCCCTTAATTCTTCAGTTTTCTCTGCCATGTGAGAGGGAGAGCATCTGTGCCTCAGTGCCCGATAGAGTGCTCTTACTGGAGCAGGGGCTTAATGCATTCCATGTGTTACATATTTTTTACAAATGTATATTTGCCAGTTTCAGTTTCTGGGAGGCAAATGGAAACATGAACAAAACAAGTGGTTAGTCATGTTGAATACAAGTTTAGGAATACATTGTGGATTAACTTATTAGATCATCTTGCATGCCTTTCTCTGCCAACTCAGGATGGATTAAATGCCGGACCAGTTTCCTGGTGGTTTGTCTAGTCTAATTTAAAAATAATCAAATGAAGGGGCTTCAACCCTCCTGGGAAATTATTCCCGGCCTTAATGGACTGTGCTGCTAGGAAATGTTTTTCTGATAAACTGACCAAATTTTCCTCCCACAGTTCTATCTTATAACTTTTAGTTCTGATTTAAAAGCATCTGAACTCTCTCTTTCCCTTTTAAATAGCCACATAATCCCTTAATGTTAGATGAGGTTTTGTTGTTGTTGTCGTCATTGCTATGCTTGTATTTGTTTTTACTTTCCAGACTCGAGTCTTCATACATGTTTGAACTTCGAACTTCTTTTTCTCCAGACTTATTAGCTCATATATTTTAGGTCCACTTCACTCTGGGCTTTTTTTTTTTTTTTTTCTTCATCTGGACTTTAAGCATTTATATTCTCCTTTTTGTTATCATCTCCCCCAATGGTGTTTGCATCACTCCCTTGATGAGAGTAATTAGTGAGCAGTTTGTTCCCTTTTCAACCATCCCTGAAGATGTTATGTGAAATAGAGCTCTCACGATCTTTTCTGGGTCCTCTGGGAGACTTCCTCACAGCTATGTTCTCTGCCATTATCATGAGTTATTTTTTCCCTTTCTTCCAGTTTTCAAAATCTGTTCAGAGCAAAACATATAAACCAGCTAAAAATGTTCAAAGGCGTGTTCGTGAAGTGTTCAACAAAAGAGAACCAATTCAAATGGGTTCCCTATTTAGGCATTATAGAGACTTTGTTCTTAAGGGTCTTTTCAAACAAGCAAGAACATGACAACTTGCACACTCAGCAGAACCATTGAAACCGTCTCAGCAGTTCTAGTTCATGGTAGAAAAATGTTAGCAGAGATTTGACTTTCCCCAGTGCGTGCGGTGTTTGTTAAGGGTTGAGGCAGGAGATTTTTGGGAAAGTGTTTTTACCTATGTCTGGCTATTCTTGTTTTGGGACAGGCATTTATTCTAGGATGAAAAACCCCATTGCTATGTCCTTGGGACAGCATTATTCGCCATTTTTTGGTTCCAAAGATCATTGTCCAAATTAAATTCCTTCTGTAGTCTTGTTTGAAAAGGAGTGTCATGGGGGAAAGGTGAAGATGGTGGGAAGAGGAAAAGAGTGCAGAGGATGAACGAATATTGAGCTATTATAAATGTCATTATACATACACACACACAGATATAAGACACCCTCTAAAAGTGTTACAAATGAGGAAAAATACCTCATTCTGAGGTAATTGTACTAAATACACTGTCTTCGGTCCAAAAGAACATACCCCCTGGATAGGAGGTATGCTAAGAGCCACACACTCTTTTAAGGCCTGGAGGTACCACCTTCTCTTAGGTCTTACAGAACCCAATGAGGGAAGGTCGAGTACTAACTTCAATTTTCAGACTGGGAAAATGAGAATTAGAGAGTTTGACTGGCTCAACAAAGGGCCCCTCTGAGTAAATGCTGCAGCCGAATTCAAACTCAGGGTTATCATATAGATGGGGCGCATTTCAACCACTGTATATACTATGCTCAAGTAGAGTACTATGCACAATGTCACACCTGGCCCATAGTCAGAGCTAATTATACATTGACTATTACTACTGATATCAATGGTTGGTGTCACTTCTTGTTTGATTTTTTAATTATTTTTTAAGTTTTTATTTGTTTTAAGTAATCTTTACAATCAATGTGAGGCTTGAACCCAATACCCAAGATCAAAAACCACACACTCCACTGACTAAGTCAGCCCAGTGCCCTGACTTCTTGTTTTTAATGAAAATTCAAGGTACCCCTGAGTGGCTTAGTGGATTAAGCATCCAATTCTTGATTTAGGTCAGGTCATGATCTCAGCATCTAGGATCAAGCCCTGTTTAGGCTCTGTGCTCAGTGCAGAATCTGCTGGTCCCTCTTCCCTCCCCCTCCTCTTTCCCCCTCCCCCCACCTCACTTGAGCCCACAGTCTCTCTCTTTCTCTAAAATAAAAAAATTAAAAATAAATAAACAAACATTTTAACCAAAATTCAATTTTTTTTTAAACAACAGCTGTTTCCAAAATGTTAAGGGAAAATTCTTCTAGATCACTATAGACTTGCAGATATAAAGAAAAAACAAAAGTCTGTACCAATAAGTAGATTTGTTAAGCAAGTCAACAAACAAACTGGAAAAAAAAAAATTAAAGTGACTTTGTCTTGCTTTGTCATTAATTAGCCTTGTGGGCCCTCTGAGGTAATTCTTCCAGTTTCCATCATCTGTATAAAATGAGGGAAATGGATTTGTGATCAAATGAAAAATTGTATGGAAGCCTCTGGAGGAGACAAAGCTGCTGCAGAGATGGGCAGGAACATGACTGTGATTGTCACTACCTAGACTTCTCATCTGCAGTGGGCTGAATGGTGGCCCTGAAAAAGATGTGTCCACATCTTCATCTCTGGAACTTGTAAATGTTCCCTCATTTGGAAAATGTTTTGCAGATGTAATCATGTTAAGGCTATGAAGGAGATCATCCTGCATTATCTGGATGAACCCTAAAATCCAGTGACAAGTATCCTTGCAAGAGACAGCTAGAGAAGACACACACAGAGGAGATAATATGAAGACAAGAAATAAAAGGGAGCCACGTGGCCACAAGTCCTGGAAATCCACAGCCAGCCCCTGAAGTTGACTTGCCCAGACAGAGCCTCCAGGGGGACGGTGTCCCTGTTCACATGTTGATTTTGGACTTCTGGTCTCTAGAATGGCAAAAGAATAAGACCTGTTGTTCTAAACCAGTTGGTTTGGAGTAATTTGCTACAGTAGCCTCAGGAAGCTAATAAATTCCTAATATTCCAAACTCTTTATTTAACTGAAGTTTCTAGTTTACCCATCAAATGACAAATCGGAATGCATGGTTCTTAAATTTCTTTCTGAGGGTGATACTTAATAAAAAGTGAGTCTTTTCCAGTGTGTTTTGGAAGTGTACCCATTTTGGAAGGTAGGGACTTGAGACATTAAACAGGATGGCCAAGAGTGAGCTGGCAGTGTCCAGGGAAAGTGCCTCTGTAGAAAATAGTACGGTCTTCATCATTACCTTTTCTTCAGCAGGGAGAAAAGGGCTCTGTAGGCTGTAGATAATCAATCTATTTTCCACATTATACCTCAACAATTCAAGGTTAGCAGAATCTTTTTATGCCAAATGTTCTTGGTTTTTTTAGGCAAAAATATCTCTATTTAAAGTGTATGTTTGAAAACAAGAAGATTTAGAGGATTGTTTTAAGTGGCAAATGTTAAGTTTTAAAATAGCATGTTGCTACTTTCCTACATGTCTTAGAAACAAAATTGTACATGTTATGTTTCCACTTTGGGATAGGTCTTTTTGTGAACTAGACAGTTTTTAGAAAGCTAATTTATCAGTGGGTTTTCATTGAATTGTTAAAATTTTTTGCCTGATTCCCAGTATGTAGGATTGACACAAACTCACTGGCAAGTATTACATTTAGAGATAGTTTTATTTTTTCACATGGAATGAAAGCAAATTGAGCAAAAATTGCTTTCTCTGTTAACACAAATTAAAATTCTAAAGAAGTCGAATTTTAAGTTATTAAGGACTAATCCAATAGTTTAGTTATTTGATTCCTAGCCAAAGTGTTTTTGTGTTTTTAAAAGTTTTTCATGTGTGATATGAAAAGGAAAACAGAACAAAACAAAACCAAAAGGCTGTTAAAAGGTATCTTAATTGACTCAAGTGGCCAGGGAGTAGAGAATTCTAAGCATAGGTCCCATTCACTGTGTTCTGTTTCTATCTAGACAAAATGTGAACCCTCAAAGATAAAATTTAACATACCAGTTAACATACCAGTTACTTAAGAATAGAATTAAGTTACTTAAGAATAGAATTAATTTTAGTTGCCTACCTTCAAAATATGCTTTTAGAAAGCCAAGTATTAGTGTACTAAAATGTACACATAGCCATATTTATCACATAATCAGCCTCTACTGCTTTTGGACTCCACAAGTGTTGGATGATAGAAAAGCTTCCAGGGGATTATTTTGCTTATTTGATGTTTCTGATCATTAATTAATTGACAGATTCATGAATGAATGTATTTGTTTACTTTACATCTGTGTCACTTTTGAACATTTGCATAGACTAGACACTGCTCTAGAAGGGAAGACTGTGACAAAAACAGATAAAATTTTTCAAGGAGCTCACATAGTAACAGATGTGGTTCCACATGAAGAGATAAATAAATAATCACGAATCCAAGACAGGTACGTTACAGAAGTGTGGCTGGATGGCAAGGAGGCCAGGAAGCCTCGAGGTGGATGGTGTGGGAAAATAGCCCGGGGCAGGAGCAGAGCCTCTGGGCCAGGGAACAAGTGAAGAATTTATATTGAAAGTATGGAGACAACAGTGGCTAGATTCTAAAGTCTAAACATAAACTGTTAAGTCTTACCATAAGCCACCATGTTTTGCCATTTTATTTTCATTTAATTACCCCATTGCATCTTGTGCCAACAGCACAGAAAATCAGTGATCTTGATTCCAAGAATTAATGGAGGCTAAAAGTTAAGAGGTAGGAGGTTGAAGGAGACCACACACCATCAATATTTGACTGGAACCTGTTTCCTACATTTATTGTCTCCGTTGAGTAAACATTAGCTAATCAATTTCATCTTTCAATTAGGTTTGGTGAAAGCTTAGCATTTTTCTCCCCTGCCCTGTCATTGGTTTTCTGGAGTTAAATAACCACATGCTACGGAAACGGCTAACTGGCCAGCGAGAGTGAATGACTTCTAAATCCCATTTTAACGGTCCCTTTGAAGCTGTGTGTTGACTCTTTTTAGTTTATTACGGAAGTTTCAGCTATTTCCATGAGAATTTGAAATCATATTATAGAATGCACATACATAAACCTTAATTTGTCAGAAAATCAGGGTTCCCCCCAAGGGAAAAAACATAACACGACTAACCTGGTATGGGGAAATGAGGAAAGTATAGAACAACTCATTTTTAATTAAGGTAAGATTAAAGAGAAGTCGTAAACAGCTTAGGTTTGTGCCTCATCTGTAGATCCACGAGTTCTTAAACATATTTAATGAAAGTCTAGTCATCCAAATTTCTTTTCTTTCTTCTTCTTCTTCTTTAACGCACTCAGTCACTGAGACATTCTATTATTAGTAGTACACTTTTGGAATGTGAATGCTGGTATGAGGCACAAAGAAAACATGGTTTCACTAAAATATGTTTAAAGTATAAATAGCAATATAAACTGATGTTTAGAAAGTAGTATGATTATAACATTTTTAAGACAAGGATCCCATGGGCGCCTGGGTGGCTCAGTGGGTTAAGCCACTGCCTTTGGCTCGGGTCATGATCTCGGGGTCCTGGGATCGAGTCCCACATCGGGCTCAGCAGGGAGCCTGCTTCCCTCTATCTCCCTCTCTGCCTGCCTCTCCGTCTGCTTGTGATCTCTCTCTGTCAAATAAATAAATAAAATCTTTAAAAAAAAAAAAAAAGACAAGGATCCCAACTGATTTGGTTTTGCATATTAGTATTTAAAACCCAATATGTACTTAAATATTAGTTTGCTATTATGCTACTCTTTTAGATTTGGCCTCTACCCCAATGACTGCATAGTGGGGACAAGGGGACTTTCAGCTTATACTTTTATTGTGCACCAAGTGTATACCAGACACCATCCTTAGCACTGGGCATAGAATGATGAATAAACCAGACTGAAATTATTGCCCTCTTGAGCTTATTTTCAAGAATTCTGGGGGCATCTGTGGGGCTCAGTGGGTTAAAGCCTCTGCCTTTGGCTCAGGTCCTGATCCCAAGGTCCTGGGATCCAGCCCCGCATCGGGCTCTCTGCTCAGCGGGAGCCTGCTTCCCTGTCTCTCTCTGCCTGCCTCTCTGCCTACTAGTGATCTCTCTCTGTCAAATACATAAATAAAATCTTAAAAAAAAAAGAGTTCTGTTGGGCTTTTAGGACTTTCCTGTCTTTATCCTCTTTCCTGTACTACCACTAAAACTCAAGACATTTCATGCAGCTAAGCTTTGTACATGTATCCAGAAAGGAAGATGGGCAGTGAGTACTGGGTGGTGTCGACGGCAATGAGTTTCATATTTACATACCACAGCTCCTAATTGCATTCTTTAATAATTAAAATTACACACACACACACACACACACACACACACACAGCACCCTAGGTGAATAATGTAAAATTCATGATTCCGGTTTTGAATCAATTCTCTTTTGTTTCTCCCTTTGAGCTTTGGGGAATTTATTAGACTGTGTAAAGAAGATATCGAACACATGTACTATAAAATGTTTTCAATAGCTTGTTATTTGAGCTAATAAAAGCCATTTCAACAAAAATGCATACACTTCAAATACTTTATAATATCAATGTCTATGTGAATAAAGTTGAATGAGTAAAATTGGATGTGTACATAGTGGTATTTCTGTAAATAATTAACATTAATCCTTTGACAGTAACCTTAATCATTTGGATCAATATTGTAAGTATGCTATGGATTTCCCTGCTAAAACCGCCAGCATTTTTTTTTTTTTTTCATTTGCACACTATTTGCCAAGGAACCAACTTTGACTGAATGGAGAAACCCGAGTTTTGGGGTGGGGATAAGAAGGAAAGACACAAAGGATGGAATCTGCAGAGCCACTGCCCATTCTGCTAAGAGGAAGTTTATTGGTTTACAGCTCTTTTATATGATTCAAAGACAATACAATCACGTGGAAGTCACCTTGATCATTGCATTTACAATTCAATAGAACAATCAACATAACACAGTACCCGTAAATAAGTTTTTCTCATTCAGCACTTTTACACTATCTTGAATGAGATCAACTAGCTTAAGGGCAAATCTACTTCTCTAGGCCCACTCCCTGCAATGTGGTTTCCGTGCCTCTGGAAGCTATGGTCATGGCAGAGCTTTAAGGCTGAAGGTCGGTGGGTAGGGCTGGTTTCTGACCTTGCCCTAAGTTGACAAGGACCCTGTCAGCTGGCTGTCTGGTCACTGCAACTATTTATTAGTCGGCTTGGGCCACCATAACAAAACACCATAGACTGGGTGGCTTAAACAACAGAACTGTGTTTCTCACAGTTCTGAATACCTGAAGTCCAAGGTCAAGGCAGGTTTCATTCGGAGACCTCTTCTTTTGGCTTGTAGGTGGCTGCTCTGCACTGCTGAGCTCATATGACCTCATTTTTGTGCACATGCAGGAAGAGAGAGAGAGCAAGTTCTCTAGTGCCTCTTCTTATCCCATCATGAGGGTACTAATCCCAACCTTCATGTGCATCTAACTCTGTTTACTTCCCAAAGGTCTTATCTTCAAATACTGTCATATTGGGAGGTAGGGCTTCAAATATGAATGTTGGAGGGGAACACAAATATACAGTCCATAACGCACCAGTTAGTTTCATAGCAACCTATAAATTTAAGACTAATATTCTAGTAGAGGAGGTTGGGCCTTAAACAAATATTTCATTAGATTTCGAGAATAATCAGTTATTGATGATACCACCAAAAGAATTTTCAGAAGTCTACCCAAAGCACTTACAGCTTCTCTTTACAATATTGAGCAGGCCAATGCATGTGTCTCTATCCCCTGCCTCTGTCTAGGCGGGCTGAGGAAAGGCCTTTCTAGAGAATTTGCCACCAAGTCTCCCTTAGTAAATGCATAATAGCCCCCACACAGAGCTTTACAGGGCCTACTAGAAAGAGATTCAAGATACATGCACTCTGTCAGTTCTCCTCTTTGGGGAGCTATGGCTTTGAATTGGGTGGGCTTCTAAGAGAGTCAGCTTAAAAAGAAAGATGCAAGGGAGTCCATGGGGCCTGCAGAGATACAGCCGGTGAGTAGATGCGATGCGTGATAGGCAGCTTCTGAGAAGGCTCTCAGTGATGCCTGTTTCCCGGTGTTCACATCCCTGCGTGTGGCCTAGACCCAGAGATTTGTTTACAATGACTAGAATATAACAAGAGATGTTACTTTTGAAGTTAGGTTACAACAAATCATGCATTCGTATCTTAGTTTGTCAGATTTATTTCTAGCTCACATCCAGGTAAGTTCAGCAGAGGGTTAACCATTCTTCACCGTGTAGGAACGTTCTGTGTTCCTGCATCAGTGGGCACTGAAATGGCTAGACCACACCCATCATCTTCCCTACTGCACACACACACACACATGCACATGCACACACGCACTAGTTATGGTGATAAAAAAGACAGTTCTCAGAATATACAAGCAATCTGCCCACCACTACACATTCTAAGAAGAAGCGGTAGAATTAGGTAATGATCTTCATTATACAGGCAGCATCAGATGTGTGATTTGTGGGCCTTTCAGTGAAAAAGACAAGTCAAAAGTGATGCAAGCAGGAAAATAACAACTTATGGCTATTCATTTTCTCTTAATAGCACCAGAAGGGCAAGCATGAAAATTGACCTTAATGATAGATAGGATTATATTTCAGTATGCAAAGGAGAAAGCGGTAGGATTACTACCCCCTGGCGCCTGGAAGGCTTACTCAACTCTCCTGCTGTCTCATTGGAGAAAAGTCATCATACTTTATAGAAAAGCTGCTTACCTTAGTGTAAGGACCTATTTAGCCAGAGGTTTCCATCCAGGTTAAACAAAAACCTTGTTGTTTAACCCTTAAACTGTCCCTGCTCCGCTTCCCCCAGGGGACTTACTTAAAAACAAGTCCCAGAAACCAGCCCCAGGTAACAAAGCCCAAATATGAGGGTGGGTCAGGCCAGGTGGGGACATCGGATCAGTGGGGGGGGTGCATACTGTCTCCCTAGTTACCAAGGAGTATGGGCCCCGCCCTCTGGGCACCTTTGGGTACCAATTCTGACCAAGGTGATAGGCTAATTCAAATATCTACTAGGGTAAATTGTAATTCAATTGATCACTTATGTGTGACCTAACATGACTGTGCAGCTTTCTCTGTGTGTTACAATTTCATTGGCCACCTGTGCGTGGCCAGGTCCAACCACATGGCTTTTGCCCTTAAAAGCTAGTCTGTGAAGCAGAGAGAGGTCACCCTCTCTGTAACAGGTGCAGCCGGGAATGTTAGGTTTGATTCTCGATGCTTGGAGTGAAATAAAGCTTTGCTTGACCTTTGCTTTGTATCGGTCTCGCTCCATTAACCACAGACCCATTACTTGGGGACCCAACACTTAGCTCTTCTGTGATTCTCAGCAGCCTGATCTGAGAAGCTAAATAAACCAACTTTGGTCTCTGTTTATATCTTCTCTAAAGGCATTCTGTATTCTACATATGACTTCTTAATTCAAAAAAGGGAAAATTTATCAGTAGGATATCTGGATTTGGGGTTTCTTAATGAATAATTCAAAGAAGAAAAATTCACAAGCAAAACTCTTAATCTGGGCCTGTCCTGCTGTGTTCCCTTTTTTAAAATTTCCTTTTTTTTTTTTTTTTTTTTTAAGAATTACAGTCCTATATTTTATTTCTGGCTATTTTTTACATGGAGGCTTTTACACATGGAAAATGGAATGTCATGAGAAGGCAACTTAATCTACCTAGCAAGCTCAGAAGACTATGTAGTAGGCATTGTCCAGGATGGAAAGACATCCAGTCACTCTGAGGGGGATTGCTGTCTACGCAGAGATAAAAGCCAACAATACAAGCACTGTAATTGAGCACCAAAGCAGGGCTTTGGTGAATCCTTATAGATAGTGATAGTGATAGATAGATAGAGAGAGAGAGAGAGAGAAAGATAGACAGAAATAGATAGATAGTGGTGACTATTCCCAGGAGTGGAGACCAGAAAACTATGAATCTTTTTATGTGCCCCAATTTGAGATGAGAGGAGGATTTACTATTTTAACAAGTATTAAAGAAGGGACCTTCTCTGTCAGAGAGAAGACTGTGACAGAAGCAAAGAGTGTTTGGAAGTTAGTCAGTGGTCGATTAAGAGTAGGTTTGTAAGGCAGATTCCAGCCTCAGAAGATCATGCGTGGCCCAGACAGTGGTAGAATCCATCTGGGAAGGAAGCAGATTTCAGGAAGATGAGTGTGGTTACACTGTGAAGGATAGATTAAAGGGTGGAAAGTTAGAAATCCGTTAAGACACTATTGCGATATACCTCCCAAGAATTGATAAAAAAGTAGAGAGAAAGAGAGGAAGGAAGGAAGGAGAATGAACTAGACTAATGCTATAAAAAGAGAATTGGAATGTGACTAGAATAAATTATTTGAGAGATAGCGAGGAAATGGAAATACAGAACTGTTCTACCTAAGATGACTCAGGATTCTAGATTGATGGTGATCTTCACAGCCAAGACAAAATACAGGAGGAAGTACAGATTTAAAGAGAAAGCTTAGTAAAAAATGGAAATACCTATAGAAATTTCATGCAGAATTATTGCAGGGGACTGATTCTTCTATGTCTCTGAAATATTGGACAGAGAAGTATGGGCTAATACGAATGTGGTGATCATCGTCTTGCCACCTGGAGACAGAGAAAGATAGCTGGACATGTAGCTTTAAATAAGAATTGGAAGAGATAGGGAAAAATCATCTGCTGTGTGGCAAATGTTTTAAATTAATTGGACACAAGAGCAGAGGGATTGAAGAACCAGAATAATACAATATAATGGAATTCAGAAAAAAAAATAAGTAAAACTTAAAGAGCGGAAAATCGGTGATACAAAATGCGATAGAGGGAACAAAGAGAAGTGTCACTGAGAAAATGCTATTAAATTTAATCAGGAGTGACTTTATAAAAAATATTTTTGAGGGACGCCTGGGTGGCTCAGTTGGTTAAGCAGCTGCCTTCGGCTCAGGTCATGATCCCAGCGTCCTGGGATCCAGTCCCACATCGGGCTCCTTGCTCCGCAGGGAGCCTGCTTCTCCCTCTTACTCTGCCTGCCACTCTGCCTGTGCTTGCTCTTGCTCTCTCTCTTTCTCTCTGACAAATAAATAAAAAAAATATATATATTTTTGAGTATAACTGACTTACAATGTTACTTTAGTTTCAGGTGTATAGCATAGTGATGCAGCAAGTTTATAGACTATGCCATGTCCCCCACAGGTTTAGCTACCTTCCGTCACCACGCAACACTATCACAATACCAGGGATTGCATTCCTTCTACTGTGCCTTTTATTCCCTTGACTTTGAGTCATTCCACGACTGAAAGGCTGTGACTTTCAGTACATGTTCCAGTGGGTGAGACAGTGATGAGACAGATGATGAAGGAGAATCCAATTACAAGGGCTCACAAAGACCATTTAGTTAAAGTGGATGCAGGAGGACTGGCTTATTTCACCAAGTCTGCTGGTGAAGTAAAAAAGATGGAAAGCTATAAAGAAAGGTAATTAGAAGAGGCAGATGAACATGTGAGCAGGTTTATAGGTAAAGAGGATAAATCAATCCATCAGGGAGATGAACAGAATGAATAAATGAACAACACATTGTTCTAGGCAGGAAGGTACTCAACAGAAGTATGCAGACACTTTGACCTTGGCATTCCTAAAAGGGACAGTCTTCCTCTGAGGAGGTGAGAGTGAAAGAAGAAAGACAAGAAAAAATACAAAGACACTCTTAGGAGAGCAGGGAAGTCAAGAGATCAGGTACCAGGTGGTCTTGATCATTTCAGTGAGTTGTCAATGAGATCATCTGTTCTGTTAAAATGTATGGCTCCAGGGAGGGTCGGGGACTTTAAGATGTTGAAGAAAGTTTGTGTCAGTTGTTAGAGCGAGTGAATCATATAGAGTCCAAAGCGGAGTTTGAATCACTTTCATTTCTAACGAAACCAGTAAATCGAGAGACTTTTCCCCACCTCCCAGCCATCCTCTTCTGTACAGATAGGAGTGAAGGAACCAGGTAATGAGGATGTCACTGGGCTAAAATTAGGGGAAATAAGTGTGGGCCCTGCAGGAAGCAGTACAGTGCAAGAACCTTCTCAAACTTCTAATAAATTTTAAAAAGAAGTTGTAAACTGGGATGAAAGAAAAGTGGAATCAAATGGGCATGACGGATTACTACAACATGGAGACATCAAAGGCATAAGGATCCCAATAAAGACTCAAATGAGGCTGTCTGTGCATCATGGAGGAGCCAGTGGTAGTTAGGTCTCAGCCCTGCTCAGAATCCCAAAACTCAATGAGAAGTAAGGGTTGACATAACGGGGGTGTGGACATGCCAATAAATGGGTGCACTGGTGTGAACATGGAGGTCACCGGAGTTCAATAGCTTTAAGACGTGTGAGAGCACAGCTGGAGTGATGACAGTCGAAGGCAGAGAATGAGGTTGTGAACCAGGTGACTAAGTGAGCGAAACTTCATCAGCACTCACCAGGCCAAACAAAAATGAAGGAGGTCAGCAATTTAATGATCAAGTTAGCTGTTTATTTTCTTTTAGGTGGGGCCTGTTTTAACCATGTTCTGTGTCAGTTTTGGGCTGCGTCCATGGGTTTCATACAAATTCAGACATGCTTAACACATTTTATGGAAACAGGATCATGCATGGAAGCATCATGATTGCTAGTCCGATCTGGACAGTGTTTTGTTCATATCTTGGGGCCTCATTTATAGATGAATGTTATACCTTCAAACAAATCCAATATAGACCACACAAGATCCAGAGAAAACTCACAATCATTATTGTATCGGAGATGTATTTTCCTAGGAAAGAAAAGAATCAAGACAGAAACGACAGAAACATTTTTTGAGTCTGGTCTTTTATGTATAAGAGAAATTAGATTTAGTAATCGTGATTCTGGAGGCTGGGACTAGGATAAATGGATGGAATTTATTGAAAAGCAAATTTTGACTTAATGAAAGTCCTTTGACTTTTGTTAATGACTGACCCTGAATGGAAATTGCTTCTTCTTGAAGTAATGAGTCCACACTATGGAAAGTATTCTCAGTAGACAATTCTTGCATATATTGAGGTCCACAGAAATCCACAATTGATATGGCCTGGAGCTTGTTAGAAATGCAGATTCTCAGGCCCCATCCAAACCTGCATTTTAACACAATGCCTTTTTAACAGCATCTCTAGGTGACTGACCCTGTAAAGCATTCATCTAGAGGACTTTCCTGCATTGGGAGACAGCTGGTCTACAGAAATTATAGTTCCTTCCCATTCTAGGACTTTTGCCATATATTTTGATTCTGAAAGTAATTCTTGCCTTCCTTGGCTTATCTCTAAGATTTTCAAACCCCCCCCCCCTCAAAAAAAAAAGCCTACTGGAATCTGATTCTTTAAAGTTTAACTTTGTAAGATTATTTTTATATGGCATCACACCAAAGTTCGTGTACATAGTAAGAATTCTGAAATGTTGCTTTTTGAAAATAAAAATTTTTGGTACCTCATGAAAGCTATAACTGAAATTTTGTTTTGGCAATGCACTGAAAACAAAAACATCTGAACACCCCTGTGGCATTCTGCTTCCTTCCTGATTATTCAGTGATGAGTCCTGGGGTGTGTGTGGATTTTTTCTTTTACTGAGGATTCATTGTAACTGCTTAGTGAAATAGTGCTTGTGATGAGTGATAGGAAGGATTGCTATAATCTTGCTTGTGTCTTGTTCTTGTTTTGGCCCCTCCATTTGGGAAACAAGTTCAATGTGTCTTATTTTTATTACTGTGCTTTATCTAGGGTTGTGGAATTTTCCTCCTCAGACAACTCAAGCTTTGTTTCACTTTTAAATGCCTGCTAACAGTAATAGACAGTGAATCATTTATCAACAGAGAGAAGAAATTGATAAACTGTGGTAGTAATTATTTTTATTTTTATTCTTTGTTCAGAAAGCACATTCCTTGAGTTTTTTTCTCTCTGAATGGAAAGAATTTTTAATTAGCATAAATATGATACAGCTCCCATCAAAATGAATAGGGCTTTGAGCTTACAAATCTCTGTCATGCCCTGATATTGTTTTGTGTGTGCACAATAACCGGACTTTACAAAAACTCTCTACAGTCAGCAATGGTACATCATAATTTACAATGTCTCCATTCCAAAGGGAGTTTTATCACTACTTAGGAAAGTAGCTGATTTATGGCAAGCGGCGACAAGCAAGAAATCATGGTTTTTAGAGTGGAAAAAACAATAGCAGAGTTTATTGTAAAGTTCCTCTCTTTAAATTGGGGAAAATTTTGCTATTTGTGATGAATAATACACTTGGCAACCTAACTGAAGCCTTGTTATGTCAAATTATCTTTTGTCTGATGTCCATCACATTATGGACAAAAACAATTTTTAAAAATTGTTGAAGTGTGGTTCTCCTTGCTTCACAAATATTTAATAATATTTTTATATGTGAGCCCCAAATATGACAGTGATTCTTTTGTGTGTTTAAAATCCTCAAGCCCTGCTAAGTTTTTTTTTTTTTTTTAATTTGCCATTCCCTTCTTTGTCTTTTTCTTACTTGTTCCCACTGACACATTTCTACATTTTATATTTTTCTCTTTTAAAATAGGTCTAGCCCTCTACTTGAAGCTATAAGAAAATGTCAACACAAATCCCTCAATAGTATGGAAATACACTTAACAATTTTGGAGAAAAAAATGGTTTTAAAAACTTGCTGCTTTAGGATGCCTGGGTGGCTCAGTTGGTTAAGCAGCTGCCTTCGGCTCAGGTCATGATCCTAGCGTCCTGGGATCGAGTCCCACATCGGGCTCCTTGCTCGGCGGGGAGCCTGCTTCTCCCTCTGCCTCTGCCTGCCACTCTGTCTGCCTGTGCTCGCTCTCTCTCCCTCTCTCTCTCTGACAAATAAATAAAATCTTAAAAAACAAAAAAACAAAAAAACCTTGCTGCTTTAACTGACTTTAATGCGCTCTCAACAATTTATGACATTTTATTTGTTTATAAATTCTGTTTTCTCTGGAGTAAAACATCTTTTTGTAATCATTTCTTATTCAACTCATAGGATTTGCAATAGCACCCACATCTTCCACTAATATGTTTTTCTAGATGTATTTCCCTTTCCTCTCGTTTTCTTCGGTACGTTGCCCTCTAGTTTCTTGGAGCTGCCGACTCTCTATCCACCTGTTGGCCTACTTCACCTTGATGTCCTTCTTGACAGAATTCCCCTTTACTTAAATGTCCCTCTTCCATAGCATATTCATGTTTCAAGACCCTTGTCCAATATATGTTATTTTCCTATTTCAGTGGTATTTCAGTTGGGAATTCTGTTTGCCTGTTCTCAGAGCTTATGATACTCTCCTTCCCTAGAAAGTCCTCAAAACTTGGAAGATTCAGCTGAGTCTCTCCAACCTTCCATGGCTATGCATGTGTTTATTCACTCATCAATCCAAGGTTTTCTTCTGTATTTATTATTGCGTCCATTAATGTATTGTATGAGTGTGAGAGGTTTGTGGAAGCCATTTCCTACAAAAAAAGAAAGGATTTTGTACCATTGATCCCTGCAAAGTGTAATGAAATTGGAAGATTCAGCTGAGTCTCTCCAACCTTCCATGGCTATGCATGTGTTTATTCACTCATCAATCCAAGGTTTTCTTCTGTATTTATTATTGCGTCCATTAATGTATTGTATGAGTGTGAGAGGTTTGTGGAAGCCATTTCCTACAAAAAAAGAAAGGATTTTGTACCATTGATCCCTGCAAAGTGTAATGAAATTTATGGTAGGTGACACATGCATAATCCTGCCCAGTGGCTCTGGAAAATGAAACAAATGTCATAGAAACATATTTATCTGCCATTGATGAAATTTGTCACGTTATCGTTTGAAGCCATACAAACAAAATGTATGTGCAGTTGGTCTATCAGTATTTTTCTTTTATTAGTAGTAGTGCTTTCCCTTTGTGAGAGAAGGACATACAAGGACAGAATCCACATCAAAATGCATTAAAGTAAATGCCAGATATTCTTCACCTGTACTGTCCTCCTTGTAACTAATTCCCTCAGAGTTCTAGAAACACCAAGAAGGAGAATGTGGCTATGATCAAAGTAAAACAAAAAGGGTTTTGATTTGGCTTACTTAACAAGGCTCCTCTCTTCCAAGAGTTGATAGATGGGAATGTCTAATTCATGGCAGAATTGACAAAAACAAGATCATACTAAATGTATAATATCCCTCTATCATGCTAAGACTTATCAGTTATTGCCCTGAAAGAGAAGACTCTAAAATTCATTTTGTATTGTCAATAATGTCATTTTACCTCATTAACAGCTGCCACAATATTTTAACACTCTTGTGTTTTTCAACTACAAGAGGTATAGTCATAAAAATATTACCATTTATTGAGTTCTGTATCTCCTGCTTGGTATCTCCAATCTTTCATTCCTGTCTCCATTTCATATCAATTCTGAAAAGCAGGCATTCTTGTCACCATTTTATAACTAAGTAAGTTGAGAAGTAGAAAGGTTATGAACTGCACCCAGGACTACGTGGTTAGAAAGTGACAGACATAAATTAGGAGTCTAGGAATGTCTAATTCCAATCAAACATGGCTTTTCACTGTACAAAACACTGACTCTTACAGGAAAACACAACACTTAATGTCTATGAGCCACAAGAGCTAATCCCATAGGAACACTGGATCTCCGGGTCTGGAACTACAGGTTAAGTTCAGTTTATAAGTATAATGTGAAATTGGCATTTGTGGAATAATTTTAAAAGCTTGAAAAATACTTCTTTGGTAAATTTTTCCAAAATTTCTTACTCAAAAAAGTAAATTATATTTGATTTTTCCTAATCGAGCTCCTAAGGCTTGTCTATAAAAGAAGGGATTCCTATTGGCCTGTTCTATAAGTCTGTAATGCAGAATGTGGCTAGGATTTAGTACCATCTTGTTTTCCTTTAGTGCCAGTATTACAATGTTCCTTATTACAAGTTTAAATAAATTTGTTAATTTTTTGCCTATTGGGTGATTAGATTCTCACTGACAGAAGGTTGAGTTCACATTATGACTATAATACTGATTTACAATAATTTCAGCAGATATATTCTTTGTATTAGTTTCCAGAGTACCTGTCCAGTTCATTTATTTCATTTTTAAGTGAAGTGTTCTTCTTGGTTGCACATCTGCCAAACTTTGAACTCTGTACTTAAATTAAAAAGGGATAAAATCTTTTTAAAAAATGACTTGTCGTTCTCATCATTGGAAGTCATGCAAAAATGCAGTGGAAATCACCTTGGAGTTATTTCAACCAGGAAAGTCAGAAGATTGTAATAATGAAAGAAGTGAAAGTGTACAATAGATAGTCAAGCCAAGAAGACAAGGTAAGAGTTATAGAACCCAATGTAACCAAAGAAACCTGGGGAAAAAATAGGTATGTTAGCCAGAGTGGCCGGTAAGTAGGACCTGAATGTAAAGCTAAGGTCCCTCTGGAGATCTCCTATAAATTTCTTGTTTAGAAAATTTGTCTCAAGGTGAGAACAAGATGAGAATAAATAGGGATAGGAACTGCCTATTCCTGGCAGGTCGTGGAAATAAACCATGTTCCAACTTCACAGATCCCAAACATGGGCCTTTGATTTTACTCAAAGAGAATGATCTGGACATACACAAACTGATATGCAAAATTCTTATGGGAATGCTTGTAATATTACAAATATCAAAGTATATTTGTATATATTTGTAATATATATATTTGCAGAATTGCAAATATCAAAGTATATCACAATATATTTGTGTGTGTGTGTGTGTGTGTGTATATATATATATATATATATTTGTAATATTATAAATAACAAAGTATATCACTATGGCCAGAGTTTTTTTTTTTTTCCCCCCTACAGGGATGTAAATGAAAGGCTAAATATAAACAGAGAGTTGACTGAATGTAATGGTAAATAGGATAGAAAAGTGCCTGACCTTACTCTTTTAATAGGTTAAAACTGACAATGGATAAGTATATCATCACATAAACAAGATGATTTTAGATTGTTTTCAGGGTTATAATGAAATAAATTGTAGCGGATATGATAGTCAATGGGGAGAGGAGATTTGTCATTTTAATTTGTTTTTTTTCTCTAGATCAGCCTTCTCTAATGAAGCCATTTACCTAAGACCTAAAAGATGAGAATGGGTCAACCATATCACAAGGGAAGACTATTATGGAAGAGTAAAGATCAAACCCTCATCTATAGTTGTTGATGCCAGATTGTTACTTTCAGAGTCTAAGAGAACCTTTTTGGCACTTCTAATGGTAAGTAGAAAAAAAACCCCAAATATACATACATTATATAAATATAATTTTATAATCATATATATGTACTTTATATATGATTATATATATTAATGTATTATATATAATCATTTATACTTTATATATAATTATATATTAATGCATTATATATAATCTTATACATACGCTTTGTATATAATTATATATATTAATGTATTGATATATATATAATTATATATAAAGCGTATGTATATGATTATAACATTATATTTATATAATTTTATCTTCTTTCCCACCATCACAAACATCACCACCATTGCCAGTCACAACGTGAAGTTAATAATTTTTAGTCTATACCAAGGAGAACTGACTGCCCAGGGTGCTACTAGGGTGGGTGTACCAAAGTTGAAAAGCTACCAAAGTAGTTACTTTTTTTTCCTATTTTAGAGCAAGTGAAAAAGGTTTCTAATAGAGATAACTAACTGTTATCTTGTCTGTGACTTACATATGTGTGAACTCAAATAGAGGAATTGTGTATGGCTCTTAGTTTGGTTCCATATAAAAATTTTTTGTTCTAAGTTGGTCTAAAGTTATTTGAAAGTAAACTTTTCATATCATTTTTAAAATGTTACCTATAAAACACATATGATACATAGTCAAAACTTCTTGAAGAGATAGACCAAAGAAATACTTAAGAACATATTGGATTTTTTAAAAATAAAATGATCTGCAACTTGAGGAATATGAAGAGTGTTGAAAAGAAAAATTGTTAGGAACTTTCATTCATTATATTACTTGTCACTACTCATAGACTTGCAAACAATCTGGTATTGGAGGAATTTTCTGAGAAATGAATAAGATATTTCAAAAGTTTTATCAGTGAATTATTAACATTGAAAAGGGAGATTAAAATCCTGGAATCTGATATTGATGCCTTTATCATCTAAAGGAAAATTTATGCCAGGAGGACGATACTTCTTCATTAGGATTTCAGAACATATTTTTCCCTTGGAATTTTTCCCTTCTTATTTTCCTCCTCCAGAAAATATGTTTCTAAAACACCTCTCAACTTTGCATTTAATGAACAATTAAAGCTGCTTTATCTTGTCTCTCTTTTCGTCAGATTTATAACCTAATACATTATCAAAACATTAGAAATATTAAACTTATAATGTGTCATATGTTCTATATATTAAATAAACTTCCCTAATTAGTGAATTATTTGTTATATTTTATGGCACTTTACTGATTTATTAACTTACTGTTGTGTTTCATCAGAAAGGACTCTGAATTTAATAGATTTAGTGTATAATCCCAGTTTGCTTGATTAATTTATCTAACTAATGCCGGTTTTGAAATTCTTATGTAAAAATGAGGAGATTGCATGATATGACTGCCCTGATTCCGGTGACTTTTAAAGCCTCTGATTCCTAAATCATATGAGGATGATAAACAAAAATTCAGAGAATTTGCTTGGGTGTGGTTGAGTAACATTACATTTGGCATCTCCCTGCAGTACATCAGAGTGTTTTATTTTCGTTAACATCTTTAATAGGGAAAACACAATTTATTTGTGAACATAAATCTTACTAATAAATGCTACTTTAAAAGTAATAGCATAAGCACTGAGAAATTAGCTAAAGAATTTTAAATTAGGAGGAAAAAAGTTGGTTATTCAAAAAAGATAAAGAAATTCTTGTGTATCTAAAGAAATCCCAACCAGATAACAGAAGTTTTGGAAAACATTATTGGATATAGGAACATAAAAGTAAAAAGAAAGAGTATGTCACTTATAAATTATAGTAAAATATTCTGAGACAAAGTTACTATAATTCTAGGCCACAGAGACAGATACTGTATAATCCTGCCAAATTTTATAACCAATAAGCTTTGTGATTCAGAGTTCTAGAAGGGCAAGTTTAATATATATAAACAGATAATGTGGAATTTTGACTTTTTAGAGTTATTAACTGAAAAATTATCAGATAAATATATTTTTCACCAACAGATTATTGTAGCGGCTATTAACGAGAGGTAGAAGTATGTGCCAAGCACTGCAGTGAGCATCTTACATGCATTCCCTCATCCAATTCTGCAAAAATCTATATAAGGATTTGTGATATTATTATTGACATTTTACAGATGAATAAATTGAAGTCATACAGCCAGGAAGTAGTAGAGAAGATTTAAACCCAGACAGCCTTACTCCAGAGCCCTTACTTTTTAAGCACTTTGTCTATGATTCTTTGTTGGGCCAGTATTTTGTAATTATCATACATTAGTGAATAGAAACAGAATTGGTCAGCTTGGAACACATTTTGCAAAGCAGGACTTCATTAGAGTTGAATTTTAACAGATACTCAGGTATCTGTTAAATGTGAGCTCTGGTACCTCACATTTCCATTGGATTTTAAATGTAGGCTCCAAAAATGGTGCCATTGACAGCACATTGTTTTTTGTGAGTAGGCCAAAAAATTTGTTCTCTGTGCCGGTGTTTTCCATTTTTGATGATGATTGATTGCTTTGAGTTTAAATCACTTTGTGCTGAAAAATCAACCAATCAACTCAAAGCAATAGCTACTGAAATAAATAATTTTAGTCCTACGTAGTATTAAATGTCTTTTGCTTGTTTAAGTTTTCATCATAACCCACAAGTACTATGACCATCACTTATTATCACATGCCCCAAACCAGTAACCATCATTCTTCTATTTCTCAATAGTATTCTATTTCTCAATGAGTTTTAGGGAGCCATCACAACTAATATTCTAAAGTTGGTTTATCAGTTTGGCTCAAATTCTCATTTTCAGAGATACCAGACAGTAAAAAATTACTTGCTTAAGTTATAATAATAGTTATTCTTGTTGTAAGTATAATAAGCATTACTATAATTTAAGAAAACTAAGATTTGCTTGATTTTTGAGCTTACAGAGCACCTTTACATGCATTATTTCACTGATCTTCTTGAAGCTTCTGTGACTAGGTAGAACAGGTGTGACTATAATATAACTACCACTGGAGAAGTTGGTGATTTTTCTTAAGCTTATATAAACTACAAACAGAGGACAGGGATTCAATTGTAAAACTTTCATTCTTCTTATATTACATTAGCACACTCTTTTCCTTTATAAAATAATTATAAATACTTGCATATTCTCAAGGTTATAACATATAATGAATACCCATACATTCAAAGCCTATCTTAAGAAAGAAGGCATGATTTAAACAATTGATGGACTCAACATATTCCTCCACAAATTATTTATTCATTTATCTTTCAGTGGATATTTTTGTCTTTCAGGTGATGCAACATGTGGGCTTAAGTGGGTAGGAGAAGAATAAATGTCCCTATATTTTTATTTGAACATATATAGAGAGAGTAGAAGCCTGTAGAGAATTCACATTTCCAATTTTGTTTGGTGCACCATGTTGCCCTTATAGATACTGTTGTTCTTTGTTGTCAGCAATACTTACAGTTTGTGTGTGTGTGTATGTGTGTGTATGTCTGTGTGTGTGTGTAAGAGAGAGAGAGAGAGAGGAGGTAGGATTTTTTTTTTTAATTTGGCCAATTTTATGCATGGGGAATAAAGATTTTTTTTTCTTACGATGGTTTTTATTTACATATTTCTGATTACTGAGGAAACTTAACCTATTTTCAAATAAACACACGCATGCTACACCTTTTCAATTTCTTCCTCTAGGAAATGCCTGTACATAGTCTTCAGTTCTCTTTTTCGATGGCATGCTTTTTAATCTTATTGATTCATGGGCATTCTTTACAATTTTTGGATAAAATCCCTTGCATATTATGTTTTATTCATATTTTTCCCAGTGTTTGGCTTTTATGTTCACTTACATATTGCTTTTTTTTTTGCCTTTTTTCAAGAGTAGAAACTTTTTTAATGTCTAATTTTTTTAATCTTTGTTTTTCTTGTTTTTAGCTACTTATACCTTGTTTAACATTTCCCTTCCCTGAGACAACAGAGTTATTCTCATACACAATTTAAAAATTTTAAAGGTTTTTTCTTATCAATTTTGTAGATAAATGGAAATACAAGTGTATTCTGTTACCTTACTAGTATCAGTTATTCATTCTAATAGTTTTTATCATGAAAAAGCTTTAAAGTTTTGACATGTACTTTTACTTTTAAATGGATTTATGTGTGTATATCTTGTAGATATGAATCCAATTTAATTTATTGTATAAATAACTGTCCTAGCACCATTGATTGAATAGCATACCCTTTTCTACAGATTTGGTTTCCTCTATCACAAAACCGATATATCACAACAAAGTGAGTTTATTCTACTCAACTTATTTCTATCAATGATATAACTGTATTTATATCTACCTGCATATTTTGCAATTTCTATTTCCTTCTTTAAGCTTGTTTAAATGTCCCTCTTTTCCTTCTTTGTTACAAGTAAAACATTTTTTTTACTTACTGAAATTTTAACACGCTATCTTAACCAATCTAAAATAAATTAATGTTTCCACCTTTCTTTAAAACCCCCCCAATGGATGTTCTACATTTCATTAATTTGACAGTTTTTGCATCTGAATGACTATAAATATTACTACTCAAAAGTGGTAACAGAGTAATTGAAATCCTGGTGATGAGTGACACTATTGAAGTCAGAACCACCATCCTCCCACCCCCCCACAAAAAAATTCTGTATTCCGGACCTCTTTTTGAAACTCTTCATGAGTAAAATATGACCAGAAATGTTTGATGTAGTATCCTGTATGCATCCTTCAAAGTAAAAAGTAGTGTTTCAAAGTGGAAGAATTTATTTTATGTGTGTTTTCTAAAAGACTATAAGAGTTTCAGCAAAAGAAAATTTGTGTAATTGTTTCATTTTGCAACATCCTTGGAGAATCCCTGGATAAGCACATTGGTTATGGCCAGGCTTCCTTGCTGTTGTCTGGATCATCTGGATCTCAATCTTGAATACAGAGGAAGTTTAGTGTTGGTTTGGGCTATCAGGGAGGACTTGGGAATGTTGCCTTGTTTGTGGGCTACTATTCCTCCGAGCAAATATCTCCCAAATCACCTATTTTAAGTAAAGGGTTGAGAGGTTCATCCAATATCATGCTTTAATTTGTCACAGTGTAAATCATTGACAATCTTTAGAACCATAGTTATACTCAGGAAGTCTATCAATAACCTCTAAAGGATGGAATTACAATAGTATTTAAATATAAGGAAGTCTGTTAACTTTTCTATTGCAGTTGAAGCTAGTTACCACAAACATACCAGATTAAAAAAACAAATTACCTCATATCTTTGTTAGTCCATATATCTGGGAAGGCTCACTGGATCCTCTGCTTAGGGTCTTCCAAGGCCAAATCCAACTGTGACCAGGGCCATACTCCTTCCTGTAGGTTTTGTGGAAGAATTTGTTTCTGAGCTGGTTCAGACTGATAGCCAAATTCAGTTGCTTGTGGTTGTAGGACTGAGGTCCCATGTTCTTTGTTGGCTATCAGCTGGGAACAAGCCTTTTAGAGGCTGCCAGCATTCCTTGTAATGCTATCCAGGTGATGCCCTCAGTGCCAGGGGTCTAATTCCTTTCATACTTTGAATCTCTCTGACTTTCCATTTTGATATCATAAAACTATATTATTTTTATATTCTTGATTCACACTTTGAGAACTTCTTCTTTGTATAGTGGCTCTTGGCTCTATGATTCTTCTATAGTTTTTTTTCTTTTACTTCAATAATAATTATATCCATGCAATTGATCCATATTAATGCATGTTTCTTGGCCTTATTTGTTTCTTTTTTTTTACCTCTGTATTGTTTTTTAATGAATATATAACAAAATATTCTGTTGAGAGAAATTGGGACTGCTTATTCTTTTAGGTAATTTTTTTTTATTATTATAACAACATAGCTGAGTATGTATATATCTTTCCAGGAGTTTTTTCAAAGCACAACATAGAAGAAAAGAATATCCTGATTCAAACAGCATGAACTTCTACAAATTTGTGAGATTATACCAAATGATTTTCTGTAGTGATGGTGCTAATTTGCATGCTCACCAAGAATGTATGTGAATTCCCATTGATCCACATCCTTGCCAGTTTCAAAATACTCATTTTTCCCCCCGCATGGTTATTAGTGATTATGTCCTTTAAATTCTATGTTCAAAATATATTTCAAATCTAATCCAAGCAACTCTCATCTCTTACTTGAATGGCAATAGTACAGACTGTCAACTAGTCTTAATGTCTTCACTCTTAACATGTCTAGTCAATTGTCCATTCAGCAGAAACAATAATCAAATAATTTGAATATAAAATAAAGTCAGCTTCCTTCCTAGAATCCTCCCATGTTCTTTCAATGCCCTTGGGTTAAAATCTAAGGTCAATCTTTCTGTCATCCAATATGACTTGAGTCCCTGCCTTCCTTTCAAATCCTCTCTCCTTTTGTGAAATCCCTCTTCCAGTTCCACACACTTGTCAAACTCTCTCTCATCACAGGGCCTTTGCACAGGCTGTTCTCTCTACCTAGAAAATGCCTCTTCTTACTTTCCTTTCCCTTATCTTATCTTATCTTTCATATATACATTTCACCTCTTCTAAAAAGTTTTCTCTGACCACGCTATTTACATTAGGTTCCACCTCAAAAGAAACCCTTGCTTTTATTTTTTTCTTCATAAAATCTAAACAACATTTAACTTTTTATTATCTGTCCACTCATATTTTTTTTCTCCAATAAATTAAGCCCCATAAAGTTACTTTACTCACCATTTTGTCTCCTTTGCATTCCTAAACCCCAGTGCATAGGTGCACAATCTTCAGACATTATTTAAGTAAATAAATACAACATATGTAGGTTTTCAGAGTTATGTCATTGTTAACAGATACACTGGTTTAAATTGTTTACACCTAAATATGTTACATTCTATTGTATGGTGATTGACATATAATAAACTAACAAACAAACAATGTTTAAATATGGAAAGAGATATGTGTCTTTATATAAAGGAAGCAAAATAACTTCAAAATGCTGTAAGTATAAGAGGGATCGCTCTGCCACTATGTAGATACACTGAAAGTCAACCTTAGGGAATGATATCATAGATTTAGTTGTTTAAATTCTAAGAGAAAGTCATTATAAAGCAGTTTCCCCAGAATGGATGTTCATGGTTAGTAAAATAATCAGACTCCAGACTTCATATTAAAAAAGATTTTAAAAATCACATGCCCTTACTGCATATCACTACTTGCATAGCTAGAGTTATTTCAGAGGTCTTACTCTGCCAGACATTGTGCTAAGGATTCCATGTGCATTATTTTATTTAATCCTCCTGCCAATCCTATGAGTTAAACACTGTTATTATCCCTGTTTTATATGCAAGGAAGGCAAATCTTAGGAGGTTTAATAACCTGCCTAAAGCCACATGGCTAGAAATGATAGCACTGGGGACCTGAACTTGAAGCTGTCTTAATCCAAAGTGCATGCTTCTAAACATTGTGTTTGTCTAGGGCCTTCTTTAATTAGCAATTTGAACTATCAAAACTATGTTATTATTTGAGAACTATGAAGCACTCAGTGCCTTTTAGCTCTCCTCCTACTCACTATCTTGATGATAGTATTTCTTATAATAGGCAACAGTAAGAGGATTAAAAATTGAAGGCATATAGAACACATAAAATATGACTTAGAAGGGAGAAGGGGACAAAAGAGGATAATAAAAATTAGGTTTAAAAAAACTCAGAAGGCTCCGTAGACCATAGTTACTTTGGAAAGGAGCAAATAGTTCTGAATAAGTTAATGTCTCTAATGTCATAACTAGAGCCTAGAAAAAAATAATCAATGTCCATTGTAATATCCCAAATCATGAATAATAGGCAATGTGTAGTGCATTTTTGAGAGTCCTATACTACTCTTTAAAACTGAACTCTTAATTGCAGAGAACAAACTAAGGGTCAACAGAGGGAAAGCAGGTGTGGGGCTTGGGGAAACAGGTGATGTGAATTAAGGAGTGCACTTGTCCTGGTGAGCACTGGTTGTTGCATGGAAGTGTCGACACACACTGGACTGTACACCTGAAACTAATAGTACACTTATGTTAACCAACTGGAGTTTAAATAAAAACCTTAGAAAATAAAATAAAATAATTGAACATGTCTGTGAGTGGAAACGTTAAGCTTGACTATTTGGAAGTTAGCTCTAACTGAAGCAACTTGTGGCAGGTGGAAGAGAAATCATGCTTATTGCACTACTCTCTGTTCTAGAGTGTAAGCTAGGCATGTATAGATTCCCACTAAGTACAAATTAACGAAAATTCAACATGCTGTGCCTTTAAGCAAACAATTCTTGTCCACTGCTCAATCCCTAATTCCATGTTCCTACCATGGCTCAGTTTGAATCTTCTCCTTTTTTGCAGCCTGAACTAATAATTCACTCCTGGCAAAGTCACATGTTTACAACTTCTGGAGCCTGTGCCTCCCTTTTACTGGCTGTCCATCTTCCTCTAATAAGGTTTATCTTGGCCATATTGGCTCTGAAAGGGTGGGGTTCACATGGAGTTTCTCTTTGCTTTTGATATTCTGTTTTCCTGCAAATTTCTGTCATGTTCTTCGATTGTCCTAACTGTGAAAAGGTATTTTTCTTCCAACTTGTAACTAGTAGAGCAAATATGCCAATGATGGAACATTCTATCAATGTGCCAGGCTGGACATGATATCCATCTTGGATATGGCACTAGCCAAGATGCAAACCATAGGCACGTGTTGAGCCAGCTACAAGTCTCCCTTCAGCAAGCCAGGAGCAAGGCTAAGTTTGCACCAACCAGTAGTGGCTTTCAGCAAGCAAAGCAAAATTTGAACTGAGTTTCCGTACTCCAATATGTACACTGGAAGATGTTGAAGAACAGCAAGCAAAATGGTACTAGGCTCTCCACTCCACTTTCCCATATCTACCCTCCCTCCAGAACCCCCAGAATAAAGACACCTTCCTATTTCCCCGGACAGATTGCCAGATTTAGAGAAAGAATACAACTAGATTGGCTTGCTTACTTAAATTTATTTCAGACTTCACAGGGACTAATGTACATGAACTGGAAAAAAATCACAGAGTGCACTTTTTTAAAGATTTTATTTATTAATTTGAGAAAGAGAGAGCAGGAGCAGGAAGTGGAGGGGTGGAGGGAGAGCAAGAGAGAATCGCAAACTCCCCACTGAGCACAGAGCCTGACGCATCGCTTGTTCTCATGACCCTTGGATCACCACCTGAGGCAAGACCAAGGGTCAGACACCAAACTAACTGAGCTATCCACACATCTCTAAAGTGTACTTTTTAAAAAAAAACTAATATTCCTTTATAAAAATGCACCAGAAAGTCATTACTGGTCTATCTTATCTATTTTAGAGTCTAAAAAAAAAAAAAAAAAAAAAGAAAAAAAAATTCAACAAAGAAAAGAAAGGAAGGTAGGAAATAAAGAAAAAACTGGCCTCTAAAGTAATCTGTATTGTTCTGAGTCTTCCTTAAGCAATAGTTTAGCCAGTTGTCAAAGACTATAGCCATTTTCTAGTGAAATATTCTGCATCTGGAATTAATCACATTTGCTCTCTATACCAGATCAAGTGAAATGAAAAATTGTTCTGAAACTTTAAGAAAGGAAGTTCTTCTATCAGAAGCCATGTAGTAGAATCATCGTATCATTTAGAGTCATATGTACCTGAGTTTGCTTACTAATTATAGGATGTTGAGCAAATTATTAACCCTTCTGATGTTCATTTCCTTATCCGTAAAATGGAGATAGAACCTATTTCAAGAAGTTTGTGAAAAAATAAGTTAGATAGCATCCATACATCCAGAGGCTCATTACAGATGGTCAATAAATGTTTATTCTCTCCTTATTGTCTTCTGTCCCCTCTGTGTGTCCCTATGTCTTTTGTGGGGGAATGAGTGAGCTATGTGCATTTCTTTCAACTTCAAGCTGAGCTCTGATCCCTTCTCTGGTTTTCTTTTCCATTTAAAGGAGACCAAGGACTCCCACTTGGTTCTCTTTTGTATTGAATAATTTTTTTCTTGCACATCCTTATTATCTAATTTTTATGCATATTCAATAATGATTGCTACCATGTTTTCCATATCGAGGAAAAATATGTAGCTTTGATAGTCCCAATGTGCCTACAGATTTTCAGATGAGTGGACTGATTGCTTTATGATTGAGGGGCTGTAATAACTTGCCTTTATTTTATTTAACTTGTAGATTATTAATGATTGAGCTAAGTGATGAAGAAAGATCAATTGTAACTACATAACTCTGCTATAAGTTTTATAAACACATTTTAACAGTTTTGTTAGAATTGTTATCATATCATAAATTTACATATTCCTAAAAAATGTGTACTATTGGAAGTAGAATTTTTATGAAAATATACCAAAATATATTTATGCTGTGATATTGCCCCATTGGCACTCTTGTAAAAACTAGAATGAATGTTCACTTTATTTCAGAAGGATATTATCCATAATTTAAGGCCACATATAAAAAGTTAAACATACCTAAAACATAGCAATAATTTAATCATGTGGTTCAGTTTAGTTTCAGAAATATTTTGAGTAATGATGTAATTCTAAGACCCAAGAAAGTTACAGGGATGTATACAAATAATTCAAGAGGGAAAAAAAAACTCAGTTGTATAAGACATCAGAATGAACAGGCTGCAAATAATTTCAGAGAAATGCATTGCAGTTTACTGTTTCCTTGCTGATGTAACTAATCATAATACATTTTATAGGGCCATGTCTAGCTAAGACTATGTGTTCCTCATGCTTAGTTTTATATTTTTCCTACCTCCTATAAAATAAAAAGATTTATTCCTACTAGTTTAATAGTATGGCTCAACTCAACTTTACATACTTTAATACCTGTGGAAACATAATTGTGTTTCATAAAATTTGGAAGGTGATGGAAAAAGCTCAATTTTCATTCTTTTATTTTCCATTTATTCATAATTAGAGTTTATATCACATGACATAATTGCATCTCTCGGGAGGATATTTCAGATTCTGACACTTTCCTGGGCTGTCTCCATCAATCTTTATAAGAAATAATACTAATATAGCAGATTTCTGTAAAATACAGTGAATCCAGCAGTCAACTTTATAAAGTACTTCAATGTCCTAAAAGTACGAGGTAAGCAAAATTTAAAACAGAACTGTCAGTGCTACCATTCTTATTTACTTGTCTGGCCTGGCCCCAGACACTTCATATATATGGTGTGATATATACCTCAAGTCACACTGTAGGTGAAAACTGTTGTAGGAGTTTCCTTGTCCGCCATTAATGCTCTGTAGCACATTGTCGGAAAACATGTATTCTCGCTGCCACAGCTACTAATGATGGTAAAGAGAAATATTTTAACTTTCTTCTAAACTCTAATTATATGAGAAATTGCTTTATGTGTCTGACTAAAACATAAGTTTCTCCCCCTCTGTACTAAAATCATATGTTTAATGGTATCTGTAAAGAAGAGAGTTTTTTCCCTCCCAAATCATAACTGTTTATGGGGGCAGATAGTAACTAAATTAGTTGTGGTCTTCATTTTGCAGTATATACAAATATGAAATCATTATCTGTACACCTGAAAATAATATAATGTTATGTGTCAATTATGCTTCAATTTAAAAAAAAAAAAGGATGAAGTTCAGATGTTTTGGATATTTAGATTTCTGAAGTGGGTAAGGTCTGACAAACATGACAAACATAGCATTTTGATGTTTTTTCAACATACATAGATCCAAAGACAGCCTCTCAAAATCTATTGTAAATAAAATTGAAATACTCAATGAGTCTTTGAATATTCCTTTTAAAATAAAAACAAACTAAAAAAAAAAATAGCATATCTCTGCTTTAACAAGCTTACTGCTATATTTAGACTACTCAATTTTACTTAGGTTGCTTCTAGGTAACCAAATAGCCATGGACAATAGTATAGATAATTATGATTTTTTTTGTATGTAGCCCTTATTTGGTCATCTGTTAATTTAAATAAAGCAGAACACCCAGGTTATCTTTTAAATTTAAGAACTAAAACCTGAAGTTGTGAAATATGAACCTTGTTTAAACTTTTTTCTTTTATTTTCTGTTTCTTTCCCTCCCCCCTTTCCTTCCTCCCTCCTCCCTGACAGAACCCCACATTAGGGCTCCCTGCTCAGCAATTGTTTGCAATCAAAAGCCATTTTTGGTTTGTACTTTATTTTATTTTCTTTTAAAGATTTTATTTACTTTTTTGATGAGAAAGAGAAAGAGAGAGAGAAAACACATAAACCGGATCTCTACAGGACAGGGAGCTTGATGCCCCAGGGCACTGGGATCATGACCCAAGTTGAAGAAGGCAGATGCTTAATTGACTGAGCCACCCTGGCACTCCTTGGTTAGCACTTTAAGTGAACAAATAACACATCTCTGACAACAACAAGAAATATTTGTTATAAAATCTATATCTACAGAACAAAAATAGGGTAATATTCCCCTTTTTGGAAGGGATTCAAAACTAAACTTCTATGTAATCAGTACTGCCCTAGTCATTCTATATTAAGGTTCTGAGCAACAGGTTTTCTCTTGTGATATTCTGTTCCAGTGCCACCTGTTAATCACCACTCCTTCCTAATGAGGAAGATAATTTTCTTAAGATCTTGTTCAAATAACATATTTTACTCCATAGAATGCCTACACTTAAACTTGAAAAATTTTCATGTTCAAAGAAAACAGTGAAAAGGTGTTGGTAACCCTTGAAATTAATGGAGTTTGTATATATCCTTTTCTTCGATATAATGCTTTACAAATTCAATGTGACAAGCTATGTGCCATGTATTATCTATACTATGTTCCAAGAAATGTAAAGTATTCTTGAATCTGGTAATTAATTTATTACTTTAGAAAGTGTGTGTGTGTATGTGTGTGTGTGTGTGTAGTTCTTTTCACATGTCACCAATTAAAGAGCTATGAAGGTTTTTAGTTTTAAGCTACCTTTTATGATTATTTTTAGTGAGTTGCTTAAATATTTCTTTAGGAAAATCGAGATTCTTTGACCTTCTGATCTCACTGTAGCTGTGCTCTTCATGATTAATTTGCATACTCTTGGCAAGTTTGTAGTCATTTCACTTATTTTTTAAAATCTCTAATAATTAAAATAACAACCAACCATGTCCTTCAGTTTCTCTTAGGGTCCCATTGACTCCTCGCAATTGGATGATGAATGTATTATTAGGATAATTATCAGTTTACATCTCAGATAACTTAATTTTCCATGTTATGTAAATAGTCACTAGAAGGAAATACCCAAACCTACTTCTCTCTATCCCTCACTTAGTATTTCTTTTGTATTCAGCCACAGCATGACCATGACCATCTCGTAGAGCTCCGCTACCTCCATGTACTTCACTTTGTCTCCTCTTGTCTTTTTTCAATCTATTGTCTGTACTCAACCTTTATCAGTGCAAATCTGATCATGTAACTATGCTGTTTAAAACCTGTCTTTGGGTTCTCATTACACTCAAGATCAAGGCTAAAGTAATTTACATGGTCCATAAATTACTGCAGCATAATTTCCTTAGCTTAGCCAACCAACCTCATTTTGCTTTTCCCAGTATACTCTATATTTTAGTTACGTTGACTAACGTCAACTCAAATTTTTACTCAAATTTTGGACTTTCTACCACAGGGATTCCCAGCACTGTGGTGCTATTTCTAGAACATTGTCTTTCTGACTTCTTTCGGATCTCCAATTAATACTGCTTCCCTAAATCTCTAAAATGTCCTTCATATCCCTAGGGTCTTCACATACAGAAAAGATGGTCTCCTGCACCATCTAGGCTTATTGCTTATTGCTTCTATAAAGTTAATTCTGATGCAATAACAAAATCTAATTTCTTTCTTTTTTTTTTTTTTTTTTTTAAAGATTTTATTTATTTATTTGTCAGAGAGAGAGCAAGCGAGAGCAAGCACAGGCAGACAGAGTGGAAGGCAGAGTCAGAGGGAGAAGCAGGCTCCCAGAGAAGCAGGCTCCCTGCGGAGCAAGGAGCCCGATGTGGGACTCGATCCCAGCACGCCGGGATCATGACCTGAGCCGAATGCAGCTGCTTAACCAACTGAGCCTCTCAGGCGTCCCCAAAATCTAATTTCATATTCACATTCCTTCACTTTGAGTTTGGGTCTATCCTCTAATCTCCCCTGCCTCCTACCAGACTCTACCTTGATGAGATATAGTTGAATACAGGTACAGGAGATTATTTAGTCATGGCCTTTGGAGGTGAGAGTGAGGTTCTTCTGCAGAAGAGCAACTTACCCCCATTTCTTTATTTTTCGCTTCCTTTTATTAAGTTGATATACCCTCTCTAGTAACTTGAATATTAAATACTTTTAAAAGTACTGGAAAACTTGATATTCTGTCCTGAATAAGCACTGTAAGCTATCTGGCGAAAATCTTTCCAGTCTGTAAACAGCACTTTGGCTACCTATTTCAAATGGCTATTGATACATGGAATGGATTTATACATGATTCTAAGCTCTGCAGTACAATCCCCTGTTTTGTTGAATCTCAGCACTGTTTTCTAGACTCAGCAGACATTGTGTTAGAGTTTCCAGATGAGTTTCCAAATTCTGTTGACTTTAACAATAAATCTTGCTAGTAGCTAGTTTCTGGGAAGAATATATGTATTTTTTAACCATAAAAATAAAGTGTATATCTGTTGTTTTCAGCTTGGCAGGCTCCATATGCATTGTTCTCCATTTTGTGGTGACTACAAACTCAAATGGAGCCAAGTGAAAAATGAGCTCTGACCAACTTGATCAGCTAAAATGTAACTCCATTTATCACACTGAATCTTTCAAAGGAGTTCATCAAATTTTTTAATTGGCTTTTAATTATTCATTCAGTAGGAATTATGAACACTCAGTAATGATCATTAGTAATGGAGATATAGACCCCAGATGAATGATGAGCTGCTAAAGCAGTGCTAGGCACAAAGTAAGTGATCAGTTAAAATGTGTTGCTTGAAATATACCAGATGATATGGAGGAATCCCACAAATATAATGCTGAGCTAAAAGAAGTTAGACACAGAGCAGTGCTATTATATGATTTACAGAAACTACAAAAACTAGCAAAATTAATCTATGTTGTAGAATCTAGGGCATCATTTAACTACTGGGGAGAAGCCATCTGATGGGAGTCATGGGAGTTTGGAGGTGGCCTCTGATGGGCTAGGAATGCTCTGATTGATGAACTGTCTGCTGATTACAAGAATGGGTTTAGTATGAAAATTCAAACAGCTGAAGCCCTGCACCATGGATGTACCTTCTAATTTAATAAATGTGGAAAGAACTAAGATGCCCTTCAATGGACGAATGGTTAAGGAAGATGTGGTCCATATACACTATGGAGTATTATGCCTCCATCAGAAAGGATGAATAACAACTTTTTTAGCAACATGGACGGGACTGGAAGAGATTATGCTGAGTGAAATATGTCAAACAGAGAGAGTCAATTATCATATGGTTTCACGTATTTGTGGAGCATAACAAATATCATGGAGGATGAGGGGAGTTAGGAAAAGGGAGTTGGGGGAAATTGGAAGGGGAGGTGAACCATGACAGACTATGGACTCTCAAAAACAATCTGAGGGTTTTGAAGTGGTGGTGGAGTGGGAGGTTGGGGGAACCAGGTGGTGGGTATTGGAGAGGGCATAGATTACATGGAGCACTGGGTGTGGTGCAAAAATAATGAATACTGTTAGGCTGAAAATAAATTTATAGTAAAAGAAAAGATGGAACCTAAAAAAAATAAATAAAAAATAAAAGAATTTTAGGAAGTAAAATAAATAAATAAATAAATAAATCCTGGAAAATTATTTGAGTGAAGATGTGGTATTTTCTGAAGAGGTGATAATGCCAATGAAGAAACATACATGAAACTTGCACAAGGAAACAAATGAGTGTCTTTTCCACACAGTTACAAAATGCACTGAAATTTTGCTTGTTGCTAATCCCCTAAAGCCAAATATAAAAATGTGCCATTAATTGACCCTCCTGACATTTGACAAATGTTGATGATTTAGCAGCATAATAGTTTCTGGATAACATAGCAAGTGAATCCATTAACTACATTTCTATTTTCTACACTCTCTCTAAACATCTATAAGTACACATTTATTAATAGTCCTGGCTCTTTGGTTCTTTGATACCCATAAATCATAAATAGGAAAATCTGAGATCAGCTCCTTGGGAAATCTTCTATACACTTTTTTTGGCAGGAATTACATAGATACCAGAAAATTTTTTGTTTGTTTGTATTTAATAGCTCATCCTCATCCACCTCCCAGCATAAAATTACTGCATTTTCTTTTATTTCTTAATAAGAATTTAACTACCTACATGATGTAAAAAATACTAGAAAATAATTATTAGAAACTTACTTGTTTAGCTCATGTTATGGAAATTAATCACAAGGACACACAAAAATAAGGATATGGTCAGCTCTCTTAAAAACCTACACCATTAGGAATTTAGGAGGCTGCGATGTAGTCTAGAAATAGAAAAGTAGTTCATAATCACAGGTAGATTGAGGTGGATTCTGTGGTAACTTCCCAGAGTCCCCATTCAGAATTGAGATACCCATTCCCCCAGTATTGGCCTGATAACCAGTAGCTTATTTGCTCTTGGGAATTGAGCTCAGCTGAAAAGAACTGCTATGCAGAAAATCATACACTCTCCCAGGGGCTTTCCCAGTGACTTATTGAAGTAGCATAGAAGGTCCTTGACCTTGGCTTAGTGAGTGACCATGCTGAAAGCCCAGTCATTCACCAAAGCTCCTCTGGGGATCATTGCAACTATATCAGTGTTCACCTGCACCCTGCCCCATGGATGGTATGTCCTTCACTCACCACAGGTGTTGTTTCTGCAACCACTCCCCAGTACCATCCCTGCATGTGAATCTTTGTATAAGAATCTGTTTCTGGGACACCTTAGTGGCTAAGTTAGTTAAGCTTCAGACTTGGTTTTGGCTCAGGTCATGATCTCAGGGTGGTGAGATCTGGCCCTGTACTGGGCTCTGTGCTCAGTGTGGAGTCTGCCTTGTGATTCTCTTTCTCAGTTTCACTCTGCTCCTCTCCCTACTCTCACATTCTGAATAAATGAATGACTAAATAAATGTCTTTTAAAAAAATCTATTTACTGGGGATATACTCTAAGACAATTAGTACCAGGAGTGGTCTGAAAAAGAAATTTTTAAAAGGAGATTTTCAAGCTGGGTCACTCTCTTGACAGCTGGATCTGAAAAATCTCATCAAGGGTGGTATGTAGAGTATGGATAGATCCTCAAAACTCTAATGGTACAATTGTTAAAATACTAGGACTGTGAGCAGCGGTGGAATAATGGTGGAGGAGAATGAAGTGGCAGTGGTAACCTGCCAAGTTTTTGAGAAATGAAAGTAAAATTGTAAATATAAGGACAATGGAAATTGATAGTTGTTGGAGGAAACTGATGCATAAGAAGAAGACTGGTAGTGATTAACTTCCAATTAAAGACTAATTGTGAAACCCAGAAGCCTTGTGGGTAGTTTATAAAATAGAGAATCAGTTGATGGGTTCGTCTGTAGCCTGAAAAGAGAAAGATTGGAAGGTTAAGGAAATGATTTAAGAAAGACTCATAAATGAATCTACAGGAAAGGGGAAGAATTGTGAAACCATTTTTGCATGTTAACACCTACCAGGAAATATCTTTTCTTGGTTTAATTTCTAAATTTTCTTCTTTTGCTATCATTTCTTCTCTATTTAGAGAACTTCCCTTACCCATTGTTTAGTGATAGTTTTCTAGCAAAAAATCTTAGTTTTCCTTCATCTGAGAATAATTTTATTTCCCCTTCAATCCTGAAAGATAATTTTGCTGGATATAGAATTTATGGTTGACAATTCTTTTCTTTTAATTCTTGAAAAATGTTGTGTCCATTCCTTCTGATCTCCATGGTTTGAGCAACTCACTATTGATGATGTTAGCCTATAATTAATGTTACCCTATAACATTGATTGATGTTACCCTATAATTAATGCTCATTTCTCTTGGACTGCTTTCAACGTTTCTTCCTTATCTTTACTTTATAGAAGTTTAACTTTTAGGTGTCTTGGCGTGGATTTTTTTTTTATTTTTTTGGTTTATACTTTTGCAGTTTGTTCAGTTTTTAATCCTAAATTTATGTCTTTCAGAGATATAAGAAATTTTCAGTCTTTTAAAAAAATTGAATACTTTTTGATTCCCAACCTCTTCTAGAACATTGAAGATACAAATGTTGGCTATTTTGTTTTTCTTTCTGTTTTTCAGATGGATAAAATCCTATTGACACATTCTCAAGTTCTCTGGATCTATACTCTGTCATCTTTAATATTGAGCTGAATCAGTGAGGAGTTTTTATTTTCTGGTTATTGTGTTTTCCAGTTCCATAATTTCCATTTGTTTGCTGGGGATTTTTTTCATTCATTTAATAAAATGTGCAAACCCATATTGAAGGATTTTAATGATGGCTGCATTCAAGCCAATGCTGATCATCTCAAAGTTTGACCCACTCTTGTGTTGGTGTGTTTAATTTTTTTTTTCCCTCATTCAAGTTGGACTTTCCTAGTTTTTGGTATGAAGAGGGGTTTTCTTTTAGACCTTAAACATTTTGAATATTGAGACTTTACATGCTATTTAATCTGTTAAGAACAGGGGCTAGAGGATTTGTGTATTCAGTTTCCTACATAGCCCATTGGTATGATACAAGCTAAAGTAGAGAACAGACTCACATTACTTTGCAGCTGATAGTTAGGGTGTAAGCTCATCTTTCTTCTTGCTGAGCTCTGCTGGCACCAGGAAGGAGAATGGAGGATGTGGAGTACAAATTAGCCTTGCCTCTGACTACCTTGTTTTGTCTCACTGTTGCTGGGCAGAGGTGGAGGCTCATTCCTCTCTAGGTGTTACTGGCACAAGGTGTTACTGCCCGGTGCAATGCTGTTTCACATAGCCTCCTTCCAGGCTTTTTGCTGCCATATGGAGTTGGAGGTCCAGCTCCCCACTCACCTCTGTTGATATGGAGAGGAGAGCTCAGGGGATAGATGTGGAGAGTGTAGGGGGTTGACGCTTATTGGTAAATATCTTAATAAATTTCCTTCTGAGTGGAGGTGGAGGCTCTTTTGTTGCTGGACCCCAATAAGTCCACACCTGTGGGCAAAGTAGAGTAGTATTACCTATTTCTACAAACAGGAGATTGAAATATGTGCCCTGTTTTGTCCCTCCTACACTACCTCAGTGGGTGAATCAGATTCTGTCACCTGCTTCCACCAATAGAGGCTTGGAAGATCAGCACCCTGTTCTGCCCTGTTGACAATACCCAGCTGGGAAGTGCTATGTGTTTCTGAAGGGCTGGGAATAGAAGATTAGTTCATTGTCTTCTGAGCTCTGCTGACATCACTGGGTGGGAAAATTAGAGTACTGCTGCCTGCTTCTGCAAGATAGGAGAATGGGACTCAGATCAGCTCTCCCTTAGCCCCACTGAAAATGTGGGTAGGAAGAGGGTATATTGCAGTTTTTTCTGTTGGTTTTTGGCTGGAATAGGGAAACAATTACTGAAACAGAAACTGCTTTCTACTATGAGGCTACCCTTGTCTTTTGGCAAGGAAAATAGTCTTTTCTTTGAGCTTTTTCATTTGCTTGCTTTTGGCAAGTCTGTTGGCAATGCCAGGCTAGAAGTTCCTGCAGCACATTTTCTGGGATGTATGGGAGGTAATAATAAAACCCAGGGAACAGACTGCTGTGAATTCTTCAAGTTCAATGTCCTTAGGCAATCCACCTACTTCTTTAGCCTTTCAGACTCTTCCTATATTTGTTTCATTCCTAAGATTTTAAATTGTAATTGAAAGAACCTTGCATGTATGGGGTTATCTGATCTCGACTGGAACCAAAACATTGACCTCTTGCCTCAAGGAGGAATAACTCTGGAAGATTCACCTTACTCCAGAAATCTTGTTGAGAATATTTTGACTACATCAAATTTTGATTCTTCCCTCTCTACCCTCATGTCTTTGACTCCTTCAAAGGAACTGTTCCTAAGAGCACTCTGCTGTAAACTAAGTGCTCTTAAATCTGTATATTAAAATCTGCTTTCTACAGAACTTGACTTGGGACCTTGATTTATTACAGCTTAGAAGAAGGAGCTGGTCATCGGAACTTTTCCACTCCCCAAATATGGTGTCCATTTTCTTTCAGTCTCTACAGGCAATATTTCTAATGGGCCCATCACTTCTATTCTCTACATCTTTATTTATTTCCTAATTTTTATTTAGTTATTGTTTCTGCTTATTTCTATTACTTCCTGTTGTTCTTTAGGTTCTCCTACAAACTCCTAGGAATCTCAGAATCTGGGATTTAAAATCTTTGTGAAAAACAGAATTTTTAGAATTTAGTCATGTTCATTTAACAAAAAGCTTGTTGGAACAAGCTTAGTTCGTACTAATCTATCCCACAGAATTCTTGTCAGCACAGAGTGTATAAGTTCTAGATTAGATGCTCAGTGCATCTCTGGTCCAATCTCTGTAACTGGCAGGCTAAGAAAGGAGATATCCATCTTTTTTTTTTTTTTTTTTTTGCCAATTCCCTCAGCAGGATTCTGGGTTTGAAAACTTTTGGAAGGATGTTGTGGGTATGTACTATCTCCCTCTTCCTTTACTTTTCAATATTTGGACTCTGTGTTGGCCAGTGTATTGCATTTACTTTTCTTTCTAACTTGCATCTGTGCATCTTGTTATTTTCTTCATCTAAAATCTGGCACTGGGTTTGCTTTCCTTTCCTGAATGGTATCCCTTGGTCCATCCAAGGTGTTTCCATCTGCTGGTATTCAGTAGCTAAAAGAACTATGAGTAAATTCCCCATAAATTAGCTAAAAATATGCTAATTGAACCACCACTGTATCTGCAAAGAATAATCAGAGACTATGAGTCCTATTGAAACTGAAGATTTACTTGCAATTATGGCTTAAATAGAAAAATGCCAAGTCCTGTAGCTTCTACCTAGTAAGCTCATTGAGGGTGGATTTTTGCATGTGGCTCCAGTCTGCACACAGAATGTATAAAACAAAAGAGCAAAAGGCAGTGAAAAAAGGAAATAGCCATCCAGTATCTTTGGCTATTAGATATTTAAATTAACCCTATTCTTTCAAGAGAGAGGGATTTGTGTTCCCCATCTAAGAAATGGACAAGAAGCCTTTTCTGAATTCCTAGATATTTGACAATCTTAAATTCACCATAATATACTTTGATTCTTTATTTTTTCCTGTAAACTTTGATGTACTTCCTGCCTCTTGTGTTTTTTACCAACAGTTCTTTCTAACCTGTGTGTGTGTATGTGTGTGGTTGTTTTGTTTTTTTTTTTTTTTGACTGAGGTTTGATATTTTCTTCATATACTCAGAAGCACAGTTCCTACTGTGTTTCCTAAACAAAGTAAGACTATTTCCATGATAACATTAGCAGAACAGTTCGACTAAAATATATATCAGCAAGTATTTATAGGGCCCTATCTCTTTATAGTTGACACAACAATCTGAAAGAAAACTGTAACTTTGACAAATATATAATTTACACCCAAGTAAGAACCTTAGTACATGTTACCCCAAAACTAGATAATCTCAAAAATCCCTTCTAAGTTTGTGAATCATTAATAATCCTTTTTAAGTACCATGTTTCTCCCCCCACACACTTTCTTTTTCTCTTTAAAACTGTAACTACCTATAATTCTAAGAAAAGAAATGTATCCAAATCAATTTCTGGTAAATGCTTAATTGGTCAGTCTATAATCGTAATGCAAGATACGACCTCATAGTCTATTTAAAAAAAAAAAATGCCAAGCTTTGTCTTAGAAACAGTTTGGCTTCAAGCACTGGCTTTCATGCATCAAATAGTGTAGAGAACAAAAAGCTGACTTTGCCAAGAGAGTTTCAGCAGCGTGAGAAACTCAATACATTCTTCATCCAGAAGTTGTAGGAAGCAATATATTTTTTTTCCTCAGTAGATTTTTTTTTAATGAGAAAGCCAAGACTTCTCAAATGAGTCATACCCCAGTAACTAAGTATTTTCCCATGTAACTTTCTTAAAGTAAAGTTTGAACTTCAAGCTCATAAAAGTGAAATTCATGTAATTTATATCACTGGGTTGAGATGAGAGGATCAAAGTAAAGTAATGATGTTTAAGGATAACATATCTTACAAGCTGGATTTTTGAAGTGTTCCTTTTGTTTTAAATTATTGCTATCACATCAAACTCCTTTCACTGAATAACATTCATTCAGGTTAACACTTTGGCCAAGACAGTATAAACCTGAATGACTGTTGATGTTCACTGGAGATATTTACCAAAATTCAATATTCTAAACCTTTTTTTTTTTTTTAAGATTTTATTTATTTATTTGACCGAGAGAGGGAGATCACAAGTAGGTAGAGAGGCAGGCAGAGACATAAGGGGAAGCAGGCTCACTGCCACGCAGAGAGCCCGATACAGGACTCCATCCCAGGACCCTGAGATCATGACCTGAGCCGAAGGCAGAGGCTTAACCCACTGAGACACCCAGGCATCAATATTCAATATTCTAAAAAAACAATGTTTCACATTTCAAATCTTAGTATACTATTAAGGCACTTTGGGTACGGATTAGTCAAACTCCAAAAGGCAAGACTGATCATGTGTTTTTCTGGAAATGATTTCAACTTTATATTCAGGAAGCTCTAATTTCATATATTAGGAGTACCACTTACTAGATGTGTGATCATAATCAGTCTACTTAATTCTCCATAATGTTCTCTTCTCACCCTAAAATGGGATTATTTTGTCAATAGGCACAGATAATATGTTTTAGTTCACTTTCCAACTCCATTTGTTTGGTAAGATAGCTAGAATCCAATATCATGAAAGTTTTTCTGAGTAAGAAGGAATCAAGTTGTTGGTGACTATCTCTGACTATCCACAGACTTGGTAACACGAAAATACAGATTTACTGATAATGTTTTATTTCAAAAACTTTGAATACAAAATAATATAATACTTCTGTAACCTACAATGAGTAGACATGGACACAGGGAAGAGAGAAACATTTATTGAGTAGAATGATAGAAAGAAATACTGCTCAATGATGTCTGTTATCCTTTCTCAGAAATAAGAGAAACTACAGTGCTGTAGGCCCATATGATTATGACCAAGGGCAAGAGAAAAAAGTGAAGTGTGTCTCTAGGGCTGCAGAAATAGTAATTCCATGTGTAATTTTCCTGTCTACCACATCCTCCAAGATCTGACTGTGGAGGCCATTGTTCAGGCAACAAAGTCAAAAGGACAAAACAGTCTTGTGTAATGAGTCACTGAATGGTGGACAGAGTCAACCAAACCCTTGGTGGTCTTTATAGACATGAGAAATAAAATTACGTTGTGTTTGCCATTGAAATCTGGAGTTGTACCATGACCTGATCTACCTTGATTACTATGGAAAATGATCAAATGATAACTCACATCCATAAGTCTACATGACATTTCTGAAGTATCAATTTGCTAATAGCAGAAAAGAGAAAAATTAAGCTGGAACTATGAAATCTTTCATTGAATTTAATGTGAAATTATGTCATTATAATGATATTTATATCTCCACTTTACATAATAGTGGCAGAGGTTTAATGTTGTCTACTGCCCTCCCATCTGACTGAGTGGTAAACCCTGTCAAGCTGAAGCCAAAATGGGGGCCATGTTCACCTCATTAGTGAATTATCTGGTAGTTGACAATGGCCCAATTCAGATGAACATGAAGGTCATTCCTGGGGATGACTAGGAATGCTATTCCTACTCATTCATAATGACTGGCAGGGAAAGAAACATCTCTCTTGTTCTGAGAAACTTTGCCACGTTCAGAGAATGTTTCTAAAACTAATCATGAGTAAAGATAGATTAAGGAAAAAGCCAGCTCAGCAAGAAGAGTAGGGGAGGTCTTCTGAGCCCCAGAAAGAAATGTTCTATATGGATAGGTTAGCTAACACTTGGTGGAGACCAAATCATCCTCACTGATACACCAAGCCCCATATAGATAGTGATAGGAGAGTCTATTTAAAAGTGGGATAATTTCACTTGTGCTTCCAAAACATTGAGTTTTTTTGTTTGACTCAGCAGCAAAATGAACATTTTTTAATTTATTTGCTTTATCTTGTCCTCAACACATTAATGTATTTTTTTTAAAAAAATTCCTCTCTACAGGTCTTCTATAAGAATCACCAAATAATTTCAAATGCCTGAAAAATGGATTGGCTCAAAAATCTATTGCTTGCGTATATTTTTTAAATGACTAAACTGTACTTTTCTCACTTCACCCCCAAGAAGCTCTAACTGGATGCATAAAGCATAATGTATATTGCGTTTATCCCCAATAGAAAGAATTGTACTCTATAAAAAGATGAAAGTCAGGCAGAGATAATTAACTTTGCTTTTACAAAGTCTCCCAGACTCCATATTAAACTATCATATAACTACTGAATTAACTAAAATGTGTCACATCCTCTATCTTGGTATGAAAAATTTTATGCATTGGCTTTTGTTAATAACAATTTCTCTTTAATGTTGAAGGCTAATATTTAGAGTGATGCATAGTAGATGTTTCTCCTTAATTAAAAAAAATCCAAGCTATATAACTTAGATGATTATTTCTGCTTCAACATTGTGTAAAATATGTCTTTGCCTTCCAATGATTACACTTTTAACTCAATGATATAAATTTACAACAAATCTAATAACACCCATCCTAAAACAAGCACAGAAATAAAGATAACTTCATACAGAATGGAATTAGTTAGACTTGATACCAGCATATGTGTCTGATATTGACATTACATTAAGTTTTGCAATTATGTAGTCATGGTCCAAAACAAGAAATGGGTCAAAGCCTCTCTACTCTAAACTTTCGCTGTTTAACACTTTTTCTTAGGGATTTGAAATTAGAGTATGGGATGGGTACATGTGGATGAGGCAACTTTCTGTCCATCCTTCTATTTTTCTCCCACTCCCAGAATCTACTGTACATTACAAAGACTTTATTCTTTTCTCTTCTGTCTGACTGGAAACTCTTATGTCATGCCTTTCTCCTTCTGGATGTTTTTAATCCTCTTCCTTGTGTCCATACTAAAGGATTGGCTATAGGCCAACAAGTTCCAGGAGGAAAAAGGAAAGATAGATTAGTTTAACATTTTCAAAATATTGTACTATTTATATAAGTAAAAAATGTTTTATATATTTTTTTCACTGAAGAAAAAATTGTGAAAACAAATGAAAAATATAAACTTGAACAAAATTACTCAGATTCTCATCACTCTAAAATAATGACTGTTAACATTTGGGTATATATATATTTTTTAGCACTTTTCCTAATCATATTTATTTTAATGGGATCATATTACAAACATTGTTTTTTTTTTACCTTATTTGACTTATCTTACATTATGTTATGAAGAACTTTCTATGTCAATGGAAAATAAATCTACATCAGAATTTCAATGGTTAAATAATATTCCATTTTTTGAAGTATAATAACTTGCTTAACCAGATTCCTATGTATTTTTCCTTATAATGAATGTTGGTACATGTTTGTCGTTGTTGATGTATTTGGTTATTTTCTTTAGGGTCAGTTCTTGGGTTTGGTATTATGAGAGTGAAAGGAAGTGCATATTTTGACAAGATTTTTTTAATAAGATTATTTTTTTAAATTGGACAGCAAGCAATCAAAGTTCTAGGAAATGAACTTTGCCAAGTAAAGGTTAATAGACCACACTTTAAACCTAGGATGACTATCTATCTAGGAACCTCTTGCCTTTGTAGATTTCTCTCCTTCCACTTTTGACAAATTATTTTAAATGAATATTCTATGATCTGTATGAAGTACATATTCAACTTCACAGATGATTAATTACATATAGATCTTAACCAGTGACCAGCAGCCCAATCAGGGTGTTCAGTAGTCATTGCTGGAAAGTTGCATCCTCATCTTAATAGATTGCTGTAATTTAGCACTTGATTAACATGGAAAATGCCTAGACTGCTCTTCAGACACAGGCAATGGTGTACTGATAAACTGGATTCCTGAAAAAAAAAAAATACTCTGATTTTTAGCATTTGACAATTTCTGTGGTATAAACACTCCCACCATGGCCTATTTTAAGGTACCAAATGATTTGAAAATTTCTTCAATATTCAACAGGCAACTTTCATATGCCACATGAGACTGGTAAAGCCCACCACTGGCCTCAGAAGACATCCTAAGCTTGGTCACAGGACTCTCTCCATAATCTGAGCAGTCCTATTCCATGTTGGAGTGTTCAGTGGCTAAACACTGTCAAAAAATCATTCACCTTTCTCTGTGCCTTTTTCTCTTTGTTTTCCTGACTTATATTTGGTAACAAAGAATCTACATAAACTTGCTTTTAGACATAAAGTCTAGGACATCCTAACTAATAGCCAACTTTCCCTTCAGAGTTGGAACATTGAATACCAAAAATCATAATAGTGGTATTACCTGGGGGGTCTTTTCTCCATGCTGCCACAGGAATGATTAACACTAAATCTTGGTGAAGAATAGAATCTGGCTGCAAACTAAGTATCTTTCTTAAGACACCTAACAACTATCCTATTTAGTATCTGGGTTAGTAAACAGTATGGATTATTATTATAAACAATATGGGTGGGCGCCTGGGTGGCTCAGAGGGTTAAGCCGCTGCCTTCGGCTCAGGTCATGATTCTAGGGTCCTGGGATCGAGCCCCACATCGGGCTGTCTGCTCAGCAGGGAGCCTGCTTCCTCCTCTCTCTCTCTCTGCCTGCCTCTCTATCTGTTTGTGATCTCTGTCTGTCAAATAAATAAAATCTTTAAAAACAAACAAACAAAAAAACAAAAACAAAAACAATATGGGTTATTAATCCTACTCCGAAATTGAGACATTGCTTATAAAAATACTTGGTAAGCTATAAAGAGAACAGCACCATCAGTTTTTAATTCATTTCTGTAGTCTTGATTCTCTTTGATTTTTTTCCCCCTGTGAGAGTCTAAATTCCTGCTTTGTTCTCTCTAAAATTTGAGAGAGTGCTAAAAATCCACTTTTTTTTTTTTTTGCTAAAATCAATTTGCTAAAAATCTATCACCCATTAGGGAGTGCTAAAATTATAACCACTACATTTCAGTTTCACTTGGTTCCATAGACTGCATGTTTGCAAAAAAGTAAGTTGAATCATTCATCTCCCTGAGTTTACAGCTTTTAAATGATTATTGTAATGGCTATTGTTCACATGCGCTGAAAATTATAAAATTGTTGGATTTATTCAAATTCCATTTCCAAAAATGTCTCCCAATCATTGTCTTTGTGCTTAATTAAATTCAGTTGTTTTTCAATTTTTCTTTTCTTTTCTTTTTTTTTTTTTTTTGGCCCACTATACTAAAGTTGAGATTGAAATCTGTTTTTATTTTTATTTGATGCTGGAGGAGCAAGCTATCAGCATATGTCAAATCTAAAGCAAAATCTATCCATCAATACACACATGTGATTTTGCAAGATGCCTCAAACTGTTTACATTCCTGAAGAGGAGAGAAAAGGGAATCTACAAAAATTACTTTTGCTGCAAGAGGAATACATGCAAGTTGAAAGGATTTCATGATAACAAAAGCCTCGCAAAAAAGGACTGGACGTGGTCCAGGTTTTAGGAATTTGCAGATATAAAGAGTTAGTTATCTTCTCCTCTAGCTCTGCAATGTGTAGTGTGAAAATATTTGCTGTCAGGAGGAAAAAAAAAGTTGGAATGCATAGATTTCACTGACAGGGAGAGACCAAGAAATCCTTCCACTTTTTGTCTTCATAGTTCTGCCTTTTACTCAATGTTTGTAATATGACAAAACCATTGGTTTTTATCCACCCATCTTCCCTCACCCCCACCACATTTGTGGGACTCCTGCAAGTATCTTGTTCTCTTGGCATGCAGTTCACTATTAAGACATGCTGTGCCAGCTCCGCTTGGTTGGATTCATAACACGAAGCAGTTTGATTTTGCATAGCTGATAGGCTACTCTTTCTTATTCTTTATTTTCCCCCAAAATTTCATCAAGTTTTAGGCAAAAAAGCATATGAGGTAATATAACACATATGCCAGTAAGATATTAATTTCTAAAAAATGCATCCCAAACATTTGAGAGTGTTGCAGGAACACTTTCTCAGTTAACTCCCCAAAGGGTGTAACAACAACTAAGTGTGTCTGTAAAAAGTCGTTTGTAAAGCATGTATTACATTGTGTTCAGATGAATGTGGTTTCAGGAATGTTCTTTGAGCACATTATGCAAATATAAGTGTCTCAATCTCAGGATTTGTCATGAACGTCCACTCCTCAAAAGAAAACATTTCAAATACTCAGAATCGTATCATTTAGGTAGTGAGATAGTTGGAAATCTTAATACCTTTATGTCAGCAGAAAAATACTTCAGCCCCATTCCTTAGCTTTAATTAACACTGGTTTCCCAACATTCTTATTAATTTATGTTAGGCAGACATTGGAACTTAAGCAAAACTTGTGTTCAGAAAGGGTGGACAAATCTTGACTCCATTAGAAAAAGCAATTTGATAAGCAGCTGTGTGCTAGTTGCTTCTTAAGTCTCTTGTATAGGAGACATTTATGTAACTTTGAGATTTGGAATGGTTGTTGAAATTTTCCTGGGTTGTCCAATGAGGAAAAAATATGGAGTAGTCATAGGGGTGGTGTATGGGAAGAAGAGGAATTGTCCTCTGCTCTTTGCCCAGATGAGCCAGCAGGAGAGATCAATGCCCAGAATTGCCCCCTAGCAAAGTCTGGGGACAAATCATTTTCACATTAAGGCCCTTGAAGACCTAATCTGATTTGAGGTTCTCTATTTCGCTCTCATAAATCTGTAATTGGAAGACCACTAATTGTTAATATTTATAGTTTGCAAATACCTATGATTGGGGCCTTCTGTGTTGAAACTGTAAGCTCCACCTGGCAGAGCTCTTCAGTCACTGGCCTTGGCTTTTTTTTTTTTACCCCCAAATCTACCTCCATATTAATCCATTCTTTTCTGTTATTTTGCTGTGGTTTCCAGGGACGTTCCCCAGAGAGAGATTGACTGCTATTTCATCTCTTTTATCCACACCAAGGTTCCTGATCGGGCTCAGATTGTCTGCTTAGGGGCATATGTGTAGTCCTCGTCCAAGAATCTGAAGCCTGCATTCTCATTATTGTTCCTGTTGATAATGAAGAGTTTAAAATCTCAGCAACTTTCAGATAAATTTCACATAAACCAACACCAGCATTTTTGTGCCTCATGGATTTTCATGTATGTGAAGGATTTTTCCTTTTTGAAACAACTAAATTATAGAGGAAAAGAGCACAAGCAGGGGTAGCAACAGGCAGAGGGAGAAGCAGGGCCCCAGTTAAGCAAAGATCCCAGTGCAGGACTCAGTCGCAGGACCCTGGAATCATGGCTTGAGCTGAAGGCAGCCACTTAGCCAGCTGAGCTACCCAGGCATCCTAACAGTTTTTATTTTTTTTAATAAATGACCTATAATCACACATGGATGAATTCTATAATTTTTAGAGACTTTGTTTGCATGTATTTGCTCGTATTACCAAAACCACCGCCCAGTTTGACAGACCATTTATGGTGTTGCAAAAGTCATTTGCTTTATTTATTTATTTATTTATTTATTTATTTTTAAGATTTTATTTATTTATTTGAGAGAGAGACAGTGAGAGAGAGCATGAGAGGCAAGAAGGTCAGAGGGATAAGCAGACTCCCCATGGAGCTGGCAGCCCGATGCGGGACTCGACCCCAGGACTCTGGGACCTTGACCTGAGCCAAAGGCAGTTGCTTAACCAACTGAGCCACCCAGGCGCCCCGAGTCATTTGCTTTAGTACGAGCTGAGAAGGTAATCTGGTTGCTGGGGGGTTTAACCACTGATTTATCACTAGAACTATAATGAATTCCACAAAGATAATTATCTTCAATGTACCAAGTTATAATGAAAACTACAAATAGCTGTATAAATTTTACCTTATCATTGTTGTCTTAAATTCTTTATTCATTGATATTTTCTCTTAAAATACTTTAAGTTTACATCCAGAAATGTATTTTTGATCACTATAATCTGAAAGCATATGTGTATATAGATTAATTTCATTTCATTCCAAAAAGTATTTAAAGAAACACATTAAAATATTCATTTAATTAGAAAAGTATTTATTTTTTGTGTATTTACTATGTGTACTAGACAGCAGGAGAGTTAGAAAGATGATGAGGGCTAATCCTTGGAAAGTCAGATTATGAGTTTTTTGTTATATCAATTGTTAATATAAGAATTGTGAACATTTTTTAAGAGAAAAATTACATAATTGGAGAAATGTTTTAGAAATAGAAATGTTAGAAATGTTTTAGAAAGAGTCAGAAAAATATGTTGGATTTAAAATGAATAATGAACGAAAGGCAGAAGTTGGGGAAATTAGTTAATTTTTAAGTTACACTGTGTGCATTTGTTTAAATATTTATGTGTATTAACATATTTATTCCTCCCAACAAGCATGCCATGTTGGCATGTGGATTTTCATTAACATTTTATGCATACAGGCGCAGATGCAGAGAAGTTAAGAGATTAGACTAATATCACAAATATAGTTAAGAGAGTAGGATAGGTTTAAAATCAATGAGTTGAGCTCCAGACCCTGTGCATTTAACTACAACTTTAAAATCATTCAAGGTTAAGGAAGCAGTGGGTGTGGAAAGAAAGGATCAGCTGAGTAAAACAGAACTTTATCATTTTACCTATTGTCAGTTGAAGAGAAACTGGTTGAAAGAGTAAAAGATAGTATAATGTTCGAACCTGGTACATGAGAGATTCATCTTCTATATAAGGCAGAAGAAAATAAGTTTTGATGTGGCAACTTGTAAAATGTTCACAGAGCGATAAGTTAAAACATTCAGAGGAAGCCGTTTTGGAGGATTTGAACCCTGAGAGGCTAGTGTCTGGAATAGAAATCAACCAGCATGCATCCAGAACATAGCCAAACACAATTTCCTGCACTTAACCAACAGGTTAGCCTATAATCAGAGTAGCCAGTATTTGCACAGTGAAGTCAGAAGTGAGGCAATCACAATGAAAGGTTTCTGGGCTTAGATTTCTCACTGATTTCTCACTGATCAAAAGATTTTAACATACTGAGTCATCCTAGGAAATTGGGGTAAGGTTTAGGCCTACTTCTATCCAGGGCTGTGTAATTATTGCTCTGTGTAATTGTTTTAATAAGCTTCTATTTTTGCCCATAGAAAATTTATATCTGAATTGTGCTTCTGTGATTTTTGTTAATCACATTCTAATTTGTTGGTGAAAAACCAATAAATGCATGGAGAGATTGCTAAAGTACAAATGTGTCCTAGAGATGAAAACACAACTTTGACAAATGAAGATAAATTACACAGAAAATATGAACTTCTGCAGAAGAGACTGTGTTTGGGGAGGGGAGAGGTTGGTAAGGGTAAGACCGTCCTCTTGCAAGATCTCCCTCCAACATCTTAGAGACTGAGATCAGCTCCTAATATAATAAGAAACCAAACAAACAAGTGAAACACATATTAGTAAGTGGAAAAAGATGGGTAAAGTATTTAATGGAATTTTAAAGCTGTGGTAAAGCATGCTCATAGTAACTTAAGGATCCTGGTTTACCCGATATTATATAATACATGCCCTGTAAAATGCTGCTTACAGTCAGTCATTGAAGATTTGCATGTTGATTAAAGTAGCGGTCAATCAAGCTTCCTGGAAAAGTAAAGACAACTGAGTTTAGGAAGAGGTAGTAAGATAAGAAGTCTTATCTCAAGTAGCTGATATACTGCAATACAAATATGGCACACATTAAACATTTGATGATTAGTTGCCCGAACAACCAAGCAAATGAATAAATGAAAGAATGAGGAAAATGATGAATGGCTGGTTGGGTTGTTTAGATGATAGAGTAGAGGAATAGGATAGTAAAAAGGAATGTGACCAAATAAGCATGTAAGTACAATGCAAACTACAAATCTTAAATACAAGAAAAGAAATAAAATTGGAAAAATATAGGATTGATCTTATTTAAGTTTAGTAACAGATTTTCAGTGTAATGCTCCTTTAGCTTAATCATTTCAACATGTCAAATTAATGAAAGTGCATTAGGAAATAATTGGTTATAACTCTAAGATCCCATTTATTCTTCCCTAATTATTTCTCAGAGGACCTAAAATAATTGTACTTCCATTTCAACTAATGCCTCTCTTGGAAATGCCTAACTAATGCCTCTCTTGGCAATGCTTAGTAAATATAATCAACTATTTATTCTAGTTTAAAAAATATTTTTATAGACATAATACATGTTGATTGTACAAAATATATTTACTTTATAAAACCATACATCAGAAAGCGGAAGCTAAAACAAGATAAAGCTAAAGTAGAAATATTTGTACTGTTAAAATCTTTTCCAATATTCCAACTTCAGTGAACTAACCAAACACAATTAACTTTGGTTTGAGGGTTCGCTCTCTGTTAACAATAAGATCCTGGTGTTCGTGCAAAAGTATTACGCCAGTATTGTGTTTTCGTTCATTCCAACCACTATAACAAACTACCATAAACTGGGTGGCTTACAAACAAAAGACATTTATTTCTCACAGTTCTGGAAGCTAGGAAGTCCAATATCAAGGCATAGGAGGATTCCGTGTCTGGTTAAGAGCAGCTTCCTGGTTCACAAACGGCATCTTTTCATTTTTGCTGTGTCCTCACATGGCAGAAACAGGTGAGGGAGATCTCTGGAATCTATTTTATAAGGGCACTAATCCCATTTATGAGGGCTCTGACTTCGTGACCTGATCACCCCATAGAGTTCCCATGTACAAATAGTATCACATTAGGGATTAGGTTTCAACATGTGAATTTTGGGGAACATAGAGTCTGTAGCATTGTATCAGACAGAATCATAGGCTGTCATCCTTTTAATTTTTGTGTGCACTTCTGACTGAAAAAAAAAAAATCCTGATGTTCTCTTTTAAAAGAAGAAATTGAACTAGATTGTGAGATTGTAGTGGTAATAAGACTGATCCCACAAAGGAAAGAAAGACTTATTTCAAGAGATTAGACACAGTTTCACTTACTATTAATTTGATATAGCAAATATTATTATCTGTAAGCTTGGTACTCAGTGAACTAACTGAAATGAATCCCATTTTTTCTCTACTGACTCATATAAATTCCAATCTTTGTGAAATACACCAATTGTAATTTGATGTGGTTACTATTTACCTTTAGGATAATTGTAACCTTATCCTGACAGAATTCCTTAAAAATGAAAAGAGAATATTTTATGTGTTCTCCATTTGATAGGTAAGATTTTATTAGTAGAGCCTGTAATTATCTATCTATGCTGATTATCACAGTTTACTATAGAGTGGCATTTTCTTTTTCTGGAGATAAAGCATTATGATGAAAAAGAACCTCTGGATGTACCTTTTTATTTCTTGCTTAGTAGTTGATCTGAAATGGGGAAAACTTTATTAATCACAGCAGCTACTGGGGACCTGATTTAATGCAAAAGCTAGACCAAGGGGGAACAAAAAAGCCATGCCCAATCCAATGACCTGAATACCTTATATATTAGAAAAAGACACAGTCTACCAAATTAAAAAAACAAAAAACAAAAAACAAAAAACAAAAAACAAACAAACAAACAAAAAAAACTAAGTCCTTAGAGAAATTGAAACTCACAGAAAACATAAACCAAAGTGTTTTATATTGGGGATTCCATCTTTGATTAAATATATCTAATGATGTTTATGCAGTGGCTTGTAAATGCATGCTCAAAACCCTTAAAATAAAGGTTAGAGGACAACATTTCACGTTACTAAGTTGCCTTTATTGAAAGAAGCATCAAACAGTGATGTCAAATACTCAAGTGCCAATGATTTCTTTCAAGCAGCTGACCTACTTTCTTTAGAACAAGGCTCCAGTTTGCCCAAACGCTTGTTATTTAGGTTTTAGGAACAAAAAAATAGTCACTTCTGGTTTTTGTTCATAGTTAGAGAACTTATATCAGGTTTTTTTTTTTTTAAAGATTTGTTTATTTAGAGAGAGACAGAGAGAGAGAAAGTATGTGTGTGCAAGTGGGGGATGGGGCAGAGGGAGAGGAGAGGGAGCATCCCAAAAAGACTCACTGCTGAGTGCACAGCCCTACAGGCTTGATCCTATGACTCATGAAATCATAATCTGAGCTGAAAACAAGAGTTAGACATTTAACTGAGTGAGCCACCCAGGTGCACCTCACAGTATTTTTGTTTGTTCTCTTTTTCCTCACCTGCAATTATAAAATAATTGTGTGGAAAGCAAATGGTGTGGTGGAAAGCATTTATAAAATAAGCGGGGAGAATGGAAAGTCAAACATCAAATTTATCGGGAGAAGTTTAGAAATGATTTGTTACATCTTAACTATCTCAGCATTACACAATGACATAAGTGTCACACAATAACTGGTTGAAAATGCTGAAAATACATGTTAACACTTTCTTTTCTAAATTTTGTTTTCTTTCATGCCTGATGTTAGGAAGTTTGATCAAGAACTGTTACACTGACATCATGGGGAAAGATCTAAGACATAGGTAACTACACTTCTGGAAGGTGTCTACTTTGAGGATAATATAAATGAGGTGTTTTTAAAAAAATTGACTCCTGGGGAACCTGCGTGGCTCAGTTGGTTAAACATCTGACTCTTGATTTCAGGTCAGATCATGATCTCAGTGTGCTGGAATTTGAGTCCACATTGGTCTATAAGCTCAGGTTGGAGTCTGCTTGAGAGTCTCTCCCTCTTCCACTCCTTCTGCTCTGTTGTTCTCTCTGTTTCTCTCTCTCTGTGTCAAATAAATGCAACTTTAAAAATAATAAAAATATAAAATAAAAAAGTTGATTCCAATATTGAAGTCAATACCATCATATGAGGGTTATATATTTAAAGTTGAACTTCCCTATTGATGTTCACATAATAACATAAAACTCTCTATTCTTAGGAAGATCAGAAAGAAATTCCCTCCGGGAAATGATAAAACATTTTTTTTCTATTTTTGCTATGTTTTTCAAATTTAAAAATCCATCTGTTTATGAAAGTCACTATGTATATACTTACTCCTACCAGAATCTGTACCTTGCACATTTGGTAGAAAAGAAATTGAAAGGGAACTCCATGGATCTCTATGTGAGTGTATGTGTATGAATATATAACCACAATTTTTAATTACATGGTTTATGGCAGTATTTTTAGACATCATGTTTTTCAGCTGTTGGAATATTTACTGGAACCAAGTTATATGAAATTAAATAGTGATTTTTTCGGAAAAAACCTTCCAGGGATGAAAGTATATAAATGTAGTGGACATCAATAAGTAAAGTAAATGTGGAAGGAAGTCCAAGATAGCCTTGGAAGTTAAATCATTTGAAAATTCAGGTGAAAGCAAAGAGTAATAGGAATGAGAACCAGGACACAAAATAATAAATACATAAACATTTTGGAAATAATAAGAACAAAGAAAGAGAGGGAAAAAAGGAAAGGAATCCAATTTAATGGTACCGCCACTATTAACACCATGTATAAATAAACTTTACTTTCAAGCATTTGACAGACAGAGATCACAAGTAGGCAGAGCGGCAGGCAGAGAGAGAGGAAGAAACAGGTTCCCTGCTGAGCAGAGAGCCCAATGTGGGACTCGATCCCAGGACCCTGAGATCCACCCAGGCGCCCCTGCACAAGTCGTCTTAAGGCGGTGCTTATTCCTACACATTTATTCTCTAAAGGAAAATTCCTGTTCTATTGCTGAATTTCTAAAAGAATTCAGTTTGACAGTAACACTTCATTATTCTTGCTTAACTTGTGAGTCAGAAAACTTAGAACTGAGGATATGGTTCTTTTAAAAAGATAATTAGAAATTAAATATGAAATGCATTTAAGAATTTCTTTTTGGGGTGCCTGGGTGGCTCAGTGGGTTAAAGCTTCTGCCTTTGGCTCAGGTCATGATCCCAGAGTCCTGGGATCAAGCCCCGCATTGGGCTCTCTGCTCACAGGGAGCCTGCTTCCTCCTCTCTCTCTGCCTGCCTCTGCCTACTTGTGATCTCTGTCTGTCAAATAAATAAATAAAATCTTAAAAAAAAAAAAAAAGAATTTCTGCTTCAGAACTTCTGAAGTGGTTGACACAGTGAGGTCATTTGAAATCCTATTTAATGGAACTCTAATGGAATATTGGGAAAATAGCACTGTCCTGCCTTCACATTGCCTTTACTTTAGTAACAGATTTATCATTGACCTTAAACATAGTTCTTGAAATGGCAACTATTAAACAGGAAACATGTATTTTCTTTCATAGTGGCAATATTTTGTTTCCTAATAATCATTTCCTAATAAATGATATTTATGACACTCACATGATGAAATTAAGATCTATGCTCGAGACAGTGTATTTTACATTAAAAAAAATGATCAGATAACAAAGCCATCAATATCATTTAGAGAAACAAATTGAGAGGATTAACAAATGGTTGATGCAGAAGGAAAAAGAGCCTTACAAAATTGCTTGTTGTTTAATAAAAGACCACTTAAAATCATTGAGGAAATTGAAAAGCCCAATCTTGAGAAAAGATTAGAACAGATTTAAACATTGCTGGCAAGTAACTAGATTATCAGAGGAAAGACCTCCTTTGAGTTAAAATCTAATGAAGACACTGATATTTCTTAACAGTATTATAGTAAGCCAACAATTATGAACGCAGATCATGACTATTTCTCCATGTAAAGGATTATCAATAATTCTTTGAGAGTGGGAATATCTAATTAAAATGTAATGTGCAAAGTTCTCTTTTCTAAATGCCACATTAAAGTAAAAAGAAACAAGGAAAATTAATTTATTTATCCAATAGTCCAAGAAATTTTCATTTGATATACAATACACTAACCTATTTGATATAAAAATTAGTTCCCTTTTTTGTGTTCTAAGTCTCTATAATCAAGAGTGCATTTTATGCCTAAAGCACATGTCAGTTTGAAAGAGTTCTACTTCAAGTGCTCACAAGTTCCGTTTGCCTAGTGGTTACTTTACCAACCATCAGAGCTATAGATCTTGAATATAGCTGTACCTCTCCCAACGACATCTTTTATTTAACTAAATTAAGTTAAAATTCAGAATTTTTTAGAAAATTTAAAGTTGTTTAGCAACAGGAAAGCCAAATTAATACAAATTAGATTAAGTGCATCAAATTTAAAGGAGAGGAAAGAAAAGGTTTCAGATAACCTAAACAGAATTTTGAAAAATACAGTTAAATAGTTCTCGTAAGTTATGATGGTGTGATATATGTGGTTATGATAACACTGTAGAGTATTATGTAAAGAACCCTTTCATTTTATTTATTTATTTGTTTATTTATTGAAAGGATGAGAGAGAGAGAGACAGAACACGAACAATGGGGAAGAGGCAGAGGGAGTGGGAGAAGAAGATCCCCCAGTGAGCAGGGAGCTTGACCTGTGCTCCATCCCAGGACCCTGAGATCATGACTTGAGTAGAAGGTGGATGCTTTACCAACTGAGCTACCCTGGTGCCCTAGAACCCTTTTGTTTTAATTTCACAAATAATCGAACACTTATCATAGGCTTGGTTATGACAATAGGTTGGTAAATCAGTAGTGTTTCTGCCCTCCAGAGTCATAAAGTCAAATAGGGAACAAAGACATTGGGTTAGTGTATTGTATTTTTGAGACAGATTAAATCTATTCTGTAAATTAGTGGAAGATGGAACAAGGTAAATCTAGTGACAATCAAGGAAAAGCAAGATCTTATTAAGTTAATCTATACTACAAGCGCTTTGTTCAGAAATGAATCCTGTAGCCCTACAATTACACCGAAATCCTTCCTGAATGGAATATTCAAAGGAATATTCCTGATTTTATGTTAGAGGAAACATAGATTTCTGTGTTGAAGGGGAAGATGCTTTCCTGGTATGTAAGATTCTTTCCAACCACACTATGGCATTGTTGAATTATTGAAGGAATTTGTCATTAGACAAATATATAATTATTGAAGGCATGTGTCATTAGAATTATTTTTACACTGTAAGTGATTTTAAAGAATTTGAATGCCATGAAATATACATAGCATCAATTCATTTGATTTAGAAAGGTCTTATTCTACTGCATTATTTCAACATCAAGAATTGGAGTATTCATTAATAATAACTGTTAATAGAACATTAATAAAACCATTTATTTTCCTCTGAGGCACTTTCACCTTGTTTCTGCCCCTGGGACTATTTCTTCTCCCCTAAACAAACACCTATTAATTTTATATCAATCATAAGTTTAGCCAAATGAGTGAGAGGAATAAAAAAGTACCGTCCTCTTTTAAACTAACAAGAAATATGCTGGAGTAGAAGGATTTTCTACTTTTGTCCGAAGTAAAAATTCTAAATGTCACCTTTATTGGTTTATTTAAGTATTCTTTAAATCAGAAATTTGAGGGTTCCTGGGTGGCTTAGTGGGTTAAGTCGCTCCTTCGGCTCAGGTTATGATCTCAGGGTCCTGGAATCGAGTCCCGCATCGGGCTCTCTGCTCAGCAGGGAGCCTGCTTCCTCCTCTATCTCTGCCTGCCTCTCTGCCTACTTGTGATCTCTGTCTGTCAAATAAATAAATAAAATCTTAAAAAAAAAAGAAATTTGATAGTTGCTACATTTATGTACATTCAACCATGAGTCCTTAAATCAAACATATACCCTAGTTTACCTCAATTTCTATTTGATCTATCAGACTAAGTACCATGGAAATAGCTCATCAATAAAAGGAATCTTCCATTACTATACTTCCTCAGGTTTTCCTTTTTAAAAAAGGATTTCTGCTTCCTTTTCTTGTATAAAACTAGGTGTATACATTGTTGACCAGTCTCAAAATACTATCCTAATCTAATATCCTTTATTTCAAATTTTGATGTTTTAAGATTATGTGAGTCTAGTAAATAGATCTAATGGAACATAATAAGCATTTAAAAGTTATACTGTTTACATAATTGTAACAGTCTGTTTATATGAATAGAAAAGAATGTGGCTAGCTGCCTACACACAGCTGGAAATGCAAACATGACTCAATTAGACAGCTAGTGTTCTGTTTTAGAGCTGATGAAACAGATTGAGTGTATACCATGGGGATTTAATGCAGAATATTAACATGTGGTTAAAACACAGGCATCACAGACATCATAAATAACAGCATCAAAATAATAAGCATACTATAGAATTGAAAATCTTTTACTCCAACATTATGGGACAATGATATTATCTTGTCTATCATAATTATATGGGCCAAGTTAAATATTGGTATATAGAAAAATAGGACCTTCAAGGAGTAGGGCTTAGAAAAACATATAAATAGGAGTGAAAGCATTCAGAGGGATGTAATTTAATATGTCATTGACTAAATTCTTTACAAACCACTGAGAAACAATATTTCTGAGTCCATTTTTATAGAAACAAAGTATTTGGTTCTATTTGAAAATGAAGAAATTAGAGTGTCTATTACTTTCTGGATATGTCCTGTTCAGATTCTCAAGAAATCAACATAAATGCCTAAAAATAATCACTTTTATAAAGCATTTTTATAAGTAAGCAAGGTGAAAATGCAAATTAAACTTAGGTATAAGAAGATGTGTCCATTTTCAGATAAATGTATTTAAATGTAATAAACATAAGATAAACAGTGCCTTTGATGGTACTAATCTTAGGTTTTTCTAAATCTTTCAAGAATCTCTGAATGTTTAAATTATTAACAAATCATTTGTTTATTTTTTTCACTGTGGAAGTACATTATAGAGAAATTGTTATTTTGAATTAGGTCCCCATCTGATTAGCTGGTGTTCCCTAGGGCCATCAGTGACTCTTACTCTTTCTGTGCATCATCCATATCTTGTTGGGTTTTGGACGTCATTCTCATACTGGTTCCTTCATTTTTGCAAGACGGTTACTCTAACTCAACATCATATTTGAGTTCTGTCATGGGTTGTAATTGTTACCTTCCCCAGCCCCCGCCAAAATACACACACACACACACACACACATTTATATATAAAATATATGTTTTAACTCCAATAGCTGTCAAATATGACCTGTACTTTTTTAGAGATTAGGGACTAATCCAATATGACTGGTATCCTTATAAAAATAACTTTGACTGAGAAGCAGATGCATGGAGAGAAGATAACATGACAAGACACAGGGAGAAGACGGTGGTCGACAAGCCAAGGAGAAAGGCTTGGAACAGATCCTTCTCCTCCTGGACTTCAGAAGGAACCAACCCTGCAGATAAATTGATTTCACATTACAAACGCTTCAGAACAGTGAGACATTGAACTTCTATTGCACACGCCACCCATTTTGTAATACTTTGTTATGTCAGCTCTGGAAAACTAGTACAAATTCAAAGCAAGAATATGGGGAAAAGTAGAAAATTCTTGGATTTTTCTAGCTGTACCTGTCTCTTTTTATCAAGAAAGTACCTGTTCTAGGAAACCCATGGTTGATTTCTATTCAGGTGTCGTATTCCAGGAAAAGATTATGCAGTCAAAAAACTAGGCCAAGCTGCAAATAAAAAAGTGGCTGCCGAAGGGACAGGGAAAATTAGTCAACTCAGCATGATTCTTACTTTTGAAATGTTCAGTCAGGGGTCATTTCTTCCTCAAAAAAAAAAACAACAAAAATGTTATATTAGCACATATGCAATGGAATGATAGCATCTACCAAATAGAAATTTTTATTCTACTACTTGTATATATGGAATAACGTCATATACTTCTAATTCATCTATTAGAGATATGTTAGCTATATTTATGAAGGTGAATGTTTTAAACAGATCTACAAGACTAAAAAAGAAGATGGAATGGCAAAGAGATGCATTTATTATAGGTTTCAGGGAACTTGAAGTAAGGGAACTATGACCTAATTCTAGATATATATTTACCCTCTGTAATTTGGTCTTTCCAAATGTTCTCCATACTTCATCTCACAACTTAAAAAAAAAATCATCTGTTTACAATATAGTATGATATTGATTATCTAGACGTGTCTAATACCAAATACTTTGAATTATAAACATATTCTTATGCTCAACAAAATAGAAAATTTTAAAATAAGAATAGGGATTGGGTTTGATATTACAATTTTTTATAACTGTTTGATTTTTGTCCATGTTAATACAATTCAATATAGTTTTAAAATTCATTTCTTGAAGAGCCAGTCATTCCTGTGCTGGAATTACCCTTTTTGAGGAAGACAACTATTATGCAAATTTTCAACTCCAATATTCACCAAAGGAAATATGTTCTTTTTAAAAAATTTTTTTAAAAGATTTTATTTATTTATTTGACAGACAGAGATCACAAGTAGGCAGAGAGGCAGGCAGAGAGAGAGAGGAGGAAGCAGGCTCCCTGCTGAGCAGAGAGCCCTATGTGGGACTCCATCCCAGGAACCTGAGATCATGACCTGAGCCCAAGGCAGAGGCTTAACCCACTGAACCACCCAGGCACCCAGGAAATATATTCTTTATGATAAACCTAATCTTGGCCAAAAAATAAAATTTCTATATGAAACACTAAACAATATTTTTGCATATCAAATATTTTTAAGCTTTTTTAAAGTAAACTTTTATTAATTCCTTTATGACCATTTAAAGGCCCAGATATGACAAGTTTTCTTATTAAGTGATGTTTTCCATTTTGCTGTTACTCTAGATAAGTTTAACTGTTTACCAAAATCTGGTCTCTTTGTTCCCACCTTAAAGGTGTAGCTGGAAGGTAGTTACCAAACCAATTATTACATCTTCTCCCTCTCTACCACCCCCTTATTACTATGTGTAGTAACTGTAGCAGTCACTGTATTAGTTGTACTAGTCATTAGTCAATTGAATGAAAGGAAAAGTGGTGTGTGGCATTTGGGGACCAAGGTTTTCAAGAAATGGATGTGCCTTCCTCATGGTGTGACACCTTCTGCTTGCAGTTGTTGAAGACTGTGAGGCCCTATGGGATGATGGAACAGCAGAATAAAAGGAATCCAGGGCAAAGATGTCACCAGGGATGAAAATAAGTCCCTTAACCCAAATGACTTGCTCGAGACTGAAATATGAACAAGATATAAACTTCCATTAAGTTGAGCCCTTAAATCTTTAGGTCTATTTTTATAGCAGTTATCCTGTAAAAATATCCTATCTTAAACAATGAAGCTTTTTCCCCCTCCCCCTCAACCTCCACTGAGATGGTTTCCCTTTCTTTTTGCTCTTCCAAGGGAGGGAAGAGTGATCATCAATGGCAAAGGGCAGCTGTAGAAGCTACACCCAGAGCGAGCTTCATGCTCAGGAAGGGACACTGTACTTCCTCCATGGTTTCCTGGATTCTATATGTTCAGAGAAACTTCTCTAGTGACAAACTATAGAAGTGATCCCTAAAAGTATAGTCTTTTTCTTGCCACTTTTTATAAAAAAATGCTAAATGATCATTTAAGTGTTTTCTAGATTGCAACTTCTGCAATAGCAGGATTGGTGTGTTACCTGTCAACTGCTGAGAAGCTATTGTGACTGTCACTTTGGAAGTGCTTAAATGATTGATGAATCAAAGAAGCAAATCTCTTACAATAGACTAAAAAAGTGGTGTTCATTTTGTCTGACCCAGAAGCAAACTTATGACTCTTATGTCCTTAGCCAATATCTAGCTTTTGTATTTCAACCCAACTAGAATGTTTCCCCAGTGGCTTCATGACAGAACATTCCCAGCTGTTTCAGTGTCGCATAGCAAAGCTCTGACAGCTTTCAGAGTAAGAGTCAATATTAGTTAATAATCCATCTGCAGTTGCAACTATTTCATTTCATCACACTGACAGCTTCTATTCCTCCTATTCCCATTTCCTTTGGAACTGGTGTTGCTGAACATCAGTATTTGCAGAGAGGCTCCAAGCTGTGACTATAAATTCCTTTGAGTTACACACTATTCATTTCCACTCAACATGCTCTAATTAGCTCATAATAAATGCTCTCTAAATATTGCATATCTTACATTTTTCATCAGAATTTGGTAGGAAGAAAGTACTACTCTCCCTTCTGTTAACAAGCCATCTTAGGGCATCTTTCCACAAGACACATTTGATGCATTGTAGTTTATATCTCTCATTTGGCTCCATCAGTGACCCAAGTTCTATCCTTCATTCTACAGGGGAATGTATTCAGAAGTGATGACGCTTCTGTACAGGGAAGGCTGTGCGCACTGCACAAGGATTCTTAAGGCCTTCTGGTGTGAGAACATGGGTATGTGTGCATCCAATAATGGACGGATTATTTTCATATTGCGTTCTGCAGAATGTCCTGATCTCTGAATAAACCTTCTTGTTTTTGATGTTTTCATTTGCATTCTGGAGTTGTTTGAAGAAATTCTATCCATTATTTGTTTGTGTTCTGGAAAGAACCCTACTTCTACTATAGTTGAAATAGTATATACATGAAGAATATGTATGTGTTTTAGTTTTATGTGGCATGTATGGTGTGTGTGTGTGTGTGTGTGTGTGTGTGTTTGTACGTGTGGGTGTATGTGTGTTTGGTCCTTTTGTATTATTATAGTTTTTAAACAAATTTTGGTATAATTAGAGAATCTTAAAATTAGAAGAATGTTATTGTTCAAATAATTCAACCTCTCATTGTCAGAGATTCTTGTGCAGATGTTGTTTAAGAAAATAAACATATTTGGCAGATGAAAGGTGCCATAGCTAGTCCATCTTTGTTGTCATAGTTAAATAGAACATCTGCTTTGCCTTGTTCCTCTATGATCATTGTCATATTGGTGCTTCTGCTTAAGAAAAAACATTAAAAAAAGTAAGTCATAATTTTTATAAACTATTTGGAACAGTTTTCTAATTTGAAATGAAGTTTTGGAGTTGTATTCACAGAATTCTAGAAATTTGTATAACCAAGTTTGAGACTCTTGCTCAAGGACATATATATGTAGCTGTTAGTATTCCTGACAATATATCTCTGGATCTCAGTGTTCTAGGTTCTAAGTTTTAGAAGAGTGTTAGAGAACATATTAACATATCTGTGAAAGGTTTATGAGATCATTTTAAAACATCTCAGGTGTTCTCAAATGTAGAAATCTAGAGGCTTTGTATCTAACCTTTCTTTTTCTTTTTTAGATTAAGATGACACAAATTAAATCATTAATTATTGTTTCCACTAATATATTTGGTAAACCCTTGGTTTGGGATATCATAATATAGGAAGAATAAAGGCAAAATATTTCTCAGGTGGTAGCAGCAGTTTTACACTGACCTCAGCCAACCGAAGCTCTAACTTTATGGATTGTGACCACAAAAGTTGTGGTTGATTAAACTTATTTTGAAGTCCTTTATATAGGGTATATTTCACATATGTCAATTTTTATGCTAAAAACAAAAATCCTCAGTGACAGAACTCTATGTCAAATTGTACAGCAAAGGTTGTAAAAAAAAAAAAAAGTCAAATGTTAAATCCGAAATGCACATTCATTAGTCAGAATGATATTAAAATTTAGGGGCGCCTGGGTGGCTCAGTGGGTTAAAGCCTCTGCCTTCGGCTCAGGTCGTGATCCCAGAGTCCTGGGATTGAGCCCCCAATTGGGCTCTCTGCTCAGCAGGGAGCCTGCTTCCTCCTCTCTCTCTCTCTCTCTGCCTGCCTCTCAGCTTACTTGTGATCTCTGTCTGTAAAATAAATAAATAAAATCTTAAAAAAAAGAATGTTATTAAAATTTAAGGGATCATAAAACAAAAAAAATGATTTTAAATCTTCCAAAATAAGTGAAATGGCAGCACTTCATTCTTGCTTCTCTTAATCCCTAAGGTTATGCTAAGGTTGTGATAGAAGTGATAGAAGTGATAGAAGCTTGGTCTTAAAAGATGATCTGATTTGAATCATTTGAGAGGCTTAAGACATGAGATTTCAGGGGACGAGAAACATCTTGGAAAAGGCTAAAATGGGGGTAAATCATGGCTCTTAAGGTGTGCTCTGAGAAGGTAATCTAGGTATAAAACAATGAAAATCAAGACTAGAATGACAGCAGAGTGCAAAGGAAAAAACCCTTGACTCCAGAGCACTGACAGGGCTTGAAGCTAGTTACTGACGGGGGACATGAACAATGATGAATCAAACATGATGAGAAATTAACTTGGAAATTGAAAAATGAGTGTGTCTCAAAGATCACATGGAATTTGATAAGATAGGGAATTAAGCTTTAAGAAAGCAAACTAGAGTAAGTTGGATAATTCTGTGTCTAGCCAACAGTTATCTCTGATGAAATGTTGTGAAGATAAAAGAAGTGCTCATCTCTCAACGTCAAAGTAAAATAAACACATTTGCTTCAAAATTACAAAAAAAAACAACAACAACACTATTTTCAACATGATATTGAAGGAGTCTTGACATTTTTTGGCAACTCGGGTGGATTTGTCGGTCTTAATTGTAGAGAGTATTCTATGGTAAGTATGATTAGAATTCTAAGGATTACCCTTGCAAATCAAGTAAAAGCAGGTTTTTGAGTATTATATTTTCACATAGTGTAAATCTAAAATTTAAATTCTACATAATCGTACTTCACAAAAATCCTTCCTGTTTATGTGACTAAATCTAGGAACAAAGATTCGAGGGCAAAAAATAAGCAATAATTCTTATCTAGTCAGATCTTCCCACTAGTAGATACTTAAAAGAAAAAAAAAATCAAGCAAACACCTAATTGGCTGAGTTTGAGGGGTCTGCTTCCTCCATTTTTCATGTACTTTCAACTCTGTATTCAATTATGTAAAAAAAGAAAATATGAGGGAAAAGAAAATTACTGGGTGCTGTTGTGCCTAAGAGATGATGTTCAACACAGTGACAAAAATATGTACTTGAACAGAAATTTTACGATTTAGGTCAATTATACACTTGGGAAGAGCAAATCCTGTTGAATATGGAGTACGTTGAAATGCTCATGTTATTTTTCACATGCTTTGGGTCTTTTTTATTTTCTCTTTTTAAAGAGGGTTTTTTCCCATTATTTAAAAACCCAGTGGGACTATAATGGAACTGGGAAATGTAATCCATATGTTTTGGAACCTATTACAATTAAGTCATCAAATCACCACTGAAAATATTTTGACCATTTAAAATACAAGGACTTTTTATAAATGTATATACACCCACATAAGAAAATAATGCTAAACTCAAAGAATTTAGTTCTGCTTAAGTATTTCACTTCCAAATACTTATTTTCACTTTAATATTGAATGGCATATTAATCAAATACATGATATTAGGATAGTAATATGTATTAAATAATTTTATTACTAATGTGCCATTAGTAATAACATATTAAATTGTCAAGAACAATTTACTATTAAGTAGGCAAAAACTTGTTCAGTGTTCACATATTTATCATCAATTCATTATCTAAACATAAATATTCCTGCAAATAACTTTTCCCAAAAGCAAAACACTTTCAAATGTACTCAGATCTGTTCTGCTGTTATCCTTGGAAAAATTAATCTTTTTTAGGTAAACAATAGAGTTTGATGTTTGGTGTCTTTGTTTAACTATTGGATAAACTCTTCATTCTATCACATTTGAATATTACAGTTAAAGTGTAATATTCCATGCTTTCATGAAAGTATATCTCAGAAAAATTGATTTTTTTCTTTTTCGTTGAGTAAGAACATCTTTTCCCATGTCCATGACTTTTTTTCTGGCATTAAACAGGCTACTTAGAAAAACAAACAAAGAAACATGTAATATATGTAATATTATATATATATATATATATATATATATATATATCTCATGTTGTTGGAAGACTCCCCTACTTTGTAATCTACGTTTGTCATGGGTTATCATTTCTGCTTTGCAGGTGAGGTCAGTTAAGCTTCATCCACTGAGTGAGTCACACCATGGGCTGGGTCTTTCCAGGGAGTCCTCTTCCTTCGCTTAAATACTCTTGTGGGTATTGAAACTGTTTTTCATTTTTTCTTAAAAGAGCTTTTCTTTTTCTTAGCTAAGACTGAAAGAATTTTAACAAATATTTCTGACATTAGAGAGTATTTATTCAACGAACTTTAAATTTGAATGCTGCAGTAAATCACAAACTGAAAGAGTATAGCAGCATTTGTTTTTCCTAAAGAAGCACATTGAGGTACCACAGCAGTAGGGAAACTTCAAGCATTTATGAAAATAAAATTGGCAGGGTATTGTTAAAGAAACATTCTTTAAACATAGTGTTTATTCATTTATACAAAAACATTGGTAAATTTTTTTTATAAATATACCTTGCTTTTGAAATACTTTTTAATTCCCATGAAACCTACATTTTTTACAATTCTTGTATATTAGAAGCATAAAATGTAGATGGGTGTCACATATGATTTCTAAACTACTCTGTTATGTTAAGTTATGGTTTTCCTTGTGGAGGGCAGGGCCATCACTGGAACAACTACTGTTTGAGTGTGTAATCACACATGTACTGCTACTGGTATGTGGAGATAGCATGATCTGTTTGTAGAAACATAGAAGACAGCCATATGGTTTAGATTCTGGAATGTGTATTATGAAAACACTTACAGTCCTACCCTGAACCTCCATGGAGAACAATCACACAGATGGGAGAGACTCATGAGCATTATAGTTTAAAAGCTCTTTATGAGGGAACAAAAGGGCTGCGATAAACAAGTAAAGCAGAAACCTCCTCTCTTTACAGTTGTGAATATTGTATCCTGGAAGGGTTATGACTAGTGTGTCCTGGAAAAAGGAGCATAGACCTAGAGTCAATTAGATGGAATTGAAGTGTTTCCACGAGAGAAATTATTCCACTTTTCTGACTCTATGTTTCCCCATTTTTTTTTAAAGATTTTATTTATTTATTTGACAGAGAGAGATCACAAGCAGGCAGAGAGGCAGGCAGAGAGAGAGAAGGAAGCAGGCTCCCTGCTGAGCAGAGAACCCTGGGATCATGACCCGAGCCGAAGGCAGCGGCTTAACCCACTGAGCCACCCAGGCGCCCCTATGTTTCCCCATATTTAAAAGACAAATCCGACTACTGAACTTTTATATACATTACATCAGAAGCTAATGACATACTATATGATGCTTAACATAACACAATAAAAACTGAAATAAGTAAAATTTAAAAATTAAAAGATTTAGAAAATTAAAATGCTTAGAAAGTTGTAGCATACAATAATTGGTTGTACAGGTTTTAATTTCCCTGCCAATCACACTACCAAATATGAAATATCCCTTTAAGTCATTATTTTTTATAAATGGACAATTAAAATCAAAGTGAAATAAAGCTTGTGTGCAAAGTGCATAAAAGCAATAGTTATTATAGTAATAGAAGTAATTATGTACTGTGTTGTACAAAGAGGCAAGAGAAACACAGCTTTATTTATACACAGGTAATATTAGAGCCATATAGTTCAGTACTGAAATGAATTTATCTTGTAAAAATATACGCCTGGGTGGCTCAGTGGCTTAAAGCCTTTGCCTTCGGCTCAAGTCATGATCTCAGTGTCCTGGGATCGAGCCCTGCATTGGGCTCTCTGTGGGGAGCCTGCTTCCACTTCTCTCTCTCTGACTGCCTCCCCTTCTCTCTCTCTGCCTGCCTCTCTGCCAACTTGTGATCTCTGTCTGTCAAATAAATAGATAAAATCTTTAAAAAAAAATATATATATATACGAGCAGAGATGTTTCAAGGAACACACAGTGTGCTAGCTGACCATACTGCATATGCTCTGAGTCAGGGCATAACTGGTTAAGCATACCAGGAGAGAGAATGTGAAAGGAAGCTTGACTCTTTGAGTCTCTTCATCTGTAAGAACTGTGGTAAAGGGAACCTTAGTAGAATGTGTGTCAGAGGTTAGCTTCCTAGATGAGCATGGTGCCTTATTGAAAGAAAACTTCAGGAGCTGGAATCAGGCTTTTTTTTTTTTTTTTTTCCTTGCTGAGAATGTCATATCCACTGAGCCCGTCTTCAGTTCTTCCCAAAGAGAGTAGGAACTGAGTTTCCAGGGACCATTGACAGTGTCTCTCTGCACCTGATTTTCAGGGGAGGGGGAAAATAAAAGAAAGCAAGCAACCTTAATTGGGAGCCAAAATGAGCTGAAGGCTCGTAAATACTATTCCCTCTTACCTCAAAAGTACCCTTGACAGATAATGAAATATACAAAGAGAGTAAGTTAATCATCCAGATTGCCCATCTGTTTGGGGTTCAAACTAAATTTTATTAGCTCTGGAAGTATGACCTGAACACCTTCTAGCTCCTCAACAATTTATACATTTTAAAGTTCTAATGTAAGGAGAAACAAAACTATGATTCCATCTGTGGAAGGTGAACCAATAATAACTTATGTAGAAAGGAAAGCTTAAATGTAAGCATTTGATAACTTGAAGGCAGTCATGGTAACTAGTAGTTACTGAAAGCTAACTAGGTACAAGACATTGTGCTAATTACCCTAAATGCACTGAGAACCAGGAATTCATACTAAAGGTAAAGCTGTTTTTGGAGAAAAGCTGAGGAGGCCCCAAGAATCTTCCTGCTGAGAAGCCAGAAAATACAAGAACCATCCTTGTCCCAGCCTTCAAGTGTCCAACAGAAAGAGGATTCTCTAGGCTCATGGCGAGATCCCGACTTTCCCTACCCTCTAATGTTTCTGGTCTACAAAGATGTAGGCCTTGAGGCCTTCAAGATTTATATTTCCTGTTTTAGCCCATCCCTACACTTCTCTATCTTCTAATATTTTCCCATTCTGTGACCATAATCTCTTGATTATTGAGACACTGTGTAATTGGTGTCTCTGCTTCTCTTCCTTTTCCTTATGATGTTTTTTATGACTTAGTAACTTGGTCAGACTAAAACTATATTTCTAAGAATTCTTCTAGTAAGCTTCTGGATAAGGGGTGTCGGGAGAGGTGGTCTCGTGTAGGGGGTGGAGGACTGGAAGTAAGCAGCCAACATTGTGGCATTAGCACAACTCTTCTCAGTTATTCAATCAAACACCAATCTTGGTGCTGTTTTGCATGATTTTTGCAGATTAATTAAAACTCATAATCAGCTGATTTGAAATTAGAGAGGTCATCCTTGGGGCATCTAATTTAATCATTTGGAAAGTTGTTAAAAGAGAATTTAGGTTTTCGGGGGGGCGTGGGTGGGGCAAAAAGATCTCACTTTGTGGATAGCACGTTCCAGCTCATATGTTCTGGCCCTTTTGTGGTCTTCCTTTCCTAAGTGCCTGTGGACAACAAGCCTACTGCCCATGGGCAGTAAAACACCCATGATCTTTTCTTCTTGACTGCTGGCTGTAATAACTTCAAACTGGTTAGTCAGACCCCACGGTGTGTAAACCAATTCTTTCTAAGAATCCCATAATGCATGATATTGACTCTTGACTGAGATGCCTTCCTTAGATGATTCTTAACCCAGCAGCCAGAATGGTCTGAGAACCCAGTTTAGAATATACCACTCTCCTGCTCAAGCCTTCTAGAAAATTTTCATCTTATTCAGATTAAAAGCCAAAATCCTGGCATTTTCTTATATAATTTTCCATGATTTTGTCTCTCATTGCTTCTGTGACTTATTTTCCTACCACTTTTTCTCTTACTCCAGACACACTGGCCTCCTTGCTCTTTCTTGAACGTTGGGTTCACTCCCTCCCCTTTCAGGACCTCTGCAACGCATGATCTGTAGGGCTTATTCCATTTTTTCTTTAGGCTCTTTTCTTTACTCAAAAATCTACTCTTCATTCTCATTTGAAATTGAAATCCTACTTTCTGACACACCTTGTGCCTATTCCCATTTTATTTTAATCCATAAAATTTAACATTATGCAACATGCTTTCTTATTTATTATTATCAGTTTGTGTTCTCCAGAGAAATAGAACCAATAAGAAGTATCTATATCTATATCTATATCTATATCTATATCATCTATCTCCTTCTACTTATCTATCTAAAGAGAGGTATTTAAGGAATTGGCTCATGTGATCATGAAGACTGGCAAGTCCAAAATCTACAGAGCTGGCCAGTGGGCTTCAGGACAAGGGAACAGCTGATGTTAATTTTAAGTCCAAAGGCCATGGGCTGACATAATTCCTTCTTGCTAGGAAGAGGTTAGTCTTTATTGTAGGAAGAACTTCAGCTGATTGAATGGAGCAGTTTCACTCAAGGCCCACTGATTTAAATGCTAATCTCAAAGAAAAAATCTTGAAAGAACCTGGAGGTTGGGACAGGGAACATTACCTATAGAGGAGCAAAGATAAGAATTACATCATCGCTATTGGCATTTTATTAATAAGAAAAAGGAGACTCCAGAAAATTACATAATTTTTTGTTCATATTATTAATGCTATTTAAGCAAATGTGTTTTAGGAATTAGATCATAAAGGCACAGGCAAGTTCTTTCAGTGTCAAATGTTTTTCTTTCTTGCCATGCTCATATTGAGTTTAGCAATTAATCTATAGTAGGAAAAATACACATTTATCCTCAGAATAAATATCCTATAAGATATTTTTGCCATTCTTGTCTTTTAAAACATTCAAATATTTGAGATGGACCATTATATAAACCAGATTTCCCCATTGCTTTTAGGATCAAAGTTACTGTAGTTTTCTGTGACTTGATTTCTTCACTTGTGAAATGGGAGGAATTATCATTACCTTATAGGGCTATCAGAATTATAAATTGCTTTGACTAGTGACTGGTGCAAAATGAGGAGCTGACACTTCTTATCTAATCTGCTTTTTTTAAAAGATTTTATTTATTTATTAGAGAGAGAGAGCATGGGAGGAGCAGAAGGGGAAGAACGGGGGGAAGGGGTGTGGAGATGGAGCAGAGGTCAATGGAGAGGGACAAGAAGACTCTTCCCTGATCATGGAGACCTACATGGAGCTCAATCTCAAGACCCTGAGATCATGACCTGAGTCTGAACTAAGAGTCAGACACTCAAATCGCTGAGCCACCAGGTGCACCTATTGTTACTCTTCCTGTTCCTATTACGTTTCCAGTCATCGCTCCTTTCCCTGGGATCCTTGAATTTCCTCTAGATCAAAAATTAGGGAGCAATGGAGATTTTAGGCTCCCAGAAAAAAAGCCAACCAAACAAAACACCTAAAAAGTCAATGTAAAATAACACTGAAGATTCAACTTATTTGTGATTTCATGAATTTCTTTTTTTTTTTTTTAAAAGATTTTATTTATTTATTTGACAGAGAGAAATCACAAGTAGATGGAGAGGCAGGCAGAGAGAGAGAGAGGGAAGCAGGCTCTCCGCTGAGCGGAGAGCGTAATGCGGTACTCGATCCCAGGACTCTGAGATCATGACCTGAGCCGAAGGCAGCGGCTTAACCCACTAAGCCACCCAGGCGCCCCATTCATGAATTTCTTTTAAAGATTTTATTTATTTATTTGACAGAGATCACAAGTAGGCAGAAAGAGGGAGAAACAGGCTCCCTGCGGAGCGGAGAGCCCGATATGGGGCTTGATACCAGGACCCTGAGATCATGACCTGAGCAGAAAGCAGAAGATTAACCCTCTGAGCCGCCCAAGCACACAATGAATTTCTTTAAGAGAAAGGAGTAATGCCACTCTTTTTAGCAAGGCAGATTATCTCAGTGTTGTGCCATTTATCATGCTTTTGCTTTTTACTTGAGTTTATTTTTTATACCTACCAAATCTGAATGTACTCCAATTTAAACATTTTTACCTTGCTTCCTGCTGCTACCAGTTTCAACTCCTGCTGAAAGATTCACAAGCGCTTGTATTTGAATGCTAAAATCCACATTTCTCTCAGAAAAGTTTTTTAACTTCTGTCCCTCCCCACTTTTTTTTTTTTTTTTTCAAAATCCTTTTTACTTATTCCTCTCTCCATTTTAAAAGCAGTTTATCCCAGCCACTGAGATTCAGGCAACATTGTTAGGTGTGCCTTTGTGAGCTACAATGATGGCTGCCTTCTGTGTGATAGCAGATATTACTGGAAGTACCTTAATCCTCATAAGGACTCCAAAGTGGGTACTATCACACAGACCATACGCAGATGGGAACCTCAGTCTGTAAAGGGAATGCCTATTCCAAGACCCCAGAGCTAACAAACAGTGTGTGATTTTAATCCCAGAGGACTAACTTCAGGTATTGTATGCTTAAACTTTAATTATACTTACAAATATTAGTTTACTTACCCATATTTTCTTCTTTTGATAATTTTTATAAAGGAAGCTGAGGGCAAGCCATTAGTTATGATAAGAAAAATTAAGAGGAATGCATCCAACATTCTTCTTGAAGGAGCTATGCTAACAGTAAGTGGACTTAATTTTATATATATGGGTCTAACTGAAATGCAACTATAATTTCTATAACAAAATTTTAAACTTTTAACCAGTGTTGTTGGATAAATGTAAAAGAGTTACAAGGAAAAACAGTTTCATTATTATTTCATTAATAATCTTATTTATTTAGTGATATGGAGAATTATATTTCAATCATTAATTTAGCCTTATAATTAAAACTTTTGAGAGATTTTAATAAATGCCTTCTTAAGAGATTAACAAAACTATTGTCAATCCATATAAATTAATTAAAAATCTTCACTTGAGTTTGTCCTTTTCTTAATATATAGTATTTATTTTGACACATGGCTTGTTCTAATTAGTATGTACATTCAATAACAAATGCATCTATGTACAAGTAATTACATAAATGGCATGAATTCTACTGTGGCCTTAGCCTCCTTGTAGAGCCCAAGCTGCCTGGCCAGTTGCTCATTACTTTCAATGGCAGATGTACATTTATCCACAGTGTAAGCTATCAAAATTTTATTTGAAAAATAATGCACTAGTTAACATTTAAGAGAACTCTGTTCTTATGGCAGTTTTTAACCATATTTATTGAAGCAATAATTCAGACTATTCCAAATTGAAATTTTCTATAGAATATTTGATATTAAATGACTAATATTTAGCATGCCTTGTTTATAAGTATAATGATTGTGTTAGTAATTATATAGTTAGGTAGATTAATTAACATTAGATTGTCTTTTCATTTTGGTATAAACTATGTTTAAGTAAATCCTTATTTACAGTTCATTATCATTTATAGGCAAGGGGCAGCCATATTAGTTCACGATATCAGATACATATTTTGCCAAGAGGCTGATTATTTTTCTTGTCCTTCACATGGTATCACAAGTTATAATGATTTTAGCATAGTCAGGGCTAGCCATTTGGAATCATAATGATTTGTTTCAAAGGTCTTAAAACATTCTTTTGTTTCTGCAAATTTTATAAAAACATTGATAATAATTACACCTGGAAACTAGAGTTTGGATGTTATTTCATTCTGCTACTTTTTCTACAAAGATGAAAATTGAAATAAAATGAAAATTTCCATTGTATTAATTTCATCTCATGTTAATATTACAGGAATTTTAACATGGGTGTTGCCTAGACACTGCTATTTTTGGAATGAGACCACAAATATAGCAATGCCATTTAAATTTGTCTGAAGGTGGTCAAATATGTAGTATACCTAGATTTAAAAGTAACTTCATTCCAAATTTCCAGCTATAAAATAAGTCATGGGAATGTAATGTGCAAGATGGTGACTATCGTTAATAATATTATATTGTATATTTAAATGTTACTGAAAGAATAGATCTTAAAAGTTCTCATCACAAAAAAATTTTTTTGTAACAATATATGGTGATAAATGTTAGTTAGACTTGTTGTGGTGATCATTTTACAATATATGCAAATACTGAATTATTCTGTTGTATGCCTGAATCTATTATGTTGTATGTCAATTATACCTGAATAAAAAGAAGTTATTTTATTTCAGTTGGTTGAATTGATTTTGTATACAGACCTCTATTTCTTATGATACAGGATTTAGGGTGGGGAGAATAAAGATCCAAAAATTCACAAAAGAAATTTCAGAGTTGAAAGGAATATGGAAAGACATGTTATTTTTTACAAAATACTTATATGTTGTCATTACATAAATGTTTCTCAGGATCCATGAAGAGTGACAGGGGTTTAGAAATGGAAAACAAGTCAACCCCTTAAAAGGAATGTGGCTAAATTTTCACTGAAGCAAATGAAAACAGTTCTCTCATTCATTCCTTGATGTCTAGTCATCGGCCAAACAGACCAGTTCATAAATGGATCTCACAGAAGGAAAACCCAAAGTGTCTAAAGGAAATTCATTTTAATGAATTCAAAACTGCATATGTATTAGACTGTTTAATGTGACCATTAAAGCCCAGAATGTTATGTTATGATCATCATATAGTCTTGGTTCTTAAGTTTTGCATAGAGAGAGAAACCAAATGTTCAGCAATGTCATGTTTGACTAATTTAAATTGCAGTGAAAATAGTCAATGCAAGTGACTTAGTGGAAGTGTATTTTTCACAAAAGATAATGTGCCTATTAATAAAGCATAATCATTATAGGTACACATGTATACTCATAGTAGAGACACATTTCTATTCTGGTTTTAATGCATTCTTGACATCATTCTAAAAATCAGCGCAGGATGGAACAAACTTCCTATTGCAAATGAAAGTGACTGATCGTTAAAAAGCAAACTGGAATCAAATGAATCACCATATGTACAATAGGAACAGTATAATTTAAAAATCACTTGGGTTGGGGCACCTGGGTGGCTCAGTGAGTTAAAGCCTTTGCCTTTGGCTCAGGTCATGATCTCAGCGTCCTGGGATCGAGACCCGCATGGGGCTCTCTGCTCAGCAGGGAGCCTGCTTCCTCCTCTCTCTCTGCCTGCCTCTCTGCCTACTTATGATCTCTGTCTGTCAAATAAATAAACAAAATCTTAAAAAAATAAAAAATAAAAATAAATAAAAATCACTTGGGCTACATATAAGAAATGTCAATCAAAAGCTTCTAGAAGTTAAGAAAAATTTTTAGACTTTGCATATTTTTTGGCGGAAATTCAATGAGTGGGGCTTTCATCAGTTGGGTTTCTCATTCATTTTGAAAAAGAGATTTACAAAGAATGAGACTAGAACCCAGTTCCCATTGATAATATATTTCTTCTTTCCGTGAACAATTCTGGGCAGTTAAGGCCTGAAAATGGAGAGCTTTATACCACAGCACCAACCCAACTCTGTGTTTCTAATACAGAAACACTGTAGGGGCCCCTGGATGGCTCAGTCCATTAAGCATCTGCCTTTGGCTCAGGTCATGATCTCAGGGTCCTGGGATCAAGCCCAGCATCAGCTTCATGCTCAGCTGGAAGCTGGTTTGTTCCTCTCCCTCTGCTCGTCCCCCTGCTCACTCTCTCTTTTTCTCTCTCAAATAAATAAAATCTTTGAAACAAAAAGAAGGAGGAAAATGAAAGAAAGAAAATAGAATATACATGACCCAAATGTCATATCTGAAATTAAGACCTAATTTGTTTTATATGGAGGACAAACTAGAATTGGTATCATCTCATAAATGAAATGAGTGGATATTGGTGTATATATTATATACTATATACTCATTTGCAAATTAAAATTCCAAATTTAATTTTCATCTTATTTTTTTCAATAGTGAAACACATGAATACTGCAGAGAATAAATATATAGAAAGTATATTTTAGAGAATATTAGTAAAGTACATATCCATGTAACTATCATGGTGATATAAAAGAAAATGAATATTACTTGTGGTTTAAAAGCCCTGTAAAAGTCAATTGCCTTCTACTTCTATCTGAAACTCAAGATAATCCTAGTGTATTAATAAGGGTTCTTCAGAGAAATACATATGTTAGGGGCACCTGGGTGGCTCAGTGGGTTAAAGCCTCTGCCTTTGGCTCAGGTCATAAACCCAAGGTCCTGGGATTGAGCCCCGCATTGGGCTCTCTGCTCAGCAGGGAGCCTGTTTCTCTCTCTCTCTCTGCCTGCCTCTCTGCCTACTTGTGATCTCTCTCTCTGTGTCAAATAAATAAATAAATTTAAAAAAAAGAAATACATATGTTAAATTTATGATATATATGTATATATACCCATATATATCTTAAAAATAAAAAATTAATATAATTATATAATTAATCTTATTTGTAAATGAGGCTATTTATTTCTTATATTATTTTAAGGGATTGGCTCACATGACTGTCATAAATGGTAAGTCCAAAATCTGCAAGGCAGGCCCAAGGGCTAGACACCCAGAGAAGAGTTGACATTACAGTCCCTTAGGGAATCTTGGTCTTTCCAGTTATAGCCTTCAAGGGGATGAATGAGGTCCAACCATTTGATGGAAGGTAATCTACTTTACTCAGAGTTTACTGATTTAAATGTGAATCATCTCTAAAAATTACCTCCGGGGCAACATCTAGAGGTATTCAACCAAACAGTGGAGTACCATGGCTTAGCCAAACTGACACATAAAATTACCCAGCAAAAATCTTAAGCATGTCGATTTAGATGTTTATTTCCAGGTGAAAAGAGATAGGTGAAATATAGTCTGCTACTCTAGATCTCACATTTTAACTATCCTTAATATCCTGTACAACTGGCTTATAGAATGTTAGTAAATAAAACCCACTAATAGTAACTATATATCAAACATTTACTTTTAAAAATTGGCAAGATCTTATTTTCAGTGTCAAATAGGGCAGAAAAGTATCTAAAATGCTTAGTGATTACTCATCTAACATAAAATCTTTCTTTATTAAAAGATATAGTGTAGCTTTTATTTTCTACTACCAATCCCACAAAAAATGTGGGAAACCTGAATGTCAAAGTATGCACTTTTACCTGAAAATGACAAATACCTCTTTGTCCCATAACAAACTTCACCAGTGTTGTCCTTATTCACACATTCTATTCAATTTCCTTATCACTGACTACTTCATTTTATTCCTATTTGAATTTACCTCTATTATTTTACCAAAGAAAATTCTTGCTAACACTAGAGAGAGACTCAATGGACTCATTTAGTTCTTAGCCTATGGAACCCCCCAGAAGCATTCGGTACCCTTGGCTTTGCTCCCTATCTTGGAGAGATCTACTTGCAGGTGTCGAGCAGAGCCAGTCATCCAAGGCTGAAGTTCAACCTCAAGGTAAATATTAGAGATGTGATGGTGTCAGTTATCCTTGGATAGGTGGTAACTGAAGCTCTATTTATGGATGAAATCATCTAGGAAGTATGGAGTGTGAAGAAATAAGGATTAGGACAAAGCTGTAAGTAAGTAATGCCAACACTTAATGCCTGAGAACTCAGGGAAATAAGTAGAAAACCAACAGAGTGTGGCATTGCAAAGGGGAGAAGGTGTTTCAAAAATGTGGTTGTTCGACATTGTAGAAAACTGATGAAATATCAAGAAAGATGAAACCTTTAATATTTGCAGTGGGAGGAGGTTTTGGAAACTCATAGAGCAAGAAGACAAATTGGAGTGAGTTGAGGAAAAATCTACATTTGTCAATTTCTTCACACTGCATAAAAAGGTGACTGACTTGCTATTCCTGGCTTTTTTCAATGTGACTCCATTCTATATCTATCTTTATTTTCTGTTTTTTACTTTGGCTTTCAAAATGTGCTCTCTAATGAATATGACTATCCTCTTATTTATTTCACTCAGTTCATCACTTTATTAATTCATCCAAGGTTATTAAGTGAGTTCTAACTCTATGCTAGTATTGTCCAAACACTGAAAATTCATCAGTGAGTAAAATAAAGATGAGGTCTTAGCCACAATTCATTTAGCCAAATTGTCACTGTACAGATTGTTTTAACAGACTTGCTGAAGGAATAAGCAACAATGAATCTCACTGGCTGCAAAATAAAGCAACATTTATTTTTTGTTTAAGCTACACATAGGCTGAAATCAGTGACAACCCTCCATATATTTCTATTCCAGGACCCAGACAGAAGATGGAAACAAATGGGCTGGCAAAATTTATTAGTACATCTTAAAGATTCTTCTCCAATGTATTATATACAATGTCCATTCATATTCCATTTGCCAAAACACATCACTTGGCCAGGCTCAGTGTGAACGGAGCAGGGAATAAATTGTCTTTCCATAATGAGTCCCTCAAACTCTAGGGCAATGAGTAGCTGTGAATAACTTCCTCACAGGAAAGAAAGAATGAATAACTGCAATAAAACAATCTAGCACAAATAGTTACTCATATTTTATCTATAAAGTCATCCTATAAGTTTCTAAGAAAAGTTGAACTCAAACTTTAAAATATCAACAATAATGCTATCTTATTACAAGTGATTCTTAGAAGTGACTTGAGGATGGCCATCACCATCAAATCCTTGTTTTATAATTTTATTTAACACAATTATATCTTTTCTTAGGAACACTATGGATTATTTTAAAGATTTATTTATTTATTTATTTTAGAGAGGGGAAGAAGGGCAAAGGAATAAGGAGAAAGAGAATCTCAAACAGATTCCCCACTGAGTGCGGAGCCTGACGTGGGGCTCAATCCCACTGCTCTGAGTTGATGACCTGAGCCAAAATCAAGAGTTGGATGCTCAAGCCACTGAAACACTCAGACACCCCACGAACACTTTGAATTATTGATGTACTTTATATTCTTATTTATACCAGAAATTCTGCATTAGGAAAAAAGTTACACTTTTTGTACAGCATACAAAATAAATCCATTTGTTAACTCATTAAAAGATATTTATTGAGTTTGTATAATATCTACAATAACAACTGGGAGCACACAAACACAGAAAGTTGTCAAAAATAAAAATGCCTATCTTTGGCCTCTCTCTCACTCCTACCTTCTATACTCAGACTACACTGAGTCTCACACTCCTTCCAGTAGTTATTTCCAACCTGGCACATGTAGTACAAATCTTATTATAAAAGGCCCCACAACCACAACTTAATCTTGTCCTTTAAATAACATTTTAATGAAAAAATTAAGATTCATTGTCTCAATATAGAGTACCCTGAAGGCCCTGGGCTTTCCTCCCTCCCCTTGCTTATTTCCTAGGACTTCTGTTCTTTCCCAGCCTATGGCCATTCTGGCCTCCGTTCAGGTCTGGATTCTGTACAATTTGATGTGTTCTCATTTTCTAGCTAGCAGATGTCCCTCATCCATTTATCCTTCCTTGGAGAGGATTTTCCTGGTCCTTCCATAGAAATTGGATTCCTGTTTCATTTTCTTATATTACACTGTATTTTTCCTTTATAGCCATACCACAATCTGTAACTACAGACATTTGTGGCATTATTATTTTTCAAATATTTTATTTATTCATTTGAGAGAGACAGAGTGCATAAGAAGGGAGAGGGACCGAAAGAGAAGCTGACTCCCATCTGAGCAGGGAGCCCCATACGGGGCTCAATCCCAGGACCCTGAGATCATAACTGGAGCCAAAGCCAGACCCTAAACCAACTGAGCCCCTCAAGCATCCCTGTTATTATTATTTTAAAATCCTTCTTTACTTTCTAGACTCGGGTAGTGAAGTGTGAGCTTGTGTACTGGAACCAGTGGAAACTCTTTTTTGTTAGTTTGGGGCAAGATAAGTATAACCACTGCAGTAAACATTTCAAAGTGTTGCAGCAATTTCATTTCACCAGGGAGCAATTTCATCCGAGTTTGTGATCAGCAAGATGGTTTCTTTTTTTTTCTTTTTTTTTTTTTAAGATTTTATTCATTTATTTGATAGACAGAGATCACAAGTAGGCAGAGAGGCAGGCAGAGAGAGAGACAGAGAGGAAGGGAAGCAGGCTCCCCGCCGAGCAGAGAGCCCGATGTGGGGCTCGATCCCAGGACCCTGGGATCATGACCTGAGCTGAAGGCAGAGGCTTTAACCCACTGAGCCACCCAGGTGCCCAGCAAGATGGTTTCTGACCAGGATATAAAACAGTTAGGGTGTTTTGAGTCACATATGATACAAGCTTCATGCTAGCCATAAGAAGCAGGACCATACTACATATTGTCACATGTGACATTTTAAGGTTAATTTGCCCGTTGTAACCCAAATGGGTATAAAATTTTGAGAAAATGTAGACTTTTATATGCATTTTTGTAATTTGTTATTTTTAGAATAATTGTTGTCTTTACTGACACCAGTTTTTTAAATTATAGTTCAACAGTATTAGTTATCATAAGGAAATAGAGTTCATAGTGTTTATTTTTATTCCTAATTTTCATAGGCAGAAGCAAATCACATAAGGCTTGATTAGGGAAGATATACCTTTGTGAATGCTGCAGCCAGTGTTGGGCCAATGGTGGCAATGGGAGTCATTCTGAAGAGCTGAAAACCATGAGCTCATACTGCTTTTACTCACAAATATAATTCCTAGTAGACTGAGATCAGCTTTTGAACCATAACTAATGGAAATGTGCTAAAACCACAGTGTATTATTTGTGGAGATATATTGGATAATTAAGGGATAAAACCATCAAAACTTAACTGGTGTTTACATAAAACAGGATAATAAATATGTTTAAAACCAAAAGAATTCTTCACAAAAAAAAAGACTAATGAGTTAAAAAGCTGACAGAAACAGATGTCCAACATTGCACATATAAATATTGGTGCCATGTGGGCTTCTTGTAAAACAGCACTCTGGGTTGCTGAGACTAAATAAAACACACAATTGCTGACACACCAGTGAAATATGGTAGTATAGACATTTGCCTGAAAAAAATATTTGTTTGGAAGAATCCGTGGTATGAGGTCAATCAAATACCACTTTCCAATGATTCTGTGTATTCAGGAAGTGGATGACAATATAGAAGACCAACTCACAGGATAATTAAATCGAAGCAGAGGGCTTTTAGTTGCAACTAGACTAATACACTGATACTGCTAACATAGAATTCTTCTAGCTATATATATATATATTTTTATCTAATGTTGATAAGTGGAATCTTTTTCTTCATTGTTGATATAAAATGAATAGATCTGAACTGTATAAAACCATTTATGGTTGGCTATTGTAATTTGGAGATTAAGCTTTGCGTTAGAGTATGGACTGATAGCACAACATTTATGGCTGAAAACTTTCTGGAGTTACTCATCTATGGACCTCACACCAAAAATACAAATCAACACACTACTTTGTTGATCCAAAAACATATTGCTCTGCATAAAATGTTAGCTTAAATCAACAGAGTGCTTAATAGCATACTAACATTTGTAAATGAAGTAACTGCTAAGATACTGAATTTGAGATTGTTTTGTTTATCCACCAATAATATGAAAGCTGACCATAAACTCACATTATTACATGAAGAGGCATGATGCTGTGGAGAAGGAAAGTTCTGTTGAAAACATTTAAATTACTGAAAAACATTCTTAATATTTTAGTAAGATAAGAAACAAGTTTGGTTCCAACTTTTTAAAGATATTCAGTGATAGAATTCCTTTTTGATATGATACTTTGTATATATTTAATGATATTAACCCTTGTAGGTATGATAGGAATGAAGCTAAGTTTTTTCAATGACAAGTGAAATTGGAAGGCAAAAATCAAATTTAGAGTCTTTGAAAAGACCATTTTTACAGATTTTATGAATTTATCTTAACAATTATCAATGAAGTAGATATTAAATTTACTATTTCATATTTGCAAAAAGTTAGCACCACAAAACTTATTAGAAGGTGTGATGGTTTTTGTGTGTCAACTTGACTGGGCGAAAGGATGTCCAGATAGTGAGTAAAACATTATTTATGGGTGTGTCTCTGAGGATGCTTCTGAAGGAGATCAGCATTTAAATCTGTGGACTGAGTAAAAAGGTGGCCCTCACCATTGTGGATGGGCAGCACTTGATCCATTGAGGGCAAGGGTAAATTGACTCTCTTTGGTTGAGTTGAATATCCATCTTCTCCCGCCCTTGGACATCAGCATTCCTAGTTCTTGGGCCTTAGGAATTGGAATCATACTTATACATTAGTTCCCCTGTCTCTCAGCACTTAGGGCTAGCTAGCACACCACCACCAGTTTTCCAGGCCTCCATCTTGTTGGTGGTGAACTGTGGGACTTCTTGGCCTCAATCATCATATCAGTCAACCCCTCAAATAAACCTGCATATACCTATACATATCCTATTTGTTCTGTTTCTCTGGAGAACTTTGACTAATTTTGGTACCTAAAAGAGATTTTAAAGATTAATTCACTTGTTTCAGAGAGAGAGAGAGAATGCATGAGCATAGGGAGGGGCAGATCCAAAGGAAGAGGGGAAGCAGACTCCCCACTGAATGCAGAACCCAAAAGCTTGGGTCTCAATCTCACAACTCTGAGATTACAACCTATGTGGAAACCCAGAGTTGGATGCTTAAGTGAGTGGGCCCCTAAGGGGAGTAGAATATTAAGGATTGGTTTTCTGAATTCTTTCTGGTGTTTCTGGAATTACCTCTCTAATCTGATCAGATCTAAAGATGCTAGCGGTTCTATTTACAGTAGTAAAGACAGCACTTGGTTCATACATGGTATGAACAATTTATATAGAGATAAAATATCTGCAATGGATACTCCTAATCAACTTCTCATAAAAAATAAGAAGCTAAGTTACTTTGTATATGACACTTTCAAACATTTTTTGAAAACTAAGGAATATGACAATGGTTGGTTGCTCCTAATATTGTTAAACAGAGGGGTGAAAGAAAAACATGAGCTCAGAGATTTGGATTCCCAGCTGATGTGCTGAGTAAATGACCTAAGGGCTTTCATGTGTGCCCTGAAGGAGAGACCTTTATCTCCCGTAGCTGCAGGGCATAAATTACTGAAAATGAAATACAAACTCATCCTGTGATTGGCTGAATAAAATTGAACTCCCTGGCCTTGCAGAGCATCTACCATTAAAGTGAGAGCATTGATTGGGAAAGAATGGGATTCTGTAAATTGGGAAGGGGACCTTGGGAAGACTCTGATGAAGCTGGAGATGCTGAGACCCTAAATTCTGATAAGTCTTTGTCAGTAGACTTGGTCTGCCCAATTTCTGTATCAGGGCATCTTCACCATCAGTGGTAGTGAGTGGTATGAAGGTATTAACCCTGCCTTGCCTGAGGAAAAAGCCATGGTGTCCCTGGGGAAGCTATCATGAGAAGATAACAGTGCTGATTCTCCTCAGGACCCACCCACTACCTTTCTTCATTTCAGAATCTCTAACTAGACTCAAGTCCCAAGAGGCCCCTAAAGATGAAGTAAAATGTATGATCCATGAGGAAGTGTGTTGCATGTCAAAAGAACTGCTTTTATAATTCTTGCAAGCAGAAATCAAGAGAACTTGTGTGGGAATGAATACCAAGAATGAGGGATAATAGGGAAAGAACATAAATTTGTATCAAGCTAAGTGTATTGATATAGGCCCATAAGCAGAGATTCTACATTGAATGCTTCAGCTTGAGGGATTAGAAAAAGCTCTGATGGCTTATTTATTAGGCTGGCTGAAACATGGACCAAAAGATGGCCCACATTGAGTGAATTGGAAATGCCCAACCTACCATGATTTACCATACAGGAAGGGATTAAAAGAGTGGATTTATCATTTAAGACTTAGTGACCCACACTGGGAGAGTCAGAAGATCTACATTTTTCTAATCTTTTGAGAAATAAATTTGTGAAGGAGGCCCCAGGCATCCTGTATCCGTTGTACCCTGTAAGCCAGAACTTACCATGGGAACTCCTGCAACTCAATTGGAAAAGCTAAATGCATTGGGAATAATTGGGTCTAGGGGTGACAGGAAGGCCAAGTGACAGGACTCCACTACCAAAGGCCAGGTGGGGGTAGTTACCATAATAGGCAGCAGAGTCAAAGAAAAATCTGACTCATGTAGATTTATGACATTGGCTAGTTCATCATGGTGTTCGTGGAAGTGAAATAGATAGGAGGTCTACTAAATTCTTTGTTTGTATAAACAGAAAAGCTGTAGGTCAAGAGAATTTGAATCACAAAAATGGAGTCATAACCTTTCAATCAATTCCCATATTTGAGCCAGTTTACAAACCTAGAAACATAGAACCTTTTGAATAAAGAGATCAGGTCCCTTTGAGGAAGAAAAATCCCTAAATAATACTGAAAATTTATATTATTCTTCCAGACATTCCTCAAGATATGTGGCCTTCTACCATGGTACCTGCACACTAAGGGGAAAAAAAATCATTAATATGTTTGGAATACTGGCTCTAAACTGACACTGGTTTCAGGAGGCCAAGAACATTGCTGTGGCCCACTAGTAAGAGGAGGTGCTTATGGAGATCAGGTGATCAATGAAGTTTTTTTATTAATTATTTTTATTAACATATAATGTATTATTGGCCACAGGGATACAGGTCTGTGAATCGTCAGGCTTATACATCACATTTCACCAGCACTCACCATATCACATACCCTCCCCAATGTCCATAACCCAACCACCCTCTCCACAATCCCCTCTCCCCAGCAACCCTCAGTTTGTTTTGTGAGATTAAGAGTCACTTATGGTTTGTCTCCCTCCCTATCCCATCTTGTTTCATTTTTTCCTTCTCTATCCCCCAAACCCCCCACTCTGCCTCTCAAATTCTTCATATCAGGGAGAGCATATGATAATTGTCTTTCTCTGATTGACTTATTTCACTCAGCATAATACCCTCTAGTTCCATCCACAGCATTGCAAATGGCAAGATTTCATTTCTTTTGATGGCTGCGTATTATTCCATTACATCTATATCTATATCTATATCTATAGATATATATAGATCTGTCTCTCTCTCTATATATATATGTGCCTCATCTTCTTTATCCATTCATCTATTGATGGAAATCTAGGTTCTTTCCATAGTTTGGCTATTGTGGATCTTGCTGCTATAAGCATTTGGGTGCACATGCCCCTTCAGATCACTACATTTGTATCTTTATGGTAATTACCCAGTAGTGTGATCCCTATGTCATAGGTTAGCTCTAGTTTCACCTTTTTGAGGAACCTCCATACTGTTTTCCAGAGTGGCTGTACCAGCTTGCATTCTTACCAACAGTGTAGAACAGTTCCCCTTTCTCTGCATCCTCACCAGCATCTGTCATTTCCTGACTTGTTAATTTTAGCCATTCTGACTGGTGTGAAGTGGTATCTCATTGTGGTTTTAATTTGTATTTCCCTGATGCTGAGTGATGTGGAGCGCTTTTTTATGTGTCTGTTGGCCATCTGGATGTCTTCTTTGCAGAAATGTCTGTTCATGTCTTCTGCCTATTTCTTGATTGGATTCTTTGTTCTTTGCATGTTGAGTTTAATAAGCTCTTTATAGATTTTGGATACTAGCCCTTTATCTGATATGTCATTTGCAAACATCTTCTCCCATTCTATCAGTTGTCTTTTGGTTTTGTTGACTGTTTCCTTTGCTGTGTAAAAGCTTTTGATCTTGGTGAAGTCCCAATAGTTGATTTTTGCCCTTGCTTCCCTTGCCTTTGGCGATGTTTTTAGGAAGACGTTGCTGTTGAACAGGTTGCTGCCTGTGTTCTCCTCAAGGATTTTGATGGATCCCTGTCTCACATTGAGGTTTTTAACCCATTTTGAGTCTATTTTTGTGTGTGGTGTAAGGAAATGGTCCAATTTCATTTTTCTGTAAGTGGCTGTCCAATTTTCCCACCACCATTTATTGAAGAGGCTGTCTTTTTTCCATTGGACATTCTTTCCTGCTTTGTCGAAGATTAGTTGACCATAGAGTTGAGGGTCTATTTCTGGGCTCTCTATTCTGTTCCATTGATCTATGTGTCTGTTTTTGTGCCAGTATCATAGAGCTTTGTAATAGAGCTTGAAGTGTGGAATTGTGATGCTACCAACTTTGGCTTTCTTTTTCCACATTCCTCTGGCTATTCAGGGTCTTTTCTGGTTCTATATAAATTTTAGGATTTGTTCCATTTCTTTGAAAAAAAATTGGTGTATTTTGATAGGGATTGCATTAAATGTGTAGATCACTTTAGGTAGCATAGATATTTTTACAATATTTGTTCTTCCAATCCATGAGCATGGAATGTTTTTCCATTTATTTGTGTCTTCCTCAATTTCTTTCATGAGTACTTCATAGTTCTCTGAGTACAGATTCTTTGCCTTTTTGGTTAGGTTGATTCCTTGGTATCTTATGGTTTTGGGTGCAGTTGTAAATGGGATTGACTCCTTATTCAGTTCCTTCTCACAGTGGGTTCACTAGATCCCCAAATCCATCCTGTGGTTCTTTCCCCAGCTCCAGAATACATAATCGTGATAGACATATGTTGAACTTAAAAATAAAACTGTCAGGTTTTTTTTTTTCTTTTCCCCCAACAAAAAAGTGTTTATTCAGAAATAGAAGAAAACCTCAATTTGAGACAAGGAAGCTATGGAAAAACCAAAGGTGAATCTGGAGACTAAAGAAGAGAAATACTCTTTTCTAGTGGAAAGTGAGGAGTTGAGAGGGGCTGTTATAAACAAAATACACTGGAATAAACTGAGATTTTGAAGTGTGGTGGCTTTTCCTTGGCTGAGTTGTAACAGTTTTTCATTGGCTGGACTGTTGCTGGATGAGAAGAAAACCTTTCCTCATCCTCTTGGGGTAGTAAAGTATAGGCTTAATCCTATATGCAAGATACCATTTCTTGGTTCTGCAGTTGAACACAGGCGGTTTGGCATGAGAGCTCCCCCTTCTGGCGCCCTGGTTCCATTTTAATGAGGTTTCTTTTTATTAATTTTTATACCTACTTAACAGCTGGCAGAATCCCTACATTTGTTCTCTGACTTGTGCAGTGAGGGCTATTATGTAGAAAGGCCAAGTGGAAGCCATTAGAACTGCCTCTAGCCTAAGTTTCCAAACATGATGGAAGTTTAAATTGATAAAACAAAAAACAGAAGATGAATTTTGAAAACATAGCATCACTTGCTTCATTTTTGAGTACAAGTTAAAAGCAAATAAGGTAAGCTTGCTGAAATTACTTTAAAGACCCTAGTTCCATTCCTAGCAGTACATGTGAGAGTGGTTTATATATAATGAGTATTATTAAAACAAAATCTAGAGTTAGTGCATAGCTACCATGTCATACATTTTTGTCAGTAGAACCTAGATTAGACATGTTAACAAGAAACTGCATTTATGACATCAAAAATCTTTAAATACTTAAGAGTATTTTCATAGTGTGTATACATATGTTAATTACATAAAATCACATTTCAGTTTTGGGGGGTTATAGAAAGATAAGTATTAGAGTAGAAATTCTTTATATTAATAGCTTATAAATATTCTTTCAGCAAGTAATACTGGCTTTTAAATTATTTTTATTTATAAATTATGTTCTGATTATGTTCATAAAAAGAGGAAAATATTCCAGGTTCTAAAAAAAAGAATGAATTTGCATTTTGTGTATTTTTACTTTCATTTCAGTTTGTCTAGTAATTCAATTTTTGTTCTTTCACAATAGACTAAAAACATTCGTTCTTCACTATATTACTTTTAACAGTTTTTTTTAAATTGTGAGATATAGAATCATGAGAAATTACAAAGGTAGTACAGATTAGTTCATGTATTTTTCACCATGTTTCTCCCAAAAACTACATCTTAAATAAATATAATAAAGTGTCAAAACCAGGAAATTGACATTAATATAATATGTATACTTAGTTTTATCATTTTCTAACTTAGGTTGGCATAGTCACCACCACAACCAAAATACCATGAATATCTTCCTAGTGCTACCTCTTTATATAATCACACCCATCCTCTTCAAACTCCAATAGCCCTTGGAAACCAAAATGGGTTCTGTTTCTATAATTTTTTTTTCATTTTAAGAATGTGATATTGTAAGGGCCTATTTAGCCAGAGCATCTCCATCCGGCTAAACAGTGATTTTGTTGTTTATGCAATAAAACTTAAACTGACACTGCCCCCAACCCCCACCCTGGGGAACTTACTTAAAAGCAAGTCCGTGAAATCAGTCCCAGGTAACAAAGCCCAAATACAAGGGCGGGTCAGGCCAGGTGGAGGCATCCAATCAGTGGGGCACACACACTCTTTCCCCAGCTACCAAGGAGTGTGGGTCCTGCCTTTTGGGTGCCAATTCTGACCAAGGTGATAGGCTAGTTACACTATCTACTAGGGTAAATTGTAATTCAATTGGTCAGCCCTGTGTGACCTAGCATGACTGTGCACCTTTCTCTGTGTATTACAATCTCATTGGCCACCTGTGTGTGGCCAGGCCCAACCACATGGCCTTTACTCTATAAAAGTTAGTCTTCAAGGCAGAAAGGGGTCACCTCTTTGGAAGAGATGCCCCGAATGGTCAGTTTGATTCTCAATGCTTGGCAAGAAATAAAGCTTTGCTTGACCTTCGCTTTGTATCAGTCTCGTTTCTTTGACCATGGATCCAACAGATATTAAAGTTGTTTTTCTTTATTATTTGACAGAGAAAGACACAGCAAGAGAGAGAAAACACAAGCAAGGGGAGTGGGCGAGGGAGAAGCAGGCTTTCCATGGAGCAGGGAGACCCGTGGATGTGGGGTTCTATCCCAGGACCCTGGACCATGACCTGAGCTAAAGGCAGACACAATGATTGAGCAATCCAGGTGCCCCTCAAGAATGTGATATTAATGAAATCACACAGTATGTGATATTTTGGCTCCCCACCCACCCAATAATGCCCTTGACATCCATTTAACCAGGATTTACAACTCTGACATATCTTTGGAAGGGACACAATTCAGCCCATAATGATGATTATGGTTAATATTGGTCTGCAATTTTCTCTTTTCTTTCCTTTTTATTTATTTATTTTTTGTTTTCTTTCTTTCTTTCTTTCTTTTAAGGTTTTTTTCAGTTTTTGATACTAATAATAGGCTGGTCTCATAAAATGAGTTAAATGTTATCCCTCCTGCTGTTTTTTGAAAAAGAGTATGTAACTTTGATTTTATTTCTTCAGTGTTAGGTTTACCTGTTGATTTTGTCTATCTCAGCTTTTTTTCTTTATAGTGACAAATTCAACTTCCTTAATTAAGACACTCATATTTTCTGTCTTCCTGTTAATTTTGATATATTGTATTTTCAAGAAATGACTCTGTTCTGTATTGTCAACTTTGTTGGCAAATTGTTCTTAATAGTGTTCTCTCATTGCTCCTAATTCTTTATCTGTAGGCTCTAACTTCTCTTATTTTACTGCCAGTGTTAAAACTTAAAATTTTTCTTTAGTCATGCTAACAGACTTTCCTCCTGAGAACTTGATCATTGATTCTTTTACCATATTTTCTAGGAGGGTTAGATGGATGCTAGAAAACAGAGGCCAAAATAGAGTGACTCTGCCTTCATAATACCATAGTCTAGTGGAGAGCATGGCTAGTGAACAACAGTTTATAATAAAGTATGTTTGGTAAGAAGTCCATGTGCTTCAAGAAAGCCTTTACAAATCTGAAGGGAAAATAGGACTTAGAGAAGAAAAAAAGCATTATAATGAATGAGAAGGAGGAGAAATGAGATTCTATTTTGGATAACAAGATACATCTGAGGGTGCTCTTGACTCCCAAGCAGAAAAACAGTATTGTCAGTCTATTTGAACTCTGTTAAGATTGAAGTATGTAACTTGATACTCATGCCAATCAATGTGCAACATTTAGCTTTACAGGTACAAGCAAAGTGAAGTGACAATTTAGGTTTTTGCCAGACTTGTTGAAATAGAAGAATTCAAAGAGTTTCTTTTTTTTTTTCTTTCTTTCTTTTTTTTTTTTTTTTTTTTTTTTAGGATTTTATTTATTTATTTGACACAGAGAGAGAGACAATGAGAACAGGAACACAAGCAGGGGAAGTGGGAGAAGGAAAGCAGGCTTCCTGCCAAGCAGGGAACCCAGGGTGGGGCTCAATCCCAGGACCCTGGGATCATGACCTGGGCTGAAGGCAGATACTTAATGACTGAGCCATCAGGTGCCCCTTCAAAGAGATCTCTATGAAAGTAATCAAAAGATTGGTTCATGAAGAGCTAAGTGTGGTATGATGTATAATAAAAGAAGGAACAGCTGGGTAAAGATGAAGTAGGAAGAGTCAATGAAATGTGAGTTCAAGGGGGTAGATTTATACAGAGACTTCAGAGAAAATTATATTTGAAATGGAATGTATATGTCTGAAACTTTTGCACAATCCTAGGCCACTGATAGGATTTTTGAACTAAGAGAGGAAGAGGCAAAGGTAGAGAGAGAAGGGTTAGTCTTGGGGGATATCCATAATCTTAGAATTTCCTCCAGTGCCTTTGTGATTGGGCAAGATTGGGCTTTGATACACACCTACTAAGCATGCAGCACTTGTACAGAACAAGGGTTCTATAACGAAATCTTGCAATGATAAATGAGTAGAAGTAGTATGTTGATGATCTGTCCCAAAATCAGATTATAACAAGCATGGAGCAAATATTTCCAAAATGATATCATACTCAGCAGCTCATAGAGCCTCATTGATTATCTCATGGCCAAAAAAAATTGCAAATCTTTTGACCCCCTTGCTGTCTTCTTGACTTGCTTACTAAATTCTACTAATACAGTTCTCAGAGATGAATTCTTCCACAGTAGTGTGATTGCCAGTCAGAAAGAGATTCCCCTGCAAAAACAGCTTTATACAGAAAACCTTATAATTACTCACGAGGTAGAATTAGTCTAAACAAGGGACAACTCTAAACAATAATGTGAAAAAAAACCCTTGCATTTGTATTTTTATTTTCATAGTGAATAGAAGGACAGCCTCTTTTTGGGAACTAGCTTCAAAGGGTAAGCGATACCATCTACTTAACAAACAGTCTTTTTGAAAAACAGTTTTGAAAGTATCATGTAAACTGATTTTTTTAATGGTTTTGGGCAACATATTTACATTTTAAACTTTTGAGTTTGCATTTTCCTCTTTTTATGCTGAATCTGTCAAACTGATTGGAATTTATAATTTATGGCTGTGCAGCAATCCAATATTTTTTATCCTCAAGTGATCCTATTCCCATGAAAGTTTGTTACATAGATGAGAGTCATTTTACTAGTCAAAATTATATTTCAGAATCATCATATTATGTTCTTCAATGTGTTTTATGTGTTATTTCCCTACACATTTTTTTCTGAAAGATTTTTGGTAGAACAAAATATAAAAATGCTAAAGAATCAATGAACTATCTTCATGATATCTCCCATACTTCCTTGAGTTACTTATTTCCAGTTTTAAATATTAATCTTCTTAAATTAATTTCCTAAACTTTATTGATTTCAAACTATTTATCTGATATAATGTTAAGATCTAAAAAAAAAAAAAAAAAAAAAAAAAAAAAAACTTAGTGAGATTCTCTAAATTTAAGTACACCTGAAAAGTCTTAGAGTAAAAGCAAACATCTAAATAGATAATTTATTTGAAGCTTAGGAGACATTTTTTTGTGAATATTTACCAGACAAAGTTCTGGTCCGGTTGAAGATACACAAACACATACATAACTACATGGATCACCATTTAGCGGTGCTTTATTTGAATAAACTAGAATGCTTCAAAAAATTCTGTAATGGACAAAAGTAATGTTCCATTTATTTGCCTTATACACAATAGCTTCTCTATAATTACAACTTTCCTAGGACATAATTTGTTTTTAAACCTTCCAGGATTAAGTCAAAATGTGCGTTCAAAGTTTCAATGGTGATTTAAAAGCGCAGAATCCAAATTTTTACCAAAATTATTAAACTACACCTGTCCATTTCATCTTGAAAGTATTCACATTATTTCTAGCTTCAAAGTACTCATTCATGAGAAAATTGGCCTTGTTATTCACTGAGTAATTAATTTTCAAAAAAAGATTTATTTATTTATTTATTTATTTATTTATTTGAGAGAGAGAGAGAAAGTAAGAGCACAGGGCAGGGGTTGGGGGAGAGAGGCAAAAGGAGAAAGAGAGAGAATCTCAAGCCGACTCTGTGCTTTGCAAGAGCTCCATGTGGGGCTGAATTCCAGGATCCTGAGATCACAACCAGAAACTAAAACCAAGCATTGGACACTTAACTGACTGAACCACCCATTCTCTGAAAAACTGATTTATATGTTAGTGTCATTTGTCCAAATCAACCAATTTATATGTAAGAAAATGTGGGTGTTTTATAGTGAAACATTTACCTGTTCTAAGCAAACTGTTTTTCACATTTGCATTTTTAAGATCTTGTTTATTAAGAAAATCCAGTGTCTTGCTTTTCATTGGTCAACTTGTGCCCTACAAAACATTGACTTGTCTATACTTTCAGGCTGTGCAGTCTGGCTTTTCTGGGCAGTCAGAAGACCTGGATAGTCTTTGGGTCCAGTCTGGCCATTGTGAAGGCAGCAGTCTGTGCATCTCAGCCAACACAGAGCTTCAGGGATACCCCATTTTCTAGTGTTGGTAAAGCAGTGGCAGTAGTCTGGACTAGGGAAATCATGAGTTATCATTATGCCTATTCAACAGGAAATAACGAAGGGCCTCAGTCTGAGAAAGGGTGAGTAGATAAATCTGGTGGGACTGACAGTATATTGCATGGTGCAAAAACTAATATACTACATTACTATTTTTGTTTGTTTGTTTGTTTGTTTGTTTAATCTCAATCTCTCTCCTCACATATAATTAATGGTTTTGTTCTTCAGCTGCTGCACTGAGATACAGATAAGAAATCTTCTCAAACATTACCTTCTGTCTCACAATACCAGTTATATTTATCAAGGTAGGCTAATTGATGTAAAATTTAATCGCCCACATCTCAGCAGAGAGTAGAATTTATCCTTACCCCGTCAAGTTCATTGCAAATATTCAGCCCTTAATAGTGTTCTTCCCAGTAGTGATTCAGGATGGTCAAGGGTCCATTTATCTTTTATTGTTGCCAAATGTCTCAAAGTCTTCTGTTGTCTTGAAGGCCTCTGGTGATCCCCCGAACCTAGAATTCAAAAAAAGGAATAAGGTTCTTTAATGAAATTACTTAAATTATTTTCACCTGCATCCTATCAACCAGAAACACTCATACTCCTTCCTCTCCTTCCACTCAGGATTATAAAACAGATTTTGTGGGTAATTACTATTCTCTGCCAAACTATTAGGTCTTCAAGAGGAAAAGTAATGGGTACATAACCTCAAGAGAAAATACTGGTAAAAAGATATTTGATGTTCTTCTGTTACTGCTATAGTAGTGTGCTGTCTACATATTAGGGTGTATTGTGCTTGGAGACATATACTACTCTTATTCCAGGCTTTAACCTCTTCAGTTTGGGGAGGGTTGTATTTGTTAATCACTATTAACTGATATTCTGTGACTTTAAGTTCACCTCATAGAACCGTGTTGTCAGGGAAACAATAACAGTAAGAAATGCATTAAGTTCCTCATCTCAGCCCATTCCCCAAAAGGCGTATTAGTCTAGTTGGATTTCCTTAATAGTAATCAAACTGGCAAACATCCAACTAACATTTTATAAGCTGAGAAAATGTTTTATTTATTAAAGAAAATTTAAAAAAATACTAAAAACTGAGAGTTTTAATAAAATAGTTTTTTATGGAAAACATGATGCTTTAATATTTATAGTTAGTGCTCAGCACATGATAAACACTCAATAAATGTTGTGAATCAGTATATGCTAAGTAGTACATTTCTAGCTATCTATAAATGAGTTTTGCTTCTATGATCTGAAATTTTAATAAGACACTTTTCTATAGAATGGAAATAATTTGTGAGGCTCTTGCATGTACTGGGGTTCTAAATGTTAAAAAGCAAAGATGTTATTCACTTGACTCTGATGTCAATTACTGTATTTCCAAATGGGAAATCACCAAGTGCTCTTTATATTCATATTTAATTAATCTTATGGTAAAGACTTGCACTTTTTGTAGCAGGTAGCATTTTCCCAAATGACACATCCTTCTTAATGAGGTCTTGATATTCCTTTCATTGTATGTGATGATGTAGTGCGTGTGTGCCTTGTCCACCCTTCATATAGCAATTGATAGACCTCTGTAACTTCCTCAACCAAAAAAATATGACTGAATGATGCCATGATATTCTCAAAGTTTGATTATAAAGATACTATGTCTTTTCACCTTGTTCTCTTGGGATATTTGTTCTAAGTCACCATGCTGGGAAGTAATCAAAATGAGTCTTAATATTAATCAAACATGAAGGGGACACTTGCAGGTGTTCAACCAGTAGCCAAGCAGAGAGCTTAGCCAACAAGCAGCATCAGCCACTATATGTGAATAAAAATACTTCAAGATGATTCCAGACTCCAGGAACTTTCTAAAGTTCCAAGGTGGAACCCTAGATATTGGAGCTGACACAAGCCACCCTGAACCCCAGTCTATGATACCAGTAAAATTGTATGTGTGGATGTGTTTAATACAACAAAGTTTGAAATGATTTGTTATATAACAATAGTGACTGAGACACCCTTCATTCAAACATAGTTTTACATCACAACTGCCCATTAGGCTTTTTTGTTATTTTTTTCCCCAAACTTTAACTTTAGGTAATAGTGTTGTGTGCATACTGCATCCCCAAGTGCTCCATTTGACTTGACTTCCATCAACCACATAGCACAGAATCATTCTTCTTTGAAGACTATACACATATATTTCTATTCAGTGTTCAGTATAACTTTCATACTTTTTCTAAATATTTTTGACTTTACCATTATTATGTGATTTTTACTATGCAAAACACTAGATTACACAAGGATAAAGGTTATTGGTATTTTTTTTTTTAACCAGTAGATCCCCAGTGCACACCAAAGGATTAATGCATAATAAATCTTTGGTAAATATTGCATGAGTAAAAATTCAGACACAAACACTTTTAATCTGTTTTAGAAATTTAGATAGAATGCTGTAAACACAAAAGTGTATAAAGCTTGAGTTTTTATTTCTTTATGCAAACTTGCTATTTAGTTTGTGTTCTTATAGAATTAGTTACTTGACCATTTAAATATTTGATGAAATTGAATGAGTTGTATCACTCTCACACTTTAAAGATTATAGATATGAATTTCTCAAAAAAATGTTTTCATCATTTCAATAATAATGGTGATAATAGTAACAATAGCAGCTAGTATTTCTTATATGCTTACTATACGCAAGATATTGTCCTAAGTTCTGCTTGGGTTACTGAATTATATTTTTAAGTCAGGTTTATTGAAATGTAATTTACCCACAGTCAAATTCACCTCTTTAAATTACACAGTTTTATGAATTCTGACGAATACATGCAGTCAGGAAATCATCACTATGGTTAAGAGAACAATAGCGTCACCCCCCAAAATTCTATCATGATACTTTGTGGTCAATCTTTTCTCCATATCCAACTTTTAGCAACCATTTTCTGTTCACAAAGTTTTGCCTTTCCTAGAATTTCATATAAATAGAATCATAATCTTGTCTCCATTTGTAGTTTATTTCAATTAGCATGATACATTTGCAATTATTCAGTGCTACTGAGCTGTTTTGGAGTCTATTGTAAACAATCACTTGTATACCTTTTCCCAGCTAATGGGCATTTGGATTTAGTTTTGGGTGGTTATGAAAATAAAACTTTTAAACACCTGTGTAAAAGTATTTACACAAACATCTGTTTTCATTTCTCTTTCAGATCTACCTAGAAAGGGGATTTCTGGGCTGTGTGGTGACTGGATGTTTAACTGTAAGAAACTACCAAACTATTTCCCAAAGTAGCTGTATCATTTTACATTACTACCAGCATTGTATAAGAGTTCTAACCGGTCAATAATCTCACTATATAGTTTGACTTTAAAGCCATTCACAAAGGGCCTTAGTACAATTTCATTGTGCCTCTAACCACATTTCCCTAAAAAATAATATTAAGTATTGATACATGTGTAATATTGATAAAGTGTTTTTTCTAATATTTTGTCCATTTTCAAATATTTTATAGTTATTAATCATGACAGTTTTCAGAAATTCTTGATACCAGTTCTTTATTACATATGTGTTTCGAAAAATTTTTCCCCAATCTGTGTTTTCTTTTCAATTATGGGAGATTAAAAATACAATAATCTATTATTTTGATGGGTATATTCCAGTATACCCCAGATCACTGGTCCCGTAAACCTTCATCGAAATGGTGAGATCCTTTATCATTGTGGCTTTTATCTTCTACTCACTGGAGTACAGGCATCTTATCAAAGCTTTCAAGAAACTTGCTACTTTTTGCATATCTAATCTGGTTTATATGATGTCACCAATACAGTGGATCCATGAGATGTTCTGTGGAATGTACTGACAGTATAAATACTTTCAGATTCAATTATGATATAGGATGAGGTTGTAAACTAAGCCCTAGAAGAAAAACTAAACATATATTGCAGCCCATCCCATATGAATATAATTATATCTTATTCTACCTCTTTTTAGGAATCAAAAAAAGACATTCACTATACTTCATGGGTACGATTTATCTGAGACCATGTGAGTCTGCTCTGGCCAAGAAAATATACCTGGCAGAAAATATATCTGGCTACAATGGGGACAGTCACCACTTTGAATTTACAATAGTCTGCTCATTCACAAGGATGTTTTCAGATTTTGTAGATGACAATTTGATGATACGAATATATTTAAAAAATTTTCAGTAATATTTATTCTCCCTAAGATGTAGTTTTTTTTTTTTTTTAATTTAATCTCTTGGCCAGACAAGTATTGTAGGCAGTTTTAAAACTTTCCACCTGAGTGTCCTCACTATGCTCTATATATTTTTTTAAGATTTAATTTATTTGACAGAGATCACAAGTAGGCAGAGAGGCAGGCAGAGAGAGTGGGAAGCAGACTCCCTGATGAACAGACAGGCCGATGAAGGGCTCAATCCCAGGACCCTGAGATCATGACCCGAGCCGAAAGAAAGCAGAGGCTTAACCCACTGAGCCACCCAGGCCCCCCAAGTATGCTAGATTTTAGTAGCATAGGAAAGTAGTATTATACTTTAGCCAACCATCAACATGATCATTTCCATTATACATTTTGGAACCAAAGAAATTACCCTTGGGTGAGTCCGTTCACCAGTGGACCCACTGTGAGTCACTATTGGACCTAGACTTTATTATTCTTCAAGTATGGGGGAGGGGATGTAATACAGTGTTTGTCAAAATCCTCTAGACCAGGGACTGGCAGACTTTTTCCTAAAGAGCCAAATAGCCAATATTTTAGGCCACACAGATTCTCCTTCAACTACTCAACTCTGCTGTTACAACACAAAAATGGCCGAAGATAAATTAGAAATAAATGAGTATGGCCATGATTCCATTGCAAGGGGTTTAGTTAGACTTCAAGTGGGAAGACTGTGGCCTTTCTGTAGAATTCTCTTCTGCCTAAACTGGAGATTCAAGGTTTTCTAGGCCTTCTCCTCCTATCCCCATACCAAGTTGCAGAATTTTACTTTTTTGAATAAGGACCCTGACAGGGCTTCACAGAGTTGCTGATCTTGAGAACTCAACCTTCCCCAGAGCTCTGCTTACATTATGCTTTATAATCAAGTTATGGGCCTGATATTCAGCTTTTTCTGCCTTATGGCAATAGGAGATGAAAATCTTTTTATGGACTGCTGGGATGCCCTCTGAATTTCACACTGAGCCTGCATTTGGTGATTAATCACCTCAGCCTTTCACTGTAGTTTTTCTAAAATGTTGTGAGCCCTCAGCAAAAGCCAGCTGATTCCATGATCCTTGTAATTATTACCTCCTATCAGCTCTCAAATGCCTGGCATCTTGCATTCAGCAGTGCACCCATTCTTGTCTGCCAAGGAACCTTTGGCAGCTACAGCAACTTTACCTCCTAGGGACTACTGTACTCCATCTACCAGCCAGGTAGCCAATGACACAGCTCTAACATTCCCATCTAAACTCTGTTCTCTAAGCCCACTCTTGGCACTAGAGGTTGTCTTTCTCATGTTCTATGAACTCAACGTGGAGGTGGGGATTCATGTTTACTTGGTTTACTGTGGCATGCTCTTAGGAACTATACTCAGAAGGAAGCAGAGAAAGTGGGAATAGGAAGAGTGGACCAGTGATACAGCACAAGCCTCAGCCAGTCCCTGCAGAGCTTCAGGTCTTGTGATGCCTCTTCATAGATGCTCTTAATTGAATGAAAGGGACCAGGTCTTTATACCCCTGCATTGACTAGTCCATGTGTGTGTGTGCTTTCTCTGCAATGAGGAAGAACAAGACAGCTCTGCCTGGCTGAGGGCAGTTCCTGGAGTGGGCTTTGGGTTGTTGATACACAAAGCTCCAGGCATATGGAAATTAAACACCTCAGTTTTAAAAAGGGAAATATGTGAGCCACACAAGAGCATCAAATACCACATGATTTGCTATGACTTTTGCTCCTTAATGAAGCCAAAACCTAACACACACAACAAACTTGTTGGGCCCTAAAGGAAAGCCGGAAACATAAACTGATATTTGGGGGAGGGGGGCACCCAGGAATCTTGCTTCCTTGCTTCTTACCCTGCACCATCCCGTTTCTTCTTCCCTCACTTCACCTACTTTAGAAATTCTTATTCTTCATAAAACCACTTCCAGCTGTTTGCTCTCCTTGGTTTAGAGCTCATCTCTGCCCTTCGAGTTTAGCTTGCCTTATCTCTTAGGGCCTTGTGATCCCATTTTGTAGCCTTAAAAAATGGCTATTTTTGATACCAACCTTCTCAGTTGGTTGCAATGACCATTTATGTCCCTTTCCTTCAAGGAGATAGGGATTTGGCTGATCCTAACTTTTTGAATACACTTTAGAGTAAGTGGAGCTTGCTTGGAAACATATTAGTTAATGCATGTAATAGATAGTTAAGTACTTATTTCTTATTTGACACTGTGCTGGTCTTCAGTTATCTTTGTGGATATAGGACTGTAGTAGCTAGACTCAACTTACCTTGTTTCTCAGAAGTATATCCCGTAACAGTTCTGGACCTGCCTCCCAAAAGAGCCAGAAGACTGTAGAGCAGATATATTTTGCAGCTCTCAGAAGTGTTTTCTTACGAATCAGTTATTTATTGACAAATAAGGCTGAACAATAAAACACATGCAAAGCATTGCTTGCTTATGAATCTTGGGTCAGTTGGGAATTTCTGGTCTTAGCTGTACTCAGGCACTGAATTTAGCTGTAAGTTAAAGTTGGGGAAGCAGCTCTGCCAGTCTTGGCTGGACTGTATCCGTGCTCATAGGCTGGCTGGCTGCCGGCCGATCTGGGATGGTATTGGTTAGGAACAATAAGGTCACATGCTTCTCGGTCTCTTATTCTCTAGCATGTTACTCTGGATTTTTCACATGGTATAAGAGAAGTTTCAAAAGAGTGAGCAAAATTATGTACAGGGCCTCTTGAGCTTGGACAGAACAGTCACAAAGCAATGAATTTTCAAAAGCTGGATGTACAGACTCTACCACTTAATGGGAAGAATTTTGAAAACGTTGTAAGAGATACGAATACTAGGAGGAGAATAGTTGAAGGTATTTTTACAATTAACGTATTATAATATAGAGCTACGTTTTCCACTGGGCTTTTTTTGTTTTGTTTATCTCTATACATTCCATAGCTTGTTTCATCACTAAAGTTTTGGATTCCCTGACAAAAGCTTCACTAATAGTCAGGGTTTGGGAATTTATTTACCACTTGCCCAAGCCAAAACAAAGTTAAAATATTCAATGCTGTTAAAAAATATATAATTAAACCTCTTAAGTCTGAACAATCTGGCCAATCAACAGTATCTAAAAAAATAAAATAAAACAACAAACAAAACCTTTTTTTCATTTCCCTTGTTAATTCCATTTGATTAGTGACCACCAAAATAAATACTGGCACAACTGTAGGACTTTCAGCTCTTTCATACTGGAACTAGAAATAGCAGGAATAGAATCAAGGCATGTAAATTCAGCACGTGCTCTGTGCTTGTAATGCTGCTCTGCCCAGTGTCTCTGCTGATTATACTCGTCACTCACTAAGGGCTCAGCTCAGCTGTACAGTGGTGCCAATTTTGTTGTTGTTGTTGTTGTTAGCTTTTTATGAAATGATTTGTGTGGTGTAGAGAAAATAAATTGTGTGAATTTAAAAATCCAGGGTAATCTTGGTGTAATTCTAGAAACTAAAACGAAGAACACAGCAGGAAATATTTTGGTTCTTCACTTTTAAGTATGTTTGATAAGGTCCTCTAAACAAAAAGATACCCAATGTGATTGCAAAATAATGTGTATGTGTGTGTATTTTCCTTCTACACAGATGTCATTAGATAGTCTGAGGTCATCCTTTGCCAGAAGGCTGAATATGGTAATCAGCAACTATTTGTACTATTTCTTTCTTATCTTTCAATATATTTAATACATTTCAGTACTCTTATGTTAATAGCAGGGTTTTGTTGTTTTTTTTTTTTTTGTCATTGACATCTTTATAGTCTGTAAATTTATCTGTTGACTGGCAGCTGTTTAACACTCTTGGAATTCCAATTAATGAAAATCAACGTTCAGAACAAATCCTAAATGTCCCGAAATGCTCAATCTATGCTAGAATAGGAGACATTTGAAAAAAGATGACAGTGTAATGGTCTAGGTTTCATTTTAGAAGTCATTATTCTGCTGCTTACACAATAGCTTTACGATTATCAGTGTTTTTCGTTTGTTGTTTCTGTGCATTTTTGTAGATGGAGATGATAGAGCTTAGAGACTGCAGTGTCTCTACTGTGCTTTCTGTTGGAACTGAGTATTTTTTATCAGTGTGATGGGTGATTGTGAAGACATATTTAAGAAAGAAAACATAAAGGAGGCAGTTCTTGAATATCTTGTTTTTCAGAATTATCATATATAATGGAATATCTTTAAGCAATCCAATATCTTTAAGTGTTATCATTTGAGTGGTGATACTAAGCATTGACTTGGGACTAACTGATTATGGGAGTAATAAAAACTATTTCATATGGCAATAGGTATAGCATTTGGAGTAAATATTAAGTGATAATGGTGCATAGAGTTGTATAGTTCAGAGTTTACTGTAAAATATTCCAATAGGAAAGATTTCCCATGATCTACGATGATATCCAGATTCATAACTCATGATAATACTTTTTTTCCATCGGATAGCATTTTTTTCTGTTTAACATTTTCATCTTTATAACCTGACTTGATTCACATAACAATCCAGTGAGATAGTGAAAGGTAGTTTTCCTCATATTTTACATGTGAGGAAACTGAAGCTTAGGCTCTTTCAATACTTTCTATATCTGACATTCATGATTACAAAGCATATTAGATTATCAAAAGAAAGGAAGAAAAGGGAAATATGCTATTCCATTCATAGGGATACAAAAAGTAAACAAAATATTTTTAAGAGGTGGCAGGCAATATGATAGAGCAACATAATTTAAGGGCAGCCACTGGGTATTCTTCAAACTGTATGAATAAAGCAGGTTATAATGAGGGAGTCTTATTTAAACTAAAATTTTAATGTCAAGATGGACCCAACAATATGGGGTTCAGGAGAGAATACAACTCTCCTGAGCTGTATTTTGCACAAAATAGTGCAAAACCCTTAGATAGAAGCCAATTTGGTAAGCTTGCAAAACTAGAAAGCCAATGTGGTTGTAGTGAGAAAATTATCATTAGTAGAGTGTATAATCAAAGTTAGGCAGATCCTATAAGATTGTGGCCATTGTAAAAGATGTAAATTTTATTGTAAGTGAAATAGAAAATTATGGGAAGGTTTCAGGCAAGAGAATACCATAAATTTGAAAGTGAATTTTTGGAAGATCATGCTGTTTGCATTTGGGCAAATGGATTTGAGAGCAGGACACAATATGGTGGTTGTCCATGAACGCAGTATTGAGGCTTAGACTTAGTATTACAATGACAGCAGAGAGTAGCAGAGACGTTACATATACTTAGTAAAAGGGCTTGAAGATTTGCCTATAATTGGATAGGGAGAATGAAGGAGAATGAGGAATGGAAAGTAACTCCTAAGATTTGGGGTAAATTACTGGGCAGTTGATGATGCCATTGATCACATCAAGGGTAAGTTGATGAGGACTTTGTATGGTTAAGTTTATCCACTTGTTAGAATTAAGTCTAAATGTCACGTAAATAGGTGATGTCTCCTTCTGGAGTTCAGATAAGAGGGGAAGGATGTTATTAATGCAGGTCATATTGGTAGACAATATTTAAAGGCATGAGACTAGATCAAGAAAGAGAAGGTGAAGCAGTTAAGGGGGCCAGAGCCGTGGAGAACATCAGCACTTAGAGTTTTAGCAGAACTATTTTTAGAGATAAAATTATTACTGCTGCAATGTTTTCACCTTATACTAATGGCTGTAAACCTAGTGATTTATGATATAGTTATTTTAACTAGTCCATATGTATACAATCCAAATTATGAGCTTTTTAATATTTTTATTAGATCTTTGTTCTTATTTTTCAGCTTTTGCCTTCTGTGCATATAGTTTTTCATGGCAAAAGAATCCCTTCTTGGCATGAATGGCATAAATAGTGGAATTTATAAGATGGTGCTTGACACCAATAATTTTTTTCATTACAATATTCACTGACTCCACATTTTTTTCTCAATAGGAACACACACACACACACACACACACACACAGAGGGTATGGTTTCACAGTATGATAACATATGTTTTTTTCTGGTGGCCCAGTGAAACATAAGTGTTAAATAAGATGGAATAGCTTTCATGGGAAGCATAAAGACAATTATTATTACCAGATGCATAGGGTTAAAATAGATATTATTTCAAATTGCTCCACTGTGTATGGTAAATAAGACAGTTTTTTATTCAGACTTAGAAAACTCTACTCTCAAAACAAAACAAACTCTCACACACACAGAACAACAACAATAAGAACAACTGCACCTGGACACAACACAAACTCCTCATAAAAACCAAAAGAAGTGGACATGAAACTATTAACCAAAGGGGTTTGGGAGTTAACATACTGCATGTGCCTGAAATTATTCTTGTTCATTAGTGTGAGGACAACCAATCAGTGGATTATGCTAGACCTAAAATTGGGAAATGTAGCTCTTTTGTGAAGCCATAAAATCCTTTGGACACTTTATTTCCACACTAAAAAGAAATCCAAATGCTATGTATGGCGTATTTGCTTTGAAAGGGTTTAGTTGGAGTTCATTCTGAAGATCAAAGGGCATATACAATGCAAAAGAAGGGGGAAATATGTGTCAAAAATTATCAAAGCCAATGTAATTTCCTTAATATTAGCCTAGGATATGAATTTAGAAACTTTGGGATCCCATATTAAGCCCTTTACATACTTGTTATTAAAATGGTGGATAATATATCTCAGGTTGATGCAACTGTCTTACAGATCTGTTCCATCAAGAAAGTCTTTTTTTTTTTTTTTTTCTGTTTCTTGCCTACACATCAAGTTCTTAAGCTTTCTGCCCTTATGTTCTGACAAACGACTCACTAAATCCAGACCAATGCATGCTGTGAGGCAATGTACTCTGGGGATGAGGATACAATGGCATTTATTGCCCTTGGACAGGCCTTTACACTATAGTGATGTCACTATAGTATTTTGTCTTCAATTTATTGTGGAAAAGTTAGACCAGAGCTCAAAGTGGGGCCTCTTTTTGCCTCCATGTGAAAGTCTAACAAATTCTATGAACTCTTCAAATTGTGAAGGACACAAATACAACCAAGTTTATTTGTTTCTTTTAGGATCCTGGCACAAAATTCTGAGGTTGATTTGAAGTCAGAAAAGGGTAATCTTCAGAATGTTTACTTCTTTTTCTATTTTCTTAAGCACTTGCTATATAGTAAAACTACCTCCTAAGAACAGAATGTTCTATGCAGCTGGAGAACTGACATAGCTAAGCAAATACTCAAGTCATCAACTATCATTTTTAAGTGTTTCAGAAAACATTCTTTGAGGTAATCCTTCCTCAAATCCTGCTTGAAACTGGGTTTATATCCTGGGGAAGTGGGCAAATATCTTGAGGAATTAAACAGATGAAAGAAAAATGGAATGTTGTCCCGCATAAAGTTGTTATCTTTAAAGAAATGCCAACGAGAAATACATCCACAAAGTGCTGGTACATCCAGATGGAGGATTATTAAACTAAGTGATTCCTAACTCATGGCAGGAAAGATGATGAGGATTTGTGAACAGTACATTTAAATGAGGAAGGGAGCTAAGGCAGCCTAGAGAATTCAGACATGTGCTCTTTGTTCTGTTCTATCTTATTTTTCCATTTCTCCTTAGCCAAAATTTGCCTAGACCCTTTCATCATGAGGACTATTTAATAGTAATTTCAAATCTTATTAAGCAACTCAACAGTCATTCTGTATTTTTAAAATTGAGAATAAATATAATTAAGAATTAAATATAAATTACTTCCATGTTATAGATAACATAATATCAATAATAATAGTAATACAAATAGTCACACCCTTTCAAATTGACATTGATAGAGAAAGGAGCTTACCCAAGACTGAACTTAGAGTCCCAGAGTATAATGCAAGGGGTTTTTTTAGACACATGCATCCCTTCCATGACCTTAAATCTTGGGAGGAAAATTCCCTGTTTCTTTCTTTCTTCATTGTTTTATTCCTTAATTTCTTCCTTCTTTCCTTTATTATTATAGAATAATTGTAAAATTTTGGATATGAAATGATTACTAGATAATTTTATAAGACTTAGTCATTTATTTAGGAGGGGGTAATACAACTGTGGTTATTTGGAAGAATGCCATTCTTAAGAGATGCATGCTAAAGTTCTTAGCGATATAGTGTAAGGATGTTTGCAATATATTTTCAAATAGTTCAAAAATGTATAGATATACACACATATAGAACAGATTTGTCAAATTTTAACACATTTCCAATATAAGTGAGGAATACATGGGTGTAAGTTATAAATTTCTATTCTTCGGAATGTTTACATTTTTTATTATTATTATTATTATGAGAGTTGAGGGGGGGAACCGTGATGGTCAATTTTTTGTCAGTTTGGCTAGGCTATAATACCTAGTTACTGAATCAAACACTAAACTATCATATGGTTTCACATACTTGTGGAACATAAGGAATAACACAGAAGACATTGGGAGATGGAGAGAAGTGAGTTGGGGGAAATTAGAGGGGGAGAGAAACCATGAGAGACTGTGGACTCTGAGAAACAAACCGAGGGTTTTGGAGGGTAAAAGGGTGAGAGTTAAGTGAGTCTGGTGGTGGGTATTATGGAGGGCACATGTTGCGTGGAGCACTGGGTGTGAATTCTGGAACATTGAAAGTAAATAAAATAAAATAAAATAAAATGAAATGAAATGAAAAAAACACTAAACTAAGAGTTGCTGTGAAGATGTTTTGTACATGTGATTAATGTCTACAATCAATTTACTTTATGTAAAGAAAGCTAACCTGGATAAACTTGGTGAGCTTGATCTAATCAGTTGAATTTTGTTTTTTTTAAGATTTTATTTATTTATTTGACAGAGAGAGCGAGAGAGCACAAGCAGGCAGAACAGTAGAAGAAGATGGAGAAGCAGGGCAGGGAGCCTGATGCAGGGCTTGATCCCAGAACTCTGGGATCATGATCTGGCCAAAGTCAGACACTTAACCAGTTGAGCCACCCAAGCACCTGTCAGTTGAAATTCTTAATAGCAGAACTGAGATTTCCCTGAAGAAAGTATTTTGCTTATAGCTGAAGTTTCAGCTCCCACCCTGGAATTCTGGCCTGTTCTTCGTAAACGCCTGCCTTCTAACTTCAGACTTGACTAAGCAGACTCCAAAATCAACTAAGCCAATTATTTGCAATAAGTCCATTAACATATAGCTTCTACTCCTCTGGCTGAACCTTGACTAATACAGACCCTTTCCTCCAGGATATTAAGGTATAGTTATGGAGTCATGTGACTTTAAAAAAAAAATTGGAATACAGAAGATAAATGCTAGATTAGAGATTGCCAGGGGTTTCTATGACAAGCCACATGAGAGACATTTAGCTCAGACTGGTGGCAATTTCAGAGAAGACTGTGTAACTTCCTTGGAAGAGATGCATATTTCAATATTTCAAGATCTGAAAACCATGCCATAAGTGATTAAAAAAGAAAAAAAAAGTAAAGGGAGTTATTTTCAACTGTATTTAAAACTAAGTTCATCAACATAAGAAAGCTAGTTGTAGGCATCAGCTATAAAGATTGGATACTTGGGGTGCCTAGGTGGCTCAGTCATTGGGTGACTGCCTTTGGCTCAGGTCAAGATCCCAGGGTCCCAGAATCGAGCCCTGCCTCGGGCTCCCTGCTCAGTGGGAAGCCCGCCTCTCCTCCTGCTTCTGTTCCCTCTCTCACTGTGTCTCTCTGTCAAATAAATAAATAAAAATAATTTTAAAAGATTGGGCACATTATTTGAGGAAGGTTGCATGACTTCATTGAATACCATTTTTCAATGGAATTTTCCAAGGGTCAATTAAAAGGTGTGAGTTATGGGTAGGAAGTTGTCTCAGCATGTTTTTTTGGGGGGGAAATATACCTTCTGATTTACAAGATTCTGTGAATGCATTTACTGTTCAATTAAAGGTCACTGCAGAGGATACTTAGAACTTGCATTCCGTATGTAGATGGCATGACTATTTGTCAAATAAAGTGCTTATTTTTTTAATTTATGACAGATTATCTTTCTCTTTTTTTAAATTTAATTTATTTTTTTTCAGTGTTCCAAAATTCATAGTTTATGTACCACACCCAGTGCTCCATGCAATATGTGCCCTCCTTAATACCCACCACCAGGCTCACCCATCCCCCACCTCCTCCCCTCCAAAACCCTCAATTTGTCTCTCAGAGTCCACAGTCTCTCATGGTTCATCTCCCCCTCCAATTTCCCCCAACTCACTTCTCCTCTCCATCTCCCAATGTCCTCTATGTTTTTCCTTATGCTTCACAAGGAAGTGAAACCACATGATATTTGACTCTCTCTGTTTGACTTATTTCACTATGCTGACAGATTGTCTCTTAAATCCAACGTACTCAATTACTCTTCATTTTTACAGATTGTAGATTATAAGTAGAAAATAAATTGCCTAAAATCTTAAGATAGAATCATTGACAAAGACTAATTTTTATTCTCAAGACTTCTCACTTTATGCCAAAATAGCCAAAACAGCAAGACTGGGGTGACAGCAAGGAAGGGTAGCTGGTACTCGTGGCAGCAGGGGCCCTAAACAGGCTTGATCTCAGAACTTAAGATCATGACTTAAGCCCAAGGCAGACCTTAACTGACTGAGACTTCCAGGCACCCCTAAATAAATCTTTTGACATTACTAATTTTGTCAGTCTGAGTTATTTTTTGTTAATATCTTTTCCTTTGATGTCCATGTAAATTTCAATACATGATCTACTTCTTGTTTTAAAACAACTTTTACTGTGAATATAATTTTTTTCCAAAAATGTTTTTTCCTGTGATGAGAACTTACAAGATCCATTTAATCAAAATTTTAATCACAGCAGGCTTAGTTTGCTTTAATGATACAAGCATAAGCTGTGTTTATGAAGGGAGCCTAAACATTAGATGTTTTTTTAGCCTAGGAGCAAAATGAAAATTGAGAGAACAATTTATTGGCAAAAATTTTGTTTTGTCTAACCTATATGCAAAATAACCCACAACTGTGTTTTTATTCACCCATTGTTTTCAATCACAGGAATCTTTCATGGGAACCTAAAGCAAAAAATTGCTAAAATATATATTTGGAAAGATCAACCCTACGTGAATATGGGCTGCCAAGAGAAATAAGTGTGAGTTTAGGAACACCTTCTATAAGCAGAACAATTTCTAAAGGGAAGGAAATGCAGAAAAGTATTAAGTCAGAAGACAGATTTAACAATCTGAGTTCAATTCCCTAGAGCAAGAGACATCTCAAACTGATTTTGGAAATCCGCTCAAGCTTAGAGGCTGGCTAAATCCACCCTGCTTTTCTAATTTCAGATGCTTAGAAAAAGCATTTTCAAGACAATACATAGAAACTGCAGCAGAGAGAAATAGACTAAAATATTACCAAACTTGAGGGTAATTGATTTAATAATTTGTGTTTTTAAATGTATAGTAACAATAATGAGGACAAATTTGCGGGGGCTAAAAAAACTTGAAAAAAAATCTTTCTCATAAAGACCCTGATGCAGGGCACCTGGGTGGCTCAGTCATTAAGTGTTTGTGTTTGGCTCAGGTCATGATCTCAGGACGCTGGGATAGAGCCTTGTATTGGGCTCCCTGCACAGGCGAGGCCTGCTTCTCCTTCTCCTGCTCCCCTGCTTGTGTTCCCTCTCTCGTCATGTTTCTCTCTGTCAAATAAATAAATAAAATCTTTAAAAAAAAAAAAAGATTGTGATATATGAGCTATTGATTTTCCTTGGACTGCCACAACAATAACAACAATAAATAATACTTTTGGATCAAGGGAAAATCGTTTTCCTTGTGTCCTGTTTAGTTTTCAAAATGAAAGCTAAACCATGATGCTTTAAAAAAAAAAAAAAAACAGCTCATGAAAATCCAATGCTTATTTAGTTTTTGAAAGCATTATAAAGAACAAGTGATTCCAAATGCTCTGTGCCTGTCATTTTCTTCCCCCAAGGTTGGTCAGGGAAGCACATTCAAGGAGCTGGAGATCATCACTTTATCTATAAACAGTTGTCCCATGGGTATGAGGCAAAAGGAATAATTGTTGAAGTCAGGAATAACCTGTGTCCCCACCCTTGTGATTAACTCAAACAAGAAGGGATGTGGCAACAGCAGATCCTGGAAAACTCAAGCTTGAGATAGAAACTGTGTTCTTGTTTTTCTCAACAGATTATGATAAAACAGTGCCAAATGATCCTGCAGTTTGGTAAGGAAGACCAGGAAGAGAGAGTAGGAAAGAATAGCAAACAGGAGAAAAATCTTCATTTCTCAAATTTTTATATATATATATATATATATATATATTTTGGTAATATAGAATATTGTTGAAGTGTCAAAAATGAATTTCTATTAAGGTGTTTCCTTTATTAATATTCTTATCTGATCCTTTTAATGCTTATTTTTTCTAGAAAAATATTGAAAGTTTATTTTAAGTTTATAAATAAATCAGATAAGACTTATGTAATAATTTTAATGAATTATTTAAAATGTAACAGAGTAGGGAGTTACAAATATTTGAAGAGACTGAAATTTGAAGTGGTTTCTTTAGAACAATAATAACATTAACTTAACATTATGAAAATGAATATGTGAATTGAGGAGAGACTTTTTCATGCTTAAATTTGTTATTTATGTAATGCTCCATAGTAATGATAAATAAACTTTTGCTATTTTCACTACTAGTATAATATTTTTGATAGAAAACAACTAATTTTCTGTGCTCTGTATTTCTTCCACTAAGATATGAGAATGGAAATGAATATATATGTATGTAGATAAATATCTATTTGTATCTATTACAACTTGCATAAATACATAATTTTTATCACTGAAACAGTGAATTCAAGAGTGGAAATAAATCTTCAAAGTCATAATAACTTAAAAACATAGTGCTTTATATATTACAAAATGTTTCCCGATATAGGTATGCAAAATCTAACATCAATTGCATAAGATTTAACAGATGAGAAACTGAGGTTTAGAGAAGTCAAAAATTTGTTCAAAGTGAATGTAGCTAATAAGACAAATGGACCTTAAACCCTGTTGCCTTCCATTGGGTCATGGATCAAGATTCCTTCCAGGCATTCAATCTAACCTACTAAGCTAAAAGGTTAGCCTTTGCTCATTATTTGCCGAAACAGAATGATCACCAACTCTAACATGCTTCCCATTTTCATTCTCAACAGCTTAAGTAGGAGTAGTTTCTTTTTATATGGAAATGCTTGTTTTGGTTCTGTCCTCTGAAGTTACTCAAAATAAGTCTAAACCATTTTACCACATGCCATCTGCTCATTTATTTTGCAGTAGTTGACAAAAGTCAAGGTGAGGGCAATAATGTGTTATACTATGAAATTGATAACAAATTGAGGAAGAGTGGAACAAACTGACCTTTTAGAGCTACTTGGACATAGTTTGAAAGTACAGATCAAGGAGGTCAAAAGAAAGTATGGGGATAGGAATATAGAATTCATACCTAAAGGATATTCAGTAATTTCTTCATCCAGTGTCAGCCAAGTGAAGTGTTAGGAACTGGGAGAAGACATAAAAACAAATTGCATATGGCTTGAATCCAAAGGGACTAGGATGTGGAACATGAAGTTGTGAGATTAAATAGCTTGACCAGTATACCCAGGTAGTGAAGTTTAGACCCAGGATGAAAAAGGTAGTGTCAGTTCCAAAGCCCATGCCTTTTTCACTGTACCATGAGAAAATGAGCTGAGAGTTTCAAACAGAGAGAACTGTTCTCTAATGTCAAATATCATCATTGAGTAGTTAGACAACATGGACTTTGGGCCATATTTAGTAAATTTATGAAAGGCTATAATTGGGAACTAATATTCCTATGTATACAAAATGAAAATATATAAACTACATAGTGCCTTTTAACAAGTCTGTATGTAAAAAAAAAGTTGGGTTAGAATTATATAGGAAATGTTATTAAGGAGAGCTTGCTGTCTATTTGTGTTTGTGTGTTAGAAGAAGTCTTATGACTTCATATCCTTAGAGTAGTTTTCCTCAACATTAACACTGTTGACTTCTTGGACATGATAATTCCTTGTTGTAGGACTGGATGTCCTGTGCGTTTTAAAATGTTCAGCAGCATCACCAGCCCCTCCATACCAGATACCAATAGCACTTCCTCCCCAGTCATGAAAATAAAAAATGTATCTACACTATTGTAAATGTCCCCTGGGGGGCAAAATTGCTTCTCCTACCCTAAATGAAAAGTACTGATTTAAGGAAAGAAAGAAATGAAGAGGGGGGATTTTAAAAATGATACATCCTACAAAGAAAGTTGATTTTAGGGGGTGCCTGGATGGCTCAGTGGGTTAAAGCCTCTGCCTTCAGCTTAAGTCATGATCCCAGGGTCCTGGGATTGAGCCGCACATGGGGCTCCCTGCTCATCAAGAAGCCTGTTTACTCCTCTCTCTCTGCCTGACTCTCTGCCTACTTGGGATCTCTGTCTGTCAAGTAAATAAATAAAATCCTAAAAAAAAAAAAATTGATTTTAGAAGGCAATAAAGAAAAGAATGACAAAAAAAATAAAAGATGGGTGAAGTTATGAGATCGGTGAGGGTATATTCCTAAGTAAAGGTTTCCAATTTTTCCCAGAAAAGTAAAAACAGAACAGCCATTAAAATGAGAAGGTAGTTTGATGTTAGTAGACTTTTCAAGTTTAACAAAGAATATGATTAAGGTTTTGCAAAAACAACTTGCCAAGAAATATTAAGGGAGCAGCTGAGGTTGAATAATCCTCTGAAATGATGCCAATCAGAAAGCTGATGAAATATTCCCAAGCATAGTTCAGCCTCAAGGGAATTGATAAATAGGAAACAAATGGTGAAATTGATCAGGGTTTGACAGTTTAACAGGGCAGGTGTGGCCCTGGAGTAAGATAGACAGAAATTAGATCTGTGGTTAGAGTTTACCTAAAATGGTCAATGATTAGGTCCAGGCTCAGGTACCAAGAAGAGGATCAGTGGGAACGGGAAAACCAGGGAAGAAAGAAATGGAATATTAATAACCTCTATAAAATATGCTTTATGTAACAAGGTGGGACAACTCTAAAAAACGCTGAAGTTATTCAAATGATTGGGCATAGATATTATCCATGGGACGAAGAGAGCCTGTTAATGGAAAAATACAAACAGGCTTTATACATTACATATACACTGTCTTGAATGTTTAGGTAACCCCCCCTTGCTAGTTATACATGTGTATGTATATATTTACACCCTACCTATTAATCATCTATCTATCATCTATCTATCTATTTATCTATCATCTATCTCTCTATCAAGTATATTTCTATTTAGTTAACATGGGAGGCTTTTTTAAATCATTGATTTTTTTTTTATATCTTGATGGAGAATAAATGTGCATACATAATCTATGTTAGGACTCATTAGATGTAATAGCTTATTTATTTTTGTCTCCCACTGTCCTTTTAAACCTGTGCAGAAGAGGAAAATTATCCTTTACCACTGATTGAAAGCTTGATGAAGAGCCCATGAATTTCTAGACATGTTTAGATACTAAAAAATTATTTGGTCACCTTAAGTTGTAAATATAGTCTTATATGCTCAGTGAATTAAGGTATCAACTCACATATAGTTACAGATATTTTCATCTCTATTCAAGAAAATGTACCTTTCCATTCCTATGCCAGCTAAGGTCAGCTTTGGGTGGAGTTTCTGGCTATCAGAAAAGTGAATCGTGGGCATCTTCTCTCTCCTTGTCACTCGATTTTAACCCCACTGCTAAATATTATTTCTAATCCCTCAGGTTGGTATGAAAGGAAGGAAGATGAACAAGAAAGCCAACTAAGTTTCACTTTGACTGGTACAATTACATGTAGACTTTGTGTCCTGCTCCCAGCAAATATTTAAAGCTGTGGTTTCTCTTGAAGGGTCCTTATGGACTTCTTGATGACAACTTGTTGGTTTCCTTGGAATATAACTTCCATGATATGACTGATACCTTTCTGTTGCCTGGTCACTATGATTATCTTTAGCTTTTGCTTGCAGGAGCCTCTTACTGTTGTAATCTTCTGGCTATACAAGACTGTCTTCTTGGATAAGTGTCATTGACTGAATACTAATTTTCCTTCTGCGTGTATCACCCCAGTCCCTAGGATTCATGCATTCCAACCCGCCTGATCCCATTGGAAGGACAGTTATTTTCCAGCTGCAGCCCCCATTCTCTACTGCCAAGAATGCTTTGTCTCTTTCAGGCATGATTCAGCTTGGTGTCTTCCACTGGTGGGAATGTGTGTAAAGCTTGCTGGAACAAGCTGGAGCCCCTCTTACTAATCTTGGGATGATGTCTTAATCATGCCACCTTCCCCACGGCCTTTATAGGAAGGACCAGTGAGATCCCCAGATCAGCAATCTTACAAAATCCCAACTCTGTCAACCCTTAAACCGCCTACACTTTTTTGATCCTTATTATCTGTAATCTGAGAAAGAGGTTTCTGGTGAGGATCCCAAGTATTATGTAAATAGTTTTCAGGTATTTTCATTGAAAACTTAGTTATAGTGTAGTAAATCATAACTGACATGTTTCTCAGTCATTTTTCATAACTAGCACTTCAGTTAAAATTTCCATTTAACATATTGTTTTATATATAAAGAGGAAAATGAATAGGGAGGGTTTATCTACATCTCTGATTTAGTCAGTCATTACAGTTAGGGACAGTTAGGCACATAGACATTACTAAAAGGTGATTCAATTATAATGCAAAGAGAGGAAAAAAAACATTAAAAGTAAATATAGCAGTGATCTAAATTCACTCCTGAAGTCTACTGAAAAGTAAGAGACATAAAGGGGTTGGTACAACATTCAGAAGGCTTCAGTGAGGCTATATACTCTGTTGGGTTATGTGAAATGCCTAGACCCACTTTGAGAGATAGCAAGTATACAGTAGGATTTATTGAAGAACTATCCTACACTATCATCCAAACTCTTTATTACATACATCATAGCATTTAATTTTTATATTGGTATCATAATACTTGGGAGATAAGGAATTTGAAACTCAGAAAAATAGTCCAAATTTTGATTTCCAATCACTCCTTTCCCCTATGTTGATCTCTAAACGGAGGTGTTATTGGTTCTTTTTTGGCATCAGCCTAAATATAACTGAAATCTGAGCTGGACTTATTTCAATCTCAGATATAACATAAATTGTTAGGAGTAAGTTTTTGCAGGACTTTTGCAGGACTTTTGGAAGATTTACCAATTCTAAATTCAAAGAGGGGTGTGTGTGTTTGTTGAAAGAGTGAGTTAGGAGATCCTGATGGCAGGACAAATGCACAGAGGTTAGATTACATAACTGCTTTTTTGGTTTTTTGCATTAGTGTGCATTTACCTTTCCCTTCTCATACAAAGCAAGGTATTATCACCATTGATAGTCTTTTCCTTCACAGTGTTTCTCATTGTGGATAAAATTGATGTGGCAACACACTTCCTGTAAGTCAGGAAGACTTTCAGAGCTGTATAAGATTAAAAGAGCTACTGGATATATTTAAAAAATGTAAAATGAAAGACTCTATCTTCACAAATATGGATAACATTTCAAACTTGTTGAGTGGAGCAAAATTCACTCCATTAATTCTTAGGGTACCAGCTTTATTGGCTTCAATAGCTCAATCTCCTCATTATACTTAAGCCCCAAACCCAGCTCTCTGAAATCTAGGCCTATTTTGTGTCCTTTTTTATGAAACATTTTTTTTTTCTGACTTATTTCTCAATTAAAATAAGTGATATTTGCCCTTTTTTGTTTTCCAGTAGAAAATGAAAACATACTTAGGGAAAGCAATTGACCATGGGAATTGTTTTATGAACATGTAGAACCTCCACTATCTTCAGGAGATGTGGGAGATATAGAGTTTTGTACCTCTATAGCTCTATGAATAACAAGTAACAGAAAAAAAGACACAATTTATTTAACCTTATGTGAGAAATTACATTTTTATAGACTGTGTCCTGATGGGGAAATGCAATATAAAATTCATTTTAGTCTGAAATTACTATTTTCACCCAGCTACAGTTAAGAGGGATTTGGTCTTTTTTTTTTTTTAATTTTATTTTTTAAAAGATTTTCTTTATTTATGTATGACAGAGAGAGAGTGAGAGAGGGAACACAAACACAGGAAAGCTGGAGAGGGAGAAGCAGTCTCCCTGATGTGGGGCTCGATCCCAAAACTGGGATCATGACCTGAGCCGAAGGCAGAGGCTTAACCAATGAACCACCCAGTGGGACCAATTTGGTCTTTTAAAAATTATTTTACATTTTTTTTATCATTTCTAATATTTCTCGATTATTCAAAAAAACTAGATTAATGGTAAATTATATGCTTGACTCTTTGAAGAATACCAATGTCAATAAACTACAGTGCTATCAAAACTCACCACAGACTTCTGAGTTCAAACCAATTTTTTATCTTTTGGTAACTATGAGTTACTTTTTCTGACTTAAAAAAATGGGGTAAATTAAGCTTGTTTCAAAAGAATAATTGAGCTTGAAAGCTAGTGATGCTTGGCATATTCAGTAGTCATTTGTTCTCTGCCTTATTTGGTTAAAATGTCCTTTACTAAGCTGACTTTATAGGGTAATAATCATGTAGTCTAATTCACCAATTATACATGCAATTATAAAAACATTCATAACACAAAACAAATTAATCTTTTTTAGAACAAATCAGTCTAATATTTTATTTAAAAATCACACATGACTACCAATGCCCATTGAATTTATTCTTTACTATCATGTTCTAAACTTTATAAGCTGATACATCAAACACTAAAACTGATGACACAAAATAACCATGATTTCCAGTTATTATCCCCAAAGGCGTGTCTTCATTAAGCAGGATGTGGAAATGTTTGCTTAAAGGTGAGAAGGAGATCTTAAAACAATAAAAACTGGAAGAGGAAAAGGCTAAAACCCTGACACAGCTCTTGGGAAGGGGATGACAAGTTTTGAATGCAAGATAGGAAGTTCCAGGTGTGTTCAGTGACTTACTTGTGAGAAAATGTGCCTAAGCAAATTCTTTTGCTCAGTATTTCCACAGTATTCTGGATTAATATTTTTTCCAATTTTGTGCACCACAGGAATAGAAATCAAGTACCTTAGGCATGTGAACTAAGTGACTGCTCATCTTACTTGTGATATTTGAAATGCATTTTTCCATTAGTCTGTTCATTAGTGTCAAGGACAAAAGTCCATGCAACAACCAACATGCATCTAGTGAAGGAAAAGGAGAGGAAGGAAGGAGAAGGAAAAGTCTTTTGACAACAGGGCTACACAGTCAGGGGTAGCGGAAGGGCCAAGTGAAGCAGAGGAAGTCTCGCTCTGCACCCAGGATATGATTACAACCAAAAACAAGTCTTGTTCCTCTGCGTTAACCTTCCTGTCCCACTCAGTTTCTCACACATCCCAAGAACAGGAAGCAGAAGCAGGCAGGTTGTGGGGGTCTTTCACAAACTCCATCTTCATTGATGGAGGACTAGGGCCTGAAGTTCCTGTGAAAATGAGGAGTCCTCCTCAGCCCCATGAACTTTAAGAACAGCGAAGGGACAAGGCTTAACCTAGGCTAACCTATTGTGTAGAATATTTTGCTTTTCTTGCACCTTCTTAGTTGTACACATCCTGTAATGCATTGAGAGCACTCATCCAGTCTCTGCTTTTGGCTCTTCCACAAGTAGAGGCCACATGCCTCAAATTCAACATCATGCCATGCTCCTATCCATTCCACCACCAGTAACAATTCTTTCTCAATCTGGACAATCTCTTTTGGATATTTGTAAAAGTATCAAATGTGATCGTGTTAATGAAGACTTATTAACATAACCTCAAAATTCAGGACATTATTTTTCAGAAATATACCTTATGTTTGAAAGAAGTAGCTCTTTTCTTCTTTCCTACAAACCCATTGAGGGATGTTGCCTTTCTGGACTTGCTGCACCACCACCTACCCAGTCCCTAGCAACCCAATCCAAGAACTCTTAATGAATGAAAATAGGAATGTCCAGCCCTTACCAGTTTACAAGTAAAAATGAAGTGACATTTTTACTGATGCCTAATTCAACCAACTTGAATCCTCCTTGTCTTTCTTAAGGAGGAATTAACTTTCCCATATGGTTCTTTATCCAAATATGATCCTGAACACACCCAGAGTTACTTGTGCTTGTTAAGGATTCATCTTTCTTTAATTCATACCTACTTCTCCTTGACTGGAGAACAAAGAATACTGTCTCAGGAAGGTCCTCCAGCTGATTAGAAAATGATGGATATCAAAGCTTTGGCTGGAGCAAAATTTGCAAAGAGCTTTCCTTTTAGGACAATGAGAAGAAGGAGACCAGATTCCCAGTTCTTCTCAGAGATTAAAACCATCATTGTCTAAGTACTATACACATCACACTTTTGTATTCTGCTAGCGAGCTCTCTTTGAGTAGTATGACCATATGTTCCAATTGCTCAGGAAAGTCCTGGTTTAGGCATCTTATATACTTGTAATCTCAAAAGTGTCTCTGTATGGGGGTACCCGGGTGGCTCAGTGGGTTAAAGCCTCTGCTTTCGGCTCAGGTCATGATCCCAGTGTCCTGGGATAGAGCCCTGAATCAGACTCTCTGTTCAGCAAGGAGCCTGCTTCCCTTCCTCTCTCTGCCTGCCTCTCTGCCTATTTGTAATCTCTGTCTGTCAAATAAATAAATAAAATCTTAAAGAAAAAAAAAAGATGTCTCTGTATGGACAGTAAATTATAGCTGAGGGTTTAGAGTCTTTTTGAAAGTCCACAGAGAAGAAAAAGACCTACCATCCCTACATTATGTTCCCACTCATGCTTTTTTCTCTACTTCAGCTTTTCCTATCAAAAACACCAGCAATTACTCTCTATATTCCAAAATTGGATTAAAATCTCTGGTTTCCTGACAATTCCTCTAGTATCCAATACATGTGAGCCTTTAAAATTTTTTTCTCAAATTATTACTATCTTTTTCAAAGGACCAATTAATAAGACACTAGTGTCCCAAAAGCAGGTTCATTCTCCTACCAGCTGTAGTCCAGTATAGTGCCCCTAAGTTAGGTCACTATCTCAAAATACACTAAACATGGTTCATATATAAATACTGGATGCCCTTTTAACATTTACAAGGATTTTTTATTTTAATGATAATATTGTTTAATTGAAATTATTCTTTATTTTATGATATTGTTGACATGTGACACTTGATGTTTTCTTTTGTTTTTTTTTTTTTTTTTTTTTTTTAATTTGTTTTTAACTGAGAGTGCTTTCTGCTTGGCCAGTGGGAGAAACAAAAATAGACTGCTTTGCTGTACCAGGGTTCAAAGTCCCTTAGGAAGAAAATGTTATTATCTCTCATAACTTTCTTTAGAAATGGTCTAATATTTTTAGTTCCTATAGTCCTTGTTTTTTCTTGTTTCAGGATTTTATTTACCTACAACCTAGATGGGGAGATTTGAAATAAATCCCCCACTCAGTTTGTAACCACTGTACAGATAAAATTATTCAAAAGTCCTTTTTGGCAAGTTGCAAAAAGGAACACAATCTTTCATTCCCTTCAGTTTCCATTCCATGCACAATGTGACTGTGAAGCACTATCTACAATTGGAGTCTATTTCCCCTGTGTTGGCCTTGTGATTTACTTTATGCAATAGAATGAAGCAAAAAGGTGTTGAGAATAGCTTCCAAATCTGGGTCTCTTGAGACCTTACATAATCCCACCCACTCTCCTGAAACCTCTCTGTTTTCTCCACGTCAACAAACCTGGGCTAGACCATTGAAGGATGAGCTTGCAATTGGTACATAATCAAAGGGGCTTCCTATTTACCCAGTAATGCTGCAGCCATACCACATGAGTGAGCCCAGTTGAAATTAGAAGAACCACCTCCCTGAACCCAGTCTCTATTTCTGACCCAAAGAATCATTAACTAAAAAAATGATGTTGTTTCAAGCCATTACAATTTTTATTAGTTTGTTATGCTGCCAACTGTTGTTTTAAGCCACTACGTTTGGTGATAGATTGGCATGCAGTATAAAGTAACTCATGCAACTCTCATATCCCACAAAATAAATTCCAAATGTCTTAACATTATAGTCAAAATCTTTTACAATTATCTCCAAGCTTCAATCCTACTGCTTTTCCTTTGCAATGTATTTTCAAACCATATGTTGCACATGTTTTGTTAATCAAGTAATGTTTTCTGTGACTCTGTATTGCCATTTTTTTTTTTTATATGCTGTGCCCTTTGACTGAAATGCTTTCACCTATCTGCTCTCCTTGTGAACTCAAACTTTTTCTACAGACCTAATTCTAATAATATGGCCGCCTTAAAGATTTTTCTAGCTCTTCCAAAAGAATGACATCTTCAACTCTTTTTCCATTTTTTGTATATCTCGAACCTATGACACTTAGCCCATGACACTGTTGTTTATAGCACTCACACCTAGCATAGCCATAGACACAGCTTGACTAGATGCAAGCATTATTTACCAAAGTGTGCTCTCTACTTCCAGCCCCACCTTCACAGGAGGGTAGAGTTCTTCATTGTATGCAGTACCCCTGGGTCAATTCTGACCCAGGTTTTAAAAAACATCCTGCTTCTCTCCTTTTGGGATCTTCCAACCATACTTGTTAAGTTCATTTGCAAAAACAAAAACAAAAGCAAACCAAGTGACTCTTTAGTCCCAAAACAAAGAAAGCACATGGTAGGAGAGCTTCTCAAGCTTACCTGCTAACATGTGAGCATGAAATTACTCTCAAGTACTTTTGTTTTATGGTATTGTAGCCAGAGATGAGACAAGAGCTGGATTAATATCTGATGGCAAATGTTAAAGTATATGTAAAATTTTAAGATCCTCATCAAAACCTAGGAAATACTGAATGAAAATAAATTACAGTTTCCTTGAGAGACTATTAAGAAGTATATATGTTATCTGTTCTTAAAGACTGATGAAAATTTGTTTAAATTTAGTCAGACATTTTTGTCTTTGAGCATATCTAGGCAAATTGAAATTTGTTAATAAACTGATTTTTTTTCATGGTTAAAACACTAAGTATTCTCAAATGTTAAACTTATATTGCTAGGTACACACAGCCCACAATGATATGAGAGAATAAAATACACTTAAAAAGGAACAACATTGCTTCTTCCACTACCCCAATTTCTAAAGTGAGCTATAGTCCAGTTAAAAACATTTAAGAAATCCTGGACTATTTAAACTGTAAGGTAAAATCTCATTCTTATTCTTATTCTTTAGAGGAAAGTATTACTAATGCAATGGAGTATAATCTTTCAAGTTTTTTCTTTGCATGTAATCATCTTTCTCTTAATATCATATTAGGGAAAAGATACACTATTCTAGAAGTAGTGAGTATGTCATTATTATTGGAATTTTTTATTATTGAAATAAATTTTAAAATTTATAATTTATTTCAAAAATTTTATTATTGAAATAAAGTTCAGGTGTGGAATGATTGTGTTAGATTTCTAACAGAATAATTGCATATGATGCTTTGATTTTTTTTTTTTTGTTTTGTTTTTTTTTATTGTATTTATTTATTTGACAGACAGAAATCACAAGTAGGCAGAGGCAGGCAGAGAGAGACAGGGAAGCAGGTTCCCTGCAGAGCAGAGAGCCTGATGTGGGGCTCGAACCCAGGACCCTGAGCTGAAGGCAGAGAGCTTTAACTCACTGAGCCACCCAGGTGCCCCACGATGCTTTGTTTATAATTCTGAATAAGGTCTGTGATGGAAGATATTGTACATTTTCTCCACTGAAATTATGTGTAATGCAGAGTTCTGTGATGCAGGGTTATGACTTATGAATTAAAAAATATGTATAGTGTAAACGGTTGGCTTGTTTCAGATATACAAGTGAGATTTTCTGTTAGTTCTTTCATTTTATGAGTTGCGGTTTAACATCCTCACCACACTGTAAATATCTGAGCTTACAAAACACGTGGAGTTGGCACATGACATGAATAAGCTGCCATCCTACAGCATTTTTGTTAAACCTTTCTTGGTGAAAATATTTTTCTTGGAGAAACAAAATAGGTGTTTTCTCCTTAATGAATTGCAGTAACAAGAAAGAAAAGTCAAATATCCTCTTTATATGTTCACAAATTATATTGTCCCAAATTAAGTGTAAATTTTTCATTTATGTTTAGGTTTATATGATGGCAGATATTCAGTACTTCAAAAAATATTTTATGTGTTATCCAAGGAAAATGGGAACATTAATTTTTTTCCCTTTAGTAAATTATCAGGTCTGTGCCAAATGGTTTCTGCCTTGCAGAACCATGACTTGTCCTTTGCTATGCAAGACTAAGTATGACTTACTTTCTGCTTCTAAATTTGTTCAAAGTTTATTATGATTTAAATGAACCATGCAGAGAAGACCATCTACAGCCATTCAGATGATTCATTCAATACAGCGAGAAGGACAAACAAAATGAGATAAATAATGTGTGCAAACATATAAATAATAAGTGTTTATATACATAACTTAATAGATTTTAAGCACAAGTTGATATTTTACCAATAGAATTAAAGGAAATAGGCCAAAAGATAGTTTCTGGAAGGTAGGAACAACTAATTTTACTCAGAGAAACATGGAATATTTAGTCATTGCTCTAAATGTGTCAGCTAATTCTCAGGAAGAACAATGAAAAGTCCCATAGAACTTCATATAGCTTCCCTTACCTATATATTGAATAACAAAAATCTGGACAAGAAGTCTAGTAAATGGGAACTTGAAATAGGAATACAATAAAAATGGTTTAAATGTATTAAATGATTAATCTATGAGCTAGGGTATAGTGTTATTAATCTATTTAATTCCCAAAGTGTAAAAGACAGGCAAACTATATGATGGGACAGAGAGGTCAAGTGTTTTGCACAGAATCACATAATTGTCAAGAGGCAGAGTTGGGATACAAATCCAGACCAGCTGGCTTCTCAGACCCATCTCTCAAAACTTCGTTTTACTATCTCCTTAACCGTTCTAGAAGGGAACTAGAATCTCATATGAGTATCTGGAGTATTTTGGTGTTCCTGATTCAGAAAAAAATAATGCAATTTTTAGAATTTCAGCTCTGTTCAATGGGTTCACGTATCTTCTCTATGTTCTTCCTATTTAGAGAAAAAAATGTCATACATGAAAGGTGTTGTTTGGAGAGATGAACAAACCAGCATAGGAATTTGTAGGCAGCCTATAATTTAGAGATTGAATTCTAGGTTTAACAAGTATCCAGGCGGATGATGTTTTTTCAACTTGAAAAACGCACATCCTTGCCATTGCAGCCACAAAGTAAGCTTGTAATTATGTATGCTTTCAATTTCAGAAGTTGACGAAGGAACTTATGAGTGGAATATGAAACTGAAGGCTTCTTGTATGTCCAAAAAAGCAAATCTAATTGAAATGACAGAAGTTAGTATTTTATCTTCAAAACGTACCTGAGGAGACAAGCATAGAAACATAGCAGAGAAATTAGTACTAGGAAAAAAAAAAAAACAAATGAAATGGATATTTGGGAGACTTCTAAAAGTAATTATTGGATCATCCTTCCTCATATGTAATAATAGTGGAGGTGAGCTCATCTTTTAAGACCACATTTATCTTAAAACAATATTTTATCTCTCCCTCCTCTCTCTCATCTATTGTCTCTTCTCTGCCCTTTCTTTGTGCCTGTCTTTGTATGTATTACAACATCATCAAGTGGTACTCTTTGTCTCCTTCACTATATGTTGAACTCTTCAGCAGTAGATTTGCCATGCTTATCATGGTGCTCAGGATATAGCCTATTGTATTCAACCCATCTATCTGTAAAGAGATGGTTTTATTCTAAGAGTGAATGGTAGGTTGATCTATCGCATGCTTTCCAGTGATGAAACAATATAATTTTAGTTGAATACTACCTCTAAATAAAAGCTTACATAATTCATTTGAATGAAAATATTTAGTGTTTGTCATCTGAAGAATGCATCTCTGTCTTCTGTGGAGATACAGGGATGATGTATGCATAGCCTGAGTCGCTCAAGACCTAATAGGAAGCAAAAGACAGATAATTAAACAGCGATGAAGCCAGGCAAAACAGGAAATGCTCCAAGACAACTCAAAAGATGGGCTTTGGGGCAAGCCTTACTTCAGTTCCCTTTAGGCAGACCGGGGGTGGGATATCACAGGAAAGCAGGGCACCCTTATGAGGCAATTGTATTAATCCTGAGTCAAGAGCTTGAGAACCTAAACAAATGTAACCAAGGAATCATGAAAGACCAAATCCCATAAGTAGAAAGGATCTAAGGATTAAACAAAAAGTCTAGAAAATCCTGCTGACAGATGATTTTGAGGAATGGAATCTTGACTTGAATGTGTTGGGAAGGTTGTTTTAGGTCCTGGGAGGGTTCACAACCATAAGAGATGTTTACTAAACCAGAGGCCACTATGAAAGACACTGTTGTTATGGACAGATTTTAACAATGACATGGTATCTGTTTTCCCTCTGATCCATCCTGAATGTTGTTTTCCAATTTTTTTTTCTAAACCTGAAGCTGAGTATGGGGAAGCCAGAGGTAATGGTTCCTGGAAATATTTAAAAGGAACTGAAGTCTGGTATTGGCAGTGAAAATTGCAAAGAAGGAAAGATAGTTGATAATGCTTGGTGGTAATACAAAGTACACATTATAAAGGTCATATAAGAACTTGGCCTAGAGGATAATATAATAGCATAGAAAGAACATATGCCGTGCATAATAAAGTATGATAATCAGAACACAGAAGTAAAAATAACCAGACTATCAAGGTAAAGCTGTACAAAACAATAGAAATTAAGCTGGGTTTTGAATGAATCACAAAAAATAGATAGTTCAAGAGAATATATAGAAGAATTTTCTTTCTTTCTTTTTTTTCATTTTATTTTATTTCTTATCAGTCTTCCAGAATTCATTTTTTATGCACCACACCCAGTGCTCCATGCAATACGTGACCTCCATAATGCCCACCACCAGGCTCATCCAACACCCCCCACCCCAAACCCTCCGTTTGTTTCTTTGAGTCCACAGTCTGTCATGGTTTGTCTTCCCCTCCAGTTTTCAAATACAAAATCAAATCATAGGCAGTGGTCTAGAATTAATAACCATCATGATTTTGGGGTGATTCAGGAGGGCCCAGACTTATTGAGATTAAGTGTTTATAAAGAGTAATTTAAAGAAAAAAAAGGTTGGGATAGATAAAAGTTTTAGACATTAGTGACATAGAAACTGTAGTTAAACTTTCAATGTAATATAGACGGCATTAAGATATCTTTAGAAGCTCTGGAATAAACAAGCAAAAAAAGGACATCCAAAATCCTTCCTATAGCAATGTATCCTGTTGGATTAGGGTTGGCTGAAACAGATATCTGAAGTTCCACTAAAAGGCAATTAAAAGGCAATTGAATGGATTTGATGATGAAGCGTTGACTATTTGAACAAGGAGAATGACTATAGAAAAGACAAAAGGGCAAATTTAAAGAAAACAAGAACTCCTGTCTCGTGCTAGAGAAAGGATATGGGTGAGGTGAAGATAGCTAAGTTAGGGAGGGGTGGTAAAGAAAGCAAACATCATAGTTTGGAAGAGAATCGAGGTCAGTGTTCATGTTCTGCTGGCGATGATGACAGGATATTCTACTTGAGTAAAGATCATGGAAGCAGATGGAAGTATAAAACTGAAGCTTTAACAAATGGTTGGACTAGAGAGTTACATCTGAATATCATTAATGTAAGACACTTAAGTGAGTGGGTGATTTTCTCAAGAAAAACCTAGTGAACAAAGACCAAGTGAACAGACCGAGAACTGATCATTGGGAGACCATTGCTACTAGAGCTCAGGAAGGAGAAAAACTCACAAAGAAATCTAGGAGGAGGAGGAGGATGATGATAATTTAATAACTGTAATACATATCAGTTATTACACAGTTATTCAGAGCCAGGAGCCATGATAAGAGTTTTACATACAATGCTCATAACATCATCCTATAGACAAAGACATAAATTTGGTAGAATCCAGTAAAGTGTAAAAGCAGTTGTCTCACGTATGGAGAGAGGACAGATTTTCATGAAGGTCATGGTCAAATCCACTAAGAAAAGATATGGGTTAAGAAATTCCTAAAATCTGGGTAAGCTGGGTACAGCGAGCTGGAAAGCCTGCTAAGGAGGAGAAATGACTTCAGAAAAGGCAGCGTGAAAGCCTCTCTGCTGTTCAGTTAGGGCGAGAGCCAAAAAGCCCAAAGAACTAGTATGGAAAAATGATGACTTTCTACTGAAATGGACATGGTATTAGTATGACTGTTTAAGAGATTACAGATGATTTATGAATACAATTACCCACGTAATTCTATGCATAAATGTTCTATGGTGCTTTTCGTGGAATCAATAAATTGATTATATGGATTTTTCCATAAAATAAATAATACTAAGAAGAATAATCATCTATCATGCGTTTAGACTTACGATAGCCAGAGGATTATATTAGCCCTGATATTTATAACAATCCTTTAGGATAGATCTTATTACATGATTTTATAGTTAAAAAATTGAGATCTGGACTGTTGATGTAATTGGCCCAGTTCACCCAGATGTAAGTGCCAGAAACAGGCTTGCAGACCAGAGCTACACGGTCCCGTAGCATTCCTCTTTCCTGCTGCTCCACACTGCCTTCTGGAGGATTTGTTATCCACTTCTCTGCTCCCAAACATAGAAGTAAAAGATACATGATTTACACTAACAAAGGCACTGTGTATAATTCCTTTTTAACTTTTTTTTTTTTTAATAAACTAGAAATGTTGAACTGATCTTAAATATTTGGCAGTCGGGTAGCTTTCATCCCTAAAATGTTGTCCATGTAATAAAATTGACAAAGATAAACATAATTAATACCCTTCTCTTTATGATGCCCACGGCTCCACAGAAAATAAGGGATATCACAAGTGTGAGTCGTGCTCCAGAATGATAGGAAGATACCAGTTTCAGATGTGAAGAATGTGAGGTTCACCACCATAGTAAACTCTCTGCTGACGGATGGATTGTTTTTGTGTTTTTATAATATCCACAAAATTTCCACCTGAGGTCATTTTTAATTTAAACCACCCATTATCTCTCTTGATCCACCTTTCTCTCAAGGTATGCGATGCGGAGACTCTGTTCATATTATCCCACCCACATGTGGTCGGCCTACACAAACATACACACACCCTGTCTGGGCTATTTCCAACACAAATACCAACGGTATTCACACTATGTGAGGAAGAGTAGCCTGGTCAAAAGTTGATGTGGAGGTGAACGTCCAAACCCAAGCTTATAGTGAACGGTCAAATGTTAGAAAAATGATAATATCATAGAAGTAGAGAATTCAGAATCTTAGAGGCAAATATACATCTTCTATTTTTCACCTAAGAAATATGATCATCATCCCTAACCATCTGCATAGGAAAAATAGAAAAGTTTTTTTTTTTATTATCTATCATTTGAGGAAGGTCAAAAAGTCTTTAAGGAGCTTCTCCAACAATGTGCTCTTTTACTTGAAAATACTACCAGTCAATTATACTCTTTCACCAAATGGATTTTACACACACAGACACACCTCCCACGCACCTATGCACATACACCAAACACACCTGACGCAAAGAAAGGAGTTACCTGTAGTGAACTGTATTCGGAATCAGCAGTGCCACGAGGATTTGTTTGCCAATTTTACTTAAAAAAATAAACTCGGAGCAGTTAAGTGTAACACTTCACTGGGAAGAAACCAGAGACAGGAAGAAGTGTGTGTTTCACACTTGGAGGACACTTTGTGCACACTTTAGCAGATTCAAAACCACAAAGAAGCCTGGGGTGGGGGCCGTGGAGAATGAGTGGAGAGCTGAGGGGTGGGCGTGAGAGATATTAAAAGGGGTTAAGAATCATAGGACAAAGTGACACATTAGTTCCCAGGCAAGGTTGGAGGTGTCAAGTGAATTAAAATGCCTTCATTCCATGTTTGCTGGGCTTGCTGTGTTATCAGGCATGTTTTCGCTCAGTAACACCTCCCCACCCCCTGGTTACCCTTACGTGACATTTCAGGGCATGCACATTTACTTCTGAATTCCTTGTCCCCAACCACAAGAATTTCATTTTGAGTGTATGTGGATTTTGAGTCATTCCAGTTGAAGGTAATTAGAAAAAGATGGAAGCAGGAGATGGGGAGGGGAAAGGGAGTCAAAACAGCAGGAGAAAGGCTTTTGCCAAAACAGCCACCGGAGAGATAAAGGAAGGCCTTTGCTCAGAATCCTTTGCCAGGCAGGCAGCTACAACACTGTAAGAGGGGTAGATGGTGCCAGGTCACACACACACACACCAGGTACCTTAGAATGGAAAGTTAAGGCCATGGATCCCTGCCATTAGCCAAGAAGGGTTGACAAATACCTCCTTCCTTGTGACAGACCGAAGGAGTTAAATATGGTCGCAGAAAACCTTTGTCCATCTTCAGTATTCAAATGGCATTATGTCTCACAGAATCAAAAGCCCAAGTCATCGTCAGAAAGACACTAAATATTTGGAAGGAAGATCAACCTCTAAAGAGAAGGAAGCGCTCCTTAGTTTCATTCCTGCACACTGTCTACAGCAGAGCACAGAAGGAAAGAAAGGTGAACTTAATTGTAGGATATTAATGATTGCCCATGTAAGATGCAAATATATAAATATTTCTATATTTATATTTTATATATTCCACATATATATGTTATATATTTATTTATAATAATATTTATATTTTTACTTAATAGATAGTCTGTATAATTTTATTTTCATAAGAAATAACAATTTAAAAACACACCATCACTAAAGAGGTTAGCCTGAACCCTGCCTCCCCCACAGTGCTCTCAGTTCCAGAGGATAGGGATCCCAGACTCTCTAACTTCTGCCACAACCAGGCAAACTAAACAAAGAGGGCCTCTTACTTAGTTGTAATATGATAGAGCGATGGAGATTCCAGTAGGTTGTAGAGAATATGCCTGGCTTAAAAAAAAAAAAAAAATCAATTTTCTTAAATTACTTTATAAACCAAAAAAACAGGTCCACAAAGAGCTCACTCAGTCTGCCAGGGTCAACCTCTCGAGCACCAAAGTGTCCACAGGGGCCTTTGGGATCCTTGGGAGTGGGGAAAACCACATTAAAACAAAAATACAAACAAACCAAAGCTTGAATTTAAGGAAATATGTATTTTCCTGTATTGCAGCATTTCAAAGTTCAATTTCTTTTTTTTTTCTCTTTTTAAATATTTTGTGCTGATTTTTTGTTGTATTTGATGTGTCAATGCTTAGGAAACTCGTAACAGTGATAGCCACTGTTGTGTGGTTTTACCAAAATGAGTACTGAGAACTGGAACATTGCACTTGCAGGTTAGAAACACAAACACAAACACACACAAATATACCACACACACGCACAAACCCACAAATATGCGTATGCAGATATACAAATAAGCACAAACATAAAAGTAAACATGCACATACAGGGGCACCTGGCTGGCTCAGTTGGTGGAGAGAGTATGAAACATTTTTTTTTTTTAAATAAGATTTTATTTATTTATTTATTTATTTATTTATTTATTTATTAGAGAGAACAGGAGCGGGGCAGGGAGGGGCAGAAGGAGAGGGAGAAGTAGACTCGCTGGAGGGAGAAATAAACTCCTGTTGAGGAGGCAGCCTAATGCAGGGCTAATCCCAAACCCTGGGATCATGACCTCAATTGAAGGCAGAAGCTCAATCCCCTGAGCCACCCAGGAACCCTTCTAGCATGCAAATCTTCATCTAAGAGTTGTGAGTTTGATCCCTGACAGGGTATGGAGATTACTTAAAAAATAAAATCTTAAAAACAAAACAAAACAAACCCATGAACATGCAAATATACATGCACATTCAAATCCACATACATGCAAGCACACATCAATATATCAACCTACACACATAAATATACAAATACACATACACACACTGAAATGCAGAAACACCTTTGAGTCTTCTGTCAGGCCTTCTTGAAGGTATATAGACTTCTGTGAGAGAATGTCTTGGCCACTCCAATAGGGTGGGCCAGAGTTTGTTCTCACGGGATGACCTTCAGCCTAGACCTTGTTCCCCATTATTGGCTTAAGTAATGTGTCCTGAATTCCCTATACCTCACTTGGACTTCACCTATGACTGAAAAACAGAAGCTTCCACTTTTGGAACTTTCTTTTTTAAACTAGAAGTCATGAGCAATGGATGGTCCACATCTTCCTGATTACTAGAGCTCAGTCTGATAGATTTCATCTTTGGTTCTTATTCCCCTGTCCACTCTGAGTGGCATGCCTCTTTCTATGTAGATGTCTCCTTCAAAACATTGAATACAGATTCCTTTTCTGATCCTTGACAGTGGTGTCCTAAATATAAAGATATATTAAATATATTAATTTTATTTAATACATTACTATATTAATATATAATTAGTAATTATATATTAATATATATATATTAATGTGTTATTTGATTAGTTATGAAAATGATACAGTTTTAGCAAACCGCCAAGACATTTAAGTACAGGAAGAATAGGTCCAAGTTTCGGCTCAGAGTTTTGGTGTCTTTTACTGAGCAAAGAAACTAATTTTAGTAGCCATCAGACCATAGAGCCTATTGATGTTAGAAAACTATGTGAAGAGGTTATTTTTATGGAAGAGCTTGTCAACTTTGTTCTGTACCATATAGGCAAGAGGCAGCCTATCAATAAAAATGTGATGAACAGGGGCACCTGGGCTCAGTAGGTTAAAGCCTCTGCCTTCAGCTCAGGTCATGATCTTATGGTCCTGTGATAGAGCCCCACATCAGGCTCTCAGCTTAGTGGGGAGCCTGCTTCCCTGCCCTTTCTCTCTGCCTGACTCTCTGTTACTTGTGATCTCTGTCTGTCAAATAAATAAATAAAATCTTAAAAAAAAAAAAAAAAAGATGTGATGAACAGCTTTAAGGTGTTTTAGAATGATTTATGTGGTATATAGAATTCCAAGATGGCAGAATAAGAGGAAGCAAGTATTGTATACATTCTCATATCCCCCATTTAATTATAACCCATGAGTAGGATGCATATCACCACCATGATTAGGTTATGTTGTATGACCAAAATAGAGGGGTTTTACACATGTAATTAAGGTCCCAAATTAGTTGGTTTGATGGAATTAAAAGATTATCCTGCATGGGTAGGTGTCACCTAATCAAGTCAACACTTTAAAAGCTGTTCTGGAGGCCAGAGATCCTCTCCTTTGTTAGTCTTAAAGAAAATGAGTTCTGTAGCCTCCAGAAAATAAACTTTGCCAGCACAGCATGAACTGGGAACGGTATCCCAGACTTCAGATGAGACCCTAGGCCCAGATGACGCCTTAATTTTAGTCACATGAGACCCTGGGCAGAGGACTCAGCTAAGCCCTGTACAGTTTCCTGGCCCATAGAAATTATTAAATGAATATAAGGGTTGTTTAATCTGCTAAATTTGTGGGAATTTATTGCACAGCAATTGAAAATGAATACAGTTCTGCTACTGAGTTGGCAAATATAGCCAAAGCAAGCCCTCTTAATAATAAAATAATACAAACAAAAATCATTCTAAATGTAATCCATTGTGCTCCATGTCTTAATAATAATTAATATTGACCTAGCTTTTGCCAAATACACAATAGGGACTGCTGAACACATACTGTCACAGTGTGATAGATCTATTATTGAAGTTTTCCTATTTTTCCACTTCCTTGGTATACATGCCCTTGGCAATGTTTTATTTTGTTTTATTTTGTTTTGTTTTCCTCACAGGTAAAGACTATTTACTGTTCTGGCCTTGTGACTTGCTTTGTCCTATAGCAAGTCACCCTAAAATAGGATGGAAGTGCTAGCATGCCAGTTCCAAGCCTAACTGACAGGTAACCTTGCATATCTCTGGTTGGTCTCTTGAAACTCTACTAAGACCCAAGAAAAAACCCAGGTTAGCTTGCCATAGAATGAAATATGGACAGAGCTTTCTAGTCCCCACTATCCAAAACAGCCAGTTTTCAGCCAACTCATCACCTGACCAGATACTTGAACAACCTCACTTGATAGCAGCTGAACCTGGCTCACAGCAGAGGAACTATTTAGCAAACCCATACATAAGTATGAAACAATAAATTGTTGTTGATTTAAGCTACTAAGCTTAGGGCAGTTTGTTACTCAACAGCATGCTGATAATAGGTAATTAATACATACAATAACGTTTACGGTGAAAGCAAATATAATTGAGAGATGTTTAATTGAGACTTTTTTCATTTTTGCATTATGGTGTGTTTTGGCTATATATATATATACAAAGGATAAAACAATACCTATTCAACATCTCTTGATATGTTATAAACACTGTGTAACAATCATATGAATTCTGATTTATCATACGTGTAAATTCTGTTATAATTTGAAAAGATTGTTTCCTAGGTGTTGCAAGTAATTTACTTTTGTATTTTTTTTTAATTTTTAATTTTTTATAAACATATATTTTTATCCCCAGGGGTACAGGTCTGTGAATCTAGAGCGTATCATGCTTAGCGAAATAAGTCAAGCAGAGAAAGACAACTATCATATGATCTCCCTGATATGTTGCAAGTAATTTAGATGCAAAATATAAAATCCCTTGCCAACTACCTAGGAGTTACAGTCAGGGATAGGGATTTTAGAGATTACATAGATTTACCAACAATCTGATGCTTGTATGTGCTCCATTAAAGGGCACTCTTCCACCCCCCAAGAAGTTCAGCCAGCATGTGGTGACCTTCAATAAGAACACTCATTTGGGTTCAAGACAGCTTATTTATCCTTGGATTGTTCTGAGTGTTAAAAATGTTTTTCATTACTTTGACCCAAATGGTATCCTTGTATCTTGTACCCACTGATTCTATGTCCTGAGGAGTTTCTACCTCCTGGGGGCAGGGGTGGGGTGGGGGGAGGGTGAATATAGGACAGATTTAATTCCCTTTGCATCAGGATTTTGTACTTTGTAAACACAGCCCTAGCCAACTAATATCCCAACCAACCCTATTATGCTGCTAATTTTGACTAAACTTTCTAATGTAGCAATTATTTTGTTATACAGAAACATGACCTATGTACTTGATTACAGGTATGTAGAAATGATATTTTGAGTAAACATTTATCACCGTATGCCATGGACTACCAGTACCCTTTTCATCATTGGAAACAAAATCTTTTTTTTTTAATTTAAATTCAATTAATTAACATATATTATATTAGTTTCAGAAGTAGAGTTTAGTGATTCATCAGTTGCATAGGACACCCAGTGCTCGTTACATCAGGTGCCCTCTTTAATGCCCATCACCTAGTTACCCCATTGTCCCTACCTCCCCTCCAACAGCCCTGTTTGTATTCTACATTAGAAGTCATTAAGGTTTTTAAATCAGATCATATCAGAGAACTAAATCTAGAAAATTCTGAGCCTATTAAGAAAATTTATTCTTAAGACTCTGTTATTCTGGAAACACCCTGGTGCTATATTCTGTTCCAATCAGGGGAGAGAGAGAGAAATAATGAAATAGAGATAGAAAGAGAGCAGATGACAGAGAATGAAGGAATGAAAGAGAGATAAGAGGAGAGACAAAATGAGAGAGAGAAAGAATGAGAAAGAGAGAGTGAGAGAGAGAGAAAATGAGATGGAGAAAGAATGAGACAAAATGATTTGGTGGTACAGGAAAGATGGTAAAATCTTATTTGGGAAATCCGTGTCAAAAAATAAAGGTTTTTTTTTTTTTTTTTTGCTCTTGCAACTATTCTACTTTGTTCTCAATTTCTGAAAAGGACATGAAACCATGGAAGTACCATATAAGGAGAAGTGGATGTCTACATGTATAAAGCTGACCACTTTCCATTACATTGTGATCTAAATAGATTACCTGAAGGGAGGAAATGTAGAAATGAGGACAAAACAAGCAGCAGGCATATGTCCTTTTGCATGAGGTAGCTTCTCTTCCCAAATTTGGCTGTCTTGTTACTGTAAGAGAGGAGGGCTATGTGGACTGTATCTGGTTTGGGTCAATGACGTTAACCTAGATGTTTACATTATCTAGTTACCACGAGACTCTGCTCTTTTTCTTCTAAATGGAAAAATACCAACAACTTTATGCAGCCATGTTTTTGAGACTTCAGGATACATTCTGGCTATTTCTGTTAAGCAGATGTTTTTTTGTTTGCATGTAAAATGGGTCTGTAAAATTTTATAATCCAGCATTTCATGTTCTCCAAATAGACTTGTTTCAGTGATTTGACTAAACTTTGTGAATTTGCCAGAAGAAATATTTTTCTGGATGCCAAAAGTTTCAGTGTCTCTGTGGCCGATTCCTCCTGTCACGCCTGCAGTTCATGCACAAATGTCAGGGTCCCCACACAGTTCGCAATCTTGCTCCCCTTCCTCAAGTGCTTCCTAATTACAGACTCGGTCCAGGATTGAATGTGATTATTTCAGTCATTCTTCCAGTTCCCAAGGAGACCATCATTCTCTTATAAAGTGCTAATTAGAGAAGACAATGGGAATTCAGCACAATTTTATTCTTGACTTATCTTCCAAGCACCATGAGCTCAGGCTCCAGATGTTCTGACTCAGGGCAAAGGAAAGCTGAGGGTTCTGCCTTTAAGAGAGAAAGGGCAGTGATATGTGCATATCTGAAACATAGGTGTAGACCTATGCACACAGCCATGTCTAATATCTTTATTGAGAGGGAAAACATGAAAAAATATTAGCACACCGAGATGTCTTTTCACCCTAACCACTGCAAATGAAGTGAAGAAAATAAAATAAATTATACCACAAATTGAAAGAAATATAGCAGTGTCATTTAGAAAATAGGTTATCATATTTTATGAGTTAAGGAGTGTTCAAATCAGAATAGTAGCAGAGAAAGTAAGTACCATTCCCTTTCCAATGAGTCATCCCTTCTTTGTCCATTTCTGTGTTCCTGAGGCTCCCTTTGCCCATTTGATTTTTTTCTGCTTTTCTGCCAAATGAGATGTGAAGAGAAAATAAACCTGTTGATTCTTTTTCTCACTCTTTTCTTTGTTTCTCCACACTTCCAATTACATGTTGTTTAAGTTGAGAAAATAGTACAAGAAGAAAAATAAAAATCAGTTTCTACTCAAAAATTTTGAACAATTACTGTAACTATTACTAAAACATTTAGCATTCTTTCTAGTTAAGTCTCTTCATATCCCCTTCTCCACTCTTTCCGCTGCCCCTACGCACATTATTCAGGTTCAGAGCCAAATGCCTGATCAGGAAGTTAATCCTGTTCACATTATTGGAAACACATTTTAATCTCAATTAAGTCGTTTGACAGAAATACTTCATTGAATTTTAAAACACGAATACCAAAAATGACTTGATTTCAATGACTTGTAAGAAAAAAAGTGTACGTACACATATGCAACAGCCCATTATTTTAAATATTGTCTGTGATACAGCTTTATGCTTAACTATGGGAAGTTCCCATCTTTAAGTGAATCTGAAAATGACAGAACAACAACTTTCTATCAATGCAATGGGCAATTTGCATGGAGACTTGCCAGGAACTACTAGGAGGCTGAGTGGTGTAGCCCTAATTTGTGTGACTGAATATTAAGCCCTCTAGTCAATGTTCAGACAAAGAATGGCCTATTGATTCTGACCTTTTTTACAGCTGAGGGATCATCATTATACAGGAAGATGTCAAAGCTATAAACCATGGTGCCAGGAAAATAAAGCTCAGCTGACTTTTCCAGTTGAGGGAAAATTTCCTTTGAAAAATGCCAGCCTCTATCCTAGCTGTCCTGTCCATGTCAAACAGGGTAGCCCTGGGGATGGATGGATATATATATATATATATATACATATATATAAATAATCTACCTACCTTATAGGTCTATAGATTTAGCTCTATACCTATTTATATAGATGTCTCTCACAAGGTATTGTACAATACAGGCAATACTATATTTAATATATAATAGCAGTGATGTTATGTTTGGTATATATTCTGTATATAACATCATGATATTATTAACCAGTCCTGGGGAGTGGTTAAAGGCAGACTTTGAAAAAGTTTGTGGGTTAGCCTATAATTAAATTTCTGCCCCTAATAAAGTCATACTATTTGAAAAGACTTGATTTTTAAAATTCAATTTAGTTTAACTTATAATGTATTATTAGTTTCAGGGGTGGAATTTAGTGATTCACCGATTGCATAGAACACCCCGTGTTCATTGCCTCGAGTGCCCTCCTTAATACCCATCCCCCAATTACCTCATCGTGCCCTCCTTAAGAACCATTACCTTCTTACCTTATCCCCAAAAAGACTTTATTTTTCTCCCCCCAAAAGACTTTAAATCATCATCGAGTCTACTTGTCATCAACTGTGGAAATATTCTCCTTGATGAGGTTCTTTTTTTTTTTTTTTTTTTTAGATTTTATTTATTTATTTGACAGAGAGAGATTACAAGTAGGCAGAGAGAGAGAGGAGGAAGCAAAAAACCCTGCTGAGCAGAGAGCCTGATGCGGGACTCGATCCCAGGACCCTGGGATCATGACCTGAGCCGAAGGCAGCGGCTTAACCCACTAAGCCACCCAGGCACCCCTTGATGAGGTTCTCAACAGGTGCTCATCCCATCCTTACTAGTTATAGTTTTTGGAGTCAAATAGATGGGATTGTATTTTGGCTGTATTCCTCTCCAGCTCTGCAGTCTGGAACCCTAAGTCTGTTTTCCTCATCTAAATGAGGTAATATTAGCCACTTCACGGTTGTATGGGGATTTGATGAGGTAATACATACAAGATTCTGATTATAGAGACCAGCACAATAGTTATTTAATAAACACACATTTCTTCATCCATTCCTTCCTGTTTTGGAAAGCCGGTTAACTTCCAAATCAGCCTGTTTCACTGTTCAATTGGTATAGTTGTTAGAAAACTCTTACATTATAGTTCGCTTTTCTCTCTCGCTCTCTCTCTTTTTTTTTTTTTTTATCTTTGTTTCTCAGTTGACGTGTTGAGCTTCCTAGAAGTAGTTTTCTGCCTACTCCTATAGGTCATTAGAGGTTACTTAAAGATAATCAAATAAACTTTTTATTTTTTAGGCCATGTTTTCTCATTTTCTGCATATTTTAACTGCTCAGTCTTACACTATCGGACAGAATTAAACAGGTAAATAACTCAATCCCACACCACCTCCCAAGTATCCATTTTTATCACTCTGAATTTCTGGATACTACATTTTTATTCATTTGTAATATATTAGACATCTTACCTTACATTGAATTTTCAATACTTAAAAAACACCAGCAATTTTCATGGAAGAAGATACTGGAATTGCATTAAACAACTTCTTTACCAAACCCAAGTACTGTGTCTATTCTTAGATCTATATAGGTTGGTTGCCGATGTAATTGAAATAATCTCCGAGTTCATAGGATGACCTATTCAAACCAATTAATTAAATCTACAAATATAGGCATTTTATCACTGTACACAGTAAAATACATTATGTTTTTTATCAGGTATCTTCCTTTAGTCAGTGAGCAACTGCGTCCCTTGTCTTAGTTTGAAATGAAGGTGCCAAGGTTGACAGTTAACCCACTAAAAAGATTATTAGAGATGAAGAAGAGAGCCAGTTATATAATCTTATATGCATTTGTGTTCAATGTTGCAAAATATCAACTCATCTACTCTATTTTTCTATTAATATAAACTCTACCTGGGTCTGGAGGTAGAACTAGGTATCATCAGTCATAACCTGTTTTTGGTTATGACAATAAGCATGATTTTAGAGGTGGAGTTCACATTTAAACTCAATAAGTATGCTAATATACACTAAATTATTATAAATTGCATGGCGATGATTTTTAAACATTAAGTTTCCAACAATGTATTAGTATTCACTAAGTATAATAAATAAAAAAGTCAAAAAATTTTGTCAGGTTTCTTGTATTGTTGACTTTAGCTATCTGACAAGAATAGGCGATCTCTCGTTGTAGTATAAACTGGTATTTCCATGATGATGAGTGATGTTGAGTGATACTGACCATCTTTGCAGATGTCTGTTGGCCGTCGGTATGTCTTCTTTCAAGAAATGTCTGTTTGTGTCTTCTGCCCATATTTTAATTGGATTATTTATTTTTTTGGCTATTGAGTTGTATTAGTTCTTTAGATTTTTTGGATACTAATCCTTTATCAGATAAATCATTTGCAAAAATCTCCCATTCAGTAGTTTTTCTTTTAGTTTTGTCGATTGTTTCCTTCACTGTGCAGAGCACTTTATTTTCATGTAGTTTATTTTTGCTTTTATCTCCCTTGCCTCAGGAAACATATCTAGAGAAGTTTTGCTACAGCTGATGCCAGAGAAATTATGGCCTATGTTCTCTTCTAGGGTTTTCATAGTCCCTGTCTCACACTCAGGTCTTTCATCCATTCTGAGTTTATTTTTTATGTGCGTGGTGTAATAACATGTCCAGTTTCATTCTTTTGCATGTAGCTGTCCAGTTTTCCCATCATCGTTTATTGAAAAGACTGTCTTTTTCCTATTGGATATTCTTTCATCTTTTGTTGATTAATTGACCATATAATTATTGTGGATTATTTTTGGACTTTTTATTCTGTTCCACTGATCTGTGTGTCAGTTTCTGTGTCAGTACCATACGGTTTTGATGTCTACTGCTTTGTAACATAACTTGAAGTCTGGAATGGCTATACTTCCAGTATTATTTTTCTCTTTCAAGATTGACTTGGCTATTTAAGGTCTTTTGTGGCTTGCAACAACATGGATGGAACAAGAGCATATAATGCCAAGTGAAATAGGTCAGTCAGAGAAAGACAAATACCAAGTTATTTCATGCATACACGGAATTTAAGAAAAAAAAAAAAAAGAACCAAGAAAAGAGAAAAAGAAAAAGAGAAACTAAATTAAGATCAAACTTTTAACTATAGAGAAGAAACTGATGGTTACCAGAGGGAGATGTATGGGGGGATAGGTGTACCAGGTGATGGGGATTAAAGAGCATAATTATCACAATGAAAAAAAAAAAAGAGGAGGGGCACCTGGGTGGCTCAGTGGGTTAAAGCCTCTGCCTTCAGCTCAGGTCATGATTCCAGGGTCCTGGGATCGAGTTCCGCATTGGGCTCTCTGCTCAGCAGAGAGCCTGCTTCCTCCTCTCTCTTTCTCTGTCTACTTGTGATCTCTGTTTGTCAAAAAATAAATAAAATCTTTAAAAAAAAGGCGTTTTTTATTTTTTTTTTTTTTTTAAGATTTTATTTATTTATTTGACAGAGAGAGATCACAAGTAGACAGAGAGGCAGGCAGAGAGAGAGAGAGGGAGGCTCCCTGCTGAGCAGAGAGCCCGATGCAGGACTCGATCCCAGAACCCTGAGATCACGACCCGAGCCGAAGGCAGCAGCTTAACCCACTGAGTCACCCAGGCACCCCGTGTTTTTTATTTTTAATATAATGTTGATAAAAAGAGCATTGTTAGAAATTATAATTTCTTTAAAAGTGGGTTTGTCTAGATATGCTTCATCTATTCCTTATAATTAGTATCTAGGAGCTCAAAAATAGTACTTCCTAAATTAAATGAAACCTCTGAAATGAACATTGTTAGGTTTGATAAAGGAAACGTTGGTTTAAATTTATTATTAAAAGCATCCTACATGACTCATACTCAAGGAAACTAAAAACAAACAATAAAAAAAGAATAAAGGATATATTTGTCTACCTTTTCCCAAAATAGTTAACATCATTTCTAAAATTTATAAATAACAGATGCTGTGTCAACAATGACTTATTGCTGCTCGTTTTTTGCTGGGTTTTTTGTTTTTTTTTTTTTTTTTTTTTTTTGTTGTTGTTGTTTTTTTGCTTCATCAACTTGACTCTGATGTTCCTCACTAGGAAGTCTAGCATACTTCCATTCACTGTTCCAGTTCTCTCTGAAAGAGGAAGCATATTTGTAAAATGAGAGGACACCTCATTTCACTGGCCCTTTTGGATGTAGAGTTCTGATTTTCCCCCAGCACTCCCATTCCTGCATGTCCTTCTACCACAGGGTTTGGATGCAGTAGATTCACCAACGCATCCATTTGAGATAATGTGACCTTAATACTGACATCAGAATGTTGCACCCTTCTGATAACAGTGTTCTGGAAAAACATGTTACCCAACACAATGCAATGAGACTCAAATGCTAGATTTGATTTGATTTGATTTGATTTTATCTTATTTATTTTTTAAAGATTATTTATTTATTTATTTGGCACAGAGAGAGAGATCACAAGTAGGCAGAGAGAAAGAGGGAGAAACAGGCTCCCTGCTGAGCAAAGAGCATGATGTGGGGCTCCATCCCAGGACCCTGGGATCATGATCTGAGCCAAAGGCAGAGGCTTTAACTCACTGAGCCACCCAGGAACCCTCAGATGCTAGATTTTAGAGAACTGTTGGGGAAAGAAAATTATCCTTCTGCTAACGGATGCTAAAAGGATAGGGTATATTTCTGTATCATTTGCACGCATCTTGTCACCAGAAGTAAAAAGAGTGCAGGAACATAGAGCAAACAGGAAAGACACCCCACACGGAGCCAATGCATAGATTGAAACTGAACCTCGAAAGCCTTCATTGTTTTCCTTGTTCTAGTTCTCCTAATAAATTCTACCTTTTGTTTTTGCTTTTGTTTCCTTTTTAAGGTGATTTGCATTGAATTCTCTATTACTTGTAATGGAAGCAGGCCTAACCTATCACCTTAATTCAACTTGGAAAACTCGGAATCATTTGTTTCAGTGATTGTAGAAAACATGGCAGTATTATTCTAAGTCTAATTCATGCCAAAGGCCTGACGCCCTTAGATGTCACCCTCGTTCCTCCAGAGTGACCATTCTCTTCACTATGTATTCACTAATTTTGTAGCCCTGGGTCTGTAATCAGACCCTTGTCCAAACTATCAACTGGTATTTTCTAAGAACATTTATCCCTCTTTAAGACCGAAACAGTGTCATAAATTCTTGAACAGAAGTAATGGCACCACTGTCCCACTAGGGACTTGATAAAACCCATCTCTGGAACTGAGACCCATACGGAATGGTTTCCTATTCAGTCTGTAGGCTTTTAACTGATCAATCAAGCTAATGACCTTTATTGTATCTGCTTAACACCAATGTACTTGCTAACAATGCATTGGAAACCTATTTTATGTCACAACTTCCTAGAATTTGCCATGCCTAGAGTACCTCCTTCTGTGTTGTCTGCCTTTAAAGATCTAATCTCTTATGGAAATCATGTCCATCTCATCTCTTTGTAAATACTGATATAAATTGTGAGATTTCAAAATCAAATTATACAAGATATTACAACAGTAATACATCTTATATGCAAAACGGTCAAAGGAAAATCATAAAATAATGAGAAGCACAGTCATTCTGCCCTTGATAATATTTTCCTATTTCTCCTGTCAGGTCCTTCATGTGATTACTTACTGCACATATTGTTCTGTAACTTGTGTTTTCATACATACTATATCATGAAGATACTTCCATGTCAATACAATTTTCCAATTCCAAATTCCAAACAATTATCATTCAATGCTTGCATTTTACTTTCTTGAAGAATGTGCATTTTTATTTACTTTATTTAACCAGTTCGTGGTTATTTAACATATCTAGTAACAATAGTAAATTTAGTAGTAATTACAAGTTACTATTTATAGCAAACAAGAGTGATGCTCCACACTGATTCTCTGAATCCTCTTATGTTTGTCCAGATGTTCCTTTGTATGTTTTGCTCCTAATGGTTTATGTTCCTAACCTTCCCCAGAGGACACTTCTTGTGCTACTGGAAGAATCTACCCATAGGCAGAGTGACTTAGAGGTACCTGGGAATTTACTACCCTCTGGAATGATCCTTAGGTAATCAAGTCCTAGTTTCTGAGAAGGCAAAAGTACACTTTCTTGCCTCAGGACAAACCTGAGGCATCTTTCACACTCCAGAGCTCCTCCATAGGATCATGTGGAGACAGGATTTACTTGAAAACATATACTTGCTTGGGGTTCTTTTGTTCCTTTTTACTCTTTCTTCTATTCCCTTCCAGTCTCCCTTAGGATCACTTCTTTAATAAATTTCTTGCAAATGCATCCTCATCTTACAGACTATTTCTAATAAAACTGGCCTGAGACACTAATATAATTTTTTGGGTAGATTTTTTCTTTAGATGGGTATATGGTGATTCTAAATACTTCCAAAGGATTATGGGGAAAGTTGAGATACACTAAACATTTATTATGATGAAGATATAATAATTTTAGGATTCCTGGATAAACTATGGTCATTTTTGAGGTTTTCTTTACTTTAGGTAGGATTTTTTATTAGACTTCCCCTTGGATTATTAATGTACCTTATTTTAGGAATGTGTTAAGCTTTATTCAATTTCTACACATAAAATTTTATAATTAAATAATTCTCTTATGGTAAACATAAAAAGATAGTAATGATATATTTTTTGCTATATTTTTCCCCCTGAATTAATTTAAAACAATTTCCAAAGAGAAAATACTTTAAAGATTATGGCCTGGGGCCCTGAGTAGCTCAGTCCTTTGAACATCTGACTCTTGGTTCGGGTTCGGGTCATGACCTCATATATTGTGGGATCCAACCCAGTACTGGGCTCTGAGCTCAGTGGGGAGCCTGCTTAAAGTTTTCCTCTCTATCTCCCTCTGCCCTCCCCTGCTCATGTTCTGTCCCTTTCTCTCTCCTCTCCTAAAATAAATAAATAAATAAATAAATAAATAAATAAATAGATAGATAAATAAGTCTTAAAAAGAAAAACAAGAGAGAGAAGATTATAGCCTTACTCTGATAACTCTGTGCATTTTTATTTATTTATTTTTTTTAAGTAATAGATTTCAAGATGTGTCAGGAGTCCCATCTCTCATTTTACCAAAGAGAAGGGAATATTTAAGTTGGTTAGGTGGCTTGCCCAGGTTCAGGAAACATGTCATGGTTCAGTATTGTTGAAGGATTTCTACACGGACCCAACCCTTAACAATAATTTATCAAACTTTAATCCAAAACATCTTTGGCATGTCTTCTAAGAACAAGCTTTGGAAAATAGTAAACATGTGGAATAATGATATACTCAAATTTTCCTTTGTCTCAGAAATTTTACTATATGAAAGAAATGTGTTCTAATATTAGAATTTTAATTTTCAATTGAAGAGCTGTAGCTTGGTTATGTGTTTTTTGGGTACTAATCTGTGGTGATTGTGACAGCTCATGTGTCTAAATACATAGTATATTCAGAATTCTCTAAAGGCAGCAGAGAATGGGACATTTAAGATGGGTAGTAGCATATTTATGCTGTGAGAGACAAAACACACAGAAAGAAGAACGAGCCACAATGACAAAAAACAAAGTCAATAGACAGAACTTCTAGAAAGGCTGTTTAAAAGGTCTTGAAAATATTTTAGTAGAAAAAAAAAGTTTTTTTTTTCAGTTTCGTATTTTTTAAATATAACTAATAGCATAACTGAAAAGTACAAAAAAAAAGACTTATTTCAGGAATTATGTGATAACTTTTAGATTTTTTAAAATGAAGCAATTGACCCATTCCTGGCCAGGTGCAATGTGAAGGGATAAAACAAAGAGTTGCTGCCTTCAAGGAGATTAATAACTTTGTGGAGCGATCATATCATCAGGCTCATATTTCAGAGTAACCAGAGATTTTGAAATGTATCCCATTCTTTTCTGTCTCAGGATAAGAATATTTTGACATAATAATGAAATTCTGACCATATCACGTTATGTATTTCTGGTCTCAAAAAAAAAAAAAAAAAAAAAAAAAGAAAAAAAAGATTCACTGGCTTTGGAAAGAGGTTGGAGTAGTTTTTAAATAACACAGGCATTATGGAAGGATAAACCATATAAATGAAGAAGTCGATGGGGATTAAACATAAATATGGGGTAAGTTTAGTACACAAGATTACAGGTCATAAGGACTTGTTCAGTCACAACTTTAAATAAATAAAGTCCGGTGTATTCATTTTCCAGTGGCAGTTTAATGATAAAAGACAACTTTTACGGAAGGTTATTGTAAATAATATGGATATTAATTTGTGAAATGTGAGTCATCTCTTTCATATGTAAATAGCCTGGGAAGTAATAATCCATGGTATGCTTGGGATTTTTTTTTTTTTTTTAGATTTTATTTATTTTCCCAGGACTGGGAGATCAGAAGGCAGATGCTTAAATGTTTAACTGCTTAACTGACTGAGCCACCCAGGTGCCCTTGGAGATCATTTTATTTTATTTTATTTATTTTTCTAAAGATTTTATTTATTTATTGGACAGACGGAGATCACAAATAAGGAGACAGGCAGGCAGAGAAAGAGGAGGAAGCAGGCTCCCTGCTGAGCAGAGAGACCCATGCAGGACTCAATCCCAGGACCCTGGGATCAGGACTGGAGCTGAAGGCAGAAGCTTTAACCTACTGAGCCAGCCAGGTGCCCTGGAGATCTTTTAGAAGTAAATATCTTTTACCTCTCTGAAAAGTGTGTGTTTAAGTTCCTTTTCACTGAAGCCCTGAAATATTCTTTCTCTCTCCTCTCCAAATGAGAGTCAGAGGAAACAAAAGCAAACAAACAAAAAACATAAACAAAACAAACAAATAAACAAGACCTCAAACTTTATGGATTTGCAGCAAATTTATCAAATAAAGGAAGTCTAACTTGGAAAATTATTAGATCAATTTTCCACTTACCAAAATTTTCTTTCTTGACTAAAACAATTCACTTACCATTTTTAAGTGTTAAGGTCAGTATTATATTAGATGGCTCACTCATGTTTTCGCTGCTTGGTGTTATCTGTAGTTTAATGATTGAATATTCTTCTCTTGGTCAGAACAATGGTGCACTGAAGGATGTGCAGTCACTGGATTAACAGCACTCTAAATTCAATATAACATTCTGGTCATGCAGCCCAGAGTCTCACTGACAGATGACTGTTCCTAAGTAAAATATTTACTACAGAGATAAAGCATCCACTTTAGGAACTCAAAACAGTCAAGACCACCAAAGTTGCCAATGGTCAAGCATTTTTGTGGACACCCATGCAAACAATCACATACTTAAAGTCAATTTCTTTGATATCTCCTATTTTTACTTGGAAACCAAATAAATTTTTCTTGGGTTTTAAATAATGTGTGGCAGGCCAATTTGAGAACCATTCTGCAAGTTCTTGAGAACGGATTACCCAAGAAAACAACAGCCATGTCCCTTAGTGGTTTATGACATAACCCATGGAATTTACTCTTGGGAGGAGGAGGAAGAGGCAAAACTTGTTTGTGCTGGGGATCCACTCTTAGGTTTGGTTGTCTGGCTTTACTATGTCTATTCTCTTAAACATTGAGGAAATTTTAGAAATTTGGGCAAAAATTATTTAACCCCAGCAGATCCTCTACACTGCCTTAAGGATGAGAAGAAGGGAAATAATCGGCTTTGTCATGCGGTCTGTGGAGAATTGAAATACAGCCTATTGAGGGATACATGATCTGTTTCTCAGCAGTAGCTTGCAAGATGTTGATGCCAATCAATGGGGTCAGCTTTCAGCTAGTCTGGAAATACCAAGAGAGTGTTGTCTGAGTGTCTATGGACTCGATGAATCAGTGTTACCTCAAAATGCATTCTGGCTTAACCTTAGTACGCATGCATACCCACAGAGAATCTGTCAGTCTCAAAAGTGGCATTATGTTAAATCATTTGGACTCTCAGAGACACTGACTAAGAGTTAAAAGAGTCTGATTATATCCTTTCTTTTACAGGAGACTAAAGTACTAATGTTTTGTGTCACTTTTTGTGGTAATTTCAACTTTAGAGTGACTGAGCAGCTTATATTTATTTATCTTAACTTCTATTGGGTATAAGGTGCCATATTATCATGTTTTCATCATATTATCATGTTTTGTTCACTACTTAAACTTCATATTCCCTTCCCAATAATTTAGACCCTTCAAATATTTATTGATAGTTTTCATGTTCTCATTTCATGCTTGCATAGCCAAGTCATACATGTAAAACCCCTTTAATCTCTCCTTATACAATCTGTCCTCCATTTTCTTAATTATTCTGGGTAGTGTTTTTTTATGCTTCTCTTGACTGGTTTGGCAGAATTATGGCAAAAAAGCAGGATCTGGATTGTCAGTAGTAAAGCGTGTGCCATGCCTTTACTCTTGCCAGCTGCATGCCTCCTCCAAGCTGCAAAGCAGTCCAGAGTGCTCTGTCTTCCTTGCTTTCCACCAGCCTACACATTACAGCCATGGTCAGCTGATGAGCTCTGAGCTTCAGAGACAGTTTGGCACATATTTTGAGTCTGATTCAGGTCATATAATGGAACAGTGAACTCTCAAACGCAGCCCAACAACACCCCTGGCTGGGCTCACTCCCTGACTAGAATGTCTCAACTTAGCTCACTCATCTCAACATCATTGTGGTAGCTGGAAACATCTTGTTATCAGAGCCTCTAAATATAACAATTCAAAAATGTTTTATTTTCTATTGCAGATTTCCAGGACTTTGATTTTTCCTAATGAAATCCTCCTTGCGTGTCATATGTTCCCAGATTTACCTAGATGAGAGGAAGATATCTAATCAAGGCGGGGGAGGTCAAAATGCATGTAGATAATTTCTCATATTGATACTCAAGTTGATGCTTTCAGGAGGAATGATGCTGGGTGTCAGAATTTTCAAAGTCTTTATTAAGTTATTTGCATCCTTTTGCTTGCACTAAGAAACAAAACAAAACAAAGCAAAACTCTAAAAAAGAAAGAGGAAATGTTTTGAAATGTCTTCTTTCACTGAGGATCTACCCTTCTACCCAAAGGATTAGTATAATGTGGATTCCATGAGTGAAGAGAAGATGGGAAGCACATAGGATGTTAAGAGATCGGTTTAAGGCATTCATTAATTTTAAGATTTAGATTTAGAATTTAAGGGTATCCATTTGGAGGCGGGGTAAGTTCAGTTAGCTACTACAGTTCTGCATCATTATCCCTTACGTCATTGTGCAGTCTCCAGGCTGACATCGATCTGTCAGGGTATGTGGGTCCCTCATCTGAGGCAGTGGGAAAGAATCCACTTCCAAGTTCATTTAGATGGTTGGCCAGATTTAGGTCTGAAGTTCACCTTCCCTTGTTCTTGGTTAGATGGAGACGGGCCATATCTTCTAGAGTCCTCTTTTCAGTTCCTGTTTGTAAGCACCTACCTCTCAGAAGCAGCAAAGGCAAGTTGAAGTTCAGTCCCTTTTCCATTGGAAGTTCTCTGACTTCCCCTGCTGTCTTCCTCTTTGACCACATCACTCTGACACCAGCCAGAGAAAATCCTGTTTTTAAGGGCTCAGATAAGATTGGGCCAATTAAAATAAGCCAGGATAATTTCCCTATTTTAACATCGGTAGCCTTAAATGACATCTGCAAAACCCCTTTGTGTCATGTGCCACAAGCTGTTCACAGGTTTTAGAGATTCAAGACTGAATTTGGGGAGGACGTGGGCAGACAGTCATTCAACCTAACACACTATCCAAATCTCTATCTCTCTCTGTCTCTATCTATCATCTTTTTGAGATATGGGGTTAAGAAGTAGAAAGAATGTAAGACATTGGTTCAAAAGCAAAACAAAACAAAACTGTCTTCAAAAATTCCTTCCTCTACCAGTTGTTTACTAAACTGACCCCATCTGATAATTTGATCATGAGGATTCTCTTCATCTTTTCCAAGTTTTGCTCATCGCTTGTTGGTCTATTTCCCTAAACAGGTAATTGTGAAATTGCTGAGTGCTATGCCTGGTGAGTGGGAGAGGATAGGACATGTGGAATTCAATGTTTTTTTTTTGTTGTTGTTTTGTTTTTGTTTCGTTTTTTTGATGGGAACCATCTCATGTCCTGTCTCTTATCAAAACCTGCTTCATGGCAGTTACCCCAGGTCACTGAGACCAAGCCAGGGCCTGTCCTTGTGGGCTTGGGGGGAGGGGTGGAGATAAGAATGCAAGGGAGGCTCAGAAGGGGAAGGAAGCTGGACACTGCCCTCTGGAAGCCCAGCATGTGGGAAACAGCTGGGTGCATTAATTTAAACGTTGTCATCCCTGGCACTGAAAAAGCACATCCAGTTTACACAGAAAGGATTCCTAAATGGAACTTTCACAAAGTTATGGTAAAAAACATTAGGAAAGTACTTTGAATTAAAACATGGCATTGTTTATTGCCCAAATCACTCCCTCTGCTAAAAGCCATTCTGCTTTCATGCTTACTAAGAGATGCTTGGAAGCTTTAGGTGCCTCTTGGGGGAAAGCAAAAATAAATAAATAAATAAATAAATACGCAATAACCTAAAAGTAGGACAAAGATACTGCCTTAAAATGGAGGGGGGGGGGATCTCATTTCTTTTCTTCCAATATTGAAAGAGAAAACTATTTAGTTCATTATAATGATTCCTATGAATCTAATACAATGTGTGGAAATTCACTGAAAGCTAGTTGCTCACCTTCTTGTTAGGCTATGACTCTAAAAGTTCACCTGATTGAATACATCCCATACTTTGCCTAGAATGTGGTCCATTATTAGAAATGCATAAGACTAGCTTGTGGACACAGCTTTGGTGGGGCCCCCTGTGGGCAGTGGACTCCATATGGTTATTGAGGTCATTTCGTCTTTCCTCAATCAGTATCAGTCAGGGAGAAATTTTCATTCAGTTAGGAAAATTCATCTTGCCTTTAAAAACCTTGGCCACAGGGCACTTGGGTGGCTCAGTGGGCCAGGCCGCTGCCTTCGGCTCAGGTCATGATCTCAGGGTCCTGGGATTGAGTCCCGCGTCGGGCTCTCTGCTCGGCAGGGAGCCTGCTTCCCTCTCTCTCTCTCTGCCTGCCTCTCCAGTCTACTTGTGATTTCTCTCTGTCAAATAAATAAATAAAATCTTTAAAAAAAAAAAAAAAAAAAAAACCTTGGCCACAGTAAATGGGGAAATTTTAAGATTAGTAGTATATGTTAATGAAGTTTTTTTTCTTGTCTAAATAAAGTATTATGTCAGATTATAAAAATAATTATATATATGACAACAGTGCAGCAGAAGGTAAATATGCTACCTCATTTCATAAATCCTTGGAAAACTGTGTACGTATATATTAGCATGATCATGTGATATTGAAGGACATTCAGGTTACCTTTCAAAACAATGTTAAGCAAATTTTGGCAAAGGGAATTTATTTAATCTAATGAAATGACTTTTGTTGAAACATGGTAGACTGAACATAAATGTTTATCACCATTTCTATCCGTACCTTTATAAAATGTTAGGGCTTTTTCTTCCATACATTTTTTGGGGTGGAATGCTTATGTTCAGTTACTTTCCATTTTGTTTGTTGCTTATAAATACATTGAAGACAAATTTTATTTTAACTGTCTTGGACACATTATATAGTGATACAATATATTCATTTCTAAATATTTTTTCAGTATTTTAGTAGTAATTTTATCTTTAACCCATGTCAAAGACTTCATTGCTTTCAAGACCCATGGAAGACTTTATTGCTTTCAAAACCAATTAAGATGGTAACTATCTGTTTAACTATCCATCAGTCCATTCACCCATGTATCCATCAATCAATCCCCCATCAGTCCTCTGTGTCTCTATCATTTGTCTCCATATTTGGTTGTCAACTTCTAATTTGACTGTATTTTACTCAGACAATATCAAATTTAATTACTGATATCTAAGAGGGCTGTGATAATTCTTTAAAAGTTGTGAGATACAACTTTTAAACTTTACTTTTGCTTGAGATATTTCTAAGCTGTGCTATTCAACGCATTGCTTTTTATGCTGATTATTTCTTCTATATAGTTTCTACCTACCTGCATAGTTTCACGTAAAGCTTTTGCCCTAAATTTAATTTTCTTAGCTATATAATGTTGCTCTACCTCTTATATTTGCATTTACATTTGCTTTTTAAAGCTCTATCTTCCAATTTTCAATGGTTTTAATATTTTCCTAATTATCTTTGAGATTTTTTTCTTAAATGAATTTTTAAATGAGATTTTTTAAAACCTGATTTTAGATTTCTTAGAATAGTAGAATCCTTAACATTCATGTTAATGCTGAAAGTATTTCCTGAATTATTTTTTCATATTATGTCCAAGTATATTTTTGTATTTTCTTTTTTGTCCTTTGTCATTGATGAGAAAACTTTTAAATTCTACACTTCCTTCAGTAACTTGGGATGTATCTCTACCAGTTTTTACGGTCTTAAATCATATTTACTATTTCTTCAACAGTATTATAAGATAAACTGTAATTTTCTATTCCCTTTGTCTTTTCTTACCATCATTCTCAATGATTGTAAAATTAATTCAGAATCTTACTTCTAGGCAATGATTAAGGTATATATATTCCATCCTCCCATTCTTGTATTTAAGTATTAGTAATGTTATCTTATTTGTTTTGTAATTTATCTTTTTTTTATTATTCATGCACATTTATTTATACTTTCTGCCAATGACTGCTGCTTCTACAAGTCATCTTTCTCAATTTTAAAATCTTTAAGATGCCCTAGTGCTCTTTTGGTTACTTCTGCAAAGAATATCCTTATAAATGATTTGTTTCAGTTGTCATATTATATATGAATAATTTGGGGACTCTTGCTTTTGTCTGTCAAAATACTATAGATGCTCTGTCACTGAATTTTAGCTTCTACATGGGTAGATCGGGAAACCTTTATAAACTTAATCTTCTTTCCTTATTAAATTACTTGTTAAGTAAGCTGCCTAAAAGCCTGAAAATATATTTTTAATCGCTGGAGATCATATATGTTACTAGGCTACATAAAAATGCATGTCTTTTTTTCATTAATTGTTTCTGTTCCATGAGCTCTGTTCTAAAAATCTCAGGTCTGTCTTCAGTTCAGGAATTTCTTCTTCTTCTTTTTTTTTTTTTTTCATAGATTTTATTTATTTATTTGACAGAGAGACAGATCACAAGTAGGCAGAGAGGCAGGCAGAGAGAGAGAGAGGGAAGCAGGCTCCCCACTAAGCAGAGTCCGATGTGTAACTCGATCCCAGGACGCTGGGATCATGACCTGAGCCAAAGGCAGAGGGTTTAAGCCACCGAGTCACACAGGCACCCCAGGAATTTCTTCTAAAGTTGTATATTTGATTATTAATTTTTGTTCCTTTGTTCATTTTGCTTTTCCTGACTCTCCAGTTATTTCCACGTAAAATCTTTCAGAAATTTTCCATTCTTATCTTTTACTTAAGATGTCTATTTCTTTGTTTTAATAAAACAATAAAAAACAATAATAATAATTGCTTTAATAAAACAATAATAAAAAATAAAATAAAGACTTGAAGCAAATTGTGACTTCGTGTTGTGAGGTATACCTGAAATTTAACCTTCCAAATCACTCACCACAATTTCCAAAATGTATGTTCTTTCATTTCCTCTATTCACTTATTTATTTGTAACTCAGGGAACCAACCACAATTTCCTTTGGTTAATAATTATGAAGTTGATGTTAAACCAAACCCAAAAGTATATATATATGTACTTTTTATAGCCTATTATATTATAGTCTCATATTATATACAGTCATCATATATTATATATTATTATATCATAGTTTTTTATATTACGACATGCCAAGTATTAATATGTATACTTATTACACATATGCATATTGTATATTTTTACACTGAAATTTCTTGTCATAGAGCCATCTTTATATATCCTATCTTCTTCCACTCATTATTTTGTATTTCATACTAACTTAATAAAAGAAACTGCAGACAATATGTGTAGTTCACCATAGAATTAAGTTATTTGTATCAAAACCATGAATGAAGGCAGATTCCATTTGTCCTTGAGTTTATCATTTTAAGAATCATTAGGGAATTCTACATGGGCTGCTTTATGCAGCCCGTGTTACTTCTTTATGTATGTTACTGCTTTATGTATGTTTCTTTCCATTTATTCATTCAAGAACAATCTATTGAGAGCTGATGATTTGTCAATATTATGTTGTCTATGTGATAAAAAAATCACATAGACAACATTGTCTATGTGATTAAAAAAAAATATTTCAGGATGTGCTGTCTATATCCTACCATTTAGAGTAGTATTAAATCTACCTCAGAAGGAGTCTTCCATGGAAGACCACTGTTGGGTGATCAAGGTCAGAATGCAAGGACAGAAAGGAGGCAGGATTGATGTTGCACCTTCTTGTTAATAAATGCCTGTGATGTGGCACAATGTGTTCAATGTAACTTATAACTGTAATTGACATTATGGCGGTGGAGGAGGAAAAAAGATCCTATCCATCTCTGATTGCTGATGTTGCAGATTATTTGCCCAAATAATGGTGATGGTGAATGGTGATAGTGAACAACTTTGCTTGGGTTAATTTCTGGACACGGCCAGAAAATACAGATGACAAAACACACTTATTAGGTACAATAATAAGCTTTTCTTAATAAAACTTACTAATTCAAGCTGACATTTACTACCTTTAAATCAATTCCTTACTCATTGCCATTCTTCTGAAAGAAGGTTTCAGTGAAACTTGAGAAGCCCTTAGAATTAGAGATAGGACCAATACGGATCAAGATTATGGGCTGTTGATTTGGACTTGAATAAAAACCACTCTGTCAAAGGTAAGGTCAGGTGTACTCCCCAGACCCTAGGTTGAATCCCATCCTATGGTCTAGCTCCAAAAGGAGACCTTTGATCCTTCCCCAGAACACTTGGGAGAAAAGGAAAAAAACATATTTTTTCAACCTGTTACACATGACCTCTCATTTCCCCTTACTTTCCACATTCATCATTTTTCCAGGCAGATATAACAAATTACTTGCCAAAAATAGTCACTAGTGCTACCCTAATGGCTGCATATTTAAGGCCCAGATAGGAATGGAGATTTCCTTTGTCATCAGCATTCTAGCACCAAAGCAATGCTTTTTTTTTTTTTTTTTTTTTTTTTTTTTTTTTTTTTATTTTTTATTTTTTTATAAACATATATTTTTATCCCCTGGGGTACAGGTCTGTGAATCACCAGGCTTATTTTAAGGCATGCCAGATAGTTGAATTGGAGACTGTTCTTTGGGGATGCAAACATGTGGAAAAAGTAAACAGTGGCCCTTTCTCCATGAAAACTGGCCAGGAACACAAAGCAAGGGCTGATACAACAGAACAAACTGACTCAAAAGCAGGTTTCCACCAATAAATTAGCTAGAAGTCACATTGCCTGATTTTACTGTTCTTGCCCCTAAGGATGTGGGGGAAAAAAAAAAGTCCACTTAATTTAGTGTGTGTACCGCTGGCTGGCTCCATATTTATTCACTTTGTGTTGTTCATGCTAAACAGAGCCTCTTTGCTCTCATGTGGAAGAGTTTCAAGGACCTTAATGATTTACAAAAATGTATTGTGCTGACATGACAGTGGCCAAGCTTTTATCCAGTTCTCACAAATTCAAGGCCAAGACAATCTCACCGGTGTGATTAGAATTGAAAGGAAATTCTTAGGATCACCAAATAGTCTAGGAACTATAGGTCCGCTGGACTGTTAGTCATACCCCTGTTAGTCATATTTTTATAATTAGGTCAGTATGCACTTCTAAAAAGTAGAGGCAAGTCAAATGAAATAAAATAAAGACTTGAAGCGAATTGGCTTGTGTGCAATACCAACTCACATGATTTTCATGTTCATACTATAAAGTAAATCATTCCTGGACAAGGTATAGGAAATAATAGCAGGAAGCCATTCTAAAGAAGGAAATATAGACATACAATTATGTGTTGCCCTCCTTGGTGGGATAACATGGGGGTCCAGTTTGGGGGTCTTGTAGAGAGATGAGGAACTTTGATTCCCAAGAATCAGATCCACAGAACAGAAAAGGCAGTTTCGATTTGTGTGAGTTATGGCTTTTTTGGTTGGAAGCAACACATTCCCCATAGCTTGCTTAACCACAAAAGGGAACAGGACATAAAACAGTAGGGTGTCACACAAGGACTGGGATGCAGCTGGGGCTCAGGAACAGACTAGAATTAGGAGCCACGGCAGCAGTGAATTTCCAAATTCCCCTTTACATCTCTACCTCTGCTAATTCTTTCCTCCGTGGAGAAACCTCTATTTCTCTATCCATAGCTTTAAAAACCAGCTTCTCTATCCACAGCTTTGAAAAACTATCTTTGATTACCCATATATTTCTGTTCCAGCGTTCATTGTCTTTCCTCCTTTTAAAATAAAGAACTTTTCCTATTCCAATCTCAGGGCCAAATTCTGACTCCCCTGATTCCCCTGTCTCCTTCCCTTTCACCTACTCAAGAACTTTACTCCCCAAGTGATGTCTTCCCTCCCCTCCATGGTCAAGTTCTTCCTTCCACTGGATGATTTCTAGCAGCAGACAGACAGTCCTCACTTATGCCTACATTAAAAATAAAAATAATAAACCAAGAAAAGCAACAAGAATCAAAAAAACAAAGAAAAAACAAACAAACAAAAAGAACATTCTCTTGCTCTCTTGCTTCCACACCTCTCTCCATCTACTACCTCATTTCTAGACCCATCATTACTCTAAAGATCTTCAAAAGAAATTAGCAATATTATACTGCTTCACTTCCATCTTCTCCGAAGTTCCCAGTAAGATTTCATTTCCACTCTGCCACTGGAAACTCTTGTCAAAATTTCCCATTCCACAAAATCCAAAGCTCTCAAACTCCCATTTCATTCTGCTTCTCAATAGTATTTGTTAGCATTCACAACTTCCTTCTTGAAAACTTCTTGCATTTAGCTTTCAAAAAATCTCAGCTTCCTGCCTTTTCTTCTACCTCATTTGCTTCTCTTTCTCAAGTCCTTTTGCAAGATTCTTCTCTTTTATCTGAACCTTGAAAGATGGAAAGCCATAGAACGCAGAACCAGGACATTTGTACTCTCTGTTTTGAAGCTCTCCCTAGCTAATTTTATAGTCTCATGATAAAAATGACCCAGTTTTAGGGCACCTGGGTGGCTCGCTTATTAAGAGCCTGAACCTTGGTTTTAGCTCAGGTCATGATCTCAGAGTCATGAGGCTGAGACCTGAGGAAGGCTCCCCACTCAGCAGGGAGTCTGCTTGAGATTCTCTCTCTTCTTCTCCCTCTGCCTCTCCCGTCATTCTTTCTTTTTCTAAAATAAACAAATAAATCTTAAAAAAAAAAAATGACCAAGTTTCTCCTGTCAGCCTAACATCCAAAGTCATACATTCAACCGTATATTTTAAAGATATTCTTATATGTGTGTTTCACATTTTGAACTTAACATGTTTAAAAGATAATACTTTCTTTCCCTCCCCAAACCTGCTGACTCTCATTCTTTCCCATTTCAGTGAAAATGTATACTATGTATTCACTAAGTTATTTAAGCCATAAAATTATATCCCATCTTTCCCTAATTTCACACACCTGAACCATCAGCATATCCTGTTTGAGCCACCTTCAAAATATCTCAAATTTTGGCAGTTCTCACCATTTTCTCTACCATCTCCATAGTCATAGTGAACAATATGTTTCACCTGGATTATCACAACTTCCAAAATGACTTGCACGATTTGATTCTTTCCCCTCTGACAGTGACAGAGGAATATTGTTTTAAACATGTATTTCATATCATATACCTCTAAAGCACAGAACATTGAAGTGACTTCTGATCACATTTTAAATAAATCCCACACTCCTGGGGCACCTGGGTGGCTCAGTGGGTTAAAGCCTCTCCCTTGGCTCAGGTCATGATCTCAGGGTTCTGGGATCGAGCCCCACATTGGGCTCTCTGCTCAGCAGGCAGCCTGCTCCCTATCCCCCGCCGCATCTCTACCTGCTTGTGATCTGTCTGTCAAATAAATAAATAAAATCTTTAGAAAAATAAATCCCACACTCCTTAACATGGTCTCCAGAACTAGCGCGACAGTGTAACTTCCTGCTACCATCAATCCTTTTCTCACTATCGTCTTTTGATCACGCATCTCAGCCATGCCAGGTTTCATGTGATGCTCAAAGGCATGAATATCCCTGCCTTAGGACATTTGCCACTGCTGTTCCCTCCACCTGGAATGTTCTTCCTCTGGAACTCTGCATGATTACATTCTTTACATTCTTCTTGTCACAATTTAAATATCGTCTACTGAGGAAACTTGTCTGGTCCAGTTTCCCACAGTGTCCTTCCCCATCACCAGCTCTCCTATCTTCTTCTTTTATCACCTCCATACTTCTCAACACATTCCACACTGACCTGGTTTATTTGCTTAACTCCTAATTTCCTGTACCTTTCATAGCCCTGTAAACTCTGAGGTCAGGGACTTGTCTGTTACAAGGGCTTCCCAAATTGATATAAAGAATATGTTCAGAAATACTGGTTGAAAGGTGAATGGATCAAAGGGGAGGGGGGTGGAGAAGGGAAGGTAGAAAGGGGGAAAGGAAAGAAATATGTTTGAATATTTTCCATGGGGTTATAAATCCTTTTTAAAAAATGGATCTTAGGGGCACCTGGGTGGCTCAGTAGGTTAAAGCTTCTGCCTTCGGCTCAGGTCATGATCCCAAGGTCCTGGGATGGAGCCCCACATCGGGCTCTCTACTCAGTGGGGAGCCTGCTTGCCTTCCTCTCTCTCTGCCTGCCTCTCTGCCTACTTGTCATCTCTGCCTCTCAAATAAATAAATAAAATCTTTTAAAAAATGGATTTGAATTTTGAAAAAGCCAAACCCATTTGGAATTTTAAATGTAAATAAGCATCGTCATGCTGGGTAGTTGAAAAACCAAGGTTGGAAAATACATTGTTTTGATATTAATAAAGTTTTTGAAGCAATTTATTTATTAAAAATTGAAAATATATTTTAAAAATAATTTCAAAAAATAAAAAAAATTAGTTTCATATGGAGAAATGTTTTTGGAATAAATATATATATGTAGATATAATGTAGTATAATAAAAGTAATTTGACTTGTGTTACTCGTGCTCTTAAATTCTTAAATTTGCTCTGTGAAACTACAAAATGCATAAAGCTCACTACCTGCAGAATAAAGTTGTTTATTATCTGTCCCCAGCTTACCTCTCCTGCTTTAATTTTAAGTACACATACCTTGTCATGGAGAATTAAATCCCCTCTGCCTCCCATTTTCCTCTTCTCAACCTATAAGTGTCCTTTTTACCTTATTTTTACTTCCAAAATTCAATTCACACATTACTTCTTCCTATTACTTCTACCAACATTCACCTGCACTCCCCCTTCCAGCCCGGCTACCTTAGGTTTTCTTTGCCATTGGTTCTCACAGGGTGTTGGGAAGACCACTCACAGCCTGGAGAAGACTTTGTCCTTTCGTCTTTGCTTTCTCAACCCTCCTCCTCCAGGACAGGGATTCTGATATGCTGTTCAAACTCTAGGACATATGGCTGGGATCTGAGCAAGGACCTACCTCCTGAGAAAGCCTTCTCCTTTTATCTCACTTCCAAGCTCCATACTACAATCTCGGGAGACTGTAAATGGAAGCATTATGGCTATAAATAAGGGAAAAAGAAGCACTACTGTGTTTTTAGGTCCAAATCATATGTTGTAATCCAGTTTCTAGAAGAGTTTTACATGTGGCATTTTTCATGACTCAGTTAACCTGGTCTCATTGCTATATTCTTGCATTGTACTTTAAGTTTTTGGGGAAGGAGGGAGGGGAGACATGATTGTCAGGTAATATTTTGAGTACTTCCTAGGTCTTCTAGATTAATACCACAGAAATCCATTTACTGCATTGTGTTAATACGCCTTTGAGCATCACAATTTTTCTTACATCGTTTATAAAAATACATAAATTATAATCTAGGATTCCAGTATAATTTTAGAATCTAGCACTGAACCAAGTGCGAAGTGGGTATTCAACAAAGGTGGCTGAAGGAAAGATTGACTGAGTAAATAAATGACAATGTTTATAGATGTAGATGTTTTTAAATAGCATTATTATTTCTTGTCCTTTTTGGGGGGGAGTGGTATTTGACAATTCTCTCATTAGGTAAAATCTTCTCAGGAGAACTTTTTTTTTCCTTCTTTCTTTCTTTTCTTTTTTTTCAAATTTTGTGATAGGAGCACCTGTCTATTCGTCTATTCTAACCTATCTTCCAAAGGCAACCATGATTTTAAGTAACATAGGTTCTATATATGCTACACTTTATAATTTCAAACATTTGCAATATTTTTAAATAGATGACCCAATGTAAAACTGAATTTGAAACACTTGAAACCACTGGTAATTCTAATAAGAAGCTCTGGAACTTATATATTATTTACCTTTATCCATAATTTTAAGTCTGATGTTTAAACATGTTATAATTGGCTATATTATTTTTTTGCAAGTTGCATGTCTCTTGGTTGGTTAAGAAAGTTTTCTGCTTTTATTAAACTTTTAAAACTGAACATAGAATTGTGTTGTCTGATTTAGGTTAGATAAATCTCAGCTTTCTGTTATATAATTTTGTCATGTGTATAAAAGACTAGTGATATCATCTGCTTTATACAGTGATTTGAATAATTAAATCATGCTATTATAATTTAATTATTATATATTATAATTATATTATTCATTACAGTTCTAAGCATAATTCACTGACTATAGTAGGCATTTATTTATTTATTTATTTATTTATGTCATGTTTTTGATGTCGTGTTCCATGATTCCATGGAACATAGTTTATGTATTCAGGTTTTTCTGTTTTTGTTTGTTTGTTTGTTTTTCAGTGAGGGTTGGATGGTTATGTATTTTCTCTCTAGGACTGTCTTTGCCATATACCCTAGGTTTTGGATAAGTGTGTCTTCATTCTCATTGGTTTCCCTGAATTGTTTAAGTTCTTTGATTTACTGATTGACCCAAACATTCTTGTACAAGATGGTGTTTAGCTTCCAAGTGTTTGATTTCTTCCAAACTTTTTCTTGTGATTGAGTTCCAGTTTCAAAGCTTTGGGGTCTGAGAATATGCCGGGAATAATCTCAGTCTTTTGGTATCGGTTGAGTCCTGATCTGTGACCCACAATGTGGTCGGTTCTTCTGGAGAAAGTTCCATGCGTGCTTGAGAAGAATGAGTATTCTGTTGTTTTAAGGTGGAATTTTCTATATGTATATATGAGGTCCAACTGGTCCAGCATATCATTCAAAGCTCTTATTTTTTTTGTTGATTTTCTACTTAGATGATCTGTCTATTGCTGAAAGTGGTGTGTAGAGGTCTTCTACTATTATGTATTATTTTCGATATGTCTCTTTAGTTAACAGTTGGCTTAAGTAGTTGGGTGCTCCCATGTTGGGGGCATAGATCTTTACAGTTGTTAGATCTTTTAATTGGGTATATCCTTTAAGAATGATATAATGTCCTTCTGTATCTCTAACTACAGTCTTTAGCTTAAAATCTAATTTGTCTGATATAAGAATTGCTACCCCAGCTTTCTTTTGAGTTCTGTTGGCATGAAAGATAGTTCTCCACCCCATTCACTTTCAGTCTGGATGTATCTTTGGGTTCAAAATGAGTCTCTTGTAGACTGCATATGGATGGGTCCTGACTTTTTATTCAATCTGCAAACCTGTGCGATTTTATTGGGAGCATTTAGACCATTCACTTTGAAAGTGATTACTGAAAGATATTATTGTCATCATGTTTCCTGTGAAATCCTTGTTTCTACAGACTGTTTCTGTGTATTTTTGTTCTGTGTCACTCCTGGGGTCTTTCTCCTTTTATAGAAGTCACTTAATATTTCTTATAGGGCTGGCCTAGGGAGGTGTCACATATTCTTTTAGTCTCTGCTGGTCCTGGGAGCTCCTTATCTATCTATTTTGAATGACAGCCTTGCTGGCTAAAAATTCTTGGTTGCATATTCTTCTCATTTAGTAACCTGAATATGTCTTGCCTACCCTTTCTGGCTTGCCATGTCTCTGTGGACAGTTCTGATGTTATTCTGATGTTCTTCCCTCTGTACATAAGGAATTTCTTCCCCCTAACTGCCTTTAAAATGGTTTCCTTGGTTCTAAGATTTGTGAGCTTTACTATTACATGCCTGGGTGTTGGTCTGCTCTTTTGATCATGGGGGAGGGCATTCTTTCTGCCTCTAGGACATGAATGCTTGTTTCATTCCTCAGATTAGGGAAGTGCTTGGCTATAATTTGGTCAAATATATCTTCTAGTCCTTTCTCTTTCTCCACCCTTTCAGGGATCCCAATATTTCAGACCTTGGAATGTTTCATGGCATCATTTATTTCTCTAATTCTGTATTCATGAATTTTAAGCTATTTGTTCCAGACCTCCTCTTGCTCCTTCTTTTCTATCAGTTTTTCTTCAAGATCACTAATTCATTCTTCTGCCTCATTTACCGTAACTGTTAGAATATCTAGATTAGATAGTATCCCATTGATAGGATTTTTAACTGCTGCCAGATCCACTTTCATTTCTGCCCTTAGCAAATCTGTGCTGTCATTAATAGTTTTCTCCAGCCTGATTATTGTCTTCATAACTGTTACCCTGGAGTCTATTTCTGACATCTTGCTTAAAGTCCTATCCTTAAATCTTCGGGAGAGGCCATTGTCTCTATGTCTTTTCTTTGTTGGGAGTTCTTCCTCCTAGTCATTCTGTTGTATTAGGTTGAAGGTATGTACAGCTAAAAATATCAATCACAATCCAGGCAAGGTGCACCCTCTCAACTAATCATCTTCTTCCCCCATAGAGATCCAAACCTGTATAATTTTACACCTCAAACTGATTTCATGGGTGTTCAGAGTGGCTTAGTGGATTTCTAGCTAGATTAAAGGGACCTGTTGAAAAAGAGTCACCTACTCCTCCACTATCTTGGTAGAACTCCATCTATAGTAGACATTTAAAGTGTGCCATTGCACAATTATCAAACTGGTAAATTAGTAATTTGGTAATTAAACAGCAGCAGATGTGGATGCTTTGAAATGGAATGTAAATATAGATTTTTAAGTTTTTACTATAATGATACAGATTCAATAAGTTAATTGTGCCTGAAATGCCTAGGGATAAAGCCTTAGGTCTAACTAGAACCTGCACTGCAGCTCTATCTTCTGAAATGCAAGCAACAGCACATAAAGGCTCTGAATCTTTCTCTTCTGACCATTAGAAACACACCTAAGTGTTTTAAATAAGAATTCAATAATGTAATCTATCCCATGACCATTAGAAACATGACCATTAGAAACACACCTGAGTGTTTAAAATAAGAATTCAATAATGTAATCTATAATTCATTTAAAATGGAAGTATTTTACAGAGAGGACTTAAAGTCCCATAACTGCATCATATACATCACTTAAAAGTGATATAAATACACCTTGGTTCTGGGACACCTGGGTGGCTCAGTCGGTTAAGGGCTTATCCTCAGGTTATGATATTGGGGTCCTGAGACTGAGTTTTGTGTTGGGCTTCCTACTCAGAAGAAAGTTTTGCTTCTCCCTCTGCCTCTCCCCTTGCTGGTGCTGTTTCTTTCTCTTTCTTTCTGTCTGATAAATAAATAAAATCTTTAAAAAAATATACCTCAGTTCCCTTTATGGAGAATATCTGTATGAAATGAGAGTAATGGAGTAGTGCCTATCCTAGAACACTTCTTAAAGCAATGATCTCTTATGAGCTAAGGTCAAAAGATGAATTTATACCTTAGAAAATTCAAACCTTAGAAAATATTTTTATTTTATTTTATTTTTATTTATTTATTTTTATCTAGTCTAAGTCTGAGTGCTGTGGCTATAAATGGCATTTTCATAGAGCATATCCATGTATTGTCAACCATTTTATATAAGGTGGAACTCTGCAAGTACATCTTCTTTCATGCTTTCCTGCTATATAACTCTCCTAAAGACCACATCATATCTAGTTATTTCTCTTTTATTTCTCTTAAGGGTATCCTAGAGTTATCAATAACTCTATTGTCACCTCCTCTCCAATCTCAGTTGATTTTGGCTGTCAATTTTTCTCTATGAATACAATTAATACTCAGAAGTATTTTCTTGTTTTAAATCAATCAGTAATCCAATGTTGACTTTTCTTTTTTCACCCCAAGAAGCAACTATAACTTTTCTTTAAAAATTAGGTATACCCGGGCACATGAGTGGCTCAATGGGTTAAAGCCTCTGCCTTTGGGTCAGGTCATGAACCCAGCATTAAGGGATTGAGCCCTGCATCAGGCTCTCTGCTCATCAGGGACCCTGCTTCCCCCTTTCTGTCTGCCTGCCTTCCTCCCTGCCTACTTGTGATCTCTGTCTGTCAAAAACATAAATTAAAAAAATCTTTAAAAAAAATTAGGTATACCATCTCAATACAAATGATGTCATTGTTCATCCCTGTTTTACTAAATTCTGATACACAATAAAGTAATAGTCATTAATATTTAAAATACTTCACAACTTCAACCCTGGTAATCTCAAGAAACAGAGTATTTTTTTCCTCACCCTCCAATAGCCTAAGGACTCTAAGAATGCTCATTTATTCCAAAGAATGAGTAGTAATTAATATTGCATCAGAGACAAGGGATTAAAGTGTCTGCTAAGCCCACTTAAGAGCCTTGTTCTTGTTTAATTTTACTTCTGTGATTTATGCACAGAATTCCTGGTAAAACTTAGAAATGTAGGAGTTTTGTGATATAACTCATGCCTCTATGTGTTCTAGACATATATATCCCTCCTGGATTCATTATTTTCTGTTTGGTTGGTTCAACTAAAGGGTGAGACTCTTGTCGTATAGTCCAAAGCAGCTTAAAATCAAGCCTACAGAGATCCTGGGTGGCTCATTCGGTTGGCTGGGTCATATCCTTTGGCTTAGGTCATATCCTCGTCCTAGATTGAGTCCTGCATCTGGCTCCTTGCTCAGCGGGGATCCTGCTTCTCCCTCTCCTCATTCCTTCTCTCTCTTGCTATCTCTCTCTCTCTCAAATAAGTAAATAAATAACTCTTAAAAAAAAAATCAAGCCTACATTTCAAGCAATAAGATGGACAAAGTAGGAAAAAAAAAAGAAAATGATGGATATGGTACTAAAATTATCCATATCAATTCTGCTTATATTCAACTGCCCATAACTTAGTTGTTAGGAAACTCAAGAAACTTTGGATTTGATTCTGCATTGCAAAAGACCAAGCTAAGAATAGAGTCTATTAATCATTAGAGAAATTAGAACCACCATTGGGATGACTATTCCATCCATCTTCCACTTTTTGGTTACCCCATACATTCATTATACCCTTCTTTTTAATTACAAAATTTGCACTTGATCCTCCATGGGAGGCTACTCATAAATTCTATGTAACCACTCAACCAGGCCGAATTCATGCCAGGAATGGCCAGCAATCCCTGTATGGACAGATGAAAGATTCCTCCAAACTTTGGTGTGAAAGAGAGAAGGCAAGGGGGTCAACACTCAGAGGTGAACATGCTTTGCTCTTCTTTGCTCCCACTTTTATAAGTCTTTCAGGATAATCGCAAATCCTTATTACTGTTTCTCAAGTGATGTTTTACAAGGGGACTTACTGGAACTTGGAGGATCTGTTTACAAGAAAGGATATGATTTGTTAATCTGTGTGTTCTACAGTGCTTCTAAACATAGCCTAAGGGACAATGCACATATCTCTTAGATCACAGGGAGGCTGTTTGGGTGAGAAAGCTTCAAGAAGGCAACTTACAGAGACATTCCAATGGCAAAGTGGTCAGGCAGGCCTCCTCATTCCAAAGGCCTACGCCCTTCTCCAAAACCTTCCATCGCCTCCAGCAGCCTCTGAGCTACATTTCAACAAGCCAGGTATTATGGATGATTTCGTGCTCTACCTTAACCCCAACAAATTCCAGCATTTCACAGTGATGTAAGTTGAATCAGGGTTGGATTGGTTTTTTGTGGACAATAGCCTGAAACTAAAATACTAGTTATTTCCAAGTCCCCTCTTCTGAAACAAAGAGGAAGTAAGACCTGGATAACCAAAGTGAATCTCTTGTTTAGAAAAGGGTAGAGTCCAAACACAGGCTGTTCACTGGTCCACGGTATTTATCAAATGCAACGGGGCAGATATTGAGGCAACCCTGACCTACCAGCAGCATGAATTACTTGCTCTAATGGGAACTTGGCTGAATTGTTTTTTTAAGAAAAGATATGTCAAAGTTCTAACTCCCAGTACCTCTATTTTGAAATAGAGTCATTTCAGATCAGTTCATAATAGAATAGAGTGGGCCCATATATCCTTATAAGAAAAGGAAAGAGACATAGACACATATAAAATGAGTATGCCCTGGGCACCTGAGTGGTTCAGCAGGCTAAGCCTCTGCCTGCGGCTCAGGTCATGGCCTTAGGGTCCTGGGATCTAGCCCCACACCGGGCTCTCTGCTCAGCAGGAAGCCTGCTTCCTGCTCTCTCTCTGCCTGCCTCTCTGCCTACTTGTGATTTCTCTCTCTGTCAAATAAATAAATAAAATCTTAAAAAAAAAAAAAAAAGGAGTATGCCCTATGAAGACAGAGGATTGGAGTGATGAATGTATAAGCCAAGGAATGTCAAAGATGGCCACCAAAATACCAGACACTAAGAAAGGTAAGGAAAGATTTTTTTTTACAGGTTTTAGAGGGAGCAGGACCCTGCCAACACCTTGATTTTAAATTTCTAGGCTTCAGAACTGGAAGCAATAAATTTCTATTATTTTAAGCCACCCAATCTGTCATACTTTGTTACAACAGCCCTAGGAAACTAGTACAATTCTAGGAGAGTTTCCTTTGTATTCTTCAATCTCCATGGCTACATACAAACTGAGCATTGGAAAGTACACCCACTGGCCCAATTTTTATAGCACGCTTTCTGGTGAATCAGAGGCAGGGGTCCAAGAGCTACTTTGGAATTATATTACTACAGATTGTGGTCACTCCTGTAGTGGCTTAGGACAAGAAAGGGGGATGGTGACTTTGTATCCTGCCATAAAAAGCAAATTTTAAATTGATAAACAATAATTGATGGAAAAATTTGATGACGTTGTTGACAGTCCTGGGGAGGCAGTGTGGACATCCACCAAATGGGAACATTAGGAACACTGATAAGTAAATATTGAAAATACCACTGTGTTTACAACACTTTTGACCATTTCACACAAATTCCAATGGAAAGATGAACACGAGGTCAAATGGCCTATACGTAGAAGTGATAAAAAATGTGATCTGATCCTGATATGGAAGATATTTTCTACATACAACTTCAAATAAAAATGAACTGAGAAACCTGCAGCCTAGCAAAAGTGAAAATCTGGCTTCTGTATCTTAAACTAAAACAGGTATGATAGAAGTAACAGCTCCGTCACCAACTTTTCTCACTGTGCCTCTGCTTTGTTTGTTTCAGTGGGCTTACTTTCTTTACTCTTGAGATGCCTTCTCTGAAAATGCATGCGATTTTCTGACATCAGGCTTACACTCATAATTTGTACTTACAATTTTTCTTATGTTTCCTCACCTAGAAATTTTCTTTTCTCTATCATTAAGTGAGCAGACAAACAGGTTACAATATCTTCTATCTTCTTTAAAAAGTAATTTTAATTAAAAAGTTACCTCACCTTACAGTTGTCTCCCTTACCAACCCACTTCCACCTCCCACATGGCATAACTTCTCAACAACGTCTCAAGAACAAAATTCATATTCTCTGTCTCCCCTTTCTCTCCTCCTGTTCTCTTTTGACCTTATTTCACTTAGATTTTGGCATCTACTGCTTTCTTTAAACCCTTATTTTCATGGTCATGAATGACATCAAAGCTACCAAATTCAATGGTCAATTCTTAATCCTTCTTTTGCTTTTCCAATCAACAAAGTTTGGTAAGAGTTAACCACCCTTCAGGAAAAAAAAAAAAATTACCAAGTTCTCATTCTTTAAGATCCTTTGGACTGATAAATTCCATTCGTATTTTTCCACCTGATGTCTTTCCCATAATCTCTAGATGATTAGAGCTGATGCCCCTGATATAAGTCCATTTGGGTATGTAATAATAGAATTCTTTATTCTTGGTGTACCACCAAAAAGAAAACTCAGAACAAAAATAAAAAAAAATCTTGTTTTTTTTTTTCCAAGGGTTTCTATATTAGTTAGAGTTCTTCAGAGAAATGTGCCCTTAGAGTAGAGATAGATAGATAGATATTATAAGGAATTAGTTCATATGACTATGGTTGTTAAGAAGTTCTAAGATTTACAGGTGACAAGCTAGAGACCCAAGACAGCCAATGGTATAGTTTTAGTCTTTGTCAGAAAACTTGAGAACCGAGGGAGCTGGTGGTGTAAATTCATGGTATAAATTCTTAAGTTGACAGGCTAAAACCCAAGATGAACCAGTTTTTCAGTTTGAGTCCATAGGCAGGAAAAGACTGACATACCAACCCAAACAGTCAGGCAGGAGCTCTCTCTTACTTGGTCACTTTGCTCTACTCAAGTCTTCAGCTGATTGCTTGAGGCCTCCCCAGATTAAAGAAGTATTCTTCTTTATATAGTCTACTAATTCAAATGTTAGTCTCATCCAGAAACACCCTTGCAGACACACTCAGAATAATTGTTGGGTAAAATGTCTCTGTATCCTGTGGCCTATTCAGATTGATGCATAAAATTAACATCACATTTCGATAGGGGGGAAAAAAAAGCACTTCCTAGCTTTCCATTTTTCTGAGTCAAAGCAGGTGAAGTTAACCTTGCCTTTCTTTTGGTGCTCTGCATGCACTCTATCAAAAATCCTGTGATCTTGATCTTCAAAACAGGCTAAGTCTCCAATCACTTTCATCTATCTCCAGTGTTATTACCCCAGTCTAAAATAAGATCCTTTGTTACCTAAGATGCTAAATTGGTTTCCAATGGCGCTTCTTCCTTCAGCTTCAATTCTTGTCCTTCGAGAACTTATTCTCCACAAAGTAGTGAGTTCTCATAAAATACAAACCAGGTAATTCTACTTTCAAGAATATAACTGTTCATTGGGCTTCTATATTATGAATAAAAATCACATTAATTTACGAAGTTCTCTAAAATCTAACCCCTGGCTCTAATTTCTATCCACCATGCCCCCTGCTCACCATACTCGAGCTGGATTCCTGTTTGTTTCTTAAACAGGACTTCTCCTTGTATAAGTTTCACAGACACATTCAAATGGCAGCCTTCTATTCAGATGTCATTTCCTCAAAAAGACCTTCCTGACCATCGATTGCATTTGTGCCTCCATCACTCCTTATACTTTCCCTGCTTTTTATTTCTTCAGAGCACTTAACAATGATTGACTTTTTACCACATAATTAATAGTTGCTAGTCATTGCTAAGCTCTGCTATAAGAATAGATGAGTAAAGAATATATCTATCACTATTATCTGTGGCATGTGTGTATGTATATATGTATGTGTGTGTATGTAACAGGTGCTTAGTATATATATCCCCATAATATGATGTGATGCATTCCAAGGGTGGTTGGGATGGATATAACCAGAGGCCACTATGTCCAGTTTCCCTAGAAGCAAAGGAAATGGGAAACAAGACTGTCACCACTAACTTAACAAAAGTGGTGTTTCTATTTTGCCCTATAATGCACATAAAGAACACCTAGAGTTGTAGAATGACTGGGTCAGGAGAGATTTTTAAAATCAGCACTGTTTTCTGCCTGAAACAATCTCCCTCTGATTCCTATACTGGTACTGGAAGTAATCCCCTGTTTTTTCTCATTCTTCCTCATGTATGTGTGTGTGCACATATGCATACATGTGTTAGCATGTTTGTGTGTGTGTGTGTGTTATGACTCAGTGACTTTATTCATTTTCTCTTCTATCTGGTCTAGGTCATAACTGCTCTAGTCATGTTTGTAAGCTTCAATTACTATAAATTACAAAGTAAGAGAAACTCTATCTATTAAGTCCCAGATGACTCCTTGAGGTTTACACAATTTTGAAAAATCCCTACACAGAAACATTTACAGTTTGTGTATAAGCTAATATGACTCTATCTATACTGAGCCTGTTCCTAAAAAAAATAAAAAAATGTCTTGTCATCTATTCTTAGGAGCTTAAAAATATATAAAATGAAACAAGATGAAACCAGAGAGGGAGAGAAACCATAAGAGACTCTTAATTTCAGGAAACAAATTTAGGGTTGCTGGAGGGGAGGGATGTGGGAGGAATGAGGTTGCTGAGTGATAGACATTGGGGAAAGTATGTGCTATAGTGAATGCTGTGAATTGTGTAAGACTGATGATTCACAGACCTGTACCCCTGAAACAAATAATACATTATATGTTAATTAAAAAAAGATATTTGTTTTATAACTAATGGCATTATAATGACTAATTTTTCCAACACAGAAAGGTACTGCAAGATAACAATGTTTCCACCATTGCAAACAATCAGCCAATGACAGGTCTCTCATCAAAACAATAAGTAGAAGCTGTTTACCAAAAAAAAAAAAAAGCAGTTTCCACCCCTACTGTTGTAACAATCCAAATCTTCTCAGCTCTTACTACATCTGACACTCTCTGCACCTTAATAATGACCTTGCTCCAAACCTCACTCTTATATAATCCCAATGTAGCAACAGCCTGGGGTCAGGCATCTGAGTCCAGCTTCAATCTTCCTGGGACTCCAAATAGGAAGGTAACAGTTACATGTCTCCTTTTTCTCCCACTGTATCTCCAGAACCCACCACATTCCATATACACAGTAGGTGCTCACGAAGTACAGAGACTTCTTTTTCCCTCTCCTACTTCTCAGCTACAAAGGGAAGATTTTATCTCTTCTTCTAATCAGAGCCTCTCTGGGGAGCAAAAAACCACTTAGAAGCCTGAGAGTAAAACCTGAGGGCTAATAATTGTTAGGATAAAATCTAGAACTTTGATAACAATGTCTTCATCAGTATAAGCACTATAACACGCTATTGAATGTGAGGGTGCCAGAGACAAGTGATATAAACCACATGCACTGAAATTGACCGTAGGAGCCTCCTACTGTGTGCCTTGAAGTTGTGTTTTCTAATTTCTAAGGCTCACCTTTGTTACTCTAATCCCAAAGGGGAGATGGCATTTCAATTTGAGCCTTTATAATCCTTTGCCATTGGGAATAATTACACAGACAAGTTTAAGCAGTAAACACCATCATATTTGGAATAAGTACCACCTCCTTACTACAAGCTTTTTTAAAAATTGAATAAACCATGATTTTCATATAATTTTGGTATCTAAATGTATTGTTAATATTTACTAATTTTACTCTCAGTAAATCTGTCCCTTATATCTCTGGGCTTCTGTCATCCCAGGAATTGTCTGTGTCCCCACCCTTCACGCCAGGAGGTAAGGTCAGAGAATAGCCAGGGGTAATAGCTGATTGAGAGGAAACCCTTAGCCACTTCCTAAGTTACTATTCAATTAGCTAGGAAAAGTCAGCTTTAACGTCATCATTGGTGCCTTGACCTAGTGACTGTCCATTAAGTAGAGGAAGGGCAAAGCCTATCAGTAGCTTAGCAACCAGCACATTTTCCTTCCCACTTGAGGTGAACAGCTTTTCAGAAGAAATTCCGGCCCAATTGACGTCCATCTGGCTGAGTAGTTTCCTTCCTCTACTCAAATAGAAAGATCCTACAATTATGCATTTACCCCTGGTCTAGATGTCAGGGTTTAGACTCATTAAAAGAAATCTTATCCAACTGGATGAATTTCAAGAAAAGAACATATTCCCAGATTAGAGAGTCTATAAAATCCTATTTCATTGTTCCCTATCTTCTTCCCTCCCCTGCCACAGTACTTAGAGCCTGTTTGTCCTTTTTCTACAGGCTGCCTTTCTATCAACTTTCTAAGAGTGAGGCAGACAGATGAAAAAGAAGCAATAAAAATGCATGAACTGAAAACTGAGTGTTTTGTCCTTCAGAGAAATGGAAGATATCCTGAGTCTTCTCTATAACACCATGGGCAAAGAAAATTTCAAGACAACATTTGTGGGTAAATGAACTGCCCCAAATAAACTAGGCATTATCCTAAAAAAAAGATGACTAGCTGAGATACCTAAATTATAACCATAACCACTATTTCTGCTTCTGTACCTTCCCTTGCTAACCCATGAGGAGATGGAAAATTACCAGCAAACTTCCTATAGGCACTCTGTAACCACACATCCCCCCACCCGGCTCTGGGTCGAGAGATAACAGCCCTCTAATGCCAAAGAAACTCCCACCCAGAATGGAACGTGACAGAATGACTGCTCCCGGACCCCCCACCCAACTCTGGGTGCAAGAGATAATAACCATCTGGCACCCCGCGGCTTGACAGGGAAATAACCAATAATCTGTTCCCAGCCTTTTCCCGCTTTGTAAAAGCGTGCCAGTCATGTTATAGAGTTGCCTTTTGATTTTCCCGCGGTATGTGGCGATTTGTTACAAGATACTATGATGTATGCTAAGTCCCTGCCTCCCCAAAAATAGTGTATAAAGAGTGCTGTGATCCTGAGCTCAGGACCTCTTAGCGTCACCGACAACGAGTGTGGGTTCGAACCTGTAATAAACAACCCTTGCCGCTTGGCTTTGACTCACGTCTCCGGCGGTCTTTTAGGGTGGGAATAGCATATTGCGACTCGTGGCATTACACAGCCATCATTCTAGAAAACGTTGAAAACAGCACAGTTTTCAAAGTAGTTTTATAACAAATTAAAGCAAATAGATGGAACTCATTTTCACTTTGCAGAAAAAATATGTTTTTGAGAAATATTGATGTTATTTGGTTTTAGAAAATATTGTGTTATACCTGATTTTTTTTTTCTTCCTCATTGGCAGTAAAATGCTGTTCTCTCAAACAGATGGGAAATATGTTTTTATTAGATAACAGACTTCAAAAGTAACAGAATTTATTATAAGATTATAATAAATATATCCTGAGTTTGGGCCAAAAAAATGAGTAATTCTAGTAACTGACAAACAAAAGAAATGTTTGTGTTGAATAGTAATTTGCATGCATGCAAATGAAGGTATATTTCATTAAATCTCCATTCTGTAATGTTGTCAAACTTCTGAAATGTCTAACCTGTCCAGAATTTGACTCCAGAAAGTAGCCAGTCCAGTTTTTGCTTACAAAGAAGATTTAGAATATATAATTCTAATCTCAAGCTGATTTCATGGGTGATCAGAGTTCCCTCGTGGGTAATCAGCTTACTTTAGGGTACAGGTTGAAACGGTGCCTCCTCCTAGTTCCTCGCCATCTTGTCTCCCTAGATTTAGAATATATAAACAGTGGTTAACTCTTTATGAATTGCAGTGGGTGTTCAAATGTGAACCCTTACAAATAAATTAATTTACTTACCTGTGAATCTTACAAGTAAATTAATTGAAAAACACTTTATCAAAAATAAAATGCTTTAATGCCAATGTTTTGCCTTCCATTCCTAGAGAAATGGTGTCTTAGCCTATTAAAGTTTTTCTCCTACATAAAACATACAATGTTTAGCATGTGGTCAGATTGCTTAACCTCATTTCCTGCTTCCTTGTTTTATGCCAACATCCCAAAGAGAAGGAGTGGGAGATGAGGAAAAGTGAAACAGAAAATGAGGTAAATTTGGTCCTAATTTTAGGCAAACGGGGTTCGATCCATTGACACATTAGGATTGCTTGCCTGAATGAAGGAAAACAGGAGCTTTTATCCAAGGGCTTATATCCCTCATTGGCCAAGGATAACTCCAAGATATATTAACTTTCCCAAATTTCTAGGTTTGTTTGAGTACCTGTGCCAAGAAGATTCTCCATACCTCATCAGAGAAGCTTGAGAAAGAAACTAAGAGATTCTCAACAAAGCCAATTAAAAGGCTTTTCTAGTAAACACAAGAGCTGTCCTACACGACCATCCCTTTTTTACTTGGATCCACCTAATGAGCTCCATTGAGTCAAATCCATCCTGGAGGCTTTCATGAAAGAGACTGTCCACAACCTGTTCAAAAGCCTTAAACTGAAGAGTTGGCAGAATAAGCTCTGCTTAGACCTCAGTTGCTTTCTGTTAGTTGAGCTGTGATTTTCACAAGCAGCCCTGAAGATAAAAACACCATGAAATGTCCCGGTGACTGCTTTGGTTTCAAAAAGTAATCCTTCTTGTCTTCATTTATAGCAGTAACCCCAGCTCTTTCTGGTATTGGGGCTGCATCACCCCCAGGGGTATATCCACTCTTCTTTTTGTCTGCTCCTGCCTGGTGCAGTGTGGCCTCCTTCTAGCCTATGGATCTAGCCTGTGGGATGGGGTTCCTCAACATGACATATTGATCTCGTGTGTGTGTCTGTGTGTGTGTGTGTGTGTGTGTGTGTGTGTGTGAATATAACCAGCTACAGTCTCCAGCTATTCAAACACTAGAGTTGGTGTTTCTGTGAAGGCATATTATAGATATGATTGAAGTCCATAATTAATTGACTTAAATAAAAGAGATTGTTTCAAGTGATTTAGGGAAGTCCGATTCAATCACTTGAAAGGCTCTAAGGTTGGAGCTGAGGTTTTCTTGAGGAAGAAGTTTCTGCCTATGGATAGTAGCTGTACACTGTTCCTGGCAACTCTTACCTGCTTTTTCCTGGTGATCTGCCCTATAGATTTCTAGCTTTCAGACTTGCCTAGCCAGCCCTCGCAATTACATAAGCCAATCCATGGCAAAAACTCTTTCTCTCTTGTAGACATATGCTTTTTTTTTTTTTTTTTTTTTTTCAGTTTTCTTGAATCTTGACTGAGCCAAGCTCCCTTCCTGTCTCTGAATTGCCCTGTTGCCTGGTACACTGTTTTAAAGAACCAGCCTAGGCCAATCTGTGATTTGTCACAATTTATATTTGGAGCTCTTTTATTGCCTTCTATCCCAAACCTTTGACCTACAATATAGCAAATTCTCATCATTCTTGTTAAGATATTAGCCAGCCATGTAACAGACACAAAGCTAACTAAGAGCTTCACATATAATAGATTTTGACTAAAAAATTTACTAAACAGGACTTCTAAGGAATAAAACTAAAATAATAGGATGACAGGTGGTAGGTTTGGTATTTTTAATTTAACCATTTCTTTTGCCAGATTCAATAAAGAATTAATTAAGTATCCCTTTGGAACCAAAACCACTTTAGTAAGTAATGGCACTTAAAACTAAAATTGAGCATTTTGAAATTGAAATATCCCATGGGTTATATATTTTCTACTGAAATGTGATCAGCCACTGTGAATGCCTATTTCTCTCCTAAGACCTATAATTAAATGAAGGTTCTCAAGCTAATGGTATTGATGTAAATGAAGAATATTTATAAATTCTGTAGTCATTTAATGTCACTGAATGACAGAAAATGGAAATTTAGCTAATTGACTTAACACGATCAAGCTATTTGTAAGTTGAAATCAATATGAGGAGATATCTTTTATTAAATCCTAATGTTTTTATTTATTTAATATTTGTTATAATAGTAAATTTATACTTTATAAAGCATATATGTAAGTATATATGTATGAGTATATAAGTACATATCAAAACCAACCTCTATGCTTTGGAACCAAAATATAATGCAAAGACAGAGTTTAGAATAAAGAGGAATAAGTTTTATTGCTTTGTCGAACAAAGGAGGCTACATCAGACTATTGCCTTCAAAAGACTGCAAGCCTGCCTGGAGGAAGGAGCTGCGGGCATTTTATAGGGAAATGCAAGATCTAGCTTGTTTTAACAGGAATTGTATGTGTTGCCTGCCCCATTAGTCCTTTTCAGGGTGAACCAGGTTCCTCAAACAAAAGGCTAAGAAGGGAGAAGGGGAAGTTTGCTGAAGAGAAGAAAAAGCTTACTTTAAAAATCCAGTTTGGCTCAAGGGTTAATGCAGCCATTTTGATTTTTGTTTCACTTTATGCTTTTAATAAGTTTCATACATATTAGGTATATCCTAATTATATAATCACTAATGAAACTGAATTCAACTCAAAGAACTGAGGTGGTATCTATATTTGTAACAAACAGTTCCCCATATATTAATGGCTAATTAATCAAGAAGAATTTAATGTTTTACTCCCGCTACGTATACCACACGGTTTAACAGATCACTCTGGGGATATAAGGTCCTGTGTGAAGGAAGCTCCACCATCACATAGCATCACCATAATTTACGTCATGGGTCTTATCATCTTATAACTATGGTTTTTGCAAATATATAATCACATATATATGTACACACACATATATATGCATATATGTAATATATTTATGATATACATCACTCTATATCACAACAGAGCATATTTACTGTCCTAAAAGTCCTCTGTGCTCTCTTATTCACCCCCCTCAGCTCCAATGTCTGGCAACCACTGATATTTTTAAATTCTCCACAGTTTCGCCTTTTTCTAGAATGTCATATAGTTGGAATCTTACAGTAGGTAGCCTTCTCAGGTTGGCTTATTTTAATGATCCATATGCATTTAAACTTTATTCCATATCTTAAGGCAGCTGGGTAGCTCAGCTGGTTAAGTGGTTTAGTGTCCGACTCTTGGTTTCAGCTCAGGTCATGACCTCAAGGTTGTGAGATCTGGCTCCCTGAGGGGCTCCGTGCTCAGTAAGGAATCTCCTTAAGATTTTCTCTCTCACTCTCTCTCTGTCCTTCCCCTATGAGCACGTGCTCTCTCTCTCTCTAAAATAAATAAATCAATCTTAAAAAAAAAAAAATTCTTCCACATCTTTTCACAGTTTGATAGTTCTTTTATGTGTTTCTCTAAATAATATTTCGTTTTCTGTATATGCAGCTGATCCATTCACCTACTGAAGGACATTTTGTTTGCTTCTAAGTTTGGGAAATTATGAATAAAGCTTCTGTAAAGATCCATATGTGTAGAGTTTTGTATGGACATATGTACTCAACTTCTTTGTATAAACACCAAGCAGTGCAATTTGATCATATGTTAAGAGTATTTTTAGGGGGGCCTGGGTGGCTCAGTAGGTTAAGTGTCTGTTTTCAGCTCAGGTCATGATCTCAGGGTCCTGGAATGGAGCCCCACATCAGGCTCTCTGCTCAGCGGGGAGCCGGCTTCCGCCTCTCTCTGCCTGCCTCTCTGCCTACTTGTGATTTCTCTCTGGCAAATAAATAAAATCTTTAAAAAAAAAAAAAGAGTATTTTTAGTTGTTTTTTTTTAATTTATTTATTTGACAGAGAGAGAGAGAGAGAGATCACAAGTAGGCAGAGAGGCAGGCAGAGAGAGCAGGGGAAGCAGGCTCCCCACTGAGCAGAGAGCCTCATGCGGGGCTTGATCCTAGGACCCTGAGATCATGACCTGAGCCAAAGGCAGAGGCTTTAACTCACTGAGTCACCCAGGTGCCCCATATTTTTAGTTTAAACAAACAAACAAACAAAAACTAACAAACTCTCTCCAAAGTGATTGTTCCATTTTGCATTCCCACCAGCAATGAATAAAAGTTTCTATTGTTCCACATTCTCTCCAGTACTTTGTGCCCTTAGTGTTTGAATTTTGGGGTCTCCTAATCAATGTGTAATGGTATCTCACTGTTGCCTCTTTTTGTATGTTTACTTGCCTTCCCTGGTGAAATATCTGTTAAAGTCACTGGATTTTTTTTTTCCCCCTCTTTAAAGAAGGAAAAAGAGAGAGGGGTGGAGAGGGGCCCAGGGAAAGGGAGAGAGAATCTTAAGCACGCTCCACACCCAGCGTGCAAGACTCCATCTCACAACCCTGAGATCATGACCTGAGCCAAAATCAAGAGTCAGACACAGCCCACTGAACCACTGCCATGAGCATACTATTAAGGTGCACACATGAGTAGTGTCTTTCTGCAAGGTCATCTTTCTTCAATCATAAGGCAAACTTAAATCACAATTATAAACCAGGTTCAGGATTCCAAACTCAATGACAATTCACCACGTGAGTGAACTGGGCTTCTTACACGGCACACAGAGCAGGACAGAAGACAAGCCACACCACAAACAAGATAACCGAAAGGTACAAGAAGTTAAGGAACTGAAGAGTTATTTGCCAAAATCCTTCCCTGTTTAAAGGGATCTAATCAATTTCGGGTCTCTGCAGACCTTCTCTGCTTCTGCTCATTCTCAGATCTGGGGTGTCAGCTGACATTGGTCCAGGCAATATCTCCTAGCTACAGTACCTTAACTGCTTGTGCCATTGCCTGACACAGGCCCCTGCTTGACATGAAAGACTCCATTTTGCTCTCACCCCAGGCACCTCTATCCATTTTTAAGTCTCTAGCCCACTTTTAGAGTCTTTAATACTCCATTGCTCTCCATTCCCACACATAGAACTCACGTAACCACTCCCAGTGAAGTTTACCCCAAGGTCTCATGAACACAGGATTTCTAGGTGATATGTAGTGATTTACCAATAAATGAAACATGGTCAAACATGACAAAGCATTAGTCACAATATCTTTGTGCCTCTAATAATAAAAAATAAAACAATAGCTTAAGAATTTGAGATATATTATGAATATCTGAAGATATTTATAGATTTATATACTAAATAAGCAATAACATAGGCATTGAGTCTAAAAATTATGTTAATTAAAAGATTTTCAGAACAATTCTTTAGAAGGTTATGATTAATGAAGAATAAATAACATCAATAATATGGTGATAAGAATGAAATATGCACAGAGTAAGATATCAAAAAACCAATAAATTGGTATAAATAAGAAGTCTCTCCAAATTCCCTAACACCGATATGATGATTAGAGTTTGAGATAATATATAAATTCAATTTGATTTTCCTTTCTTTCATCACATTCTGGACTTCATGAAATGTGAAGTTGCTAATAGGTACTTTATGGTGCTTGACCTTTTTTTGTTGCTATTTGCTTTGGTATCTCAACTGAAATGGAATAAATGACTAAATTAACTATAGTTTCCCATATAGTCCACAAATGAGCATGAGCTGTTCAGCAGTCATTTTTGCCCTTGGGATTTCTTTAAAATTGAAGGTGAAGAAGAATAGCAGGATAACCATTGAGTAATATTCTAAATCAGTGAAATAAATAGCACTGATTCATCTTCTGACTCTTATAAGCCTTATCTGGAAACAGTGCCATGTAATGGAAAGTGTACATGACAACTGAATCAATTTTTCTTTTCTTCGTTTTCTAAAATGAGAGGGGTTAAATAAATCCATGAATAAACACAAATCATCAGTTCATCCAAAACAGTAAATATAATACAAATGCAAGGTGCTTTCGCATTTTCACAGTATTAAACACCAGTGTATAAGAATAGAAGAAAATTATTATTTTATGGATTTTTCCATTGAAATTAAATACCTGTTTAAAAAAAATTCAACTGAGCAAATTCGAAGATGTAATTGGCTTTATTAAACAATTCATGAATCAGGTAGCATCGCTTCTTACAAGTAAAGGATAGCTCCAGAAGTTATACAAAATGGAAGTTTTCTATAGGAAGGAGGGTGGAGCAAGAGTTATTAGCAAAAGAAAATAAAGAATTGTTTCAGGCTTGATCACCATCCTTTATGGGGAAGGGCGGGGGGGTCTTATTATGCAGGATTACCTCATCTTCCTTTGGGGAATGGATAAGTCCCAGGGGACAGATTGCCTCACTAATGCTAACCAGAAAATTCCTGACTGCCTTGTTAAGACTACATTTCTGGGGGAGGTTGAAACTACCATTAAGTTAAGTATTAAGCCTGTGTTTGGTGACTGCACTTAAGTGAAGCCATTTTGGGACTGTGGTTTTCTTTTTAACTCTTGGTAACTATCATCACACACATACACATAAAGATAGATAGATAGATAGATGATACATAGATGATAGATAGATAGATATTATGTATATCTATATGTATGGATATTTATATACATCCATATATATGGATACAAACAAATTGACTATAAGGAGGCACTTTAGAAATATCACTTAGACAGACTTAGAATTTATTAAAGACTGAATGTGAATTTACTATCTCCCTTCAGATGTTACATTGAAATTCCATAGAATGTTTCTCATTTCTATATTATGTTTCATAAAAGTAAATTTATATGTCTGTGTTCATACTGTAGAAATCACTAATCAATTAGAATATTAAATCCATGAGACTAAAGTTTAGAAAAAGCCCTACAGAACCTAGTTAATTTCTATCCATTACCAGCTCATTGGACTACCATTTTTACTGAGGACATGGCAAATGAATGCCAATGGTTACAAAGGTATGTGAATAAAATTAATACTCCAAGGCCAAATTAAGCCTCAAGATGAATTCTGTTCAGAGTGAATGCTACTTATCCTGTTTTGCCCCCTATAGGCACCAAAAATTGAAATGAAGTAATTTGGTAAGACTAATTCAGTTTCTGCATGGCTTTATACAATACTTTGTACAGTGGCAAAGTATTTCTTAACTTTGGAGATCAAGAGGAAACTAGTGATCATGACTAAGCTCATCTGTGAATAATTGATCCCCTATTCTACTAAAAAAAAAAAAAAAAAAAAAAAAAAAAAAAAAAAAAAAACTCAAAGTAGATGGAGCAACACATATACACACATATATAAAGACTAAAGAATTTTCTCATATAGTACTATGGTTTCTTGTCATAATGCTATGGATTTTGGTAAAGGGAACAGTCTACATGTTTGGTCAGGATTTTCTTCTATGGATTTTAGTACTTTTCCCAGGAAATCTGGCCTGCAGTGTATACAGGGATGAGCACCGCCCCCACCTATCTATCTTTCTTTCTTTCTTTCTTGCTTTCTTGCTTGCTTACTTCTTCCCTCCCTTCATTCCTTCCTTTGTTCCTTCCTTTCTTCCTTCCTTCTTTGTTTCTGTGCCTCATTACTAAGACATAATAATTGCATGTGATTGTTTGGAGCTTGGACCAAAAGTATTCAACGCTCATTAACCTGCTGACCATTGACTTTTCCAAATCTGGCTGAGGTACACTTTTGCTCTGTCTTATTACTGTAGGCACTTTCTCGGTTTTCCTTCTGCTCTGAATGGTGCTTTATGCTGAAAGTTTTATTGTCTTCCTCTTTTTCTGGGGACATCTTACTAGAAAAATGACTGCGGCCTATCCCATCTGAAACAAATCTCTTTCCATCATTAACTCAATCCTTTGTTAGATTCCTTTACATCAAATCACAATGAATATTTGCTTTATTTATGTGCCTCTGTTTTTATCTATTTTATCCATTAGAATTTAGGTACCATGAAGGCAGAGATTTTTTCTCTAAGATTATTGCCCCAATACCTAACACTGACACAGAATATGAGTTCAGTAAATCATCTGCTGATTAATTGATTATATTATTTTTAAAATATTTTATTTATGTGAGAGATAGAAAACATGAGCAGGGGGGAGGGACAGAGGGGGAGACAGAAAGAGAAACAAACTCCCTACTAAGCAGGAAGCCCAGGTTTGGGGCTCAATCCCAGGACCCTGAGATCATGACCTGAGCAGAAGGCAGAGGCTTAACTGATTGAGCCACCCACGCACCCCTGATTATATCATTGCTGATGTAACTTTACGCAGAAATACTCAGTGAGCTGGTCAACTTGGTGAATTGGCCTTGTTTGAAAGCCAGTGCTGATTTTCTGTGGGATTTCAGTCGGGTATAAATCACTATGAGGTTTTTAAGGGGACAAAGGTTTTGTGCCATTATTATCAATGTTAGCCTCCTGTAAGGGCAGATGTCAGGGAACATCACCTAAGGGCAACCCTCTGAAGAAGTCAAGGTATATGGTAAACCATTCCCCTTACTCACAGGGGCCAGGCCATTAAAGGGAATCTGGGAAGGGCAATAATAGTGCTGACTACCATTCTTTTGGTTTAATCAATAATACAATTCAAGAAGCAATATCCTTTAACAAACTACTTATTAATTGTATATCATCAGGGTATTTTTGAGACTGAGAACTTACAAAATGTTTAATTAAAGCAGACTGGCAGCCATAAAAAAATAAATAAGTAAATTAGGCTCTGACCTTTAGTAATGAAAGTGAGTTTGGTTTCATTTTCTTTGATGATAATTTTACAACCCATTTGGAAAGAAAAGAATGATGCCTGTTTATTAGTCAATAAATACAATTCTGAAGGACTGAAAGTGTACCCAAGAGTGCTCAAATATTCTTAAGAAGTGATTTTGTGTTAAAAATTCATGATATGAAACTTGGAACACTCAAATTTGGCTAATGGCAAGGGACCCACTTCTTTGATGAAGTAATTCAGATCTGGATATTTTCACCATGGAAAAAAAAGCAAGCCCTCCAATTTTTCACTATGAGGGAGCCAGTGCTTTGGACATGATGTTCTCTTTTCTTGAAGGAACATATTTTAAAGAGTGGAAAATAAACTGCTGCTCCAGATTTGTTTTTAAAAATTTTTTTACCTCATTTCAATTTTGTATGAAATATCTATGGTTAAAAGAATACTAGACTGTAGTAAATGATGCAACTTTGTTGATTTGGAATTGGCAAGATGAAAGGTTTTTTTCACCTCTTTGGAAACAAAAGATGTAAGCTTTTGAAATTAAAAATGTTATGATGTGTGCTAAGTATAAGGAAAATAATTCTCTTTTTGTACATGCATTTCTCTTTTGGTAGACAAATTTTTACCAAACATGTCTAGCAATTGGATTAAAATCATCAGGCAACCCTCAGTTATAGCTGCCCTAGGGAGAAAAATATGAAAAGTACCATTCCTACAAGCACCTTCTGTAATTTCAGAAGATTAGGGTCCTACATTTTTTGAAAGTAGGAAGTAAATGTCAAGTAACATAGTTCTATTAATCTCCTATTTTGGTCTTCTCGTGCAGTTAAACTTTCTTCTACAGCAGCAGGTTTTTATGCCTTTGGTTCTGAAACCCCCCTCCCCTCACTTTTAATTTTAAAACACAAAAATGCTCAAACAATGCATTCCATTATCAGCTCTAGTAATGACATCACCACATGCCACGTAACTTCTGGGAAACTCCACTATACACTTATAAGAGGATGAAAGTGAAAAAGACAAATTATGTCTTAACATTATTAAAAGCCCTCACAGTTCTGTCCTCCTAGATCTACTGAAAGATCCACAACCTGAAGGTTCCAGGGCCACAACCTGAAGACCACAGTTTAACAAAGAAAATCTAAGAGATTGAGTAGAAGATAGTAATTGAGAGTTGCTTGACATTACTCTCTTCTTTATTTTAACTTAGTATAATTAAACTGTCATTGCTATAGAACTAATTAAGAAGCATTATTTGGCAAATAATTTAATGTAATATTATATATCAGTGTACATGTTCATGTTCTCCCAATATTAGTGTATGTTTTCTTGCCCAATTCCTTCTTACCTGTTAACAGCAAAAGTAAATATTTAATTGAATAAAAAAGCCACTTACTTAGAGATAATTATCCAAGCTGTTAGAATAGTTGTTCATGTTTCTTAATCAGACATATTAACTCTAAGCAATCTTATTTAAACACACATTATTTGAGGCTTTAAATTGAGACATGTACTGTATCTGTTGCAAAGGCTTTCAGATCTATTCAAGGAAATAGATAAATACATAAGTAACTATGACACGAGGCTGATTATGGTCAGTACCCATCTGCTATACTATCAAGACCACCTTTGGGAAGAAATAAAATGTGATCTATGTTATTATACAATAAGATGGTTACAATTTAGTAGTTCTTGTAATGAATTTGCATTCTAATTAATGATCTCGATGACTCAGAGTTTCTACACCAGGATAGACTCATTTTTTAAAAAATATTTTATTTATTTGACAGAGAGAGAGATCACAGGTAGGGGGAGAGGCAGGCAGAGAGAGAGGGAAAAGCAGGCTCCTGCTGAGCAGAGAGCCCAATGTGGGGCTCGATCCCAAGACCCTGAGATCATGACCTGAGCCGAAGGCAGAGGCTTAACCCACTGCACCACCCAGGAGCCCCTTACTTACCTTGCCTTTATAGAGAATGGACTCATTTTTATAAGAGAGATTGAAATAAACAATATTCATATTGTTTAGATAATTATAGGAAAAAATAGTGATATTTGGAAACGTCCTTTACTTGGGTATAAGAGAATGATTTCATTTACAGCAAGAACTGAAACTCTGAATTCAGATGTTACTCATTCTTAATTAGCATGTTACTAAGAAATTCAGGTGATGCAAAATAAAGGAAACTCATTTGGCACAGAGTTTAAAGAACATTTATTTAAGCCACACCAAAAAAAAAACAATAATGCAATGAACAGTTTCTAAAGAAAAGTATCATGAGAAGAAGTATCTGGCATTCCTGACAAAAGTGTGAAACTAAGATATTCCCACAGGGTTTATGCACAGACTATTATATTCAAATTTCAGTCACAACCAGATGAGAAGATGAGAATTTGGAGGTTAGAAAAGTACCTACCTTTAGGGTTGTGTTTTGTTTTGTTTTAATAAAATTAATATATATTTAGGAATGGATCTAAAGGAGTTTATACTCTTTGGTATCTTTCCTGAGCAGATCGATTCAAGTTTACATAAGTTGAAATACATTTGAATCTTTAATGAAATATGACATGTTATAAATATTCTAAAAAGAAATTCAACATATGCTATTTTCTTAGTACTTATATAACAGACATCAGCAGAGATCTAGACTGTAATCACATTGTACTTCGAGCTTACAAATGTCTTCATTATACATTTGCATTGAGCCTCATAGCTTTATTGACATGTAAGTATTATTATTAATGTTATTATTACCAGTTTTAATTTTAAAGAGACTCAGGTTCAGGAATTGAGTGTATTACCATAAGCTACATAGCAGTGTGACCCAGGTCTTCTGACTTCATTCTCAATATAATTTTTCCCATGATGCCACAGCTTGGTCCAGACAGGGTTACAAATATGCATGCCATCTCTACTGGCTCTCTCAATCCCCTTAGGAAATTAAGGACTTAATGGCTTAACTTCATCAGTAGCCTTATCAAAACCTAAGGAGTCAGAGAAGAAAAATTTTATCATCTCTCACCTGAAAGTCTCTTGTTTACTTGCTAGTAATGAAAATACCTTTTTCTTTCTTTCTTTCTTCTTTCTTTCTTTTCTTTCTTGGCAGCTATGATTCTTATTCTGTAGTTACGCATTAAAAATTTCAATCAAAAATGTGGTGGAGAAGTAAGTTAGGGTGCATTCACACTGCAATGAAATAAACAACCAAAATAAATAAATAAATAAATGAACCAGAATAAATTCCCGATAATAAGATAATAGCGGAACTGCCATTTTAGCCAGGAGACCACACCCTTCCAGTATGCCAATAGTTCCTGGCTGAATGAAGAGTATCTATCATCCCCAGGTGAGACTCTGCCTGAGCTAGCCTGAGATTTTTATCATCCAAGAAAATTTCATTCTGGAAGTAAGACAGGCTTGATAACTCTGAGATACCCATAATAAATTATCTTAGAGTGCAGATAACCTTTCAAGGCATCACTTCGTTCTCTGACAGACTGCTTTTATTAGTCTAAACCATATGAAGTTGCAATTTATTTTCAGTCAACCACCAATTTGACAATTTCATGTGATTCAAATTAATATCTTCCTTGTATGAAAAACAACAAAATATTTCCATTGAGGGTATGAACTTTGGGGTCCAAAGACTTTGTCATTCAAAAAGAAGCTCTAGCACATGCTAATAAGGGCAAGTTAATTAATGCTCAAATGGACATGGTTATAATAAAGATAGAACCCATAAAATAGTTTTGAGGATTGACTGCAACTATGACTATCTTTATATTTAATACAACACTAGATACCAGAGTAGTATTCGAATAATTAAGAGACACTATAAGGCTATTATTTTTGCTGAGCTCTTCCATCTTAACTTTGAACACCATCTAGAAAGAGACTTTCCTATCCAGAAAGAGACTTGGTAGGTTCAGCTAATAAACCAAGACTGTACCTCAATTTTCAGCTTATTCTTGCATGGTAGCCATATGGCATTCACCATACATGTTGTTAGGAAGATAACTACCAGAAGGAGCTTGTTTAGCACTAACATTAGAATTTGGCCATTTTCCTGTACTTGTCTGTGCCAAGAGATGTTTGTCCTATATGTGTCTTAGGGGATAGAATGTCTTTAGCACATGGATACATACACACTATTTTTTGAATCATTCATAAATAATTTGACTTTTAATTCATGCATAGAGAACGTTTTCAGTATATTACAATAAAGTCAGATGTCAAATATAGTATGTGTGACTTCTAAAACTCACTATACTATTTAATCTTGGCTCTGGGCAATCAAGATTCAATATTTGTTCCTCCGCTAGCCTCAGACATTCTTTTGAAACTATTACTTCAAATTCACAAGGACACTATTATTTTTTTTCAGGCACAGCCCTCTTTACATTTTTGCTCTGACTGCTGTGAAATGTAGACCATAAATTCCTTGAGGACAGACTCTGTATTATTTACCTTCTTATACGATCAGCACAGTCTTGTGTATTATAAGCACCCTAATAATGTGTGTTGAATAGAATTGATTTTACTCTCCAAATTACAAGCAGATAATTACAAAAGTGAGATTGTAAAATACATGCTTGGGACTTGGAACACAAGAAGAGTTTCTGTTTTTTTGTTTGTTTGTTTGTTTTTTTAAGATTTTATTTATTTATAAGAGAGAGAAAACAGTGAGCAGGGGGAGGGGCAGAGGGAACGGGATAAGCAGACTCCCTGCTCAGTGGGGAGCCCCACACAGGGCTTGATCCTAGGACTCTGGGATCATGACCCAACCGAGCCACACAGGTGTAAGTTGTTTATTCATTTTAATAGTGAATCACATATTGGGAATATTTTTAATGCTTACAGTTCAATCATGACTATTGACCTACACTGTAGCTAAAATAATACTACTAGGAAAACAAACAAACAGACAAACAAACAAAACTATCTCTGATTCTCAAGGTTCTTCCAGTTATCTTGAGTGCTGGATTCCAGAACTTCTTTCTCTAAGTCATGATCATTTTGCTATGTGGGGACACCATTGGTTGCCTGAGTTCTGAAAATGGATGTTTCAATTGCTAAGGAGACTTGGTTGCCCCAGAGAAAGATTTTTTAAGAGAAGAATTCCTCAAGTTCTGAAGTTCATGTTTGTATTTACAAGAAATATTCCAGTGGCCCAACCTGCGCTATACAATATGGTAGCCAACAGCCACATATGTTTATTTATATTAAGACTTCAATTAGATTAAAATTAAGTAAAATAAAAAAATTCAGTTCCTCAGTCACACTAAACATATTTCAATCTATATAGCCATGTGAAGCTAGATCCTAGCAAATTGGATAACATAGTAATTGAACACTTTTTTATCTCCTAAGTTCTCTTGGGTAGCATTAGTCCAAACAATTAATTGCAGTTGACCACTTGGTGTACAGTGAGTAATTTATAACTCACATTATCAGGGAAAGTCAGTGCAGGAGGATCATGATCCCAGAAAAGCCTTGGCAATTCTCAGCTGTTGGATGCATTAACTCACCTCTCCCACCTGGAAGTGGAATTCCAGCCTTTCCGTATTTGATATATAATTTTTTGTACCATTAACAAGCAAACAAAGATGAAAGATAATTATTCTTTAAAGAACTCATTCCTCATGTATTTTTTCTTTACATTCTAACAGTCTTATGATCAGAGTACAGAATTTTTATTACATATGAAAGTACTTTATGTGTGTTTATCAATCAATCAACTAAAAGTACATAGAACAGAATTACAAGATAAAATCCAGAACTTTGGTGATGATTTTACTCAAGAGGCTGTCCAATACTGGGAATATTGCATAACTTATTATTATCTTGGCCTTCTAAGTTACAAGTATAAATTTTGACTTTTAGCAAATCCCCTCTATTATTAGCAGGACTGCTCTGAGGAAAAATAACTCATAATTTTAGATTCTGAGATCTGAAAAATATAAAGTTCACCTTCAAAAAGGAAGATCCAATATTGCTATTACCTTTTCAAGAAAATTATTTCCTAAAAGTTAAATCCTCACTATTGACACATTTGAAAACCAAGACAATAACCACCCACCACCACCACCACCTTACTTGGCTTATATTTTCATCTATATATAGAATCTGTCAAGGAAGAGGAAATTGTGTCCTATGAGTGACCTCAGGGTTTTGGTAAATTACTTTCCTTCTATGAGAAATCTAAAGCATGCATATAAATAGGAATGTGCATCAGCTTGTGAAGATATTGCTGGCACTCTGTATTTTTCCTATAAAGTTATGTATGCCTGAGGCTAATGTCTAGCTATATTTCATCTTAAGGTTAGTAGAATTTCATAAAATATTTAGAGTCTCATAATGGGACTTTTAAATAGTTAATTTTTCAAGACAATAGGGATTCTTTGACCACTTAAACATTTTTACCTGAAACTGGAGTAATAATCTAGTATTTGGTCTGGAAAATGAATCCTGCCCCTTGTCTAAACTTCACTTTTGAGTGGCTTCCCCAGTCTTATTCCTGACTGATACAGTGCATCTCTCTGATGTAATCCTAGAGAACTTCTATTCTTAGAACTCTGAACCCTCAACTTTTGTGCCTTAATCATCAGTTATCTTTCAAAAGTATTAATACAGCAATGCCAAACTCAACTGACAATGTAGTCATCAAAAAAATAGAAAACAAAACAAATCACACCAAAAAAACAACACAACCAAGCCAAAACCTAAGTACATAGTTTGCTGTTCTTGATGGTGATAATTGGAATGGTGTCAATATATATACATATATATTATTTATATAGAAAGAGAGGAGAGGGACATAGGAGAGGAGAAAGAATCCCATGTAGTCTTCATGCTGAGCACAGAGCCTAATGGGGCGATCTGACTCCACCACCAGGAAATCATGACATAAGCTAAAACCAAGAGTCTGCCACTCTACAGACTGAGTGACCCAGGTGCCCCTAAGACACTCAATTTCCAAGGACTGCTATATTCTTGGTTTTACATCAATCCACAGGAATCTCTACCTTATATAGAAGTCAGGTAAATAGATTCCCAGGATCTAAATGATTTAGGTCATTGTAGAAGCTCAGTACCTGGGACACCTGGCTGGCTCAGTGGGTTAAGCAGCTGCTTTTGACTCAGATCATGATCTCAGGGGTCTGGGATCCAGGCCCTGCATCAGGCTCTCTGCTCAGCGGGGAGCCAATTTCTTCCTCTTATCTGCCTGCAGGTTCCTCTGCTTGTGCTCTTTCTTTCTCTGTCAAATAAACAAATAAAATCTTAAAAAAACAAAAACAAAAACAAAACAAAAACTCAGTACCTTAAAGATCACACATTCCCTCCCTCCCTGCTACCCTCCTTCTCATGACTATATGACTAGAATTTAGGACCTATTGCATTTTATGACATTAAACAATCAACTCTATAGCTACATCAATTTATTGGTCTTTTTAAAATATTTCATTTATTTATCTGAAAGAGAGAGGAAAAAAAAAAGAGAGAGAGCAAGAGAGAGCAAGCAAGTTGGAAGGAGAGCACAAGGAGCGGGGAGGGCCAGAAGGAGAAGCAGCAGAGTATCTACTGAGCAGGGAGCCTGATGTAGGGGCTTGATGGCGCTTGATTCCAGGTCTTCATCATGACCTGAGCTGAAGGCAAATACTTAATGAACTGAGCTACCTAGGTGCCCCATTCATTAGTTTTCAATCATACTTTGGAAGAAAACAGAGATCTAATTCCTTTCCTATGTATATGTATATATATATCTTCTCTCTCCCTCTCCCTTTTTGACTATATATCACTTCCCACTCCAGATAGTTAATTTAGAGAAGTCAGACAATCAATACTGACCTAACATTGTACCATTTGTCACCAGAGGTGATGAGTTCCTCGTGCTTGAATATTTTTTTTTAAAGACTTTATATATTTATTTGAGAGAGAGTGAATGAGAGAGAGAAAGAGAGAACACAAGCATGGGGAGCAGCAGAGGCAGAGGGAGAAGCAAGCTTCCCACTGAGCAGGAAGCCTGGTGTGGGGCTTGATCCCAGGAACCCAGGATTATGACCTGAGCTTAAGGAAGCCTCTTAACCAACTGAGTCACCAGGTGCTCCTTGAATATTAAATTTGAACAAATATGAATTTTGGCTAACTTTGAACCTTAAAAGAGAGAACCTTAAAAGTTTCAACCCTCATATCACATGGGATTTCAAGTAGTTTTTATATTTTGTTTAAATCCCAATTTTCCGGGCACCTGGGTGCTCAGTGGGTTAAAGCCTCTGCCTTCGGCTCAGGTCGTGATCCCAGTGTCCTGGGATCGAACCCCGCATCGGGCTCTCTGTTCTGAGGAGAGCCTGCTTCCTCCTCTCTCTGCCATCCTCTCTGCCTACTTGTGATCTCTCTCTTTGTCAAATAAATAAATAAAATCTTAAAAAAAAAAAATCCCAGTTTTCTATTATTATAGGACATCAGTAAGAGAATTATTCTTTCTCCCAATAATTAGATGGAAATTTACGTAATGACTCAGTGTGGAATAGCATTTATTTCATAGGTCTATTTCAGGGATAAAATAAAATAATCTAAATAAAGCACCTAGCACATTATCTGAGATGTAGTGAGTACTCAGTAAATATTAGCTAATAATATAACTTTTAGTTATTACCCATGTTAGTGTGTAGGCTAAACTCTGAGGGGTAGAGCTCTATGACACCTTCTGATTTTTTTGTGTGTCTGAAACACATGTGATTGTGACTTCTGGCTAGTGTGTTTATTTGTAGCTGTTGCTGAATGAGATTTGCACAGAGGCACAGCAATAAGTGTAGTACTAAGAAAAACATCCCAAATTCAATGTTAGATAGTGAATGAATCAGCTAGTTAGTGGCATGATCAAACAGACCTGGAAATACCAGTCACTCCCATAACATCACACAAATTGATCTGTTTACGGCTGGAAATAATGCATGCATTGTTCTAGAAACCACTCTATCACCACAAAATATTGCTATAGACTAGACAGTTTAATCCTTCTTGACTTGTGTGCTTTGGCTTATAGTGTGAGGAAAATAATATATAATCTAGTAAGTAGTAATATTAAATCAAAGGACAAGACTAAGAAACATTTCACCTGGTATTACCTGACTATTACCGAGTACTGGCATGCTCTCTCCCTCTCTCTCTCTAATAAAGCTAGGTTTGCTTAATTTGTACACTTATATATTTTAAAATCTGTGGAATGCTGATGAATATTTTAGGAACCTACTATTTGAGATTATATTTTAACTTTGCAGTCATAGGAATAATGTTGAATCACAGGTACAGCAGCATTTTTTAAAAGTAAACGAGCTATCATTTACATTTTAAAATTTGGAAGTATGTCTTAAAGCTCTGTCCTTTTAGAGCTTAGCTTACACAAAAGAACGTAAGAATAGTTAAGAAAAAGTGCAGTAACAGCACGGATGAGATCTTGCCACTTTTGATCACATGGATGGACCTAGAGGGTGTTATACTAAGGAAACAAACTAGAGAAAGATAAATGCCATATGATTTCTCTTACATGTGGAATCCAAAAAACAAAGCAAATGAATAAAGAGCAGAAACAAACCCACAAATACAGAATACAAACTGATGGTTGGTAGAGGAGAAGGGGCTGGAAGATGGTCAAAATAGGTAAAGGGGAGTGGGAGGTCCGTCTTCACTGTTATGGAATGAATAAGTCATGGGGATAAAGGTATAAAATAGGAAATAGAGTCAGCAGAATTGCAGTAGTGTCGTATGGGGATAGACGGTAGCTACCGTTATGAGCGTAAGGACACATATGGATTCACTATGCCATATATCTGAAACTAACATAATATCACATCAACTATACTCCAATAAAAAGTACAGTAGTAGCCAATATTTATTAAGCATTTATTGTATGTAAAGCAAAGTTCCAAGGACTTTGTACAAATTATTTTGTATATCTGAAAATACCCCGTAATACAAATTTACCTGTCAGTTACATTGACAGTAACATGTAAATGTCTGTCTAGTTATTGGGGTGATCATTCTTTTAACTTACAGTCATACAACTGTGGAGTTAAGATTTAAACAGAAGGTAAAAGTCATCTACTTGAACCTTCTGTACACTGTTTCTATTTAGTGTTGTTCAAGTTTAGTATTCAAACATGAGATCATCCTTGCTCTGGATACTGCTCACCCCAATTCTGAAATTTTAGCTACTAGAAAACTTTATTTTAAATTGAACTAAAATCTGCCCTCTCTCTATTTTCTTTCAGTTGTCTGTTGTCTAGGAGCAAAATAAATTACACTTATTAAGAAATGTATGCTATACCCTGTCACATTAAGACTTTTCTTTCAGACAAAATTTCCGAGTTTTCTTTAATTACTATGTATAGGGTTTATGTCAATTTATTCACTCTCCTAGTAGTTGTCCTCTGGTTGACTGTGGATAATATCTCTTTATCCTAGAGACTGATACCTACAACAGGCTGGTGGTCAGATCAGCAGAAAAGACTTCCAAATCAACTGTCAAGACCTTTCATGATGTCTTACTGATAATCTAGGAAAACCTGATCACCAGTCTCTCTGCAACTTGCTTTTCAATTTAATTAATCCAGCACTCTCTCTGCTACAAGAATTGCATGTCTTCACTGCAAGTTTGATAATTTATCATTCCACTTGCTATGAACTGCTGTGAGTCACTACTGCCTGGCCAGTTACCCTCAGCCTGGCCTTTATCATATGGTCTAATTTATCTTTGCAGTGTTAAAATGTATACCTTTATCACTAGCCAAGGCATTTTGCTCACTACTCTTTAAACACAATGGGGACTTTGTATTCTCGCTGCATTTTTATTTGTTCACATAGGCTAGCATTTTCCTCCCCGTCATCGTCATTTACTGCAACTCTTCCAAGTGTCATCTCAAACACCACTTCATCCATAAAGCCTTTCTGATCCTTCAGCTCAACATAATCTCAGACAGACACTAAACCCTGGTGCTCTTTGTCTGAACATTTCTTGGGCACTCATATTACATGAAAGTGTATCATGGTCATGGTTATATTTGTCTTATACCTATCTCATTGTAAGTTCTTCAAATATAGATATGTGTCCTATTTTTCATAGTAACTACTCACAATACTTAGCCAAATTCCTTGAAAATCATATGACCTTAATAAATATTTGCTGAGCTGGTAATTTTCATAAGTCCTTAAGGTATAAAACTTAAGGTTTTATAAGTCCTTAAAGCTTATGTTAAGCTTTTAAAATTTATTTTCTAAGGAAAATAAATGTAACTGTTTTTTTCTCTATGATAAATATATACTTAGATACTCTTAGATATTTTTGGAGAATAACTTTAAATAATGAACAGGAAATTCCTTTAAGTGTAAACTGATTTTATAACATAATTCTGAGGCACCTTATTTTGATATTACATTAACATATTGAAATATTCAAAACATCACTTACCCTTTGGTTCTCTACACAGATCCACAAAATATAACAGAAATAAAATTCTCATTTAAGAAAAATCAAATTACTGGCTTGGTTGGTACTGCATTGCTTGAAGGGACAGCCAAGTTTTTCTTGATTTTTATTCATGAAAATGATGTTTGCCAGCCATGAAACCACACACTTACACACATGGTAAATACAACTAACACAGTTAAGTTTTAAACGTAAAGTAAGAAATAAGTTTTACTTTCAACATCTGTGAAATAAGGATAATAATACCCAAAGGTTTGCATAATTAATGCAATATTTAAAGCATATATGTATAGTACCTGGAACATATTAAATGCTTAATAATGCCACTTTAAAGTTATTATATTCTAATATTTTAATATTTATGGTAGGATTCTGATAGATGCTCCAGCTTGCAATTGCATTTCTTGAGTGCAATCGTGGTAAATTTGTTGGAACACTGCATATCGTATTTGTCCGAAAAAGAGGATCCTTCTTAACATTTTCCTCTATGTGAGAAATTTTGGTTCTGTCTATTGTGTGCTACTGGTATTGACTTTTGATCATCTTTGTGACTGTTAGAATGGTGAAATCAACCATCACCAATTACACAGGGTGGGCATCTATAACTATACAGCTTTTGTGGTCCTCAATAGAGGGAACTGTAATTTCCTTTAGATTCTTCATTCTCAAAATCAGATTTTCCTTCCTAATCATAAATTCAGACATTATTGGTATCTGAATTATCCCAATATGTATACATACATGGGATCATTTTATATAAGTGGGACTTAGTCTTAATTTCATCTTCTCTGACGCCTATACTATCTGGTTCTTGATTTCAACTTGAGAATTCTAAGAAAGTTGGATGTGTCACCAACTTTTAAATACATTTGTGAAATATAACTTCGTTTTCAAGGTGCATTAAAAAGATGTAAAATTTAAAGTGTGAAGGGGCATAACGACATGTAGCAATGTCCCTGAGCCTTCCAAAACAATACCAAATGAAAATATAAATTCTCTGATATTGCACATTTCACTGACTTCCTTTTCTCCTACTATAGTAGTATAAAATCCGTGTAACCAATGAGTGGCCTTGACACAAAGAGATCACAACTATTGCCAAAGTCCTTCTTCATCTCTTAGTATAGAACCTAGGACACTTCTAAACTTGTCTCTCTTCAAACCTTATACTGACATCATTGAGCTGTCTAGGTTGTTTCTTAGCCAAGACATCATTAGTAGAACTCCCCTTTTTCTGGTTATCAATAGATGTTTAATCTTGACACAAACTAAATGAAATTCCCCATTATTTAATATCATCTGATGAATATATAGTGTTTTTAAACTGTGCTTGGAAGGAAAAGTTTCTGACCTTTTATGATGATATTCATAATGTTTATGGAGTCCTCAATCTGTGTTAGAGGTGGGGAATTCTGGATCCTCGAAAGATTTAAGCTGAGGTGATAGGAAATGTAAACCAATTTAAACAAAACATTGAGGTTATACGGTTGGCCCCTTGTGTTAGGAAGAAGGTAGTTTCAAAACTGGGAGAAGCTATCACAAGCATTGTGTTAATATAGAAAACCATACAAGAATTCAAAATATGAAATTATATTTTTATAGATGCTTTAGAACACAAACAGTCAGAGATTTATATGATTGTTAGGTTTGCCAATGCCAAGGATCATAGGTTAATCAGAGAAAGACTCATAAGAGAAGTCAGCCTATAGCTACTTATACCTGTGGCAGGTAACATGTTTGTGGTAACAAAGTTTGGTGCTGGTGAGCTCCTGCCATGGTTAGACTAGTTTCAGCCACTGCTTCCACCTGCCACCTGCTTGGGTTAGTGGAAGATATAAAACACAAAATTAGGATCAGCATCTCAAGGAATATTGATGCAGATTGAGAAACAAGTAATTTTGTAGCGTATGAAGTCCACAGTATAACTGACGGTAGAACAGAAACTAAAAGAAGCTATTCATTGAAAGGTAAAGAAATAGACTATAGGAAAAGTGATCATCAGGAATTTTTATGGTTATCCTCTTATGATGCTTTTTATATTTATGCTATGCTTGATAGAATCAAAGTATTCCAAGGGAGACTTCTAGACCAGAGGGGTTGAAAATGTTTTTTATGCTGCCATTAGTATCTATTCTAACATACATGTCAAGATAAAAAAAAAGAAGGTAGCCTACGCTATTTTTGGAGTCTCTTCATTAATGAGGAAAATATTGTCTTTGTTCCATGTTCTTTCTATGACAATTTTATAGAGGGAGCTGAAACACTGGAATTGCATGTAGGTGAGATGTAGGAAGAGCAAAAATATAACCAAAGAAAATTCTCCAAGCGTATACGGAAAAGGATGGTGGCAGTTTGTAGCATTATAGCTTGATGTGCTTTTCTAGCATCTGCTGACTTAGTTCTATTCTCCTTAAATTCTCTGTGTATAAGTCTGATCTTGACAAATCAGTTCACATAAACAAAACTCAAACAGAACTCATAGATCCTCTGGCTGAGTGAAGACTATGGCCAATAGCCTATTTTCATAGCTCTGAAGCTGAGGTTGAGCACTTCTCCTTTATCAATAGAAGGTCCACTCTGCTACATGTCAGGCACTGTCTTCCATACTTGGGATACACAGATCCGTGAGTAAACAAAGATGAAAAACAGAGCAAAACAAAGTGATCTTGACTTTACAAGCCTTTCAAGCTAGTGAGGAGTAGTCACAATAAATTAAAAACATTAAAAAAGTAAATTTTATACTTAGAAATTAAGTACTATGATAAAAGAGAAGTGGTCAAGGGTCTTGGTGCAAAGACAGAAGGAGACATGATAATTTCACATGGAGAGGTCTGGGTAGGTCTTATAGGGATGAGTTTTGAACAAAACAACTCATTGACGATCAAACGTATTTTAGCTGCTGAGGCTATGTAATGAACAAAACTGTCTAAATCTCTACTGTTCATATTCTAGTGGGAGGAGACTGGCAATAATAATAAAAAATAATGTAATATATCAGGGAATGGAGACATCGAGGGTAGAGAATGACCAGAATGGGATGCTCTTTCTGATAAGGTAGACTGTGAAGGTGTTTTTTTTGTTTGTTTGTTTGTTTTGTTTTTTTTTTTTTTTTTTAGGGTAATATTTAAGCCATAGACCCTAATTCACATAATTCCTCAGGGTGGGACTTGGGGAAAGTAGACCTCAGGCGAATCATGTGATCTAACACTTCATTAGGGTAAGCAATCCCAGGGAAGAGTGAGAAGGAGAATGAGGCGGGGAAGGAGGGCAAGTGAATACAAAGATTGCTCTTAACCTTGGTCAACTGTTTGCAATCAGACACTTCAGTGTGCTCACTCTCCCAGAGCTGTGTGTCTGTGGCACTTCTGGGCTCTCCACTGGGAAAACAAGGGGAAGGCATTTTACCTGTTGGTTCAGCGTCTCGTTTCAAAAGGTATAACCTGTGGTGTGTTGATTTCCCCGTTACTGGGAAGCTAATGTGTGGGTTCTAAGCTGGTCCCATAATTTCTAATGATTTATCTGTGCCAGAGAAGCTGGAGTAGATGGTAAGAGGGGGACATGTGGACCACAGAGCGAGACAGCTCACTATGGACTGTGCCCCTGTAAGTTTAGGAGGAAAACCTGCAGGGTTTGTGGGCTCAGTGGTATGGGGGCGCTATGTGGCAAAGGTCTGTAGACACAGGTGAGGTTGAGTTGATCTGATTCAGTGCACAAGAGGGCAGCATGGATCTTATGCCTTGAGCACAAATCATTTTTAATCAATGGGAGAAAAATTCTCTTAAATAATTTAATAGTTCTTTCTATTAATTAATGTCCAATATTGTTCTCTTTATCACAGGGTCACTCAATCTTAACTAAATTCCAAATTGATGGTCTCTACTATTTATGAAAAAAGATCACTGGGAAACCAATAAGGCGTGGAAGAGTAAAAGCATATAAATGAGAACACCTTGAAAAGAAGCATAAATTTATTTTATTTGAATATATTTTTTTAAAAGCTGAGAAAACTTTTACCTAAATACATTTTCTTACACATCATTTTGGCTCCATCAAATGAAGAAAGTTGAATTTAAAATTCTGAACTACTGAAGTGGCACATCTTTGCATCAACTTTAAAAAAATATCTATTTCAACTTGCATATGGAGATAAAAGAAGGACATAATGTACAGGAGGTTTAAATATCTTTATTGCATATTATGGACAATTTGAACTCCATCTGTTTTGGGTGTTTAAGTTCTAAGCACCAGTTATCTGAAATAAGATAGACAGGACAGACTTTACTTCAACACGTCAGTATAAAATTTCACAGTCCTTATAGAGAGGACAGAAGAACAATTGGATACGCTCTGTTATCTTCTGTCTCTATTCTGCGTGTGGGATATTGTTCATTTGATTGAAGTCATTCCAAAACACTAAGCAAAACGTTTCTAATTTCCCTCTTTTCTTGAGGATGATATTATTAACATATAATAAATGCATGTGTATCTGTGTGTATTTAAAATAAAGAGCTTTTAATTCACAATTGTGTATAGAACCAGGTTTTTTGTCCCATATTAAGCTAGCCTGTAAAGCCATCATTTTTTTTTTTCTTTCTTGAGATTGGAAAACTGTATTTAAAAAGTGCTTTTGTCATCATGGAGAAGTGAATCAGACAAAATAATTATGAATGAGACTTTAATTTTTTTTTTTTTTATGGAATGTCTATGAAAGCTCAAGTTAAGCTTGTCCTCTTGACTCAATCCTAAAGTGGTCTCTCCTCTTGTTTGCACTGAGCCCTTTCTGCAGGACAAGGAGAAATCAACACCTCTGCGAAAATAACGAATAAAGGATGGTTTATGATATTTTGGTCTCCATTTCTGTTATTGATTAAATATGATTATGATTTCTTTCCTAAATTCTGTCTCTCAAACTGGACGGAATAATGTATCTTTCTGTGGCATGTCATTTTCCATCACCGAGTAGTAATTAAGCTATCTACTTCATCCAGAGAAACGAGAGCTACATTGCCACCTAAAAGATTTTGATTTTTCATCAGGGTAGATGTGTAAGTGATAAGGGCAACTTTTTAGGTAAAATTTTTAAAAGGAACTTTCCTAAAAGTCTGTACATACTTCTGTTTTGAAAACTACTAACTAAAATCAAAGATGCTGGACTTTTATGGTCACTTCAGTGGCATCAACAATGTTTGGACAATAAAATTAGAAAAAGAAAGTAAAACTATGAGCGAAATAACTTGTTTCTTCTTGTCCTTGTATTGACAAGACTGTATCATATCCACCCAGTAAGCTACTAGTAATGTAAATAAAAACACTGGCACCATACAAATATTTAAAGATTTATTTGGTTCTAACCACTGAATGCTTTGTGATTTTAATGTTGGTCATAAGGAATTTCTTAAAACTTTTAGGCTTTAGTTGTAGAAATTATTAGCATCTTCTCATGAAAATACTAACATCGGTTCCACTTGTCAGATCCCCACAAGACTCATCCCATCTGGTAGATTCTATTTCAAATATCTCACACTGATACCCTCTTCCTTCTTATGGTACTTTCTTCATCTAACTGAGACCACTTATCCTCACACTTTCTCCTGTAGCCTCCTCCTCACTGATAATCCACCCACAAGGTGACCATGAAAGATTTGTATAGAAACAGATTTGTGGATTTCAATGGCTCACTATTGCATATAGTAGAGGTCAGAACATCTGGAGGACTTTTTCACTTATTATCACCTCCCCTGCATCCACAGTGGGTCAGGCAATGCACACATTTTCATTTCCTGAATGCTCATGCTCTTTTCCTCTTTGCCTTTGTTCTTTTTCTCTCTACTATTGAAAATACTCATCCCCTAACTTTTCTGCTTCCCAGCCTTCCTGCCCTTCATTGTATATATCACATGCTTCTCTGAATCTCTTCTGCATACCCCAAAGAATCAGTCATGTCCTTCTACATGCTTCTATAGAATTTGTCCTGTTTCTCTGTGGTGTGCAGGTTTTGTAAACTACTTGAGGCTGTTGGCAACTCACTCATTCATTCCACTTATAATTAACAAGAGCCCACTTTGTTCCATTCTACTTAATATTGAGCATATACCAGTGAATATAACAAAACGGGTTTTCCATTTTTGAGGACTAGTGGATCTCCAACTTCAGAAGGTATATTAATCACTTGAGGCACTTTATTGAAATTCAGATTTCTGATACATGCCTTCAGATATTCTGACCTGAAATGTTCCAGGAATAGCACTTTTTGTAACCTATTCTAGGAGGCACTGGTGGATGTGGCTCATTTTCACAATGGGAGAGATATGACAATAGACTTTATGCTTTCTCAAGCATGGTAAATGTCCTTGCTTATCTCATTTTATTTTATTTCTTTATTTTTACTCCTATATTCCACACAAGTAGGTTAATAACTAGTACTTCATATGTGCTCAATAATTTCTAACTAAATGTAGCTTTCATGGAAGTGACAGTCTAGTGGAAGAATGTAGATTACGCAGGTGACCATTATGCCATATATCATGATTCAGGAATAAGGGTGCTATCTTATAAGAAGACATTTAACCATGGTTGCTTAGTCAGGAGAGCCTTCTTAGGAGAAGATACTGAAATTGCCACCCAAGGATAAATAAAAAGTTACCAGGCAAAATATTTCAGGGGGTAAAGAATGGCCCAGGCTGAAAGAACAGCCCCCTGGGTACCTGGTATTTAGGGAGACTGCCCTCTGGCAGGTAAGGCAAGGTGCTTAGAACAGAGTCACCATAAATGTGTGCTGAATAAGCAAATAAACTTTGTATATCATTGGATGATATGATAAATATTTAACACAATGGCTGGCAGATGGGGGTGCTAAATATACTGAGTATTTATTAAATTGAATAAACATATTTTTTTCAAGTCACTATAGGTCATCAAAAACTACAGGTGACTATCTTTTAATAAATCATAAATTTTAGATAAATCATAAATTTTAAATTGTGATTCTTATATTATAAATAAAAAATTCAGCACAAATAAGCACATATCTCTTCAGTTTCTCTAAGTTTGCCACAGTTTAAAATCCATGTGTCCTGTTGCAAATCTGAATGCCTTCAAGACCATAATCATTTCTACAAAGCAAGTTTTACAATCAAATGGAGTAGAGTTAATAATATACTTCAATTTCAGGCAACTTATTTGTGTCATTTTGTAAAGAAGGCAATTTTCCTCATTATTAGTTCTTCATAAGATTCCATTTTAATTGCTACATATTTTAATCAAAAAAGATAGAGTCTTGGGCGCCTGGGTGGCTCAGTGGGTTAAGCCGCTGCCTTCGGCTCAGGTCATGATCTCGGGGGTCCTGGGATCGAGGCCCGCATCAGGCTCTCTGCTCAGCAGGGAGCCTGCTTCCCTCTCTCTCTCTGCCTGCCTCTCTGTCTACTTGTGATCTCTCTCTGTCAAATAAATAAATAAAATCTTTAAAAAAAAAAAAAAGATAGAGTCTTTAATCCTTTTTTATGCATTAAATAATTGAAGACATATGATTTAATCTAGATGACAAGATATTTGTTCCTTTTATATACTATGGGGAACTTTTTTTTTTTTTAAGATTTTATTTATTTATTTGACAGAGAGATCACAAGTAGGCAGAGAGGCAGGCAGAGAGAGAGGAAGAAGCAGGCTTTCTGCAGAGCAGAGAGCCTGATGCAGGGCTCCATCCCAGGATCATGACCTGAGCCAAAGGCAGAAGCTTAACCCACTGAGCCACCCAGGCACCCCTGTGGGGAACTTCTGAATAACTGCCTCAGTCAAATGTTCTGGTTTTACAGTGTGTAATTATATTTACCAAGTTATAAATTCAAAGTCGATTTTCTGGAGCTACTGGATATTCTACAAGGCAGGAGGGAAACTTGACAGTGACTTTCCTAAGTCAGTCCCTATGTTGCTGCATGGCAATGCAAAGCACTTACTTCCTCTAGTGGCTGATCCTGTTGCCACATCCTTTTGCTAAACAAAAGAGTTTCTTTTTTTCCTCTTGGGTCATGAGATATTAACTAAATATAAAAGCAATAGATGATAGTTTGCTTTTAAATGGACGGATTCACTTCTTATGAAAGGAATTTTGGGAAGCCAGTAGAAAAGACTATAGAACTGTAAAAGAGAAGCTAATATGATTTTTTAAAAGTAATGTCGGATAAGAGAGCCTATCATACGTGTGTAAAATCCATGAGGCAAAGACTTTATAAGGTCTACACAATCCTTAGAGCATGGTAGTTATATGTAATTTACTTCCTAATTTAGTGGCTCGTATGTAGATGGGTTTCAAATACTAATTAAAACTGTATCTGCTGAGGGGGCACATATTTTAGGAGATTAACAACAACTGACAAAGTGTGGTGCCATGACAGACATGACTAATGGCTCAAAATAAGCCAAATAAGACTTCAGAAAAATGCAACTGTATCAGAATTAATAAATGACCCAAGTAGCATTTCAAAAATGAGGAAAGCATGGATTGTTCAATAAATGGGGTGGTAGGAATTAGCTGTCTACTTGGGCTGGGAGGAAGTGACATGAAAGTTATATTCCTGTTTCACAATTTTTACAAAAAATTTAGTTACAATTGGATTAAAGATCTAAACATAAAAACTGAAACCATATGCAAACTAGCAGGGTTTGCTTAAAAATGACACCAAACAACAAGCTGAGAAAGGATTGTAGTTTAACAGATAGAAATGTTTAAAAATCTCTGCTGTTAAAGAATTTTAAGTCAAGTAAGAAAGCAAAAGTCAAGGAGGGAAGGATTTTGCAATATGTACAAATAAAAAGTTGGTATCTTTAATATCCAAAAATGCCTTTATAAATTATTAAGTAAAATGCAAATAGTTCAGTAAAATCGGTAGAGAACTCAGACCAGTAAGTTACAAAGGAATAAGAGAAATAATCAATTTACTTTTATAAATCACCAATATTGCTAATAACCCAAGGATTTCACATTACTAGTTATTTTTCAAGAATGAGACCACCAAGGATTAAAACAGGAGTTTTCCATTGTTGTTAAGGAGTAAGGAAAAAAGTGTACTCAAGTGGAAAGGTAGTAAGAGAATAAACTGTTTAAATTTTCCAGGAGAGCCACTCAGAAATACCTGTGAAACATTTTAACTATCAATATCCCTTTCTCTAGCAATTCCACTTGCAATCTAGATTGGCAGATTTTCAATGATTACAATAAGTTATAATAAATTCTATAATTAGGATTACAGACACTATATTATTGGTACCCCAGAGAGAGAATATTCAGTTTTATCTTTGGAGAATCAAAGAAGGAAAATCATTTATTTGGAAATGGATAAAAAGCTTGGTGTGAGTACTTTTTGGTACTTAAAGAAATTGGAAACTTATGCCCCCACAAAAACCTACGCACAGAAGCTTATAGGAATCTTATTCACAATTGCAAAACTTGGAATCAGCAAAGATGTCCTTCAGTAGGTGTATGGATGAACTCTGGTGAATCCAGACAATGGAATATTATTTAGTACTAAAAAGAAATGCTATCAACCATAAAAAGACATGGAGGAAATATACACCACATATTACTTAATGAAATAAGTTAATCTGAGAAGGCTGCTACTGTATGATTCCACTAATATGACATTCTGGAAAAGGTGGAACTATGGAGACCAAAACCATTGGTGGTTGCCAGGGTTTTGGGAGAGAGTGGGCTATATAGGCAGAACACAGGGAGTTTTTAGGACAGTGAAATACTCTGTATGATAGTGTGTTGGTGGATACATCATTATGCATTTTTCAAATCCATAAAATGTACCAAGTGTAAATACTAATGTAATTTTGGTCTTTGAGTGATAATGATAGGTCAATATAAATTTAGCAGTTATAACAAATGTACCACTGTGGAAACAGATGTTGATCCAGGGGTAGGCTATACAAGTATGGGAGTGGGAGTGATATGGGCAATCCCTCTACCTTCCCCTCAATTTTGCTATGAACCTAAAAAACAAAACAAATAAACAAAAAACAAAACAAAACAAAAAACAAAATTGTTCTACAAAGAAAATACAATTTAAAGAAGTGTAGTATGGTATATAGGGCTACATGAGTTTGCTTTTTATAGAGTTAGAGTTCTGGAGGATTGCGGAAAAGATGAAGAGAAAGGGGAGTAGTTTGGGACTGGGACAGACACAAAGTGTGGGATGGGAGATGATACGGTGGGGATAGATAAATGGAGGGCACTGACAAAGAAAATCAGGATGATGTGTTAGTTGCAGTAGTCTTTAGAAGTAGAGCACTCTTTCCTGATAGAATTCAAATCCAGCAGAGAAAGAAGTCTAGAGTGGTTATTACATGGAGTGTGACATGTCTCTGCCTCTTGATATATAGGAAATAATATGTGTGGTTTGTCTCCATTGGTGGCACAGGGCAATAAACATGATGTCCATGTTCCTTCATATGGGGAGGGACAGGAGGGAGACGAGTGAGGCACCTCAGACAAAGCTGATTGTCTTTGCTTGACACTTTTTCTGTCCATTCAGATTTTTTCCTGGAACTGATGGTAGAATGATCATACCACTCTCTTTAATGTGGTCATAGAGTTGGCAGCTACTGGCACTGGTTGGTTGAGTAGAATTACTCCAAAACACTACATTGGTTGAACAGAGTAACTCAAACACTATGATAACCTCAACAAAAGGAGCATAATGTTATCATAGGATACCATATAAATAATAAAATATAAGACACACCTAATTACTATGCAAAAGATTATTTTGTTATATGAATTCTAGCTAGTTGTGAAACACATTTGAAGCGATTTTGGCTATAGTTTGTGTTGATTAAAAATAGCATGTTTGTTGAACGCATGTAGGTAATCTCCTAAATCAATGATGTGCAGGGAATGCATGTCTTATGATTTGATTTTCAAAACTAAAAATTATTATATTCCATATATTCATGCTAGGAAAGCAATAATACAAAAGAAATCAAGGAAGTATATTTGGTAATGTGTAATGTCATAAAATGAAAGATAGCAAAGATGAGACACTGATGAATGCAAATTTGATGTCCTATATTTATTCCCTCAGCAATAAAAAGATTGTTATGCTGTGATACACATTCTGACTTTAGGGAAAATATCTTCAAAAAAAGGATAAATTATTGATTTTTAAAATATTATATAGCTTATTTCTAAAAAATAGGAAGAGATTCCAGAAAAACATTTATTTTTTGAAAGAATAAATAAAGTAAATAGTCAGGAAGAAAAAAAAAAAGAATAATAAGAAAAAAACAAAAAGTAAGGAAATGCTACATTTGTAAATTAAAATAATCTGATTTTAGTTTTTTATTTGGATTTATGTCCCTAGATTTTCTTTTTTTTTAATTTTTTTAACTATTTTATTTATTTGTCAGAGAGAGAGATCACAAGTAGGCAGGGAGGCAGGCAGAGATAGAGGGGGAAGCAGGCTCCCCACTGAGCAGAGAGCCCCATGCGGGGCTCATCCCAGGATCCCAAGATCATGACCTGAGCCGAAGGCAAAGGCTTTAACCCACTGAGTCACCAAGGTGCCCCTGTCCCTAGATTTTCAATACTGGGATATTTGTTTTGCATTAGAGATAAGAGGAGAAACGTGCCACACCATTTTACACTTTACATTATTTATTTGAAACAATCTTATTATCTGCTTTGACTTTCACTGGTCTGTGTATGTACAAACATATATATGAACACAAACCATTTGTCATATGCACAAACATATGTATATATCATATTTCTTTACAAATTATCTTTCTAAGTGTAACCTTAATTTCAAAAGATGTGTAATTTAAAGATATATCTTTTTATTAGTCAATAAAATACTGGAAAATATAGTAGCATACCATTTTTCAATATATCATAATTTTGACAAGTGTAATTTTCTCTAAAACATTCAAGGGAACTGTACATAATTCTCAAATTAAGTCACTTTGAATATTCTTTATAGCACAGAACATTTTCCTGCAAGAGATGAAAACAATCTATAGATTTTTATCCTATAATTTGCTGTTTGAAGTTTAAAATTGTTGGTTGTCAATTAATTCTTGTAGACTACAATGTAGTCACTCTTTCCTCTCCCAATACAAATTTATTAGAATTTTACATTATAAATCTTGCAGAAAGTTTATTTATATTCCAGCTGAGTACCTTTCAGTATCCAGATTTAGGTGGGTATCTTAAAGTGAAGGAAAAATGATATGTAATAGGTACATATATTATATATATATGCTAGGGATTATTTTATACTAAATAATTAAATCAAAACTCCCCCCAAATCCAGAGCAGACTAGCATAAAAGTGATAATCCTACAATTCAGTAATTTTTCCATAAATAACAACTATTAATTTTCTTCTCAATGACTATGTCTGTAAGGTTAAACTAAAACTAATCAATTCATCATCTGTTATCATTGACAAATCTCCCTATGGTGTGCCTTTTATTCTCATGACTTATTCATTCCATAACTAGAAACCTGTATCTCCCACTTCTCTTCATGCAATTAGCCCATTCCCTTCATACCCTCTCCTCTGGTAACCATCAGTTTGTTTTCTGTATTTATAGGTCTCATTCTGCTTTTTTTTTTTTTTTGGTTTTTTGTTTTGTTTTGTTTTGTTTTTTAGATTCCACATATGAGTGAAATTATATGGTATTTATCTTTCTCTGTCTGAGTTATTTCACTAAGCAAAATAACCTCTAAGTCTATGCATATTGTTGTTGCAAATGGCACAATCTCTTCCTTCTTTATGGATGTATATGTAATATTCCATTATATATATGATGTATATATATCATACATATACACACATCTCCTTTACCCATTCCTCTACTGACAGACACTTAGTCTGCTTCCATATCTTGGCTATTATAAATTTTGCTACCATAAAAATAGGAGTGTGTATATCTTTTTGTTTTGTTTGATTCTTTGTTTTATTTAAATTCAATTAGCCAATGTATAGTACACCATTAGTTTTTGGTTTAATGTTCAACGATTCATTACTGTGATGTGATGTGCTCATCACATCATGTGCCCTCCTTAATGCCCATCACCAAATTACCCCGTGGCCCCAACCACTTCCCTTTCTGCAGCCCTCAGTTTATTTCCTGGAGTCAAAGGTCTCGTATGCTTTGTCTCCCTCTCTACTTACTTCTTCCCCTTCAGTTTCCCTCCCTTCTCCTATTGTCCTCTGCACTATTCCTTATGTTCCACATAGGAGTGAAAGCATATGATAATTTTTTTTCTCTGATTCATTTATTTTTCTTAGCATAATACCCTTCAGTTCCATCCATGTCTATGTAAATGGTAGATATTCATCTTTTCTGATGGCTTAGTAATATTCAACATATATGAACCACAGCTTCTTTACCCATTCATCTGTTGAAGGACATCTCAGCTGCTTCCACAGTTTGGCTATTGTGAACATTGCTTCTATGAACATTGGGGTGTTTCCTTTTGCAGGAGTTAAATACCCAGTAGTGTCATTATTGGATCATATGGTATTTTTATTTTTAATTTTTGGGGAACTTCCAACCTGTTTTCTACAGTGGTTGAACCAGTTAATATTCCCACCTAACAGTTCATGATGGTTCGTTTACTCCAGTTACAGTAAAAAAAAAAATAGATATAATTTAAAAAAGTGAAAATGCTTATATATCATTTGCTCAAGGCAAAACAATATCCACAATAAAATAAAATATTTTTTTCTTTTTAAAAAAGTTAAAGAAATAAAAGTGTAACTGCATGAGGTGATGAACATGTTAACTAACCTGATAGTGGTAATCATTTCACAAAGTATACATATATCAAATCATCACATTATATACTTTAAATGTATATAATTTTGTCAGCTGTAGCTCAGTAAAGCTGAAAAAAAGTAAAAAATAAATCAATAAAAATAAAGGTTTGAATTATTTCCCTTTCAAAAAAATTCATTTTTCAAAATTTTACCATGAATAATAATTAATTTTTGTTTCAATTACTACGCCTTTAAAGGAAAACTAAAATTACCTATTTGCCATTATATATATTAAGTAAATGTTAATTTTAATATTGTTTTCAATCCATTGTTTCAGTTTATAGATATATTTTCTACCAGACAAGATGGAGAAAAGGACCACTTATCGCTGTTACATATAAGTGCTCAAATATTATTCATCATTTCTTACACTTCTGTGTTTAAATTGCTAAATCTATTCATATTTTTTGTAAGATATATAGTTGGTTTTGGCACATTTTCTTCAATCGTATTTTTCCCCTAATGTCTGCAAAAACCATCTGAAAAACTAGAAACCCACAGACTTGTGGGGACTCTTTGGTTTATGAAATTAAGAATGACCACAGAGTAAAAAAAAATTAGTCAACTTTCAAGTCAAAAAAGTTCAACTGCCAATTTTGCACCATTTTTATTCATCTGCAAGCCAACTGCCCATTACTAAATTTCTCATTCCGATTACCTAAATATGTCAGAAATAATTGATGCAGTAAACACAATGTATTATAAATGTGAAAATAAGTAAATCATTCACATAATACTTTTATTTCTTCATAAACTCTAGGTAACCAACAGCTTCATTAGATTTTTCTAACGACACTTGGATTGAATTTTTCATCTTTTGACTCACATAATTGTTTTTCTGATACCATTAACTGTATTCTATTCTCAAAAGAACATCTGCCTTTTACCTTTTATTTTTCTTGCTGTCTAAATAGAACTATTAGTTAGATCCTATCAGATCTATGTTCAAATATTCATTTAATCACATTTCTCTTTCTGTCCACCTAATCTTAGATGTTTATAACAGATGAACTGGCATTAATATAAAAATAGTTTCCTAACTCTTGCCTTTTCTCCATGTCTGTCCTTGCAAGCCATTCTTGGTTCCTAGGCTCATAACCTTTTCTTCTCAACATCCAAACACCTTCAGTGACAATCAGGAACCAGACTTTCAAGAGACTGCACATTTGACGATAGCCCTTGTGTTTATAATTAAGCAGGATATTTTGAGGGAACCTAAGGCAACAAAATCACCACATAAAGTATATTCAGACAAATTGGGTCACTTTTCCTGGAATCAATCTCCATATATGCACTACCATGTTTCTTTTGGAGTCACAATTGTTAAATTCGGATTTAGCTTAGAATTAATGTGAAGCTTTTGAAAACATGTGCCCTATGTCAAGCCCTAGAAATTATGAATCTGCCATTCTGGGGAGGAAAAGGAGTTTAGATTTAAAAAAAATTTCTGACTAAAGACCATGAATTTCTGTGTTTCTTTTTATATGGAATGTTCTTCCTCTTATCATCAAATGTTCAAAATCTACTCTTGGGTCATATCTCAATGCTAAATGCTATATTTTATTTAATTTCTTCTGTGATAAATCTCCTCACCCCAATTAGGAAAGAACACTTGGCCATCTGAAATTCTTCAGTACTTGATATAGTGTGGACATCTCTATAGGCCTTAACCCTTTCTATTTATATGCCAAATGCCTTAGCTCCTTTTCTCACTACTATTTTTCTAAAGACAAACTAGCTTCTGTTTTATTTTTGTATTGTCCAAAGATCCTTACAATTAGAAGATGCTAAATAATTACTCTGTGGGATAAATTTATCCCACAAAGGGCAATATGTTCCTGGCAAAATTTTTCTAGCTGAGGTAGATAATGTGGCTTAGAGCGAATCAATTAATTTTACATATTGATTAGATAAAAAGTAATGTATCAATGTCAATGCTCTGCGATGCTTATTCTTGATTCAGTGTCAATGTTCAGAAAATTAGATAGTTATCCTTCCATTTTGAGAGTGCTACCCCATTTTGGTAAGGCAACATATTTCTCTAAATGGTTTTCTCCTTCTCCCTCTGTAATTCCAACCCAAGTTTTAGAAAACACAGTAGAAAATAATTATCTTTACTACTGAATAATCTGGAAGCAGACCAGGGATAGTGCTTCAGAAAATTAGATTATGTTCTCATGAGATTAAATGATTCTACCTCAGACTGTGATCTGTCTACACTACCAACAATTAAATGAAAACCTGATAAATGTGATAAACCAGCCAGAGGATCCATTCTATGCACTGTGTCCTTCTTGATACTATTGAGTTCTTCTTCATATTTGAGCCATTAAAGTATCTGTAAATTCTCAGACTCCCAAGTCGTGCACTGCCCAAGGTGAGCCCTAAAAATTACAGTCCTCATTGACTGTAAGGGGATGCTAAGGAAGATTTCTTCTTCCAAATTCTCTGGAAATGTGTGTTGATGATGACCTTTCAATTATATCTCTGGATTTGAACACAGCAGTTCCTTCTATGTTACTTGGACTGCTCCTCATGTCTCTGGCTCTTTCCACAGAAAATTTGTGGAAGTTCTTGTCCCACTTGGATCGTGAAAAAAATGTGCCATTTCCCATGCAATCCTGCACTTGGCAAAGCTCCATTTTTGTATTATTTATTTATTTTTGCCCACCATCCCGCAGTTTACTAAGAGGTAAATTGATGGTATGGGCAAAAAGTTTAAACAAACATCTGAGAGGAAGTCGTGGTGAAGGCAAGGAGAAAGTTCCATGCCCAAGGAGGTAGAGGATGTGAGGGGAAAACTTTGCACTTGCTCCCCATGGCTCAGGCAGAATCACGTGGCTTATAATACAGAAACAGCTACTGCCAAGATACACCTAAAACTAATCTGGTGGTTATGTGGTTCCATAGAATGTTTCCTAATTCAACAGGGGAAATTTGCAGAATGTTAAAATAACCTTCTCCAAACCCTCGTTGCATGCCTATACTGTATATTTGTGTATTTTGTTATAAAATGAGTGAAAATGTTCAAACACCTTAAAAAATAATTTTTCTAAGTTTTAGTAACTTACATCTCATTCCAAAGAGAGCATCGACATTTTCAGAGTCCAGGGTTATATCCTGCATTCTTTGTATGGATAGTATCCATTTAAAAACAACCTTTGACATTTTACTTGAAATTGAAGAAATGCTTTTTGTTGAGTAAAAATTGTTTTGCAGAATAGATTACAACACAATTTTCATTTATTTGAAACAGGCTTTAAAAACTGTCTCAACTTGTAAATAATATGAAACAAAAGCAACACCCAAGATAATTGGTCCCATTGTCTTCCTAATTACTTTTTAGGGTCACTTTACATAACTAAGGCGGTTCTCTAGAAATCAAATACCATGAACCCTCAAGGCATGCACACTCTTTCAGGACATCTGCAGCAGATTTTCTTACACTTCTTAGTATAAATATGCTACCCAAAAGTAAGTGCAGTTCAATATTGATTTATTTCTTTTATGTGACCAAGGTTGTAATGGACTGAAAGCTTGTGTTCCCCCCACCCCCAAGATTTCATACATTGAAATCCTAACTCCCAAGGAGATGGTAGTAGAAGGTTGGAGCACTGAGAGGTAATTAGGTCATGAGGACAGAGGGAACCCTCATGAGCCCGATTTAGCATCCTTATAAGAAGAGACAAAAGAGCTTACTGCTCCTTCTCACTGCTCTCCATGTAAGGATATGACTAAAAGAGAGCTATCTGTAAACCCGGAAGAGGGCCTCCATCAAGACTGACTGGCATGCTGATCTTGAACTTGAGCCTCCAGAACTGTGAGAAATAACTGCTGTTGAAGCCACCCAGTATCTGGTATTCTGTTTTAGCTGCCAAGACAAGCATATTCATTTTATTTGCGATTTTTCTATTGATTTCTTCCACTCTGTATTGTTTATTGATAACAGCTCTTTTTATGTTAAGGTAGTAACGAATTTAACCCAAGTATTAAAGCAGCAAATCCAGGTATTAGCACATCTCTAACCTCTCAGTTAATTCCATACTTTTCCAGTCTGCCAAATGGTGCAGATTGCTGTGCAACTTACTTAAACATGGACGAGGGGAAAGGGGGAGGAAGGGGAGGGAAAGATCTCACTGCACAGACACACTTGCAATCCGGCTTCACTTTGACTTCAGTAGATATCTCAATGTTGAGTGGTAGAAAATCTCGACTAGGGATCTCTAACAGCAATCATCTAGCATGGCTAATGCTACCACCGTCACTGATGACTCTTCACCTTGGTTTATACATTTAACACTTTGCCACCAGTGTGTTTGATGCACAGGGAACCTTCCCTTAGAGGGAACTGTTACTGTATGGGGGTTTATTTTATAATAGCTTAGAGCCAAAACCCTCCCATTGGTTTCACGCTGATCTCTAGGACACCTAGATACTACTGGAAGGGTTACTCACTCCTATAGAAGTGCTCTGCCTCCTTACTTTGGTAATAGCAGGAAATCAGATACTAATAGTCCTGACCTTCTTTAAGTCCATGAAGATAGGATTTAAAGCATCCTGCTCCACTTACCTGTTCTGACATAGTAAACTACCCTAAACTCAATGGCATAAAAATGACAGACTTCTTATGTTGCCATATTCTGTGGGTAAGGAAGTTGAAAAAGCCACAGTGAGGATCGCATTTCTCTGCTCCACGGTATCTGAGGCCTTGAGAACAATGAATTAGATAGCTGCGGCCACTAAAATCGCCTTGGAGGACTTTAAAAATCCCAATGCCCAGGCCACACCTACCCCAAACCAATTAAATCAAAAGGAGGGGAGCCTGGCACCAGTAGTTTTTAAAGTTCACCAGAGGATTCTAATGTGCAGCCAAGATAGACAGCCAATATCATCGAGGCAATGCATTCTCATCTCTGTCCTTGGTAATAATTCTCCTGGTTATATTCTCACGTCTGAGATTCACCATCAGTCATCTTGTTAAGTTTCAAAAGACAAACTTTTAGAGTGTTGATTGTCACATTTTAAATATACTGAATATTTTGGAGGAAAACTCTCTGTCACCATTACAATATTAAGATGTTCCATACAAGGATATCTTATTTTTCTTAGATTATTTTAATGCTCTTATACTGTATTTTGAATCTTTATTTACTTAAATAATATGGGTTGGGTTTACTCCTCGGTATTTTATTTTAACATTTTTGGATGTTATAAATGGGATTTTCCTTATTTATGTTTTTAATTGCTTATTTGGGATATATAGTTAGACTACAGATTTTTAAACATTTTTGTAACTGAAAACCACTGTGAATTTTGTTATGGTTGATATTTCATCAATTTGGCTTTTTCTAGCAAAAAAAGTTTTCTCATCTATAAATAATTAAAAAAATTACTTGGTTTCCAACACTCACACTTCCTTTTATATTCTTACCCCATTTAATTGGTTCAACATACAGAAAATATTAAATAATCATATCGAAAAGTGACAAAAATTGATCACTTAATGTGATGGATTTTTGTTCTGCTATTTTTTCAGGAGGTATCTAAAAGGAGATAGTTAATGACAAGTTTACTCTAATAATTGTGTCTTCTTAAGTAATCTATAATTACTGGTTAACCATGAGCCTGATGAAGATTGGAGAGAGGAAAACCTGAGACTACTGAAGAAATAGCTATCAGAGGATGGAAAACATGAAAGCATGGAAAATACTCAATAATAAAACAAGTGATATTGAGAATAAGCTTTCTAGAAACTTTTCCAAAGCAACTGAGGTATGATACAGGTGATGATGGGACAGATTGATATCTAGAAAGTTCTGAATACATGCATGCAAATCACTTTCTGACTGCCTTTACTAAAACAGTTTCCTCAAAACAGTCATTTTCAAACTTGAGCCCATGCCAGAAGCACATGGAGCTCTTCCTAAAATATATATTCCAGCACCCATCCCCAGAGTTTCTGATTCATAGGTCTGGGCATGCCTCCTCTACAGGTCTTACCAGAGCTGTTAGAGGAGAGGTGAATGGTGAGAAAAAACTCGCTCTTGGGTGATTTTTTTCATGATTTGGCCAAGTGACTGAGTGACGTTCTGATGTCACACTGGGAATTTCTTGTTCTTTTCTAGGGTCTGACTCCTCTATACCTATAGGCAAAGCCCATTTTTACATATCTTCCCATACCTGCTTCTGTTCCCTGTCTGTTAAATTAGAATTAAGCAATATTTAATGACATGGTAATTTTCAATGAAGACACATAGAACCTATAGCTAGGGACACAAATGGTGAAGAGGATGGAATTATTTTTTGAAATTAATTAATTTATTGAGAGAGAGAAAGAGAGGAGAGTGTGAGTGGGCAGGGGCAGAAGGAAAGGGAGAGAGAAAATCCCAAGCAAGCTCCCTGCTGAGTGTGGAGACCAATGTGTGGCTCAATCTCATGTCCCCAAGATCATGACCTGAGCCAAAATCAAGAGTCAGATGTTTAACTGACTGTAGAAAGAACATGATTGCCAAAGAACCGCTACCAAAATGTGTGTGTGTGTGTGTGTGTACATTAGCTTCATTGTTATTAAAACTTCCTATTTTCCATCGACAAGATGTGGCTAGACTGAAAGTCTAATTTAAAGTTTTCACTGGTGGGAAAGATTGCTTATCTATGAATCTAAAATTGGCAATTCTAATTGAGCAATGAACTGTGATTTAGAGAGAGCCGAAAGTGCACTGATGTTATTTTCATTGGAAGGCAACTATCAGGTTCCAAATTTTAATATATGTTTTCCAATCTGTTACTGTTTTCATGTCTTTTTTCCTTAATCAGCTATATAGTAGCACCTGGTTTCCATTCAGCTAAAGACGATTTTTTAAATATGTCACAGCTGTGTTAGAACTGCCAAAGTAAAATTACACTTACTCTTTGACTTTTAACTCTGATATATGCTGTGACTTAAGTAGAGTTTACAAATATTTTGGACGACAGCCTTCATGCTTTACTTCTTGAACAGATATGTATGGTATTTTATTTTCTGGATGTTTATCAACAGCATTCAATCCCATGTCCCTCAGTGGCATACTTAGGAGCTAAGTGATTGGTAGATGGGAGTTATACTAGCATCATGGAAAAAAGAAAAGCCAAACACCTTGAACTTGTTTCCTATGAATTTCAACAGCAAAAGACGCATTCACTTAGCAAACCTTCTAGTTTATGTTGTTGAAATTCTCCTTTCTTGTAGTAGGCATCTAAGAGTGCCTACTACAAGATTATGTCTACCAATTTAATCTAGCAGTGATATTAATAATAGATTTTAAAAAAGATTCACACTAAATGTTCATAAACATTACCCCAGAACTCATTCTCCTTTAATCCTTCCAATGAGTGACATTCAAGCCTTCCTAAAAAGAAGGGATTTTTATCTGTGACCAACATGATTGGTGGAGGACTACATGTACCACATGATTGGTACATTACTACACATGTGTAGTATGTATACTGCATAAATATTATATATATAATATATATTTTATATGTTATATAATATATATATATATATATATATATATATATATGATTGAATTAGTTCTTTTTGGTTCTTTCAAAAAAAAAGGTGGGATTTTACATGAAACAAATAAGTGCCATTATCCAAACCAGAGTTGTGTATGTTCAGTATTATTATACATGCTTAAATGTTCAATGTTTTAAAAACTAAATGTAAATAAGAAGTAGGGAAACAAATAAATGCATAATGTTAAAATGGCTTTCAAAGTGCTCCAAGTATATTTCATTTGTTGTTTGGATATGAGCCATTTAAGATTTTCTTTTTCTCTGCTGATGTTATTTTTGGCAAAGAACCCTGTGTTGAACTATTTCCTTTATTTATGTACAAGAAAAGAAATAGTACACGTGTGGGTGAGAGATTGATTTCTTCATGCTGTATTTCATTTTATAATTGTTATAATTTACATTTATCTTTCTTTAAGTATACTACATTTGACAATAAATGAAGAAAACTATCATTTCCCTCCTCTAAAAGCAACCTACCCTCCCTTGCTCATAAAAATTAAATAAAACAATACCCAACTTCCATTTCTGAAGCTCTGATCATTTCATCAATACAAATTAAAAAGTAGCTTTGTAAATATACATTCTGCTGTTGTATTCAATATGCATCTACTTAAAACTTTTTTTTTACTTATATTCCTTTTTTTTTAAATTTTTATTTCTTTTCAGCGTAACAGTATTCATTGTTTTTGCACCACACCTAGTGCTGCATGCAATCTGTGCCCTTCCTAATACCCACCACCTGCTTCCCCCAACCTCCCAACCCCCACCCCTTCAAAACCCTCAGATTGTTTTTCAGAGTCCATAGTCTCTCATGGTTCATCTCCCCTTCCAATTTCCCTCAACTCCCTTCTCCTCTCCATCTCCCCTTGTCCTCCATGTTATTTGTTATGCTCCACAAATAAGTGAAATCATATGATACTTGACTCTCTCTGCTTGACTTATTTCACTCAGCATAATCTCTTCTGGTCCCATCCATGTTGCTGCAAAAGTTGGGTATTCGTCCTTTCTGATGGAGACATAATACTCCTTAGTGTATTTGAACCACATCTTCCTTATCCATTTGTCTGTTGAAGGGCATCTTGGTTCTTTCCACAGTTTGGTGACCATGGCCATTGCTGCTATGAACATTAGGATACAGATGGCCCTTCTTTTCGCTACATCTGTATCTTTGGGGTAAATTCCCAGTAGTGCAATTGCAGGGTCATTGGGAAGCTATATTTTTAATTTCTTAAGGAATCTCCACACTGTTCTTCAAAGTGGCTGCACCAACTTGCATTCCCACCAACAGTATAAGAGGGTTCCCCTTTCTCCACATCCTCTCCAACACATGTTGTTTCCTGTCTTGCTAATTTGGGCCACTCTAACTGGTGTAAGGTGGTATCTCAATGTGGTTTTAATTTGAATCTCCCTGATGGCTAGTGATGATGAACATTTTTTCATGTGTCTGATAGCCATTTGTATGTCTTCATTGGAGAAGTGTCTGTTCATATCTTCTGCCCATTTTTTGTTATGATTGTCTGTTTTGTGTGTGTTGAGTTTGAGGAGTTCTTTATAGACCCTGGATATCAACCTTTTGTCTGTACTGGCATTTGCAAATATCTTCTCCCATTCTGTGGGTTGCCTCTTTGTTTTGTTGACTGTTTCCTTTGCTGTGCAGAAGCTTTTGATCTTGATGAAGTCCCAAAAGTTCATTTTCACTTTTGTTTCCTTTGCCTTTGGAGATATATCTTGAAAGAAGTTGCTGTGGCTGATATGGAACAGGTTACTGCCTATGTTCTTCTCTAGGATTCTGATGGATTCCTGTCTCATGTTGAGGTATTTTATCCATTTTGAGTTTATCTTTGTGTATGGTGTAGGAGAATGGTCCAGTTTCGTTCTTCTACATATAGCTGCCCAGTTTTCCCAGCACTATTTATTAAAGAGACTGTCTTTTTCCCACTGTATATTTTTTCCTGTTTTGTCAAAGATTATTTGACCATAGAGTTGAGCATCCATATCTGGGCTCTCTACTCTGTTCCACTGGTCTATGTGTCTGTTTTTATGCCAGTACCATGCTATCTTGGTGATCACAGCTTTGTAGTAAAGCTTGAAATCAGGTAATGTGATGCCCCCGGTTTTGTTTTTGTTTTTCAATGTTTCCTTAGCAATTCAGGGTCTCTTCTGATTCCATAGAAATTTTAGGATTATTTGCTCCAGCTCTTTGAAAAATACTGGTGGAATTTTGATTGGAATGACATTAAAATATATCTATGAAAGACCCATAGCAAATATCATCCTCAGTGGGAAAAAGCTTGCAGCCTGTTGGGCACAGCAAAGATGGCGCTGGCCTGCCTTCTCTTCCGGCTAGAAAAGGCGCCACCGTGGCAGTATTGGCACCAACATGGCAGTTTCGGTTCTGCATATCTCTGATATTTCCTCCTCTTGCCCAACACACCCTACCCAGTTACTGACTACGTAACCAAACCCCATAGGCTCTCTCCCCGCTGACCTCATTTCCCATCCCCTACCCAATATAAGCTGCAACCCCGCTCAATAAAGTGAGATCCTGCTTTGACAGATCCCCCGAGTCTGGTGTGGTTCGTTAATGCGCCTGGACTCACGACACTCGCCATCCCGCTCAGCCCCAAGGGGAGCTACCGGCTGGCCCGGATGCTCTCCTCGTGCCTGTCGGCCCGCAAAACCTACCTACCGGAGTCCGACAGCAGCCTTCCTGTTGAGATCAGGAACATGCAAGGATGCCCATTCTCACCACTCTTGGTCAACATAGTATTAGAAGTCCTTGCAACAGCAGTCAGACAACAAAGAGAAATAAAAGGTATCTAAATTGGCAATGAAGAAGTCAAACTCTCTCTCTTTGCAGATGACTAGTATATGATCTTTATGATCATATTCTTTGATCTTTATATGGAATGGCGTGATTCCATATAAATCATGCCATGATTTATAGCATGATTCTTTATATGGAAACCCAAAAGACTCCACCCACAAACTACTTAAAACTTTTTTGATTTTCTTTCTTTCTTTCTTTTGTTTTTTTTTTTGGTTTGACATAAACCTTATTTGCTAACTCAGACTTGAGGACTATTTAGCTCCTTAGCATCCATGGTTTAACATTTTTTCTGTGTGTCTGTATACATTCACGAGTGATCGATGGTACTTAATTCTTTCTTATTTATTTGTTTTAGTTTTATAAAATTAATTATGCAATTTGAATATATAATCAACATTGTTTTCTATCCTTCTACTTATTAGCAATACACACAGCCATTAGTAAAGCTTATTTGTTTCAACTACTGTAGTTTACATGGTTAGTTTTATTTTGAAGATGTGTCCTGGTGAGTATATACAGAATATTTCCTGTAATATACCTCCACAATCCAAATTCTAGGCATTTTCAGTTTTGCTAACCATAGCCGAATAGCTGTCCCATTTAACTATACAAATTCACGCTCCCACTCTCGGTTTCCAACTTCCTTTTTTCCCTACCTTATCTCAATCTGGTATTTTAACAGATGGCAGTAATTTAAAAAAAAAAAACTAAAGCAGATCAATATTTCATAACAACTTGGGAAAATGCCCAGGATGTACTTTATTTTGGAAGGAAAAAAAGTAAAGAACAAATGTCGGATTAGAATGTGTAATATGACCTAATTTTTGGTCGAAATACATAATAAATATGTGTAGTAACAAACTGCACAATCGAAGCTGATGCATATCAAACGGCCAAATCATTTAGAACCATTACCTCAGGAGCATGAACTCGAAGTGCAAGAACGACATGACGAAACTTTTACTTGTGGTGTTTTGTATTCCTTGACTTATTATAATCAGCAAGTAAGAGCCGGTCATTACAAGTTTGGATTTTGTCAGTTAAAAAAAATAAAGAGAACACAAAGAAGGTTCTAACGTCCTTGTACAGGAAACATTCCCAGGGACAGCCCCGTTGATTTAAATAATGATCAGTCTTTTAAGAGAACAGCAAGGGTCACCAGGTCACCCTTCAGAGCTATGTAATCTGTGCACTGCACAATTTATAGGGACATCACCATTAGAGACCGTTTGGATGATGCCCCGTGCAGCTGTGTAGGGCATCATGAGATCAGTGGTGAGTGGCAGTCTTGCTAACAGGAAAAGAGTCTGGAATCGCTGAAGAGTAACTCTGTGTGTTATAGATAAAAATGGTAAGACAGTTTCGGCTGGAGTTCCTGAGCCACCAGGTCTTTGTGCAGACTACATGAAAACTAGAGGCAGTAGTCCTGAAAAAGTTCAAGACACTGCAACGGCATAGGAGTACTCACCAGGACGCCCTCAGATTCTTGTTCTGGCTGCATATTCCTGGGTGACTCAGATCCAAGGAGATAGATTTCCAAGCAAATATTGTCTTCTAACATCTTATAGGGTTGGGATTTTATGCCCAGTATTTTATATTCTATAGGAAATAAAATGCAATTCTTAGAGCTGCAGTGGAGGCAGAAGTTAATTCTTTAATAGGCAAACAACCACAGCCCTCATCAAGGGGCTGCAATGTAGGTGGTTCTAGGCCAGGATCTTGGGCCTGGAGAGGCATCTGCATTTAGATTTGCTGTGAGGCTGTCATATATTTTCTCAACTGCTTTACTTTTTAAAAATTAGAAATTTTGATTGAAATTACTTCACCTTAGTTCTGGGATTTAATAACTACTTTGTTAATAAAAGCCACATCATAAAATGGTAGTATTAATTTCAAAGCACAAGATACCATCTTGCCATGTTAACTGATGCATTGAATGTACCTTTTAACCTGAAAATCTATTGGCTCCTTGTAAAAAGACCAAATGTCCTTTAAAAAAGTGGTTATGCAGTATTGACACAGATTGTCTTATCAGTATCAGCATCTAATAATTCTTTATTCACTAAAAATGCTTAAAGGAATCATTAAAATTGATAAATACGATGTTTGCTTTTAAAATTTATGTTCACGTTACATTAATCTTGACCATCATAGTCTTGCTAATTTTTAAACCTTCATAAATACATCCTAAAATATAGCCTAGCATATATTGTATTTTTATCTTAATTTGAATATTTATATTGGTCTTAATTTTGACAGAAACAGTCAGTGAATAATTAACTATAAGAATTGCAATGTTTGTATCCTTGATCATAATACATATGGATTTTGTTTAGGGAGAATAAAGAAATGAATATGTCTTTATTACATAAATTGCATTTGCAAAAATAAAAATGTTATTTATTGGTCACAGGCAGCTAAAATGTTTTTCATATCAAATTTATGACAACACATAGTATATGACTTTTTTTTTGGTTGGGAAAGCTATTACCGAAAAGATAGAAAATACAACTTTCTTTAAAGTGAATGTCTTAGAGAATCAGTTTAGAAATCTAGAAGATCATTGCCAGCAATATATTAGCTTTTAAATCTATTGTTACTGTTTCTATGAGAATGGGTGCAAGTAAATATATACATATCTACTTACTACATACACATTTGCTAGTGATTTGCATTTGTTATCCATTTTATATCAATTTTAGAATTATTTAAACATGATTACTACTCTCTTAGTTGCTAGCGGTATGTGAAATACTGACCTGACCTAAACAGTAATACATAATATTCACCCAAGATATGAGAGAAAACTTCTGAAAGTTTGCTAAGAAGAAAACTTGAGCTGGACTTAGCTGGTACTCTGAAGAGAGTAGAACGCAGGATGGAAGGAAGAATGGTATTTGATAGTGAGAGAAAAGAAGGTGGGTTGATAGTGATACAGAACCTAATCTTATCAAAAAGAAGGGAGTGGGTCCTAAATTTGACATCAAGGGGATTTGATATGACGTGGAAAGGAAGTCAAAACCACTGATGTGACATTGGAATGATAAAACGTGGGAAAAGGAAATGCTTTCCTTAGAGTCCTACAAATGATTTTTTAAGTGGGTCATTAAATTGGGATTAGTCTCTCACAAAAGTGTCTCTATTACTGCCCCTCCCTATCTGATCTGGTCATTACTATCCCTTGGTAATGTCTCTCATCATGAAATTTTAAAACATACACATATGTCTATGTTTGACACCCTTAGAATCCTCCCAGTAAATGCAGCTTCCCATGAAAAGTAACTCAGAAGGAATTAAAAGACAAACATGGCCAATTCTTCATAAAACTACTTGCCTGGGTTTTGTTAGACAAACCCAGATTATTCTGAGGTCCTTGGAAGAAAGAGTGTTGCTTATTTTCATGGAAGAGTACATTGTAATTAGCCTGTTACCACATGATTCTCCTTGATTAAAAAACGGTTACAACATTTATTTGGAAAAATGTGAGATGAAGTTTCCTTTCATCTAAGTCCAATTTATCTTCTTATAACACCAAAATAAATGGTTCTTTGCTAAATATCAAAAGCATGCTGATGTGCTCAATTTTTGCTGTGCAGCTCTAATTAATTAAAGCCAGAAAGAATTATGATAGTGTTTATATTATAAATGACTTATCATGTGTTATCTCCATATTTTGAAAGAAAAAGGATTAAATCTTTTGGTTGATCTGATAGCGTTTTTTAAGTCTCTAAAGCTCGGGATGAATTACTGATAAAATTGTATTTCATAAATTAAATCATTTCCATCCAAATTTGCTCCCAAACACAATTTATTCAATTTGGTGTTAACTTGAGTTTTGTTATTTTTTTCTATTTTATTTAAGCTAACAGTGTTAGTTAGGGTAGTCATTTAAGGACATTTTTCTGTTTATATTAATGAATCCAATATGTTGCATAATTCTATGTGGCTATCCATAATATATTTCTGAACACTTTTCTTAATAGTGTTGGAAATATTAAGTTCCACAAGGCTTTTCCTGTGGAAAATGTTTTCTCCTGGGAGGTTTTAATCACTTTCAGAAATAATAATCACTTTCAGATTAAAAATGTTGCAAGCCCAAAGCAAATCATTTCCTGATCTGATATCGTCTTGATCACTTTATAACAACTCATATGTAGAAAAGGTGTCAATAATTATACTTTAAAATTAAATTAGAAAGAAAAATTTCTATTAACACTTTGTGCAAGTACCTGTTTTTCCAACACCACTATCTAGTCTTAGTGTTTTTTTTTTTCTAAGCTGTCCAGGCCAGAGAATCTCAAATATTGTGTTTCAGAATGCCATGAGGCTTATAAAATACATATTTCCATGACCCTCTCAGAAATTCTAAATCAGTAGCTTCAGAGTATGGATCACTTAGTGAACACTGAAGATGACTTTGGTTTAAGTTGTCTGCAGATTACACCTGAAGATACACTAAAGAAGGACTGTGTGTTTTAGAGTATTCCTTAGGTAAAATTATGCATAAATATGTTTTCCATTTATCTTCTCACCATAATAAGCTCTATCCTCAAAACCTAAGACCTGGTCTATTTTTAGGTACTTAATAAATCTTTTCTCAAGAAAAAACAAAACAAACACAAACAAAAAAAAAAAAGGAAAAAAAAAACAATGTGAGTGTTAAATAAAACGTGACTGTTTCTGTTTCTCACTCTGCTATTGACAACTGCTTAGGACAGAGTCCTATTTATATGAATTCCATTGAAAATAGTGACTTATTTGTAGAAAATCTCCCAAAATAGATGTTTATTTATTAATGTGCTTCTAACCATTTGATCACCATCCAACTCTACCATTAGTAAGCTGAGGTTGCAGTGATATACTTTAAAGTGCTTTTTGTAGTTTGAGGGATCATAGATGGTATCCCTTGGAGAACAGAGTCCCAGATGTGTTTTTCTCCAGCATGTTCTTCGTTCATAGACTCTGTGGATGAGATAGTAAAAGACTGAATTAGGAAAACCTTGTCAATAGCCTTTTTAGAGGGGCTCTAAGTTCTTCCTCTAGTCTGTATGGAGAGAACCCACCCTGAAGAGGTAAAAAATAAAAATAAAAAAAAAAGCAGGACGGTATGTGTAGGTTGAGGCTTTAAGCCCTCCTGTGCAAGTTTCATTGTCCATTAGACTTCACAAATCACAGATTTAAAGATAAAATTATTATGAGTTTCTCTGATATGTGGTACTTCACAGCATTAAGCCCCAAGGACAAGGCTCTTGTTAGCACAGGCATCTCTGTGCCAGCCAGGCTCACAGAGAGAGCTACATCCCATTTTGTGTATCTAAGGGTATCTTCTAAACATTGAAAAAAATTTTTTTAGATTAACTTGTGTGCAGTGTCAGCATACACCATTTTGTGGACAACCTACAGGCCATAACCAGACAGCTCTTACTGTGAGGACCATAATCCACATCCTCCACAGTGAACATCTAGTGTGGAACTTTTAGATTTCCTTGACAAGGACGATGGGAATGGTCAGTAGGTACTGACTGAACTACCCAGGTGTTAACTAGACTGTCACAAAGCCGCTTGCCACTGGGTGAGAGAGGCACCAGCATTCTCCTCAGACTGAACTTCTCTCTTCAGGATCCCCACCTCCTGCAACATCTGTCAGCTGCACTCATCCGTCAGCCGCACTCACCCGGGGCAAGTAGCATGGGACTGTCACATTCTTCCTCTCTTCTATTTCCAGCTCCACATTACAGGACAGATTTTTACTCTGCTTTTATTTTGCTTTTTCTTCTCATATGTTTCTTTCAGAAGTCATAAAAAATTGAACAATGAGTGTTCTCTTGTTATTCTTGTCATAACAACCCTACAGCTCCTTGAGGCAGTGTACTTTCCTTTGAATGACTGAGGGAAAGACATCTGTGAGTGGTTGGAAAAGTAGGCAGAGATTGATATATTGAGAGGTAATTGTGTTAAACATACATAGTATGTGAAGTATATTCTCCAAAAATAAGCACTTTTGACCAAAGTTTATTTGGTCAAACACAAATAAGAACTTTTGACCAAAGTGTCTGTCTTTCTGTGGGACACAGATAAATTTTCAGGATAAGGAATGACAGGCAAATTTAAAAAATGGAGGCCTTTTTCTTAGAAAAAGAAATGAAAAAGGGCTCAAATATATGAAGAGATGTTCAAGGGAACTCGTATTATGATAAACTCAAATTAAAACTCTACCTTGAGAGAGGAGAAGTGAGTTGGAGGAAATTGGAGGGAGACACAAACCATGAGATTGTGAACACTGAGAAACAAACTGAGGGTTTTGGAGGGGCGGAGGGTGGGGGTTGGGTGAGCCTGGTGGTGGGTATTAAGGGGGTCACGTATTGCATGGAGCACTGGGCGTGGTGCAAAAACAATGAATCTTGGAAAAAAATAAAATAAAATAATTTTTTAGAAAAACTCTACCTTGATATACAATTTCTCACCTGCTTCTCTCTCTCTCCTACTCCCCCTGCTTGTGTTCCCCTCTCTCGCTGTCTCTCACTCTGTCAAATAAATCAATAAAATCTTTAAAAAAAATTTTTAAATCTCATAATCTATATCCTTCCAAGAAGTTCTGTTTTCTGATAAAACACCAAATGATACAGGTCTAGGAGAATTGATAAAAATTCATCCAATTCACTATTCAATTCAAGTTACAGTCTACCAAAACAATTCCATGGAAATGGAATTGACAGAGTTGTCAAGGCATTGGGAGTGATATATGTATATATGTGCATATTTGTGTCAGTTTGGTTTTTTGGCTGAAATTATTGTATGCCAGTGAGAATACAGATTTCTACCTGCACTTATGACATTTCTCCGTGATTTTGCCACTTCCAACTTGACCACCTTTCATTCCTTCCAAAATTTCCCCCAATGTGTTTAAACTCTTTCCATATTAACAAATTCATTTTATGTAACTAGTTTTACCCTGACAGGAAAACCAAAGAAAATCAAAGAATAAAAAGTCTATAGATTGGTAACTGTCATGAATAAACATGCAAAAATCCCTTCCAAAATAAAAAAAATTGATTTTACCAATATATAAAAATAATTATACTCCATGACCAAGTGGACTCTGAATAAAGACTAACATTGGAAAATTTTTATTTAATGGAAGTGAACTTTCTGAGGTATACTTTATATTGACATATCTTCTACATTATTACTTTGGTTCAAGATGTGGCAACTATTTTTGCAAGAGTGTGTTAACTCATTTTAAATTATAAAAGTATGGGGCGCCTGGGTGGCTCAGTGGGTTAAGCCTCTGCCTTCAGCTCAGGTCATGATCTCAGGGGCCTGGGATCAAGCCCTGCATCGGGCTCTCTGCTTAGCAGGGAGCCTGCTTCCTCCTCTCTCTCTACCTGCTTCTCTGCTTACCTGTGATCTCTCTGTCAAATAAATAACTAAAATCTTTAAAAAAAAATTATAAAAGTATGTATTTTCTCTTGCCTTACTCCAGAAAATTGAACTTATTATTACAGCCTCAAGGAACTTAAATGTGTAATTATATTTTCAAAATCAATTTCAAAAAATATTAGTATTTTAATGTTGAGATACTTTTTTTTTAAGATTTTATTTACTTATTTGACAGACAAATTACAAGTAGCCAGAGAGGCAGGTAGAGAGAGAGGGGAAGCAGGCTCCCTGCTAAGCAGAAAGCTGGATGTGGGACTCGATCCCAGGACCCTGCGATCATGACCTGAGCTGAAGGCAGAGGCTTAACCCACTAAGCCACCCAGGTGTCCCGTTTTTTTAATAAAGGAAAATAAAGATTTTATTTATTTATTTGACAGACAGAGATCACAAGTAGGCAGAGAGGCAGGCAGAGAGAGCGGAGGAAGCAGGCTCCCATAATGTAGATACTTCTGAATGCAGAAATAAGCATTGAGGTATGAAAACAGAGCTCACTTGGAATACCTTGCTCAATTAAATTGAACTACACATTCTGTAAGTACAGAGCAGGTGGTCAAAATAAAGAATATCCGTGTCATCTCATTAAGTAACTGATAAGACCTTTAAAAAGTCAATGCATTCCATAGCATAAATTACAGAACCCTGCTCCTAAATTTAATAGCACTGTAACTTGAGAGAAATTAGTTAACATCTCTAAGCTCTGAGTTCTTCAGCTATTAATTTATAGTAGTGGCCTCACTGAGTTACTAAAAGACAAAATAACTTAATTCATTCAAAACACCGTTGTCTAGCACTGACTAGTCACAAAAAAAAAAAAAAAAGAAGTCCAAGTGCGAGGAGAATATGGCTGGACTCTTTATTATGAAAAACCTGTTTGCCTCTTGCCCATCCGTTGGCATAGGAGTCAGTCATTTCATTTTTAGATTAGATTTTGATTAGAACCACTTTCGTCACTGGTTAAGAAACAGGATCTCTGTAAGAAATTCATTTCAGGTTTAGAAATGGGGAAAGAGGCAAAGAGACATATGTTAAGGGAAAGGTGTAAAAATATGCAGTGAAATTCAGCATCAAAACCCTAATGCATATTTTCCATCCCTTGCAATGATGCTACATGGAGTTAAGAACAGTGATATAACACATGCGCTAGAGTCAGTCTTATTCATTAAACATAATTTTGTCAATTTACCATGACCTGCTAGACCCTTTCCTATGGAGTCAGTTAAGGGAGATCACTTTGAAAGGACAGAAAATTAGGTTCTTTTTATAACTGTTCTCCATGAATAAAACACCTTTAAATTCTGGAATCGCTTCCTTCCTGCCAATTAGTACCAGCTCTAGTTAGAACCACCTCCACATGGAGTCATTAGCCAGCTATGCAGAACACGTTGCCCTTGGCCATGGAAAAGATCAAGCCTCTGAACAAATGAGTATAGGACTTACCTTAAGAGCCAGTTATTGAAACTTGGATGTAAACCAAACCCCAAATATGCCAGCTATGGATTCAGCTTTATTTCCCAAGAATGCATCATCTCGATCCAATCATTTTGGAAAGGGATTCTGGGGTGAAACCCAGAGGCAGGAAAATACTTTCTTCTAAAAATAAACAAATAGATTTGACCCTACAGGAGAAATGTAAGTTTAATACTTTCCCAAGTCAGAAGGCACATGTTCGGAGAATAGAATTTGCTATCCATTCCATGCTGTTTCAAGCAGGATGACCCGGTGACTTACTTGAGCTCTTATCTTCCCAAATTAAGGGCAGAAAGTTATTGTAAAAGGAAGACTTAAACCGCTGTCAGTGGGCCACCTGTGGAGTCGTCTACCCATCAATCCTCGTTCTTGAATAAAATTTGTATGAACTCCGCATATCTTGAAATGCAAACGTATAAATGAACTATAGACATGAGTTACAGATCTGGTAACAATTACCAAGGGAAGAAGGAATAGCGATACTTCTGAAGCATTTGTAACATCTTTCCATTTGACATATCTTGGAAAATCTCTTAAATTGTGAACTGAGTGGCTTAATTCTGTGCATTAGTGGGGAACGAGCAGCCCAAAGTTGGAAATAGCTTTTAGAAACAAAAAAATAGTTGCGAGGATTAAAAGTCTTTTGCTAGGAGAGAAAGTGGGGAGGAAGAAGTTGAGACTGGAAATAGAAAAGTGGAACCAGCCCATAAATAAAGTGCTGCTCAAAATTATTTTGTGTCTTAGGATTTGGCAAGAAATTCAGTTGTAGCTGAAATTGGGAGCACAACTGAAATATTTTAACGAAAGTGGTCCAAGCACATGAATGTCAAAAGAATTCATTCAATACTTGTATAGATGCAAAATAAGGAGTAAGCGTATTTTTGGTAAAACCGCTTAGGGTTCTATGTTTAACATTTTAATATTGATGGTATCAGTCAACAGATAATTTGCATCTTTTTCAATAAACACTGAATTTTTCTTCATTTGAAAGTCAGAGTCATGAACTAATAAGTATAAATTAAAGCATCTTAAGGATCCTATTATTTTATGGTTCATTATTAAGATTATTTTAGGAATTTTTTTCCTTGAAAAATACTGGATAAATACAACTGACATCTGAACAAAAATTTATATCTAATGGTTCTGTTGTTAAGGCTTTATTAAAGACCTTTGCAAATCTTCTTTCAAAGGTTTTTCAACCAATCCCAGAATAGGTATTAATTTGGCATATTCATTTTTCTGGTCTGTTTCCTTGGTTGTTGATGATGATGATACTATTTTTAGCAGCCTTAACCTAGAATCTGAAATAAAATATAAACTATTATAATTGATGACAAATAAAATAGTTGATTGGTGGAAAACGTGCTTACAGTATCTAAAACATTCCTTCCCTACCCAGCTTTTAGAGTTGGGTGTAAATTAATAATATGTTAAAATGTCTTTTAATTCAAAATGTAAAAATTAAAGGAATTGGTTTGGGGTTTAGGTTGACGTGTCTGAGACAGGTGAGGATACACTGATGTGTGGAGGGTTTCCTGACTGAAGGTATCCTAAAACTAATGGAGAAATGCAAATGTTGAGACACTCTCAGGAAACCTGAGTTAATACTAAGCAGTTCAATGGGACTTTACTCTTCTGCCTAACACCACCACCAAGCTACCATCAAAACATTTATTCGAATATGGTATACTGGATTCTTTTGAAAAAAAAATTTTTTTTGAAAAAAAATATTTGAAATATTTTGAAAAATATTTTGAAAAAAATCATTTTCCAAATCTTTCAGAAAGACTCTTGATAGAGAAATAATATAGTTGTAAAAATAATTTTACAAATTAATTGCTTTTATAAATTTAATTTAAATTTATAAAATTTAATTTTACCAAGGTTCAAATTAACTAAGAAAACTGCTTTTCTCGGGCACCTGGGTGGCTCAGTGGTTAAAGCGTCTGCCTTCGGCTCAGGTCATGATCTTAGGATCCTGGCATTGAGCCTCGCATGGAGCCCCACATCAAGACCCACATCAAGTCCTACATCAAGTCCCGTCTGCTCAGCAGGGAGCCTGCTTCCCTTCCTCTCTCTCTGCTTGTCTCTCTGCCTACTTGTGATTTCTGTCTGTCAAATAAATAAATAAAATCTTTTTAAAAATCTTAAAAAAAAGAAAACTGCTTTTCTTTTATAACTACTGAATAAATATAAAAACTCTATCTTTTTAATATTTACCAGATGGATATTAACTATAGAGAATATTAAACTGTGTTTTAGTTAAGTAGTGGTAGCTCCTGTTCTCATGTATTTTTCCTTATAAAAACAGAGCAAAAAAAAAAAAAACTAGAAAAAAAGATTTCAATATAATATAAGAAAATGGTAGTACATACAACCACGCCCTTCCCGATATGATATTCTGGCATCCAAGAGGTAAAATGAAGTAGAACAAAGCTAAGGAAAAGCCATGAGGGGAAATCCCCATAGAGCTACTTCTGTCTGTCAATGGTCATTTCATAACTACACACACACACACACTCCAAATCTAATCCCTGACAGTGGAAGGAGAAGAAATAAATGATGTAGTGTAAATACTGTTGGTCTTAATCCTTAAATGCCTGAGCTGCCTCTGTCACTAATTAGTACTATGACATTGGTCCTATTTTGCTGGACCAAAGTATGAGTGTTGGATTCCTCAGATGGGAAGTAGAAATTGAATTCCTGGGATATCCTACATTTTTCCTCACTGTGTAAACTTCTGTCATCTCATAATAACCAGCAATTTATGTCATACTTGCTACTGGAAAATAATTAAACTTCACAGTAAAGCACTACTATAGTGACTTTACTTAGGATTTGGGGGACATATACATTTTTTTTCATGATTGTATAAATGCTTTAAGAACAATAGTGTGCTGTAAAATACTCAGAAAGAGCCTATTCAAATAAGTGTTTACTTAGCAACTGAAGGAATAATGTTTACTTTACAGAACAGTTGGAATAAGCTCCTCATTTTACTCATTTCATCTTGTTTTATGAATAAATGTTAGAACACCTTATAAGAGGGGCACCTGGGTCACTCAGCTGTTAAATGTCCCACACTTGATTTCAACTCAGGTCATGTTCTCAGGGTCATGAGATCAAGCCACAGGCTGGACATGGATCCACTCTCTCCCTACTTTCTCTCTCTCTCTTTATCTTACCTCTCTCTCTCTCTTAAAAAATAAATAATTAAAAGAACAATTTATCAGAGGCTGAAAATCATGATATCAGTGCAGCTGTCCAGTAGACCCATCAGTCATGGTTGAGAATGAAAGCCAAATAGTATACTCCTCCATGAGACAATAGGTAGATACTGTGTGCAAATCAGTTTTAGTGAAAGAAATATTTATCTAAGTAACTTTTTTTAGAGGTGGGGAGGGCAGAGGGAAAGGGAGAGAGAGAATCTTAAGCAGGCTCCAGGCCCTGTGGGAAGACCTACATGGGGCTCCATCTCATGACTCTGAGATCACCACCCTAGCTGAAATTAAGAGTCAGATGCTTAAGCAACTGAGCCACAGAAATTTAAAGTGTTGTTTGTGGTTCTGCAAAAGATTATGACTTATTTTAAGTCCCCATGTCACGTTGAAATCCTCCATTTCCAAAATATAGTGAGTTTAGAAATGTATCAGTACCTCCCATAAACCTATAGAGAGTTTACAAGGTTATCCTTATAGAATAGGAGATAGGTCATTTTAATTTAAAGATGCATGTATTTTATTTAAACAAGACTAATTACTGCTCATGTATCTTAGTCTGCTCAGAGTGCCATAACAAAATACCATAGACCAGGTGGCTTAAACAACAGATTGGCTTTCTCACAGGGAGCTAGTAAGTCCAAGATCAAGGTTCCGTTGATTTGGTTTCTGATGAAAGCCTCTTCCTGGCTGTAGATAGCTGCCTTCTCACCATGCTCTTACATGTTGGGGGAAGGAGAGACAAAGTGAGTTCTCTGGTGTCTCTTTTTTTAAGGATTGAATCATGCAGGATCAGGATACTAACCTTATGACTTTTTTTTTTTTACATTAATTACTTCCTTACTTCAAATATAGTCATGCTGGGGTAAGAGTTTCAATTTACAAGTTTTGGAGAGATAAAATTTAGCCTATAGTATCTTGCTCTCTCACTTATTTCAATCCATGAACTCACTGTTTATTTCTGGATGTATCTAAGCACACCATGGTCATTATCACTATCATTTGCAGCAACAAGTTGTTCAAGCCCACATGACACTCTGATGTGTATCTCAGAACCATCTGCGTGGGGAGAAGAAAGGGGGAGACATTCATCTGCTCTCTCTCTCCTCCCTCATTGACAGGAATCTTGCTTTTGTGTTAACTCTCCTACACATCCATGTTATACATGGGTTTATGCCGACTGGGTTGCCAGAGGCCACCACAAAACAGTTCCAGAAATCCCCAGGCCAAGAAGGGTGAGATGCTTTCAGGTGGTGCTTGAGAAAAACTAGTCAGAACCTGCATGGAATGACTGTGGCTGGAAAAGCAGTAAAAGGGAACGTCTCAATTTCTGACAGAAAATGTGTGATGCAGGCTGCGACAGATTAGAAATGGCCACAGATCTTTTTGCTTTCCTCCCATAGAGAAAAAGGGTTTGTGTCCCCTCTTGAGAAGCTCCCTAAGAGAATATAAGAGAGGGAAAGTTGTGCCAATCCAGGCTGTAAGAGACTGGAAGATGCCAGTGGAAGTTGTTGGAATAGCAGCTCTTAGAAATTAGACATCACATTGTGAGAAGTCTATGTGGTGTGGAGAAACCACGTACACAATCTGGCCAATAGTTCCAGCTAAACTCCCAGCCAAGGCTCAGATCAACAGGTGGCCAGGTGAAGGTGCCATCTTGAACATCCACCTTGGCTCCAGCTGCTGTCTGGTATCAGCCACATGACAGCATGCCCTTGGAAGGGAGAATGCGCATCTGAGTCCACCCAACCCACAGGTTATGAGAGACAAAAATAAATCATTGTCTTCAGTCCCAAGATAAGGGTACAAAAGTGATTATGACATTAGTCAATCTATTTAACATTTAATAGGTGGAAGTTTACTGATTGTTTTTAAAAAATTTTACTAATGATTAAAATTTTTCTTACTGTTGGTACGCCATGTTTTGAGAGAAATGCCAGTGTCTTCTGAGCTCTGTCAGAGATGTAGCCTAGTTTTTCTTTCATTTTTGTATTCTCATTTTCTCTCACTCATACCAGTGCATATCAGACATTTACAGTGCATTGCTTAAAAATAACAAAAGTGCACCACAATACAAGAGATCACAATGAAAGGGCAGAAGACCAGTGGATAGGAAGACCATGGAAAAATACAAACCACAACTACCCACACATTGTTTATAATAAGTTGGTGAAATTTTTTTCTTCTTAATTTTCCTGTGATTTGAACTAGTCTTTGTAATTCCCTGATCTTAATCAGTAATTAAAAATCCACTCTGTGAATTACAAATTGTTCAGGAAAACTATTTGATTTGCCCACATTTCTCTAGACATGACTAAATTAGGGAGCATTCCCCTTACAAACCAGTTTTGTCCAAACTACCCATAATATAACCATTGTTTTGCTGGTAGCTTTAACAATAAGATGCATTATACAAATATTTTTATATTTTTATTATGCAACCCATTATAATTGCTTTGAGCTACATTTAAATAATGTGGGTAGGGAACTTAGATATGGTCTACAAAATGACCTAAAGCATTAGAACTGTTGTCAATTAGAGTTGCTCTCCAAACTGAGTAACAAAACGTCTGTGAGATTTGTTACCATTTTCCTGAATAAGCTTCTGATGAATGGAGTTTTACATGTAGAAGCATTCCTCTGTTTTGTTAAATGTTTGCTTTATTATTATTATTATTAAGTGCCACCATATAAAAATATGGTGAAAATTTTATATTTCTGGATGGCACACAAAGGGAATTATACGATAAATAATAGTCTTTTACTTAAGTAATGAAGTAAATTCTTAAGTAATAAGTAATTATATGATAAGTTAGTAACAGCAACAAATAATGTTGCTGTTCAGTGATTTACTCTGCAAAATAACATATACCACAGAGAGAAGAAGAAGTGACCACCTCCACACCAAAGTATTCCCTAAAATTATTTCTACTTTAGGAGTTATTGGCAAAGAGATATAGCATCTTCCTAAAGTAAAAAAAAAAAAAAAAAAAAAAAAAAGTCTCATTATTAAGAAGTGTATTGTTCTTACATTAACTGTATTATTTATAATTATATTTCATGGAAGTTTGTATTGCTGATTCAAATCTCTTCACTATCATTCAGTCTAACAACATATATATTTTTATTTACTAAGATTTTTCTATTTACTAGCAACTTTTATTTACTATTTATTTCTACTTACTAATCATTGTTCTCTTTACTAAGACACTGGTGCATTCTCAAATCCAGCTTAAATCACATGCTTGTGTGTGAGCACAAAGACAGACAGACACAGACACACACACACACACACACACACACACCCATGCAGGCTCTGTGGGCATGGACAGCATGACAAGGGTGCTTTCACTGTTCCTTAGTCTGGAGAAGTAGATTGGCCAAAGGGCATCCATTTCTACTTGAAGAACCAGGGACCTTTCCCAGGCCACCCTCCCTTTCCCATACTCATCACGGTCTCAGAAATTAAGACTTCTCAGAGCATTTATGCCACCTGCAGCAAACCTCTGTTAGATGACCAGTGTTTGTTTTTAGAGAGGGTATACTATTGCTTCCTCAGAGCCTAATACTATAAATGAAATAATAACGGTTAAATAAAATTACAAAATACCTACCATCATGTAATTGTTGAATTCTGCATGTTGTGCTAATAATATTTTGCTATAATGTTGTAGTAAAACTGAAATCTTATTTGTCCAGAAATATTGTGCTGTAGCATTTTTATTACTGATGAAAAGAAAAGGGATAATTATAATTATTAAGAAGAGAAAGTCTGTAGGTGGGGATCTAGGCATAATTAAGAATTATAATCATAATGAACACACGACCAGCCTTCCAGCAAAGGTTTCACACTATACATGTTTGAGAAAAATATCTTTGCTCATTATAATACCTGGTACATCATGTTATAATGAAGGTTGTGTCACTCTTTCCATTATAAATCACTATTTTAAAGACTCATAAAACAGCTGTAAAAATGAGCTCCAGGCTCCCCTTGGCATGTAAAATATTAGCACAAGAGAATTTATGTTTTTTATTTTTATTTTATTTTATTTTTTACAAAACCGTCTTTCAGTCTTTTAAAAATGAAGCAAAATTTCAAGTAGATCTTTTTTTTTTTTTTTTCAGGTGCCTTTTTACACTTCATAAATCAAAACCAGTCTTGCTTGTTAAAAGTCAGATCTTGCAAGTGCTTGGTGAATTAGGAGAGGTAATCATTTGGAGTGCTTCAAATAGTTCCTTTAAAAGTGCCTTGAATATTTTAAACATTACATGTAATCACTAAATATCTTAAGAGTTTTATAAGCCACCTACTAGGAAACCTTTTGCTCCTTTCCTTTCCAGATGGTATTAAAGACTTTAATGATGCCAAAGAATAGTGTAAGTCACTTTGTGATTATAGGTGTGATTCACGACTTCAAAAATTCAAGTTCCCTAAGACAGCTCCCTGTGGCAAGCCACGCCAGCCCGTTTGTGGAACCTTTTCCACCTGTGCCCACCGGGCATGCACAGTCTCAACCTGGCTGATTTACACTTGATAAATTCACCCTATAAAGTTTGACCAACTGAATAGTTAGAGTGAAGACTTTACAATATTCCAACTCTTATAAAGAAAATACTTTGCCACTGATGCACATAGGCCAAATGTAAATTAAGAGCCTGTTTGGCTTAGCAAGACTCAAGCACAGAGCCAAATGAAAAGTGAACATGTAAAAATCACACTTTCAGTAGAGCCAATAGCTAAGATGTTCTAGGACTCCAGACTTGGTTCTCAATGATATTGGAATTTGTTTGATTTCAAGTAAAAGTCTAATTGACTTTTCGGGTGAGAAAGTGTTTTTTGTTTGTTTGTTTGTTTGTTTCAGTGAACGCTTGTTTGCATGGATATTTTTCCTTGAAATCTGAAGAGAGAATGTGTAAAGCTGGCTGCATTCAGGTCATTGTCTATACTCATTACTAGAATTCCTCTTGCTAGGGGAATCGTATTATTTGAACCAAGGAAATATTCTCTTTTATTGTATTTTTCTCAAGTACAAGGTGCTATACTAAGTGCTTTTATTTATCCTATCACATTTGATTCTCACAGCAATCCTGTGTTTAGGATTAATTTGTTCTCCATTTTAGTGGTGAGGAAATCGAAGAACAAAGAAGGTTTCCAAGTTCTTTTCTAAGCTGATATTTATTCTTTTTAAAATATTTATTTATTTATTTGAGAGAGAAAGAGACAGAGATAGCAACAGAGATAGAGAAAGAGAGCATGAGCAGCGGGGAGAGGGGGAAACAGGCTCCCCACTGAGCAGGGAGCCTCATGCAGGGATCCCTGGTGTCACGGCCTGAGCCAAAAGCAGATGCTTCACCGACTGAGTCACCCAGCTGTCTCCCCACGCTGATATATAAGCTCAAATAGCCACTGTATTATGATCATTCCATCTTGGTAGACAGATCCTACAACACCTTTATGCCAGGTGAACGGATGGACATTAATTTATCTGGCTATTTATTTTTGCTTCATGAATGCCAAAGATGTCAAGAAAAAGTAAAAATTCTTCAACTTTGACAAAAATAGCTCATGCACAAAAAGCACATACACCACAGTGAAAATATATAGCCCTGGAGGGCTAATCCATTTCACAAATGAGATTTTCTGAAACTGTAGCATAGAACAGGTGTGTGTGTTTTACATCATGGCAAGAAATTGACACCCCTTCTATCTAGAAGTGGAATCTACCTCCCCGTCCCTTGAATCTGGCTTATAAATCTTCAACCAACAAAGCATGGGTTAGGTGACAGTCTGTGGCTTCCAAGCCTGGGCAGTTAAAGGCCATTGAGTTTTGTGTTATTTACTGGCATATTTTCAGCCTTGGACCATTAATATAAAAAATCCAATTACCTTGAGGCTGAGAGGAAACCCGTAAAGGAAGACCAAGTATCAGTGCTATGGCTGAAAATCCCAGATAAGCCCAACCTTCAAAGAGTTCCAGCCCAGGCAGTTGGTATTTGAGGGTAAAGGCCTCCAGATCAATCTGCCTCCAGCTGTTTGATCCATACCCACGTATTTGAGTCTTCTGTGTTAAAACCCAATCGTGGAGCAGATGAAGACACATTTATTCTCCATTGTGTGAATCCCTGACCCACACTGTCTGCAAAACATAATAACACTTATTTTTGCTTAATATCGCTTAGTTATGGGATAATTTGCTACACAACAATAGGTAACCTGAACATCTTTCCAACCTTTCATGAACAAAAATTATTCAACAATATTTTAAAAATTAAGTTTTTTTTTGGATCAGACATTAAAGTATTGACTCAATGTGGGGATCAAGCTGCTTAAAACTATGCAACCCACTGGAGTGTAGCTTTCCAGTCATGAGGAATTAAAACATATAACATTTAGGGGTGCCTGGGTTTATTCACTTTTTTTCCCTCCTGTCTCCTAACACAATGCTGGGTACATCTCAGTAAAATATTCACACAGGAACAAATAATAACAGTACTAATTATAGGCACACTTCTATTGAAATTAAAATCAAGTTATCTTTTCTTTAAGCTATATATGTTGATTGTACTTCCTTAAAAATCATACAATTTCAGGGTTGAGCAAAATAATATCACAATTTCTTTGATAATTTAAGGAGACTATTAAATTTAGCTTGTTATCTTAGAATTAATCAAAATAATATAAACTTTGAGACCCATGAGACTGCACAACCTTTTTGGTGGGATTGTCTTATACTGAGATATGCTAGTATACTAGTTATTAAATTCTTTGATTTAGGTCCATGACCAACTGACATAAATAGAAATGTTTCTCACCTATATCCTAGATCTGTGAAGCACTTTTACTTTGGTAATGGTGTAAACACTCTACCTACTATCACACAAAAGCAATTTTCATTTTTTAAGATTTATCTATTTATTTATCTGAGAAAGAGCATGGGCACATGAGAATGGTGAGGGGTGGGGCAGAGGGGGAAAAAGAGAAACAGACTCCCAGCTGAGCTAGGAGCCCAACATGGGACTCAGTCTCAAGACCTTGAGATCAGGACCTGAGCTGAAATCAGGACCTGAGCCTCTCTGGTGCCTCCAAGTATAATTTTCTATACAGAGGCAATTTGGATGCTTAAACACAAAAATTGTTTTTTAATAACCTGAAAATTAAAATAACAAACAGCTTGAATTTTTCATGATTTTTTTTTTTCTTTTTAGTCTTTTACATTTTTGACTAGGTAGGTCAGAAATAAATCTCTATTTAGCTATATTAATAAAGCAAAAACTGCCTATCTAGGAAGAAATATATACAACAATTTAAGTTAATGACTTTTCATTGTTGAAATAATATATGCATGGATTTTTTTTTCATTTAAGACTTCTGAACTAAAATATAATTTTTCCCATGAACTCTGCCTCAGAGCAATAAATACAGAGGAGAGACATTTGCTCAATTTAAAATATAACAAGTACTTACAAATGTTCTTGAACCAGGAAATGAAATATTTGAACAGTACAACTAAACTATTAAATACAAATTAGGTTTTAAAGAAAGTGTTTGTTGCTGTACAAAATCAAAATTTTGTATAATCAAAGCAATATAATATCATCAGAATGAATCCTTACCCACACAGACTTTCCAGCCACTTTTCTATTTAATATTAAAGACCAATTATTTTCTCTCAATTATTGCCAAGTTGGTTCATTGATTTATTCATTAACAACATTTGTGAAGTACTTTGAAAATGCCTTACACATTTTAAAGCGCTTTCATTAAAAACATAGAATGTAGTCTTGAACTTCGGGAAAATAGTCATCTTACTGTAATTCCCTGGCCATTATTTTTCTTATTAACAACAGTTTCCCTGGAGATTTCTAGAAGCTTCTGCCTTCTTTACTAAAGCTTTCCAAATCCTCACTAGAGAGCTCTTCAGTTACTAGTTCTGTGCACTTACGCTTAATTCAAGATGTTCTCCGTGAGATTTCCAAAATAAAATTTTTCCAAAATAAAAATTGAGCCTGGGTGGCTCAATGGGTTAAGCCTCTGCCTTCAGCTCAGGTCATGATCCCAGGGTTCTGGGATGGAGTCCCGCATTGGGCTCTCTGGTTAGCAGGGAGCCTGTTCTCCCTTTCCCTCTGTCTACTTGTGATCTCTCTCTCTCTCTGTGTCAAGTAAATAAATACAATTAAAAAAAAAAAAACATAGACACTAAATATCTTTTACCAATTCATTCTTGCCCTATGAAAATCTATATTGGTTGATTATCTTATCCATTAAACCAGAGGTTTTAACACAGTAGGTTAATGTATCTGAGCCCATTTGTGCATATCTCTGAAGTTTTATTTGAAAAATAAGGATAGCTCCTAAAGACTTTGGAGATTAGAGAGTTATAAATTGGTACAACCTTGCTACAAAATTATAAAAGAAAAGCACCTTTAAGACCATTTTCTGCCCCATGCAAAGACTAATACACAAACTAGTTCAGAATAGCTGTTCTGTGAGCTCTGTGAAATTACAAGCCTTTGTCTTCCTGCAGGCTCTAATTGCATTCTTACACTAAAGGTTCACTTGAGGCAATATTTTATTAGCCTATTCTTTGCATCAGGAATCCAGTAATCCTCATAAATCAAAGGTGCCACAAGAACTTAGAGATATAACTGTAATTTTGCAGCTATATGCCTCACTGGAATTTGATACCCTATTCACACAAGAGTAGAAAATGCCTTTAAAATACTTTATCCAATGGGCACCTGGGTGGCTCATTTGGTTAAAAATCTGCCTTGGACTCAGGTCATGATTCTAGGATCCCCTGGGGAGCCTGCTTCTCCCTCTCCCTCTGCTGTTCCTCCTGCTTGTGCTCTCTTTTTTTCTCATGTGAATAAATGAAATCTTAAAAAAAATAAATAAAATATTTTAGTCAAAAACACATAGCTTGATTTTTTTATTTATTTTATTTATTTTTATTTTTTTTAGTTTTTAAGTAGAACACTTAAAAAAAAAGTTTTACCTACTAATCAGTAAAACATGAAATACTAATGTGGATATAATAGCTGAAACTTCATGTGTGTTGAGTTTCTGGCTTAATACTTACTAACCATTCTTAGATTGGGAATCCCCAATTATACGCTGATTATTCTAGAATTAATGTTTAAATTAATGAGCACAGATAAAAATCATCATATCTATGCCAAAGCATTTTAAAAGAAAGACATCATGACCAATTAGTGTTTGAGGTACAATCACACATTAACGGGCTTAGGAATTGAGTCAGGTAGTCCTGGATATAATTCCTGGTTCCACTGCTTACCAGCTATTAACCTTGGGTGAGTCACTTGGAATCTCAAAATCTCATATTCTTCATGAACATGGATTTCATTAATTTTTATTAGCTGCTTTACATGTAAAAGTCAATATGCTTAGTGCTTAGGATATAGGACTTAGTAAGAGTAGAGTCCCTACCCACAGAGCTACAGTTCTCTGAGATGACTAGATCTTGATCAATGAGTTAAAAAGAAAATGGAAGGACAACTGTAATAAGTGATCTGAAAGTAAAAATTAATGGTACAAAATGGAAGGTCTGACCTAATCTAATGATCCACAAAGAGTTTTCTTGCGTAAGTGGTATTTGAGCCAAAATTTAAAGGTTTAATACAAATGAATTATGGAAGAGCGGGAGTAGAGGCCAGTGTCCTGGAATTCAGAGATGAAGGTGAAGAAGTGTGCTAATTGAAAACTAGAGACTTGGGCAGGAATCTGAACATGTATGGAGTATCTTACTAGAAATTTCAATTTTTATCCTGAAAGTCATGAAGAGCCATAAAAGAAGTTAGCTAGAATTGTCACATGATCAGATTCCCACCTTAAAAACATCATGAGGGAATGTGGCCAAATTGTAAGAATAGATGATAAGTATCTATTTAAGAGGAAGTACTTCGTCCAGGCCAAAAAGAAGCATGGATGAAATACTCAAGGGAGATTTTTTTCCTTTTAAATTTCCCAGTATCATTCATATAACTAGGGATGATGAAATAGTATTTGATCATTTATATGAAATCATCAAAATGTTAAAGAAGAGGTAAACAATATTCTCTTTATTGTTTGGATATATTTGACTAGCATGCACACACAGATTATGCAAAAAACTTTAAAATTAATGAAAACAACCTGTGGCCCAATTAAAAGCATTGGCTCAGTGATAATAGAGAGAAATGGCCAATAAGTATGAGATTATTAGGTTTTACACTTAGAATGAACCTTAGGGTCAGTTGGTACACATCCTGTTTTATTAAATTCTAAATGCTCAGTTCACCATTCTTTTGGCTTTTGATTATTTACTGTGCCATTCCTAAGATTCATTCTGAAATCTCAGAAAATTTATCTTTCTCTTAAATGAAAAAAAAATGTATATCCAAAGAGTTTAGTATATTTGTCTAATTTCTCACTTATCAAATTGCAGATACAAGAAAACTGAACAGAACAACTTCATGCCATGTGTTACTAGTATATAAGCACTTGGAAAACTTTGTTTTACTTATACTGTCTTTATCATTGAAGAAAAACAAATGAGTCAGTTATGTCCATTTGAACACACTGTAAGTCTATGATGTCTATATAATGCCACATGGGAATACAAGAAGCTCTGCTATCAGAATCTAACCACAGAGGAACTTGACTCTTAGAAAATACAAAATCAAACTTGGGAAGACCCACATACTCAATCTATATCTGGCATGACGAAGTGTTTTCATTTGGAAAGAGATAATATATGGCTCTTGGGATCTTTGAGGATGATGTCACTGAGTGTTCTCCCTGCCAGCATCTCCCATGTTACATAGTTACAAGTCAAGTAACTGTACTGGAGGAGTAAAGAAAAAAAGCACATCATGATAACCAAAGCAAATGTAACATAGGTCTAGATTGTCTGAGTTGGTAGTTGAAATGCTTCTCTAGAAAATAAGTTGAGATTGGAAAAAAAATCTAGATTTAGAATATCAGTACTAAGACATTGAGAATACATCAAGCACATAGTAGAAAAGAGATAAAAGAATAAAACAACAAATTATCATATTCAGTGAACTTTATATGCAGCTGAAGATAGAACCATCTTTAATGCTTAGCCTTCCTTTGTGAAGGGATGACAGATTTCTGGGAATGTCAGTTATCTCTAAAAGAAGAAATAAACACAGTTAATTCTTTATTCTCACACTAAACAGTAAGAACACAAGATTTAAACTTACAAATAATGTAAATTGTGCTTTGTTTTAACTAGAGTTTATAACTCTCAGGAAAAGAAGTTCACAAATGGAGACTGGTGATGTCCCAACAGGCTGCAACTCTTCAGCGATGATCATTTTGGTTTTTATTTTCCACTCAATTTTAAGGATATCCTTGGGCTTTTAAATTTTGATATTATGTTAAAATCCCATGGTGGGGATGGGGGAAAGTAGAAAGTGGTGTAGGGAGATGCTGGTCAAAGGCTACAAAATGCCGGTTATAAAATAAGTAAATTCTGGAGATCTAATGCACAGTATGATGACGAAGATTGTTATTTTATACCTGGAATTTGCGTAGAGTGGAAATCTTAATTGTTTTTACTACCAAAAAAAAAATGAAGTGATAATAATATGAAGTGATGGATTTGTTAAGTAACCTTATTATGGTAAACATTTTGCAATATATACCTATATCAAATCATCTTGTTGGACATTTTAGGTTTACATACTGTTATACGTCAATGATATCTCAATGAAGCTAGGAGAAAAAAGAATGCACTATCAACTCTTACATGAATTTCCAACCTGCAAGCTTGCACTACAGATTTTGGATTTGACATTTCCCATAATCATCTGAGCCAGTCATGTGAACCAATTCCTTTAATGTAAATAATTCTCAATCTCTTTCTCTTCACTGGGGTCATTATTTTAATATTGAGTCATTTTGATCTTTGAGGACGGATCTAATAATTTTCCCACTCATTTTTAATGATGAAGTGGCATAAATGCTATAATCTTATCTACTCTATTATAGAAATTGTATATATCTGTATATCTTTTTCCTATATAATTCACCTATGACCTATTCCTGGCTCCATCTATCTTATCTCAAAACTGACACAAATAAGAGACAATATTGATCTTCTAACCACTGTATTTCTCTGATTTTTTCCATTAGCTTCTTCCAGTGAAACCTATCTGGTTACAGACAGGCTTTCCATCATGCTGGGATGTCTCCTTTTCTGTCTTCTAAGTCTACCAAATATATTTGTCCTGTGCATATGTTAAGCACAGAAAGGACACCTAGTATGCAATTTAGGAACATGAAAACTATGCCAATTAATCTTGCTTTAAAATCTGTCCTCCCCACTTAGCAGGTGTTTGAACCATGAACAGTTAATTAACTGCTCTGTGCTTCATTTTTGTTATCTATAAAATGGGGCCAGTAACAGAGTAACTTCTTGAGTCTGAAAACTAAATAAGTTAATAGATATAGAGAAGCAAACACAGGGCCTAGTACACAATAATCACTTACTGGGTTTTAATTATTATTATAACTTATTGCATTGTTCCCCTCCCCCTTTGGGAGAACCACTGAAACTACTTTTGTAGTAATAAAGGGCCACATGTGATGACCTACTTAGTTTGCTTATGTTAAACATATACCAAGAAAACATCTACATATGAGCTTGAGTCTCAATTAAAAAAAAAAAAAGTTGTGGAGGATAGCAGACAGTAGAAATCCAGTATAATATACAAACAAAATCATTCAACAAGATGATTCAGATGATCCAACAAGAAACATTCTGTGTAAGCATTAAAAGCAAACAAACAAAAAATACACACACATACACACCCAATATTTATAGTCTCAGAATAGAAGGAAGGAAAGAAGAGAAAAAACAGAATATGTGAGAACTGATAATACTGCTATGTCCTTAGATTGGAGGATTTAATATTAAAAGCACTTTCCAAAATAGGCTTAACACAATTATGTCTATATAATAAATATTACTTGAATAACAACATTAAATATTAAAGAACATATTAAAATCACAAGAAATAAAATTATGTGACATTAAAATGTAGCCATATCATGGACACAGAGGAAGTAGTCCTGAAACCTTATAAAGCCTACATAAGAACTTAATAAAAAGGCAACACAATTTGAAGGGTGGGAAATTGTATTTCCTATATGGTGTGGTAAAACTGATCAGCTATGCAGAAGAATATTTTAAAGCTTTCCTCTTCAGCCAACTATAGGAAGAATTTTTAAGGTCAAAATAAAAGAGCAACAGTTGTTTGAATTGAAAAAATAATATTGACAAATGGGATTTGACTTTTAGATAGAAGGCTTCTTTTGGAAAAAATAAAACCTGAGAAAAGTGAATTAATCTGAAGGAAATAACTGAAATATTTTTTCTGCATAAAAATATCAAGCTAAAAAATATGGAAAAACAGGGACACTACTACACACTTATGGAATGGTTAAAGATGTGGAAGAACTGTTCTCTTCTATACTGCCAAGGATGTATAATTACCACAGTCACTTCAGAAAACATTTTTACATTATCCACTAAGTTGGACATACAGAATCTTCAGAACACAGTAATTCCAATGAATAACCCTAACTGAAATGTGGGCAGATGTGCACTGAGTCATTGACATGATTTTTTTTTTTTTTTTTTTACAGAGAGAAATCACAAGTAGATGGAGAGGCAGGCAGAGAGAGAGAGGGAAGCAGGCTCCCTGATGAGCAGAGAGCCTGATGCGGGACTTGATCCCAGGACCCTGAGATCATGACCTGAGCCAAAGGCAGCAGCTTAACCCACTGAGCCACCCAGGCGCCCCTGACATGATTTTTCATGGCAATTTTTATCATGTTACTAGCTTTCAGCCACATACATGAACCTCACAAACATCATGAAATCAACCAACACAGAAGAGTACATACTTGATGATGCTATATAAAGTCCCATAACAGCTAATAAAAAAAAAAAATACAGGGTTGGAAGTCAGAATAGTGGGTGAGGATAAAACAATGGTGCCTGGAAAGGGACCCAAGATACTTATAAGGTGCTGGCAAAGGTCTAGTTCTTGAACTAGCCAATTCAAAGCATTTGTTTTCTGATATTGAGTTGCACCTTTGGTTATATTCACTCTTGTGTACAGAAGTGTGGCAGCCATGGAAGTATTCTGCTCAGATCTTTAAGGGAAAGAAAGCAACACTGTGAGAAGTATACTTAGTTGATGGCCCTTGGATTTTCCCACTGCAACATTCAGAGAGTCTACATCATGCCTGAGCTGTCAAAGACTGCACAGTGAGGTACCATCTTTGCCCCACTGAGGATTCCTCAAATGTGTAGTATTTACTGTGGGGCTTCCCAGAAGCCCACCCAAGGCTTTCTCAGAGCTGCACTGAAGTTTGAAGCTCTCACTACATGATCATTTGTTTTCTTTTTCTCCTGTCAAAAGTCTCAGACCTACATCATGACTTGAGGTCTCCCTTTTAACTCTTTTTCTCTCTCCCTTGGACACTTCAAAGGTGCTTACCCAATAAACCTCTTACATTTCTAATTCCACCTTGGAGTCTGCTTCCTGGAAAACTTTCATTAATCTACTGGAAGCAAGAATGATAAGGTAGATACTTATAAGTAGTAAGACTTTTTTTTTTTTTTTGGCTACTGGATCACTTCCGACTTGAAAGGAAAAATCCATCTTTTGTGACATGTAGAAGCAAAGGAAGCCCCTTGATAAAGATTGCCTAATTCCACAGAAATTTGCTAAAATATGACCTTGGGAAAATGTCCCCAGGGACAGTGGATCTCCTTGCTAATGCAGTGATTCAGGTGTTTCAGAGGTATCAAGGGAAGAATTTGCACTGACACCTGGGAGAGGGATAATGAAATACGGAGGGTAATTAAACCATTCAAGATGACGTGTGACACTTAGTAGGCGTCTTTGGTGGTGTCCAAAGAGGAGCATCTCCTGCAATGGGAGAATAAACACAACTGAGAGTCAACCACCCATGAAGAGTTGTAGAATTCCAGATGGCCTAGGGAAGACAGATCTCTCATGCTAGAGCCCAGGTTAGAAAAATCTGAGACCTTGAAATATAGAATAGGGAAAGGCTCCCAGGGATTGTGGTTGCAAGGACCTCCCTGAGCCCTAAGGTCCAACAGAGGTTATCTATAGTGGCAACCCTTAAATCTATATCTTCAACCCTCACACCTACTCTTCAGCCCTGTAATCAAGACTCTCCAAATTCAGCACTAACGGATTATTAACCACAATTTTTGTGTTAACTTGATCAAAATATTGATAGAATCCATTCAGCTAGATGGAGATGGTGGGTTGGGAACCGGCAGGCAAATCAAAAAAATGTCTATTATATTATTTAAAAGTGTACTGGAGGTGTGATATAGGCAGATTTGTGCACACTAAGGAGCAATTTAAACCTTGGGTTATGGAAAGCCCAGTAGGTCCACCAACACAGCACGGGGAGAAGTCTATTCCAAAAGGTTACGACACTTGAGTTTGGTCTTAAAAACAATCATACAATTGCAATCGTCAATAAACAGAAAGATAAAAACATTAAATCTCAAGAAAATTATAAAAAAACAAAGGTGAAAATTCCTTAAGTTTAAGGAAAAGTTGAATCATCTATCATGACAAATATTACATAAAAGTTAAGAAAGCTAAAAATGCAGTCTGAGTATACATTGGCCTACGAGAAACCAAGTCACAAAGCAGTATAGGAGCCCTATGTCACTTGAAGTTATTCTGCTATCATGCATATAATGTCAAGTATGATTAAGAAAAGCACTAATCCTCTTTAATTTTTCTTCCCAATCAGTACTCAGTGCAGAAGTATAGTATTTATCATATCCTACTGGAGAAATATGTACCTTCCTAAAGATATAACTGTAAACAACTTAAAAATGCTGCTCTATGAATTGGGTGCAAAGGTGTGCTCCTTGTTAGCCAAAGGTGAGAATATGGTTTAGTTTAAAGAACATGATGACATTGAGACAGCAGTTGGCCTCTGATAGTCTGGCCTCACTGCATGTGTTTTGAGTACCTTTTCTTGCTGCATTATGATATGTGATGTACATTTCTGATCAGATGATAACAAATCACTGGGCATCCTTTATATTTATTTGTCTTCAATCAGCTGTTTTTAGCTTCAACGCTTCTTTTAGTATAATCCCTGCATGGTTGTCCTGAAGCTGTATTTACGTGACTAATTGATAGGAAAAGGTGGTAAAGTACAAAAAGTGTGATTATATGGCCTGTGAATTGTTTGTCAATGTATTATTCTAACATTGTCAAGGAGAGAAATGTAGTTTTCTTTCTTTCTTTCTTTTTTAATAAAATAAAACACAACCAGATGTTTGTTTCATTGAGGATCTTCCTATCCAGCCATTCTGGAAGCCAGTTTTCTGAAAGGCAAATGAATAAATACTCAGGAACATATTACAAAAATGGAAAGTTAAGTGAATTTATCTTTATTTTAAGGGCACCGTAAATAGTTTTATTCTTTTTTTAAGGAAAACCCATAAAAGTTTGGATGCATTATATTTTTGCTTGATATATAGTGTACTTGAAGCTGGCTCAGTTAAATCTTTGAAGAACAAGTAATCCCAGAACTATAGAAAGTCTTCCAGACTATAGAAATGTAGGAACACTCCAAAAATTATTATATAAAGTTGATATTTTCTTGATACCCAAACCAGAAAAAGGACTATTTGGTATAAAGGAAAATTACAGTTCATTCAATCTTACTTTTGAAAGAAAAATTAAAGATTCTACACAAGAAAAACACTATTGACATAAAAATCCAACATAACCAATTTGGTTTTAACCTAGAACTGCAGGGATGGTTTTGTAGACACTTCTATGCCCACTTAATATCCATTCTTCTCTCCTTGCTGGCTAATATAAATGTTATTTACTCAGTAATTTCTCCTTTAAATTTACCTTCCATATCTTCCCTTGCAAGGATACCATTTGACATAGTTATTTATGATAAAAGCGGGTATTATCAAATCTACCAGACCATTTGAGTGGTAACATTTTTCTCTGCCAATGAAAGGAGACAGAGAGTTTGAAAACATCCTTTTCCATCTCTGCATCTCCTGAATGATGACATGATGTCTGGAGTTCTAGCAGCCACCTTGGGACAATTCAGTAAAATAACATGAGGATGAAATCCAATAAGCCAGAATGAAAATAGGAAGAAAGCTTGGATCCCTGAGGCATGTTTAATAAATGAATCAGCCTTATCTACCAGTTATGTCTTAAGTATTTTTTTCCTTACATAAAAATAAGTTAAGTTTCTGTTGGTTTTGTTTTCTATTGATTTGCAACTGACAGCTCTCCAAAATGGTAAATTTTTTAACATGAATAATGTTAATGATAGATAATAGACACAATGGTTAAAACTCAGATGGTCATCATCATAGGTGTAGAAAAAAACATTTTAAAAAAGAACATCATTTTATAATTAAAAAAAAAATCAAGGTAGGAATCAAAAGAAACTTTTAAATTCAGTAAAAAATATCAGCTTGAAAATTGAACCAAATATCATAATTAGAGCAAAATATTTGAGGCATTCGCTTTAAAGTCATAAAGTGGATTTAAACACAATATAATGAAGGTGGCAAGACTAGACTATGCCAAAATTGTAATACTGACTTATAAACATAGATGAGTACTGAATTGAGTATTAACTATTTTTTCCCAAAGTTTTGGCTGAAGTCCCAAAACAGCAAGAATATTAGAGAATCATACCAATATTCTAAAGAGATATACAGCTAGACACTAACATGCAGGACTTGCTTAACTATAACTAATCCTTTTCAAGTCCTTTAAAAAGCTATCATATTCCCTCATTCCATCTCATAGAAGAGATGGTCTAAATTATGCATGAATGTAACTTTTTTTTCTTCTATTCCCTATGCTCAAGGTGAAAGATTCTCTGGAGCTCCCTGCAAGGACAGGAAGTTGCCCATATTCCCAGTGTTTGTCATGGCAGGCGGTACCACCTTGCTGCACAACTACAGGGGTTCATTCCTTCAACTTGTTCACTGCACATCCAATCCCATAAACTATAAACAAACTCTCTCTGGAATGAATGAATGTGTTCTTTGTAGGTCAAACAGATGTCATGATACACAACTGACATCACTTAATGTGATCTCACCAAGGAGAACTAGCTGTCTAAGGGAAGAGAACTAGCTCTGGAGGAAGATTTCCTGAAGGCAGGAGCTAAATGTGGGTTAGAAGACACCACCAGAGAGTTAACATTAGGGGATTTCAGGGTGTACATTCTCACAAGAGAAGTTTTGAAGAATTCATTAACAAGCCCTTGAGGAGAGAAAATATGGATGCTTACCACACTTGGACACATAGACAATGAAAGTCTGAAAATAATCCAACCTAGATGCAAAACACTCTATTCTCTAAACACTCTGTTTTTCTCTCAGTTCAAGAAGATTGAGGATTCCTAAAAAGAAGAAGTAGGCAACACAACAAAGCAGACATACAGAACCCAGAGTTTTATCTCTTCTTCCACAGAAGATCACTAGCCTTGAACTGAACCTTAATGGAAAGAAAAAAGGAAGCTTGATTTTTGGGGCGCCTGGGTGGCTCAGTGGGTTAAGCCTCTGCCTTTGGCTCGGGTCATGATCTCAGGGTCCTGGGATCGAACCCCACATTGGGCTCTCTGCTCAGTGGGAAGCCTGCTTCCTCTTCTCTCTCTGCCTGCCTCTCTGCCTGCTTGTGATCTCTCTCTGTCAAATAAATAAATACAATCTTTAAAAAAATAAAAAGGAAGCTTGATTTACGCATAAATTTGAAGTTTGGGGTTAGATTGGACATTTAAATTCCTGGAGAATTATGATAATTATCCAAAACAAACTTGTATTTGTAAATGAGTGTGATCCCAAACCCAGGAGACTTGAGTCTTCATTATTCAAAAACTGAGAAAAGAGATTTGACATAAACATAAGAGTTAATGAAGAAAAGGGAAAAATAAAGCAAAATTTTGTTTGCATTCCAGTGAGTCCAGAAATATAAAAATCTGGAAAAATTTTAAGAAATTCCAAATATTTTTAGAGACTTGAGATATTTTAACATGTTAATCTGTCGGTGTGAATAAATAATGCTAAACTCAATTTATAAACAATGAAGCCAGAATCTAATTTTCCTAAGTCATCATCATCACGAGAGATAAAACAACACATATTTGTATGATTCCTCATTTATTTTTATGTCTTCTAAATATTTTTGACAAGCTATCCATTCTGTCTGGTTTCTTATCTCATGTCTTCTATTTGCATTAAAGGATTATATCTACTTTGGGTTGAGACTTGGAGAATTAAGCCATCCATAGTCACCCTGAAATTCTTCCACATCTCGAGTAAATGTGGGGGACATTTGAAGCTAGTAGTAAGCACATGTCAGGGAGTTGGCATTCTCTTTCATAGCTCATCTTTTTAACCCTGTGAGATTAGAGGCTTGAAGTCTTTCAGACCTACACTGACCAGATAGAACTACATGAATGGAATTTCCTTTTTTCCTACATGGGCTTGGCTATCCCAGAGGAAGGGGAAAAAACATCGTTTATAAGAAATGTGGATTTAGAACCATTATGATTAAATAAGCAAGTTAGGCAAAGCCTTATGATACTCATCAATGACACCGAGATTATACATTTGGAAGCCATGTCTGCAGTTCTCAGAGTAAAGAAAAAAGCAAAGAGAAGGAAGAAGAAGACAAGCAAGGAGAACAGAGACGGAGGGAGGAGAAAGAGATCATACACCGGCATTCTGATATCCTAACTGAATGTTTATGAATGACACAACTGAGTTTGTGCTACAAAATCATGGTTTTTTTTGGTTTCTGTGTGTCATATGTTCAACTGAAAGGTTAAGTTTAAGAGCATACCAAGATACATTAATCAAGAGTCCATCCAATTTGATAATAGATATTTAATTCTTTATCCAATTTCTAAAATTTACCCATCTGGTTAAATATAAGGTCAGAACAAAGGGATAAATTATTTTCACTCCTGAGATTTATTTTGGATATTTTCTGAGATCTGACCCCCCCCCCACCTCAGTTATCAGTTCTATGCGAGAGGAATATATGGTGCTGGCTGAAAGCTGCAAAGACCTCCCTAGGTGGAAGAAATGAGTATTACCCGAGGGACAAGAACAAAGCTTACACTTAGATCATGACTGTGGAACAGCAGAGTTTCACTCATTTACGGTGACTGTTCACATTTATGAGCTGAGATGTTTACATGTGGATATCAGCTCTGCCCTCATTGGTGGTTATTCTAGGATATTTGTAGGCTTTCCACTTCAAAGACATGTAGATAAATAATTCCTGTCAGGACAGCTGGCATCATCCTTTAAATATCCCTTCACTGTCTTTGCCAATATATGTTTCTTCCTAACTTGTTCAATTCAGAACAACCCTATTATAGTCTTTAGTCTCTCTGTTCTACATGTCCAGTGGGATAAATAATGTGAAACACAACTCTCAACTCTTCCAAGAAGATTGTTCTATGTAAAACAGGTAAATCACCATTGAGGGGCAATTAATATTCTATTTTTATTAACATTTAATATTGATTTCCAAGGAGATATTCATGCATTCCTTCATAATTAACCATATTCTCTTAATGTTAGAAATCTGGAATTTTTGAGAGTCCTTGGTTAACCAAAAAATGAATCATATTTATCTTAATGCAAATTTTGTTTCACTTTGGAAGAAAATAAAGATTATGACATTTTCAACAGTTCAAAGGACAAATTGTCCATTGGAATGAACAATGCATCATTTGTCTCTTTGAATAACTTTATTTCCCATCCCTATGTAACCCTTCATATTTGGAAGTTATTCACTAAAACTGTGAATAATGATATCATTCATCTCCTGTCTGAATCAGATTTAATTATTAGTATGACTTACATTTATTAAAGAGCATTCTACTTCCGTCACCAATTGCTCTTGCAGCTTCAGTATTGTCCTATTTAAAAAAAAAAAAAAAAAAAAAAAACAGACTTTAACATCTTTTTGATCATCTTCCAACAGTGGTCAAATTACTTCATACTTGGCTGTTTCTAGCACTTAAAAAACAAACTACACATTCAAATTTGTCATCTAATGTTTTATCTGAAAATGTGTATTCCAAATATAGTAGCAGGTTGCTAGTAGATCTAAAATGCCATCTTACTTCCAAATAGAAGACATGTGACTCGTCTTTGATTAATCAGATTCAGAAGTCAAGAATAGAGATATACCAGGCTAGCCTCAAGCTCATTATCATTATATTAAGTCAAGAGATTAATTAAAAAAAAAGGGGGGGGCTTTTTGTCTGTGAAAAATAAAGGGACAAACAAGATGTCTGATTTTCAAGTAGATAAAAAATCAAAATACTCAAGATATGGCCTTCATTCATTTGAAGATGAAATCCAAAGTATTATATTATATTTTCACATTTCAGCATGTGTAAATATGACTGATTTAAAAACTCATTAATTTTATTTCTTCATATTTATGATCACTTCATCTGTAAAATATAAGCTATGTCTCTCTTGTGTACCAAGCACTACCTTAAAAGATTATTCTTTCCAAAATTGTGAGAGTTTACTCATGATACTTAATTAATATGGGAAGACTAGTCTCAGAGATTTTGCTATTGATTTCTCAGTTCAAAGGAATATTTTCTCAGTCAAAAGTTTTCATGATTACTTTTCATATTTGAATATTGCTTTGTTATATCATCAGTAGAGCTTAGGACCTAATAAATACATAACTTATTTTAGAATAGTGATCTTGTGACATTCTATAAGGGTCTGACATTAAGTAGCTTTAATGATATTATTAAACAAAGAAATGTTTGTTTTTTCTAGCCTAATTTATTTGTGATATTCATATTAAAAAATCTCCTTGGCCTCTATGGAGAAAGTTACATATTTATCAGCTGCCTTCCTTAGGGCATAAAGCAAAACACAGAACTCCTGCCATTTCCCCAATCTAAGGAAAATCTGGTCATAAGCCAAATTATACTGAAGTGCTTGCTATATTTGGATCTTAGAATTTGCCAAATCTGTGACTAGCTTTAACTCTGTATGTTGTTCAGCCAAATGTCAACAATTATCATTTCATTACACTGAAAACTCTGGCTCTTAGCCTCCTCTTGCTATAGAACACATCCATGCTATCTAGAAAACTCATTTTATATAATTACGTGTCAGTGGGCACAGTTACTAAAATAACTAAGTATCACCCAAACACCAAACATTTTTTGCACTCATCATGTTTTGTCTTTCAGTAGTATTAGAGATCGGTGTGAAAAATGTCCCCCTTTTAATAATGTGGAGATAAAGTAGGGAAATGTGCAAAGCTCCTAAGATGCCTGTTATCTTTTTTCTCAAACACCCAGTGTTCAAGTACCATGGATAAGGTTTTAGACATACACCAAAAATCCCAAAGACTTAAGTGGAGTACCCTGTGGGAGAACAAAAGACTATGTGTATCTTTGTCCAAAAAGTAATTCTATTCTTCCAGGGAGGACCAATCTCCGGTCAAACACCGGCTTGGAAATGAGAAAGATTATAAAGATAAAGCATCCTTCTTGTCAGCCAGACCAGCTGATTCAATATTTCAGATTATTGGAGTAACATGCTAAGTACAATACAATTCACAGCTTAAAATTTGGTGCAAAACAGCAAAACATCACTCTGTTTCTATATTCATACATAATGAGATTTAATTTTTTTTTTTAAACAAAGTGTTACTTTAACATTTTAAAGCCATAAGAACTTTCTTTACACCAGGCACTTTTCAGCCTAATTCCAAGTTTGGGACTCAAGCTGTTTATAAACTTTTCTTGAATGTCTGCAAAAGTTTGATAGGATAACCTTATGTATATTTGGATGGGGAGAGGGTGGGGATTTGTTTAGAAACATCAAAAACTAATGATGTGTTAAAATCATCACAATAGCACAATAAAGAAGAAAGAAAGAAAATCTATATTCTCAATCCGTCTTCAGGGTACTGATCCATCCAAAGGCTAAACACACGGCTTTGTGCCATTCTGTTCCGGGATCTGGCTACTTTCTGTCACTGCTCTCTTCCTTCACTGCCCGTCCTTGTGAGTTAATTGTGCTCTGGGCACATACTCTGAAGAGTTGAAATGAAAAGTTCCATTTTAATTGTTTTGGCCCATGAGGTAATTTAATAGTGATCTTGGTAAATCCTAATACACTGTTTTTAACAGGGCAACACCCTAATAAACATACTTTCATGGAGTTTTGTTAAATAAGCCTGCAACAGTATGCTACTTGTTTCTAAAACCATTTTCTATTTTACTTTATACGGATGTGAGAAAATTGCCATTCTAACAATTATAATGAGTTCAAATGTCTACAGTCTCAGAACAAAACCAGATGTAACTCATAGGTAAGTTTTTGTTAAGATCTCTTAAAAATGCCTTGTTCCCTCCTCCTCCACTCCAGCTTCACCCCACAGATTCTTTGTGGTGTAAGCAACTCGAATGTTGTTGATGTTTTGTAAGTATAAAATCCATGCAAGAAAGATGTATTAAATATCTTTTGTGTGGTTACTTGAACAGATTGCTAGCAATATAGTTTTTACAATTACTCATTTACCTCTTTATTATTGCTTCTGCTCTTCTTAACCTAGAGACTGAGAAAAGAAATTAAAAATATACTATCAAAGGATTTCTCAGAAGCCCAGTTCATGCTTGATACAGTTGTCAAAATATTCTACTAAGCTTCCCATTATAGAGGTTTTCATAATACCTACTTTCTTAAAAAAGAATTAAAATGTCAGTAATTTGGACTTAAATAGTTACAGCTTTTGATTTTTATATAACTTTAGATTTTCAGAAGAACGACAAAACCAATACAAAGAAATCTACTAAACCCTTCACCCAGATTCCCTTAATAACATCTTACACAATCATACAGCTATTAAAACAAAGAACATAATTGTTATACACTTATATGAATTAAACTGCAAATACATTTGAATTCCCATCTCTTGTTCCTGGTTCCCATCTAGCATCCCAAATTGTATTTACTTATCATGTCCCATATGTTTTCTTTTTTTTTTAAATTTTTTATTTTTTATAAACATATATTTTTATCCCCAGGAGTACAGGTCTGTGAATCACCAGGTTTACACACTTCACAGCACTCACCAAAGCACATACCCTCCCCATCCCATATGTTTTCTTAATCCATGACAGTCCCTTAGTCTCCCCTTGGCTCTCATGACTTTGACGCTTTTTACTAGTACTGGTCAGTTACTTTATAGAATGCCTGTCAATTTGCATCTGCCAGATATTTCCTCACAATTGTCCTGAGGTTATAAATTACTAGGAAGGTGCATTGGAGGTAATATTCCTTTCTTTCTCCATCATACCCGTGGCCCCATGATGTTGATGTTCAACATGCTCCCATCTTTTCTTGTTTGTTTCTTTGTTTTGAGTGCTTCCTTAATGTCTAGCACCACAAGATACTCCATGCTCATCTTTATCCCTGACCATCCTGAGAATCATCCATGTCTCCAAGAAGTGCTTGGTTTTTTAAAATTTTATTTAAATTCCAGTTAGTTAACATACAATGTAACACTAGTTTCAGGTGTACAGTTTAGTGACTCAACACTTCCAGACACCACCCGCTGCTCATAAGTGTCCTCCTGAATCCCCATTACCTATTTCACCCACACACCCCCCAACCTGTCCTCTGGGAACCATTACTTTGTTCTCTATAGTTAACAGTTTGATTTATTTTATTAAAAAAAGTATATTTTCTCTAATAACTGAGTGTTAAGTATACTCAACTGCTCAGAAGTGTCACTGCTTTTAGTGGCGATCAATGAATAGAGACAGGAAATCTGTGTATGTATATTAATACTTGCATTTGCATCTCTCTTTCTCTATCATTTATCATCTATTACCTATCATTTATCTATCATCTTACACACACACACACATACACACACTCACACAAGCACACACACAATTCATTGCAGCACCACAGGGCTCATTCTAACCTCCCCTTTTATTTTTTATAACTTCTTGAGAAACCTGGCTCTCATTATCACATAGTACTTATGTATTTTTTCAACCATAGTGTGCAAACAAAATAACTTAGGAATTTTATATCATGTGCTAGAACAAGTATATGTGTATAGTTCACATTTTTTTGACAAACGATATGCAGTCAAAATACATGTTCTGAAGTTGCCATAAATTACTCTTTCCCATCCCTTTCAGTGCATTTATATAATTCACTCGTGATATAATTCAGTTATTTGTCAAAATTTATATTCCATCTCTTTACCATGCACTGTTACATTTTTAACATTTACATGCAGTAGTAATTACTCTTTATAATTTAAATATAAATAATATCTATAATATATATTATGTACTATGTACATAATACATATTATGTACTATACACCATATAATATAAAGTATATAATATATATAATATAATTATAGTATATAATATACATTTTGACAAATGCATAAGTCACATATCTAACACCATTTTCTGAAGAGTTCTATCACCTCAAAATATTCTCAAGGTCCCTTTTTGTCTTTAACCCTGCACCATATTTCTCTAAACTATTCTACCATTGTTTTCCTTTTTTTCTTTTTTATTTCTTTATCTTCTCCACAGTTTTATGTGAATGAAGTCATGAATCACGATGTACATAGCTTTTTAATTCTGTTTTTGTTTTAACTTAGCAAATGCACTTAAGATTCATCTGCATTTAGCCTGAATCAATAGTTTATGATTACTGTAACTATTATCTCCTTTGCCAAGGATTTTTAAGATAATTCAAATTTTCACATTGTAATAGTTTAGACTTGATATCACAGTAAAATTTAAAAAAAAATCCAGTATGCTCGAAATGTTTAAATGTGTGGCACTTACTTTGCTGCAAATGTATACAAAGAGAAGTTTCCTTGTTTCCATTTCATATTCTGTCTCAGTTGTTGTTAGCAGAGGGAAAGTTAATAATTAGTAATTAAACTGACATTTAGTAACTTGTATTTAGGAAGTGTAGAACTGAGTGTGAGGACAATTATTTACTGAGATTTTCCTTAGTGTACAAGAACTCTACAGAAATATGTGTATTTTAAGAGTATCCCTGAGGCACCTGGATGACTTAGTTGGTTAAATATCAAACTGTTGATCTTGGCTCAGGTATCAGTCTCAGGGTTGTGAGTTCAAGCCCTGCATTGGGTTCCATGCTAGACATAGAGACTACTTAAAAAAAATAAATAAATAAAATGGAGGCACTTACGTGGCTCAGCCAGTTAAGCATCCAACTCTTGATTCAGGCTCAGTTCATGATTTCAGGGTTGTGAGATTGAGCCCCACATGAGGCTCCATGTGGGGTGTGGACCCTGCTTGGGACCCCAAAGGCTGGATTCAAATTCTTACTTCCAGTGCATGCCACCCATGTAATCTTGTGTCTCAACTTTCTCATCTGTAAGATGGGATGGCAGTAATATCTACATCACAAAGGTTGTTTTGAATATTAAACAAGATGCAAATTTCAAAGTGCTTAGCAGAGTACTTAGCACCTGGTAAGTGTGTAATGAATGTTAAAAATACATATATATCTATTTATCTCCCCCCCAAAATTCCCTCCTCTGAAATGTGTTTACCATATGACTAACCAGAACTAGCTAATAAATTCAGATGTCTACTCAAGGGGGAGGGAGAGGACCTTGCTGAATATCCTCCCCTGTCACATGGTGACGCCTGTTACTCTAGACAATAATTCATGAGAATGTTCTTATTTTATCTAAAATTCCAAAGAATGGGACCATATGAGAAGTTCCTAAATATCCCAGTATTTGCATTTATGTTTATAAATGAGTTATAATGTAGTAACGAGTATAGGTAAACAGAAATAAATAGAAGATAGAACAAGACAAATCTTTTTTTATTATAAATTGGACTTACATTTGTTATTGACAATCATGTTCAATCTTTTGTGGGTTGTAATAATTCTTCCTCTGCGACATCTCTCCTATCTCTTAATGACAAGCAATGAATGCACAAAATAAAAACCAACAACTGCCTCTTAATTAACTATTTATGAAACATTTTCACATTCATTATCTTATTTAGTATCTTAACATACACATTCACACAGACCCACAAACATATTCACACATACAAACCTTGTAAGCTAAGAATGACTATCTTATATTACCTTTCTAAAGGCTTTCCTGAATTTATTATGTTAGTGATACATATAATGTTAGATAGAGAGGTTATTGTAGACTATCTAGAGGAACATTCAAGTCAGGTTGTGGCAGTCAAAGAAGGTTACCTGGGAGAAGAAATGCATAATCTAAATTTTGAAGACCACATAGGAAATAAATAGGTGGTAAAAGAAGGCAAGGCATTTCATTTGCAAGAAACAGCTGCTGTAAGGAAGCAAGGGCAAAAACGAACTATTGGTATTTCATCAAGATCAAAAGCTTTTGCACAGCAAAGGAAACAGTCAACAAAACCAAAAGACAACTGCTAGAATGGGAGAAAATATTTGCAAATGACATATCAGATAAAGGGCTAGTATCCAAAATCTATAAAGAACTTATCAAACTCAACTGCCAAAGAACAAAGAATCCAATCAAGAAATGGGCAGAAGACATGAACAGACATTTCTGCAAAGAAGGCATCCAGATGGCCAATAGACACATGAAAAAGTGCTCCACATCACTCCACATCAGGGAAATACAAATCAAAACCACAATGAGATACCACCTCACACCAGTCAGAATGGCTAATATTAACAAGTCAGGAAATGACAGATGCTGGTGAGGATGTGGAGAAAGGGGAACCCTCCTACACTGTTGGTGGCAATGCAAGCTGGTGCAACCACTCTGGAAAACAGCATGGAGATTCCTCAAAAAGCTGAAAATAAAGCTACCCTATGACCCAGCAATTGCACTACTGGGTATTCACCCTAAAGATACAAAGTAGTGATCTGAAGGGACACATGCTCCTGAATGTTTATAGCAGCAATGTCTACAATAGCCAAACTATGGAAAGAACCTAGATGCCCATCAACAGTTGAATGGATCAAGAAGATGTGGTATATATACACAATGGAATACTATGCAGCCATCAAAAGAAATGAAATCTTGCCATTTGTGACAATGTGGATGGAATGAGAGGGTATCATGCTTAGTGAAATAAGTTAATTGGAGAAAGACAACTATCATATGATCTCCCTGATACGAGGAAGTGGAGATGCAATGTGGTGGGTTTGGGGGTAGGAAAAGAATAAATGAAAGAAGATGGGATAGGGAGGGAGACAAACCATAATAGACTCTTAATCTCACAAAACAAACTGAGGCTGGCCGGGAGGAGGGGGATAGGAAGAGGGGGGTGGGTTATGGACATTGGGGAGGGTATGTGCTATGGTGAGTGCTGTGAAATGCATAAAGCTGGCAATTCACAGACCTGTACCCCTGGAAATAAAAATACATTATATGTTTATTAAAAACTTAAAAATTAATTAAAAAAATAAGAAACAGCTGCTGTAAAACACAAAAGCATGGTTCACATGAGAGATTTTGGAACTGCAAAGTGGTTTGGTTAACCAAAGAGAAGGATAGTCATGGTATAGTGAGAGCCTATGTTGGAAAGGTAGTAAGAAACTAGATAACAAAACTTAAAATAAATGTCAAAGCTTTAACCTTAAACTTTGGAGAGGTATGTGCAAATGTCAAGCCTGGGAATAACATGGTCATAGTTTTAGAAATATCATTTTGAAAATAATGTAGAGGGTTGATTAGTCATGGGTTATAGGAGGAGATAAGACCAAGCAGCCAGATAAAAGGCCATTGCAGTGCTGCAGATTTAAGCAATGAGTGTCTTCATCCAGGAACTATTTGTGAGGCTGTAATGAACTGAGGAGAGCAAAGCAGCTTGACTTAGAGGTATGGATAGAGGTGAGGATTTAAAAATCCATGAATTTAGGAAAGCATGGATGTCTCTGGTGTGGTCTTGTAAGTATACGGGTATCTCACACATGCACACACTGATAAAAGAGAAAGCAAAGGCAAAAATATATATAACACATTTTATTTGGACTGTTTTGAATTTCACAAAGATATTTGGTGGAAATTTGAACATATTGGTCAAGGGCTGAGCACAGAGGTGTGAGGTGGAAATAAAAAGTTGACATTCATTAACATATGCATAAAATATGGAGCAAAACATTCAAATGAGTTTACTTAGGTAACTGTCCTAGAGGGACAGGGCACTGTAGGTGAAGGTGCATATGAGGAACAAAGAAAGGGAAGACCAGGTAGGAGCAGAAAATAAAGGCGGGGGGTGGGGTGTGTGTGTGGAAAAAGAACAAGAGAGAGTAGCAGCAGCAGCAGCAGCCTGGATACCAAAGAGGAAAAGAGTTATAGGAAGAAGAAAGGGCTGAACTTTATAAGTTGCCGATAATTTCAGTCAGAAAGAACGAAAGAATATTCATTGTGTTGACACTATGAAGTCACTGAACAAATTTCAAAGAGCATTTATTGACCAGTGGCTGGTATCATGGACTGCATTGTGACCCAGACATTTGTATGTTGAAGTTCTAATCTCCAGGACCTCAAAATCATCTCCAAAATAATCCCCAGTACCTCAAACATCAAAAAATGGTGTAATTACCATTAGAAAGGTAATTAAGGTTAAATACAGTGTTTAGGGTGGGCCCTAAACATATCTGACTGGTGTCTGTATAAGAAGAGGATATTTGGATCCTCAGAGAGACACTATTAAGAGTCTGCAAACAGGAAAAACCATGCAAGGACACAGCAAGAAAACAGCCCTCTAAAGCCAAGGAGAGACCTCGGAAGAAACCAAACCTGCCAAACACGATCTCAGACTTCGAGCCTCAAAACTATGAGGAAATAAATTTGTGTCATTTATGCCATCGAATCTGTGGTCCTTTTTTATGGCAGTCGTAGAAACTAGTACAGCTGGGAAGAAAAGTCGTTTTACCAAATTGGAGGGTAGAAAGAGGAAACAATAAACGTGAATGTCTCTTATAAGCCTTATAGCTAAAGGGATGAACTAGGGGAGAGAAATTTGCAGTAAGGAAAAGCTTGAAGTTTAGTTGGTTTTGTTTAGTTTAAGCTAGGAGACAAACTGACATGTTCATAAACTAAGGGAAAGAAGAGGAGGAATCTTTCAGGAATAAAGAAATTATTTAGGCCAAGTCTCTAAGGAAACTCAACAAGAGGGAGATCACTCACTCATTTACTCATTTTGGAACAGCATATTAGTGAGTATTAGTGTCACGTAGATAGCACTAGGAGTCATGGTGGGGCTACAAAGATGATTATGGAAGACATAAATAATTTCCTTCAAAGAGCTTGCTTTATCAGAGAGAAAACACATCAGCAGTGTATTACAGAGAAGTATAGAGCGTACTAGGGTAGAATGCAAGTAACCATATGGAAGAAGTATCTACCTGAGCTAATTGTAGTCTGGGCATTTGCTTGGAGCATGACCTGACTCTTCAACGACAAAAGGAATTATTTAGTAAAAGAAGGAAGGATGTGGTTAATAAGAAAATGACAAGACAGGTTGAGGAGTCTTTTCAAAAGCAGGGCGGCAAAAAATAGCATAGAATAATACTGTTAAGGAGATACACTCATCTTTAATTGACATTGACTGATCTCCTTATACACTAACTAGGATGTATATAGATTAGCTGAACTAATAGGTGTGTGTATGTGTGAACTTAATAACTATGCTGTAATTTTATAACAACTTAATTTGTTGCAGAGCAAAACAGCACAAACAAGATCCATGTTACATTAGGTCCAGAGCATTTAGTTGCTGGGTTATCACAAAAGTATTCATTTCCTGTTGTTTCTGAGATACAAAACTTAGTGGCTTTAAAAATGCAAATTCATTATTTTATAGTTGTGCAGGTCAGAAGCCTGAAATGGGCTTAAAGGACTAAAATCAATGGTAATCAGGATTGCAGTCCTTTCTGGAGGCTTTAGGAAGAAGCCATTACTTCAACTTTTCCAGTGTCTAGAGACTGCCCAAATTTCTTGGCTCATGACCCTCTTTCATCTTCAAAGCCAGCAGTGGCCTATCAAGTCTTTCACACTGCATTACGCTGATAGTAGCCCTTCTGACTCCTTCCAAATTTAAAGACTTTTCTGATTACATTGAACCCACCTGGATTGTCTGGGAAATCTTCCTAAAGTTGCTGAATGGCAACTTTAATTCCATCTTTACCTTAATCCTGGTGGTCATGTAAACAAAAAAAACAAAACAAAACAAAAAACCCCAAAACAACAACAACAAAAAAACCAACAACAATAAAATACTCAAAGATTCTAAAAAATAAAATAAAATTTAAATTAAAAATTAAAAAGAAAAAAGTTTCCAGAAAGTAAGGACATCTTTGGAAAGCAGCTATTCTCACCACAATGCAACCAATGGTCCTGGAATGTGGATATTTCTGGGAGACCATTACTCTGCCCACCATAATTTACAGTCTGGTCTCCAAAGATTTGCAAGCAATCCACATGCAAAATGTATGCATTTTATTTTGCCATTCCCCCCAAACCTCAATAAATTATAAGTCAACTCAGAGTTTTAAATCTCATCTACTTCTTATCAACTTTGCTGCCGTTGACTCTTGAATGACTTGGGTTTGAACTGCATACATCCACTTAGATTTTTTTTTTCTATAAATACAGATCAGTACAATAAATGTCTTTTCTCTTCCTTATGGTTCCCTTAAGAACATTTTGTTTTTTCTAACTTACTTTATTTATTTTTTTTTCAAGATTTTATTTATTTATTTGACAGAGAGAAATCACAAGTAGATGGAGAGGTAGGCAGAGAGAGAGAGAGAGAGAGAGGGAAGCAGGCTCCTCCCTGCTGAGCAGAGAGGCCCGATGCGGGACTCGATCCCAGGACCCTGAGATCATAACCTGAGCCGAAGGCAGCGGCTTAACCCACTGAGCCACCCAGGCGCCCCTCTAACTTACTTTATTATAAGAATAGAATTCTGGTCAATGGTAGGCCACTAGTTTTTGGAGAGTCTGAAGTATTATATGAAGTTTCGGCTGTGTGTGTGTGTGTGTGTGTGTGTGTGTGTGTGGCAATGGCAGGGGGGAGGTTGGTACTTCTAGCCCCTGTGTTGTTCAAGGGTCAGTTGTATATAGAGTAAACATTACAAGGGAAAAAAAAGAGGAAGTATGGGACTACTTGCAACTAAATGACAAGTTTTGATGAATTTCAAGGACACATTTAGTTCGGATCTCAAAACTGGTGTTAAGAACAAGTCCATAAGTGGAGGCAGAAAAGACTGGAAAAGGGAAAGGAGAAATAAAGCCTACTAGTATCCCCTAAGGACATGTTTCCTTTAATATGGCCATTTTTATGATGGGATTACTTTGAAAATGATCATTCTAATAAATTCCTAGATTAATGTTGGATATAGGTGGCCATTTCCCATCATGAATGGTGTCACAACAATGGTGTGCACCTTTATAGAAATGGAATAGAATAACTCTAGGTTATGGGCTGTACACATAGAATTCTATCACAGCAAGAATTTGCATCAGTCTCACAATATCACTCTACCCAGGAAGTGGCCTGATCAAATATTTCCCATCAAGCTTTTCTCAGAGTTTTTATTTTTGCATCATTGTTTGTTATACTTATGAGTCTATGGCATTCAGTTATATACTCTGCTGCCAGTTCAGTTATAGTTACATTTTTAAAGTGCCTACCATTTGTGAAAGGATATTTTGAGGTAATAACCAAAAAATGAATGCTATTTAAAATAATACTGCTTGGCTATAGAAGGAGATTGATTACCTGACAAGGATTTCAGATATTGCCTAGGTGAACAGATAGATCATTAAGGAAAAATCAAAACAAAACAAAAACCTTCAATCGGATATTCTTTACTGTTTTGTTGAAGATTTGTTGACCGTAGAGCCGTGCGTCCATTTCTGCAGTTTCTACTTTGTTCCATTCATCTATGTATCTGTTTTGTGCCAATAAACAATAAAGAACATCTGATGGAAACAAGACAGTCTCTTCAACAAGTGATATTGTGAAAACTGGAAAACAGCATGGAAAAGAATGAAACTGGACACAATACACAGCACACAGTACACAATAATAAATTCAAAATAATTGAAATACATAAATGTGAGATAGGAAATCTTCAAAATCCTAGAGGAGAATGTCTTTGACATTGACTATAGCATCTTTGTACTAGAAACATTTCTGGAGGCAAGGGCTTTGACATTGGCTATAGCATCTTTGTACTAGAAACATTTCTGGAGGCAAGGGATACAAAAGCAAAAATGAAGAACTGGGACTTTGAGATAGAAAGCTCTGCACAGTGAAGGAAACCATCAACAAAACTAAAAGGCAACCAATGGAATGGGAGAAGGTATTTTCAAAGTTTGTATCTGATAAAAGGTTAGTATCCAAAATATATATAGAACTTATAAAACTCAACACCCCAAAATCAAATAATTCAGTTAAGAAATGGGCAGGAGACATGAATAGACATTTTTCTGAAGAAGACATCCAGATGGCTAACAGATACATTGAAAGATACTCAATATCACTCATCATGAGGAAAATAAAAATCAAAACCACGAGGAGATATCACCTCACACCAGTCAGAATAGCTAAAATTAGCAACTCAGGAAACAATAAATGTTGGCAGGCATGTGGAGAAAGGGGACCCTCTTACAAAGTTAGTGGGAATGTAAACCAGTGCAGCTACTCTAAGGAATAGTATGGAGTTTCCTCAAAGAGCTGAAAACCGAACTACCCTATGATTCAGCAATTGCACGACTAGGTACAAAAATACTGATTCAAAGGGATACCTGCTCCCCAGTGTTTATAGCAGCATTATCAACAATGTTTGGATTCTTCTACAAAGCAGATTTGTCTCTACATTTTATTAACTTATTCAGGTAAGTTTTGATATCCAGAGGAACTCAGGTATTTATTTTATACCTTGGACTATGGTCTGATTTTTTTTTTTTTCCCAATTGTTTCAGCTTTGGACACGGGGAACACTTTCATTAGGTTCCTCTGTCCTTTTGTCATATCTCCATCAATGTGGGCTTTCCTTTCTTTTCTTTTCATTTTATTTTTTTTCCTTCCTTTCGTTCTGTCTTTCTTCACACTTCCTGGCATTATAAGATACAGTTCCAGACTCAGATTTATTTTATGTAAAGGCATATTACTAAATAGAAGAATGGTACTCACTTTATGGTTCTATTTTTGGAAAATTAATAGAAATTATATATATATATATATATATATAAAACTGTTACATATCAAATATTAGCAGTAGTTACGCTCTCTCTGAGTAATGGGAGTATCATTGATTTTCTTTTACTTTTTTTTTAAGATTTTATTTATTTATTTGGCAGAGAGAGAGAGGGAGAGATCACAAGTAGTCAGAGAGGCAGGCAGAGAGAGATAGGAGGAAGCAGGCTCCCTGCCAAGCAGAGAGCTTGATGTGGGGCTCAATCCCAGGACCCTGACATCACGACCTGAGCCGAAAGCAGAGGCTTAACCCATTGAGCCACCCAGGTGCCCCATTATTGATTTTCTTTCCTATTTTTGCATATCTGTTTATTTTTTATTATCATATGTTTAAAAATCAATAGTTTTGGATGATCAAAAAGGGAATAAAAATAGGCTGAAGGCAATAATTCCTTTTTTTGTAAAGGAATGAAGCATGCGTCTCCTGGATGGTCAGGACATGGAGCCAGATTTGAAGAGTTGCAGCTGCCCTCTACTGGTCAACACTGCAGACCCTCTTAGAGACAAGGGCCAGTGTGCTTTAAGAAAGCAAGCCTGTCACTTTCTGGATAATGACAGTTCAGATACTTCAGGAGTTAAAAAAAAAAAAAAAAAACATTTGAGCTTCTGCTACAGAACCCATAGCAGACTGAGCAGAGCTAGATATTTGAGGGGTCACAATGTGAACTTAAGAATCACCTCCCGTCAATGTGAAGTTCACGCTGTGGACTGTGAGCAGAAATGGATATGTGTGAGAACGGGCCCAGAAAAATATCATATGTGCTGACTCGCCAATATCATACCTCCTGAGTCTGATCTAAAGAAAATATCTCCTTGGTTGAGAATATTTGGTCCATGACCTCTCTGCTGAGAACGTGATCATGTCTGTTACAGAGTTTACATAAATAATGTTAAGTCTTTTCATTGGAAAAATACAAAGGGAGAAAAAAAATCTATTTTATGTGCTACTCAATGAAGTTTAAACTGTCTAGTGTGAACTTGTGATGGAGGTCAGAAGTTTAATAAGTGACTTAGCCAAGAGAGAAATTCATGTCCTCAGTAAATAATTATTGAGCACATATTCTCCTATGGCCTAGATGCTGCTCAAAGGAGCTGCTTGAAATACACAGCAAACACCAAAAATCTCTCGGCTCCTGTTGTGTGCAGTGATGAATAAGGACAGACAACTGACAATAAACATGGTAGGTAGTGATTCTCTTGGTAGGCAAAATGAAAACTGCAGTAGACCGAGGGTGTTAGGGAGGGTCAGCGTGAGGGTGAGGGTGAGGACAGTTCCTGTATTAAATAGAGGAATCGATATTGGTCTCTTTGAGAAGGTGAGGGTTGAGTGAATACGACCAGATGAATGAGTGACAGGATGAATGGGTGGGTGAGTGAATGAATGAAGCAAGAAATTTTAATTTTTTTGATTGTCATCTTTTTTTTTTATAAAAAACTTCACTTAATTATAATGGTTCCTTAAATTCAATGCAGACCTCTCATTTTTATTTGTTTTTCAGTGCAGCCCTTTACTATGAGGCTTCTAAGGATTTTCGCCTCCAAAAGTTCCAACCTCAGCTTAGTTCTCCAGCTACACGTTCACCACCAGCCTCTGTTTATTCTGTGCCAGTTAGGCTGCGTTCATTTCTTTAATCCTCAAGCTCATTCCCACCTCTAAATCTGAACATTCTCTATTTCCTTGGTCTGGATTCCTCCTCTCCCCACTATTAACCCCTCTGCCCTATATCCATATTTCAATTCGCAATTTAAATGCCATTCCCTCAAATACACTCTTCCTTGATCCCCCAGATTCCCCAAATGAATACCTCCCAGTATTCTCCTAATTCTTATCACAATTATTCTGGAATACAGATTGGTTGAATGTTGGCCTCCCTCCACCCCCTAGCCATCCTTCACTGCTGGGCTGCACGGTGCCTGATTATCTTCATTGTAGATGTTCTTCCTAACGCCTAATATATATGTTTTTTAAAGATTTTATTTATTTACTTGACAGACAGAGATCACAAGCAGGCAGAGAGGCAGGCAGAGAGAGAGGGGAGGGGAAGCAGGCTCCCTGCTGAGCAGAGAGCCCGATGTGGGGCTCGATCCCAGGACCCTAGGATCCTGACCTGAGCCAAAGGCAGAGGCTTTGACCCACTGAGCCACCCATGCCTAATATATTTTGTCCATAATAGTTGCTTAATAAAAATCTGTTAAACAAATGAATGAATGAAGCTCTTGGCAGCTTTTCTTTTTTCTTACATAGGTAATCTTGGTTACCTGAACTATTAGGAAGAAACTCTTACAAGGTATCCTTTAAGAATATAAAATTTTCCAGTGCCTTCCCTTTTATCAGCCAAATTTAAATCCTGGAGGCAAGAAGTCAGACATGACAGAGACAGAGATACCTGAATCAAGAAGTTTGTCTGTAGTCTCTTGAAAAGTTGTATTTAAATGTGTTCTGTACTTTACATCATGAACAGTGATGTGATTGTAAGAAAAGAAAAGGTGGATATTTTGATTATGGTTAGTTTGGTATCAGTCTCAAAGCCAAAGAAAGAAACAAAGAAATCAGTGGAGAGAATCCCAGGACAGCTCATCTGTGTTGCCAGAAGAGGCAACTTTCCTAAATTACTTTGAAACCTCACCACAGACCACTCAATGAAAGGATAAGTACTTAGGCTGTTTCACAGAAAATTCATTTAAAGGAGCATATTTTTAGGACAATTGTTCTCAATGCTAACTACACTTTGGACTCACTAGAATAATTTTTATAAAATGCATATGATCTTAAACCGATTGCAACAGAATCTTTAGGGGCAAGACCTTGGCATTGATACGTACTTTTAAATTCACTAGGTATTTCTAATATAAAGCCTATTTTGAGGGTCATTAATTTAAGTAAAGATAACTTAATCTACTAATATATAAAAATATCTATGTGGGTAATATATACATATATTAATTTAGCTTAAATGAAAAATAGAAATATAATAAAACTATAAAATAATATTATACATAGAAAATTGAAATAGTAAGTATAATTCTATGTAATTATAAATATAAAAATGTAAAAATAATATTATACAATATAATAATTATTTATAAATGAATAAAAATGTACATTAAATTAAACTAAGTGTCAGATTCTTTCTAGTTTGCCTGGTCAGAAAAAGAGATTTTTGATAAGGGTAGAGAGGACTTTAGTTGGAAGAAAAGTTCTGAAACACCCTATCTCAGTTGGGTAATGAATGGCTGAGAAGGGTTGAAAGGACTTCTAAGAAGTTAGAAATCAAAACCAGGATGGGAGAAAACATGGATAAGATGGTTATAAAAAACAAAACAAAAACAAACAAACAAACAAACTTGAAAATAGAGTTAACAAAGGGTGTTTGAACATTCTCCAACTGCATCTAGGTACGCTCTCAACTCTAGAAGGAACGGGGATTAAAAGGACCAGTGGGGATTAAAAGGACCCCTGTATTCTGGGGAATACAGTCCCCAGATGCTCTGAAAAAGCAGGGACTAAAATGTATGAGAATCTGTTTGGAAGAAGCAGTCCCTGGGGTCAAGATCATCAAGTGCAAAGTTATTAAATTTCTCATGAACGGAAGTGACTTTGAACCATTTGTGGAGAATAGGAATGGAAATAAGCACGCAAGATTGGGAAACTTGTTTTGGTAAATCTCTGCTTGACTTAATGTATATTCTTCAGAGAGATGTTCATCAGTTTAGTTGACTTCATCAAGTGTTTGACTTTCACCTTAATATATATTGCTTATTCCTAATCTAGATTCTGACCAAAACTTATTTCCAAAAGGACCTTTCTATTACTTAAGTCCAAAGTGTTTAAACATTGTTTCAGCCTTGAAGCATCCTGTATGTTTTCCGTATCAGTAATTACAAGGAGGCAAAGAGAATTAAGAACTTACTCAGTACATGAGGAACAAAGATGGCAATGCATCTTTCATATTCAGGCTATAAACCTGAATTTGAGATTGTCTAACCGCACTGCATAACCAGTCATTTAGATGAATAAGATTCAGTTCTGTTGTACTTGGCAATATTGGGAGCATCCACACAGCTCTTAATCTTGAGCAAATACTTTGGTGGATAACAAATGACTTGTTCCTCATGTCCGTTCAACGAAGTTAAATCCAAGTTTGGCTTTATAACTGCAATTGGGGATACGGCATGGCAATTTCTCCCTGATATCTTCTGTTATTAAATGTTGTGTATAAAAGGAACATATATTGGAAAGGAGAAATGAACATGATAATCTAATTTTACGTAAGTCAGACTTTCTAGTTTGCCCATAAGCATCTGGCTGTGGAGGTCAGACCACTACAAAGCCTGTCAAAAAAATGCTTCTACTATGAGAAAGAGCAGTGCTGTGTGATTTAGATCACAAATGGTGTTTCTTCCCCTTATTTAAGACTAGCTTTCTTTAAAACTGGGGAATCGACCAGTTATACTAGAAGTATTCATTTTGATAGTGGAATTTTAAAATGAACCAGAACTTGGAAAAGAGGCTAATGGTAATTTGAATTCTAGAGAAAATAATTTTCAAGACATTTATTTTCTGCAAATCTCTGCCCATTTCTGAACTTATTATTATTATCTTTTTTGGCAGAGATGATGGAAAAGAGAGTGGAAAAATTGTGTGTGTGTGTCTGTGTGTATGTGAGTATGTGTGTGTAATCGGTGAAAGCTCAGATGATATAAATATTGTAATTGGTGACATCCAGGGATGCTTGAAAGTTTAGGAGCCTTGCTAGGCCAGACAGCAGGTAGTTCAAGCCATGGATGTTGAGTTACAGAGAACATGACGACAGAGTACTATATCTCACCTTTCAAAAGTTTGTCCTTAAAGGAGATCTTGCTGAAAGAATTGTAAGAAAGCCCAACATCTGGGTGTATGAGAATCAGTGTTTAGGAAATACATGAGGATTTCATTCTAGCGCTTCAACCCTGACCAAAAGTGTTAAAGATTTCTGTTAACTGTTGATTAGAAAAAGACTAAAGCATTGCACAAACTCAAGGCCATCATTAGAATTTAATCTTGCCTAATTCTGTATGAGAGACTTTTCGGGTTTTGTGTCCTGGGTTCCTGAGACTTGATGATTCACTAGAAGAAATAACAGTACTCAGAAATTGTTATACTTGTGGTTATGATTTATTATAAAGAAAGGATAGGGAGTAAAATCAGCAAAGGGAAAAGTCACAGACTGAAGTTAAGCAGAAATCACAGGAAAGCTTTTATTGACTGAGTTTACATCCCCAATTTAATACATATTCCAAATAATCTTAGATAATCTACTTAAATTCTTTCTGCCCCAACTGTTTCATTAGTAAACTGTAAGCAATAATGGTACACACCTCACAGGGCTTTTTTTTTTTAATTTTTAAAAGATTTTTACTTATTCATTTGACAGAGAGAGGGATCACAAGTAGCAGACAGATGGGCAGAGAGAGGGAAAGCAGGCTCCCTGCTGAGCAGAGAGCCCAATGTGGGACTCGATCCCAGGACCCTGAGATCATGACCTGAGCTGAAGGCAGAAGCTTAACCCACTGAGCCACCCAGGCATCCCTCATGGGGCTTTTATAAGGAGTAAATATTCTGGTATATATAAATCATTGTAATAATAATGTAATAATATAATACATGAAATCAGAATGCACTGGAGGAAAAAAAATGATATTGTAGGATGTACAGTCTACACTGAAGGCCTTTAAGTCTTAAACTCAGTTGATGTGTGAAGAATTTTAACACTGTTCAATACAATTCAAGAAGAATCTCAAATATTAAGAGTCTTTTATTCCAAACACTGTCCCACCTGCTTTTGGGTAAGAGGTCTGAACACCAATGGTTCCTTAGTGGCTGACCACTGTTGCCAAGCATCTTACTTTGCCTACTTCACTACGACTTCATTTTCTTTCCACCACACCTGACCACTTAAGGTCATGAGCCTCCACCTATAGCTTCAGAGGATGACAATAATATTTACTTATCTGAATGTCTTCTTTTAACAATCAACTCAGCTATTTTATGCCTTTAAAACATTGTTGGCTTCAAGTAACAAATTATTTTAAATATTTTATTTATTTGAGAGACAGACTGTGACAGAAAGCACAAGTGGGGAGGAGGGAGAAAAGCAGGATCCCTGCTGAGCAGGGAGCCCAGTGAGGGGCTCCATCCCAGGATCCTAGGATCATGACCTGAGCCAAAGACAGATGCTTAATTGACTGAGCTATTCAGGTGCCCCTCGAGTAACAAAATTATTACCAGAATTCTGCTCAAGAAGAAACTATCTTTGAAACCAATTTAACTTATTAAACTGGAATAGCTCATCATTGGCAATACACAGAATAAATTAATTTGTTTATATTATCTTCCTGTTAAAATCACCTCTAAAATTACTTTCCTGGGGAAGCTTTTCAAACTATTCTGCCTGGGGCAAAATGCCCCTTTGGAAATACAGTTTCAGGATAAGTTATAGGACCCAAAGTGTCCCTGAGGAAAGTGCAGAGTCTGGAAGATGAGAATTTATATCTACCAGAGGTGGAAATCAGGAAGGAAGAAGAAAAAAAGAAAAAAGGGAAAAGACTAAATGGACATAAAGTCTGTGTAGTGTGGAGGTGGTGGTCCCAGGAGATATTCAAGATCAAAGGGAATGTGGGCATGGATGCTAGAAGTCACTGCTATAAACTAAATGTTTGGTCTCCCTCCCACCCCCGCAAATTCATATGTTGAAACCCTAATTTCCAGTGTGATGATATTTTGAGATGGGGCCTTTGAGAGGTAATGAGAGGGGAGCCCTCATGATAGATGAGTGACTAAAACATAAGAAAAGGAAGTAGAGAGCTTGTTTCCTCAAATTCTCTCTCCCTGCCACAAGAGGATATACCGAGAAGGTCACCATCTGTGACCCAGGAGAAGGGCTCTCATCAAAAACCCAACCATTTTGGCACCTGATCGTAGACATCCAGACTCCAGAACCATCATCAATAAGTGTTGTTTAATTCACCCAGTCTACAAAAATTTGTGGTAGTAGCCCAGATCGGCTATGACAGATGCTCTCTGATTGAAGCAGCCTCTTTCTGTACTATAGGGAAGAAGTTTCTTATTGCATAAGGCACCCAGTTGCAGGATCAAGTAAACAGTACACATATTCATTAAAAGTGATTGCCTGGGCTGAGTTGGTCCTTAGACCTGCTGGACCAATTTTGGTTCATAGAACATGAATCTGGAGAATTATCTTATTCATTTCTTTAAGAATAGTGTAGTTGACTAAAAGTTGGCCCCTATTTATCACCATTGACATATGATATTTTCTAAGGTATTTTCTCATTCCCAATTGTTTTCCCTTGGCCTCTGCTGCTTGTTAAAGATATAAGAGCTACATCAGTTCCCAAGCCTCATCTCATGACACCACTGTTCAACCTCCCTGTGGAATGGCCTAGACAACATCATGGTCTTTTTCTTACCGACTGTGATAGAAGCTATATCGAGTCCAGTGCCCAGTACAAAGCTTCACAAATCCAGGGTGAAATTTGCCTTCATTAGGATTAGGTAACGTAATGCAACAGTGGTACGGATTTCAAACTGTTGGGATAAAATTAGCTTAATAAAAATCAGGAGAAATGGAAGAACCAACATATTATTTCCTCACATTTACTCACCATCTGAACCCCCATCTACCTCAAGAAGTCATCTTCAGGAAAATATTTCTATTAGCCTCTCCACAGACATCCCACCTCATCCAGGAACCAGCTGTGTTTTTTTTTTGTGTGTGTGTGTGTCCAGCTTAGTAAGGGGCCACATTGAATGAGAGTACCCCCCCTCCACAACCTGATGACCTGGTATCGCAAACCCTTCCTAAAATGTTACTACATAAACTTTGCTTTGGTTCTATTTTTTGGGGGGAAGCTTTGACTCATCATCTTTCTACCACAACCCAGACACAGATGGCTTGCCAAGTACTTTGTTTATTTCATTGATGTCAGCAAGAGCAGATGTTCATGTCCAGCTATGTTGATTCCTTCCTTTAGTCTATCTTGGAAGAAGCTAAGAATTTCTGTTCTTGAGCCTCTCTTTCAATTTGGGACACACATCAAGATGCAGCTGTTGAACTCGTAGATGCACTTCTGTGAGCCTGCCAGATGGTGCATTCCATTCTACAAGAATTCTTGGGATGTGTAGTCCACACACCAGCCAAAAGCATAGCTTAGTATCCCTACAGTGGTGTAGGATGGCATGAATTTAAGCATCTATTTTATTTTTCCTAAGAGTCATGTATTTTATTTTTCATGATCAAATTTCAAATCATTCCAAGGGTACTAGAAACAGGAAGTAGTACCTTTATATAGTCCATGCCAGAGATAGATGTTGGCTTTCCACAAAGACTTGGAGCTATAAAAAGGGAGCCTGAGGGTTCTGATGAATTGACTCTGAGTAACTGAGAGGAGAAGCATTAATAACATATTGAAGATTTGGAGTGTCTCTGAAAGTTTCAAGTCCACTGGGAACCTCATGTGAACTCATTTGGAAAAAAAAAAAAAAATCTTTTCAAATATATTTAGTCAAGGACCTTGAAGGAAATCATCCTGGACTTATTGTGAGCCCTAAATCCAAAGACTCATGTCCTTATAAGAACAGGAAAGGTCACAGAATCATAGAGAGGGCCATGTGAAGAAGGAGGCAGAGATTGAAGATATGCTGCCACAAGCCAAGGAATGTCAGGATCCACCAGACTTTGGAGGAGGCAAAAAAGAATTCTCCCTTAGAGCCTTTGGAAGGAGCATAGTCAGGCCAACATGCTGATTTCAGATTTCTGGATGCTAGAACTATGAAAGGAATAAACTTCTATTCTTTTCTTTTCTTTTTTAAAGATTTTATTTATTTATTTGATAGACAGAGATCACAAGTAGGCAGAGAAGCAGGCAGAGAGAGAGGGAAAAAGGCTCCCTGCTGAGCAGAGAGCCTGATGCAGGGCTTGATCCCAGGACTCTGAGATCATGACCTGAGCTGAAGGCAGAGGCTTTAACCCACTAAGCCACCCAGGGACCTCTAAACTTTTATTCTTCTAAACCACTCACTTGGGGTGCCTTGGTGGCTCAGTTGTTAAGCAGCTGCCTTTGGCTCAGGTCATGATCCCAGGGTCCTGGGATTGAGCCCTGCCTTGGGCTCCTTGCTCAGTGAGAATACAGCTTCTCCTTCTCCCACTCCCCATACTTTTGTTCCCTCTCTTCCTCTCTCTCTCTCTCTGGGTCAAATAAATAAAATCTTTAAAAAAATTGATAAACCACTCATTTGATGTACTTTATTATGGTGGTCTTAAGAAACAGATACAAAACATAATGGGAGATAACAAAGCAGCTACAGCCAATAGTGATTGGCTAAGAGAAATGAAAGTAAAAACGATCACAGAGAATGTACCCAAAAGAGCAAGATACTTGATGCCAGGTCATATCTCTACCTCATTCCACAGTGATCCCTACCTACTAGAAAGCTACTAGCAGTCCCTCCATCTGGGTTTGTAGGTCACATACCTGCTCAAGATGTTTTCAAAGAACAGAATATTTCTTTGTGCTAAGTACAGTTGACCTTTGAACAACAGAGGTTTGAACTGCACAGGTCCATTTTACACATATTTCTCTTTATAAATATAGTACAACACAGAAAATGTATTATCTTGTCATACTTTTCTTAATGACATTTTCTTATTTCTAGCTTTCTTGGTTTCAAAGTATACTATATATATAACTTACATGATATAGGATATAATACAATATATAATGCATATAACATGCAAAATATGTGTTAATCAACTATTTGTTATTGGTAAGGCTTTTGGGCAACAGGAGGCTATTGGTTGTTAAATTTTGGAGAAGTCAAAAGTCGCACATGGATTTTCAACTGCATGAAAGGTTTGTGTCCCTAACCTCGAGGGTTAACATTATTAAATTATGTAAAATAATGGAAATGAGATCTATATGTTATTTCATGTCACAGGTACGAGTCTTGAAATTAATGTTTTAAATAATGATCCTCCTATCACTCTACTAGAATTTTAAATCACTGTATTGCTCACAACTAGTTAAAAATAAAGAAACTAGAATTCCAGAGATATCACAAAATTTTTGTCATGATTGCTTTTGATTATTTGACATCATTGAGTAATAAACAACTTAAATTTTTTCTTTCAACCATTTCCTTACACCACACACGAAAATAGACTCAAAATGGATGAAGGACCTCAATGTGCGAAACGAATCCATCAAAATCCTTGAGGAGAACACAGGCAGCAACCTCTTCGACCTCAGCCGCAGCAACATCTTCCTAGGAACAATGCAAAAGGCAAGGGAAGCAAGAGCAAAAATGAACTATTGGGATTTTATCAAGATCAAAAGCTTTTGCACAGCAAAGGAAACAGTTAACAAAATCAAAAGACAACTGACAGAATGGGAGAAGATATTTGCAAACGACATATCAGATAAAGGACTAGTGTCCAGAATCTATAAAGAACTTAGCAAACTCAACACCCAAAGAACAAATAATCCAATCAAGAAATGGGCAGAGGACATGAACAGACATTTCTGCAAAGAAGACATCCAGATGGCCAACAGACACATGAAAAAGTGCTCCACATCACTCAGCATCAGGGAAATACAAATCAAAACCACAATGAGATATCACCTCACACCAGTCAGAATGGCTAAAATCAACAAGTCAGGAAATGACAGATGCTGGCGAGGATGCGGAGAAAGGGGAACCCTCCTACACTGTTGGTGGGAATGCAAGCTGGTGCAGCCACTCTGGAAAACAGCATGGAGGTTCCTCAAAATGTTGAAAATAGAACTGCCCTATGACCCAGCAATTGCACTATTGGGTATTTACCCTAAAGATACAAACGTAGTGATCCAAAGGGGCACGTGCACCCGAATGTTATAGCAGCAATGTCCACAATAGCCAAACTATGGAAAGAACCTAGATGCCCATCAACAGATGAATGGATCAAGAAGAGGTGGTATATATACAAAATGGAATACTATGCAGCCATCAAAAGAAATGAAATCTTGCCATTTGCGATGACGTGGATGGAACTAGAGCATATCATGCTTAGTGAAATAAGTCAAGTGGAGAAAGACAACTATCATATGATCTCCCTGATATGAGGAAGTGGTGATGCAACATGGGGGCTTAAGTGGGTAGAAGAAGAATCAATGAAACAAGATGGAATTGGGAGGGAGACAAACCATAAGTGACTCTTAATCTCACAAAACAAACTGAGGGTTGCTGGGGGGAGGGGGGTTGGGAGAAGGTGGTGGGATTATGGACATTGGGGAGGGTATGTGCTTTGGTGAGTGCTGTGAAGTGTGTAAACCTGGTGATTCACAGACCTGTACCCCTGGGGATAAAAATATATGTTTATGAAAAATAAAAAATTAAAAATTTTTTTTTTCTTTCATGTGATTAAAAAAAAACTTACCAAAATTGATAGATTGAAGGATATAACATTATTTGTGAGAGAGCTACTAGCAAATCAAATTTTGTTTCATTTCAAGAATTATAGGTACAAGAATTAAAGTTTGAAACCAGTGTTTAAGACTAAAGCTAATATACTGGTCATATTTGGTCTGGTCTTTAAGAAATGTTCTAGTTTTAAAATTGTCCTTTCTTTAACAGATTCTACAATCAGTTAAAGCAATTTATGATTGCTTTTTACTTCTTTTCTATAATTCTGTCTTCCCCAGTATAAGAAATATTATAAATATAGAATAAATTTATCATTTGGAAATCTTGCATTCTACTTTTGATTTACTCTGTAACCTAACATCTCATACAGTTTAACTTTTTCCAGCTATGGACAATTATGCAGTTCCCCCCAATAGCTCTCTGAGTTTTTGGATGTTACAGTATATATAATGAGTCATCATAAACTAAACAATGGGCTTATTGGTGTCATTGAATGACTCCAACTTTTTTACTTGGATATACTAAGTTCCCTAACTCTATAGGAAGAAAGTTCTGCATAGCTAGAATATTTCATCAGTGAGTCAAATTGTCTCCTAGATAAAAACATCAACAAACTAAAACAAGCTTGCACAAGTGGAAAACTTGACATTGTTGAGGAATGAATGACAGACCTCAAATGTGTGAATAATGTTTCATTCACAGCTGTTGTGGTGTCTCTCTAGTTGGCAACAGGTCTAAGTCTAGCCTTTACTAGAATAAGTATATTCTAGTTTGCACAGTTTGCTTTAACATCAGATGATCCTCATCATATAGTTCCTCAAAGCTGTATATTTTTCAGTTGATTTTATTCTCCATCCCACATTTATAAGGAAAATGAGGTAAGCAATTGATTAAAACCTATAGATCTTTAATTCAAAATTTCCTTAAAGCCTTTTATGTAGAATTATTTCTTGAACAAAAGCCTTCTTATATTCCTTGTAACTATTATTATATATTTTCTGATATTGCCTAAGGGACATTTCATGATAACAGGGTATTTTGAAATAGGTAATTTTCATAATTATGTGTTCTTTTATTCTTATATAGAAATGAACTTATTTGCAAATAGGCACCCCCCACAAAAAGGGATCGTTCAGGCCCATTCTAAACCAACTGAAATGCTGACACACTTTGCAAGAGACTATTGTTAAATCTGTTGACACAATGTTTATCTGACTTTAATGGCAAATTCCAACTTCTTCAAAATGGGTTTACTTTGCTTGGGTAAAATTTTCTGACCATAGGATATGACTTTGATTATTTTGAATCTCCTGTGTGTGGTTTTGTTTTGTTTTTTGTTTTGCTTTTGTTTTTTGGTTTTGATTTTGTTTTTGTCTATCAGACTATGCACACCTGTGGGAAAATTTTCTAGGTTCTCCATATGGTTCATTAAAAATAAATTTTAAAAATATGTGTGTGTCTATGTGTGTGTTTTTTAAGGATTGAGTAAAAATGAACAGTGTTCTAACACCTGAAATAAACAAATGACAATAAAAACAAGAACACTTACCAACCAAACAGTTTTTTAGTAGTGTGACTATATTTCTCTTTTCCTTGGAGAATCCTTTCTCTCCAAGCCATTCCTATCACATTTTCTTTCCACCTCACCCTTCTAGAATCATGGGATGTCTTCAGTCATGGGTCATTGTTTCAAAGATGAGATAATTCTTCAGGAATGATTTTTAAAGTGGTTTTGCCCCAGTGAATATTCCGTTGAATCATTAACATAAAGCTAAGCATTTTAAATCTTGTATCTCACGATTTCCACACTGAGAGAGTCAGTGAAAATTACCTACAGTCAAAAGGAATGTGGTTATGATTACAGAAACATTCATCTGAAGAAATGAGAATAGGGTAAATATAACTATAATTACATATTCATATAAGAAGACTAAGATATAGAATATAAGCAAATATTCTTTAAATAATATCTTGGCCAGAATTCATATCTTGATCATACTTATAAGAGAAAAGTAAGATTAAATATCTGGCAATTGTAAATATGTTTCTCAAATCAGAGTTAACCCAGTTTTTATCCAAAAATCAATATTATACTCATATGAACAACTTCATTTTATATCCAGATGAACATAAAATTTGTACTTTTTATAGTAACTTGAAAGGGAAAAATAAAAACAGCATTAACAACAATCATCTTACTGGTACAACTCTCGCCTGGATCCAGTTGCACTGAACATTTGGAAAATCACTTTATACCTTTAAATTATACTGAATATAAAATCCACCTAATCAATAAATATATTCCTTAGTCTTCTACTATAGGCACTCATGACATAGGAGAGACACAAGAGAGTTAAAAATAAATGTAATGTTTTGACAGGGGGTGTGAGTTTAAGAAGAAAAATAAATAGGAGGCTGCTAGGTGAAGAAAGGAAGAAAGAGAGGTTGAAACAAAAGAATAAGATACACAAAGTCCTAGAATCATGAAATAATATCGATCACTTATGAAGGCAATATGGAGATAAAGATGGGGTAGTGATAGACATAGAGAGAGAAATACAGGTAGAAGTAGATGTAGACATAAGGGTAGGGGTAGGAAGGGGTAGAGATAAGAATAGAGAGAAAAAGAGTTTGTGTGTGCATGCACGAATGTGTTTATTTTCAGCATGATAAGGAAGGAACAAGGAGCTAGTGGTGAGGATCTTTAAATGGAAGTCATATCACAATGTAAGTCATTTTAGGAAGGTAATCTTGGCAAAGTCCATAGAAGAGAGGCAGAAGAAACTAGTCTCCGTAGACTGAAATGAAATTTAGACTCCCAAGAGTATAAATGCTACATTATTGGACAGAGCTATGGTGACCATAAAATTTATCATCTATACTGAGAAACTTAGGAGAGTAAAAGGCAATACTAAATAATTATTTAATTTTTGGAATTTTTGTTAACCAAGAAGTGGATTTTTATATTAGTGAACTTGTAAAATGATGTTATTTTAAAAACAATTTTCAAAAAAATTTTTCTAAAAGCAAAACAACATGTACCTACATACATTGAAACATTTAAAATTCAAATGTTTTTTAATCTAAATATTTAAAAATTAAATGATAAATCTAAAAATAATAATTAAGCAGAATAATTATTATTGGTATATATTTAAGTTCTTAGTTATATCTGACTTCAGTGGATACCATGTTACTGGTATATTTTTCAGAAATGATTTTTCCCCCTAAATTTGACTTATGTTTTAAGTTTATAAAAAATTGTTTAGGGTTGTCATCAAAGTCTTATTTTATGGATAAAAATGACTTTTTTCTAGGGACAATAACATTTGCAAAAAAAAATACCCTAAGGGTGCCTGGGTGGCTCAGTGGGTTGATCCTCTGCCTTTGGCTCAGGTCTTGATCTCAGGATCCTGGGATCAAGCCCTGTATCGGGCCAGGGAGCCTGCTTCCTCCTCTCTCTCTCTCTCTCTCTCTCTACTTGTCTCTCTGCCTACTTGTGATTTCTGTTAAATAAATAAATAATAAAATCTTAAAAAGAAATACCCTGGAAAACTTCAACAGGTTGAGAAAATTCGCAATTCTATTATTTATTCACATTGAAATGCTATAATGTTTTAGCTGAAAAACAGGTAGTATTTTTTCTTGCTTTTAAGTCCTGTTCAAAGACTATTTTGAAAGACTTCATATAAGTTGTCTTCATACGGCATATATTAGATGGTAAAAAATAGCAGAATCTTTTATCTCACTCTATTAATAGTAAATAATATATATACATGTATTCAATTAAAAATAAGATCTCTATCAAAATTTCTTCTTATGAGCTGTTTCCACAAGGTGAAATAACAGAGGATAAAATCCATCTAGTTAACAAATAAATTTTCAATTCCTTTTTCTCAATGCATTCTGAACTCTCAATTTATTTCATTTAATCCTTCCCTTGTGATTTGAGAGATGTCTTTTTGCCTGCCTTTTTTAAAAATTTTTTTTAAAGATTTTTATTTATTCATTTGACCGAGAATGAGATTACCAGTAGGCAGAGAGGCAAGCACAGAGAGAGGAGGAAGCAGGCTCCCTGCTGGGCAGAGAGCCCAATGCAGGGCTCAATCCTAGGACCCTGAGATCATGACCAGAGCTGAAAGCAGAGGCTTTAACCCACTGAGCCACCCAGGCACCACAAAGATTTTATCTATTTATTTGACAGAGATCACAAGTAGGTGGGGGAAACTCCATGCTCCCTGCTGAGCAGAGAGCCCAATGCAGGGCTTGATTCCAGGGCCCCGAGATCATGACCTGAGCCGAAGACAGAGGCTTAACCCACTGAGCCACCCAGGTGCCCCTTGCTTGCTTTTTAAAAAAATATATCTTCCAGTCTCTTAAAGTTGAAGTATTTTAGTTTTCCTTTCAATGAATATTTTGATTAAATATTTCCAAAAGATGTGGAATAGCATGTAACCAAAATTCAAAGGACTTGTTTATAAAAATACACAATTGGTTTCAATTCATATCAAATTAATTTGATAATGGACAGAAAGTGGATATTGCTGTATTAAAGTGTTCCTTTGCTTTCAACATCAGTATTTTCACAAAATTTTATATTTTAGTTACATTGAGTATATGCAAAATATTCACAATTTTTGTATAAAACATAAACTTGACCATGTCAAAGAGAAGTTTAATTTTAGTTTTAATACAATCTCACAATTTATGACAGTATGATTATATATTATATGTATGCATAGCCAAATTCAAGTAAATTTTTCCTCTTATTTTAGAGAATTGGTTTTTACCATAACACTATCTTCTAAATTTGTCTGTTTTATCACTACAAAATTATCATTGTTATTAAACTTTAAAAATATGTAATATATAACTTCTAGATTTATAATCACATTCCCAATTGTGTTCTATGTTGCACGTTCAACAGAATGAATTTTCATTTTTCTTTGAGCTCATGATTTGTTGAAACAACATATCATTATTAGAATCTACTTATCTGATTATCTGAATAATCTGATGTAATTGATAGAAACTGGAACCATGAAGATCTTCCCCTCTCAAAGGCACCAACTATTAATGCTTGTTTTTGTCTTACGTTCTCTGTTGGACACACAAAAGAAAACGTGAAATTGAAAATGAGCAAATGTGATTTATCATAAAGGCCATTTAATCCAAGTGAAAAATCCATGCTTTAAAGAGGAATAGAAGAACTTACCTGTGGCAGTATGTTTTAAAGTGCCGTCTTAGGAACAAATGTCTTAACATAATAATTTTAGCAGTAGTTGCTGATGGTTCTTCCTCAGGGTTGTGTCTTTTGGTTTCCATGTGGCTGCTAAAATCGCTAAGGCTCACAGAGTGGACATCAGTGTTTACAGCATTTATGCAAAATTAATGTTTAGCATAAAACTTCTTGAAAAATAGAGATTCAGTCTTTAACTATTTACTACCGATGCACTTTTTTTGTCTTTTAAGGAAGGAAATGTAGGGACTTCTGAGGTAACCACAGAAGGAGGGGAAATGAAAGTAGAGGGAAATTGTGGCTTACAACATCTGTTTTCACCTTGGAATATAAAGCAAAGTTATTTCCTGAGACATGAAAGTTGTGAAAATAGGGCTGAGACCTACAAATAAATGGTAAAAATTTAACAGAGTGGCTAAAGGTGGGGCCTTAAAGTGGCAGTTTTTCCTATTCTGTATTCTCTGTTGGTACGTGTAAGCAAACATTTCATTTTTCTTTGAGTAGCTATGTTTTCTTTAAGGAATATGTACTAATGCAATTCCATGCTAATTAACTGTAATCAACCAAAGTATGCCATTTGTTATTCCTTGTAGAATTCCATTTGTATCTATTCTACTCTTTTTTTCCTCCAGAATTAATTTGGAGCTTTAATTGCTTCATCACAATGACTTTTTAGAGGATTTCAATTATTGAAAAGATCAAAATTTCAGTAGATAAGTTACATCTACTTTAGTGAAAATGGATCTATATTTCTAGAAACACCATAAGATCCTATGCATATGTTTTTTAATGAAATGAAACTAAATATTTCTGATATGAATCACACAGTATTCCTCTAAAAGTTTACAACACCCATTAGGGAAATACGTCCTGTTCTCTGCCTGAATATACCATTCTTAGTTTATAGAGGAAACTTCATATATGAAAGTTTCACCTTCTGATTCACACTGGTTAATTTATAAGTGGTATTTTACTTAGCAGTGTGGTTATGGGTCATTTATATCAAAGAACTATTAGTTATAAGGCGTGTTATACATTCTTATTTCATATAAAAAGTAGAGGTGAGGTGAGAATGAATTTAGTGAGACTACTTCTCTTTCATGTATATAATCGTGAGTCACCCACAGACTGTGTCTGTGACACATCTTTAATGATACATCTTCAGAGGAAGGCAGCACGGAATCTTTGGGAAAATAACATTTCCTGTGAACTCAGTTCTGTGATATACTTCTTTATGCTTTATTCTTGTTCGTTTCACGGTCAGACTATCTTTTAAAACACAACTTAGATATCATATATGCATATACACATACGTTGTCAGCTATATATATGAATTTTAAAAATTAGAACAACATTTAAACAACATAAATGAATTTAGTTTTGAGGTTCTTAAAAATTCAATACAAAATTTTTTATTAAAGATTATATATGAGATTATAGCTGTTTGTATTGTGTATATATGGATATATATATATATATATATATATACAAAGATGTAATATTTTCTTGAAAAATATGCTCTAGAAATACATGTTTTATTATGACAGTATAATTCCATTGTTTTATGATTTAAAATACTAAAAATAATAAAATGTCTATAGCTGTGCTGGATCAGTCTAAGTTAAAAATCTTAGTAATGATTTTGTATGAATGTATAAGGAATAATTACATTTTCCCATATACAATATATTTGCAGTCCCCAATTTGAATGTTTGCTTTTAAGTGATTTCTTATGAAAGATGTCTTAGAAGACATGTGGTATTTGGGCCACTTAATATACACTCTACCATGGGGCAGTGACACTGAGATTTACATCCCAGGGCTTGTGATTTGCTAGAACTGACTGATACCATGGTTTTGGAGTGGGCTCATTTGTCAGGCCTGGACACTCAGGGGATTGCATCTCCCTTACCTAAGTCAGACAGAATAGAACCAAGGACAGGGCATCTATTAGATACAGATGTACACTACCGCTTACACTTGGGGTAGTTATCTTCAAGTTAATCCTTCTAATAAGCTAAAATTTATCTTTATGGTTAACATCTCCTTTTTTATTTTGTGAACTCATCCTCTTTAGCCTGATTATAATTGGGATAGCCACACATAATCCTTATTTTAGATGGGGTAGATTCATTTCCTGAGCCTCATGTTTACAGACGAAGGAACTTCAGCTTCAGTAATAATCCCAGCTTCTCAAGTTGTCACTCACTTCTCTCCACGAGGAAAACAAAAACAAAACCAAAACCGAAGCAAAAAAGGAAAAAAACAAAAACACATACATGATCCCTATGTCTGGGCAAAGAAAACTGAACTTAGCGCAACCAAACTTTTCCTCCTCTCTTTTTATCAGAACCAGTCTATCTCCAGATAAAGCCACATTTGCTTTCTTGCCTTGCATTAATCTTGACGAGGAAAATTCTATCTCTGTGGCTGAGACCCACCGTGCCTTAGTTTTGCCTGTGACTGGAACAGAGACTATATTCTATAGTGGAAAGCTTAAACACTTTGTCAGGTATTGAATTCACATCCCAATCCAACTCCCATCAATAAACTTATTTTGAATAGCATGATCCGATATGCATTATTTCATGGGTTCTGATTTAAAGAGGGGAAGAGATAGTATTAACTTACCCCACTGAATCCTACAGTATGATAACTCCACCTACTTAATATGATAGACTGGATACGCTCCATTGGAGTATATATGAATAATATACTTTCCCTCACTGTGTGACCTTTTGCCCCCTAATAAGGAGCTCTTTATATTTCAAGATATTATTATTATTATTACTACTACTACTATCCTCCTGAGGAATTTTTCTATTATTCCTATAATACTGGTTTAGGTACCTCTCCTAATTCCACACAGAGTGCTGTATTTGAGAATTTGTCCAATAACATTTTCATTGGCTCTGGCTGGGTCTACTTCCAGTTTCCAGTACTTTTTGTTAGTACTTATTTTCCTTATTGAACATTATAGTACCAAAAAGCGATTCCATAAATAGGCATGGGACAATTAGGTGAGACATGCATATTTAAAAAAAAATGATTGAAACAGTATATGTTGATAGTTGAAAATACTTTTGGATAAAAGTACTTTTCTAATCATAAACATTTTGCATCTTTATACTAACACTTTTCAAAGAGGTAAATGGGTAAATGTGTGTGATCCCCTTTTTAAACATGTTTTTGAAAACAAGATACCATGTTTGTCAAATTTTAAAATTTCCATGTATTTTAATAACTGTATTATAAATATATTTCTGTTAGTTTTTGGTGTATAGGAAATATTTTGATTAGTAGTTTAAAAAAGTGTGTGTTGATGATTCTATAGGTCTGCAATTCGGGCTGGGCTCAGCTGAGACATTTCATCTCTGTATCATATGGTGTCAACTGGGATCACTCATGAGTTTGTGGTTAAGGGGTACGCTGGTTGGGGGCTTGTTGGTCTAGGATAGCCTCCCTTACATCTCTGGAAATTGCCTCAAGCTGTCATCAAAACCACTCCAGTTCTCTTTCAAGACTAGCTTAGACTGGTGACTGGTCTCCAAGACTGTGAGAATGTTAATTACAAGGTTCCTTGATGCTTGTCACTGAAATCCTACAACATTACATCTGCCACATAGTATTAGTCAAAAGGTCTGACCAAGTTCTGGAGAATGAAGAAACAACCCTATCTTTAGATGGGAGGAGAAGAAAACTCATATTGTGAAGGGGTGTGCCTACAGAGGTTAAAAAAATTTGCAACCACTTTTCCCAGTCAGCTGTAAAATATTAATTTAAAGCTGCAAAGAAAATATAACATGTATTTTAACTATAGTAGAATTAAAACTAAAATTTTAAAAAGCTGCTGAGTATAAAGATAAATGAAATTGCAATGATAATATGTTAACTATACTGGAATTAAAATAAAATTAAAAACAAACCACAGAATATAAAAAAATTAGAAAGTAAAACTGAACAGATATAGGAGACTAATATTAAGCACCTGCTATATTTCAAGTATTTTGCTTATCTTACTTCATTTGTTAATCATCACAGAAACTCTATGTGACATACATTATCCTTATTTTATAGTTAAGGATATCAAAAATCCAGAAACTTATAGCATGTTCTAGTATCCATAGCCAACAACTGATATAACCTGATTTCCAAAACACAAGTCTGCATAATTTGAGACAATATCATGCCACAGAAAAAAAAGTTTAAGTAAAATTAATAAATAATGAATCAATAAATGCTAAAAAGATTGGAATGAGAAGTAATAAGAATAGTTTACTTAGGATAATGCCTTTTATTATCTATTGTAACAAACCATGATGAAACTCAATGTCTAAAACACCCAATTTTTTAGCTTACAAATTTGTCTATCTGTAATTTGGGCTGGACACAGCCATGTAGTCTCTGTGATGTTCTTGGACAGACTCATTCAGGCTCTTGGACAGGCTCATCCATATGTCTGTAGATAGCTGATATCCAAGCAGTTTTGCCCCTGGATTGGCTTGCTGTTGGCTGAGATCTTAAAGATGGCAGAAAAAAATTATTAGTGGAAGCTAACAAAGCAGCAAAACAAAACAAAACAAAAAACCTACTGTAGGAAAATATGATACCAAAACAACGAAAAAAATTATCTTGTGAACCTTGACAAATCATTCCCAGGTAAGATATTGAAAGCATTATTAGGCTTCTTTTGTTTCTTTTAAAATAATATACAAAGAGGGAGAGATGAGCTAATTAGAGGTAATAAGTAAGGAACAAAACAAATTGGAATGGAAACAAAATTTCTCCTATCCCTAGTTTCAAAAGTGGACAAAATATTCTCAAAATGAAAGGAGATTTGTGGGACACCTGGGTGACTCAGTTAAATGTCTGCTTTCAGCTCAGGTCATGATCCCAGGGTCCTGGGATCAAGCCCCATGTTGAGCTCCCTACTCAGTGGGGAGTCTACTTCTCCCTCTGCCTCTCCCCCAGCTTGTGCCTTCTCTCTCTCTCACTCCCTCTCCCTCTCTTTCTCTCTCCAATAGGTAAATAAAATATTAAAAAATAAATAAAAGGAGGTTTGGAGCCAAAGATCATTCTAAAAGGCTCTGAGAATCTTCTTAAGGTCTGCCATACACTGAACACCTGTGTCTCTTCAAAATTCATATGTCAAGATCGAATCTCCAGTGTGATGGTGTTTGGAAGTGGGATCTTAGAAAGATCCCATTTGGAAGTGGTTAGATAATGAGGTTGGAGCCCTCATCAATGGGATTGATGTCCTTATAAAAGAGACCCTACAGAGAGTTACCTCACCCCTTCTTCCATGTAAGGACATGATGAGAAGATTACTATCTATGAACCAGGTAGTGGGTTCTCACCATACCATGAGTCTGCTGGCACCTTATTCTTGAACTTTTCAGACTCAAAACTGTGAGAAATAAATTTCTGTTGTTTATAAGCCATTCCGTCTATGGTACTTTGGTGTAGCAGCCTGAACTTAAAGCAAGGCCCCAGAAATATTGTTGGTGTAGTAGACCTTTTCAACTTGAAAAATGGATTCCCAATCCTGTTAAGGATGTGGTCCCACAGCTGTCCAACACTGTCCCCAAAGTAGGGAGTACCTTTTATCAAAGCAAATATAAGTATGACTCTCTTTCATTTTCAAATGGATAGAGTATAATCCACTACTTAGAATCATGTAAAGACTTTAAGGAAATTTATCAGAAAATGGCTACCGGTGGGAATGGGAGGCTGAAATTGCTCACACTGCAAATAGATCTTTGGGCTTTTGCACCTCTTAAAAAAGAAGGAGGATGAGAAAGCTGTTGATTCGCCAACATAGGTTGTGTTTTATGAAAAAAAGAAGAAAGATTGGTGGGGAGAATTCATAGGCCAGAGAGTTTAGCTAAGATCTATGGAATACCATGAACTAGATCATTTCTCAATAGAAACCCTACAGGTCAGGAGAGAGTGGGAAGATATATTAAGTGAGGTGAAGGAAAAAAAAATGCCAACCAACTCACAAAGGAAGGCCGCAAGAGAGAAAGAGAGGAAAAAGAGAAGTATAAAACAGACAGAAAGCAATAAGATGGCACTATTAAGCCTTATGTAGAGAAAATCTTAAAAAAAACATAAAAAATCAGCCAAAACACACTAATGAATTCGGTCGAGTTTCAGGATACAAAATCAACATATAGAAATGAATCATATTTCTATATACTAGCAATGAAGTATCTAAAAAAATAAATAAATAAAATGAGAAGAAGGGAAAGAAAACTATCCTACTCACAATAGCACCAAAACTATCAAATGCTTTGGAATAAATTCAGCCAAGAAGGTGAAAATCCGTATGCTGAAAACTACATGATTTTGAGGAGAGGAATTGAAGAAGACACAAATAAATGGAAAGATAACCCGTGTTCATGAATTAGAAGAATGAATATTGTTAAAATGTCCATATTACCCAAAGGCATCTGTAGACTCAATGCAATCCCTTTCAAAATTCCAAAGGTTTTTTTTAAACAGAAATAGAAAAAAAAATTTTGTAAGGAACCAAAAAAGACCGTGATTAGCCAAAGCAATCCTGTGAAAGAGTTAAGCTGGTGGTATCACACTTCTTGATTTCAAAGTATACTATAAAAAAACAGAATGGTACTGGCATAAAAATAGAAACATAGACCAATGGAACAGAATTGTGAGCCCAGAAATAAACCCTCACTTGTAAATTAACTAATATTTGACAAAGAAGCCAAGAATACTCACTAGGAAACAAAATCTCTTCCATAAAGGTGTCAAGAAAACTGGATAACCTCAGGCAGAAAAACAGAATTTTTCCCCATCTCATACCACTCACAAAAATTAACTTGAAATGGATTGAACACATAAACTGAAGGTTTTAAGTACATAAGAACTAAATCTGTAAAAAATGCATACTATTGGCCAACAGCTTGGACTGGGGAGGTTAAAATTGCTCACACTGCAAATAGGTCTCTGGGCTTATGCACCTCTTCAAAAGATGCAGGATGAGAAAGCTACTGAGTTGCCAACACAGGTTGTTTCTTATTAAACAGGAAGAAAGTTCATAAGAACCGAATCTATAAAACATACATTCTTGTAAAACTACAAAAAAAAAAAAAAAAAAGGAAAAAGAAAAACCTCTTGAAATTGGTCTTGGCAAAGCTTTTTTGGATATGACACTAAAAGGCCAAACAATAAAAGGAAAAATTAATAAGTAGGAATCAAACTAAAAAGGTTTTGCACAGAAAAATGAATAATCAACAAAATGAAAAGGCAACCTATGGTATGGGAAAATATGTGCACATCATATATCTAATAAGGGGTTAATATAATGATATATAAAACTCAAAAGCAAAAACAATACACAAATAATTCTATTAAAATAGGCAGAGGAATTTAATCTTAAATAAAAGACACATAAAGGGTCAGCAGATACACAGAAAGATGCTCAATATCACTATTCATTAGAGAAATGCAAATTGAAACCACAGTGAGGTATCAGCTCACACCTGTTAGAATTTCCATCACCAAAAAGACAAGAGATATATGCTAGTGAGACTATGGGGGGAAAAAAAGGTAATTATTTTACCCCATTTGTGGGAAAGTAAATTGATATAATCGCCAGAGAAAACAGTATGAAAGTTTATCAGACAGTTAAACTGCCATATCATCCAACAGTCCCAGCTCTGGGTTTATACTCCAAGATAATTAAAATGAGATCTTGAAGTAATATCTGCATTCCCATATTCATTGCAGCATTATTCATAATAGCCAAGAAATGAAAGCCATCTAGGTATCTGTCAATGGATGAAGATGCGCATGCGCGTGCACACGTGTGCCCGCACACACACACACACGTGAACATTATTTAGCCATGAAAAAGAAAAAAATGTGCCATTTTGTGACAACATGGCTGGACCTTGAGGGCATGATGCTAAGTAAAATAATCAGATAAAGACACATACTGTATGATACCACTTATGGGTGGAATGTAAAACAAACTCAGACAGTAGAATGGTGCTTATCAGGGGCTGTGGAGTGGGGAAATGGGGAGATGTTAGTTAAAGGGTACAAACTTTCAGTTATAAGACAAGGTCTGGAGATCTAGTGTACAGCATGGTGGTTAGTTAGCATGGTGGTATAGTTAACAATATTGCATCATATACTTGAGAGTTGCTAAGAGAGTTGATCTTAAATATTTTGACCAAAAATATGAAACAGGATATGATAGAGGTGTTAGTTAAAACTAGAGTGGTGGGGTGCCTGGGTGGCTCAGTGGGTTAAGCCTCTGCCTTCAGCTTAGGTCATGATCTCAGGGTCCTGGGGTCGAGTCCCACATTGAGCTCTCTGCTCAACAGGGAGCCTGCTTTCTCCTCTCTCTCTGCCTGCCTCTCTGCCTACTTGTGATCTCTCTCTGTCAAATAAATAAATAAAATATTTTAAAAAAATAGACTGGTAATAATTTTGCAATATGCAAGTGCTTTAAATCAGTATAATGTATACCTCAAAGTTTACATAATGTTATATATAAATTATATCTTAATAAAGCTAAAAATAAATATTTTATTTCTCATAGAAAGCAGTGATTAAAACAAAGACTCTTGGGGCACCTTGGGTGGCTCAGTGGGTTAAAGCCTCTGCCTATGGCTCAGGTCATGATCTCAGGGTCCTGGGATCGAACCCCGCATTGGGCTCTCTGCTCAGTGGGGAGCCTGCTTCCTCCTCTCTCTCTGCCTGCTGCTCTGCCTACTTGTGATCTCTGTCTGTCAAATAAATAAACAAAGTCTTTAAAATAAAATAAAACAAAGACAACTGAAATGTGAAAAGAATAAACATACCAGTCTGGATGTCAATATTCAAACTGACAATTCTCTTTATAAATTCATCATTTTAGCTTTTTTGTTTCAGTAATGGATAACAAGAGGATGTGTAGAACTCCTGATAAGCAAATACAACTTCTAACTCAAAGATCTCTTATCATTCTTTTTTGGCTGCATGTGTTTCCAAAACCTTGTGAATTTCTTGAATGGTTCATTTTCAGTGTACTAATGGGAGCAAAGAAGCACTACCTATTGGCATTGGACAATGATTTCCTACAGATGTTGTACAGATGGCTTTGGTGGAAATCTCAGTTACTAACAACTCTCTAGGGAATGCCTCACCACTCTCTTGTATCATATTCCTGATGTTCTTAGCCGAACAGCCCAGCAACCTCTGAGCTGTAACTGTTTCAGTCCTCCGTTAACCATTTCCACTGGACACCAGGCCATCCTAAAGAGCTGTATATAGTGGTAATGAAATCTGTCAATTAACCATGTGAGCAGAGGAGATTCAGATTTGTGAACTAGGCTTTGGAGCTCCAGGAGCCATGACTATGAAGCAGAGTAGTAAGGTACATGGCAGAAGTTGGGTGTCTCCAATGGCAGATTCAGACTGTCAAATTGGAGTCTGAGAGAAGAGGAGCTTTAAAGAGAAGTGAAACTGACTATGAAGTCAGAGCTGATTCCAAAAGCTAGATGGGAGCAGAGCAGTGATAGGTAAAGCTGCTGAGACTGCTATCATCAAGGTTAAGGGGGCCAACTTCAAAGGAACTATTTAAAGTCATGGGTTATATTTAAATGCATCCATAACAATTAAATCTAGAAGAGTTACCACTCCTTAACATTTTTTCAAGAAGTCTAAGGAACAGGCTCATTAAGGACAATTCCAATACCATGGAGAATCATCCCAATGCCTAAAAATGTGACTTCAGTTGGTGCCTGGAATTTTGTCGTGTACATGAGCACAGCTCATCTTATAATTGTATCCTCCACCTCATGCAAACAAGTCCCAAGTGCCACAATACTCCTGAAATACAACCCATTTTTACATATTAAAAAGAAGAATTTCTGCAGTGCCTGGGTGGCTCCATTGGTTCTGGATTTTGGCTCAGATCATGATCTCAGGGTTGTGAGATGGAACACCATGTCTGGCTCCATGCTGGGTATGGAGCCTGCTTGACTCTCCCTCCCTCTTTCCCTCTGCTTCTTCCACACCTCCCTCTCTAGAAATAATAATACTAATAATTAAATAATAAAAATAAGACTTCCTTGTATGCATTAAAAGTAAATAATGTTTTTGAATGTATCCATTTTTAGTAATTCTGAGACTATCCTTTAAGAATCAACAAAATTAGGATTAAAAAGTGAGATGAAAGCATTAGCTTTAGGATAATCTACATTTCTCTACAGAGAGCAAACTGATGGTTAAAGGAAGAGGGTAGGGGAATGTGTAAAATAAATGAAGAAGAGTGGGAGATACAGACTTCTGGTTATGGAATAAATAAGTCAGGAGAATAAAAGGCACAACATAAGGAATACAATCAATGATATTGTAATAGTGTTACCTGGTCACAGATGGTAGCTACGCTTATGATATAGAGAAACTGAATCACTATGTTGTATACTGGAAACTAATGTAACATTGTGTGTCAACTACACTCAGATAAACATATTTTTAAAAAATCTGTGTTTCTCAACACGGCTTAAAAAGCTAGTCACAATAAATACAAGGTAAAAACATTTTCTTATACATCTTTAAAATTATTCTAAACAAGACCTAGCAGTCAAAGAGAAAAGCAATTAATATTCAAATCATATTATCAGAAAGATTTATTTTTAAAGTTTAAAAAACTTATGGCAGAATATTACCAAGACATTTATTTTATTAAAATCAAGATATTGCTTAATATGTTTCAGTTTAACTTTGATGAAACAAAAATCAAATGACTCCTACATATTTGCTTCCATATTAAAGGAGTCTAGTGCCCCCGTTTAAAAGTAAAATTGTGTTCTGGTTTTGCTGTATGCATAAACATTTGCATTCAAAGTTACTGCAATGAGACATGTGAACAAAAGTATAAGCAACTCAAAAGAAGTCACATGAAAAAACATACTATGTTGAAGCTTCTATGAGTTAATTTTTTTTTTTAGAAGTTGGCTGTAGAACTTTGTGGTTTGGTTCCCTTTCAGTAAATAATCCCAGTGTTTATATAATGCCAAGCAAAAGAAAATCTGCTGAGGAATTTGCTGGAAGGATTGAAAATTTAGGTTAAATCCTTCAATCCAAATGGAATATTTTTTAAAAATCTCTTAAATAAAAAGCATATGTTTAAAATATATGAAATATAAGTAATAATATACACAAAATTTTCATCCAATAAAGCATTTATTTTTGTTTTAAGGGTATTTAAAAAAAGAAAACTAGGGGTACCTGGGTGGCTCAGTCATTAATTGTGCCTTCAGCTCAGGTTATGATCCTGGGGTCCTGGAATCAAGCTCCACATCAGGCTCCCTGTTCTGCGGGAAGCCTGCTTCTCCCTCTCCCACTCCCCCTGCTAGTGTTCCTTCTCTCTCTATCTCTCTGTTATCTAAATAAATAAAAATCTTTAAAAAAAAAAGAAAACTATTCTGATGACAAGTTTTTCTCTTCGTATCTGGTATAATGTTTAATTATCTATGAAATTTGTAATTGACAAAAATATATATGTTGACTTTTACAACCATAATGGAGTCCATAACGAATGTTGTATCACCAATTTTTTTCATGCTTATTTTTGCTCCTTTGGAAACTACAATCATTAAAGTTTTTATGAAATTTTCAGAGGTACTGATGTGTCTCCAGGATTTGGGTATTCTCAAATATAAAAAATACCGACATTAAGAAATATTCACTGACGAGGTAGATTCCTGGATATGCAATGGTCCACGAAACGTGGAAAGTCTGCCATCATATTGCATGCCACATTCTGTCAGAGCTAGATCCATGCTAAAAATCATTAAAATAAGGTTGATAACCTTCCCAGATACCAGAACATGTAACTCAAAATTTGAACCAACACCCAGGAATTTCGGAACTACTCTTTGGTCACCATCGCATTGAAGCCACATTTTGTACTAAGTGATAAAGAACCCACTAACTGAAGCATGTGGTGACAAGGAGAACATAGTTTAGCTGCAATGTTTAGTAGTAGTATTTCTTGAGAAATACATTTTCAAATTTTATGATTTCAAAAGGGCATTTAGTGGAAAGTTTTTCTCCTATCTTGCCCCGATTCCTGTGTTTGTTTTTTTTTTAAAGATTTTATTTATTTGACTGAGAGAGATCACAAGTAGGCAGAGAGGCAGGCAGAGAGAGAGAGGGAAGCAGGCTCCCCGCCAAGCAGAGAGCCTGATGTGGGACTCGATCCCAAGACCTGAGATCATGACCCCAGGCGAAGGCAGCGGCTTAACCACTGAGCCACCCAGGTGCCCCCCGATTCCTGTGTTTAATGGCAGTGTTTCCAATTCCTCATCTACTCATCTGGAATATATCTATGGATATACAGGTAGCTTTCTTAATTTCTCCAGTTTTTACACATACTACAGCATATATATAATCTTTAGCAACTTGCTTGCCTTTTTTCATCCTGCAATCGATGTATTTGAATATCTTCCCACCTAAATACATATATTTTTGTTCTTTTTTTCTTATTGATAAGTCTTACTTAATCTTGTCTAAGAATAATCTTATTTAATTCAATAAATAGATACATTTTATTTGTCTACTTAGGTATGATTCTATGTGCAAAATTTGTTAAACAGCTTCTTTGGATGAATATTTGTTAATTTTTTGCTATGAAAAAAAAAACACAATACAACTAAACTTCTACAATGAATAGCCATTCTATCCATTACACACACACATACATCTGTAAGATGAACTCGAAAATGACATTGTTTTTCTACAGGCCAAGTGCATTTTCACTTTCTGTGGTCATTACCAATTGCCCTCTGCATAATTTGTACCAAATAGCACTATGGTGATCTACTTCTATAAATACCTGTTTTTCATATTCTCAGGAAATAAGTGTAGTATCAATCTTTTTGCTCTTTTCCCAGCAACAAATGTTAAGACTGTTAGCATTAATTTTTATTTTTCCTCTATTTTTATCAGTATGGTTGATGTCAAGCCTATTAAAGTGACTTGGCACTTAAGGTGTTTGAAAAAGACAAGAAATGAAGGAGGCAAAAAAGGAAGAAAAGAAAACAGAAGAAGAGGAGCAGGAAGGGAAGAAATGAGGTAGGGGGCAAGTGAGGGAGGCAGGGAGAGGGTGGGAAGCAAAAGCAGAAAATAGTAGCCCATGGTCCAGGTTGGTGTGAAGAATGAGCCAGTTTGGCTGAAGCAGTGACTGCATATGCATGAAGGGTAAGGGGGGCTTAGTAGGTTGCGGCCAGTGAGTAGAATTTAAACCCAACACATTAGATAATCACTATTGGAGCTTTCTAATTGGAGAAAGTCAGTGGTAAGCTTAGTAGTTAAGAACAGTTGGTAAGACAAAATGGCATGTAGGGAAAGGGGCCCAGAATCAGAGAGATTGATCAGGCGCTATTTGAGATCGTTCTTTTCTGAAGTTACTATGCATGAGGAGGTCAGAAAAAGCAAGCAGCTGAACTTGGTGACTATATATTGGAGATGAATGAATGAATGATGACGTCAAGATTTTCAATTCTAGTATTTGAACTCTCCTAGAAAACAGTGTTTCCATTTTTGTGAAAGCCATGGCAACAAGTGATGCTGCTGGCCAAAGGATGTCTTTCCTCTCTGCCAATATAATTGACAAGAGGAACCCAGACTTTATGATCTAGAATACTAAATATGCCCAGTCAATGGAATGACTACATATATTCTGTGGTAAGTCAGGGAAGGGGTCTTTAACCCCCTCCACCCTGATAATCTCCATCTGTAACCTCCATCCATAGCTAACCTAACTAGACCTACACCTGAGTCTCTGACGTAGGAATTTGGAAGATGTCATTGAACTGACTGTCTTTAGAGATATAATCATCATATCTCTATCTATGGATCATTTTTCTGATCACTGTTTCTGTGTGGAAATTGTGTGCCAGCTCCAAGATGGCAGGGCTGTTTTCTTTGTCTTTTGGGCATTGCTACTTTCTCAGTACCCAAGTGGTATGGGGCACATTGAAGATACATAATCAATTTAAATATGCAAACATTTAAATATCTGTTAAATATCTCTTAAATGGATCTCTAGATTGGACAGCTAATTGCACAGTAAGCCTGGGGTTAGGGAGCATGTACCAACTAAGCAGCTTGATCTTTCACCGGAAAAGAAAGTTTGCTCTGTTTCTTTCAATGTCTCCACAGCAGCCAAGTGACCTCTTTGGTGAGTCTGTTGCCCTTGCAGGTCAAGCCCTCTGAATATGATTTTTATGTTGTTGGGTTTTTTTAATGTGCTAATATGTGTGATTTTTGTATGTTTTATTATTATTTTTTGCAATGTGCGTTTACAATGCTGTTATTTTCGTGTGTTGAAAGCTAGCAATCCAGAGGTTTGAGTCAATTTAAAAGCATTTAATTTTGTTTTTCTCTCACATCCTCTGAGCCCACCCAAGTGCACTGCAATCCATCAAGGCAGGAAACCCTACATTTTGTATGCCAGAGGATTTGGAATTGATTTAGCTGTACCTGAATCCAAGTTGATTTCTCTTGAAACTCCCAGGCTTAACTGTTTAAATCTATAGCACACTGAACTCTAAGTTCTACAAATTCACGGCCTTTCACTGGCCTGGCTCTAATTTTAACTTGGACTTAGTACTTTTTTTCATTGGGGATTAATGAGAGAGGAAAAATAGTTGTCAGAAAACCACCCAAAATGTTAAATTTAATGTCACGACTTCTGCTGCCGAAAAAGTTAATTTTCTCAGGCTTCGCGAACTCTGAATTTTCATCCACGGATACAAGGCCACGATATTTCCTCCAGAGCTATCTTTCTCTGCTTCTCTTCTTTTGGCCAGATGTACTTTGCTGTGAATTTCCTCAGTGTGGGCGGAAAGGTTAAAGCAATAAGAACTTGCAGTTGCTGACTTTCCTTGTAGCCTGATTTCTGTAGGCACTTGGGCTGATGTGGCAGCTTGACTCTCTAGGGCTTACAGGAAAAGTGTTCTGTTCCGGAAGCTGCTGTGAGCCAGTGGCTATGAACTTGTGGCCCAACCGCAGGGAATCGGGAACTTCTGAGTTAGAGCCCAGACTCAACTGAGGCTCACTGAGTGACCTCAGGCAAGTTACTTAACATTGGCTTGTCCCTCATTTTCCAGCTATAAACTGGGAAAAGATAATATTTACTCATTCAAGGTTGAGCACTTTGCAAGTTGTTCCTGTGATACTCTGGGTTCTTTTCATATATGTTTCCTTGTTTGTTTATTGTTTTGTTTTGTTTTGTTTTGTTTTTAGTAACAATTTTGAAAGAATAGGATTGCCGTGTTTTTTAAAGATTAGCAGATAAAAATTGTCATAATTTGAAAGAAACTAAATTAAGTCACTTGACCATACATGTATAAAAATAAACATGTGCAACCTTTTTCGAGCTGCATGTAATACTCAGACACTCCTCTGCCAATTATAATAGGACTCTAATGAAGACGATTTTTTGTTTTATTTTGTTTTTTAATTTTATTTTGATCATTTTTTTCTCCTTAACTTACATCACAATTTGTAAGAGTACCTATTGATAATAGATGTTTATTAATATTATTTTATTATAATTATTAATTATATAATATATCATTCATATTATAATTATATATCATTAACATTATTATTATACATTAATATTATTAATGTATTATTAATACATATTTGATGAATAAATGAAAGAACAAATAAAGAATAAAAAATTAAATAATGGTTCAAGAAAATATAGACAAGGTAGAGTTCTTGGTAATATGCATAGGAGTTTTTTTTAATTAAGCAAGAAATATAATAAGAAAATTAAAAAATAAATATAGAACTTATAATATCAATTTATTATACTATAGAATTCTTTTTTTTGTACTATAAAATTCTTTATTCACTCTTTGACTACATGCCATACAAATATATCTTGTAAAAATCTAGAGTCTATAGAATTTAAGTTACAATATTCCTGTTCTGTATATTTTTGTATCTTAAAGAATCATAGAGTATTTACTAATACCTTTTTTTTATTACATACCTTGATTCAGAGATATTACAAGAGCAGAGAAAGCAATCTGACGAAAGTGCACAAGGGAGTTATTATTTAATTGAAATAAGTATTTTTGAAATGTGAAAGTAATGGACAATTTTGTATAAAAGATATAACAATATCTATATAATACCAAAGCATTTAAAAAATTTTTATTTAGTGACAAAATTTATTTTTTGTTGTTACTTTTAAATGTTGCCTTAGTGTTTAAAAATAATTTAACATTTACTTAGTTGATACCTGGAATTTTCAGATGTTAATAGATTCTGACTGAATTTCAATCAAATTCTATAATTTTGATTTTTACTTTATCAAAATCTTTGAACGTCTTTAAAAGGAAAACCAACACATTTTAATAGTAGAGTTTAGATTGGAATAAGAAGATATTTGCTTACCCTTTTATTAAAAAACATAATAAAAATGTCTTCTTCAGCTAAGTATTTCACATTCTTTTTCTGGTGGAATTTATGAATTGGCAATGATTCATTTGTTGTAAACTACTGAACCAAGGTTAGGTGGGGGTTTAGCTTACATGATCCTGTCACAATAGTTCTTAATGAGTTAAATAAATACCTTTCTTGATAAATACCTCTCTCCTTCCTTGATGTAGATATGTTTGAAAGACATTATAGGCGTGAAGATTGGTGCTGACATTTTGCTTTGAATATAAACAACTTCCAAAAAATACTGAGATTGTTATAACCTTTTTCCTTCTCTTTTCTATTATTCTTCTGAAGGTCATGACAGAAAACCTCCAATTAGAGTTAATAGCTTTAACATCCTTCTTTCTCGGTTATTATTTTTTTTATAATAAGCAAAGGTATTTACAAACAGTGTATCTTTGTATTAGTTTTCTATTGTTGCTGTAACAAATTATCACAAACATGCAGCTTTCAACAGCACCAACTGGTGATCTCAGTTCTGTAGGTCAGAATTCTGAGTGGGCTCACCGGAGCCTCTGCTCTAAATCTCCAGAGGCCAAAATCAAGATGTTGGCGGGCTAGCAATTTTACCTGGAAGTTCCAAAGGAAAGTCCACTTCTGACCTCATTCTGGTTTCAGAAAGAATCCACTTTCAAGGGCTTAAGAAATTCAAGGAGTTGACTTATTTTATCAAGAGACTAGTTCATCGTTCAGTTGAGGATTGGGATTCCGGTCTCCTTGCTGGCTGTCAGCTGGGGCCTGAATTTAGCTCCTAGAGGCCTCCCTCCAGTCTTTTTATAAGGCCTCTACGTCTCAGGATCAGCAAAATGACATCTAATCCTTTGACGCTTCAAACCTCTCTGTCTTATCTTTATACCTGTCTCCACTCAGAGAAAGCACCTTACTGTTAATTGCGCATATGACCAGAAGGGAACAACCTGGATAATTTAGGGTAACCTCCCTATGTAGAAATCACTGATTTTAATTACATCTGATATTATTTATTTATTTATTTATTTAGCTATTGAACATAACATATTCAGAGGTTGAGGGGATGGACAGCTTTAAGAAGTCATTCTGCCTGTCACAATCCTGAATCCACTAACTGGTAAGAATGTTAAAATAAATGCACAAAAAAACTTATAATCTCTCTCATAAATTAGAATCACAGATTCTAATAGTCATTTTAGAAACAGGAAATGAGGCAAATATTTTGGGATACTTGGCTCAGTTTATGAGGATCGAGCCTCTCAGTGAGGAATCAAGACAAATGTAGGTCATACTTGTGATCTGAATAGAGCAATAAAAATTTGGGGAACAAACCTCAAAGGAGTGATAGAAAATGAAGCATGAGATTATGGAGTCTTTATAACAAAGAATTATAGGTAACGAAGAGTCAGAATAGAGCTGCATTTCAGGGTGATCAGAATTAGTGATTGCAAATCATTTATAAGAACCTAAGCGTGTAAGACTAAAAAATCCCATTGGCATATTGCTTTATAACTTTAAAAGTGCTTTTGATGACAAAAATTATTGTAAGTTACAGCTCAGAATTGTCTGGAGAATTTAATTTTGTTTTTTTTTTTAGAAGAAACACTGAACATAAAATAGATGTGTTTAGCCATTTGCAAATTTCTGGGAAATCAAGAAATTTACTTATTTATCAAGAGAATCATTCGACTTTCAATAAGCATACCAAAATACTACAAATCTAGGAAAATTATATAATAAACTGTCTAATGAAGAAATGGGTAGTGATTTCCATAGAGTCTTGGTTAAGACTTTGCCAGTCTTGGGGCACCTGGGTGGCTCAGTGGGTTAAGTCTCTGCCTTTGGCTTAGGTCCTGAGGGGTGGTCGAACTCCGCTATCAGGCTCTCTGGGAAGCAGGGAGCCCGCTTCCCACTCTCTCTCTGTCTGCCTCTGCCTACTGTGATCTCTCCCTCTGTCAAATAAATAAATTAAATTAAATTAAAGAATTTGCCCATCTACTACAATGTCCAAAAGGTCCTTTTTGGGTATTTAAAATCTTGTAGCCATCTTGGTAAGTAAGCCTCATCTTGGTTGTCAAAAAGGTGCATCTGAATACATATCATATTTAGAGATTTTTTCTTGAAGTTCATCCTTCTAATCTTAATGCATACTTATTGCATACTTCTCTGGCTTCCCAACTGGCCTTGACATTCTTATGTGCTAAAAGATGATATATAAGCATGGTTAAAATAATTCAGTTCCATTGTTTATATGAACCACATTTTCTTTATCCATTCATCTATTGAAGGACAATTCAGCTCCTGCATCAAAAACTAGTGATGTACTATATGTTGCTTCATTGAACACAATTAAAAATATAATAATTCAGCTCTCAAGTTTGCATACCTCTAAATAAACTGAAAAATTTAAGCAAACTCTCCTGTAATGTACAGGTTTAGACCCAAAGCTTGTTCTGATTTATTTTTCCAAGATTTGGATACTCATCTGAGCTTATCCTGATATAATCAGACTTAAAAAATCATTTTGACTAAATATAATACTTAGAAAGAAAGAAATATACCACATTTTGGAGACTTTCTTAAAAGGCAAATTAGAAAGGATAGGGTGGTTCTTTAATCAAAATTCCAACCCTCCCAGATGATAGTTTAGCTTAGTTGAGTGGATTCTAATCCTTCCTCACCAAGGAATTATTTATTTTGCTTCTTTTTGGCTTCCCCACTTCATGATTTTGAGTCCACTTTATTAGTTTCAATCTTGGACCTACTTTGTCAATGTTAATGTTGGTTGTGGGGGTTGCTTGGATTTTAAATGCATCATTGTGAGATGTTTGCCCATTTTTCATGACTATTTTCAAAGAACACTTTGACTTCTTTTTCCGCAATCTTTGCTGTTCCCTATCTAACCGAGCTCATTCCAGCTCCAAGACCTGTTCCCCCCTTTCTGAAAATATGCATCCAATGATCATCTTATGGCTTCCATACTATCCCTTAGATCCAATTCAGTTGTCACCTCTAGGAGTTAATTCTGTTTGCCTAATATAAAATATACACCCATCTCTTCAATGTCACTTCACCATAGCTTAGTTGTTTTTTTATAGAACTAGTCACACTCTGACAATTTTCTTACTAATTTGTTCTAATTTCCTATCTCTTTCTATAGCAACATTTATGAATGGGTGGATAATTTGATGGAAATATATAATTGCAGCCTTCCATTTCAGAAATATCTTCAAGGCAGGCAAAATGATCTAGATAATTTACAGCTCCAGTTTTCTATTTATTGGCCCATTAGGGGAAAAAAAAAGCTCAGAATAAAATATTACTGGTTCAATGTTATAAATATGATAGAAGCATATGATAGAAGCCAGTAATGTCTCTGGCTCCTTCTACTGCCCACTGCATCTTGCACCGAACTGGATTCTTCAGCTGCCTCTTAAGGACCCTCTTGAAGATCTCTTTTCCCATGTTGTTGTCCTATGCTTGAGGTTTATTTTTGTTCCATTACCTTCTCATCAACAACTCATACTGGGAAGAAGTTGATGTCTCTGTGTTGATGTATCAGTGAGTTCCTGGCACAGAACTCCAGTGTTTCAAATAGCATATGTTTCTCATGTAAATTATCCACTATATAGACTATCACATTTTTCATGAAATACTCTATGATGGCTACATTTCAAGCCCAAGTTGATGAGAGAACAATTTTGGGAAAAGGGTTCATTTTTTTTTTTAACTTTTCACAAACATCAATCTGAAAACAGTTACAGAAGCCCTGGGAACAAACGGGCTTCTATTTTTCCATTGCTCATCGTCCCGTGTTAAGCTCCAGCAGACAGCCACCCTGTAAGTCACAGGCATGTGTTTTCTGTGGTCACCGCTAGAGCAGAATCTTCCTGGAGTCTCCTCTGATTTTAAGCTTTCCACATATATTTTTTATTGATATTTAGGAAGTGAAGTTGTCTTTGATGCTCTACTCTAATTTCGTAGATGCATGATATGTCCTTAGGAAGTTAGAGATTCCCTTTGAGTTTTTAAAGAACAGATCCAATATATTCAGATCCTGGAATCCATTTCGAAAGCTTTGGAGAGTAGGGGGAAAGGGTGTAACCATTGGCTACAAGATAGTTCCTGTGAGGGTGTGTGAGATAGTGTGGTAAGCTTGATTGTCTGTTTCAGAGTTTAAAACAATTTCTGGGAGGAAAAATATCTTTTCAGAGTCCTTTGAAGTATCCGTGGGATTTTTTTTTTTTTTTCTTCTAAGTGATTATTCCACGAAGGTACTGGGATGATTCAGCCAAATCCACAATTTCTCATTTGGATAAACTCCTGATGGCCTCTACTGAGGGATTTCAGCTTCCAACTTCTGGACTCTCCATCCAGCTATTATATTATGGAAATTTACTTTTACAATATATTCTAAGAACAGAAGTCCTTCCAACTACTTCTCTAACAAGTGTTTCTATAAAAGTGAATGGCACTTGTAGCACTGAAAATCATTACAAACACATATCTTTTGCATATTACAATAACACAAAAAGGAAAGATTTGTATCATCTCCAAATAGCAGTTCTTTTCTAATTTAAATTTGAGCTTCAGATGTGTTTGCTTAAGAGTGTGAAGGAACTAATATCCTTCCTTTTGTGGTAATTATTACTTGAACACTGTGATTTTTTTTTTCCTAAGGAAGTACATCTAACCATTGCTTAATATCTGGCAGTCTCTGAAGCAAAAGAAAGAAACATTTAATATTCTTTGCATCATTTTCCATCCAAATAATAATATCAAAATTCTCAGACACTGGTTATGAAAATATAGAAATTGTGGTAACAGCCAATTAGTTCCCAGAAAGTCTTGCAGTTTCAAAATTTTTCCACAATAATTATGCATTGAAAAATCTCCTGATACAAACACAAGTCTTAGTCAGGATAATAGGTCAAATCAGCCTAAGTTTTCCTACTTCCAAGTACAGAGTCTGAAACAACATTCACAGAACAAGAACAACAAAAGCAATAACAAAATATCAATATATATTCAATACTGCGTCACAATAACTGTGACATAGGGACAGTATTACATTTATATTTACATCAAGGGATTGTTCAGTCCCCCAAATACATCAGCATTCAATGTATCTCTCTGTGGTAGGATATGGTAGACGAAATCTGGGCTGCTTTTCCGATTGTTTCAATGCGGTTACTAATTTCCTTCTAGGACTGATTTAGGTTTCTTCAAGGTCATGCCTGGGATATGGACATTCTATTGACAATACACCCTCCTCTTCACTCTGCTCTGGAGATAAACAGAAAAAGGGAAATTTTAAGACTGAGAAACTGATTTGTTTCACAGACCTCCGTCCTTGAAACAATTTTGAGGCTTTAAATAAGTACTTTGCAAAGTTAAATAATATTATATGTTCTACCTCCAGGAAACTTTGCAAATAAATTATATTAGATGTAGTGGCTAGGTTTACACTTTTCAGTGGTTGTGTTTCTAGTGTCCAAAAGTGATAGTCATAAATCCCTTTCCAAATGTTTAGTGATAGTAATCACTGTTTTTTTTTTTAAAGATTTTATTTATTTATTTAACAGAGATCACAGTAGGCAGAGAGAGAGGAAGGGAAGCAGGTTCCCCACTGAGCAGAGAGCCTGACGCAGGGCTCAATCCCAGGACCCTGAGATCATGACCTGAACAGAAGGCAGAGGCTTTTAATCCACTGAGCCACCCAGGTGCTATAGATAGTAATCACTTTTAAGAGAACTTTTCATCAACGACATCCCCTTTAATCACTTCACACCTAATATTTTGGATCTCAGTCCTTGGTCAAACATTCTGTTAATGTGAATAAAATAAATGGTTGATTTAAGATCTGGCTATCTTGGATCCAATATAAATCTTTCCCTCTCACCTCTCTTCCTCATTCAAGATAAATAAATCATCTGTTTTCTAGTGAGATCTTGATCAAGACAATGTTGCTACAAAAGTAGAATTATGTTATATACAAGGATTTGCATCAATATTTTTCATGTAAATAATGTAAATATCTTCACTCCTGAAAATATTCTCTAAGTAGGCTAGTATTATTTTTTCTACCAAATCTTGAAAGCAAATGAAATGCAAATGTCTTAGGCTTTACTAATGTTGATTACACACTTCTTTGTGTTACCAGATTATGTTGACAAAACAGCCACTAATCTAAACACATAAAACATAAATTATCAAGGAACATCTCCACTTATATAGGAGATCCAAATGGAGGTCTGACCGGCATCCCAAACCTAGACACTTAGCTACTTGGAAAAACTAGAAGCAATAATTTATATTTGTCAGAATGTCCCTATTTTTGTCCTTCAAGCATATGAAAGGATTGCAATGTTTTGTCCCCAGAGAAGGTCCCTGTGGCCATTTGACTTGATTTGGTCAGTAATACAAGAGCAGAAGTAACATGTTGCTACATATGGAAGTAGCAGTGAGCAGTGAAGAAGCAGTGACTTCATTTATGTCAAAATGAAGTTTCCATGATCCTGGGGTCCTGAATGGCTAATGAGGAGAATCCCTCTGACAACACAGTATGAGTATTTAGGATCTACGAGGAATACACTTCACTGTGTCAACACACTGACATGGAGAGTGTTTTTTGTTTTCTCAGTGTAACCTTGCCAATCCTGACTGATGCAACTACCATCACCACCAGATGTCTACCTACGCTTCCCTCTTTCTCTCCAGCTCAACATCCCTTTCACTGTTATACTGTTACAGATGTCACCACCCACATTCTGTAAACACAGCACAGACATTTCCTCTCCCACACTTTGCTAGATTCTACACAAAGGAAGAGAAGGTGCCCTTCCTCCAAAGACTGTGCGTGCCACTTGGGCAGCCAAAGAACTGTTTATTTTACAGGTAAGCAGCCTCTCATTTCAATGATTTCATGAGTTTTGATCATTGCCCTTGCCCTAGATATTTCTGAGACCTTTTGCTCCTATCTTCAAGGACCTAAAATCCTTGGAAGGAAGAGATTAGGAGAGAAAATATAGCTATATATTTTTTTCCCATAGTCCTATGCTATCTGTTGTCCCATATAAACACAATAATAACAATGACACAACAAAAGTCTCTCTTTTGTTCACTTGTAAAACAAATATGCTCTGCTAATAAAATGACTGTAAACAGTCAGTGGGAAGGGGGGGCTGAGGTGGGCAGACAATTGATTCAGAATATTATATTCTAAACCATACTTTACCTATCCAAAAACGTCCTGTTCAACAATAGAACAGATAATCTAGGGCCTGAGGACTATTCTATTCCTGTTATATTAGAGACTTTATAGGATTTAAAAATCCACCAAGCTATAAGAGCTTTTAAACTGGATGAGTGATACCTCCTTGTAGATAGGAACTATTATTTAATTTCATCTGTCTTTTGCCATTAGATCAGATTGTTTAAAGTGTCTTGCCTTTCTACCCAATGTTAATGCTTTTTAGAGGGCACCCCAGGTACCTGTTAATATCCCAACTCATACAAGGTTATAATTTTCAGTTTAATCATTAACATGGAATTCTCAGAGTGGATGAAAATGCCAATAATGTTAACCAGCTTATAGTTTAAAATTAAAAAGAAATTGTTTTCATGGCATATTTTATATTCATTCCTTAAAGGCAAACAAAGACGCAGTGGAATATCATAATTTGACTGTTTGTATTTCATAAGCAATGGTCAAAGTCACAGATTAGTTACTGTGGCTTGCTCCAGATAGTAATGTAAATCTGTGATATCAAAGGGGCTTGGATCTAATTGGCCCAAGACTTTGAAATCTATCGGCTATAGCTTTTATATTAAGTATATCTTAATATGTTTTCACTGTTATGTGTATTTGTGGTATATGCGTGTTTATGGTGTATGCGTGCTTATGGTGGTGTGGGGGACAGTTTCAGAGATGATATTAATCAACCTAGGTTAGGGAGAAGGCATAATTTTAGATTTTATAATAATCAGCAAATTTCCACTGATTGTTTGGGATAGGGAAAGGGCCAGTCTGAACTAGTAGGAAGACTTGATGGCTGTCCCTGAGACTTGTTCTAGGACTTCTCCACTGCCAGCATCTTTGAGAGCTTGTGTTTCTCTCCATCTGCTTTTATGTTCCTGGGAACTATTTCTTAGAAGGGTTTTATGGTGTTAGTTTCTTTACTCTTTTTCCATCTGCTTTCTATAGTCCAGAAACTTCTTATATTTATTCTTCGTTCATGACACAGTTTCTTGTTTCAACACTATTACTGAATACTATTTTTCTGGCATTTCAGGGTTTTGAGGCAAAAGTGTATGTTCATCCAAATCCAACCTAAAGCTCATTTTGAGAAGATTCTGTAAACCTCTTAGCAAAAAGTTTTATTTTAAATCTACAAAATTTCAGGACACCCGTATGGCTTAAGTGGTTAAGTGGTTGCCTTTGGCTCGGGTCATGATCCCAGGGTCCTGGGATACAGCCCAGTTGGACTCCCTGCTCTGCAGGGAGCCTGCTCCTCCCTCTCCCTCTGCCCGCTGTTCCCCTTGCTTGCAGTCTCTCTCTCCCTCTTTCTCTCTCTCTCACTGTCAAATAAATAAATAGTATCTTAAAAAAAATAAAATAAATTTAAAAATTTTAAAAATCTACAGAATTTCTACCTATTAAATTCATGGAAATATATTTGGGGCCAATTGCTCTAATAGAGCAAACATGTAAAATAGCCATTTGATTTTTAAAATATTGTATGGATACAGGGGTGCCTGGGTGGTTCAGTTGGTTAAGCCTTCTGTTCAGGTCATGATCTCAGGGTCCTGGGATCAAGAGCACTGGGCTTCCTGCTCAGTGAGGAGTCTGCTTCTCCCTCGCCTTGGCCTGTTTTCCCAACTTGTGCACTTCCTCTCTCTCTCTGAAATAAGTAAATAAAATCTTTAAAAAATAAAATGTTGTATTAATACAAAGAAACTAACTTCTTAAATTCATGTAGTCTATTCAAAAACTTTAATGTTTATAAAATGTGCTGTTTCCCATTATATCTTTTATGGATTAAATTAATATTCACTCTATTTCACTTATTTCAAATACATGTAGAGGTTGTAACATGTGACACATGTTACATGTGCAATAATACAAGCATGAGTGTAACATTAACACATGAATACCAGCAGCTAATATTTATTGAACACTTACTGTGTATACAAACATTGTGCTAACCAGTGTGTAAGCTCTTCTCATTTAATGTGAACAGCTACTCTTTGAGGTAAACCTTATTATTATCTTCATTTTGCATATAAAAACCAGTGGCATTTCAGTGGAATAAGTCTCAAAATGTCTATGCACAAAGGACAGTGATCATAAAAATTAGGGAAGGAAAGTTGTCATAAAGAAACACACAAGCCATGGATCTTCTAGAGTGAAGATTTGCCAAATGAGTGGGAATAGGCTTATCTTAGAGAAAAAGGGAAGAGATCGTCTCCACAGAGACCTGAAAGTGTACCAACATTTCAATGTGGTCGAATTAAATGGTGCCAAGAAATCACTGGAGGTGAAGCTGTCTGTGTTAAAGAGCATGGATTCGGACCATATCTAAAAATGAGGAAGAGGGCATACAAATGTATTTATCATGATGGTAACACTGTCAGCCTTGAATTTTAGATTAAAGCCTTTTGTAATTTATATGCAATTTAATGCAGCTTATTTTATTTTATTCTCTTTTATTTTTAATTTTATTTATTTACTTGACAGAGAAGGATCACAAGGAGGCAGAGAGGTAGGCAAAGAGCAGGCTTCTTGCTGAACAGAGAGCCTGATGCAGGGCTCAGTCTCAGGACCCTGAGATCATGACCTGAGCTGAAGGCAGAGGCTTAACCCACTGAGCCACCCAGACACCCAATGCAGCTTATTTCAAAATTCCTTTTTTTAAGTGAAAAATAGACATAAACTGCATAGTATGTTTTACATAATTTCCTTACTTATGTTACATCATCAACAATAAGTTAATAAAGTAAATAATCATAGATTCATGTTACATATTAAGAAAGTGAGGCACAGAATGGACAAGCAAACTGTTAAGACCGCAGGGCTTATAAGTGGTAGATCCAGAATGTGAAACGTCCAGACTCCAAAACTTGGCCACTACTTATTAGAATTATTGGAAGTCAGAGCCTTCTGACTGGGATGCAGCAACACAGCATTTCCTAAGTATTTGATACATGAATAAAAACATAGTGTAAGGTACAAAATGCACTTCATTTGATGGTAAAGAAATTACTGACCCATAAAAGAATCAGCTATAATCAACTGATTGTTATTTATAATTCATTTTAAATAGTAAGATGCTATATATAAGCAAAAAACCATCCTTGAAAGTGGTCTAAGGTTATCCGTATATGAAAGTAAGTAATTTCACTGTTTGAAGAAGACTCAGAGCATTTATGCATGTAAATAGCATTTTGATTTTCACAAGTTTGGGTCCTGGTCCTTGGTCCTTGGTGCGATCATCTGTTACTGTTTTTTCTTCCTTTTACCACTGATTTTACCATATAAATCTCATGTCTTACAGTGACCTTCTCCTGCCACCTCCCCATGAGATGTAGAAAAGCTTTAATACTGCCAAATGATTTTCCTTATATTTGTTTAACCAAGTGTTTGTGAATTCCGTGGTACTGCACACCTGCAAGTTAATGATCGTCTGGTGAAACGCTTCAGACTGTAAAGAATTCCATTTTCGACAACCATTTGAGCGTCCTGGTTCTCTCTCTCTCCTCCAAGATACACATGCTAAGCTTAAACATGTAACTCTAAATGAATTTGGAGGAAATTGTAGCAATCTTTATTTTTTTAAATACCTAATGTCTTGTACTGGAGTAGTAAACAGACCAAAATAGTACTGGGGGAATCCCTGGAAAAATGTTTTTGCATGAACCTTGTAATATATAGTCATATTGGTCAAGGCCACTGAGAGAAGTGCACGGGTGTTAAGGAAATTCCAGAACCCAAGTTTGCAACTGAGTTATGCCCAATAATCCTGTTCTGAGAACTACTTTGGCAACCACATAGCTTACCTTAAAGGGCTAATCCTTTTTTAGTGATTTTTAGAGTAGATGCTCCAAGAATTTGTAGGAATTTTGCTTGTAATGTATATTTTTAATTACACCAGCACCACTACCAACTCCAGTATCAACATTAAGAATATCCACCAGATTTACCACACACTCACCAAACCAAGGAATACCACCATCATCACCACCATTGCCGCCACCACATTGGCCCCAAAATAGCAGTAGCACCAATATCATCATGATCCTTACCATCATCACCAACAGCACTATCACATTTACCTCCAACTAAAACAATGAGAGAACTCTGTATATTTCCTCAAGAACAAGAATTTAGTGAGAATGTAAAGGTGTCTTTTTCCTCTTTCTGCTCTACCATCTCCAAATATGAGGAATTTAGTCTTTGTTTTGTTAGACCATGACTAATATCAACTAATATTTTCAGACACAAGGAGAATCACTGGAAGCCATTTATTTCTGTATTTAACAGAGCCATTTTTCACTACCACTGGTTTGATTTTTATAGAAAAACTACAAAGTCTACTCTTTTATTAAAGGTTTTATTTATTTGACAGAGAGAGAGAGAGAGAGAGCACAAGCAGGGAGAGTGGAAGAGGGAGAAGCAGGCTCCCCACTGAGCAGGGAGCCTGATGAGGGACTGGATCCCAGAACCCCAACATCATGACCTGAGCCGAAGGCAGTCACTTAGCCAACTGAGCCACACAGGAGCCCCAAAATCTATTCTTCATAAGACCAGGAAGTTTAGTGGGCAGACACAAAAACAGTACTCAGCCTCACTTTTAGCTACAGAAATAAACATTACACATATTCACATAGTTCAGAGAGTAGTATAAGAATTTATACCTAATAATAAAAATCCTTAGGATCTGTTTCAAGAAACTTAGGGATATATAAGAGAAGGTTATTAGCATACTGAGGGCACTTGTCAATATGATTAATTTGCATTTTGGTGGCAGCTTTAAATTTTGGGACTCATTTTATTTCAGTTAGGAGATAAGGCATGTCGAAGAAGGAAATGTTTGGTGCAAACGGCACGCACATAGCAATGCCAAGAAATGACATGGAATAGTCGTTTATGAATGTTAATTGTCTTCACATATTAAATGGTCTTAAATCTTAGTTAATGAAGAACATAATTTAATACTTTATTTTTTATAACGTATTTTACTTCTTAGAGCCGTTTTAGATTTATAGGAAAAATATGAAGATTGTATAGAATTCTGTGAACCCCATATCCAGATTTCCTTATTACCCATATCTTACATTAGTATGGTATGCTTCTTAAAATTTATCAGCCAATATTAACATCATTATTATTTAAAATCTATACTTTATTCATTATCCCTTAGCTTTTATTTACTGTCCTTAATCGGATCCAGGATCCCATCATATTACATTTAACTGTCATGTCCCTTTAGGATCCAATTGGTTAGGATAGTTTTTCAGACTTCCTTTGTTTTTGATTATCTTGACATGTTTTTTTCTTAGTTTTTCTAGTTTTTATTTTGTATTTTATATTTAAATTCAATTTTCCAAGATGTAGTACATCATTAGTTCTTTATGTAATGTGCAGTGATTCATTGGTTGAGTATATCACCCAGTGCTCATCATATCACGTGTCCTCTTTAATGTCCATCAACCAAATTACCCCATCCCCCTCCGCATCTCCTTTGAGAAATCCTCAGTTTGTTTTCTGGAGTCAAGAGCCTCATATGTTTTGTCTCCCTCTCTGATATCTTCCCATTCAACTTTTTCCCCACCCCTATTTTCCTCTGCACTATTCCTTATGTTCAACACAGATAATCTTGACAGTTTTGAGGAATACTGGTCAGTTATGCCATAGGATATCTTTTACTCAATTTTTATACTTTTCTCATGATTGGACAGTGGTTATGAGTTTCTTAGAGGAAGACCACAAAGGTAAAGTGCTATTTTCATTGCAACACATCAAGGATACATACTATTTTTTGATAAGATTCTATTTATTTGAGAGAGAGGGAGAGAAATCTTGAGCTGAGGGAGAGGCAGAGGGAGAAGCAGACTCTCTGCTGAGCAGCAAAGCCCAGTAGAGGACTCCATCCCAGGACCGTGAAGATCATGACCTGAGCTGAAGGCAGATGCTTAACCAGTTGAGCCATGCAGGCACCCACGGGTACATACGGTTAATGTAAGTTATCAGTGTTGATATTGCTCTTGATCACCCACCCAAGGTGGGGCTTGTTGGTGCATCCATTTTAACGTTATTTTTCTCACTCTTTCCTCACTGCACCTTTTGGAAGAAAGTCAGCATGTGCGACTCACAATTAAGTGGGGTTTATGCTGTATGTCTGTGAAGCCAGTGTAAATACATAAACTATTTGAAATTCTTCAGCATGAGAGATTCATCTCTTCTCTCCCATTTATTTGGTTATTTATTTATTAAATTATGGGCTTGTGGATGTTTATTTTATAGTTTGGGTCATCATCCAATATTACTTTTTATTTTAGTATTTAAATTTTTCTAGCTTTGGTGATTGGAAGTTTTTCATTTGATGTCTTTAACATGCTCAAATGATTGTGGGAGGGGTGTGTGTGTGTGTGTGTGTGTGTGTGTGTGTGTAGTACTCTCATACTTTCTAGAATCTACAAAATACTTTCTAGAGTTCTTTCTAGAACTACAAAATACTCCAGGCTGATCTTGTATATTTCCTGCTCTAGTCCTACCATTAGTCATTAATGTAAGGACCCCAGATTTCTTTTATCAGAGACCAATATTAGAAATGAAATCTAGGAGGATGTTCGCTCATTGTTACTGGGATATCTTTGCTTCTTGGTCCTCTTAGCTGACAGAGGAGAGAAATATGTGTATATATGAGTGCGTATTCATGTATCTTTAAATATGTTTATATGTTAACACCCATATCTGTATTAAGCTAAAATGAGTTTATACTGATGTACTCAAAGGTCATCCATTACCGGGGCACCTGGGTGGCTCACTGGGTTAAGTATCTGCCTTCGGCTTGGGTCATGATCCCAAAGTCCTGGGATAGAGCCCCGCATTGGGCTTTTGGCTCAGTGGGGAGCCTGCTTCCCCCTCTCTCTGCCTGCCTCTCTGCCTACTTGTGATCTTTCTCTCTCCCTCTCTCTCTCCCTCTGTTAAATTAATAAATAAAATCTGAAAAAAAAAAAAAAAAAAAAAAGTCATCCATTACCAAGTGAATCATTCTGGCCTCTCCTCTTGGTTATCTGTAACTTCCCACTTCAACAAAGAATTCTGGATTCCACTAGAACAGTACCTAATTGCTCATTTCTAGTAATCAAGTATCCTGGTTTCATAATCTAATGCATATTACACTGGGAGACATCCTTATCAACTAGGTTATTATGCATATATACAGTTCCTTTTCCCTTTTGTCTTAGAGATTCCTTTCATTTCCAAAATTACTTAGATAGGTATCCTACCCCTCACACTCCCCCACAACATTCAGTGATACTGTTTTCTATATTTAATAAAATTAGATTATTCTGCTTATCCATCCTGGGATCCCTTGATCTCCTAAATTACTATTAAAATTTGCAATTTTCATTATTATTCTATAAAGTTTCACGGCTCTTAACAAATGCATACTGTTGTGTATACACAATTATGGTATCATACAGAGTAGTTAAACTGTCCTTAAAATGTCTTCCAGCTTCACCTAAATACCATTTCTTCTTGCTTTTCAAACCCCTAATCTTATCTACCCCTAGTGCTGTAATCGTTAAATGCATTGTTTGTATTATTGTTTTAAACATTTATTTTTATATCACTAAAGGTAAGAAAAAATATTTTACTTTTGTGTATTCATTTTCTAACATTTGTCCTTTCTTTATATAGATTTGAGTATTTAACCTCTATGCTTTTCATCTTCCTTAAAGATGACATTTCTTTTAGGGCAAGTCTGTTGACTATAAATTCCTGCAGTTTTTGTTTTTCTGAGAAAGTCTTTATTTCTTCTTTACTTCTGAAGTGTGATTTTACTGGGTAAAGACTTCTGGACTGGTAGCTTTTTTTAACTACATTAAAATTTTCACTCCATTCTCTTTTTATGTGTTTTTTGATGAGAAGTCCAATATAATTCTCATCCTTTTTCTTCTATAAATAAGATGTTGCTCTCACTTGGCTTCTTTCAAGATTTTATCTTTATTTTAATTATCTTAATTTTCAACAGTTTGAATACATTATGCCAGATTTTTCAGTCTTCAGCCTGCTCAATACACTCTAAGCTTCCTCAATCTATTGTTTATTATATGTCATTAACTTTGGAAATACTTGGCTAATTTATTTAAATACCCCCCCCCATTTCCATTTTATTTCTTCCCTTTTTGGTATTCTAATGACATCTTTTGTAATTATCCCATGGCTCTTAGATATGATGTATTTCTTTGTCTCGTTCTTTGGGTGTTTTTTGTTTTTGCTTTGTTCTTTCTGTCTTTCTGACAATCTTTCCTATTCCTCTTTCTTTGTGCATTTCAGTTTGGGATGTCTCTATGGTCATATATTTCAGCTCACTGATTTTTTCCTCAGCTGTGTTCAGTCAGTTGAGGAGATGATCAAAGACATTATTATAACAGTTGCAGTGTTTTGATTTCTAGCATTTCCTCTTCATTCTTTCTTCGTGTATTCATCTGTTTGCTCACATTCCCTGTCTGTTCTTCCGTGGTGTCAATTTCTTACAGTAGTGTCCATAACGTGTTAATCACAGCTATTGTAAATCCCCTGTCTGATAATTTTAACATCTGTTTTGTATCTGTATGTTTCTGACGTTTGCCTTGTCTTTTCTGTGTTCTTTATTGCCTTTTAGCACACTTTGTAATTCTTTTGTTGACATCTGGACATGATGTATTGAGTGTTTGAGGTCTTTAGTGTAATGGTTTATGCTAATCTGGTTTGGAGTTCTGCTTGTTTAATACTTGCCACAGGTGTAAGTGCCAGAAGCTTCAAATTCCTCTACTGTCTTCCATTTTGCCTCCCCCTGTTGTCCTTGGGATTTGCTAAAAGCTTTTTCTGACCTAGAGTTTTTCTCTTGCAACACTTTTCATCTGTAATCCACTGGTATTAACCTGGAGCCCTGTTGTTTCCAGGGCAAAACGTGGAGGAAGGGAATTATTCTATAGTTTTACGTTTATATCTCAGTATCTCACTTGGGCCATATCCTTCAACTGTGATTTCCACAAACATTTACTGACTTTTTTTTTTTTTTAATTTCCCTCACTTAGGTGTAGCAGGAAGCCTAGAGGGGCTAGAATCAGGCAAATGCCTTTCCATGGGTGAAACAGGACTCTGTTGAAATCCTAATCTGTGGAGAGTAGTCCCTTGTTAACAACATTCTTGGTGTGTTTCTAACGGTTCTTCTCTTCTCTCTTGGCCAGAGCCACCTGCAATCTTTCTTGACTCTTTACCGTTAGAATTTGGCAAGGTTTTAGAAGTAAACCCCACCAAGACTGTAGCCCATGGGAGTTTCTCACTCTTATGCTAATATATAGTCAGCCTCCTATAGTTTATAAAAATTTCCATTCAAGTGTTCACACCAGGTCATGACTTGAGCAGCATCTGCCCCAGGTAAGCAGACCTGGGCTTTGACCCTCAGGTTTGCTGTCTCTTCACATTACAGGGTGGTGATTTAGCCTGCAATCGTAGTTTTCCAATAAATACAAGAAAGGTCATTAGTTTTCAATTCATTAAGCTTTTTCTTATTGTAACAATGGAGCAGCACATTCCAAGGTCTTTACATATAGGAGATAACCCTGGAATACTCCTTTTAATGTTATCAGTTTTGATGGCAAATATGATACAGAAGATAACAAAAATTATTATATGCTTTAAGCATATTTATATTATAGAAGTTTTTATACAAGTTGACATTAATAATAATATTGATTAAACACTGAAGTTAAAACTTTGTGATGATCATGTGAAAAAACAAGAATTTTTAAAATGAGACTTAAAATATATTCATATTTGTTATATCAATATTTATTATGCTAATATATGCTATCCTAGAATTGTTCAAAATATCAAATGAAATACTAAGTGAAAATATATTAGAAATAGAATTCTGACAAAAATGAAAAACATTTTTGTTTTATTTATTTATTTATTTAATTATAAAGATGACTTTCATGAATTAACTAATTTTTTTCCTGTTTCTCTGTATTTTTAGTCCTAAATAAATAACATGCTTGTATTTGATGGTAAGGAGGTCATTTTTCTTTTCGATAATGAGGTAATTCTGATTAACGTTTGCAACATTACTTTTACTTTTTAAGAAAAAATAGTTATGTTTATACATATCTCCAGATTATTAGTATAAATAATAAAATAAATATGTTGTACTAAAGGCATACTGAATACAATTATCCAATTAGGAATCAGGAAACTATATATTTTTTATATCTAGATCAGAGGTCAACAACAGTGAACTGGACCAAATCCAGCCCAGAGCTTGTTTTTGTAGATAAAGCTTTGATGGAATACAATAATCCCATTTATTTATATCTTGTCTGATATGCTTTCAGAGCTGATAAAGCAGAGTTCCTTTGCAATAGAGACCTTATGAATCACAAAACTAGAATAATTTTTACCTTTCTCTTTGCAGAAAAAGTTTGCCTATCACTACTTTAAATGGATCCCCATTTGACACAAGATGATTTCATAATTTAACCTTTTTGTACAGAGTATAATCTTATTTTAAAAAATCACTTGATATTCCCTAGAACATATTTACTTTGCCGAAGAATGTATAACTATATGTGAGTCATTTTTTAAGTGATTCATATTTTAACCAACTTAGGAAATACTGGTATACTGGATCTGGTTGGTTTCATATTATGTAAATTTTTAATCATTGCATATAAATAATCACAATTGATGTAACAAAAGCAAAGCAAAAGTACTAATTTAGTTACTGAAAGACATCTAGTATTTTACATAGAAAATTCATTTTAAAAAATTTGAACACCTTCTTCAGCATTAAATATGTGTTAAACAAAAGGCGCACACACATACACACACACGTGTATATATGTGTGTGTGTGTATACATATATGTTCAAATGTGTTGTGTCAGGGAAGTTGGATTTAAAAATTTTGGTTTCATCTATTATATATTTATTTTCTCACTATATTTAATAAAAGGAAAATAATTTTATTGGTACTTTTGTTTTTTTCTTTCCAAGCACCAATATGATAAATAAACAAATTCAAAGAGAACTTCTGAATATTGCTTTTCAAAAAAATTTGAAAAATTAATGACACTCAAATCCTATGGTCATGGGTAATTTCATGTTTGTCCTAATTTGTAACAAATTTGCATGTACATTAGCAATGTATACCTGTCATGAAGTTCAAACATTCATTTAGATGGCTGGATGCTGTGAAAATTTATTTGTTGAAATAAAGAAACAATTAATAGGTCATAGTCAATTTGTAAACAACACTCTTATGGAGGCAAAGTTTCACTAGTCTGGTCTTACCTATTTAATACTCAAACAACACAAAGAGCAGATTTCCAAGCCTGACACAGTCTCCACTGGAAATCCATAATAGTGTTCCTAGAATGTATAATTGTAGCTAATAATGAGTGCTTTCAAATAAGATAGGCAAAGGATATTTGGAGGATTTCTTATAACATGCTTCAATTTGTTTTCTAATGTTGCTAAAACCTACAATATGTTCTGTTTTACTAGATGCAAAAATATGAATTTACCTTCAAAAATTTTATAATCTAAAGAAGTATAAACATTCAAAACTTTTACTTTAGTCCAAGTACTTCCTATCATTAAATTCTGTCTTGGTTTTCCACCTCTCTGTTTTATTTGAAAGCATTACATATTGGCTTATGGACTTTTTTGAGATAAACACAATTTGGGTTCATTGGGATCCACATATCCTTCTCATGCAAAATTCCATGGGTGCCGCAGCAACAAATTTTCCAAGCTACCACCCACTCAGCTCCCCATTGACCAAACCTGTAAAAATTTTGCAAAACCAAAGTTTTTTTTAGATATCACATGTTACCCACCAAAACATATCAATCTGTTGTCCTCACTCTCTCAGGGTTGCTCTGTTTTCACTATAGAACACATTAAAATATTTAATGCTTTTGTGGAGTTTTTGTACTTTAATTAAAAAAAAAAAAGAAAGAAAGAAAGAAAGAAAGAAAGAAAGAAAGAAAAAAGGTATTCTTCCTAGTTAAGCCAAATACACCATACAAGCAACTGCCTATAGAGAGCAAGTCTTGTGGCAACTTATAAGTATGCTCCGTATAATATTTAGGATTCTTTAATTTTGAAATAATGGAAAATGTAACTCAAATTAGTTTAAACAATAAAGTAGATTTATGAGCTTACCTATCAGGGGAGTCCAAAGGCTCATGTTTGTTAGATTTTGGTGTTTTTCCAACCATCAGGAAGCAGGATTTTTTAATTAGTCTACTCTGTCTTCCACAAGGAACCTTGTCTAAAGGTTAGCTTCCTTTCAAGAGGCAAAATAATCACAGGAAGATTCACATTTCTACCCTACACCTCCTCAAAAGAGAGAGAACATGTTATTCTAAAATGTCTTCTGCGGTCTCATTTGCTGAGCTTTGATGAAGATCTGTGGCTACAAATTGTATTATGCCCCTTATCTCCGTTCTGGCACTCATATTCCATCTTAAAACACAGGCTTTTCCTTACAAGGAAATCTGGATAAAAGAAGAATAGTTATCATGAGACAGTATTATGAATATTAAGGAAGTCATGAGAATGTCTCTGATACTCTACATCATCAAATGACAATCAAAGCCTAACTAATATCTAACTGTATTTCTTAATCTTGTCAGTGTCTCTATTTTACAAAATAATTCAGTTAGGCATCATCTGCTAGAAAATGAAAAGTCTGTACCTTCAGTTACCAAGGACACCTTGCAATAATTCATTGAGAAGTCACTTCAGTCCTGAGATTTATCTCCATGTCTTTCTTCAGAAAGTAAAAGACGAACCAGAAAGAAATGTTCCCATTCAATTATGCAAAAAAGATGGTTTTTGGAATCTTCCACTCCTATGCAGAAGGTGAACTTGTGATTCTACTAAAGAAGAGAGCAATAGTGGTATTTTCTGTCTTTACCAGTACTTGCTTCACCTCAACACCAAATATTGAATTAACAGAAAGCATAATTTTAAAAAAGACAAGTAATGGTTACAAATCTCCCTTCTATGTTGATGACAGTAAATGTGGAATCAACTAAAATATTTCCCCATGAAGGGGTGATATTTATTTCCTTTTTAAAAATAATGGCTTTTTTTTTTTTTAGTTTAACCTTAAACCCAAGTTTGTTAGAAGTTTGTAGGTAGGGGCATCCGGGTGGTTTAGTTGTTAACCGTCTGCCTTTGGCTCAGGTTATAATCCCAGGGTCCTACGACAGAGCCCCGCTTCAGGCTCCCTGCTTGGCTGGGAATCCTGCTTCTTCCTTTCCCACTCCTCCTGCTGGTGTTTCCTCTTCCACTGTCAAATAAGTTAATAAAATCTTAAAAAAAAATAGTTTGTAGCCCATTTTTTTTTCCTTATTCACATATTTCCTTCTAAAAAAGTAAAAACATGTATTTGAATGAAGTCCATGGTAATATTGAAAGTTACCTTATTCGTTGTGTACATCAATTCCTAGCCTAAAAATATTTTCAGGGAGCTTTGTTTTTTTTCTACTTTTTCTTCAACCATCCCCCAAAAGTAACATCTCCAGACTTCATTGGAACCAGTGTTAATGTAGATATAAAACAGACACCAGTACAAATAAAAATAAAAAGCTCAGAATTTACCTTTCTCAAAATATTTTTTTATTTTTTTATTTTTTTTTATTTATTTTTTTTTTATTAAAATATTTTATTTACTTATTTGACAGAGAGAGATCACAAGCAGGCAGAGAGGCAGGCAGAGGGAGAGGAGGAAGCAGGCTCCCCGATGAGCAGAGAGCCCGATGCGGGGCTCGATCCCAGGACTCTGAGATCATTACCTGAGGTGAAGGCAGCGGCTTAACCCACTGAGCCACCCAGGCGCCCCTCAAAATATTTTTTTAAAGATTTTATTTTATTTTATTTTTTTTATTTATTTTATTTTATTATTTCTTTATTTGACAGAGAGAGAGAGTGGGAGGGGCAGAGGGAGAATCAGACTCCCCCCCGAGCAGGGAGACCTATGTGGGGCTGGATCCCAGGACTCTGGGATCATGACCTGAGCCAAAAGCAGATGTGTAGCTGACTGAGCCACCCAGGTGCCCCTTTTCTCAAAATGTTTATTGGATTTCCAGGATCAAGCCACATTCCCTCCTCCAAACATCTCTTTAACTTGGCTCCCAGGAAACCATTCTGTCGTGATTCTCTTACCTTTCACTGACTTTTGCTATTCTATTTCTGTCTGCCTAATATTCAAATACTAGTTTTTCCAAAGACTCAGACAGACCTCTGATATTCTGTATCTATAATCACCTCCTTGATGCTTGTACTCAGTATCAGGAATCTTACTATCCAACTGCTGAGCTCCCTCTTATTTATTATATACGACTAAAATCTCTCTCCTGAGCTCCAAACTGAAATTTAACTTACTATTAAATTCCTCTGTTTTGTTGTATAATCAACAGCTCAAGTTTACCCACAACAAAATCACACTTCAAATGTTCCCTTTCAAATCTGTGCATCTTATAAATCTTCCCTTTCTTACACTGTTCTCCCAGTTACTCAAGTAATCGTTCTGTCCCTTTTTTTTTTTTTTAGAACTTTGACTTTTTCTTCCTCCTCCTCCTCCTCCTCTTCTTCTTCTTCTTCTTCTTCGTTTGTGGTTCTTTTTTACAGCACTTAAAGTAATACTTCACATATAGAAGATAGTCAATAAGCAATTCTTGTACAAATGTATGAGTGAATGACAAGAGGAGGAGGATAAATTTGGCTTTGGTTGATTTGATTGGAGCATCCTACAAAATAAAATGTTTATAGTCAATTCACTATTCAAGTCTTTGTGATGCAAATGAGAACTCTGTTCTCCAACAACGAACATGGAAGAGATTGCTTAGAGTATGTGAAAATTGAGGAGAGGAAAATATAAAAGCGTTCTATGGGATGGCAATTTTCAAGCCTTGGAGAGAGATAGCAATGCCTGAAAAGAGAAGGGGCAGAAGGGAGTAGAGAAACAGAATGAAAATAAGTGTGATTAGAGCCAAAGGAACTAAGAAAAGTATTGCAAAAGAGTCGATATTATTAAATGCACGAGAGACCTAGTTAGATAAGAACTTGGATTGACAAAAAGGGGATTCTTCAGGAGATAATTAAGACAGATTTAGAGAAATTATTGGGATGCAAGGCAAGTTACAACACATTGAGAATTCAGTGGGAAGAAAGGAGGTGGAAATTGTGAGCACAGTTTGTAGGTTCGTTATTCTTGGCTGTAAGAAGAAGTGCAGAGAGGTGGCTGGATACAGAGCACAGAGGACAAGATTACTGTTTTCTTCACTCATGTGAAAGGAAAAATCTATATATGCCAAGGGAAAAAATCAATAATAAGGGAACATTTGAATTCATAAGGGGATACTTTATGGGATAAAGTCCGAGGAGAGAGAGATGTCTATGATTTCTAGTTGGACAGAGAGAAACAAAAATATTTATTTTATTGAAATTAACAAAATGCTCTCTTATCAGATAGTTTTCTTGATGGAAGAATCAGTCCTATTATTAAAGAACTTTCTCCAAAGAAAAGGTTTAAATAAAGTGATGTGAAGAAAAGGTATAAACAATATTAAAAACGTATTCATTTGCAATGAGAGATAACTAGTACAAGAAGAGCCGTTACTCTTCTTGTTGTGGCCTGCATATCCTCTGCCTATGGTAAAACTAAAAGGAAAACTAAACTCCTACTGAAAGGCTTGCACGGTTTAATGATCTACTCTTGTGGGAAGAAAAGGCAAAGTCTTTGTTCTCCTCCCCATTAGCGTTCTATGACTAAATAAAGATATCCCCAGGGAAAGTAAACTTTAGGACCTGCTGAGAATATAACTTCACCCAGGTGACTTGTAGTTACCAGAGCACATAGCATTGAATTCAATCCACAAAAACACTAATGACATAAAATGGAAAGAGTTGGAATCTCTTACTAGTAGGTAATTAACAGTCTCTTGGCAAAGAGAAAACTTACTATATTTCTGGGACTTTTCTACTTTTTACTTTGAGGTAAACTTGTAAGAGTCAGCAAATGCATGATTCTTGAAGAGGAATTTGAAGAATACTGTTAGAAGGTCCTCAGTTTCTTCTTTGGGTCACAACTGTGATGCACTCTTAAAAATGCTAAGCCATAGTTTTATTTTGATTCTAAAATAATTTCTTAATGTTGAGATTACACATCTATACTAAAATGGAGTGATTTATTCAAAACATTCCATTTTACTGCATTTTTGTCACCTTATTTTGGAATCTAGGAAAGTATTTTCTCGGCATATTCATGTCTCTCTAGTACAATTTTCAAACAAAAGACAGTAAGAAATAGCGTGGGAACTGTCTTCTAAAATTGCTTTTCTCTGGGTGCCTGGGTGGCGCAGTCATGTTTCAGTTCAGGTCTGATCTCAGGGTCATGAGATCCAGTCCTGCACTGGGCTCTGTGCTCAGCATGGAGTCATCTTGGGATTCTTTTTCTCCCTCTGCCCCTCACATTTGTGCTCTTTCTCTCTCTAAAATAAATAAGTCTTTAAAAAATTGTTTTTCTCACTCATATATGGAATTTAAGAAACTAACCAAACAAGGAAAGAGGAAAGAGATAGAGACAAAGCAAGAAACAGACTCTTAACTATAAAGAGCAAACTGATGATGGTGGAAGAGGAGGATGGGGGGGGTAAGTGATGGGAATTAAGAGGGTGCACCTGTTGTGATGAGCACTGGGTGTTGTATGGAAGGGACTCACTATATTATACACCTGAAACTAATACTGCACTGTATGTTAACTAACTGGAATTGAAATAAAAACTTAAAAAAAAAAAAAAAAACAAAGTAGAAAAAAAGAGGATAGAAGAGAAAGAGAGTGAAATATAGATAAATATAGGATATTTCCCCTGACTTCTAGAAAACTCTCTGGAAGAGTATCATAAAGTTAAGTAGCTCTAATAGAATGTTTTAAGACTATAAAAATAAAATAATAAATCAATTTTCTCAGAATTTGCATTAAAAATGTTCTGGTGTAATAATACTTGGTTTAAAGGCGACTTCATAAAGTTTTTCCTCAAGATGAAGAGATTTTAAAAGGTTATCAAGAATCAAAGTAGAATCAGATGCTAATTTCTTTCTTTGAAGCAAATAATGGTCATTTTTATTCTGGAATAGTTGATCATAAATCATTATTACAGACAGTGAGAAAACATGAGGGGTACTTATCAATTAAAAGATATAAGGATCAGCAGCATAAATGTTGCATAGAAAAAAAAATATAAATTATCCACCCTCAGCCCAGACCTACCAAATAAGACTCTCTACTTTGACAGGGTCCAGAGATAATAGTTAAATACATCTAGACTTATGTAAAAGGTTGAAAAGGCTGTCCTATGGTGATTACTGTGTAAGTATATACACTCAAATGTTCTTTTTAAGAGCTAATGAGAAGGAAGAAGTCTTCCCATTTGGGATAGCTTTTAGAACTTTCTCTCTTTCTCTCTCTCTGCACTTATCCAATGAAGTACATACCCCCTGAAGACTTTTGGCAGTCCTTTTGGAACACACTGGGGAATTTGTCTTAGAATAAAGCCTGCACTGGAATTTTAAATGGACAAGAATTCAGTAACATCCTTGAAATGACAAATCAATCAGCCCAGAAGGTGAAACCACATCTGGACATTTAAGTCAATTGATGTTCCTCAAATTGAACATCAAACTCCAAACTGAGTTCTGTTTCTTCCAAGTAAAGACTCAGCATGTTAGGTGATAGGTTATTGAAGCATTTATTTAAAAAAATAGATAATTACCAGATACCAGGGTTTAAATTTTTCATAAAATTTTTTTTAAAGATTTTATTTATTTATCAGAGAGAGAGAGGGGAGAGAGGGAGCACAGGCAGACAGAATGGCAGGCAGAGGCAGAGGGAGAAGCAGGCTCCCCACCGAGCAAGGAGCCCGATGTGGGACTCGATCCCAGGACGCTGGGATCATGACCTGAGCCGAAGGCAGCTGCTTAACCAACTGAGCCACCCAGGCGTCCCTTTCATAAAAATTTTTAAAGAAAAGATACACAAATGCTTGGGTAATCTCTGCAAGGACATTTTGCTTTTTCTTTCATGAAGGGCAGAGTAATATTTTGAAATATTATTAATATAGAACACTTATCTACTCCCCATGCTTATTTTTTCTCATACTTACAATCTCCTCTTCAGACAACTGGGACATCCTATAGTCACTAACTCCAGAGAAAGTTTGTTACTTACTACAGAAGTACACATTTCAGAAATAACTTCTTTGGGAAAAATTTTGACCTCAAATGAAACATTATTTTCTGGTTCAGAACACAGTTTGGCTGCTAATATTTTCAGCCTGGCAGACACTGCTAGTCATGAATGCTGAAAGCAAAAGAATTTCGTATATTTATAAATTGAGCTTTATCTTCATATTTGTAAGCTATTTATTTTTAAAAATATCCTTTTTATCCTTATGTTTATATCAAGAAGAAAAATATCATGATATTCAAAATAATAAGGAAGCACTACCGTTTCTTTAGAGATTGCTTACAATTCTATTTTCTCAATACGAATCAAATTTGATATTGTTTCAGATAGAAGCATGCAAGGCAACCAAAGAATAAGTATCAGTCAGAAACACTGAGATACTTGCCGCTATTTAATACACACTAAGACGAATAGAAAAAGTTACTTTGAGTGCAGATGTTCTTAACTGGAATAGTTTGAAATATAGTTTGAATTAGTTTAAGAAAGAAGAGTGAGTTTTAATGATAATGAGGTATTTTCAGAAAATAAGGATAATGAAGTATATAATACTTAGGTGGGGAAAAATAACTAGGAGATCCTATCTTCATTAAAGACTTCTCCAGATCAAAGTGTCTCAAACTGGCACTGTGAGCTGGGTAACCCTTTGCAAGGACAATGTCCTGGGCATGTAGCATGTTTAACAGCATCTCTAACCTCCACCCACTAGATGCCAGTAGTCCCTTCCTCAGTGTGATGGCCAACTATCCCCTGGGGTCAAAATCGCCCTTAATTGAAAACGACTATGATAGGTATAGAAGTAGATCTTTATTACACATAGGTATTGATTTGATGCAGATACAAATGAAGATAGATGTAGACAAAGAAGGAAGTAGAGATACAGATAAAGCTATAGGTATGATCCACTGCACATCATGACTTTCTCTTGCATACTGATAAAAGTGAACACTGAGCTTTACAACTTAGAATTCTGCACCTGGAAATAAAACAGCTTTAGACTTCTTTTTAGTATCATGTTAAAAAAAAAAATGTGGGAACATCTGGATGGCTCGTTTGGTTAAGTGTCTGCCTTCTGCTCAGGTCATTATAATCCCAGGGTCCTAGGATCAAGCCCCACATTGGGCTCCTTGTTCAGCAGGGAGTTTGCTTCTCCCTCTGCTCCTCCCCCTGCTCATGTTCTCTCTGTCTCTCTCTCTCAAATAAATAAAATCTTAAAAAAAAAAAAAAAGAATTTTAGTAACTCAATGATACTCCTTTGTTCGTGAGTTTCCCTCACACTAATCAACTGCAAGCAGGACACATTGAATCATATCACAGTGTCATCAGCTCGACCCCAAGACCTGACCTTTACTGCTTACCTGCTTATACCCACCAACTGTTGTCCCACACTTTTTCTTTAAATTCTCCTTTCCAGCTTATCTCTTAACTCTGGCAAAAGACCAGACCAGCATAACATCTTCTGATGGACACCAAAACTACCCCTCAAGCAATAATGACTGCCCTGACACAGAGCTCTTGTGGCCCTGACCAGTCTGAGCTTAACCTCTGACTCAGGCCTGCACAGATGGGCCATGGAGAGACCACAGTTACAGTTACCTCATTATAATGCTAAAATCTCTGACCAAGGAGGAGCACCAGCCTCATTTATATAACATACAATGTATGTATAGGTACCTTTCTTTAAGGTCCATGGCTGATCTCATGCTCATCATTATATATGTTGACAAGGCTGCCTTTTTAAAATGCGTATCCTAAGTAGAATTAAAAGGAATCCATTCACTCTTGTTTAGGGAATTCTGACTTTGGAAGTTATACTCTGTGATCTCCTTATTTGCTGCAAATAGTTTCCTTTATGTGACAATCACCTGGTATAGTTTCTATTGGTGACTTATCAAGGAGGGAGCTCACATTAGTTCAATTACAATAATAACTCATAACAAAATACAGAAAGAGAGTGTTGGGAGAATAATCACCAGAAAGGAGCAATGCTCCCAGAAAACCAGGGGCTTCCAAAGAGCCTTCATGAAATAGAAGGGAGAGAATTACCAAACAACTCAGTACAGGAGATTTTCCTGAGCAACAAACAGAAGTCTTCAAAAGAAAAGGGTTTCACAAAACTCTTAGATTAAAAAAAAAAAAAAAAAAAAAGTATCAGCTAAAAACTTTCACAAGAAAAAACCAATTCACTGGCAAAAGAATGAGAATCAACAGTGACATTCGTCACCTCATCTGTAATTACTGAAATTAAAAGAAAATCCAATCTTAAGATTCCATGGGAAATTATTTCATCCTATAATTTTATATCTATCAAAATACAATAAAAAATGAAGATATTTTAAGGTCTCAAAAATTTTAGCTCACATCCATTTGTTTATAGGAAACCAATGGTGAACTTATTATTTTTTTTTTTTTTTTTTAAAGGTTTTTATTTATTTTGGAGATAGAGAAGAAGGAGAGCCTGAGCAGGGGGAGGAGCAGAAGGAAAGAGACAAGCCCACTCCATGCTGAGTGCAGAACCCTACCCCGTCTGATCCCGCAGCCCTGAGAGCAAGATCTGAGCTGAAATGAAGAGTCTGATGCTAAACAGTAAAACAAAAAACAAGAGATACAAGAGATCATGAATCCAGTGAAATAGAGAAGGATGGGTCCAAAAGGACAAGTCCAGACTTGACCAGGACAAAGGATGTAAAGCAAATCCTTTGAGAGAAAAAAACCTTTCAAGGAAGAATAGAACTAAATCTGGGAAACAAACTGAGGGTTACAGAAGAGAGGGGTGTGAGGGAATGGGGTAACCAGGTAATGGGTAATAGGAAGAGCATGTGTGGTGGTGAGCACTGGTGTTATTTACAACTAATCAATCACTGAACACTGCATCAAAAACTAAGGATGTATTATATGTTGGCTAATTGAACATAATAAAAAATTTTAATTCAACATGGTAATGCATAAAAAATTAAAATAAAACAAATAAATCTTAGAAAATACTGATGTGCTAATGGCAAATTTTAAGAAAAAAGATAGGTAATCATCAATTCTAAAGAAAATAAACTGTAAGAGGACATAAAGCCAATATGAAGTTAATCAAAATGACTCATATTTTTGAGGAGTTGCTGGAGAATCAGTAAGAATATATGTTAAGAATATTCTCCTTAAACTGGACAAAAAACTTGTAAATTCAGAACTGTAGCAAAAAAAAAAAATACTGATAGAAAAACTTCTGATTCTGTGAATAATAGTATTTAATGATAAATCCATAATCTAAAAATATAGGTTTTGTTTCTGTTTTGTTCATTTTATATAGATATAACTTATGCACATTTCATTCACCTTTTGCGGAATAGTTCTGTGAGGCTGACAAGTGAATACCCTCCCAGAGCCACTACTACTAATAATATATGGAATATGTACTTCATTCCAAAACCTACCCTTAAGTATATTTGCAGTGATTACCCCTCACAATCACATTTTTCAGAATGTCATGTAAATCATACAGTAGGTAGTCTTTTTTCATGGCTTCTTTCTCTTACAGTAATGCTTGTATTTGCCAATATAATTGCATATATCAGAAATATGTTACATTTTATTGCTGATAAATATTCCATTATATTGGTTTATTTCCAGTTCACGGGAAATGTGTGCATAAGGTATCAATCAGGACACAGAAACCACACAATAATTTTAGCAAGAAAATTTTAATATAAAAACTTTTTAATGTGGGAATTGGAGTAATGGGGAATTGACTCATAGGCAAATAGACCACTAAAGAATATAGCAATAGCTGATAGAGAGAGCAGCCATCACCCCAAGACTGAAATAAAACACCTAGAGAAGAGGTCAACCCTGTCTGGGGCTAAGACCCAAATCTCACAGGAGAGAATGTCATTATAGCTCAAAAGATAGCAGAGAAGTTGGGTAATACACTGGCAGAACTCACTAGAAATCCACCTTCGGAAACAGTGGAGGAAGCTGGAACTTACTGCAAGCTTCTCCAACTTAGTTCTTGTTATTCAAAATTGTTTTGGCTATTCTAAGTCTTTTATTTTCCATATAAATTTTAGAACTGGCATGTCAATATAAGTAAGGAATGCTGGAGTTTTGATTGGAATATTGTAGAATCTACCGATGGATTTAGGGAGCATTATCATTTTAAGCTTATTGAGGTTTCTGAGCCAGGAACATTATTTACTTTTTTTTTTTTAACTTTTAGAAGTAATCTATATTGCAATTATTCCAGTGAACATTTTTTTAAAAATTCTCAAAATCAGTGATCATAGAGACAACATCTAATATGTAGCTGGTGTTGTTAGAAAAGACAATTATTCATCTGTAGGTGAAGAAGAGGGAGTGCCATTTATCCCTTTCATTGAAAGATAAACCTCACAAAATCTAGCATATTTAATAGTAATTATAACTGACTCTGGATGATTTCTGGTATCAGAGATACCACATGCCTCCAAACATAAGGGGATGATATGGAACTGAAATCAGGTATAGGAAAATATGTATGTCAGGAATCTGAAACCCTAATCTTTTTCTGACCTCTTATATTCAAGTACCTAACCCCATCCCCAAGGGGAAAAAATAGAAAGTTTACTTTCTGGGGACACTGGACGACCAAATCTCTCATCTCAGAAACATAAACATATTGAAGGTTGTAATTTAGATGCTGAGATACCATAGGGAAAAACAGGTATTAATAATCAAAGTCCACCATTCTCCCCCTTGCCTGCTACCAACAGATTAGACTACACTTCTCTAGGGATAACAAATGGCCCCCAAAGAATAGGAAAATTGATAATAATGATTTGGAAGTGCCATGATGCAATGCCTGGACCTCCCCTGATCACTGAGCAAAGAGCACTGTTAAAAAAAAAAATGTCATACTCGTATACACAGAGCATGCAAAGAGTAATTTTAGAGCCTCATTTAATTTTTTTTTTATTTATTTTTTTTAAAGATTTTATTTATTTATTTGACAGAGAGAGATCACAAGTAGGCAGAGAGGCAGGCAGAGAGAGAGGAGGAAGCAGGCTCCCTGCTGAGCAGAGAGCCTGATGCGGGGCTCGATCCCAGGTCCCTGGGATCATGACCTGAGCCGAAGGCAGCGGCTTAAACCCACTGAGCCACCCAGGCGCCCCTAGAGCCTCATTTTAAATTATTAATAGCTAGTTGAGGATCACCAGATTTTTTTTTTAATTTCTAAATGAAAGGTACCAAAACAAACAAAAAAGTAGATAAAAGGAAACAACTAAAAAACACAGATATTATAGGAAAAATTAAAATTCAAAAAATATATATTAATTGTACCCTAAGAGAAAATAGAAAAATTCAAAAAAAAAATAGATCAGGATACAATTTTTAAGTTAAAAGACAGAGTTAATTGAATGTTCTTGAAATCTGAAAAAAAATACAGGAGAAAACAAACAGAACAAAAAACATGCAAAGAAAGAAAGATTTTTAAATTACAGGATTAACACAGGAGGCTCGTGAGTGCTGTAAAGTGTGTAAACCAGGTGATTCACAGACCTGTACCCCTGGGGATAAAAATATATTATATGTTTTTAAAAAATTAAAAATTAAAAAGTTAAAAAAATAAAACACAGGAAGCTCAATAATGGAGTAAAAAGTTTCAGAAATAAAAGAGTTTCAGAAGAAAAGGATGTTGCCAACAAATTCATACGAGAAAATTATCCATAACTTAGGAACATGGGTTTCCCATTTAAAGGGCCTAACATCTCAATGATTAAAAAACAAAAAAAAAACAAACAAACAAAAACAAAAATTAATAACCCCTAGGTGGAGAGCAGGTCATATGGAAAAACTGAGGATCAGAAGAGTATGGAGCTTCTCACAGGGAGTACTAATTACTCATTCCTCAGCAAAAATCTTTCTCACCCCAATCCATGATTATCCATTTCAGACAATACCTAAATCATCATACATGAAATGTTGATAAAAACTGAACGTAAAGTCACTGTTGGTGAGAACTCAGAAGAAAAAGAGGAAAATGTTATTAGAGCTGGAGGAAAAAAGGATCCTTCTCATAAAATGGCAGAAAGGCTTAGTGAAATTACATTCTGCAGTTTTACAGAAAGCAGAATTTGTAAGCAAGGAATGTGAATATCTAGGTGAGTAGATTTCTAACCAGTATGTGGAAGATAGACCTTGATCCTTCCTGCTGCTTATGGTAAAATGTGAGAGGGAAGAGATAGATTGAGGGAAGCACTGTCAAAGCAAAACGAAATAGGACCTGATTATATGTGAAATTCTTAGTCTAGACAGATTGCAAAGACACTAAAACTAGAAGAATCACTGTCAAGAGAGCCTGCCCTGAGGAGAAAGCCAAAGGTGTGGCTGGACAACCTTCTGGGAGTACTTTGGAAGGATCAAAAGATCAGAGTATTCAATTACACATGTGGCTCTATGAGTGATTAGACAAATGACTCATAGATCCCCTCAGTCATGGAAGCAGAAGCCAGGAACACGGATGGAATTACCCAAGAGAGATCTGTGGATAAGCCTCTTGTCTAATGGAGTGAATCCCTGAACACACAAGGGAGATTTACAAGGTTCCTGACACTATTTTGCCAACAGTCACATTGCCATATTGAATTAAAAAAGAAAGAGAACAAAATGAGGGAAGACTGTTAAGACTCCCAAAATTCTATATGTAGGAAATTGTCAGATAAAACTCCTCAGCTGCAAACACATCCTAGCCTTCATGAAAAAGAAAGGTGTGTCCAAGAACAGAGTCTTGATTAGAGTCAGAGGGAAGAACCTCTACCTCAGAGGACAGCCAGAACCCTGAGGATTATTTCAAAACCTTGGGACCTAATGGTACTTGCCCATTTGGACATTGCTCCAGACTGGTGACCCTCTTTTCTTTCCATTTTAATGCTTTTTGAATGAGGACATTGATAAATGTTACCTTATGTCTGTCTCACCGTTGTATTTTGGGAGCAAGTAGGGTGTTCTTTAGTTTTGCAGATGCACAGATGAAGATGGATGGGTTTGTCCTGGGATGGAGTATACTGGGAGCTTCACTCATACTTAATCTTTGATTTAGATAATGAGATTTGTGCCTTTGTTGATGAGATTTAGATGAAACTCTAAACTTGAGATGATGCTTTCACACTTGAGACTCAGAGAGCTGGGAATAAGACAAATGTCCTTGGCACATGGAAGGAACATGAATCTCTGGGGGTCTTCAGCACACATAATGACCCTCTGAGATGCCCACTCCCTAATCCCTACAACAGGTGACTATGTTACCGTTTGGTGCAGAGGGATTTGGAGATGTTAGGCCAAGGTCATGGGTGGGGAAGTATTCTGGTTCATCTGGCTAGGCCCAATATAATCACAAATGTCCTAATAAGAAAGAAGCTGAGAGTCAGGAGTTGGAAAAAGGCACTGTGATTATAGAAGCTGAGAGAAACACTAGAAGACATCTGAAGATGGAGGCTGTGGTCAGAGACCAAGAAATTCAGGTTCCAAAACCTATAAAACGCAAGGAAACAAGTTTCCTCTAAAACTTTTAGAAGAAATGTAATATAGCTGATCCACTTTAGATTTCTGATCTCTGGAACAATATGAGAGCATATTTGTATGTTTGAAGCCCCTGAGTCTGTGACTTCCTAACCCTAAACTCACCAGGTCATCTTCCTTATCTCCCCATCCCCTTTCTCCCCTCCTCACCTTTCCACTTGTCCTAAGATGGAGAAGTTAGAAGAAAAAACAAACAAACAAACAACAAAACAGAAACCAACAGCTCAATGTACCACAGCAAACTTTGGGCAAATGGCCCTAGCACTTCAATAGAGAGGTTTACGGGAGAAGCAAGGGGATCAGTGTTCCTCAAGAATCCCTTGTTCTTATGTAATCAAGGTGCACATTGGACCACACAGGCAGCAGATTACATGGATGGGTGTCATTCCAAGGGCTTGACGTTCCACTCTAAAACGTAAGTAACATCCCTGTAAGCTTAAACTCAAATAAAGCCTAGAGGCTTATGGGACTCCTTAGAGGTCACAGTAGGAGGTCCAGCCCAGATGCCTCTCTGAAAAATCCTTGAGGAGGTGTTTCCAAAGCAAAGTCCCCAAGCCCATAAAAATAAATCCATATTGTTTTAAGCTACTACATTTGTGATAACTTGTTACAACAGCAATAGGAAACTAACCACCATCCAAAGTATGAATTCAGCACGAAACATAAAATGAAAATATTTCAGACATCCACGAGTCCAAAATTCATTTCATGTACCTTTTCCCAGAATGATTGTGAAAGATATATCTTTTGAACAGAGGAATAAACTCTAAAAGACTTTGTATTCTGGAAACCAAAAATACAACATGGAAGACATGAATGTCTTTACCCTATAGGCTCCTGTTTCCTTTGGTTTATTACAAGACAAGGGGATGCTGCAGCTTCATTTTAATACACTTATTTGTCCTCTAGATATTTACAGCTACAGGTTACCAAATACAATATCTGGAAAACGGTGTGTGTAACTCTGACAAAGTTCAACATAAAAACAGCTTCTATGAGGAGTTACACAGTTTGACTTCGAACTATGGTCTTCTTCTTTTTTTTTTTTTTTAATTAACATACAATGTATTATTTGCTTCAGGGGTACAGGTCTGTGAATCATAAGTCTTACACAATTCACAACAGTCACCATAGCCTCTCCAATATCCATTGGAGAATATAGGAACATACCCTCCCCAATGTCCATTACCCGGCCACCCTATCCCTCCCCACCAACCTCCAGAAACCCTCAGTTTGTTTTGAGATTAAGAATCTTTTATGGTTTGTCTTTCTTCCTGGTATATTTACCATCTTGTTTCATTTTTTTTTCCCTTCCTTCCTCCCACGACCCCCACCCTGCTTCTCAAATTCTTCATATCAGAGAGATCATATGATAATTGTCTTTCTCTGATTGACTTATTTAGCTCAGCATAATACCCTCTAATTCTATTCACATCCTTGCAAATGGCAGGATTTCAGGGGGTTTTGATGGCTGCGTAGTATTCCTGTGTGTGTTTGTGTGTGTGTGTGTGTGTGTGTGTGTGTGTGTGTAGCCGTGGTCTTTCTTACAGAAAAAGAAGAAATAGCTATAACATGCAGGATGCCTGCTCTTGGATTGTCATTAGGTTAAGTTCTTTAACACATGCACGGTAATGAGGTGAGTTCAAAATTATTTACATTTAGAGATGATGAATGAGGTTTACAAAAGCATTAAGAAACTTGCTGATGCCACAATAATATCAAATACATAGATTAAATGAGAATTGTAGTATTTCTATTCAGAATACAGGCTGTTGTGTCAGCTTTCTGCTGGATCCCATCAACTCTTATTCCAGGGGAAAATGTCCTGTTTTATGTAAAGAATAAGGCTTAAAACAGAACCAGCCACAAAGTCAAAAGATATTCCCACTTGACTAGCTGAGCTCTCATTAGCATCACGATCATTGTAAGAACAATTTGAAATAAAACCACTCACCTGGATGTAGTTAAGAGCCATGGTATCTGTTTACCTGCCATGAAAAATGTTTTCCTTATACATCGTGCCTAAAAAGTGTGGGATTTTATTTCCTTCTTCACAGCTGGAAAAACTCAATAACCAATTTGTTTTTCACAGAACATCATCTGGTTTCAGGCAGTGCCAGAAGAAACGAGAAAAATGAATAGAATATTTGCTTTCAACATGGTTGTGAACCATGTAAACTGATTTCATATCAGATTTTTAAATATTTGTTTAACTGAGTGTGAAAATACCTACTAAACAAAATGCTCCAACTAGAAATTTATAAGTTGTTTGTGAAGTTGATTTTTATCAACTTCAAATACTTTACTTTACTATCAAAATAGTAAGCATACATGGATCAAACAACTATTATGTGCTTGTTGTTCTACTATATTTTTTTATAGCATGAAGACTAGCAACAGTTCTATAAAGGACTCTATAAATGAGTTCTCTTTGACAGGTCAATTTATCCACAGAGTTATAGCTACTTATTAACATAATATCATTTGGAGTACTCTGACTTCTGTTGTAACAGTATTGAATATATTTACCTAAAGTTTTTTAAACTTTAAACTTTAAAAAAGAATATTCTTCCTTAAATGAAAACTGGGTTAAGGAGTCATATTCTATAAAAAATTTTAAAAGCAAATGACTCCGTCAACAAGAGGATGCATGGATGCAGGCATTCTCTTGTCAAAGAGATGAAATTTTTAAGAATCATTTATTCCTGTTTTGGTGCAAAGGAAAAAGTGCAATTTCTAAGTAAAACCAAGAGTATCAAAATGTTACACTAGGTAAATGGATTATAATATGGATGTTCTAGAAAAGTTATAAATGAGCTTCTCTTGCCTCAAAATCTTTAAACTATTTAATAAATTAGAAAGAAAACACATTAGTTAAGTGTTAATTTTACTCTATTACTTAAACATTCTCAATTTCCAGGGGAAAATTATTATATAGTTTACACAGCAGGATTTTTTTTAATGCATGGAACTTTCAGGAAATTATTTTGTAGAAATAACGTTTTGACTGCTAGTGGAAGGTGGCAGATTGGGGAAAGGCATTTAGCTCTTTCCCTCCCAATATCCTGTGGAAATGATGGTAAATTCACTTTAAAATGTGCAAATCCAAAACATGGTTCTGCAAAGCAAGGGTGTGTGTTATTAATGCTTTTCACTGACTTTGAGGAGTTTCTGGAATGTAGCATTGGTATTGCATTGGAGAAGCAACTAAATAGAGCTTCCAAAAGTAGCACAAAGGAGAATCCTTCCTATCTATTAAACACAAAAACAAACAAACAAACAAAAACAAAAAATGAAACAAAACTAAACAAAATCCTACAGTCTCCATGAACAGTCACAAAGAACAGGTAGCAAGACTAGTGATAGTCAGATACATAATTATCCCAGCCTCTTGTACTTTCCTAGATCACTCGGCTATCCAGAAGAACTTCTTTGTAGAATGTTCTGCTGGCTTTCCACCATCTACTGAACATTTAAATTGGAGTTCCATAGGTCTAGGTTTATGCTATTTTCTCTTCTCTCTCTCTCTCTCTCTCTATATATATATATATATATATACATATACTCTCTCTATATATGTAAATATATAGTTCTATAGTTATATATCTATTTTATATATATATATATATATATATATAATTTATTTATTTGACAGAGATAGACACAGTGAGAGAGGGAACACAAGCAGGGGGAGTGGGAAAGGGAGAAGCAAGCTCCCTTGAGCAGGGAATCTGATGAAGGGCTCTATCCCAGGTCCCTGGGATCATGACCTGACCCAAAGGCAGGTGCTTAGTAACTGAGCCACCCAGGAGCCCCTGCTCTCTATATTTTTTCTTACTTCATTTAAACTTTTCTCATCTTCTTGGGTATCATCTATCTCCTGATGACTACCATTTTTCTTTAAATCTCCAACAACTATCTTGACCATATAGCTCCAAATTGCCTACTGACAGGTCCACTTTCATGTTTCAAGACTTCTATATTGGCCACTGATTGATTGGGATCCATTCATCCATTCTATAATAACAGCACTTTAATTATCCTTTAGGGAATCACGTTTCCCCTACTCATCCCATGTGGTTCAGATAGGATGTATTCCTACACTGTCCCAAGCATCTGCCTATATTTCAGATTTAGCCAATCACATGAATCTATTCTGACGCATAAGAAACAAGTCAATGCCTTAACTGAAGTTACTAAGAAAAAGGAAAACCTTATTCTCCTGTGGCTGACAAGAGTGTAAGGGTTTATGGGGCCTAGTGAAGAGAAAGCTGGTTAAACACACACACACACACACACACACACAGAGCTCAAAACAGAGAGACAAAAGCAACATTTTAGTAATATTATTTGAACCTCAGATCCCTGTTCTCTTCCTCAAGCCATCATGTTTTTGTGGGTTTTTGTGTGCTATTGTTGTTTGTTTCAAATTTTTATTTAAATTCTAGTTGGTTGACCTACAGTGTAATACTAGTTCGGGAGTAGAATTTAGTGGTTCATCACTTACCTACAACACCCAGAGCTCCTCACAAGTGACCTCCTTAATATCCATCACTTGTTTAACCTATCCCACTGCACACCTCCCTCCATTACCCTCAGTTTATTCTCTATCTTTAACAGGCTTTTATGGTTTGCTTCCTTCTTTTTTTTTTTTCCCTTCCCATATATTCATCTGTTTTGTTTCTTAAATTCCACCTGTAAGTGAAATCAAATGGTATTTGCTTTTCTCTGACTTATTTCACTTAGCATAATATAGTCTAGCTTCATCCATGTCATTGCAAATGGCAAGAATTTGTTCTTACTGATGGCTGAGCAATATTCCTGTGTGTGTGTGTGTGTGTGTGTGCGCGCGCGCACGTGTGTGTATCACATCATTTTATCCATTCACCAGTTGATGAACATTAAGGCTCTTTCAATAGTTTGACTATTGTCAATAAGGCTACTATAAATATTGGGGTGCATGCATTCCTTTGAAACTGCATTTCTGTATCCTTCAAGTAAATATCCAGTAGTGCAATTGTTGAATCATTCATTTTTAACTTTTATGAGGAGACTCCATACTGTTTTCCAGAGTGGTTGCACCAGTTTGCATTCCCACCAACTGTGCAAGAGGGTTCCCCTTTCTCCACATTTTCACCAACACCTATTGTTTACTGTGTTCTTAATTTTAGCCATTCTGAGAGATGTGAGGTGGTATCTCATTGTGGTTTTGATTTCTGTTTTTTTGATGATGAATGATATTGAGCATATTTTGATGTATCTACTAGCCATCTGTATGTCTTCTTTGGAAAAATGTCTATTCATGTCTTCTGCCCATTTCTTAACTGGATTATTTTTTTTTTTGGATGTTTTCAGTTTGTTAAGTTCTTTATAGATTTTGGATACTAACTTTTCATTAGATTATGTTATTTGTGCATATCTTCTCCCATTCCAGAGATTACCTTTTAGTTTTGTTGATGTTTCCTTCACTGTGCAAAAGCTTTTTATCTTGATGAAGTCCTAAATTGCTTTTGCTTCCCTGGCCTCTGGGGAGGTGTCTAGTAAGAAGTTGCTACGACCAATGTCAGAGAGGTTGCTACCTGTGTTCTTCTCTAGGATTTTGATGGTTTCTTTTCTCTTGTTTAGGTCTTTCACCCATTTTGAGTTTATTTTTGTGTATGGCCTAAGGAAGTGGTCTGGTTTCATTCTTTCCATGCTGCTGTCCTACTTTTCCAACACTATTTGTTGAAGAGCCTTTTTTTTTTCCATTGAATATTCTTTCCTGTTTTGTTGAAGAATAGTTGACAGTATAGTTGTGGGTCCATTTCTGGACCTCCTTCATGCTTTTCCATCTTGGGAGTGTTGCTATGTAACCACAACTCCCTTTATAAGGAATACTCTAAGACCCTAGTCTCTTCCTGACTGTTTCCTTTTCAATCTTTAGGTCTTAGTTAAATGTTCCTTCCAAAAGATCTGGTTCCACTTTTCATTCAAATGGCACCACTAGAGTGTCTGGTTGGCTCAGTCTTTAAGTGTCTGCCTTTGGCTTATGTCATGATGCCTAGGTGCTGGGATGGAGCCCCACATCAGGCTACCTGTTCAGTGGAGAGCCTGCTCCTCTCTCTCTCTCTCTCTCCTGCTCCCTGGACTTGTGTGCTTCCTCTCTCACTCTCTTTCTCTCTGTGTCAAATAAATAATCTTTAAAAATAGCACCACCATTATTCTCTCTAAAGACAAGGTAAGGGTCTCCTGGGTGGCTCAGTGGGTTAAGCCTCTGCCTTCAGCTCAGGCCATGATCTCAGGGTCCTGGGATCAAGTCCCACATCAGGCTCTCTGCTCAGCAGGGAGTCTGCTTGTACCTTTCTCTGTCCACTTGTGATCTCTGTCAAATAAATAAATATAATCTTAAAAAAAAGGAAAAGACAAGGTAAAACATGTCTATCACATCACTTCATAATTAATTCATTTACTTTTAGGATCTGTCTTTTCCCTTAAAGTTCAAGCTCCATGTGGGCACCAAGTGTGTTCTGCTCACTGTTGCATTCCTAGACCCTGGAATAATGACTGGTACATATTATGTGTTCAGTAAATAATTTTGAATGAGTGAATGCACAATAGGGGTGTCTGGGTGGCTCAGTGGGTTAAAGTCTCTGCCTTTGGCTCAGGTGATGATCCCAGGGTCCTGGGATCGAACCCTGCATCAGGCTCTCTGCTCAGCAGGAAGCCTGCTTCCCTCCCACTGTCCCTGCCTCTGCCTACTTGTGATCTCTGCCTGTCAAATAAATAAATAAAATCTTTAAAATAATATACAATCACTTAAATTTGGAAGTTGATGGAAGGTGAATGGAGATGTAAGTATACTAAATACCTCTTTTATATGCTAAGAACTTAATAAACACTGAACAAAACAATGCATTTTTAAAAAGAGTAATAATTATACAATTGTTGTGATGGCAAATAGAATAATTTATATAGGGAACACTAATAGCCTTCCTTTCAAAGTAGAATTTGATTAAAATTATCATCTGCTAGCCTGCATAATCTTCTATTTTTCATGGGCATAATTCAGAGTTAAGGAAAAAGGAAAAGAAATTTGAAATTTAATTAGATATACTTCCGCTTTATTTATCTTGTCATGGCTATTATTTTTTCACATGTATTTACCCTTTCATAACTTCTACTACTTTAAATTATAATGATCATATCAATGTGGTTTAACATTCTCAGAATAATTTGATGCATTAACATGAAAATAGTATTCTCTATGAATTTCTCTTGTTTTAAAATATAAGTAGAAATTACCAAAAACATCTGACTAAAATTCTATACAAATTGAACAAGTCAATATAACTTCTAAGCATTTACTTCATGTCTTACTGTTTCCAAGACACTAGAGTGTATACGTATGATTAAACTTTGATCCTTCTCCAAGAAATGAACAAAAGAGAAAAAAACTGACATTCATTTAGTATTTACTCTGCACCTGTGTCCTTCATAAACCCTCACAACAACCCTGAGAGATGATAGGACAAATTTGTAGCTAAAGGGACACTCAAAATACTGGAAAACTTTCCAAAATTTCTACTGTTAAATATGATGAAAGCAATATTAAAATGGGGATGTGTGTGTGTGTGTGTGTGTGTGTGTGTGTTTTAGGTCTATTCTATTTCCCTATAATATATTGCCTTTTGTACAAAAGCATTAAAATTTTTTAAAATTTGTATTTAAAAACATAGCATGTTCAGGGAGCCTGGGTGGCTCAGTTGTTCAGCGTCTGCTTCCGGGTTAGGTCATGATCCCAGGGTCCTGGGATGGAGCCCTGCATCGGGCTCTCTGCACAGTGGGAAGCCTGCTTCTCCCTCCTCCACTCTCCCTGTTTGTGTTCCCTCTCTCACTCTGCCTCTCTCTGTCAAATAAATAAAATCTAAACAAACAAACAAAAACAGCATGTTAATCATCTGTTGGTTTACTTTCCTTTATGCTATTGTTATTTGTTATTTAGAAATGAGATACTGTTTTATATTTAAGATGTCCTAATCAATGGGGATTTTGGAGAAGACAATTTATGTATTTGTATATACAGGCAGGTGGATACATATTCATTCACTTCATATGCGGTGGAGTTGAGCTAATATCACAGGACACAACTGAAACCTCCTATAAGACACTTTTCTTTGGTGACCAATATAGCACTGTCCTCAGGACAGTGAAGAAAGAAAATAGTGTTTTTCATTTTGTTTTTTTTTTTGTTGTTGTTTTTTTTTTTTGTTTTTTTTTTTGTTTTTAAACACAGTCGTTTCAACAAACCAATATAAAATTCACCATGGGCAATGAGTTTTATTAATTGTGAGTTATAGATAGTTATTTGGGAGGATGGTTTTGGCTTTAATGAAATGAAATCGATCTATAATAATTACAACTGAGTTATGACAATTGATTATTCCAAAAGAATTTGACTTTTTATTTATGCCAATGCTCCTTCTGAGGAAGACTCCACAGCGTTGTGCAATCCCAATTCTTTCCTACTCTGCATAAATAACATTTCTTCTATTAGAGTATCATTTCCAAAAGCAGGCTTTGAATACTCTGTTTGTTTGCTTAAGATAGTTCTATAGTTTTCATGAGTATCATTGCAAAATGTTTATTCTGGAAAATGGATGTTAACAACCAAATCAAAAAGTCAAATCTAAAGACTATTTTAAAAGAGATGTTTCAGATTGTTTACAAAAGCAAAAGAAAGATAAAAATTCAATCTATTTCTCCTATTGCGTGTGCAAATCCTCTAAGGGCGGTGTGGCTTTGGAAAGATTTTCTTAAGGAAAACATCAATGTCACTAATAATAAAAAGTTTCAGGTTACTACATTTAAATTATGGTGTTCATTTAAATTTGGGATAAGGCCATATCTATATAATTAAACAATCTATTTCCAAGCTTATTGAATTTAATTTCATTTCTGCTCACCTTCAATGATGTGGAAAGACCTTGTTGACATTCTTTAACTCTTAAGAGATAAAACAAATGTCTGTGTGTATGTGACTATATAAAATTCTTGGAAAGCCAGTGTATGTATCTGCTTGAATGATGACCAAAAGCTTGATATTATTTTTTTCGTTCAAAAAAAAATATATATATATATATTTTTTTTAAAATTTTCTTTAGATTCTGGGATTTAGTACTTCAAAATTCTTCACATTATGTATCCCAGATAATGATCATTTTTATTAGAGATATGGGTTAGAATAGAAGTCAGATAAAAAACAGAAAGAATAGAGAAGAAAAAATGTATTCAGTTTGTGTTTCCCTTTCTTATAAAAACAATTTACATATCAAATACCTTTGAGAAATTTCTATTGTTTGAGTGTTAAAAGTTAATGAGCCCCTGCCTGGGTGGCTCATTCAGTTAAGCATCTGCCTTGGGCTCAGGTCTTGATTTCGGAGTTGCAGAATCAAGCCCTACATCAGGCTCTCTGCTCAGCGGGGAGTCGCTTCTTCTCTCACTCTACCTCAGTGCTCTTTCAAATAAATAAATAAAATCTTCAAATTAAAAAAAGGAAGTGAAGCACAAGAAACTCAAATAAAACAATTAATTAGTAGTCAATATTTATTATTAAAACAAAACATAAACCATCCTTCTTAAAAAATGTTTCCTTTATTTATTTGACACAGAGAGAGATCACAAGTAGGCAGAGAGGCAGGCAGAGAGAGAGGAGGAAGCAGGGTCCCTGTTGAGCAGAGAGCCTGATGCAGGGCTCGATCCCAGGACCCTGAGATCTTGACCTGAGCAGAAGGCAGAGGCTTAACCCACTGAGCCATCCAGGCACCCCTACAACTACCCTTTTAATATTAAAAATGTAAAGTTCCAGTTTACTAAAAATATATAACATTGTTAGTCAAGGTGAGGGAAAATGTTTTTTTGTTTTTCAATTTTTTTTTTTTTTTAATTTCCAAAAGTGATAGAAATCATACCTGAAATTTCAAGTAATTGTTTTGAAGCTGAACTAGATCCTTGGAAGCTGAACTTCATTATGTTGATTTATGCTGAGTATGTCATCCAGTTACCAAGCATGGCATGACAAATCACACCAAACTCGGTGGTATAAAATAATGAATATTTTATTATGTTCATGGATACTGTAGGTTAGGAATTCAGGCAGTGTGCCAACAGCCCTGGCTCATTGTCTCTGTCTGATTCCCTATATCTTGAGACTTAACTAGGAACATTTCAACAACTAGGAGTAACGGGCTGAGAATCATCTGGAAGCTTTCTCATATGCATATGTGAGAAAACTGAACTGGAGAATTCAAAGGCCAGGCTCCATTAAGTCTGTCAACTGAAATTTTTGCATTGGAACTGCTGTCACAAGTTTCATGTGGCTTGGTCCTCCTTGGGACATGGTCACATTAGGTTAGCTAGTCCACCTACACTAAAGCTTAAGGCTCCCACATAGTGGCTCAATGAATAAGGCAAAACCTGCAGAGCATTTTATGATGGAGCCTGGGATGTCATAACATTCTCTGCCATATTTTATTGGTTGTGGCCATCGTCCTGCCCATATTCAAGAGAAAAGGACATATTCCCATCTCCTAATGGGAAAATACAAAAGAATCTGTGGCCATGTTTTAAAACCACCAAAATCTGGCATCTGTCCACAAACTACATTTCTTCCACATGCAAAGTTACTTCGCTGCTTTCCAAGACACTACAGAGCTTTCATTTCCTTATGGTATCAGCAGACTGAGGCTCGTGGTCCGTGGTCCGTAATCTCAATCTAAATCAAGCCAAGGTACAGATGAGACTTCTCAAGAATGATTGCATTTGATGCACAAGACAAGATATCTTCCTCCACCACACCCAACATACAATGGTAGGAGTGTTAAGGATAATGAACTATTATCACTGCCTCAGAATTGTTAAGCCTATAAAAATAACTCCATTAAGGGGCACCTGGGTGGCTCAGTGGGTTAAAGCCTCTGTCTTTAGCTCAGGTCATGAACTCAGGGTCCTGGGATTGAGCCCCATATCAGGCTCTCTGCTCAGTGGGGATCCTGCTTCCCCCTCTCTCTCTGCCTGCCTCTCTGCCTACTTATGACCTCTGCCTGCCAAATAAATAAATAAAATCTTAAAAAAAATTCCATTAAGTGTAAAGTTCTTTAGTTATTCCTCTCTATGCAAATTTCAATGATTACGTTTTAACGTAACAGAGTTTAAAAATATAATTTTACATATTTTATATCTGTAATTGATAACTATATATCATCAGCTTATTATCAATGAGATCTTATTTCACATTAGGGAAGAAAGATATTCTCAAATAGATTTAATTTCCCAGAAACAAGATGATGAAGCACACAAGCTAGATAATCAAATATTTAAAGACATTGCCAATAGAATAAGTGATATTACAATAGATGTCGGAAAGATGAAAACTTGCTGAAACTTGAGTCGTGTCCTTTAGGTAACAAAACAGCAATGACTAATCGCCGCTGGATATTGAAACTAGTAGGTGTCAGTTTACTTTACTGGAATTGCCAGGGGAAAAAAATAAAATCACTAATCTCAGACACATCATCCCATAAAATTAGGAAGAAATCCCTCTGATCTGAAATATTATAAGTATCACAAAGCATCTCACATAAAGAAAATAGTAAGTGGTGACATGGGAGGTGAGGAGCTTGGTTGTTATATGCACAACACAACATCTTTGGCAGAAAAATGTTCTAACTTGGAAAGTGATAAAAAACCTTAATATTACAACTTCAAACAGGAAATACAGAAATTAGTTTTATAAATTTTTATCTCCCAAAAACTGTGACAAATAGGAATATCGTGATTCTGTGGATTAAGGCAAATCTTTTTTTTTTTTTTTTTCCCTAGTCAAATTGTAAAAGTGCTTTGAAAATATAAGAAATGAAGATAGAAAATATGCCCTGGAGCTTGAAGACTCTGAAGTTAGGTGCTTGAATGAAACCAAACCCAACTTTATGCTGATTTGCAGTCTGGAGCCAATAAATTTTGTTTCTGAATTTTAAAGCTAAAATGGTATTAGAAAGTTCCATTTGACAGTACAAATACTTTTAGGTTCTGGCCCAATTCCAAAATTCTTTACTACTTGCAACATCTCTCCGAAACTAAATATAACTGTCTTACTTGGTGTTTATTCCACTGAATTGCTCCGTATGTTCCAATGCTGATTCTAATCATAAGGGTTCCCAAGAAATGGATAGGAATTCCTGGGACTGAGGTGTGCTCCTAGAAGTTTAGTAGAGCTTTCTTCCTGGTATTCCCTGGCACAAGGAGGTAGAAGAAGGGATTGTCCCCACCGGTATTACAGGAATTTCTACCACCTTCTCCCATAAGCACAGGGAAATAAGAAACCCTTAACAGTAATTCAGAGTAGTTATGACTAACAAGAACATAAAAACCCCTTGATTAAGAAAAAAAAAAAAGTATTCCCTTTGGTAGCATGTATAGTAAATTTGAAACGATATGGAGATTAGGAGGTCCACGTACAAGTATAACATGCAAATTTGTGAAGGGTTCCATATTAAAAAAGAAAAAAAAAAGGGGACACAATGTCTTCATGTGACCAAGCAGAAATGAAGACAGCACAATTTATTTTAAATGACATAGGAATAAATGACTTGAATACATGTACTTGCATATTATCTGTCTATATCTTTTTTCACTTCCAGAAAACTGACACTGATTTGTTTTCTTTTTCTTCTGGAAATATTAATGACATCCTCAAATGTACTAATGGTTTTTCCTGAAAAGAAATTGCCTAAACAAAATTACAGTAAATAGATCATTTGTTAAAGACACTATGGTAACTTATAATAAATTAGTTTCTAAAGTGAATGCTTCAGCTCTAATATGACTATTTGTTAAGCTGGTATTAGTTTCTGATCTTAACTTTACTTGTGATACAACAGTCTCTGAGAAAGTTAGCTACACAGAGAGATGTCATTAAATAATACAATTATACAAAATAAAAGAAAACCCCACACTTGGTATATTAGCTAGCAGATTTTACCAGCTAATAAGAGGATGTTTCTGGATATGACACATTTTTCAACAAAATTATCTGAATGATAGCTATGCTTTTAAAATGATTGTTTGTCAGGGGGGCACCTGGGTGGCTCAGTGGGTTAAAGCCTCTGCCTTCGGCTCAGGTCATGATCCCGGGGTCCTGGGATTGAGCCCCGCATCGGGCTCTCTGCTCCACAGGGAATCTACTTCTTCCTTTGTCTGACTCCCTCTCTGCCTACTTGTGATCTTTGTCTGTCAAATAAATAAATAAAATAAAATAAAATAAAATAAAATGATTGTTTGTATTATACAAAAAAAAGGTAGTAAAGTGACAAGTAATGTAATTAATTAAATGCTTTCCAAAATATGCTTTACTAGATAACAAGCATGCACTAAATATCCAATGTTGTAGATGGTTCAATGATTACTTGTACTCAAATATACTGAAGGAAGTTTTTTGAGACCATCTCAATTTCCAAAGAAACAATATTTACATATGATGCTTCAGGGAAGAGATAATAACAAAAATGATCTGCCCTCAGGCCACTGTCTAGACCACAGGAAACCTGGTCAATAGCATATGGGACATCACAAGGTGCGGACTCAGAAGTTTCCATAACGTCCTGGCCAAGAGAAGGACACAGTGAGTCATGGCTGCAAAGTAACCAAAATCACAGTGCCCTAGCTGCTAATCCAGTGATGGACCCAACTTCAAACCAAATCGGGCCAAACTAACATCTTACAGCTTTAAAGAACAGATTATCCTTGAGCAATAAATCAGTGGAATTTAGAAAGCTTTGCAACAAAAGTATAGAAAATTAAAAACAAACAAGTTTTTCATGATTAATCTTAAAATAATGCTATAGTGCTTACCACCCATTGATTCTCTGTGAAATCAGGAGGGAGCTAATCATTCCATGGCATTAACCCATTCTTAGGATTTGGTTCAGATAGGAAGGCATGTGATCCTATTAGCCAAAGGCATAATGTATTTGGGAATGTGGGGGAAATTTAATTTGTTGTTATTGTTGTTGTTGTTTTAGATGCTTCTCTCTTTCAGGGGAACCAGAGGGAAGTAAATTCTCCCTTCTGCATATTGTAGTTGTCTAAATATTGGCCTCAAACTAGTACCAGAATGAGATAGTAGCTGCCATATGAAGAAGGACAGTGACAAGAGAATTTCCCAGAAAAGCTGGAACCAGTGGCTAAAGATAATGCTAGACTCTTACTTGTGGGTACCAGTTAATATTCCTACTGTTTATATCTTTTTATATTGGGCTATTGCTTTTTTTTTTTTTTTTTTTTTTTTTTTTTTTGCTTAAACCAAAAGTTATTCCAATAGAGAATCTTATTCCCTTCTACCTAAATGTACCTAATTAAATATCCATATAAAAACCTAGAACTTCACTTGGCTTTACTCTTTTTAATGATCTCCTTTATACCTCAAATCTTTCCTACATTTATTAATATTTTTTCAACATTATAAATGCCCCCCCTGGAAATTGTAATTTATTCAATTCTGTTAACAAAATGCTCATTTACTTGAAAGCATATTGAGACTGAATATGTTCAACAATAAAGACATAATAGATACATAAATGCTATTTCATCCCCTCCGCAATTTTTTTCACATATTTATTTATCTATATTGACAGAAACAGATGCTGGAGGGAAGGGTTTCTGAATGTAGTTATTAAATGTACTTAAAAAATTGGGAATTAGGGACCATTTTCAAACAACATATTGGTTAGTATTGCCATTTCTAAGAGGGCACTATCAAAATAACTTCCATCATTGTGCCTTCAAACTGAGGAAACCTATTAATTCTTTGATTCCTGTAAAAGGTTCTTTCAGGAAGGAGTTTTTGAAAGTGAAAGTAAAATAAAAACCAACACATAAACCACCTTGGAGGAATTTCTGTGGACTTAGTGTAAAGGACCAGAGGAAAAGAGAAGGAAACTTTGTGCTGTTTTTCTTCTGCTAACCATGGCTCTTAGGGACAGAAAGTACAGCATCACATTGTGATTGTTCACCAACATTGTTCCCCAACAACAGAACAGCGTAGCTCTGTTATTTCAAAGACCCATCATGTTCTTTCTATTGCTAAAGGATGTAGACCAGACAGACCAATAACTTTATATCTCTGAAGTTAGGCTGAGATGGAACAGAATGTCTTCACCATTTGTTTGTTGATTTGCTTGATATGCAAATGTAAGCCAAGAACTGGATTTGAGAGAAAGAAAACTAGAAGTTAAGAATTCAAAACTGACAGGTAGTTGAGAGAACAGGGACCTAAGGAAATGTGGACATACCGGGGCCCAAGGAAGAGAAGTGGGAATGGGTGAATGAAAAATAAAAATGCTTGTGGTGAGAAAAGAAAGATAAATAATTAGGACCAGTACATTAATTACTCAGTGGTTGCTCCCTTCATTTTATTCTCATATTTTTGCTTTTAAATAATCCACCCCGTTACTCAATGTTTCAATAAAATTCTGCCTCACACAGCACCCATGTCTTTAAGCTACCCTGGGGACAAGAACTTGAAGACATTGTTCAGAAAGGCAAGAGTAGGAAGGTTCTTAAATTAAGCCCCCCCCCCAAAAAAAATAGCCTGAAATGGAGACTGGCAAGGAGACAGAAAACAAACTGGGAAAATATGGAAAGAATGGGAAAGACTTCCTACATGTGGGATGGTGAAAAAAAAAAATTTATCATTGGATGTTAGTATTGAGTGACCACAGAAGATTAGAGGTCCTAGATACACAGTGGCATTTATACAATAATGAGTGAGTGTAACATACAACCTACCAGTGAGAAATAAGACTTTTTAATGTAAGTGATCTAAAAGGTACATTACTTACCTTTCCTAAAGGAAACTAAGTTTTGGGCATGTAAGTTTTTTATTATAAATATCAGTTGGGTTGACATAGTTTACTGGGTCAGCTATAGCTCTGTCTTTGTGTGTGTGTGTGTGTGTGTGTGTGTGTGTGTGTGTGTGTTATGTGCCCAGTGAGTTTAAACTGAGAACAAAATAGAGACAAAAAATGTCTTATAAGTGAACTCTCTTCTCTGATGAAACTAAATGTATTTCACTATACAATTCATACACACAGACACATATATATAATATAAAAATACAATGATAATGTACTATAGCCCACTTACTCATCAAGGAAATAACAGGGACTCTAATCTAGTAGAGCCAAGATTTAAAAAATAAATTACTGGGAGCACCTGGGTGGCTCAGTGGGATGAGCCTCTGCCTTCAGCTCGGGTCATGATCCCAGGATCCTGGGATCGAGCCCTGCGTCACACTCTCTGCTTAGTGGGGAGCCTGCTTCCCGCTCTCTCTCTGCCTGCCTCTCTGCCTACTTGTGATCTCTGTCTGTCAGATAAATAAATAAAATCTTTAAAACAAAACAATAAATAAATAAATAAATTACTGACCCACTTTGTTTTCTTTATTTTTTGGTATTAACTATTCTGCTATTAACTATTCATCCCATCATTGCTAGTTCATAGTTTGCACTATAAACATAGTACTGGGTCATTGGTTGGACGACATCATGATCATCCCGGGATCAGTCCCGCATCGGGCTCCCATCCAGTTCATAGTTTGCATTCTCTCAAGTAAATAAACATAAAAAAATAAACATAGGCTATAGTTATAAATGGAAATGAATTGTTTTATTAGAGTATTTATGTGGATTTTACTCTTCTTTAAAATGACCTACAAAATGCCAATTGCATACTTTATTGATTAACCTTCAGGAGGCTTTTCTCTGTGACTTTGTCCCCATAGGACACTTGATCAGTGGCATTCTATAAAGTACCTAATTAGGGAATGTATTGAATTCTGCTTCATCTCTCTAAAGTGTCCATGTCTTTGCATGATCCAAGTTAGAGTTATTTTCTCATTGTTCTATTACACTGATGAACAACATTTCCAAATGCCATTAATTGTCCTTCTGGCAGTACTAGCTCAGAAATATTACTGTTCAAATTATATGCTCAGTATCTTGTAGGCTGCAAAATAATATTTTAAATTTTATTTTTTATCCTCCTCTCTTAAAATAAAAACTGAGATAAAAACTAAGATGTCAAGGTACCTGGATGGCTCAGTGAGTTAAGCATCTGCCTTCAGCTCAGGTCATGCTCTCAGGGTGCTGGGATCGAGTCCCACATCCAGTTCTCTGCTCAGTGGAGAGTCTGCTTCCCCTTCTCTCTCTGCCTGCCTCTCTGCCTACTTGTGATCTCTGTCTGTCAAGTAAATGAATAAAATCTTAAAAACATTCAAAAACAAAACAACAACAACAACAACAACAACAACAAAAAACTAAGGTGCCTATATTTGACAAGGCAATTTCTTACCAAAAAAATTTTTTTATATTTTATTTATTTATTTGACAGAGAGAAAGATCGCAAGTAGGCAGAGAGGCAGGGCAGAGAGCTCAATGCAGGGCTCAATCTCAGGACTCTTGAGATCATGACATGAGCTGAAGGCAGAGGCTTAACCCACTGAGCCACCCAGGTGCCCCTTACAAAAATGTTTTAAAAATGACAGTCCATCTCTAAAACTGATAGACCATTTTATTTCAAAATATATATCAATAAATAATCAAAAAATAAATATCAGAAGACACTCAATAAATATATTATATATATTTTTTAATTTTTTCAATTTATTTATTTTCAGAAAAACAGTATTCATTATTTTTTCACCACACCCAGTGCTCCATGCAATCCGTGCCCTCTATAATACACACCACCTGGTACCCAACCTCCCACCCCTCCGCCACTTCAAACCCCTCAGATTGTTTTTCAGAGTCCATAGTCTCTCGTGATTCACCTCCCCTTCCAATTTACCCCAATTCCCTTCTCCTCTTTAACACCCCTTTTCCTCTATGATATTTGTTATGCTCCACAAATAAGTGAAACCATATGATAACTGACTTTCTCTGCTTGACTTATTTCACTTAGCATCATCTCTTCCAGTCCCGTCCATGTTGCTACAAAAGTTGGGTATTCATCCTTTCTGATGGAGGCATAATACTCCATAGTGTATATGGACTACATCTTCCTTATCCATTCGTCCATTGAAGGGCATCTTGGTTCTTTCCTATATTTTATATATTTATGTATTTTATATTTTAAATGGATAAAAGAAAATTGGTATTAACATGAACCATCGGGTGGCTGACTTATACATAGTGATCTTTTTTTTACTCAATATTGTTCAATAAAATATACAGACCTATAAATTATAAACGACTTAACTGCTATCATATTTGCAAATGCCACTGACTTTTGACATTTCATCAAAATCTATTTTACTGAAATACATTTTTATTTTTTATTTTGTTTAAAGATTTTATTTATTAATTTTAGAGAGAGAGACAGCACAAGCAGGAGAGGCAGAGGGAGAGAGAGAATCTCAAGCAGACTCTGTGCTGAGCATGGAGTCCGACTCAGGACTCAATTCCAGGCCCCTGAGACCATGACATGGAACGAAACCAAGAGTCAGAAGTTTAACTGACTGTGCCACCCAGGTGCCCCTGAAATATATATATATATATATATATATATTTTAAGTGATGCTTTGAAAACTTAAACAGTTTATTTTCACTGAAGTTTAACTAGTGGAATGAGTAAGAAATCAAAATTCAAGTAGGTCTTGAAACAGTGTAAAAATTTGGCCAACATACTTTACATCCAACAAAAGTACTACAATATGCTAATTAACAGACGAATATATTACAGAGCCCAGACTTAGATTCTCCACTTATTAAACTCAGATGCATTTAGAGGAACATCAGAAACATTTGTAACTATTCCAAATAGCATGATCTCTTAGCTTTGCAAGTAAAAGCACAACTAATTTTTACTCTACATACAGTCAGTTTAGGAAATAAGTGGAAGAAAGAACTCACTCTGTATTGGAAGTGTCATTGTTCCCTTTTCCATCTGGACCACAAGCAAACTTCCCAGATCCCTTATTTTCAAGGAAGGGAAACCGAGAAGAGTGATGGCATAAACATACCATAGACAAGGAACTGACCATCTTTCTACACTATTATTGGCAGAACTCGGCTATGTTGATAGAGTTAGAGTTTCTACCTTCAGATAAAAGACGTATTTTAGCCAAGTAAACTCTGAGTAATCAGACCTGAAACTTAGAAAAATACGTAAGACTGCACAGCAAGCAACGAAAATAAATTGTGATTTCAAAGCTCTCCGTTTTTCATGTTGGAACTTTTTAAAAATAATAAGTCATTATTAATAATGCCAGATCTGGATTAGGAAAGTAATATTTATATGAATCCAAATTGATTTATAAAACTTTCAACACTGCACCCTGGTCTGAGAACCTTTTGTGAGATACCTCTCCTTTGTGACCAAAGCACATGACCAACTTACACATGCAAATGAAAAGCAGGCTTTGGTTATAAAACAAAAGAATGGGATTCAACATGATAAATCTAAATTATTAGCTTTGCATAGGCCAACCCAACAGTAGCTATTATCAAATTCAGACCAGCCCACCCTTATGAGATATTGTTACACAATATCTGCAAGGCATTTTAAATCTGTTACATAAAAATGTGTGCTTGGCATGGTTTGGGATAGCAGGCATTGTGACAGGATGCCCACTTCTCTTGCCCTGAGGAATGTAATTAAGTACAGTGCCCAAGTACATGGTTTGCAGGAGCATGTATGATCCTCCTATTCTGGCTCAAAAGTAGCTGGGTCTCTGCTCCAAGTATCCATCTCAATCTATCTTCAATATGCATCAGGCACCTGAAGACCACCAAGACAAACAGAAATGTATTCTCGTCCAATGTTACTCTTGGCTTCATCATCATTCTATTGTGATTGTCACCAACATTCAGATTTCTTATATACACATTCTCACTTTCCCTGGTAGAGATGCACAGTTGTTAGCAATGAGACGAAACAGCTCATTGACTACTGTTGGATGATTTTCTGTGAGTGTTTGAAGCAGCACCAGTTTGAATTCTACCTAGCTAGTTCTTTGGGGAATAAGTTGGGAACATGAAATTGCATGTCCTCAAACAGTGTGATGACATCTCTAATTCCTTAATAGCTTAGCTGAAATCAGTGCCGAATATGTAACACAAAATTAACTCGTATGATGAAGGAATATTGACATTTTCAGGTCAACCTAAGCTACTGATTTTCTGACATCAAGTGACATAGAGTTATCCTTGAGTTATAGGCAACATAGTTTCCTTGTGAGTAGAGGAATCACTCATTCTATAAATGTAAGGATGAAAATTATCACTAAAACTTCAAGGATGATTTTTCATAAAGATAAGCACATATGAGATCTATGCAGAAAACCAGCTAACTTGTAAGAATGTAGAAATATTAATGTGGGTGTTAAATATCATAGGCAACCGACATCATCAGTGAAATAAATCACAATTTCAAATTCCAAGGGTTTTTTTTTTTTTCAGCATTCAGCTAATATTTATGCAGCTTACAAATAGGGTAACATATTTGTGAAAAGTTATTTCAGACTTATTTCTATGAAAAAAATGTGTGTTTTATGCTAGCATTTTACCAATTGACAATTTTGAGTTTAGGACAATAAAATATGAGTAAGAAACAAGCCTGTGATAAGATCCTGGATTGTTGGGGTGCCTGGGTGGCTCAGTGGGTTAAAGCCTCTGCCTTCAGCTCAGGTCATGATCCCTCTGCTCTGCACAGAAGCTGCTTCCTCCTCTCTCTCTGCCTGCCTCTCTGCCTACTTGTGTCTGTCAAATAAATAAAATCTTAAAAAAAAATCCTGGATTGTGAAAATAATGTAAATTTGCAGTGCTAAATCTCTGTTTCTGGTACCAATAATTTCATTGGAACTCATGTCCTTCACAGAAATAATGACCAAACAAAAACAAAAACAAAAAACAAGTAAAGCTTCACTTTTGAAATTAAGGTAATTCCATTTAAAATCTATTAAAATTTATTTTATGGTTTATTTAGAGAGATATTTTATCCTCTGCCATTTATTATATTTAAAAATAATCTTGTGGCCAGTTAGCTAAATTTTATTATTGCTCTATTACCTTTCTCCTGAGTTTTATTGAATTGACCATCTATCAGTTTTCATAAATATTTGGAATCCCTTCAGCTGAAATATTTTACACCTTGTGCAATTACACCCAAGCGTGGCCATGTGGCAAACTTTATATAATAAAAAGTGAGTGGGAGTGACATGCTCCCCTTATCCCTGTGATATGACACCTGCCATTGTTCCAGATGGAGACATTCCATCCAATTGTATACCTGAGTGAAGGTGATGTGGATCACAACTGCACAGACCTGAGATGGACAAATCAACATATGCTTCTGTTGTAAGGCACTCATTTGGAGATCATCATCAAGTGTCTCCGCTCTTTTTTTCCCTGTCATTTTCAATTCTAGCTACTATTTTCCAGATAATTCTCAAATTTTCTCTTCCCACTGATACCATACTTTTCCCAGAACATGAATCTGAGACATTCACTTGCTTATGGGTAGTTTCTTTGTATTTGCCATGACAGAAAACTGGAATGAAAGATTGAAACAAGTAAGAGAAAATGAGGTAGAGCCAATAGAGCAGTTTCTTATGGAGCAATGAGGGAGCAGGGTGGGGAAGGGCAAAAGGAGAAGGAGAAAATAATGTTAAGCTCTATGCCTAGGACAGAGCCTGACGTTGGAGCTCCATTTCATGACCCTGAGACAAAATCAAGAGTTGGATGCTTAACAGACTGAGCCATGCAGGTGCCCCCAAAATGTTTTTTATCAATATATTAAGAAATCGCAAAAAGAAAAAAAAAAATTGTGTCTATCTACCCAGATATTTCAGATGTTCTTTCTTCTTTTCTCAGAACAGTCTTTCCTCTGCTATCATTTTATTTCATCCTGAAAAACTTTGCTTCGTATTTCTTTTAGAGCAGATCTGACAGGGAGGAGTTCCTTTGGTTCTCCTTTACCTGAAACTAACCTATTTCACCTTCATTATTTTTTTTTTAAGATTTTATTTGTCAGAGAAAGCGAGTGAGAGCAAGCACAGGCAGACAGAGTGGAAGGCAGAGTCAGATGGAGAAGCAGGCTCCCTGTGGAGCAAGGAGCCCGATATGGGACTCGATCCCAGGACGCTGGGATCATGACCTGAGCCGAAGGCAGCTGCTTAACCAACTGAGCCACCCAGGCGTCCCTCACCTTCATTATTGAAGAATGTTTTTGATGGTTATAGAATTCTGGGTTGCCAGTGTTTATATGTGTGCTTGTTTGTTTTGTAGTACTTTAGAGATGTTTCTCTCTTTTCTTGTCCCCAGGGATTCTGGTGAGATGCCAGACATTAACTAGAACTATCCTCCTTGTGTGTTATATGTTAATTTTCTCTTGTTACTTTCAAGATCTATTCTTAGTTTTTGCTTTCAACCATTTGAATATGATGCACATAACTTTAGGCTTCTTTCTTCCTTTCTCTACTTGATATCCATGAAGCATCTTAAATCTACCATTCTGTTTTTCATCAAATTTGGAAAATATTTAACATTATCTCTTGAATATTTTCCCATCTGCAATTCTCTCTCCTTACATTATTCCAGTTCCATGTGTTATAATGTTTGAAACCATAACACAAGTTCTGAAGTCTCTGTTCACCTATATTTTTTATAATTTTTTCTCATTTTTTCCTCACAGAAAAATTTTTATTGATTTATCATGAAGTTCATTACTCTTTCCTCTGCCATGTCTATTCAGTTATTAAGTCCATCCATAGAAATCTCTTAATTTCAGAAATCTTATTCTTCAGTTCTAGTATTATCAATTAATTCTTTCTTATTGTTTCTATTTCCCATTTGGCATTCACTGTGGCATGGAACATATTTCCAATATGGAATAGCAAACTGGAATAATATACAAAAGGAACATTGAGACAGAAGAACACATGTTTCACAAGGATGAATATGTAATATGTGTGAGTATTTTTGCCATGTATCTGGTTATGAGAACTTTGGGACAATTTGAATATATTATGAAAATGTTATGTTGCTTTTGTTACTAGGTAACTAGTTCACTAATGTAACTATTGTTAATTTTTGGCATATGTCCATGTGATGAGCTTATGCTCAATTATGTAATTCCTAAGGAATCTTAATTAAAAACAAACCTTTGGGAGTGTTCTGTAGATGTATTTAATGTCATCCTGGAACTACTGAAATAGTTTTACTACTATTATTTCATTTAAAAAAGATAAAGAAGTATAGTTATGATAAAACTAACATTGTCAATGTAAACAGTTAACTTAATTAAATCTTACATATTAGAAGTGTTTTAAGCAAAAAATGAAGTACAATGGTATTTAAGATACTTCTGGAAAAACAGTTGACAAAATAAGATTCAACTGTAGTGTATGTATTGTTAATTGAGGAATTTTAACTATTGAAATGACTTAATAAGAATAAAATTATGAGTTGGTTTTATATAAAACAATTTTGACCTTAGATGTGCTAATAATGTTCTGAAATAATGCACGTAAATGTATACACACATCCTGTGTGTATGTTCGTGTGTATTTGTGTGTCTTATCATGCATACAAATGGCTCTCTACCTATTAGGTGATGTCAACTTTCTTCAACCTGGAAGTGAGCCACAGCATCTCTGTTCAGCTTCATGGGCTGTAACTAAGTTCATGGGTAAAACTCCTGCACAATGCTCACAGAGAAGAGTCTCAAACACATATGCAATATCTGATACACAAAATTCTGGTCCATTCACAACAGAGTAGAGATACAGTATTTGAAATTTGAGTTTGAATTTGTTATCTGTTTAAATTAATAGCAGCTAAATATATCAGAGTACAAGCATGTTACTATAACTCAATCATATCTCAAAAAAATGCAATAGAGATAAAAGAGAAAATCATTCTAAGCAGGAAAGAATATTTCATCAAGCTAATGTTCTATTATCTTCTGTTGAAATTTTATTTTCTTTTAGGTCATTAAGATTTACTCTAACATTATTCATCTCACCCAGCTTCCAAGGGCTCCTTCCTTGATCTCTAGTTTACATGCAATAAAAAATGTTTTCCATTTTTTCCCCATCTGTACAAAATAAATATGGTGTATAATAATGATGATGGTAATAATGATAATAGTTTTTTTACTCAGGACTCTTCCATAACAAACAATTAAAATTCATCTCAACTACAGTAGAACTCCATTGTGTGTGTGTGTGTGTGTGTGTGTGTGTGTGTATTTATGTATTTATTTACTTACTTATCTACTGTGGGGGGGGGTAGTTGATTAGTTGTACTAACTTTGAAGTTAAGACAGAGGAGGTTTAAGTTGTATTTCCTTCCAATGAACCAGCTGATGTTAGAAAGGTCCTGCTCACCATTGTTTCACTTATTCATTAAAATTACAGTGGTTTCAACAGAAATCTGTTCTTGCCCTTCTCTGAAAGTTCTCTTCCAGTTAGGGAAAGTTATCAGAAGGCAGTTCCAAACTTAGGAAATAACTGGTCAACTGTCAAGGTAGAGAGATAATCCTGGTTCTTGAACTGGAACATTAATGGAGAACAACTTGTTTCTGTTCCTCTTACCCCTCTACCATAAACAATGTCAGATCTTATTATACTCTACCAAAGAAGTCATGAACATAACCAATAGAAAGGATAAGACTGGATAAGGTCCTTCCTACCAGTGGGACATAGAATGAATTTCTACAAGGAAGAAGCATTCTGCTACCAGAGAGCAGATAGAAGCTGCATGAACTTAAACAACAATTTTCTACCACATAAAATGATAAAGACAATAAAATTACTTTTCATAAAAACAAACAAAAATATTGAACATGAAAATAAATGAGGTAAAATTGTTTGAAGCAAAACAAAAAGATTGAATGTACTCATTATGTTACTCTGGAAGAATCACATTTTAACAAATATGGTCTATATTCTTGGGTTCGGCCTCATTCAAGATCTTTTATTGAACAATATTTATTAATACTGTGGAGGCCATGGAAAGTCTGTCAATATTTCAAAAAAAAATTTTTTTTTGAGGGAGTCTGGGTGGCTCAGTTGGTTAAGCATCTGCCTTCAGTTCAAGACATGATCCCAGAGTCCTGGGATCAAGCTCTACATCAGGCTCCCTGCTCAGTGGGGAGTCTGCTTCTCCTTTGTCCCTCCCCACACACCCACTCATGGTCACACTATCACTCAAAAGTGAATAAATAAATAAATAAATAAATAAATAAAATCTTAATTTTTTTTTTGTATTCTTTTTTTTCTTTCTATTTTTGTAATCTTTGTTTTACTCCATAACCAGGTTTCTTACAATATAGCAAGCCCTTCAACAGATAAGATGGAGTAATTTTTTAAGCATAAATTCAACTTATTTAAGACCTTATTGATTTTCCAGCTTGCTACTTCTCCGCCATCTTGATTTTCCAAGATTGATTCAATATTATAGAATGTATTGATATGAATAATATACCAGGAAGAAGAAAATTATTTTATAAATAATTAATTAAAAACATACCTTTTAAAATTGCATTAAAATAGGAATATTAATCAAGACAAGGTTAGGTTGAGTTACAGTTACAAGTGACCCAAATCTCAGTGTTTTAGTCCCCTAAATCTCTCTTTTGCTCCCATAAAGTCTGTAGTTGTTCAAGCTACTCTGCTGAATAATTTTCTTCCATAAATAGCTTTAGCCTTTTTGGTCATTTCAGTCTTATGGAAATCTTATATCAACATGCAGTTTGTTTATTGCCAGAGAGAGGAACCAAAAAAGATATACAATTTGGAGGGGATAAAATTATTACATTCATGTGTCAACTTTACCTGGAGTTGATTAGCCCAACCAGTCTTTGGTTATACCTAACTTGAAGGAGGTGAAAATTCAACTCTTATTATTTTGCCTGGAGAGTGAAAAGAACCAGACTCATGAGCTTATTTATATAAGAAATACCTATGTCTGTCCGTCTGTGTATATAAATGTATCTATCTTCTTACTTATATGTGTCCATATCTATATACACACATATATATATTTATTTAGTTATATTTATATAAACACACACACAAATAATAATAAATTTTTTTTTTAAGATTTTATTTACTTGAGAGAGAGAGAGCGAGCATGAAAGGGGCGAGGGGCAGAGGGAGAAGCCCTGATGAGCAGAGGGCCTGATGTGGGACTTGATCCTGAGACTCCAAGATCATGACCTGAGCTGAAGGCATTGCTTAACCAACTGAACCACCCAGGTACCCATAATAAAATATATTCTTAGTGGAGCAATGCTGGTAACATTTTTTTTTTTATTAAATATTTTATTTATTTACTTGAGAGAGAGACAGTGAGAGAGAGCATGAACGAGGAGAAGGTCAGAGAGAGAAGCAGACTCCCCATGGAGCTGGGAGTCCGATGCAGGACTCGATCCCGGGACTCCAGGATCATGACCTGAGCCGAAGGCAGTCGTCCAACCAACTGAGATAGTTAATAATTAATACATGATATCTTCAACATTTTACTTCATGATTGTGAAAGCCAGTTTGAAATGTCCTAGGCCAAAAGACAACATTTTCCAAAAAATTTAGTTTATGTAATCATACACACACATATAATCACATATGAAATAAAGAAAAAAATTGAATTATGTATTATGGCCATAAAAAAGCATATTATTAAAAGTTACCTAAGAGATTAAGCACAAAAATAATTAGGAAATCTGAAAACTATAAATGTGGAAGAAAGGTATGACTTACATTTGCAAAAAGAAAGCCTATTAGGTATATATCTACCATCACAAGAAAACAGCAATTTATTATACAATGTGCACCATGGCAACTATAATTAACAATACTGTATTACATATTTAAGAGATGAAAAAACCCACAAATTTTAAATATATTACTTGCAATGGTCATAACAAAAAACACAGCTGTTGAAAGCTGTATCAGATTCAAAGTTTTTCTTATGACCAGCCCAAAGATATTTGCTGTAGGGTGCTTAGTCTCTTAAAAAAGAAACAAATGAAGGGATGAAGATATATTTTTTTTAAAAAATTGGATTACATGCAAATGTGCTAAGGAACTATTCAGGAGTCAAACAGAAAGTTGGAAGTTCAAATAGTCTCTGGAGAGTGCCAGAGGGAAATTCCTCTTGTTGTTTAAATGCAATGTGCTTAGGACTCTAGGAGCTTCAAGAATGTAAGAATGGAAAGCTGCTCCTGCAGAAGTAGATACAGAGACAACAGCCAAGGGTGATCGCCCCCCTCCCCATCTTAGCCTAATTCTCTCCTACTCCTAAAATCTAATGTGGATCAAGCGGACCCACAGATACCACTATGGACTTTAAAAACATAAATAAATGTCATTTTTTGGCTAAGGATTACAGTCTTAACCTCAAAAACCTGTTATAAAGAGAAAGGGAGAAAACAGATTTGCATAGTCAAAAACTAAGGCTGATACTTATGAATACTTTTATTCAAATATATTTATATTGTTTATCGATGACAGAGGACCCACTATTACCACACAGAGATGAGAGAAGGAAAAGCTGGCTAGTTTGTGGTTAGGGAGGGAGAGTCCGGAAGAGGGGGAGAGACTTAGCTGACAGTGATGGAAACTTCCACACCAACCCTGAAGCAAGCCTTAGGCCAGAAGTCAGAACTAAGTTCTGGTCCTTACTCTACCTTTCGTACCCTTACGATCTCAGGAAAAACCATTGATCCAATCACCAGTTTCAGTTTTTCCATCTCAGAAAAAAGGCAGTCTTTTGAGACAATGTATGTTTGTGTGCTTTGTAAAGTTTTAGGTCCTCCATAAACATAAGCTTGGGGTTAATGTTCTTACCAAATGTTTACTGAATTCAACCAAAATTGGTCTTGAGTATCATAACGGCAATATGATTGCCAATAAACACTAGTCAGTCTAGAGTCATTTGTAAGCTGTGAGAATTCCTTACAGTAAAGGATCAAACCATGATGAAAGCACTGTTATGATTATTGCAGTTAAACAAGTTAAAACATTTCAAATTTACTTAAATGACTACAATGGGAGATTAGGAATGACAGATTATTAAAAAAAAATAAGAAGAAGAAGGAGGAGGAGGAGGAGAAGGAGGAGAAAGAAAGAAACCCTATAGCATTAGAAATACATAAAAGTCATGGCTCTAGAGCTGACTAACACAGGCATCCAAGCATTTAAGTTACTTTTCACTGTGCAAATGATCAGTTTGGGGACTCTTAGTGGAGTCGATCTCCTCCATTTTTTCCCCACATTTTCCGGGTGAATTTTTTTTAATTATTTATTTTTTTATTTTTTTTATAAACAAATAATGTATCTTTATCCTCAGGGGTACAGGTCTGTGAATCACCAGGTTTACACATACTTCACAGCACTCACCATAGCACATGCCCTCCCCAATGTCCATAATCCCACCCCCTTCTCCCAACCTCCCTCCCCCCAGCAACCCTCAGTTTGTTTTGTGAGATTAAGAGTCACTTATGGTTTGTCTCCTTCCCAATCCCATCTTGTTTCATTTATTCTTTTCCTACCCCCCAAACCCCCCAAGTTGCATCTCCACTTCCTCATATCAGGGAGATCATATGATAGTTGTCTTTCTCCGATTGACTTATTTCACTAAGCATAATACCCTTTAGTTCCAACCATGTCATCGCAAAAGGCAAGATTTCATTTCTTTTGATGGCTGCATAGTATTCCATTGTGTATATATACCGCTTCTTCTTTATCCATTCATCTGTTGATGGATATCTGAGTTCTTTCCATAGTTTGGCTATTGTAGACATTGCTGCTATAAACATTCAGGTGCACAGGCCCCTTTGGATCACTACCTTTGTATCTTTAGGGTAAATACCCAGTAGTGCAATTGCTGGGTCATAGGGTAGCTCTATTTTCAACTTTTTGAGGAATCTCTATGCTGTTTTCCAGAGTGGTTGCACCAGCTTGCATTCTCCGGGTGATTTTAATTAAGGTTTCTAGGAGACTCCTCAGAGTCTGTAGATGCGTAGTCTACATGTTAAATCTGTTGGCTTAAATGCCCTCCTGTTTTAATCTCTTATGATTCTCACCCTCATGAATTACACATGGCTAATCTTGCATACCTAATCACATAGGGAAAGGCATGGCCTGAGTCGTCTTCCCAATAGATATAATCTCCTGCAGGAAGTCACTGATTCCTTTTGCATTTGTAAGGTTACAGTTATGATTCAACCTTTTTGAAGAAACATGAAATTCTTGGTCCTAACTTTAAAGTGACATACTTCAATATTCTAGTGTTTTATCTTTTGTTAATTATTATACATATCCAATACATAATTGCCAATTCTATAAAGGCAGATCTAACCTATAGGGACAGAGGGCAGACTGCTTGCCTGGAACAGAAGGCGGGGAAAAGAAGGTAAATTAAACATTTCAGAAGTGATGGAAAATATTCTACATCTGACTACATTTGTGGTAACACAGATGTATACATTTCTCAAATCTTGTCAAACTGTGAACTTGAGTGAGTACCTTTTATTGTTTTATATAGGTCAAATCATTCATTTTTAGGTTAAAATTACTTAATGAATAGGTTACTAAGAAAGAGTATGGGTAATATTATACATAATATTATAAGTAATATTATATGATTTGCCTGCCCATATGTCTGTTAAAAATCAATAATAATAATCAATAAGTGTATGAAAACCAGTATAAGTGCCCAGGAGACTAGCTATGTATTTTAGGTGCTTAATAAGTATTTGTTGAATAAATGAACACATATTACAGCCTTGCTGGCCACATCCTGTTTTCCCTGAAAATAGAAAGGAGTAAAATTTCAAATTTCGCATCTAATGAGGATGGAGAAAAATCCCCATTAGTAAAGGAGAGCCTGATCATTGAGAAAAACTTTATATAAAAATTACTTGATGATAATATGTGTAATAGTTAATAATCCTGTAAATCCACAATACATTTTAGTCAGATGGACTAACTTTGTTTGCTTTAGTTCCTTATTTGTAAACCTGTATCTTGGGAATTATCTTATCTGTCTTTCTTTGCTTAACTTCAATCCCTTTGACATTTTTCCAGACAGACCCTCTTTAAATAGTTGTCTCCTCGAATTGCACTGGGAGCTGGGAATCCCCTTATAATAACCTTTCAAAAAAATACCCTTGAATTTCTTCCTAGCCCATAAAAACTAATCATGGCATTTCCACAAAAGGATTTATGGACAAGTAGAGGCATTTAGTTCTGTATACTTAACAGACATTAAACTATGCTATTGATTCCAACAGCTTTTCTTGTGTTTTTCTCTTTGAACACTAATCATGCAGCCCATGACTCTACAGCATTCAGCATTGCACTGTAAGCCTCCAGGAGAAATGCTTTCCTGTGGTTTTTAATAGAGGACAGAGCAAATCTCGGTTTATAAAGAGATTGAGAAGTATATTCACCATGTTTAGAGTTAATCCCAACTTCCTGAATAACTCTCTTTTCAAAGGGATTTAGCTTTAAGCCCTAAATCTTTCAGCAGATGCAAATGGAGAGTTCAGAGGAACAGTAATGATGAAAATTTTATAATCACCACAAATGGAAGGAGTTTCTATAGCAATTGATCTATTAATATAATGTTAGCATTCCAATTTATCCCATCTGAAATAGTAACAAGTCAAAAATAGAAAGTGAGTAGCCACTTGAAAATTGCATTTGCTAAAGTACATGTGCTTAATATACAATCCATTGTAACAGAAGCTAATATTTTTCCAATGTTTACTATTTTTAGACACTATTCTAAGTGTTTTACATATAATAGTCCCACAAATTAGTTATTATTAATAGCTTCACTTTACTTCAAAGGAAACTGAAATACAATTAAGTCAAAGTAAGTTACTTGTTATGTAACAAGAAGTGATAGAACTGAGATTTTTTAATCCTAAACAATCTAGGATCAAAGTCTTTGCCTTTAATTGTAATATTTTAGGCATTTAGGTATTTGAAATTAGCATTTCTTTTTTCCACTCTATAAAATCTTTGGATGTGAACTGCTTGAGAAAGAAAAAGGAAAAAAAAAAAAAGCTAAGAAAGGTTGTGCTTTGTTATTTTTTTTCTTTTCCCAGCAGAAAACGTTATAAGCAAACATGATACTATTATTTCTTATTGAAAGGTTTATGATCAAATAACAACTAGTTATTCTTCTTCAATGTTAAGTTGGTAAGGGAAGCCGGGACTCTTATCCCTAATGGAAGAATTAAAACATGGAAGAGAAGGTGGATTTATCAGTTTTCATGATCTAAGTTCACGATTGACTGCCTAGAACAAGGATGGTTTATCCAATAATCTGCTGGAAGTCTACAAACTGGTTTTCCTTTGTATAGTCCCCATTTTAATAAAAGGCAATACTAACCATTCAGTAGCAATTATAAGAAATCTGGTACTAGAATTTTCCTTTTATTCATTAAATAGTCACTAATTTATAGATCCCACTTCTTTACTATTGTTCTTCTCAGTCCTCTCTCTACCTTATTTCTGGCCACCATTGTTTCATCTATAAATTACAGAAATTACCTTCCACCTCATCAAGAGGATTCCAGCCATCCTCACACTGCTACTTGAGAAATACTCCTAAAATGCAAATCATTTCCTATTCCTGGACTACACACAGTGAGGTATTGCCCATCCCTACTCACCATGTTCCCTGCAAAAAGATGAAACTTAGATTATCATGCAAGTCTCTCCCTTCTCCAAACATTTCTCATCACTGACACTTTGTTTCAGGCAACCTGTTATCCTTAGCATTGCCAAGGCAATGTGCTATTCTATTCACTTGTGTTTTTATTAAAAACACAGACTTTAATGTTAAAGTTTTGTTAAGGAACTGGACATGTTACAGTCTCTAGAGATCACATACTAGATGTGTACTCTTGCTAGAGAAGGTATAAAGGTGCCCACCACAGACAACTGAACATAGTGATAACTATAAAGAAGGCTATTCAACACAATTTGTAAAAGAAAAAACTGTGAATGTAAATGAAAAATGAAATATGTGTTGCAATCATTGTAATGTTCTGGTCCTCTGAATAATATTAAAATATATAGCTATTAAAATATATAGCTCTTATCCTGTGCCAAGAAGAGTTTTAATTGTTTTACTTAAACTAACTCATTTTAACAATCTCAATAATGGTATGACTCCTTACTAATTTATTTTACAGAGAAGAAAACTGAGCTACATAGAAAGACAAAGTGGGGCTCCTAGGTGGCTCCGTTGGGGATCAGGGGACTTTTGGTTGTGGCTCGATCATAATCGGGGAGCCATGACATTGAGCCCCTTCTCAGGCTCTGCACTCAGCCGGTCGGGGGGCCAGGGGTCTGCTGGAGATTCTTTCCCTCTGCCCCTCCCCCTGCTCACTCTCTCTCTTTAAAGATTAAATAAATCTTTAAAAAGAAGTAAAAAAGAAGAAAAGAAAGAAAGACAAAGAAGCTTGTCTAAGATCACAGAGCTAGAAAGTCAACAAGCTGCATTTGAACCTTGCCAGGCTGAATCTAGTTCCTTTCTATGTTTTTACTCACTCAGCCACATTGCCACAATATATAAAATACTTGAAAATGTGATGTCCATGTATTAGGTGTGTGACATTCAAATAGCAGATACAATTTCCCAGACTGCTAATCCCTTCAATATCAATAACAGATTTAATACAACCACCAGAAAAAACAAGCTAAGAAAGTCAGCCCTGGAGGTCAGGCCAGGCTGGTGGGCCACCAGCCAAGAAACGGAAAAAGGAATGTTCAGGGGTACAGGGTAGGGAGTTAGAGTTTGTGTTCGGAGGGCCAAAGGGATTAGGGGTGAAATATGGTCAAGGTTTACAGGTTGGGACATGGATCACAGAGGGCAGAACAGGGCAGGGAGTACAGGAAAGAATTCCATCCAAATGAGGAATCATGAAGTGCACTGTTCCGTTTTGAAGCTGCCAAAATTAAGAAGGTAGGCGTGAGTTTAGACAGGACTGTAGAAAACAGAGGTTTCTGGGTCCAGAAAAAAATGTGTGGGTTTACACAGTGAATACTGAAGTATTACTAGTTGGTTTTATTAGAGTTGTTATTTAAATTCCAGTTAGTTAACATACAGTATAATGTTAGTTTCAGGTGTAGAATTTAGTGGCTAGACCCTTCCATACAACTCCTGGCACTCATCACCACCACCACCTATTTCCCTTATCCCCCCCACCCCCTCTCCCTCTGGTAACTGTCAGTTTGTTCTCTATTCACTAGTTGATTTTTTAAACAAAGACCATTGGTTTGAGGTGCTTTCCTGGCCCAGGAGAGACCGCCCCAAAGTGCAGCTCCCTAGAATCTAGCTGGGGGAAAATGTGATGATGACCACAAAGGATGTACCTCTCATGGGACACCCCAGATATTCTACTGTGAGTCGATACATAGTCTCAATCAAAGCTCTGTTTCTTAGAAACTGTGAGATCTTAAGCAAGTTCATTACTATTTGTAAAATGGGGATAATAAAAGAACCTGCCTTATAAGGATGGATGAAATGATAAAAATCTTTTGGAACTTAAGTTGAACACTGAGCTCTTCCAAGTAGTTATAATCATTATCCTGATTAGCAAAAATCTAATTTAAATACCCATATTCATTTCCTTGTTCTTTTATCAGAATTTAAGCTAGAAAAATTTAAGTATGCTGATAATTTTAGAGAAAAATGAAGCTGAATCCTTTCTACTGTTTTATTTTTATTAGAGCTTATTTCTTAATGAGTAGAATAAGCTTATTTATCAATTAGCAGAGTTAAATGTACTTAATGAGTAGAAAAGTAAACTAGGAAACTTCATTGGCATTCTTTAATCTAGGAGAGAGTTTTTTTAGTTTGAAAATCACTCTTTTTTGATATTTTGAATATTTTTTTCATCTTATTTTATTTAATTCGAATTTTATTTTATTTCTTTTCCATGTTCCAGAATTAATTGTTTAAGCACCACACCCAGTGCTCTGTGCAATACGTGTTCTCCTTAATACTCACCATCAGGCTCACCCAAGCCCCCACGCCCCTCTCCTCCCAAACCTCAGTTTGCCACTCTTTTTTTTTTTTTTTTTAATGTGAGTATTCTATTGATTCTCAGATACATTCGTCGGTGTGAGGTCAGTATAGGTATATATAGAGCTTGATCCAGAACCTCTATTTAGTAATTTTCTGTGCTCCTGAAAGGTAAGACATCAGACCAGAGTGGTTGTTGGAATTGCTACCTTGTAATGAAACCAGAAGCAAGTTTCAATGAAAACATAATTTTCTCAATAACTTAAATTATATAGAGACATGTTGGAACAATTTGTAAATTCCAATAGCTATATTGAATTGTATATAGGCCTTCGAATGGTTTAATTCTAGGGAAGTTGTGTGGAAAATCTGATAGGTCAGGGTAGCCACAATAATTCTGCCTAATTTCTAATTTACAGCCTCAGGAAAAAGGTAAAAGAAGGGAAGGCTTTACATAAAGGCAGCCACTGAGATTGAGGGGTTGTCAACTAGACCAAAAACATTGGTTTCCAATGAAGCTATGCAAATTAGTGCCACTGTTGAAGACAATGCATTAATATATATATTAATATTGTTTTATAATATCTTAAAAGGGATCAAGAGTGTCATAAAAGAATAATCATCTACAACAGTTTCTGGAGGATTTAGCTGCATATGTCTTGCATCAGAATCCCGTGGGAAACTAAAAAATCATGTGTAATGAACCCAAATCCCTGGTAATGTAGCTCCCTGATCTCCACACGTGACTGTGTGAGTTTTGTCAATGCTTTCTGAGCACATTCTCTAGAATCGCCCACTCCCTACCTGCATGTACAGGGGATCATTGGTGTTGGTTCCCTGTCAGTCCCCCCAGATCTTGCCATAACTGCAGGTCCTTCTATTACTTGCAGGATGTCTCTTCCAACTCAAAATACCCCAAGTGGCTTCTGCTTTTCTGACCACATCTGAACTGACCTGGGCTCAGAAGTGTGAAAGGAATATAAATCACAAATGTCTTCTCCTTTATTACCACTGGTAACTAACCCTCTTTTTACTCCTTTATAGCAGGTGGTCTCCTAAATCTACGAATATGTTGATTGGTCAAGGTAAGCTTTTGTGGTATGGCAAAAAAGTACTGAAACATCTATTTAACTTAGTCTAATTTTGTTTTAAATTCTGAAACTATAAATACATGTCAATACTGAACATAGTTAATTCCTTAAAAGTATAATACATACTTCAATACCTATCAATGAGTCTGAAGAATCAAACTTTAATGATACTACTAAAATTCTTTTATATCCATCCTTAATTTCATCTCTTCCTGCTCTGCTTTTTACCCCTCCCCCAAATCAGTAATGGCCTCACAACTGAAATATTCATTTTTAACTTCTATGTTCTTCTTGCAACTTGCTTATTAATAACCAGCATAATGTTTGTAAGATTCTGTGACTGATGATGATTTAGTTACCAATAGCGATAATGCATCATGTTTTACTACAGACAGATTTGCATTATGAGAATGTGACACAGTCCATTAATTTATTTTCTTCTCAATGCATCTTTGTGGTTCTGATGTATTGTTAATTTGTTCATTTGTTTGCCTCCCTTTGTTTGGCCAGTACAAACAAGGCCACTATAATGGGCATTTGGCATTCGATTACATGACTTGTGGTGAATAAAGGTCAAAGTTTCTCTAGGATAAATTCCCAGGAGTGGGATTATGCATTCACACTTCACATTTTCAAGTTCCATTAGATAATGCCAAATTGCTTTCAAAAATGTTTTCACTAATGCACAGCCTATCTGCTTTGTAAGAGTTCCCGTTATTCTACATTCTTGCCAAAACTGCATGTCCTTGGACTTGTTAATTTTTGCCAGTCTGGTGGGTGTGAAATGGCATCTCATTGTGGTTTTAATTGGAATTTCCCTGATTACAAAAGAGGTTGAAATCTTTTCATACAATTATAACCCATTCATTGAAATGTCTGTTTATGCATATTACCAATTAATATATTGCACTATTTGTCTTTTACTTACTCATTTGTAGGAGTTCTTTATATGTTCCCTGTAATAATTCTTTGTTGATCACATATTTGTTGGCATAGTATGCAGTAACTTTCTTCATATCCTTTATGATATTTATTAATATATAGAAATTACTAATATTTCCTTATCTTTTGTTTCTTTAAAAAAAAAAGGTTTTGGGGCACCTGGGTGGCTCAGTCAGTCAAACACTTGGCTTTGGCTCAAGTTGTGATCTCAGGGTCATGACCTCAGGGTCGTGAGATCCAGCCCTATGATAGGCTCCACACTCAGCACAGAGTTTGCTTAAGACTCTCTCTCCCTTTCCTTCTACCCCTTCCCCATTTAATTTCTCTCTCTCAAATAAATAAATCTTATAAAAATAAAATATATATATATAAATAACAAATAATAAAATTTTAAAAAGCCTTTAATACTACAAAGACATAATTTTCTCTTGATTTCATTGAAAACATTTCATAATTTTATCTTTCATGTCTAGGACTTGAATGTACTTTGTAAATGTCAAAATAAGCTGTGGATGTAAAATGCAATTGAAAACTCTACCAATTCTTTCTACTAGTTAATAAACCACAATGAAATTATGAATCATGTGGTTAGACTTCCCATATTATCACTTGTTTTGAGGTTATGGGGAAGAAATTCAAAATGAAATGAATATTTGGGACCCATGCTCTAAATCATCATTTTATTTTAGGGTAGTACCAATCCACACATAAGAAATTATCTTCTTCAACATCCTCAGTCATAATTGTGTTAGAATATGGAATTCTTACAGGCCATGTTGACCCATTTAAAAGTGTAAATCTTGATCCATGCAATAATGGAAACTAGTCTCCCTTAGAAACTTATTCTTAGGTGTCATAGCTATAGCAGGAAAGCAAGTCAAGCCTGGCAAAGAAGCCTAGTTTTGTTTTGCTTGTTTTGTTTTGAATTTTACTTATTTATTTGAGAGAGAGTGTGAAAAAAAGAGAGAGAGAGAGAGAGCAAGCAGGAGCGAGGGCAGCGGCTGAGGAAGAGGAAGAAGCAAACTCCCTGCTGGAACTTGATTCCAAGATCCTGGGATCATGACTTGAGCTCAAGGTAGACGCTTAATCAACCCAGTTGCCCAGACACCCCGAGAAGCCTGGCTTTTTATAGCTGTCTTTATTAATCCTTATGAGATAATTTTAAAGCATCAAAACAAAGGTAACAGAAAGATTGAGATTTTTCCTTTGGTTTTCCTTCATTATGATAGTCTTCCTACATTGATTCATTCAAAAGGTATCCACTAGAAGTCTATTTTTAGTACCTTATCTTTAATTAAATTTGGTTTTTACAATTACTGACATGTAAACTTTTATTTCGCTTTTAGAGTTGGAACTGATGAAACATTTTTGGGAAAATGTCTAGTCACTACTCTCTTAAACAATCAAGAATTGAAAATCTTACTCCACATTTCTAGTGACAAAACTTTGGTAAATATTCTAAGATGCAAATGTAGTTATCCAAAATAAAGCTAAAGTAAGACAGTTAGAATTTTTCCCTCATGTTAAAAAAGAATCTATAAAAGATAATTATAACAAAAAGCTATTTCAGTAGTCCATGAATAAAAATTCAGATCTCTCTACAGTTCGTGTTGGAATATAAAGTTCACAAAGAATATCAGGCATTTTTTTTAAAAGAAGAGAACAAACATCTAAACCTCTTAAAGTGTAATATTCTCATGTCAAGCATTCTTATTTGTTTTTGTAAACAAAAATTCAAAGAAAATCTTTCAATTCTGCTTGTGCAAACTTACATAAATAAATACTAATGTTTTGAAATATACAAAGATCTGAATTCTAACCCCAGTTAAATCACAATTATCTGCTGGATGACCTTGGAAAGTAAATTTTTTCAACCAAAATCACTTTCCTTAACTATCACACATCACATAGTTGTTGTGTGGAAATCAAATGGGAAAATCAAATCAAATCAAAAGTAGTAAATGCTAGGATTTCAATATACCTGCAATATATGATGTGGGAATGTGACAAAGTGACATTAGTGTTAGAAATCCCAGAAGAAATTTCTAGTGAGTTCATTAAATTTATGTTATACCCATTTTGAAACTAAATGTTCTCAATTTAAAAAAAAAAAAACTGCATACTATAAAATTTGTGAAGTTATAGTCAAAGTTATGAATTTAGCATACGAGTTACTAACAATTTAATCTGGCTTTAATATCACAGGCTTCTGGCCAGGATTATACCTCATACATTGCTGAAATATTTCCCTGAAAGAATTCAATACTTTGAGAGGGAATTTTATATTCACTGTATATGCCAGCCCTCAAGCCTCAACTAAGCTCAACTTGAAAAACAATGCAGTACACAACACCCCAGCACAAAATTTTCTCACATTACTTAAGAGATCCTGATTGGATAGTAGTGATCAACCCATATGGTACGATATCATTTAGCACCATTTTCCAGCAGCATGTTATTATTCACAGTCTGGCAGCTATGTCCGCAGGCTTTGTAGGTGGTTACAAATAGAAATGGGGCACATACCTCAAACTTTCGCTTGTTCATCACCTTTTTTCCCCTGAGAATTGTGGTTTTATCTATTTCATGAGACTGTCTCCTTAAGCAAAGGTTAGCAACAGGATCAACCAGAAGTAGGACTGAAAAGAAACTCAGCATTCTCTCTAGAATACTGGAATTTTCAGAGGTAGTGATTCTATCCAATTCAAACTACTGGTCAGCTACTGCCTCTTCTTTTGATCATATTTGTTTAATTTCTAAGATACCTCAGAGACAGCCAAGTCAGGTATATCAGTATGTTTAGGAATAATGATTATTCAAGTAACATCCAAATCTTAAGCACTAATTATGATTATTTCATATAATTACTAATTACTTTTGGACTCATGTGAAGGCAAATGAAATAAAATATACATATTAACTATCAGTCCTTTTTTATTTGATTAATTAATTTTCCCTAGGTGTCGTTCAGGAACATCTCAGTCAACATTAAACCGTAGATTTTATTACATCAAAAACTAGATATAACTGTTAAAAGAAATAATACAGAGGGAAATATAATAATTCAGAACTTGAAGGAAGACCCTCTACCATAAAGTCTGTATTAGTATTTTTGTCTTTTTTCTTATTAATCTATTAGCATCTTATCCATGCTAAACATGTCCACTGAGAGACTGTTTCCAAGTTGGTGGTCAAAATTCCCCTCTCTTACTCATGACTTTGGATAGTCCCCTCTCACGCTAACTTTTGCTTGACCGTGTGACCTTCCCTGGGCAATAGAACAAAACAGCTGGAAGTACTTGTTCACTTGGGGGCACTCTTTCCTAGTGCTGGGAACTTTCCCCCACCAAGAGAACAAGTATAATCAACTGTGCTAGAGGCTGAGCGAACATAGGGCAGAAACTCTAGCTATCCATCCATTCCACCAACTGACTGCAAAGATCAGCCAATTAAATGCAGACCATAAAACATCACCCAGCTGAACCATAGAATCAGGGACAAATAAATAAAAAATGATTAGCCTTTGTGCCACTAATCCTTGGAGCTGTTTTCACAAAACAAAATCTGACTAATATCACTACTATAGTATTTTCAATGAAAAAGAAATGATAAAGGAAGACAATTTTGTGGTGAGTTTATAATCTGATTTGTATTATTAATTTAATATGTGACTTCTAGAACTGAAATTTGGCAAATTCTCACATTTGCATATGTATGCGATACTGGAACATGACAGTCTTATATATAACTTTTTATAGAATGTCTTAAACATTGCATATATTTAATACAATTAGATGAACTAAATAAAGTGATGGCTGAATTATGATTTTGAATTTAAAACTATAAAAATTACTTTTAAAATAATTCTAATAAATTTCATGTACTAGAATGGTTTAGAGTGATTTCTGTTTATGGTACCACCACAAGGAATTTTTGTTTAGAGTTATTTATTGTTTCCTAGGTAATCTGTGGTTTCTAGTACTATCCCCAAGAGGAAATTTGCATGTGAGTTTGAATGTTATATAGTTTGAACATTTTTAGGAAATGTAAGAGCTGTTGCCAATTCTCATGGAGATTTCCAAATACATCCTCCTGAAGGAGAAAGTGCTATGAGGAAAGTCTCTCTGAAACAGCCCTTATAGAAATAAATATATACCCTAAGCCAAAAGAAGATTTCTAGTTCATTCCCTATGCCGAGGAACTAAAAGAACAGTTAGCAGAGTGAATGCTACAGAGTTACAAAAAATTTCCATATGACAGCTCTGCAGATCATTAAATAGATTCCATACAAAAATGCAGTTTGTCCTTGGACTTCACTATCCTATATCTATGCAACGAATTTACATATCTGTTTTCTATCAAGTTATTTTGTAAATGTCCTGAGCAGCCTCAATTTCAGAAACTTGCTTCCTAGCTATTTCTGCTAACTTCCTGGGAACTGCCTCAGTTGTTTCCAGGGGAAAAAAAAAATTAAACTCAAGTTTTTCCCCTTTGGTACTGCCTTCAATGCTGCCAAATTTCGTGATCTAGACACAGAGTTGGGATGTACAGCCAATAGTAACCATCTCTGATGCCCCTCAATGACCTCTACGGGAAGGAAGAAGATATAATGTTCTCTTACCCTCTGTAACACAAAAGAAATAGAACCATGCCTTCTAATAAGATTTGAAAAACTTAGAGAAAATGAAAATAAAAAGGAAAAGTAGCTTAAAACTGTTATTATCCATTCTTAACGCCTATGGTTCTAGGTTCTACCTCATCATCCTTGCATAGCTCCTGGCGGGTTTCCATAAGAGTTTAGAGGGAAGAATTGAAGCAGAATAACCTTGTAGAAATTTATTTATTGCAATAACTGGCAAGAGATGGTGGATGCTTTATGTCAAAAGCTGGCAGTGGTAGTAGAAGTTTGGATTTGCAGTATGTGTGTCTGTTGATTGGACATGAGGTAAGAGGAACACAGAGAAATTATAGGTATTCCAAGAATTCAATGTTGGCATCTAGAAAGATATTACCTTTTGGAGACTGGATGGATGTTTGGTGGGGAAAATCAAGAATACAAATTTGGATATTATTAGATGTCATCTTTAGTTAAATATTTAAGTGAAATGTCAAGTAGACAGTAGGATATATGAGTGTGGAGGTCATAGAAAAAGTCTCGAGAGAAAATAGAAATTTGAGAGTTGTAGGTAAAGAGAAATCAAACTTTTTAAATTCTGCATAGAGATTTTATCTTCAGTTAGATTGCAGACTCTGTTTCCATGATAACCTGATAAGAGTTAAATGTCATCTCCAGGCAACATTACTTAAGAAAGAAATTATCCCTGATTTGCAAATTACATCTGGACAGGGAGTTATGAACACCAAATTGGGTTATATATGGGGCTTTCCTGAGAGCAATGACTCTTATAACATTATGTATCCTTCAGAGACCTGGAATCTATGCCTATAGATGTATTGGCTCCTCTGTGACATGAAGCTTTTAAACCAGAGAAGATTCCCATCTTCTGAGTATGGGTGAGTATGGTCTTCCTTCTTGAACGTGAGTTCATCTGATTCAGTACCTTCTGGATACTTTTGTGAACTGTTCCACGGACTGCTGCAAAAAAGAAATATTCAATGTTGGGCTGCTGACATGCTGTGGTTCCTGTCTGATAACCAATCTGAAACCAGATATATGTCAAATGTGGTTTATTATAGTGTCTTGAGTCTAAATGTGTAGCTGAGCCCAAGAAGACCACATGCTGAACACGTGGATGGTATCTAAAGGTGTAAGGCTAAATGAAGTTTATTTTTTTTAATTTTTTAAAGATTTATTTATTTGACAGAGAGAGAGAACAAAAGTAGGGGGAGTGGCTGGTGGAGGAAGAGGGAGAAGCAGGCTTCCCTCTGAGCAGGGAGCCTGATGCGGGCTTGATACCCGGACACCAGGATCATAACCTGAGCCAAGGCAGATGCTTGACCGACTGAACACCTACGTGTCTCTGGATGAAATTTCTTAAGGACTACAAACAGAGGTAAAGTTCTGAAAACTGGGCTTTGAGACACCCCAGAAGTTAGAGGTCAGGGATAAGAGGAGGAACAAAAAGAGGAAACTGAAAATGAGCACAGAATGAGGTAGGCAGATAACCAAAAGAATGTGGTATACTAGAAACCAGGGAAAAGGTTATTTCAAAAAGGTATAAGGGGTCATCTCTATCAAATGTTCTCTATGTCACTGTAAAGTTGATTACCAGAAAAAGCACACTGGGAAACAATAAATTTTGGCTAGCCTCTTTTACAATTAACTGATACTCATGACATACCAAAGAGGAAAAAATCTAGTCTACCCCTTCTGGAATTGGAGCTAGAAGTTCATGAAGTTGGAATTAGTTAAAGGCACTGTAGCTTTTCCCAGAGATGCAAGGTGGACCAGATATTCAACAGTAGAGGGCATGGTAGAAGAATGACTAGAAGAGGAGAAAAAAAGAAACAGAGTGAGGGAAGGTTTTGTTTTTACTTATATCACTATTTCATTCTTCATAGAAAATGACCAAAGGAAAGAGAATTGAAGTTTTTCTGTTTTTGCTATTCTCAAAGACTAAGAATGAAAATTCACATGAACTTCGGTAAAACTGCCTGTAAGCTACACTCAAATAAAAAACCCAAAAAGTAAAATTCCCACAAAAACTAAAATATGCAAAATAAGAAATAAAGAGCAATAAATATTTGGTGAGTCCATTAATCTTAGGATCTACTAACTACCTTAAATATCAAAGGAATACACAATTGTGTTTTTACTGTTAATTAAATTTCAGCATAATTACTTCACAATAGTTGTGGGTTTTTTTGTTTTTGTTTTTTTTTTTGATTACATGCTACATTCCGGGCACAGTCATTTCCTGTTCTTCATTTAGCATATGGCACTTTCTTTGATGACACATGTAGGCTAGGGAAAGTTTCAATGAATGAAAGCTACAATTCTAGTTATTTCATACACCCTGTTGCTAGTCAGTGCATGTTGCTTTTGCCATTGGCTTATGAATCCCCTTTCATTTTATTGACAAGCTCACCTTCATCATAAATGAGTTGTCAACGATGACTACATCTGGCATTCCACTCAAGAGGAAATTTCACATTATGTCACACTTAGAAAGGGAAGGTAGAATGTTTATATTCTCTCAAATTCCTGTGACTTTCTTCGCTTTTTATGTGAAAAGTCATATTAACAAATATTGGTATGATTGGCACATTCTTGTAGGCTAGGAGAAACTATGAATCTAGAATAAATGAAACAAGATGGGATTGGGAGGGAGACAAAACATAAGTGACTTTTAATCTCACAAAACAAACTGAGGGTTGTTGGGGGGAGGGGGGTAGGGAGAGGGGGGTGGGGTTATGAGCATTGGGAGGGTATGTGCTATGGTGAGTGCTGTGAAGTGTGTAAACCTGATGATTCACAGACCTGTACCCCTGGGAATAAAAATATATTATATGTTTATAAAAGATAAAAAATAAATAAATAAATAGAACCATCTTAGTTGTGCAACCAACCATTATTCAAAAGCCCTCCACCCCGAAAAAAGTAATGAAATGAAGTAAAATAAAACGAAATAGTTTAAAAAACAGCAGAAATAGTTAGTTATGTGAGTGTCATCCTCATAGTCAAACTAATTTCTGGTGACATACTATGTTATGTGAGTAACTCCTAATAAAACATGAAGTTGTATGTGTTGGAAATCAAATTACCCTTTTAGATACAAAAAAGGAACTCACTTGCTGTTAGTATAATTCAGATAGGAGCTATGACAAACCTTGTGTAATCAACAAAAGAAAATCAGATTTTCCCATTAATAGTTTAAATAAATTTTTCTGAGGTTAGAAATTCCTATCACTATATGTCTATCTTTATTATCATCTGTACATCCACTCATATATAATAGAAAAACCATTTGGTCAAAAAAGAATTTGTATTCTTGTCCAAAGGTAAAATATACACAGCTTCCTGAAAACAGTAGTTGCAATATGAGCTTGAGAATAAAATTAAAAAACAAACTGAAACAAAAAAACTGTGATTCTACAGCTAAGACTGGCTAACATTCCTGACACTTAGTTTCTATAGAGAACTAGTAAAAAAAAAAAATTCATTTTATATAATTTTACCTAAGTTATCAAAATAATGATCACACATTTTTTAAACTGCTGACTAGCGGGAGGAATTAGCTGAAGGTACTAGACACAGAAGCAGGAAAGCTTACTTCACAACTCAAGATTTTGGGGATTCCTTTTTTAACCTTAACAAAGCTCTTTTGACATTGCTAAGCCTTCCTTATAAAGACAGGTTTCACTATCATTAAGCTTTTTGAGATATGGAACCCTCTAAGGTTAGAATAAAAGCTAAAAGACCCCTTTACCCAAAATACATGTAAGAACAAGCCTGTGGTTTAGAAATACCTAAGAACCCAAAAATAGCCATTATAAATGGTATTTGATAGTTTTCCTGTAATTAGATATGAGCTTTTTAAAAATTGTGGAACATTTGTTAATTTAATACCATATAGGTACTCTTTTAATCAATATCATATACCTGTTCTAACAAATGAAATCCCTTCATAGTTTATTTCATTTTGTTGCTGAATAACAATCCATTGAATTCTTGTTTCATTCACCTACATTTTGGTTCCTACCAAATATAAGCAAAACTACCATAAACAATTATATTTAATATTCATTTCAAGTCAGTTGTGTAGTAACCTAGAAGTATGATTGTTAGGTTGTATTCTAGACAATGTTTACCTTTGTAAAAAAAAAATGCCAAATTGTCTTCCTAAAGGACTGTGCCATTCTATATTCCCATCAGCTGTTAATGATAGTTTCTATTTTTTCATATTCTTCGCAGCAATTGATATCATCAGGTTTTTAATTTTAGCCAGTCTAACTGTTCAATGGTATCACATTAAGACAAATGATGTGGAATGTCTTTTTACATGCTTACTTGATAACTATGTTACGAGTGAAATGCCTATTCAAATATTTTGCTTATTTTTAATTGGTATTCTTTTCTTTTCTTTTTTTTAAGATTTTATTTATTTATTTGTTAGTGAGAGAGAGAGAGAGTGAGCACAGGTAGACAGGGCAGAGGCAGAGGGAGAAGCAGTCTCCCTGCCGAGCAAGGAGCCTGATGTGGGACTCGATTCCAGGCTGCTGGAATCATGACTTGAGTTAAAGGCAGTCGCCTGACCAACTGAGGCACCCAGGCATCCCGGGTTTTTCATTTTCTTACTATTTCTTTTGAGAAGTATGTTGTATATTTTGATTAAAAGACCTTTATTACATACGTTTTGGCAAATATTTTCTCCTAGTGTATGGTCTGTCTTCTCATTTTTTTGACAGTTTTCACTCAGAGCAGAAGGTTTTAATTTCAATCAAGTTTATCTTGCCCATTTTTCTCTCTGATGTATCTTAAAGAGTAATCTGGTGTTGTACCTAAAAATTAATTATCAAATCCAACATTACATATATTTATGACATTTTTTTTCCTTTTCTTTCCCCAAGAATTTTATAATTTCACATATAGGTCTATGATGAATTTTGAGTTAATTTTTTGAAGGTACAAGGCATGTGTTTAGTTTTGTTGTTATTTTTTTTCCTGTTTTCAACATATGGATACTCAATTGTTAAGAACTATTTGTTGAAAATGTTATCCTTTCTGTTTTCAACTACTTTTATTCTTTTGTTGAAATTTGAGTGGCTATATTTGTGTGATCTATTTTTGATTCTGTATTCTGGCTCATTGACATATTTTCTTACTCTCTTGCCAATTTCATATTGTTATGATTACTCCAGATATATCATGGAATTCATGGAATTTGACTTGTTCATTTTTGTGCTCCTTAGTACTGTGCTGTGTATCCTGGGTCCTTCCCATTTCCATAAAAAGTTTAGGATCAAATTTTGGTATCTTCAAAACCAGCTTGCTAGAATATTGATTAGTACTGCACTGTTCTATAAATCCAGCTGGGAAGATATAATTTGGTTTCTAAAAGCTTCACCAAAAATAAGTGTGAAATATAAGGATGTGAAAAGGAAACACTGGAAAAGCTGAGTCCTCCAATCCATGAATATAGACTATCCCTCCATTTATTTAGATATTCTTTGATTATCTTAGTCAGTGTTTAATAGCTAATTGCAAAAGACTCAGAAAATATGTTGTTAGATTTACTCCTAAGTACTGTATATTTTTAATGCTAATGTAAATGATAAGGTTTTTTAAACTCCTAATTTCTTTATTGCCAGTATATTGGAAAGCAGTTGCTTTTTTGTATTGATCTTGTATGCTTCAACTTGCTATACTTGCTTATTTTTTCCAGGAGGTTTTTCTGTTTCTTTGTCGGTTTTTTTTGTAGATTCTTTGTGGTTCCCTTACTCCTAATTATGTCATCCGCAAGTATACATGTCATTTCTTATCTTTTAATCTCATAATTTTTTGAACTACTATGATTGCCAGTATGATGTTGAATAGGAGTTATGAGAGAGGACATCCTTGCCTTGTTCCCAATAGTAGTTGGAAAAGTTCAGTATTAAACCTATAAGGATGATGTTAATATAGGCTTTCTAAAGATTTTTAAAAGTTAAATTGAAGAAGTACACTTCCATTCAATACTTTGCTAAGATTTTCTTTTATAGTAAATGGGTGTCAGATTTTGTCAAATGATTTTTTTGCATCAACAAATATAATAATACAATTTTTCATCTTTAGCCTGTTGGTAGATTACATTGGTTGTTCAGTTTGTTAGTTATAGTCAAAACAATTTGCAGTAGCTATATTAATATCATACACAGTGAACTTCAGAACAAGAAAGATTATTGGAGATTAAAAAAACAACATTATGTAATTATAAAGCAGTCAATTCTTCAAAAACACATCAAATCTTAAATATGTATACACCAAACTAAAGAGTGTCTACAATCATAAGACAAAACGGATAGAACTGAAAGGTGAAACAGGTAAGTCCACTATGGTAGTTGGAGACTTCAACACCTCTATATCACTAATTGATAGATCAAGGAGACAAAAAATAAATTCAGAATAGAGCTGATTTGAATCCTAGAGGAGAACATAGTCCGTAATCTCTTCTACATTTGCCACAGAAACATCTTTCAAGATATGTCTCAAAAGGCAAAGGAAACAAAAGCAAAAATGAACTCTTGGATCTTCATCAAGATCAAAAGCTTCTGCACAGCAAAGGAAACAGTCAACAAAACAAAGAGGTAGCCTGCAGAATGGGAGAAGATATTCACAAATGACACTACAGACAAAGGGCTGATATCCAAGATCTATAAAGAACTCCTCAAACTCAACACACAAAAAATAGATAATCATGTCAAAAAATGGGCAGAAGACATGAACAGACACTTCTCCAAAGAAGACATACAAATGGCTAACAGACACATCATCTCCCTGATGGCTAATGATGATAAACATTTTATCATCATTAGCCATCAGGGAGATACAAATCAAAACCACATTATCATCATTAGCCATCAGGGAGATACAAATGTTTATCATCATTAGCCATCAGGGAGATACAAATCAAAACCACATTGAGATACCACCTTACACCAGTTAGAATGGCCAAAATTTACAAGACAGTAAACAACAAGTGTTGGATAGGATGTGGAGAAAGGGGAATCTTCTTATGGAGTTTTATGCTTCCATCAGAAAAGATGAATACCCAACTTTTGTATCACCATGGATGGGACTGGAAGAGATTATGTTGAGTGAAATAAGTGAAGCAGAGACAGTCAATTATTATATGGTTTCACTTACTTGTGGAGCATAAGGAATAACACAGAGGACATTGGGAGATGGAGCAGAGAAGTGAGTTGGGGGAAATTGGAGAGGGAGACAAACCATGAGAGACTGTGGACTCTGAGAAACAAACTGAGGGTTTTGGAAGGGACAAGGGTAGGGGGTTGAGTGAGCCTGGTGGTGGGAATTATGGAGGGCACGAGTATTGCATGGAACTGGGTGTGGTGCATAAACAATGAATTACTGAAACACTGAAAATAAAAAAAATAAAATAAAATGAAAAAAAAAGAAATAGCATACTATTAAAAAAAAAGGAATAGAGTTGATTTGAATAGCAAGTTTCAACTACTTTACTTGAATAAATACTCTGGGTTTTTCTGAGCCTTACAGAGTTTTGTAAGAGTTATTTTGAAAATTTTGGCCAATATTTTAATTGGTTTTGTGGAGAATATATTTTTTGAATTCCTTACTTCTCTATCCTGGAAGTTCTACCTCTTGTTTGCTCTTTTAAATTAAATTTTATTCATATAATTCCATACATAAAAGTATTTGCATAAAAAAAAAAAAACTGCACATCCCAATCAAAATATACATCACTTTTGAAGCATTCCAGTCATACCTACAAAGTAACTCTATATACTAATGTCAAGTTAGTAAATCTCCACAAAACTGAAGTTAGTTGCAATGGAAAGAAGCCTGGTTGTGAATTCAGGAGAGAAATAGTTTAGTTTATTCTTATTGCATAATGACTGTGTGTCTTTAGGCAGAAATTTTCAATTTTATTATTCTTAAAAGGGGAAGAAAAATACCTGTCTACCTGTCACATGACATTAGAATGTATATCACATGGTCTATGGTGTATGAACAAATTTAAAGCATTTTTATTCTGTTACTTATTTCATGTTTCATTCTATTATTATTTGCACCATGATTTTTCTGAATAATTTTATGCTAAATCACCAAAATTTGTTTCCAAGCTTTGGTTTGTTAAAATCGTGATTGTTATTGCAATAATTTTTTTTTTGGAATTATGTGATGGGGACCAAGGAATCCACATGACTTATCACTAATAAGGCTTTTATAATTTTTAATCACTTAATCATCTTAATTTTCACTTTTAGAAAAAAAAATAAAAAAAATAAAAAACAAAATGTGTTCAGTGTTACACTTGATCTTAGCCAAAATGCTGAGAAGAAACACAAAATGTGTTTAGTAAATGGATGTTAAATACATTTTGTTGAATCATTTAGCCAACCAGATGATAGATGCCAAAGTTTAGAAATTGATGGAAAATGCAGTTCAAACATTCCAGGTAACTCTTGGAAATTCAACGTTGAGTAGATTACATGCTATTTTTACATATTGGCATCAAAAATATCTCCAAGAATTTTATGGTATTTTTTAGTGAAATGAGCATAGGTTTAAGCAACAGAAGTAAAACCTGGTGAAAATTGCTATCACATGCATTTGCCTATTGATTTCAAACACTACATAATTCTCATGGTCACTAAATAATTCACACAATTCCATTAGTTGAACAAAAACATTCAAAGACTCTACCTTTTTTTTTTTTTTTTTTCTTTTGTCAGTGCCAATATCCTTCTACTTCTATTTATCCTCATCCACAAAAGAAAATCCAAAGAAATTACAAGGAAACAGTCATTTTCAGAAAAGGCCTAAGCACATATTTTACATTTTAAAATGTGAGGATCTACTACAAATTGTTTAAAGCTACATTTGGAGATTTGATGAAGAAGATGATAAAAAAAAAATGTGTCCATTGACAGAACCTTTATATATTTTCAATTTGAAAGGGTAATTAGAAGGATAAGTAAAACACAAGATTACCTCAATATGATATGTGTATAAATAGAAGATTGGGGTATATTCACATTAGCACAGAGATTTTAGATAGTTTCTAAAAAAAAAAAAACTGTCTGATCATTTTGTGCTGCTAACTCCTGCTATCAGGAATAGAAATGCAAAATTTATATAAATATGCCTTGTCTTCATAAAGGACTTTATATCAAACCATCATGTTACCTATGTAGTTATGAATAAAAATTTTGGAGTGAAGGCATTATTATTATAGAAGTAGGTGAACTATTCTACTACTCTTTTATGTATTGCTTTAGCTTTTCATTCTTTTTCACCATTGCCTACAAGACTCATTCCCTAAGAAATCCTTCTTAAACATATCTGCCCATTAAATAAAAATTACACAAAATATTAAAGTATCATTATAAAAACTGCTAAATTCAGGGCACCTGGGGGACTCAGGCAGCTAAGCATCTGACTTCTTCTCAAGTCACAACCTCAGGGACCTGGCACCAAGCCCAACAGTGAGCTCCCCACTGAACAGGGAGTCTGCTTGTCCCCCTCTCTCTCCCACTGCCCCTCCCCGCTCTCATGCTACCTCTCCCTCACTCAAATAAATAAATAAAATATTTTTAAGAAAATAGCTAAATTTCCCCTAACAAATTTGTTAACACTAAAGCAGTGCTATTAAACATCAAGTTTGACTGTTCCTCAGGAAATGGTCCTTCCTTGTAATATGTAGATGAAAAAAATGTCCAAATTTTAGCCCCTTAATACTAGAAATATGTACTTACTTTTTTAACATAAGAGAAATAAGAAGTCAGTGATTAATGTTCTATGACTTACATGTAACCTGTAATAAGAGCCCAAACACTGTTAGATGATGTATGAAATACACAACAATGCATTGTCTTTTCAAGATGAATCTCAGCATTGTAGTTGTGATTCACAAGAATTCAAGGCTCCTTTGAACTTTTCAAGTATTGCCTGACCTCAGGATTTAACTTCAGTTAGAATCAAAACTGTAGGGGCGCCTGGGTGGCTCAGTGGGTTAAGCCACTGCCTTTGGCTCAGGTCATGATCTCAGGGTCCTCGGATCGAGTCCCACATGGTGCTCTCTGCTTGGCAGGGAGCCTGCTTCCTCCTCTCTCTCTCTGCCTGCCTCTCCAACTACTTGTGATTTCTCTCTGTCAAATAAATAAATAAAATCTTTAAAAAAAAAAAAAAAGAATCAAAACTGCAGCATATATCAAATCTTTTAGAAAGTAGCTAAATTTAGCACACAGGGAATAGACCTTTTAATGAGGAAATGTTTAATGGGTACTTTTATACCATGACTTCATATTTTAAATTATGGAAATCTCCAATACAACTCATCCTGATAGATTTATTTGACAGCTTAGTCTAGTATCTGATTATAGGATCCTGAACATTCTTTTATTTTCCAATACATTATTTGATCACATACTCCCAGTTTCTAGAATAAGGTGTATTATGTGTGTAAGGGAAGGCAAGTTCCCTTGGAAAGCAAATTTAGAAAATGAAGAGTAGTTGCAAATTGATTGGTTAGCATCTTTCTTTTTTTTTTTTTTTAAGATTTTATTTATTTATCAGAGAGAGAGAGAGGGAGAGCGAGCGAGCACAGGCAGACAGAATGGCAGGCAGAGGCAGAGGGAGAAGCAGGCTCCCCACTGAGTAAGGAGCCCGACGTGGGACTCGATCCCAGGACGTTGGGATCATGACCTGAACTGAAGGCAGCTGCTTAACCAACGGAGCCACCCAAGTGTCCTGGTTAGCATCTTTCTTAAGAATTTTATTTAGAGGGCGCTTGGGTGGCTCAGTTGGTTGAACAACTGCCTTCGGCTCAGGTCAGGGTCCTGGAGTCCTGGGATTGAGTCCCGCATCGGGCTCCCAGCTCCATGGGGAGTCTGCTTCTCCCTCTGACCTTCTCGCCTCTCATGTTCTCTCTCACTGTCTCTCTCAAATAAATAAATAAAATCTTTTTAAAAAAAAGAATTTTATTTAGAATATTACTTTCTTTCAGATCAATATATGGAATTTCCTTCTAGTGTGGAAAATCTGGAAAATGGGAGAGAATATCATGATTTTTCAAAATAACTGGATCATAGTGTGTAGGTGGCAATTAATCATTTGTTTCTACACCCAATGATTCACCTCTTATTCGAAAAAAAAAAAATCATAAAACAAAACTTTCTCACCAGTGCTATTTTGTTACCAAAGAATAACTTGATACGAAGTAGGCAAATATAATTTATATTTCATTATCTCATTTCTACAAAGATAATAAAATTATGATGGGGATGTTCTCCTAATACTACTGGCTGTTTTAAAATTTCTTCAAAATTGTTTTTGACAAATGTTTCATTCTTACTTAAAAAAAAAAAAACTCAGTGTAGCTTGTCTCAATTATATGAATACAATCCTCACTATACTAAGTACTAATACAATGTAACAAACAATTCTTTAATATAAACTTCAGACCATCATTCTTTGACACAGAGGTGATACTTACGCTTATAAGCACATCAATTCAATATATAGAAAAAAATTTTTCACTAACTTTTTTCCAGATACTTTCTCAGAATCATCCAGAAATGTAATTTCTGATGTAGTAGTCACAGCTTAGTTTGATGTCCAATATCACCAGCTCTAGTGAGTTTATGCCAGAGCCTTAGTTTGCTCCATGGGTTTTCTCTTATGTGTCAACTATCTGAGTAGAACATGGAGACAGGAAATGGTCCTAATTTTGACAATCTCTGCCTCTTGTCTTTCTTATACAAAGAATCTCCCTCCTGTCTCATTAATTTAGCACACTCTTAGCTTTCTGTTCTATTGCTTCACTCAAGTTTCATCACTTTGTGTGTGAGTATGTGAGTGAGTGTGTGTGATAGGGATGAGGAAAATGGAGAGGCATGCTGTTCTAAAGATGATGTTTCCCTAGGAAGAAGCCATTCTGAGGGTACAGATTCAGACAGGTGAACCAGTGTGGGTCCTTACGAAAAGGTGTCAATTTTGGTTTCTCTCAAAAGGTAGGAGAGCAGGGATCCTCCACTGTTTGAAAGTCTGGCTTCAAATCACTTCCATTTTAGACAAGTGTAAATCACAAAATCAAAAATCAATAATAGACACAAGAATACATTTTCATTTTTTTTTTTTAAAGATTTTATTTATTTGTCAGAGAGAGAGTGAGTGAGAGCGAGCACAGGTAGACAGAGTGGAAGGCAGAGTCAGACGGAGAAGCAGGCTCCCTGTGGAGCAAGGAGCCCGATGTGGGACTCGATCCCAGGACGCTGGGATCATGACCTGAGCCGAAGGCAGCTGCTTAACCAACTGAGCCACCCAGGCGTCCCTAGAAGAATACATTTTCTTATATGCATTCTTCCCCTCAACAAATGTAATCAAACTTCTGCTCTCCTTTTTCCCTTGACTGGTGATATATAGAGGTAAGGTTATTTTGTTTTGTCTTCATCTACTAGCAGTCAGTCATTTTCATTGTCCTGTACATCTCCTCCCCGATGCCTCTCTCTCTCCCATTCCTCTTTACTATTACAGCCTGGATCTCTGGGAGCCCTCCTTTGCCTGAAGCACTATTCTCTAACTTGCGTGGCCTTTGAATGCTCTTTCCTGACTCCAGAGTTCCTCAGCCAGTTTTCCTTATTTGGAGAATGAAGCAGAGCTTCTTAGAGCCAAGGAACTGGAAAAGCAAAGAGAATGCATTTAGAATAAAATGAGACAATTGTTTCTCCTTTTTCAGGGTCTTCTGGAGTCCCTTGTTTTCTTCTATAAATGAACTAGGAGTGAAAAAAAAAAAAAAAAAAAAAAAAAAGCCTGAAAGAAATCTCTGGTTAACTGGAGAACACAGGAAATATGTGTCATTTCAAAACTCAATTTTACATCAGACCAAAAGTTGGTGGTGACACATCCTACTAATAAAACCATTCAGACAGGTCCTCACAAGCTTGGAGTGTGTTTTTTGACTTCTGTGGTGACCTCACTTGGAGGATGCCCTTGGTTTGATGGATGTGACTAAAAATGAACAAGAAATAATTATGACCCCTAGGAAGTGGAAAAAAATTCTTTCTGATGAAACATTAATTATTTGTGCTTTATTTTTATTTTTTTTCTACCATAAACAACTTGGAAGTATTCTGACTCTCTTATATCAGACAGTATTATACAAGGATCAAATTCATTAGTGGGAAGATTTTTATTATTTGTGTTCTGGGTAGGGAAGGTCAGGGATTGCTGCTAAGGAAAACTTGGAATTTGAAAGATATTGTAAAAAACAGAAACTATATGTAGTAGTAACAAGCCATAAACTTATACATCAATGAAAAAGTGAAGTAATGAAGTCAATTTTGACATATTAAACATATAACTACTGAATTATGTAACTTATAAATATTTTATTTATTTTAATAATTCCCCATCTTATGTTAATTGCAACGATATCCATGGTTGCCTAACAACCATATTTACTGATTAGAGCTTTCATCACTTTAAATGAATTTTTTCATAATTTTTAACAAGAGGGAAATGCAAAGATAATAGTGTAACCAGCTATTTCTTTTATAAAGATAAATAAAACAGGGCATATGCTTAATAAAAAAATGATCCATTTCAAATCTTTTATTTTGGCATGCAGAGAATGCAAATAACAAAATAAGCATTTTTTTTTTCAAGTCTTCACAGGTCTTTCCCAATTTAGAGGTCTGCTGGTCTGAATGGTTAAAATAAAAGCAATGACTTTATATAGTTGGAACCTCTTCCCTTAAGACTAAATGTGTTAAGAGAGTGTTGAATGCAAGGAACTGAGCTGACAGGTCACATCATTTGATTTATACCCACATAACCACCAACTCCTTGTCTTTATGGATTTCAAATAAAACTATTTCAAGTCCTGATGATAGAATGAGAAAATCTCCCATCTGTAAGGCATTTCCATTTAAGGGGTTCTTGCACCAAGCAAAACTTGAGAATCTCAAAGTTCTCAGTATTGTCCTGAAACTTAAAAATACTTAAAAATATTTGAGATATGAGTGAAAGATAAATTTCTCACAGCATAAGAGCAGGGAACCATGAGTGCAGGTGACCTAGCAGGAGACATCATACAGGAGACATCAGGAACATCATGCAAAGGAGTCTGTCCTGTAGGTGTTGAAGAACATAAAAAGATTTTACTCAGTAAAGAAATGCAATGGTATTTGCCCTTTATAAACCTCATTCTAAGCAAGAGTGACATTTACAAATAAAATTTTTATAACAGACAATTTATATAATTTTTTTAAGGAATTGTTTAATGAATAGAAACCCCCTTGAAATTTTCAGAAAATTTTAATAAAGCTTCTTTTTGTTGTTGTTCTTTTTCTTTTTTTTTTTTTTTTTTTTTTTTTTTTTTTTTTTACCAAAGTCTGCAACTGTGGCTCTGGATTTCTTAGAATTTGCAAATGAAAAGCACATTTTTTTTATCCTTCAGTTAGTTTTGAAAACTATAAAGAAATATACTTTTTAATCAATTAATTGAATATATATTAACACATTACTAATACATCTTTGGCCTATTGAACCTTAAATGTATAATCATACTTCATCATCCAATGAATATTTTCTATATCTTGCCCCCTCAGTATCTCTAAATACCTACATCATTGTCCACATCTGTGAGTTTAAAAAGGAAATTGAAAAAATAAAATCAATAAATCTTTGCTTATTTTCCTGAAGCATTTTTTTTAAATGTGGACCAACTACTATAAAATAGGCACATGCTATTTTAAACATATGTGGACTTTGTTGACATGAACAGCAGTTTTATATTTGAGAAATAATTTTTATTCATGAACTCATTTATTCGTGAATGGCTGGCTGGGGGGGTAAGGGATTGCACAAGAAATTCTAGAACCTGGAAGCCAGTAATTTGAATGCAGCTATTTGAATCTTCAAGACCTAAGATAAGAAACTGAACTAAGGGGCATCTGGGTGGCACAGTCAGTTAAGCATCAGACTTTTGGTTTGGTCTCAGGTCGTGATCTCAGGCTCATGAGATTGAGCCCTGCATTAGGTTCCCGGCTCAGTGCGGAATCTGCTTCTGAATCTTTCACCTTGTCCCTCTGCCCATCCCCACGCATGCTCTCTCCCTTTCTCCAAAATAAATAAATAAATTAATAAATCTTAACAAAGACAAGAAACTGAACCAAGATTATTGAGAGACCCAGAAGAACAACGACTTTGGTGCAAGAAAATGACATGAGAGAGAAAATTAAAATAATCTGATGACGTAAGATTCAAGGTTGGGAGTTTTAAGGAAACCCAGAGTGGAAGACTGAAAATATAACGGAGGATCAAAGACAACACCTCTCTTCCAGACCACCAGAACCAAGTCTACTGGTTGATAGAGTTTTCGGAAAAGCAGCATTCTTAAGAGAGAAACAAGTTCCTGTTAATGCAAGAAGGCAAAGATGGTATTTAGTAGGGCAGGAGTGAGGGGAGGTAAAGGAACGGGCCATTTGCAGAGACTCCCAGGGATCAGGGTGGGGAGTAAAGGGACACCTGGGGTTCTTGAGAGTTTTGTGGTGCCTGATATAATAGGGATAATGGACGTGATAAAATCGGTCCTGGAAAACAGCACTAAAAATTTCGGGTGAAGGCCTAAGCACCTGGGATGAGAAACAGGGAAGGCCGGCTAACTTTTTTTTTTTTTTAACAGCTTTATTGATTAATTAGTTAATCAATAATATCACATCAATTAATATCACATTAATATCACATACATTTTACCTATTTAATGTCCACAGTTCAGTGGTTTTTAATGTATTCACAGAGTTGTGCAAGCATTACCACATCTAATTCCAGTACGTTTTCATCACCCTTTGTGGGGGGGACCTTAAGCTCATTAGCGTTCCCTTTCTATTCTCCCACCCAACCTCCCATTCCCAGCCATAGACAACCGGAATCTACATTTTGTATCTGTGAACTTCCCTATCCTGAACTTTTCACATAAACAGAATAATAAGCTATGTGTTTTGTACTGGCTTCACTTAGCAGAACATTTTCAGGGTTCGTCCACATTGTAGCCTGTGTCAATAGTTGATTCCTTTCTATGGTCAAATAAGATTCCATTTTATGGATCTAACACATTTTCATTATCCATTGAACAGTTGATAGATTTAGGTTGGTTTTACTTTTGTGCTACTATGAATCATGGTGCTATGGACCTTCATATTCAATTTTTGGTCTGGATATATGTTCCTATTTCGGGGGAGGGCATATATGTGGGAGTGGAATTGATGAGCCGTATAGTAACTATGTTTACCTTCTTTGGAGTTGTCAAACAGTATGTCAATGTGATTGCCTCGTTTTATATCCTAACAGCCACATGGGAGGGTCTGGGACTATTTTTGACCATGGTTAATGGAGGCAAAGAGATCTGAGAAGGCATGTTTTAACTTCAGTATGTGACTCCCCTCATGACCTCTCAAGCTGGGGTTGAAAATCTAAAAGTGACACATTTTAGACCCAATGCCTATTTTTACTCTCCATCCTTACAAGAAAGGAAGGGTTTACATCAAATGTAAGGTCACTTTGTCCCCTGTTATTGAACTTAAGATTTTGGAGCCATTGAATGTTACACAGTATGGCACCCTCACCTATAGTTTCAGTGTCCATTAATGGGGCCCAGGACAAGTTCATTGTAACAAACACTTCTAAGACTCATGGAAATTTTGCAAAAAGATCTCTGGCCAATTGTCCTTTCAAAAGAGGAATCGGGGGCATACAGATGTTGTAAAGAATATACCCAAGCACTGATTGTCATCATTGGTTGTATAATTCCACAATTATTCTCACAATGCGTATCAGTACAAAAACTGTTAAAGCTGAGTTGTAGTTTCCAAAACTATTTATTTACAACAGTCTTAAATAATTTTACTTCTGTATATTCAGGAGTGGCCCTAAGCACTCTAGTTTTATAGGCAATGGCACACACATGCATTGATGCAGAAACATCCCGGGCAATGTGGGGAAGCCTTCCATTAAAGTGATGTGGAGTTAATAAAGGATGACTTAAATCATGGGAATAAAAATTGATCATATTCTTAGTCATGGTGAGGAACTGCATTTCAGATGACTTACTTTGGCAAGTGGTTATTAAATATGGTTTGACGAAATGCCAAAGGAAGAGAATTAGGTAACTATTACCTAAAATGAGTGTGAAAACTGGCTTCTTTTTTTTTTTAAGATTTTATTTATTTATTTGACAGAGAAAAATCACAAGTAGATGGAGAGGCAGGCAGAGAGAGAGAGGGAAGCAGGCTCCCTGCTGAGCAGAGAACCCGATGCGGGGCTCAATCCCAGGACCCTGAGATCATGACCTGAGCTGAAAGCAGTGGCTTAACCCACTGAGCCACCCAGGTGCCCCAAAAACTGGCTTCTTAATTGTGAATCACCTTTCTTCAAGAGGCAGTCAATTAGTGTGCTGTCCTCATCTGAAATGTGTCTTTCATGCTGATGTTACACTATCTTGTTCTTATCAATGCATTAAAAAAATCTAAATATGAAAAATATTATATGCATTGTGGTCCCCCTACTTGGGAAACCAAAGAAAATGTTATCTTTATTTGAAAAGAACTTTTCAAAAGTTCTAAGTAATCTAAATTTAAAATAGAGTATTGAGCTTATGAATTATGCACATGGATACAAACAATACTATGAAGTTGCACATTACTGTGTGGAAAAATATTCAATGACAGAAAAACTATTCACATTGAGTTATTAAAAAAAAATAGAATGAGGTAGATTGGGATAGACAGAAACATCCTGATGAGAACACACATCTTAAAAGAAGTACACTAGATGGTAACATTGTTTTTCTTTGGGTCTGGGGATTTTCTTCCTTTTTGCACATCAACCATATCAAAGTTTTCCATATTATAGCATAGATAGAGAGAAAAGTAAATACTTTTTAAAGAACTAAGATTCCAAATTATTTTGTCAATATCCTATTAAGTATTTTCTATTTATTTGGTTAGGGTTACAAAAAATTGTTATATGGATTAATGTTTAGAGTGCAGTACTATCTGTATTTTTTTTTTCTTTATCCCTACCAAGATATGTATGATGAGTAAAATTAAATAGGAAGTTGGAATTAAGAGACCTTAGTTTTTTATTTTAAAAATTGTAAAATTTTATGTGAATTATAATCTCTGGAATTTATTGATATGAAACAAATAGCTTATTCTTATGAAAAATCCCATTTGTAAATCAAAGTGATTGCACTACTATTTGATGTATGAGACATTCACTTCTCTCCAAGGGAAGGGAATGCTGACAAACTTTTGTGATCCAAGCCTGCCCCCTGGTGCTTCATCTGTATTCACTGATGAAAATTCTTATTCTGCCTCAGGCAGGGCTCTCTTCAAATACTGTTCAGAAGTAACCTGTAAATGAAAATATGATAATCCTGAAGGTACACTTTCCTGTAGTGCCCCAGGCATTTCCATTGGTGGCTCAAAACCACCATGTGTGCTTAATAAGGAAATTAAAAAGTAGCATGAGTTAATAAGGGGACTGTAAAAACCTAAATTACTTGGGTAAATTATAAAACATCCTTAATTTAGAAAATAAGGAATTATAGACTTGGCAAATTTGAAGGAGAATACTTTAAAGGAAATAATGGTGTCAGGAAAATTGTCTAAGCATCTTTTTGAATATCTATGGAACTTGAACATCAAGTAAAATACATAAAGAAGCTGTCGACTCATCATGTCGATAAAAGTATTTGTGTGTGTGTATAATTCTAAGAAACAATAAGTAGAAGGGGGATTCAAAGAGGAGATGTGAAATGAAGCTATAAAGTGTAAAAGTTGCTTTGTCAATTCTTAGTCATTAGTCCCTTGATTTAAGGGAAAATCTTGTCATCAACGTTGCCCAGTATTTTATTTTAATTTTTACTTTTTTAAGTTTTTATTTAAATTCCAATTAGTTAACACACAGTGTAATAATTGTTTCAGGCGTACCGTATAGCAATTCAACACTTCCATACAACACCCAGTGTTCATCACAGCGGTATACCCCATCACCTACTCCCCCATGTCCCAACTTACCTCCCCCTGGTAACCATCAGTTTGTTCTCTGTACTAAAGAGACTGTTTCTTGGCTTGCCTCTCTCTCTCTCTTTTTTCCCCTGCATTCATCTGTTTTATTTCTTAAATTCCATAGATGAATAAAATCATATGGTATTTGTCTTTTTCAGACTTATTTCACTTAGCATAATACTCTAGCTCTCTCCATGTTATTGCAAATAGCAAGAGTTCACTCTTTTTGATGGCCGGATAATATTCCATTGTGCCTATACACCACATCATCTTTATCCATTCATCAGTCGATGGACTGTTTCCATAATTTGGCTATTGTTGATAGTGCTGCCATAAATATGGGGTGTATGTATCCTTTGAATCAGTATTTTTGTTTTCTTTGGGTAAATACCCAGTAGTGCAATTTCTGGATTATAAGGTGTTATTACATTAAGATAGGAAGACATGTTTCTTCTTCCATAGGAGGTAGTCTTGTTACTGACATCATAAGGAAGTTAGGAAAGTGTATGTTTAGGCTGGTTTAGATGGCTCAAAAATGTATTCAGCAATAACAACACCATGAGAAGCAAAACTACAAACGCTCAGCCCACACTGACGCCACCATGTCTTTTGTGATGGCTTTAAACATATTTGTGAATGTCAACATGAACTACATAATTTCATCCTTTTCTGAAATATTGAAGCCAATTGTTAAGTTTTATGATTGTGTCACAAAATGAATTTTAATCATTATTAGTACTACTTTCCAAAAATACCTTGGACAAGTTGGGGTCATCTAGAAAAGTAAATTTAAACAACCATTAATAAGATTTGATTTGGGACTCTCAAAAGTCATCAGTGAAAGGTCTGTGTGTTCCTACCTGTCAAGAATTTGGCTATTGTATGTAAGACTGCATTTAACATGAGAGTCCAGATACTGCTTCGAAATCCTGCTTTCAGTTCTTTTGGATATATACCCAGGAGTGAGATTGCTGGATCATATGCTAGTTCTATTTTTAGTTTTTTATTGTTTTCCATACTGCACCATTTTACATTCCTATCTACAGCATATTGAGCTTTCCTTTTCTCCACATCCTTGCCAACACATAACTTTTGTGGTCATATAACTATGTGCCAGCTCATAACTTTTTGATAGTCATCCTAACAGTGTCACTGGTGCATGCAGACACACAAACTCATCAAATTGTATACAATGAAAATGTGTACGGTGGGGGGAAGAGGCAGAGGTGGAGAATCTCTCTCCTGAGTGGGACTCCACTTGGGGCTCTATCCCATGACCCTGAGATCATGACCCAAGCTGAAATCATGAGTTGGACATTCAATAGACTGAGTCATCCAGGCACCCCAGGGTTTTGCCTCTTGTACCTCACTAAAGCTGTTTGGAAAGTATTTATAAGAAACAAGGTCTGAAGTTCCAACCTCAGAGAAGTGAGGTTAGAACCAAAGGGAAATCCTCTCCAAACTTTTCCTTCATTTTCTTGAGAGATTTATCTTTCATAGTTATCAAAATACCACAACAAAGTACCGCTTGCATCAGTGAGTACAATCAGGGAGAACAAAAAAAAAAAAAATCTTTTTAGTTCACTACAGCTCACACGCAGGATCTTTATGAACTACACACTTGGCCAAAAATGAAGCCAAACCAACTGTTCATGTAAAATTCAGCGGTATGCAAGATATAAAACTCATCTGTATTGCCAGAATTGAAAATAAGAAACAATATAGTTAATTTTAGGGTTGAAAGGAATTTATAAGGATTAAGTTGTCCTACCCTACTTCTTTAATTTACATATAAGAAAAGAGGCCCTAAACATGTTGGTGGTTTCCAGGGATGGAGACAGAAACAGAACCAGAAAGGAGATGAGCCATCAACCATAAACCCTCTTCTTACATCTGCCCATATCGGTCCTTATTCACTTTTGTAAAATTAAAAAAAAAGATCCTACCAATCCATCAAGGCCTGTTCATCTGTCTATGCACTGAACCTGTGCTCTCTCTAGGTCTTAGGTGCTTTAATTGTTGTTTTCTCCCCTTCACCATTTACCTAGATCCTTCTCCCTTTGTGTTTAAATAAATCCAAGTCTTTAGTATCTAAAATGGAAAGAAAATAATCTCTCTCTCCAGGACTACATTTTGCCCTGTATTGTCATACTTTCCTGACATGTTCACAACCAAATATCTTGGAAACAAGTGTGTCTTGCGAGTCTTGATTTTTTTTTTTTTCACCTTCTACCTGCTTTTTGATCCAGTACAATGTGTGTCCTCTCTCAAGGTTTCTTTCCACAGCCCTTGCTAAAGTCACCAACAGCTTCAATGTGGTCCTAAATCCAGTGGAGGGTTTTCAGTTGTTACCTCTCTTAACACCCTCTTAACATTCCAGTGATGACCAGCCTTATTACATGATTAGCTGCACCTTTTTAAAAACACTCCTTTTGGTTTTTATCTGTTTGTTTGTTTGTTTGTTTTTTACTTTTAACCTCCACCTTTTCCCAGATTTGTTTTTGTCTTGGTTGTGTTTTTGTTGTTACTTGTGTTACTGGTTCTTCATTTTCTTATCCCATTTTCCTCCTAATCTGGACCCTTAGTGGTTAGAGTTTTTCAGGATTTGGGCCTTGGCTCTTTTCTTCATATTCTAGGCTCTGTCCCTGGCAATCTGGTCTACACTCTGGCTTCATCTATAAAGCACATACTAACTGGTATTCCCAAGTACACACACCCCCCTGTCAGACCTCGCCTCTGGGCACCAGACAAGTCCCGCCAACTTCCTCTTTGATCATTAAAAGATATCTTTTACTTAAAACCCATTAATACATTCTTATCATTTTATAATTAGAGTAGAAACTTTCCCTGTGGCCTGCAAGGCCTTGTACAATCTGACTCTGACTAAACTCAGAGGACGTTTGTGCTAAGCACCCACTCACTCTCTGCCCCACTCATATTAGATCTTTTCCACCATGGGTCCTCCATGGAGAGGGCCTTTGTTCTCTTGCAAATTGCTTTTGTTTCCTGTTCTCTCTTTTTCCAGTTAGATTTCTATCTGTCTTTCAGATCTCAGTGCCCATGTCACTTATTTAGGAAAGCTTTGTTTGACCTGAGCTAGTATTGAAAGGACAAAAGTCACACTGGTGGGAATCTCTAGTAATTATTTTTTAAAGTATTATTTTCCCAACACACAACAGCTTTTTTCTCAGTATAACAAAAATTAATATTCTATGTGTGCTGAAGAGCAAATAGACATTTTTTTTACACTCCCACTTGAAAAGTTATATTTTGCAAAAGTGTTTGTAAATAACAGCCTTATTTTGATCTTTTTTCAGTATAAATGCCATGATGGCATGTTATCTAATTCTATAAACAATGCTAATTGTTTATAGAATAATTAAATGTCAGTATTGAAACCTAATCATTAGCTGCCATCCTATAGATATGAATGAATGCTCACCAAATATGCATTTTGTATTTTGCTGGATTGGATACTGTAATAAGCCAAGGAGTGGACATATATCGGTGGATATATTGTTTCCAAACAATACAAACTAAAGAAGATAAATTAGCAAATAGCTTAGTATTCGCTAATCTTACTACCCTCTTCCATTGTATATATGAAGGGAAGTCATAGGCATCATAAATTCAATTTGAGTAAAGTTAAAATACCATTTTATAACAAAAGGTCTTTTACTTAAGGCGACCAAAGCAATGATATTTGTTATAAAGAGAATTATAAGAGTTTAATTTTCCTGATACTGAAAGTGATTTAATAAAGACTCATTTCTATTCATCTGAAAGAAACAAACTTTCATACCAAGTTATCCATTATGAATTACTAGGTAACTATTCTTGATAGCACTTACTACAGCTGTAATTGGATACATATTTGTGTCTCCATTAGACTGTAAATGCCATGATGGTAGGGAAGGCTGAATGGCTCAGTCAGCGGAACATCTGAATCTTGGTTTCAGCTCAGGTCATGATCTCAGGTCATGTGAGATCAAGCCCTGTGTTGGGGGCTCTGTGCTCAGCACAGAGTCTACAGATTCTTTCTCCCTTCAGCTCTCTCTCTCTCTCTCTCATAAATAAATAAAATATTTAAAAATAATAAAAATAAAAAAATAAAGAAATGATGATAGAGACTATTTCTTTTACTCACCGTTTTTCACTAACACCAAAGACAGTGTCTGACATTTAAGAAATATTTATTAAATAAATGGAAATGCAGCGTTTTTTTAACTAGAAGTGGATTTCGTATGCACATTGGCATCAAACTTGACACTGATGCTCAGGTCCTGATAGAAGAGTCATTAGTGATGATTCCCATTCTCATGAGCATTTGGCCAACAAATCATTAAATCTTTTCACAGCTGATAGAAGTGCTTGGCTCATAGTATGTGTTCAATACATTGCAGAATGATTAACAATAGAAGGTAGTAATCACAGAGGAGATGGACTATTTAATCTCTTTTGTTCTGTAAAAGAATTTTCTACTTCAGGGATTACAAAGATTAAGCCAGGGTTTTAGGATTAAGTCCTGCATTGGGCTTCCTGGTCAGTGGGAGGCCTGTTTCTCCCACTCCCCTTGCTTGTGCTCCCTCTCTCACCATATATCTCTCTGCCAAATAAATAAATAAAATATTTTTTTAAAAATTACACATACATACATACATACTTGAGGAAGAAAAGAAACAAATGATGATAGTCTAATTTCATCATCTCTTCTATGTATACAGCTGGTAAGTTATAAGTCAGAGCTATCACGTCTCCCATTTATCTGTGTATTATTTCATAGTGTACTCATAGATTTCTATTTCATTCATAGAGATATAATAAGATCGCATACTTTTCCCAGATTTGGTCCATGAGAACCTTTTAAAGCTGGAGTCTGTGTCTTTTTGACATGTCCCCACAATCTTTGAGTACTTCATCTTCATATCAAACAAGATATTTCTTCTTGTACTTTTCCTAACCTAGCTCTACAAGGAGCAATTTCTCCAAAGACAAACAAACAAACAAACAAACAAAAAACTCAGTTCCTGATAGTAAGAATTAGTATTTAGAAACCAAAGCTGTGGATCTAGGTTTGCTTATATGTTGCTGCAGCAACATAGCCCAGGACCCTCTTAGTGAATACAGCTAGAAAATACACACACACACACACACACACACACACACACACACACATACTTTTTTACATCTGTATCTATTTCTGTGTCTGTCTTTACTGTATTGAAAACTATGAGTTCAGATCAATATCTCTGATTCTAGTCTAGCACCAACACTCATCTTAACAGTCTGTCTTCTTTATTTTTAAAAGATTGTGAGAAGCCAGGCTCCCATTATTCTCAACACATTTACTTGCTGCTCAGTCCTCCTGTGTGTACCAAATCTCTTGATCTTGTTGGACCCTCTCCCTCCTCAGTCACTTCCCTCTCCAGGCCCTGATCCTTACCAGGCCAGGCCCTATTTCTCATTTTGGGTACCTAAGAGCTATTTGGGTAAATCATTTAGAAAGGAAAGAAGTAAAGAAAGAAGAGAATAAAGGAGGGAAAGAGGGAGAAGTAGAAAAAAATAGAGAGGAAGTAAGGGAATTTGGGGACAAAAAAAAATAAGGAAGGAAGTCAATAGGTTTTAGGATAATACAGCAGAATTTGAATCTAGGAACATCTGACTCCAAATTTTGAGCACTTTCTTCTACATGCGGTTATGCCCTTATAACAGGTTACATCTGAGTGTGTGTGTGTGTGTTTTATCCAGCCTAAATATAGCAGTGTGATTCCTATCTAGGAAAATTTATTCTCTCTGAAAATTTCTCATCAAAGCGTGTCAAAATGTGTGTATATGTGTATTTGTGTGTGCACATGCATACTTAATTTACCAATATAATATAAACTACCCATCTAAGTATAAAATTCCATTGTAATGTAAACAATCCTAAAGATGTATGTTGACAATGTAATATTCTCTAACCAAGGTACATTTTCTCAAAGAGGTAAATTTGAAGATGAAAGATAAGAATACAGTGAAAAGCCAAATCACTAGGAGTTACTAAACCTGCTTCCTACCCTTTGCTCTACCCCTGCTTGTAGAGCGGCCATGGGACTTTTAACAAGCCAACAAAATTGTAGGTGTGAGATTTTGTCCACTTGTTAAAAAAAAAAAAAAAAACCTAGAAATGATCTCTGTCTCTCATATACTTGAAAATGTTATGCAATCCCTTATCTTTGTTTGACACCATTTATTAGGGGAAATTTTCAAGGATGTACACAACACAAGTATGTGACACCTCTGATATGAAATTCAGCAGCCAGAATATGTGAACTTGCACAACAAAGGAAAGATATGACAGGAAGAATGTTCGCTTTGGAACACTGAAAATGAATACAATTACTTCATATAAGATCCTAATACAATTTGGTAGCATTCCTACACTTATACTTAAAAAGAGGAAAATATTATGTAGGCAATATACTGAGCTTTCTGAGTTAACTTAGAGAATTTTAAACCTCCTCCACGCAATTTAGATGTCTTTATTTACATTCTTCGTAAGAGATAAAATCAGTACCGGATGAGGAATTTAAAAAAAACTAAAATTATGTTCTTAAAAAATTGGCAATGTTAATAAAACATTTTTGAGCCATATTGCATAGGCTTATAGATTTTTAAATTGTTAGACTTATTTATTATTTATTATTATTTACTTATTTATTATTAACATATAATGTCTTATTCGCCCAAGGGGTACAGGTCTGTGAATCACCAGGTTTACACATTTCACAGCACTCACCACAGCACATACCCTCCCCAATGTCCATAACCCAGCCACCCTACCCCTACTCCCCTAACAACCCTGTTTGTTTTGTGAGATTAAGAGTCTCTTATGGTTTGTCTCCCTCCCTATCCCATCTTGTTTCATGTTTTTTCCTGCTTTACCCCCGTAATCCCCTGCCCTGCTTCTCAACTTCCTTTCAACTTCCTCGTATCAGAGAGATCATATGATAATTGTCTTTCTCTGATTGACTTATTTCACTCAGCATAAAACCCTCTAGTTCCCTCCACATCATTGCAAATGGAAAGATTTCATTTATTTTTAAGATTTCATTGTTTTGATCAACTCATCAAAAATATTTTGACAGAAACCTGAAAAGAAGATTATTAAAAATGCTACACAGTATGCAGCAAAGTATTTGGACACAGCTTAACGAAAAGTACAACAGTGGAAAGTCTATAAACAAAATTGTATTTCCTTCTAACACCTTCTTAATATACCAGAGACACATTTGACTGATTTTCAGGATCTTCATTTGACTTCCTTTCATTTCTATTCAGAACAAAAAAAAATTATAATTTCATTATCTCCAAATTTTCTCCTTTCTCCTCTTTGAAACCTTAAATTGCCAAGAAAATAGTATTTTTAGATGGCTACCTCTTTGGTGTAAAAGAGGTAAGTTTGGGTGATATTGTTTTTGAAATGTGGACATCGATTTCACAACTCAAGTGTCACATGCAGGGAGCAGAGTATGAATATTTATTTGTCCTCATGTGCTCAGCCAGCAGTGCTGACAGCCCTTTCTTCTGAAGTTACCAGAGCCAACACCTAGGTGGATTCCTAGAGGGATGGAGCTGGCAATGACATTGTTCAGACACACTGACATGTAAAATGAGTGTTACAACAACATAAGCATTTCAGCCTATGGTGGCAATACCTTCAAGGTTTGCCTGGAAATAGAAATTTCTCAATTATGCTCTATTAAGCACTTCATGTCCTCTTTTCTCCTTAGCTTGTGAAACTCAAAAATGCTTGATCTGCTTAATATTTCAGATTATACTGATGATAGAATGATAAATAGGCTTAATTTTGCCAACATAGCATATGGTGACTGTTGAGATTGTTTCATATGTGTGTTCTTAATTTTCTTAATGAGCCCCTGTGCCTCATGGGAGTAAACTGACTATTATTTATATTGTTTTCAGATGCCTAGAGGCTTAAATGTGATTCATCTGGGGAAGGAGAGCTTATTATTATTTTTTTTTCTTCAAACAGAGAGTGAAAGAGGTGAGATAAAATGTAGGTCATTGCATTGAAAATAGGATTGATCAGTGATTTGACATCTCACTAAAAAAGCAGGGAGACTTGGCCTCCAAAGAATGGGACTGTGTCAATATCTTAGTCAGTTTAGGCTGCTATAACAAAGTACCACAACCTGGGTAGCTTATAAACAACAGAAATTTATTTCTAATAGTTCTGGAGTTTGAGAAGTTCAAGATCAAGTTGCCATCATGGTTGTACTGGTGAGGACTCTTCCTGGTTCATAGCTAGTGCCTTACTGGCTTGCCCTCATATGGAGGAAGGGGCTAAGGCTCTAAATCCTCTTATAAGACTTTAATCTGTTAATGATGGCCAAACCTCCCAAAGACCACATCTTCTAATGCCATCATATTGGGCAATAGGATTTAAACAATAAGAATTTTAGGAAACATTCAGCCCATAGCAGTCAATATGACAATATTTAAGGAACTCTACCTTCCATACCATTAGAAAAATACTTCCCTGACAAAACTGCACAGAAAGAGACTACATCTCGAAAAGGAAAATCAAAAATCTCTATGTAGGTGTGGCTTTAAAACCTACAGGTTTACCTAAACCTATATGATCCCTGACCAAATCAAAGGGAACAATTTTATTTGATATTTCCTGACAATATCTGAGATCCTCAGAAGAGCTGAGTATACCCAGACTCACTGAAAGATGGCAGTTAATCTCTACATCAAGAAGACAAAGACGGCTGAGCATGTGAACAGACATGGAATAGGTCACAGAAGCTGTTACCACTGAAAACCAATAATCCATGGCCATGGAAGTTGGCCTTTAACTCTTTTCCTTGTAAGTGACTTTAGGAAATCCTTTCTTTGGGACATCTAAATACAATGACACTTGAGATATTATTCTTTGCTCAAAAATGTGCTGGGCATATGATTCATAGTTTATTATTTGGGTGTGTCAAAGTAATATATTTTCTTTATTTCTAGATCTGAAGTTAAGTTCTGACTTGAGGCCTCTGTTAGCCTAGTATGAATTCCTTAAACTAGCTCACTATGGTTCTTCTATTTGTCCTTTTCTGTGAATTCCTAGATCAAATCAGAATTGTCTGGCATGTTAATCTGTTCTCTACCTCTCCCAGTTCTGCCCCAACCCTCAGCGTTTCCAAGCGGCTGAAAAAAATGACAAGTTCTTCTAGGTGATTGTTCATTCACTGGTGGTGGGAAGGGAGAGGCCTGCTTCTTGTTCTCTTTTGCTTTTTGGCAGGAACAATATGGGAACTCACTTGTTGGTACACATTTGGTTCCCTGGCAACTCCTTGGCATCACCTCTGAGGTTTCAGGCTCTTTGTAAAAGGATTTTTTTTTTTTCTTTGTAGGAGTATTAATTGCCTCATGAACAACCCCATATTCTTACTGAGTTAAAACAACATAAACATTTATTGTTCTCATGGATGCCTGGGGTCAACTAGGGCACCCCAGCTATAGGAAGTATGGTGAGTTCAAGTCTGTTCCAATGGGGGCCAGGCCCCAGAAGCTCACTGGGATCTGCTCTTCTCACAGTGGATGGCAGAAATCCAGGAAGAGAACAAGAAACACATGATATAGCCCCTAAGGTCTTCTTACTGCCTTGCTATCTCTTCCTCTCCAATCCACTCACCAAAACAGTCACATGGCCAAGCACAGCAGTAATGCTGTGGTAAAGTACACTCCATATCCAGTAAAGTATGGCAAAAATAAGGGTAAAAAAGTAGATTAACAGTACAATATAAAGTCAGATTCAATCATCCTTTCTCTTTCCACCCCACTCCTAAATTCAAATCCAATTGGAGGTAAAAATGAGTCAAAAGGGTGGCAGATCAAAATATTATCTTTTCTTATAGAAAAGACTTACTGGAGAAATCAGCATCACTTCAGGCTAAACTGGACTTCCAAGTATGTAACTCCATTAGATATTATTTACTTGCCCCAAAATTCAGACCCAACAACTGTAATTTTTCTGAAATGAGGAAGAGGATATTAGACAGACATGGAAAAAACAGAAAGAACCCAGAATGAGAGTCACATTCAGAGACAAGTTCTAATTCCCAGTCTCACCCAGACGTTGTCTGTATACAATTTCTCTTTCAGAAAGAGGAATAAGAGTAGGAAGAGCCAATATTTATTCATCCCACATTCCTGGGAAGTATGGAAGTTTCCAACCCACTTTAGAATTATAATATCTCTCTTCTGATTCCCATCATGGCTTGCATGCTTCATCCCTGGATGCAAATCTTTCAACCTGCCTTAGAGATCCCTGCACTGTTGCCTCAGCTTACTTTGTGACCTTTTTGGATCCTTCTCTTCTCTCAGTTCATCAGCATTAATGAAGTGAAGATTCTTCTGCACTGACAATGAACGATGTGAAGGGAAAGAAAGAACAATACACAAATCATACAATTTCTGGTTTACTATACATCTATCAGCCTGTTGATTCAAACAGTCCTAAAATGGCTGTGAGCAATGGTGAGCAAATAGATTCATACTTTATGTAATATCCCTCAGACAATAGGATGGGCTCAAATATTTGCTTCCCTTTTCTCTGTAGGGTTTATTTCCAGGCTTGGGAAAATAAAATATGTTTCCCACCATTTTTCTTTCAAAATTCTCTTGTCCTCTGGGATAGAATATACCCTTGCGTCTGTTTGTACTACCATGCAAATCTGCATAAGTTTATCTCCAGATTAGTGTTTCTCAATCTAGGATTTAATATCTGGTAGCTTTGCTTTTATGGCAATAGTCATAGTTCCTTTTTTGCCGACATAGAGAAAAAGTAGAAATATAATACAGGGAAACAGGTAGGAATTAATTTTCCATCAATAAACACTTAGAATTCTGTCACAAAGAAACTATGCATATTTCAGTCATTCATTTTTTTTTTTTTTCATTTTGTAAATATTTGTTGACCTTCTTCCATATTTCCAGCATTCTGGTAAAGATTGCTATTTCATAGCAATCAAGATTGGAATGAACCTCATCCTCATTTACTTATAATTCACTGGGCTATTGACTTTCCCTTCTTTTCCATTAAATATCTTCTTCCAGTGATTGTGAGAATGTTATTGTTGTTGTTGTTGTTTTTAAGATTTTTTTTAAGTAAATATTTTTAAGCAGAGAGTAGCAGGCTTCTTCTAACTTTGGGATATTTCAAACCAAGATGTGTATGCCAAATTCTTTATAATACAGAATCTTTATCTTTGGTATATTCAAATGGCTGCAAAAATTAAAACATCAACAACAACAATAAAAAAATAGCACAAGATACACAAGTCTCAGTCTATTTAAACAAGTGAATGTGCAGTGTATGGAAAATATACTCATATGGAGTATACATTAATGCATGTTGCTTCTAGTAAATCTACCAAATAATTGCATGTAGTTTTGAATTGTTGCTTTAACCTAGAATTTTCCGAGGTTTCCGCTTTATTTTGTCTTCCACAGCTGTATCACATCCTAAGTGACTTTCATATCCAGATTTTTTCTTATTTATTACATTTTACTTTTTCACCAAAGGCAGATAATGGGGTTACTTTAGGATATAGTCTCAGTAATTTTGGTATGTGAGTAATGCCATGTGAAGTCTAACTTTTACAATTTTTTCACCAGTTTTCCTCTTTAGTTAAAAATAACATTGTTTAATAACACCCTAAATTAGAATTTCCAACAAAAATGTGAGACCAAGCTACATGTTTATTAAATTTTGAATCATTTTCAATATCTATTATCAGCCCAGACTTTTCTTTATCCAACTCCTTCCTCTCCGCCAAGTGGTAGATACTGACACCTGCCTATCACTTGATAACCTCCCAGCCTGGGAGCTGGACTTTTTTTCCTGCTTCCTCAGCAGCTGGCCGAGACCCAGATATAGGATTAAGTCTTCCTAGTTCTAAAGCACTTATCGCAAGACTAACAACAAGGCAGTAAGTACCTTGCTTGTCAAACTTCTTTGGAATTAATCATATAAATTAAAAATCAAAAACTTTTCAATTTTTTCCATGACTTAAAGTAGGCTTAGAAGAGAGTAGTATGACATATGTTTGGGAATAAAACCAGCTATAAGGTAAAAATTATATTCCAGGATTGAGTCTTCTGTTCAAAACTATGTCATTAATAGTATTTTTCCTGTTTCTACATGTGAACAAAATCTCAAAGAGACTTTAAAAGTTTTCTGAGGCTATAATGTTAGTTAGCAATGAACAGATCAGTGATTCAAATCCATGTGTTAATTTTTTTTCTCTCCAAACCCACAGCACTTTACATACTGAAGCCCTTATAGTAGTAGTGAAGCTTGTAATTTTAAATAAAAACAGAAAAACAAGTACATTTTGCTAAAGAGAATAGACCCAATAGGAGAGCTATGAAATTTGCTAGCATCTCTTTCATGCCCTCTGAAAAATATACATGAAAAGTTCTCTTCCATAATATTTTATTCCCTTGCAAAAACTCTATATTTGTTACTAAAAACCTCTATGACAAAAGTTAACTGTTCACTTGAACACTGTATCCCAGGATTTTAGAAAGTTTTTCGAATATCACTGAAAAAGCTACCAAATGGTAGTTCTAATTCCAGAAATTGCAAGGTAACCTTATCAAGCCACTCCTGAAGCAGATAATTTTAAAAATTTAAACAAATATAACAAAAACAGATTTGAAGGCCTGGAGACAAAACAAAAGTGGACAAAAGCTGGATAAAGTTTAGCCCTTGAAAAAGAGAATGGTAGTGATGAGATCACCGCTTAATATTTTTCCTCCTGAGGGACTCCAATATCTATTCAGACTAACAGTACTATTTTAAGCTTAAAGTATCAGGGGACAGGTATGGAGCTAGAATGACTTGAAACTGAGGGAAGAAATCCCAGGAAGGAAGTTAGTCACAGAAGAGAGGAGCCTGAAAATCTATGTAAATTCTGTGCATAAACTCTTCTCAACTTCTTGACTGACCCTGGACTGAATATGTACAGAGGAATCCAGTAATAATCAAATAAATTGGTGATAACCCAAACTATAAAGTAAAAATGCAATACAAAAATTTATTTTGTTGTCCATTGAAGGAAATAAAGTTTTAGGTATGAGTCCTACTAAGTAAGAAGATCTAGGATAAATCTCAACCTTTCCATTAAAATCCCAGGTGGGTCATATGGCAGGAAAATGCTATATGCCTTAATTAAGATATCTGCAGTAAACTTGAAAAAGATACAGCCTACCAAAATATAAAGCCAAGTCTCCAGAAGAAAAGTGATAAGTCTCTTGCTGGTGGCTCAGTATTTGAATTAGCAAACTATAATAACACCCTTCTTAGGTAAATAACAGAAATCCAGAGACTCTAAAAATATTAATGGCAATATTACTGATCAACAAAAAAATCTGGACATGCAAAGAATGAGGAAAAAGTGACACATAGCCCAGACACAATCAATCAATACAAAAGAACCCTAAGATGATTCCCATGCTAGAATTAGATGACAGGCAATTTAAAGAGACTATTATATAAATATGTCAAGATATAAGGGAAGTATTGGTCATAATTATTTAATAAAGAGAAGATATCAAGGGGAATTGAAAAACCTTGAAGAACTTTAAAGAAAAGTATAGTATAGCAATGAAAAAAAAAAAGAAATATATTGGATAATTAACTAAAAGGGTTTCTAATGTCTAAAATTGGAACAATTTGTGCAACAAAAGAAATTAAGAGTACTAGATTACTGCCTAAAGTATGAAATACATACCCATGAGTTCAAGCTGATATGATAAATGATTTAGTAAGCCCATGGGAGAAAAGTAAGAAATCACATATGAAGAAGCATCCAAATAGTTTATGTAGATACTCCACCCTAAAAGAACAGCATAAGTCTCTGTGTGGCTGCACAAAGGGATTTTTCTCAAGTAATCAGTGTGTAAATGGAGGCAAAGTGTAACTTTTTACAGTGAATTCTGGTAAATGCTACTTCGGGCAGTAGCCAGGTGATTGAGGTCAACACCAAACCTCATATGTCATTTTTTACCATGTAGTTTTGATATATGATTTTTAAAAATATTTTATTTCTGAAAGTTTCCTTTCTCAAATCCAGAACCTTAATCTATTTGTGAGAAAAGCATCACATAAATTCTAGTAGTGGGGCATACTTCAGTAAAACTAGCCAGGACTCCATAAAACTGTCAAAGCCAATGAAAACAAGGTAATGTTTGAGAAACTGTCACAACCCAGAGAAACCTAAGAACATGTGACAGTTACACATATTAGAGTATCCTGGTTGAGATTCTGGAACAAAAAAGAATATTAAGTGAAAACTAAGGAAATCTGAATAAAATATTGATTTTAGTTAATAACAGCATATTGGTATTTGCTCATTAATTGTAATATATGTACCATACTAATTTAACATGTAAACAATAGGAGAAACTGGATGTGTTATAAGAGAACTCTTTGTCCTGTATTTTCCATTTTTTTTTTTGCAAGTCTGAAACTGATTTAAAAAACAAAGTCCATTAAAAATATATTGGATGAACTTTATAACAGATTGGAGATGGCAGAAGACAGGGTTGATGAATTTAAGGAATGTCAATAGAAATGGCTCAATCTTAAAAAAAATTCTTTAAAAATATAACCTCGGGGATTTATGAAACAATGTCAGCATGTCTGATATATATGTAATTAGATTCCCAGAAAGAGAATAAGAGAAAAAAAAGGGAGAAAATTTTTTAAAGATGTATCAACCAAAAATATTTTGGGTATGGAGAAAAACACTAACCTATCGACATGAGGAGCTTAACAAAAGCCAAGACAAGAACAATAAAAGCTATATTTAGATCACAGTCAAACTGATAAAATCCAAAGATAAATATATATATTTTCCAGAGGGGAAAAAGATAGCATTTTTCAGGGAACAAAGATAAAAGTAATGGCTGCCTGCAGATAGCATCAGTGAAGGTAGTAAGATCTTCATGACCTTCAAATTAATGAAAATGAGAACAAATTGTCAACTCAAATTCCTACATCCAGTCAAAATAACAACAACCACATAAATCTATTTTTTAGGTAAACAAAAACTAAGAAGATATATTTCTCAAGTCCTGTGGAAGAAGAAATGGTAACAGGAATTTTTAGGCTACAGCAAATTGACACCAGATAGAAATACAAATCTACAGGAAGGAAGTTAGATCACCAGAAATAAGGCTATACATTTTTTTCTTAATGTCTTTAAAACAAAGTGATGGCTTAATGCTAAAATTGCAGCATTGAAATTTGAGATTTATGATATAAGTAGATTGAAAATCTATCACATCATTGATACATAGAATGGGAGTGCATACATAACATTATTTTAAGGTTCTCAGATTTCACATGAAGTGGTGCAATATTAATTGTAATTCTCTTGTGGTAAGTGAAAGATGGCCCATTGCAATAACCTATGGCAAAAGAACTGAAGTCATACAGAGTAATTTCTGACAACCACCAGAAAATTAAATTTGAAATCAATCACATTGATAGCCAGAATAATCCCAAAATTTTGGAAATTAAGGCACATACCTCTAAATAATTAATATGATAAAACAAGAAATCACAAGAGAATTACAAAAGATTTTGAATTTCTTTCTTTTTTTTTCAATTGAGCATAGTTGACATCCAATATCACATTCATTTTTATGTGTATAACATAATGATTTAACTTCTCTATACAATATTCTATGCTCCCCCACAAGTGTTTGAATTTAATTCTAATCACAACACAACTTATCAAAATGTGTGGTATGTAGCAAAGATGGTGCTGCGTGGGAAATATATAGCTATAAATGTTTTAAAAAAAGAAGAAAGTTTAAAATTAGTGATAGAATTTTCCATCTTCTGCAGCTAGAAAAAGATGAGTCATTTATATGCAAATTTAGTAAAAGGATGGAGATAATAAAGATAGCAGATATTAAAAATACATAGATTTATTTTCTAAATAAGTAAAAAAAACAGACAAGTTAAGAAACACAAAAGTTTTCTGGTTTTTAAAACATCAATAACCATCAGGGAAATACAAATCAAAACCACAATGAGATACCACCTCACACCAGTTAGAACGGCAAAAAGCAACAACACAGGAAACAACAAGTTTTGGTGAGAATGTGGAGAAAGGGGACCCCTCTTATACTGTTAGTAGGAATGCAAGCTGGTACAATCACTCTGGAAAACAGTATAGAGGTTCCTCAAGATGTTAAAAATAGAGATACCCTATGACTCAGTGATTGCTCTATTAGGTATGTACCCTGAAGATACAGATATAGTGAAAAGAGGGAGTATATGCACCCCAATGTTTATAACAGCAATGTTCACAATAGCCAAACTGTGAAAGAAGATGAGATGTCCTTCAACAGATGAATAGATAAAGAAGATGTGGTTCACATATACAATGGAATATTACTCAGCCAGCAGAAAAGATGGATACCCACCATTTGCATTGATATGGATGGAACTGGAGGGGATTATGTTAAGTGAAATAAATCAAGCAAAGAAATACAATTATTATATGGTTTCACTCATATGTGGAATATAAGGAATAGCATGGAGGACCACGGGGAAAGGAGGGAAAACTGAATGGGAGAAATCAGAGAGGGAGACAAACATGAAAGACTCTGGACTCCCCGAACCAAATTGAGGGTCCAAAAGAGAGTGGGGTGGAGGGATGGGGTAACCAGGTGGTGGGTATTAAGGAGGGCACATGTTGTGAGGGGCACAGGGTGTTATACGCAACTAATGAATCATTGAACACTACATCAAAAACTAATGGTGTTCTATACGCTGGCTAATTGAACATGATCATAAAAATAATAAAGTAATTTGAACTGAAAAAAATAAATATCAGTTAATTGATAAACTACTAGCAGGACTGGTCAAGGAAAAAGCAAGTTAGGAAATAGAAAATCTCTAATATCAGGAATTAGAGTAGGGATCTCTTTGCAAATTTTATTAAGAATACATGAGTAATAGTGGAATATATGAGCAACTTTATTTCAACAACCTTGAAGATTTCAATGATAAGGACAATTCTTTGAAAAACAAAATATATCAACACTGACATAAGTGGTGAACACTGGGCATTATATGTAGGCAATGAATTACTAAATTGTACACCTGAAACTAATACTGCATTGTGTGTTAACTAGCTGGAATTTAAATAATAACTTGGGGAAAATTAAAAAAAAAATAAGAACTGAAAGCTCTATATCTGTTTCTGTATTAACTCAATTGAATTTATCAAAAAAACTTCCCCCAAAGAAAAGAAGTACAAGAAAATACATTGTTGTAGCATATAAATTCTTTAAATATTAAATAATACCAATATTAAGCAAAGTCTAAAACACTGTCTGGTAGTTCTTATCAAAAAAAGAAAGAGGAAGAAGAACAGAAGACAGAGGAATAACTTCAACTTATATTAGTACCATTAGTTACAAAAGTATTATAATAGTTCCATTTTATTATTTCATTCAACAGTAAACTTGTTTCCTACTGATGCTCCTGCAACTTGTGTCCCAACCTGACCACTCTAATGAAACATTTTGAGAATGCACACACTTACCTTTTTTCTCATGGCCCTATATCTGCACAGATTTTTTCCTCTTCCAAGATTTCTCCATCCCCAACTTATATCTAAGTTACTTTAGCTACACATTTCTATAAACTGTAGTGTTGCCATGAAATTTCAAGTGGAAAGTATCCTCAGATAAAGCCTGGAGGAGAAGGTTGGCTTAGAAAAGCTTTGTACTTGATTTTAAGAAAATGATTGTGTTGTAATGCTCTTCTGCACTTAAATGAAAATCTGGGCCTTGAATCTGCCAAATTACCACCTTCCCATGCCACAGCAAGAAATGAACACCAAGTTTAAAAATGGAATTTTTTCTTAGGTTTAAGGTATTTTATTTAAAAAGATCTGGCACTTATATACATAAACTAGTAAGAACTGAAAACATCACACCTTTACTTCATTTTTTTAAGCTTGACTTTCTAGTAAATATCTAGCTTCGTTGATTTTGGCTGCTGTGCAAGGAGATCCTCCCTCATCCAGTTGACTTAAAAGCATAATCTGTCAATGAGCATCTCATATTTTTTTTTTCTTTATTGGCAGCAAGGCTTGTGGCTAGCATTAATACTATTTCTCATTTAGTCTTTTAGGGTTCAAATCCATCTCTATAATAACCACCACTGAGGACAGATTTTGGTGGGCTTTGAAAAACTTGTTTTACTTGAGGCTCCATGTGTTTCATGGCTTGCAAAATGTAACACCCTGCAAATCCTGGAGAAACAATGGTCATTCTGGATGGTAACACCGTACTGGCCATGGCTGTGGCTCAGTTCCTCAGCCTCCTCTGAGAGAATGGTCCAGCCCAGCCCAAAGGTGGCAGCCACCAATGGTCATAACTCTAGCACACAGCCATGTGGCCACCACCAACAGTCACCAAAACAAAAATGCAATTTTAAATAGTAGTACCATCAAAATTAAATGGTTGTTTTGAACGTGTACTTAAATGAATGGAATCATTACTAGATTATAACAGCAGTGTTAAAAAAAAAAATACCTCCTCCTATTCTGTCAGTTGCCTTTTGGTTTTGTTGACTGTTTCCAAAAACACAGTGAGATACCTCCTCACATCAGTCAGAATGGTTAAAATTAAGAAGTCAGGAAATAGCAGATGTTGGCGAGGATATGAGGAAAAGGCAACCTGCCTACGCTGTTGTTGGGAAGGCAAGCTGGTGTAGCCACTCTGGAAAACAGTATGGAGGTTTTATAACTAAAGAGGCAAAGAATCTATACTCAGAAAATTTTAAAGTACTCATTAAAGATATTGAGGAGGACACAGAAGATGGAAAAATGTTCCATGCTCATGAATTGGAAGAACAAAGATTGTGAAAATGTCTATGCTACCTAGAGCAATCTACACGTTCAATACAATCTCTATCAAAATCCCATCCATTATTTTCAAAATGGAACAAGTAATCCTAAAATGTATATGGAACCAGAAAAGACCTTGAATAGCCAGAGGAATATTAAAAAAGAAAGCCAAATTTGGTGGCATCACAATTCCAGACCTCAAGCTTTATTATAAAGCTGTCATCATCTGGAGCACCTGGGTGGCTCAGTGGGTTAAGGCCTCTGCCTTCCACTCAGGTCATGATCTTGGGATCCTGGGATCAAGCCCTTTATTGTGCTGTCTGCTCAGTGGGGATCCTGCTTCCCCTTCTCTCTCTCTCTGCCTACCACTCTGCCTACTTGTGATCTCTGTCTGTCATACAAATAAAATCTTAAAAAAAAAAAAAAAAAGCTGTCATCATCAAGACAGTGTGGTACTGGCCCAAAAACAGACACATAGATTAATGGAATAGAATAGAGAGCCCAGAAATAGACCCTCAACTCTATGGTCAACTAATCTTCCATAAAGCAGGAAAGAATGTACAATGGAAAAAAGACAGTCTCTTCAACAAATGGTGCTGGGAAAATTGGACAGCCACACACAGAAAAATGAAACTAGACCATTTCCTTACACCACACACAAAATTAGACTCAAAATGGATAAAGGAAATTAACGTGAGAAAGAAATCCATCCAAATCCTTGAGGAGAACACAGGCAGCAACCTCTTCAACCTCAGCCAGACCAACTTCTTCCTAGAAACATCGCCAAAGGCAAAGGCAGCAGGGACAAAAATGAACTATTGGGATTTCATCAAGATCAAAAGCTTTTTCACAGCAAAGGAAACAGTCAACAAAACCAAAAGACAACTGATAGAATGGGAGAAGATATTTGCAAAGGACATATCAGATAAAGGGCTAGTATCTAAAATCTATAAAGAACTTATCAAACTCAACACCCAAAGAACAAAGAATCCAATCAAGAAATGGGCAGAGGACATGACAGACATTTCTAGAAAGAAGACATCCATATGGCCAACAGACACATGAAAAAATGCTCCACATCACTCAGCATCAGAGAAATACAAGTCAAAACCACAATGAGATACCACCAGTCAGAATGGCTAAAATTAACAAGTCAGGAAATGACAGATACTGGCAAGGATGCAGAGAAAGGGGAACCCTCCTACACTGTTGGTGGGAATGCAAGCTGGTGCAACCACTTTGGAAAACAGCATGGAGTTTCCTCAAAAAGTTGAAACTAGAGCTACCCTATGATTCAGCAATTGCACTACTGGGTATTTACCTTAAAGATACAAATACAGTTCTACAAAGGGGCACATGCACCTAAATGTTTATAGTAGCAATGTCCACAATAAGCAAACTATGAGAAGAACCTAGATGTCCATCAACAGATGAATGGATAAAGAAGATGTGGTATATATACACAATGGAATACTATGCAGCCATCGAAAGAAATGAAATCTTGCCATTTGCAACGAGATGGATGGAACTAGAGGGTATTACTCTAAATGAAATAAATCAACCAGAAAAAGACAATTATTATATGATCTCTCTGATATGAGGAAGCTGAGAGTCAGGGTAGTGGGTCATGGGGGAAAGGGAAGGGAAAAAATGAAACAAGATGAGACAGGGGAGGGAGACAAACTGTAAGAGACTCTTAATCTCAGGAGATAAGCTGAGGGCTGCTGGAGAGGAGTGGGATGAGGGATAGGATGGTTGTGTTATGGACATTGGGGAAGGTATGTGCTATGATGAGTGCTGTGAATGTGTAAGCCTGGTGATTTACAGACCTGGACCCCTGAAGCGAATAATACATTATCTGTTAATTAAAATTCCTTATATTAATTTAAATATGGACACATTTTTTTCAATATCATTGCTGTCTGTAATTTTCTACCAATATAAAGGTCATTCTGTGAAATTATTATTTTTTTAAGATTTATTTATTTGTTTTAGAAAGAGAGAGCATAAGCAAAGGGGGCAGACGAAGAGGGAGATAAGAAGCTGAAGCAGATTCCGTGATGAGCACAGAACTTGAGTTGCGGCTCTATCTCATGATCCTGAGATGATGACCTGAGTCAAAACCAAAAGTTGGCTGCATAGCTGACTGTGCCAGCCAGGCGCCCCAACAAAACTATTTTTAATATCAGTATGGAAGCAGCAGTTTCTTCATACTGAGAAAAACAACAATACACAACCTATAACTCTAGGCTTGGTCCTTGATATTTCAAGGGAATTTCTCCTAATTTAGGAGAGCCTTTAGCTACCATACCTGGATTTTCAAGCCTGATTGTTTCTCAGTAGTTTCCTTGTTAAAGGGATCCATTACTTGCTCCCTGTTATCCTGGAATATTTAGGATGCATGACTTTAGTCTGCATGTGGAAAGCTTACAGGAACAGAGGGTTAGGAGAAAACAAAGTGAAATGATTTAATATTTATGATACATGTTTTTTGCAACAATTAGTTTTTCTTGGAGCCACACAGACTCAGTATTATCCCATTTTTCACCTTCTTATTTATGTATATGTTTTGTAATAAAATATCACCATTAAAACATGCTCCAAACATTAATTTTATAAAGGACAATTTTATGTGCTTCCTTTGAACTTAATATAATTGCCTTATCACCAGTTAAATCATTGTCATCAGATTTAATGAAACATGTTCCCAAGATTTCAGTAATTATAAAGAGGGACACTCATCTAATCATTTTATAATTTTTCCTTTGGCAAAATTTCTATATTTTAATATATTGCAATAAATAAAATGCTTCCTGTTATTTTCCATGAAACCATAGGAAAACACAGCCAAATTATCTGAGAATGAACTGAATCAATGAGCTACAAATGATCTAAGTAGTCATTTATCCTGATTTTAGCCATTGCTATGGATTATAAGTAAACCTAAATTATCACTGAAGGACTGTCATATAGTTACAGTTTGAATGATTTCAGTGACAGGTGTTTCATTACACAGGAAGGAAACCTCTACACTTTGTTATTTTAAAAGCTCTAATTTTAGAAGGATCATCTTATATTCAAACAATTCCTACCTTTCTTTAATTTTTACTGATGATTTAAATTAGCAGTTATGTATTTTTTTTATTAGTTTCAGAGGTGGAATTTAGTGAATCATTGCTTGCACACAACACCCAGTGCTCATTACATCAAGTGTCCTCCTTAATGTCTGTCACCCAATTATTCCTACCCCCCAACTCCCCTCCAGCAACCCTCAGTTTGTTTCCTAGAGTTCAGCATCTCTTATGGTTTGCCTCCCTGTCTATTTTCATCTTATTTTATTTTTCCTTCCCTTCCCCTATGTTCATCTGGTTTTGGTTCTGATGAAACGATAAAGATGTGGTAGATATATACAATGGAGTATCAACCATCAAAAAGAATAAAATCTTGCCATTTGCAATAATGTGGTTGGAACTAGAGTGTATTATTATAAGCAAAATAGGTCAGTCAGAGATAGACAAATACCATATGACTTCACTTAGGTGAATTTTAAGAAATAAAACTGTTAAGCAGTCATTTAGTGTAAGCTTGACCTTTCTGAATGACAACCTCTCTAATATTAAGGACCATCACCTCCTTCCCTAAGTATCTTATCTCCATCAATATTTCTATACATTTCTTATAGCCTTCAGCCCTTGCCACATATATTTTTCCTTTTCCTTGGGATATGTATTCTTATTGTGTCTAGCTAATCTTTCTATATTGCTCTTGCCCTGATACTATATAGCCATGACTATTCCAAGGAGGAGTTTCCCATGTCAACAGTAAAGTGAACCTACTCTCACTTAGGATGAAAATAAAGCAACTCCATTTCTCTAACTTTCTTAAAAGAAATGTAGAGTTCCCTAATTTAAAGCAAGAATAAAAAATGAAATATTTAATATATTTTTAATATATTATTTATAAATAATATATTCATATATTATAGTATAATATAAATAATATATATATATTATATAATAATATATATTATTTATATATATATATATTATATATATATATATATATATATATATTATAATATATATTATATATTATATATATAATAATATATATATATAATATAATATATATTATAATATAATATATATTATATTATATATATATATATTATATATATATAATATATTATATATATATTATATTTATAATATAAATAATATATATTATATTATATAAATTATATATTATATTATTTATATTATATTATATATTTATATATTTATATTATAAATATAAATAATATATTTAATATATTATTTGCCCCAGTGATACAGGTCTGTGAATCATTAGTCTTACACATTTCAGAGCACTCACCATAACATGTACCTTCCCAAATGTCAATCTTCCAGCCACCCTATCCCTCCCATCTACCTCCCCCCAGCAACCCTCAGTTTTGTGAGATTAAGTGTCCCTTATGTTTTGTTTCCCTCCAGATCTCATCTTGTTTCATTTTTTCCCTCCCTACCCCCCATAATCCCCCACCCTACCTCTCAAACTCCTCATATCAGAGAGATCATATGATAACTATCTTTCTCTGATTGACTTATTTCGCCCAGCATAATATCCTCTAGTTCCATCCACATCTTTGCAAATGGCCAGATTTTTTTTGATGGCTGCATAATATTCCATTGTATGTATATGTGTATGTATGTGTGTGTGTATATATATATATGTATATATATATAGGGGGTGCATGGGTGTGGGTGTGTGTGCACACACACACACACACACACATACACATATATCACATCTTTATCCATTCATCTCTTGGTGGATATATAGGTTCTTTCCATAGTTTGGTGTATTGTGGACATTGCTACTATAAACATTCAGGTGCATGTGCCCCTTCAGATCACTACATCTGTATCTTTAGGGTAAATGCCTGGCAGTGTGATTGCTAGGTCATAGAGTAGCTCTATTTTCAACTTTTTGAGGAACCTCCATACTCCATACATTGGATAGGGTGGGCCCTATCCAATTTTCCCTACACCATTTATTTTATTTACTTATTTTTTAAAGATTTTATTTACTTATTTGACAGAGAGAGAGAGATCACAAGTAGTCAGAGAGGCAGGCAGAGAGAGGCACAGCAGGGAGCCCAATGTAGGGCTCGATCCCAGGATCCTGAGATCATGAGCTGTGCCGAAGACAGAGGCCTAACCCACTGAGCCATCCAGGCACCCCTGTATTTACTTATTTGACACAGAGAGAGAGAGAGAGAGCACAAAGAAGATGAGCAGGAGAGGGAGAGAGAGAACTTACTTTTTATTAAAATAGCAAATGCAGGGGACAAACACTTAATAGAACTCTCCTGAACTTTATCTCCTATAGAAATATGTACAAAATAAGTACATTTACTCTGTAAATGTAGGCAATTATTTTTTACAGAACGTGTTTCAAAAGTTCTATGATGCCAAAACAACACATACATCAATGAAACAGAACAGAGACCTCAGAAATGACCCTCAACTCTATGGTCAACTAATCTTCCATAAAGCAGGAAAGAATGTACAATGGAAAAAAGACAGTCTCTTCAACAAATGGTGCTGGGAAAATTGGACAGCCACACACAGAAAAATGAAACTAGACCATTTCCTTACACCACACACAAAATTAGACTCAAAATGGATAAAGGAGATTAATGTGAGAAAGAAATCCATCCAAATCCTTGAGGAGAACACAGGCAGCAACCTCTTCAACCTCAGCCAGACCAACTTCTTCCTAGAAACATTGTCAAAGGCAAGGGCTGCAAAGGCAAAAATGAACTACTGGGACTTCATCAAGATCAAAAGCTTTTGCACAGCAAAGGAAACAGTCAACAAAACCAAAAGACAACTGATAGAATGGGAGAAGATATTTGCAAAGGACATATCAGATAAAGGGCTAGTATCCAAAATCTATAAAGAACTTATCAAACTCAACACCCAAAGAACAAAGAATCCAATCAAGAAATGGGCAGAGGACATGAACAGACATTTCTAGAAAGAAGACATCCATATGGCCAACAGACACATGAAAAAATGCTCCACATCACTCAGCATCAGGGAAATACAAATCAAAACCACAATAAGATACCACCTCACACCAGTCAGAATGGCTAAATTAACAAGTCAGGAAATGAGAGATGCTGGCAAGGATGCAGAGATAGTGGAACCCTCCTACACAGTTGATGGGAATGCCAGCTGGTGCAACCACTCTGGAAAACAGCATGGAGGTTCCTCAAAAAGTTGAAAATAGAGCCTATGATCCAGCAATTGCTCTACTGGGTATTTTTCCTAAAGATACAAATATAGTGATCCAAAGGGGCACATGCATCCAAATGTTTATAGCAGCAATGTCCACAATAGCCAAACCATGGGAAGAACCTAGATGTCCATTCAACAGATGAATGGATAAAGAAGATGTGGTATATATATACAATGGAATACTATGCAGCCATCGAAAGAAATGAAATCTTGCCATTTGCAACAAGATGAATGGAACTAGAGGGTATTGTGCTGAACGAAATAAGTCAATCAGAGAAAGACCATTATCATATGCTCTCCCTGATATGAAGAATTTGAGAAGCAATGCGGGGAGGTTGGGTGGTAGGGAAGGAAAAAAGAAAAACAAGATGGGATCAAGAGGGAGACAAACTATAAGAGACTCTTAATCTCACAAAACAGAGGGTTGCTGGGTGGGGGTGATAGGGAGAGGGTGGTTGGGTTATGGACATTGGGGCGGGTATGTGCTATGATGAGGCCTGTGAAGTGTGTAAACCTGGCGATTCACAGACCTATTCCCCTGGGGCTAATAATAAAGTGTATGTTAATAAAAAATAAAATATTAAAACAAAAATGATGAGAAACAAATATCAAAAAATTAAATTTTAAGTAAACAAAATGTGGTATATAGCTACAAAAAAAAATTCTATGATACCTTTTCCTATAAAATAAACTATGGATAATTCAAGTGGGTAAATTTTCGTTACTGAAATGGAAGTGTGGACAAGCCTCTATAGTCAATTTTCAAATTGACCTTTATGATAACTTTGTACAGATCAATTAGATAAACATAACATGCCAATAGAAATATTGGCAAAGGATATTTATAGGTGAAAAACCTAAACAAAATGCCAACATATTATCAAGTTAAATGATAAGCACCCCGTTTTGAATGTCATTATGAAAAGGTTTTTATTTAATTTTGTAACTAGTAACTTACTGTGGTGTGATATGTATAATAACTTTATTCTGAAAAGCAATTTTGGAGGAATATTTTAAGTGCCTTAGAAATGTAGACAGTCTTAGAAATAGTAATGTGTCTTCCTAGGAATTAATCTTACAGGGTAATTAAATGTACTCAAAAGTTTGTGTATGTTTATTCATTATGTCATTTGTAATAGCAGAAAATAATATGTACATCCTTCATGGTCAAAATAAGTCATGATAAAAATGTTCAGTGCAGGGATGCCTGAGTGGCTCAGTGGGTTAGGCCTCTGCCTTCCGCTATTGTCATGATCTCAGGGTCCTGGGATAGAGCCCTGCATCAGGATCTCTGCTCAGGAAGGAGCCCGCTTTCCTCTCTCTCTTTCTCTCTGTAGGTCCCTCTTGTGATCTTATGATCACTTGTGATCTCTGTCAAATAAATAAATAAAATCTTTTAAAAAAATGTTCAATGCATTTATCTCATGCAGTGGTTATATATTCCTTATATTCCAATTTCCTGAACAATGGTCTTGTTATAATTCATTTTGGAGAGAAAAGACCACAGGAAACAAAAAGCGTTGTGGAAAATGAATTTTAAATACTGGTATTGCATAAACAGAGAGAAGATACACCAATATATTTATTTCAATATCTGCATTAATTTGGCTAAAAGAAGGCCGACATTTTTAGGGAAATTAAAGGGATAAAAGACAAATCAGAACAAGGAACATGTTATGGGTTGAATTATGTCCCCTACAGTAACACCCAGTACCTCAAATGTGACTATATTTGGGTACTATGTAAAAAAAGTAATTAAAGGGGCGCCTGGGTGGCTCAGTGGGTTAAGTCGCTGCCTTGGGCTCAGGTCATGATCTCAGGGTCCTGGGATCAAGCCCCACATAGGGCTCTCTCCACAGCAGGGAGCCTGCTTCCCTTCCTCTCTTTCTGACTGCCTCTCTGCCTACTTGTGATCTCTGTTTGTCAAATAAGTAAATTAAAAAAAATCTTTAAAAAGGTAATTAAATTAAACAGATAAAGTTAGGGTGGGCTCTAATCCAATAAGACTAGTGTCCTTAAAAAAAAATTAAGACCCAGACACATAAGGACAAAAAAAAAAAAAAAGATAAAAATCATGTGAAGATAGAGTTAAGTTGGCTACCTGCAAACCAATGAGAGAGGCCTCAGAAGAAACTAATTCTGCCAACACCCTAATCTCAGACTTCCAGCCTCCAGAATGGAGAGAAAATAAATTTCTGTTGTTTAAGTCACCTCGTCTGGGGTGCTTTGTTTTGGTAGCTTCAGTAAACTAATATGGAACATAATTACTGAATAAGATAAACATGATGGGAATTTGCTGATTATGCAGATCACTACCTCTATATGACCGCTGAACTACAACTAAAAACTAGCAGGACCAAACCATTACAGGTCAATGCATTTTATGCCTGCTGTTTCTGTCTGGTAACTGATCCTGCTCCCTCCAGGCAGGCTGTTCCTCTTCAATACCTCATTTTCTCCGAAAGTTCAAGGTTTCTGTATGTAATAGCTGTTTCTGAACACCAGGGGATTTTTTTATTTTGTTTTTTTGTTTTTGACTTTTTTAAAAATTCTGATGATTAGAAAATAGAAACACAAAACAAAACAAAACATAAAACATATGAAAGTCATAAACTAGGTTTATGAATTTTGAGTTTGAAGCAAAGTTACCTTCAGAACAGGGAAGCTTATTGTTTGCAGATAATCACTTTAATGGGCTTTCAATTTGCAGATAATCACTTTAATAGGTTTTTAGTTATGCAATGTTTAAGCAAAGTGCCCATTCTGGGATGCTGACTGTACAGACATCCTGGCTCCAAGAAACTAAACTGTGCTACTTAATAATATACACGGCTCTTCATTCATTATGTCTGAAGATTAGCATCCCGTTTAGAAATGTTTCTTTTATAAATATGGATTTAGACTGCACGTCCCTTAATTACATTTATTGTTTCTTGGCAGATACGTTGCGTATCTGTCCTTGTTCTAGCATTTGCTCCAGATACAGAAAGCAAGGGTGTTGTGATGTATTTGGATCCCATCTAGCTGAAGGACCATAGAGACAACCTGACAGGGCTTGCTGAAGTTTTACTGTAGAATATACGATTAAGGACCCATTCATGGAATTATTTTGATATGAAGTAACTCAGCATTGGACAAATGTAGTGATATATAGTATTCATGTATTGCAAAGGATTATGCTTGTGAGTCCAAAGACACAGCCAAACTCTATGGAGAGAGGGCTGTTTTCTATGATGAGAGTTGGAAATGTCCAGTTTAGTCATCCTGGAAAACAGCCAATCCAAGGGCAGGAAATGAGCACTAGAAAAGTGATCTTTAGACTTGTTAAGGGAGAAGAGCAGTGATGAAGTTATTTTTGTTAGCCAATGAGGAAGTTCTTCAGGTACTGATCTCCAGGTAAGAGAGACTCCCGAATCTGCTGGCTGGAGAACACTGAGGTGCTTCCTGCAATCGGATGTGAGCCAAGTCTAGTCAGAGAAGGGAAGGTGCAGCACAAAGAGCTTTACTAGCCCCATATTTACTCATTGTTTTCCAAATGCTGGAAGGGTGGGTATGCCTCCAAATAGCACCTAACATCTAGGTTCATTCTTGAAAGCCTCTTTTAAATTAATTAAACAGGGTCTGCTGACCACAGGAGACAATGTGACTAATAGAATCAGTAGAATGAAATCAAGATTCTAGTTTGGTCTAAACAGATCTCTGGCCTTGAGCAAGGTGAATCATTATATAGTCAAATACCAGCATTAACATTTTCCAGTTTTTGCACATTATTGACATGTAAGAATCATTATTTTTGAACATGAATACAGTACTAAGTTGTGTTTGTGAAGCAAGAGTCATGTAGATTTAATGAGACCCTGAACTCGGTTGGAACTGATGACACAGGAGGTCCTTCTGAATTGTGTTTCTTTAAAAGAAAGAACCATGGTAGCAGTGAATTATTCTTTCTCTTCTCCCCACCCTCCTTCCTTTCCCCGACAGGGAGACTACTGCAAAATCTCATGACTTTCTAACTGAAGTCTTGGCAATTTCCTGGAAAATGAACTGAGTTGATATAAACATGGCTTTTTAAAAACTATTTTAAAAGACTCTAGAAAATGTATTTTTTATTTCCCGTTTGTTGTTACTGATTTTCACTCATTAACATTTTTAAAGCTTCATCCATGATTTCCACATCATATATGCAATGGTCCATAGTCAAAGACTTTTAGTTCATATCAATCTTTAATATCATTTGGAAATTGCATTAATAAAGCATTTGTTGGTGATACCTATATTGTGGTCTGTTGTTTACATCTGTGAATCATCTTCGTATCAACTAACAAGTTCACCATCTTTCCAAGGAATAGTTTAGCCTGATCTTAAACGGCGCCTGGGTATTTGTTTGCTCAGGCTCTGCCTATTGTGATCTCTGTCTGTCAAATAACAATAGCACAGATTGGGTGCTAAGGCAACAGAAATTTATTGCCCCACAGTTCTAGAGCCTAGATGTCCCAGATCCAAGATGTCAGCAGAGCTGGTTCTTCCTGATGGCAGTGAGGGAGGATTGTTTCCACAGCTCTCCCCTAGCTTTTGGAGGTTTCCTGGCAAACTTTGGCATACTTTGGCTTCTGCTGTATCATTTTTGATCTTTGCCTTCGTCTTCATATAATGTTCTCACTCTATGTCTAATTCCAAATTTCCCCCTTGTCCGGGACACCCGTCACACTGGATTAAGGGCCCACCCTACTCCAGTAGGATTTCAACCTCATTTAGCTAATTACTTCTACAATGACTGTATTTCCAAATAAAGTCACATTGTGAGGTACTGAGGAATTGGTGGGAGAGAGGAGATAGGATTCAACCCACAGCACATACAATTGATATTGAATAGAGTTTTGTGGGCTTTTTTGGTTTGGTTTGTTTTAGTTTTAATGAATGGTCTGTGTACAATAAACATTTACTTAGTCACAATTTGGTAACTCAGAAAAAAGACTTGATTCAGTGTCAATGTTAATACTAGGTAACCCACCACAACAAGCAAGCTCTTGCATCCTATGCCAAGACTTTCCTCCCCAAGCCAATGTATTGTAGCTTGTGGATTTGGGAAAAAGAAAGAATATTATATCTCATCTTCTTTTGCACCAAAACTTATGTTTGTTTAAATTATTCTATATTTTTCCTGCTCTTTGGCATTAAAAAAAAAAGAAGAAATGTTTTGTTTTACTTATATTTTTTTCCTCTCTTGGTTTTTCTTTGAACATTTTCCAACCACTAAGAATGTTGTGCATTAACAAGGGAAAGCCCAAATTAAAGGAAGCTAGTGGTTTGGCAGTTGGAAATCGTTAGAAATAGTTTTGCTAAAATATCTTTCCAATACCATGTTTCAACTTGTCTTAATAATACTGAATATATCCTTTTATTAGTTGCAGAGAAGTCTATGACTGTTTACCTGTCTTTAGGTTTGTCTATTACAAGGAGCACAGAGGGGAGGATTCTTTGACTTTAGGACACTATTCATTTGCTGAGTGTGGATTAGTTAAAAGCCAGCTTTGGCTCATGTTAGTGGAAAGTCACTCAGTGGGAAGAGGAGAGGACAGTGTTCCTATTCCCTTATCTGTATAATGAGTATTTAGTTTCCATGGTCATTGCAAGTTCACATCAACAGCAACAGTGTTGTAATGGAGCTCTACTTTTTATGCAAACTTCTGGCAAGCTGTTCTTTCATTTCACTTTCTTAAATGGGACAATTGAAAGCATGCAGATTTTGTTTTTGGGTGGGCCTAGGTTCAAATGAAAGTTTGGCAATTCTATCAGTTGTATTGTTTAAATCCTTTGCAACTTCAATTTCATCAAGCACCAAGTGGAGAAGATAGGGCTTATCTCACAGTTTTATAATAGAGAGGATTGATACTAAGTAAGGTCATATATGGAAATATATATAGAATAGTGTCAAATTTCTACTCATTAGGGAATGAGTTCTTCTAGAAATATTTACTCATTTCTTTCGATTGAGATTTTAACAATTTTGTCCCACTGTATTTTGTTAGTTTCTGCTTTCCTATCTAAATTCCCTTTCTAATATGGGAATTTTTCTTCGGTCATGCTCTTGGTTGCCATTTTTGTTTTGCATATTCTGTATTCTTATTTGCAGATTTCCTCTTTGTGATCTATTTTTCTATGTAGCAAATATTGTCTTGTTTCCAATTAATTCCTTCTGCTCCCTGGGAGAGTTCCTCTACTCTTTCTGCTTTTTAATTTGTGTTTTTCATAAAGCTACTTTTGCTACTGACTAGTTCTAAATGGTAATTTTATTGGGCATGGATAGTTGACTTCCTGGCATTCATTTCACCAACCCCGCACTGTGTAGGAGTCATGTGGTTTGTGTGTTTCATTCACTCTTCACTCAGCTCCTGGGATGGAACATGAATGGTCTGAGACAACCCATAAAATATTATCCCCTTGGGATCACTGGTTGAGTGTTGGACACCCAATCTGACTTACTTCAATCACACTCATGCCAAATTGTTAAAAGGGAATTTTCCTCTTTTTGGACAGTATTTGGGGTTTCTAGATGTAAATGATGTGACTGCTCTAGCTATTTTGCTACCTTGAAAGAAGCTAAGGAGAGACAAAGTTTGAAGTAAGGAGAGAAGCACCCAGAGAAGAATGGGACACCAACCAAAAGCTTTGATCAAACCCTTCCTGAAGCGAGACTTAAATGAAATTCCGAGTTAAGTGAGACAATACATGTTCTCTAAGGGTTAAATTACTTTGGATTGGATTTTTCCTAAAACTTCCAACACTTTAACCTATTTACTCTAATATATTATTACTTTCATTTTGTTCTACTAACTTTAATTTGTTTACATTTAAGAGTTACAGTCAGTGTTCTTTTATCTAAATAAGAAGAAATGATAGCCATTTGCTAAAGTTATACTCTTTTTCCCATAAAAAAAATCTTTAAGATAAAATTGTATCTTTCCTCTTACCGCTTTATAACACTTTTACCATTTTATAATATTGTAACAGATCTAGTTATTTTCTCATTATCCCTGTTATCAAAAGGATAATTTATAGAATCTTGTTCTTGCTAAAATTTTGTTACCATTTCAGGCAGTGTTCATCTATTTTAAGGGTCTTAGAGCATGCAGTTCCTTTAGATATTCCTTCAGTTCACCATTTTTAAGAAAGAATTCACAATCTTAAGTGTTCTGCAATGATTGTAGGCTTTTGTATCTTTACTGCTCAGGCTTTGCATGTTCCCATGTCTTAGCACAGCATCTACCCAGTCCCTGTAATGTGACCTGAAATGAATCCTCATTGCAGCCTTCAAAATAACAACTCCCAACTCTCCCAATGCTTCCCTTCTTTAACACTGCTTTACGTCCTTTTTACAGCACATCTCGTTGTCTATTGTACTCTACATTTTACTTTCACTGTTTTTGCTGTTACTGTCCGTATTTTCCTATTAAAATGAAAGCTTTCCACAGTTGGGGATTTTTCTCATTTGCTTCACTGATGAAATCTAATATCGCCTAGAACCTCTGAGGACCTGAATGGCCCTGGAATGCACTGATAAATGCATACACACATACACCTCACTACACATACATAGATACATACTCCCATAAATGTTTTCATTTGTTTGTTTTGTGTTATGTTTTCTAAAGATAAGATTATATTATGGATTTTTCTTTGTATGTTTGGTTTTGTTTACTCATTAATATAACTTATGCCCATGCCTGCACATTAATGATAGCTCATTATGTTCTTATTTAAGCTACACAATATTACATAATGAAGATAGGTCATAATTTGCTCAATCTCTATTCCACTAATGGGCATTAGGAATATTCCCATATTTTTCAATAATCATTTATTGCAATAAATCATTAAGTACTTGTAGAGTTGTGATTAAAAGATAGCACTCTGGTGCTGAGAATACTGGGGGAAGAAAAAATTGACTTTTTTTCATAGGTAGCGATGAGCTGAAAAATTTTCATTTTCTATTTTATTCTTTGACTACTTTTAAAGGTTTATGCTTTCATACATTTGAGGTCTTTTGCCTCTCATGTGTTTTTATAGTGATAAACATCCTTCACTGTTTTTCTATTATTTGTGTCTTTTAACTACTTATAGAAAGTCCTTATTGATGATATTATTTGTATTTCATGCATTGCACATTTTTTCTTAGTTAATCACTTGTCTTTGATATTGTGTTTATTAACAAATTTTTGCATGGTATATATATATTAAAGTAATCTCAGTGCACAACGTAGGACTTAAACTCATGACCCCAAGATCAAGAGTCACATGTTTTACCAACTGAGCCAGCCAGGAGCCCCCACATATATATTTTAATATTACTACAAAAATAGTCTTTCCCTGGTCATTTAGAGTTTATAGCTAGTTTATTTAATGTAACTGGGAAATTTCTTCCTGTATTATAATAGAATGTGTTTATTTAAAAGCCACTTCAAATACAAAAAGATGAAAAATTTTTTTAAAGGTTTTATTTATTTATTTGACAGACAGAGATCACAAGTAGGCAGAGAGGCAGGCAAAGAGAGAGGAAGGGAGGCAGGCTCCCCGCTGAGCAGAGAGCCCCATGCAGGGCTAGATCCCAGGACCCTGGGATCATGGGAGGCAGAGGCTTTAATCCACTGAGCCACCCTGGCGCCCCAAAAAGATGAAATTTTTATTAAAACAATTTATACATAATATATTCATTTCAGATAAAAATTTAGGTGTAAAAAGATTTGAGATTTAATCACTCTTATGATATTTTGTTACTGTTCCTTACACAGAGCTCAGTTTTTAGACATTTAAATACAGACCACTAAAGTACTTTAAGACTTGTTTGCTTTTACATTCCCTAGTGTTATTGGGGTTTTAAAAAGAACTTCAAAATATTTGCCTACTTTGGTTTAGATGATAATAAAATTTAAGACTTGCAGGGTTAAGAGTAGGGTGAACAACTCCGAAATTTTAATGGTTTACCAAGATAAAAGATTATTTCTTGCTTACACAATGGTCCAATGTGGATCTGATCCTTGAGATTAGACAAATCTTCCCCCCAAGTGGCAATTTTGGGTTTGAGGTTCCTTTCATCCTGTGGCTGTGCCTGGTCTACATTCTTGCAGTCCTTCTATTCAGTTGGCAGATGAAAACACAAAGGCAGGATCACTTGGGAAAATTCATGGGTTTGCAAGCATCCTACTTCATTTCTAGGCATTCTTTGGCCAATCACTGATCCCTACTAGGTCATATGACCCACCCAACTAAAAAGATATCTGAGAGGGGTTTGATCATGTATCTCTGCCACAAAAACGAAGGTAAAAAAAGGGTAGAAGTGATTTATTTTTTCTTAAAATTTGATAAATATCTCTATTTTATCTTATCTATAAAAATAAATTGAAATTATTCAGAGCATAACTCTAAGCCATGGTCATAATTCATTTTTTTATTTTCTGCACAATGTTCACATGCACACCTTACTCAAAGACTCTCTCACTAATTGCTGATGTTGACTAGAGCCCCAACCATTTTTTAAAATATTTTATTTATTTATTTATTTACTTACTTACTTATTTATTTGAGAGAGAGAATAAGAGAGCAAGAATGGGAAGAAGGGAAGCAGAGGGAGAGGGAGAAGCAGACTTCTTATTGAGCAGGGAGCCCAATGCTGTACTCAACCCCAGGACCCCGAGATAATGACCTGAGCCAAACCATGTACCCAATTTTATTGGACCTTTGATAGCAGGGGTGGTGCCAAAGAGACCAGGATTTATGAAAATTCGTGTTAAAAACATTATTTCTTTATTTTTAATTTAAATTCAATTAACCAACATATAGTACATCATTAGTTTCAAATTTATCAGTCGCATATATCACCCAGTGCTTATCATGTCACATGCCCTCCTTAATGTTCGTCATCCAGTTACCTCACCCCCACTCACCTCCCTCCAGCACCCCTCAGTTTGTTTCCTATAGTTAAGAATCTCTCATGGTTTTTCTTCCTTTCTGATGACTTCCTGTTCAGTTTGCCTTTGATTACCATATAATCCCCTGAACTCTTTCTTATATTCTACATATGAGTGATGCCATATGATAATTGTCTTTCTCTGATTGACTAATTTTGCTCAGCATAATACCCTCCAGATCCATCCACTCCAATGTAAATGGTAGGTATTCATTCTACCTACCATTGGCTGAGTAAATATCCCATTGCACATATATACCACATCTTTATCATTCCATCCGTTGATGGATATCTCATCTTGTTCAACATTTTGGCTATTGTGGAAATTGCTGGTATGACCATTGGGGTACAGGTGCCCCTTCATATCCCTACATTTGTATCTTTGAGGTATATACCTAGTAGTGCAATTGCTGGGGAGTAGGGTAGCTCTATTTTTAACTTTTTGAGGAACTCCGTACTGTTTTTCAGAGTGCCTGTACCACCTTGAATTCCCACCAACAGTGTAAGAGTGTTCCCCTTTCTCTGCATCCTCATTGACACTTGTCATTTCCTGCCTTACAGAAATTTTAAGTATTAGATACATAAAGGTACCAGCTAATATTTGAGAGACTGTGATAAATGGTCTACATTTAACCAATCAGCTTAAGGTTTAAATGAATATATCTGCATGTCTATATGCTTATCCATAATTCTATTCCTATCTATCTATCAAGATTAATGAATAAAGTAATTAAATCTTTTTATTTTCTGTATTTATTCATATAAAGCTCTCAATTATAGCTTGGGTTTTCTTCCATCTTTATGATAGAAGTTATGGCCATTCAGGAGTAAGATGAGTAACTCAAATTTACTCTTCATTTTTGGCAATATAGGTCCCCTTCACTTTTTGTTGTATTGCAACACTTGTACTAATGCCTATTTCCAGAGATCAGATGTATACCTCACTTCTGTCTAGCAGTCTTCTGTTGTATACTTTGAGCCTGAACCAAAACATCTTACTCCTCCTGGTATTTTCCTAGTATTAAGGTCTTAATACTATACTTCTAATGAGTATCTAACTTTCTGCTACTTTATAATAATCATCCCCATTATGATCTGTGTGGAAATTCAATTTATAGATATCACTGTCTGTTTGAATAGGCTTTCCCCAAACTGGACTTTCCTAATGCCTACTAAAGTCAGCTATCCTGGTCACTACTCGTATTAAACTTCAAATTAATAACCTCCATCAGCCTCTGGTTCCTTAGGTCCAGACCCAATCCATGATCCAGTCTAATTCTAAACTCTTCCATCCTCCAACCTTCCAGTTCTTGTGTGGGCCATTTATTTACTCAGGACTGTTTAAAGTCTCAGCTAAAAACACTGTGTGTGTGTGTATGTGTGTGTCTCTGAGTGTATATGTGTTTACTGCATTTGATCATAAACCATTATAAAAGACTCATTAACTTGACTGCTTTTGCTCACTTATCTTTTGTGTTTATTTTCATTGAATATTTGCTTGAATCATCTTAACTTTCTTTGGTACTTTTTAAATTAAGTTACATTTTATTGGTTGTGACTACTGATATCTTCCCTTGTTTGTTTATGTTATTAGAGTCAGGGCTTCAAAGAACTCTGGGGATATTAATTCCAGTTTGAACATGTAGTTGGGGCCACCCATGCAATTGTTTATTTCCTCAAACATATTAGTTTGCTACTGTATAGAGAGATGCCAGACATTTCTGAACCCAGACTAAACGGTTGCATAGCACCATGTAGACTTGGCTTTGGAAAACATGGCAAGATCAAGGAGACCGAGATATCTGATTTGTTGATGTGTTGTAGTTCATCTCACATGATGAGCTAGAGATTCGGCAATATTGCTTCCATTGTTCCTGGTGATTGGACTGGCCAAATTTTCAGGCTCATTATGGTTCCACTTAAAGCTTTACTCTGAGGAGTCTAGAAGAATAAACATGCTTCTTGAAAGCTTTGAAACTGTTTGTCAAAGATTTTGTGCTAAAACTTAGAATGCACATGCTTGTTTTTGATCTGTTGCTCAGTATGATTATTTTTTGTCATTTCTATCTCCATACTCCCTCTCACTTAAAATTCTAAGCCTGTGTATCCAACTTGCATCGCATACAACTGAACTTCTATTTTCCCCACATTCATCCACCAAAATCAATGTGCTCTCTTTCCTGTTTATGTCTTTAATCACAGCACCACTACAGTATTTCCCTTCATCTCTATTGTTTTTTCACTCTCCCTTGAATACTATCCCTCTCATTCTTTGTTAAATAAGTCTATTCATCTTTGAGGCCTGAGAAAAAATAACACTGGTTCAGGAATGACTGTCATTCATACCCCTTTTCTAAATCAAACTTCTGTGTTTAAATTGCTTATTTCATTCACAGCTTTTCTTCAAATCATTTATTATAATTTAAAGTAGTTCTTATTACTGTTTGTAAAAATCTATTCTAAATCTTCCACACTAGACAAAGGTGCCATGAGAATTAGTGTACTTGCTTTTTTAAATCAAATCATTCTATCTTGAATAATAGGAGTATATAATTATTTACCAGTGTGTTAAATGACAGCATCTCAAACAGAACTTTGATATCATAAAACCTAACCTTCTTCCAGTAGCAGACATACCCCAATTCCTTCCTTTCCTCCATAATATACTCATATCCCTGCAGTTTTCCCTATTCAAAAAAGGATTATCCATGGTAAATTATTAAAATCTGGGGTCAGTCTTCCTAATTACCTGCTGGTAACTCTCACTAGCTGAATGCAATCAGATGCCAAAGAACAGGGGAGCCACTAATTTATATTCGCAAACTCCAGTCTCCTGAGACATACAGAATGATGGCAAAGAAGAAAAAATAGAACTCAAGGAACAATGGCTATTTCTTTATTCAGAAATCTAAAGATTTAAAAGTCCAATGGAGCTGGGTGCAAATACCAAGTTCATTGCTTTCATTCTGTAGATTTTGGATAATTAGTATAAATGTATAAATAGATGTTCTCAGTTGTTTTTTACATGTATAAGCTATGTTAATGTCTATCACATAGGATTGTGATCAGGCCAAAAACCTTTTATTCTAAAAGTTCCACATACAACAATGCCTGACATAGAACATTTAATAAATGATAATTCACTTCCTTTCCCCTTTGAGCTAATGTTTTTTAACCTGGAAATATGAAGCAATTGGCCAGGTCACACTAATTGATCAGAATGTTAAACTTATTAAGTGTCAGTACTTAAGATTGCCTGATAAAATAGAAAAAAATACAATGTATTTTTATTTGATAAATCTGGCTAGCTTAGTTGTACTCCTAATTATTCCTTCAAGTGATTCACAATTACTTAACAGTATGTATATAGTAGGGCTCACATTTGAAAATTGTGATACATTTTTCTCTTTACTTGAATATGCTTACAGTGACAAAACATACTGATTTAAACCAGATAATTTTATAAAATATTTTAGAAAGAAGTTATTTAATATACTTAACATATTTCTATGTTACCAAATTCATACATAAAACATTAGGTGTTGGGTAATTATTCTCCACTACAATACTTAAGATACATTGTCACATAACCAGACCTCAATTATGTAAGGATGATATTATAATAAAAGCCTCCTTTTAAATAAATCTGAAATGTTTGCAAGAATAAGAATTCATTACATTTATATCATTGCTTATATAATGAAAATCACTTTAATCAGTTATTAAACTATTATCCAAGCATTTATTAGCTTATACTTTAACTGAATATAGCTATTTGCTATATAGCTTTGTCCAATGAATAAGCAAAATATGTTGCAACTGGGACCAAAATCAAGATGAAGCCTATTCGGGGAAAAGGCACATTAAGATTAAAATTATCAAGAGAAAATGTTGCTTGTGCAATGTACCACATAACTGCCTTGAGATTAGAAATTTTTCACTTGCAAGAAACAGATTTTTTCCCCCAACTTTCAAATAGGATCTTGTAAGAAGATGATTTGAAATTATTAACATTGCATCACTGATTTCTGGAATGACTATCATCCAGAATATGATACTGCTCTCATAATAATTGTCTTCCTTAACAATAAATTGAAGGGAAACAAATGGTAGTGCATGTACACTGATCACAGTCTTCAACTAAAGGTTGCAAGAGGTACTAAAGATTTGGTTTTGTTACATAGAAGTTGATCATTTACCTGCCTGCTTCTTCTTAATATATTCATAAATATCAATTACTATTAGGTTAGGAAATCAAAGACAGCAAGCCTCAAATAATGTGACCAAATAACACCAGATTTTATTTTTCCCTCACACAAATGTAGTTAGTTCTCAGCCTGTATGGAAGCTGTACATGAACAGGAAAGGAGGCAATGTCTATTCTGATTTGTAATCTTAAGCACCCAGCTTTCAACTCATGATCTAAGATGTTTGCTCTAACTCCATCTATCATGTCACCATCCTCTATCAGAAAGGAAGACAAAAGTAGGAGAAGGACAAATCACTCCCTTTAGGAAAAATTCCCAGAAGTTACTCACACCACTTCTACTTTCTACATGTTGCCCAGAATTTAGTCACAGAGCCACTAGATCCAGTGTATCTGAGAAACTGGGGTGTCTCTAGCCAGGTAGATATGGTGGTCAGCTATTCTCACTGTGGAAGAGGAGAATGAATATTAAAGCAGAAATAGCTTTCAGTTTCTGTTACATACCTGAACACTAAAAACGTTTTCAACTTGAGGTAGCAAGGTACAATGTTTGAGCTGGCATTCCTCAGTGAAAGTTGGGTATATGTTTCTTAGTTTCTCTCCTAGATATTTATACTTGCAAGGCTGCTTTGGAGTATGAAGGAGTGACACAGAAAACTCCTGAGTTAGCTACACTGATTCAATTTAAGTAAGGTTTCCACAGGCTTAAGAAAGGATACTTCCTTTTCTTCCTTTGTATGTTGAATGTCTGTAATTGAGACTTGGAACAGAATCCACACTGGTATCATCCTGAAGGTAAAGACCACACAGGGAGGTGCAAAAAGCCAAAATAACTAGAGAAAAATGAAGCTGAATCTTTCAACTGTCATGGCTTGAGCTTCTTTATACCTGGGGATATACAATGATAATTCCTCTTAATGTAATGTTAGTCTAGTGCAGTCAGAGTTCTCGGCTATTCGCATCCAAAACAATCTGGCTAGCGTAAAGTCAAGTCAATACATTTATGACTTTCTGATTTCATACTTCCATTCTCATTTGTTTTTGCTAGTTTTTTCTCTTTCTGTTAAATGAAATAAAATATATATCTAACATCTGGATATATGCAACTTCTAGAAGGGACCGTGCTTATCTGTATGTGTGTGTGTGTGTGTGTGTGTGTGTATGCATGCAGATATATATATATATCTGTATATACAAATATATATGTATATATTTGCATACACACACACACACTCACACACATATATATAGCAACATTGACACTTTGCATAAAGATAACAATAGTCTAAGGGGGTCTAAGTAAGAGGTAGAGAAATTTTGAACTAGCTGATTATATATTGGTTGTGGACAATGAGAATTTAAAGCTACAAAGGCTCATCATTACTCTGGCCAATATCTTTAGAATCAATTAAAATAATTTCTTGAAAAAAATACAGTAGCTGCCCCATTCACAGAGAAATTAATGTATTTTAAATGGAAGTTGAAGAATTTAGAAGAGTTTTTTTCCTTGTTTTTGTTTTGTTTTGTTATGTTTTTTGGCTAATGATCTCTTCAAGAAGCATTAATAAGAGAAGTCTATGCCATCCAAAAAAAGTGTGTTGTATCGCCTGAGGTAACTCCTTTTGTTAATACTCCAAGAGACATTCATTCCCTGGTTCCTCCTGCTTCTTTTACTTCTTTATATTCCATCCTTGATTTTTTCCGATCTTTTCTCCTTCTTTCTTTCTCTTCCTCTATGGTTCTCCATTCCATTTCTATTTTCTCTACATGTGGCCAACATATGTCCATGTTGTTTTCTCTGCCTGCTCATATGGTGTCTATTCAATCTTCAAAACCAAATTCAAATAATGTTACACTTAATTCTCCTAAACTGAAACAACTGTCCATATCTCTTAACTCTCTTTACACCATCATGCACCCGTCAGAGGCATATATCATCTTCTACACTGACTTAGATTTTGTCATTGGGATGTAAAAACTTTGAAACATAACAAATCATTGTATTCTGCCCAACACTTAAGCACCCATATTAATTAAAATATTTTTTTGTATAACAGTTTTTGTTCAAATGACAAATTTGAAAGTTTTATAATTTTACTATTAATTAATTTCATATCAAACTACTCTTGATTCCCATTTATCTTTTGACTATTTCCTTCCCTGGAGATTAATGGGTCTCAACAAAAACCCCTGCATAATTTTGACGGAAAGAGGATAAATGTTATTAAGGCAAAATCACCTGGCCTAGGAAATTGTTTTCCCTGTTCTGACTTTTCAGTTTAAATCTTTATTTTCTTACATTGTGCATAACCTCTCTATCAGTTTCCTTATCTGTGAAATGGGTAGAAGCTGGAATTCAGGGTAATTGTTATCTTGGGTTTTGTATACAATAGTGAACATTTCTTGAAGACTTCTTTTATGCCAGGCATTGTTTAAACCTTTACAAATGTCAACTGCTTTTATCAATCCAGCAACACTTTCAGAGAAGTACTATTTTTATCTCTTACGTGTATGAGGAACTAACCCTCAGTAATACTGACTTGTCCACAGTCATTAAGCAAGCCTATAGAGTTGAGTTTCAAATTCATGACCTCAGACTCCAGAGTTATGTTCTTAACCAAAATCTCAAATCTGTTTATTCATAAAGATGTTTTGATACATCACTGTACAAATATCAGAAATTCTTATTTATGTATGGCCCTTTGAAGGCCATGGCTGGTGACACAGTACAACTTATGATCCTTGAGTATCTCATTGTGAAGCAGTTGGGATTTTTCTTGAATAATAAGGTGGTCTCTTTGTCATATTGAATGTCATTGCTTCCTAACTCCTTTGATTATTCTTACTTGGTAAACATGACCTGTAAGTGGCCTTAATAGGTCTGCCATGCCTTTGCGAGGTATTAGAGGCATATGGAAGAACTGTGAAAACTCTGGTTTTCTTTCCTCATACCCACTATTTACTCCTATATCATATGTAGTACTTGCTTCTGCTTCAGTAAAAAACAAAGATCAAGCAACTCAAGTCTGATCATTATTTGTGCCAGTTTAAAGACTCAAATGCTCCATGATTGGATCCAGATGAGTCCCTTGAAATTAATTTCAATTTCATTTGTGTCCAGCACTACTTCACATAGTCTTTGTTGTAAATAAAAATTATTGGTATCTGTACTCATTGGCTTATAATTTTATTACAGAGAATCCCACAATTAAGGAATATTTTGGCAAAAATACCAAGAAGTAGGGGCACCTGGGTGCCTCAGTGGGTTAGATCCTCTGCCTTCGGCTCAGATCATGATCCCAGAGTCCTGGGATCGAGCCCCGCATGGGGCTCTCTTCTAGGCGGGGAGCCTGCTTCCTCCTCTCTCTCTGCCTATCTCTGTGCCTACTTGTGATCTCTGTCTGTCAAATAAATAAACAAAATCTTTAAAGAAAATACCAAAAAGTATATCTCCAAAACTAATATTTTACCTAAGATCCAATCCTGTAAGTCTAACTATCTACCAGACCTTCCCACTTGGATGTCCCAACACAACTTGAAACATAACCCCAATTCAAAACTATACTCAACATTTCTACTCCTTTTCCTCCTCAATTCCCATTATTTTATTTTTCTTTCTGTTTTTTTTTTTCCAACATTTTAAATCTTTGGCATTTAAATCCTCCCTCATCTTTGATTGCAGAATCATAGAATGTTATAAGGCATAAGGGATCATAGAGATAATCTAATCCAACCTAAAGTTTAGGAAAATCAAGTTTTAACTAACTAATTAATTATTAATTTGACAATGTCTACATTAAATAAGAGATTGTATTTGTTGTCTCCTCATTCTATTTCTGCTGCTACTATCATAAAAACCATTGCTTTAATTCTCACATAGATATTACTACAAAATCACATAATTAATAGAGCTAGCTCCTCTTTCAGTTATGAAAATAAAGTGACACCTAACATTTCCCTCCTATAAGTATATTATATGGCTTATTAATTTTCACAAATGCTGAATATAAAGTTGTGTCAAAAGTGTTACTGATGTCGAATCTTTTATATGGGAGCATAAAGTGATACAAAAGACCTAGCAGGAAACATTCACTAGTTGAGATTGGAAATTATTATTTGAATGTTTACCAGAACAAGGACTATAACATGATTATAAAATGGTAGATGATAAGATGAATATGATGGTAAAATAAGACAGAGTGGAGGACTCCTTTATGAAAAACCAGGCAGTGGAAACATATGAAGGGATTTACTGGTGAGGAAACACTGGGTGAACAGGCAATGACTGGCCATAGAAGAATCTGTTCACTGGCACCTTGGTAAGAAATGTCTCAAAGGACCGTCCAAACTCTAATATGGGCAATTAAAAAAAAAAAAAAAAAAGTGTGGCAGGCAGAGAGGAGTGGCAGGCAGAGGGAGAAACAGGATCCCTGCTGAGGAAGGAGCTAGATGCAGGACCCTATGCCAGAACCTGAGCTAAAGACAGTTGCTTAACCAACTGAGCCACCCAGGCATCCCAAAAGAGGCTCTTTTTTTTTTTTTTAAAGATTTTTTTATTTATTTGACAGAGAGAGATCACAAGTAGGCAGAGAGGCAGGCAGAGAGAGAGAGAGGAGGAAGCAGGCTCCCTGCTGAGCAGAGAGCCCGATGCGGGACTTGATCCCAAGACCCCGAGATCATGACCTGAGCCGAAGGCAGCGGCTTATCCCACTGAGCCACGCAGGCGCCCCCAAAAGAGGCTCTTTAAATAGCTTCCAGAATATAAAGTTTTGTCAGGAAAGAGAGGAGAGACACTGGAAGTGAAAGGAGTTTCTTTTCTGGTTTCAGTGTGCCCTTTCATCAGACTACCTCCCTGGGGCATAGCTTCTCTAGTACCTGGTTCACTACAATGCATGAAGACAGCAATACCCAGTGGCTGTCAACTTCCTCTTGAACCTCTCTCATGTGGTTTTGTGATAGGATGTCTCCAGACAGACACCATCTTATGAATGGCTTTCCATTATACCCTAGAAACTGGACTTTTTTCCAACCAAGGAGGGCATATTTCTAAAAATTTCTGTCAATACAGCATCTTAGGATCTTCTCTGATACCCAATGAGCCATGTGCAACAAGGCTTGGATCCCATCCTGTTGGGGAGAAACCATCTTCTTGTGTGATCTATTTTAGCCATGTTTTATAATTTTTTTTCATTTTATTTTATTTTATTTCTTTTCCGTGTTCTAGCATTCTTTGTTTATGTACCACACCCAATGCACCATGCAATATTCATGCCAATACTCGTGCCCTCCATAATACCAAACTCATCCATCCCCACCTCCCTCACCTCCAAAACCTTCAGTTTCTTTCCCAGAGTCCACAGTCTCTCATGGTTTGTCTCCCCCTCTAATTTCCCCCAATTCACTTCCCCTCTCCGTCTCCCAATGTCCTCAGTGTTCTTCCTTATGCTCCACAAGTAAGCGAAACCATATGATAATTGACTCTCTCTGTTTGGCTTATTTCACTCAGCATAATCTCCTCCAGTCCCGCCCATGTTGATACAAAAGTTGGGTATTCATCTTTTCTGATGGAGGCATAATACTCTATTGTATATGTGGACCATATCTTCTTCATCTGTTGAAGGGCATCTTGGCTCTTTCCACAGTTTAACAACTGTGGCCATTGCTGCTATGAACATTGGGATACAGATGTCCCTTCTTCTCACTACATCGGTATCTTTGGGGTAAATACCCAGTAGTGCAATTGCAGGGTCATAGGGAAGCTCTATTTTCAATTTCTTAAGGAATCTCCACACTGTTTTCCAAAGTGGCTGTACCAACTAGCACTCCCACCAAGTGTAAGAGGGTTCCCCTTTCTCCACATCCTCTCTAACACATGCTGTTTACTGTCTTGTAAATTTTAGCCATTCTAATTGGTGTAAGGTGGTATCTCAATGTGGTTTTGATTTGAATCTCCCTGATTAGCTGTGGGTTTTGGAGACTACTTCCCTACACTTGCATTTGCTAGTTCTGTACTCCATAGTGCTTTTTTTCTTTTATTATTCTGCCCCTCATTACAGCAACCCCCTGTTATAGTGAATAATTCTATACATTAAGGTTTCTCTGTTCAAACTACTGTGTAGTTTTCATTCCTTGGATTGAGCCCCAACTGATAGAGTTGTATTCAATATTTATTGTAAAATAAATTAACAAACTCATTCCTTTGGTCTCTAGGTATTTAGAGTTTAAAAATTATTGGGACTTAATTATGCCTTAATTTTAGACTTTACAATTTATATGAAGAGAATCAAGAGATATTTAAGCTTGTTTTCCCCAAAACACCAGTTTAAAGAGGAAATTCAGGTAACTGAGCCCTTACTAACAAAAAATAATCACTGAATCCTAGCAACCTCCAGTCTTAGAACTCTATCATTCACCACCTCAACACCCTTTCTCTCTCTCCATATATATATATATATATATATATATATATATATATATATATCACTATTCAACGAAGTTTCTATTCTCTGAAGCATAGTAAACAATGTGACCCTAAGTTATATTTTTTATGAAACCTATTAGCTATTATAATTCCTTCACTCTCTGTGTCCTTTTCAAATAACTTTTTTCCTAACTATTAAAACAATATAGGCTCTTGTAAAATGTTTTAAAATTAAGATCCAGATAAATTAAAAGTCACATATAAACTCATAATTTAAAAATAACTAGTGTTAATATTTTGTGCTATTTATTCTTTATCTAGTATTAACATTTTGAATTATTTTCTCTTTGCCATTCTGCAATTACTTCAGTGTTAGTTAGATTTGCACCTGTTGCTGCTCCCACTGAACAGATGCTCCCATTTATCCTGGCTTCTATTTTAGTGTCCCCCAGAGGCTACAGCTGATGTGGCAATCTGTTTTTGTCTCATCCCTGAAACTATGACCTGGATCCATCAATGGTGCTGCCATCACAGGGATAATGGCATGTCAGTATACTATAAATATTTCGGTACTTGATTCTTAAGTTTAACAATTAAGAGATAGAAATGTGAGGGGAAAAAATAGTATATATTCTCTTCAACCACCCATGAATAAACTTCCATTTTATTGAACTTATAACTGTAACTATAGCAGTTAGTAGTAGAGAGAGTTAACATATAGAAAGAACAAGCTTGAGCTAACTCAGTGAGAAAAGAGATCCACTAATAATAAGAAAATAGAAAAAAGCTTCATGTGTGGGGTTTTATCTGACCTTAAAAAGAGACTTACCTTAAGTAAGAAGGGAGGAGTTGGAGAGTACTTAATAAAGGTACAGAGGAAGAATTGCACAAGTATTGCTTTAAGGATAATTAGTAGTCTTAAATGGCCACAACTTGTTATCTATAATTCATCCAAAACATTTTTCCTGTTCTGAAATAGAGTATCAACACTTTCAATAATAGTTTTACAACATGGATAACAAAGTGGGTTGATTAGTTGTCATAGCCATGATCACTGAGACAAAAAGTATAAAACAATTCTAATCATTGTCAAAATACATTACTGTTTAGTTTCATAATGCATACTAAATTAGTAGTTTCTTTTTTTTTAGTACATTCTTCTTTGATTAAAAAAAAAAGACAAACGTTTAAAAATCACACATTGGAACCACCCAAAAGAAAACACAGGAGAGAAGTTTCATGATATTTGATTTGACAATAATTTCACAGACCACAAAACCAAAAATAGACAAATAAGACTATAACAAAGTTAAAAATTTTTGCACATCTAAGAACACAATCACAGTGAAAATAAAATCTGTAGAATGTGAGAAAATATTTGTAAATCTGGTAAGGGGCTAATATCCAGAATGTAAAAAGATGATCATAAAATAGACAAAGGACTTGAATAGGCATTTATCCAAAGATAATACACAAGCAGACAACAAACATTTGTAAATATGCTCGGGATCGCTAGTCATCAGAGAAATAAAAAGCAAAATCACAATGAGATGTCACCTCACTAACTGATAACTACTATCAAGTCAACAGAATATAACAGGTGCAAACGAGGATGTGGAAAAATTGGAACTCTGGTGCACCATTGGTGGGATTGTGAAATAGTGTAATTGCTAATGGAAAATAGATGGGGTTTCCTCCAAAAGTCATAAACAGAAATAAATAGCCTATCAACCCACTTCTGGGTAATATACTCTCTAAAAGAAAAGAAATCAGAGCATTGAAGAAATCTTTGCACACCTATGTTCCAAGCAGCACTATTCACAATTGCAAAGAGTTGGAATCAACAGAAATGCTTATTGATAAATGAATGAGTAAACCAAACACAATATACATCTATGATGGAATATTCTTTAGCTTAATACAGAAGAAAATCCAGTCAGATGCTACAACATGGATAAACCTTGAGGAGATTATGTTAAGTGAAATAAGACAGTCACAAGTAGAAAAATGCTAAATGATTCTACTTATATATTATATCTAAGGTAGTCAAAAACCATAAAAAGTAGAATGGTGGTTACCAAGGTGGAGGTGGGTAGAGGGAGGAAAAAGAAGTTGCTTAGTAAGTATAGAGTTTCAGATGTTCAAGAAGAAAAGTTCTAGAGATTTTATTTTATACCAGTGTGAATACACTGAATACTATTAAGGTATGCACTTTCAAGTGGTTAATATGGTGATAATGTGTTTTTATTTCACAATTTAAAAAAATGGGGAAAAAATCACATATGTAGTGATATGTAAATAGTCTTGCAAATGTAATCCAAGCCTCAGGTTTTGGGGATGATAAAACTGAGACAGCAGAAGGTGAGCGAGGAGGAGACCCAGGTATCTCATGTTCTCCAACTCAGTATGTCTTAAGTATCTACATCTGCTAACTTGACCCATTTGTGGTCTCTCTTTGGTCTCCACATCCAGCAGTGGAAATCTAACTCTCCTGAAGTTTAATGATGTATAAATACATGAAGTGAAAGTCAAGAGAGTAGCTGTTGACCAGATAGATGCCATTTATTGAATAGGAGGTGAGTGTTTTTCCTTGGCTGGAACTGTAAGAAAACATTGGCATGATATTTTTTAATCCTATATTTGTATTAAGTACTCTCATTGATTTAAGTCTGTTAGCTATATTTATAAATGTAAATATTCAGATAATCCTCATCATTATAAATTTTTAAGTAAAGGTGAAATTAAAGACAACTAAACACTTCCTTGTATATACCTCTGATATACAGAACACACATAAAATGTCTGATGGATTAAATTTTCATTTCAACCCCAAGTAATGTCAAATACTATAAACTGTGTAGGAAATGCTAATATACAAAGATAAAGCTATGAAAATTGTAACTATCATTGCCATTTTCAAAACTTTGCTGCCCCCTTTGTTTATCTGGCCAAAGACACTAACACTGTAAGGTACAAAGAACAGATCAGGACTCACCTGAAGAGTAGGAAAACAAAAGTATGAAAGGGATCATGTAGGTGATGAAAATACAAATGGTTCAAAAGAACTAGGAAACACTTATGGAATTAGACTAGCAATATAGAGAACATTTTTTTTTAATTTTTTAAATTTATTTTTTATTTATTTTTGGCATAACAGTATTCATTATTTTTTCACCACACCCAGTGCTCCATGCAATCCGTGCCCTCTATAATACCCACCACCTGGTTGCCCCAACCTCCCACCCCCCGCCACTTCAAACCCCTCAGATTGTTTTTCGGAGTCCATAGTCTCTCATGATTCACCTCACCTTCCAATTTCCCCCAACTCCCTTCTCCTCTCTAACTCCCCATGTTCTCCATGCTATTTGTTATGCTCCACAAATAAGTGAAACCATATGATAATTGACTCTCTCTGCTTGACTTACTGCACTCAGCATAATCTCTTCCAGTTCTGCCCATATTCATCCTTTCTGATGGAGGCATAATACTCCATAGTGTATACGGACTACATCTTCCTTATCCATTCATCTGTTGAAGGGCATCTTGGTTCTTTCCACAATTTGGCGACCGTGGCCATTGCTGCTATAAACATTGGGGTACAGATGGCCCTTATTTTCACTACATCTGTATCTTTAGGGTAAATACCCAGGAGTGCAATGGCAGGGTCATAGGGAAGTTCTATTTTTTAATTTCTTGAGGAATCTCCACACTGTTCTCCATAGAGGCTGCACCAACTTGCTCTCCCACCAACAGTGTAAAAGGGTTCCCCTTTCTCCACATCCCCTCCAACACATGTTGTTTCCTGTCTTGCTAATTTTGGGCCATTCTAACTGGTGTAAGGTGATATCTCAATGTGGTTTTAATTAGAATCTCCCTGATGGCTAGTGATGATGAACATTTTTTCATGTGTCTGATAGCCATTTGTATGAATTCATTGGAGAAGTCTTTGTTCATATTTTTTGCCCATTTTTTTGATATGATTGTCTGTTTTGTGTGTGTTGAGTTTGAGGAGTTCATTATAGACCCTGGATATCAACCTTTTGTCTGTACTGTCATTTGCAAATATCTTCTCCCATTCCATGGGTTGCCTCTTTTTTTTTTTTTTTGACTGTTTCCTTTGCTGTGCAGAAACTTTTGATTTTGATGAATCAAAAGTTTCATACAGCAATTCAGCAACATGGCAGGATACAAAGTCAATGTACAGAAATCAGTGGCTTTCTTATACACTAACAATGAAAATACAGAAAGGGAAATTAGAGAATCGATTCCATTTACTATAGCACCAAGAATCACAAGATACCTGGGAATAAACCTAACCAAACAGAGGTAAAGGATCTGTACTTGAGGAACTACAGAACACTCATGAAAGAAATTGAAGAAGACACAAAAAGATGGAAGACCATTCCATGCTCTTGGATCAAAAGAATAAACATTGTTAAAATGTCTATACTGCCTAGAGCAATCTATACTTTAATGCCATTCTGATCAAAATTCTACCAGTATTCTTCAAAGAGCTGGAGCAAATAATCAAAAAATTTGTATGGAATCAAAAGAGACCCCAAATCGCTAAGGAAATGTTGAAAAAAAAAAATAAAACTGGGGGCATCACGTTACCTGATTTCAAGCTTTATTACAAAGCTGTGATCACCAAGACAGCATGGCACTGGCATAAAAACAGACACATAGACCAGTGGAGCAGAGTAGAGAGCCCAGATATGGAACCTCAACTCTATGGGCAAATAATCTTCGACAAGGCAGGAAAAAATATACAGTGGAAAAAAGACAGTCTCTTCAATAAATGGTGCCGGGAAAACTGGACAGCTATATGTAGAAGAGTGAAACTCGACCATTCTCTTACACCGTACACAAAGATAAACTCAAAATGGATAAAAGACTTCAACGTGAGACAGGAACCCATCAGAATCCTAGAGGAGAACATAGGCGGTAATCTCTTCGCTATCAGCCACAGCAACTTCTTTCAAGATATGTCTCCAAAGGCAAAGGAAACAAAAGCAAAAATATAGAGAACATTTTTGCTTTAGAATCTCTTACTGAGCAACGGGCACGTGCTAGACAGGGTACTAATACCTATGGTTACAGAAATAAATAAAACTATCAAGTCTATGGATGATAGAGGAGCCCAAGCTCACTTTGAGGTCACTGTTAATTTCTGATATCCAGAGAACACTTAGAAACAACATTATGAAGTAGTCTATGTGAGACTCTAAAAATGGACAGAACAAGATAAATAAAAGAACTTTCATTTATGGTTTGTTTAGTTGTTTGGGTATAGTTTGTAGAGTTATTATAGTTCGGCCTTATAAGTTTATTACTCCACAAACATCTATGATTGACCTTCTCTGTCCTAGCCATTTTGCGAATTTCTGTCTGGAGACACAAAGAAAAAGATAAGTCACAATAAATAAACAAACAAACAAATAAGTTATACTCCTTGCTCTTAGAAAGCACAGAAGATAGTGGACAAATTCAATGCGTAAAAAGATAAACAGAATGCATTGTTGCTGAAGCTAAATGAGATGTGGGGCAAATGGTGTGGAAAACAAAGAAGGGAAATACTACCTAGGGACCAGAAAAGGCTACATAGAGGAAGTGATGCTTGAGCAGGGCCTTGGTGGAAACTTCTAAAGGCACAGGAACAGTGGAAACAAAATACAAGTCAAGACGATGGGCCCTGGGACAAAATTGTGGAAACATCCCAAGGGTGAAAAGTCTGGCCAGGTAGCTTGCAGGCACTCTGAGAACTTTCTGTTTCATCCCTAGGAAGGAAACCTCAATTTTCATGAATGCACATGAAGTTTCTTCTGATTATTTTATATTCAGTTAAAAATAGTAAACCTACACTATATAAAGCAGTGATTATTTTTTCTTCTCTTTGAATCTTGTGACCAGAAATGTTTAAGACATGGGTGACACCGAGTCGAAGTTTTAGTGAAATGACCAGGTGTCAATGCTAGATACCCCCCTGCTCTAGTCTTTCTTTCAACCCTGCTTAAAATAAATCTTGACCTTTATAAGATTGGATAATGTATATTTCATGATGGATATAAACCTATACATGGAGGACAGTGTGTTCATCTACACTGCCTTTTCTTCCAGTATACTGAATGCTGGAGGCCATGTAATGATTCCACAAATTCAAGATGAGGACGGGTAACAATATACCACCATATGGCTTCACATACCAAGGATCATACAGCATGATGATTTCATTTTCCCCCAAAGCTATGCATGTGACTAAAATTAGTTCGTGCATTCTGAGCAAGCCCACAGCAACAAAGACACTAATAGAACAATTCTCTAAATGTTGTAAAATCAAAGAGCTACGTTCATGGAGGTATGCTCTTTTCCATTAAAACTCCTTCAAAATTATAAGATAACCCATTAAAATTCCTTCGAAAAGCAACATGTTGATCATCATTGTCTCAGTGATTTTTAGCCTGATATTAATGGCTGCTGAAATAGAAAATACACTTTCCTGTAACAGTTGGCATTATAATGAATATTCCTTTTTTTTTTTTTTAAGATTTTATGTATTTATTTGACAGAGAAAGACGTAATGAGAGAGGGAACACAAGAAGGGGAGTGGGAGAAGGAGATGCAGGCTTCTCACCCAGCAGGGAGCCCAATCTGAATCTTGATCCTAGGACCCTGGGATCATGACCTGAGCTGAAGGCAGACGTTTAACAACTGAGCCACCCAACAACCACAATATAATGAATGATATTCTTTTTTTTTAAGATTTTATTTATTTATTTGACAGAGAGAAAGAGATCAAGAGTAGGCAGAGGGGGAAGGGGAAGCAGGCCCTCTGCTGAGCAGAGAGCCAGATGAATGTGGGACTCCATCCCAGGACCCTGAGGTCATACCCGAGCTTAAGGCAGAGGCTTAACCTACTGAGCCACCCAGGTGCCCCATGAATAATATTCTTAATGTAGAATGCTCTTTACTTTTCTAAATCAAAAAAAGTTAAAAATATAATCTCATTTCCCATATTACAATGTAAACTTTACTTTTCTTTAATCAGAGACTTAGTTGAGCATATATGTAAAAACAAATGACAGAAAACCTATTTCCCAAGACATAGATGCTTATCCTTTGCAAAGATCACATTAAAAAACAAAAAGTTTAATGTGAAACTAACAAGAAAACTTAACGTTTCTAATGTTTCATAATTTTAGGAGAATTTCTTATGCCTAACCTTTACCCAAATGATACCTTTTCATCTTTGTAACAAAGGATACCCAGCAGCATTTGGAGATAATTCACAAGTAAACAAGTGGTGTTTATCTAATCAACCATGTTTCCAGTTACAATTTCATGTTCATTGAAGGGGGAGAAGCTTCTTCCTGAATTTGAACCCTGCTTTGCTTAGCATTTCTTGGAAATTGGAACAGACAGTTTGAGATCATGAATAACGACATGGGACAATAGAACTCTGTCACGTTAAAATTCAAAGCCAGGGGATGACAACCTCTGAATAATGCTCTGGAGACTTGTTTTCTCATTAGGACCTGAGTTATTTTTATAATTCCCTCCAGGAACCATTTAGGACAGCACAAAGTTCAAAAGGAAGGCCAGCCAGTAAAGATACAGAAATTTTTGAGTATACTCCTATGAAAAGATCTCTCTGGAACCATTGTTATTTTAAAAGACAAATTGTTACTGTGGAGAAGAATAAGGTCATATTAAATTAAAGAACATGATTCGGAAAAGATTTCATTATATACTAAAATAGTTTTGAAGAAATAGTCTCCTCTCTAGGTTAATGAAGAAAGCATTTTTTAAAAAGTAGATCCTGCATTTTTTGAGCATGACTGCTCTATCAAGAAAAGAGAAATTGAAAAGAATATAAAGGCTTGTTAATTAGAAAATAATAACTCTGGTAATTAGGGTTTTACACCCTCAAGCATTTTCAAATACCATGTCTGATGTAGGTAAAACAGATCTGGTATGGATTCTGCAAATGAGACCACACAGAATGTCTGCGACAAAGTTGGGATTAAGAGTTCTTGCCTCAGCAGAGAGAGTCAATTATCATATGGTTTCACTTACTTGTGGATCATAAGGAACAACACGGAAGACATTGGGAGATGGAGAGGAGAAGGGAGTTGGGGGAAATAGGAGGGGGAGATGAACCATGAGAGACTGTGGACTCTGAGAAACAAACTGAGGGTTTTGGAGGGGAGTGGGGTGGGGGGTTGGGTGAGTCTGGTGGTAGGTATTATGAAGGACATGTATTGCATGGAGCACTGGGTGTGGTGCATAAACAATGAATTTTGGAACACTGAAGAAAAATTAAATCAAATTAAAAAAAAAAAAAAAAAGTTCTTGCCTCTTCTAACTCCAAAGGGTCAGGTCAGCTTTCTACCAGCTACCCTTCATTCAAGAACTAATTTCAGGGCCAGGAGTAAAGGCATACTTATGAAAATCAACAAACTGGTCATGTCTTTGTCTCACATGCTTCAATTATAAAAAGGCTTTGTGCGTTTTTTCTTTTTTCCTTGAGAGTGATAAAAGTCCAAAGTAGGAAGGAACATATTGTTTCAAATAACAATAAGAATGGAAATAGATTTGTTTCTCACTTCCTGAATTTTCTCAAACCCAACTTTATTTTAATTATGATTCATTTCCCTTCCTAATTTAGAATAAAACGTGAAATTTATTTATAGTTTTGTTCAATGAAAATTAAGTCAGTAGATGGGTCAAGTTACCTATGACACCCTTTGCTTTCTTTTAGCTGTTAATTTCTGTGGTCTCTTCATTTCCCAAGGAGGCAATTAGCCCAAATTGATATATCGTATTTTCCTCTGTGGAAATGCTTAACATACTTCAAGATTTAAAATTTTAGAAATCTAAATTTATAAAAATAGTATCCCAATAGCTTGATAGAAAATGTATCAAATTTAATAGTGAAAACCAAGGTTTCTGTTTCGAAATCCTACTATTAATATTCAGAAATGACCTGAATATCTTAACCACAATAGGAGGGAGGTATGGTTGTGGTGGTAGAGAGAAGGAAACATTGTTGAAGTTAGCCAGCTAAAAATGTTGTGGAATCTAGAAATTGTTCTGCCCTTATGATTGCCATCTTGTAAAAACTGTAAGCAGTGGTTAAAATCTGCTCACTCCTACATTGTTACATTAAAAATAGTAACACTGTTATGAATTAGCTGGGTCAGGTATTGAACTTGGAGGGCCTCATAGGTTGACTTGGCAACTTCCATCTCCTGAATACAGAAATTAATATGTGTCATTTAAGAAATTGCATAGGAATATGTCTTTGGCAACAACCCCGTCCTATTTGCCACACAGACCCCAAAATGCCATAATTTCATGTATAATGAGAGACTAACATGATCCAAGAATTTTGGACTGATTCCAACACCTAGAAGCTTGGTCAGGAAATAAAAGGAATGTTGGATCAGAAAAGAACCTTAAAATTGCAGCTAAAAGTCATCTTGGTTTTGCTGTTGAAAGGAAGCCATTATTAGGCTGTGTCACAGAAGTAAAAAGAAAACACGTAAATATTAACTCCAAACATGTATTTTACTATTTATCCATCAATATTTTCCAGATTTATTACAGAAGACAGAGGATATGGCCTTCACATCTGGAATATGCGATATGATTGGAGGATAGAAAGGGAGGATAAGGAGGTAAAATGATGCCCAGGTGTTTAAGTATGAATATTGGAAAAATAGTAATGACATCAATGGAAATAATAAAGTTGGTAATCCTAAGTGGTTTGGAGGAGAAATATAATATATTTAAATTTAGATTTAGTGAGTGCAAGAGAAGAAAGATTTTTTAATTAATAAATAAGTAAAAGAACTATTTATTAATATTTAAGTGGAATAGTTTATAGTTAAGTTGCAATATGAAATTCCAGCTTTAGTGAGTTTTAAAGGAGAGGCACACATTTAATGTCCTGAAAACAGATATGAGTATCACCATGTATTTCGTTAGCAGTAAAAAGTGAATCGGAGCTGGACTAGCCAGGCTTTTGGAAGTAGCTGAATTATGAGGTCATAAACGAGTAAAATACAGACTGGATAAAGAGTAAAAATTAAGTAAGCCTGCTGTCATTTTATAGTCAAAGAAGTTCAAAAATGCATTCTTTATACCTATCTACTGAGTTTGAAGGATATCTTGAAGGTTGGTGGATTCAAGAATCACTACTGAATTTTGTTAGTGTGATTCCCACAAAATGATATGGATGAAAATAAGATTTTAAGGTGTTAAAGAGGGACTACATTTTACCAAAAAATGTCAGTAGAAATAAACCGCTAATACAAAATATTTCACAGGAAAGAAAACTGGATAACAGAATAAAAGGTAGTTAGTGCAATAAAACTCTGCTTTTAAAAAGCATTTTTCTAATTCATTGTTTTTGAAGAGGAAAATTCAACTTTGTTACACACAAAGACGAAAAATCCACGTTCACCACAGAGATGAGAGTGTGCCAGCCAATGAGGCAACAGCCCTTAAGCAATAAAATATTTTTCTTTTCCTTCTCCAGAGAAAGCTCTTCTTCCACTCCTCTTGTCCTGCAGGGATGCGACGATCGTGCTCCTCCCTCTGCATAGTCAGATGGATATTCTCCCATCATTATACAGTAATATTTCCTTTGCTACAACCTAAACCACTCACATATTGCACGGCGTTCCTCATGTTTCCCACAGCTCTGGATTTTCAGGTGCCTTACTACATACCTCATGTAAATTCAGTTCCCCCACAAGGTCATGTGGAACGTAGGTGCACACTTTTTCATCATTTGCAATGATTTTGACTATCGCCTTTTTTATAAAATTTACCTATAAAACAGTACCTTTAAAAGTTGTGTTTTATCCTTTCCAGTAGATTCTGCATCAGTTGACTGTTGCTATATTTTTCAGCAGTTAAAAAAAAAAACACACACATATTGGCTTACAATATAATGAAACAAAACATTGGCCGGTGACCTATTAAATGTCATTATAGAGACAAAGGCTGTGATAAAAATGTATGGTTATTTTCATACAAGGATGGAAGTTACAGCAGTCAAATTTGTGAAGGATACTACTTCCCCTTGCTAGAATTTTACAACAGATGGCTTAAAGTTTTATTTTCTGGCAAGAATTTAATGTACCTTTCTGTGCTACTGTGTATGTCTATGTCGTTGGTTAGAGCCATATGCTTAGAAACCAAATAATCAAGAGGCAGAGCTCACATTCAGTTTCAATTGCTGAGTCACCTGTTGTGAAAATTAAGTAACATTTTTAACTAATTATAAAGCAATCCAAAGTTGATTCCAAAGGAATTTGCTATAACCTATTTATTTAACATAAATATTATTTATTTAACATAAATATTATGGTAAATACCATAAATATTACCATTTGATATTATGATAAAATATACTAATAGTATGCTAACCAGTTTCAAAAATTTGTGTATATACAAGATAATTTAAAGCCTTAGTAATCTGATTAAATATTTCATCAAGTAGCACTGCCATAATTCTGTCATGTTTAAGAGAAAGAAGAGGATATAAATCATGTCAGGTATATTGTTTGTACATTAAGCAACTAGATAATTTAACTACAGTGCATATCTTGCATATTTTGAGGGATGGACACCCTAGGAAGTGTACTATCAGAACAAAAGAAAAGGGGCCATGTTTCAGAGAAAAATGATCAATTACCTTTTATATGATGGGTTTCATTTGTCATAAATCCCACTGTACAGGTCAGTCACCAGAAGATATTTGTCGGATATACTAGCATTTAAAATGAATGTTTTTGCATTTTAAACAAATAATTGCTTAGAAGGAATCTGGGACCACTCTGTCAAATGATACCTATCCTTCTTAAAGAGCTATTAAATTCTATTTTTTTTTAAGTTTTTATTTATTTATTTGACAGAAAGAGAGCAAGAGAGGGAATACAAACAGGGGGAGTAGAAGAGGGGGAAGCAGGCTTCCCACTGAGCAGGGAGCCTGGTGTGGTGTTCCATCCCAGCACCCTGAGATCATGACCTGAGCCAAAGGCAGATGCTTACTGAGACACCCAGGTGCCCCTGGTAGTTATTAAATTCTAAAACCATGAAACTGAAGTTTGCTACAGCTCTTTTTTCATATTCTCGTGGTAATAATAGACTATCTACATTTACTGATAACTAATTCCTTCAGAGGTCTTATCCCTTGAGTATTTAAAGAGGATGTTAAACATCATGAAAAAAAAAAGTTGAAAGTTGAATTTAAAAAGATGATAGCAACATATTTTAAGATGCTTCTCAGCATGTTTAAATTGCATTTATTTCTATCTTATGACATACGTCAAATCATATACCGACCAGCCATAAATCTGATGGTTTTTCACCAGGCCCTGAAGTGCCTAGTACCTGAGGTCCTCTCTCTGGCCTCAGGACTCTCTGGTGCTGTAGTCCCAGGCCACCTCTCAGACTCCGCGCGCTGTCTCACTTGACTCCAACCAACAGCTGTTCCTGGCATATGAGCTCCAGGACAGGTCTGACTTTGTCAGCCAGGAAACTCAGCTGCAAGAATATGAGTCACAGCTCCCTCTTTCTTCATATCTCAGCTCAGCTGTTAGCTCTTCACTGATCGTTGCGGAGCATCCTTCCTAAAATTGCACCCCATCCCTCTCCACTCCCTGCTTTGTTTTCAGAGCTATCAGTGTCAATAGTATGCATTCAGTGTTTAGTCTTCCTCTCCCAACCACTCAAATGTCACACACACACACACACACACACACACACAATTAAAACCTGAATCATCGGGAAGTCTGGGTGGCTCAGTCAGTTGGGCATCTACTTTTAGCTCAGGTCATGATCCCAGTATCCTGGGATCAAGTCCCTCATTGGCTCCCTGCTCAGGGGGGGGCCTGCTTCTCCCTCAGCCTGCTGTTCACCTTGTTTGTGCTCTATTTCTCTCTCTTTTGCTCTGTCTGACAAATAAACAAATAAAATCTTTAAACAAAACAAAACAAAAAACCCCTGAATTATCTGTAAATCAGCACTCTACCCAGACCGGAAAACTAAATACTGATCGGTATGGTCTTTTATCTCTACAGTCCTGATTACTCTCAGGTTTTTGTTTTGCCTTGTTTTTTTGTTGTTGTGGTTTGTTCCTATGAGACAGTACCTTTCTTTAGCTTCTAATACAATTCTTGAAAGGCTTTCTTCCAAACTTTGTCACTACTCCTCTGCTACCACTAATCTTTCAGATCTATTTTCAAAATTGATCCTGATTCAGACAACATGACACCATGTTCATCGTTATGCCCTGGTACAGTTCACCATCTTCTCTCAGTTGAATTACATTCCTTTAAGTATTCTCTCTTCTTCAGTCCTTGCTTTCCTACAGTCTATTCCAAACAGAAAAGGCAAAATGGGGCACCTGGGTGGCTCAGTGGGTTAAAGCCTCTGTCTTCAGCTCAGGTCATGATCTCAGGGTCCTGGGATCGAGCCCTGCATCAGGCTCTCTGCTCATCAGGGAGCCTGCTTCCTCCTCTCTCTCTGCCTGCCTCTCTGCCTGCTTGTGATCTCTGTCTGTCAAATAAATAAATTAAATATATTAAAAAAAAAGAAAAGAAAAGGCAAAATAAAGCTTTAAAAAAATGAGCTCAAGTGACTCTTCTGCTTGAAGTGGTTTTCCAGCTCACCCAGGTTCAAAACACAAATCCTGACAGTGGCTTGTGTACAGGACCCAGCTCTCATTCTCTCCTGGATCTCCTCTCTTCTCTCCTGCACCTGCTCTCTCCTACACTGCTCTCTCCTCACCTGCTTTTTCTTCTGGGAACCCAAAAGCTCCAGATATTTTTCAGCTTCAGTTTCTGAACTTACTCTTGTCCCTCTCCTGGATAGTCACACTGCTATATATTTCATCTACTTCAGATCTGTTACCTTCTGCGTGAGGGTTTTCCTGACATTTATTCTAAAAATTCTGACCGCTTTTGCTACCGGTGATGTCCTCTGTTCTATTCCCTTTAGCTGCTTTGCTTTTCTCCCTCACAGTGACCACCTTCTACATAAAACATATCTTACTTCTTTTATAGATTGTTAAGTTTCACCAGAAGAAAGATTTTTGTTTGTGTTGTTTGCAGCTCAATCTCCAAGGTCTAGAAGAACTCTCAATAAATATTTGTTCAATAAATGAATAAAAGAAAAAAATTCCTTACTTAATGAAATTGAGAAGTATACTCAAGGCATCATACACTTAAAAGTAAACATACAACATTTCTAAAAACTTGTTATTCTATGATTATTAATTCTAATATTCTGGGTATATCATGATTACAATTTTATTTGAAATTTATACTCTATGTTAAGACAAGCTAGATGGTAAATGTGTCTTTCATTAGTACATGAAATTTTATTAGTTTTCTCAAAAGTATTCTTCCCTCATTTTTATCTTCCTGGTAATCATTTAGTCAATGATAATAACTAACTGAGAGGGGAAAAAATACTGAAGGAATTTTTTTTTTTTTTGTATTCTAGCCATGATCCACAATGGTGATAATAATTAAATGTACAGATATCAGAAAATAATATATCAGAATGATTGCCTGATATAGTGTCTTTTTATTGGAGACATTTGTTTGCTTTTCTATCCATTGGAACCTTTTGTTTTGTTTGTTTGATTGTTACTTTTTTTAATGTCTTGAATTTTGAGTCTCCTTGCATTTAGATTTGTCAACTGACAGAGCTCTGACCTTTGGACTGTGAACCACGTTATGACCAGTTTGGGGTCATGCTCTTAATAGGCAAAAGCATGTGCCCTCACTTTCCCTCTTTCCCATCCCCTGGTCTGCAGTGCTGAATCAGCAGATGATATATGCATCTCCTCTGACTTTTCCAAAGAAAACAGCGGAGGTGATAGAAGAGCCTGATCACTGATACCAGAATGCCCTGTAATATCTATCTGGATATGCACATGACAGAAAACCACAAGGATAACTTTTTTCAGCTAGTAATTGACAGTCTTCTGTATCAAGCTAAACTTATCCAAACTAATACGGTCCTGGACTAAAAGTCATGATTCAGGATTCTAGTCCTGTCTCTGCTTACTACAAAGGTGATCATAATCAAGTATATTGACAGACATTATTTCACTCTTAATTAATTGTTTAACCAATCAAATATTGAATATATATGATATGCTAGTAAATGGATTCTCCACTGTAGAATATATTACATGTTCTATAAACAGGTTTTAACTAGGTAATACTATGCTCCTAGGATTAGAGAAGATTTTGCACTCAGTGTTTAGTCCCCTTGGCGATGGGAGATACAGAACATAATTAATAGTGGGTAAAACCACACTGTGAAATGTGCATGGACTTTGGAGACAGATAAGTCATACTCATCAATCCAGATCTCCCACATTTAATTGTGTAACATTGGGCCATTTTGCAGAATTTTTTATCATGTTTAAATGCAGATAAATACTTATAGGGCTATTTCACAGAATGAATGAGATCACATATGCGGAACACTTTTCATAGTGCTTAGCAAAACCAGTGTTCATTATTATTATAATTCTTATTATTGTATTGATCTAATCTCCAGGGAATTAAAGTTGGAAAGAAAATTAGATAGTGAAATATATATAGTAGCACAAATATATTGCTTGAATTCTACTAAAATACAGAATTTCCTCTCAGTCATATCTTTATGAGTCTTGGTTATAAATTGAATTGTTTTAATTCTGTATGTCCCAATAAATCTATGTTTAAAAAAGAAAGAAAGAAACCTACTGTAGTTTTCAATCATCAATTGCCTGCAGGCACCTGAGATATATAATCTGGAGCAATTATGCCATAAACTATAGTGAATTATCACACTTAACTCAAACAGGAAAGTTCACGCCTCTAGAAAATGGTATATGTTTAACCTTGCCTCTGGAACTTTCCCATTCAAATTTTCACTAAGCTAGTTCTCTAGTATGAGAGCACTTTATGAGTTATATAAGACATATCTGACTATTTGTGATTGGGGGAAAAAAAAAACCCTGAACACTTCATCGAAACAAGGTCACAAGTTCCAGAGATCTGGCCAAATTCCAAATTAAGTAATGATATTTTACTCCACATACCAACCTTTCCTTCACAGATAGAAAAACAGTGACTTCAATCCATCCTCAAATGGGATTTGGAAAGTAATTATACGTCCAAAGGTAGAGATAGAAACTAGATTTACAATCCAAAAAGTATTCCATAAAGTGAGGAATAAGTATGTGTGTCAAGAATAGAAGAATAAATCATGTTGGAACCTTAATTAACCATAGGGCCTACGAGCTGGCATTTGGAAGTTTTGACATGAAAGGGATCTAAAATATAAAGTTTCCAAAAGAGAGCCTTATGTCATGGAAAGGTGTTAAGACTCTTATTTAAAGAGTTTTTCCATTGGCTAAAGGGAAAGATTTGCCTGAGTAATGTGTTCATGACGAGAAAATTAATAACAAGGATGAAACCGTTTTACCAGGAATGATTCAAGACTGCAGAGCCATGGTTACTCAAGTCGTTGTAACTGATACCACTACAAATGACTTATTTCCTCACATACATCTTCAATTACATCCTCCATTTCTAATGTAAACAGGGTTCCTAGTGGACTCTTTTGTGCCACTTACTCAAGTTGTTTTTTATTAAATTCTAGTCCTAATCAATTATGATAATTTTATGAAAAGCCTGGAGTAATGTTTCTGGTAAATAAAATGATTCCATTGCTAAGTAAGAGTGAATAATGATAGAAGAGCAGGGGAAATGTTTAAATTGTTACAAAAGCAAATCATCTTCGTGTTTGCCTTCGGTAAGTTCTTATCTACTGTTTCAGAAAACAATCTCATGAAAAGAGCCCATGAACAGAAACTATTAAAGTATTAAAATTACCAATGTGTTTGAGAAAACATTAGATTCTTTTGAATTTTATGTCAAAATGTAATAGATTTATTATCAATTTTGCCCTTGACACATACAGGTGCATTAACCACAATTGGTTTTAACATCAGAGTTCCAAGTATTTTATTCAGAAATGAAATTACGAAAGCAATAAAAGTAGTAGATCTCAATCCCTAGTTCTTCCTTAAACTACGAACAACATAAAAATCTGAAATAAATAGATAAAAATCACTTTTTATTTTCAAAGTTTTGGAAGAACTTAGAACAATTCTAATAACTGAATGTCACTTCCAGAAAATATAAAAGTATAATACAGAGGTAAAAATTGGGCATCAGCTATTTTTTTAAAAAACTCCCTAAGTATGCCTCTTGGCATCTTAAATCAAAAATTACTACTCTAAAGAATTCTTTATATTTAAAATATTTATACAGAGGCCAAGTTCCTGCTCTAAGAATCTAATTAATTGTTAAGAAATGGTAAAGGGTTCATGCTCTTGAAAACTATGGTGTGAATGAGGATCTCTCCCACACCTTCCTAGTGACAGTTCCTAATAAACTCTTTGAACTTAAGTCTCTGTGAAAGGGCAACGCAAAAATCCTTTTTATAACTGGAAATGAATCAGACAAGCTTCTCAGCTACTCCCTAACCAAATTCCAGGAAATCTCATATTATTTGGCTTATTTCCCCTCACTCCTGTTGTGACTTAATTCTGCTTCAGTCCTATCCAAATTGCCACTCTTGAAAGATTTTGCTTAGCAAATAACTTTTCAAGCTGAATTATCAGTTCTTGGTAAAATGGCATTTTGGAGTCTGGAAAATATCATTTTAATACTAAATATCCCTCTAGTAATTCAATTACTTTGGGATTTTTCTCGTATGTGTGAAAAGAGTATTTAGCTCCAAGAACAGAATTCTAAGGTAGGGTAATTTCGCTTTTTTTTTTTTTTTTTTTTTGGTGAGTATTTTAATTTAAAGTTCAAAACAAATTCAGCAGATTATAATCCCAGATTAACAGGAATTTGTATATTATCCGCATTTTTATTATTAAAAAGTGAAATTAAGTCATGGAATTTCTTTTCAGAAGACATCTTTCTAGCTAATGTAGCCAGGAGCAATGGACAAACTGTTTGCTTGCTTAGTTCTTTAACAATAAAAACTATGCAAATGGCATGCCTGGGTGGCTCAATGGGTTAAGCCTCTGCCTTCAGCTCAGGTCATGATCTCAGGGTCCTGGGATCAAGCCCCACATTAGGCTTTCTACGTTGGCAGGGAGCCTGCTTCCTCTTCTCTCTCCCTGTCTGCCTCTCTGCCTACTTGTAATCTCTGTTTGTCAAATAAATAAATAAAATATTAAAAAAAAAAACATACAAATGATTTAGCTAAGGCTTTACTCCTGCCTGTGTTTCTAGAACGCTTCTCACCTGAGGCAAGCAGCATTTCTGGTGTTTCAACCAAGTATGTGGAAGTAACCATCTAAAAACATTCTTAACTTTATTCTCATCTTTGCCCTGATCCTTCCTTTATTCAACTAATGCTTTATTTAGTTATTTTTTTTTATTGTGTCATGTTAGTCACCATACAGTACATCATTAGTTTTTGATGTAGTGTTCTATGATTCATGTTTACGTGTACCAACTAATGCTTTTTTAAGCATTTCTATATATGGGGCATGGTAGATATAGACAAAAACACAACAGAAATAAAGGCCTGTTTTTTTTAGAGCTTATATTCTTAAGGGATAGAATGAAAACAAATATTTTAAGTTTTAGATACCAAACGTAAGTGCTAAAAGCTAAATAGAAGCAGAAAAGGATATTAGGAAATTTGGGGAATGTATGTGGTACTCACAGTGCAGTGCTGAACTTTAGTGAGGACTCATTGAAAATTAAAATTTAAATAAAGAATTGAAATAGAGGAGGGGGGGTTGCCTTGCTATCTGGGGAAAAGAGGCTCCACGGTAAAGTACAGTAAAAGGGTTTGAGGCACAGGTACAAGACAAGTTTCAGAAGAAATGAGGGTAGAAAGCATGGGGCTGATCATGAAGGATCTTTTGACTAATGATAAGAAATTTTCCAAGTAAACACAAAAGTGTCTCAGTCAGTCACCCAGAACCAGTGTGACCAGCATCACCAAATCCCCCTCTATTCCCCCCCAACAGTATCCCTTCCTTGCTTGCCTGGACGTAACCACTGTCCTGACTTGTAATGACATGTATTGGTTTTACAACGTTGTTTGGTTGGTTTTTAACATTTTGCAAATGAAATCATAAGTTTGAAGTGTTTTCTTTCTGGAATTTTTTGCTCACATTATATGTATGAAACTTGTCCTTCTTACTGTATGGAGTAAGAGTTTGATTACTTGATGCAACTGTAATTTCATGTAGTCATGCAATTGATGCTTCCTTATTAACCTTGTATTCAGAAGATGGCTAAACTTACTAATTCTAATTAATCAATAGGTTCTTTTGGATTTTCTAGGTAAAACCAAAGTTACCTATAAAATTTAAAGTTGAGGGATGCCTGGGTGGCTGAGTTGGTTAAGTGTCTGTCTTCAGCTCAGGTCATGACTCAGGGTCCTGGGATGGAACCCCTCAGAACATCGCACTGGGCTACCTGCTCAGCAGGGAGCCTGCTTCTCCCTCTCCCTCTACTTGTGCTCTCTCACTCTCTCTGTCTTTGTCAAATAAATAAATAAATAAATAAATAAACTTAGAAAAAAAAGTTGACAACTGACAACTTTGCTTCTGCTTTACCATCTTTATAACTTTAATTTACTTTCTTCCTGTTCCCAAAGAGAGGTTCCAAAGAATGTTGAAAATAAATGGATAGAAGGTGTTCTTGTCTCGTTTCTAATTAAAGAGTTCAATATTTCAGTAGTAAGCATGATACTTGTGCTAGTTTTTATTTATTATTATTTATTTGCATTCTTTGAACAAACTCTCCTTAATAAGGAAAGCTGTTGCTCATTTTATATTGCTGTATTTGTTTTGCCTATCTTTTGTTTCGGCTATTTTTATACATGTTCATAAAAGAGTTTGGCTTATAAATTTCCTTTCCTATAATGCAAACTTTATCTGGTTTGGGGAAGCATAAAACCTCATAAAACAAATTGAGATTTGTATATGTTTTTCTCTTCTTTAGAAACTTTTAATCCATGTGGATTGGTGCTGTATTTTTCCTTAAGTATTTAAAAGAATATACTTACATAGCCATCTGCACATAGAATTCTCTTGGGACAAAGGTTTTAGACTATGGACTCAATTTCTTTAAGAGATCTAGAAATAATCATATTTTTATTCATTCTTATCTCACCTTTGATAAATTGTGCTTTCTAGGAATCAGCCTATTTCATCTAAAATTTCTAATTTATTGGTGAAAATGTGTGAGCATTAATAACACTATGAATATTCAACTTTTATAAATAAATGTCTTTACATAAACTTATGTTCTTGGGTCGGCCTCCTGGTTATTCTTAGGTAACCAATAGATAGTTTCGGTCTCAGGCTGAGTACTATACAGGCTCAGTACTATACAACCCCAGGGGATAATATAAATAATGGACTGCAATGTGTATGCTAGCTCTGGTATGGGGTCACATTACCTAATGATCAGAGTTAAGATAATAAGTGGAGTGTGTTTCAGTAGGGTCGCCATCTCCAGCTTTTCCACCCCACTTGCATGGGCAAATCCCAGGGTTCTGGGCCAGCTTAAATTCAATGCTGGGTGGACTGCATAAAGATCCATCACTTTCTCCCACCTAGCTGTTGCCAGAAAGACCAACATGACAGGCTATGGACACTGTTAATAAATCTTACAAAATGGCACCCATTTGGCACTAGTTCTTTGTTTTATAAACACCGTTGTTTTACCTAGAAAGAGAAGCATGTGAGTAGTAGGCTTCCAGTACTAATCTTCACCTAAAATGTCTTATGACAATAAATAGCTAACATTTTTCAAAACACATTGTTCTTTATTTAGCTAAAACCAGAATATTTAAAAATTACATGTAAAGAAGATAATGACTTTAAAAATTGTATTTTAACAATGGCTACGAGTTATCTGCTAATAAACATATTGTCAGAAGGTGTGGGGTAAATGGGAGAGACAGAGATTGAAGTCTTTTTTGCAAAAACATTATTATATTAAGTAATTGTTTTGTACAGAAGAGGATTTACAAGCAAGACTAGTTGTGCAAGGATTGCAAAATGTTTCCACTTTGTAACTGTCACCAAAGAGGGGGGCTCTTTTAAATAAGAATCTGAATAACTTTTTGGCTTTAAAAGTAAGAAGGCAGGAAAGGGATGCTTATTTATTTAATCAACTGACATTTATTGATCAACTATGGCAGAGAACACAGCTCTCAAAATTTTCATTCCTCCATAACACTCTCTTTGACTGCACAAGTCGGTATAACAGCTGGTTTGCTTTTATTTCATTATCCACTGTGACCACTTCCAGAAATGTTAACACAGTCAGAATCAAACAGGAAAACCCCACTCCAAGAGCATGAAAATTGATGCAAGAGCTGAATGGGAAACCAACACTTGGGTCATCCATTTTTACACTTCAGCACATCAAAAACTTATTCACAGGACGTTCTACAAAATTCTTGACTATTGCTCACCAAAACTGTTAAGGTCATCAAAATCAAGGAAAATCTGAGGAACTGTCATGGCCAAGAGGAATCTATGGAGACATGACTAAATGTAATGGAGTATCTTAGATGGGGTCCTGGCACAAAAAAAAAAAAAAAAAATTACTTAGGTAAAGAATAATCAATCAGAATCAAATATGAATTATAGTCATAACAATGTATCATCATTGCCTCATTTATAATGAGAAATATATCCTACTACTGGAATATGGTAATAAAAGGGGAAACTGGGTGTGGGGTCTATCGGAACTATCTGTACTCTTTCACAACTTTTCTGGAAATCCAAATAAATTCTGAAATTTAAAAAAATGCTTAAAAATAATAGTTAGACAGGTATACTCACTGAAACCAAAGTTAAATTAACTTTGTCTCAACTTTTACAGCATTATTATGCATTTACTCAATATATTGTCTGATTATGGTAACTTTTTACTGCTCAGTCTCTCATTTTATATATGCTAACAACAGAGCAACTCATGATTATATATTTAAATGTTTGGCTGGACTGGGCGTCTGGGTGGCTCAGTTGGTTAAGTGACTGTCTTTGGCTCAGGTCATGATCCTGGAATCCCAGGATTGAGTCCCGCTCCACTGGGAGTCTGCTTCTCCCTCTGACTTTCTCCTCTCTCATGCTCTCTCTCACCCTCTCTCTCTCTCAAATAAATAAATAAAATATTTTTAAAAAATAATAAAATAAATGTTTGGCTGGACTGATGTTTAACATTAATTCAGTGCATCAATTATTTCACTGAGCACCTACATTGTGCAAGAAAATATATTCTAAATGCTTTGGTAAATACCCTGATAAATAAGAAGTTAATCTCTCTTTAATCTAGTAAAGGTCATAAGATAAACACAAAATCTGTAATTCAACACTAGAAGCAGTATGACAAGGGGATGCTCTAATGTGTTGTTCAGATCCTGCATTTAGGACACAGGCATTCTTTCAAGGAGCCCGCTGTATCAGTGAATTTTCAGTGTCCATTGATCTTGGGCATGCCAACATATGTCTTTCAGAGAAAAGAGAAAATCAATGTGTCTTGGCAATTCTCAGCACTAAAAAAGAAACATAAAGCTTTCTAGGCACCTTTTGTTTTGAAAATGCCATATGCTACACTTAAGAATACTACTCTAAACCTTTTATGGAAGGCTGACAGCTTTGAGTGGACCAGAAGAGAAAAGATCCTTCAGTGTGTGGTGGACAAACAACCCTGCCAAACAGTTATATGGCCAGACAGTTTCTGGTACCTGTGGTGGAGAAGGATATGTGGTAAGGTCTAGTTTCAATAAGAAAATAAAAATATAGACCATCCTAGCATTCTATAGGAATTCCATATGAAGTAGAAAACTATGTACCATTTGAAAAATCGCTTTTGATGTGCTCCTGAGACCTGTGGAGACCCAATGGCCATGCTAGGAAAGCTGCTCAACACAAGGTGTGTCCTATCAGAGCCACCACCTCATAACATTGGATACATCCAGTCACAATTCAGCAGAAGATGAAAGTGATGCTTACAGTATCAGCAGAATCAGAGACAGAGGAGGTAAAAGTAAGCTGTACAAATAGGTAGTCCAGCCAACCACAAGTGAACTATAGTGTGCCTGGGTGGTTCATTCAGTTAAGTGTCTGCCTTCTGCTCAGGTCATGATTTTGGGATCCTGGGATGGAGCCCCATGTCGGGCTTCCTGCTCAGCCAGGAACCTGCTTCTCCCTCTGCTTGCCGCTCCCCCTGCTTGTGTTCTCTCTGTCTCCCTCTGCCAAATAAATAAGCAAAATTTAAAAAAGAAAAATGAAGTGAAATATATCACCAATGTGCTTTATACTAGTGCATCCTCCTTCATATGTACAGAACTAAACAATAAAAATGAAAATAATCCAAGAAAGACTAGGGAAGTTTCCTTTGTCTTAACAAGACGTGTCTGAAATTTGTACATGTATATTGAATATTAATTACACTCTTCCATTTTTTAATGCGAGAGCTAACAGCCAACCTGCTATTAAATAAATTCCTTTGTCCTTCACATTGAGGGATATATTTCAAAAGTAATGTTTTTATATGATTATTTAAAAATACAGCTTTCAGTATGATAACTTAAAGGAATTAGTATGAAGTCAGAGGTGCACTAGGCTGAGTTGAATAGGCAGTATAATGGAGATTCTGGTGTTTCTAGAAACAAATGCTACACCCTCATTTTTCTCATCCTCAGAGTAGTACCGGGCATCATGCTATGTGGGTGAATCCCATATTACACTAAGTGAAAACAACGTACATTTTAAGACTGAAATGCGAGTCTCATTCTTGTAAAGTGTACGTTGAAGAAAGAATGAATTTGAACTACTTAGGAGAAGGAGGCTGCATCCATTATTTTAACAACTGAGAGTGACATTGGGCAGGATGGTGAAAGAGAAGGTCTGAGTGCTCTTCCTCTGTGGAAATACCAATTTAAGAACCATTCACTGGTGAAAATATTTTTTATGAGTGCTCCAGAGACCATGTGAGAAATTCCAGCTCCTTGTTGCATGCACAGGCTGAAATCTGCCACTTGTATCAACTGTCCTCTTATAGCTCAGGGCCCAGAGAGACCCAGGGAACCCACATTTTCTCCCGAAGAGAAAGAAAATAACGTGAGCATCTGGTTTCCCCAGCTTTCCAGCTGCTGGTCAAGAGACCCACTTCTTGTCTCTTAACGCCCAACACTGAGAAAACCGACATAGTTTGAATCATCTGGGGACAGTTGAGAGCAAGGAAAAGGGTGTGGGCTCACATTAACGGGAACGTGAATATCAACTGAAACCATGCACCTCGTCAGTCCTCTGGCTCAGCTACGACCCTGGCAGCTGGCCCCAGCACTTCCCTGCTGGCCCCTGATTCCCCCAAAGCCCCCGCAGCATCTCACACACCTCTGCAGATGGCACACCCATCTCAGCAACCAGTTCAGTCCTGCAGGACTGGGAGAAGGTGCGTCACCCTGAGACTGCTGTTTCAGGAAGGAGGGAGAAAAGTAGGATCAAAGTGCACTGCCCTAGGGAAAAGAGCCTGATGACTCTCAGTGTTGGCATGACTTTGCAGAGTGAGGAGAGGGTGCACAACACTAAGACATCTCTTTGGGGGAAAATGGAGAGCCATGCAACTTGCACTCAGTTCCCTGACATTTCAGGGTACTTTCCTAGGGAAAAGCAATGGGCAGTTCTCAGCACTTGACGGAGTTTTCTGGGACTGAAAGAAGGCGCACAATTCTGAGACTTCCTTGACAAGAAAGAGCAAGAGTGGTAGAGTAGGTGCATCAGCAGAAAAGGCTTGAGATACCCCAAGAATGTCCAGGTAGACTGATTGGTGAAGGTATTTCACTCTCAAAGCCAGTCCCTAAAGATTAGTAGAGGTGATTTATTCACTGAATGCACAGGCATCAGTGCAAGGCAAAAAACAAACAAACAAACAAACAAAACAGGAAGAATCAAGTTACTACTATCTGAAGTGATCTATAAATTCAATCCAATCACTACCAAATCCCAATGGCATTTTTTACAGAAAGGGAAATAACATTCTAAAATTCATGTAGAACCACAAAATGCCCTGAACAGCCAAAGCAACCTCAAGCAAAACAAAGCTGGAACATAATTGATTATCTAGAGCATAATTAATTACTTTCTGATTTTAAAATCTATTACAAAGATCTGGTAACCAAAACAATACATACTGCCATATAAAACAGACATCTAGACCAGTGGTACAGAATAGATAGCCCAGAAATAATCTCACACGTATACCGTCAGCTGATCCTCAACAGTGTTCCAAGAATACCACTAATAAGGAAAGGATAGTCTCTTCAATAAATGGTGTTAGAAAAAATTAAATATCTACATGCACAAAACTGAAATTAGACCCTACACTATATACAAAAATAAACTCAAAACAGGTTAAAGATTTAAATCTAATATCTGAAACTGTAAAACTCCTAGAAAATTCCTAATTAAAAGCTCCTTGACATTAAGCTTGGCAATAATTTTTTGGATATGATGCCAACAGTGACAAATGAAGTGGGATTTCATCAACCTAAAAGCACCTTACAGCAAAGGGAACTGTCAATAAAAACAACCTAGAGATGGGAGAGAAGATCTTCAAACCATATACATGATAGATAAGTGGTTAATATCCAAAATATACAAGAAACTCAAACAACTTGATAGCAAAGAAACCAATAACCCAATTAAAAAATGGGCAAAGAAACTGATTAGTCATTTTCCAAAGAATATTCATACACCTTGCCAACAGGTACATGAAAATGTGTTTACCACTAATAATAAGGAAAAATGCAACTCGAAAAAACCACCATGAGACTTTACCCCGCAGGTATTAGAGTAGCTACTATCAAGAAAATAAAAAAAACATAGTAAATGAGGATGTGGAGAGCAAGAAACCCTTGTGCATTGTTGGTGGGAATATAAATTAGAGCTACCAATATAGAAAATAGTATAGTCTCCTCAAAAAATTAAAATAGAACCAACATATGATTGAGCAACCTCATTTCTGAGATATCTCAAAGAACTGAAGTCAGGACTTTGAAGAGTTTTCCATATCCCCATGTTCATTGCAACATCATTCACAATAGCCAAGATATAAAAGCAACCTAAATGTTCTTCAGTGGCTAAATGGATGGAAACTGTGGTATTTACATCCAATGGCATACTATTCCACCTTAGAAAAAAAAAAGGAAGTCCTGCTATTTGTGACTAATGGATGAAAGTTTAGGACATCATTGATGAGGGAACAGAAGGCTGCCTGAGCACAAAGCAAAAGCTGACATCCTGTAACTTTCCACCCTAAGTGACATTCTTTAGGAATCTCCCAACTATCTTAATGTTAATACTTTGCTAGAGGGAAAACTCTTGACAATGTCAAGACTTCTGGTATCTGGTATCTTGTAGGTCCTCTGTAGTATATAAAAGTTCTATTGAAATCTCCCTTTTTCCTTACCTCTCCCAACCCCAGGTGAGGTACCTAACTTGCCACCCCTCAGAAGCCCAGGGCAGCAACTCTTTCTGGCCACTGGTCCTGTCCCCGTGCTTTAATAAACTATGAGGGACTGTGGACTCTGAGAAACACACTGAGGGTTTTGGAGGGAAGGGGGTTGGGGGTTGGGTGACCCTGGTGGTGGGTATTAAGGAGGGCTCCTATTGCATGAAGCACTGGTGTGGTGCATAAACTATGAATGCTGGAACACCAAAAAGAAATAAAATAAAATGGGGGAAAAAAAAAAAACCCACCATTTTACATCAAAAATGTCTCAAGAATTCTTTCCTGGCCATCGGGTCTGGACTCCACCCCACTGAACCTCATCTATATTCTAAAAATTCATCATCATGGTAAGTGAGGTAAACCAGACACAGAAGAACAAACTCTGTATGATCCCACTATATGAGGAATCTAAAATAATCAAACTCATAGAATCACACAGTAGACGGGTGGTCAACAGGACCTGGAGGGAGGGGGAAATGGAGAGGTGTTAGCCAAATTTTCAGTTATGCGACATGAATAAATCCGAGAGATCTCATGTATGATATAGTGTCTATAGTTAACTATACTATTGGTATACTTAAAATTTTGCTAAGAGGGTAGTTAAAAAAATTTTTAATTTTAAAAAGGGTGGGAAGAAACTTTGGGGGGTACTAGATAAGTGTATGGCTTTGATGTCTGCTTATCTCTCAGTTTATCAAGTTGCATGCCTTAAATACGTATAGCTCTTATATGTCTCCTATCTCAACAAAGTGTGTGTGTGTTTGTGACTTTAAGTGAGGCTAAGGAACTGTTCATGCTGGGTGGGGGCTGGGGGGCACTGCACCTGGATGTCTCAGTCAGTTAACTGTCTGCCTTAGGCTCCATTAGGATCCTGGACTCCTGGGGTGGAGCCCTGCCTTCCATTCCCTGCTCAGTGAGGAATCTGCCTCTCCCTCTGCCCTTCACCCTGCTCTTACTCCTCTCTCTCTCAAGTAAATAAAACCTTAAAAAAAAAAAAAAAAAGATAAATTGTTCATTAGGTATGTATTGAAGAACTGGAAAGGTAAAAAGTTAGAAGGTGTTTCAGAGACAGCAACTGTAGGAAGAAACTGTCACCCTTGGGGCTGGGTGTACAAAGAGAAGCATTTGAAGTTATTGAATTTAGAAGCTTGGCGAGGTTCCTCCCCAAACCCCCACCCGCAGAGAGAGAGCTGAAACTCAGCCCGCTGAGCTAGGAGCATCCTTGGGCAGCCTATGGCATCTCAGGGGAAAAATGATGTGTTTGTGAGCCTTGGGAAGACTGCAAAATCTGCTATGGGGAGCATAGTCACTGCAGGGTGAGGAAGTCTTCCTGCAGCGATGCTAATCAAAAGAGGAAGCAAGTACTGGAACAGTCAACAAATAGCAAAGAGTTTCAACCAGCTTTCTCTTGGTCCCTCTCTCTTCCCTGTCCCCCCTCTGTCCTTTCGCTTGTCCCTACCTCTCCCTCCTTCTCCCTTTCTTTTCCTCCCCCCCCCTCTCTCTTTGCCTGAAGTGTGTCCCAGATAATGGATTATAGGTTGTCAGCTTACCATGAGAATTTATTTCTCTTATGATGTTATTCTAAGTTAGTTTAATTTTGTTTTTTATAGTAATCAAATTTTCAAATGTTTTCCTTTCTGTTTTTTTGAATCTAGTACTTATGTTCCTCTAGTAATATTTATGGCCTCATATTTTACAGGTAACTATTTGATCCATTTAGAAATGAGTGAAGGGTTAGTCATGTGTCCCAACAGATTCTACTTAATTATATGTTCTCTACGCATTTATTTGAAGTGCTATCTTTACCACATATTAAATTCCTACATTTTTTTTTCTAGTCAATTTTTTTTAATTGTCAGCTGGATTATATCTCTACTAGTGTTAACCCATTTTAATTATCATAGCTTTGAAATAGAGTTTATTGTCTACTCATGCCTCATTATTCTTTTAATTTTTTTTGTATTTATATTTATCTTGCATATTTATTTTTTAATAAATTTTGATATTATTTTTTAATTCCAAAAATATATCTATTGGTAGTTTTTCTACAATTGTTCTGAATTCACAGAATAATTTAAAAATTGTTATCTTTACTGATGTGGGAAACAGAGGCAGAAGAAAAATTATTACATTTCCTTACCTACTGAGAAGCCCTTGAAACAGGCAGAGTGACTCTCCTCTCCTCAACTACCCTCACTTTGAGGCTTTGCTAAGGGCAAAGGATAATCCTAGCCTGACCGACGCCCAACCTCCAACCAGGATCCTGTAAGTCTACTTTAAGGATTCCTTTAGGAAATTTTATATCTAAACCTCCAAGATAGTGTCGACAATCATTCTCAAGCATAAGACCCACTGAAATACATCTAAAGGGTCTCATGAGAAGGTTTTTATCACTGGTAATAAATAACCTTTTGCCCGAACAATAGCTAGCCCCTCAAGGTCCTAGAAACCTTGCTTCCAAAATTCCTTAGAGACTTACGCCACCCCTAGCCTCCTCCCAACTAACAAGTATATAATAGACCACTCCTCACATCTGTGGGGCAGCAACTCTTCCTGCCCACGGATCCTGTCCCCGTGATTTAATAAACCACCTGTTTGCCCCAGAGACATCTTAAGAATTCTTTCTTAGCCATCCGCTCCAGACCTCACCCCACCGAACCTCACCTAGATTCTAGAACTTCATCATTTACCATAGAGAATGAAGTGTTTCTTTTGTTTTACTTATTTTTTTACTTTATAAGTTCACCATGTTTAATAAGTATTTAAACTTTTGGGGATTCTTGTAAATGAATTTTTCCCATTATATTATTTAGCCCATCATTATTTTCATAATGAATAGCTATCCTTCAATATTAGATATTTTACCTCTTGTCATATATAATTTGTTATTTATATTTTAAGTTGACCTCCATTGCCTTGAGAAAAAAAAATGTATATTCTGCAAATAATGACAATTTGATCTATCAAACTTTTTTCCTATTAAATTATTTTTTTATATTTTGGTAAAATACACATCATATAAAATTTGCCTTCTTAACCAGTTATAAGTATACAGGTCAGTAGTGTTAAGTACCTTCACACTGTTGTACAACCAATCTCCAGAATATTTGCCATCTTGAAAAATTGAAACTCTACACCCATTAAACCACAACACCCCATTATCCCTGCCCTCTAGCCCCTGGCAAGCACCTGCCTTTCAAGCTTTCTATTGATTCTTTTCTTTTCTTAGATGTATTGACCAGTAGTAGTTTAATAATGACATCAAACAATTGAGGTTACACTCAGAATCTTTTGCTTTTGCGACTATTAATGGGATTATGTCAAATTACTAGCTAATTTAGGCAGACGAGCAATTTTTTAAAAAGGATGTCTATTAATTCACAGAATTGTTGGAAAAGACCATGGTGAACAGACTGAGAAAATAGGCAGGGACAAGAGAGAGCAGGCAAAATGGTGCCACAGAGCAAATTCAGTGAGGACATCATGACCACCTCTGCCAAAATCCCAGGTACTATATTTTATGTTGTTCCCAACCATGGCCTTGGCCCTGATCCCTGGTCACTTAATTCCACCACTGACAACATGGCCACAGTGATCTCTGGAACCTGGGAATGGTTGCTTCATCGTCACCATTGTCATGAGTGGAGGGTATCTGTGAATCCGTAGGTCCCATGCTAAATCTGAGCCAGATTTGTTTAACTGATCATGTTTAATTGCAAGGAATAAAGATGTGTGTGCATGCAGAAGTGAGTATCTCTTTTTTCTTTTGATTTTGCTCTGTATTTGGCTTCTACAATGAAAATCGATCTTTGACTGCCACTGAGACCCATAAGGTGGAGAGTATCCTTATGTATGAGGAAGGTTCAGATACTAAAAAGGTATGTTTAAAATGTCCAGTTCATTATGCTTTTTCTAGTCATTCACAGTTAAGCTGGGATCACCTCTGGACAACCTCTCCGAATTTGATCCCAAATTTTCTCTACTTGATTGAAGTTAATTACAATTGAATGGCAAGAAATTTGGAATTTTCCTAGATTTATTGAATTGGTGTATTGGGGCCAAAAAATGGCCTTTTTTGTGTGTGTGTGCTGTCCATTCTTAGGTAGGTGTTTTATATGGATTCCAGAGAAGAGATTATACTTTTATTCTGCTAATATTTTTTTTAGAATCCCTTGATAATTAGAAATTAGAAAAGGATACATACATTCTGGTAGGGCCTTTTCTCTTTCTTTCTTTCTTTTCTATTTTGTTTTGTTTTGTTTTGTTTTGTTTTGTTTCACATACTTAAAATACTTAATTAGAAAAATCTTAACACATGTACACCCAAGTATCATAAAAGGATTTTTGGGGAGGGCATCTAATTTTACTATTTAGGTATCTCCCAATTGTGCAATTTCCCCCCTTAATGATAGAATGAAATTGTGGAGAAAGCTTCCTGAGGAAGGTAGCATTAGCTAAGTCAGATAAGGCAATTAAATCTCAACCCAAATTCATAAAATAGGGAAAGGTTGGAGAATAGAAATAAAGCCTATCTTATCTGTCTGATGTTTAGATTCTTCTGATTGTTGCTATTTATCATCATGGAGGATTTAAAAATGCTTAATCAAACCCTTTTTTTCTTAAAGAAACAATTGAAAAGTGAGCTTAGCCACTGATGAACTAGGCAACACTGTTACTGAGAGTAGCAATCCCAATTCAATCTTTGCACTCTTTTTTTGCATTAGAGCAACCTGTAGAGTTTTGACCACCAATCCACTCTTGAATACACATTTCTATTCTGTGTGGATTATATAGTATTGTTGCATAAAAAGGATGTTTTTGCTTTTATAGCAATGGAATCTGATTTTTGTCTTTAACTTCCCTTTAACTTTCTTATTCTTCCTAAAGAAATTTGTGCATCCTTGAATTCCATTTATCATTACCCTCAGGTGTTAATTCTGGAACTGTACTTTTGGAGCTTAATTTCTCCTTTCTTCCATTGTAGCTTGGCTCCATGAGAGAGACACTAGAATCTCCACACTATGGCAGTAATACTCTGGGAGCCCGTAAGTGTGAAGCACACATATTACCATTCTGTATTTGCCTTCAGCAGCCTCACCAGTGTATTTGGGAAGGGCTCTGCTAATATAGATGCAGTGAAGATCTCCATCAGCACCATGCTGATTGGGTGTAAGGGAAATTGTTTTTACATACCAAGAAAAGGAACATGTGTTTTACAAACTGTTGTTTTGTCCTCATTTTCATCCTGTCCCAGGAATGGAAATCATCAGGATTGGAATCCGAATTATCACTGAGAGTTGATCTACCCATAAATGCAGGTATACCTGACCCGACCCTCCCCATTTGTCCCAGTTTCACTCAGTTTCATAGTTCCAGGTGGGTCCAAGCGTCTCTGGGGCTTTCTGTTGGCATATAGGCCATTTCAGTTCTATTTGGTTAACAACTGCTTAGTGCAAAGTCCTGGCACACCTTTCCTAAACTTCAAGATTCCTGACCACTCCCACCACAGACAATCTCCGGAATGTGAAATCCATATACTTGCTCTACTTTCTTCCAGAAAAACAAACAAAGAAACAAAAAAGCCAACTGTTTCCAATCCCCATTCACCCTCAAATTCTGGTAAACAATATTTTCTTTTATTATTATTATTATTATGTTATATCTGTCACCATACAGCACATCATTAGTTTTTGATGAAGTGTTCCACAATTTGTTGTTTGCATATAACACCCAGGGCTCATTATTTTCTATCTCATTATACTCTAGTGGTGGTGGTTTCAGGAAGGGGAAGATTCACCAGGAAGTGGGGATCAGAACTGACAAAGGTCTGAACCAGGAGTCGCCTTTAGAAAAAGATTTTGATTGAAGAAAAAGTATGTTGGGCACCTGGGTTGGTTAGGCAACTGCTTTGGGCTCAGGTCATGATCCGTGAGTCGCTGGATTGAGGCCTGCATCGGGCGCCGATCTCCACAGGGAGTCTCCTTCTTCCCCTAACCTTCTCCTTCTTGTGCTCTCCTCACTGTCTCTCTCTCAAATCAATAAAGAAAATATTATTTAAAAAAAAAAAAAAAAAGGAAAAAGTACTTTGGTTAAAAGCATGCCTATATTAGGATTCTCCAGAGAAACAACCTCTACACATAGAGGAAGGTGAGAGAGACTTGAAAGAATTAGCTCACAAAATTGCAGGAGCTTGAAGGTCCAAAATCCAAAGGGCAGGCCCACAGGCTGTAAATCCTGGCAGGAGTTTGTTAACGGTCTTGGATTCTAAGGAAATCAAGAGGTAGGATTCCTTCGTCTCCCAAAGACTTCAGTCTTTTAAACTTTCAATTAATTAAATGAAGCCTTCCAACATATTTATGAAAAATTTACTTTACTCAGGTCTATTGATTTAAATATTAGTCACACCTAAAAAAAAATAACCTTCATAACAACATCCAGACCAGGTTTGACTGAATAACTGGGCACAGTAGCCCAGCTTCGCTGATACATGAAAGTAACTGCCACAGCATGTAACAATTTATTTTGTCAAGAAAACTAACAAAATCCCCAGTTAGGAGAATAGAGCGTGAAAATGAAGGAATTTTAGGGAGTTTTGTTATCACTGAGGGTCAAGATTGGGAATATAGTCTAGAAGTATGCATACAGTGTGATCATAATTTGGATGAGGAAACAAAAATACATTAAAGGAGGTGAAAATTCCCTTATTCTAGGACCTAAAAATCTGTGTTGACCTACTTAGTCTGTAAGTTTTATGAGGGGTGGGCAATTGTTTTGTTTGGTGCTAACCAAAAACTCTGACATCAAACCCCATGTACGAAATAAAGTGGAGACTAAATATCAGTGGCATTAATCAAGAAAATAATACAAAAATAGTATCAGCTCTTATCATGAGGAAATCACTATTACATCAGGAAGTAGAACACAAAATGACAAAGTGTGTATCCTTAAAAGATGGAGAGGTTTTTAAGTCATAACTGGGCAGTAGGACTGTCAGAGGACAATATGTATGCAGCGTGTAGAGTTGGGAGAGAAATGACTAGACGCCATACAGATAACAAGACACACTGATCTAGGACCTTCCTTGAAGCCCTCGAAAAGTACCAAGCTCGTCCTCATTTCTTGGGAGGACACCATCTCAAGGGTGGTGGAAAGAGTCTGGATGCCCAGTTTTGTGGGAACAGGATTATAATTAGGATGACGGGGTTTGTAACTCTGTCTTACTTTCACACATTTTTTGCTCTTCTCTGAATTTTATTTCAAGCCTAAATTATAACCATTCCCCATCCTATATCTCAATAACAAAACAAGAAAAACCCTTTCTTTCAGCTGCACTACACTCTGAAGTTATTACCCATTTATCTTTCCCATGGACGTCGCTGCAATTCTTAATTATGTAGCTATTTTCCATCTACTTCCTAACTTTATATCTCCTCTCTCACTTTGTTCCTTAACATTTTACAAAATTAACAAATCTGCTATTTTTTCTCACGCTCTTGACCTCAACTCTTTTGTCATATTCAATAGTATTAAATTCTCTTTAATTTATCCTTCCTTGCATAATCATATCTTTAGTGGAAACATTTTTTCTTTAAATTCCAGAATCTGATTGCTCTAAAGCGTTGTACAGGTCTCTCTTCCCATTTACTTGCTTATTTGGCATTTTCCTCCAGTTTCTTTGCTGAAAATCTTATCTTCAGTTGAGAATATATACTGTTGTAGGTTAATTGTATATGCCAAGTTGAGTAGGTGATGGTACGAGTTGCTTGAAGAAACACTAGTTTAGATGTTGCTGTGAAGGTGTATTTTAGATATGAGTGACATTTATAATTGGTTGTTTTGAATAAAGTAGATTACTCTCAATCATGTAAGCAGGTCTCATCCAATCAGTTGAAGACATTAAAGATAACAACTAATGTTTCCCCGAGAGGGAGAAATATTGGTCCACAGGCCTGCAATATACATTTTGGATTTGCTGATCCCCACAACATCTGTTTTCACTGCTTTCACTAATGTCAGGCTAAGGTGTTCTTTAACAGGAGGGAATTTAATGTAGCCAATGCTATTACAGGGCGGGGTGGGGATACTGAGAATGACATCAAATGGGACTTTTTATGCCTCAGAAAAAGTTAGGAACCATAAAGCAGGATCCACAAGACAGACAGTTTTCTATAACTCTATAAACTTGAAATTCCTCCAAGTTTGTACATGTTGCTAGTGGTTTAATCCCTGTGTCTTAGTTGGGGTTGTTTAAATTAGGATCATTGAAATAACATGAATTCTTGTGTCTTTCTTGGGGGTGGCGAGGACAGAGGAAACTGAAAACATAGGTTTCACTCCATAGCTAGACTTGAAGGTAAGGAAGCAGAGAGACAGAAATAGTTGCAAGCAGGTAGAAAGTAAGCCTCGCCCCAGGGCCTTTGGAAAGGAAATTCCCCTCCAGTGGTGGTGGTGGTGATGGGAAAAGGGAACCTGGCTTGTGGCTCAGACATACGTTGGGGATGTAAGCCAAAATAATTCCTGAAGAGATGTTCCTATTGCCTGTATATAGGTATTCATAATTTTATTACAAGTTTTAGACAATGAATCAACTCCATTCATATATTATTTTTTCGGATCTTCCTAACCTGATAGAGCAGAAATTATTTCCATCGTTATATAGATCAATTACTAAACCTAATTAGATTCAGGGTTTATTTGATGCATCTGTGATATTGTGATTTATTGCAAGAATTATACATTTGATCTTTTTCCCTATCCCCAGTCCTCCTCCTGGTCCTGGTGCCGAGTTCCTAAAACCCTTGGAATTTCTTGTATTGAGAGCAATAAAGGTGTATTTTGTTATGTTTATGAGATGACTTTTGGAAAGCACCTGGAGATGGGATTGGTTACCAAGGGATAAAACCCTGTGATCAAGAGTTGAAACTTCTAGTTTTATCCCCCTGAGGTCCAGGGAGGGAGAGAGGCTGGAAGTTGTTGAATCAATCTCCAAAGGTCAATAATTTTATCAGTCATACCTATGTAATGAAGTTACCATAAAATTCCAAAAGAATTACATTCAGAATGCTTCTATATGGGTGAACCAGAGTGCTTCCATGTGTCACCTTGCTGGACTCCAAACTCCATGAGGACAGAAGGCCCTTTGTTTGGGACCTAGCCCTCTGTGTCTTTTTCAGCCAGCTGTTGGTTTTTATCCTTTGGCATCCTTTGTAATAAACTTGTAATACAGTAAGTAAACTGGTTTCCTGACTTCTGAGAGCCTCTGTAAAGAATTAATCAAACCCAAGGAAGGCGTCATGGAAACTCTGATTTACAATGGGTGGAAAGTACGGGTAACAACGTGAATTTGAAAATGGCGTCTGAACTGGAGTGCAGAGTTGTAGGCCAGAGCCCTAAACCTTTGGGATCTGATGCTGACTCCCTGGAGACAGTGTCAGAATTGAGTTTAATCATGGGACACTGAGCTGGTGTTGGAGAATTGCTTAGTGGTATGCAGGGGAAAAACCCCCATGTGTTATCATTGGAGTCAGAATCCATTAGCATCGTGCTGAGGAAGTTGCTGAGCCCCACAAAGTAACTCCAGGGCCCTCTCCTGATCACCTGTGCCCTCTTTTCCCAGGAAGAAATAAGAGACACTCACTAGAATCCAGGATGGATTGACTAAGAAGAAGTCCTGACTTTTCCACCCTTTTAAGAGAGTTGCTAAACTTATAAAACAAAGAACATGAACATGACAGCAACTATATTTCTTAATTTCAAGCTAGAATATACCTTACTTAGCCTGGAGCAGTTGATTTTATCCTGCAGTGTCTAGGAATGCTGCACTGGTGCCCAGGGGCCAAGAGGGTAATGAAGCTGGCCTCCAGGCCCTCCCTGAGCATCACCCAGGGGACTGCCACTAATACTTGGGGTTACTAAATAAGAGGAACACTGGCCTAACTCCATGATAAAAAGAGTGAACTGTTGATATACATAATGACTAAAGAAAAAGACCACCTCAAAACATTACATGTTATTTGATTTCATTGATACATTTTTGAAACGACAAAATTATAGAAATGAAAAATAGATTCGTGTTTTTCGAGAATTAAAAGAAGTGAGAATGGTGGGGAAGTAGATGTGAGTACAGAAAAATGGGACAGAATAGAAATGTCCTGTATCTTGGCTGAGGGTAATCACACTAATCTACGCATGTGATCAGCGTCTCTGGGACAAAATAACACACACACATACACAAATGAATATAACAAATATATATAAAACTGGTGGGATAGGAATAAGTCCATGGATGCCAATTTCCTGGTTGTGACATTGTACTAGTTTTGGTTGCCATTGTGTGAAACTGGGTGACAAGTAGAGATCTCTCTTATTTCTTACAGCTCCAGGTGAACCCACAATTCTATCCAAAAAAAAAAAAAAAGGCGATGACTTAAAGAAGTCATTGTCTAAAAGAAAGTAATAGTTGATATGCTTCTAGGTTCCACCCTTGGGCTTTTTTTTTTAGTGAACATTTATAGCCACATCAACTGAATGTTTAGAACACAAACTCAGCCAGTAAATAGTGCTGTGCACATGGACACCACCTCAGTTGTTCTTACCCCAAATCCTGCAAGGCAATTACCAACTTTATTCATTTTATATAGATTAGGAAAAAGAGTTCTTAGAAAGTAAGTACTTTCTCCCAAAGTCAAAATACCAGGAGGCATAGTTAATCAACCCTCATGTCAAATGTAGGTCAGTGTGATTCTGCAGTTTCTATTTAATTATTTTTCATTTAAAAAAATAGCTAATTCAGCAAACAGGATAAAAGAGAGCTGGATTACAAAAGCTTCATGAACAAATGTGTGCACACATTTATTAATTGGAAATTTCTGCTCATCAGAGATTTGGGTACACACTAATAATTCCAAAATGATCCATCCAAAGGTGTCTTCTCTTAGTAGAGAAGTAGTAAATCCATATCAGAATAGTTATTTGTTTCTGTACTATATTCTTCACTAATAAGTGTCCTGCTCTTCTATATCCATTAATCTCATTTGAACATTAGGCATTATATGTATGATGATATTTATAAGTAATTGTATACAAGGAAGAATATGTTCAGGATGATCTTGAAGGCAGGCGTTCTTTCCATTTCTTAAAGATTTTTTTTTTTTTTTTTTAATTTGACAGAGAGAGATCACAAGTAGGCAGAGAGGGAGGCAGGCAGAGAGAGAGAGAGAGAGGAGGAAGCAGGCTCCCTGCCGAGCAGAGAACCCGATGCGGGACTTGATCCCAGGACCCTGAGATCATGACCTGAGCCGAAGGCAGCGGTTTAACCCACTGAGCCACCCAGGCTCCCTCCATTTCTAAAACCCCACCCAACCTCTAGCACAGTGCCCAACACACACACATAAATCTTGGTAAATCCTTGTTATGGGAGAAAAGAGGGACGCTTAGCAGAGGTCTCCACCTGTCACCCAGTTTCACACAATGGTAACCAACAGTGTCACAACCAAGAAATTGGCATCCGTGGACTTACTCCTATCCCACCAGTTTATATGCATTCATTTGTTTATGTGTGTGTGTGTGTGTGTGTGTGTGTGTATGCGTTTATTTTGTCCCAGGCACATTGATCACATGCGTAAATTAGTGTAGCGTAGACCAGGGTTCAGAAACCTTTTTTCTATAAAGAGACAGGTAGAAAGTATTTTAGATACTGTGGACCATACTCTCTGTGTTGAAACACAGCCATAGACCATGTAGGAATAAATGGGAGTAGCTATGTCTTATAAAACTTTATTTACAAAAATAGGCAGCTAGCCTGATTTAACCCATGGTAGTAGCTTGCCAATCCCTAGTGGAAACCTAAAAGGACTAATAGGAAGTGTAATTTTTTTTAAAAAATATATATTTTTTTTCCTTTAAAATGCTTTTATTAAATAAATAAATAAATAAAATGCTTTATCACCTTTCGGAATGGGACTGTAACTGTTTTGTTCAGAAGTAAAAGGCAACATAACTAAATTAGTAAAACTTACAGAAGAGTCGTCATTTTTATCTTTTTGATGTAATTTTTTTTTTGCAAACATCAAAAATATTTTCAATAATTAAATTACCCACTGATGGTATAAGTTGTCAACACACTGTGATTTTCTTGTCACTTGGTATGTTCAACCAATGCTACCAGACTATCCATCTAAAGATGTAAAATTATGTGTGTAGCTGAATCAGGTGTATATGAGTCACATGTGATTGAAACTGGTTGAAATGCAGATTCTGATACCTGGGTGCTTCTTTGTGCTTAAGATACTGCATTTTTTTTTTTTTAAGATTTTATTCATTTATCAGAGGGAGAGAGGAGGAGAGAGCAAGCACAGGCAGACAGAATGGCAGGCAGAGGCAGAAGCAGGCTCCCTGCTGAGCAAGGAGCCCGATGTGGGACTCAATCCCAGGACGCTGGGATCATGACCTGAGCCGAAGGCAGCTGCTTAACCAACTGAGCCACCCAGGCGTCCCGAGATACTGCATTTCTAACAAGCTCTCAGGTGATATCATTATTGTTGATTCAGGAATCACATTTTGAACACCAAGGATCTGGTAATAAGAAACATAGATTCTGAGACTTTTAAAAAATTTTCCAAATTCGGGGTGTCGGGGTGGCTCAGTGGGTTAGGCCGCTGCCTTCGGCTCAGGTCATGATCTCAGGGTCCTGAGATCGAGTCCCGCATCGGGTTCTCTGCTCGGGAGGGAGCCTGCCTCTCTCTCTCTCTCTCTCTCTCTCTCTCTGCCTGCCTCTCCATCTACTTGTGATCTCTCTCTGTCAAATAAATAAATAAAATATTTTAAAAAAAAATTTCCAAATTCAAGAATGTATTGAAAAATTATCAATATAAACTGCTTGGAGTTAGGGGAAAAAAAACCCAAAACAAAAACAAACACACCCTTTTTTTAACTTTTTTTTTTTTTTTTTAAGATTTTATGTCTTTATTTGACAAACATCACAAGCAGGCAAAGAACCAGATGGAGGAGGAAGCAGGCTCCCTGCTGAGCAGAGAGGCTGATGCGGGGCTCATCCCAGGACCCAGGGATCATGACCTGAGCCAAAGGCAGAGGCTTTTAACCCACTGAGCCACCCAGGTGCCTCACTTTTTTTCCTTTTAATTTCAGGAAATTATTCATTTGTAAGTTTACTTCTAAGTTTAATCTGATTTGAAATTACTTCTCCAAGTATTGGCAAATATGTCATTAAATATTTTAAGGTAGAAATCAAGTGAATTTAGATGGGATTTTTTTTTTAATGTATTAAGCTAGTATTTTCAAAGAACCATGAGATATTTGACTTCTATCGAGCATATTCTACAATTACTTTCATAATAACCCATGTAAAGATGTGTTGAGTGTGAAGTGTAAGCTGGGCACTCACCCACATAATCTTTTATATTTATCTCAGCCCTGCATTTACAGAAGTACCAAGAGTGGCACAGAAAAGTTTACAAGGTCTTCAAGTCTTGGAGCCAAGACTGATTTCAGAGCTCGACACTGCCGTAAACACGTCTCTCACTAAATCTTATGGCTAATGTTGACAATAAAAAAGCGGCAATCGCAGATAAATATGTGGCATAAAAATCAGTGAGTTTAGATCCAACCCGACTCGTTTCTACATCTATCTTATTCATGTCAACTCTAATAAAAATGCAAGAAAACTGCCCTTTCCGACTATAAGGGGAAACCTCTGATACATTTTGGGTGCGTGTCTCATGAGGAGGGACAGAGGAAAAGAGAGAAAGGAAGAGGAAGGAGAGAGGAAGATTCTGGAGAGCAGACAGCCTTAGCTCCGGCTTACTGAGCAGAGAAAGGGTGAGCAGGCTCAGCCCCTGTGCTCCCCAGCTGGTGCTTGGTGAAGCCATTAGAGCAGGAGCCCCTGGCAGCAAGCTCTCTTGGGCCTCCAGGCCACCGTAAAACAGCAGCGCCTTTTTTCCACCAGAAGAAAAGGCCAGTGTTTGTGGCACAAGCACTTTACCACATGCTCCTTTTGGTAGAGAAAGGAGGGCAGGGGAAAAAAAAAAAAAAAAGCCAGAGTCATAGGTTTTTCCTTACTTTCTTCTAAGGAGAATATTTCCTCCACTTTGAATAAACTTTAAGAAATTCCATGTTTGAAATGATATATTTTAAAAACAATCAAAAACAAACTAGGTGAACCCGGAACCTATCTCAGTGGATAATAATGATAGCTGAACAGCGCTGGAAGTGTTTTTCATGAGGAATCATCGAGCAGACATTAAAAGAAACCATGATGAATAGAGGGAGTGACTGACTGGCTAGAACAAATATATGTATTAAAAAATACAACGCTTATGATTATTTACTTGACTCTGTGCCTGTGAATTTCTCTTATGAGTTCAGCTGGGTGGATATCAGTTTATTCTAGGATTACGTGTTTTTTCCTGGTATTTGATGTGCTCCTTATCATGGCCTACAGCCAAAGTCAGATGCATTTCATAAGGTAGAGGAGGACGGTCTTCCTGAGGCCAGAACAGACTTCAGGGGACCATGCATACCATACTCCGCTCCAGCCTAACTACCTTTGGAAAAGGCCAGAACAAAAGGCTTGAATCAAGAATCATTCAGGAACAGAAATTTCAGGGGCTGTGGTAAGTAGATAAAAATTTAATCTACTCAAAACTCTGAGTGCCCTTGTTCAAAACCTAATTATGATTTAAATCTTATGGAATACAATTTGGGCTTTCTTTGGTGATTCAACAGAGTTTCAAAACCATCTTTTTTCTTTATGAACCTGGACTGTCATTGTGCACACTATGAAACCATCTAGTCTGGGTGTTAAACAGGTAGATACATGGGTGTTTACCTCTCGGTTTTATGGCCGGTTTAAAGACTTTTTTTTTTTTAAGATTTTATTTATTTATCAGAGGGAGAGAGGGGGAGAGAGCAAGCACAGGCAGGCAGAATGGCAGGCAGAGGCAGAGGGAGAAGCAGGCTCCCTGCTGAGCAAGGAGCCCGATGTGGGACTCGATCCCAGGACGCTGGGATCATGACCTGAGCCGAAGGCAGCTGCTTAACCAACTGAGCCACCCAGGCGTCCCTAAAGACTTTTTTTTTTTTATGTACGTGCATTCTGCGTACGCAATACACATATGCACATGGACTCAAACAAATGTATGGTCACTTGTATTTGACAACCTAAATATTATATATTCAATGAGGGCTTAATATCCAAAATATATAAAGAACTTACACAACTCAACAACAACAACAAAAATTCTTTAAAAAATGGGTAGAGGGGTGCCTGGGTGGCTCAGTCAGTTAAGTGTCAGACTCTAGATTTTGACTCAGGTCATGATGTCAGGGATGTGAGATTGAGCCCCATGTCAGGCCCCACACTGGTCATGCACTCTGCTTAAGATTCTCTCTGTCCCTCTTCCCACTCACTTTCTCTCTCTCAAAATAAATAAATAAATAAATAAATAAATAAGAAGAGAGAACCTGAATAAGCATTTTGCCAAAGAAGGCATACTGACAACCAACAGACACATAAAAAGACACATAAAAAGGCAATACAGATCAAAAGAGCAATGAGATATCCCCTTATACCTTTCAGAATGGTTAAAATAAAAAGACCAGAAATAACAAATGTTGTTGAAAACATGGAGAAAAAGGAACCCTTGTGCCCTGTTGGTAGGAATGTAAGTTGATGCAGTCATTATAGAAAACAGTTGAAGTTCCTTGAAAAATTAAAAATAGAAATACTACATGACCCCAAAATTCCCTACTGAGTATTTGCCCAAAGAAAATGAAAGCCCTAATTCAAAAAGATATATGCACCCCTCTGTTTATTGTTGCTTTATTCACAATAGCCAAGATATGGAATCAATCTAAGTGCCCATCAATATATGAATGTATAAGCAAAATTAGATACATAGATAGATAGATAGATAGAATGGAATAGTACACAGTCATAAAAAAAGTGAGAAAGTGCCGTTTGTGACAATATGGATGGACCTAGAGACTATTATGCTAAAGGATAAGTTGGACAGAAAATGACAAATTCATATGATTTCATTCGTATTTGGAATCTAAAAACAAAACAAGTGAATAAACAGACAAAAAACAGAAGCATACCTGCATACACGGAGAACAAACTGATGGTTGCCGGAGAAGAGAGGGTTTGAGAGATGGACAAATGGGTGAACAGGAATGGGAGATACAGGCTTCTAGTTATAGAATGAATAAATCACAGGAATATATGGTTCAGCATAGAGCATATAGTCAATGGCTTTGCAGTAACATTGCCTAGTGAAAGATGGTAGCTACACTTGTGTTGATCATAACATAACCCACAAGATGTTGAATTGCTATGTTTTACACTTGAAACTAACATAACATTGTGTGTTCAGTGTGTTAACTCTACCTAAATTAAAAAATAAAAGACCAAATATGGCAAAGTTAAAATATGGGAATTTTTCAGACATTATAAAATATTTTTGCTTTTAGCAAGTTTACAAAACATCCTTTATACTTACCAGTACAGGTTTATCCAACTATGACTGGAAACATTTCTACCAGGTCAAATGAGCAAAGAGCAATTTTCATTGCTAGCAGTCTCTTGAGAAAGCATCTCTGATCAGAACAAGAGTTCAGCACAGTACTCACAAAGCAATTTCTGCAGGTGGCCTCCTGGTAGTGGGGTAGGCACTCCAAAGCACATAGGACTCCATTCTTCTTTGGCCATTGAAGCAGGTCTGTACAACAAAATGTCAGTTCTCAAAAAACGCACCCTGAGGGCTATGGAGATAGCACCATAGGCTCCTGACTCTGTCTGGACTGGTTTTTAAACACTAGTCTTACCATTAGATGGATGTGTTTGCTGTGCTTGGTTTTATGGGTTAAGAAGAAGATCCTCCTGGATTCTACATTGTCAGTTTGAACTAAGAGAATGCTGATATTCAAGCATCTTTAACCTAATGGTAAATTTAATTTAATCCAATATACCCATATGTGTATTTTGTTTTGTTTTTAGAGAGAAAGTGTGCACCCATGCAGTTGTGGGGAGGGGTATAGGGCTAGAGAGAGATAATCTTAAATTGGCTCTGCACTCAATGTAGGTCCCAACTCTGGGCTTGATCTCCCAACTCTGAGATCATGACCTGAGCCAAAAATCAAGAGTTGGATGCTCAACTGACTGAGCCACCCAGGCATTTCTTTACCTATACATTTTAAACTTTGTATAGAGTGCCTGAAATTTCACCGATTAAAGATTAATTTACTAATTCTTGCTCCTTTTGAAAATGCAAATATAAGATTGCCAATAACTTTTCTCATTCAGGATGAATTAATTCAGTCAGAATCCTTTTCCTTCCTGCATCTGGGTTCCACTCTACTGAGGAAATGGGGATTTTCTCTTGCTTTATACTTCTGAAGAATGAAAACCTGAGAAATGGAGATCTTCCTATGAGAGAGTGTTAAGGAATTTAAGTAGACAAAAGAGCAGATTTGGTAGAGAAAGCTCTCTCATATACTCTGAAAAGACAGAGTGTATGAGAATGTGGAATTACTAAGCCAGAGAGGTAGTAAGATTTCACAGAGCGCAGTGGGACTGCTTCACTTCCTTTGGAGCTTTTTGGGGATGAGAGCATAGACTCTGGAATCAGACTGCCAGGGAGGAAACACCAGTTCTGCAATTTACTAATTGTCAGAACTTGAACAATGTCCCCAAATGCTCTATCTCAGTTTCCTCTGTAAAATGCAGTCATCATGAGGGACTCTGAATTATTATAGTTAAAATATCTAGAAGAGAAAGTGGCATGAAAAATGTGCTATACCAATATAACTGTCATCATTTCTCTCATCTCCATGCAATAATTCAACTGAAGTGCTGTTACTCAGAACAGTATAAAATCCCTGATTCACATGTAATATTAAGATCCTTGTAAAAGTAGAAGTAGGGGCGCCTGGGTGGCTCAGTAGGTTAAGCCGCTACCTTCGGCTCAGGTCATGATCTCAGGCTCCTGGAATCAAGTCCCGCATCAGGCTCTCTGCTCAGCAGGGAGCCTGCTTCCCTCTCTCTCTCTCTCTGCCTGCCTTTCCATCTACTTGTGATTTCTCTCTGTCAAATAAATAAATAAAATCTTTAAAAAAAAATAAATAAAAAACAAAAGTAGAAGTAAATACCGGAAAAATTAAGATGAACCTTCTGTGGAGAAACTGACCTTATTCCACCAAGGAGGTATGTTACTGATATTTCAAACTATCTTAAAGTACAGATACCGATCTCTCAAGTATGTCACTCAAAGTATGTCATTCCCAGAGGAACCAGGCAATTTGAAAATTCTTAGCCAAAATTCTCTATCAGACAAACACAGAGATTTCTTAGGGATTCAGCTCCAGTTATGGCCTCTGAGTAGAACAGGTGACAATTATTTTCCTAGCACTTTTTGAGTAGAAATGTTTTTTGCATCTATTAGGCAGGTTATACGTTTTCCACCAGTGTTTTCCACCCCCAAGGGACAGCTGTTGTGCTGCCACACCTCCTTTATAATATGGAACCCCCAAATTCACCATTTAGTAATTACTCATTTAAACCACAGAAGGCCAAATTATAGTTCAACTCATTATCTCCTTCTTTGACCCAACGTGCAAAAAAAAATATATTTCTCATGAAAAACAAAGCATGCACGTGCGCACACACGTGCGCGCACACACACACATACACACACCACCTTTCCCATACCCTTGACTCCTATTTTACCTCCATTCTGTTCTGCCAGTGGATCAGTCTCTTCTCTGACCCAGCTCTCCAAATACCAAACCTTAGAGTATTGTCTAGTACAGGACTTGGCCCAAGAGTCCCATTATATGTTTAGTGATTTACTCATTAGTGTCTATCCTTGGATAATAAAAGGGACCCATCTCATTCTCCCCTGCTTTTATTAGAGCAGCGATGCCATTCTCTCCTTTTCTAGGTGTCAGTTCACTCAGCATTGTGAATTCACTGAAACGTCTAAGAAAATCTAGTACTCTAACTCAACTATCAGTGTGTACCTGCCCTTAGTGAAACATACACCCCATTGTCATCATTTCAAGTAGATTCTGTTTAAAGGGTGTAACAGACCACTGGGCTCTTAGGACCACTATGAATCCTCTGTACACTGACACATTAGATTGCAGAGGGAAGAAAATCACATGAGTTTCATCTCACGTGGCGCAAACCCAGCCAAGTTCTAGGCCACAGGAAAACAAAACTAGACCTTAATCTCGGCTTGATGGATATCTTTTTTTTTAATGAACACCTGGAACAAATCCATCTTTGAGAGCTGTCTGATAGAACTTACCAAACAAATCAACTAAGTGAATCATGAAGAGAAAAAAATATGGCACTACTATTCAATTGTCAAAATAACTCTACAGTCTAATGCCATGTTTCAAAGCCCTGTTGTTTGTGTTTTTATGAGTTTGGTTTCTAAGCTCTTTTAAAGTACACATTCTAGGGCTTTGTAAACAGTCACATTTTCAGAAAGTGTAATCGTTTTTACTTTCTTGCTATATATCCAAACACATAAAATTATTATTTATTTCTGTGGTAAGAACACCTTAATGTTTAACCAAGGGGCTCTTAAAAGTATAACCAATGAAAAAACCTGGATTTGTTTTAATAAATTGATTTTTACTCAACCTACTTTTTCTTGAGTCTTTGGCATGACAACATTCCTTTAGAATTACTTAGCCCAGCTGTGTGGTGGGTGAACCAAAGGACACTGTTACCTAATAGGAAAAATCCACCGTACATACACTAAGGTGTTAGCCCTCTCAACATTCCTAATTCAGGAAAATAAAGCAAATGAAAAGAACTTGTTCAAAGGGAGAAAAGTTGACTTACACTTCTGTCTCCGAGCTGCTTTCAAAAGGCCTCCAGGGGAGGCATCAGGGTTCTAGAAATACTTTCGGATAAGGCGTCGGGGGAGCTCTGGGTTCTGATCCTGCTTGTTCAGCTTTAGCCAGGCTACTTGACCTTAATGGACCCCAGATTCCCATCTATAAAATGAGGAGTGTAATATTTGTCTTTCCCACTTTACAAAGTTATTGTGGGGATAAAATAGAAAAACAGATGTGAAGCTTCCCCAGAGAAATATATAAAATACTACAGATATTAATACTGATTCTCCTTGGCCCTTAGGTCAAAAATTCTTCAGACCACATCTTACCATCCTTAAAAGGAACAGGTTTTTTTCTATGAAGGTTAGAAACCTGAAGTTAATGATTCATTCTTGGTATTACACATTAGATGTAACTCAAGGTCTAAGATAATAGAAAAACAAAACAAAACATCAGTTATTTTTTCCTGAAATTTCAAAGGAAATGTACTTTCTCTTCTCTCTTTTTCAAGCCTACTCCTTGTTTTGAAAATTTGTACATTTGTATACCCTGGAGTGTTTTATTGCACATATGCAACCCCACACCCACCTGCACACATCTCCTACCATTCCCATATGATCTCTCGAATAACCATTCTTTCCTCCACTTTAATTTTTCTTTCACAGTTTCTCTACGCTCTACTATCCATCATAATTCTTTTTTTTTTTTAAGATTTTATTTATTTATTTGACAGACAGAGATCACAAGTAGGCAGAGAGGCAGGCAGAGAGAAAGAGGAGGAAGCAGGCCCCCTGCAGAACAGATCGCCTGATGTGGGGCTCTATCCCAGGACCTTGGAATCCTGACCTGAGCCCGAAGGCAAAGGCTTTAACCCACTGAGCCACCCAGGTGCCCCCTATCCATTATAATTCTTAACCACAAACTCTTTGATACCACAGGGCTAATATATTTAGATAGTTGCTTCTGTTTTTTCCTTCACATCACAAGAAAGAAAGGGCCCCTGAAATTCGCCTCCATGAATTGCTGTATAAGTCGTGTAGATGGTCACAATTTTATATTGGAAAAAAAATACACTCCAGTGGTTGAATGGGTCTGATTATCTAAACATTGTCATTTAATTTTAAATATTCCTAGTGAACATTATGTAATTTGTCTGAGACATCCTGACCTGACATTTGCACAAAGTTTCAGAAAAAAATTAAATCAAACAACTAACAGCTAAGACAGTGATCAGGAGCCTAGTTAGCATTTAAAGGTCATCATGGAGACTTGTATGGGAAATAGTATAATCTCAGAAAGGAAAAGGGGGTCATGTACTTTTCTTTGGCTGGTCTCTATGACACACACACACAAATATGTGTGTGTGCAATATATAATAATATATATTTAATATATAATAATATATATTATGCACACACATATCACATGGCATATGTACATACCATTTCAGAATCTTCTTTAGCTTTTCTTGCTAGAATAGAAATGATGTCAAGACTTCAACTTACCCTAATGTATATAAAAATATTTCTTTTTCTAAATTTAGAAATTCCATAATGGTCTTGGAATTCATATGATGTCACTGTCCTAAAAATATATTACAAATTTCCAATAACTTCCAAAGTACACATTTCAGAAAAGTAGTCTTGAAAAATTACTTATATTTTATACACACACACACTTTTTTGGTGATTTTAATAAAAAATTTTCATAAAATATATTTGAATAGTGACTACACAATTGGAATTCATACTGACATGGAAAAATGTTATGTCTACATAAGTACTTTCTCAATTTATTCTGTTTGATTCTTATGGTACATTGAAGCTTTTAATTTATATTTAAATGTTTTACTACATAATTAATTGCTCTTATAATAAAATTTTTATTGCTCTGACTACCATACCGTCTATGAAATATGATGTTGTACAAGTTGTATAAATTCTCTGTGCTTCCTCTTTTTTTTTTTAAGATTTTATTTATCTATTTATTTGACAGACAGAGATGACAAGTAGTCAGAGAGGCAGCCAGAGACTGGGCAGGGAGCCTGACGCAGGACTTGATCCCAGGACCCTGAGATCACGACCAGAGCTGAGGGCAGAGGCCCCAACCCACTAAGCCACCCAGGTGCCCCTCTGTGCTTCCTTTTTTGTTGATTTTTTGTTACTTTGTCATAATTTGGGGCATGGGTAAGAGTACCTAACTCATACTGTAGGTATAAGACGTCATGAGATACCACATATTAGATGCTTAGAAAAATTTCAGTCACAAAATCAGTTCTCAATAAATGTTGGCTGACATTATCTATTTTACTCTCCATCTGACCTAGTAAAATGCACATAGCAAACTTTTCATAAATAGTTCATGAACAACTCAGTAAGTTGTCAAATCTATGACATGGCTGTTGTATAAATAAACTACTTACTTGCATACATACATGTATAGATATGTATGTTTGTGTATGTGTGTGTGTGGGGGGGGTGGTGTGGGTGTATGCATGTGTGTGTGTTTACAATGTCATAGGAAAAGTTTTAGATAAGGCCACTAATAAAAACATAATGAACGAAGACAGAAAGAGACATCTGAGTGTCACAACTCAGCTAACATGCATAGTCTAACACTGTATTTTCCTAGCATTTCTCATATTATTCAAAATATCCATGTTTATATATATATTTCTTCTTTTAAAGATTTTATTTATTTATTTGAAAGAGAGAGAGACAACAAGCAGGAGGAGGAGCAGAGGAGAGATAAAAAGGGAGAAGAAGGGTCCCTGCTGAGCAAGGAGATGAGGGACTCGATCCCAGAACTCTGGGATCAAGACCTGAGCTGAAGGCAGCCACTTAACTGACCGAATCTCCCCAGATGTCCCATCCTTATATATTTTTGAATACCCTGTTTTTTCTCTTTTGGGAAGGTATAGGTGAGTATGCCGGCCATTTTCTGTCAGAGTATTGAGTCCCATTCTCACCTTTTTTTGTGTTCTTCTCAGTATCACAGGAGTGAGAAGCTTGCAAACTGTATTTCCGAAGCTCCTTTACAAAATGGGAGTTAGCTGGACTTGGCTGGTAGAGATGCTTGTAATAAATGGGCAGTAGGAGGAAGGGCGACATGATTATGCTTCCAGCTCTGGCAGGTGCAGCAGCTGGGAATGCAGGTGCCGACATCAGCCACAGTCTGAGCAGGGGCAGCAAGGGCGGTGCCACGAAAGAGCTTCAGCGGCCGTGCCATTGGCTCAGTGCCCAGGGCAGGTTGGTGCCCTCCATCCACAGATGGCAGTAACTTCCTAATCTCTGAGTGAAACTCCTTCCACCATTTGCTCCTCCAGACTTTCCAACACCTTTCTAACCAATTCACTGCACAAAATGTCTGCTTGAAAGCTCCGGGATGGTATCAGTCTAATTAGACAGTGATTTCCTAATTATACAACCATTTTAGGAAAAGAGTAGAACTTTGCTCTTAGCTGTGTTTATTTGGAAGAAAAAAGAAAGGGTTAAAAAGCTTTTGAGTATGAATGGAATTTTTAACCATAGTGGAAAACTAGTCAATTTTAAGTTTTAAAAGGAAATCATTTTTATTTTAGATAGATTTTATTTGATATTAAGATGATATTAAGATGAACATTAAATATATTTGTTACTTTTATCAACTGAATATGGTAGAGTATGCTCGATATTTGTTTCTTTTAAGAAATATATTTATACAATATATATTTGTATGCGTATATATTTGTGTACATATACATATATACATATTTCTATATGTATATATGTATGTGTGTGTGTGTGTCTATATATATATATTTTTTAACTTACTTTAAATGTTAAATCCATTTATCTCACTGGTCGTCTCTAAAAATAAGCACCCATTTCTCCCTCCTCCAAGGCCCACACCAACTTATTTTTTCCTCTTTTCTCTGTTCTCTGATTTACACACTCCTTTAATCAACATATTCAGTTCACTCCTCACCTGAAAATATACTTCACAAACCCACTTCAAGTAAAAATTCCAATGCTTTTATCTTCTCCAGTTTCTGCCAAAATGAAAAAAAAGAGAACCCTAGGTTTCTAATCTTCTAGTACCATATCCTATTCCCGAGTATGTCTCAATCCCCTCCACAATGTTTCTGAAGTGACAGGCTGCAGACTTCCTGCATAAACCCAATACACTACCGCATCAGGATTTCTGAGCAGACTCTCATAGTCTGCATTAATAAAGCCTCAAAGTGATTTCTTGTGATGATGACTACACTTCAAGAAACTTTAAATGTGGATTCTGATCCACCCATCTGAATGGCAACTGCACCCCACTCATCAAATTCTCTAGGAGATTCTTAAATTTCAACCTGTCTGATTTATAGCATTTCACCCCAGCTCCCACTCCCTCCCCCACTAGAATTTTGAACAATGCCATTTTATCTCAAAAGCTTTTGGTCATAATTGCTTAAAATTCTGCCTTTCTCTATTTATACCTGCACAAATTCTCTTAATGAAATCCTTTTATGCTACTACTTCCACTATAATCCCATAGAGGTGATGCTATATTCTCTGTGTGTATGTCCAGTTGTATACGTAGTTTTAAATGCAGATTTCACATTTCTAATCTCTTGCTAGATTTCCTTACTAAAGAGCAACAAGTTATTCATTCAGCCAATATTAGAGGAATATAAAACCACATATCAAGCACAGTGCTTGCTTCTGGAAAATCAATCCAAGAAGCACTCAGGCAAACATATCTATTGCCCCCTTTTTCACTAGAAAGTTACACTTCTTTTATCTCATTTACCTTTTCAATTTGAATTTTTCTTCTCTCAACTAAACCTTTCTCAATTCATGTATCCACCGTCTCCCTAGCTAGTTTCCACTTGAAAACTAAGAATTCAACGGAGAGGGAGTACATGTGTAACAACAGTTTTCATTAAAAAGGCCCTAATTTGCAATGTTCATCATTTCCGTGTTGGAATTCTTCATGCCGTGGTTAAGTAAATATTTGATGTCACTGAACAGGAAATTGGGGACAGATGTGCAATATCTGCTCTTGGGAGCCAATGCAAATGGTGCCCAGGATACCAGTGGAATCACCTCTTTATCTTCCATATTTATATCACATGTTCACTCAATCACCAAATTCCAAAAATTCTCCCTTTGCATGGTGTCTAAAACTACTCTCCATTTCTCTCATCATGGCTCTCACCTAAACCTCAGGTGTGTTTACCAAATTACATGGTACTGCTTTAAGCTCTCTACCCACAGCTGCCTGACTCTGCTCCTATCTGCCCTCCTCAGGGCATGATGTTTATGTTCTCCAAGGAAGATGTGATCACATCATTCCATGTTTCAAAATGTTTAATCACTTTCATTGGTCAACAAAATCAGTTCTCTCTAAGGCAGCTCTAAGAGTGAAAATGCTGGATATAGTAATGATATGAAACAATAGATTGTGTTCAGGAATGAAAACAAGGTTGTTTTAATGGTTTTTAGATATTTTTTGAACTTTTCATATCTTGTGATGCTTCCTTTTTGCTCTTAGAAATGTTTATAGTGTCAAGAAAGTATGCCTGGTTCTTTGTATCCTTCCAATTTCTCATAGCTCTCTCACACTTCTTATTCTTACTGTTAACACAGACAGGTCCAAAATAATCACAGTACCTTCTAACCTGCCTTTAGCAACCTCTTATCTCCACTTCATTCTCCATGCTATGGCCAGAGACATTGTAGATAATGACCTGTTTTGAGCATCTAGTACCTTTGCCATTGAATGAGCCACACTACTGCATAGGTCTCCTTCTTATCCATTTCATGAGAAGAATAAGACTTAGGAAGTAATTTGTGCCAGGTTGTAGGAGTATTAAGTGGAAGACCATCTCAGGGTTCTCTCTCAGAACAGCTTCAGTAACAACCCACACTAAGTACACTCTCTACAAGTCTCCAAACTTTCTTCAACCTGAATCCTCACCACTCCCCTTCACATACTTTCCATACGATGTAAATAGCTCGCTAGTCTGCATGCAGCTGCCATTATATCTCTATTCATGTAAGTCAGCAGCTCTAATGCCCTTCTTGTGTTCACCTGGAGGAATTTCTTCATATTTAAATAAACACAGATCTGCTTTCTTCATGAAGAGCCCTTGATTCCTTCAGAAAGAGCTTCTCGCTTTTTTTTCTAAACTCTCATGGATCTATTTTGACATCTTCCATGAAGACTTCCATAGTTTAACTTTTATTTTAAGTTTGTAATAGGCTATCTCTCAATACAATATCAAGGTTGTGAGACGAAAGAATAGATCTTCATGGAGGGTGCATTAGTTTTCTTTGCTGTATAACAGATTACCACAAATATAGCAGCTTAAAACAATTCCCACTTACTGTCGTACAGTTTCAGTGGATCAGGAATCGAAGCATAGCTTAGTTGGTCCTCTTCTAAGGGACTCAAAGAATGCACTCAAGGTATCGGCTGGGGTTGGCATCTTATCTGAGGTGGTGGGTACTCTTTAAATTTCACATAGTCAGTGAAAGAATGTATTTCTTATGATTATAGGACTAAAAACTCTCAGCTCCATTTCCTACCATATGCTCTTATCCTCAATGACTTTTTGCTTCTTCAAGGATAACAGGAGAGAAAATTTCTGACTTCTTTGTTCCTAGTATCCATGTCTTCTTTTAATAAGCTCAACTGATTACATCTGGCCCACTTATAGTAGTCACCTTTTTGATCAATATACTGTCAACTGACTAGGGACCTTAACTGCAACTACAAAATCTCTTCACCGTTGCGATATAATGTAACATAATCACAATAATTATATCCCACAATCTTTGTCATAGTCTAATGATTAGAAAACAAATTATAAGCCTGACCCATATTCAATAAGGGGGGATTATACAAAGGTGTGGGCCACCAGCGCTTATTTTAGTTTTGTATCTACTGCAAAAGCCTACTTAGTCTAATGCTTCACTAATAAAAGTTTTGAATTATTGAATAATAATTGTGAAATTGACAAAGTAAATTGGTATTTTTTGTAATAAGTTATAACTTATACATATAAAACACATTTTATATATGACAAATAGAAGCTTTTAGTGGTTGAACATATAAAAAAAAAAAAAGCAAGTAACACAATCTTTGTATGCTTAAATGGATTCTGTCACTCAAGTGTCACTTTTTTAAATGAATAGAGAATTATAGCAAAACCAAAAGGATTTTAACCAAAGCTAATGCTTAATAAAAACTCTATTCTAAGTACAATGTGGAATCACTCTATTTCATCTTCCAGCCTGCATTGCACAGGTGGGAGCAGTAAAACTGACCTCACCCTGCCCTTTTTTGGTGTGTTGGGGAAGCTACCATCTCTAAGGAATACTACTGCTAGTCATTTAGTTGTTATAATTTTTTCTCCATGTGAACATGATTCCATAAAGACTTCTAATTTTATTTTGTAAGGAAAAGCACTTGATTTGTGAAAAGTTGACATGTTTTTGAATAGTAAGTCTATTAGTCACAACCACACTGAGCCAAAGGAGCAACGAACAGAATAATTAGGTGCCTGTACAGGTGAAATAGTGAAATTAAAACATCATAAAATGTTTGAAATGAATTATACTTCTGCTCACATTCTTTAAGGGACCCAAATTTGTCCACCTAATCCTTTTGGTTATCATTCCAGTTGATCAAGTCCTACAAGTCGGTGTAAGTTATGACTATAAAACATAGACCACTTCAGAACTTCTATTGGTATGAATTCTGGGTTAGCAGCCTATTCTTAACCAGAATTAAAGCCTTAAGTGGCTGAAAGTGACCAGAAGGGGCTTTATTGTGGTCTAACGGCATCCAAGTAAAGGAAACATATTAAATTTACAAAAATAAAACTGACTCTTATATTTGTGAATAATGGAATCCATTTCTACAGAAACAAGATAGGCCAAATTATATAGAAGTTATAGCATTTAAAAAGATCCTCAGTCTACCTCTGTTCTGAGGAATTAAAGGCATTGCTTTCAGGTATTGAGCTGAAAGTCCAATAACTGCATACCAGTCTTGTAGATCTTAAGGACACTTGAGCTCTGAGTCATGTTGAATCTATTTATGAGACTTTCAGATCAGTCTGATGAGTGGTGTTCAGTTGAATTGTATGGTTAAACTGATTGAATCTCCATCTTCAGAAACCTGTCATAGAGATGTTTGAGACTTGATTGACCTCTGAAAATTGAGTCTAGTGACAGTTCCTAGACCTCAAGCATTTACAGAAAATATTAACTAACCATTGCCATACACTTGTAAACTTGTATAAAATATTATCTCATCATTCTTTCTGAGTGAAATATGAAGATACACTAGAAGAAATTTTACCATTTTATTTACCTCCCAAAAAACTCCAGGTAGTTTCTTTCATGAAGATTACATTTCAGATGAAATTACAGATACCTTGAGAGGAGTGAAAATTCTCTATAACTCTACCTATAGAACTTTCATTTCCTAAGCAGTGGTAGTCATTTGTGCTGTATCCTAATACACCCATTTGCCTTCTTGGCACAAGGCTTTACTGTGGCTGGAAGAGGACATGTGACTATATGACTATGTCTTCACAGTGAGCCTGGAGCACACATGATACAGGTCATTTCCAGAGTGAAAGGAGTCTTGGAGTTCTCTTTCAATCAGGCTTGGCTGCTAGCAGTTGGTAATAGACAAATGTGGACACTAAAGCACTGAGATGAGTATAGCCACCCTTCTTCCAGCATGCAATGAACATCAGCTTACACAGGAAATAGTCTGGTGTTTTAAACCACCCAAGATATTGAAGATACTTATTTTTGCAGTATGAGGCAAATCAATTTGGCTGATACAATTATTTATAGCAGAAACTTAAAAGATTATTGTTAATAATTCTGATAATGGTGATAGCTTGGAAAAATACAGACATGAAATATATTACATGTCTTATATATGCATGAGTCATAATAAAAAGCACCTAAGTTTTCTTCCAAGTATAAATATGTCTGTAAATGTTGGTCTGATGTTCTGTCTTAGCATAATCCACTGAAGCTACAAATCCATTAAATTAATTGGCAATTTAGGCTCCTTTTAAATTTTTCTTTAAAGGAAAAATTTTAATTTTTCATTAAAAGAAGTGGGTGAACATATTGATTTTTAGCACAGATTTAAAAGGGACATAATATTTATGTAAACACATTAAAGTATATCACATATTAACAGACACTGAATATTCATTTATATTAAGATTTTTAGAATAGAATTAAATATACCAATTCTCATGAAGCTATTGCATTCAATGGAGTGCTATTATAGATTCTAAGTCAATTGTATAAACAAAAGATAAGTAGATAGTAGATAGATAATGTATAGATAAAAGATAATGTATGGATAAAAGATAAAATGAAACTATTGAATAAACCAAGAAAGATGTTTCAGTAAGTCATATTACCTGAACCATTTTTTGAAATAAACTTTCTGGCTGTCTTCAATGTCAGATTTCCTTCTCTTGAGTCATTGAAATTAGGTCTTCTTGAAACTATAAAACTAAAATCCACCTCATGACTGGTATTCTTACAGAATAATATTGAAAATGTTATTTATGTCGAACATTTTGCTATTTTTACTTAAATGCATCAGATAGTTTTATGTATGTATTTTTTTCTCTAATGTCCCTGACTTTATTGATAAAGTATTCTGAATGTATTTGAAAAGCATATGGATGTCTATGAAAACAATAAACTTGCCTTTCATACTGAAAGTATTGACCACTTGCTTAATAGACTTAAGGAATTCAAGAGGGGTATATTTTTTTCAGACCATGTGAAGTTTAATACCTGGGATATTAAAAATCAGAATTATACCACTTAAGTACTACCAGTCAATAGAACAGAATACAATAATAATATAGTATAAGTAATTTGAATACTTTATATTTATTTCTAGAATATTTTAATCTTGTAAGAAATCAACAACTAAAATTTATTTTGTGATCCCATACCTCTTTATATATTATAGCACATGTCACAATGTATTTATATTTCATTATCTGAGTATTTATTGGTCTTTGAGTATTTAGCTTTGCATCTAGAACATAGCAGCAATCACAACCTTTGACTTTGTTTCTGCCCTGGAACCCCAGGCAGCATGGGGATGGTCTAGCTATGCCTGGCCCAGCCACCCTATTGTAAGGAAACCCTATCAGAAATTCAACTGGCTTCCAAACTGAAAAAAAAAAAACAAAAACAAACTAGGAACTATCCCATGCTATTCAATGCTATTTTAATTTTTTAATCCCTAAATCAAGTACTGTTTTACAACACTTTTTACTTATAAGCATTCAACGAAATTTATATAAAGAAAGATAAACCCTGATGTATCTTTTCTAGAATCTTATGACTAAAGTGTCTAACCTTTCAGAAGGGCATACCATCTAGAAACTACCTTGCATTGAGGAAATGGGAGAAGCTATAATGGTCAGCAATGCATGGTTTCTGCTCAATTAATACTTAAGATCTAGCAAAGAAGCAAAATTTTAATAATAAATCTATGAGCTAATATTATAAGCACTTTAATACAATAGTATAGTTAAAAGTTTGAAATGCAAAGAAAAAAGCAGTTAATAATGCTCAGGTTCTAAGAGAACTTTATGGAACAAAGAGTTTTGCATTGAGGTTCATTTTTTTTTTTTAAGATTTTATTTATTTGTCAGAGAGAGAGAGAGCATACACACAACCAGGGGGTACAGCAGAAAGGGGGAGAAACAGGCTGCCCAATGACCAAGGAGCCTAACACAGGACTCAATCCCAGGACTCTGGGATCATGACTTGAGCCGAAGGCAGATGCTTAACCAATTGAGTTACCCAGGTGTCCCTGTACTGAGCTCTAAAGAATTATGTGGGAAAGTTCAAAAGAGAATATTTACTTTAGATATAGAGAAGAACATACACAAAGATATAGAGGTAAGGGCATGGCAAGTCCCACCATTCTCATTATTAACCTCATTGCTCTGTAGTTTGGTTGTGTTTGTAGGTGTTGAAAAGGAACAAACATAGAGCACTGAGCAATGAGGCTTCAGCACTGGTGTGAAATGGAATTGTGAAGGGCCTTATGTTTCATGTTGTGAAAGCATAATTTTTAATCCTACAGGCAGTTCTGTGTTTTAGGAAGATTATCCTTGTGGGAGTAAAGAAGTCGCGGAATGTGGAGATCTTAGACGCACAAAACGCTAACTAGAAAACTGCTAAGTGTTTAACTTGGGTTAGAAAGGAGAATCAAAACTAAGGTCAAGAAAGCAGGAACTAATTGAATGTGTGGTTTTTGTCCTCAAGGATTGGATCAAGGAAAAGAATCAAGAGGAATCATCTAAGTGATTCAAAGGAAAGTTTGGGCAACTGACTATACCATGAGAGGAAAAAGACATTTTTGACCAGGAAAGCCTATAACTTTTCCAAATAAAGTTAGATTGTGGGAATTCTGTAGAGGATCAGAATAATAATTAGTGAAGAATACTGACCTGAATAATCTAACAACTGCGATGGTCCCATGAAATTTTTAAGAGTCTCAAAGGATGTGAAGACATTTTCTAATTGACAGTTGTACTCCTAAAGGTCATTCAAAAATCGAAGTCACTAAATGGATGAAGAACTAACCACCCTTCCCCAAGGACACATTCTTAAGTTTTCTATGCCCCTCATTATTTTGGCATTTTCTGTAAATTCTAAGATGCTTTGCCAAAGATACTGACTATTCCATTGCCAATTGTATACAAACTAAATGTATAATCTCTAATAATTAAGTCCTCGTAGAGTTTAATGGATATGGTGTGGTATTTAACACAGTGAGAAACCTGAAAATAAAATGAAAAGAAAAAAACAAAAAAAAAAAGCTTGGAGGGTAACTTTTGGAACACCTTTAAGTACTTAACCTGAAATTGAATGGAACTCTGATAAAATGAACAGCTGCATTGGCCATGAAGTTTGACCTCTGGGTGCTAAGACCAAAAATTTTCCCTCAACTTGGATGACCTACATCATCTACTCATGCAGACAATATTAGAATATTAACAAACATCATTTTTTCTTTTCTAAATTAAGAAAACATTTTTATAAAATTATATTACTAAGACATGCAATATATTTTTCAAAATCTACTGAGGGAAAAAAGTGAAAATAATTTAAAAAGGGTCTGAAGGATGATTAGTAGTGATAGATAATAGTTATGTAAGATATCCTATTTGTGAATCCAAAATAATAAAAGTAGAAAATATTTATTAAGCACTTACTGTACATTGTTTATTATATCATTCACTTGGGCCACAGAACTTAAACAAAACTGTGAGGTCAGTATTTAAATGAGTGGCTTCATCACTTCACATTTTGACATTATCTAACATGGAATATATGCAGTTTCTGCAGATATTCCCACTTCACATGAATTTGTCTTAAAAATCCTATCTCATTCAAAGGCTACATTTTTTACTTGAATGTTTAAAAATATTGTTTTCATTTGAAAGAATTTCTGTTAAATTAATAAATGGCATAATATATTCAAGTTCAATCCATAATTTTATGGATTTTAAACATATTCTTATTATTTGTAGTTATTCTATTAGGACTAATGTATATTACTTTATGGAGAAAAGCATTTTTGCACACTCATCCACAAGTGATTGATTTGGTTATTTATTAGCAATTTTTAATTTAGTGAAAATAAAGCCTAACTCAAAGTATAGCTTTTTTTTTTTTTTTCTCAAAGTATAACTTTTAAAAGTATGAAAACAGTTCAACCTTATATACCCAGGTCAATCCTATATCAATATAATATTTGATCTATAAGTTTTGGAGATCATTCAAAAGCAAACTTCCTCTAATGAAGTAACTTTGATGAAATTCTAAAATATTCTTTTAAGGCTGTATATTACATATTCCTTTTTTTAAACAATTACTGAAATTTTGGGTTAAAATTTTATCATTTCGGTATGAATGAAGGGATAGTTTTCACATAAGAACATGGAATATCTTTTGCTTATGAAAGTATTTTAGAGTAAATTCAAAGTTAAAGAGCTATATTTTAATAACAGTGAAATATGAATTAATGAGAATAACATTATGTTCTAGTGTTTAAATTCAGACTGTGCTTATGTACTTTATTTATACTGAGTCAGTAGTTTCAAATAATTTTTACAGAAAATTTTTATAGAAAAATTTTTACAGAAAAAAGCACATTTGATTACATGCAATTTTTCATACAATAGGTACTATTAATGTTTATCTATAGCTGAGTTCACAGAATTTAATCTATCTAGTGAGAGCTAATCTTATAAATAAAAAAATAAAATATAAAAAAATTAATCCTGGGGCACCTGGGTGGCTTAGTGGGTTAAGCCTCTGCCTTTGGCTCAGGTCATGATCTTGGGGTCCTGGGATCAAGCCCCGCATTGGGCTCTCCGCTCAGCAGGGAACCTGCTTCCCCCTCTCTCTGCCTACTTGTGATCTCTCTCTCAGATAAATAAATAAAATCTTTAAAAAAAATAATCCTTTTATTTATAAAACATTTCATGAGTGACTATTATGTGTTAAGATTTTACTAACCAATATAGCAGATATTAAGCTTGAAAAAATAAATAAGCTTGAATAAAATATTATTTCTACTCCAAAGACATTTATAAATTTACAAATTTATGAGACACGGGAAAAGAATTTTATGGCAGTGAATTCATAGTAGTACATTATATGGTGACAGCAATTGTCATAGCAGATACCTGTGAAAGCCACAAGAAAATTAGTGGTTTGGTAATAAGGAACTTCCACTTATCAAGCAGAGTGATTAATGGTTCTACTACTGTAAGAAAAAGTTATGAGATAATATGAAGCTATATAATTGTCTTAACTTGGCCTCTTTAGAAGCTTCAGAAAGAACAAGACACAAGTATTCCAGTTAGCATTCTTAGAAGAAAAAGTAAAGGAATGGGAAGAGTAAACAAGGAAGGAAAGCTAATGAAGGATGAGTAATTGAGCTGGTTACCATTGTTGGCAGATGGGATCAATTGTGCCATTAACCCTTTGAGGGACTCCGTAGAACATACCTCAGAACTGTTCTCCTAAAGAATGGGCTTTTATTTCCTGATTTTTGGTTTTACATTTGTTGAGTTTTGTTCCCAGAGGTTCTAACTTCCTAGCATTTCCTGGCTTTGCCTATTTGCAAACTCAGCAGACTTTTTGAGCTTCCAAAAAAAGTCGCATTACACTCACTGGAAGGTCATTAGAATTTGAATTGCAAATAAAGAGCATGTTTTTGCTGAAACTGGTGGACCAAGGGAGTGTGACCCTGGTTACCAGGCAAGATCTGTTTCTATAATTCAGTTTAATGATTGCATTGATATGGTCATTAAAATTCATTTCAAGTATTACATTATGAAATAATGTTCTTAAAAGTTGCTTGAAAGTTAAACCAAGTTTTTAGGATTATATATCTTAAGTTTTATTTTCATCCTACGTGACCCATATTATATAGTGAAGTAAAAACTCGATTAATAAAGGAATATTATTCCAATGACCAATACATTTTTCAAACAAAAGTCATAACATATATAGTCTAGTGTCCTAGAGTGCATTTTAGAGTATGAAATAAAGAAAAAAGAAGGAAACATAATGGCAAAAAATATATTATTACATACACATTAAAAATTTTTAAACACACTAAAATATGTCCTCCAAGAGTTGACAGAAAAATTATAAAATATAAAGGAGGGGGTCTTCCATTATCATTTTGGAAAATGGAAAGGGGGCAAAGAAATATTGGTTCTCCCTGTGTTGAGGTCAGCGTGAGGAGGATTTCAAGTATAAAGCAAACTCAAAACAGAAATTTGAATTCAACTATTATCAGTTTTCACCAATCTTCCCAGGAAAGCACTGAGCTGCCTAGGGAATGAGGAGGAAAAACCCCTGAAACAAAAGAACTGTAACATCGTATTGACTTTCTGTCTTCAAATATCTCTTATTTCGTTGAAACTTCTATACAAATATAAAATATCTGTCTTTCTATCATTAAATTTCTTTCCTTACAGGATAAACACAACACACAAACGTGAATGAGCTACAAATAAAGTATAACTGGTTACTTTGATCCACCTTCTCCAGATGTGAAAAGGTGAAATGAGCCTAAAGAATCCTAAGATTACATCAAAAAGGAAGATTCATAAAGAATAGGTTGCAAACAAAAGATTAACATTAAATCTTTTATATGTTAAACTAAATTTGCTCTAGAGTCATGGACGATCGGAACTAAGAACTTCATATGAAAGATGATAAGTGGTTCCTGGGTGACTTACTCATTAAACATCTGCCTTTGGCTCAGGTCATCACCCCAGGGTCTGGGATTGAGCCCCATGCCAGGTTCCCTAATCAGTGGGAAGCCTGCTTCTCCCTCTCCCACTTCCCCAGCTTGTGTTCCCTTTCTCGCTGTCTCTCTCTGTCAAATGAATAAATAAAATCTTTTCTAAAAATAGAAGATGATAAAAAGGAGAAACACTGGGAGAAAAGATTCTCAAGATCTTACATGTGAGTGTATCTCAGACCAACACCAGATCCCAAAACCCATTTTTCTCAACAGTATTCTGCCTTCAGTTTAACTAAGAGCAATTGACATCTTTCTGAGCGCATAGTTTATCCATCCCTCATCACTCACTCTCCTCTCTCTCCTTTTTCCCCCTTTGCTCATTTGTTTTGTTTCTTGTATTTTACATATGAGTGAAACCATATCGTGATTGTCTTTCTCTGACTATGTTGCTCAGCACTATAATCTCTAGGTCTATTCCCTTACAAAATGGAAAGATTTCATTATTTTTTATGGCTGAGTAATATTCCACTGTGTATATATGTTACATTTTTCTAATTTATTCATCAGTCAGTGGACACTTGGGCTCTTTCTAAGATTGGGTAATGTAGATAATGCTGCTATAAATACTGGAGCATATTTACTTTCGTTTCTTATGTGATTTCATATAGGATTGATAACTGCAAATGATTATAAAGTAAGGACTCCTACTCTCATTTTTTGAATGGTGTACAATATGTGAACAGCAGATGGGGACTAGAACCACTACTGTGCAACTACTAACGCAGGTCTTTTATATTTTTTTAATTGTACAATAATATAAGGTTTTATGTTGTCTTTTACTTTCCCCTGTCCCATTGACCCCTAAACATATTATTTAAAAATACTATTTTTTCCTAATAAGAGGTTATTTATAATGTCAACACCTGCTTATTTATGCTAGAGGCTAAATCAGAATTTAGGGTTAATTTGGAGCACTTCCTGTCATCTTAGTGGTGGGGAGCCTTTCTCGAAGACCGAATAAGGCAACTTTTGATTCCAACTCTGCATACTGGGTAGTAGCTAATGGTTTATTTTTGTGTCCCAACTCCCAAAGGGAGGCTGGAGAACAGTCGAGTGTTGTTCCTGACATCAGTGGTTTTGGCAATTATAGCATAAGAGAGAGAAACAGTCACAAGTTGAAAACACAGGCCAGTTTACCCTTTTAAATACAGTTGCAATGAAAGAATTCACCTATTAATAATAATAAAGTGGGCCTAAGGTTAAAATTGTTTTTATAGCTTGATCTTGATATTGGTATTTTCTAAAGGAATGTTTTCCACATCATTTGCCAAAGCATTCTGTTTTCAAACATATTTAAATTTCCTTGTTAATTAACTTACATATTTCCCCAACAACACTGAAGGGCTTCTGCTCAAAACTGGAGATTGGTAACCACTTTGTATTGGTGAATATGAAGTTTTGGTGTTTAAAATATAATTTCAAAGACTATATGAGGAAATGACTAAAGCTTATATTAAAAGAGTATTAAATAAAATTCTTTCAAATGTGTTCTCTATGTTCTAGTTAACTTTAAAATAATATTTAAAAGTTAATGCAAAACTATGGTTTTTACTTTACTATATAATCTTACTCTTGGCCTAGAAATTGGTAAATGCTGATGAAATCTAAAAATCATGTCCTGTTCTGTTGAGTTAGCCTTGGCTTCACAGCGGTGGTTTGCATAAGTAGTTGGAAGTGTACACTTTTCTTTTCCCTTAAATCTGAGGTCACTATTCAGCTCAGCTAACTAAATTTAATGTGCAAACCTGTATTTAACTGTTAACACCTAAATATACAGCTGAGTTTTCGGCCTTCTAACAGTAAATATTAACTTCCCAAACAATTGGCATTAACATTAACACCATGTTTTGAAACCAGAAAGAATAAAAACAGGTTTTTTTAATTTAAGGTCTTTTAATCAATATCCAGTGATAGCTTGTTTGAGAAAACCCAGATTCTGACAGTTCCTTAATATTATGTTCCATATTTAACTGAAAAACTTCATTTTAATTGACATTTAATTGACATTTTAATGTGTAAATTCAAATGGACCTAATGAGAAAATTATAATTTAATGCCTTAATTGACAATTTAAAATGATTTTACTTAACAGAAATACTAGGTTTAGAAAAGTCTATTCTAGACACAAAGAAAAACTCAGTTGTTTTGGTTTCTGATTTATTCTAATCCTGGAATAAGCTGAGTAATCTTCTACTCAACACTGAACCTATGGAGGGCCAACAGAGCTCCTCTAAGTGGGACTGACATTTCAAATGAACTAATCCTACATATATGCATCTGCACACACATGATATGTGAACTTTTTATTTATTTATTTATTTAAGATTTTATTTATTTGATGGAGCACCTGGGTGGCTCAGTGGGTTAAAGCTTCTGCCTTCAGCTTGGGTCATGATCTCAGGGTCCTGGGTTTGAGCCCCACGTCAGGCTCTCTGCTAAGCAGGGAACTTGCTTTCTCCTCTCTGTCTCTACTTGCCTCTCTGCCTACTTGTGATTTCTCTCTGTCAAATAAACAAATAAAATCTTAAAAAAAAAAAAGATTTTATTTATTAGAGAGAGAGAGAACACGTGCACAAGCAGGGGAAGGGCAGAGGCAGAGGGAGAGGCAGACTCCTGGCTGAGCAGGGAGCCTGCTGTTGCGGGGCTCAATCCCAGGACCCTGAGATCAAAACCCAAGCCTAAGGCATACCAGACCCTTAACTGACTGAGCCACCCAGTTGCCCTGTGAACTTAAAAAAAAAAAAAAAAAAAAGAAAGAAAGAAAAAAAAAAAGAAAGAAGAAAGAAACATCTATTTATTTGAGAAAGAGAGTGAGAGAGAGCATGAACAGGAAGTAGAGGGAGAAGCAGGCTCCTTGCTTGGGAGCCCAATGCAGCACTCAGTCTTGGGACCCCAGAATCACAACCTGAGCCAAAGGCAAACACATAACCACCTGAACTAACTAGGTGCCCAATTTGTGAACTTTGTGCTGACATTAGATTCTAGAACAAATGGTACATTATGAACTACCTGTCCAGTGCGAATGCCTTAACGAAGAATTTGTCTGAACAATGACTAAAACCAGGATTATCTCTGGATCATTTGAGATGCTGTGAAACTTCTGGGTGATTGATGCTTTTGTGTTTTTTGGGGGGATGGGCTGTTGTGTCTCATGATGGATAATGAGACTTATTCTTTGATCTGCAGGCTATATAACACATTGGAATACAAAGTTTATTTTAAGTGAGATATTTGACATTTGGTGAACCATGTTAAATATTGATGGATCAACTATCGAAGCAAAAAAAAAAAAAAAAGTGTATGAAAGGTTTATACCTTGAATCTTGAGATTCCACCCTCTGATATATCTCTAGATTTATCTGCCCAAACACTGCATTTGTTGCTGTTAATGTGTTTTCTTGTCTTTTCCCATTTATTGTTATATTAATATTAGTGAATCTTTGATTTTCAGAAAGTCTATCATTAACCTATTCACGTTATTTCTATCTTCATTTTATTTATTTTTTTCTATCTTCATTTCAAAAAGTGGGGTTTTCATTGATTGACATTGAATAAACACTCATTAAAAACTTACTGTATTTCGAACTCATTTTGAAGGAGATTCACAGTGGAAAAAAATAGACTAATGAGGAAGTCATAGGGCCCTAAGGTAATATGAAGGTTCCCGGGTTCTACTGCCAGATTAGGGAAAAGTACATTTCTTTTTTTTTTTTTTTTTTTTTAAGATTTTTATTTATTTATTTGACAGAGAGAGATCACAAGTAGGCAGAGAGGCAGGCAGAGAGAGAGGAAGGGAAGAAGGCTCCCTGCTGAGCAGAGAGCCTGATGTGGGACTCGATCTTAGGACCCTGAGATCATGACCTGAGCTGAAGGCAGCGGCTTAACCCACTGAGCCACCCAGGCTCCTGAAAAGTACATTTCCTGAGAGATGGCTTCCAATAGGGGTTAGGATTTTCTTTTTGTATCCCCCTTTTCTCCTTTTCTGCCTATACTTCAGAATTGAAATAATGACCAAAAATGGAAGAAATTAAAACTTGGCTCTACACAAAATAGCATTTCAAAAGAAGCTTTCGTACAACCTTTATTAAAACTAAGTGGGTGAACACATCCCAGATAGCTTTATTTAAAAATTAAGAGACAGATATGCTTCTGTATCTTGGTAACAGATGTCTACAGTTAACCGTTGACGTGACATGAATTGTACTTTCAGCTACTTCAATGATGGAGTCTCCATCTTTTAAAGATTATTCTACGTTGGCACTTTCACACTAACTTGGCCTTGCTCCTCTAAATGTCCTTGGCTCAGTAATGTTTTACAATAAACTTCTAAGCCAATGCAGGCAGAATCTTGGCTTATACAAAATCTGCCTCTGCCCACTTCGGGATATGTGTTACAATAAGCAGATGTACTTTTTTTTTTCTTTATTAATAATTTAACATATCTTTTCATGTTAATGAAACCTCAAATTTTTTTTTAAAGAGTTTATTTATTTACTTGAGAGAGAGACAGTGAGAGAGAGCATGAACGAGGGGAAGGTCAGAGAGAGAAGCAGACTCCCCATAGAGCTGGGAGTCCGATGTGGGACTTGATCCCAGGACTCCCGGATCATGACCTGAGCCGAAGGCAGTCGTCCAACCAACTGAGCCACCCAGGCGTCCCGAAACCTCAAATTTTTAATTCAATTCTTTTTGTAGAGTAAACTCCAGTTTGTTTAAACAGTTTTGATACCTGCGAAGTTGGCTTATCTTTAAAAGCATAAGAAAAAAAGAAGAACTAGGTACAAATAACTAAAATGAAGACATCAGATAATTTTCTGCCTGTAATTTTTTGGGGGTAGGAATGTTCCCCCTTCCAGTAGTATATATTCTTAAATGATACTTTAATGCAGTGTATTCCTTGAGATTTTTCCTTAGTCATGTTAGCCGTGAAAAAAAAATGCTAAATGCATACTTGTTCAATATTTCATTTTCAGTTTTATTTCTCTATACCTATGTATAGAGAATCTCACTTTACCCTTTATACCAACAAGAAAATCTCCTCACTTAATGGAACTCCCAAGTATAAAATTGATTTTTATGTCAACTTATTTTATACACAAGCCATTAAAATATAAACTCAGAAATATATACCATACTTAATTGTCATTTAAATCACGTTTGAATTATCATACTATTCTTCTGTCTTACTAAGTATGGATCAAATGATACGGGGCTTTGCAGTGAGGGTGTCTGGGTATCACAAATGTGCTGAAACCTAAGGGTTCAAAGGTCTGTGCAGTTGGAGAAAGCTGAAGCTGCCACAAACCAATTACTGACCCCTTCTTAGCAAAAAATATAAAGGAACATGATGAACACAAGAGTTGCCTGCAGTCCTAGCTTGTGAACTAAAATTACCTAGAAAATTTTAACATGTCCTAATGCTGAGTCCTATCTCCAAGCATTCTGGAAATTGCTCCTAAATTTATTAAGAAATACTAATAAGAAATATTAATATAAGAAATATTAGTAATACTTGGAATACATTTAGGTGCATATTAAATGTATTCACTTTGGGGAAGAATGCTAAGGAAATAATAAATCCTTTACTATTATGCATTTAAATTAAAAGACAACTTTTATTTAGTGCTATTTTAGGCAATTAGACTCTTTTTAAAAGGAGACTTGAAGATGGGGACAACCTGATTACATTTATAAACTTGGTATCCTTGACTGATTTTATTTCTACAGTGAGTTAATCTGGTTTATCTTTCTTGAAACTTAAAAAGTGCCTATATTTCTGTGAGTTTTTAAGTACTAGTCATTTTTAATTCACTTCTATAGAATGAGAAAATTTATTAAATTAATAAAGATGAAATACAAGTCCCTGAGTCCACTTGGAGTATCTATTACACTATTATAAAAATGTACTTAAATTTTCAGTACATATAATAAAAAAATAGTTTAGCACTTGAAACTTTGTCAAAGATTGGTTAATATGGCCTTTCCATGTCATATTGGAGTACTGTTTAATAGTATTACTAAATTTTCTAGACAACTGTATCTGCATTTGATTTTGCAGTTAACTATTTGATCAGAGGTAAGACACTGTGAAACTACATATGAACTTGGAGACTTCTGCCCAGAAGAGTATATATTCCTAAAGACTATGCATTAATGCTTGTTTGGACATTAGCTAATTTTCAAGTCTCATAGTATTCATATTCTAAGATTCTTTTCTCAAACTGCCTATAAATATTCACTTCCTTAAAATACTCTTTAGCCCATCTTTATCAACATACTGGTTCCCTTATTAATCAATTACATACATTTTTAACACAGGTCCAGTATCTAGACATTATTTATTAACATGTTAAAATGAAAAGACTAGTTCTTAGAAATCAATATATAATAAACATAGACATTCAAAAGAATATAACCTATTTAATTCAGCTCTTTATTAATGCATTACTAAAAACATGTTAGGTATATGTGTATGGGTATCTTACTTTTCATGTGTTTCGAGCTCATTTTCAACATGAATTTATCATTTTTATATAACACAATAGACTTTGCTGTCACAAAAATGAAGGATGAGGGGGTGCCTGGGTGGCTCAGGGGCTTAAAGCTTCTGCCTTTGGCTCAGGTCATGATCCGAGGGTCCTTGGATTGAGCCCCACATCAGGCTCTCTGCTCAGTGGGGAGCCTGCTTCCCTTCCTCTCTCTCTCTGCCTACTTGTGATCTCTGTCAGGTAAATAAATAAAATCTTGAAAAAAAACAAAAAAAGGAATGAAGGAGGAATCTTGCAGTCCTACTTGATAACTGATTTCTCTTATGCATCTCTAAGAGAAACATTGCCAGGATCAGATAATAAACAATCACTCAATTAACATGTCCATGGTTCTGCTTCAGGAGAACTGGAACAATGGTGGAGATCAAGCTGGGAGTCAGAAACCCGTGGTTCATGAGGTGCCTCATTCTGGAGTGGAGAGGAAACCATTTTTTGAGGGTAAGCTCTATTATCCTGAAAGCAGTATATTGAAATAAGTTTAAAGATATGCCCAGTGTCCTACTGGTTAAATCCACTGGACTTGTTAAAATATTTCTTGAAGTGTTTTATGAGATGCAAGTACTCTTCCTTTTAAAACTTCTACTCCTTGGCCTCTCTTATATTTTTCTGTCTTTGTTCTTCACCTACCTCTTTGCATGGCAGTAATACCTATTTTGTGTCTCCATGTTCCCCTTCTGTTCTCCATATTGGTGGAGACCATCATAACCATCATGATCCTCATCGTCATAGATACCTCTAAAGAGCCAATCATTGTGCTAGATCCTTTAAATATACTAAACTGATGTTTGACATGTCTCTGCAAGATACACATATATGCTATACCTGTGAGTTTGAGTGTGACAAATCCCATCTTTGTAGATGAGATAACATGCTTGGTTAGATTAAACCATGTGCTCCAGAGCACATTGAGAAGCTGCATTGTGGTTCACAGTGGCTTCACAAAGGCGCCTGCTAGTGCCATGCTTCTCAAATTTTAATATCCATATTAAGAACTTTCAGATCTTGTTAAAGTGTAGATTCTGCTTCACTAAATTCAGGAGGTTTCTTGAGATTCTTCATTCCCAGCAAACTCTTCCATGATGTGACTATTTTTGGTCCACATACCACACTTTAAAGTAGCAAGGTGAAGAGTAAAGATAGAAGAGGAAAATTGCCCTGTGATTCAAAGCTGAAGTACTCAGGAGCACACTATTGTTAATAATTACTCGATCTTGGTTGGCACAATGTCAAAGATTTGAAAAGATCAAGAGTGTCTTGGAAGGTATACAATAAAGGGCTAATTCAGCATACCTGGGGAGACCCAAATCCAGCACATTCTGAAGTCTTCAGGACTGGCCCTTGACCAGCTGCTGGGAGGTAACCTGTGAGCCTTGGAATATCTTTCCTGATAAGAGTCTTCGTACCTCTGAGACTGTAGACCGCACCAGACAGTTTATGTTAACAATGTTTATACTAACACTGTAATTTACTGGGAACATCTGTCTCTGTGTCCTGGGGCTCAGCTCCATGCTGTGTCAATTCAACTTTTGTTGGGAAGTGGGGAGGCTGGAAACCAAGTAGCTATGGGTCCTGCATGCACACATGATGAAATTCGAATAAGGCCTTACACACCAAAGTGCAGGTGATCCTACTGGTTGTCAACGCTCCACACATGTTGACACACATCATTGCAAAGAGAATTAACTGCCACCATAAGATTCCACTAAGAGGACACCTGGAAGTTAACATCTGGTTTCTTCTGGACTCTTTTCAATGAGGCTTTTTGCTTCTGCTGATTTTAATCTGTGTTCTTTCACTATAATAAACTATAATTGAAAAAAACAGCATTTCTGAGCTATGTGGGTTCTTCTAGGGAATCATCAAAACTGAGGGCAGATTTAGGGGCCCCCAACACAGAGTGTACATATTTGGAAAAGAAAAAAAGAATTGGTTTTAACAGACACTGGTGATAACTTACACTGTATTTCTGAGGTCCACTGGATATACCTGAAATTCACTTGTATCTAGCTAATTGACAACTTCCCATCTCATGCCTAGGTCTTTCTGATTCTGGGCTTGTGAGCTTCTACCAGCTTATGAATGCAGCTCAAGAGGGAGAAAAGAGGGTGTTAGGGAAAGGGATTTAATGTCTCTTAGGTAACCCTGAAGCAAACCCCATGGAAGATGAGAGAAGGCAGGGAAATGCTCCAGTCTCCTTCACCATGAAACAATTTTGACGTATGTTCTGGATGGCCCCAGCAAGAATAAGCACATAGCAATGATTACTCATTCACACTGGTTTTTCTCCATTCTTTATCTCACTTTCTCCACTTTCACTAATGCCTTCTGAGATTAATTTATTAATAAACTACCTGCCCCCAAGTCTTTGTCTCAGAGTTGGCTTTAGAAGGAACCCAAAATGGGGGCACCTGCTGTTTCAGTCAGTTAAGCATCTAACACACTTGACTTCAGCTCAGGTCTTGATTTCAGGGATTTCAGATCAAACCCTCTGTTGAGCCCTGCACTGATGGTGGAGCCTGCCTGAGATTCTTTCTTTCTCTGCCCCTCTCCCCAACACTTGCACACCTGTGTGTGCACTTTCTCTCATTCTTTTTCTCTTTCAAAAAAAAGAAGAAACCCAAAACTAATTCAGTAGTAATGGGAGCTTTGCAACAGGGACGAAGGGAATCTCATTCATCTAAGAAGCGTATGTACCTACCTTAATGAAGCCAATAGGGGATGATTGCTTATTCTTCTACCTAATATCTATATGTGTTTGCAAAACTTTATCCCCTTTACTGTCATTAAAGAATCGTGTGCCCTTACCTCTTCTGATTGCTCTGTTTCTATCACTATTGCCTACATATGCAATATGTAAGTTTATAACAAAATTGAGGGGAAGGTACATAGATTTCTCATATACTCTCTGCCCCCACACATGCATAGGCTCCCCCATTACCAACATCGAGTGCCAGAATAGTACTTTTTTTTTTTTTTTTAACCAGGGTTGAATTGCATTGACATATGATCACTCAAAGTCCATAGTTTAATTTACCTTGGAATCATTTTGGTGTTGTACATTCTATGGGTTTGGACAAATGTGTGATGACATGTATCCATCATTAGAATACCATACAGAATATTTCCATTTCCCTAAAAATTCTCTGTGCCCTGCCTATTAACCTATTCATCCACCTTTCTACTCCCCTCATCTCAGCAGCCACTGACCTTATCTTTTATTGTGTCCATAGTTTTGACCTTTCTAGAATGTCATGTTGTTCAAAATATACAGTATGGAGGCTTTTCAGACTGGCTTATTTTCACCTCTTTCACTTCTTTTTTCAATTGACCTACAGAAAGAAGTTTTCAGCTGTTTTAAGTAAATACCAAAGAGTGAGATTGCTGGGTTGTGTACAGGAAGCATATGTTTAGTTTTGTAATAAACTACCATATTGTCTTTTACTTGGGCTGTGCCAGTTTGCATTCCCACCAGTAGTGAATAAGAGTTCCAGTTGCTATATTTCCTAGCCTGTGTTTGGTGTCATCAGTGTTCTGGATGTGGCCATTCTAAAATGCGTGTACTGGTACCTTGTTTTAATTTGCATTTCCTTGATGATAGATTATGTGGAACATCTTCTCATATGCTTATTTGCCATCTGTATAGAGTCTTTGGTGAGGAAACTGTTAAGATCTTTGGCCCATTTTTTAATCCTTTTTTTTTTTCTTATTGTAAGTTTTGAAAGCTCTCTTATATTTCAGATGAGTCTTTTATTAAATGAGTCTTTTGCAAATTGTTTTGTTTTGTTTTGTTTTTTTTCTCAGACTCTGACTTGTCTTCTCATTCTCTTGACATTGTCTTTCACAGAATGGAAATTTTCAATTTTAATGAAGTACAGCTTACCAATTCTTTCATGGACTGTGTCTGGTATTGTATCTGTATTTTTTTTTTTTAGATTTAATACAACTATTAAATAACTCTTATATTATTTCATATATAATTTAAGAATATTACCACCTTGGGGCTCCTAGGTGGCTCAATCATTAAGCTTCTGTCTTTGGCTTAGGTCATGATCCCAGGGTCCTGAGATCAAGCCGTGCATCGGGCTCCCTGCTTGCTGGGAGGCCTGCTTCTCCCTCTCCCTCCCTCTCCTTATAGTCCCTCTCTTGCTGTGTCTCTTCCTGGCAAATAAAATTTTTAAAAAAAGAAAAAGGAAAAGAATATTACAATTTTATATTTCTATGTTTCTTTCTATAGTTGATAGTTCTTTGTCATTTTGTTGTCATATGTTTTTTATTCTCCATATTATAAACCTCAGAGTACATTCTTAGTTTTGCAATAAATGTCAATTGCCTTTTAACATTATTTGAAAGTAATAAAAATCTCTTTTATATTTATTATTTCCAATATTCCTCATTTTTTGCAAAGATTTATCTTTTAATCTCCTGTCATTTTCCTCTTACAGATCATTTCTTCTAGTGTATGTGTATTTGTGAGGAAATCTGTCATCTTTGTTGAAAAAAAGTATTTGCCTTTATTTAAATTTTTCTATTTACTTTTTTTATATTTTTATTTGAATAGATTTCTAGATTAAGTTGTTTGCTCATTTTGCTTTGAGTACCAAATGTTGCATCATTTCATGACATGAATATTTATGATAAGAAATATTTATTACATTAGTTTCTTTGTCAATAAATGTCTTTTTTTCTCACTTTTTAATGTTTTCTTTCTAACTAGGTTTCTCTAATTTGGTCATTATCTTGATTCTGCTTGGAGGCCAAGGTGCTTTTGATTTTTGTTTTCTGTTGGCTTACAGTTTTATCAGGTGTGACAAAATCTCAACCTCTGCTATTATAAATACTGTTTGACCTCCCCCACTTTCTGGGATTATAGGTATTGTTAAACTACTTGATAGTGTTTGTTTGTTTGTTCATTTGTTTTTATTAACATATAATGTATTATTTTCTTTAGGGGTACGGTCTGTGAATCATCACTCGTAGTAATCCACAGCAGTCATCATAGCACACACCCTCCCCAATGTCCATAACCCAGCCACCCTATCCCCCCCACCATTAAACTATTTGATAGTGTTTTAAGGGCATTGATTTTTTTTATTGTTGTTGTTCTTTTTTTTTTTTTATGTGTTGTTGTTTTTTTTTTCTTTGTGCTATACATATTGGTGATGATTACTGCAAGTTGCTCAAATTCACTAGTATTCTACAGTATTTAATCAGTTACAATATTATCCAGTGTATTTTTCTTTCCAGATACCATGCATTTCCTAAGTGTTCCTGTTGAATTTTTTTATCTTTCAATCTCCTCCTCATATTTATGTGTTCTTTTTACATTGTATATTTTATAGTCTATATAAATTATATGTTGTATATTTTATAGTCTAATAAAAAATATAAATAGCTGACAGATTTAACTTCTTTTCTATTTGCTAATTCAGTCATCTCTGTCATTTCTTCATATTTCTATCAGTTGGTTTTTCTTCTTGGCATGGATCTTTTTTTCCTGCTTCTTTGTATTTCTGGTAATTTTTTAATGTCTATTGGCCATTTTGAATTTTGTGCTGTTGAGTGAAGGATTTCATTCTACTCTTTAAAGAGAGATGGATTTTATTCTTATATGCAGTTAAGGTAATTGGGATTAGTTGAATGATTTTTGTGTCTTGCTTATGCGCTTGGTTAATGGTGGGTTCAGAGCAGACTTAACTCTGAAGCTGATTTGTTACACTGGTTAGGTCTAATTCTTCTGAGAATTTGACTTGATAATCAGTGTATCTGTCACATGTCTTTCCTTCTGGCTGGAGTAAAGGTAAAATCTTCCCAGGCCTTCATGAACTTCAGGAATTCCTTTGGCTTGTTCCTTTTGATAGTTCTTTTCCTCTCTCATGCAGGCACAGATTAGTACTAACCCAGACTCCACAGCTCTCTTTCTAAAGGCTCTTCCTTGTGTTAGTTTGTTTGGCTATTTTCCAGTGCCTTGGCTTCCCCAGACTTTGATCTCTGACTCTAACATTCAGCCAGTCATGCGACTTCCTTTTGGATTGCACATTGCTGTGCGGCAGACTGCAAACCACTTTCAGAAAGTAAGCTGGCACAATTTGAGGGCATACCTTTTTGTTTCCCACCTCTCACATACCAGTCTTGTGTTGCCTGTTGTCTAATGCATGAAACCAGTTGGCACCTATACTTTTTCCTGAAATCTTTTTTTTTTTTTTAATATTTTATTTATTTATTTATTTATTTGACAGGCAGAGATCACAAGTGGGCAGAGAGGCAGAAAGAGAGGAGGAATAAGGCTCCCTGCTGAACAGAGCGTCTGATGTGGGGTTCAATCCCAGGACCCTGGGATCATGACCTGAGTCGACGGCAGAGGCTTTAACCCCCTGAGCCACCCAGGTGCCCCCTTTTTCCTGAATTTCTAAACCTTTAGCATTCATCGGCTATAGTAGAAGTCTCAGTGACTTGCTCTGGTTGCTACCTACCAGCTGTGTCATTTCTTTTTTCCCCAAATCTAGCAGTTAAATCAAGGTCAGTGTTGGTGTTGGCCATTATCTATATATATTTTTTTTTCTCTTAAAAATAGTGTGCTATTTTTATCTATAGATTCAGGTGTCCCTTCTTTTCTTAAAAATTTTTCAATAAGTAATTTTTCATTGTAAGTGCTTATTCCTATTCTTCAAAACACCAGATGTTGGGTTTCCATTTTCATGCTTTACTATCTACCAACATCTTATTAAGGATTACTATGCTTTTGTCATTTTCTTCCTTTACTTTTTTGATAAAGATTAATTTTTATGGACCGTTATGTTATCCATTGAGGATTATGCACATTTTTTGCTTGCTCAAATCATAAGACAGATTTCATCCTGTCTTATGACCAATGTATACATAGAGATCTATAGAGATCTCATCTTCTCTTGGCCTTTTTTTATTTCATCGTTTGCTGTGCTACAATCGTGTGGATGGATGGGGATGCCATGAAAGATGTAAAGTCTGTATAAACCACGTAACAGGACAGCGTATTAACACTGAACATTTTCTTTTTTTTTTCTCTAGCTTTATTGAGGTTAAATTGACAAATTTTATATATATTTAAATTTATATTTATATATATATACTTAAAGTATACAACACATTTCACATATTTTATATATATTTAAATTTAATTTTATATATATTTAAAGTACACAACATGTTTCACATATTTCACATATACATTGTGAAATGATTACCACAATCAAGCTTCTTAACATATCCAGCATCTCACATATGACTTCTTTGTGTGTGCGGTGAAAATACATAACTACCCTCTTATCAAATTTCAAAGATAATAAAAAGTACAAAAGATAAGAAGTGTTGGTGAGGATGTGGAGATAAGGGAACCCTTGTGCTCTGGTGGTAGGAATGTAAATCAGTATGGACCATTATGGAAAACAGCATGAAGTTTCTCCCAAAAATTATAAACGGAGCTACCACAGGATCCAATAATCCTATTTCTGAGTAGATATGCAAAGGACATGAAATCAACATATTACAGAGATACCTGTACACCCATGTTCATTTCAACATATTCACAATAACCAAGATATGGAAATAATCTAAGTGTCTAATAAAGGATGTGGTATTTACAAATCATGAAATGTAATATGGTATTTACATTTAGTGGAAAATTATTCAGCTTTAAAACACAGGAAACTTTCCCATTTACAACAATATAATTGAACCTGGAGGACATTATGCTAAGTGAAATAGGCCGAACACAAGGACTATATGATCCCACTTATATGTGGAATCTGAAAAAGTGAAACTCATAAAAACAGAGAGTAGAGAGGTATTTGGTAGGGCCTGGAAAGAGGGGGTAAATGGGAAATGTCATTCAAAGGGTACAAAGTTACACAAGATAAATCAGTTACACAATATAAATAAATTCTGGATATCTAATGTGCAGTATAGTGACTATAATTAATATTATCATATTATATATTTGAAACTTGTCTTTGCCATTTTAATTTCATTTTGTGTGGTTTCATGTAGCTATTCACCATGTTTTGGATATAGTTTCTGGTGTTATGGTTTCTATGACTTTCTTTCCTAGAATTCCTTAATATTTTTACTTAAATTTCTCTTTTTTAAGTTTTTATTTAAATTCTAGTTAGTTAACATACAGCATAATGTTTCAAGTATACAACATAGTGATTCCACACTTCCATACAATACCCATGGCTCATCACAACAATCTTCATTGCCCATTTTTCTCACTCCCCCACTGGCACTCCCCTCTGGTAATCATTAGTTTGTTCTCTATAGTTAAAGAGTGTGTTTCTTAGTTTGCCTCCCTCTTTTTTTTTTTCCTCTTTGCTCATTTGTTTTTATTTCTTAAATTTCACATATCAGTGAAATCATATGGTTTTTGTCTTTCTCTGATTGTCTTATTTCATTTAGCATAATACTCTTAAGCTCCACCTATGCCCTTGAAAATGGCAAGATGTCATATTTTTTAAGGACTAAGCATGATTCCATTATAGATAGATAGATAGATAGATAGATTTTATCTGTTCATTGGTCAATGGACACTTGGGCTGTTTCATAACTTGGCTGTTATAGATAACATTGTTATCTACAAACACTTGTAGATAACAAATCTTTATAAATTAAAGATAATTTATTTTAAAATTATAAAAAAGATAATTTATACCTTTGAATTAGTATTTTTGTATTCTTTGGGTAAATACCTAATAGTCTAAATAATGGATCAAAAGATAGTTCTATTTTTAAGTTTTAGAGAAAACTCTTTACTGGTTTCCAGAGTGGCTCCACCAGTTTCATTCCCACCAACAGAGCAAGAGGGTTTTATTTGTTTGCATCCTTTCTCTTTTCTTTTTGATAAGTCTGGCTAGAGATTTGTTAATTTTATTTTATTTTTTAAGGAACCAGCTCCTGGTTTCATTGAACTGTTCTATTGTTGTTGTTGTTTTCCAGTTTCTATATCACTCATTTCTGTTCTAATCTTTATTGTTTCCTTCCTCCTATTGCCTTTAGGCTTCATTTGGTTTTCTTTTTATAGCTCCTTTATAGATGATTTTTATGGCTCCTTAGGTATACGATTAGATTGTTTAGTTGGGATTTTTCTTGCTTCTTAAGAGAAACCTGTATTGTTATATACTTCCCTCTTAGGACTACTCTTGCTACATTCCAAAGATTTTGGACCATTGTGGGGTGCCTGGGTGGCTCAGTAGGTTAAAGCCTCTGCCTTCAGCTCAGGTCATGATCCCAGGGTCCTGGGATCGAGCCCCACATCAGGCCCTCTGTTGGGCAGGGAGCTTGCTTCCTCCTCTCTCTCTGCCTGCCTCTCTGCCTACTTGTGATCTCTCTCTGTCAAATAAATAAATAAAATCTTTAAAAAATATGTTTTGGACCATTGTATTTCCATTTTCATTTGCTTCAATGTATTTTTTAATTTCTTCTTTGATTTCCTGGTTGACCCATTGCTTAGTAGTATGTTTTTAACCTCCAAGTATTTGTGATCTTTCCAAAATTTTCTTGTGGTTGAATTCTAGACTCATAACATTGTGGTCAGAAAAGGTGAATGGTATGATTTCAATCTTTTTGTATCAGTTGGGGCCTGTTTTATGACATAAAATGTGATCTATTTTGGAGAATGTTCCATGTGTATTTTAAAAGAATGTGTATTCTGCTGTTTTAGGATGGACTGTTCTGAATATATCTGCTAAGTTTATCTGGTCCAATGTGGCATTCAAAACCATTCTTTCATTGTTTATTTTCTGTTTAGATGATCTGTCTGTTGACTTAAGTGGAGTGAGAAAGTCTCCTACTATTATTGTGTCATTATCAATTAGTTACTTTATGTTTCTTACTAGTTGTTTTTTATATATCTGTGTGCTCCCATGTTGGGTGCATAAATATTTACAATTATTATATCTCCTTGTTAAATCATCCCCTTTATGATTATATAATGTCCTTTTTGTCTCTTTTTATAGTCTTTGTTTTAAAGTCTAGTTTTTCCAATATAAATACTGTTATTCCAGCTTTCTATTGACATCCATTTGCATGATAAATGTTTCTCCACCCACTCACTTTCAATCTTCAGGTGTCTACCAGTCTAAAATGAGGCAACCTATAAGTGGGTCTTGTTTTTGTTTGTTTCTTTGTTTGTTTTTTTAATCCATTCTGGCATGCTAGATCTTTTGACTGGAAAGTTTAGTCTATTTACAGTCAAAGTAATTACTGGTAGATATGTATTCGTTGACATTTTATTACTTGTTTTGTCATTGTTTCTGGAGATTTTCTCTGATCCTTTCTTGTTTTTGTCACTTTTGGTGTCTCCTCAACTCAAAGAGTCCTCTTTAATATTTCTTGCATGCTACTTAGGTGGTCATGGACTCCTTTAGTTTTTGTTTATCTGGGAAACTATTTATCTTTCCTTCTATTTTGAATGATACCCTTGCTGGATAGAGTATTGTTGGCTGGAGATTTTTCCCAGTCAGTACTTTGAATATATCATGCCACTCCCTTCTGACTTGCCAAGTTTCTGTTGAGAAATCTCCAGCTAGTCTTATGGGTTTTCCCTTGTAAGTCAAGGACTTCTTTTGTTAGAATAGATTTAGGTATTACCTAAGGGATACTTCAGGGAGGGGTGGTATAGGTATTGCAGTTTATATCATTCTTTTATCTAGGTTTCTGTTATGGAATACAATCTTACTAATTTTCCTACACAGAGGAAATGCCTACCATTAGCATTCACTTTTTCAGAGATATTGTGACTCAGATTTAGTTTCCTGGGGCAATAGGATATTTGTGCTATCAACTGTGGATTAAGGCTTTTCCTCTTCCTTTTGCTTCTCTTTACTTCAGTGAGTTTCCTTCTTCATAGAGCCCAGTTTGTATGAAATAAAAATGATTCTCCATGCACTTCAATTTCCTTCATTTTATGGTCACACAATACTAAGTTACTCTACATTGGCTTTCCTTCTTTCACCATTATCAAACCATTCTGTAAGATGTTATTATTTTTTTAAAGATTTTATTTATTTATCAGAGAGAGGGGGGGGGAGAGAGTGAGAACAGGCAGACAGAATGACAGGCAGAGGGAGAAGCAGGCTCCCTGCCGAGCAAGGAGCCTGATGTGGGACTCCATCCCAGGACGCTGGGATCATGACCTGAGCTGAAGGCAGCTGCTTAACCAACTGAGCCACCCAGGCATCCCAGGATGTTATTATTTTAAGAAAAAGATTTTTGAGTTGTACTTCCCAGAATAGTGACATGATATTTAGCAAAATGTTCATTCTAAAGATACATGGATGATGAATGTGAAAGCATGGGGTTCTTGGGTGGCTCAGCTAATTAAACATTTGCTTTCAGCCAAGGTCATGATCCTAGGGTCCTGGAATTGAGCTCAGCATCAGGTTCAATGGGGAGTCTGCTTCTCCCTTTTGTTCTGCCCCTCCCCCTTCTCATGCCTTCTCTGTTTGTCAAATAAATAAATAAGATCTTTAAAAAAATGTGAAAGCATTCAGATCTTTCTTGTTTCAGTTAAGATATCATAATATCTGGCATGTTTGCTCCACAGTTGTGGTTTGGGGTTATAATTCTTTCTTTGAAGATGTTTATCTTCTCTATTTTTCTAATTTTGTTTTTGCCATCAGTAAGTTTTAACAGAGAACTAAGAAGAAAAATGATTTTATTCAATGCCTTACAGTATCCATGTTTCTGAACACACATTTTATGGCTAACTAATAGCTTTAAATGCATGTGGCTCATTTCCTACCCTCCTTTTTTCTATTCATGTGAATATATCACAACCAAGTATATGTTTTATCAACAATAGTACTTTAATAGTAAATTAATAAATCATCTGATGATTTTGTGATACCTATAATTCTATCTTCCAGCCTACCTCCACTTCTTATTCTAACTACATGAATGTGAAATAAATGATTGACTATAATTTCAAAAATAAGTGGTCTAAAAAAGTAAAAATAAAAAAATAAAAATAATAAGTGGTCTAAAATTTTTTATTAGCTGAAGATTTTAAGAACTGAGCTTTCAGTTTGTTTAAAAAGAAAAAGGTTTGTGAAGAACATATTTTGCTAATAGTCCCCCCAATTTCAAATTTAATTTACATCTCCTCCATAGATTTCTTATTTATGTGTATAGCATTAAAGTAAAATTTATTTCAGGGCTATCATGTTGAAAACTTTTACTTTTTTTTTCCCTAGAAATATAGTCAATGATGAGGGAATAAAAAATGAAATAAGGAAATCTTAATAAGTCATAGTATAGGGGCGCCAGCCCTGAAGCCAGGCTGTCAGGGTTCAAATCTTGATTTCATCTTCTCCTGATGATTAGTTTTGTTTACTTACACTCTCCTTGCCTTTCTTTCATCATCTACAAAATAAGTATGCTAGTAATAGTAACTATAATTTATCAAGTGAAGGATAATTTAATTAATCAGCTTAATTTACTTATAGCAGAGGTTGGTGCAAAGTAAGTGCACAATAGGCTTCATTATTATTACATTATCTTATTTTGCATGATGGGACAGCAAACAGGTATTAAATACTTAATCTAAAATAAGGAACATTGGGGCACCTGGGTGGCTCAGTTAGTTAGGCAAATGCCTTCAGCTCAGGTCATGATCCTGGAGTCTCAGGATTGAGTCCCACATCAGGCTCCCTGCTGGGGGGGGGGGTCTGCTTCTCCCTCTGATCTCTTCCCTCTCGTGGTATTTCTCTATCTCTCTCAAATAAATAAATAAAATCTTAAAAAAGAAAAAAAAAACCCAGATTGCTGGGTCACACCCAGAAAAGTTAGAAAATAAAATAAAATAAAGAACATTAATAGAAACAAAGTTAAGAAAATATACTTATAAGAGTAACCCATTTGGAATATAAAGTTTCAACCTAATGGTTTCTTAAGTGGATTTGAGGTATATGAGTATATACATATTTTGAAATGCATTATTACAGAGATGCCTGGATGGCTCAGTCAGTTGAGCATCTGTTTTCAGCCCCCGTCATGATCCTGGAGTCCTGGCATTGAGCCCTGCATTGGGTACTATGCTCAGTTGGGAATCTGCTTCTCCCTCTCCCTCTGCCTGCCACTCTCCCTGCTCATTTTCTTTCTCTCTCTCTGTCAATAAATAAACAAAATTAATTTATTAAAAATTTAAAAATAAAAATAAATAAAATACATTATTACATAGTTGAGGAGAAAATGCTACCTCTTACAACAATACCTAGCACATTAATAAAAACTAAAGATTGAATACATCCTAAAAATTAACACAGATTATACCTTAATTACCAAAAAGAAAAAAAGACAAATATAGAAAGCAATTTAAAAAATACACAGTGTCAAGAAAATTGCAAGGCTGCTCACCTATTCTTTTAACTATTCTTCAAACTTAGCATTTTTTTTTAATTAAATGAGATGTGTTGAAATGCATAGAACAGTGTCTGGCATCTGGCAGATAATCCAGAGTGCTCATCTCTGTATTTGCTCTCAACTGGCTGGGATGTAGTATTATTAAGACCAGTGACATTTTGGCACCACTGGGCTAATTAGGTTACAGTTTAGTTTCACTCATTGTGGAATTTTTACATCCTGAAGTTAATGCTCATCTGCAGTGTGGATGGGTTATGTGGGACGTGGTAGAACTTAATGCTTAAAAGAGAGCATTCAGGAGCCAAACCATTTGGGTTCATCTGACTAGATCATTTATTGGCTCTGAGAGGTTAGGTCATTTATTTATTTTTCTGAGCTTTCACTTGTGAAGATCAAAAGGGTTAATATATAAAGTATCACAGTGTCTCAGCTCAAAAATTATAGTGTTTGCCATTATTTTATACTATTATCATTGCCATCACTATTAATTCTCCAAGCATCCTTACTGGATAAAGCCAAATACAAGGATTGATATTCTTCTTCTCGGGAAATAAATAAAAAAGAAGAACCAAAAATCTTTTAACTCTGATACTTGAGTACTCAAATATTTTGCTTTATCTCTTTGCTCATATTTCTTTATTATTTAGTTTATTTTTTTCCTTTACTCAAGGGTTCTGGTGTTGGGTAGTGGTTCTGTTAGACTGGTCAAGGTTCATACCACAGGCAGTGGATTTTATCCAGATAGTTCCTGGTTTCCTCCTTTTTTAAATAAATCAAATTCATGACAGAGGTTGATAGGAGGGCTGCTGTCCATTGTCAAATGGCATTGTAGCCACAGGCCTCTTATTAAAGCTTGAGAGAAGATAGTGATTACTGGTGTTTGTGGCCAAATTTTGTGCATGCCTGCCCACTGGGTTTGTTTGGATACCAGGAAATTATGGACTGTATGATTTGAATTAGGATAAGATATTAAACATTTGGAGACATTCTGCAGCAAACTGTTTTGTAAAAGAATGTTGAAAAGCACCCCTTTAACCAAGTCAGTGAGATTAGCTTAGTCATGAGAATTCCAAGTAAGTTTTCTGACCTTGAGATGTGGACGCAGCGCCAAAAAATAACAGAGGAGACTGAAGATAGATGCTGATCTTTATTTTAATGAGAGTGTTTTAGTGCTAACGTAGTCATCTAACTCAACCCCATCATTTCCAGGCCTCAAACATTCTAGCTGCCTGTCTCAGGAAATGGGGACTGTTCCCTCAATATTATCATCAGAAATGTCATGTCATTCCAGTCCTTCTAGTTCAGATACTTAGTTCATTTTCTTTCTTTTAAAAAAAAAAAAAATCTTTATTGTTGTCGTTTTATTTAGTTTTCCAAGACATGTTCTTCAGTTAGTTATGGCGGTTAATAGTCCTTCCTTGTGCTGGATGCCCACGGTTCCATTTTTGTATAATTTCCATGGCCATGTACAGATGTTAACTATAGTCCATCCGTGTGGACCTCCAGTCTTGGCAGCTTGGTTCTTCCTGTGTTAAACCACTCCCTGACTTTTGTGGTAGTTGTTTTGTTATCACCCAGCAAAGTCACTACTATTACCTGGGAAATTAATTGCAAGGTCAAAATTCTTTAATTGCTTTAATCCTTAAAAGACACAAAATGTCTTTTCACACAGTTTTATGTGTGAGAGAAAGGACAACACCCTCAGTTAACTCTGTGGGTAGAGTTTTGTCTGTAGTAATGGGCAGGGCATCAAGAATGTTGTATGTCCTATCATAGAAGACAGCAGATGCTAGGGCAGGGCCCAGTGGTCCTTTTTCAGCCAGCAGGGACTTCACTTTCATCCTAGAACAACTGTCACCCTCTTTCTTAGGTAAAGGGTAATCTTTTATTCAGCCATAAAGACAACTTTTACTGGGAAACTAAATGCCTATCAGCTATTATCTCCTTTTTCAAGACAGTAATACAAAGAACTTTTGATTAATTTTTTGAAGCAATAGGGTACTCATTTATTTATTTATGGTTTCATTAGCCTTGTGTTTTAAGATTTTGTAAGAACATGATGAGCCTCTTATTCTTTACTTAAGCCTTAACTTTATTTTTTTTTTAAATTTACCTATTTATTTTAGAGAAAGAGATAATGTGTGAGATCAGGATGAGGGACAGAGAAAGAGAGAGACTACCAAGCAGACTCCATGCTGAGCATGAAGCTTGATGTGGCTTTATCCCATGACCCTGAGATCATGACCTGAGCCAAAACCAAGAGCCAGGTGCTCAACCAATTAAGCCACCCAGGTGCCTCTAAAGTGTCTTTTTTAAAATCCTGCATACCAGCCATAGTCCTATGTAACATTTTGTTGGATGGTTTTGTAGAGGATGGCCTATTCTTGCATGGCTTTATGCTAGGATTCAGATGCCCCGTGCCCAGTTCCCAAATTATGTCTCAACTTGGAACAGGATGGCTTTGGTAACATCCTTACTATCTGACCTTTATGTGTGTATTTGAAGTCATTGCTTTTCAGATTGTGAGTGAAACATGCATGCTAGTTGCCAACAGATGTAAGAGAGGTTTTCACAAGCCAATGCCAGCCTGATATAAGTCCCAGTGTTACAAGATGTCATAACAGACCCCCATGGATAGAAGGATTAGGATCCCTTGCAAAACATCTTTATTTGGCACACTCGCGGTACTTGGATGGTTCTCCTTATGTCTGAGCAAGAGTATGAGTGAGTGGATCCTCCCAGGACAGTTATTTCTATGTTTCTGTGTATATTTTCTTCATCATGAGGATTACAGAGAAGGGATAAGACTATGTGGGACAATATGTGTTGGTTAGTTTGTGTTTGCTTTTAATAATAAGGCCACATATGTAGTGTATTTGTTCCTCAGAGCAGCCTTAAGAAATCACTGCAAATTGTGTGCCTTAAAACCACAGACATTGACTCTCTTACAATGTCAGAGGCCAGAAGTCTGAAATTGGGGTGTTGGGAGATCATTCCAAATTAAACCAATTCCCGATTAAATTAACTTCAGATTAAAACCAAACAGATAAAAAAGAAACCCAGATTTTTTTTTTTTTAGATGAATTGTCCAACCAAAGACACAAAAAGTTCAGCACACTTTCTCCCATCTTAATTCTTTTCTCTTCATACAAAATATGGTCCTCCTAAAGCAAGAATCTACCCACAGAATGGATATTGTTGATAATGAGAATACTGAGAGCAAGCCCCTTCAGAACGGGGGTTGGATGTTGTAGAACCCAACTTCAACTACTTCCATGAAAAATCAAAGAGGAAATACCATCTCCGTGCCTAATCCGAGCAAGCAGGACATGCCTCACAGCAGGCTTCCTCCATGACTGGGACTCAGACTTCTATTAGAGCTGTATCCAAATCCTAATGTCAAAAGAAGAGTCTTGGTCCTCTTTGCCCATCTCCTTTATGTTAGGCTTCTCCATGCTGGCCATCGCTCTTTGTAACTCCCATTTTTTTTGCCTAGGGAAGCTGACTTTGTGGGCTGCCTGCTTTCACTCTGGTTTCCACTTGGCTTCAAGCTGCCCATTAGAAGCACTAGCAGGAGCATGGAGAATGGGAAAATTAAGGAGGTATTTATTCCTCAAGTTCTACCCCTTTTGAATACCAGTAGGCCGACTGTGTTGCTTTACCAAAAACCACAGTGTTTCTAGGTTCCCATTATACAGCCCGCTGGGCACAGTTTCTTTCTCTAGCAGTTTTGTTAAACGTTGCTTCCTGTAACTTTTCCAAGCCAAGGGGTAAATTTTCCTTGTCAAAGTTTACTGGGTTGTCTCTATTTGGTTTCACTAAACTCTGTCATAACTTTGTAGTTAGTCCCTTTACTAAATACTCATCAATTACCTAATTTGAACATCTCCTTTCTTTTGTTCCTGCATCTGGACTGATAAAGATTGTTAGACCAGAAGAAAAGGATTTTCATTTTATTGATTTATGCCTGCTTAAATGGGATCATATTATGCCCCAAGTCAACCACTTCTTTCTTTTTTCACCTTTATTCTTTTTTAAATTATAATTTATATTCCTTCAGGTTCACACTTTGAAAGTGTGGAATTCAATATGTTTAGTATATTCACAGGGTTTTGTGGTCATCACCACTCTCTAGCACATTTTCACCAACCCCCAAGAAAACTCAGTACTCACTAGCATTCTCTCCCCATTCACACTTGCCATAGCTCCTAGAAACACTAATCTACTTTCTGTAGATTTGCCTCTTCTGGATACTTCATGTTACAGGGTAATGCAATATATGGCTTTTTGTGTCTGCCTGCTTTCACTTAGCATAATGTTTTCAAAATCCATTCATGTTCTATGTATTAATTAATATTTCATTCCTTTTAATTACCAAATGATGTTCCATTATGTAGATATACCATTTTTTTATTTATAAATTCACCAATGATGGACAGCTGAGTTATTTTCATATTTTAGATGTCATGAATAATACTACTATGAACATTAATGTACAAGTGTTTGTGAAAATAAGTAGAAAAAGTGCTGTCAATTTTCTTGGGTATATATCTAGGAGCAGAATTGCTGATTTATATGGCAACTCTACATTTAATTTTATTTAGAACCTCCAAGCTGTTTTTCAAAGCATTTCATCACTTTACATTCCCTCAGGAATTTCATATTCATTTTAGGAATATGAAATTTCCCATGATTCTAGCTTCATCTAAATTACCATAAAAACATTCATAGCATTTCCTTACAATTTTTTTTCAATAACTTCAACAGTGATGTTTCTTCTCTCATTCCAGATTTTAGTAAGTTGAGTCCTGTCTATTTTTATAATGGCCATTTTAGCTAAAGCATAGTCTATTTTGATCATCTTTTCAAAGAATCATCTTCTGGCTTTGTTGATTTTGTCTTTTATTTTTCTATTCTCTGTTTTATTTATTTTACTCCAATTTTTTACTGTTTTCTTCCTTCTGGATCCAATAATTCAGCCAGTCCCTGCTAAGGGTCTCTGTGCGCTGTTGGAGCACACCTCCAACACCCAGCCAGGCAGTTGAAAACTCTGACTTCTTCTTCACTTCCTGCTTTCCCAGAGCCTCCTGTTCAGCATAGGCCTTCTTATACCTTCTCGAAAATAGATGCTCTGCTTGGAATGTATGCCACCACCAACTTGTGTGTGGACTTTTACAACCTCGGTAAAAATGCAAGAACTTTTGAAAACACTTGTTGAGGGTGTCTGGGCTGCTCTGTCTGCTCAGGTCATGAAATCAGGGTCCTGGGCTCAAGTCCCTCATTGGGCTCCCAGCTTAGCATGGAGCCTTTTCTTTTCTCTCCCTTCTGCCCCTCTCCCTGCTTGTGCTGTCTCTCCCTCTCTCTCTCTCTCAAATAAATACATAAAATCTAAAAAAAAAAAGAAAAGACATTTCATTCTATAGCTTTCCCTTTTAGCTTTATGGTTACTTATGATCTGTTCTAACTATTATCTCTTACCTCAGGCTTCCATAAAATTAAAAAATTGTCTCTAATATTTTCAACAAGTATCCCAGAGAAAAGGCTATTCACATTGGGTAAGCTCCAAGTTAGGTCACATGAAGACAGATTTATAAGTGGGGTTTCCCACTGAACGACCTACCACGTCAAATAATGACAATTCTCTGGGAATGATACTGGTGATTGCCAGACTGCCAGTGTTCATGATAGAGGGCTCTTCGTTTAAGTCCACCAGGGTACTCTAGAAAGGGACATGAGAATAGAGCAAACTAAAATACCATAAAGCTCACAATTTTTTCGGATATTAAGCCAATACACACACAGAGACGCACACACACTCTACACAAAGTATCTGGAGTCTTGAAAGCACTTGATTAATTTCTAGAGTTTTAAAAAAAAAGGTTCTTATTATTTCTGCCAGTTTTTTTATTGCCTGTATGAAGGAAATAATTTTCAGATGCTCTTTCTCCACCACTTTCTTTTTTGTATCACAGTAGAATTTAATATAACCTGAAATGAAAATACTTTTATTAGCCGTTGCTGGAAAGTACAAATTATGATAAAAATAATATTTCCTTCACATATATGATTTAAAGACAATTTATAGTTAAGACTTTATCTGAGGTGCCTCGGTGGCTCAGTGGGTTAAGCCTCTGCCTTTGGCTCAGGTCATGGTCTCAGGGTCCTGGGATCAAGCCCTGCATTGGGCTCTCTGCTCAGCGAGGAGCCTGCTTCCCCCACTCTCTCTGTGCCTGCCTCTCTGCCTACTTGTGATCTCTCTCTCTCTCTCTGTCTGTCAAATAAATAAATAAAATCTTTAAAAAAAAAAGACTTAATCTTCAACTTAACATCTTGGGAAATTCTCTTCAATAATTCATAGAGCCATGATATTTTCCTATGTAACATAATGTAGCTATAACTGGAGACAGTTCTGATCCTCATTACTTTTCTTCAATACATGACTTTCCTCTAAACTCCCTGGTAAAGTTATCTGACTCCTATGATTATCTTCTTTCTCAAGTTTAACACTCAAGAGATGACTAAAGCATATGAATATTTCGATGTAAATCTCCTTTAAATGAGGTATGGTAACCACATATTATTCTATGAAGCTGAAACACGATTCCTTTCTTTGTTTCAAATGTACAGCTACCTGGTAGGCATTTAAGTGATGCTGTTTGCTTTGGCTACATCACACTGTATTAGTTTCGAGTCTTTTCTAGGGTATGATTTCTGAAATTGCATGTTCTAAACCTAGAAGGCACTGCTCATATGCTCCAAAGTGGATCCTGTACTTATTTTTTTTGTTTGATAAGTCCATTTTAGTAATATATATTTTCCTTTCAGGCACTGGTCAAGACTTGAAAGCCAAGATTTTCATGAAAAACATATTCATGTTTAATTCCTGGTATGTTATTGACAAAAGGAAAGTGGTTTCTGCAGATGAAGATCTATTTCATTATTTTTCCATGAGTACCATCGAATGCTCTATTTTGCCATTTTTTGAAGGTTCATTTATTTATTTGAGAGAAAGAGAGACCACAGAGGGGAGGGGCTGAGGGAGAAGGACAGGAAGAAACTTAAGTAAACTCAGCACTGAACATGGAGTATTTAGAGGGGCTCAGTCTCAAGACCTGAGATCATGACCTGACTTGAAATCAAGAGTTATATGCTTAATGGACTATACCATGTAGGTGTCCCCTCTTTTGCCATTTTTAAATTAGGGTCCTCCTAGGGAATTATCTTCTAAGAGCAATATGATGCTGACTTTCCCCTTAATCAGAGTGTAGTGGTAGAATTTTCAAGCTTCCTCATAAGAATTAGAGAAGGACTATTAATGCTATAACTATCTCAAAATAGAAATTCTCTGCCATGGGGTGCCTGGGTGGCTCAGTGGTTAAGCCACTGCCTTGGGCTCAGGTCATGATCTCAGGATTTGGGGATTGAGCCCCACATCAGGCTCTCTGCTTAGTGGGGAGCCTGCTTTCTCTGCCTACCTTTCTGCCTACTTGTGATCTCTGCCTGTCAAATAAATAAATAAAATCTTTTAAAAAAAGAAAAAAAAAGAAATTCTCTGCCACTATCATCACAACATATGTCATCCCTTCCACCAGCATTGTTATGACAACTACTAAGAGAAAAATTGATTCCTTTATGTCAATAATAGCTGCCTAAGTAAAAATCACTTGTTAAACATTAGACTATCAGCCCCATGTAGTATTTTATCTGTTTCATTCAGCACCAGGTTGTCAGACCTAAGCACAATTCCTTATGCATAATGGCATCCCAAAGCATAGGGTGAATGATTCCAATGCTCAAATTCTATTCCATTAACTCAACATAAGTTGCCTCTTATGCATAGGATATTTTTTCTCTGTATTTTTTTCCCATAATATGGTAAATATCTGCAAGATTTTGCAATTTTCAAAAATAGTTATACATTTAATTTTCCCACCTGACACTCTAATAGCAGCTATACTTTCTTATCATAGTTTTACTAATAATCTCATTTAGACTTGGAGATTTTGAGTGGGATTTATCCACGAGCCACAAGGTGAGAAATGTGAAAAGGATTCAATCTCAGGGTTTACAACTTCTGAGGCTTTGTGTACTTCACACTATCCATATGTTTTTAGAAGCGTTTTTCAAAATTTGCAGTGTATCTTACTAATATTTATTTTGTAGGGTCCCTCAATTTCTGCTCCTTTCCCAGCTTTGGATAGAGATAAGGATTTACTGATCTAATGTTGCAAATTGTAACTAAAAATTTGTAACCTAAAGAAATTATATTTATCATAATATGCATGAAACTGAGTTTATCTGGGTATTTCTTGCTTGAGGTATCTCCTATGTTGGCAGAGTGAGAGAGGGTAGAGTTATTTGAATGTTCAACTGAATTGGACCATCCAAGAGAGCTTCCTCAATTATATGTATGACATCTTTGGTAAAATTTCTGAAAGAGCTGATGGAAGAGCTTTCTTTTTCATAGCTTGTTTGAGTTTTCTAACAACTTGCAGTGTCAGAGTAGTTGAACTTTTTAAATGGCAGCTGACTTCTTATAGAGTATGCATTCCAAGAGAAGCATGTCCCATTTTATTGTCTACATGGTACAAGACTGATTCATTGTGGGTAAGGACTATACAAACATGTGTGCATACTGAAAGGTTTATTTAGGGCCCTCTTTGGGAACTAGCTATGATCAACAGCATGGGATAATGTTGAACATATGTATCTACAGCTGCATGACCACTTTCCTTACCTGCAGAGTAAGTTTAACTTATTGGATGACCTTGAGAAAGTTACTTAATTTTTCTTGGCCTTAGTTGCTATATCTTTTGAAAATATAACAATTACTTCCTTATAAGGTTGTGTCATATTTGGATGAGATAATCAACAAGAATAAACTGTAAACTGTAAAATGTGATCTCATTTTTTTATTAATATTGGCATGAGAGCTTGGCTTCTCCTCTTTGAAAACCAACTCTCTCTTTACAGATAATTTCTCTATCCTCAGAGATTATAAAATTTAGGTCAAATTGCATCATGTGAACCCATAGTCCACCTCCACCACCACTGGACTCCAGGATCACATGTATTCAAGAGATAGTTTAAAGAATATATTCACTTTCCAAAGTAACCATTTTTAACTATCTATCTATCTCTCTCTCCTTCTCTATACTAAATATGCCTCAAATCTAGTTAAAAAAAAAAAAAATAGGGGCCTAAGACCTTGCCTGGACAAGGTCATAGATTCACAACCTTCACCAAAAATCATCTCAAGTATTATTCTATCAGCTTCTTTTGGGCTCAACAACTTTGTAGTAGGTTGATTCCAATAACCTGAGAAGGAAGTGATACCTATTAAACAGCCAGCACAATTGTAAGAGCTGGTTTTCACCCAATTGTTTAATTATCTTTATTGTCCTCTCTCAATTAGGGGAAAAAATGAGGACCTGAAGGGATAGAAAAAAGGATAGTATCAGGTACATTTATTTGAGGCGATAAGAAAGGCAGAAAAATGGAGGAGCAATGAAATACATACACGGAAGCTTATATTTGGAAGACAGTAATTCAGTAGAATAAAACTCAGTACGAGAAGAACTTTTATACCCTGAACCAATCCTTAAAGCCAAACTTAACCATTGCTTTTCTTTCCCTTATTACACTAAAGGAGATATCTGAATCATAGTCCTTCCTTTTATACAAATGTGGATGGGAATGACTCAGTACAGGGAGAAATCATGGCGAAGAACCTAGAGAGAATAGGTTTTAGGAAAATGTTCTTTAATTATAGGATGGGATATGGTTTGGTCTTTGGTAGGAACAATGACAGACTAAGGACTCTCAAAGGAAAGAAAGCCAAGGATGTGACTTCAGATGCAAATATGTTGATAGATTTGGGGGTGGGGCCATCAGAAAATTGTCCTTTGGTTTATTTAATTTTCTTAATAAAAATTCAGGCCATCAGTTGAGAAAGGAAAGGGAAGAAGTGTTGGAGATTTAAGGAATGAGAGGAAAGTGTAAAAATCCAATGGATTTTTATATCAAATAGGATCAAAAAGGGAGATTAGTGTGGATGGTGAGAGGGAAAAAAGGGGTTTGCTTTTCTCAGCTCTGGAATTACATGCTACACTGGCCTGCAGCTACTAATAGTCATCTTTCCAAACATGTGGAAAAGTGTGACTGAAAATAAAGCCAGCACTGAGAAAAGCAGCCCATATATAGAATAAGGGATATAAAATTCTCATTGTACCTTTCAAGGACATGGAAGCAGCCAGGCTTGAACATAGAACTTTCCCCTGAGGTTTCTAGTACATGAGTACATAAATTATTTTTTTGATTAAGCTTGTTTGAGTTTTTTTCTCTTTGGGGGTGGGTTGTATTTTTTGTTTTTGTTTTTGTTTTTTGGGTCATTTGCAGTTAAAAGAATACTTAATACATCTAATAGTGGAGGAGAAATAGGTCTTAATAATAACTTCTTAAAATGACAAGAAAGCTGTATAAGAAGTCTAGCAGCTTGATTATCTGGGTGGGTTTTAGAGTCAGAAAACCAAATTTGAATCTTGGCTCAAGTCCCTCTTAATGAAATGTGTAAACCATGGATTTGCTTAATGTCTCTGAGCTTCACATCTTCATCTGTTAATTGAATATAATGTTGGTAAGAACTCTCAAGTATTAAGTCTTAAGCATTATACCAATGTTTTATTCACATTATCTTAATCTTATCTTAATCAAGTCTTCCAATTTTCGAGTGAAGTGGGTATTATTATCCGAATTTTACATGTTAGAAAACTGAGATTAACAAAGTCAATAATCATCCTAACATCCACAACTAGTAAGGTGGCATTGAACCCATGGCTATGCTACCTCAACACTAGGTTGACCAATCTAGTCTATGCCTGTGGCACCTGCATTCCATCTGATCAGCACACTCTTTCACATGCAAAAAAAGTCTTAGCATGAATGAAAAATTATATAGTCACAGATGCAAGTTGGGTCTCTCAAGAAGCAAGCTCAGGTCAGAGATAAGCTTGCAGGAAGTTTATTGGGGAATTCTCTCTCGATCTCTACTAGCGGGGAAAAGAAAGGAAGCAAGATTGGGCAGAGAGAAAAAGAACAAGAGCCTCAACCAACCCCACAAGGAGCTCCGAAGCTGGAAATGTTTTTTGGAGTTTTTATATTTGGAGCAAGGGGGGTCTAAGCTGTTATAACACTCCATTATCCCCCTCAATGCATGGGGTCCAGTACCCAGAAGGGGGGTGATGTTGGACAAGAGAGTACACTTTACCTAAAGACAATTCTTTTTTTCCTTTGAAGACAATTTCGTGAAAAAGCTGACAGCTGAGAGCTTTCTTGCTGGCAGCATTCCCAATACTTGGGGAAATAAGTCCTCCAGAAGAAAGACCAGACTTCATATTGCAGCATCCATCAGCTGTAAACTTTCCTTAAACATGAAGCACTGCTTCAAGGCAACAGTTTCCCTAAAAAGCTTTACTGAGGATTAATGAAAGTCTACCTACACTATTTCTAAGAGCACATGGTATATATCGACACATACATCTATATATACCCTTATGCACATATATATGTATAAATATATATATTTATATTTATTCAATAAATACCAGCAATATTTATTAAAATATATAATATATTTATAATGTACTATATGTAGCATATAATATAATACAATAATAAGAATAGTATTATTGTAAATTTATTGCTTAAAACCAGAAGTCTGAAATAACAGAAAAATAGGATTTATGAAAAATTTTAGGAATTTATTTAACTTGAAGGATTGCCAAGAATAGACCAGCACAGTATCCTGTCATAATTTGTCACAAAAATCAGAGAATTAATGAGGGCCACTTGAGCACAAAGAATCTAGATATGGGGAAGTGATAGGAGCCCTATCTGAAGACTAGCAGTGAAGGGAGTGAATAGACAAGACTAGCAGTGAACTTGTGAATAGACAAGAGGTATGACTATCATATGCACTATTGAAATCTATTATTGTCATACTCTAAAGCTTTTGAAAACATCAACCTCCTTAAAGAGAAAGAGGGGAAAATGTTTTTCCCTTACTTTATTGTTTAAGTATTAAACAATAAGTATTGTCTTGTTTAAGTATTAAACAATTAAGTATTAATTAAGTAATAATTAATATTAATTAAGTAATAATTGTTTAAGTATTAAACAATTAAGTATTGTCTTGTTTAAGAATAAAGCCCAAAACTGGCATAGATAGGGAAAAGGTCTATCTGGGAACCCCATTAAACTATATGGCTTGCCATGTCTCCATTCTCACTGTTGTATTAATTAACACTACTCTTAAAAATGTGTGGGGATAACCAGGGCCTTTAACTAAGTATATTAATAGTGAAAGTTAAAGTCCTTCTCAAAATAATCTGACATGATTTCAAATAAAAACAACCCATCCGAGGCACCTGAGTGGCTCAGTGGGTTAATCCGCTGCCTTTAGCTCAGGTCATGATCTCGGGGTCCTGGGATCAAGCCCCACATTGGGCTCTCTGCACAGCAGGGAGTCTGCTTCCCCCTCTCTCTCTGCCTGCCTCTCTGCCTACTTGTGATCTCTCTCTCTGTTACATGAAGAAATAAAAAATCTTAAAAAAAAAAAAAATCCTCTGCTAATTCCCCCTTTAAAAAAAAAATTAAAAAAAAAAAAAAAAAAACAACCACCATCCTTCCAGGGGTTAGGGCCTTTGGAATATGTAGACCCAGAACCACATATTTGCAATTTCCTAGCAAAAAGACTTTAAAACTTTTCTTTAGCATCCTTAAATCCTTCCATAAGGAGCATAGGCACTATGTTTGCTAACTACCTTCATGCAGTAGCATCCTTGGCACTATGTCAACTGTTGGTTCGACCCACCCTTGCTTCAAGTGTGGGTGGTACTTCTGTTGTCTCTTGAACTTACGCTGAACAAGACCATGACATTAGTTTTTGCAACATAGGTAACTCACAGTTTGGAAGACTTAACTAAAGTCAATTTATATACTACATGAGTAAGTTCAAAAGAAATGTAATGTTCAATTAGCAAATAATTTATTTTTTTAAAGATTTTATTCATTTATTTGAGAGAGAGCGAGCGAGCCTGTGTATGCAAGAGGGGAGAGGCAGGAAGGGAAAAGGAGAGGGACAAGTAGACTCTGCACCGAACCTAGAGCGCTCTGAGAGGCTCCATCTCCTGACCTAAAGATCATGACCTGAGCTGAAATCAAGAGTCAAGATACTCAACCAACTGAGCCTCCCAAGCACTCCTGACAAATAATTTAACTATTACTGAAGTTTTCATTCCTTAACCTCACATGAATTTTGTCTCAATTTTAATCCCTGATTCTACAAATTTTTCAGTGGTTGTTTTGGATAATAGGTATATTTTGAAATGTACATGTGAGTTTTCAAAAAGAAAGGAAAATGAAAGGTGATATTTTTTTCTTGGAGTAGAACTCATATAAGTCATGTAGTATAAATAAAATTGATACAAATTTCCATATTAGCTCTGATTGATGGGGAAAAGGTAAGAAATTTTTAAAGCTACCTTAAAAATAAGCATACAGTGGATTTTACTCTCAGGATACCTTTTCATGGTTTCCATCTCTGGGAGAGAACACGGCATTATTAAACCTTGTGAACCCTTGACCCTGATTCATATAAAGACAGCAAGAACAAGTCCCAGTTATTAAAGAAATCTTGACATAGACACATTCTTTCTTTTATAGTGAGAAATAAAAAGGATTTCCTTTACTCTAGGGAGAGGCTATTAAAGCTGAATATTACAATGTTCTCTAAGGGGGAGAGAAGTTCATTTTCACACTCCAAGGGAAGTGTGCAGTTCACTCAAAATTCCACAAAAACTATAGTTTTTTTTCACATAAATGTACAATATGGAGGCTATTTGTGGTGTTATAAAGAGTTATAAAATGTAAAAACAAAATATGTCTGTTAAGAATATAGACTAAGTACTTTTCCTATAAAAGGAAAAATGAGAAAAATTCTTATTAGATGAGCTTCCAAAAATTTATTATTTTAATTATTACATGATGGTGTCATTTAATGTTATAAAGAGTAGAACTTAGGTAACAAACCATTCAACCATGTATGATACATCCAAATAACTTATTTTACTAGAAATGATGATATGAACTGACATATAGACAATATTTACTATAATCTTTACCTGAAGAGGTTTAATTTTGAGATGTTATAAAAAGTGATGGGTAAATATTATTTAGGAATGTGTCTTTGTTTCTTTCTGTGGTTTTACATGCAAAGATATGAAAAATCCATAAAAATCATAAATGCTGAATTTATTTTGTGTTGTAATGAAACTATAGATAATGACATGATTGTTTTGCTAATAATACTGATTTAAAATATCAATCCATATTGATCTTTTTCATACTCCAAAGCTAACTCAATATGACAAAATATTTGTTTGCTGGCCTACACTTTGTTTTTCAGACACAGCCTTCAGAATCCTGCTGACTGTTTGATTATAGTTTTCCAAGAGAAAGAAAAGAAAGAGAGAGAGTGGAGAGGAAAGATAGAGGGGGAAGAGAGAGAGAGGGAGGGAGGAAAGAAGAAAAAGAGAAGACCTAAATCACTAGCCAATAAAAATCTTGATATTTTATGTGATTTTTGCCAGCTATAACTGGGAATTTAGTTTTTTTAAATTTTTTTAATAACTGTGAATTTAAAAAAATACAGTATCTCTCAAATTCAATCCAAAACTACTGACACTGATCTAGAAATAGACAAGGTGGTAGACGGTTCTTGGGAGACCCTGCTATCGTTTACCTATAAATACAATATTTAAAAATAAATAAAACAAGTAAACAAAAATTGCAAGTGAAATTTTATTATTCTTTGGAAGCAGAGACTTCATCTTGATGTAGCAGCCATCCCTGGCTTTCTGTTGCAGCAGTGCTAGCGCTGTATTGTGCAGGAGAATGAATGCAACGGAGAAATACATCGGCAGACAGCAAACGGGGGACTGAATTGAAGGGATACTTTAGAGTGATTAGTTAAAATAATTTTGAACTCCTTAGCGTACTTTCCTTTTTTTCAAATTCATATACCTTCTTAACACTCAAAAGCAAAAAAAAAAAAAAACAAAAACAACAAAAAAAACACTTTTAGATATAACATTAAACTAAATTAATCTTACTTTGCTGTGGAGGGTCACATTTTAGTCTCAAATCAAAATTATTGAAGGGAAATTCTAAGATCCATGTGCAAAAAATGATCCAATGTTCCCATGTAAAAATAATTTTTTTTTTGTTTTTTAGAAATACAGAGACATATTCATTTTCTGAAAGCAGGGAATCACAAAATAAATAGAACAGAATGCAACTTCATACTAAACCATTTTGTAAGTATCAGTCAACAATACATATAGGGTGTAGGTAGGTGTGTGTTTTGTTTTGATTTTTTTTGTATTTTAGACAAGTGCGATTTAGCTCTATTTTGTTGACCTTGCATAAATGCTTCTCTCACGTAACTCACCAAATGAAAACAGAAAAATCATTTACTACTAAAAGATACATAGAGAAAAGGATATAACTACTCATTATTAACCTTGAATCTTGACATTGCTAATTCACCAGTTATTGAAGATTTGATTCTGTAATATATATAAAGTGCTTTTTTTTTTTTTTTTTCCCCCCTGGGAATGAAAACCTTTTGGAACTGAGATATGGTACACTGGCACTAAACTAGGATAACATTTGTTATTTCTGTAATAGCTTTTTGTATTTGAAATTCCAATCAATATTTTTTTTCTACTTGGAGGTGGTTTACTTAATCATTTCAAGCGATTAGCTTTCATAAGAAATGAAGGCCTGCCAGCATTTATGTAGTTTCCCTGAGTTCATTTTGGCCTCAGGCTTGTATTTACTCTTATTGCACTCCCTAGCTGGGATACCAGGTGAATACCTGGGAGAAAGAGAAAATTAATTCAAAAAGCAATAAAAATAAAATAACTAATAAAAAAATAAAAGTATGCAGCATACTGGGAATCCTGTTCAATGAAAAAGCCAAGTTATTCCTCTCTGCATGTATGAGTTTTAGTATTTCCAAAGATTAAATAAGAGTGTCATTTTTATTAGAACTTCTGTCCTCTGCTTTAGAACAAAATTCTTTTCTCCAAGAAACATTTGGCTCTATACATCAGTTTTGGCATACACTTTAATACAAAACACAAGAACAAAATGCTTTACACTATTCTTAAAAAGTTTCAGTCTCATTTCTTCACATTAGACACCAGTATTAAAATGATGACTATACACCAGAGTCTCTTTAGTCTTTGAGAAGTTTAAATAAATTGTGTAAAATTCTGTGAAAGGCTCATCGGTAATTATACAAACAATCTAACAGTAAGTCAGCAAGCCACAATAGTGGTTCTCTATTTCTTTTTTCCTTTAAAATCTATATGAACAAATTTATGATGTCCTTTGTTGGAGTCTGATTTAAGAGTTCTACTGCAGGGGAGCCTAGGCTCAGTCATTAAATGTCTGCCTTTGGCTCAGGTCATGATCCCAGGGTCCTGGGCCCCTAGACTGAGTCCCACATTGGGCTCCCTGCTCAGTGGAAAGCTGCTTCTCTCTCTCACTCACTCCTCCTGCTTGTGTTCCCTCTCTGGTTGGTTCTGTCAAATAAATAAAGAAAATCTTAAAAAAAAAAAAAAAAGTTTACTCCATTGCAGAACAGAACTCTTTGTGTAGAGGTGAAGAGGTTGAAAGCATTCCTCTCCATTGTGTCAAATGTAAATTTAATAACCTAATGCAAAGATTTGCTGGCAAAGAGCATTGATATGCTGGTAAACAGAAAAGACTCTTCTCTCCACAGTGGAACTGACATAGCTACATTTCCATTATTTTTATCTTTATATGCAACGACTATCTATCCAGGTGCAAGTGTTTGAAACTGAGGAATGGTACTGGCCCACAGGCTCAGATTATAGGTTACATTTGACCAAAAGAAAGACTTAAAATAGCTTATCTTTTTTTTTTCTATTGATATTCTTTCTAACAGCTTGCATATTGTCTGAAAGGTTTTCATATCTTAGCTTTCATAACATTGATATTTAGGGAGTTTGCATATCCTTAGTTCTACCACATAGATGCAAACACTTGCACATTTTCTAGGGTTTTTTGGGTTTCTTTGTTTGTTTAATTCACTAGTATTTACCTTCAAGTTTCCAAATAACCTTTAAGAAAGGTTTAACTGAATAGGTATGGATGACTCAAACTTCTCACATTTCCAAGAGATGCTCATATTGAGGAATGCCCTTTGAGCAGCTCTTGAAAACTAAGTCCTGGGCCATTGTGAGTAGGGAAAATAGGAATGGTGGTATTTGTTATCCGTTGGCTCCTAAACTCCTATACTCTTATTGGTTCAACGACCTTGCATCTGCAAGGATAGCATCCAACCCCACAAATATTATCTTCAAGTGTGACATTAGCTTCATTTTTAAAAGGCTATTGCAACATTTTCTCAGGCCACTCTTTTTTGAGTGTTGTGATATCTAGGACGCAATGGCTTGAGTCCATTGTTACACCATTCACCATAAAATTGACTTCTTTGCCTGAGGTTTTATAACACAGAATTCTCTGTCAGTATAACAATAAGCCATCTGTTAATGGTACTACCTTGGGCACTTCAGTGAATAAGAAAAGCAAAGTTTACATGGGTCCTACTGAGGACCCCTGCTGACCTTTTGGAAAGATTCTAAAATAATCACCTTGCAGTGGTTGGTTGTCCTCAGGAGAGAAGGTTCCAGCATTGCCTCTGGTGATGGCAGGAATGATAATCTGCAACAGCAGTAGCCATATCAGCTTTGTGATAGGGAGCCCATATGGATGGGCTTCCCAGCAGCTGCCATGGCTACCTCCATCATTAGCCCACTGTGCATGTGTGCTGTTGGCCAAGGAGGAATGCTGGCTGACACAGTTTTTTAGGGTCTACTCTCAATGTACTCCTAACTTCTGATGGGCATTGATGTGAGATAACAATTCACACACTTTCAACCCAATCTCATGTGTTTATCCATGTAATTTTTTTCCCCAAAATCAAGGAAATCAATTTAGTAAAGACCCATGTCTTTTCTACTCTCGATTCTCACTCAAATACCATGACTCTGCCATTGCTCTTTTAGCTCAGAGTACTGGGATTCTTCACTTGATCTAGGAGAAGAGTATTTTGGACAGAGGTAACAGCAAGATTAGACTCTGATGTTATATATAGCTTTCCTGGATATTTGAGTAACAGGAAGGCTAGTATGGCTGAATGGAGTAACTAAGGGCTTGAACAGTAGGAGAAGCCAGAGAGGAAATGGGGTGTAGTAACTCACTTCTCCTGGCACTCATTTCCTCTGGTTCCAAAATCCAGCACAGAATTATGCTAACCATATAAGGCTAACTAGCACTGACCTAAGTTGTCACGTGACATGCAATGTTTCTATTCTTACATCTAAATCAGAGGTCTGTGAACTACAGCTCAATGGCAAAATCTGGCTCTCCCTCCTGTTTTTGTAAATAAAGTGTTATTGGAAAACAGCCAAGATCATTCATTGACAAATTGTCTATTGTGATAGAGACAGTGTGATCCACAAAGCCTAAAATATTTGCCCTCTGACCCTTTACAAAAAAAGTTCCCTGACTACATTACAGAAATTATGCGATCCTCTCATTAGTAAAGACATAAATGGCAGTGTATGATTTTATAAATTTGCCCTTGACCTCAGTCTTATGCATTATGTCTCAGGTCTTGGTTTAGTGAAGTAAAGAGCATGCCGGTCCCTACTTTTTGTTCTTAATTGCAAATTGACACTTGTGAAGGGACTTGCTTTCTATCTGTGGCCTTTTGTTCCTGGCCAGTACTCTTCTTCTCTGCCTCAGAGTTTTCTGAATGCTTATGTGGAATGCAAACTTCTGTTAAATTTTGGCATGCTCTACTTTGATTTTCAAAAGGCCTGTGTCTGCCCCTACAGTGCTTTCTGCTCTACAGGGTGTACTGTGATTTTGATCTCCAGCTCTTTCCCACTCTGGCTTGTTTTACTACAGGTAATGAGGCAACAACCCAAGGTACAACACAGACAATAGGTCTGCTTTATTTAGAGGCATTATTCTGCTCCTATAAAAAAGACCTCATTAGAGTGTAACTTGGTTTTAGTGTATTCTTGACAAGTTAATCTAACCGAGAGATCTGCATGCAAATTCGGCTTTCTGGTTACTGTCTTGGCTACTCATGCAATGTTGTTCTGTTTTGTTTTTTAACAACTTTCCATTTGTACATGCCTACCTCAGGGTATGGTCAGTGGAAACCACAGCTTCTTTGTTAGTTGTAAAGACCTTGGAAATTTTAGTGACAGTTATAATTGGCTCATTCATGCACACATGCTAAGGAAAAGGAAGCTGGGTAGTCATCGACAGCTGTAAAAGGAATGCAGATAGTCCCTGCTGCTGTTTTTAGTCTGAGACCTGACAATTCTGTCCTGGTGATCAGCAGCAGCAGCATCCTCGACAAAGCCCTCCAGTTTATTCAGTTTCAGAAAAAGAAAGCTGTTATCAACTGAATCCTTTGAATCCCTAGTTCCCATATTGATCTAGCTCTAAAACCTATGTCATTATCAATTTTATATAGGTATTAATGTTAGTCTGAAACAGGTTTCTCAAGTAATGGAAAGAGGACCTGAGGACTGTATTTGTGAGAAACCAAGACCATCTCACTTGGGAACTTTATCTTATACAGTTACTGGCTTCAAATCTGAACAATTCCCATAAATGCCACCTGTTGTCTTTCTCAAAGATCAAACAAAATATTTTCTTTGCAAACAGAGTCATCAGATTAGCCCAAAGTCCTCAAATTAAACATATAAATGTAATTGTATGGCAGAAGCTCTGAGTACAAACACTTTCACTGAAACCACCAAATAGAAAAATATATTTGGTTTATTAATGGTTTTTATTAAATAGTTTCATTACAGCCAAGTATTAAGATGTTTCTATAACCCAACATAATGGCTAAGGGAGAATAATTCTACTCATAAGTTTCTGTAGTTGCCTCAGTAAACATAGATGTGATAACCAGAGAGAAACTTAAATTGCTAATTCAAACTTAAAAAAAAAATTCTTGAAACCAAACCCTTTCATGTGGGCTGTGAATTTGTTAGTAGGCTGTTTTTCAGTCTGGTGGAATGATTACTGTCTTCTCCTCAAGTGGAGGATTTCCATTACAACTACATAGGAACTCCAGGGAAGGCTCTTTTCAATGCTAGTACTGTTTGTTTTTGGAAGTCCTTATACATTCTTTGCTATTTATGGAGGGAGAGACTTAAGTGATTAGGGAATGGTTAACTGTTGCAAATTAAGTGTAGTTTTGTTAAGAATACCTTTGCTTTATGACACGTGTAAAACAGGTTTGTAAAGCAAAGTGTAAAATTAATGTATTTCCATCTACAGATATGTGAAATTATATGATGTTACATTAAATTAGTTAATGTTTATGTAGAATCAGTTATATGCCAGGAACTTTACACATATCTTTTTTTTTTTCACTTAGTTGATGTCTTATTCTTACAAGACATTAAAGACTAATGTCCCTATTTGACCAATAAATAAATCATGGTTGAGGTTCTTAAGGGAATTACCCAAGTCAAAAAAATAGTAGAATCAACATAAATGAGTCAGACTGTAAAGCCTATGCCTTTCTCCAAGACTAAGTTAGGTATTAAGTATTCTGATTAATTGCAAATTGCTTAAATATGGGCATAAAATCCAAAGAATATAATAATTTTAGTTTTTGTTCTCACATATTTGAAACCCAATTAGTGCATTTTCACAACTGGGAGCATAATGTAAAAGAGAAACTTGGTATTTTCAGTTTCCCTTGTATTTCTGACCTAAATTCATTTTACAAACAATCAGAATTTACCAGCATGTTGTATACTCAGTAATTATGTTTTGGTACAATACCTTTTACCTGAAATCTATATTTTATAAGGGACATTTTTTGTAAAAGAAAGCAAGTTTTAATGAGTACGCTACACAGAAATTCTCATCTCACACTTAACAATGAATATTATTGTTCTTACAGTTTTTACTTCTCAGTCATAAGACATCCCTTTGTGGTTGTCATAATTGGTCTAATGAATTTCTAAAAATAAATGAAAGTCTAATTTGATCCAGTGCCCATGAACAATCCACTCATTCACTTCTAAATCACTGACCTGATTTGAAGACGAATCATGCCAAAATGAAGTCATGCTTTTCTCTTAAGTCTGTTGCCTCAGTGAAAGCTTTTGAATGGCCTGTTCTTAGGGTTTGAAGTGGGGATTTCCAGTGACAAAGAAACACAATTTGATCTCATAACCCTGGACACCACAGCCTTATTTGAAATGATAGAAACTTAAGATTTGAAGAAAATCTGAGTCATCATCTAGGCAGTGGTTTTCACCCAAAGAGAAACTTATTCCTCACCTTTATTTGAGCAGTTGGGTAACATGACAGGATACTCAACAGGTACAGAGGTAAACATTCAAACAATGTCTCTAGCTGGGTAAATATCAATACATCTGGATGTCTAACACTCCTCATCACATAATTATTCATCCAAGTGTTCCAGAGCAAGTATTCCTTTATGTTAAAACTTTCTACATTGGGAAGTGTTAAAGACCTTTAAGGAAGGGCAATTTTAGTTGTATTAAGACACTAATCTCTGATTGGAAGTGTGTGTGAAAGATGGATAGAGGGACTTGTAATTTATGTTCAAATGATGAGATTATAAGAGAGATTTCTCCCATACCATCTGTATTTTTGATGGTTCCCTGAATGACAGGGGAAAGTAAAAAATATCTTTAATTTCCATATTTCATCTTTAGTAATTAATATACTGGTATCATAATTAATTAGGTATCAGTTATTATATTGATTATGAATAATAACTGTACTAGTGTACAATAGAGTCATTGAATGTCTTCACTTAAGATAAACTTTTCTTACAAAAGTCAGAATTTTGTCAACAATTTCCAGAATCAGATTTTTAAATCTGACCCTCTATATAACACTCGCCCCTCAAAACCCCCAAGAAGGAAAGATGTTAAGATTAAAAGACAAGGCATAATAAATATAAAAAGTTAAAAGATATTGTTCTCAACAGGTTGGAAATAGAAAAGCCTCATGTTTTTCTTTGTATTAATTAAAACACATTTCTAATGACAGGAAGAATTGTTAAAAGAGTACTATGAATAATTACGCACAAAAAATTAGAAAACCTAAATGAAATGGGAAAATTCCTAGCAACAATAAACCACCTAATATTACTCAAGAAGGAAAAGAAAGTTTCCACAGACCTATCATCAATAATCAAACCTCCCAGTACAGAAAAGTCCAAGTGTTAAGATATCACAAGTGAATTATAGCAAACATCCAAAAATTAATTAACACCAATTCTTCTCAAACCACTCCCAAAAAATAGAGGAGAGGACACTTCCTATATGTGAGGTCAATATTATCCTGATATCAAAGTTAGATGGAGACATTATAATAAAAGTAAATTAAAGACCAGTATTTCTTGAGAACATAGCTAACAAAAAGAAAATTAGTAAGTTGAGCCTACTCACAACATTATCTAAAAGAAAAAAAAAAAAATCCAAGAATAAATTTACCAAGGGAGGAAAAGAATCTTCATTGCTAAATGAAAACTATAAGGCACTGTTAAAATAAGTTAAAGAAGACCTAAATAGATAGAAAGATTGGAATATTTAATATTGTTAGTATTCTAGTACTGCCTGAAGGAAATAAAGCTGAGAGTCCAGTAGCAACAATAAAATGAAAATGATAGCCATTGTTTATTAACAATAAACATTGTTTATTGTTTATATTGTTTATTATAAATGTTTATTAACAATAAAATGAAAATAAATTCATTCATCTCTGTACAACTAATTTTCAACAAGGATTCCAATTATAGTCAATGGGGAAAGGGTAGTCTCTTCAACAAATGGAACTCAGACAGCTGGACTTTCCCAGGAAAAGAATGAAGTTGGACTCTTGACCATAGGGTATCAACAACTGTTTCAAAGTGAATCAATGACCCTAAATATAAAATCAGAATCATAAAACTCTTAGAATAAAACATAGAAGTAAGTTCCTCGATCTTGAATTTGGCATTGGAATGGAATATGGTGCCAAATACATGAAGAACTAAAGAAAAGATGCAAATTGAACCTTATCAAAATTAAAAATTTGTGTATCAAAGGACATTATCAAGAAAGTGAAAAAATAATTTAGAGAACAGGAGGAAATACATGCAATTTATATATCTAATAAGGCTTAATATTCAGGATATATAAAGAATATTTACCACACAGCAACAAAAAGACAAACACGAATTTTAAAATTGCAAAGGACTTGAATATATATTTCTTCAAAGAAGATATATAAATAAGGAACAAGCACACAAAAAGATGCTTAATATCATTAGTTATTAGGGAAAGCAAATCAAAATCCCAATGAGATACCAATTCACACTTACCAGAATAGCTCTAACTAGAATAAAGAGAAAATTACAAGTATTAGGATGTGTAGAAATTTGAACCTCCAGGTACTGCTAATGGGAATGTAAAATGGTGCAGCTGATGGAGAAAATAGTTTAGTACTTCCTTAAAAAATTAAACATAGACTTAGCCATGTGACCCAGCTGTTCCTCTCTTCGTATATACTTTGTATAGTTGCAAAGAGAAGTTCAAACAGATACTTGTATGACATTGTTCATTATTCACTACAGTCAAAAGATGGAAGCAACCCAAATGTTCACCAAGAGATAAATGGATAAGAAAAAGTGGTATATACATACAGTGAAATATTATTTGCAGCAGAAAGGAATGAAGTTTTTCATGTATGCTACAATATGGACAGACCTTGACAACAACTGTATTTATGATAACATTAAAAAGGAAAATGTGCTTTAGGAATAAATTTAATAAAAGAAGAAAAGGCATATACACTGGAAACAAAAAAATATCATTAAAAGAAATTAAAGATGGTTGATTACACATCCCATATTTATGTATTAGATTATTATTAAAATATCAAAACTCCCCAATTAATCTACAGATGTAATACATTCCCTATCAAAATCCAAGCTTCTCTTTTAAGAAATTGAAAAAGGGTATACTCAGATTCATGGGCAATATGAGGGACCTGAATAGCCAAAATAATCCTGAAAAAGAACAAAGATGATAGGCCCTCACTTCCTGAATTTAAACTTACTACAAAGGCATGTTAAAGAAGACATTATAGATAGCATATGGATAGATATATAAATAAATGTAATTTAAAATCCACAAATAAATCATGTATTTATAATCAGTTGTCTTTTGGTAAGGTTACCAAAGAAAGGGAAAGCAGTCTTTTCAACAAATTATGTTGGGACAAGTGGAGAGCCACATGCACAGCAATGAAGCCAGATAGCAGCTTCACATCATACACAAAAGTTGACACAAAATGAACCATGGATCTATATGTAAAAATGAAAACTATAAAGCTTTCAGATGAACATATAAGTTCTAAATCTCTGTAGCCTATGTAAGCCAATGATTTTGTAACACAAAAGCACAAGAAGAGAAAAACAATAGATGAATTAGACTTCATGACTATGAAAGTTTTATGTTTTAGAGGATAGCATCAAGGAAGTGAAAAGACAATCCACAAAAATGGGAGAAAATATTTGTATATCATATACTTGAGAAGTGTTTTTTATTTAATATATAAACAACTTTTAACATTCAACAATGAAAGGTAAATAATGTAGTTGAAAACTGGTCAGTTTTACGGATTGAAAGTATAAACACAAAAGTTAGTTGAATTCCAATAATGACTACTTGTATTAATCAGGGTTCTCCAAAAAAATGAAAACACTATATATTTGGGTGGAGAATGTGGGTGGATGAAGAGGAGAGAGAGATTTATCAGAGTTGGTTCATGTGATTATGTACGTTGGGGAGTGCCAGTATCTGCCATCTTCAAGCTAGAGACCTAGGAAAGCCAGTGTTGGAATTCCAATCCAAGTTCAAGGCCAAAGGAAGCCAATGGCTTAAATCCCAGTACAAAATCAGGAAAAGACTAATGTCTCAGCTCAGGCAGTCAGCAAGAAGATAAAGGGGATTTCTTCTACCTCTGCCTTTTGTTGTATTTAAGTCCTCAACAGATTGGATGCTGCCCAGCCTCACTGGAGATGGCAACTTACCTGAGTCTCCCATTTCAAGTGCTGATCTCATTCAGAAACTCTCAAAATAATATTTAATCTGGGTATCCCTTGGCTCAGTAACATTCACACATAAAATAAACCATCACACTACTGAAATTTGATGAGTCTACACATTGTAAAGAATACCATTATCATGTTAAAATAATTCAACTTAAAATTCTGGAAAACTCCACTAATAGGTTTTTGAAATATTTTAATGAAGTTTAAAGTTGTATACCTCATTTTGTAGTTGCATATTGCTATTTTTTTAAATGCCATTGGTTGAAAATTCTATGCCTTGTGTTTTAGTTTGCTAGGTATGCCATAACAAAGTGTCACAAACTGAGAGCTCAAATAAGAGAAATTTATTGTCTCACAATTTCTGAAAATAGAAATCTGAGATTGATTCATGGGCAGGATTGATTCTTTTTGGGGGATGTGAGAAAAGAACCTGTCCCAGATTCACTCCTTGTCTTATAAATTGTGGTCTTCTTGTTCACATGGCATTCTCCCTGTACTATGCTTGTGTACAGTTTTCCCCTTTCTATAACACATCAGTCATACTAGATTAGGGCCCACCCTAAATGGTCTTATTTTAAACTAACTAATTATAATTAATTAATTTATTTTAAATGAACTATTTCCAAAGAAGATCACTTCTGACTTACTAGGTGTTTGAACTTGAACATGATTTTTGAGGTGGGGCACAAAATTCAAATCATGACTTGTTATTAATGTAGTTTGTTGGTGTTTTTCCTCTCTTTTGTCCCCTCCACTTTCAGAGCAGCAGCAGATTTTTCTCTATTACTTTATGTAATTATTCATGTACTTCTCAATGCTTTTTTTTTCTGTTGCCTCCTTTAAAAGTGTTTTCATATTTTACAAACATAAAATTTCACATAGCACTCTTCTCCATGTTTTCTTTCATTATACGTACATCAGGAAAAACTAGGATGATTCATTCAGAAGAAAGGCAGTTTCCCAAATCTAAGAGGTTGGTTGGGGTAATGGTTGGCGGCATGTACCCTCTGCAGTCATGTACACTGAGTCTGAATGTCAGTAACAACATTGTCTGGATGTTGGACTCCAGGTAAGATGCTTATCTCCTCTGTGTTCTTTTTCTGTCATCTACAATGAAAGAATAATTCTACTAACCGTATGATTAAACTGCTTCTGAGGAACAAGTCAGTTGTTATGTGAAAAGTGCTTAGATAAATGTCTGGCTTATACAATGCACTCAGTAAAAGTTAGCAATATTTTAAAAACTTCCTATTACTCCATTCATATTTCCTATAAAACTAATCGAGCCTTAGTAAAATTCAAATATATATACATAAGCACAGGTCAAGGAACCTTGGGAAAGACTATGTCTAAAATTTTGAATCCTTCACAAGGAAAACCTAAAGGAAGTGTTTTAAACTTGATATATCTTAGCCTAAATTGGATTTTAAAGTGGTTCATGTGGTACAATTTAAAACTGAATAGCCCAACCTTTGGAAAATTTGCTGATGTTATCAGATTGTGGTTTCTGGGACTCACAGGGCTAGACTAAGGACCGGAAGACTATCTAAAGTTAATGATGACTCAAGGATCAATCATCCCAAAAGACGTCAGTTGGTTTTAACAGTGGGGGGACTATAATTTGCTCCTCTCTGAGGATAGTATAGTATCCCTTCTCTGAGGTGTGAAGATGCCTCAAATGCAGCCAGTGGTGGTGAGCAAGCTTCTACTGAACTTGGGAAGGCTGGTCATAAGCCAAAAAGCAGACTTGGGAAAATGTGTAAGGATCATTCTATACCTGGAGAGCCTTCTTTCCTTCATCATGGATGTGCAGGTTACAGATATTTTCCCTGTCTTACCGTAAACTATCAGAACATATACTTCACTTTCTAGATTCCTAACTAAATATTTTGTGGGTATGTTTCTTAATTTATTCCTCTGCTCTAGAAGTGTCATCACCTGAGGATAGGGACCATGAACATCCTGCTCTTCATTTTATTCCCGGCTTAGGATGTTATAGCTGCAAATTCTTGGGATGTTATAGCTACAAAAGTATTTGCTTATTGACTCAATGGATCTAGGAAAATCATAAACCAACTCATATTCTTATAGAAAACATGAATTAATTGATCAGTTATCAAAAAATGGTCAAATATGAGTTAGCATTTAAAATTTCTATAATTTATTTGGAACTATAACCAAGTCATCACTTTAAAGAGGATTCTATCCTTTACAAATATATTTCTTTGATGTGTTTTGATCACATAACTCTTCTAATTCATATTATAATATTTGATTTATAAAAATTATTTTATTTTTTGATTTTTTATTTTAAAAAATATTGAGAAGATGTAGTGAGGTATGACACAATAGAAAACAAGCTTCTATACATTTATCCACAATTTTGATAAAAAAACTAAACACAATAAGTGTGCTGGTAGCAAGAGTTTTAAAAATTAATCTATTTTATGAAAAAGTAATGTTTGTCCTTACAAATTAAAACACCATAAAATGTATGAAGTAAAAATAAAACTCTCTTTTTTTCTCCCCTAGCTAACTTAGAAGTCAACCATTGTCACTAGCTTTGTGTACGTAGGTTTGTGTATATGGGCATTTATGGATTCTTCCATAGAAATCCTATACATGTAAAAGAATTCTTTTTTTTTTTTTGTAAAAGAATTCTTTACATAAATGTTTTCACATACACATACAGTTTTCTGAGACTTGTATCTTACCCTCCACTTTCTATCAAGTAAACAGTATATTAGTAAAACTTACATAGTTATATAATATTATACTAATATGCTATTTTATTAGTTTATCTTACACAAAAGTTACCATTCTTGTTGAATGGGTGTGACAAATTTTTTTAACACAACTGACTTTGATGGATGTTTATGTTTCCAAAAAAGGTAGTAATTCTTTTATTTCTTTAAAATAGGGTTCTCACATGCCATTATTATTAACCGACTGAGCCACCCAGGCATCCCTCACATGCCATTATTATTAATAGAAGAAGTATGGTAAGAATATCTTGATAACCTTCTCTAAATATACTTCCCAAATAGGGAGCAATAAAACATCCTGCTACCTACCACAATAAAATGTCATTGAAATAACTGAAATTCTGTATTTTGTGGTTTCTTTATTTTGAGATTTTTTTTTTTAATTTTATTTATTTATTTGACAGACAGAGATTACAAGTAAGCAGAGAGGCAGGCAGAGAGAGAGGAGGAAGCAGGCTCCCTGCTGAGCAGAGAGCCCTATGCGGGGCTCGATCCCAGGACACTGGGATCATGACCTGAGCTGAAGGCAGAGGCTTTAACCCACTGAGCCACCCAGGCGCCCCTATTTTGAGATTTTTGTAGTAATTTGATCTCAGCTCTTTACATAAGTAGGTTAGATTTTCCAAATACTATCACTTCCATTTTGCCTATTTTCACTGAAATACTTAAACACTCTTAAAGAAGTGTCTGGGAATTTTGACTTGCTAAATTATTTCTTATGTTTATGCTCTCCTGTTTTCTTCCCTTCTTTATTTTGCAATCCCTGATTCTCTTAAACTCCTTTATTCCTCATAATTATACTTCCCTTTCTTGTTAAGACGTCTTATTCTTTCATTTTGATTGAAAAGGTTATTCCTAAAATCGATCTCATTGAAAATCAAAAGCCTCAAACAGTAAAACAAATAAAAATAAGCATACCGTAGCATACTGTTTACCCTTTATAGTTTGGATGGGAGGGAAAAGGTCAGAGGAAATGGAAAACATGAAACCTACACACTTCCAGGCTGAAATTTGTAAATTGATTGTGTCAAGTTTCTTGTGCCATTTATAAGTAAGTGGAAAGTAGAAAGTATGGCTTAGTCCCACACAATGCTGAGTAGAAGCTGCAAACAAGGTACAGATGTATCCAGGAAGAAACAAATACTTGTTACATTTCCTTCACTTATATATATTCTTTGGTGCTCTTTGTCTTCTGATAGCCTTATACTTGGGTTAACACTTTATAACAGCACTTAATGGTTTTACAATGGACTGGCTGAGTTAATTGTAATGTGTTAACAGTAATTTAAATGAAACATCTTTGGATAAACAATATAAAGTATTTACAGGGTATGAAGTCTAGTTAGCAAGGCTAATTTGCTTTATTAAAATGTGGCATTTAACTTAGTATACCCAATCAGTTATACTTGATACCTATGGTCATAAAGTTAGCCGATTTATTTATTTATTTATTTTTCTTAAGGAGGACACATATTGCATGGAGTACTGGGTGTGGTGATTTATCTTTTAAAAAGATTTGAACATTTATTAAACTTTTCCCTTAGGGTTCCAAATTAGACATCAATCAGCACTCTTTTTTCTGTCATCAAAGAAGAAAGCTCAGTCTAACTCAAAAATGAAGAATTGCCTTTTAAATCATTGCTTATAAGTCATGACCTTTTAGCTAAGATTATGTGTAAAGAAGAATTGTTCTGTTTGTATGCTCAGATGCTAACTTTAGGGATACCTGGGTGGCTCAGTGGGTTAAGCCACCAACTCTTGATTGCAGCTCAGGTCAGGATCTCAGGGTTGTGAGATAAAGCCTTGGATCTTAAGCAGGAAGCCTGCTTAAGATATATCTCTCCCTTTCTTCCCGCCCCTCCCATGTTCATGTGTGCTCTCTCTAGCTCCCCCCTGCCAAAAAGCTAACTTTAAAGTCATATCTTGAATTAAAAAGAACAAAACACTGTAAAATCATAAAATTTTCAGCCAATATTTTAACATCTTTGGTAATGTATGTCATAAAAAAATATATCACAAATGTGCCCACTGGGATTTCTCTATCTATTAAGGAGTTTATGGACACAAAAAGAAGGGTTTTTAATGAGATACAAAAAATGATTCTGCCAAATAAAATAGATTTATTCGGACCAAAAATTTCTCACGGCTCTCAGAGATATTGAGCTGCCTCTAAATCTATTTAAAGATCCCACTATGACTCTTTAGCAATCACTTCCGATTAAAGCAGGGAAGTAGAAGTCATCATTCCCATTCAGATAAGGGCTGTTCTGCCTTAACTACCACACAGACATATTTTGTGAACAAATGTTGCTATTATTTAAAATTGCAAATAATTGGAAAATAAATAGCCAGTGATTTGAAAAGCAGTGTCTTAATTAAGTTACATTTAAATATTGCACTATGTTGTAGCCATTAAACTTATATATTAAAAAATATTCATTGTCGAGGAAAGCATTTAAAATTGTGGTGTATCAATAAGTCAAAAATAAAAGGCAAAAAATCCATATACCATACATGACTGCTGAAAGAGTTTAGAAAGCCAATGAAAAAAATTAAACTATTTATGTTGATTAATTCCTAAAACCAAAATATTGAGTGACTTTAGTTCTTACTTTCATTTTTTTTTTTTTACAAAGTTGTCCTGAATTAATGTTTACCACTTTTTAAATAAAATTCAGTTTTAAAAAGTACCTCTTTTGGGTAGAACACACTATCTAGAAAAATTGGCCAGGCAGAAGGAGAAAAGATCAATGCCAAAGAGCTTTGTTTCTTGAGAAGACAGCTCAGAAGAGGTAACCTTGGGCAAGAGATAGATAAAGCCTGAGGCTTGATCTGAAACTAAGCTTTTAGTCACATACTTTACCATTTCCCTAGTTACCCACCTAATACTGTTTTAAGGGAACTATAAGAAGAATGATTACATTTTTCTTCCCCCATTTGCACCCACCATTGTTTCTAAGAAATAAAGTTACAGTGTAGCAACTGACTAAAGAGAAGGCAGTGGCAATGGTTTCTAGAAAAGCATTTGATTCTGATCTGTGTGTAAACAGAAATGTCAGCCCCAATTCCTCCATGATTCCCTCAATATAAACATGCACCCGGAGATTGAGAAGTCTCTTAAGGGGTAGTTATGTCATGAAAACAAAGGTATACTTTGAAAACATTGAATTTCTAAATGCATAGAGTAAGTTTTTGTTGTTGTCGTTTTTTGGAGAGAGAGAGGCGCACAAGCTGGGTGGGTATTGAGAATTAGTGGGGAGGGACAGAGGGAGAGGGAGAGCATCTGCAGCAGACTCTCCACTGAGTGCAAAGCCCATTTCAGGGATTCATCTCGACCCTGAGATCATGACCAGAGCTAAAACCAAGAGTCAGATGCTCAATTGACTCAACCACCCATGTACCCCCAGAGTAAGCTTTTTAAAGAACCACTTTCATTCACGTGACAATTGAGGTAACAGAGTAAGGTGGCTAAACATTCATTAAAACTACTAGAAAACAAGTTTTCTTCCTTCCATATTTTCTGATGAGAAGTACACTATGAGCTTATCCTTGTTTATCTCTACAGAAGGTTACTCATTTCCCTCTGCCATCTTTGAGGATTTTCTCTTGTATTCTGGTTTTCTGCAGTTTTAATTCCATGGGCCTAGAGTTATGTAAGTATTTAGGGTTTTGTTGTTTTGTTTTGTTTAGTGTTTATCCTGTTTGGTAGTCTGAGCTAATTTGATCTGTTGTTGGTGTCTGTCATTAATTCTGTGAAGTTCTTAGTCACTATTACTTCAAATACCTCCTCACCTGTTTTCTCTCTTTCTTCCCCTCCTGCATTCCATTTTGAATATGATATATTTTTTATATTGTTCCACAGTTCTTTTGCATTCTGTTCTTTTTTGTTGTTGTTCTTTTACTTTTCTCTCTCTTTGCATTTCCTTTTGGGAAGTTCCTATCTTCAAGCTCCCTGAGCTTTTACTCTTTAAGCATGTTGACTCACCCGAGAAGCCTACTACAGCCATTCTTCTTTCGAGTACAGTGTTTTAATTTACATTTCCTTTTTTTTTTTAATTCTTTTTTTCTTTCCATCTCGCTGCTTACATTCTTCATATTTTCTTGCATGCCGGCAACTTTTTCCATTAGATTTCTTAACATGTCGATCATAGTTTTTGAAAGGTGATTGTGTGATGATTCCAAAATCTGTGACTTATATCTGTTCCTGGTTCTTAAGACTCTTTTCTTTCTTCAGACTCTTGGTTTTATATCTTTTGTCTTTTACATACTTTATAATTTTTGTTGTGGTTGTTGTTGAAAGCAAGACATGTTGTATTGGGTAATGAAAACTGAGATAAATAGGGTTTCAGCGTTAAGATTTATGTTAATCTGGTTTAGAATTGGACTATGTTAAATGATTGTTAAAACTGTAGGTGCCAGGTGCATCAAATTCCTCTAGTGTTCTTGTTTTTAATTCCAGTTCCAACTTGGAACTGCCCTGAGTACTTCTCTTCAGAAGTCTCTGTCTTCAGATCTTTCTCCTGTGCTCCACTCCTCTCATAATGAAGCACTGTTGGTGTGGTGGTAAAGTGTGGGGGAGGGAGAATAATCCCCCAATTAAACCTGAGTCTTTCATGGACCTACGTCTCTAAACAGTGTCCTTCACAAATTTCTGCCAGGTCTTTGTTTGTTGGTTTGTTTTTCCTGTTCCGCTATTTTCTTCCCTGGTTTGGTGTTCCCAATACATTTCTTTAAAGTAATGGATACTGTTAACATTCCTCCCCCCCAACCTTGGTTGACCATCTAATAATTTTTCCGCATTCATCATGTATCCATTCTGCAAATTCTATTTAACTTTTCATCAAGCTGCTAAATAACTAAAAGATTATTAGCTATGGAATAGATATGAAAATAATTATTGTCAAGTATTCCTGATACATTAATCTTCTTAATTGTTTTCCCTTTCACCCAGAGTAATGTGAAAGAGAAATCAATTTTTGTTCCTGTTGCAGTTTTCATTAGTTGGACAATTGCTGTGGGCTGACTCAACAACATCCAACCTCACTCCTGTGTGAAACACCAATATGATATATCTGTTTCCTCTACTCCACCTCAAATCTCAGTGCTTCTCTTCTTTTTTTTCCAGCATATTTCTGCATGAAAAGATCTACTTCAGCTCTTATCCCTTAATTGGTTATACTGACCCACAACGAAGAAATTATCTCCTAGGACATTTCCTGCCCATAATGTCAAACCCAATACAGCAGAGCTCTTTATTATCCCTTCTAAGCTCTCTTGTTTCCTTCTGCTAAGCATTTCAGCAAGAGGACACTTCCTTAGGGTTGCATCAACCCCTGATAAATATGCATTCCCAACAAATACCATGTTTCAGAGACTTCCGTTGTCTTCAGTTAAGAATTCTTTCTTTGACACTCAGTTACGTCTCTTGATATCGATGAAATTTTTCATTCTCCTTAATATTACTATTATTTGTAGTTTATATGTCATTAAATTGAGACCTAAAGAGAGGATACTTTTCTCCTCTTGCAAATATATAACATTAAAAACTATAAACCAGATTCTCAGCTTGCCATTTTATATTTGATGTGGGAACCATTCAATAGCACCACTTTTCTCTGCTTAAAAGTAGAACCATTTGAGAAATTAAACAAAGGGTTAAGTCACATCAGGAGGACTGGGTGTTACCTTTGTTACTGATCAAGCTTATATTGAAGAATGTTGCGCATATATGTATGTGTATATATATATATATATATATATATATATATATTTTTTTTTTTTCCCCCTGAAATGAATGTTGGCTTTGAGCAAACATTAGAACCCAGCAGGCCTTTTAAGTTGTGTGTGGCATGAAGAGAAAAAGAAAAGACTGCAGTCTCCTAGGAGGCTAACTCAAAGAAAGGAGAAGGAACAGGCCAGGAATTTAATTTCTCCTAAATTCACCCAGCAGGTAAGTTATTCCACCTCTTCTAAGGCACAGTGAGCAAGGAGTTCTTTCCACTTAAAAGGGAAAAAAAAAAAAGTTTTCCTATAACACATCAGTGGAAATAATTTAAACACCTATAGATTGATAAACTGACTTCATTAATAGGAAATTTAAAAATCATAAATTGTATTATAATGGGAACAAAATAAAATAACAGATGTGATTTCCATTCTTAACATCCTATAGGTATAAGCAGCATCACATTCATAGAAAGAAAGCATGGATTTCATGACCCAATCTACATAACACAAAGGCAGAAGTTTCTGCGGAGCCCAACTCCTAAGTATTCTGGAGTCCTCCAGATGTGAATTAACACGTGCTTATAAACAAATCCATCCTGACTGTGAGCTTTGGCTATCCACTAGTCATTGCAGCTTCCCTATCAACATACACCCAAGTGTTCCATTAAGACAGCAGAGTCTCCATTGAGGATTGGTTTCTGCTATAGATTTTGCTAAGGACTGCTCTCTGTTGGGTGCCATCATCAGTTTGCATCAGTGCTCCACAGCAACTGGTGTTAGCCAGGACAGAGTAAGGCCAGGCAAGTCTCTGTTGCAGTAACAGAAATCTTTAAAATTCTGTGTGTTCTATTTCTCATTCACATCACAGACTGATACAGGACTTGGGATTCCAGCCAACCTCCCTCCCATGATATAGCCTATCTCTAAAATGTGGCCTCCATGATATCCACAAAAGGGGAAGAGGGCATGGGTGGTTTAATGACTACTTATGGAGTCACATGAATCCAGTGATGTGTTGGAGGTGGCGCAAACTGGTTTTCAAGAGTAAATTTTGTTTATCTCCTCCCATCTCCAAGTTTACTGATACCACTTTGATAACTCTCCATCAATCACGATATACTTACGCAAGAAAAGTTGACAAATATTTCAAATAATATTTCTTTTTTCCTCTTTATAAATTTTCCCATGGAGCTGGCTTGCTAACATGCTACCACACACATCATTTCCACTCTCCTCCTGACCAGAAAAGAATCACATGGCCTCACTTTCATTGCAAAAGACAGTGAGAAAGGTAGTGTTTCTACACGTCCAGGATAATGAATGGCAATAGTGAACACCTGGCCAGCATTTACCATAGTTAGATCATTTATTAATGATCTAAGCTGTTAGATCATTTGTGTTGCAATAGGGAGCAATGTATTTCTATTGATATGTTTCAGTGTCCAAGATATATAGTTGTTCATGGAATCTATGCATGCCACAATGTCTTATGGACTTTATAAATGACAAAAAAGCCCTTTAAATTTCTTCCTATACCCCTGATTCATTGAGAGTTCCATAAAGAAAACAAACCATTTGTGCATTTTAAACAAGAAAGAATTCATCAAAAATAAATAGGTGCTTACCAATTCATTGAAAGGGCTTAAGGAGCCCATGACATATAGATCTCAAGAGCAAGCCAACATAATTAATCCAGAGAGAATGAAGCTAGCACTGCTATCGCTGCCATAATAACTTTTACTAGACACTGTAATGTAGAGTCAATCGTGGAAATTTGCATGTCTTCAAAGAACAGTCATAGTGAGGAATGGCTGTAGGATGGAGTCCTGCGTCCGGCTCCCAGCTCCATGGGAAGTCTGCTTCTCCCTCTGGCCTTCTCCCCTCTCATACTCTCCCTCACTCTTTCTCTCTCTTTCAAGTAAATAAAGAAAATCTTAAAAAAGTAAAATAAAATAAAATTCATACAATGAAAGTGAAGCAAAGGAAAAAAATCAGGTTTAAAGAAAATATATTAGAAACAAAATGGTATCAAGGAGGAAAGTCTGCTTTTAGGCATATTGCTCATAAATTCCTATATTGTTATTAATGTTGGAATACAAATTTCACTGAGATCCATGGTAACCAACACGGAAATGGAAAATGATCACCTGTGGATGGTACATTTTCTTTGAAGACCCATCTAGATCTACTATGTGATTCTCAGAGCCCAGTGCCAAATGAAAACACAGAACCCTTGTCCAAAAAACATTTAGAATTGGAAGACAGCAACAATAAAACATTAAAACTAGGAGTAAAACCCAGCGAAGGTGGGACCCTACCTTAGTGCTCAGGGCAAACATCTATGAAGCCAACTAGTCCAAGAGCTCAGAAACAAAGCTTTTCCTAAGGTTTATGGCTAAGAAACAATCTCTTACAGCAGTTTCCATACACAGACATTAATTAATACTGTGACTAATAATAATAAAATCAGCTAATCTTTCCCAAGGATTTGGCATATGCCAGAAACACACAGTTCGAGAGAGCATTCCCCCATTTTTCCGTGGAGGTCAAACTAAGTCAAGGCCAGAACATTAAAGCACAAAGCAGAAACACCAGTTCCAGAACAAAATCACATGGTATATCTGACTTTCTAGTTTCAAAAGCAAGGATCAAGACTTCAGCTAAAGAAGTGGAAGTGCTGCCAGATTTCCCATGGTTACTCCTTTATACACAATTTCCAGGGCCAGAAACTATAGCCTGTGTGCCAAATCTAGCTGTTCTTGTTTTTGTATGGCCCACAGGGTGAGAATAGTCTTTACATTTTTCAGTGATAACCTTTTAAGTAATATCACAAAAACTTATATTAAATCCTCAATGTACCTCTTGGCCTGAAAAGTCTAAAATATGTACTCTTTAAGGGAAAGTTTGCTGAGGCCCCTGCTTTATTCCATTGAACTATACTTAATGATGTGCTCATGTTTTCACTCTATATGCATATTGGCATTTTTACACATGTTCATTTTATGAAAACTAACATTTAATACTTTCCCCAAGTGTAAACCACTCTTTTTTTTATTATTACTGTTATTATGACTTACTATTATTTAATTACTTATTATTATTTAATTACTTATTTTTATTTAAGCTGTCAAAATATTCTATATTTCTAGACCATTCACAGAGCTATTCTTACTTTATTTTACATCTTCTTAAATGTAAAGGTTATGCAGTAGACCTCCTTATTTTATCCTCCACACTCAGATTGTGTCTTTCAGGTATAGGCAAATTCCTAGAATTTAAATGGGGAAATATTGGTTCATGAAGCAAATCCAGCCTTCACATATGAGATCTTCGGGTCAATCACCTCAAGTCACTTTTCCCATTTTTTCATCAGTAAGTTAGGAATTGTGGCATAATTGTGGCATTTTTTTAAGCTGAGTGGGGAGCCTGAGGAGGTCTGGATCCCAGAACCCTGGGATCATGACCTGAGCCAAAGGCAGATGCTTAACTGACTGAGCCACCCAGACATCCCTGAATAGTTGCTTCCATCTGAGATTCAATCTTCCTGCAGGCTTATCAAGTCATTCTAGTACATTCTATCATGGCAAGAAAAGCAGATTTTATTTGGTAGTTTCTCAACTGCTATTATGGATCAAAAAGAGTAATAGATGTCAAAGAGTCTTTTTTTAAAAAAGATTTTATTTATTTATTTGAATAAGAGAGAGGGAGCACAAGAATGAAGGTGGAAAGAGGCAGAGGAAGAGGGAGAAGTTTACTCTTGGCTGAGCAGGGAGCCTTCCCTGGGGTTCCACTCAGGACCTAGGAATCAGGACCTAAGCCAAAGGCAGATGCTTAACCCACTAAGCCACACAGGGGCCTTATGAAAGAGTCTTAACTATATGATAGAAACTACAACTCTATCTAATGTTAAATAATGCCTTAAAGACACTGAAATAATAAGTTCATGGAAGATGACATCTCTCAACTAGCACAGTCTTGTATTTATTTACTGTTTACAGGAGCCATAAAACCACCATGGTTTCATGCTTTGCTAGGTGTTTTGTTTTTCCTATAAACACTTCACTGTATAAGTCATATACAGTTGAAAGGAATACATAAATCAGATGCAAACAGAGCTTCATAAGTTACTGTTACAAACTCAAAACATTTTTTAAACTTAATTATTTGAAATAATAAAATTCAATCTCCTTCAATTGTATATTCAACTCCTTGAGTTGTATACTGGTTGATCTTTGTTCTCTGAAATCGTATTTAGTGAACATTCTGTTATACTTGGATACAAGAATATACTTTTAGTTTCAAAAGGACATTGAGAATTTTTATTTACTCGCTGTTTCTATTCGTGCCTGAGGGCAACTTTTTCTTATGGGTACACATGCTGGGGACAATAACCAGGATAAAATTTTAAAAATTGAAACTGTCCATATTTTCTACACCTACTCCTTTCAAATATGTCTGCTAATACGGTTCATAAAATGTGTATGCTTTGAAACTCTTTGCATAATTTGCATAATTATTCACATAATCCTCTGAAGGCTACTAATTATTTTATATTAACTTCAGTTACTAAATAAATTACATTTTGTAATGGACAATAATTATAACAACTATAAAAATATAATTACGGAAAATGTGTTCAACACATAATCATTTATTCATGATTATTCATGATTAATAATCATTTGATTACTAATTAAGTAAATAATTAAATAAAATTCACTTGACAGAGATTATTGCATATTTGCAAAGTGATAAGCAATGAGGTCTGTCTGGAAAGGCAGCAAAAATGTGACATAAACTCTTTATGGAGCTTACATTCTATATTAAGTATGGTATAAAAATGAGAAATTTCTGGGAAAGAATGAGACCCTGAATCCTTGTTTTGAAATTTAAATTCCAAAGCCCTTAAAAAAGGTAAACGAAATTGACCAACTCAAGGACTATTCAGGAGCTATGTTAAAACTAGAACTCATGTTCTGTGTTTTGATCTAGTAAGGCAAGTACATATTACCATCATTATGTTCATTTTGATTAGATTGTATATGTTATGTTCATGCAGATGTTTTAAAATTTAGCAAATGTTTTGGGAGCAATGGTCAATTTAATATCTTGTAGTGAGTTAGTTAATGAGGATCCTTTAAAAACATAAGCCAGAAAAAAATAAAAACAAAAACATATGCCAGGTTATATGTATTTGTTTACGATTATATTTACTTATAGGTCAGAGAGAGAGTACAAGCAGGGGGAGCAGCAGGCAGAAGGAGAAGCAGGCAGAGGGAGAAGGAGGCTTCTCACTGAGCAAGGAGCCCAATGCTGGACTCCCAAAACCCTGGGATCATGACCTGAGCCAAAGGCGGGAACTTACAACCAACTGAACCATTCAGGCTTCCCAAGTTATGTTATATTGAAAAACCTACAACAGCTCACTATTTCTCTCAGGCAAAAGCCAAAGAGCTTGAGAGAGTCCTGTGTAATCTGCCCTCCCTACTTCCTGTTATTTCTCTAATTTCAACTCTTACTACTCTTCCCTTTCTTCTTCTGATCTGACCATATTGTCCTTGCTTCATTCAAACAGACTAGTCACACTCCTACATCACGCCCTTTGCATTGAATGTGTTGTTGTGCAGAAAGCTGCTTTGACCAGCTCCTCCACAGCTTTCAAGAATTTTCTCAGCCGTCACCTCAGTAAGACCAGTCCTGAAAACTATCTGAAACAGTATCCTATCCTCTCCCACTCACAACTCCTTACCTTGCTTCTCTTGTACACCTACTTTTTCCACATTGACTCTAACCATCTAAACTATCTTATAATATACTTATTGGTTATTTTGTTATTTCTATTTTCTATACTCATTTCTTCCTGGCTAGAATACAAACTCTCCAAGGACCATGTTTGCTCTTTGCTCTTCGCAGCGATGTATCCCCAGCACTTACTGGTGTTTGGTATGTAGTAAATACTCAGTTAATAACTGTTGAATAAGTGTTAGTCTTATTATATAAAGGAGATGATGTGCTAATAGAGAGGAAAACTAAGAGATATTGAATGTGGTTCCACTCTCACCCAACTCACACATAGAATACTGCCCCATAAAATCTGCCCTATGACACATCCTTATACACATGTATGCATACACACGTCCAACAGCGAAGGCATTTATGGATATATCAGTAATTCTAAAGTTTTTACAAAGAGGTGAAAGAGATGACTTTATGCTAAAGCACTCCTATAAATTCCCTTAAAATACTTGTCTTCCCCGAGTGTTCATTTCTTATGACACCTGCCACACCCATGTTTCCTCTCAGACATTTTCAACCATTTTCTCAAACCTCTCCCTCACTCTGTTCTATGGGGTGGAGGGGGTGTAAGTCCACCCCTTCCAACATTCTGTGACTAAGCACCTAGCTTTTTCCCAGTTGTATATCTCCCTTTCATCAAATTCAGCTAAACAAAGTCTTGCTAGGAATTCTCACTCCTTAGCTCTGACCATTGGGGTCAACAGTGTAGAAAAGGGTATTATCTCGTTGTTTAATGTGAATACATCTTTTTCTCCACAGAGTCTTCAGTAATGAAAAGGTATTGCTTAGGCTTGTTGGAAGCAAGGAAACTTATGAAATAAGCACTGCTCAGTCCATATTAAGGGAACTTGACCAATATTTTTATCTGTTCACCGAAAGACAAGAGAGTTAAACCAGGATACAAGAAAAGCAAGTCAAATTGAATCTAACAGAATGATAGAAACGGATGGATTATATCCAGAGCCCTAAGAAAAAAGTAATAAAGAGAGATTTAAACCAAAAACAAAGTAAGGAAAGAAACCAAAAAGTAAAAATCCAGAAAGATTCAGATGAAGTGAATTAGAAATAAAATTCACAGAGATAGTATTAGCAAACAGAGAGAGAAATAATAAGTGTAAAAATAAGAATTCGTTAAGTAGGATCCCATAGAAGTAAGTCAAAAGAGGCAAATTTAACCATCTGTCTGTCCATCATGGACAATAAAAAATGTAAAATATTGTGTTTTATCCTAGTAGAGGTGGATTGTTACTTCTGGCAGATATTCAAACCAGCAGATTCTCTATGCTTTCCTCCAGTGTGAGTTCAGGTGTATAGGTCAGCAGAAGGGTACATCATGCCCACAGCTAACCTGGATAATTTCCTGCATTCTTGGGGACTTGACTCAGAACTACATGGAGCAAGAGAGAATAACTTTGAGATTACACTGGAAGAATTATCAACATGCAAGAAGTCCATTTTCCATCTACCTCAAATTTCAGTGCATCACATTTTGATATTCATAATTGACTTGCACTATACATACATGCATAAATGGAGTTTGCCTTGTTAATAGCAAATTACTATCATACCACTTCCTGTGTATTCTCTGTATTACTCAGACCAATGGGATTAAAATTATGGATCACAAAGAAACTAAGTGAGAATTTCTCCAACCTGTCACTCCTAATTCATCTTCTACCTTTTAAATATACAAAGATCATAATCAGATTTCACTGAGATACAAGTTTCAATTATTTTAACCATTTTCATTCTGCTGTCTTAGCATCTCCAAATAAATAATTGAAATATAATAGAAAATAAATTAATATTTGTGATAATTTCCTTATTACTATTCCCTTGCTTTCAGTGAATGAGAAGATATTCTTTCTTTGCTTGAGGAACCAAAAATATTAGGCCATTAGTTATTCTTTTTTTTCTCTTTTCCTCATTTCTCTTTCCTTCTTCCTTTTGCTATCAAATGTTTCCAAATTATATAAATAAATATTAATAAATAATTTTATAGTATCAAGAAATGCAAAGTTGAAAAGATACATCATTTTTTCTTTGCTTTTTATAAAAATTTTATGTACTTATATGAGAGAGAAAAAGAAAGCATGAGCATGGTGATGGTAGAGAGAGAGGGAGAAACAGACCCCTCTCTGAGTGCAGAATCCCCATGTGGGGTTCCACTCCCACCTGGACCCGGGTCTCATCTTGAAGTTCATCACAGAGCTTAACCTAGGGCTGGATCCCAGGCTCCAAGATCACAACCTGAGCTGAGGTCAGATGCTTAACCAACTGAACCATCCAGACATCCTGATATGTCATTCATTGTCTTTGTGGTGCTTGTATTCCAATAGAGATGGAAACTCTCATACAATGAATTGCATGAAATCATGTCTACCTATAAAGTGAAACATAATCCCTACAAAGTAAGTAAAGGAAAGGGATAGTGTCCTAAGAAAGTGAATAACTAAGAAAGAGAAGAGATGTGCTACACTTGGGGAAAATTTCATTAAAAAAATTATTTTTCTGGGAGCTATTAGATATTTGGAAATTATTAAGGTATAACCTTGGGGTTTGCCAAAGAAGGAAGGTTCAGTGGCACTGCTGGGGTTAAGTGTTCCTGGCAATAATGTGACATAATCTTGCCCTAACTTCCTGCTATCCACTGCCCTAAAATGTATAAGCATGTGTGGGATTTTTTGTACCATCACAGATTGTTGCTCCAAAATATAGAAATCCCTCTGCTTCTCCTTCTTACCAAATGTGTATAACAAATCTAGAAATCCAGTGAGTTTAGAGCAGAACAATTGAGAGGAATCTGGGACTGGAGGAGAAGGCAGAAGAGATGATGTAAGATCCCGCTTACCATGTAAAGAATTTTGGGTTTCATTCTAAGAATATTCAGCAGCCATTCTAAAAATATTTATTTACTGTCTACTATATGCCTTGTTTTTGGGATTTGCAAATACATACCAGTAGAGACAGTAAAGAAATAAATAAAATATGCTCTATGTTTGAAGATGAAAAATACTATGTAAATATAAATAAAGACAGAGTCAGGAGAACTTGTGGGGGGTGGACAGCTGTGAGCAATGGCAGGCTCTACTTTGCCTCGTAAGGGTTTATTTCTTGTTGCAAGATGTAAAATGAACTAGATGGAAGGTTTTTGCAATAGTCTAAGCCAGACATAATGGCTTGGCCTGTTAGTGGTGGTGGAGGTAATGAGAAGCGAATAAATTTGAGAGACATACAAAAGGTAAAATTGGCAAGACTCCATGATGAATTTGACATAAGGACGACATAAGAGGACTGTTTCCTTCAGTGCAGAATCAATCAATGATAGCTCCATTTTTGAGATAGGAACACTGGGGAAGATTAGATGGGTTGTTTTTTTCCAACTGGTAGTAATTAGGAAAACCTCAAATGAATTCCTTAGTAATTCACCACAACTTATCACATGCATGACTTGAATCATAAATACATATATATTTTTTTCTTTGTCCTTCGTTTTTCTCTACATTTATTGTTTTTTTGTCAGTAATTTTGTACTTTAAAAAAATGGTTTTGATTAAGCCACAGTTAGTGTAAATTAACTAGAAAAAAATAGGAGGTAGAAAAAAATGGGAGGACTGAATGTTACCTGACTTCAAGGCTTACACTAAGCTACAGTAATCAAGACAGTGTGGTATTGGCAAAAGAATAGACAAATAGGTCAATGGAACAGAATAAAGAGCCCAGAAGTCAATTCCCATAAATATCATCAACTGATCTTTGACAAAGGACAAAGGTGACACAATGAAGCAAAAATAATCTCCTCAACAAATGGAGCTGGAACAACTGGACACCCACATGCAAATAGAATAAAATAAAATAAAATAATAAAATAAAATATCTAGAAACAGATCTTACACCCTTTACAAAAATTACCTCAGATTGTACACCTATGTGCAAAAGCAAAACCATAAAATTAATAGAAGGTTAAATTGGGGGAATTCTAGATGATCTGGGCACAATATATCTTTTTTAGATACAACACCAAAGACATGACTCATGAAAGAAATACTGATAACCTGGGCTTCATTAAAATTAAAAACTTCTGTTTTGCAAATAATGATGAAGAAAAAGAATGAGAAGACAAGCTACTCATTCTAAGACTGAGAGAAAATATTTGCAAAACACACATTTGATAAATGACTGTTTTCCAAAATATACAAAGAACTCTCAAAATTCAAACATAAGAAAACAAGTGATCTACTTTTAAAAATGACCAAAGACCTTAACAGAAACCTCACTAAAGGAGATATTTAGATGGCAACTAGACACATGAAAAGATGTTCCCAAACATCTCATCATGGAAATTCAAATTAAAACAACAGTTAGGTACCACTAGAAGGGCCAAAATCTGGAATATTCACAACACTAAATGCAGAGCAGGGGAGAAGTAGCAGGAACTCTCCTATGTTGTGTGTGAGAATGCAAAATGGTGAAGCTGCTTAGAAAGACCATTTGGGGTATGCAATCCAGGAAGCACACTGCTTGGTATTCACCCAAGGAGTTGGAAACTTATGTCTACATAAATCCTGCCAAATAGGTTTATAGCCATTTTATTCATAATTGCCGAAACTTGGGAGCAACCAAAATGTCTTTCAGTAGGTGAATAGATCAACTTCAGTACATCCAGACAATGGTATTTATTGAGCACTAAAAAGAAAGAAGGAATCAAGCCATGAAAAGACTGTAAGAAACCTCAGAAGCATTTAACTAAGTAAAAGAAGCCAATCTGAAAAGGCTGCATATTGTATGATTTCAACTATATGACATTCTGGAAAAGAGGATGTGATGCACACAATAAAAAATAGGTAACTGACAGGCCTCAGAAGCCGTGGAGGTGGAGACATGAAAAGGCAGAGCACAGAGGATTTTAAAGACATTGAAAATGCTCTGTATGATATTATAAAGATGGATATATGCCCTTCGACATTTGTCCAAATTCATAGAATGCACAACACCAAGAATGAAATCTTCAAATGAACAAATTATGGATGGTGGGTGATTAAGATATAGATTTACCCTTGACAAAATATGCCCCATTCTGGTGACTAATGTTTATGATGGGGGAGTCTATGCCTATGTGGTGGCTGGGAATATACAGGAAATCTCTTTATTGCCCTATCAGTTTTGTTGTAAACTTAAAACTGAAAGAATTAAAGTCTCGGACAGAGCTGAGGAGTGAGCTCTCAGCTTGGGGTTACCTTGAACCGGTCACAGGATGGGTGAACTCAGAGTGCGGCCGGAGGCCAGGGAGACAAGAGTGATTGGGCTCTTTTCTCTGAGGGCATACTGAGGAGTGGGGCCCCGAGCTCTCGGCTCCTCCGGGCTGGGCCAGAGACTGGGAGGCTGCCATTTTCATTCCTGTCCTCCTGAACTCTACAGAAAGCATTCAGGGGACAAAAGCTCCTGAAAGCCCCTGGTAAGGGTGGTGCAATTCCGCTGGGGCAAAGACACTTGAGAATCATTACAACAGACCCCTCCCCCAGAAGATCAACAAAATATCCAGCCAAGACCAACTTCCCCTTCCACCGAGAGCAGCAGAATTCCAGAGGAGGAGAAAACAAAGCACAGAACTCGCAGCTTTTTCTGCATGATTCTTTAGTCTTGCAGTTAATTTAATTTTTTTTATTTTAATTTTATTTATTTTTTTCTTCTGCTAATTTTTTTTAACTTTTACCCTTTTCTTTTTAATGTTTTTTAACTAGTTTATCATATATATACATATATATATATATTTTATCTTTATTTGTTCTCATTTTTTAATTTTTTTTTTCTGAACTTCTTTTTATCCCCCCACCACGATTTGGGGTCTCTTCTGATTTGGTTAAAGCACATTTTCCTGGGGTCTTTGCCACGCTTTTAGTATGCTCCTTCATATACTCTTATCTGGACAAAATGACAAGGTGGAAAAACTCACCATAAAAAACAAAACAAAACAAAACAAAAAAACAAGAGGCAGTACTGAAGGCTAGGGACCTAATCAATACAGACATTGGTAATATGTCAGATCTAGAGTTCAGAATGATGATTCTCAAGGTTCTAGCCGGGGTCAAAAAAGGCATGGAAGATATTAGAGAAACCCTCTCTGGAGAGATAAAAGCTCTTTCTGGAGAAATAAAAGAACTAAAATCTAACCAAGTTGAAATAAAAAAAGCTATTAATGAGGTGCAATCAAAAATGGAGGTTCTTACTGCTAGGATAAATGAGGCAGAAGAAAGAATTAGTGATATAGAAGACCAAATGACAGAGAATAAAGAAGTTGACGAAAAGAGGGACAAACATCTACTGGATATGAAGGGAGAATTCGAGAGATAAGTGACACCATAAGATAAAACAACGTTAGAATAATTGGGATTACAGAAGAAGAAGAAAGAGAGAGGGGAACAGAAGGTATATTGGAGAGAATTATTGGAGAGAATTTCCCTAACATGGCAAAGGGAACAAGCATCAAAATCCAGGAGGTGGAGAGAACCCCCCTCAAAATCAACAAGAATAGGTCCACACCCTGTCACCTAATAGTAAAATTTACAAGTCTTAGTGACAAAGAGAAAATCCTGAAAGCAGCCCGGAAAAAGAAGTCTGTAACATACAATGGTAAAAAATATTGGATTGGCAGCGGACTTATCCACAGAGACCTGGCAGTCCAAAAAGAACTGGCATGATATATTCAGAGCATTAAATGAGAAAAACATGCAGCCAAGAATACTATATCCAGCTAGGCTATCATTGAAAATGGAGAGATAAAAAGCTCTCAGGACAAACAAAAACTGAAAGAATTTGCAAACACCAAACGAGCTCTACAGGAAATATTAAAAGGGGTCTTCTAAGCAAAGAGAGAGCCTAAAAGCAGTAGATCAGAAAGGAACAGAAACAATATACAGTAACAGTCACTTTACAGGGAATACAATGGCACTCAATTCATATCTCTCAATAGTTACCCTGAAGGTTAATGGGCTAAATGCCACAATCAAAAGACACCGGGTATCAGAATGGATAAAAAAAAATACAAATCCCATCAATATGTTGCCTACAGGAAACTCATTTTAGACCCGAAGACACCTCCAGATTTAAAGTGAGGGGGTAGAAAACAATTTACCATGCTAATGGACATCAGAAGAAAGCAAGGGTGGCAATCTATATATCAAATCAATTAGATTTTAAGCCAAAGACTATAATAAGAAATGAGGAAGGACACTATATCATACTCAAAGGGTCTGTCCAACAAGAAGATCAAAGAATTTTAAATATCTATGCCCCTAACATGGGAGCAGTAAGTTATATAAACCAATTAATAATAAAATCAAAGAAACACATCAACAATAATACAATAATAGTAGGGGGCTTTAACACTCCCCTCACTGAAATGCACTGAAATGGACAGATCATCCAAGCAAAAGTTCAACAAGGAAATCAAGGTCTTAAATGGCACACTGGACCAGATGGACATCACAGATACATTCAGAACATTTCATCCCAAAGCAACAGAATACACATTCTTCTCTAGTGCACATGGAACATTCTCCAGAATAGATCACATTCTGGGTCCTAAATCAGGTCTCAACTGGTATCAAAAGATTGGGATCATTCCCTGCATATTCTCAGACCACAATGCTCTGAAGCTAGAATGCAATCACAAGAGGAAATTTGGAAAGAACCCAAATACAGGGAGACTAAACAGCATCCTTCTAAAGAATAAATGGTTCAACCAGGAAATTAAAGAAGAATTGAAAAAATTCATGGAAACAAATGATAATGAAAGCACAACGGTTCAAAATCTGTGGGACACAACAAAGGCAGTCCTGAGAGGAAAATATATAGCAGTACAATCCTTTCTCAAGAAACAAGAAAGGTCTCAAGTACACAACCTAACCCTACACCTAAAGGAGCTGGATAAAAAAACAACAAAGAAAGACTAAACCCAGCAGGAGAAGAGAAATCATAAAGATCAGAGCAGAAATCAATTAAATAGAAACCAAGAAAAACAATAGAACAAATTAACGAAACTAGGAGCTGGTTCTTCAAAAGAATTAATAAGATTTATAAACCCCTGGCTAGACTTAGCAAAAAGAAAAGAGAAAGGACCCAAATAAATAAAATGAAAGAGGAGAGATCACAGCCAACACCAAAGAAATACAAACAATTATAAGAACATACTATAAGCAACTCTACGCCAACAAATTTGACAATCTGGAAGAAATGGATGCATTCCTAGAGACATAGAAACTACCACAACTGAACCAGGAAGAAATAGAAAGCCTGAACAGACCCATAACCAGTAAGGAGATTGAAACAGTCATCAAAAATCTCCAAACAAACAAAAGCCCAGGGCCAGATGGCCTCCCGGGGGAATTCTACCAAACATTTAAAGAAGAACTAATTCCTATTTTCCTGAAACTGTTCCAAAAAATAGAAATGGAAGGAAAACTTCCAAACTCCTTTTATGAGGCCAGCATCACCTAGATCCCAAAACCAGACAAGGATCCCATCAAAAAAGAGAACTACAGACCAATATCCTTGATGAACACAGATGCGAAAATTCTCACCAAAATACTAGCTAATAGGATTCAACAGTACATTAAAAAGATTATTCACCACGACCAAGTTGGATTTATTCCAGGGCTGCAAGGTTGGTTCAACATCCACAAATCAGTCAATGTGATACAACACATCAATAAAAGAAAGAACAAGAACCATATGACACTCTCAATAGATGCTAAAAAAGCATTTGACAAAGTACAGCATCTCTTCCTGATCAAAACTCTTCAAAGTGTAGGGATAGAGGGCAAATACCTCAATATTATCAAAGCCATCTATGAAAAACCCACCGCAAATATCTCTCAATGGAGAAAAACTGAAAGCTTCTCTTTTAAAAGAAATTAAGACAAGAGAAGCCAGTTTACTTAAATCCAATCAAGTAGGAAAAATTATTATATTTGCCATATAAGAAGTATACAGTTGAAGTTGTCATATTTGTGAGACTTTTTATTGCAGTAAATGCAATAAATGTCTGATAATTAGCTTTTTTAAAATTATAATGTAAGTTCCTGATATTATGGTTTTTATAGCTAAGGCATCCACTTCCAAGACAGCCATCTCAATAAACACATTGTAACTTACACAGCTAGATGATGAGCCAGGCAACCCCCCAACACCACAATGAAGTTCCCCTCTTTTTAGAGAGAGGTCCGGTTGACTTAGATAACTGACTAATTGACCTCTTGCTTTTCCCTTCTTGTGCTTTAATTCTCACTCATGTTTTAAATTCTCTGAGCATGAACTCACAAAATCTGAGGCACCCTTTCCCAAATACTAATAAAGGCAGAACCTCAGGCCCATGTTCTCATCTCTCTCCCTGCCCCCACTCTACCTCTCTCCCCATGATCCTGTTGTGTGGCCCCAGGTGTGTGGTGTACCCTCCAGGAGTTCTGAGTAACAAAACTTGTCTTATCAAAGTCTCCTGACCTTTGTGGCAGAGGTGCATTTTATAATCATAATAAAGCTCCAGGATGGGTCCAGCTATAATACTGGCTCTGAGTAAAGAAATGTCTGTGTAGGCTCACCACAATACGGGCACAAGTGAGTGCCCACAGGCATTTCTAGCTGATAGCTTCACAATCAATAGGCTAAGACCAACATAAAACATTTATTTATTCATCAAACTTTATTGTATCTCTGCAATAGGTGCATCACCCTACCACCTACTGGTGAATTACAATAGGAAAAACAAAGCTTGTTTAGGGGCATTTGTATCTGCCTATCCTTGGATTCTGAGAATTGTGAAAAGGGCCAGAAAGTATCTCACGTGTTATTTTATTTACTTATTTATTTTTTTGATGCTGCTTGCCACAGCTTCCTCTTGGTCCTAGCTGCTGCTTATCCAGACCTTTGGGCAATTATCTGCTGTCACTGGGGTTCCCTTACATTGATGCGGTCAGGATATGAGCCATAACCTCTCTCCATAAAAAAGAAACAATTTTTCTCTAAACACAGCAAGACACACTTCATTCATATTGCTACAGTAAAAGAGAGAGACTTTAGTGTATACCAGACTCAATTTCACTCAAACAAAAGGCAGGAAGCTCTTTAAATGTCGGGGTGTGTGTGCTGAAGGAAGAGTACAGAAGGATATTGGGAGGGAAGGATTGGTCTGTATGATTAAGCCATCTGTGCTTGTGAATTCACACTTATCCAAAAAAGGGAAACAAAGTTCTCATATACTTACATCAGGAGGTAGTTTTGCATATTGGAGCATGGTGTCCATCCAAGTTAAGCTTAGCCCCCCACAGAAGCTAAGAAATAGGGAAACTATCTCTCTAGATGTCTACATTTCAGAGAGATGGTCCCCAGGTCTTCTAGGGTATATTGTTTGGGAGTAAATGATTTGCATGTCAAAGGAGCAGAGAAAGAACATCTAATTGAAAGTTTTCAAAAGTAAAAACTTTACAAAAAGGGTGGTGGGGGTATATAGTCAAATATTTAGTAAAACAAATAGTGAATTTGGAGGGTAGTGTTGAGCATTCTCAAGCAGCTCATTTTAAGAGGACTGGGGTCTTCCTTGGACCATGGTCTTGGACTGATGAAGCCAGGCTAACATTTGATCAAGGCTTAGTAAGAGGGCTTGAACAGAGCTATTTGCGCTGAGTTTTTCACCTTCTCACCTACTCCCTATCACTCAAAGTTGATTGAACTCATCCACTATGCTCATGACTTTTATCCAGCTTAATCCTTGTTGCCCTTAGGAATCTTGAATCTCAGACATTCTTTGGGGAATCTTTTCTCTAATCATATAGGCCATAATGCATGGTGCACCCTCTGACTGTAGCTTGTAGTTCACGGGGATCACACGGTTTCTAGGGGCATGTCATTAAAAGAGAACTCAGCTACGGGCTCTCACTATATATAGCTAGAAACTGTGGTTTCCTCCCTACATACACAACCTCTCATATGTCTATTTCCAGACTGTTCCTCATTTTCCTTAAGGAATTATTTATTCTTTTCTCCCTCCATGTTGTCTTCCATTGGACTCTCTCTTATTTCCATCTGACAGGTCAATGCACATCAAAAGGTACCTCAATTTTGAATAGGGTTCATACTTTTCATGGGCTAAAAGTTTCCATCTTTGAAAAAAGAATCAATGGTTATTTTAGGGAAGAGAGCTTTTCTGATTATGCTGTTCCTAAAATAATTCTTCTGAACCTCAGCTTTAATGAAGTATTTATTTCTGTACTTACAGATTTTTATTCTAGTATAAAAATGGACAATCATTTTTTAATATGATTTTTGTGGGTGAATTTTCAGGCATTTCTATTTGATCTTCTAATTAGTTTGAGAGCACTAAAATGTAAAATTATCAGGCATTAGTGATAGTAGGATCTACTGTTGGGAGAGATCTTGCTGGCTTCTCATGGGTATTTCAACTAGCCTTTGGTCTTGATGTTGAATTATCTCATATATCTAATGGGGCTCTTTGTAAATTGGTTTAATTTATCAAGTGACACATGATGCCAGGAATAAGACCAATTAAAATGTCCACATTTACATGTTTGAATTGTGACACATCTCTTATTTATGTCAAACTTCTTTAAAAAGCTAATGCTTTAATATTCTTTATTTAGGTCTTTTTATTAGCAATGAAAATGTTGATTGATGACTGAGCCCATATTCTGAAATAAGAAATGTACCCTTTTATTGTCTAATTAAACTAAGTGTTAGACTACATAAACAAGCTTCAATAGCACAGTCTGTTTTTGGTATTAAATCCCATACCTTTCTCACAGTGAAATGGTACTTCCTTTTGTGTTAAAACACAGTCTTGTTGTGGTCTTACTATAAAAAAAAATTACTCAGTGTGTATTGCTAAGAAGAATAAACTGCTCAGGTTGGCTTTTTTATCCCTATATATGCATTTGATGTTTTTCAGTGTATCCTTTCAATAAAGTCTTTAAGTGATGTCATTTGCTTATAAATCCAACATGAGAAACCTAAAAGTTGACTCTCAGCATTTTCTTTGCTTTCTTCATTTTGTGGTTGATTCTGACCTACATAAATTCCCTGAAATGAGTCAGGTTCCTTCCAAATAGTTCAGCATTCCAAGCACTTCATATAGGCTGCACAATACTTGCTCTTTTCTCATTTCTACTGCCAATATGCTTTGTTATAAAAATGAGCCATGTGTTTTTGGTTGTTTTTTTTTTTTTTTTGCCAGTAATAATATATTTGCTACAAAGGTAATATTGCAAATTTCACCAGGTTCCACCAAGAAAATGTATTTTTTTATCATTACTATTACTATTTCTCTAAAGAAATATATGTAAGAAAATAATGTAAAGAGGGAAATTTTAAAATACAAATTGTATATGCAGATAGTTACAAGTGATATCCAGGAAAAGCTTGGAACAGTTTTCCTGTTTCATTCATCCACTTAGTGTGTATACTAGGATCAATCATAATGGAAAAAACAACAACAACAATGACAAACTTCCCCAAAACACAACCACAGCACAGCTTCATTTTTCTTGTCCTCTCTGTAATAGAGACTCCAAGTTGACACAGATGGTAATAATAAGGAGGCAAGTCTTGAAAGCTGCCAACTGCGTCATCCTGAACTCTTTCAACACACCTCATCTGAAACGATAACTATAATTCCTGTCCTACATTGTACTCTGCTGCAATGTAGCACATCTTTTAAAAGTATTAAGGAAACCATTCAGTGAGAATTATTGGAAAATAAGAGAGGGCAAATGTTCTGGTCAACCAAATAATGAGTTTTAATATTTCCCAGCAGTTACCTAAAATCCCTGCTGAATTCGAAGACTTAAAGATGAAAATGGGGAGACAGAGCTTGATGGCTATGGGGGAGGGGTGGAGGAGGGACTTAGTATGTTCCTCTTCAGTGTTAATCTTCCAATTTGTCAGAAATATTTCCATATACTTAAACCCATGCTAGCATTTATGAAATGCTCCAATAGTAGAGGCAAAAATCCTTTAGAGAAACATCCATGTAAAAATCTGTGTAGATTAGGCAACCAGAGAATACAGAATAATCCAGGGAATGCCTTGACCAAGAAAACTTCTATCCTGCTTTATCTCCCCTATAACATGGTAAAAGATAGTAAGTAGTAGTAGTACTTTTTAAAAAGATTTTATTTATTTATTTATCAGATAGAGATCACAAGTAGGCAGAGAGGCAGGCAGAGAGAGAGGAGAAAGCAGGCTCCCTGCCAAGCAGAGAGCCCGATGCAGGGCTTGATCCCAGGATGCTGGGATCATGACCTGAGCGAAAGGCAGAAGCTTAACCCACTGAGCCACCCAGGTGCCCCACTAGTACTTTTAATTTAAATCAATCAACAAACATTTTCTAACTTTTTGCACAATAAAATATTTAAGTAGGTTTTGTCAGATGCTCTATTTATGCACATAATACTTTTTTACTACTTACTGTAATAGTGCTCAATTTTGTGCCCTGGAACTGAGTCATATTCATGCAACTCCAATGTTAAAAGTCTATAGCCTGTCACAGTAAATTTATGGGGAAAAATGTATGTAATTTGTTCTTGTTTAAAATATCAGGGACACCGGCATGGCTCAGTCAGTTAAGCATCTGCCTTTGGCTATGATCATGATCCAAGGATCCTGAAATCGGGTCCCATGGTGGGCTCCCTGCTCAGTGAGGAGTCTGCTTCTCCCACTCCCTCTACTGCTCCCCTTGCTTGTCTCTCTCTCTCTCTGTCAAATAAATAAGAAAAATCTTCCAAAAAATAAAATATCAGAAAATACAGAACAAAATGGCTTTTATTATTTATTGTCATTCCTGTAGTAAACAGAATCCAGCTGAGAAAATTCTACAAGGTTTACCAGAGTAAGGACATGGACAATGTATGTTGAGGTACCCAGACATTAGCAGTAGTGGAAACTGTTATCATTCCCTAGCTGGAAGGGCAGAAGGATAATAGCACTACTAGAGCTGAGGAGAGATGGAGCCCTACCACGGGGATTCCTTAATGGGAGTTGCAATCATGCAGGGTAGCAAACATTAACAGAAAAGCTATCAAACATGATAAGGACAGGAAACAAATATCCCATCCCTCCCCCTTACCCTGTTATTCCCCTATCAGTGTTTCCCATTGGCTGAACTCAGCAATCTGAAGCCAGACAGTAAGGAAGCCAAAGTAACATAGCCCAAGGTCTCAGCCTCTCATCAGCCTCTCAGTGCAGAAAGAGAATGAAAAGACAAAGAGTAGATTGTGTCAGAAGGCAAAAAGAAGAAACTCAACATATCCATATTCCTGCATCAAAAAACTGATCACAAAGAATTAGCACCTAGTAGGGAGCCTGGTTGGCTGTGTTGGTTAGGCATTTGCCTTCGGCTAGGGTCATGAGCCTGAGGTCCTGGGTTCGAGTCCCACATTATGATCCTTGCTCAAGGAAGAACCTGCTTCTCCCTCTCCCATTTCTCTGTTTGTGAACGCACTCTCACACTCTGTCAAAAAATAGATGAAATCTTAAAAAAAAAAAAAATTAACATCTAGTGATATTTGGTCCCAATTTTTCTTTAAAAAATTATCACTCAATTATTTTGAATCCAGAATGTACATTGGTTTTTAAAAATTCAAAAAATGTATAATCACAAGGACACATTACTCCTTATATTTGAGTGAACCTCATTTAGATATTTTTTAATATATATACAGATACAGGGAAAAATGGAAAACAGATTGACAAAAGCCCTTATTATTTAAAAAAAAAAATGGGACCATACCAGGAAAACATTTCAGTAAAATTACTAAATTTCATTATAATTCTTAAGAATAAGAACATTGAAAATTAACTATAAATATACTACTAGAGCTTAAATAAATGTTTTCTTACCACAATGCTATTTTATATATTTATGTACTTAAAAATGACCTGAAGTTCATTTTTACTCATAAGATTAAGACATATATATAGTTTTAACCACAGTTTCCATTTAAGAAATCTATTAACACCCTGCTATAAATAAGGAAACTGTCATCATGTCACATATTTCAATCCCTTCTCTATGTACATCCCAACATTTATAAGCTACTTTATTATATTTATAGTATTCATGTTTATTTTTTGTATTATTATGTCCTTCAAGGATATTTAGATCCAATCTTAAAGGAAATTGAGATTTTTAGCAATTTTTATCAGTAGTAATTTACAAGGCTTTCTGTACTTGAATTCTGTATTCCAATGCAATCTTATACTCCAAAAATTCTTTGATTCTTTCATGTTTTCAAATGTCTCCATGTTCTACTTACACTTGATAGATAGCTCAGTGTGATTGCATCACACTCCTTTTTCTTTTGAACTTTTGAACTGGGTGAGTACACAAATTGTATAGAAGAATATCCCAAAGGATTCATCCTTATACTGCTCAGGATTTCAAGTCACTGACATATATGTAGACCTCACACCCATGTTTATTAGACATTACTCCATTGTTTTTAGGCACAACATATACTGCAGAGAAAGGATAGGACTTATCTGATTTTTCCTCCCTGTTTGTATTTCCTTTCTCTCCTCTAGCTGCCTGATGAGAGACTTTTTTACCTTGAAGTTTAATACCTTGAGTAGGTTATATTTTAATGTCAAATATATTGAGTTAAGATTTCCTAGCATACTATTCAGAGACTGACTTTTCTCCACATCTTTTTTGTTTCACATAAAGATAAAGGTGTTTCAAAGAAATCACCCTGCCTGCAGAAGGAGGCCACGTGTTCCTCAAACATCACCTGAATGTTCAAGGAAGTACATGAAGCTGTGTAAAGAAAGTTAAAAGGCTGAAATCAACAAAGGCCTTGTAAGAAACAAACAATATTGCAAACAAATAAAAATACATTTGAGTTATATTCAGGCCAAAAGGTGATGAGTCACTGTGGTTGCTTGAGTTGGATAATGAAATATTACCTGGCACAGGAATAAAAGCAAATGAGTCTTTAAAGAGCAGAGGTGGCTCAGTAAAGGGTAGATACAGAATAAGTATAAGCCACTGAAGATTAAACTTGTTTTCTTTAAGGTCTTTAGTTCAGGAAAAATGTTTTGGAACTTTGGTAACTTACAATGTCTCACATTTTGAGTTTCAGGATGCAGAGTTCAGATTGAATTATAATACAACTGGGTAAATTAGTATGCAGTTTAATGATCATATCAAAATATTAACTATTAATGAATTGAAAGAAGATTTCTTGTAGGACAGAGAAGTTAAACTGTAACATCCTGTTGGAAAGGACCAGGGCTGTCTTATTCCGGCATATCCCCTGTGGTTAGTGCTGTGCTCAACTCATAATCATCATATGAAAAGTATTTATTTAATGGGTGAGTACACAAATTGTATAGAAGGATATTCCAAAGGACTCAGTCTTACACTGTTCAGGATTTCAAGTCACTGACATATACGTAAACCTCACATCCATGTTTATCAAGTGCATGGATGACCCCAAACCCTCCCATAAGGGAACACATATCAGTTGGGTGACCGTGTTGAGATACAACAGCGTTTTTGCAGACTGAAGAAATAAACAATGATCCCAAGAAAAGAAAATTGGATAGATGCATCCGGAGCTCCAAAATCAATTTCAAAGTTACCACAGAGGTATAAATGACTAGGAAGACAGATGAAAAACCTCAGAAGTTATATACTTTACTGCAATTTTAATATAATATGAACAATGTGGTTTGACTTTTGGAGGAAAAACTAATAGAAACTAATGGAAACTGATGGTTTACTCATCTCTCCTCCAATGATGCTAGAAACATTATTTCTAGGTGTAGAATCTCAAAGGAGGTACAGATTTTCCGAACCATGTTCAGAAAAAATAAATCAGGGTGGTTAAAAGAAACTTGATGCCAATTGATTGCCAATAGGTCAAAGAACTGAGGATTTTGTATCAAGTAAAAACTCTTTTGGACAAAACCAAATACCTACAAACATAAAGGATGTCATGTGAAAAAGACATTATATGTGTCCTCAATAGCCTCAAGGGATCCTGCTGGTCTGTAAGACAAATGACCTGAAGTTATTAACAGAAATTTAGATTCACTAAATATAAGAAAAATGATATGGACTGCCTTAGATGGTATAAATTTCTCATCACCAGAAGTGTTCAAAGAGAAAGAGGCAGAATAACCCTTAGAAGATGATTTTAATAGAGTTATCTAAAAATTGGATAGATAATGGAATCAATTATTTTAAAGACCATTTTAACACTAAGATTTTTCTTTCTTTTTTTTTTTTTCTTTTAAGAATGTGGAAAAATGGGCGCCTGGGTGGCTCAGTGGGTTAAGCCACTGCCTTCAGCTCAGGTCATGATCTCAGGGTCCTGGGATCGAGTCCCGCATTGGGCTCTCTGCTCAGCAGGGAGCCTGCTTCCCTCTCTCTCTCTCTCTCTGCTTGCCTCTCCATCTACTTGTGATTTCTCTCTGTCAAATGAATAAATAAAATCTTTAAAAAAAAAAAAAAAGAATGTGGAAAAATAACTTAGACTGTTTAGGTTTGAATCCCATTTTCACTACTTATTAGTTGTGTGATAGTGAGGAAATTAAGCTATTGGTGCTTTAGTTTTATTCACTTCTATAATGTCAATAGAAATAGAGAGAATCACATGAATTAATATGTGGAAGATACAAGGAGCTTGCGTGGCTCAGTCAGTTGCCCATCTGCCTTCAGCTCAGGTCATGATCTTGGAGTCTTGAGATTGAGCCCTGCGTTGGGTGCTGAGCTCAGTGGAGAGCCTGCTTCTCCCTCTGCCTGCTGCTCCCCTTACTTGTGCTCTCTCTCTCTCTCTCTCTTTCACTCTGGCTTTATCTCAAATAAATAAATAAAATCCTAAAAAAGATATGTGGAAGATATAATGAGTGGTTTAGAATAAATATACATACTCCACAAAATAGTTATTCATATTTTGAGGAAAACATTGAAAAATTCAACTCTTCATCAATGCTGTTCCAACTATGTCCCCACAGAAATTTACAGTAACAATGAAAGTACAAAAGGACAAAGGTGGATAAGTCAGATTACCTGGCTTTGACCACAGTAGCACTACTTTTTATATAGAATCTAGTAGACTTTGGCCCATGGTAAGTTGCAAGAAATTTTTGTGATAAAAAAATATATACCTTAATTAATGTTGGGCTTTCATATAAGGTAATTTCAAGGAGCTCTTTCATGTACATTTAATGTACATTAAAAAAATAGCAATCTTAGCTAATGATTTGTTCATCAAAAATATCATCAAGAGATCCATTGACAATCAATAAGTAAGATATATTTATTATTAAGATGTATCAGCATATTTAATAGTTATGTAAATAATGTTTCAATGTTTCTGTAACCATGTCAAAGAAACAAGTATTTTCAAAACATAAGTAGGATAATTTTTCACATTTAATACTAAGAGACATAAATTAATTAGGGTTATTATATACTCATCATTATCTCTAAATTCTCAAATTTATATTCCTGAGAGGAATTTTCAATGTCATCTTGCAGATGAGATTTTCAATGTCATTTTGTGAACTTTGATCACAAAGCTAGTAATTGAACGTATATTTTATTTTTTTTAAAAGATTTTTTATTTATGTATTTGACAGAGAGAGATCACAAGTAGGCAGAGAGGCATGCAGAAGGGGAGGAGGAAGCAGGTCTCTGCTGAGCAGAGAGCTCGATGTGGGGCTCAATCCCAGGACCCTGAATTCATGACCTAAGCTGAAAGCAGAAGCTCAATACACTAAGCCACCCAGGTGCCCCTATATTTTATTATGAATGATGATCATAATAAACACTTGCCTTTTATTGAGGACTGAAATAATGTCAGGCACTATAATACAGTAAGACAGTTACATTATTTGCTTTACTTGATCCTTTTTACAGAGTTGTGAAAATCACTGGCTTGGCTATATAGTTATTAATCCCAACTATGAAGACCTAAGGTCTAGCAAGACAGTGAAATAATCTAAGTTTGCTCTTGATTCTTTATGGAATCCTCCTGATGTATGCCATCTTCATATCTGGATGACTAAGAACACCATGTTTTCTTTTTATCATATCATATCTTATCCATATCTTAGCAACAAAAGCAGGAATTAGTCAATAGGACAAGCATGTTTCAAATTAGCATATTTCAAACTACTCTTCTTTCTATGGGTATCCATTAAAGATTTTATTTAGCCTCCTAATAATAACTTTATACTTGATAATTACCTAAATAATTTTGTTTTTATTCAAGTTCTTATCATTTATGCCTGTATAAACATAGCTTGAAAAGCTTTTTTTTTTTTTAAGATGCTATTTATTTATTTATTTGACAAAGAGATAGATAGAGAGAGAGGGAACACAAGCAGGTGGAGTGGGAGAGGGAGAAGCAGGCTTCCCACTGAAACAAGAGCCCCATACACTGTTCGATCCCAGGACCCTGGGATCATGACCTGAGTTGAAGGCAGTTGCTCAAGGACTGAGCCACGCAGGTGCCCCCATAGCCTGAAAACCTTTTAAAGCAATTACATAATCTTGAAGTACTCAAAAGTTTAATGCCAATGTGCCAAATTGCTAAAATGCCTACTCTAGTTTTAGTATTTATGTGACATTTGCCTTCATAATATTACATTATGTAAATATTTTACTTTGGAATCACCACATTGGGAAGGAAAAAGAATTTCTAATAAGGACAAATTCATGTAAATTTGCAAATTTGCAAATTTGTTTGAAGGATTTTTTTTTTATTAAAATGTGTTTAACCTCCTATTTTTAACCTGTTGGCTATATGCAAAATATCAAAATAAAAAAAAGATCTAAAGTTTCTGGGTGTTCAGATGGTCAGTACAATGAGTCAAACTGGAAGTAATAATTAATCCTTTTGACTTACTGAATAGTGTGTGTGCAAGAAAATGGAAAATGGCAGCTCCCTAATATTTTATGTTTCCCCACAGAGTAACACCAGGTAATAGTCAATCAGATTACATGCATCACAGGATGGGAAATTGTCTTATTGTTGACGATCCCTGAATAAAAGCTTTCCATTTTATGGACTTTAAGGGACCAGACTAGTAAGAGCAGAAGGGCTAGGAGTAAAAAAAAAAATAGCAAGTCAGAGTAGAGAAATTGACTTGGTTAAGATTCCTTAAAAATTATGCCTTCAAAAAAAGGTACCCATGCTAGGATATAAACATACTTATAAGCAGGGCTGGCTTGGTACTGAGGGAGACAAAGTCATTTGCTGGAACTCCTTTCAGAGATGGCAGTGCACTAAGTGTGCATGAATCTGGGGTGGTAAGGGCAGCTTTCACCCATGAGGCGTATTGGGAAAGGTCACTGTAACTGCCTATACTTGGGCCTGAAAGATCACACATAGGATTTTAGCCTGGAGCCAGAGTCCTTAGAGGATTTTGATATTTTCATAAATGAGAACAATAAGCAGCTATGTTCTACCTTTGAGGAATTGGCAAAGCTATTTATGCAATATGGCTACATTTTGTGTAAATTCTATAAGATAAATCATGTTGCCAGTTTTGGGTACCATTGGTCTAAAATACAGCCTTATTTTATTGAATTGTTGATAGAAAGGAGAATGGGGTATGATACAAGCTCCCTTCATCTGTACTTTTTTTCTAACAAAAAAATAATAATATCATTTAGGTCAACATTATTAGATAGGTGAAAATTTTAAATTTTTATTTTCAAGACATTTACAGTTATTTTGTATGAAAACTTATGGTTTAAGTGCAAGGAAATTGAATTTTAAAGGTTAAAAGCTTTGAATTCAGTAGCAAATGAAATCTGGTTGAAGAAAGTGCCTCAGCCAACAAATGAGATGGCTGGGTACCCCTGTGTCCTACTGATGATGGTTGGCAAAGTAAAGAATGATACTGAATATATGGTAGCCCTCTAGCTAGTGTCCTTGGAATTTGTGGCTTCCTATATCCTTCTTTATTCTTTCTCTGAATTTTGAACTTCTGGCCATCTTTTGCTCTTCAAAATTCCAGTCTTTTTTGACTGAATATCTAAGGTCAAAGATGTCTCTCTCTCTCATTTTTGCATTTCACTTTTATTTTTCCCAAAATAAGAATATAATTAAGAGTTCTATAGTAGTTTATTTTTTTAAGGAAAAAAAAAACCCAAACCAATATCAAACAAACAAAAAATAGCAATATCCCAAGACAATTTCATCTTTTTTCTATTTTTAATTATTTTCAGGTAATTGTATTTAATGAATTATTTTGATATTTGTCTCCATGAACCAAACAACATAAACTTAACATTATCTCTTTACTTCCACATTCCAAAGAAGTTATCTCTTTCTCAACTCTCTGCTCATTTCCCATAACTGGATTTCCCATCACTATTACTCTAATAATTACATTAATGTAAGTTTCACTAGGGTAGGATCTTTTTCTGTTCTTTTTATTGACGTATCTAAAGCATCCACAATAGTTACTGGTACAGAGAGGCTATTTAACAAATAATTTTGAATTGTTGAATAAATCCTGTAAAATTTTATTTTTTTACATTGTTCTTATATTGGGTCATCATTTTATTGAGCCTATGTCCTCCCCGTTTCTTATTCTATTCCCTTTTTTGGCAGAACACAATCCTATGGAGCTTTGCAACAGAGTATATGGAAAGTTTTTGTTTGCTTTTTGTTTTGTTTTGTTTTTTGGTGTGTGTGTGTGTGTGTGTTTTAGGAATTATATATAGATAAGTTTTTATTCTAAATTTAAATTAGAACGATTATTTAGACAGGCAGTGAATTTTAGGTTAGAAATAATTTTCACTCCGAAAGTTGGAGTTATTGTTCTACGCTCTTTTAAAGTCTTCATTCTATTTCCACTTTCAGTGAGAATTTGGCAGGATATAAAACTCTAGATTGAAAGTAAATTCTCATCAGTAGTTAGAAAGTATTGTTTTATTGTATTCTGTTCTAACATTTCAATTAAGCTTATGTGTATTTTATTCTTTCTCTGGAAAAGTTATCAAGCTCTTCTATTTTCCTTAATGTTCTGAAGCTTCAAAATCTGGCTTTGTCTGAATTTAATTTCAACAATTGTACTGGGATCTTCACAGATTCTTTTAATCCAGATGCTTTTACTTATTTTTCAATTCATGGAGTTTTTCTTCAATTGTTTGATGGTTTTTCTCTCATGGCTTTCTTTCATCTCTCTGAAAATCCAATTATCTGGATAGTAGATCTTCTGCCTTGATTGATCTTCTAACATTCTAATTCTTCCTCTTTGATATTTGAACCCTTCAAAGTTATACTTTACAGTATGTGAGATTTCCTCAATGTTATCTTCCAGTCTTTCTATTGAATGTTTAATTTCTACCATGCAATTTCTGAGAACTCTTTTGTTCTCTCACGTTTTTAGAGTCCTCTTCTTGCTTTATGGATGCATTTTGTCCCCCTACCTTGCTAAAGTTATTAAAGATGGTTGAAGTGTGATATCCTTTGGGAAACCTTGTACAACAACCTCAGAGGGATTAGTTACTTTACAGTATTTCCAAAGATATATAGTTATATCTCTCTTTCATGTTTACTCTATAGTAGTTTTCCATTATTTAACATTAACATCTACAGTTTTAAGCTGGAAATCTTGATGTAATTTACATAAAATTTATATTAGTGTCCTTCATTAAAATCTAAAAGAGTTCTAAGTCAAATCTCAAAAAATGTTTCTTTGTAATAAGTCATAAAAAATATCAGTACATAATATACATTTGCTTGTATCTTGCTAATAATTTTATCCTTAGAATTCAGCAAAGCACATATCTTGCTGTACATGCTCAATATATGCCATAAAAATAAACTGATGACATTTGAAAGGGTTATTTTTCTATAAAATAGCATCATGGCCCTAAGTCTTCAAAGATGTGTTTTAGAAATGGGGGAGTAATTCCTCTGTCTTTTCGGTAACAATATTTATTTTGTATCTACTCTGTGATATGAAGATAAGTAAAAAAAAGGTATAAAAATTCTTATGGATTTAATCATCAAATTATGTAGTTCATCATAAGTACATGCAAATCTGAGTTAAAGGAATAAACAATTTCATGAGAACTGAGAGTCTGTTATTCACTTATAAATACACTTATTAACTCTCACAAACTCTGTTTATTGCTGGAGATTGTTTTCTTTCTTTCTTTCTTTTTTTTTTTTTTTTTATAGACCAGGAGTTTAGAGTAGCTAATTAGTGAATACAGCCAAAAGTTAAAAGTAACACAATAAAAGAAATATAATAAATAAAATCTCTTCATCACATTTTAAGCCACATACTGTACAAATTACTTCTTTCCTAAATGCTGTTTGGTACCCATCATTCTTTTTTTTTTTTTTTAAAGATTTTAATTTATTTATTTATTTGACAGACAGAGATCACAAGTAGGCAGAGAGGCAGGCAGAGAGAGAGGAGGAAGCAGGCTTCCTGTGAGCAGACAGCCTGATGCGGGGCTCAGTCCCAGGACCCCAGGATCTTGACCTGAGCCAAAGGCAGAGGCTTTAACCCACTGAGCCACCCAGGCTCCCCGCTGCCCATCATTCTTGACAAATAACTTTTACTCAGATTATGTAACTCATTGCTAGAAAAAATAATGTTTGTACTTGTGACATATTAATTAATGTATCAATGATGTTCCATTATGATACCCTCGAACCACAAGTATTTTCCCCACTAATCCTGTCTTCACCAAACCTGTCTATATCCTCTCTTAGAAACTCAGCATCTTTTAACAGCCTGAATTAAGGAGAATAATGGTCCCCAAAGAAATCCACACCTAGACATTGGAAAATCTGAATATATTATCTGAGGTGGATAACAGGACTTTGCTAATATAATTAAATCCTTGAGATGGGAAGATTACCCTGAATTATTGGGCAGACTCAATATAATTGCATTGTAGGGAAGAAAAAAATAATTTCCCACTACCCTTCTAAATTCTCAGCTGGAAGCCTGGAAGGAGAAGGGAGATTAAGAGAAAAACAAAAAGAAGTCTATTAACATGTATACCTCTAGAGCCTTCAGAAAGACTACAGCCTATCAACATCTTGACTTTAGTACCCTGAAAACTATATTAATTTTTATCATTCAAGTCATTAAGTTAATTATAATTTGTTATGGTAGCAATAGAAAACCAATACAACACTGTAATAACCTCTCTTTCTCTGAGCTAATTTCAAACTTGCTAAGCTTCCTAATATTTTTATCAATGAGGAATTTTATGCTATAATGTAAGAAGAATGTGTAGAAGTTAAAAAAAAAAAATCACAGATCATTGATGTTCCACTTAATTTGGGTCATTTTATCCAAGTATTACATTACATTGTGATAAAGGTCAAATGCTTATAATTAAACAGTTATAGATCTATTCTTTAACCCAGATAATTGGAAAAAAGGAGGTAAGATAAAGGAAGTTTATATACATTTGAGATACTTTTTATGTTTTATATACATTTGAGATACTTTTTATGTTTTCCTTATGTTTTTTTCCTTAATAAAAAAAGAAGTATCAACAATCAAAAATGATAGAAATTTAATGTTATATTCCATTTCTTGAATAATATGCAAAAATTTTTTAAAAAGTCAATTTCAGGAAAAACAATTTTCTTTAAAACCACCATTTTACTGCCATAGTGCCTACTCGGGCTGCTTCTCTCTTGCTCTCTGTCAAATAAATAAATAAAATCTTCAAAAAAAAAAAGTCCTCATTGTTTTAAATATTTGATTTAAATAAAACCTTCCTTCTTCTTCTCTTTCTCTTTTATTTTCCCTCCTCATTTATCTTGAATACAGAATTTACAAAATAGTTAGCTCGAAACAATTACTGAGGAACCAAGAATTCTCTGGGACAGAAACTCTGTTGCAAACACTAAAAAACAAAGAGTCAAGCAATTTGAACATCTTATTAAAAAACCTAATTCTTAAAACATCCGTGTGTATCTATTGGGCCCATTACTTTTCAAAAGTCTAATAAACAGAGCTTGCTGGTGGGAGTTGGGTGGGGGATGGGCTAAATGGGGGATGGGTATTAAGGAGGGCACTTGTCTTGATGAGCACCAGGTGTTGTATGTAAGTGATGTATTACTAAATTTTACACCCTAAACTATTATTACAGTGTATGTTAAGTAACTGGAATTTAAATAAAAACTTGAGAAAAAAAATGAAAAGGAAAACCTCTGTTATTTGAACTCATGTTAGTATTTATGAAAGTACAGATTTTCCCTTCCCCATTATAGTGGGATATAGAAGACAAAATTCCATTCACCCATCTCTTTTCAACAGCCTGTGAGAATGTGTGGACTTCATACTCACCTTTAAATTTAACATCACCATATAAATATCAACTGCTTTTTAAAAAATCATATGTTTTATCTACTGAATTCTTCAGTTTGGAAACCATGGTGCACATAATGAGAAGTACGATTTATGATGTGATATATGGAGCTTATAGAATTAGGGAGATCTGTATTTATATTATGGAGCATGTATTTGCTTTTGGCCATTCTTATTTTAGTCCAAACTTTTGCAGTAATCCCAACCCAAAATGCTCCCTTTGTGTCCTGTCCAGTCCTTTATTTCCTACTTTGTAACAAGCATCTGGGATTAAAGGAAGAACAACCGACAGTTTAAGGACTTTGAATGAGTGTAGATTTTTATCACCACTCTAAAAATAGAATAACAACTAAAAAAGAAACATCATTAAAATAATTGATTCTAGAAAAAACATCCTGATGTTTCAAATACACTAAGGAAGCAGACATATTATAAACCTGAAAGGAGTTTGATTTCCTAGCACATCCGACTAAGCGACTGAGCTGTTACTGGCAAAGGGAGGAAATGCACACAATCAAAATCTCAGCGCAGGCAAAGTGTTGCATGTAAGCAAAGTGTGTGTGCACACATGCTCGTGCTTGCATGTATGTTTCAAGGAGTCCATTTGTGTTCGGACTTTTGAGAATATCTTGAACAGACTTTAGCTTATTAAAACCTCATTTTCAAAATGGACTTTCATAAAAGGGGAACCCTAACACCCTCCCTGGCTGGAACATCTCTTGCTAGTGTCATGGTTTGCTAAACCAGGCTTCCAAGGGCCAGAGCCCTTTTATTTCCAGGAAATAGTAGCAGGTCAGCAAATTGCTTGTTTGTGGTCTGTTTGTTTTCTCAGGTCTGGCTTTCCTTTGATCTGGGGTGAGCTCAAACTAATTTGGAGTAAAACGAAACCAGTTCTCTGCTTCCCTACCTTTAATCAGTAATGTCTCTGTTTTAATTAGAAACAAAAGAAAAGTTCTGTGTCAACTCCAGGCAAAGGACTGTGCAGTCTTGCAGGGGAGGAGGGAGTTGGAGCCCAGGATGGAAAGCAAGGCAATATGAAATAGCGTTTGGCTCTATTTTCTTAGGAAAAATAAGGAAGGCTTGCTTCACTCCAGTTTAAGTTACAGCACACCCTTTCCTCTTTATTTTTTGTTACTGCTCCTCCATCTTCCAGTAATTTTTCTAACTCTGCCTCTGTTCCCAGTGGTACTGTAAGTCCCTGGCATCTTTCCCCAGGAGAATCTTGATTATAATCCTTCCCTCTACTTGCTGAGCTAAGCAAGTGACTGTCAAAAATTCTATAAAAATTGTATGGGAAAGATTGATAACTCTTATTCCTTAACTGGAATCAAGATCTATACAACTTGTGAGCCATCTTCAATGAAGTCAGCACTTATAAATTCCTTTGTCCTTTCTACACACTGGGACAACTGTGAATTAGAGGTAGCAACTAATATTTTTAAGATGGTGTGTTCCTGAGATAATTTACTCAAAACTTGAGTTTTTATAAGCTAAGTCCGTGGTTTCGAAATGGTGAATGCCCTATTACTGAAGTTGGTATGTTTATGCAACAAATACATGTCGTTTTATCATAAATATGTGGAGGTGTATTTTTGTTCATATCATTTCCTAATTTTGTTTAGTGTCTCTTCTCCACTTTTTTATGAATTATGCATAAATGAGAATCTAAGCCTCTTTTTCATGTACAATGATCCTATTTTCCTGAACAGAAACCCTAGTGGAAAAGTATTAAAATTCAGATTCCAAAATTAGCCCGTGGTAGAGGAGAGAGAGGGTGGAATGTTCACACACCCATTTATTATATGCTGTACAAAATGAAACAGGGACAGATGCTTCATGATGTCTGCACTTAGTTTTGGTGATTCTCTCTATTCTGCTTAAAGAATTAGTCTAAACTACTATCTCTTATTCTAGGGGATAATGCACCACATCTTATCACATCTTAGAGTCAATACGAGACTGTCAGACAAGGAAGCTGACCACCTGGGTTCTAGTCACCACTCTATCCTAGCCTTCTATAGAAATAACTCTGGTGTTTAATTTTTTTCTCATGTACATTGTAAAAATGTGGAAATGATTTCTAAAATTTAGAAGAGTTATATATTCAGCTTCTCAGTGTAACCAACAGATAGTGAAACCTCTCCCCCTTTGTTGCAAGAGTTTTAAAATTTGTAGCAGGGGCACAATCAGTTAAGTGGCCAACTCTTGATTCTGGTTCAGGTCATAATCTCAGGGTCATGAGATTGAGCTCTGCATCACTGGGCTCCATGAACAGCAGGAGTCTGCTTGAGAGTCTCTCTCCCTCCTTCTCTCTCTCTCCATAAAATTAAATAAGTATTTATTTTTTTTAATTCTTGTTTTTCTCTCTTCTCTCAAGAATTTTATCCTTGTCCACTTGCTTACCTGAGCTAATGCCTCTTTTTGAAAAATAAAGGGAGAGAACATTCCATTTTTTTTTTTGTTACTGAGAATTTATACAGAACTACGTAGGAGTATTTGGTATTAATTATACCACTTTTGGTAATGTGCCAGCTGGCTGAGTTTGGCTGCTGGTGGCAACTTTATAGCAACTTTATAGAAAATATGTCGATCTAAACCTAGTTTAGCTAAAAAAATGAGAGAAGAAAGAAAATGCTGAGACAAGTAAAAGAACAAAAGCTTAGACAGCTAAACACTTAATAAAGGTAACTGCACAAGGAAAAAAGTCCTCTGTGGCCAGAGAAAAAATAAATCCATCTCTTATAACTATAGACTAGTGGAAATACTTCTTAATTATTTATGAATTATTGAGTATTCTTTTTAAAAAATTGGGCTTCTTGTCCTTTACGAAGTTGTAATGTGGACTCAATGTTAGAGCTTACTGAATGTCACAGCACGTGTGTTGTTTCTGAAATATGTTGATACCAGAGGTAATGATTGAGATGACAAGAATCTATTATAATTTTTTTAAAGATTTATTTATTTTAGGAGGAGAGAGCACACAAACAGGGGGAGGGGCAAAGGAGAGGGAGAGAAAATCTCAAGCAGACTCCCCACTGAGCACAGAGCCCAAGTCAATCTTCCCACCCTGAGATCATAACCTGAGCCAAAATCAAGAGTCAGTCTCTTAACTGCCTACGCCACCTGGCACCCCAAACAGGGAAATTTTTACTTTTTTTTTGTAAAAATGAAATTTATAAGAATATATCTCATTACCACAGTTAAAAAATTGTTGTTGTTGTTGTTGTTGTTGTTGTTCTTGCTGTCATTTCTTAAACACCACCATAGAGGCACCTTTACAGGTCATCCATAGATGCCTACGGAAGGTCACAGCACTCTTGAGCTCTTGCTGTCCCTACCAGGTGAGAGTTATAAGCACACCATTCATTGGTTTGAATTCATATACTAGTTAGATTTCCCCAATCCTATCCTTGCAAGATTTCCTAGAAAAGATGAGGCATATTTTTTACCACTTACCTGTTGCCTGAAAGATGCTTCTGCTGGCAGAATGAGATTAGTGAGGAAGCCTGCCCAGAAGTGAGACACATGCACTTTCGAGATCATACAGAATAGGAAGTTACCCTCTGTTGCAAAAGAAAAAGAACAGATCGTAAACTGAAACAACCTGATCTCCACCTGTTATCCTGGACATATTTGAACTCAAGGGAAGTAGAGAAAACTGAATCACAGTTTTTTTTTTTCCAGGCAAAGAAGTCCTTATGGCTGACAAAGGAAACAGAATTAGGCCAAAATAAAAGCTAAATAAAGGACCTTCTTAGGGAGGGGTGGCTCAATGGATTAAGCCGCTACCTTCGGCTCAGGTCATGATCTCGGTGTCCTGGGATCCAGCCCCACATCGGGCCCTCTGCTCAGCAGGGAGCCTGCTTCCTCCTCTGTCTCTGCCTGCCTCTCTGCCTACTTGTAATCTCTCTCTCTCTGTCAAATAAAATAAATAAAATCTTAAAAAAAAAAAAAGGACCTTCTTAGATAACTAGATCTGGATTCCTTTGTTTTTCTTAGTGGGGTATACAGGTTCACAGCAGGAACTCACAGAGGAGTATAAGAGTAGCCCATGGAGCAATTAATTTTCTTCATACTCCATCAATATATCACTCAGACTCTCCTCCAGATAAATATGGAGCCAATAGTTTGAAAAAATTGGTTACATAACTAGATAAGCATGTTCATCTCATACTGCTCACTACTTATAAAATGATCGATGCTTCAAATAGAGAGTAAATATTAAAGCCATTTCAGTGAGCTACCTCACTTTTTGTACCTTCATGTTTGATATATGGAAATATCACCAAAAATGATTAGCTTTTTAAAAAATATTTCATTTATTTAATTATTTAAGAGGGGTAGAGAGAATGAGTAGGAGGGTGAGGGAGAGAGAATCTGAGGCAGAATCCATGATGAGCACATCACCTGACATGGGGCTCAATCCCACATCCAGGAGATCATGACCTGAGCTGAAATCAAGAGTCAGATGCTTAACCAAGAGAGCCACCCAGATGCCCCTGATTATTCATTTTCAAATAATGGGATTGTGAGTGTGTGCTTGGTGAGGGAGGGACACATGCATGTGAATATGACTGATTTTGCAGTCTAATTCAGCAAAATAATAACTAATAGCTGTTTTGCTAATTCCATGCAAAAGATAGTGTGAAAACATAAGCTAATCAATATTTCAGTTCCCATATTTGCTCTCTGCAGCATGGTGATTAGATTCAGTGCTTTTAAATCATTCTCCAGCAAACCCATCTTTTACTGGTCTTCTTCTCATATGTTCTAATGACCAGTGACAGGAGTGTTAAAGTCTCCACCATAATAGCACATCTATGTATCTGTCCTTTCAATTGTATCTGCCTGAGCTTCATCTATTTTGAAGTTCTCTTGCTAGGTACATACAGAATTGAAATTTTTATATCCTCTTGGTGAATTGACCATTCCATTGACCTTTTTTAGGTCCTGGTGAATTTCTCTGCTTTGAAGTTTACTTCAATATTCATTTAGTCATTTCACCTTTCTTTTGATAAGTATTTCCATGATTTGTCTCTTTCTATCCTCCTATTTTTAACTTACTTATATCATTACATGAAGTGACTTTTCTTTTTTTTTAATTTAAATTTATTTATTTGTTTGTTTGTTTGTTTGTTTGTTTATTTTTATGAGCATATTATGTATTTTTATCCCCAGGGATACAGGTCTGTGAAGAGCCAGGTTTACACACTTCACGACACTGACCATAGCACATACCCTCCCCAATGTCCATAATCCCACCCCCTCTCCCAACCCCCTCCCCCAGAAACCCTCAGGTTTTTTTTGTGAGATTAAGAGTCACTTATGGTTTGTCTCCTTCCCAATCCCATCCCGTTTCATTTATTCTTCTCCTACCCCCTTTAACCCTCCCCCATGTTGCATTTCCACTTCCTCATATCAGGGAGATCATATGATAGTTGTCTTTCTCTGATTGACTTATTTTGTTAAGCATGATACCCTCTAGTTCCATTCACATCATTGCAAATAGCAATATATCATTTCTTTTGATGGCTGCATAGTATTCCATTGTGTATATATACCACCTCTTCTTTATCCATTCATCTGTTGATGGACATCTAGGTTCTTTCCATAGTTTGGCTATTGTAGACATTGCTGCTATAAACATTCGGGTGCATGTGCCCTTTCAGATCACTACGTTTGTATCTGTAGGGTAAATATCCAGTAGTGCAATTGCTGGGTCATAGGGTAGTTCTATTTTCAACTTTTTGAGGAATCTCCATGCTGTTTTCCAGAGTGGCTGCACCAGCTTGCATTCCCACCAACAGTGTAGGAGGGTTCCCCTTTCTCCGCATCCTCGCCAGCATCTGTCATTTCCTGATTTGTTAATTTTAGCCATTCTGACTGGTGTGAGGTGATATCTCATTGTGGTTTTGATTTGTATTTCCCTGATGCCGAGTGATGTGGAAACTTTTACATGTGTCTGTTTGCCATCTGGATGTCTTCTTTGCAGAAATGTCTGTTCATGTCTTCTGCCCATTTCTTGATTGGATTATTTGTTCTTTGGGTGTTGAGTTTGCTAAGTTCTTTATAGATTTTGGACACTAGCCCTTTATCTGATATGTTGTTTGCAAATATCTTTTCCCATTCTGTCAGTTGTCGTTTGGTTTTGTTGACTGTTTCCTTTGCTGTGCAAAAGCTTTTGATCTTGATGTAATCCCAATAGTTTAGTTTTGCTCTTGCTTCCTTGCCTTTGGCGATGTTCCTAGGAAGAAGTTGCTATGGCTGAGGTCAAAGAGGTGGTTTCCTGTATTCTCCTCAAGGATTTTGATGGATTCTTTTCTCACATTGAGGTCTTTCATCCATTTTGAGTCTATTTTTTTGTGTGGTGGAAGGAAATGGTCCAATTTCATTTTTCTGCATATGGTCGTCCAATTTTCCCAACACCATTTATTGAAGAGGCTGTTTTTTTTCCACTGGACATTCTTTCCTGCTTTGTCGAAGATTAGTTGACCATAGAGTTGAGGGTCTATTTCTGGGCTCTCTATTCTGTTCCATTGATCTATGTGTCTGTTTTTGTGCCAGTGCCATGCTATCTTCATGATGACAGCTTTGTAATAGAGCTTGAAGTCTGGAATTATGATGCCACCAACTTTGGCTTTCTTTTTCAATATTCCTTTAGCTATTTGAGGTCTTTTCTGGTTCCATATAAATTTTAGGATTATTTTTTCCATTTTTTTGAAAAAAATGTATGGTATTTTGATAGGAATTGCATTAAATGTGTAGATTGCTTAAGGTAGCATAGACATTTGGGTGCAATTGTAAATGGGATTGACTCCTTAATTTCTCTTTCTTCTATCTTGTTGTTGGTATAGAGAAATGTAACTGATTTCTGTGCATTGATTTTATATCCTGACACTTTACTAAATTCCTGTACAAGTTCTAGCAGTTTGGAGTGGTGTCTTGTCGCTTTCGCCAGCAAGAACGACCAGGAGACCTCAGCGAAGCAAGCTTTATTTCTGTGTAGCTGTTGGGATCCCCTTCTCCCCCGCCCGTGCATGTCTATATATACCAAGGTTGCACAACCAATCACTCGCAGGCGCATAGATACAAAATCCTAAGTTCCGCCTCCTGGCTTGCATCCAGCCGCCATCTTAATGGCGTGTTTACTTTCGGGCACCGAAAAAGTCGTGCGGCGCCCGGGGCCCCCCGCAGGCCCAGCCGGAGCAGCCCCGCACCTGATGGCTTGAGGCAGCAGCGGCTGAGGCAACCAGCGGGCACGGCGGAGCCCAGAAGCATCACCACGCATGCGCTACAAGCCGCTTGGGTACCGACATCTCCCCCTTTTCTTTTATATTAGGCATGCAAGGCAGGAGATCGTGCCTGTCTTAGGTTGTCAGCTGCCATGAACATGCTTACCCATCATCGGATAATTCCCCCTGGTTGGAGAACTCCTGGCTTAGGTTGCTATGTGCATGCAGCCAATCTTACCCGTCATTGACTACCGATCTAGCGCTGCCAGCCAGATTTGGGGAAATGTACCAGCTTCCAGTGCCATGCAAGCTTGTACTAGCGCCAACTGTTGCCTACATTGTTGTTTATGTAATGATGCAAAACGGCGGAACATAAGGATTTACAACAGATACCCAGTCCCGTAATGGAGCTATGTCAATCTTATCTGCTTAACTCTTTCGACAGATTAGCAGCAATAGAAAGGTCATTATAGGCCACGGAGGTTATGCAAAGTCCAGAAAGTGATTGTATGCATCCGGTCGTCAATAGTTTCTGGAGAATGTCCACTTGTTACAGATGTGGTGAGAGCTACAGCTGCTGCAGTTGCTGCAGCTGTGGAGGCTGCTACAGCCGCAATAATGGCTGCAGTGATCCCAAAGTCTCTTTTATGTCTTTAGAGCAATACAGGCGAATTGTTAGGATTTACAGAAACGGGCATGGGAATGAAAGTAGGTATACAGGAGGGAAGATGGTGGACTCATTCGTCAGTGGCATGGGGAATGGCCAGGCTTTCACTATTGCCCATTGGTGCATCTGTTGAAGGGATGCTGGTGTCGCCAGGATCGCTATCAGGCCGAGCATCAGGATGGGATGGGCCATGTTGATCAATTCTTCTAATCAGTCGCTCCAGGACCCAGATAGGCACTTGGGCATCCTGTGGAAAAAGACAAACAGAACCTCGGTGCCATCTTAGGACCGGGTCAGGGCCTCTCCATTGGCCCGTGAGTATATCCTTCCACTTTGCCTGGGCTAGAGTGTGTTTGGTAACCGCCGCATGCCTGTCCACTGCAGATGTACCATTATGGTCCAAGGACAAAAAATTTAAAATGTAAAGGGTGAGAGATGAAACATCACGAGGTGACTTGTAGTCATCCCCTATTCCCCCTTTTCTTATTTTTTGTAAGCATCGTTTGAAGGTGCCATTGGCGTGTTCAATTATTCCTTGACCTTGTGGATTGTAAGGTATACCTGTAGTATGGACTATACTAAGTCAATTCCAAATTGACTTAGGAATTGATGGAAAGATTTTGATGTATATGCAGGTCCATTATCTATCTTTATTTGTTTTGGGATACCCCAATCTGCGAAGCATCGTAGGCAGTGTGTGATGACTTGTTTTGAATTCTCCCCCATGAGGGGAGTAGCCATTATGATACCCGAATAAGTGTCCACTGATATATGTACATACTTTTGTTGCCCGAATTCAGGTACATGTGTGACATCCATTTGCCATAGGTGATTACCTTGAAGGCCTTTGGGATTTACCCCTAAGGAAGGCTGAGGGAGTAATGTGGCACAATCCCCACAGGTCCTTACTATATCTCTTGCCTGTTCTTTGGTGATATGGAATCTATATCTTAAGGTATTAGAATTCACATGCCATTTGCTATGGAACAGCTTCGCCTGTTCTAAGCTAGGGCAAATAAGTTGGAAATGACTATTGTGGTCTGCTAGAGCATTGCCCTCGGATAATGGTTCTGGTAGGCTCCTATGGGCTCTGATGTGATCTATAAAAAATGGTGCAGTGTGCAGTTGCACAACCTCTTGTAGTTGCCTTAAGATCCATGGAATAGGTGAATCACTTAAGGAGAGGATGGCTGTTTCAATATTTTTTGTTGCATTTACCATGTATTGACTATCAGAAATAATATTTAGGGGAGTGTCTGAAAATCTTTGGAGCACTAGGAGCACTACTAGTAGCCCTACTTGTTGAGCCGACCTGGCAGGAACTATGACTGGGTTCACGATTCCATTTATGATATAAGCTCCTGTGCCCTCTTTACTTCCATCTGTAAAGATAGTAGAGGCTTCTTTTAGTGGTGTCGATCTACTAATTTTTGGTAGTATGAATTCAATACCCTTTGTGAATTTTATAAGTGGGTGTGAAGGATAATGATTATCAAATTCTATTGAGTAAGAGGTGGTCAGTATCGCCCAGTCATCTAGGGTAGCACATAGTAGGCGAATCTGTTCCTTAGTATAGGGCACGATGCAATTGTCAGGTATGATTCCAAGAGTAGAAATACAAACAGTGATCAATTTGTTAGCTAGCATGGCTACTGCAACTGGATATGTTGTGATTATCCGAGGAAGAGTGTTTGGGAGGTACAGCCATTGTAAGGGCCCACCTTGCCATAGCACTCCAGTAAGTGAAGAAGGGGATGGAATCACTATGGCCTGGACTATCTGGTTAGGATCACATCTATCTGCTGAAGTCAAGGCAAGCCTGTCCTCCACAATTTTCAAAGCTTGTTTCGCCCCCAGAGTAAGGCTCCTAGGAGAGTCTAGACAGGCATCACCCTTCAGAATATCAAACAATGGTTGTAATTCTCCTGTAGTTATTTTCAGGTAGGGTCGGATCCAATTTATGTCCCCCAATAACTTTTGGAAATCATTGAGTGTTTGTAATTTGTCAGTTCTAATGGAGGCTTTTGAAGGTTTTACCATGGTATTGTATAGTTTCATGCCTAAATAGTCTTTGATGTTGGAAGCCTGTATCTTTTCAGGGGCTATAATTAACCCCCATGAATTTAGCTCCTTTTGTAACATTACTAAGGCTTCCGAAACTGTAGTAGAATCAGATCCACACAACAATATGTCATCCATGTAATGGTAACACATTAAATCAGGGTAAGTCTCTCTAATAGGCTGTATGGCTTTAGAGACATATAATTGACACATAGTGGGGGAATTAGCCATGCCCTGAGGGAGGACAGTCCACTCATATCTTTGGTTAGGCTCTGCATGATTAATAGAAGGTAGGGTAAAGGCAAATTTAATTGTATCCTCAGGATGCAGAGGGATAGAGAAAAAGCAATCTTTTATGTCAACCACTATTGATGGCCAGTTTCTCGGTAAGGCAGTTATCATGGGTAATCCCAGCTGTATTGGTCCCATGTTCTGCATTTGCCTATTAATTTCTCTAAGATCATGTAAAAGTCTCCATTTACCAGATTTATTTTTAATAACAAAGATAGGTGTATTCCAAGGTGAGGTAGAAGGTTTCATATGGCCCGCCTCTAACTGTTCCTGTACCAGGGCTTTAGCAGCTGATAGTTTTTCGTTAGTAAGGGGCCACTGAGGCACCCAGCAGGGCACATCTGTCTTCCACGTTATTTTCATTGCCTCAGTGGCCCTTACCAAAAACCCAGGCCTTGCCCCTTATATTCTGAGGTGAAATGGATGGTGTCTATTTTACCTTGCTCCTGTTTCCCTAAACCATTTCCTGGTATGTATCCCATTTTTTGCATCATAGCTATTGATCGGGGGCTGTATATAGTTTCAGTTGTCAGGTGGACGCTCATCTGTTCCAAAACGTCTCGTCCCCAGAGGGAAATAGGAATATTGCAGAATATTGCAGACATAGGGCTGAAAAGTTCCCCTATGGCCTTCGTCATCCTCGCACTCAAGGGTAGCTGCACTTTGATCAGGACTTTGAGTGATTCCTAAACCCCTGAGTGTTTGTTTTGCTTGTGTTAGGGGCCATCTCGGAGGCCACTCTTGTTGGTTGATGATGCTCTTATCGGCGCCCGTATCCAGTAACCCTAAAAATTTCCTTCCTTGCACCTTGAGGGTAATTATGGGCCTATCAGTCATATCCAGGGTCAGGCATGTTAGGTCAACTCCCGTAGACCCCAAACCTCTCGTACCTTTTTTTTTTCCTTTACTGGGAAAGGCTTCATGAGGCTAGGGAGTATGAGAAGTTGAGCTATCTGATCTCCTGGGCTAATTGCAGTAACTCCCCTTGGTGAAGACATCAGTATCTTGATCTCTCCCTCATAATCTGAATCTATTACCGCAGGGTGAACTATCAGACCTTTGAGATAAGTGGAGCTTCAGCCAAGTAATAAACCTGCTTGAATGCCCATCTCCGGAGTTAGGACCATTTGGGCGGCTGCTCTGATATCGAGCCTTGCTGATCCAGAGGTTGCGCGCCTTTCTCCGAGGGAGGATACCATGTCCTGGGCATTTGCATTAGTGCCCCATAAATTTGTGTTGGGCCCCGGGGCACGAGGCCCTGCTTCCCATTTTTTGAGTAATTGGATTGAATCCAATTATTTGGCGGCAGGGGATTTCCTTGAATATCTACATTCATTAGCCCAATGATTCCCTTTACAGCAACAAGAGCACAACCCAGATGCGGGCTTGACTGGTCTAGGGGGTCCTTTACCCTTTGGACAATCCCTCTTAAGATGATTGTCCCTTCCACAAAGGAAACAAGCCTTGGAAGAACTCCTGGTTCCTCCATTGAAACTTCTTATTCCTTGGGCTACTGCTGCTGCCACAACTTGGCCCTGAACAACTGTATCAGTGGACACACTTTGATATATGTAATCAGGTCCTTAGACTTCCAAGGGCGGATAGCCTCTTTACACCATTTATTTGCTTGTTCATAGGCTAATTGTTTAACAAGGGGCATTGCTTGGTCCACATCCCCAAATATGCACCTTGCTACTTGGAGCAGACGATCTACAAAGTCAGCATAGGGTTCATTAGGCCCCTGCAACACCTTGGAAAGTTGTCCCTGCAAATTGCCAGAACCCTGTATGGTCTTCCAAGCCCTAGTGGCTGCAGCTGCTATCTGTACATACACCCCTGGGGGGTACTCAATCTGATTGTTTTCTCCCACAAATTGACCTCCTCCCATGAGCATGTCAATATTCCAGTGGGGATTCCCTGACGCGGCATTACGCCGGGCAGTTTCTGAGCTACACTCTTGCCAAGCAGTTTTCCATATCAAGTATTGTCCACCAGACAGAGTTGCTTTTGCCATGTTAGTCCAATCGTCTGGGGTAAGGTTCATGCTACTGACTGCTTCCAAAAGTGAAAGTATATAAGCAGCCTGTGGCCCATAAGTAGTGACTGCTTCCTTAAACTGTTTAATAAGTTTGAAGTCTAGTGGTTGATGAAACCTCTGTTGATTTTGACCTTCTAACACTGGGTATGCAAGAGGGGAGTGTTTAGTGAAGTCCATAATGTCCCTCCATCCTGCATTTCTACATTCTGGACAACCGCATGCCCCTCGGGAGCATGAAGTGTTATATGGTGGCGGCCATTCTGCAAGTGGCGCTATAGGCCTCCATTCAGGGGTAGGAATTCTTGACCTTCTGACAGAGGGCGCTAGGGAGTCATATTTTTTCCCGGCTTCTTTGTATGTCTTTCCCTTTAAAGGTTCATTAGGCACTTCCTCTTTTAATTTTAAGTGTGTCATGGCTTCCCCAAGCTCATCTTCAGAGGAGCTCTCCTCTGAATTTTCTCCCCCTCTGCTAGATCCTGCCTTAGAGGCTTCTCTGACCTGCTCCTCGATAACATTTTTAACCGTTTTATGGTTAGAGTCTAGCGGAGTGCCGTTAGCCTTAAGCACCTCTGTCAGTAATCCTCCCATATTAGTAAACTTTGATCCCATTATTTCTTGTCCTATGCCTAGGAACCCTCTTACTTCTCGTCCTATACTTAGGAACTTTCTCACTTTTCATCCTATACTTAGGAACTTTCTTATCTGAAATTTTGTGCACACTTACCGGATCGTTGCGTTCACTGAGAACTCCTCTGTGTAGGTTTCGGGTTTCCCGGGGTTCGCCACCACTTGCCGCTCTCACCAGCAAGAATGACCAGGAGACCTCAGCGAAGCAAGCTTTATTTCTGCATAGCTGTTGGGATCCCCTTCTCCCCCGCCTGTGCATGTCTATATATACCAAGGTTGCATAACCAATCACTCGCAGCCACATAGATACAAAATCCTAAGTTCCGCCTCCTGGCTCGCATCCAGCCGCCATCTTAATGGCGTGTTTACTTTCGGGCACCGAAAAAGTCGTACGGCGCCCGGGGACCCCCACGGGCCCAGCCAGTGGAGCTCCGCACTGTCGCCACCCGGTGGGGGCGACGGCTTGAGGCAGCGGCGGCCGAGGCAATGAGCGGGCATGGCAGAGCCCAGAAGCGTCACCGCGCATGTGCTACAAGCCGCTCGGGCACCGACAGTGTCTTTTGGGTTTTCCACATATAGTGTCATATAATCTGCAAAGACTGATAGTTTGACTACTTCTTTGCCGATTTGGATGCCTTTAATTTCCTTTTGTTGTCTGATTGCTGAGGCTAAGACTTCTAGTACTATGTTGAATAGCAGTGGTGATAGTGGACATTCCTGCCATGTTCCTGACCTTAGCGGAAAAGCTTTCAGTTTTTCTCCATTGAGAATGATATTTGCGGTGGGTTTTTCATAGATGGCTTTGATAATATTGAGGTATGTGCCCTCTATCCCTACACTTTGAAGAGTTTTGATCAGGAAGGGATGGTGTACTTTGTCAAATGCTTTCTCACATCTATTGAGAGTATCATATGGTTCTTGTTCTTTCTTTTATTAATGTGTTGTATCACATTGATTGATTTGCAGATGTTGAACCAACCTTGCAGCCGTGGAATAAATCCCACTTGGTTGTGGTGAATAGTCCTTTTAATGTACTGTTGAATCCTATTGGCTCGTATTTTGGTGAGGATTTTTGCATCTGTGTTCATCAAGGATATTGGTCTGTAGTTCTCTTTTTTGATGGGATCCTTGTCTGGTTTTGGGATCTAGGTGATGCTGGCCTCGTAAAATGAATTTGGAAAATTTCCTTCCATTTTTATTTTTTGAAACAGTATCAGGAGAATAGGAATTAGTTCTTCTTTAAACGTTTGGTAGAATTCCCCTGGGAAGCCATCTGACCCTGGGCTTTTGTTTGTTTGGAGATTTTTGATGACTGTTTCAATCTCCTTACTGGTTATGGGTCTGTTCAGGTTTTCTTTTTCTTCCTGATTCTTGTGGTACTTTATATGTCTCTAGAAATGCATCCATTTCTTCCAGATTGTCAAATTTGTTGGCATAGTGTTGCTTATAGTATGTTCTTATAATTGTCCATATTTCTTTAGTGTTAGTTGTGATCTCTCCTCTTTCATTCATGATTTTACTTATTTGGATCATTTCTATTTTCCTTTTGATAAGTCCAGCCAGGGGCTTATCAATCTTATTAATTCTTTTGAAGAACCAGCTCCTAGTTTCGTTGATTTGTTCTATTGTTTTTTTGTTTGTTTGTTTGTTTGTTTCTATTTCATTGATTTCTGCTCTGATCTTTATGATTTCTCTTCTCCTGCTGGGTTTAGGCTTTCTTTCTTGTTCTTTCTCCAGCTTCTTTAGGTGTAGGGTTAGGTTGTGTACTTGAGATCTTTCTTGTTTCTTGAGAAAGCCTTGTTTATTTTCCTCTTGGGACTGCCTTTGTTGTGTCCCACCAATCTTGAACTGTTGTGTTTTCATTATCATTTGTTTCCATAAATTTTTTCAATTCTTCTTTAATTTCCTGGTTGAACCATTCATTCTTTAGAAGGATGCTGTTTAGTCTCCATGTATTTGGGTTCTTTCCAAATTTCCTCTTGTGATTGCATTCTAGCTTCAGAGCATTGTGGTCTGAAAATATGCAGGGAATGATCCCAATCTTTTGATACCAGTTGAGACCTGATTTCGGACCGAGGATGTGATCTATTTTGGAGAATGTTCCATGTGCACTAGAGAAGAATGTGTATTCTGTTGCTTTGGGATGAAATGTTCTGAATCTATCTGTGATAGTCCATCTGGTCCAGTGTGTCATTTAAGGTCTTGATTTCCTTGTTGAACTTTTGCTTGGATGATCTGTCCATTTCAGTGAAGGGAGTGTTAAACATTCCCTAATATTATTGTATTATTGTCAATGTGTTTCTTTGATTTTGTTATTAATTGGTTTATATTGTTGGCTGCTCCCACATTGTGGGCATAGATATTTAAAATTGTTAGATCTTCTTGTTGGACAGACCTTTTGAGTATGGTATAGTGTCCTTCCTCATCTCTTATTATAGCCTTTGGCTTAAAATCTAATTGATCTGATATAAGGATTGCTACCCCTGCTTTTTTCTGATGTCCATAAGCATGGTAAATTGTTTTCCACCTCCTCATTTTAAATCTGGAGGTGTCTTGGGTCTAAAATGAGTTTCTTGTAGGCAACACATAGATGGGTTTTGTTTTTTTTTTTTAAATCCATTCTGAAACCCTGTGTCTTTTGATTGGGACATTTTGCCCATTAACCTTCAGGGTAAGTGTTGAGAGATATGAATTGAGTGCCATTGTATTACCTGTAAGGTGACTGTTACTGTATATTGTCTCTCTTCCTTTCTGATCTACTACTTTTAGGCTCTCTCTTTGCTTAGAGGACCCCTTTCAATATTTCCTGTAGAGTTGGATTGGTGTTTGCAAATTCTTTCAGTTTTTGTTTGTCCTGGAAAATTTTATCTCTCCACCTATTTTCAATGATAGCCTAGCAGGATATATAGTATTCTTGGCTGCATGTTTTTCTCGTTTAGTGCTCTGGGTGCCACTCAGTGCACCCTCAGAGGATAGGGCCCAATCACTCCTGTCTCCGTGGCCTCCGGCTGCACGCTAAGCTCACCCAGCCTGCGACCGGTTCAAGGTAACCCCAAGCTGAGAGCTCTTTCCTTGGCTCTGTCTCTGTAGCCGGCTTCCCCATTATAATACCTGCAAGCTCTGTGATACTCAGACACCCCCGATCCTTCTGTGACCTTGCGGGACCTGGGTCCACACTGACCCTGTGTGGGCTTCACCCCGGTTTAGCCTTTGGAGTGATGTCCCTCAGCAGAACACTTTTAAAAGTCCGATTTAGTGCTTTGTTGCTCTGCCGCTTGCCGGGAGCCGGCCCCTCTTCCTGCAGTCTATCTTCCCGCCGCTTTGGATTCACTTCTCCGCCAGTCCTACCTTTCAGAAAGTGGTTGATTTTCTGTTTCTAGAATTGCTGTTTTTCTTCTCTTCAATCTCCTGTTGGATTTGTAGGTGTTTGCAATGTTTAGATAAGTTATCTAGCTGATCTCCTGCTACCTGATGTAGTCTCAGCCTGCTACTTCTCTGCCATCTTGACTCCTCCATGAAGTGACTTTTCTATAACCAGAGTTTGGATCATTTCTTTACCCTCTTCTGAAAATCTAAATATTTTCATTTATTTTTTTAGACAATTTACACTTAATGTAATTACTGATATTTGAAATTATGCTTACCACTTTATTTTTGTTTTGTTTCTCTTCCCTTTGCTTTTTATTCTTCTGTTTCCCTTTCCACCCCACCCCCGTCTTCTTTTGGGTTTATTGAACATTTTTCAGTTTAACAGAGTTTGGGTTTTATGACCGCTATTTCTTCTACAATTTGGTATAATCTTCACAAACTTGGCAGAACTGTTGCCTTGTGCTCAGGATGGCAGAACACTCTGCCAGACACTTTTCGTTTTCTGTGTTTTGTCTTTTTCCAAATGTTGATCATCTATCCTCAACTTTCATCCTCTCTGTATATCTGCATTACAAAGAGGGGCTTACACCGTGTTTATTGTCCTTTAGTCGTAGACTGCTTGGCCATTTGCTGGATTCTGGGCTAGTTGTGGTGGGTGGCAAGAGTTCTTGTTGTCCAGGTTTGCCTTCATTTTAAGTATATACAAATGCCAAGCCTCATGGAGAAGGAGATTGGGGGACTTTCTTACTGTTCTTTTTCTCCATGTCAGGCAAACTATGCCTTGATTTGTGTTGTTCCTTACTGGGTATTCCCAAATCCTACAGATTTAGAATTCTGAGGTCAGGATGGTTTTTGTCCCTCCACTCTAGATTTTTTTTTTTCCCTTTCCCAAAGACAAAGGATTTTTGTTGTGCTCTCAAGGTGATGGATGAGCTATTGACCCTCCTCCTGGAGTTTTAGGTTTTGGTTTCAAAGGAGAAAGGAGACTGAAGCTTTGTTTATCTCCACTAACACCCCCCCCCCAGCAGCTAAATATTATTTTATGGAGGGTTACACCAATGAGAAGAGCTCTTATGATCACTAGCCAGCTTCCAGATGTTCTCTTGAGTTTCTGAGGGAGATTCATGGGAGTTTTTTTCTTTTTTTTCTTTCTCCCCCCCCCCACCCCGGGGCAGGGGAAGAGCTTATGAGAGTGTATAAACCCCAATTCTTCCAGCTTTACATGGATGATAGTTTACACTTGGCTTTTAATAATTTTGTGAAAATTGTAACTAACTTTATTTTCTTATTTGCTTTTATAGCAGCTACTAAACAACTTCTTCTCCCAAAGCTTTGACCCAAGGGAGCTAGTTCTTAAGCCCTGTCTCAGGTTGTAGGGACATTTTTCTCTATGGAATTTGAATAATTTAGTTGGATTGCAACTTCAACATTCTGATGGATTCAAAAAAAGTTATGATTTTGAAGTTTGTTTGACTTTATCTCACTGTGAGAATAGGATCAATGTTCCTTTCAGTTTTCTATATCCTAGCCAGAAGCAGAAATCTTCCTTTGGTCTGACTCCAGCTACATGATCTAAAGTAACCAGAAAGAACTAGGAGAATGTACTAGCACTTACTAACTTTATGCTGATTTAATTTAAAGTACTTTAAAGTAGTGAAATAATGTAGGAAAGGTCAGACATCTGGGAGAATGCAATTCCCAATATGTACATTTAGTAAAATCAGATAATTTTCTGCCCACAAAAAGTATTGGAAAATAGTTGTTTAACATCAACCACTACAAAAAATGACAGAGAAGAGATGCAATCCTAAATATGTTTATCAGTTGAAAGCTTTGGTAAAATAGAGATTTGATCGTAAAGAGACAAAGATAAAGCAGTTCCCCTCCCCACCCCATACACCTTTACTTATCTTTTTTTTTCATTGTGAGACTGATTATATTTACTATTTTTCTCAATATTTTATGGAATTCCTTCAAACTGATAGTGCTCTCTCCCTGAAATTTATCAATGAGAGCTTTCATTAAGGTGTAATAGACAAAAAACTGAATCTAAATGACTATAATCTTAGACTATAAAGAGAGGAGACACTGACCAACATAATTTTCTTTTAAGGGTTGTCAATAACCAACCCATCTCAACTGGTGTTAATACAAGCTTAACTCAATCTTCCATGTTATAGGTACTATACCATCAAATTGTAAATCGTCATATAGAAGGTTGTTTATGTTCACTTAGGCAAGAGAAAAATAATGCCCTGAGAGATTTTATAAAAATTTTAACAATGTAGACAGAAATAAATCATATTAGCCATTAAAGCTTAGCTCAACAGAAAATTAAATTAAATTAACTAGAATCTTAGTCCCAGAGAAATCCAGTCAATAGTGGTTTAATAATAACAAGCATACCTTAGAAATATTTATAAGCATTTCTTCTGAGAAGGTCACTGTGTTTTCATCAATGCATCCTAAGTTAGTCCTCCAAGATCCCTCTGAGATTTTCTCATTAATTCTTGACAAATCAAGGATATAAATTTAAGTTTCACCCCCAAGGTCCTTGGGTAGAAAACTAGACATATGTCCTGTTTGTTCATAGACATTTACATTTGGATTAATTTATAAGTTCATGTAATAAACAATCTAAGTCATTTTTACAACTTTTTAAAAAGTTCCAAGAATGCACAATGCATGCATACTGCCATTTCTAGAGATTAACATTAAAGATAAGAAATAATCACTAAAAGAACCATTGTACAAAAAACTCTCATGAATAATGATGCACACTTTTCAAGGATTAGCTCTTCTCTTAATCCTTAATAAACTTTATCTTAGAAAAGTACAGCCCATATCCAGTCCTCATCTCCTCATCTTTCTTCTTTCAAGTGAATCCTTAATTTTAGTCTCAGATATCATACGCTTTTATGAACACTTGATTCTTTGTCCAGGAGACCATCCTGCTCTTTTTTTTAATCCATTTTAAATTCTTTACAAAACACTAAACTGATATCTTTGCCCATTTTTGTTTTGTTTTTAAACAGAACAGAACACAAGATCTTTTGGACAGCTACAGTGCTTAGTCAGAAGTAGTCCTGAGATGAGAAGTAATCCCTTTTAATGTTTTACCAACCCTTTTTTTTTTTTCTACATAGGAAACTAGATAATGTTATACCATACTGATAACTGCCTTAATTCCCTACCTTTTTTCCCCCAGAGGACAGAGTGGCAAGTCTTCATTGACAAAAACAAAAACCAGAAATACATTTCTTTCAGTGCATTCTTACAGCCTACTCATTATTACTTTGTATATATTTTGTGCCTTCTAAGGTATCACTCACTGGCTCATTGCCATACTGTTTTGCCTGAAGGCAAGAGTCTCCTCTCCCACATGTTGAACTGGGGGATAATGATGGAAAAAAGTAATTTTAAATGCTCAATGAGGAAAAAAAATATACTGTGTTTCCAACACTATTCTGTAATAGAACACACAGAGAACATTAGGATTAGAAGGATTTCTAGTTCAGAGAAAATAAGACAAATTTTTTACTCTGCTGAAACATTTTTAGTGACAGGTACCTCATTACCAGCTTAATTTATATGCACATTTAAACATTTTAGTAAATATCTGACTCCCTATAATTACTCATTGTAAGTTCTATGGACTTAATTGACAAATTCTGATTCTTTTTTCTCATCAGAATTTTTTAAGGACAATTCATTTGACTTATACTGAATATGTTGTTCTTCCCACAAAGTAGCACTCTTTTAGATCCAAGTGGTATTTCTGTTCATTCATTAACTATGAATGATTTGTGAATATACTTTTTCTATTTCACATTTTTGCTTGTTTTGCTTTTCCCTCTATGGTTCTTTCTCTTTATTCAATGTTAAGCTTATTCTGGACTCTTTACCATTGGAATTTTCTTCTATTCAAAGTAATGAATTTTTACAATGTTTTGCTTAAAATGAACTTCCCAGAAATGAGCATAAATGTGCTACATAACCATTGCGGAATAGTGTGTACCAACACCCTCTCTCCCTGTTCTGAATGCTATCTTTCTATTAACAAAGCCTGACTTGGCATTGCTTCACTGGCACTCATCACCTCATTTGCTTGGATTGAATTTGGAATCAAGTGAATGCCTGGAGAATCCTAGCCAACTATCAGAGGAAGAAGGAGAGTGAAGTTAAGGTATTAACCCCCTACAAAGCCTTCCTGTGAGGTTGCCTCCAGCACAGGTCACTACTCCCCTCAAAGCAACTGGTTGGTTTGTTTGCTTGTTTGTTTGTTTTTTTTAAAAATTGTATTTAGCAGAGAAAGGAACTGAAAATAAATAAAGAAATAAAGATTTTATTTATTTGATAGAGAGTGAGAGAGAGACAAAGAGAGAGATAACAGAAACAGGGAGAGTGGGAGAGGGAGAAGCAGGGAGCCCAATGTGGTGCTCAATCCCAAGACCAGAAGATCATGACCTGAAGAGAAGAAAGACTCTTAACTGACTGAGCCACCCAGGAACCCCTCCAGGCCACTTGTTTTCTGCAGCTCTTCTCCTTCCAGGTTCTGGAAATCTGTCCCAGCTTCTGAGGCTAGGCCTGGTAACAGCTTCACTGATGCTAGCCTCACTTTTTGGGGGGTTCTTCTATACTTGGTCTACCACACGCTTTTGTTTAATATTCTTGTCAGTAAGCTTTCTTAAAATGTTCCTTTTTTGAGTCTGTCATTTGTTTCTCCTCTCAAGCATGTTGAATAAATTAAGAACACATATGAGTCCTTTAGCTAACCAGACTTCTCTTCAGTATGACATTGATCCTTCCCTTCAAAGAGAAAAAACAAAATAATGTATTGAATCTTAAGCCAAGTCTTTTTTTTTTTTTAAAGATTTTATTTATTTATTTGAGAGAGAATGAGTGAGAGAGAGCATGAGAGAGGAGAAGGTCAGAGGGAGAAGCAGACTCCCCAAGGAGCTGGGAGCCTGATGCAGGACTCGATCCTGGAAGTCCAGGATCATGACCTGAGCCAAAGGCAGTCACTCAACCAACTGAGCCACCCAGGTGCCCATTAAGCCAATTCTTTACTAAGGACTCTTACCTTCTGATTCAGTAGAGCGAATCTGGATTTTTATTCCATTTTATTTGATTTTATTTATTTTTTTTAAAGATTTTATTTATTTATTTGACAGACAGAGATCACAAGTAGGCAGAGAGGCAGGCAGAGAGGGAAGCAGGCTCCCTGCCGAGCAGAGAGCCTAATGTGGGACTTGATCCCAGGACCCTGAGATCATGACCTGAGCCAAAGGCAGCAGCTTAATCCACTGAGCCACCCAGGTGCCCTGGATTTTTATTCCATTTTAGTACATTTAGTGCATTTTGGTACATTTAGTACATTCCATTTTGCAGCTTGGATCTATGAATCTTGATATCCTTGTCTGTAATGTATTACTCTAAAGGTGGTTATAACAAATAAGTGGATTACATATTTAAAGAGTCTTACAGGGGTTCCAGGTAGCTTAGTGGGTTAAGCTTCTACCTTCAGCTCAGGTCATGATCCCAGGGTTCTGGAATCGAGTCCTACATTAGGCTTCTTGTTCAGCAGGGAGTCTTCTGTCTTTCTCTCAGCCCCCTACCTCCCACTCATAATATCTCTCTCTCTCTCTCTCTCTCTCATTTTCTCTAAAAAAAAAAAAATAATAAAATCTTAAAAAAAAAAAAAAGCCTTACAGAGAATTTGGAGCTTGGAAGATAACCCATTATTTATTCCTCTGACTTCCATATATTCTAAAACAGGTCATGGAATCATGCATGTCACATGCTGGGTGTAAAACAAGATGATGATCTGCATTTATTTGTTTGGAGATTATATGGTATTGCTCTGGTTTAAGTACTCCCTAAAGTTTAGTACATTAATTCTTGCATAGTTAGAAGATTTCCTGGACTGGAGTTGTAGAGTCCTGGATTCTACTCTCTTATTTAGCATGAGTAATGTGACTGTCTTTCCTTATTTGTAAAAATAAATATCCAGGATAGACCATTTTGATGGTACTTTCTGGAGCTACCATTCTGACACAGAATTTGGGATTCATGTATGTGTCTTTTATACATTTGGGGATAGAGGTCACTCAATTTTTAGTTTAAATATCAGGAGTTTAAATAGTTAAAAGATATTTATACTCTAATAATTATCAAAGATGAAATGGTTTTAAGGATAATTTCTTCTGTGATTTTCTTTTCCTGAGTGTTTGGTATTTTAACAAATTTACCTCGTTTTTTGTCACCATCATATTAACTTTGTTACTTACTATAAGAAATCCCAGGCAACAGATTTTTATCCTGTAGCAGAAACTATGAGCATAGACTAAATATTTACATCTTTATCAAATTGGAAACTAGGGAAAGTATTATAAAAAGATTAGAAGGCTAATATAATACTGTTAATCAAATACTGTTTAGTAAATATTTATTTTATGTTAATGCTATTTATTTAAAATTTATTAATAGTATCTTATTAATATCAATATGATAAATAGCATTATGTAATAAGATGGCATTATTTGATAATTGTTAAAATGCTCTTTAACAAAATAATGTTTTACTACTGTAATAATAAAATAGCATTTAACATATATTAAATATAGTAGTTAATAACACTCTACAGAGCTAAATTAAGATATTATAAATAAAGGCTGACTTTTGATATAAACAAAATATTTCGTTAGTTTTAGTTCTTCAACAGGGTATAATTGCATTAAGTACATGCTCTTTCCTCAATATCTAATAATACCAAGACAAATGTAGTTGAAGTTGAAAAGGAGGAAATAACTTAGCATGCATATAAATAGTAATCATTGTGAGTGTTTGTTCATAGTAAATGCAATCTTACCATCTCATCATTCAGTGATTGCTATTAGGCACTGGAGGTTTATATTTTAATGGGAAGGAAGAAATGTCTAAAACATTTAGACAAGGCTGAGAGGTATGACCCAAAGACTTAGGTGCAATCACATATCTTAATAACCACTTCTGCATTTTAAAAGGAATTGCTCTAGACTGTTTTCTTTGGAAAGTTCTTGTCTTCTTTCAGGGGCAATATATTTGTGAATGTGTGTGTATGCACACATGTGCTCACACGTGCACATAATAAACAACTCCTGTAACATGCTACAGAACAGTAAAAACATTAATGGTACAAAATAGTCCCATTTGCTAGGTTCCTTGATTAACAAACATAAAAGATAAGTTTGATATATTGAAAACTCACTCCTAATTCCACCATTCAGTGAAAAATATTTTATTTACTTTTATATTTGCCTTCTGAAGGTATTTTTGTTCAAAAGGATAGCATTTTTATGGAGTTGGAAGCTACAAAGTCAAGTGGTGTAAATGATAAGTTTCTAAACATATATTGCTAAGTTCTATATTGTTTAATGTCTCTGATAAGATTACATCCATTTATATTTCAAACAGTGGTATCAGTAGTACAGCTCACATATGCTCACTCACATTGTTGAATCAGTCTCTAGCTGAAAACCCATTTACTAACACAAAATCAGAATCCCTGGGGGATAAGCAGACAACTTCTAGGCAGATACTCTGTTTTGTTCAGAAACACCATTTGTTTATACAAAATGCTTGCCCAATGAACATTCATGCAAACCTCACCATCTAAACTTAGTCCCTCATACAACCTGAAACCAACATTGAAAGGTGATACTGATTAGCCTTAAAGGGGCCCCTAATATGGAAGGAAGAGGAGAGAATGCTTAGTACAGATTTTTTTTTTTTTTTTTTAACATCCTGGACTTGCATAATGCATGTTTAGAGACAGAAGACAGAGAGGTGATTGGAGATGTTTGCACATTTTGAGTGAGTCAGTCCTAGCTGGGAGCCCAGTTATCTCAGAATTACTTTTAACAGAGAAAGAAGAGAATCTTGCCTCTAGGACATATTTTTTTTCAAGTTTATTGAAAATTTCATGCAAAAGTAGTCACCACAGATGGTTTCTCTGTAGCTTGTCTGAATTGAACAAATAGTCCCAGAACTGCTCTTAGCAGTGGATAAATGCCCACTTCACAAATCCCCGATTGTCTGTCTTCAGGGAGTAGCGGGGGTGGAATGCAGATGAGAGACTCTAAACTCTTCCTCAACCCTTGGAGGAAGCCTCTTTCCATGGCAACACTGGAGGACATCTGCCTCGCTGCAAGGCAAGTTCTCTACTTTATGGGAGATCAACCCAAAAGGATTCAAAAAAACCCTGCCTGGGTACATTTAAGACCACATTTTACTGACACATTAAAAAAATTTTATGCTTTTGACCTTTAGCCACACTTTTAAAAATCCTCTATTTTAAACCCTTATAGTTCTTTGAGAACAAAGTAAGATTATGAGGTCCATGTCTATCCCAGCTTACACTGAACTCCTTTCTGGTGTGTTTTTGTTGTTTTGTTGTTGTTGTTGTTGTTTTGGCTTGTTTTTATTTTTGTTTTTTTAATCTCTATCATTATTTATTGCCTCCTGTTGCTTTGTTGTTGCTGTTGTTGTAAGCATGCCTTGAACTCTAAGAAAATTGTAATTTCATTGGAGTCAGGGCAGGATATTTCATTTTAGTCTATTTCTTTTAGTGCCCGAATATAGTAGCCTCCATAGTTATGTACTGAATCCTTGCTAACAATTCTCAAAATGTAAAACATAGCAATGTTTAGCTTCTTGGAACAATAATATATCTTGAACGTGTTGAATGTTTGTGATCTGGTCAGGGAGTGATATTTCCTCCCATTAATTCCCATATGTAGACCACCTAACCTTGGAAATAGTTTTCATTGGAGGAAAAAGAAAGCAAAACCACATTGAATCATATTGCTAGTCACCATGGGCTTTAATTTTAGTAATTTCATACAGGGCAAATTAAGTTTAACAAATAAACCCAAAATAAACATCATATCTTTAAAAAGACATGTTTTGAAACGTCTAAAATAAATATATTTACTGGAGAGAGTAAATTAAGTGAACTGTTGGGGAGAAAACAGCTTAAGTTTTTAAGATTAGGAGAAAATTTGCAGTCCTTAAAATATTTATCAACACCTCTGTAAAATGCCTTTATAAATAGGATGGCCTAGCCTCTGTCTGATAGACTAAGAAATTACAATAAACTGTAGCTACCCCCATTTCCATACTCATCATATCACCAGTGGGATAATAAATTTTATGACCAACACACGAATTGATGTTTTAGCCAAGGTCCTTATTTTCAAAGTGGAAAGCCACACTAACCAACTCAATAAAAAGGAGCATTCCAAGATTATGCAGCTATATAATTTGCTAGTTTGAACCACATTTCATATAGTGGATTATTTAAAATATATTACCAGTATTATAAAACAGTAAAAATAAAATATATATACATGTATATACATATATACATGTATATATATTTTATTTTTAATATATATGTATATATACATATATATATTTCTAGTCAGGTTCTGAACTAGTTCATTGTGTGCAGACTTTCAAAATGTAATTTAAATATTTCTGTTATTTATGCTTTGTTCATGCAGGGTAAATTACAGTGTGGTATATTGTAAAGACATTTTAAAAGAATGTTTGAATTCTTTCCTTGAATTGAAAACAATTCTTTAGAAGGAACATTTTGATCTGATTAAAGCTATTCAAATTGAGAAGAAATGAATGACTTCATCACAGAATGGTGGAGCATGTGCAGGGCGACCTGAAGTTCCAAGGGGTGATGAACTTTTGTGTATTTTTACTCATGTAATTAACAAACAAGTGGCTCTTGGGGGACAAGATCCTGATTTCCAAAAGGTATGTCAAGATATTCTCAGAAGCATGGCTATTAAAGAAATTCATTCTCAGATCTACCTTTCAGTTTCTCAAGATGTTAGAAAAATAATTCATTTTTCAACCTGCAACTTCCAGTTAAGTATCAGTCATTGGAAAAAAACAGAAACCATCACAAATAGCAGGATGTCCTGGCATAATTAATTCTTTTAGAATGCAATTTTTTCCTTCTTCCTCATTGAAAAGAAAGGGTTTGATGGGTAATTCTTAAGTTGGTTTTAAAAGTTTATCATAAGATTTGAAAATAATATAGAAATATTTGAAAAAAGAAGCATGTATTTTGAGTCCTGGGATGTGGCTGTGGTGCATTCAGGAAGTGAGTAATAGTAAATTATAGCTGCTGTGTTATTATTTGCCACTGTTGTTTGTTGTCCAAACTAACAGCCTGGTCCAGACAGGCTGGAGACAGAAAGACGTCCCTCAGATAGGTAAGAGATAAAGGTGAGGGGTGAGAGTTGAAAGAATGAGAGGGTAGAGATGTGTGTGTACTGTGAATAATGAGGAAGAAAGCACAATATTCATGTGACAAAATCTTAATCAGTTCTATGAGGAAGAAAGCACAATATTCATGTGACAAAATCTTAATCAGTTCTATGGTCCAGAAAGATGAGCCCTAGAATTTACCACTATTCTTAGCAATATCTTGACTCATTTATTTTTTTTTAAGATTATTTATTTGTCAGAGAGAGAGTGAGAGAGAGTGCAAAGTGGCAGATGTGGAGCTGAGGAAGGAGCCAGATTCAGGACTTGATCCCAGAACCCTGGGATCATGACCTGGGCCAAAGGCACTGGCTTAACTGACAGAGCAACCCAGGTGTCCCTTCTTCTTCTTTTTTTTTTTTTTAATTAACATCCCTGAACTCTAGTTGGTGATGTGTGCCAGACTAATGCCACTGTATCTATAAAAAGTGCATTAATCGGGACAAAGGGTCACATGCTTGTTCTTTACAGGAAAAGGGCATCAAAATATCAAAAGAAGTTTTCATGACTGAGAAATTACCTAACTCTAAACTTGAGTACACCAACATTCTGTATTTTTTTCTATAGGAAATTCACAAACATGATGCAATATAGTGAAAATCAAACACATACATTTTCCACTAAATAATGAAAAATAGTAGAGTATACATTAAAGTTTTAAAGGTTTTTGTCAAGTATTTATGTGGGGGTATATGTCTATAATAGAACCTTCAAGGGTACCCTTAGTTCTCAATGTTTAATATATGAGTGAAACTAAAAAATGTTATCATGTCATGATGTCTATGATTTCTAAAAAATTATTTGTAAAGTAGATGATTTTATTTGCATTATCCTACTTTGATGATCACCTGGGAATGTAGTCATAATCCTGCTTTTGATAGATCAAGAAAAGTGAAAACCATCTCCACTTTGTACTTTATTTAAAATTAATTAAATGATAAATACACACACACACACACACACACACACAGATATGTATTATTTGTCAGGGAAACAAATAATCAGTGAATCATCAGTCTTATACAATTCACAGCACTCACCATAGCACATACCCTCTTCAATGTCCATAATCCAGCTAATCCCCCACCCTCAGTTTGTTTCCTGAGATTAAGAGTCTCTTGTGGTTTGTCTCCCTCCCTGGTCCCATTTTGTTTCATTTTTCCCTCTATTTCCCTCACGATGTCCCACCCTGCCTCTCAAATTCCTCATATCAGAGAGATATGATAATTATCTTTCTCTAATTGATTTATTTCACTTAGCCTAATATTCTCTAGTTCCATCCACATCATTGCAAATGGCAAGATTTCATTTTTGATGGCTGCATAGTATTCCATTGTTTGTATTTATATATACCACATCTTCTTTATCCATTCATCTGTTGATGGACATCTGTGCTCTTTCCATAGTTTGGTTATCATGGACATTGCTGCTATAAACATTCAGGTGCATATGCCCCTTCAGATCATTACATTTGTATTTTTAGGGTAAATACCCAATAGTGTGATTGCTGTGTCATAGGGTAGCTCTATTTTCAACTTTTTGAGGAACCTCCATACTGTTTTCCAGAGTGGTTGTACCAGCTTACAGTCCCACTGACACCACAGGGGGGTTCTCTTTTGTCTGCATCCTCATCACCACCTGTCATTTCCTGACTGGTTAATTTTAGCCATTCTGACTGGTGTGAGGTGGTATCTCACTGTGATTTTGATTTGTATTTTCCTGATGCTGAGTGATGTTGAGATTATCAAACTCAAAACCCAAAGAAAAAATAATCCAATCAAGAAATGGGCAGAAGACATGAAGAGACATTTCTACAAAAAAGACATCCAAATGGCCAACAGACACATGAAAAAATGCTCGACCTTTACTCATTTCTCATATTCTTGTCATCAGCTGTGCTCCTGGGCTAAAGCCTCATTATCATTCTCTGTTTATTTAGGCCTTCTAGGTACCCAATACTTCTGGCTAATTGAAAATCAAAATCAAAAATTGGTTTCAAAAATTATTTTTTTTAAAGATTTTTATTTATTTATTTGACAGAGAGAGATCACAAGTAGGCAGAGAGGCAGAGAGGCAGGCAGAGTGAGAGGGGAGAAGCAGTCTTGCCGCCGAGCAGAGAGCCCGATGTGGGGCTTGATCCCAGGACCCTGGGATCATGACCTGAGCTGAAGGTAGAGGCTTTAATCCACTGAGCCACCCAGGTGCCTCTCAAAAATTATTTTTTAATGGAGGAAGATACTGCTTTCAACAAAGAGAGAGGGGTGTCTGGGTAGCTCAGTTAGTTGCTTGTTTGCTTTTAACTCAGGTCATGATCTCAGGGTTCTGGAATGGACCCCCATGCTGGGCTCCCTGGTCAGCGGGGAGCCTGCTTCTTGCTTTCCCCCAACTCCTGCTTACTCTCTCTTGTTCTCACTCTTTCTTAAATAAATAAATAAATAAATAAATAAATAAATAAATTAAATTAAAAAAAAAAAACTTTAAAAAAATAAAAGAAAAGAAGAAAGAGAGAGAGAGAAAGACAAACAAACAGACATAAGAAACCAAATAGCGCAAAGCAACAGGTAGTCCTTATTTGGGACCTCTTATTTAAAACAATTAGGAAAATTTGATAATGGAGTAAGTACTATATTAAGGAGTTACTGAAATTAAGTGAAGTCCAATTTCTTGAAGATAAATACTAAAACATTCAAGAGAAAATGTGGAGCATATGAAACATAATTTCATAATATTGATAATTGTTAAAAATTAATTATGGGGTTTTCATAATTAGTACTGAAAATCCAGCATTGTATTTCAAGTCACTTAAGCTGAATCTAAAATGTATATGATTCATTGCCAGAGACCCAGAATTCAGCAAGGCATTCCTGAAGAAGGAGGTGAGAGGACTTACCTTACCATATATCAGAACTTATTTTAAAGCAGTATTAATTCACACATTTAGCAAGTATTTGTTGAATTCTTATTATTTGCTAGGTTCTCTTATAGGCATTGAGGATATAACAGTGACAATATAGCATTGGCATAGAGATAAGCAAGAAGATGAAGAGAAGAGAAAATAGAGGCCAAGAATAGATCTATGAATATAATGATATTTGATATATGACTGATTGGAAAAGGAAGAACCCATCAGCAAATAATGCTTTGACAACTGATATCAACAACAACAATAAACAAAAATAAAAAAACGATTTGATCTCTGCATTACTTGCATACACATATACACACTCAAAACACATGGATTGTGTTGCTGGCAAACTTCAGAGAGATGTGAAATGCAAATATTAGAAGAAAATACAGGGACATCTATTTGATCTGAAAGTAGAGATAAATTTCTTATACAAGGTACAGAACATGCTAAGCATGAAAAATATACTTATAAATTTGAGTAGATGAAAATTAAGAACTTATGTTTACCAAAGCATACTAAAAAAAATGTAAATACATACACAAAGATGTAATCAAAGAAGGGTAACTTTTCAAAATCTTTAACTTCTACAAAATTAAGAAATAAACAACCCCTAAAATGGGCAAAAAGGCAGAAATGAGCATTGAGCTGAAAGAGTGAATTGAGTGAAAACGTGAATTGAGTTTCCTAGCATTGATCAACTTCATATGCTACTGGGTCAGGGGAGTATAATTTGGCATAATCACTCAGTAAAAACAATTTTGCATTATCTTGTAAATTTCAGAATTTGCATAGACTGTGACTCAGTAATTCCACCATTAAGTATATTTCCTAGCATATCTCACAGTTTGATAGTTTGATAGTTTGATAATCTATTATTATTTAACAATATATAGATTTAGTGGTTTGAAACAACTTTAACTTTACTATGCACTTAATACTGTGGGTCAGGAATCAGGGAGAACTCAAATTATGATTCTTCTGCTTTGAGTGCCATCCATGGGGTCAATCAGTGACTCACTGGTGACTGGTCTGGTCTAGAGTTTTCATGAAGGCATTACTCACGTGGTGGATATCTCAATGGAAACAATTAAAGGCTGGCCTTTGATGGATGGGCTTTTCTTCCTCTCTTCACATGGTCTCAGAGCCTGTCCTCAAGATCCCTTCAGCAAGATAGTCAAACTACCCTCTGATGTACACAGACTATATTGCATCCCAGATCCGTAAGATACCAAGTTGGAAACTGCAAATCCTCTTTAGAGCTAGATCTGAAAGCAGTGAGGTACCATTCTCCCTGTGATCTATTGGTTAAAACATCCCAAGCTAAACCAGCATCAGGAGAGTCCAAACCTTTCCATGGGAAAAGTGTCAAAGAATTTACAGCCATTTTGGAGCCCCTGGGTGACTCAGTCAGTTAAACAGTGGACTCTTGATTTCAGCTCACATCATGATCTCAGGATACTGGGATGAAGTCCCAAGTCATGTTCAGCACTCAAAGCAGAATCTGCTTGAGATTCTCTCCCTGCATCTGCCCCTCACCCTGCTCATTTTTCTCTCTCTCCCAAAGAAATTAATTAATTAAATATTTTTTAAAAAGGAATTTACAGGGTGTCTGTGTGGCTCAGTGGGTTAAGCCTCTGTCTTCAGTTCAGGTCATGGTCTCAGGGTCCTGGGATTAAGTCCTGAATCAGGCTCTCTGCTCAGCAGGGAGCCTGCTTCCTCCTCTCTCTCTGACTGCCTCTCTGCCTACTTATGATCTCTCTCTCTGTGTCAAATAAATAAATAAATAATCTTTAAAAAAAGGAATTTATAACCATTTTTAATCTATGGAATGTTTATAGTGACAATGTTCATGACATAACATGACAACAACTCAAACATCCATGAAAGAAAAATGTGTTATATTTCATATAATGGAAAACGTATGTAACTGAAAATTCAGTGAATAGTTCTTTGCTGTCAAGTAGATGAATCTTCAGAATTCTGAGTAGAAAAAAATATAGTCAAGAAATATAAAAGTATGTTACATTGGTTATGTAACTACTTACAAATATCATAAGCAAATAAATATAATAAATTATATGGGTAATTTTTTAAATATGTAAAAGGGAATTGCAGACAAGATTCAGGGAAACAGTTATGTTTCTGAAAGGGATATTAGCAAATGATAAAGGAGAAAACTCAGAGCCAATAGTTTTGTGTAATATTCTTGCCTTTAAGGTTATTATTATGCTTGTACATATTAAATATTATTTAGCACATAAATATTACATTTAAAACAATGTTCCATATTCCTGGGATTGGGAAATACCCTTAGGCCAATCTTGCCTTTGAGTTGATTTATTATTCTGTTGTCCTTAGGAATTTCCTTTAACTTACAAGCAGGTATACATTTATACAGCTATTTAAATATTTTATTTATACTTTCCAACTGTTTTGTAGAAGGATATTTTTTTCAGAATAATTACTTGACTATATTCTTAAAATCAGAGATTTGTTCTAGCTTCTTCTGCATGCATGTGTGTATTTGTTGTGTGTGGATTTTCTAGATCAGGAGTTGTCAATTGACAAAGGTATTTCTCCCTTAGGAGGATTTGAGAATCAGTGAAATTTTACATGGTTACAATGACAGCCATTCTAAGCCTCTGAACATCAGTGATTAACAAATAAAAATTAACAAAGAATTGCTCATGCAAAAAGGAAGCACTGATAAAAAAAAAAAAAAAGAAGCACTGAAAAATTTTCCTTGATTAATAAGTCTCTTAACTTGTATTTATTTCTCCATCCTACCCCTTTTCCCTGAGAAATTTTTTCTCTTTTTTTTCCTAATTTATCTATTGATTCTACTTTTTAATTTAAGCAATTATATTTTCAATTACTAAGAGCTTTAACTCTGTCCTTTCTGTAATATTCCGTTCTTGTTATGTGACAGTAATAATTTCACCCATGTCTTCCACTGTAGAAGTTTATATTACTTCAAATTTATTCTGTCTATGAATTATTTCTCTGTAATCTAGGTTTGTTGTTCAGTGTCTGTATCCTGGTCTTTCCCTTTTGTGCTCTTTTGTGTACCTGATGGTCTTTTGTCGAAGTTTCATTTTTACTTACTGATATCTGGACAGCTTTAATTGTATAAATACATTTTCCACCCAGTCTTTCCTTAAGTGAGAACTCTGGTTGCTCAGGTACACTTACTGGACAGGACATCACCTGATAATTAGTGAATTTGGCTTCTGAATGACAAATCTGAAGAACAAATATGAGGCTGTGCACCATCCTAAGACTAAAAGAGGAAGATATTATGTTTGTGGTGGTACCTATACCCACTATAAAAGTTTCCCCTAATTTGTTGGTTAACTTTCTTTGAGGAAGGTTATTTTTTCCTCCCTCGAATTTCTAACTACCTTCAATGGGGGTAGATGATCAAATCTGATGGTCAAATACTTCTACATCATACAAATTCACCTGCCTGGGAAGGTAGGTTGGATAGAAATACAGCCCATTAAACCTTGAAAATAATTTTCTTCCAATCCTCAAAATGATGTTCTTGGGTCAACAGAAACCACAGAAAAGGGTGGCCTGGGAATGGTGAAATTCGTTCTAAATAGTCTTTCAATTAATCTTCATGATTTTAGGGTTTTTTTTTTATATATAAATATATTCTTGAGACTTTGAGATGCTATGTCAATGAAGAGTGACTCCCGTCTTCTCTGAAGTTTTCTCCTGTAAGACTTGAGGTTTTAGCTGTCTCTGCTCAACTTCTTTCATCTATGAGCCCTCATTATTCACCACAATGTTTTTAAAATCTTTCGAAATAGATGACGTTCTCTCCTTTCTTTCTGGTCCTCTCTATTTGTGTTACACAGGACCCTGTGATGAATGTGGATGCATAATCATCCTGTTCAAGAGGTTTTATGTATACATTTCAGAATTACAATCATGGGAATATTGGAGCCAGAATAATAGGATCAAAAATTGGTGAGTCACAACTCACATTGTTTTTGAATTCCTTAGAAGGAAAGAATTCAATATATGTTAGTGCTCTATGTTCACTATTTATTTAAAATTTATGTTAATTTTGAATTATTAGATATTCCAATTAAAATGAAAAGGGAGACCATAAACTACTTATTATTTTGGTTTCTTAGGAAAAAAATGAGCAGAAGACAGAATATTTTAAATTCAACAAAGTGTTTTCTTGGGACTTTGGGAGCCCTGTAATGTCTCTTGGAATTCAAAAAGCTCTTGCATAACAACATTTTGATGAGTTTAAGTGTAAAATGTAAATAAATAAAAAGCATACGGATTAAATTTCTTTGATACACATGTGAAAATATTGAAAAAAACATGTTTGGCACATATGGTTTGGACTCAGCAAAACAGAAACTCTGGGTAAAATGTCCCAATGAAGTTCATAAAACTCACAAAATTCACAGGAAAAAGGTTTCCCAATAAAAATGGTCAAAAATTAATATTATCATAGTATTAGACTTATAGAACTTAGTTGTTTGCTTGGGGATACAGCATCTTACAGGTTGAGCCTCACTAAATCAGCCTTGTAGAACAGTTTAATTAAATAATGATACATATTTTGCTTCTGAAAGTTTTTTTGGACTTTCATCTGAAGTCCAATAATACGTTAGTAGCAGTCTTAGTAAATATTTCTACACAAATACACACATACATATACAAAAGGAGGGTCAGACTTTTGTTTAAAAGTCTTCTCCATTCAATCAGAACTTTTTCTTGGCAAGATACTATCCATGTGTATATATATTTATAACAATTTTATTTTTTCCTGATAGGACAGCCACGCATACTGTCACGTGTATTTTATGGACTCAGATTCTGTAGAGACAATACCAATACTACAACTGTTAAGAATTTGAAAAAGCATGAAGGACTTAATATCAGGCATGAACTTGACTGTAATTAAATAGAGGGACTGAATTTAAAGTCCAAAATGTATTTCAATTCCCTTATTTCCTAATGCAAAATAGAAGAGGCAGATGGATATTATCACATAAGAGCAATTTCAACCAGAATGGTCTTAACTGGACAGTTAATGATCATAAATAAAATTCAATTTAAACAATCAAATAGAACTGACTGTCCTGCCAGAAAAATGTATCTCAGGATAATAAACTATAATATCTTCAGGAAAGTTTCCAGGGAAATAATCACTTTAATTCTCTCAGCAGATTATATCTATATTATGTAAAGGCCATTTTTTTCAACATGTCAAAATCTGGAACTGCTAATGAATCAGGATTTCTTGTACAGGTACATTCAATAAATGTGTTGAGTTTTTATTTATTTATTTTTTATCATTGTCACCTTATGAAGGTAGCATTGGAGAGAAAGATTCCTAAAGACCAGCCCAGACATAGTGAACCAGAATCTCCTGTGTTGGAGATTTGGAAGTTTTCATTTATAGAACTATGTTTGGAAACTACTGTCCTTAAGATATAGAAATGAAGAACATCTCCCATTACTTCTCATCAGTATTTTCTCTAATAACTGGAGATGGTTGGTATAGCAGTGATACCAAGAAGGGTCACATTATAATCAGCGGGGGTGTACACCTGTCCAGCATTATCCTGTCCTAACTTCATTCTACTTTGTGTCTTTCCATAGCCCCTATACTTAGAAAAGACAGTGATGTATAGGAACAATTCAGAGAATGAAGGGAAAGAGCTAATCTGAACAGAGAATGAATTACATGCTAGATACTTATTACTTTATATACATCATGAATTCAAAACCTCTCTCTTCACTCCCACTAGTAGGGCATTACCATTATTATTGACTTCACTGATGAAGATATCAACTGGGAAAAGAATGAAACATTCAAAATAGGTCACATGGCATGCAGGTGGCAGAGTGGGGGTCCAAATTCAGCTCTGGTTCTTCTGCAAATAACATGAGAAACAGAATCTTCATGGTGTCTATTATTCTTTAATCCCCATAGCATAAATACACTGGTAAGATACAATGAAACCATATTTCTCAAATCTAATGGAAGAGATAGTTTTGTCTGTTCTGATAAATCTGAAATTTGTGGTCACCAGTTTAAGAACCACCATGAAACCACAGACTACCTAATTTCCATCTGATGTAGTTTAACTTTTAGGAAGTGTATGATCAATATCTGATTTCATTATTACAAATTTATCATATTAGTTGAATCATTAAAACCCTAGGCATAGATTTAGCATTGTGTGTTTATTTTTAGCTTCTAGCTTAGTTCAAGAAAGTAAGGTGCTTCTTTCATTAAGGAAAGTCTACAAAAAAAAATAAGCTTTTTAAAGAAAACTGAAGATTAAAATGTTGTTAAATCTATAAATCTAGTGGTGGTTTTCTTTCCCTTCTTCTCCAAATGTAATTTTTTTGAGATGTCTTGTAAAAAGTATTCAGAAATAGAAGCAAATCACTATATGTGAATGTACAACCAGGTGGAAGGCAAGATATTTTGATGTTTGTGTCCTTAGCCATTTGTGACAGAACCATAGTCATTGCAATCAGACCATTTCACATGAGAGGAAAGTGTTCCTGCTCATAGTGGTGCTCTCTCTCTCTCTCTCTCAATCTCTTTTAAAAGTAATCCTACTTCCAGTGTGAGGCTCAGACTCATGACCACGAGATCAAGAGTTACACGCTTCATCTGTTGAGCCAGATAGGCACTTCACTTCCCTACTTTTTTGATTCATTCACTCAAAAATGTCCATTTTGTACCTACCTTGTGTTGGCTATTAAAATTGAACAAATGGCTTCTGGAATAAGCTTAGAGATTAATTGATAGTCTCTAGACTGGACATGCTGAAAGCGTGTTGACAGAACAGTTAGCTCTTCTTTTTGGTGGGTTCTATGGCACCAACAACAGTGCTTGGCATACAATTATGGTTTTGTCACACTTGGAGAATGAATAGGCAACTGCATTGCAGAACTTTCTGTGGAATGATGTTTTGTTTTTCTGTTCACTCCAGATACTTCTGTACATTCCCCTTATCATCACCAATTCCCAAACAAGTAGAGTATTACTTCGCCTTTTTGAATGAGTCGATTTAATGAGATTCCAATTTGAAAAAAAATCCTTGAGGACAGATTAGAATAGTCTTTCTTTTGCAATGGGGAGGTTAAAAAAAAAAAATGGAGAGGAGAGGAGAGGAAAAGGAAAAAGAGATGAAAGAAAAGGAAAGGAAGGAAAGGAAAGGAAAGAGAAGAGAAGGGAAGGGGAGAGGAGAGAAGAGGAGGAGAGGAGAGGAGAGGAGAGGAGAGGAGAGGAGAGGAGAGGAGAGGAGAAGAAAAGAAAATAGTGTCCGAGAAGTCCTGGCCCTTCAGATGATCATGAGTAGCAGACATTGCATAATATCTCAGCATTCTGCCTTCCCAAGGGGTAGGTGAGTGCAACAGAAGACACAGATGTGTTCTCAATTGTTTTGCTTTTTTGACATGTTCACAGAAGACACATTCAGCAAATAAAATAAACACAAATGTGCTCTTTACAGAGAAGACACCTGGCTTTTGGGAATTTAGAAGGCCACACAACGCCTCAGAAAATGCCTAGAAGGAACTGTAACCCAGCACGAAATTCACTACTAAAATCCCTTCATCTTAAACTCTAAATTAAGTAACCGTTTCAGTTAGTATCAAATGCTAATTATATGCCTAAAGCTTTCTCAAAACCCAGAATGCTGGAAAGAAGTGGTCCCATGACCTGGAAATATCAGAGTTAGTAGTTCTGGTTTACAGAAGAGAAAGCACCAACGAAAAAGGAGTGAACACTAACTGAGCATTTAATAGGTCCTAGGCACTATGCAAGCTGCTTTATTTAGGGCATCTTCTCTCTCAATGTGAAGGGACAAATGGTAAAGGGAGAACAAATAAGAGTTAAGAGCTTTCAATAAAAATAATACACACACACACACATATTGATTGTTACTACCTGCTGTAGACATTCCCCTTCTACAAGTCCAGGATAAGGTATAGTATGAATAAAAGAAAACAGTAACCAAACATGGTTTTCCTTTACCTCCCACTGCAAAATCCACCTTTGGAACCCTGAACCCACTGAGAAGCCCTGTGCCGTCTTCCCTACTTCTGTGAAATGAAGCACGACAAACACTTTTATTCTAACTGTGTTGTCCTTTGGATTGGACCAGAAAACATCATGTTTTGTGCTCTCTCAGTGCCATGTTGAGAATCAGAGGACACACATGTGATGATGCCCACGCGTACTATCTCAGCTGCACTGCACACTCACACCAAGTTCACACACCTTATGTAATTTTATTCTGTGAGAATGTGATTATTGACCTTGGGGCCATTGTTCAAGCACTCCACATTGAGAGTTTCCTTGTTGCAATACAAGACTTTCTGTAACATGTATTATACAGGCTTGTTGAAAATTTTAAATTAGAGAAACACATTAACCATTGAGCACATGGTAAATACTAAAGAAAATAAGCTATTTTCCCCAGCTCGGGCAATAGTACCAAAATGGTGGAAAGAGGCTCAGTGATGGTCACAGATTCCCAAGGTTATTTGTTTGGTTTGCCTGTCATATCAAGTTCCCTTTCCATACTTGCTGAGAAATGTCTGAATTGCTGACAGTGTACAATTTGGGCCTGAGGAACATCCCTCATTATGCACACAGTCAGTTCTGTAGGCAAACATACAACACTTTTGAAAATGTTTCAGTAATAGAGCTGAAGCTTAGATTATTTTTCTCACACTAATTTACACAATATTTACAATATTTACATATAAATATTATATGATAATATTTAATATCATATTAAATATTTGTTTAACATAATATTTAATCATATGATATAATAAAACAATATGAATAGTTAAATAAACTTTAAAAATGTAATTCTCTGGGCCACTAATTATGCCTCCATCAGTTTCTGGGAAGAAACATATAGAAAAAGATACCATGGTCTGGGGCATGCTTGCTTCTTGAGATGTCTTTTCTTCCCACAGAAAATTAAATGTTTTGTTTTAATAAATATTGCTACAAATGGCCAGGTTGCTATATGTCAGGAAAGGCAAATCTCAAGCCTCATCTTGCATCAATTAGCAATGATGTCTGCCTCTCAAGATGGCCCTGTAATGATAGGAGGTGTGTCTGCAACACACCCAGAGAGTAAGAGAGCTACAAGTTATATATTTGCTCTCCTGCTTTTTTTTTTTTCCCAAATATATTCTCTGTACATAGAAGTTATAGGTGGGGTACCTCCATGGCTCATGTGGTTAAGCGCCTGCCTTTGGATCAGGTCATGATCTCAGGGTTCTGGGATCCAGCCCTGCACTGGGCTCTCTGCTCAGCAGGGAGTCTGCTTCTTCCTCTCCCTCTGCCTCTTACCTTCACAGGTTATCTCTCAGTTTCTCTCTCTTTCTCTTATACATAAAAATCTTAAAAAAAAAAGTTATAGGTTCTGGAAATGGATTTGATGACAGATCAATCCATGTATTAGAAATTTATGAATAAGGAAAAAAAGGGGGGGGAATTTTCAGATTTTTTAAAAACTAGATTTTTCAATACCCAGTGAAAGGAGAAGCATTAAATCTTATTCTCATTAAAAATGGGAAACCAAAGTTTCCCATTTTAAATAGATAGTTAAGAAATTTTTTAAGTGGAACAGAAGGGAAATGTTATACACATCTCAAGAGACATCTTTCTTTTTTTGAGCACCTTATTTCAAGTGGTTAGTAGTTTGAGTGGATTTTACACTGGTGACTTCAACATTCAAGGTGATAAAGGAGCAAGTTGAACCAGAGTAGGAGAGTTGGTGACAATAGACAAACCAAGGGTCAGTAGAATCTTATGTGTTACTCTGTTGGCTTTCATACATGTGAGTGAATGCTCATTTTTCTCATTTATTAAGTGAACTTAACCAGGCTTACACAACATAAGGCTTGGAGGGAAACTTATACAGGTCTTGTCATCCATGAACTTTTTTTTAATTCACAGATGACTATCAAACAACAAGAGAGAGAATAACAGTAAAATATTATGTTATTACACATAGTGTTTTCTTGATAATAAGTTTATTATTATCACTACATAGAAAGATTGGTGATCCATGTCACATGAGCATTCTTTGTGCTGAAAACAGAAATAGCATGGACTCTATTTCTTTTATATTTTTATTTTTTATCTTTCTACAATTTTAATTATTTTTTTGGCAGAGAGAGAGATCACAAGTAGGCAGAGAGGCAGGCAGAGAGAGAGGGGGAAGCAGGCTCCCCACTGAGCAAAGAGCCTGATGTAGGGCTTGACCCCAGAACCCCGAGACCATGACCTGAGCTGAAGGCAGAGTCTTAACCCACTGAGCTACCCAGGCACCCCTACTCTATTTCTTTTAATGAGACTGATCTATTCTACATGTAAAGAGCAACAGAAAGCACATATTTTACAGACTTCTCTGTAATAATATTAATAAGTATTTTGTTAGTAGAAATAAAATAGTTATATTATACCAAATCCTCCTATGTAAAATGTGATTTTTGCCTTAATTTTGGATCTAGGTATTCTATTATAAGTTTTAATGCTTGTCCTTTTCACTGGGTATTGAAATATCTAGTTTTAAAAATCTGAACCTTCTCCTCCCTTTTTGTTCCTTGTTCATAACTTTCTAATACACGGATTGATCTGTCATCAAGTCCATTTCCAGAAGCTTACACCTGAGATGACAGCCTCTAGGGAGGCTTGTTATTAAGATATCTACATAGCCCATTGTGATGGCTAATTTTATGTGTTAACTCTGCCTTTCTTAATCCCATCAGTCTTTTACTTTACTTAAACTTTATTCAGGGTGTTCCTGTGAGGATGTATTTGGATGCGATTAACATTTAATTCAATGGACTTTAAACAAAACAGATTGTTTATCATGATTGGGTGGGCATTATGCAATCATTTGAAGGCCTGAATAGAAGAAAGATCATCCACCTCTGAGCGGGAGAAAATTCTACAGCAGACTATGGACTTGAACGAGAATATAGGCTCTGCAGGTTCTCCAGCCTGGCTGCTGCACAGCCTGCAGATTTTGTGCTTGTTAGCCTCCATAATTACAGGAGCCAATTCCTTATGATGAAGTTCAGAACCTAGGTTCGGTGGGCTGAGGTCCGGAGCTGATGACCAAGAAAGAATTCTTGAGACATCTTTGGTGCAAAATGGTGGTTTATTAAAGCACGGGGACAGGACCTGTGGGCAGGAAGAGCTGCTGCCCCAGGTTGAGAGGGATGGCAGGTTATGTACCTTGCCATTGGAAGGGTGGTGAAGGGATGGGAGGTTTCAACAGAGTTTTCATATGCTAAAGAGGGCCTACAAGGTGCCATGATATCGGAGGCCCAAGGAAGGCCTTGCCCTAGCAGGCCTTGCCCTTGTGGCTTGATCAATGTTGTCTTTAGACCAGCCATTAACATTAAGATAGTTGGGAGACTTTTTGGTGGATGTCACAATCCTGCTATCAATAGTCTTTGTTAGTGAGATTTAGGACATTTGCAAGCCAAGGGAGACTCCTCTCTAGCAGGATTGTGAGCTCTGCAATTTAACTATTTGCTTATTGTTCATGGCAGTGAGGGCTGCCTGAAGGATGCTACACATAGGACTGAGGGGGAGCGGATGGGCGTACAAGGCGCCAGCTTTTGCTTTGTCCTCAGCCAGCCTCATGCCCCCTCATCACTTATAATAAATAAAGATACACACACACACACACACACACACACACACACACACACACACACATATATCCTCTTCATTGTGGTTCTATGGAGAACCCTAAAACACCAATCAAACTTAGCCTATACACTGCAAAGATTTAATAACCACATTTCATAATTGACCAGTGTTGTCACCTGTGAATTTCAGTTGGTTAAAATTCTCATATCAAGTTACTCTTTCGAAGGGCGCCTAGATAGCTCAGTCAGTTAGGTGTACAACTCTTAGTTTCAGCTCAGTTCATGATCTCACAGGTCATGGGATCAAGACCAGCCTTGCTTCAGTCTCCATGCTCAGCAGGGAGCCTGCTTGAGATGATTCTTCTCTCCCTCCACCTCTGATCCTCCCCCAACTTGTGCATGTGTGCTCACTCTCTCTCTCTCTGTCTCTCCCAAATTAAATAAATAAAATCTGAAAAGGAAAGAAAAATAAAAATGCCTGACAGGTAATATATAAGAAACTCTCCCTGTCCATTTGTTGTGATTGTTAGTACTGTTGCCTTCTCATCTCACCATACTATCTAGGAAGCTAGTGGCATTTATACCTCTTTTCTGTGGCTTGTCCACTGAGTCCAGAAATTTTTCACTGCCTTTTTCTATCCAACACTGTCCACTGTGTTACCAGTTCTACCATCCTGATTTGGCCTTTTCCAGCCTCTGGTAGTCGTCGCCTGACTTTCCACCATGCCTCAAGTTTCTCCTTCACCAAGCGAACACACATATCACTACTGGCAGTTAGATCTTTCTGAAGTGATTTTGAAAATGTAATCTTCCGGGGCACCTGGCTGGCCCAATGGGTTAAAGCCTCTGCCTTCAGCTCAGGTCATGATCCCAGGGTCCTGGGATCAAGTTCCGCATCAGGCTCTCTGCTCAGCAGGGAGCCTGCTTCTCTTCATTTCTCTTTGCCTGCTTCTCTGCCAACTTGTGATCTTTGTCTCTCAAATAAATAAATAAAATATTTTTTAAAAAATGTAATGTTCCTTCCCCTAAATGTCTCTTCTTTCACTTTCTGAAATAAGGTCACACTGTAGGTTGGCATTCAGGATAGTCTACTGTCTGGAACAAAACTGCAAGCTTACCATAATCTAGCCTCCAGACAAACTGGATTATTACTTGTTCCTGAAGCACAGCTTGAATATATGCACATCTCATGATTAGGGAAGTGATCACATTGTCTCAGAAGTGTCTCCTCTGGATAACGAACATCACCTCCTAAAACTCCTTGATTCCCCCCACGGACTACTCTCCTTCATCATCTGGCTTAGTCTATGTGCTTCATTTAACATGTGTCTTCTATTTCTTTGTATTGAAGATGTCTGCATATCTTTTTTATATCAATGTTATAAGCATCTTGATATGAATATTGTCCTCAAAAATGTATGTTGATATAACTAAGAAAAGAATGAAAAATACATTTTAAGTTTCACAAAATAATTCTACAATGAAATATTCCTTGTTTTTTTTTAAAATACTAGTGCCAAAATTGCTAGATAAATAAGGTAGAAACAGTTCATTACATGGCTATTTTAGATGCATAATATCAAATAGAATGGTGTTTTAAATTAAAGGCATATTTGAAGACATATTCGGTATAAATTAAGTCATAATAAATTTAAGAAAATTAAATACTGATTATTCCTATCCTTTATCAAATTTATGTGGAGAAAATGCGTATGAGACTTGAGAATCTCTCCTTCCTATTACAGGGGAAGCAAATAAGAAAAAAATTCTGTTCTTGTGAAAGACTTAATGAGGGAAAAAGCAGAGGATGGAAAGCCCTAATCTGACCTTCAAACAAAAAAGTCCTTTGAAAATAATGAAGTAAGTGATTTCCTTCCCTCACTTGGCAATGCCATTTCCATCTCTAAGAATTTCCTATCCACTTCTTGACCTTTCAGATGAGGTCATGACCAAAGGAAATGTCTTATTTCAAGAGTAACTGCTGACTTCAGAGATTTGAGAGAGTCTCAAAGTATAGACCCTGTTAGATCCTGTTCTGAAGGGGAAGAGTAAGCAAGCACTATTTGTCAGTGAAGTCACTTGCCGGTGAATTCAAAGCCCTTGGCTGTTTCATGAATATATAGCTGTGATGTATTAAAGTAGACTCTACTTGGTTTCATGAATTTCAAATAAGATACTAATTTCCCATAAATCTCTTTATGTGTGTAAAATATTTGAAGCTTTTAAAGTAATGTATGTATCTTAAGGTAATTTACAATGATCATTTAAAGCAGCTATAGTGTTAAGTTTGCCTTTTAGTTACTCTTCCTTTTAAATGTTTGCATCTGATTTATTTATCCAGGGCATAATTAAGACACAAGAGATTAATGAAATATATTTGCCTCATAAACCATCGCAAATTAACTAAGTATACGAATAAATGTTCTCTTGTCATGAAAATAGTAGTTGCAAAGGTTTTATATCAAGAAATTGAATTGGGAGAATAATTATTTTTTAACTGCACCAGCTTTGTTCCTCCAGATAAATCAGGGCTATCATAAACATTACTGTTACATGATTGGTTAATACTTTAAAATAACAGATATTAGGGGCTCAGGCAGTTAAGTGTCTGCCTTTGGCTCAGGTCATGATCTCAGGGTCCTGGGATGAAGGACTGCATTGGGCTCTCTGCTCAGCACAGAGTCTGCTTCTCCCTCTCCGTTGCCCCCCCCCCACTCATGCAGGTGCTCTCTCTCTCAAATAAATAAATAAAATACTTAAAAACAAACAAACAAACAAACAGAAACTGAATGGAACCAAGGGCAAGATCAAGGTTGCTCAGAAGTAGACCCTGAGCCTAGGATTTGAAAGCAAATGATTTCATAAGGAAGATCTCCCAGAAAAAACCAGTAAAGGAATGTGGGAAGTAAGATGGGAAGGAACAACAGATTTTGTTCTTAGTTTTTATTAAAGAAATGTAAACAGCCATCTTAGTCAAATCATTAAGAATATTTCTTTGGGATTTAACAGTAGCCCTTTGCAAAAAAAATTTGCAATTTATAAGAATACTAAATTAACTTGCAATTATTTGTATGCCGTTTTTCCTTCCCTGTGTTTTTCCAGGCAAAATTTAGCTGAATACTACCCAGAAGCCTTTCTAAGACATATCAAATACAATTACTCTGTTTGTGAAAGCAAAACAAAAGACACACGTTTCCTGCTTTATATGTATGTGTGTGTATACACACGTACAGATATATATATATATAAAGATATATATAAATAAATATATGTATTTTATAATGTGATATGTGCTTCTTCTCAGTGTGTTTCTCCTAACATACCATTTATTTAATCATATGCTATAATATTTAAGAATGACATCCTCTTCAAAATAGGCTTGGGGATAGTTAAGTTTGGTTTAAGTTCAACTGAGTCATTAAATGGAAATCTTTAAAGTGTCATTGCTGGATTCCAAAGGAACAAATATAATATAATGCATTTGCCTGCCTGCTATTATGCTTCCATATTTCTCTTTATTAACACCTAAGAGTTATTAAGAATAGGTCATTGTTTAAATATGAACTGTTTTAGGAAAAAACTTCATGCATAACCACCTACCACCTTTCTGTGCCTCTTTTAGGCCATCTGACTGGTAATCAAGAAGAGCTACCAGAGAAGTCATAGTTTCTTCAAAAACAAACAATAGACGAAAAAGGTTAATTGATGAAATTCAAGCAATCTGGCTCCTTGACTTGACAAAGAGTTTAAAGGCTGGATGTGAATGAGTATAATTGCTTCCCACTGTGACTCCCCCAAAGTACGCACACTCAAGTAAAATTTGCAAATTTTTTTTGCAAAGGGCTACTGTTAAATCCCAAAGAAATATTCTTAATGAGTTTGGTTTTTGTTTTGTTTCTTTTTTTTTTTTTTTTTTTTTTTTTTTGCCTTTGTGATTCAGAAAACACAGGAGGTGAAAATGTCAAGTTCCCGAAAAGAGACTATTTTTTCCTTAAATGTATGAACTTAAGTTTCATACAAGAGCTAAAATTGTAATCTATGTTGAATTATAAAAAGCTGTGTTGTTGTGCTTGAGCCCACGGGTGGATCTGAAGTTTTAAAGAGAAATTGTTAACACAAATGTTCATCAATTTTTTTTTTTTTTTTTTTTCAGTACGAGATAGAGGATGTTTTATTGGCCTAGGGAATTTGTGGGAGGTTTAGGTACTGGGCGCTGGGCCAGGGTGGCCCGAGCCATGCTCAAGGCACCTTCTCGGGTGTGGTGCCCACCAATGAATCCGCTGGTGTGGACAAAGATGCAGCCAGGAATCCCACTGACCTGGTCCAGGGCCTCATCCCGAAGACCCCACCATGGCTCTGGCAGGGGCAGCTGGCTCTGGAATGAATGGGGCTCCTTGGGCACACACTGTATCCGCCACTGTCCAGCCTGGTCAGTGTAGATAACAAAGGTGATGGTGCCCTGTGGGGACAGCCCAGATTCCAGGTGGTAGAGGTGCTCCTTCCAGAGGCATCCACCTTTTGCCAGTTCTACTATCTCCCCACTTGGGTCCACCTGGAATCGCCGGGCCAGGGCTTCTACCACCAAGGCCCGGGCTGGCAGCCAGCTGTGTTGGTAGAAGGGTAGTCTCTGCAGAAACCCCTCTCGGACTAGGTCCATGGCGCGCTTGAACCCGGCCTCAGTGTCTTGGTCAGGCTGGTTCCAGGTCGGATTAAGTCGAGCAACCCTGGCACTCAGTGTGGTAGTCAACACATACCTGGACTGGGGCACCTGGGTGGCTCAGTGGGTAAAGCCTCTGCCTTCAGCTCAAGTCATGATCCCAGGGTCCTGGGATCGAGCCCCGCAGCCTGCTTCCTCCTCTCTCTGCCTGCTTCTCTGTCCACTTGTGATCTCCGTCTGTCAAATAAATAAATAAAAATCTTTAAAAAAAAGTACTCAAGAACTGATTAGGAATATTGCAAGCAAAGGAATTTTCCCAAAATAATGAGAAGATAGCCTTCTATGCAGAGCACTGCATGGACAACAGCATAAAAGGGGGTCAAAAGTGGTAAAAGTGGGGCATTCAGGGATAACTGGACATAAGTGTGAAGAGGTAAGGTAAGGCAAATGAAATTTAGGCTTTGTGAGTGAGAGCCAAATCCTCAAAACTTTTGAATAAGATAAAATAATAGTAATGTGGTTGGTATACATGAATTTTTATATTTTTCAAATAACCCAAACAAGGTGTTTTTTTCCTGACGTATCAATTTTAGTTCAGGATTTGGGAGTGGGAGTGTAAGAGTATGAAAAGCATGAGAGTCATCTGAAAATAAACAGATACATTGAAAAGTAGAATGAGAAATTCAAAATTTAGGGTGAGGCTTCATGTATTTATTGCAGGCCGTCTGCTCATCTTTTCACTCCCTATTCTCTGGGAATCACCAACTATTCTCGGTTTTGATATTGTGATGAAAAACTTGAAGAAATATTTATCCACGCCAAATTCCCTGAATTATATTGATATTTGATATAATTACCACAGCAATTATTGAAACTAGGGGAATCATCCTCCCTATTTGACAAATAAAATATTAAGGTTTGCAGGGTCAAGATAATTTCCCCAGGATTATGCAACCGACAAGATACAGAGTGGGGACTCAACCAAACCTAAACTTTGCATTTCCCAAAATGCTTTATTCTATTAAGTAAATACATTTTTAGACAGAAAGGACAGGTCATTTGAACTTTTAAAATAGAGGAGGGCAACAATTACACACGCACACGCACACGCATGCACACACACACACCATGGCAAAGGGAGGAGGCACATTTGGGCATTTGAAATTGTCTTGTGAGGGCCTAGACTAGTGTAGAACTCGATCTCCTTATTAAAAAAGGCTAAGTTAATCTTAGAAGTTTTACTCTCTTTAATAATGAAGTGAATACCTCCATCATTATTGTTTTTAAAGTATACATAATTAAGTCACACAGTTACTCTCAATGATAAATCAGGACAGTGAAAAGATGCAGGGAGACAAATAAGCCAACCTTTTTAAGCTTTAATATATTTTTAAATATACAGAGCTTCCAATTTATTTTGATATAATCAGTGGTGAAAGTAATGCCATCAAGCATTAGTGGAGGATTTTAACGAGAATCATGTGCTATGTAAAGCTGTTGGACAGAGTTTAAAGGATCAGAATATTGGGAGGTATAAAAAAGGCAAATGCTTAGTTGCTTTTCTAAGAGATTTTAAATTAAAGCAGCAAACTCTTTAAAGCATCACACCATGGGTAGAATGAAAATGAAAGCTAATTAACCTCACTTCTTTTTTAGTTGCAGAGCTTTGTAATAATCTTCCATGGGGTTCATGACCAGAGGATTACTAGACCTAGAGAAGTATTTGGAGAAGGGGTCAAGGTGGGAACCATGGTAGCTATGTGAAACTCAACTGGCCTGCCTGGGCACGCCTGAGCAAGACTTTACTTCTGATCCAGATTTAGAAGCATGTATAAAATAAGGTGCAGGGCCTACATATCTACATTACAAAGATGTATTTGTATGAATGCATGCATGTATGTGTGTGTGTGTGTGTGTGTGTTTATAAGAATGTGAAATAATATGTATTAATTACAATAGAGGATAGTTTGAGAGCACATTTCAGAAGACAAAACATTCACACTTTTTAGCGAGTATTTCCATTCCTACCAATTTATATTAAAGACATTTTCAGAAAGAAATGTTAACTATTTATTTATTAATACTGTTGATTACAATATTATTTATGATAGCAAAATATTCCAATAATCTTATTTTCAATAGTAGAAAAGGAGCAAAATAAATAATGGCATATTCATAAAATAGAATATGTGCAAACGAAAAAATTCATGTGATAGAAGAATAATGACACAGGTGTGGAATAATGACAGTATTTACAAATAATCTCAGGTGCCAGTTTATAATATGTAAGTATATTTATATAACTTATATGTGTAATATATATGCATTTATGGAATGGCTATCATTTAGGTCCTATTATCTAAACGTGGAATGATATGTACTTTTCTTGTTTATGCTACTAGAATTTTGCCATTTCTTATCAAATAACATCCTTTATCTATTAAATTTAAAATATTGTTTCTAAATATCAACATTTGGGGAAAACAGAATCATGTTAGAAATGAGTTCAAAGAAGTATTAAAAACATAATAAATACATTTTTAATGCAGCTAAAACTAAGCTCTCAACGTTTATTAACTGAAGGAAATTAGCAAGCTCATTATGTTACCTTGGGCTGCAAAGTAAATAAATAACAGTGAGTCTCTTATCCTACTGTGCTTTTATTAAAATTTCTTCTTTGATGTTCTTATTTAATATATTAATTTCCTTTTAATAAAGTCTTGTATCCACAACACGTTTTCATTCATGGGCACAGGATATTTCTATCTCTGAAGCTGAAATGAGTGTAAAGGCTGAGACATGAGTAAGCAGGTAATTTGAATTCCACATGGTGGCTCCAACCCCCCATTCTTAAGACCCTTTTGGAATCATTGCCATCTGCAGTGTACAACTATGCACATTTCCCAGACCTCCCTAACACCAGAGATTTTCTTTGGTAATCTTTTCTACATGATAAAATTATTGAAATAATTTTGAAAAATACAAGTGCTTCTTTAAAGGACAAATATGCTACCATCAAGAGATAAGTCCTGCTGTTATTTGATGGAAGAAAAACACAATAAAGAAAGAAACACAAAGTGTTGACAACTTTGGATTCGTGCAAGAGGATGGGAGGGAGAAAGAGAAAAGAGCGAAATAGAGACAGAAACTGAAATAAAGAGACGAGCTGAGAGAGATGGAGGAAGGAAGAGAGAGAAAGAAGCAGAGAGGAGAGGAGAGAACAGACCATTCTGGGAGTCCAGTATATACTCAATGGGAGAGGAAGCGTAACAGACATTACAAAAATTCCAGTGGAACACAATATCCAACACAAACACACTCTGACCCCATGTATCTTTGTTGGTCTTACGAGTCCTTGGAGAGAGAAGACCAAGGGTAGGGGAACTCCTCTTCGTGACTGCTTTCCAGTGATTTATGAGTGAAGGCGTGGGGCGGGTGCCTGAGACAAACTGGGTCTTTGTTTTCTGTGCTCTGAGCAGTCCTGTGAAAGCCAAGTACGCTGTAGGGATAGGGACTTCTTTTAGTTTTAGCTTGTTAATGCAAATACATATCAAAATATAAGGTGTTTCCTGATGTAGTTTATGGTGTAGTGATGCCAAAATGACCATTAATATTTATTTTATTGTACCAAATTAAGTTTAGGTAGGACAAAACATTAAGATGGGTGATAAGACCTTGTGCTGTTAGGAAAAATATTTATAGGTATAGAACATACAAATAAAGCAATATGCTTATCAGTTATCTCAACATATTTTTATGTATTATTATAAATACATTTATGCATGTATCAGTATCTACTAATGATATTTGCATCATGACTATGTATATGAAGGAAAAGTCAAGGTGTTGTTTTAATTAGAATATATGAATTGAAAATTGGATTATAGTTTAATGCACTTTGAATTTGGACCCACTGAATTTGGACCCACTCACTAATGCTTGGTTCAAGATCATATACTGGTCAAAAAACAAAGTTGACAAAGTGTTCTGGTCATTTCAACTTGACTCTTAAAAGTAATGTTTTAAGAGATTAACACAAAAGCACAAGTGGAAATATAAATGACTTTACCATTTTAAGAAAAGAAAATGAACATGGCAAACATTTTTTTGTACTTTGTGGAAGCTCAAAGTATAAACTCCTTATTTACCTGTTTAGTTGGAAACGTTTCAGTAACTTAAAAAAATTTCAATACTCAAATACTGATGTAGTTTATATAAGATTTCTATTTTATAATTTAATAAAATGAATCTAAAAGTAATCTTTGACAAAGCATTGTATCTATTTAATAACTGAAGAAAATACATTTCATATAATTCATAGCACTGTTAAATAAAATGTAAAGCTTTATAGAGGCTGATATAAAATCAGGGAAGATTATTATAGTCTTTCTATATCTTTGCCTTTTGCTTAATCCACACCATCATCATAAATATTATGTTTCCTCTGTATCTGCTACCAGTTATGCCTCACCCAGCAATCAAATACCATAATGTGAAGCAGGAAAATTTATAATTCAAATCAGACAATTACCAAATGTTGCACTGACAGATAACATGGATCTTTAAGAATCAAATGAAAATAGTAATATCAATACTAAAATTTGATCTTTAAAGTGACCTGCGATTATATTAATTCATCTATAGTGGTGTTTTTAAAAGACTGCTAGAGTTCTTCATACAGATTTGCACTACTTCAAAAGAATATTCAGATACTTTGTATAGCCTCATTGTATTCCGAATTACTGTTTCAGTAGGGCTTCTAAATAGTCCATGTTCTGTAGAAAAAGTCTTCAGAGATATGGGTGTGTCTGTCCCACTATTTAAGGACCACATTATGTGGATGATGAGAAAAGGACCAATGTCCATATCTCTGGCTTTCACAGGACTTCTTTCCAAAGGGACGTGTTCTATAGGAGGACGTGAATGTCCTCCATTCCCAACTCCCTTTCACAATGATCCTTCTCCTATTTATGACAGAAAGACATTCCTCTTGTCTATTTTGCTTCTAACTGAAGTCCTAGAGCATACAAATTCCAGGTTGGCCAACTGAAGAGACACTATGCAAGTTTGGTAGAAATATCGAGAAAGCAAATACTTGCAATAGACAGGAAAAAAAAAAAAAACAATTTCTTCTGGTCAATCTCAAGTAGCTTTCAAATCCTTGTAGAAAAGATATTGAAAATTTTAAAAATATGTATTCTATAGACAACTGTGGATTTTGGCAGGCAACTCTTAATAAGGTCAAATAATAATATGTCATTACTAAAACAACTCCTATTGTTATTAATTTATTTATGTGAGGAATATTGCTTACAACTCTAAAAATTAAAAAGAGGAATAGAATTGATGATGATCCTTTCTCATTTCAGCAATAAGTAATATTTATCCATGAACGAAACAACTTGAAAAGCACACCATTAACCTTATTCAGACATTTTTTCCACAATTCTTACCCTTGAATTAAGTTTGTATATAATGGATTTTAATTTCCTAAGAGTATTAGATTTAGGCTTTTTTTTTTTTTAAGATTTTATTTATTTATTTGACAGACAGAGATCACAAGTAGGCAGAGAGGCTGGCAGAGAGAGGGTGAAGCAGACTCCCTGCTGAGCAAAGAGCCCAATGCGGGGCTCGATCCCAGGACTCTGGGATCATGACCTGAGCCGAAGGCAGAGGCTTTAACCCACTGAGCCACCCAGGTGCCCCAGATTTAGACTTTTTGAATTTACTACTTCCCACTAAATATTTCAATGATAATGAAATCCAGAAGAAATTTGTTTGAGAATAAATGATTAATATTTACTTATTTTCCTATATTTGTTGCAGAAGGTAATAAGGTATTTAATAAAATAATCCCAAGCATTAGGATATGTTCCTTTTGGAATTGAAATGGAATTATGTGCTCAAAGAGAAAAAAAGGAAAAATTAAGTCTTTCTATTTGCTAGGGAAGGATGTATTCATCAATATTTTTATATAAACGACGGTGAGGATCAAAGTTCCATGGTATTTTTTACCCCCTACAATATCTACCATATAATTTTAAAACCAAAGGATAACTGTATTTCAAAATGTCTATATTTACAATAGAGTTACACACCATTTATTACTATTAAGATAAAAAATTTAGATATGAAGCTAAAAATTTATAAGTGAGTTCCCAGTTTTTCTTTTAAAAGCATTGGGGAAAAAATGCATGGTACTGTCTTGGAACACTTGTATGTCACTGTAACCACCAACCAGCAGGTTGGTGAGTCCCTACAAAAAGGCTTTTGCATAATCAGATTTGTAGCCCTATGTGTTAACTGAGTGGTAGGAATGGTGTTATCACCTAATTCCTGAGTGTTAGATGAACATAATGTCAGACTTAAGAGAGGCGTTGAGGATGAGGATGGATTTGTCCCCAGAAAATGCTGTGGTAGTCCAGAGCATCTACAACAAGGTTGAGGTAGTCCTCTTCATTTATTTGTGGCTTTGGTCTTCCTTTGTAAAATGAGATACACCAGGAGTGCCTACCTCAGAGTAGCTAGACGTTCAGCAGTAGCAAGAGAGTGTGGAATCTAATGGACTATGTTAAGGATTTGGGGTTTTATTCTAAAGAATGTTTTAACCTAAATAGAATACAATCATATTTATAGTCTTTAAAGGATCAGCTTACATGACTGAAGTTTGAAGGGCTTGTCAGAAGAGGAAATGCTAGTGGGAAGGCCAATTAAGACTCTGTCACATCAGTACAGGTGACAGAATTACTATTGCTCACACTAGGAAGAGGGCAAAGGAGAGAGAGATATATAGATTTAAGAGGAACTGACAGGTAAAAATGTCAAAAGTTATGGATAAGTACAAGTGAGAGTGATATATGGACACCCAGATTTCTGATCCCCACAGCTGTTTGTGTTATATAATCAAGTTTTACAGTGACGATAATGATTATTACTTTGGATATGTTGGACTAAGTCCAGAGCTCAGACAAGATGTCCTGATGCTATTTATGCAAATGGAAAACATTTTTTATAGGATACGCTGATGGTTTCCACTTTCTCTGAGGTAAGAATCAAAACTGTCTGCATGGTAGAGGGTGAAGCGAGAGAACCTGAGGTGGGGAGTCTGAGGAAAGTAGGTAGATTCAGAAATGGTTATTGTGTCATGGAGGCAAACATACTATTTAGGGTAACTGGGCTAAGAGTATTTGGCAACCCTCAACTTCCATTCAGAAGAAGGCTGTAAACCAAAATATTTTAATGGAGCTTGGCATCCATTCCTAGGGAACATAGTGAGCTCGCATTAATAGCTAGTGTGGCAGTTTCGAGATTTTAGGAGGTCTCCTTGGTTGAGCAGTTAAAACAAAGAAAAATATCCTCATTATTTAGCTGAAGGTTTCTCATACAAGATAGAGCTTTATACCTGAATACTCTCAATCTGGGTTTATACCTAAACTGTGTTTATACACACACACACACACACACACACACGAGAAATTTTGTGTTTGTAAGTGAAAGTGAGGTCTGAATTAAAATGAACAAAGAATATAATACTATTAAAATGAACAAACAAAAAATATAATACCATCTGGGAAACTGAGACTATCATAAGCTGACATATATGTGGGGATGTGATAGGAGTTTGAAGTGGGAGAGTGGGTGTCAGCACTTTGGATAAAGAAGCTTGCTTGCAATCACAGCTGTTGGAGGAAAGATTGGACAGGAGTTATTCCTGTCTCCCGATGCTGCCTTGAGAGGATGATCATCCTCCCATATGATGGAAATCTCAAAAACAGGCTAGACTGTCAAATGTCTCTGAGTAAAATCAGGACAGCATACAAACATTAATGGAAGGAGTTGATGATATTAAACCATACTAGACGGACTGTCTTCCCATTCGTGATCCTTCTCTAGCCCCTCACTCGTGAGAATAATGGAAAAAAGCAAAGGAGACTTCCTTCTCTTCCAAGGCAGTTTCAAGAAACTGACTGAAGACTGAATTCTGGAAGTAGGGTCTACTCTTCAGAGCATCACCCAGGAAAGAGCAAGGGAATCAGAATTAGGTAGAGATAAAATGGACTGCACTGCAGCTGCTGCAACAATGTCAGCCAGTCTGATGGGGAATTCTCCAGCTGGGGTGGCCCTTCAGAGATACCTCTACTTGGGACCAGGGAGCCAGGCCTTTGAGCACCACAATGACCAGTCATCAGAAGGCAATCACCAGGGACAAGGGAAGAGGTAAGGCAGCTCCCTTGGCAAGAGAGCAGCCTCTGGTGAGGGGTACAAGCAGCACTCTTAGTAGGTGGGAATATCAGAGCAGTGAAACTGAGGGGAACATGAGCAGCATCCCATAATAATCACCCCACTTCCTTCCAACTCACTGCTTTCAAAGAAATTCAAAGTAAATATTTGGTCAGAATAGCTGCCTGGTGGTGAGGTAACAAAAGATTTGTTCTCAATGCGGAATCTCCACTCTAGGGCTACTTCAGTTCTCTCTCTCTCTCTCTCTCTCTCTCTCTCTCTCATTCTTGCTCTCTCTCTTTGTCTCTCTCTTTCCTTCCCCTTCTCTCTCTTTCTATTTCTCCTTAGGGATATCAATTAGGGTTAAGCTTCCTATCTTCTCCAATACACTTTAACAGACCAGGCTAATATCCTCGGGAGATATGTGCTGAAATGAGCTAGACTGATGATCAACAAATTTTTTCTGTAAAAGGGGAGATAGTGAATATTTTAGAACTTGCAGGCCTAATAGTCTGCATTCCAACCACTCAGCTCTGCTGTGTTTATCAAATCAGCCACAGACAACACATAAAAAAACAGAAGTTGTATTCTAATAAAATTTTATCTATAAATATAGGTAGCAGCCCAGTTTTGGTCTATGAACTACATTTTGCCAATTCCTTAATAAAAAACCTGAAAGAGATAATTACCATAGAAGAAAGAAAAGAAAACCATAAACAGTATGCCATCTAAAGCAGAACTATTAGAACAGATAATTGAGAATTTTTCTATAAGATATGAACTATTCTCAAAAGATAATGAAAAATATTGGCAATATTAATCAAAAACAAGAACATAGAAAGCATAAAAGTTGAAAAATGAGATATGAGTTAAATACAAGTTTAAATAAAGACTCAGTAAATGGAATAAATAGAAGGATGAATACAACCTAATAATAAATGAATGCACTGGAATATCAGTGAAAATCTTCCCAAAGGATAGAGAAAGCATAAAGAGAAAGGAATTATGCAAAGAAAACATAACAGATGTTGCACACAGTAGGTGTGCCAATAGCTTGGTAACAGAGTGTTAGACTGCTGGGGAAGGGGCACGTAGGAATCACTGGAAAGAAAACAATGTTTTAGGAAATGATACAATATTTCCTGGAATTAAAGGAAGAAGACTTCTGGTTAAAGTCCTCATAGATTGACAAGGAAAAGCCCATACTTAAACACATAAAAGAAATTTAAGAACATAAATTAAAAGGGGGAAAATATACAGCTTTCAAAAATAACAAAACACAATAAAGTACAAGAATCAGAGAGACAATGTAATCTTTTTTTATTTTATTTTATTTTTATTTTTTTACTTTTAATTTTTTATTTTTTATAAACATATATTTTTATCCCCAGGGGTACAGGTCTGTGAATCACCAGGTTTACACACTTCACAGTACTCACCAAAGCACATACCCTCCCCAATGTCCATAATCCCACCCCCTTCTCCCAAACCCCCTCCCCCCAGCAACCCTCAGTTTGTTTTGTGAGATTAAGAGATCCAGTCCTGCATCAGTCTCCCTGCTGAGCAAGGACTCTGTCTACCTCCTTCACCTCCCCATGCGTGTGCTTGCTCACTCTCTCTCTGACAAATAAATAAATAAAATCTTTTAAAAATTTTTAAAAAATAAAATCTTGAAAACATTAGAAAAGATTCTCTCTCTCCATCTCCTTCTGCCACCCTCTTGTGTGTGTGTGTGTGTGTATACACATATATATATCTAATGTATCTAATATATACATATATATTAGATGGTTTTACTCTTGAGTTCTATGAAGGTTCAAAGAATAATGAATACTTATATTACACAAATAATAAATTGTGTCTAGCTTTTTACTTTCACTGTTGATAATGTAACTGTTTCCACAACCAGAAAATGAAATAAAGAATAAAATTCATTTAGAATGTTGGAAAAAAGTAAATGCAATAATTCCAACTAGAACATCAATTAAATAATTGAATCTGATGGCATGTGTTTTAAAAAAATCAAGCAAAACTAAAATGTATCCCAATAATACAAAAATTGATCAATACTATAAAATCCTACTAATGTAATATACCAATCTACAGTAAACATTCCATATAATAGAAAAAAGTTAGGAAAACAAAAAACAAACCATCATTCTCCAATAACTGATTACTCTTTAATATAAAATATAATAAGTTCAATGCAATAAAGAAAGCTAAGGGGGGAAATAAAAGGAGCATAAGACCCATAAAAATTGTCACTTTGGCAGAAGACATTTTCATCTACATAGAAAGCCAGCAGAATCTATAAACAGACCATTTAAAGCAAACAAGAGAATTCAATAAAGTGATTTAATTCAAGATAAATTCACAAAAATAAAGGTATCATTTTTACACTAGAAACATCTTCAAATTATCAAACATGAATGAATTTTATTATTATTGTTCATGTCAAGCATCTTGGAGAAGGTAATGTGTCCTGGGTTCCATGGTTTTCAAATTTACAAATTTTTCTGATTAAAAGGTCAATGTGTTTTTGCCATTAAAAAAAGAAGCTCATGGAAATGTATATTGTTTTAACATTTACCAAAATTGTCATTTTTAAACCTTTTGAAATTACCAAGAAACACACATCAGCTAAAAGTCAAAGGGATTACTATTAGATTTATCTTCATTATTTTTACCTAAGAATACATGATGAAGTCTTTGCAAAATGAAGAAAAGGATAATGTCAACCAGGGCAAAGACCCAGTGAGCAGTTACAGAACATGTTAAAACTCTCTTCTCTCTACTCCCTGTGCTTCCTTATTTACAATAGAAGTACTCTGTGCTTCCTTTTTTAAAATAAAAGTAGTTGTTTTTTCCTGACAGTCTCTCTCCAATTTAATCCTAGCCGTGCTTCTGTGTTTTTAACCTTATCATTCAAACAGTGTAAACTAATAAGCCCAGATCCTTATTTATAGCAATTTTACTATCACCCTTCATCAGAAAACGCAAGTGATCTTCTGAAGGACCTTGAATCCAGTAAGCACAAATCTGCATACTAGGGCAGTTGGTGCATTTAAAATTATAAGTTGGCTCATTGATTTCCTTTGACAGAAAACTAAAAGAAAGGAAAGTATGAGATTTTTTAAAAAATTGAGTTACATCAAAATTCCTGGTATTTGAAAGAGTATGCTCCATTGTTGTGGTAGGCAAATACCAATACAAAGATTTGTCAATAGTTGACTGACAATAGACAGGAAGAATAGAAGGAACTGTTATTCACCTTCAAGTTTCTATATTTTTTCTCTTTGGACAATCATATTGTACTCACCCCTCCCAAAGGATTTCCCATTTTAAGACCCAATATTCCATACAAGAAGTACACAGATGTAAGAGCATGTAAACTTAACAATAAGAAGTACAGAATCTGGTACAGCTGGGGATAATTAGTAAGAAAACAAGTTTAAGCCAAAAATAAAAGGAAGTTGGGTAGACAGATTTTTCTTTAGCCAGGCTTTGGGAGATTCGTGGAAGAGAACATATTTACAACCCCCACCCCTTTCTCTTCCATCCCGAGGAACCTAGCAAAAGAAACTCCATCTTAAAATCACCAGACAATGATGCTTATAATTCAGCTGAGATTCTTCTCATGAAACAGGTTGGATTCTAATAACATTAGAAAAACCAGTAATTTCTGAGGCTTTATTTATCTTTTCAAGCCAATTCTGAAACTTAAACATGATATTTGAAATCCTGGACCAGTCATTCCAAATGACTATATTCCTTTTAATCTTTCATTTTCTGTACCTGAATGCTAGTGTTGATAGTGTAATATTACTGTTCTATAAGCACTAACTGCTTCAGTTAGTTTCTTATTAAAACAAATATTCTCCTGAGTTAAGAATTCAATGAGATAGTGATGCTTTCATAAAACTGAACTTATTAAGATTTTATCTAATTCAATAGTAGCATCAGCATCTGCTTTGAATCAAGCAGATGGTTATCAAGGGATGTAGATCTTGCTTACAATCAATTCCTAGTCTCAAGGTCCTTATAGTTTAGCTAATAAGACATAGATCGTACTTTTTCCTAATGATTAAAATGTTCCATGGTTGGGAATGCTATGCATTAGATATCTGCACTTTTTATCTATCTTCCAATGGGATATTTTGCCATTTGGTGGATGGAAAATATTTCTAATTTTATGTTTCCTTTCTGTTGCCATTGAAGCAGTGTGCAAATATTGAAGAAATTAATAATAATGAGAATAACTGGTTGAACATAATTGTATATTTATCAATCAGATTATTTTTAAAGATTTGGGTAAATCAAGAGAAGTCATACATACCCAATCTTTTTATGAACCAAAAGAAACTGAATTTGTTCTTATGACGCCAACTTAGATTTATACAAGCTTGAATGTATTTTTCTTTTAATCCATTTGCTACTCATTAAACTATCAATATATATTCCCCCCAAAATTTGAAATTATGTTAATTTATGATATTTGGGCAAAGGCCTTGGTCTTCAGCTTTTCTTTAAAGCTGAAACTGTACCCTAAATACTTAAACTTTAAAATTCTCCAAAAGATATTATCACAGGTTCACCAAAGGTTAATAAATAGCTATAAGTCGGCATCTAAATGTGAGGTAAGGAAATGCAAGTTTTTTGTAATTTTTCCATTTTGAATTTTACCCTTTCTTTCCTGACATCCTTCTTTTTCTGTCTACTTTATCTCTCTTACTTCTAAGTACTTCCTCTTCCTTTTGGATGCATTATTCCTGTTAAGTTTTAATGTTGACATTAAGACTAGATGTAAGGCTTATTCTTTGCTTAATCTTCAAGAATCAGAGGACGAATATACAAATATTTACATAATTTTTACTTAGTGAACTACTTAGATATGGCCTCCGGGCTGTTCAATTTTGTACCCATTTCAATAATTTAACAGAAATGCTGAGACAATTCTCTAATTCTGTATCTACAGTAGTCTTGAAATTTGAAGAAAATGTTTTAATATCCAACATCATTTTTGAAAACTTTTAAAACACTTCATTTTTAGAACATCTTTGGTTATAATTTCAAGAAAAAAAATTATCAGAAGAAATATAATTATTTCTTAGTCCAAGAGTAATATTGAACAGATCCCCTAATTCCACTTTTTCAAAAATATTTTAAAAATATACACCTCAATACTCTCTTTGAGTAAAATTACAGAGGTCTTCAAGGTTACATAAAGATTAGAGCGATTGCAGTTCTCTTCAACAAATATTTGGAAAGTGTCCACTTTGTGCACGTAAACTGGGAGGTTTCCAAACCAACATGTAAAATATACATTTTTTTAAAATTAAAATTGTGATTTAAGAACATTTAATCCTTGGTATGTTCCCAATATATTCTATAATTAAAACTTTACAACAAAAATCAAGTATCTCTCATTCAAATTTCCAACAGGATCACAACTGACAATTGACATTTATTCTATTTAAAGGTCGCTCATAGAACATTCCAACATTGAATACTGCTTGCTATTGGAAAAATTCTTTCCTTTCTAATGCAGCAAATGTTCAGCCCTGACACATGCATGGCAAAGACAGCCAGGTTGCACAATGATCCAAACCCTTGCCAATTCCTTGGCACAGGACTCCTGAAACTTTACGTGCTCCCATGGATCTTGGCCTCTGCCATGCTGTTTAAAACCACAGAGCCCTGACTAACTGCATTCCATCACTAAAGAACAACTCTGATTCCAGGTAATCACTCAACACTCAGGTCTTTCCCTTATCACCACCATTTTTCCAAAATAGAGACCCTCTGTCTTTTTTGTTCCTCATTCTGTCAGGGACAAGTTCCAGATTGACACCGCTCTTTAGTCTTGGATCTTTTGTCTTTTTGCATGTTTCTCTTCCCATTCTGGATGCCTGTCTTTATAAGTCAGGTTAAACTGACTAAGAAAATGTTTAAATTTCTTTCAGTGTAAATGACAGTTTGCCTATAGCAATGATTAATCGTTAAATATATTTCTTCATAAGCTCTCATTTTTTAGAGGGATGGAGTTGGTCATTGCTTATAAAGAAATGTGGCCTGTTCCCTTAGTAAAATCATGGAGTCTGCTCAAAGATTCTCTCTCTCTCTAGGCGCCTGGGTGGCTCTCTCTCTCTCTAGGCGCCTTTGCCCAAAGCCGCATGCCTTTGGCTCAGGTCATGATCCCAGAGTCCTGGGATGGAGCCCTGCATCGGGTTCTATGCTCTCTGCTCTCTCCTCCCTCTTTCTCTGCCTGCCTCTCTGCTTACTTGTGATCTCTCTGTATCAAATAAATAAATACAAAAAATCATTAAAAAAAAAAAAAAAAAGTTTCTCTCTCTCCATTTGCTCCACCCTACCACTCATGGGCTCTCTCAAATAAACTAAAGTCCTAAAACAAAAAAGGTGTTGAAGCTTCCCTTAGACTTCTTAGAATGCTAGTTCTTTGATTTTTGAGATGTTACGTAAGAAGCTGGGCTATTCTGACATTGGCTGCTAAAGAAACTCTATAGAGAATGCTCAGATCACCTGGAGAGAGGAAGAAAGATCCAAACAGCCTCAGCTATTTCAGTCCTTCGGGATTTGAGTTACTTCAGCTGAGGCTCCAGACATCGGTGATCAGATAGGAGTCTTCTTTACTTAACCCTACACAAACTGCAGATTCATAAGCAAAATCTGTAATTGCTGTTACTTTGAGTCATTAATGCTTTATTTCTGGGGGACAGAATGTTATGCAGTAATGGATAACTGAAACATCTTCTGTTATCAACTATTGGTTATATGAATTTGAAATCTTTACAGTTGTTGGAGAGTTTCTGTATCTTCCTCATGTAATGATATAATTGGAGCCATTATGAAGCCAAATTGCAAAGCAGGTAAAACTTGACTCTGTCAAGTCTTCTTTCTCAAATATATATGTTCTCCACCTATGACCTTTTCTTCCTGCTCTTCAGTTTCATAGGGACCTAATGTTCCCCCCTGGACCACTTCTTCCTGACTTTTCCAGCTAGATCTTGCACTCAAGGAACACAGTCTTAAATTTATCTTTTGTTGGTGGTGGTGGTGTTGTTGTTGTTGATGATGATGATCTGTAGTCGTGACTGGTAACTCCCACTTGTTTATTTCCTGTATTTCTTTGTCATATTCTTTTCTTACCACTTCTGTATTGGTTCTAAACTACATTAGTCACCCTCTATACAACATACATAAGTCTTCTGAAATGTAAATCCCATTACTAACTTCCTTCCCAACCCTCCCTCTTCCATGCATCATATACCCGCCACCACTATGTACACACACACACATAGAGTAGTCTTAAAAAAAAAAAAAAAAAAAGGTTTAAACTCTAAAATATTCTATGTGGTACTTAAAGACTGTGTCCCTAAGTTCCTTTCTAAGACTTCCTCTCTCACCATTACCCAACTCAGCTGATCTCCTAATGCTATGAAATACTCCTAGTTCCTCAAACTTAATGTGTACACTCTCTTCTCTAGGTCTCTTCAAAAATTTATTTCTTGAGATCCCATACTCTATAGAATTCACTGGATCTCTTTGTCTTTCCTCACATGTTTTTACTTCTAATTTTCCCCTATCCGTCAGTAAAAACAACTATTGAAATAAAGGCTTCCTGGATTCCTCTCCCTTGATATTGATCATGTAATAGTTCTATGTGGTTCCATAGAGACTACAGTTATCTTTACAACAATGGCTGATATTACTATTTAACTGATGGTATAACCTCAACATCTAAGTCCTAGCGCAGCTATTTCTTCACTGTCCCTTGTAACCCAGTGCTCCCTGGACAGAGTGGGCAACAAAGTCTGTTGGATAGATAAATTTGTGAGTGAATGATTATTTTTGTGGACCTATGTTGAACCATGAATCAACACAAAAGAAATATAGTTCACTATCAAAATATTTATCTTATATCAATAATATTGTTACTATAGCTAGTTTTTAACCTTAAAATTTATCTTAAAGATTTCAAAATGGATTTTGTAAAATTATATGAACTTGTAAATTCTGTCCTGCTACATAAAGCATGCAAACATTTTCCAGCTTTATCACAGTTCACATTTTTTTTTTAAACTCCATAAACTATCTGCTCTAGCTAGACTATGGTTATTCATTAGCATAGTAGCATCCTTTTAAAGAAAATATAAGAATCATATATAGCTGTTAAGAAATTGATAGGACTCTTGGTGTTCCTAGCATTAACAGAGCCCTCAATGTTATTTGCTGAGTTCCTTCCAATACTAATTCAAAACTATACCTCAGTAAATTGACCCTTGTCAATGGCAGTAAAAACGCAGTTGTTACCAAATTATTTTCACTACATTCAGTTATTTTACCATCAGAAACAACTTGTTAAAAAAAAAGAAACAACTTGTTAAGGCAAAGAAATACCTCCTAACATGACACTTTTCCATGTAGATTCATAAGCTGTATATGCTGGTGAATCTGTTTTACAATATTAGATTCATAAAAATAAAATAATTAGTTCATGTCTAAAAGCAGTTTATTTTTTTAAAGCAATAGTATTTATTACTTCTGAAAAATATTTATTATCTCTAAAATAATCTATTCAGCATATTTTATGTTTAAAATATTAGATTTCTGAAAAGATATTAAACTAACTGGAAGCACTGATTATCAGGAAATGGAGAATAAGCATGAAATTCAAGTAGACATACTAAGGTAGATCAAAAACGGCTGCACATGACCTGAGAATTGAAGGTGCTCCTCAAAAATCTTATACAGCATTCAAAAGCCTGTGGGTATAAAGGGAAAGCATTTAAAACCAAAAGTTCTTGGCATTCCTGTCAGAAAAGACTTGAGCAACATAAGTCTATCCCAGAACAAGATGGTATTGACCGTCATGGCTGGCCAAAATGAAGAACATTTGGTATAGACATTAGCTTAGAAAATACGTGTCACAACAAAACTAAGGTTCACCAAAGTTGACGTCTCCCTTTACATCTGGCTCTTGAAAAATGAAAGAGAATATTCAGTATAAAAACAAATAAAATGGGTCTGAACTGATGCAACATTTCTCTAAGAGCTGGTCCATACCTACAAAGAAGACTAACAATCAGATCCATCAGAATCTGACATCTCTCTAATGGCCAAAGAAGTGAAGCTAAAATCACTCTTGAACTGTAAGGTGAAATGACACAACCAGGCATCCGGCAGACAAAATTAGAATGAAAGAAATGAAAAGATAGAGAGTGCTTGTAACTTCTTATCTCTTCATATGATTAAATTTTGATTAAACTGTAATAAGGAAATCATACTGCATTAATTTAGAGTCCCTTTCCTTTGTCTTATATCCTTAATAGGAATATATTTTGAAATGTTATTCTTTACTTGTTCATAAGTGGTAGAGAGTTGCTGTGGCCAGATGTCATAGGGGCCAAAGAAATTCTCATTCTTGATGCCAGAAAAGCTTATAAGCTGAGTAAGGTAAGTATAAATGCAGTACATAAGAAACAACTCTAGGAGTGGATGGTGATCCTTTTCTACTTGTTCTTTACCCGTTAGAATATTCATCAAATAGGGATAGGCTAATACAAGTCATCCAAACCTACTATTCTTCAAGCTACAATGAATAGCACTCTGATTATATGTTTGATTGCTTTGCTAATTTTGTCTTTATACCATTTTCTGCAAATGGAACTACAGAATCTGAACCTATAAACATATGTATTGTCCTTGAGACACATCTTGCACCAACCATGACGCTGCTCACGTAGTAATAATTCAACAAATATTTGTGGAATGAATAACTGGGTAGTACAAATTAGTTGTAATTTTGTGTTGATTACACACCAACAGCCTACTCACCTTCATTAGTATGGGTAGCCTAATCATAAGCTCTCCATTTTCCTGTCCAAAACTGAGTCCAAAGTATTAAAATTATAATATTATCCTGTAGCCCATTCCATCTCAATCACTGGAGCCCTTGAGAGTGCTTTCAATTCCTCTACCTTAAAATACGTATTTCTGGATCCAGTCTCTTTTCACCACCTCTACACTTATAGCTATGGTCCCAGGCTCCAACATCTCTCACTTAGATTATTGCCATGGCTTCTGGTTATCTGTTTCCACCCTATGCCACCTACTTCTGGCATAGCCATCCAGAGAGACTGTCAAGAAATGCAAGTCAGATGATGCTTTCCTCCATTCTAAGCTTTCATTGGCTGCCTTACAGTGGCCTTCAGTGACAAATAATTTAACCTTAAGCTAGCTGACTAAATGACATTATCGAATATCCATCCAACAAAGTTAAATGAGAGAAATGAAAAGGGGTCGGATGCTATGTAACTCAACTGCTCTCATGCTTAAAATACAATAAAACTGTACTCTGTTAACTTGGATTTCCTTTCTCCTTCTGTTCTCTTTCCTGTTACTCCTACCTCTGCTCACTCCTCTAAAAACATGCTGACTGGTGCACCATGCCTTAACCATGCTATTTTATTTCCATCCCAGGCCCTTGAGCTTTCTGTCCCCCTTTACCCAGAAACAGTCTCCCCATAATTGTCCACATGGCTCATTCCCTCATTTCTTTCAGGAATTGACTCAAAGTCACATTTTTTGAGAGAGGTTCTCTGACTTCACTATTTAAGTTTGTCCCACTTTTAGTATTTCTTATCTTCTCTTATCAATGCTTTATTTTTTCTATCATATTTATCACCATCTATTTTATTATATATTTTAATGTGTGTTTTAATAAGTGTCTCATCCCAATAGAAAATAAACTACATAAGGTCAAGGGTGTTTGTTGATTTAATTAACTACTATAGCCTCAGAATCTAATATTAACTACTGGCAGCCAATGAAGGCTTAGAATGGAGGAAAGCATCATCTGACTTGCATTTCTTGAACTTAGAGCTAACCACTAGTCTCAGAATCTAGTGTTAACTACTGGCCCCAGAACTTAGTGCTAATTACTTGCCCCAGAACCGAGTGTTAACCACTAATTACAGAACTTAGTACTAATTACTAGCCCCAGAACCTGACTCATAAGAGGTGCTCAGTGAATATTCATTAGATGAATGAATGGGCATTAGGACTGTCTAACTCAGACCATCACTACATATAAGGCAATAATAATTCCTTTGCTTGACTCAAAAACCTTCAGCAAGGCTGACCCCTCTTTCCAAGGAAGCACTCTCAAGGGCTCCAGACTAACTAACAAAATCCTTTCTTTAGCATCCCTTCTTGCCTCACTGCTCTTTCTCTCTTTCCACCTTCCTCCCTATCTTTCCTCTTCATGAAATGATTTGCTTAAATTCTATCCGATGTAAGGCCCAGAAGAAGTTTTTCACATAGTTAGGGTCTTCTTTTATCTTGTAAATTTACTTGTACTGCCACTTATTTCTTTCACACCACATGTTAAGGAAATACTTACCTCCATATCCAAAGTCAGCTTCTGTATGAACATTTTCTGCTTTGAAGTGTATATGAATGGCTAGCCTCCGAGACCAATAAAAAAGAAAAAAGAAGGAGATAAAAGAAGAAACAAACACATTGGACAATCAGAAAAGCTTATCTGTACACTGAGTAATTTCTACCACACACACTCTCCACACTTTGTTTTATTATTATTATTATTATTATTATTATTTAAAAGAGTAAAATTGTAAAAGCCTATTTTGGTGTTTTATTATATCATAGATTTAGTTATACTACCCATCATCATATTCCTGGTGTACTATATATCTGAATGTATAAAACAATTCTTATGGGTAAAATTATTTTCCCATCTAGATTTATTTTGTATTGGGTATGCCGCAAGAAGGCTCCCCTTGGTTCTTTTCAGCACTAGGGAGACAGTGACATTGAGGATTTATTAGATTTACTATTATTTTCACTCATCATATACTCCCAGGGAAGGAGACGATACAGGATACTCTTAGCTCTTATGTACCATAAGTAGAGGATGGTATATGGGGGTGCATATGCTCAAGAGCTGTGAATTATCTGGAGAAAGTTCATTATAGAGAAGACAGATCTTAAGATTTTTACAATTTCAACCGCTGTAAAAAAAAAAAAAAAAAAAAAAAAAAAAGACCCCAAATAATAATAATAATGATAAATAATAGCAATAATAATGATAACAAATAGTGATAGATGTCATTAAATGAGCACTGATATATGCACTCATCTAAGTATTTTATTTGCAAAAACCCAGTAGAGAAGAAAAGGTGAGTGACACTCTTGATTTTAAGGGGAAAACAGAGAAAAAAAAGCAAAGGAAAAAAGAGAACATTTGCTTAGACTTCAAAATTTTCCGCACTACATAATAATAATAGTCACTTCTCTACCATTTTTGGAATATCAAGATGTATCACATTTCTCATATCAGTTCTTACTTGCACTTGAAAATATTACTGAGATTATCTGTGGGAGGATTAAGGCCAGCATGAATTCAATCTCTTACTTGTAGTCATGTGGGAACTTGTATGTTCCGATTTCCTTTATCATCACCAACTTAAAACACAGATAAACACACTCATAGACTTCCTGAAATTTAATGAAGAGGAAAGAAAGATAAGAATGGACTGCAGTTCAAACAATTTTCTCATGACCTTAAATAATATGTGAACCCAAATTCTACCAGTTTGTGGTTATACTCCAGTAAATACTATTTGGAAAAAAAAGTATGTGAATACTTATTCATGAATATTTTGGAATAATCAAATTATATTTTGGAATAATCAAATTAGACTGAATATTATTGGGTATGTTGTAGACTCTATTATTTTCTATTAAACTACAGGTTTAATATAGCACTGTTAATTCTTAATGCTTTGCCCTGGATACCAGCTATTATACTGTGCTTGAATTCAAGTGTTGCGACCTGTTCAGTATAAGAATTAGCTTATAAGTGAGTCACTTAGCGCCTGACATTTTCTCAAATGACAACCTGTCTTTTATTCTCCTTAGTTACAAACTGCTAAATTGAGGCTACCACATATCATAAATAGAAGCATTTGAGTCCATTTTTTTTTCCCAATGGAAACTAATGAAAATTTTTGTGGACATAATTGTGGTTTTCTGTTTATGAATTACAATATGAAGGAATGAATTTTCAGACTTTCTATTACACTGTTGCTTTTTTTCCAATCCATAATTACAGAGGAGTTGTAAGACAATTAAGAGTGCTATATGGAGCATTTAGGTATGGTGCTGGAATTTTAAAGTGTTTAAAGGCATTTTTTGAATAGTAATGTACTATAATGTATCATTTATACTTCACAGGACTTTAAAATCTTCCACAGAAAATTCCCAAGTTTCCACAATAAGCGAAAGTTCTGCTTTCTTTGGGGAATATTTTTGGGAAAAGCAACTTAGCTTGATTTTAATGGAAAGAAATATCTAATGGTAGTATTGCTGTTTAAACTTTGTCACATTTCTTTTTGTGGGAGTTTTGAAATAAATTAATGGGTTATGTAAATATTATTATTTGACTTCTCCTAAATATTAGAAAGAAGCAGTGTGTGAGCAGTGACGTACATGGGGTTTCCATAAAGAGATTTTTGCCATTTTTCAAGCCAGATATAGATTTTTATCAACAAATGGAACACAAATCTCCTGTCTTAGCCTTGGAGAGAAAAATCCTGTTAATACTTAAATGAATTATTTGTATTTTACATTTGTTGAAGGGGATTGTATGTATTTGATCCTGCCAAATTTTAATTTTATTATGTATTAGCGTTAACTAAGTAAGTACCAGTTACCTATAGTAATTATGGAGGACAGAATTAGTACCATTAGGGACCTAGTAAAGCAGATGTTTGTGACTGGGAGAGTGGAGGTATATGTCTGTGGATGGCCATTCTGCCTACATGTGCAAGAGTGGTTATGCTGCATGTGTACACTAAGTCAGCCAAGATCTAAGAATGATTTACATTTAGAACTATGAATACTAGTATATCTAGACAACAGCTAAATTGTGACAAATTTTTAACAGAGCTTCTCATGTTGCAGTTTGAAATCACTCTTTCATCAAAGATGAGATTTTAATTTTCCAGTAGGCTTCCACTCAAAGATACTAATCTCTTCTCCACTTTTGGTATAATTCTTTGCTCTTTCACACCCATATCTTGATCTCATAAGTGTTCCATTTCTATCTGTTTACTAAAACACTTTCAGTTACCTTCCAGGCATACCAGGAAATATATTCTTGATATACACACTCTTGAAATATACTCCTAATGCTTTCACAGCTGATTATCTGGAGTTGGTCATGTAAAAAGAGGTCACCGTCAATAGTACAGCTCATTCCAAGGGTGAGTTGCTAATATGAGTCTGTTTGAGAGTCCCTTTTTGTGTGTTCAAGCTCAGTGAACAATGATGTCAGCATTACCCTAGAAACAGAAAGACAAAAGAACACACAGAAAACCCAGGTAGAGTTTATTCTATGAGATAATTGAGATTCCTAAAGCAAGGACATTTTGTTTGGAGAAACCAACCGAGTAGAACTCCAAATTCCATCTCAAAGCACTCTAGCTAGGGGGTCTTCAGGCTACGTCTTACTTATAGTGAGATGAAATTCTTCAAATTGGGTAAAACAACCATGAAAAGGAAATATATGTCACCAGAAAAGAAGAAAAGTTTTAATGGGTCTTTGCAAGATTGACTGGATGTCTGGTTCTGCATGCCCTTTTCCTTTTTTTTTTTTTTATCTGTAGGGTAATGCTGAAGTCATTGTTCAGATGTTTTGAGTGTGAATGAGAATGACCATTTCACACCAAAGATTCCCAACCAGTCTGTCATCTGTCAAACAGCTGGGAATGCTTCTTGACATCTTGCTTTGCAGGACAGCACTAATCTCTCATCACCTGTCAGTCCCAAAATGTCCCATCACCTGCCACTGGTGATTCTGGCAATCAATAGCCAGTCTCTCTGTGGTATCACTTCTCCTGCTTAGAGCACAACACTTTAAGCTGTCCTGTTGCTCAGATAGGGGACAGATTGACTAAAATGAAATTCTAGAGCTACTGTCCACACATTGTCAGTAGAGACAAGAATCCAAACTACACAGACCAAAAATAAAGGGGTGAGTGGGATAACAAGGATCATCTTTATGTCAGGTCTTACATACACACTCCACTGGTGTATGTTCCTCTGCTAAGAGAAGAAAACATTTAACATGTAAAAAAATATTAATGACATCCTTGGGTTAGATAGAGAGCAGCAAAGAAAACTGAAAAATGTTCAAATAATGCATTTTTGATTTAGCAAAGTCAGTTTTATTACTGGGGAATAGTTAACCAAATACAGGTGACAATGAAATTATTATTCGATGGTGTTTTTCCTAAGAAGGAATGAGAATAAAAAATTGAGTTTTGAACAAAATGACACATTGTTTAAAGAGAAAAATCTAAGTTTTTACTGCAGGCTGTGGTTTGACATATATTTTCCCCCTCATTCCTGGAATTATTCTTGGCTCATAGTTTACTGATGCACCACCTACACATGAATAGTTGTTCATAGTGGTGAGCAGTTTACATGTGTATATTTTGAAGACATTCACTTATTTTTCTTGAGTAATAATGCCCATTATTCACGTCCCAATTTTTCACTCAGTTTAGTGAAAGATCATTAAAGAATTGTCCTCATACCTTTCTTTTGAAAATTTGAAAATCATATGGTCACAGAATAAATCCACTAAAAATAATATTTAAATAGAATGAAAATCTATGTTTATTACAGTGAGAAAGATTACAAATAAATTAGACATAGCACAAATAAAAGATTTGTTTAAATCTAACATAATGCCAAGCAGGAAAAGCTATTTACAAGTCAGTTTTCTCTATATTTGGAAAAGGACTAATGATTACACTGCAAATCTCACAGAATGGGCTCTTGTCAATTCAAAAAAAAAGCAAGGCAATTTAAGAATTCTCATTGTATTTTGAATTTAGTCATTTACAGATAAAGATTAAAAACATCAAATTACTTAAATAACAAAATTTTATTGTATGCACATTTGTTGTATGTGTATGTTATAATGCAAACATGTTTCTTCTGATGTAAATTCAGAATACAAAAAAAAAAAAAACCTTAGGTATCTAGATTGTTTATGTATGAGCAATTGCTATGTACACATCACAATATAAATTATATGGTCAGACATGTTTCGTGAATTTTCTCCAGCTGAGGTTAGCCAAGGTAAAACTTCAAATCTAAACCTTCATCTCACATCTGTTTTGAAAATTCTATGTGCCCACAGAGACATACACACAAATCCAGCCCTGGCCTCCTGACCTAAGCTTGAAATCCTGCAGTGACCAGGAGAGCTGGAATGTGTATGTAAAGTTGTGCATTACAGATGTGTGGATTTGTGTGTTCACATGCATGTATGTGTGTTTATATGCTTTTTTTTTTTTTTTTTTTTGTTGTCCAGTCATCATGCTACAAGAGAGGAGGCTTTAGAGAGAAAGGAGCACATCCTACCTCTGTGGGGTATCTATTGCAAATTCTGACTATTTAACCTCTGGGGGTGCCTTTGAAGATTCACTGCTACCTCCATTCTCTTCCCCGTGCTGCCATCTTTCCCCTCTGAGACAAACACCACCCTCAGCAGCCACTTCTTCCCACTCCCCTTCTACTCTGTGGGTGTGCTGCTGGGCGTACCACACCTGGATTGCTTGGTCCTGCCCAGCAACCTCCTCAGGTTGGGTTTCTTAGTACAAGTTCTCTCCTGAGCACTTCTACACATTCCATGGTCTGTGATTTGACTGAACAGAAAGTCTTATACAGCTGGTACCTGAATAAGGCAGGTACTGGTCTCTGTTTTCTAGACCAAAGAGACCCATGGTTTGATCTCCAAGGCATCCTCTCACTATGGTTTTCATAGCATTCTCTCATATCATCTTTATTCTTTTTTTGATTTTTATTTATTTATTTTAGGTGGTGGGCAGAAAGGAAATCTGAAACAGACTTCACATTAAGTGCAGAGCCTGATGCAGGGCTTGATCTCACCACCCTGAGATCAGGACCTGAGTGGGAATCAAGAGTCCAGCGCTTAACTGACTGAGCCACCCAGGCGTTCCTCTCACATTATCTTACCAGACTTGGGTTAGAGAGTAAGAAGCATCCACCTCTTTTTGCCACTCTTTTTAAGGCAATTATCCTTGAAGAAAGCAGTACTTATTTACTCTTGGTGAAACCAACATAGATTATTCTAGTGTATCTTTATAGAATATATACATGCTTTTCAGCAATCTCAACAGTGTTTTGGTTTGCCTGGAAGTAGAGACAGTGAGTGAAGTCCATTTTACTCATCCATTAGATAGAAAGATAGATGGAATAGCAATTCATATACATGCACACCACACACCACACACACAATGTGTTCCAATACTACATCAAATGAAAGTTTTTTTTGTACTAATGACCTGAGGCACATTATATGTTATTTATGCCATGTAACAAAGTTTTATGTCAAAACCTGGGTAGACTTACTTTTCTTTCCATTTTTCTGTTCCTGTTCATAAAGAAAAAGAATAAATGGAAAATGGGCTGGAACTCTAAAACTACAGTCTCCTTTTCCCCTTCTTGCCCTGACCAGTCCCAATCATACACATCAATAAAGAAAAGAGAAAGAGAGAAATGAATTAGAAATGATCAGTAAGTACTAAAGAGACAGGTTTTTCCTGGCCAAACCTGAAGTCATTCTGAGTTCATTAAACACAGCTCTTACTGAAGCAAAGAGGACATATTTAAAGTATTAATTCCGACTTTTTCTCCCCTCCTCCTCACTTTCTGCTGCTTATTTCCCCATTAGTTGCTAAAATAGGCCCTATAAAAATGTAGAGACACTTGGAAAAAAGACTGCAGGACAATTGCTCTTGAGAATGCTCCATCTTCCCTGGAAGTTCCGGTGATCTGAGCACGAAGGATACACAGACCTAAGGGATCATTCCTTTCCGTCCTCATTTTCCAGCCTGTTTCATACAGCAGCTATTCAAACGTTTTTTGGATGCCTTCATTAGCTATGGCTTCCAAAAGTTTGGTTAAAATAGTAAATGAGGTGAGCAAGCAAGATGGGGGCCTTTTCATTTTCTTGGGCACACCAGCCTTTTATGCCCCATCCCCTACTTGATCCTCCGAGCACCAGAACGACGTCTTCCCTGGATGGGGACACGGTTGTCTGGCCAGAGGCTGTTTCATGCATGCCACATATCTGCGGTCTTGGAATCTGGAGCCTTGACTTCATTTCAGGGCATCAGAGGTATTTCTGCCCAAACTCCAAGAGCTGTTTCTCTCCTTTCTGCTCTCCCCCCCCCCCTTTTTCTGTTCTCAATTCCTGAGAGCAATTCCTGAGCTACATGTTTAGCTGACACTGCTAGAAAAGACCTCAACAAGAGCCGATCTGGAGGGTTTTACTTCGTCTCCTAGTTCCACTACGGACTGACTATGATTTTGGAGAAGTGATTTAAATTCTCTAAGCTTCTATAACCTTGTATACAAAACGGGCTGTGTTATCAACTGCACGAGGAGCACATTACTGGTGTCTGCGTTAGAATCACGATTCTGTCAGGGGGCTTCCCGTGTATGGCTGCCCAACATGCAGAGGCCGTGGGCTGAAACGATCCAATTCACTATTCCAGGCATGCTTTCAAGCTACGCTCTTCTCTACACTTCTTTTTTTTTTTTTTTTTTTTTTAAAGATTTTTATTTATTTATTTATTTGACAGCGAGAAATCACAAGTAGGCAGTCTTCTCTACCCTTCTTAAAGTTGGTGTTCGTTGTATGGGCTTTTTTAAAAGATTTGAATAGTGATGCCTTTTTAAGGCTCCATGTCTGCTTAAGGAATCACAACAAAATTATGATATCCATAATAGGGTTAATATTTAAATATTTAATATATATAATATACACTAAATTAAATATATATTATATATATAATAATATATTAATATTTAATATATTTAATAATATTACATATTAAATATTTAAATCTATTAATCTATTAAATATTTAAATCTATAAAACAACCTTTTAGAACTCCAGAACTCTCTAGTCTCCAAGAGCTAGAGATTGTACATGCTTATCCTTACAAACTTGGAGTTTAATAGTTTCCGATCTCTGCTCACAACCTGGAAAATGCTATCCTATTTAAGGCCCATGACAAAAGGTACTTTAGGACATACCTGGGACAGTTTATACACACAAGTCAGTCCCTTTTCAAATGTCATTCCCATTAGTATCTTGTGTCAGAATTACAAGTGAAATGAACACACTGTAACCTAAGTATTTTAAAAGGTTATGTTGAAGGAGTAGAGAAGCTTAAATTAATTTTCCCTGTTCTTATCCAGTAGGTCTTTACCTCAATAGGATTTCCTATAATTCTATCTTAATCCTTGTCTCTGCAGATGAACCAAACAGACCACAACACGGAAGAGCCTGCCAAAGTGGCTCCCTGCCAGCAGCCCTTTCTACCCTTTAAGGGAGACTTCAGCTTAATGATTGTTCAGCGATCCAAATCAATCAAGAAAGCAAAGAGCAGACGCATATTTTATTATGCTCTGCAAAGTTCTATTTGTTTAGCCATGTGCAAACATTGCCCTAAAATGGTTGGAAGGTTAGAACATTAATCATTTACTAGATCTATTCAATTCTTAAAATTAATGGTAAGAATAAATCATTTGAAGGAATTTTTCTATATAGGCAATATTAATTTGGGATATTTGGAAGAAATTGCACTGCTGACTCTGTGCTTTGAGACTTGGTATAGACAAAGAAGTAGAAAATTATTTAGAAGGTCTACTGGAATCCATCATTATGTTTTTGAGAGTATGAATTACAAAGACTGTAAAAGTATTTTCTAGCAATACCAGTCAAATGAAGTATAAAAGTTAAATGAAAGCTAAAAGTTCATACAATGTTACCTGCCTTGCCCTAAGCATTGTTCTCAATTATTGGAAGCACAATAAGTATTTCCTAATGAGCTATTTTACTTGAACTATTCTTGCCATAATCCTCCCCTTCCCTACATTTTGGTTACTGTTGAGGGGCTGAAAAAGAATGTGTTATTTATTTGGGGGCCAATATATGATCATAGTATTAAAAAGTATTAGATATTCATTAGTTGGACATTTATCATGATAAATATTATTCATAATCAATATCACTTAAGGAACTTGAGCTTAACTCTCAACTTGATGGAGTTCAGCATTACTGAACTTATTAATTTTTTTAATGAGAAAATGATTTTGACTATAAATATCATGGCTAAAAACACCCAGATGAGACTAGATTTTTATCAACAAATGAATGAAAGGTTTTTTTTTTTTAAGTTGTCTTTTTAACAGTTCACACAAAACTCAGAAAATGCAAAAATCTTATTTAAATTTGAAGATCGGTATCCATATGGACCTCTGTAAGGGTTTGAACAGATAAAACTAATAAAAAATGTTTACCTCTACTTCTTATCTAGAAATTACTACTAAAGCAGGAATGGGTTCTCTCTTTCAAACAGACTCTTAATTCCTACAATCACTGCACTGAAACAGTTAAATATTTACTAAGGAAAAATACAAATTTTACACTTTTCCATATTGTGACTTTTAAAATATGAAATACAATCATACTGCAACTTAAGAAAAGAAAACCAAGGTACAGAAAAATAAATTAAATCAATTTCATGATACCATCTTTAGTCTTTGACTTCAGTCTGTGAACTGCAAGTTCCCTGTAGAAAATTCTCTCAACTTCTCAAGAACTCACCTACAAATAAAAAATTTCTAGATTCATCCTTACCTTGTTCCTATCACCTATAAAGAAGATACCCCTTGGAAATTTTGCCCTGAATTTAATTTCTAGGCAAATCATCAGTCTTTACCCTTTTATAAAACATAAGCAGGTAACATTACAACCTAATATAATCAGAATAACAAAAATTATTCGAAGTAGTTTCCCTGAATATCTCTCCTGGAGGCTTTTAAATTTCTGCATGTTTACACATGATGATGATCTTTAGCTATATATCTATCTTTCTATACATCCATTTACCTATTTTTTTAATTTTTAAAATTTTTTATTAATATATAATTTATTATTAGCCCCAGGAGTACAGGTCTGTGAATCTCCAGGTTTACACTTCACAGCACTCACCATAGCACATACCTTCCTCAATCATTTACCTATTCTTTTATATGATGCCTATACACCTTCTTTTGTTTCCCTCTGTGTATCTATATGTTTATATTTACCTATATGCTTACTTATCAATCTCTTTATGTTTAATCAATCAATGGTCTGGACTCAACCATTGCTTTTGATCTGGATCCTCTATTTCTACTCCATTTTCATCCCAGGGCAAACTTATTAAAGGCTTTCAAAATACTGCATATAATTCCTACATTAGCTTTACTTGCTTTTACATTAGGTTTTACTTGCTTTTTTATACACTGAATATTTATTTTATTTTATCTGCCAATTTAAATGCAATACAGATTCTAAAAATTTATAGATATTGACATTTCCTTCCATTCCTTGATATGATAACTTATCTTGACATCAGTGCCTAAACATTTCTTATGCAATTTTATGTGTTCCATTTTGTTTTCTAGGTATTTGTACACTTGTATTACCCCATTAATACACTCCTTGAAAGTCAGGTCTTTTGCTCTAGACTTTGGCATTATATGTCATATAATGTCAAATAAAGAATTCTGGGGTAGAAGGAATTTACTACACATTCATTGGGTAATTTAACAGATGTCCAAAAATTAATTTGGAAAAATTTGCAAGTTGTCTTGTGGAGGTCAACCTCCACAACACAAGACAACACAAATTTTTGTTGTGGATTCAACAAAAATCAGACAAGAAATCCTCTAACAATCCAGGAGAAAGTTGATATAAATTTGGCTTAATAACAGAGATGTGAAAATTGAAAGGAAGTTGTGAATTTACAGTATTTCCAAAAATTGAAATGAAGGGATTACATAACAGAATGGATCTACAAAATAAAGGAGAGTAAAAGATCAAGGATGGCTTTAATTTATCCAGCCTGGAAAACTGGTTAAAGAATACCACAATGGTAAATCTGAGAGTTAGACAAGAGAGCTAATGGGTTGGTGTGTGTAAGCCATATGCCATCACAGTAACTGAACTCAATGATAGATGGAGTGTGGACTGAAAAGACACAGAATGGAAAAGTCATATGAGGAGAAGCAAAGGACCCACAGGAGAAGCTGGCAGAGCCATAAGTGGAGGTCAACTACTATTTAAGGAAAGCTGAGAAAGTAATATGTTTTTCAGAAGAAGTATAGAATCAATAATAAAGAAACTGGATTGAAACAGTGATCAAAAATAGTGAACAGTTCAGTATTAGCAAGATGGTGATCACTGCCAAGCTCATGATGGGCTACTTCAGTTGAATGGTAGCATTGTTTTCTCCTGTTAATAAAAAATAATGACATATGTTTCATTGTCCTTTTTTTACATATGACATTTGACATAAAATATTCTTCTCTAGAGGACCAATCAATAAAAATAGTTTTATATATAAAACTTATATATATATATAAATATATAAATATTTTATATATAAAAATAGTTTTATATATAAAAAATATATTGACAATATACAAAGTAAAATTCATTTTATATGGTAAAATTCAATAGATTTTAGTTTTCCATTCATGCTCTGAAAAAATTTATATATCAAACAATCTGGGTCCTGAGTTTAATTTCATCTCTGAATTCTTTGTTGACTTAGAGTACCATTACATGTAATAATCAGGTGTTTTATTTAGCTACTAGGATTTAAAGAAACTCACTGGGAAGAAACAAAAGAGGTATGTAGTAAACCAGGAAAATTAGCTATCAGTTAATAATTGACTTAAAAAAATATCTGACTGTGGCTGGTCATATTTTCGAGCTGAATTCCAGCCAATAGGAATGGGAATAGGAACGTAAGGAAGGCATAAAACCCAATTTTTCGTACTACTCATTCAGGTTATCCTTCTTTGGGCATTCTCTCTAGGTCATGCAATGGACAAGACTTGGATTTTATGTTAAAAATAACAGTCATACCTGGTAATAGAGAAGGGAGATCCATTTTGTGAATCAAAAGGATCTGGGATTATTATTAAGGCCTTATATCCTTGAATGTTATTGTATCTTATGATCCAGTTCAGCATGGAGTGGGTCTATAGAAAGACACAGCTGAGGATGACACCATACATAGCACATAGAGTTATGCTTATTTTGGAAGGAGGGAGCACTGTTTCTATCATAATACAACTTTACAATCAAGAAATCCAGAGCCCTGCTGGATGAGAAATTCAAACACATAATGATGGGCTCCTCCTCCACCACTACGACTTCTTCTTCTTCTTCTTCTTCTTCTTCTTCTTCTTCTTCTTCTTTTTTGTAAGATTTGGAAGGCAACATTACAATTTCTTCCTGGCGAATCATAAATCTGAATATCAGAGGGAAATTCTTAGCATCCATAGACTTGTGTATTTGAATGCATTATAGGCAGGAGAGCAGAATAAAAGGTGAGGAAGGTTCCATACAGTGCCTGATCTTTAGTTCTTTAGTTCTTTAGATCTTTAGTTCTTTAAATGATGCCTCAGATTCTCTCTCGTCCCCAAATATATGATACTTAAGCAAATATTAAAGTGTTTTTCCTTCACTGAGCTCACAAAATGATTGGGTCTCCCTTACACAACTTTTTTTCTTATGCTGTTTATATATTTATTTTTTACAAAAGGAAAAGTATTTCTGAAAACATTTTATTACTGTATAGGAACCTTGATAGCTTCTTAAGTAAAACCTCTGATAGATTTAATTGATACTGAGAAGATTGAAATCTGAGATAGGGTGTGAGGAGTTTCCAGGTAAGATTTTTGCAATACAGCATATATTGGAAAGAGTATAGGGTGTTATACACAAACAATGAAACATGGTACACAGTATCAAAAAGTCATGAAATACTGTATGGTGACTAACATAGCCTAGTAAAAAATACATAACATTTTGGCTTGATTTTTAAAATTTTGTTATTTTTTTATTTTATCATGTTATGTTAGCCACCATATAGTTATCATTAGTTTTTGAGGTGGTGTTCCATGATTAATTGTTTGCATATAACACCCAGTGCTCCATGCAATATGTGCCTTCCTTAATACCCATCATTGGGTTAACTCATCCCCCCCAATCTTCCCCTCTGAAACCCTTAGTTTGTTTCCTGTAGTTCATAATCTCTCATGGTTCATCTCCCCCTCTGATTTCCCCCTTCACTTTTCCCTTCCTTCTCCTAATGTGCTCCATGCTATTCCTTATGTTCCACATATAAGTGAAACCATATGATAATTGTCTTTCTCCACTTGACTTATTTCACTTAGCATAATATCCTCTAGTTCCAACCATGTTGACCTAAATGTTGGGTATTCATCCTTTCTGATGGCTGAATAATATTCCATTGTATATATGGATCACATCTTCTTCATGTATTTGTCTGTTGAAGGGCATCTCAGTTCCTTCCATAGCTGAGCTATTGTGGACATTGCTGCTATAAACATTGGATTCCATGTAATCCTTCTTTTCACTACATCATATCTTTGGAATAAATACCAAGTAGTACAATTGCTAGGTCATAGGATAACTCTATTTCTAACTGTTTGAGGAACCTCCACACTGTTTCCAAAATGGCTGCACCAACTTGCATTCCCACCAGGTAACAGTGTTCCCCTTTCTCCACACTCTTTCCAACATTTGTTGTTTATTGTCTTGTCAATTTTGGTCATTCTAACTGAGACTCCTGGCCCACCACTATCACCTGTAAGCCTTAGTTTGGGCAGAGACTACAGTTAGTGAAAGAAAGCCTCTTGTTAATTTCTGGGAACCACTCACTTAAGCTGATTAGTTCTCCTTCCTCCAAGGGTCTCCATGGTACTCAAGCTGTGTGTTTGCTTATTGTCACATATTGATTCATCTCAGGGACACCTTAGGATTTGATGTTAGGTAGAAAAGTGGTAATCCCCTGCTGTACTTGTTAAGAATAAATATTGTTGGTTTAAAATGAAATACAGATAATAAAGATCCCCAAAAGAACTAACATCCAAAAGTCCAGGGAGAAAGGTGTCTTCCCAACAGCTGTGCATAAAATTAGGGGAATGGAGAAAATGGTACTGGTCATAGCCGGACAAGTAACAAAAATGGGTTCATGAATTCTGGGAGCAGAGCTCTAGCCAACACCACAGCTGATGGACAGGAGCCTAGCTTCAGGTAGGGGAACTGACCAGAGGAAGAAGAGTCAGAATACCACGGAAGGAATGCAGGCACCAAGGTAAATGGGGAGTCTTCTTGGAAAAAAGCCATTGAAGTAAATCTGGTTTCATGCAGGGCAGAGCTCAAATTATTAAGATTGAGGCATATGGTCAAATATGTATTATTAGAAGGTTTGAATTAATGATCATTGTATATGATTCCTGAAAAATTATATATCCCTGGAAAATGGTAGCTAAACCTGGATAGCTGAATAATATGACTCAGCAACTTAGAGGTAGGAAACAATGTGGTAAAAAATGAACAGGACAAAACTTGAGTTAGATTTGGAGTGTATAAGATTCAATGAAGTAGGTCAATGATTGGACAGGTCACTATGTAGAATATTCTGGCTTCAACATGCAATTTAAAATTCATTTGAAAAATGCTTTTAGCTATAAAATAACACCACTATCCTAAGTATTTTTTTAAGGACAGAAATTGGTTATCTTCCCCAGATATTTTTGCCTTTCATTTGTTTTTGGTCTGTTAAAAGTCAAAATCCTTTAAGAAATTTTGTTACCCTAGGTAAGAGCATTAACACTGTAACATATTTTGTGGAAAGTATAAATTAGCGACAGCTTCTTCATTCCTAAGAAAGAAAAGATGAAACATAGAAAGCTTGATAGGAACTTCTCTATCTACCACATTGAAACTTACACAATGACAACATAATTTGACCCTAAGGATGTTATATATTATATACAGTAATAAGCACACTCCCACACATATAGTTTTCTAGTTACATAGCTCTGCACTATATATCCCATTACAAACAAATTTTTTCAATATATTCCTTTGCTGCCACAATTTTTGCATCATTTCAAATTCTATTAAAGTTTAACTATATCAGTGGCACCTGGGTGGCCTAGTGGGTTAAACATCAGACTCTCAATTTCAGCTCAGGTCATGATCTCAGGGTTGGGGGATCAAGCCCCAGGTTGGGCTCTGTGCTCAGCAGGGTGTCTGCTTGAGATTCTTTTCCTCTCTGTCTCCTGCTGCCTCTCCCCTAGCTTGTACTCTATCTCTCTCTCAGATAAATAAATGATTTTTTTTAAGATTAAATATATCACAATGTATGAGATTACTCAGAATATAAAAGCCTAGAATAGTAGGCTTTGGACATTTAGAAAAGATCCAGAGAACTTTATAACATCTCAAATTTGCAGAGAATATGATTTTCTCCACAAAACATGGACAAGACATAGAGTACCACAAAATCAAATCAAGATGTAGAAGTTTGGCTGTTCCTATGCATATCTTAAACTAATTCCTATAACTTCTTACAAGAATATTGCAATTTCTCTTTCAAATTTGTGTCTTTGCAAAATTCAAATAAAATTCTAGGGTCTTTGATTACTAATTAAATGGCAAACAAGGAATTATATAAATCAGCTCTACAGATTTTTTTTATAAGCAAGCTTTTTTTTTTTTAAGATTTTATTTATTTTAGAGAGAGAGAGAGAGCTTGAGTAAGGGAAGGGACAGAAGGAGAGAGAGAGAGAAAAAATCTCAAGTAGACTTTGTAATGATCACTGAGCCCAACATAGGGCTTGATCCCACAACACTGAGATCATGACCTGAGCCAAAACCAGGATACTTAACTAACTGAACCACCCAGGTGCCTCTGTTCTACAGATTTTTAATGGCAGCTAGAATTTCTTGCAATTCTTTCCTTGTTGATGCTACCATTCTTTTAAAGCAATGCCCATTTCATCATTGAAAAAGTCCTTTATCCAATATATAAAAAATATATATATTTGATGCCTAATTTAACAATATTAGTACAAGGTAAAGGGAACTTTTTTAAACATTAGCATCACTATAAATTTTATTGCAGATAAAATTTACCATTTTTTGAAAGAACTATTCATATCAGAAGAAATTAAGATGACATAAAATCAAAAAAAGATAATAAATGATGTTAATTTTTATCAAAATCCCAAAAGTGCATGTGAATATTTTAGTAATACGTGTTTTTCAATATGAGGTTAAATCGCAGCAGTAAAAAATTTCAGATACCATACCAATATTAGTTTAATATTTGTTATTAGCTGTCAGTAGAGTATTATCTACTATCTCCTTTTTGTGTTTCATTATGTTCCAGATTGAGCTCAAAATTCCTTCGCAACAAATTAGTTTTTAACAAACAAATCATTAAACTCCTCCTAATTGATATAACTTAATGTTTGTATTTCTCAACTTTCTAAAATTTTTTTAACTAATATTCAATAAAATACTAGCATTTTCTACTTACATTGAAAGTTGTGATATTAAATGCATGTAGTTTCCTAGTTTTGAATTTCTCTATTTCTCTCCAGGATAAAGAAAACATCTACATTTGATATATTTTACTTTTTCAAAAAAGATAGAAATAGAAATTACTGTCATCAGTGTATAATTAGGAATATATATGAACAATATGAAGGTGGTGTTAATTTGAAACAGAGTAATTTGTGTCTTCAGATTGTCTGTGTGATTTATGATTCCTGTTTAGAACCTGATTTTCTCATTTAAAAGCTTTTTGGAGAGGCACCTTGGTGGCTCAGTGGCTTAAGTCTCTGCCTTCAGCTCGGGTCATGATCTCAGGGTCTTGGGATCGAGTCCCACATCAGGCTCTCTGCTCAGGAGAGGGCCTGCTTCCCTCTCTCTCTCTCTCTCTCTGCCTGCCTTTCTGCTTACTTGTGATCTCTCTCTGTCAAACAAATAAATAAAAATCTTTAAAAAATAAATGAAGAGTACTTTTTGTATAAAATAAACATGCTATTTATCAATAAAAATATGTGAATATTATTCATAAGAATAACAGCACATTTTTTTTCTGCATTGGATACATTTACCACCTAAATAGAAGAGGTAAAGAAATTTTCCAAAAGGATTAAATTTCATTATACACACAACATGATGTAGATTGTATATGTAAATTATCTGTTTATTTAAAATATCCAATTGATTAAATTAATACCCTATTATCATTATGATTCCAATAGAATAACAATCATAAAACAGGTCAATAAGTATTCATAACAAAAATTCTACTATACCAAATTGTTTATATGATTTGCTACATTTTACTTAAATAGTAACCATGTCAGATCACTAGCCTACTTAAATTATCAGTGACCTTGAAAAACTGTTAGTATAAAAGTTGTCCTAATAAATCACTGCCATTTGTTTTCTTTGCATAATGAGAATCATCTATGTAACACTCATACAGAGGCTGCTATTAAGGCACCCAAACCCTCCTTTCTTCTTCCTGAGCACGTGGCTTAATCATTTTTCTCAGGCACTTACAGTTAGGTGCATCCACAAGACTGATTTCTAGCTAATGGACAGTTATGCAAAAGTGGTATTAATCACTTCTGAACCTGGTCCATAAAAACATCAAACAGGTGCTCTTTGATGCTCTTTCTCCCTATAGCTTAATGGATCCAAGATAACAAACAGAATGACCTAGGAAGACACATGTTAAAGATGGCAGAGTCTCAGTCAGACTGAAAAACTGTGCAGAAGAAGGTTATCCAGCTACTCTGACATGATTTCTTTCCCTATGCTATTATTACAGGAGCAGGAGATACCTTTCTCTTCATTCAGGCCCTCTCTTCTCTCTCTCTCTCTCTCTCTCTCTCTGTCGCTCCTGTGTGTGAGTGTGTGTGAATATATCTATATATACTTATAGGGGATATTTAAATTAAATATTTAAATGTGAGTGAGGCACTTAGCATTTTTGAGGGGTTTTCCTCAAAAATAAAACTGTGATATACAATGACACTCAATCACTGTAACAACTTAAGAAAAGTGTTTAGCATAGTGGCCAGCACATAATGAGGACTCTCCACATATTCTGTCATTGCTACATAGAGGGGGGTATATATTACTCTCTTCTTAGTTCCTTGGCTTAAAAAAAAAGAAAAACTCTTGGCATCTTACACACACACACATACACACATACACACACACACACACGTGTATATATATAGTTTTGGTTTATTTATTCCAGAATTTATCATTAGAATAAAATCAGTGACTTTCAAATATAATTGGTATGTAAGTCATTTTTCTATGTTCTTTAGGATAAGAATTATTAAATACAATGCAAAATATTTTTATCTGAATGTATGTAAAATAATAACGTAGATTCTTTTTCTTAAAAGGGATTTTTGAAATGGCTTCTTCAAACTAGGACTACTTAAAATTTATATCTGTTTGCCACACAAAGTAAGAAAAAGGTTGTAAATTTACTTAATTGAAATAAAAATTACTTAATTGAAATTGTTTTCTTTTTGTGTTATTTAAGGCAAGTGTCACTTGAGGCATGGCTGAGATATGCCTCCACCTTGCCTTTGTCTTCAAGGCTCTGTGGATGGAACATGAGAGTGAGGCAGGAATAAAGGCCACTAAAAAAACTCTATAGGTATCCTTCTTCACTCTCCTCAGCTGTCTTTTGACAAAGATGAGTCTGAAATCTTCCAGGATTTACCTCTTGCCTAGAATGTAAACAATGCCCCTGGGTTGGCTTAAGACTTTCCCTTTGTCCCTTTCCCAAGTTTAAACACACACACACACACACACACACACACACACACTCATACCTGGCCTTAGCTTTCTTTCCCACCTTCTTTAGCACCTATAACACCTGCAAAAATTCATAGATCAATCCAATAATCATTCCATATTCATGTGACCCCAGTAGAATATTCACATAGGAGGGATGATTGGAAAGCTTCAAGATTAACTTCTCATATAAAACGTAAGGAAATTATTGTCTTTCTCTGCTTGACTTATTTCGCTAAGCATGAAAAGCCCAAAATGTGTTAGCTGCAGAATTACAATAAAGACCCAAGTCCCATGCCATAATTCAGTGCTCTTTCTAAGTCATTGCAAAATTTCCATATATTCCTAGCCTTAGAAGCTAAGTACTTTTTCCTTGTCTATTCAACTGAGTTCAGTAATTAGCTAACCTGAATAAAGAAGATCAAGAGAGTATTGAAGAATATTGGGTATGGTTAGGAAATAGGTTGAGCAAGTCTGACCCACTTTAACTTAGAGATTCAACATTTAAACCCAACTCGATTACAATCAAGAATGTGACATTAAATATAAACATACCAAAAAAGAGAGAGAGAGAGAGAGATCAAATACACAGAAAAAAAAAAAATGATGCCTACCTTAAAAGAGTAAATACAGAACAAAGTTCACCATGGTTCTAGGATTTATAACTTCAATATACCAATTAAGGAAAAAAAAAATGTATGAAAAGATGAGATCTCTATTTTATCCAAGTCTTTCTGGCAAGAAATTCTTGCTTTTAGTAACCACACTATCTGAAACCATAGAAGTAGACAGGAACTTCCTCTTTTTCTTTTTTTTTTTTTTTTTTTCAAAACTATTCACTAATCTTTTAATTAAAAGTGAATGATGGAGAGATGGCAAGTGAGCAGGAGAAACTGAAGAACACAGCCTCCTTATGTATTTGTACAACCCTAATCAGTCTGCATATCTCTCAGAGAAATCTGTATTAGTTACATGGAATCTAATCCACTCTACTAAAGCTGATGCCCTTAACCACCATGGTTGGCTCTAGTTCATAATGTTTGTAGACACAGGTTGATAAAATATATAACCTAAGAAAGAAACTTCTAGAAAGGTTTTTGCATTTTAGGATGCTAACATTTTAGAGAATCGTTTTATGCCAATATGGGCTTTAAATAATGAAAGATCTCTGATTTTCCTGGGAGCCTCTAAACTTAAGTCCCTGAATTTAACTATTTTTTTTCCTCTCAATTTAATAAGTTGTCTTTTATTTTAATCATAAAAGTACTATTCTGGCAATTATGTATAGGAATATCCAGGCATATATGGTGCAAAAAAAGTGTTTTTTTTTTAAGCCAAGGAATTAAAATGAAAATAATACACATCCCACCCTTTATATAACAATGAGAGAGAATATGCAGAGAGTGCTCACTATGTGCTGGACACTGTGCTAAGCATTTTTCTTAAGTTTTGTGGTGATTCCATATAACTGTATATTGTAATTTTATTTTTAGGAAAATAAAACCCTCAAAAATGTTACGTAGCTCACTCACATCAAAATATTTAAGTATCCCTTAAGTCTCTGACACATACAATCCATTAATCTTACTATTATGCACTCTCTCTATCTTCTCCTATTTTCATATTCCTCCAAGACCAACTTATATTTTACGACATTAGATTTCATTCATTTCTTCAACAAATATTTATCTCATGCTTATACAATGCTTGATCCCCTTCTAGTTGCCTGAGTCATGTCAGTGAGCAAAATAAACAATGTCTTCATCTTAGTCAAGCCTACATACACTTCCTTACATTTAAGCTCTATTCCTTCACTTTGCTCTCCCTTTATCACACAAATCACACAGAAGAGAAAGCAACACGACTGTGGAGGGAGAGTCTACAATGATGCACGACAAGCCAAGAAATGCCAGTTGCCACCAGAAGCTAGAAAATGTATAGAACAAATTCTCCTCTAGAACCTCCAAAGGGAACTCCAACTTCTAGAACCGTGAAAGAGTGAATTTCTGTTGTTCAAGCCACCAAGTTCAGGGAAATTTGTTATAGAAGCAATAGGAAACTAATACAGAGCAATAGGAAACTAATACAGAGAGGGAAGTAATTAGTCAAAATTCTAATATTATGCTCAAAATGATTAGATAAAAACTGCCTCTTTTTTATTTTAATTTCTGTATAGTTAAGATACAATGTTGCATTAGTATTAGGTGCACAATATAGTAATCCACCAATTCCATACATCCCCCAGTGTTTATCATGACAAGTGCACTCCTTAATCCCCACCACCTATCTCACCTATTTCCCGGTCCTCCTCCCCTCTGGTAATCGTCAGTTTGTTCTCTATAGCTAAGAGTATTTGCTTCTCTCTCTCTCTTTTTGCTTTGCTCATTCGTTTTGTTTCTCAAATTCCATGTATGATAAAATCCTGTGAATTTGTCTTTCTCTGGATGACTTATTTTACTAAGCATTATGATCTCTAGTTCCATCCACATCATTGCAAATGGCAAGAGATCATTCTCTTTTTATGGCTAAATAATACATCATATATCTATACACCATATCATTATACATTCATCTATTGATGGACACTTTGGCTACTTAAAAACTGCCTCTTGCATCAATAGTATTTCTATGTAAGTGCTCTTCAAATTAGCAGTATAAATACACTCAGGGAAAGAAAAATTATGTTGGTATTCTTTCACTAACCATTAATTCTTCACAAGCACCTTATATATTTTGGGAAGTTATCTTTATTTTACCACTTCATAAATTACTTGCTGAAACAGTCTGTTGTGAGACATTAGATATGAGATCCAGGAATAAACTATATTTTCTTTAGCATATTTTAGTAATTTCCTAAACTGTGTTGTTTTGTGATCATAAATTATAGTCATGTAAGCAAAATTATTTGCTCTTAAAAAGTAAGAAATATGAATGTATTCAGAAGGAGGGCTGAATATGTGGAAAAGCTTTCTTCTTTAATAAAAGCAAACTCAGAGGAGGAAATTCTCTCCTTCTCTTTCAGAGGATGTAGTCATGATCATTTTTCAACAATGCTGGAAATTGCTGAAGCCATGTTGGAATTATGGATGATTTGTTGAGTAAAGCAGAATGCAGAAATAAAGTACCGAGCACACGGATCATACCACTGAGCTGCTGAACCAATTATGGCACCACCCTACTTGCAAGTGTACTTTGTGTTCTTTAATGTAATTAAGTTACACTTTCAGTTGTATAGCATTCAATTATTTGAAGCTGAATATTTCTCAATTTAGATAGTGATCTTACCACAGTGCCATTTATTGTTCATTGTTTGAGTAATTATTCATTCAATGACAAAATGATACAGTAGAAACTTTAGTCATGTTGAACAATTAACCAAGACTTGATTAAATGTATTTCAGTTTCCAAGGAAATAACATGAAAACTGAGATATATAACTGTCCAGTAGTAGGTTGAGGATTTTTTTTCCCCACGTGAGGAATCAATTTATGTTGTCATTACACTTTCAGTTGATGCCCTTATTGAGCACTGGTAACACTTGCTAGATGGTACACTGAAATAGATAAATGGGGAATGGATTCTTTGCAAAGGGCAAATGTATCCTGGGTTGGCTTGGTCGCTTTTATGCTGGTAGCAGAATAAACTATATTCCTCTTTTGTAAGACTGTTCTGAAGATGGAAGACATCTTAAAATTTTGACATACATTCAATAAAGTGGTGAACTCTATAACCCACCCCAGACCTACTGCCACATTGGCTCCATATCTAAAATTCCAACAAAGATCTTGTCTGGAATTTTTCATAAGCACATGTCTAAATATGAAGACAGTTAATATTTCTATCAATTATTTAAATAAAGCTAAAATTAAATCTTATGCACAATGTTCTTAATACATGAGCTCATATAAGAAAACTAATGATTCAGCAGATGATTTATTAATAAGTTGGCAATTTATCTTAAAATATATTTATTGTAATTATTTTGTAACACATAATAAAATCTTCAGAGAAACCAGGCATTGTTTCTTTTCTCTTTTGTTTTTTCCAGAACTCCTTCTGTGAAGGAATCTTTTAACCTTCTAACTTAGGCACCATATGATGTATCACATTATGCAATGAAATATTCTGAATTTTAGAGTCAGAAATTCAAAATTTCTTCTCAACTCAACTTATTAGTCATTTAACCTCCCCAATCTCTACATTTACATATCATTGAAATAATTTAAAAAAATGATATCTTACCAGAAAGAGTTGTTTTGGGGATCCAGTGATGAAATATGTGTAAAGTCTTTGTAATTGTTGAACTTCTGTGTACATATTTTTGTGTTTCTTAGTTTTTATGATGGCTGCAATGATCATAACAATAAAATAAATGTGGTTATATTTGATGTTTTGTTTACAATGAGAAATTGATTAGTCAAACTGTGTCTTATAATAGTATAACTACTACCAACTGGGAAAATTAAATATTTATAAGTACCCTTAAGATATTTATGAAATGAACAGTTTTCTTTTTCTAGTTAGAGTGAAATACATCAGGGGGGCCCGGGTGGCTCCATTGGTTAAGTGTCCAACTCTTGATTTCAGATCAGGTCATGATCTCAGGGTTGTGAGATTAAGCCCTTTGAAGGGCTTTCTATTGAGTGTGGAGCCTGCTTAAGATTTTCTCTCTCCCCTCTCTCCCTTTCCCTCTGCCACTGCCCCCCCACTCCAGCACTCACTCACTCTCTCTCTCTCTCTCTCTTTCTAAAATGAAGAAAGGAAAGAAAAAAAGGAAGGAAGGAAGGAAGGAAAAGAGAGAGAGGAAGAAAGAAATGGAGAGGCAGAAAGCAAGAAAGAGAGAGGAAAAAAGAAAGACATGTATATTATCAAGCTGAAGTTTCAAAATTACTTGTTTCAAATCCTTGAAGAGAAAACATTATAACAGACAGAAAGATAAACATTACGCTATAAGTGGCACAAAAGAAATAAGAAAATGACCATGAGAATATAGAGAAAAAGGCCTCTTCAGAGAGGTAGAAGGCTCGAGTATAGGTTCCTGATGTTAGGTTTCCATAAATCTCCAAATCTTGTACAAAATAAAAATTTTATTCACAAGTTTTATTTGTAGCCAGGTTGAATTTGGTGCTATGGTAAATATACACATTCAAGAATTATTTTGCACAAAATTTTCCAAAAATAAAAGCAAGTCAAAATCTGTACCTTTTTTTTTTAATGTAAGTATTCACATATACTCACATAGCTTCTCAAAATTGTCCTTACTTCATTAGGATTCTAGATATCTTATTATATATATTATTATAATACCTACTTAATTTATTCACTCAATACTTACTGAGCAAATACTATATACCAGTCATTGCCCAAAGGGATGAAGATAAGGATGATGAACAAGATACTTAATTTCTTCTCTCAAAGAGTTGTAATCTAGTAAGGCAACTCTTCTCAAATTTTAATGTTCACTCAAAATATAAGGGAAATTGTATAAAATGTAGATTTTAATTGAGTTGGTCAGACTGGACTTTAAGAGCCAATTTTTTAAATAAGTCCACAGGAGATGCTGATACTACTGGTTCAGGAATCTCACTATGAGTAGAAAGGTATTTAAACATACAAACTTGGAAACTGTTATTTATAGTCCAGGGCATGGTGGGTAGGTAGAGAGAAGATACAACACAAAAGTATCAATCAGATAGTTGGGAAAAAAGTAAGTATTGGCAATAGATCTTTCCCATATAAAATTTATAATAAATAATAAAGATGGTCCTTTCTGGTTTTTTCCCACTGTGCAAGTACACAGAGTGAACCAAGATGGTGGTTCCTATGGATATGAAGCTGAGGAAGGCCTTCACAAAGCTTCAAGACAAAGTTATTGACATTTAACAAGAGGCAAAGATTGAAGACCTGCAGGTAGAACAGCTAAACAGAACAAACAATATGCACATCTTACAGATACAGAGATTATGACTTTGGTGGATAAGACTAACAAGTATGAAGATGTAGGATGAATGTTTATTCTTCAGTCCAAAGAGGTAACTCACAGTCTCCTGAGAGAGAAACAGAAAATAACAGAAGAAAAAAATTAAAGAATTGAAGCAGAAAAATTCTACCAGGAGTGGAGTGTGAAGGAAACTAAAGACAACATCCAGGAGATGATGCTGGCACAAAGGCCACAATAGGAAACATTTCACAGAAGCTTCGTGCCCCTTCTCATTCCTGGCAAGGGCAGAGGGGCCCGTATGGTGAAACATCTTCTTTTTTGTCCTGATGGACATTTTATTTGGATGATCTGGTAATCCTATGTTTTCTATGTCACCCTGATACCTTTTGATTCTAATACTATTTTTCTGTCCTGGCTCTCCTTGCCAGCTCTACTGGAGGCTCTTCTCCCCTGGAGGTGAGTTATGAACACCCAGGAGAGGGAAGAGGGGATCCAGGACAGATAAGGGAGCTCTGCCCCAGTCGACTACCAGTTTAGGGGGTTAGATCAATGAAAATCATCTGTTCATCAACCCACTCTGTTTTCTCCAATCAAGGCATGAGAACAGAGGGCCAGAGAGGCAGAGGCTTTCAACCTCAACTCCTTCTTGTCCTGTCTAGACCTTTGGCTCTGTTCCTTTTGCACTGCAACCTTTCCTGCTTCTTTTTTTCCCTTTCTGTTCCTTTAAGTCAATCCTTCAACTTCTATGACTCCTTGCAGATAAGGAAGAGAGAAGACCAGGGCATACCTGAATTTAAGTGAACCTAGTTAGCAGTCAGCCCAAAGATTCCTTCCCTGCTTCTTCCCAAATGTTCAAAAAAAAAAAAAAAAAAAAAAAAAAAAAAAAAAACAGTAAAAAACCCAGCAGCACCTCCAGTTCTCTCTCTTCTTTGACCAGTGTCATAAGGTGAACACATAATCCTAAAGCTCCTACTAGCTTAGGGGCAGTGTATGTTGGAACAGACTTGTAAAGTCTCAGTAGAGCCAACTATTAAAAAATTGATGGAATTTTATTTCAAGCCAGTTGAGAAACACAGTTATTATTAAAAACCAAGTTATGCAAATATGTAATTAAATTATATTTAAAAGAAGGATAATAAATACTTACTTACCTCTTCCTAAAAATATTAATAACAATAAAGATAAATCACAAGTATAGGTGGAAAAATAGGCATTTTCAGTAAGTATGGTACAAAAGCTACGTAGATAAATCCTTGTTTAAAAACACTTAACGGGAATCTGGGTGGCTCAGTCCGTAAGTATCTGCCTTCAGCTCAGGTCATGAAACCGAGGGTCAGGGGATCTTCTTCTCCTACTCCTTCTGCTTGTGTTACCTTTCTCGCTTTCTCTCTCTCTGCCGAATAAAAAATAAATAAATAAATAAATAAATAAATAAATAATTTAAAATCTTTAAAAATAAAGATAAAATAAAATAAATTTTATTTTAAAATCTTTAAAAATAAAAATAAATATTTAAATTTAAAAATAAATAAATAAATAAAATCTTTAATCAGTAAAAATAAATTAAAAATAAAGACATTTAACAAATTTTTTTTAAAATAGCATAAAGTAAAAATAAAAAACATTTAACAAAATATATTCTTGATAGATTAGAGTACTAAGCACTACTAGATATTATCAGGAACATAGAACATGTGTAAATGAATACTCAACTAACCTAGAGATGGAAAAGAACTTTTGAGTTATAAAAGGAATGGAAAAGATCAGAAAAGTACTCAATAATATGATGATTAAATTTAAACATTATTGTGCCTCATAAAGAAAATGAAAATTTAAGAGTGTTTTTTTTTTAGGAAACCTAGTGAATGGTGGAAAACAACTCTCTCTTCATGGGCATGGTTATATCTGGACTGTGAATCAAATAATAAAAACATTTATTTATGAACTTCACCCAGTGCTAGTAGATAAATCTTCACAAAACCATTATCTTCCTTTGAGTCTTTACAAACACCCAAAATCTGCAGTGACTATGCTCCAGTACTAAAAAAATCCAAATTATGTATAGGCATTGAAGACCCTTGAAAATTGGACCCAATTCAACCCACTTTTCCACTATTACATTCTATTTCTTCTTTCATGAACTCCTTGCTGTAGCACTTTAAAGAACTTACTTTTATTTTCCATTGTGCCTTTACTATACTGTTTTCCAAATTTATAATACTTTCACCCACACCTCTGCCTCTCCAAACCCAACAATGTATCCAAGTACAACCCACATTCCATCTTTTTTGCTATTTGGCCAAATCACTACACCAAAAAGTATTTAGACTTCATGGGAATTTCACAGTACATGATACCTGTGAGAACTTTAAAGAACTGAATAGGATACCTTGGCTTGAAACCCTATAGGTGAAAGTCTTATAGTACAACGTGAATTTCAGGTTTGGAAAACAGAAAATGTCAAAAGGTTTGGCATAGGACCTTGCATCTTCGAGCTCCAAATAAATAACAACTGAATTAATGCATAACCCTGTGGGTAAGATGCTAACCACACAGTTTTAAGTATTCTTAAGGGCTTTGCTACTGTTTTTTTCTAAACCATCTAAGAACCTTAGAATCGTTATACCAGATTTTTCCTAAAAACAAGTATGCAAATGAATTCCACTGATGTTCTATATTTCATAAAATTAGGTACTTTCTATTGCTAAATTTTCCTTCCTTCAGATTATAAAGAATTACTGTATTTTTCACAAAAACTTTAAATTCCTAACAGAATTTTTTAATTCTATTATGTTCTATACTATGTATTCTATGTTCTGTACTTATGTTCTATACTATGTATTGGGGAAACTCGAAGACCGAAGGGAATATTAATCTAAAAGTGAGTTTTATTCTTTTTAATATATTACTTTTTATTGATGGATTGATTCATTTACCCTCTAAAAAAATTTATCTCTATTTTATACATAAATAAATACACATTATTTATGTGTAATGTACACATTTATTCTTTTTTTTGTATACATGGATTCAAGGTTCACTGTTAAGTTCTTTATAATGATTTCTTACATAATTTAATTCTAAGACGGCATCAGGATTAACCTATTCTCTGAGATTTGTCACGATCAGGTATACCAGTATTGTCATTTTGTACTTGGATAATAACTTGCCTGGTTATAGTATTATTAAGACATGCTTTTCCCTTGAAATTTTGTAAACATTGTTCTATTATCTTCTGGTACTTAATTTTTCCATGGAGGTATTTGAGGTCAACCATATTTATTCCCTTTGTAATTTCTTGAATACCTAATGAATTCTTTCTTTATCCTTGAAATTCAATCACTTTACCAGAATGTCATGAAATTGGTACCTCTAATGAACTTCTTGAAAACAGTATGCTTTTCATTTGTGAGTGCTCTTTTTAATTTCAGAAATATTTTCTACTATTATATAATTATGTTTTAGTTCCATTTGTTGGGTTTTCATTTCAGTGTAAACTTTACCTTTATTTTGGATCAATATTTCCTATATGACATGAACTTCAGTGTCTTTGATTTCTTTGCTTCTACCCCATTATTTCACTGATACTATTTCATATATTTCTTCTATTACTAATTTTATTTTCCCCACTATCTAAAATGTTCCTATGGTTTTTATTTAGTCATCTGTGTAATGGTGTCACTTTGGTCCTCTACTCACTTAACTCTACATTCTCTCCTTTCAGCTCATTCACACTTAATCATCTCATATTTTAAGAGTTCCCCAATTGTCCTAAAGACTATTACATTGTCTTTAGCATGAAATATATGTGAAAAATTTTCCTCTGTTTTGCTCTTTGAGTTATATTTTCTTCAAAATGAATTCTTCCATCCTATCTGTTTTATGCCTGTCTTTATTTCTGCTCTAGTGTTTTTGCATACTTTCCATGTTTGTCTCATGTTTAATATGGTCTTTTATAAGGCATTTCACTTGCCCTGGCATAGGATGTGCACATTTTTGTTGCTACTTCTTCCAACTAACATGAGACTTGTTAGACGGGTCCTTAAGACTTCATTTGAGGAGTGACAGTGGGTATTCTAGCCACATTCTAGTAGCCTAAAAGCCTGTGACATAGGGAAAAGTCTCAACTGAAGAATCATTGTCTTGGCTTGAGAAATTTAATCTATGGACCATGGATAGCATGAAGAAATGTCAATGCTATAACAACACACATAGAAATAAGTTTAATTATTAACTTCCTTATAAAAGGATTTTTCCCCCACTACTAAGTTATTTATCTCCACTGCCCTCAGAAATATTTATCAAAATATATACTTAAAAATGCATTAAAAAACCCCCAAACTCCTAACAGCATAGAACTGCCTGACAAATGAAGCTAGATCAAAAGTCTGCCCCAGAATTACTCACCGTGTAATAGAGAAAAATATAAACAATGAAAAGTCTCCTTGTAAAGTTCATTTTCAAATCACTTAAGTCACTACAATGTAGTATATACAGGCTATACACTAATTGTTTGCTATATTTATGCCCAATATATTCTATCAATGCTAGTATGGTGTGTATTCTGAGACATTTAATTTTTCTCACTTCCACCTTTACAACAATAAAAAAAGCTAAACAAGCCAAAAATAAATGACTTTTCTAGGACCCATCAGAAAATTGAGGTCACAGGAAAAACTCACCCTGACATTTGAGGAGACAGACAAATGCAGAGAATCAACAGCAGACATTTGCTTACTTGGAGCAGAAGTAGCAGAAGACATAAACTAGTAGGAACATCTAAATAATCATTTTGATGAATGGCTGAAGTTTGGGTCCTGGATGAGTGAGAAACTACTGAGAGCCACAGTCTTAAGGATATGGGTTTCATGGGATTTATGTCCAGGAACTCCACTTTGTTTTCACATTGAAGAGTCAAGAAAAGTTCCTTGGTAGCTTTAAGGAAGGGTAAAAGTAACCATTTTGAAAAGTGTCCAGAACATTTACCATAGAAAAAGCCTACTCTCCAGAAAAAAAGACTAAAAATCCTAAAGATTTTTTCCATCTAGGAAAACGACATTTGGCCATCTCCACCCCCCCCCCCCTTTACTCATCCTGTCTCACCAAAAAGGAAGAAACAAATATGAATCTCAGAGACCAGGAACATAGACTTGGCTCACTAGGATGACTAAGATGCATCATAAGATTATGAAGAACATCCTCTCTCCTATAACTGACACCCAGAAAAATAAGTCCCCAGTAAAATTACAGCAAATTATAGTCAAAAGAACTGGAAGACACAGACTCTGCAGGAGGAGGGTTCCTTAGTAGCAACTTCCAGAAACAAGAGATACAAGATAAAGTCACAAGAGGAACTGGAGAACTTTGCACCTATAGCTAAAGAAAGCATTAAATGAAGACTAAATCTTAATCAGATAAAATTTCACACTAACTTCCTATTATGTGGTACATCACCCTGGCTTTAAAAAAATACAAGAAATTGTAAAGGTAAGAAGAATTCCAGTCTGAGGAGACAAAACAAGAATCAGGACCAGAATCACATATTATACAAATTTTGGAATTATTATATAGGAGATTTTAAGTAACTATGATTAATATGTGAAGAGTTAATGGACAAAGTAAACAACCTGCAGAAAACATGGGCAATGTAAGCAGAATGTTGGAAACTATGAGAAGGAATTAAAGGAAAACAGAAAAATTAAAAAAAAAAAACAAAAACAAAAAACTATATACCACAAGTAAAAAGTGCCTTTAGTGGACTCTAATAGAAACAACTACAATGCCTCCAGTAGGTAAAAGGATAATTTGTGGCATGTCTACACAGTGGAATAAGATTTCAACAATAAAAAAGAAAGGAGCCATCATGCCCTGAAAAAATGGAGGAGATTCAAAGGAATATTGTTAAGTGAAAGAAGCCAGTCTGAAAAGACTATAAATTGTATGATTCTGATTATATTCCAAAAAACCCCAAAACTATAGACTCCCAAAAAGATTGGTGGTGCTATATACCTACTGGAATAGCCAAAGTACAGAACACTAATGATACCAAGTGCTGGAGAAGATAAAAAGCAATAGGAGCTTTTCTTCACTGCTGGTGGGCCTTGTACAGCCACTTTGGAAAATGCTTTGTCAGTTTCTAACAAAACTAAACATACACTTACCAGCATTTATCTTCCTGGGTAATTGCTCAAATGAGTTAAAAACATGTCTACACAAAAACTTGCATACAGATATTTATAGAGGTTTTATTAATAATTACCAAAACTTAGAAGCAACCAAGAGGTCCTACAGTATTAGAATGGGTAAATAACTATGGTACAGCTGGACAATAGAGTAGTATTCAATGATAAAAAGAAAAGAGCTATCAAGTCATGAAAAGATATGGAGGGCTCTTAAATATATATTCCTAAATTAAATAAGCCAGTCTGAAAAGGCTGACAAACATACTGTGTGATTCCAACTACATAACATCTTGGAAAGAGGAACACTATGGATACAGCAAAAATATCAGTGATTGCCAGGGGTTAGAAGGGAGAGGGATGAATAGGAGGATCACGGAGATATTTAGTGTGGTAAAAAATATTCTCTATTATACCCTAGTGGTATAATACATTATATATTTGTCATTATATATTTGTCCAAACCCATAGAATGTACAATACCAAGAGTGAGCCCTAAAATAAATAATGGATTTTGGATGATAATGTGTCAATATATGTTCATTAGTTGTGACAAATGTACCACTCTGATGGCGGATACTGATAATGAGGGAGGTCATGCATGTGTAGCAAATAAGATTATATGGAATATCTCTGCAGCTTTCTCTCAGTTTTGCTGTGAACTTAAGACTTCTCTAAGAATATAATAGGTTAAAGAAAATATACAAGTGGTTGCCAAGATTTTTGGTAGTGGGGAAAGAAGCACAGGAGAGTTTTAGGGCAATAAAACTCTATAGTATGTTGGGGCCCCTGAGTGACTCAATCCATTGCATGTCTGCCTTCAGCTCAGGTCATGATCACAGAGCCCTGAGATTTAGCCCAGCATTGGGCTCTTTGCTCAGCAGGGAGCCTGTTTCTCCCTCACCTTGTCCTCTGCCCTTCCCACCCACCCCAACTCATGCTTTCTCTCTCTGTTTCTTTCTCTCTCTCAAATAAGTAAATTAAAGAAGATTTTGTTTATTTATTTGAGAGCACAAGGCAGATGGAGGCAATGAAGAGGGAGAAAGAGATGCCCTGATGAGCAGGGCAACAAACAACAACAAAAAACACAACTATACAATATGATGGTGTAATGGTGGATACATGATACTATACATTTGTCAAAATTCATAGGACTTCACAGAACAAAAAGTCAACTTTAATGCAGAAAACTTTAAAAAAAAAATTTAGTAATTTTGAGGCTTCCAGGATGGAATATGACTATGATAGAAAAAAAAATCTAGCTGCATTATAAATGTGTTATATGTTTGTATTATTACTAAAGGGGTTAGTGGAGGAAAACATACTAACCTAAGGATCTTTGGAAACAATGAATTCTGTTTGTCTTGTAGGTACTGTATTCTAGTTGATAGAATTGTTTCCTATGAAGGAGGAGCAGGTAAACAATTCTGTTGTGATATATATGTATATTGGAACTGAACAATTAAGTAAATGGGTTGTAGAGGTTAGGAACTAGTTTTCTCACTATTTAGTGATACTTTAAAGATATACAAGGGGAAAAGGCTGGACTGATTCATGGAGTAATGAATAGGGGTTGGAGTCATCACTATGATCTCATGAATAGCTTATTATAAATACAAATGCTACATGTAGGAATACTTACAGATATGTATATATAAATAGCTTAGTATACATACATACATTTCTTTGTTCTGCAACCTGAGAGGGCATAGAAGTACACTCAAATAGCAATAAACACCCCAAGTAGCTAGATCTTGGTTTCTAATACCATTCTCCAATAAAAGAAACTGTAGCTTGGGCAGGAAATATACAAGTGAAGCTGAGACATTTTGTAGTGAGAGAAAGTAAGAAAGTACTAAAAAAAAAAAAAAAAAAAAAAAGCAAAACAAAAAATCTTTGTTGAAAAGGGTATGGCAAAGTTCATAGAAGCTAACAAAACAGTTGCCAGTTACCGAAGCTCCAAATTTGAACCACAAATAAAGTAGTATTGAATTAGAAAACAATATTTCATGTAAATACCCATAAGACCATATTGATACAAAGAAATAAAGAAATAAATAAATTAGTGGAGAAAAAATATATCTCCCATTTCAAAAATTCCAGATGTTCCTTCAACACCTTCTAATATAACTCCCCATTCCTTAAGTGTGGGCTACACTTAATGACTTCTTCCCCAAAAGAACAGTATAGGAAAAGGTAATAGCCTAACTCGTACTACAGAAACCTGAAAAACATGACCTCAGCCAGGTGCTCAGGGTCAATATCTATAGTGAAAAAGTCATGTTGATGGTCTTCCTCTTGATGTAATGCAATGAAAATGACACTTTGACTCTTATGTATTCCTTGCAAAAATCCATAGCCAGTCAAACCATGATAATAGCATCAATAAATTTCAATAGAAAGGGATCCCACAGAGAAGATATTTGCAAACGACATATCAGATAAAGGACTAGTGTCCAGAATCTATAAAGAACTTAGCAAACTCAACACCCAAAGAACAAATAATCCAATCAAGAAATGGGCAGGGACATAAACAGACATTTCTGCAAAGAAGACATCCAGATGGCCAACAGACACATGAAAAAGTGCTCCATATCACTCGGTATCAGGGAAATACAAATCAAAACCACAATGAGGTATCACCTCACACCAGTCAGAATGGCTAAAATCAACAAGTCAGGAAATGACAGATGCTGGCGAGGATGCGGAGAAAGGGGAACCCTCCTACACTGTTGGTGGGAATGCAAGCTGGTGCAGCCACTCTGGAAAACAGCATGGAGGTTCCTCAAAATGTTGAAAATAGAACTACCCTATGACCCAGCAATTGCACTATTGGGTATTGGGTATTTACCCTAAAGATACAAACGTAGTGATCCAAAGGGGCACGTGCACCCGAATGTTTATAGCAGCAATGTCCACAATAGCCAAACTATGGAAAGAACCTAGATGTCCATCAACAGATGAATGGATGAAGAAGATGTGGTATATATACACAATGGAATACTATGCAGCCATCAAAAGAAATGAAATCTTGCCATTTGCGACAACATGAATGGAACTAGAGCGTATCATGCTTAGCGAAATTAGTCAAGCAGAGAAAGACAACTATCGTATGATCTCCCTGATATGAGGAAGTGGTGATGTAACATGGGGGCTTAAGTGGGTAGGAGAGGAATCAATGAAACAAGATGGGATTGGGAGGGAGACAAACCATAAGTGACTCTTAATCTCACAAAAAAAACTGAGGGTTGCTGGGGGGAGGGGGTTTGGGAGAAGGGGGTGGGATTATGGACATTGGGGAGGGTATGTGCTTTGGTGAGTGCTGTGAAGTGTGTAAACCTGGTGATTCACAGACCTGTACCCCTGGGGATAAAAATATATGTTTATAAAAAATAAAAAATTATAAAAAAAAAATTAAATAAAAAAAAAAAAAAAAAAAAGAAAAGGGATCCCACAAAAATACTTAAGTATTCTTTAAAACTTTCAAGGTCATTAAAAGCAAGGAAAGTCTGAGAAACCTCATAGCCAAGGTGAACCCAAGAAAACATGACAAGTAAATATAATGTCAAAAAAAAAAAGGAAATTAGATGGAAAATAATGAAGAAGTCTCAATAAATTATGGATTTTAGTTGATAACAATGTGTTGATAAGGATCTTCTATTATAACAAATGTACCCAGTGATATAAGTGGTTAATAATAGAGGAAATTGGATGTGGTGTGAATGCAAATTCTTTGTATTATCTTCATAATTTTTCTATAACTTTAAAACTAGGCGAAAAATAAAGTTTCTTTAAAACTTATTCCTTTTTCCTGAATGAAATATATATATACAGTAAGAGAATTACTGCATTTGCTTTGAGGGATGCATCCATTACTTCTATACATTCAACCTAAGAAAAACAATATTCTTTGGATTCTCAATACATCTTTATTCAGATATTGAAGTTGATCAAATGGTCACTTACATTAATAGCTTAGTGTTAAATATTTGTGTTTTATTTCTTGAATAGATTATCAAGCTTAACTCCAATCAACTATTTCTCCTATTCATGCAATCCTCAAGTGGACAAGATAATTCATATCTTATTGTTTTTATATTTCATTAGAAAGTTAAAAAATGTGATTTAAATGGATATAATAGTTGAACTGAATTACATTTTCAGTGGCAAATTATCAAATTTAGTCATGCTTACTTTGATATAATTTTACCATTAATTACATATCTACAATTAAATATATAAGACAAACTTCCTCCAGTGTCAGTGAGAATTTAGTATGGAAGAGCAATAGCTCTTCAATCAGATAGCTGGGATTCTAAAATTCTAGATCTGCTAGTTATAAACTGTGTGGTGAGAAATTAAAACTATTTTTCTTCAGTTTCTTAATTTCTAAGACAGGCATAATGATGAATCAAAGTGTAAAATAGGCTACAGGGCAATAAGAACTGTTCTGATATTTTTGGTATTAAAAACAATAACAATGATAAAAACTCAACACTAAAACTCCTCACACCAAACAATCAAGTTAAAAACTAGGCAGAGGACCTAAGTAGATATTTTCCCAAAGAAGACATACAGATGGCAACAGACACATGAAAACACATGAGTCATTAATGAAACGCCAATCAAAACCACAATGAGATATCACCATACACCTCTTAGAATGACTAAAATCAAAAAGGAAAGAAATAACAAGTGTTGACAAGATATGGGAAAAAAGGAAACTTTATACTCTATTGGTGGGAATGTAAATTTGTGCAGCCACCGTGGAAAACATTATGGAGGTTCCTCCAATTAATTTTCCAAATTAAAAATAAAAATATGATATGAGCCAATAATTCTATTATTGGGTATTTCCCCAAAGAAAATGAAAACACGATTTGAAAAAAATATATATACCACTATGTTTATTGCAGCATTATTTACAATAGTCAAGATGTGGAAGCAACCTAAGTGTACCTTGATAGACTAATGGATAAGGAAGATATGCTACAGATTTGTACATTGGAACATTACAGATCTATAAAAAGGATGAAATTGTGCCATTTGAGACAAGATGGATGAACCTAGAGGGGATTATGCTAAGCAAAATAAGTTAGACTGAAAAAGACAATGACATATGATTTTGCTCATCACCTTATAAATAAAAGTTGAAAGAAAATAAGATATACATTATAACATAATACTATACTTATTGGAGGGAATGATATATCACTATTCTATTTCATTGTTTGTTATTTTCTAACTGAGATCAGGGAGTTATATAAAAACTATCATGATATCAAATAGCATTGAGTTCCATCACCTTTAATTTAGCTGGAGAAAAGGCGTGAAACAAACTTTTATCTTTACTTTCTTGAAAGAAGAAGCAAGACTTAAGGCAAAGATTTAGAAAATGGATAGATGCTTCCTTGGTAGACATCACAAGAAGATGACTCAAAGAGTGGCAGGGACTTGATTAGAAAACACAAAAAGAACAGGAAAGGGAAAAAAGAAACAGTTATTAATAGTGTAAACAATTCTAATCAGTATATGTGTGTAAATATATAAATATATATATCTATATATACACACAATATATATATACAACACATGTGTGTATTTATGATCGCTTTGCTCTCTTTTGAAAAGAAAATAAAAAAAAAAAGAAAAAGAAAAAACCATTGGCATTTAACCATTTCCAAGTAAAACACCTCATGGACCAGCCCAACCTTGTTCAAGAGTTTCTATTGCAATATCAGTATCCTGTCTATTTGTCTTTCATCTATCTAACCATCTATCTGCTCATCTATCCATCCTCCGCTGATGAGAGAAAAATAAACTATTTTACAAAGAAGATGAGAGGAAGATAACATACACATTAAGACACAGTCTTGGGGTGCCTGGGTGGCTCAGTTAGTTAAGCATCTGCCTTTGGCTCAGGATATGATCTCAGGGTCCTGGGATCAAGAACGGTATGGGCTCTCTGCTAGTGGGAAGTCTGCTTCTCACTCTCTCTCTGCCTCCCCACCCTGCATGTGCACACATGCTCTCTCTCTCTTTGAAATAAATAAACAAAATCCTTAAAACAAGAGAAAAGACTCAGTCTTCAACCTATTGCAGAGAATGATACACTACCTTTATATTCATTGTTCTGCTTTTTTTTTTTTTCATAACAGAATAGTATGAGAAAGCTATCATGATAGCAAATAGCATTGAGTTTCATCAGCTTTAATTCAGTTGGAGAAGAGTCATGAAGATAAACTTTGGTTCTTACTTTCTTGCAAGCAGAAGCTATACCTAGAAGGCAGTTCATCTCTGTGTATGTACCTGTGTGTGTTCAATGATTTACACTTACATACATTAAAATTTAGTTTATCTACAATGAATAGAAAATAGGTGTTTTATGTGAATGAAGCATTCTCATGAATTTAATGTTTTATACATTCTGCTAGATGTTCAAAATATCAGACCTTTAAAAACGTCATAGGAATCCCATCCAATTATTGGCATTAGCATCTACTTTCCTCAACTCACCTCTGTATTTACTGATGCCGGACTGTACTTGGATGTGTTCACTATCTCTGGATCTTATTCACACAGACACATACTAAGATTCAATGCCTTATTTTATATAGATGGAATATTTTTGTCCTGTCTCTGAGTCCTTTTTATTTCAGTTTTCTTCTTTTGTCCTATTTAAGTTCTCCCTTGCAACTGGCATCATCCTGATGATGATTTCAAGTGTGTTCACCTACCTCCATGAGCCCACAATGAGATCTCCTCTTAAAGGATCTGAAAGGAGACCACACTTACTATCATCATTTTCATTATCATTCATATGTGAATAATGCACACTCGACCATAAATTGTAACTAACAGAAATAAGTCTGATTTAGAAAATTCCTAGTCATAGACTATCTCAGAATCTTTGTAGTAAAAATAGTTTATTTAAAACTATTGGCTTAGAAATTAAGCTGAATCATTATGGAATGATTTACACTTGAAGTGACTTTCTGCAGTAAATCTCTATAATAAGAATATTCACTTTTCATGTATCTTTTAGAGGCAAAAATAAGAAAAAAAAAAAAAATTCTTCTATTTTTGGGCATTACCATTGCTTAAATATTAGATAAATGGAAATCATCAATGGTTGTTTGGCTCATGTGGACTAGATGCTGGCAAATTTTAACAGCATCTTATTTTTGCAGCCACAAATTAAATCTTTTATTTTGTCAGATGTGACTGGGGAACCATTAAAAAAAAAAAAAAAAAGACTAAAATAGCAAATCTTTAAAAAAAATTCTGTTCCTTCTCTAGACTTGGATCCCTAAGTACCAGTCAAGGAAAATATCTCATTTCTTCAAGGAAAAAGAGTTCATATTTCTTTTGAAACATTTCTGTTGCCATAGTTACCAAAAGCTCACTCTCTCTCATTCTCTCTCTCTTCCTGACAATAACATCAACATGTAGATACACACAGCTTATAAAAGTAAATGTTTTATTGTGGAAATTTATAAGGACATGGGCTCTGCTTCCAATGACTTTAAAAAATTTGAAAGTGAAGGAATTTTATTAATAAATGCACCTGAGTTGAACTTAAGAGCTTTTCTGAGCAAGAGTGTAGGACAAAAGGGGAGAGCAGAGAAGTTGAAAAGAGTCACACAGTTTTCACATTACCAAGGTGAAAGTACTCTAAATAAGAATTTGGACATAGTTGATCTTCTCCACCCCACTGCATATAAACACTCCCACATGGGTTGCCATGTCTCTAAGACTGATACCTTCATCTGGATAAGCCACAAGAAATTAAAACATACACACATATATACACATGCACACCTTGGAATAAGAAAAATATAAACCAGCTTATTTTTATTATTGGTCTTGCCAAATATAAACTTTAGAGAGAAAATTTTAAATAAAGCAGCAACTATGAAAATAAACAATGAGATCCTTGTGTACAGGATTACGTAGTTGGGGTGTGCATATTTGAAATCAAGCTCTGAGGTGAAACAAAATCAGTTTTCTCTGCTTTCCTTTCCTCTGTTTAAGAAGTGGTCACAAGAATCTTTATTAACAGGAATTTAATGTGCAAACATATACCTTTGGAAGGATAAAAAATTGCTAAGAAATATGTGGTCAATATGGGCATTGTAAACAATACTATCAAATAGCTCAGTTATTCCAATGAGTTATAAAAGCCATCAAATGTGTTTATGATTTGGAAAGAGTCTAGAAAACTAAGTTTGAAGGCTTAAAAAGTAATTTGCTTACCCTAAAATTCCTCTTTACTTCTAAAATACTACTTTTCTTCATACTTTTCTCTTTCATTCTTAAGTAATTCCTTACCCTACCCTACATGGTATGTCACAGATAGCAAAATCTTCATATTAAATGCATTAAAATGTAAAGCACCTAAATGTTTCATGTTTTAATGCACTAATTAGAAGAATGTGTTATTTTGTCATATTTAGCATTTCAAATTAATTCTCTACAACAGTAATCTCAATATCATTTTTAAGAATGGGAATTCAAAATTATTTTAACATAAAAATTACTTTAAATATTTTTCATAGAAAAAGTTAACCAAATTTTTTAGAATAAACTGTATTGTCAGAGTGTTATAATTAAGAAAAACTGTCCCCTCTCTTAAAACTTAACTGCAGAATTTATTGATGTAAGTGAGAAATGTATGAACAGGAAAAACTCTTTATTACTTTATTTTTTTAAAAAGTCATATATATATAAATTTATATATGCTTATATATGTATATATGTTTTACATACATATGTCTTATATATATTATGTCCTACAGAGAGATTTTTATGTCTGGTGTAGTTCTCAGTTATAAAGACTATTTTTATTTTTTAATTTTCTATTTTATAAAAACTCAAAACTGTTTTGGGGGGTGGTGGGTGGGATTTTTTTTCCCACACACTTTGTTGGCCTTCCTATACTTATTTTGGCTTATTATGGTCCATATTTTTAATCATATGTTAGGAGATACCCTTTATCTTGCACATCAGCCCTGTTTGGGCTGGATCTCCTCTCTTTTGACCTCCCTGAGTAATGTTATGGTCAATTTCCCCTTTATCTTGCCCATCAGCCCTGTCTGGGCTGGATCTCCTCTCTTTTGACTTCCCTGAGTAATGTTATGGTCAATTTCCCCTTTTTTCCATCTTCCTTACTCTCTCTTTCCACTAATACAGGCTTATCCAATTCTAAATAATCAAAAAATGATCTTGAAATTATTATTTTTTTTGCTTATATACTCACTCAGTTTTCTTTGCAGACTCTCTTCTTCCACTTACCAATTTCTAAAATGTTCCTGTGCCTAAAGCCAGATGTTATTTTCCATCAAATGCTTTTTTAAACAACCTAATCCTTCCGTGGCTTCAGTCTCATTTATAAGTTGCTAACTCCCAAATCAATAACTCTTCTCTGAGATCCAGATATATAATGACAATAACCTAACAGATTAAGACGTCAAATCCTATTCACCCTTAAACTGGTAGAGTCTCCTTTTTTTCACCATATAAGTTCATATTTCTCTAACTCCTCGAGGAAAAACACTGAATTCTATTTCAAATTACTTTCTTTGTTTCCTAGAACCTTTGATCTGTGTGATTGTTTTGAATCTACTCCATCTCTTTATCACATTGACATTGTCTTACTTTAGACACCAATCCACTGTTATAACCAATTAAATTTAGACCCCACCAACATAACTTATACACTGACAACAGGGACGTCTTTATTAAACAGGCATCTAACTCTACAACTCATCTAACCTAAAGATTTTTTAAAACCACATTAATACTAAAAAAATCCCAAATTCCTCAAAATGACTTGTATGAACCTTTGTAATTTTCATCCTAATGAAAAAAATCCTATTTTCATAATCATTTTATTCTCATAATCACCTATTTTCATAATCACTACTCACCCACCATCAACTCCTATTTCAGGCATAACAAATTTTGCATAATATTCCATTCTACTTATGGACCATATCTTCTTTATCCATTTGTCCGTTGAAAGGCATATTGGCTCTTTTCACAGTTTGGAGACTGTGGCCACTGCTTCTATGAACACTGGGGTATAGATAACCCTTCTTTTCACTACATCTGTATCTTTGGGGAAAATGCCCAATAGTGCAATTGTAGAGTCATAGGATAGCTCTATTTTTAATGTTTTTAAGGAATCTCCACAGTGTTTTCCAAAGTGGCTGCACCAACTTGCATTTCCACCAACAGTGTAAGTGGTTCCGCTTTCTCCACATCCTCTCCAATACTTGTTGTCTCCTGTCCTGATAATTTTGGCCATTCTGACTGGTTTAAGGTGGTATCTCAATGTGGTTTTGATTTGAATCTCCCTGATGGCTAATGATGATGAATATTTTTTCATGTGTCTGTTAGTCATTTGCATGTCTTCTTTGGAAAAGAGTCTGTTCATGTCTTCTGCCCATTTTTTGATGTGATTATGTTTTTTGTGTGCTGAGTTTGAGGAGTTCTTTATAGATCTTGGATATCAGCCCTTTGTCTATAGTGTCATTTGTGAATATCTTTTCCCATTCTGAAGGTTGCCTCTTTGTTTTGTTGACTGCTTCTTTTGCTGTGCAGAAGCTTTCAATCTTAATAAAGTCCGTAAAGTTCATTATCACTTTTGTATCAACATGGACAGGACTGGAAGAGATTATGTTGAGTGCACTAAGTCAAGCAGAGAAAGTCAATTATCATATGGTTTCATTTACTTGTGGAGCATAAGGAGTAAAATGGAGGACATGAGGAGAAAGGAAAAGTGAGTCGGGGTAAATCAGAGGGGGAGATGAAACATGAGAGACTATGGACTCTGAGAAACAAACTGAGGGTCTTGGAAGGGAGGGGGTTGGGGGGATAGGTTAACCTGGTGATGGGTATTAAGTAGGGCAGGTATTGCACCACACTGGGTGTGGTGCATAAACAATGAATCTTGGAACACTGAAAAAGCAAACAAATAAACAAGCAAACTCTCCATTTTTCAAAAGAACCTTGCTTGCTTCTCTTCCTCAAGGAGAGCCTATAGTATTCCCATGGAATAAATCTCCTCTTCCCAAGGAACTCTTATCTTCCTCGAAGATTAAATTCACTGATGACTTCAATATGTGAACCATCCTTGCCTCTCCTCTTCTAAAGTGTAAATTTCTTATACAGGCTTTATAATTCTATTATGATATTTTTACATCATGTTTTCATTTTGAAGATGACACTAAATTGAACTAATGGTGAGATTTATTTGTCACATTATGCTGACAACTCTTCCAGATGATAGATATACTGTATTTAATTAAATCCTCCCCATCACTGCTAGGTATTATTTTCATTGTACAGACCAGAAAACAGATATTCTCAGAAGATAAGCATTATACCAGATCTACTCAATTAGCACATAGCCAAACTAGTATCTAATACAAAAGCTTTTTGCGTCCAAATCCTTGGATTTTTTCTTTCTTATTATATAACTTTGTCTTTCGAGCTGTTTGAATTCCAGGTTTCCCCTGTCAGGGTGAAGGACATGACTACTTGCTCTAGAGAGACTGTAGAATCTTTCTCTTGAACCTCTTGCATTAATTATTCAAGTCCTGAAATAAGGCTTTGGAATGGATTAGGTAGCACTTTTCATCCTATAGGTTTTTGAAACAAAGTCAGTGTGTGCATCCTGTGAAATAAAACTGTACTGGCCTGCATCTCTTAATGTCTGGTGCTTAGAATTCTCCCAAACCACCTTAAATATTGAAGCTTACAAAACTGGTACTGAGTGATATGAAAAAGAACCAAGGTGTTCTACTTTGTGGTCTCTGCATGACATCTAGTGGTTAGAATTGGAAATTTTGAGGATAGTATGATTAGTGCCAGGGGAAAACACATCTTGGCCTGGAGTCCCTATTCTTCACATCAAATGAAGGTCCTTCACAGAAACAGAGGACCTTCACTTCCAAAGTTTAAAAAAAAATTACTTTCTTAATTATTTCTGTTTTTTATTCTATATATCAAGGCAAAGGAATCTGCATTATTTCAGCAATCTGTGCTGACTACTGGGGCTTAGGAAACCTTGCTATTTGCCTATGATCTGTACTTACTTTTTGATAGATTTGTAAAATCATTAACAGATGAAAATTAATACACCCTTTCAATTTTCCTCAAACTCCATGTGGCAATAAATACTCTGTATATACACAAGCACAAAAGGTGAAGGAATGATATTAAAAGTTATGACTCTATTATTCAGCATTATATTTTTAAACCTCTTTATATACACCTGTTTTGATCCTTCTAAACCCTATAAAACAAAGCAACTATTAAGGATTTAGTCATAAGAATGTCATTAGGTTTAGATTCTCGATGATACAAGATTTGGGATTTGTCCTTAGTCCACTTGAAAGCCTGACAATGTTATATGGGACACGATACGTTTCTAATAAATGACACAATCTATGTCTTGGGATGCAGCAAAGGATTTCGAGTTCAAATGGTCAGAGAAGAGATCATAGACAAGGAAGAGTTTGTTGGCAAGTGAGTAGAATAAGTTACTATTAAGAGAACAGGCAGCTGAGTGAGAATTCTGGCTTTTCAGCTTTCCTGCAGTGGGGCCTTGGGCAATCTACCCACTCTACATTCTAGTTTCTACATCCATACAATAGTGTAAAATGTAGGATCTATTTCATATAGTGAAGATTAGTACAGTGCTTATTATATGAGGAATTATCAGTCATCTATATTATGTGTAAATGCAAAAAATAAAGTGTTTAATTCAAATTTCCTGAGAATATACAAGGGGAAATGAACCAGGAGAAAACTAAGAATTAATAGACAAATATTATGTTCCTGACACCAAGACATCTCCAAAAGAATTTGAAAAGTGATTATAAATATTTTATGGAGATATATTTAGAATACACAGACTACAGATTCTTAAGATGTATGCCATGCAGACAGATCAGAAGTCTTTGAAACCCAGCAATCATTTATAAATACTACTTTTTCCTTTTCTATTGCAAAAAGGTACTCTTGTAGACCCAATATGAACCAAATTAAATGGTTACATCTCCTGAAATATAGTTTTTTTCTGTTAAAAAAAAGTTTTTGTTAAAAAAACTATAAAAATGCAGTTTTGTAAAAAAAAAAAAAAAATGTAAAGGGACGGCTGGGTGGCTCAGTGGGTTAAGGCTTCTGCCTTTGGCTCAGGTCATGATCCCAGGCTCCTGGGATCGAGCCCCGCATCGCATCGGGCTTTCTGCTCAGTGGGGACCCTGCTTCCTCCCCTCTCTCTCTGCCTGCCTCTCTGCCTACTTGTGATCTCTGTCTGTTAAATAAATAAAATCTTTTAAAAAATTTTTTGTAAAAAAAACCATAACTTGAATCACAATAATTGCATTTATTTTAAATGAGAGAAGGCCAACCAATAAGCGTTTAGGTGTGCAGAGTCTGTTGTTCAAGATCACTGTATAGTGAACTCCAGGAATTAACCTCCAAGATGATCAGTGAGAAGAAAAACACTGCACTTGGCTCAAAGGAGACTTTTGTTGAAGAGGTGGGTTTTCCTGCCGTCTTTGAAGTGGGAGAGACCCAGCGCTAGTTAAATCCAGGGTTTCACGATGAGTGAACTCTAAGAGAGGCTGCTGATGGATCTGGAATCCCACAGTGGTTGTTTTGTCCCTTGCTTGGAGAAGGTTGGTGAAAATTACACTCTTTCCCCAGCATGATCTTTGTTTCTCACCCAGGTATCTTATTTAAGACCCGAGTAATATAGGCATTTTTTGCTCACTAAAACAGACTCCCGGCTATCTTCCCCATGTTTATTTTCCCCAAATATTTGTGTGTAGTAATAGTTGAAGAAAAATTTTTTTTTTCCTGACAAATGACTTGGTGCATGTCATTTGAGAGGACAGATAGTGAGACAGACAGGAGGAGAGAGAGGGAGAGATGTTGTGTTGGTGTGTGTGGGTGTGTGTGGGTGTGTTTATGGATTTGTTTCCAGAGGACTCAGGCTTCAATTTCACAAGACCATTTAGTTAAAAATGTCATCTTTGCCTCTTTGCTATTTATGTGTATGAGATAGCTGACCGATTTAAGTGCTGACCTTATGCAAGGCTGGTATCCCCACTCTTGATATTTAACAGACCTGAACTAAACAAAGCATATTGTTTGAGTCATTTTAAATATTCGGTCACTTTTTAACTCCACGTAAACTTTGCAGTTAAATCTCATTTCACATAGTGAAAGAATTACAGCCGGAATATTGAGCCTGGGCTATGATATTTTCTCAGTAAATATTTTTGATTGATTACCCTAAAAGGGGAGAGTATGTTTGCTCTTAAGGAACTAACAGACTTAAAAAGAATATGGAATGTGGGAAATCAGAGCGGGAGACACTCCGTGAGAGACTGGCCTCTGAGGAACAAACTGAAGGTTTTAGAGGGGAGGGGTAGTTGGGGGCTGGGTGAGCCTGGTGGTGGGTATTATGGAGGGAACGTATTGCATGGAGGACTGGGTGTGGTGCATAAACAATGAATTTTGTAACACTGAAAATAAAATAAAATGGGGAAAAAAGAATTGGAAAGAAAAAAAAAGAACATGGAAAGTAAATTAAAATTTAAACCAAATAATAATACTAACATACTGAACTCTGTAATATTTATCTTTTTATATGCCTCATCCATCCATTTCTGTTACTTTTTTTTTCTCTTAAATAACAAGGACCAGATGTACCTGTACTTGTACCAGTACCTAACACCTGCTAGAGATGCAATCCGTGGTAGTTTTTGACTCTGACAAAAATCTATAACAAATTAGTAAGGTTAAATATTTCAGGTATAATCAGCACTTTTCTCTATTATAATGTGTTCATATCTTGGTCATATGTTTAATGTCTTTTATTTCATTTATTTCTGTGTCCGTTTCCCTTTATTATATTTTCCACAAAATTTTAATTTTAAAATATATCACATATATTTAATTTAAAAAATTTAAATCCCTAAGAGTTTCAGTACCATTTATTTTTTGAACACACCACAAGCTGGGTTTCATAGAAAAGTCCCATATTTTATTAAATATCCTTTTCTCTGGATGTTTTTGGCTATTGTGATAATCTGATTGCATACCTGGAATGAGCTAACACTTGTATTTGGCATACTTGGCATAGATCAATTGATTTAAGACAGATTGATAAGACCACACAAATATGATTTTTTTTAAATTGTGATTTAAAGAGAAGGATGTGGCTGCCCTCCATGTTTATAAGGCATATATATATATATATATATATATATATATATACACACACACATATATATATGTATACACACACACACACACATACCATAGAAGATGGATTCATGTGAATTTCTCTAAATATCTAGATGTAAAAGTATTGTTTCTTTAAGATCAAAATAAAATATCCTGGATTCACTAGTTTATAGGAGAAATTAATTTTATTATATTTCTCTCTGTCCTACTAAAGAAAAGAAAATCTTTAGCAGAACATACCACTCCTGACACTTACATGGTCAATAATTAATAGCTATGATTTAGCATATAAAATGATCCAACCCAAGTTGAAACAACTTACTTGTTCAACACTTCTTTCCTTCCTAACACAGGCTTATAGTTTGAACAGCCTGAGATGAAAGAAGAGTCCAGTAATTTATTTTGCCTGTCTTCCCCTTGCTTTCCCCTCTCTGCTGCCTACATTGCTTGATAAAGCCTGGGTAAGGTGATTTTGCATAAGGTAAAATGACACTGATGCTCTCTGGGCTTGGTGGCTATTGAAAGTGGACTTGTCCTCTACTGAAATGTTACTGAAGCTTCTTCCTCAGAGATCCTTTCTAGGGACTTTCAACTACTCTTCTTTGAAGCAGCCCATTAATTCCAGACTGTCTCCCCTTCTTGTTAGAATAGGATTTCCTCTCAAAGATCATCCTGGTCAAAACCCCTGTACAGTAGCACAAGCCCAGTATCTTCTTACATCTAGTATTTGGGAAATCTATTCTTTTGCTTTGTCATTATACAAAACATAGCTTGATTTATATTTGTGCAGTAACCAGTAACAATCCCAGTATCTACTGAAGTCCAGGGGTCAAACTGAGTTCTTAGAGGTGAGTTTCTTTCCCTGAATTTCCCCTTGTCATTTGACTTATGCTAAAGAGGAAATGTCCTTTTCCTTTACCCCACGGATAATGATGGATGTGTGGAATGTCAGTCACAATGATATTCCCTCAAAATAAACCCATTCTCTTGCTCTCTTCCACCTTTTGTCTTATATAATGGGTAAAATACTAGTGTCAGCAGAACGGGTTTGGTACTACCTCTTGGAAAATTTTTTATTAAATTGTCCAGCAATTGCTTTTAGAACAGTGACAGTGAGGGTATGTGTCAGTTTGGAGGAAAATTTTGGAACTGTAGTTTTGTTCTTTAACGGGGGGGACTGTGGATATACATAAAATGATGTATCTGGGATATATTTTGGAAGCTTTAAAGTGATCTATATTCATTACCATTATCTATGGACATAAATACATACAGGTGCTCAGATCCTGCAACCTTCTTATGATAAATATATGTGGGCCCAAGGAGTTTAAGTGTTCTCCACACCTCCCTGGTTTCTGTAGATGATCATTCCTAATGTAAAGAGATGGAAATACCCATGATTTAAGATCTTTCCAAAGTGATCCCCAATAATGACGTTTGCATTCTTCTGGCTTAGGAAGATCAAAGCAACAGGGATACAGACCCGTCTACAGTCGCGGCTGATGTTGAAGGATAACATTCCACAGGCCAGTTACATGTCTCTGCTGGTTGAATTATGGGGAAGGGTCGGGGAAGAAGGAATGAAACTGGCTATAAGTTGAATACTGGAAAAATATAGTAAATTCCATAAAGCAGATAAATGGTAGAGGGCCTGAGTTTCCTATATGAAATAGTCCTGGAACAACAGAAGGGAATATATTTACCTTATATGGAAAAAATATTCTCATGCTAGATTTGAGTCCATAATAAAATTTGAACACTTTCAAAAACAAAATCTTATACATTTTCAAATGATTTGTCCTTAATACCTAATATCAGAGTTAATATTTAACTAGATATTAGAATTAACATCTGATTAGAATTTTAACAAAAGTAGAAAATTACAGTCAACTGAAATGTGAGTACAATATTTTTGAACTAAAATCTGTAATTCTTCCTCCAAATGGATTTCTCTACAATGACTTGACTTTTTCCAAAATCTGTCTCACTCAATGATTGATCTACATCTGAGAGACTATAATAAGGAAAAAAATAATTGTTCTACACCTGATTTTCTTTGAAAGTCAGAATGACTCTCGCCATAAACTATTGCAAAACTGAATGCTATCTTAAGGTTTCTGAAGCATAAGTAATACTTTAATATGAACTACTTTTACATAGCACACATTGGTAGTTACTGAAACCTAGCATTTTCTTCTCTCAAATGAAATTAAGTCTTATAGATTAATTTGAATTACAGCTAATATGTAATTTTCAAAAAGTTTGTTATGGAGGTGCCAGGGTGGCTAAGTCAGTTAAGCATCTGACTCTTGATTTCATCTCAGGTCATGATCTCAGGGTCCTGAGATTGAGCCTTGCCTCAGGCTCCATGCTAGGTATGCAGCCTGCTTAAGATTCTCTCTCTGCCCCTCTCCCTTGCATTCCCCTCATGAGCGCTCGCTCTCTCTCTCTCTCAAAATAAATAAATAAATAAATAAATAAATAATAAATAGATAATTCAATATAACTCAGAAAATTGTAAGGAAAAAAAAGGTAGTACATGTGATAATAGAAGAAATGAGTAAGGGTTTTAGGACTAAGCATAGCAAGAAGCCGTTAACACTCACAGGGCTAAGGGGAAAAAAAAAAAAAAGTGGAGCTTATTACTGGCACACATAAAAAATAGCTATGGGTCAAACCTGCCCGACATGAGCTGTGATACTCAGAGAATTGATATAGCCAAAAAATGATAACTCAGCCGAAAAAGTCAGGGGAAGAAATGTTACATACTCACTGTCCTCCATTTCAATTGGAAGAAAAGAAGTAAAGCTTCTATTTTCAGAAGACATCTCTTATAAAGTAAAATACTAAATAATCCACTAAAAATATTAGAATTAAGAAATGAGATCACCAAGATCGTCATACCCAAAATGGATAAAAGACCTCAACACGAGACAGGAATCCATCAGAATCATAGAGGAGAACATAAGCAGTAACCTCTTCAATATCCACCACAGCAACTTCTTTCAAGATATGTCTCTGAAGGCAAAGGAAACAAAAGCAAAAATGAACTTTTGGGATTTCATCAAGATCAAAAGCTTCTGTACAGCAAAGGAAACAGTCAACAAAACAAATAGGTAACCCATGGAATGGGAGAAGATATTTACAAATGACAATACAGACAAAAGGCTGATATCCAGGATCCATAAAAAACTTCTCAAAATCAACACACACAAAACAGATAATCATGTCAAAAAATGGGCAGAAGACATGAACAGACACTTCTCCAATAAAGACATACAAATAGCTATCAGATACAAGAAAAAAATGTTCATAATCACTAGCTATCAGGGAGATACAAATCAAAACCACATTGAGATACCACCTTATACCAGGTAAAATGGCCAAAATTAATAAGACAGGAAACAACGTGTGTTGGAGAGGATGTGGAGAAAGAGGAACCCTCTTACACTGTTGGTGGGAATGCAAGTTGGGGCAGCCACTTTGGAGAACAGTGTGGAGATTCCTTAAGAAATTGGAGTTTCCCTATGACCCTGGAATTTCAATACTGGGTATTTACCCCAAAGATACAGATATAGTGAAAAGAAGGGCCATCTGTACCCCAATGTTCATAGCAGCAATGGCAAGGGTTGCCAAACTGTGGAAAGAACCAAGATGCCCTTCAATAGATGAATGATAAGGAAGATGTGGTCCATATACACTATGGAGTATTATGCCTCCATCAGAAAGGATGAATACCCAACTTTTGTATCAACATGGACAAGATTGGAAGAGATTATGCTGAGTGAAATAAGTCAGGCAGAGAGAGTCAATTATCATATGGTTTCACTTTTTTGTGGAGCATAAGAAATAACAAGGAGGACATGGAGAGATGGAGAGAAGTGAGTTGAGGAAAATTGGAGGGGGACATGAACCATTAGAGACTATGGACTCTGAAAAACAATCTGAGGGTTTTGAAGGGTTGGTGGGTAGGAAGTTGGGTGAGCCTGGTGGTGGGTATTATGGAGAGCATGGAGCACTGGGTGCAGTGCATAAACAATGAATTCTGGTACACTGAAAAGAAATTAAAAAAAAAAAGAAAAAGAATGTAGATAAGTCAATTGCACTTATATACACTTGAATGGTTGAAAAATGAAATTAAGAAATAATTCTATTTATTATAGCATCAAAAGACAAAATACTTAAAAGTAAATCTAATAAAAAGATTGCAAACTGAGTGCTCTGAAAAAAAAATGTGTACTATGTAAACTGCTAAACATTGTTGAAAGAAACTAGGAGAGCATTAGAAAAATGGAAAGACAACTGAAATGTGAGTACAATATTTTTGAACTAAAATCTGTAATTCTTCCTCCAAATGGATTTCTCTACAATGACTTGACTTTTTCCAAAATCTGTCTCACTCAATGATTGATCTACATCTGAGAGACTATAATAAGGAAAAAAATAATTGTTCTACACCTGATTTTCTTTGAAAGTCAGAATGACTCTCGCCATAAACTATTGCAAAACTGAATGCTATCTTAAGGTTTCTGAAGCATGATCCGTGATCATGGATTAGATGTTAATATTGTGAAGATGGTGATACTTTCCAAATTTGTTTACATATTTAAAATAAATCTTATCAAAATCCCAGATGACCCACTTGTAGAAATTGACAAGTAGATCCTAAATTTCATATGGAAATTCAGGGGTTCCAAAAGAGCCAAAATAATCCCAAAAAAGAACAAAGTTGGAGGACTCACAGTTCCTGATTTCAAAATTTGATACAAAACCACAGTGATAAATACAGTGTAGCCCTGGTATAATGGAAGAGATACAAGTCTACAAATAAAACCTTACATTTATGGTCAATTGATTTTTGACAAGGATGCCAAGACAAATAAAGGAGGAAAGAATAATCTTTTCAGCAAACATTTCTGGAACAACTGGAAATCTACATATATAAGAACAAAATTGGACAGCTATCTCACATCCTACACAAAAATTAACGCAACGTGGATCAAAGATATAATGGTAATAGCCAATATTATAAATTTTTTAAAAAATAGAATATAGGCATAAATGTTTATGATTTTAGATTAAGCAGTGCCTTCTTAGATATGACACAACAAGCCCAAGCAAGAAAAGAATAATAAATTGTACTTTCTCAAAATTGAAACATATGTGCTTCAAATGACATGAGGAAAAACAGCTTACAGAGAGGAGGAAACATTTACAGATCAAATATCTGATAAGGGACTTACATCTATAATGTATAAGTAACCCTTATAGCTTAATAATTAAGACACACGTAACCTAATTAAAACCAAGCATCCAACTTTTGATTTGGGCTCAGGTCATGATCTCAGGGTCAAGAGATTGAGCCCCATGTTGGCCTCCACACTGTGCTTTGAGCCTACGTGAGATTCTCTCTCAACTTCTGCCTCTGCTCCTCCCCCTGCTTGCACAAGCACTCTCTCTCTCAAAAAAAAAAAAAAAAAAAAAAAAAAGATTTTTTATTTTTGCACTAAATTTTATGATTAAGTTCAAGGTTGAACAGTTTTATATATTTTTTAGTTTTTTATATCAATTTTGTTCATGTATTTTATACATTTGCTTTGTTTGAAATACATTTTATGCATTACTTATATTGATATTTTATCTCACACATTTTGCAAACACTTTACCCCATGTATCTTTCTGATTGTCAGTCAGAGTTCAATACTTTTATTCATAAAAGCTATTTTTCAGGTTTGTATTATAGGAATTACTATATCATTTTATTTTATTTTTCATATTTTATTATATATATTATAGAGAGCATTAATCATTATTATATAATTATAACAATATACTTCTATATTTTATTTCTTAATGAATTATTATTATAAAAGAAAGTTTCATAAAATTTTAATTATATACTCAATCACTTTGCTGACTTCTTACTTTTTCTTTTTTTTTTTTTTTAAGATTTATTTTATTTGTATTAGAGAGTGAGGGAGCTATGAAGGGAGAGGGAGAGAGAGAATCCCAAATGGGCTCTCTGCTGAGCACAGAGCCCAATGCAGGGATCAATCTCACAACCCATGGATCATGACCTGAGCCCAAGTCAAGAGTTTGCTACTCAACTGACTGAGCCACTCAGGCACCCTAGATCTCTTTTATTTTTCTAACAGTTTTTCAGTTTATTTTCTCTAATTTTTTGGAAATAATTAAATTTATTAAAACTTATTAAGATTTCTGTATCAGTAGTTGTTTAAATTTTAGGACACATTAGAATCACCTAGAGGCCTTGTTAAATTATAGATTGCAGGACTGAGATAGTAGGTCCCTGACAGCCCCAGAAATTGTATTTCTTATTAGTTGCCTAAACTGGGTAATGTTTTTGGTCTGGGAACCATGGTTTAAAAACCACTGTTTTATACAATAATTACTTAATTTCCAAATAATGAGTGTTTTATCATGAGAATTACCTGGACCACAATATATTATTAAAAAGTAAATTTCTCAGAACACTAAGAATAGAGGTGAACTTTCTCAACTTGATGAAGAATATCTACAAAAAACTTAACAGCTAATATCATACTTAATTATGAGAAACTGGAAGTTTCCTAAGATCAGGAACAAGACAAAGATGTCACCTTTAGCACTCCTTTTCAACTTTGCATTGAAAGTAGCAGCTGGGGGCACCTGGGTGGCTCAGTGGGTTAAGCCTCTGCCTTCGGCTCAGGTCATGATCCCAGGGTCCTGGGATCGAGCCCCACATCGGGCTCTCTGTGCTGTGGGGAGCCTGCTTCCTCCTCTCTCTCTGCCTGCCTCTCTGCCTACTTGTGATCTCTGTCAGATAAATAAAGAAAAAATCTTTAAAAAAAAAAAAAAAGAAAGTAGCAGCTGGCACAGTGACACAAGAAAGGGAAATAAAACTTATACTGATTGGGAAGGAGAAATAAAACTGGTTTTTGTTCACAGATGACATGATTATCTATCTAGAGAATCAGAAAGAACCAACAAAAAAACTCATGGAACTTATAATTATAGCAATGTGTCAGGATGCAAAGTTATATATCTAACTCAATTGTTTTATTAACATCAACAATGAGCAAATGGAACTTGAAATTAAAAATGCAATAGTTTACATTACCATCACCCAAAAATGAAATACTTACATATAATTCTAAAAATTATGTACAAGATCTATATGAAGAAACCTATAAAATTATTTTTAATCTAAAAAAATCAAAGATACCTTAAATACTATTAGTTTAATTTACCACATTAACAGAATAAAATGTGAAAATCCCACAAAATTGTGATGAATGCAATCAAACAATTAAGTAAATGCAGAGATATTCCATGTTCACGAATATAAAGATTCCATATAGTTAAGATGACAGTTTTTCCTGGCTCGACTTATAGATTTAATGCCATCCCAACTAAAATCCCAAAAGTATTCTTGGAGATATTAATGAACTAATAATGAGAGGCAAAAGGCCCAGAATAGAAAACACTGAAGGAGAAGAACAAATTCTTTATGAAGGCTGATACTATCTGATATTAATACTTATGTGAAAGAATATAGTAATCAAGACACCATGGTTTTTGCAAAAGTATAGACAAATAGATCAATGGAACAGAATAGAGATCCCAGAAATAGACCCATATAAATATAGTCAACTGATTTTGATGTAGGAGCAAAGGCAATACAATGAAGCAAAGATAGTCTTTGCAATAAATGATGATGGAAGAACTAAACATCCACATGCAAAACATGAATCTAGACACAGACCTTATACCCTTCACAAAAATTAACTCAAAATGAGTCACAGATCTAACTGTAAAATGCAAAACAATAAAAATCACAGAAGATACCATAGAACAAAATCTAAATGACCTTGTGTTTGGCAATGGCCTTTCAGATACAACACCAAAGGCACAACCCACAAAAGAGAGAATTGATTTGCTGAACTTCATTAAAATTAAACTTTTCTGTCCTGCAGAAGATATCATCAAGAGAATGAAAAGACAAGCCACTATTTGGAAGAAACTAATTTCTAAAGATATATTTGATAAAGGACTGTTATCTTAATATACAAAGAACCCTTAAAATTCAACCGTAAGAAAACAACTTGATTTAAAAATCAAAAAAGAGGTGCACAGGATGGCAGAGAAATAATAGACCTTGTTTCAACCTGTCCCCTAAAGTGAGCTAATTTTCTACCAGAACACTCTGAAAACCCATGAAATCGGCCTGAGATGTAAGATTGTACGATCTCTACTGGGGCAGAAGATGCCAGTTGAGAGGAGGAGGAAAGCCCAACAGAGGAAAAACTCAAGAGACTGCACCCTCTCCATCAGAGCTATCAGATATAGACATAAACAGTATCTCGGAAAGGGAATTCAGAGTAACAATTACCCAGGCAATGGCTAGGTTGGAGGAAACCATTAATGACAACATGGAATCTAGTAGGGCAGAAGGGAAAGTTGCCTGGGAAGAAGTTAAAAATGCTATCAATGAGATACAATCTAATCTAAATTCTCTAACAGCTAAGGTTACCAAAGCAGAAGATAGAATTTGTGATCTGAGGACAAAATGGTAGAGAAAAAGGATCAGGAGGAAGGCTGGGACAAACAGCTTAGAAGCCATGAAAACAGAATTAGAGAAATAAATGATGCCATGAAATGTTCCAACATCAGAATTATTGGGATCCCTGAAGGAAAGGAGAAAGAAAGAAGACTAGAAGATATAGTTGATCAAATTCTCTGTAAAATTTTCCCAATCTGGGGAATGGAGTCAGCATTCACATTCTAGAGGCAGAAAGATCTCCCCCCAAGATCATAGAATCTAGGAAGACCTCGAGACACCTGATTGTTAAATGATGAATTATAATTTTAGACAGGACCCATTGAGAGCAGCCAGGGGGAAGAGATTCCTTACATACAGAGGAAGACCCATCAGAATAACATCAGACCTGTCCACAAAAACCTGGCAAGCCACAAAGGACTGGCAAGCCATATTCAGGGCACTAAATGAGAAGAACATGCAGCCAAGAATACTTTTTCCAGCAAGGCTGACATTCAAAATGGATGAAGAGATAAAGAGCTTCCAAGACTGGCAAGGTTTAAATGAGTATGTGACCACCAAGCTGGCACTACAAGAAATATTAAGGGGCATTCTATAAAAGAAGAAAGAACCCCAGCATGTCATAGAACAGAAATTTACAGAGACAATCAATAGAAACAAGGACTTCATGGGCAACATGATGTCAATAAAAACATATCTTTTAATAATCACTCTCAATGTGAGTGGCCTAAATGCTCCCATAAAATGGCATAAGGTTGAAGATTGGATAAAATGACATGACCTCGTCATATGTTGTCTACAAGAGATCCATTTGGAACCTGAGGATACATCCAGATTGAAAGCGAAGGGATGGAGAAGCATCTTTCATGTCAATGGACCTCAAAAGAAAGCTGGGGTAGCGATTCACATATCAGATAAATTAGATTTTAAACTCAAGACTGTAGTCAGAGATAAAGAAGGACACTACATCATTCTTAAAAGGTCTATCCACCAAGAGGATCTAACAATTGTAAATATTTATGCCCCCAATATGGGAGCAGCCAACTACATAAGACAACTGTTAGTCAAGATAAAGAGTCATATGAATATGAATACATTAATAGTAGGGGATCTCAACATGCCATTTTCAGTAACAGACAGATCATCCAAGCAGAAAATCAATAAAGAAACAAGAGCATTGAATGACACATTGGACCAGATGAACCTCATAGATATATATAGAACATTCTACCCTAAAACAACAGAAGACTCATTCTTCTCAAATGCCCATGAAACTTTCTCCAGAATAGACCACATACTGGGTCACAAATCAGGGTTCAATAAACCTAACTAAAAAGGTAAATGATCTGTACTCAAGAACTACAGAACATTTATGAAAGAAACTGAAGAAGACACAAAAAGATGGAAGAACATTCCATGCTCATGGATCATAAGAATAAACATTCTTAAAATATCTATATTGCCTATAGCAATCTATATTTTCAATGCTATCCTGATCAAAATTCCACCAACATTTTTCAAAGAGCTGGAACAAGCAATCCTAAAATTTGTATAGAACCAGAAAAGACACTGAATTTCTAAGGAGATGTTGAAAAAGAAAAACAAAACTGGGGCCATCATGTTGCCTGATTTTAAGCTTTACTACAAATCTGTGATCACCAAGACAGGATGGTACTGGCACAAAAACAGACACTTAGACCAGTGGAACAGAGTAGAGAGCCCAGATATGGACCCTCAACTCTATGGTCAAATAATCTTCAACAAAGTAAGAAAAAATATACAGTGGAAAAAAGGTAATCTCTTCAATAAATGGGAAAACTGGACAGCTCCATGTAGAAGAATGAAATGACCATTCTCTTACACCATACACAGAGATATACATAAAATATCTCAATTTGATGCAGGAATCTATCAAAATCCTACAGGAGAAGGTAGGCAGTAATCTCTTCGACATTGGCCACAGCAACTTCTTTCAAGATATGTCTTTAAAGGCAAGGAAACAAAGTGAAAATGAACTTTTGGGACTACATTGAGATCAAAAGCTTCTGCACAGCTAAGGAAACAAAACAAAGAGGCAACACACAGGATGGTAGAAGATATTCCTCAAATGACACTACAGACAAAGGGCTGATATCCAAGAGCTATAAAGAACTCCTGAAACTCAACACACAAAAAAACAGATAATCATATCAAAAATGGGCAGAAGAGATGAACAGACACTTCTCCAAAGAAGACACACAAATGGCTAAAAGACACATGAAAAATATGTTCATCATCATTAACCATCAGGGACATTCAAATCAAAACCACATTGAGATACCACCTTACACCAGTTTAGAATGATCAAAATTAACAAGACAGTAAACAACATGTATTGGAGAGGATGTGGAGAAAGGGGAACCCTCTTACACTGTTGGTGCAGCCACTTTGGAAAACACTGTGAAGATTCCTTAATAAATTAAAAATAGAGCTTCCCTATGACCCTGAAATTGCAATACTGGGTATTTACCCCAAAGATACAGATGTGAAAAGAAGGGCCATCTGTACCTCAATGTTCATAGCGACAATGGCCACAGTCACCAAACTGTGGAACGAACAAAAAGATGCCTTTCAACAGATGAATGGATAAAGAAGATATTGTCCATATATAAAAAGGAGTACTATGCCTTCATCAGAAAGGATGAATACCTAACTTTTGTTTCAACATGGATGGAACTGGAAGAGATTATGCTGAGTGAGATAAGTTAATCAGAGAGAGTCAATTATATGGTTTCACTTACTTGTGCAGCATAAGGAAAGGAATAACATGGAGAACACTGGGAGATGGAGAGGAGAAATAAGTTAAGGGAAATTGGAGGGAAAGATGAATCATGAGAGTCTGTGGATTTTGAGAAACAAACTGAAGGTTTTGGGGGGTGGGTGGAGGGCTGGGTGAGCCTGATTTGGGTGGTAGGTATTATGGAGGGTAGTCTGTGGATTTTGAGAAACAAACTGAAGGTTTTGGGGGGTGGGTGGAGGGCTGGGTGAGCCTGATTTGGGTGGTAGGTATTATGGAGGGTACATATTGCATAGAGCACTGGGTGTGGTGCATAAACAATGAATGCTGGAACATTGAAAAGAAGTAAAATAAAAATAAAATAAAATGGGGGGAAAAACTAAAAAAAATCAAGAAAGATGTGCATGTGGAAATTAAGCATGTGAAAAGATCCTCCACATCATGTGTCATCAAGGAAATACAAATTAAAACAACAATGAGATACCATTACACACCTTTTAGAATGGCCAAAATACAGAACACTGACAACACCAAATGCTGGTGAGAATGTGGAGCAACAGAAAGTCTCACTCATTGCTGGTGGGAATGCAAACTAGTACAGCCACTTTGAAAGGCAGTTTAGCAGTTTCTTACTAAAATAAATACGTTCTTACTATATGATCCAGAAATAGTGCTCCTTGGAATCTACCCAAAGGAGTTGAAAACTTATATGCACACAAAAACTTGCCAAGGATATTTATAGCAGCTTCATCCATAATTGTCAAAACTTGGAACCAATCAAGATGTCATTCTGTAAGTGAATAGATACATACATTGTGGCAAATCCAAACAATGGGTTATTGTTCAATAAAAAAAAAAAATGAGCTATCAAAATTGATGTCCACTTAATAAAATTCAAATAAAGAGATGTGTTTTGGGAAGGGGAAGAAAAAGTGAGAGAGCATATAGAAAGATGAACTGTAATGTAGAGAATCAGAGAAAGTTTCCTTGAGGAAGAATAGTGGAGTAATAATCCTACTGTCTATTGATTGGAAAAGAATAAAATATATAGAACACTAATTACAAAAGTGGGAAATATAAAGTATTCATGTTAATCACATGTATCATCTAACTCACACAGAAAAGTCTGAGAAAGACTTGAAGGATTTTTCCAGATAATTATGATCAATTTTATCGGTATCTCAGACTAGCAGCTTCTCAGAACCCATTCCTTTTGGCTTTAACTTTTATAGGTTCCTCCCAATTCTGACTCCAGGTTTGGCCATAAGATTCCAGAAAGCTGTTCATTACTATGATGCAAGCAGAGCCCTGAAAATACACGCTGGAGATTCTGTTCTTTTCTTACATGAGATCAAGCCAGACTAGCCTGTTAGAGGCTGAGGGGCCATGAGGAAGAGACCCCAGTCATGTTAGAGAAGTCCTTCCAGACCAGCCAGCCATTAGCCAAACTGCCAGCTGATCTCAGAGTCATGAGCAAACCCAGCAGAGATTGGTCAAGTCTGGCCCAGATCAGCAGAACCATCCAACCAACTTTAAATTTGTGAAAAACAAGAACAGGATATGGATTTTCCCGCTAAGTGTTGGAGTTATTTGTTATTTGTTACACAATGTTGTTAAATGAGGCACACACACATATATACATACAGATGTATACACACACATTTACACATATACATATATACATACACACACACATATATACATGTAAACATACATATGTATGTGTAAAAAATGCAACCATATAAGGGGTGCCTTGGTAGCTCAGTCATTAACCATCTGTCTTCTGCTCAGGTCATGATCCCAGGGTCCTGGAATGGAGCCCAGCATCCAGCTCCCTGCTCCGCAGGAAGCCTGCTTCTTCTTCCCCAACTCCCCCTGCTTATGTTCCCTCTCTTGCTGTCTCTGTTAAATAAAATCTTAAAAAAAAAAAAAAAAATACAACCGTGTCTACATAAACATCCATACTGAATGAGATCTGGTCATATTCTTTGACCAAGGCACTGTTTCCCACCTGTGATACTTTTACATGTTAATGTGGCTTAATGAATTCTACAAAGGGCACTTATTTTACCCTGTTTTCTCCATGTGCAGCATGAGCTTGTCTTTCAATCCTTAATGTTAAATATGGTGTTAGTGCTCTTTAATTACATTTCAGAAGTAGAGCCTTTTAATCAATTTTCTAAGTCTCTGGTGAATATTCAAGGATTAGGGTTATACTTTCTTTCTGTTTTTAAATGTTGTATGTACAACAAAATGCTAATGATAATTGACTAGTGGCTTTATTTTGTTATCATCTAATACCTGTTTTAGACTACTCAAAATTGAAGCTGAACAAACTACCTGGAAAGTCATTTATAAGATCATGTAAGCACTAGAATCCTTTAAGGATCTCACCTTATCTGGGATTGCATCCAGTCCTTAAAACAAAAACAAAAACGGGCCATTTGCTTATGAGTGAGTTTTCTACGAATTTAGGGTTTCAAATAATTTTGAATTGGGCTGCAGAAGACCTGATCCAAACTAGTACTGTGGATTATTCTCAGTGGTATTTGGATTCCTTTATGAGATTTGCCTTCATTGGAAACTAAACCAGTTAGAACATTCGAGAGTGGCAGTGGTGCCAGATTTCACTGAGAGATTACAGAGCTGCCTTTAAATTGGAGTTCTGGAGATGACCTTCAGTGCTGTGTTGGTGAAGAAGCACATCAAAGAAATACAGAACCATTATACAAGTATTCCAGCCCTTTTATGTCACAAAGAAAACACTGCATGCCTGCTATCTAAACACCTCTGTTAAAGGTTTTCTCTCAATTTAGAAAACTTGAGAAAGAGATGCTTTTTACTGAAGAGTATCTTATTGTTGGTGAATGCACCCTTTCCATTCGCTTGGTCTGTTACACTTTCTCTCCTGCCTACTTTTCATACAAAGTTCTTTTCCTGGGGTGACATGAGGGAAAGAAGAACATTTGATTTCCATAAACAAACTCTAGTGGAATCCTGAGGCTATCACATGTTAGATGTCTCTTCTGTAACACTTAACCGGTCCTAATTAACAATACTACATTCATGTGAATATTGAGCTACATGGATTCGTTTTATGTGCCCCTTGAAGACTGACTTTGGAAGTCTCCCTCTTTTGGGAGACTCTGGCATTGTGCTGGGGAGATTTGGGGTTTCGTTAACAACACATAATCTATTCAGATAACTGTTTTAGGTGATCTCCCATAGCAAAGATGATCCAGGAGAGATACAATCATACAATTGGCGTGCTTTAAGTGATTCAGATGAAATTCAACCCGTTTGGAGTTTGAATTCTTAGCAAAATACCACTTCCTGTTTTTGAGGAAAAAATGGCATAAAAAGTCATACAAAGAGACTCATAAGGCCCTTGGACATCAAATAGCTCTTACAAAACAACACTTTAATGAATTAAGTGTAAATGAATCAGAAACATGTGGGTTGAATTTCCCTTAAAATACCCATGGGCTTAAAAATTTAAAAAGAGAGAGAGGAGAGAGAGAGAGAGAATGAAAGAAAAAAAAAAAAAGATTTGTTTGGGAGAGGATCATGTGCATTTTATTGAGTTCAAGACTTTTAAAGGAAAAAAAAAAAAAAAAGAAAAGCAGCCTTGATTTGGTTGACTGAATAAAAAAACATGGCTATAGCCTTTATTTATTTATTTATTTTTTAGATTCTACAAAAGTCAGATTGAAAGTATAATTGTGTTTCTTCTTGGGTGCCAGATTCATTTATGTGAGACCATTTTTCAAGTACAGTAACATTTTGATTAAGCAAAACCCTCAAGTCATGGTTGTCTTTTTCCAAGGGCAGAAGTTGCAGTCAAAGGAAGAACTTAAAACTGTAGTTCAAATAAAGTTCATTAGAGCTGAAGTAAAGAAAACACGGTGATAATTCAGTTCACTAACCAAGAAGATCCTAAATCCAAATGGGTGGCGGGCCTGGTTAGCTAACCACTGAACAAAAGGCTAGAAAAACAGTCATTCAAGGGCCAGAGCTCAGAAGATAGGAAAAGCTGAAATCAGTGGAAAAATCTGTGCAGTGAGATGAAGAGCCGGGATACAAGGAAATGGCTGACAAAAGGAAAATTTTAATTGCAAAGTCTAAAAAATCTTTAGTGGCAGCTAGAAATGGCCAACATGTAGCAGGGGCATAGGGATTGAAAAACTAACTCCCCGAGACAGGAAGACTGGGACAAATAAGAGTACTCAGGGCAGTACTGTGAATACAGATTTCAAGATGAGCGTACATGTGAGTGGTTGTCTTTACCAACTTCCCAATGGTAGAAACCATACTCCTCTAGGTACCTGAAAACTACTGATGTTGGCAGGTCTCAAAATTCACATAAATGTACTCAAGATTGTTTACTGCATTGTTTATATGTATAGATACATTTATATTTGGACAAATATACTCAGGATCTTGGGTGAAGTAAAGAGTGTGAATTCAGAGACCCCAGGAAACTTGGATTCCAAATAGATAAAAAGCTGTAATTTAAACACTGAAAGGTTTCTTCAAACATATAATTAGAAGAAAGAATGCCACATAGTAAAGGGAAGGTTGGTGGGGTCACCACTTTTTCCCATATAAGATAAAAGAAGGGATGTCTGGGTGGCTCAGATGGTTAACCGGCTGCCTTCAGCTCAGATCATGATCCCGGGGTTCTGGGATGGAGTCCTGCATCCAACTCCTTGCTCAGTGGGGAGCCTGCTTCTCTCTCTGCCTCTGCCTACCCTCCCCCTGCTTGTGCTCTCTCTCTTTCTGACAAATAAATAAATAAAATCTTAAAAAAAAAAAAAGATAAAAGGGAACTCATGTTTTCTTGGTAGGTATTTTAGGTTAACTGAGCTAAACAGTCTTTTTGGAAACATGTTTCCCTCAAACTCTTGTATTAATAAGAAGCTTTCCTTGGTGAAGTAAAGTTAGTCTGCTAAAAGTCTTTATAATAATTGTTTTTATTCCTGGGAAATGTTACTCATTTATAATAAATCTTGTTGATTGATATAAATGTCACTCACAGATGGTATTTATACACCACGAAATTATGCAGGTTATGTAGAAAAGGATATTTGATAAAGTTACTATTTAACAGAGTTTGCATAAAGATAAACTTTTGTGAAAATGTAAGTATGAAATCTTAGCAGAAACAGTTCAATAATATTGCAATAACATCTCCTCCCAAAAAATATTTTAAAGAGGAAAAAATGGTAAGATAATAATAAGAATTTATTACAATTTCAGAAATAATAAACCACATTTCATCTTTATGTCTTGCTAATTTAAACATAACAGAGAAAGACAATGCTTATACAGAAAACAAATTCACATGTACTATAAACTCATAGAGGACTCAAGTGCCCAAGACACAACTGATGTTAAAAATGTACAGGGTACCTGGGTGGCTCAGTGGGTTAAGCCTCTGCCTTTGGCTCAGGTCATGATCTCAGGGTCCTGGGATTCAGTCCCACATAGGGCTCTCTGCCCCGCAGGGAACCTGCTTTTCCATCTCTCTCTGCCTGCCTCTCTGCCTACTTGTGATCTCTCCTGTCAAATAAATAAATAAAGTCTTTTTAAATATTTTTTTTAAATGGCTTGACAAATGCAACTTGGATCTAATGAGAGTATTAATTAATTTTGCCCAGGAAAGAGGTTAGTTTCCCATTTCTCCCCCCTTACATTTATTTTAAAGAGGTAAAAAACAAGGTCATTTCAGGAATTTTTCAAGACTCTACTTCTATTCTGGGTTTTTTTTCAGTACAGAGCAGTTCAACCTCATCTATATGAGACTAGAATGCTACATGATATCACTAAATTATTTGATTTGATTTTTCTTCAATTACTACCTTTACCTAAGCTTCATTAACCATCCTTTGGTGATATTTGAGCAGATTTAAAAATGTTTGGGGAGGGTATGTGCTTTGGTGAGTGCTGTGAAGTGTGTAAATCTGGTGATTCACAGACCTGTACCCCTGGGGATAAAAATATATGTTTATAAAAAATAAAAAATTAAAAAAAATGTTTTCCCAATGTTTAGTTATTAAAACATGTATCTTTAAATTTTAATTTCAAATTCAATGTAAAAGTCAACTTCTAAACCAGCCTGGATTTGAGCTGAGACGTGGTGTGCAGGAAGCCAGGATTCGGTGAGGCAAGCTCTGCTCTAAGCTATCTCCTTGTTCTCTTCAGTATGCTAGAATGTGAGGAAAATGTGAGCCAAAATTATCTGTGTCTTTACTTAACTGTCAACTTGTAATCATCTCTCCTCTCATTGTCACTGCTTCTCTCTCTAATATTGATTGGCCTTGATACACTCTGGGTCACTATATGGTAATAGATTTTCACATGTTGGGGAAAGAGCCCTTTTGGTGATTTGAAGCTTGTGGGCTAAGTTACCTACCACCTAAAAGCTCTGGGAGAATGTATAACTTGCCAAAACTTCAACATTGGCACCTATGTAAGAAGGATAACATCTTTGGGATCATGATTTTACTATACATTTTGTTTATGCACTCATTTGATTTTTTAAAAGGCTTTATTTGTCAGACATAGAGACAGAGCATGAGCAGGGGCAGGGGCAGAGGGAGAAGGAAGCTCCCCACTGAGCAGGAGCATATTTGCTTAAGAATAATTTCATGAGACTGGGTGGCTCAGTTGGTTAAGTGCCTTCAGCTCAGGTCATGATCCCAGGGTCCTGGGACTGAGCTCCACATTGGGCTCCTTGCTCAGTGGAGAGTCTGCTTCTCCTTCTCTTTCCTATTCATGTTCTCTCCCACTATCTCTTTCTCTCTGTCAAATAAATAAATAAAATCTTTTAAAAAAAGAATACTTCCATGAGGAAATATTTAACAGTTTCTACTTCACTTTGCTTAAATCTATCATGCTAACATTTATACCAACTTATATAAACTCAAGATAAGTTTCTTAATAATTTAAGGAGTCTTGCAACTCCAGATCACCCTATGGAACTATTCCACAAGGTGTTCTAGTGCTTTTTAAATTCTATTTAATTTTTTATCTTAAATTACAAATTCATGAACCTGTATGTCATCACAGCAGTTTAAACAAAGTTATCGGTACGTGTGCATGCAAATGCATGGGTTCACACGTGCACATGTGTATGTGTACGCACTGGGAGTGAGATGTGACAAGGAAAGGAAGAGTAACAAAGCAAGCCAAAGTGAAATCATTCTGTGTAAACATGCCATGTTTGTACGCCTTTCATTCTCTTTACTCAGAATTGCCTTCTGAAAATTGTCAAATCAACTTAACATACTTAAAAGTGAACCAAATCTGTTATTGTATGCAAATTCCTGGTGTTTTGCAACTATTATCAGAGACAATTTAGCTGCAAAATGCATCTCATTTTACTCCTAACATTGTTTAAGAACTTGATTCCTGGAAACACCTGTCATGGCAACACCAAAATGAATCCTATATTTTCAAAGAAATGTATGCCCTTTATACATTACATCTTCTTTTAGCTTTAACTGATCAGTTAACCTGTCACGAGCATGACCTGATCTTTTTTCCCATCCCCCTCTTTTGGATGCTGTTTCACCCAGCTGCCAATAATTAGAAAAACAAAGCAAATTCCTCCCATGGATGCTGACCTCTGCAGAAAGCTAAGGGAACAGAAAGTCAAAGAACACCATAAGCATTTTTTTTTTAAACCAGGAGGCATGCTGCAGTATGTTCTCTTGGATTGCAAAACCACAGGAAAGGATTAATATCACTAACCGCAAGAGACATTTGTGTATGGGTGTAGTGGGGAGGGAATAAGAATAATATTAATCTATGATGTATGACCTCATAATTTCTGAAAAAATTTTAAAAGCCACATGTATTGAGTCACTGCATTATAAAGGTATCAGCCATGTAAAATTAATAATATGACCAAGTAATGAGATTTGAGCTCTTTTCCAGAAGTCACTATTTTTAACTCAATAGGTTATTCACATTTATACAGAAAGGGATGGTCTATAGATCAAAAATAAGAATTCAAGGGGCAGCTGGGTGGCTCAGTGTGTTAAGCCTCTGCCTTCAGCTCAGATCATGATCCCAGGGTCCTGAGATCAAGCCCTGAATCAGGCTCTCTACTCTGTGGAGAGCCTGCTTCCTCCTTTCTCTCTGACTACTTGTGATCTCTCTCAGTCAAATAAATAAAATCTTTAAAAAAAAAATAAGAATTCAAAAGTAAAGCAAGATTCTGGCATCAGATATTCTCTCTATTAATCAATAACTTATCTTTGAATTAGTATATATACATACATGTGTATGTGTGTAATATATTCAGCAAATACATATGATATCTGATACTTATCAATGATAAAAAAAGTTAAATTTTGCATTATTGTTTAAATACTTAAAATTAACTATAAAACAAAATAAATAAGTTCCTATATCCTAGATACTTTTAAAAATATAAATCAGTGTGCAATTTAGAAATTCAATATGCTTGAAATATTTCTCTTTGTTTCCTGAAATAAGGATTTCTTAAATTCTACATTATGCAAAACATTTTGCAAGGTACTATGGGTATTAAAAAAAAACACACACACATAGGAAATAAAGCATGTTCACCAATATTTCTCAAGGGTCTAGGATTTAAGATTTTACTCCCAGCTACCTTTCAGATTATATCATTCTTTACCTGTATAAACCTCTCTAACTGCTACTGTTTCAAGTTACCAAAATGAACCATATATGTTCAAAGAAATATATGCCCTTTATACATTACATCTTCTTTTAGCTTTAACTGATCAGTCCTCAGATATGGTAAAACCCATTGCAATATTATTGTAGTCAGCTGGGACAGTGCAATTAAGGTTTGATTTGGGTAATGCAAATTGAGATAAAAACTAAAGGAGAGATTAAAATCCTAGCATATTTTAAAAGGTTGGGTGTGGAGATGGATAATTTATGAGAAATGAAGGGAAATAAGTTATTTGGATGACTGAGTTTTCAAATTTGGGTGCCAAAGAGAATGATAATGCCATGAATACAAATAAGAACATGAAAAATAAGAGCTTATTTGTGGGACAAGTGAGATCGGTTTGGTTATTTTACATATGAGATACCTATGAGATATCCTGGAAATATCCTAAAAGTACACCAAAAACTAGAATGAGAACTTTAAGCTAGCATTTCAGGAGCACTTGGTTGTGAAACAATGGTTGAGACTATCAGAAGTGGAGACCTACTAAAAGAAAACCAACCAAGGAAAGAACATTGCTAACCATTTATTTTTAGAGAAGACAGAATATGACGTTAGCTACCAACTGACACACATAAAAAGCAGTATTCTCATATCAGAGGAGTGAGGGAAAGATTATCTCAAAAGCAGGAGAATTCAGTGATATTAAATATCACAAATGCCCATGTGTCAAAGTTGGGGGCCTGTGTCAAAGTTGTCATAGTGTTTGAATTGATTGTGAAAGTACTAAGAAAATAAGGAACAGTGCCTATTTCCTTAGGGACTTGAAGGTGAAAGAGTCAACACAGAGAATGATAGTTAAGAAAAGTAAATGAGGTAGAAAATGTAATCCTTGCTATCTATAATCCCATCCTAAAACTATATTGGGTAATGAAAATTCAGAGAGCAAAAATTCATAGTAAATTCTTTGTTTTGGAAAAATAACCACAACTCATTTCTAGCCCACACAAGAATTCCAAACAGTGTCTCCCAATATGACAAAGACAGTCTTCAAAGACAAAATAACAAGCTGGAAAAAATATAACCATAATAATTAAGGGTGAATCAGTAAATAATTTAACATGTAATGAATTGGTAGATACGTTTGAGTGTCATATGGGAAAATGCAATACCATATTGGATACTGCTTATATTTTATTTCTATGTTGTGAAAACATGTATTATACGTATATAAAATAAATACATTAAAAATATATCTAGGTTGGACCGTATTCAAAGTACATATCATCATTTTTCCAGAAAGTTCTATTATTATTCAACCTGCTAAAAAGAGTGAATAACTCTTCAGTTATTTAATCTTCAGTTAAAGATGTTAAAAAGATAACAATAGCCAATAATCACTGATTGCTTATTTTTTACCAGACATGTCCTATCTTACATTTACTTCTTATATGTACAAGTACTTATGTACTTCTTTGTACAGGTATATAGGTATTACTTCTTATATAATTCTTATATTGTCTATCTTGCATTTACTTCTTATACTTATATCATGGAGTAAGCTATCATTTGCCCTATCTTAAAGATGAGAAAACTGAAACCCAGAGAGTTTAAGTAGTGAAATTGCCCACATCATAAAGTTAATAAACAGTAAAAACCTGGATTTGATCTGCAATATCAAGTCCTCTTTATTTAACCTTTCAGATTTCCTAATAAGTGGAGGAGGAGAGTCTGCTTCTATTTGAGTAGCCCTGTCCTTTTAAGACAGGGGTAAACTTAATAACACAAACCTGGCTTTACCTAATTAGAAGACCAACCTCTGCAATAGGAACATCAACCTCTAAAAGACAGATTTGATTCGTGGGTCACTGGGAGATGGTATTATTCTCTGAAGAGACTTCCTATCCATAAACTGGAAGACCTGGTGGCTCAAAGGGCACCATTTGTAGTGTTCTGCTCAAGCTGGGAGTTTTGTTAAAATATATTTTTTAAGTGTTTTAAAGCATTTACTTAAATATTGGTTATAAGGAATAGGGGGAAAGAGCTAGAAGGCAGTGCATTCTGGAACATTCCTAAGGCAATGAAGGCTATGAAGTGAACTCAGATCTTATTTTAAGTCCATGCATTTAGAGAATACCTTATAATCTGATCTGTTGTCTAATTTGGGTGTGCCAACTCCCCACAGATGGCAGGGAGGGTGTTTGGATCCTGATAAGTCAGTTGCTGCTGTCTGTAGTGTGGACTACCCAAGTCAAAATCAAATCTCATCCATTTCTAAAACAAATATTGGAACAAGATGAAAGGCCTTATACACCTATGAAGATCCAGGACATGACAGTGTGACCCTAGCATCAGAGATATCATAAAAGAGGCCTTATACGGTAGGAGTAATATAAATAAAAGAGATTATGTGTTTACAATAGTTCTTTGAGGGAGAGAAATAATCCTCCTGTTGGCACTACATGAAACTGATTTTAATCACTGTAATAGGGAACATAGATGCTTTGTGCAGGGAAAATCTTATACTAGAACACTTAGGAGGAGAATTATTATTTTTTTCAGTGTGACTAGAAAGTCTCCTAAAAAGAAAAAAGTCAGGTAATATGGTGTGTGGATTGTAATTGCTGTTTGATGAAAGAGAGATGATGGGGGTGGGGAAGGAGACATTCTAAGCAAGAACTGTAAAATCCAACTAGTTTAATTTGCTGCAAAATTGTTTCCCATTATAAAGTACCAAAATTCAAAGAGGATACAGTTTGGTCTAGGGAAATCACACAAAATAAATTTCTAAAATTCTTGAAAATTGCATTAGCCCTATACCACAATGAAAGCAAAACATTGAGTCAGTGTGAAAATAAATTTATTTCTCATATTATTACCTTTCTTCTTGAAATCTGGCAAAATATAATGACAGTATATTATTACCTCAAAGTATTCTGTGGGTTTAAATTTTTTTTTAAGAAATTAGGCTTACATTGTGTCAACTGAGTGTTATGTAAGAGGTAGAAAGATATATAGCTATAAGAATATTTCAAATTTCATTTTCATATTCAGATTCTAAATTTTTGAAGATTTATATTATTTTTCTCTAATAGTAGTATTGCCTTAACAACAGGACCATATAGTGCTCCCACCAAAGGTCCCCATGATTAAAAAGAAAGAAAAGAGAGAAGTAAGGAAATGGACGATAAGTTACATTCAAAGGAATATCGTCTCATCGGTTTAGGTACTTACCCTAAAACCCACCACTTCTATATGCAGTCTTGTGCCAGGGCATCTGAATCTGATGTACATAGATTCTAACTTTATCTGGTTTTCTGCCTACTAATGGAGTTCAATGTTTAAAATGTGGACCCCAAAACAACCCTCAAAAGCAAAATTGTGTCATCAAAATATGCCAAAATTGGGTTTTGAGTGTTAATTTTCACAGAGAAACAGACTTCATCCTGGAAAGCACTGGGCTCTAATAGGAAGGGAGCCAAAGGGTCTGGGGGTATAACTTAGTCTATCAGTGAACATAGAAAGGCATTTTCAACCACCTTATGAGTTCAGAATTTCAAAAGAAAATTAAGCTGAAGGACTAGGTCTCAGATGCAAATTTTAAATACTTACTTTGGTTCTTTTTTTTTTTTTTTAAGATTTTATTTATTTATTTGAGAGAGAGACAGTGAGAGAGAGCATGAGCGAGGAGAAGGTCAGAGGGAGAAGCAGACTTCCCATGGAGCTGGGAGCCCGATGCGGGACTCAATCCCGGGACTCCGGGATCATGACCTGAGCCGAAGGCAGTCGTCCAACCAACTGAGCCACCCAGGCGTCCCAAAATACTTACTTTGGTTCTTGACCAGGTCAAAAGTTGCTATAGTTCAAGCCTCCAATAATCTGTTCTACCATTTTAGGAAACAAAAATTCATTTTAAGACTTAAATTTAAGATTCCCAAAGATTTCAATTTAAACAAGACAGATGATATTTTAAGCATTAAACATAAATATAAAGAACTGGAAATAAACACTGATTTATGTTAGTATCTCCACCATCCTACTTAGGAATGGGCAAGGAGACAAATGTTTCTTCAATCAAACTTTTGTTGACCTACTATGACCCCCAGTGTGAAATTCACAATCACTGGAAGAATTTAACAATTTAGCAATGACAGTAAGAAAAAGAAAACATCACAAAATTAGAAGTAAACCTTCCAGGAGACAAGTACACCAAAACTCAGCAGTGTCTGAAGAGGAAGATGATGCAGAGTATATTATTCACAAACTAGATAGAAGGAAAGCAGGCTCTGTCAGGAGAAGCAATCACATGGGGATCTGCTTCCATTCATGTTTATAGTATTATCAAATATTCTATTTAAGATTCTTATTTATTTATTTGAGAGAGAGAGGATGAGAGAGAGAGAGAGCATAAGACGGGGCAGGGGCAGAGAGAGAAGTAGACTCCCCGTGGAGCAGGGAGTCCAATGTGGGATCCGATCCTGGGACTCCAGGATCATGACTTGAGCTGAAGGCAGTTGCTTAACCCACTGAGCCACCCAGGTGCCCTAAACATTCTATTTAAATATGAGGTGTCAGGAAGTAGCCTATAAGAGTCCCAGCCTAGAAACAGAATGGAAAAAATTCTTCATGGCAAACTCATTTCCTTACTCACTTGTTTACTTAAAGATGAGAATGCAAAAAGGGTCTTGAGAGGCATTTTGTCTCCCTGGCAAGGTTGTCACATGTTTTTTCTTCAATATGAGCTTGAATGCATTTTAGCAGATTTGGAGAATTGGTTTTACAGTAGCCAGACAAGTAAAATAATAATAGTAATAATAATAAAAAGAAGAAGGAGGAGGAGGAGGAAGAGGGGGATGGGGAGGAGGAGGAGAAGGAAAAGAGTTTTATTTATTCTTATGTAAATCAATTTATTTGATGTGTACAAGATTGAGTCAATGACTTAGAACTAAAAATGGAGGTTTACCTTATAAATGTGATAATATATCAGGAAATGTTTTAAAAAGTTGGCATTTTATTGAGTATAATAAATATTGGTGCTGCTGGTAAATTTCTCTGATGAATGATAAATCATAATAACTTGTGTTTGGGGGCATGCTATGTCAGGAGCTCTGGGAAGTTCTTTCTCAATCAACTGTATGTACCTGAAATATTACTACTAAGTAAATAATGGCATGATTTAAAAGTTTCCTTGTGATACATCTACTGCTTCACTAGAATTTTTTTTTTTTTTAAGATTTTAAGGGATTTTTTTTTCTTAGATTTTTATTTATTTATTTGACAGACAGCGAGATCACAAGTAGGCAGAGAGGCAGGCAGAGAGAGAGGAGGAAGCAGGCTCCCTGCAGAGCAGAGAGCCTGATGTGAGACTCGATCCCAGGACCCTGAGATCATGACCTGAGCCGAAGGCAGCAGCTTAACCCACTGAGCCACCCAGGCGCCCCTCACTAGAATTTTTTTTTAAAAAGTTTGTAAAAGCAAAATGGCATGGATTATCATCCCTGCTCCTTTATTGGTCTATCAAGACAGTTATGTTTATAAACCATCTGTCACCATACACTTATTTTTCATACTATACTTTCTGTGAAGTAATTTTATATGAAATCTTGGGATCAGCATGGTTCTAATCTTACTTCTGAAATATGCTGGGTAACCGAAGTGTTAGTAAACAAACAACTGAACTTTAGAAAAAGTAGAAAGAGAGCTTCACTCCTTCTCCTGCTGGTAGCCAGGACTATCTTTGTTTGCTATGACAGTTAAGTATAAATTTCATAAAGGATGTCAAATATAATTCCTGACTTCACTGAATTTAAAACCTCATTAACAAAAAATTATGCATGTTGTTCATTTTAATATTGCTAACAAAGAAAAAAAATATAGTTTAAGTTTTAAAAACTCCAATTTAGAGGACAACATGATCCAATTTAGAAAACAAGACTTTAAAATGTACTCATATTTTTCCATGAAATACAACACACCAGCAGGATATAACTTGTAAGGGGAAATGTGTGATGAGCTATGTCCCTAGATTGCTTTGTGTGTTTTATATGCACAATTTCATAATATATCTAGGTGAATAACCTTTCTTTAGTTGCTACTATTTTAGTCCACATTTAGTAAACTAAATAAAAGTATAAAGAACACATGCTTTTACTTGCATATCATTATCTGAGTTAGTACAAAAGGAGGTTTACTGAGGTTCTGGGTGGCAGAATCACTTGAGCAGCTGATTTTTTATTTTTGGCTCAGCTCATAAACTCAGGGTCCTGGAATTGAGCCTCATCTCGAGCTCCTGGCTCAGTGGGGGGTCTGCTTGAGTATCTCTTCCTCTCTCTCTCCCATATATGTATATGGGATAAATATATGTAGAAGAAGGTATAAATAACCTAAAACAATAGCTGAGAGATATCTTTTAAAATACATTACAACGTATGATTTTGTATTTGAGAGAAAGCAGAGAGACCACTGGTACATTTTATAGTTGGAAAGAAAAAAAACAGAATTTTTGTTTTATTTGCTTGGTTTGTTAGTTTTGTTTTGAATTTCCTTTCAGATAATATCCAAATAAAATAGTGTACTAAGGGTCAACTAAAAATCATTTAATAGACAAACTCAATATGTACACAGGGAAGTGCTCAACATGTGGAAAAAATATAAATGTACAAATTAATTACTGTGTATTGTAAATCAAGTTTTCATAACATTGAAATCATAGAATGTAGGAGTGAAAGGCACTTAGACTTCTGGTATAGACTATTCTACAATTTTTACTCAGTATGACTTATATGTTGAGTGCCCCTAAAGCAAAAAGAAGTTTGGTCAATTTCCTGTGAAATTGTAAATTCACTGAAAGGAGAACCATGGCTCATCAATGTTTGAATGTCTGACAACTGTGATGGTGCCTGACTCCCAGTAAGGGACTTAATTCTCTGCAAACTAAGTTCTGGGTGATTGACACTCAGAAACTGGAAAGAACACTACACACACACACACACACACACACACACACACACACCAATATTTTAATGCCTTTTCCCCAAGTTTCTTGGTCACCAATATAATTCAGGCAAATGCTGCTGACATTTCCCTATTTCTATGGTCACATTCCATTTACCCTGACTTTCCTCGCTTAGCTAACTCTCTTCACCCTTGGAGTCTCAGCCGAAAGCAACATATCCTCTGGGAGTCCATGCCTATTTCGTCTAGTATACATTTTATGTTACCAAAAATTTTCCACTGTGTAATTTTACCAGGGTTCTTTTCTGCCCATATTGTGCTTGTCCATTTTCATGTCTCCACCAGCCACCTTGGAGCTGTTTGAGAACAGGATCAGGTCTGACTAATCTTTTAATATTCAGGGTTGTGCCTTTTCCTGGTAATTTATTAGATGTCCAAATATGCTTGTTGAGTAAAATCAGCGAAGCAGTAAATAAATGTGTAAAAAAATCATGTTTTATTACTGAATTCGTTCATTAACTCCCAACCAAAAAGGGAGCATTACCCTTGGAAAAAAATTCTTGCTTGGTGGGAGAGGAGCCATGGAATATCTTTACCCTCACCTCCGAATTGCTGGCTTTAATTAGAGATGTTACCTTGGAAAATGTGTTGCATATATAAATGAGATATTCATAGTCACATTGCATGACTAATTTAGACATCTAGAAGAAAACCACTGGAGGAAAATTATGACATTAAAGGAAAAAGGAAATAAAGGAAATTTTTCCCATAAAATTTGGGTGAAACTTAGAGCTTTAATTTTTACCTGATGTATTTACTATCAGACTCACTTTTCCTTATGAGTATATCCAGAGGAAATCCCTTACCTTAGAATTGCCTTATTGTCCCACTATTATTTTTAGATTTCAAAACTGGATTTACTTCTTAAATTCAGGTTTACTAGTCTTTTCTTTGCCAACTTCAACTTTGTTAATGTTTGTTTGGTCCCTTTGCTTCTTACTGAGCAAAAATAAAATTACTTTTATGAGGGTAATCTCCGTGAGAGGAAGATTTTCATCTGTTTTGGAAATCTTCATTGTTGTATTTCCAATGCCTGGAACAGTTTTCTGATGCATAGTAGGCAATCAAGGAATATTTGTTGAATAACTTAATGAATAGAAAAGAGCAGAGTCATTACCAATATTTTTCTCTATGGTGTCACTTTTATAACTACACTTCTGAAGAGCTTCTAAGCTTTTTCAGATTATATTATTTAAATTATTTGATTAAAACAAACCTAAAAGCTATACGTTTTAGGGGCACCTGGGTTGCTCTGTTGTTAAGCATCTGCCTTTGGCTCTGGTCATGATCCCAGGGTCCTGGGATGGAGCCCGCATCGGGCTCTCTGCTCAGTGGGAGCCTGCTTCTCCCTTTCCCACTCCCCTTGCTTGTGTTCACTCTCTCGCTGTGTCTCTCTCTGTCAAATAATAAAATCTTAAAAAAAAAAAAATAGTAAAATCTTAAAAAAAAAAAAAAATAGCTAGGGTGCCTGGGCGGCGCAGTGGGTTAAGCCACTGCGTTCAGCTCAGGTCATGATCTTGGGGTCCTGGGATCGAGTCCCGCATGGGCTCTCTGCTCAGCAGGGAGCCTGCTTCCCTTCCTCTCTCTCTGCCTGCCTCTCTGCCTAATCTCTCTGTCAAATAAATAAAAAAATCTTTATAAAAAAAAAAAGGTAAAAGTTTTATATTTTGGGGCTAATAAAATGTACTTTGTCTGAAGCACTTAACTTTACGCAAGTTTAGTAAGTACAACTTAATTTAGTTATTACAACTTTTTCTCTCTGTTCGAGACATGCAAACTCTTTAAACAATGATATAGCAAATATTTATCTACATACTCAGTGTAATTTTTGGAACTATTTTCTTCTAATAGAGTTCCATGTTTTGTGTAATCCCTTACATTGGTTTCTCAACACACACACACACACACACACACACACACACACACACATTATTCTGAATCTGGCTAATTTTCATGTCATTCATTTCTTTATAATTTTACATCATATGATCATACTTCTCTCCAATAGATGTTATTGTCCATAGCTGTGGCCCTCAACCTGTGTTCAACAATCCAGCCATGTCACCATCATTTGGAAATGAGTTAGAAATACAAATTCTCAGGTCCTGTCCCAAATTGACCAAATCTGAAAACCCTAAGACTGGAGTCCAGCATGTGTGATTCCAATGAACGCAAAAGTCCAAGAACCACTGGTGGACAGCAATACTTTTGAATCTAACATCGAAGTTGAAGGTCAAGCAGAAAACAACATTCATTTGTAGAATTTAATGATCCATTTCCTCTTGCTACAATTAAGGAAATAATTAACTTACATCATATCTTTATTTTTAAATTGGAGGGATTGTTTTTATTGTATTATAATCTAAATTAAATTCTCCTTCAAAAAACACTTAACCTATTCTGGCTCTGATGGCAGTATATCAATTTTAAGTACTGTAACCTGTACTCTTCTGCCTTGAGCCATATTTTTTGTAAGGCTTGGTTTGGTTTTCTGCCTCACTAAGGACAAGGATCCTAACTCTGACTGATATATGGTGCCTTGAGGACAATGTTTACTATAGGAGGCAAAGAGGCAAAGCACCAGTGGTGTGTTGGACACTACTACTACTATGTTATCCTTATTATAAATAACAAGTAATTACAGATGCCCAGGGAAAAAACAAAAATCCCTTTTTCTGTTCCATCAAATGACACTTCTATCTTTATAGACCACCAATTAATAGGTTTTTAGGTTAATATAATTTTTCTGAATTCTTTCAACATAAATATTTTCTGAATGAATAAAAAAAAATTTATTCAAAGCCATTGTCTTTCAGCACATATTAAATTCATAACTACTTTGTATTCTAATTGGTGGTTAAGATCCATATCAAGTTTGAGTGAGAAAAATAATAAGATGTATTTAAAATAAACTATTCTGTTATCTACACTTTCTGTGTAGAGGTGTTTCCAAATGTTTTCATAGTTTTAGCTTTACTAAAATATTCACCATTAGCTTAGTGAAATGATAAATTTGTTTTACTGATGAATTGTTCTACTTTTGCTTAAGACCACCTATTTGATACTGTTCTTTGTATTAAGAGTCATGTTTTAAAATATGAGCTTGTTTAAACAGTCTGTTTTATAGAACTATGTTTTTCAAAGATTTTACTGAAGTTATTGTATAAAAGGTAATTCACACTGACTACATTTCTTGGCAAAACTAGAATATAAAATAAGCAGTACAAATGCATGGAGAATAAGAGAATTCTGATAACTTGACTTAACATTTAATAGATCCATCCTGGAGCTAATTAGCTCTCCTTAAATTTTGCTTGGTCTAGTAGCTCCCAATAAGCAGAAAATTTTTGGCATGGTGAATCTGACATTCTGGATTAGTTGATGATGATAAAATGACTTTCAGTCCTGACAGATTACTTACATTATTTCACTTACATATATTATGCATAAGACATTTAAGAAATAAAATATGCATGAAAAGTATACTACAGAATAAATATGCAAACAGTTAAATGTTCTAATGCAGAAATATAAAGCACATTTTATAAAACACGTCTTACTTTCCAGGGACTATAAATTTACATTAGGATGTTAAAACAACATTCATCATGCATGGGGTCAAGATTTATAGGAGTATAATATGGTCTCAAATATGTTTTTTCAGCAGTTACTAATAAATTATTATTAAAGTCATTATTTAAATTATTATTAAAGTTATTTTTGAAACTTTGTTCTAATTAAAAATGGGGAGATTATAATCTTCATTTTTGTCCCTCGAAATCCTGTGGTTCAGGGACCTCTAAATAAGTTATGCAATTCTAAGACAAAGAAAAAGTATTGACAAGGCTACAATACAGCCAAAAGCCAATGGCTTATCTTTACACATAGTATTAAGTATCCAAAAACACTTGAGTAATTCATGTTCCAACTAACACTTGCCAGGCATTGCATACAGACATACCACAATATGATCATTTATATTGTGTGTAAAATAATACAGCTTCATCATTTTATAGCAGATGTATGGAGGAATATGATGCAGTCACAAATATGCTCACAGTCAGAAGGAAACAAGGCTTTTATAAGTTAATCAGAGAAAGACATCAACTTGGAAATTATCTCTGATTATGAATTGTCACCATTGTTTTGTTTGGTTTTGCTTTTCAATTACCTGAAATAATGTGACAGAATCCAAGGATATATGCTATGGTTTGGTGAAAAGATCAAGGAATATGGAACCAGAAGACCCAGTTCTACTTTTCAGTAATAGTGTTGTTGAAGTTACAGTTATCCTTGCAGAGTATTAACTATATTTCTGTGCAGGGTGAATGTGTTATAGTGAGAGAAGCTTTATAACTGCAATTCATTGAAAGGCATCCTGATATTTTTAAGAAAAGTCTTTTGATAAAGCTAATTGAAAGGAGCATTTTAGCTAAAGAATTCAATACACTGTTTCTTTATAGTTTTTTTTTTGATCCATTTTTTTTATTTTTTTTATTTTTTATAAACATATATTTTTATCCCCAGGGGTACAGGTCTGTGAATCACCAGGTTTACACACTTCACAGCACTCACCAAAGCACATACCCTCCCCAATGTCCATAATCCCACCCCCTTCTCCCAACCCCCCTACAGTTTTAAAATATTTTCACAGGGACACTTGGGTGGCTCAGTCAGTTAAGCATCTGCCTTCGACTCAGGTCATGATCCCAGGGCCCTGGGATCAAGCTCCGTGTTGGGCTCCCTGCTAACAGGGGAGTCTGCTTCTCCCTCTCCCTCTGCCTTCCCCCTCTGGTTGTGCTCTGTCTCATGCTTTCTCTCTTAAATAAATAAAATCTTTTAAACAATTAAAAATAAAACATTTTTCACAAATAGCATCTATACACAAAAACTGATGATGAAGATTTATCTTTAGTAAACTATTATTTAAATGAAGTTATGGTATAAGTTTACACTTGTAAAATAAATATACTTTGATGATATTTATTTTTGTGTATATGGATATGGTCTCATATTAGTTGTATTAAGGCAAAAGGTGTAACAACAAACAAGTCTGTTTGGAGAGTGTTACGTCAGAGTGCACGTGTGGCTCAGTCAGTTAAGTCCCCAAGTCTGACTCTTGATCTTGATTTTGGCTTAGATCATGATCCCATCATCATGATATGAGAGCCCCTCCTATCCAGGCTCTGCTCTCAGCATGAAGTCGGCTTGAGATTCCTGCTCTCCCTCTGCACTTCCCCCACACTCATGCTTTCTCTTTCTCTCAAAAGAAAGAAAGAAAGAAAATGTTCCATTGATTTTTCTGCCTTTTCACAAAGAACTAACTAAAAATCTGACATATATGGTTTATCCTTAAATATGAAAACTGAATTTTTAAGTAAATTAAAGTTGATTTCAGTCTAAGTCTTCAAGCAGATTAGACTAAATTCAGTCTGAAATATTTTGAAGCACTCCATTAAGTGATTTTATAAGCAAGACTTTTCCATTCTAAATGAAAAAAAAGTTTATATTAGGCATCTTTACAAAAATATTGTTTTGTTTTTCAAGGTAATATAGACCACAGTATTGATCCATGCCTTTTATTAAGTCGTTCAAATTACCTTGCTGCAATAGATCTTATACTGAGCTTCACTCTGAAGACCACCCAGAAACTCCATCTGGTCCAAATATAATTACCATCCTGCCAGTAAGTATCCCATGGTCTATAGCTTATGCTAAATATATTCACTCACAAAGCAATTTAATATGTTGCTTTTTATTTAAGTAAAATATGAAATATTAGTGTAGCAGTTAGAACTTCATTATTATGCATGAGTATATTTTACTTTTAAACAATACTCCTGACAGGAAGCTTTTGTCTCATTTCCCCTATATCAATCTCAGTATTCTTATTTTAAGGAAAAGAAGCCCATGTGAATGCCATACAGACAATTACTCTCCTCAGAATGCACTAACTTGCTTGCTGTGCCTCAAATTAGAAACTCTATTAATATGATAGTTCAGTAGAGATAATAGAGAGACAGTAGGTGGATAGAGAGATGATAGATGATAGCTAGATAGAGATAGATAATAAGTAGATGGGTCCATATGAGACAGACAGAAACAGAGACAGAGACAGACAGAGAGATGATAGATAACTAGATGATAGTTGATAGACAGGAAGGAAGGAAGGAAGGAAGGAAGGAAGGAAGGAAGGAAGGAAGGAAAATAGGAAGGAAGGAAGGTGATAGAACAAGCCAGGCTTTTTGTGAACTTAATCTAGTTTTCTCTACAAACTTAACCAACTTTTCTGCTGAAGGATTTTAATGTTTTTGACTAAATGCCCAACTAAAAAACACATTATCTCAACATTTCCAGCTTCCCAAAGAACAGAAACAGAGACCAGATCTAAGAACAGATATGAGCTGTAAACCTCTAAGGAAACAGACCAAAATTTGAAAACCATTGTATGTTCTGGAATATTTGATAATGGTTAGCACTATTCTTCCAAAATCTTCTTCAGATCATAGACTTCTAAAATGCAGATGTGGTTTAAGCCTTTCCAAAATTTTTAAATTATATTTTTAAAACTTGAGGTTATTATCCTTGACGTTATGGAGCTAAATTCAGATTAGAGAGATATAAATGTTTTTTTTTGAGATTTTTGAGTTAAAATAAGATTATGAAGACTTCCAAAATGCAAATGTATTTTATTTCTTGTTTTTTAGACGATTTCATTGAGGAATAATTTGCACACAAGTGTATCTACTTTAAGAATACAGTCCAATAAGTTTTGAAAAATCAAGATACAGATCATTTCCATTACTCAAAAAGTTATTATTTTCCCTTTATAGTAAATTCATGCCATCTAACCTTCTGCCCTAAGGAACCATTGAAATGTTCCTATAGATTTCTGTCACTATAGATTGTTTTTGCCTATTCCACAATTTCATATGAATGCAATTATACAGAATATATTCTTTTCTGTTTAGCTTCTTTCACTTAACAAATGTATTTTAAACTTTTCAATATAGGTTTTGAAAAATATAAAAAATCTTGGGGCGCCTGGGTGGCTCAGTGGGTTAAGCCACTGCCTTCGGCTCAGGTCATGATCTCAGGGTGCTGGGATCGAGTCCCACATCGGGCTCTCTGCTCAGCAGGGAGCCTGCTTCCCTCTCTCTCTCTTTCTACCTGCCTCCCCATCTACTTGTGATCTCTCTCTGTCAAATAAATAAATAAAATCTTTAAAAAAAAAAAAAAAGAAAAATATAAAAAATCTTGACTTCAAGGAGCTAACTTCCGATTAAAAAGATATAAATGATTTTTTGAAATTTTTGAGTGAGAAGAAACTCTCATCCTGTCATTATATGGATGAGGAATTTAAAATTCAAAGAAAATGAAATGATTTGGATAATTAAAGAATTGGGTCTAGAAACCAGGTCAAAATGTGACATTGACTTACTCTTTTCCCTTGACTTACACATTGATAAAATCCAGTCTGTAGTTAATTGGTAACTTGTAGATAAATTGTTTTAAGATTAATATTCAAGAATATAATATGTGTTTTTAATCTCAAAATACTATAAAAATTTAAAATATACTGCAATATTTAGAGAAGGATTCTTTAAGAAGTTTCTAAAAGAATCTTTTTGGAAATAATAATGATAATTGTATTTAAACCTACTCCCCCAAATTTGTATTGTCTATGTTTTAAAATACCTTAATAATAAGAACTGATAATAAAAATAACTGCAGGATATCACCACATCTGACAGTTGGTTAAATTTTGATGAACATGTATAATCTTATTTAATTCTCAAAACCCACCATGTCAAGATGACTCCTCCCTTTTTACACATAAGTAATCTGCATAAGTTAAAGAAAATTTTTAAAAGATATACCGGTGAAGAAAAGTGTGTGTATAAGATATTCAGGATGAGCAAACTATAGCTTTTTAGTACTGAATTAGCTCTGAGTTTAAAACTATAAAATAAAATTCATTTAAATAGACATTAAAAAAATAAAGAAATAAATAGAAATTTATTATCTTCATAATGCTCACAATTTAAAAAAATCAGAAACATCATCTATACAGACTTTCTTTTCTTGCAGAAAGATATTTATCTTGAGAAATTATATTTATGCTAGATTGCATAACATTATGGTCAGTGTGATTAGATCAATTCATTTTTAAAACCTCTCTGCAAAAGCTGAGAATGCAGCATGTTAGTGAAAAAATTGACTCATGGGGCAGATGGGTGGCTCAGTTGGTTAAGTATCCAATTTTTTATTTCAACTTATGTCATGGTCTCAGGGTGTGAGATTGAGCCCCATGTCAGGCTCTGTACTGGGTTCAGAGTCTACTTGAGACTCTTTCCCTCCCTCTCCCTTTGCCCTTTCCTTCTCTTTAAAAACAAGAAAAAAATGTGAGTCATAAATTTTAACACAGAGATTAATACTGTGGATCTGCAATAATAGATAATTAATGGAACAGTTTGACTTTTTAAATTATAAAGTATTTTTCAATTGAGAAAATAAAGTTTTGGGGAATGTGACATTTCACTTAATTTATTATTAAATGAATAGAATATTAAAACATTAGACTCATTAGTAATATCAACACTGTTATTTAAAAAAAAAATAGAAAACTTATACAAAGACCACTGTTATCTAAAAAGCCATGGCCAAAAAATACCAATATGTTTTTCTTTAAAAAAAATGGATTTGTTCTGCTTAGAGATGGGAATAATTAAGACACAGAAATATTAAAATAAAACACATGGAAGAAACCAACAAATATTGTGAAATGTTAGGAAATGTGGGGTGGAGAAGGGGTGGGGGTAATGCTACTTTGACCATAGAGGAATCTTATGGACCACATCACGCTTTCAGTAGCGAGGATACAGACAACTCCTAAAAATAATAATTTCTGTGGATCTGTTTAAAATTAAAAGCTAATAAGGGTGTTCTATAGATAATCTAGGAAAGAAAGAAAAAACTTAAAAAAATGTCTTAAAAACAAACAAGGGGTGCCAGGCTGGCTGTGTGATTAAGCATCCAACTTGATTTCAGCTCAGGTCATGATCTCAGGGTTATAAGATTGAGCCTCTTATGGGGCTCATGGGCTGGTGTGGAGCCTGCTTAAGATTCTCTCTCTCCCTCCCTCTCTCTCTTCACACACACACACACACACACAATAAATAAAATTAAAATTAAATAAATAAATAAAAGCACTGTAGTCTTCAAATTCTGAACTAATCATTCATATACTGGGCACTTCTTTCCAGTAAAATTTTGTTCAGCTCTAATTTCATAAGAGATATGGAGTTTCAGTTAACAGTTAACAGACTATGGGAATTCCCCTGTGTAATTAATTTTTTTCTAAAATTTCTTCAGTTCTACAGAATATTGTGCCATATAGTTATTCCCTAACTTATTTGTGTGTGAAATATTTAGATTATTTCCACTCTTATAAATACTATAAATAATTTGTGGGTTAATAATTTTCCACATTTCTGATTATTTTCTTATGATAAGTTTTCTAGAAGTTAGATTATTTCATCAAAGAATGTGAACATATTAACACTCCTGATTCAAATTGCATACACTACCTATCTTAGCATTACTACCTTTTAAAATATTACCAATTTCATAAATGAAAACTGTATATTTTATTTATTTTACCATGAACATGCAACTATCCACTTCTATCACTACTGCTCTGAGAACCCTATTATGTCCATCAACGTTTTTTCCATGTTGATTTCAATGATTTCTTAAAGCTCCTTCAATATTAAAAATATATCCCCTGAAAATACTGTCCATTTTAATTAGTCTTTTTAATAGTTTATGTTTTTGCCATACAGAAAGATTTTTATTTTCTTACATTGTTTTACGTATAGAAGGCCACTGTGAATTCTGAGCTTGTTTTCTCTTAGATTATTGTGGATTTTTTTTTTTCAGTTTTGAACATTTAATCCACACTTCTTGTGGTGAGCACTGGGTATAACATGTAAGTGACAAATCACTAAATTCTCTTCTGAAACCAATACCACACTACATGTTAACTAACCAGAATTTAAATAAAAACTGGAACTTATTTATTTATTTATTTATTCCAACTATAATTTATATTTGTATAGTTAGGATCTAATGCATCTAACTCTTGATCTCAGCTCAGGTATTGTTTGCAAGGTCATGAGTTCAAGCCCCATGCTTGGCTCTACTTTGAGTGTGGAGTTTACTTAAAAAAAAAAAAAAATTAGTTTAAAGAAAACACTTGTGTTGAGGACTGGGGTTGTCAGTGTTGAATCACTAAATTGTACACCTGACACTAGCATTACACTGTATGTGAACTAACTGAAATTTAAATAAAAAACTTAAAAAAAAATAAATAAGCCTGTGTAGTAGCATTTAAAAAAAAAACATAGAAAAACAGGAATTTTCAATGGGCTTTCTAATCTCTTTATCAATATACCTTTAAATTACTGAAGACAATAGAGTACACTTAATTATAGCTAAAATATCTACAGGTGCCCATTTCTATTTTAATTTTTTCCTTATGTTCATATTTTTTAAATATTGCATGTATTTATTTGAGAGAGATAGAGAAAGCAAGAGACAGAGCACAAGCCCGAGGATGGGGCAAAGGGAGAAGGAGAAGACTCCCCACTGAGCATGGAGCCCCAGGAGGATTCTATTCCAGGACCCTGGGATCATGACCCCAGATGAAGGCAGCTGCCTAAGAGACTGAGCTACCCAGGCACCCTTATGTTCATAACTTTTTAAAAAGCTGTTCACTCTGCCAGCTATACAACCTTATCATGTTATGATTAAAAATATTTCCAGGGCACCTGGGTGGTTCAGTGGGTTAAGTCCCTGCCTTCAGCTCAGGTCATGGTCTCAGGGTCCTGGGATCAAGCCCCTCATTGGGCTCTCTGCTAGTGGGGAGCCTGCTTCCCCCTTTCTCTCTGCCTTCCTCTCTGCCTACTTGTGATCTCTCTTTCTCTGTTAAATAAATAAATAAAATATTTTTAAAAAGGATTAAAAATATTTCCTCAGGACTCTGGAAATGTTAAATATCACATTTGTTTTCTATTGCTGTGTTATTTATGACCACAAACTTAGCAGCTCACCGTTCTGTATGCCAGAAATGTACCAAGCTGTGACTGGGCTCTCTCTTCAGGCTGAAGTCAAGGTGACAAAGGAAATCCTTTGTGTGTGTGCCTATCTGGAGGTAAGGGTCCTTTTTTACGCTCATTTCTGCTCCTGGCAGAATCTGTTCCTTGCAGATGTCACATCATTTTCTTGCTGCTTGCCTACCACAAAGGTACAAATAAATCTAGAAGGAAAATGGGACACAATACTCAGACCTTCAATTGATAGTTTAAACTATATATATAGTTATATAGATATGGATATAGATAGATCTAGATATCTATCTATCTAACTATCTATCTATCTATCTATATCCATGTCTAAATCTCTATATCTATAGATATATAGATTTTTGAACAGGTCTTCTAAGAGTTCCATAAGGATTCACTTATTTTCCATATTTGATTTGTGTGTGGATACTTTCTTCTAACTCATCATCACTGACAGATGAAGCCATGGTTTTCATATTTGTTCTTATTCTCCTAACTGGACCCTTTTCATATTTCTGTCTTTAGTTAGCTGCCTTGAGTTTTCTAGGATTAATCAAAATGTCTGCAAATGATGATTTCTTCCCAATACTTGAATATCTTATCTTGTTAGTGAAAGAATTCCTTTTACTTTCCTTTTTAACTTAATCACAAAGTCTTTAGGATTTCATAATTAGATATACCAATGTCTATTGATTTCATACAGCTATTCTTAACTATGCTTTAAAAAATAACTTCCTAGTTTTACCTTTATACAGTCTTCCTTTCATTTTGCTCTGCTTTGCTTTAAAAAAAAAAAAAAAGAATATTAAAGGTTTTTTGACTTTGGACATATGTTGAAAGGATTTCCTTACAAGAAAAATGGGTTTTCTTATTGGAATGTTTGGTGTATTGTAATATTAATTGATTTTCTAATATTGTAAATCAATGTATATATTATATCTATAAAATATATACAATTTACAAATAAGAAAAAAGACATTTTAACTGCATAGTTTGATGTATTTGGATAAAAATCTGTATACTATTATATGTACTGCACAATAAAACTTTATAGTCAATCCCTGTTCTGTCACCTCCCAAACCAGGAAAACACTGATGTATTTGAGAATGTCACAGAAATGAAGTCAAACTGTATACCCTGTTTGTGAGATCCATTCACAGAGATGTTTTCTCTGTGTCAGCATAATGCTTATGAAATTTATTCCTACTGTTGTATAGATTGTATTTCATTCTTTTTCATTACAGAGCACTCTTCCATAATCTTAGTAACTCTCTTTTGATAAATGTTTGGAATATTTCTAGTCTTTGACTATTTTGCATGACACTACTATGCATATTATTGCTCAAATCTCTTTGTGGACATAAATTTGTATTTCTCTTGGGTAAATACCCAGGAGATAACTTTCATAGTCATAGGGTAGATATATGTTTAACTTTATAAGAATGGCAAAATGTTTTTAAAAATAATCACCACTTTATACTCCCACAAGCAATGTATGAAAGTTCCAGTGGCTCCCCATCTTAGACAACACTTAGAATTGTTAATTTCACTACATTTTCCTGGAAACATTTGCCTTAAGGTTATATGCTTATGGAAATTTACTTGTACACTGGAGGTGATATTTTAATAATAATTGAAGCCTATCAAACCAAATAGAATAGGAAAAATTTTGGTAGTAAAAAACCTTCTCCTGGATTTTTTTTTTCTTTCAGTTTTTAGTGATTCGTGAGATAGTTTTGAACCTTAGGGAGAAATCTTGATAATATAAAATGTAGATGGAATTTCCTTAAGACTCAAACTCAAGTAAACCATATTGTGAGTCACCAATACAGAAAAATGTTATTATTTAACCTGTAATAAAAGCTGTGGCATATTTTATAACATCTTCAAACCTGGGGACACCTGGGTGACTCAATCCATTAAGCATCTGCCTTAGGCTCATGTTATGATCCTGAAGTCCTGGGATTGAGTCTTGTATGGGTCTCCCTGCTCAGTGGGAGCCTACGTCTCCCTCTGCCTGCTTCTCCCCTCTGAAAAATAAATAAATCAATCTTAAAAAAAAAAAAAAACTCTAAACCTGTATCCATTTCAAGTCCTGATAGACTAGCTCAGAGCCCCCTAAGGAAATTTCTATGCTGCTGTGCTTTCTTCCCACTCCCAAAGGATATTGCTGAGATGAGGATAATTTCAATTTAATAGCTTTGACATCATCTGAAAACATCTTATAGCACAATTTTGCTAATTTTGCTAGGATAAAACTCTCATTTTGCTTCCCAGCAGTCTTCAGTGATTCACAGTATAGGATGGACTGTTGCCCAGACATGTGGTAGTCAAGGCTGATTTAAACCTTTATAAAATCCAATTGTATATAATTAGATAAAAACTTCCCTTCACCCCAAAAGACCATTTTAGCAAGATAGTGTGTCTTCTTTGGCATTGGCGGATTTACTTATGCAATTGAAGGAAGGAAATTACTTCCATAATCTCACTGGCCACCATTAAGTGAATAATCAAATTTGTGGTATAGAATATTTTAAGGATCATATTCAATCTTGTCTAAAGAAACTCTGTTCCCAAATATATTAAGCATAGGGAAAATAAAATGAAGGTTAACTATCATTAAATCAAGCTGGTGCATAATTAAGGATGTGGCTGAAATTTCCCCTAAGCATATTCTATACACTGCAGTTTGGAATTGCGTTGAAATAAAGAACATTGATGTTTTTCCCCCTTTCTTTAGGCATCTATCCCTGGAGAAATAGCCCATAAGGAGGTAATTGCCACAATCCAGATTTCCTGTAGACGAAGCTTCAGGAGAATCATCGTCAATCCACACATTAAACTCTGCATCAAAGTAGTTTCACTCAATGGGAGCGCTGAATATGTAAGATTCTGAAGGCTATTAAAACTGATTCCAGCTAAGGATTTACCTACATATATAGGATAGAGATAAATATGTTAGACAATCCAGCTCAGTCCTATTAGAAAACTGCATCAGAATCAAATAACAAATGTATTGTAAATACAGTTTGCCAGAAGTTGTTTCTTTATTTGATCAAACTTATTTATTTGATCAAATAACTGTCCAAATCAACCCTGCCCCTACCAAAAACACTCTACTGAAAGACAAAATAAGAAATGAGTCTGCAACCTTTCCTGTGGAGAAATGAAGATAGGATTAGAGCTCAGAAGGTTCTGTGGCTCTCCAGAACCTTCCCAGTTCAGAGTAATCTACCACTGAACTTCATTTCCCTGATTTGTCTTGTCAAGTCTTCTAAGTCATATACCTTACATCCAAAAACTTATTATTGTCAGAAAACTTAATTCTCATTTTCCATGATCATACTATTATTTTTTCTAGTCTATAAACAATTATGAATTACTGTGATAGAAGTATAAGCAACAGTGAGTGAAATTAAACACATTAATTCTGAGAGTCTGGAGGTCTCAGGATGTTTTCACAGAAGGGAAACACTAAAACTAATATGTGAAAGATGAGTAGCTTTTGCCTGCTAAGAGCAATAATTTAAAGGACAGTGCAGAAGAACTTCTTAAAGTGAGATATTCTGGCAAGATGAATATATTTAAGGAAAGAACATTGGAAAGAAGAGAGAAATTAATTCCTCTAAAGGAGGAAGTAAAAAACAGATAAAGATACAGGAAAAGAAGATGATGATGATGAAGATGATGATGAAAATGAAGAAGAAAGAGAAGGAGTGGGAGAAGAGGAAGAAGAGGAATAGGAAGGGGAGGGAGATGGGGAGAAGAAGGAAGAGAAAGAAGGAGAAGGAGGAGATGAAGAGGAGGAGGAGGAATTAGAAAAGGAAGAAGAACCTTTAACATGTGAAATCAAAATTACTTTTTATGTAATTCTTCTCTCAGAAATGAACTTTGAGACAGATGAAACTTGCCTTAATATCTTTCTGTCTCTAGCACCCAGCACATGGCAGTTTCCTTAATATATAATTATGTAATGGATCAATGACAGTAAAGTAATTCTCATCATATAATTTCACTGTTATTTTCGGTTATGCTTCATAAGGGAACATATAGTACATAATTCGTTTTTGATGTAGTGTTCAATGACTCATTAGTTGTGTGTAACACCCCGTACTCATGATAACACGTGATTTCAATATTCTTGAGAATGAAGCATATTTCTTCCTCTAGAAACAGAGGAATTCACAATTAGTTGAGTCTGTTTGGAACACCCACTGAAAAGAACATGATAATGATTTTTTTCAAGTGAGGAATGATGAAAATAACATTACATTGAAGAGAACTTGGTGTTTTTGAATTTTTTTAATCAACAACTTCAGTTCGGAGAGCAAATGTAGAAAAACAGACAACAGATATGATTTTTAAAAATTGTCAATGCAGGCACAGTGGTGTGACCTAAGTTTTGGTGCCCTTGAAGGGTGCATGTGGCAGATGATATGGCTGTCTCTGGCATCCCAGCTGGCACTGAAGGAAAGGAAAACCAGAAGAGGGTTTTGGATTTAAATAAAGGAATAGTAGAAGTTATAATTAAGATTTTTAAAAGAACAGACCTTGGTTTCATAGGGATTCAAGGGCTATAAGCAAGTAGGCTAGAAGAATGTTATTGGTTGATGAAGCTAATAATAGGACTGGAGTGAAGACAAAAATAGGGGACAAAGTACTCCAGAGATGAGAATGTTAGAAGATTACAGACTTACCGTAAAAATGTAAACAAACTGTATGTTCTGACAAAAATCACAGAAAATTATAAAAAAACACAGAACAGTAAAAAGCAGCATTGTCTGAAAATCACGGACATGAGAAATAATACCTTTTTTTTTTCAATTATCATTGACACGCAATGTTACATTGGTTTCTGGTGTATAGCATAGCAACTCCATAAGTTCATACATTATGCTATGCACCACAAGTGTAGCTATTATCTACCACCATGGAACACTACCACAATACCACTTAATATATTCCCTATGCTATGCATTACTTACTCACTCCCCTTCACCCATTTTTAGCCACTCCCACCCCCTTCTCTCTGGTAGCCATCAGTTTGTTTTCTATGTTTATGGATCTCTTTCTACTTTTCACGTATTTGTTTTCCTTTTTAAATTACACACATAAGGGAAATCATAGATGAGTAATTTTTTACACCTCTTTTTTACATAGGTGGAAAAAGTGAGAATTTTAGCCATCAGAGAAAGCTCACTTTTGGTTACAAAGAAGATATGGAAGAAATTCTGGCAGAACATGTGGCCAATAAAATAAGTTTTAGAGCCTGTATTTTACTAATTGATTACCTAATAATATTAATAAGAATTTTCTAAAAATATTCACTTTGAGCACAGGAGACACAATCAAAATATGTAATGTGGGGTGCCCATGTGGCTCAGTTCACTAAGGGCCTAACTCTTGATTTCAGCTTTGGTCATGATCTTAGGGTCATGAGATCAAGCCCCTCAACAGGCTCCACACTGAGTGTGAATCCTGCTTGGGATTCTCTCTCTCCCTTTTACTCTGCCCATGCACATCCCCCCACTTGAATATTTTTTCTTTCTCTCATAAATAACTTAATTAATTAATTAATTACATGCTAAAAAATGTAATGTTGACAACTGAATGAAAATTAACATATTTCCCTAAAAATCTCAGATTGTAGGTGATAAACCAACACCGGCTATATGACAGTTTTCATAGCTCTAAAAGTGAAATATTTCCTCAAACACTTACTAAAATCACAAGGTTATTTGGGGCTGCTGGATTTACCAGAAGAAAGCAACATACTGACACATACAAACATTCAGGCATATGTTGAAATTTCCCCTCTAGATGTCTACAAAAGATAACATATAATATAAAATAGGATACATGTTTCACTTTAACTCAGATCTTTCAAGCAAAAGAAGACAACTATTGGATTTAAAGAGCTATTTAAAAGTCATTCAATGTTCATAGCAACAATGGCCACAGTCGCCAAACTGTGCAAAGAGCCAAGATGCCCTTCAATAGATGAATGGATAAGGAAGATGTGGTCCATGTACACAATGGAATATTACACCTCCATCAGAAAGGATGAGCACCCAACCTTTGTATCAACATGAAGGGAACTGCAGGAGATTATGCTGAGTGAAATAAGTCAAGCACAGAGAGTCAATTATCATATGGTTTCACTTACTTGTGGAGCATAAGGAATAACACAGAGGACATTGGGAGAAGAAGAGGAGAAGGGAGTTGGGGGAAATTGGAGGGGGAGATGAACCATGAGAGACTGTGGCTCTGAAAAACAAACTGAGGGTTTTGGAGGGGTGGGAGTGGGGGGTGGGAGTGGTGGGTATTAAGGAGGGCACATATTGCATTGAGCACTATGTGTGGTGCATAAAAAATGAATCTTGGAACACTGAAAAAAATTTAATTTAATTTAATTTTTTTTTATTTAAGTCATGATAAGGGACACCTGGGTAGCTCATTTGGTTAAGCATTTGCTTTCCACTCAGGTCATAATCCCAGGGTCCTGGATTGAGTCCCGCATCAAGCTCCCTGCTCAGTGGGGAACCAGCTTTTTTCTCTGCCTGCCAATCCTCCTGCTTGTGCTCTCTGACAAATAAATAAACACAATCTTGGGAAAAAACTGAATCCTTTGATGAAGGATACGGTTATTTTTGATAATAATTATTATCAAAATGAATTATCTTTATTTCTGAAATTATTCCTGACTATAGATCTCAAGGTTTTTGTTTCTTGGATACTCACCATGATTTATTCACCATGTTATTTCAAACATTATGACTAGTTTTAGTGCATGTCAATCTTTACAATCAATAAATTGAAATACATTGGTAAATAGGACACAAATTCCTAAAAAGTGATTTATAGTGTATATAAAATTACCTTTTAGTATAGAATTAGGAGAAAGATTTAACATTAAAATATATAAATTAATCAGATCCAAAAGGTTGGAGGAGTTTCAAACATTTATAAAAAGAAGTATTTGTAACATCTGAAAAAAGATTAACAAAAATAGTAAAAGTGGATAGAGTGTTGAACGTAAAGGTAACATTTTTTTACCAGAAAATAAGAGCAAATATAAATAATTGTGGTGATATCAAACTGATTTTTAAAATAACAATATTGTTTTTCATGCAAAATCAGCTGGGTCAAACATAAACCAATACCCGAAATACAACTTTTTAAGTTATCATGTGTTTAGGCTGCTTTTTAAAGTGCCTATGATTTTGTTCTTTCTGTTTGGATTCTAGCATACTAAATACTGTAAGATGATATTATTTTCTAGCATTATTTCTGACCAAATTAGACTGGTAAATAATAAAATTACTATTTTGGTTTTCATAGGTTTGATTCTAGTATTTCTAGTCATAAAGTTCTTTGGTTTATCCTCTTTGGAGTTCACTGAGTTTCTTAAATCTGTAGATTTGTCCCTCACTGAATTTAGGAAGGTTTCAGTCATTATTTTGTCAAATATGTTTTCAGTTCCACATTCTTTTTCCTCTCATTCTGGAACTCCAATGACATAAATGTTAGGTCTTCTGCTATTGTCCCAGAAGTCACTGAAGTTCAGTTTATGTTTTGTTTTGTTTTGTTTCATTTTTCAGTTTGCTCTGTGTTGTTCAGAATAGATCATTTCTACGATTTTACCTTCAATGTTACTGATTCTTTCCTCTGTCATTTCCAGTCTACTATTTATCCCATGCTATTAGATTTTTATTTTGATTATTATTTTTTTTTTTAGTTCCAAAATTTCCATTTGGCTCTTTGTATCTTCTGTTCTTTACTTAAGGTGTCTGAAATTGTCTATGTTTTCATTTTTGTCCATTTGTATATATTACTACTATGAAGGACATTTTTATGGTGTATTCTTTAGAATCCTTGTCCAGTCATTTTAATACTTGTATCATTCTCAGAGTTAGATTCTGTTGATTATCTTTTCTCACTTGAGATTTTCCTTGTTTTTGGTATGTGAGGAACTTTGGACTATATCTTGAATGATTTGAATATTAAAAGACTAAAGTTTATATATATATATATATATATATATATATATATATATATATAGAGAGAGAGAGAGAGAGAGAGATCTTTTATTTAAGCAGGTGGTCAACTTCTGTAGTCACAAAATACAGGTTCTGACTCACTTTGGGGACTGCTTATCAAATGCCAGTTTAATTTGTAAATCTCCTGCAGTGAATCCAGTCTCCCCAATTGTGTGTTATTCAGATGGCAGGACTCTGCCCACAGTCCTCACAACACGGACTATGGAGGTAGGGGACACCACCACAGGGGGATGGTGGAACTCAGAGTTCCATCAACATGTCCACTGGGGAAGAACATTTCTCCTTAGTGCAGGTCAGGGATAGACAGCAAAGTACCACTCATAAGCTTCACCAGGTAGGTATGCCTCCTCCTCTTGCGGTGGTCTGGATGCCAAAATTCTGCCCAAAGTCACTGAGTAGGATAATAACTGCTTCACCCTGTAGAAGGGTGATGCCAGAGTTCTACTCACAGGCTCCATGAGAGACAGGTTTTACCTCTTTACTGCACAGTTTTATTCCAGGTCTTGTTGATCTAGAACCCATTGGGTCAGAAATAGACATGGCCTTTTTCATGGGGTTCACTTTGAGAATAGACAAGTGCAGATAAAAGTTTTCTATTTTGGACTCTTAAATATAGAGAGCAAACTGATGGTTGCCAGAGGGACATGGGGAGTGGGGATGTAGAAAATGGATAAAAGGGATTAAAAGTACACTAATTGTGATGTGCACTGAGTAATATATAGAAGGGTTGAATCATTATGTTGTACACCTGAAACTAATATAAGAACAGGTATTAATTACACTTCAATGAAAATGAAAGAAAGAACAAGAAAAGAAAGGAAAAGAAAAGAAGAAACAAAAAGGAAAGGGAAGGGAAGAAAAGAAAAGGAAACACTTTCTGTTCTGAGGTTTGGCTTTTGTTCTAGTACTTTAGCTAGTAATATAGACAGATGAAAGAGATGATGATAGATGATAGATAGAAGTAATATGTAGATGATAGATAAAATAGTTCAAAATAAAAGTGGATAATTCCTGATACTATTGTATGGGATTACTAAAAAGGTTCACTTCACACATTTGCATTGAATAACTGAAGAAAGCCAAAACCATTTCTAATGAAAAGCTATCTTCCACTGTAATATAGTGTCTGAGTTTTCATTATTAGCTTGGCTATTTAACTTTAAGGGTTTTAAATAAATACTTTTTCCAAAAAGAGTTTAACCAATTACCACAAAATATCACTCAACACAATATAGTATTCATGGGTAATTAAAGGATAGGTTAAGTTTTTTGTTTGTTTTGGTTCTTTGGTTTTTCGTTTGTTTTTTTGTTTGATTGTTTGCTTGCTTTTAAGAAATCTGCTTATTTAGGAGCACCGGGGTGGTTCAGTAGGTTAAGTCTCTGCCTTTGGCTCAGGTCATGATTCCTGGGTCCTGGGATCAAGCCCCACATCGGGCTCTATCCTCAGCAGGGAGCCTGCTTCCCCCCTCTGCCTGCCTCTCTGCCTACTTGAGATCTCTCTCTCTGTATCAAATAAATAAATAAAATATTTATAAAAAGAAATCTTCTTATTTTAATTTAATTTAATTAAGGGGAATGGGATGGATCTTGGGATATCATTCAGACATAGGTAATGTGCCACATTGGTGTATTGTGTGGGTCAGTGAAGAAATTTGAGGAAGCAAAAGTCAGATTGAGGGCACAAAATAATTAGAGAGGTGTTTACTAAAGACATTTGTTATTCTAGCACTCAGGTTCATCGTTTCGATTAGGATTGACCATGAAGGCAGAGAAGGTCAGTTCTCGACTAAACACTCATGAAGCATTGAATAGGTGTTGAAAAATTTAACAATATTAACTGTCTGTAAATATCCATACTCCCCTTCTTCCATAATAATCAAAATGTTAATTCCACAAATAGCTATCCAGAATAAAGAATATATTTCAAGGCTTCTTGCATCTAGGTGTGGCGATGCAACTAACTTACTTAGATATGTTATGCTTTGGGTGATAGTTTTGAGTTCACTTTCCAGATAATCACCTTCCAGGAGAGAATATCCCATCCCCTTTACATTCCCTCCTCTCGCTGTCCATAATGAACCCTGAGGTTAAGTGCAGCATCCTAGGAAGTAATAGAGTGCTGCCAGATAGAGGAAATGGGGCTCTTTTTGACGTTGTAGAGTAGAGTTGTCATAGCTGCTTGGAAATTTATGAGAGGAAAATAAACATCTGTCATTTTTAATCCATTCTTGTTTGAGTTTCTGCTCATATTTTATCTCAAATACTAACTAATACAGAGAGGAAAGAAGTGTGGTGAGATATACCATTTCTTACAGATTCAACCTAACTGATCTGTATTATAGTAATTGTTAAGTTGATAGTTGGTTGAATCATTTTATAGCAAGTCACAAAGCAAAATAATAGAAAGTATTTTGTAACTATTAAGCAAGAGACAACCCCATAACTTAATAACATTTTTACATATAACCCAGGGACTTGGTGTATTTTTTTATGGTAAAGAGAATGTAACCAATTGAAATCCATTGTGACTATATTCAAGTTTAAAAATGTTCATAAAATCTCTTTTGATGGCTGCATAGTATTCCATTGTGTATATATACCACATCTTCTTGATCCATTCATCTGTTGATGGACATCTAGGTTCTTTCCATAGTTTGGCTATTGTGGACATTGCTGCTATAAACATTCAGGTGCACGTGCCCCTTTGGATCACTACGTTTGTATCTTTAGGGTAAATACCCAGTAGTGCAATTGCTGGGAAATCTTGCCATTTGCGACAACATGGATGGAACTGGAGCATATCATGCTTAGCGAAATAAGTCAAGCAGAGAAAGACAACTATCATATGATCTCCCTGATATGAGGAAGTGGTGATGCAACATGGGGGCTTAAGTGGGTAGAAGAAGAATCAATGAAACAAGATGGAATTGGGAGGGAGACAAACCATAAGTGACTCTTAATCTCACAAAACAAACTGAGGGTTGCTGGGGGGAGGGGTGTTGGGAGAAGGGGGTGGACATTGGGGAGGATATGTGCTTTGGTGAGTGCTGTGAAGTGTGTAAACCTGGTGATTCACAGACCTGTACCCCCGGGGATAAAAAATATATGTTTATAAAAAATAAAAAATTTAAAAAAAATGTTCATAAAATCAAGTCTGGTAAACATCTAATCTTTTTTTTTTTTTTTTAAGAATTCATTTATCCATTTGACAGACAGAGATCAGAAGTAGGTAGAGAGAGAGAGAGAGGGGGAAGAAGAAGGCTCCCTGATGAGCAGACAGCCTGATGCGGGGCTTGATCCTTAGACCCCCGAGATCACAACCTGAGCTGAAAGCAGAGGCTCAACCCACTGAGCCACTCAGGCACCCCAATAAACATCTAATCTTGAGAGTCATTTTTCTAAAGTTGGATTTTTGAATATTGAGTGTTATAATAGCATGACAAAGCTTCAATCAGTTCTAATTTTGACTATGATTTTAAAAAGTTAACATTATAAATAAATATTAGAATAAGTGCTTTATCTCCTGATGCCTCATGCTGAAAAACATATAATATAGAGATATTTCTCATTTTTCTCAAAGCATATATTATGAGAATACTTAGTATATTTTCAATTATTATGTTAGAGAAGTAATATTCTTAATAATGAAGGTGCAAGTTTATTATTATTATTTACTACTGTATATACAAAGTACCCCAAAACTTAGCAGTTTAAAATGACCATCACTTTATCTGCTCATGAGACCATGGATCAGGAATTTGGGAAGTCTCAGGAAGTATCTGCAATGAGCACTGGCTTCATCTGTTTTCTCCCTGTACTATGCAGGGAAGGTCCAAAAAGTTGTCTCATGCATCTAGCATCGATGTACTTCCTTGTGTGCTTTCTTCCTTTCCAATTAAGAAGACTAGGTTTCTTCACAAGATGGCAGTTACCTACACTTCTTATATGACAGATGGCTTCCAAGGGAGAGCATACAACAAAGGTGCAGAGAATGTACCAGTTTCTTTAGCCTGTTTAGAATTTATACCATGTTCTTTCTGGTACATTTTTCTGGTCAAAGTCAGTAACAGGGCCCACCTGTGTCAAAGAGAAGGAAAATAGACCCCTCCTCTCAACTAGGAAAGGCAAGGAGTTTGTGGCCATTTTGAATCCATCATAACATAAAGCTAGATTTTAGATATCATGGTAAAAGTATGAAGAAGCTGCACACACCCATAAATTGGAAAACGAAAAAGGAATAAAAGACTTTCAATATAAACTTTCCTTTTCAATTTCCTGGCAACATTAAAAATTGTCCATGAATAATATGAAATTTCAGAAAACTATGGGTAGCATTTGAATAGACTGCTAGAAATATATAATTTAAATGATATATTTCTACAGAAATATCTTTTAAAATGGCAATAGGGAGGGGTTGTCTGGGTGGTCAGTTGGTTAAGTGTCTGCCTTTTCCTCAGGTCATGATCCCAATGTCCTGGGATCGAGCCCCACTTAGGGCTTTTTGCTCAGCAGGTAGTCTGCTTCTCCTCCCTCTGCCTGCCATTCACCCTGCTTGTTCTCTCTCTCTCTCTCTGTCAAATAATTAAAATCTTTCAAAAAGCCAATAGTGATAAATCTGATTTCTTTAAAAGTTTTATTCATTTATCCCAGCTTTGTTAGGATATAATTGACATATAACATTGTGTAAGGCTAAGGTATGTAATATGATGGCATATATTTTGAGATAATAATCACAATAAGGTTAGTTGATGCATCCATCAATTGAGGAATTTTACTGAAACTATGAGAAAAAGAAGAAAATCCTTCATAGAATTATTTATTCATTTTTTTCATTTTCCCAACAAATATTTTTTGGGGGATTTCATGAGCCCAGGGATTGTGTTAGGCAAACAAGTTTTAACAATGAAAAGACAAATACTGTTTTCTTTCCTTGATGGTGCTTCAACTTAATGTTATAAAACAACTAGCAAGATCATTCAGCCGGAGCTTTGATAATGTAGAAAAACAGTCTTTGTATAATCTATATAAATTTTATGTGAAAAGGATTAAGATAACATAAAACAATAAAATACAAATTCATGGATGCTTTCAGTTACTCAATCAAAGAGGCATAATTTAAGGTTTTGTTCTATCCCCAGCTCATCCTAAATATTAAGGCCAATGCACAAACCATGTTTTAACAGAAACAGATGCTTCCCAGCACAAAGGACAGTCACATCTGCTCTATAACTCCACATGGGAACGTCTTCTTATTGCTGAGCAGCCCATCCCCAGTTCCAAGAACACATGAGCCTCTTAAAACAAAGTTGAAAATCTAGTGGCTTGCAAGTCAGCTGGCAGTGTATCTGCATTTTTCAGCAGGCTTGGATATCAGGGGGAGCTTAGTGTTCACTCTGTAACTGACCCCTCTGAGCCAAGTTCAGAGTGGTGTGAGTTATCAAATCTGACAGCCTTTTGGCAAGTCTTTGAAGGCTCTCAGGCCAGACTACCTTCCAAGCTCAGCTGGGATCAATTAGGATAAATAATAGTTCTTGCAATAGCTAGTTCCTACCATGCTTTTAAAAAGTATTCAGTGTGCAATAAAGCAATTTACGGCTTACCTGTACCATGCTATCCATTCAAAAGAAAATAAGATCAAACTGAAAGGTTAGAATGTCCTGAGTCTCAGAACAGTGCAGTGCTGGAGAAGGGAGAGATGAAACGAAGAGGCCAACATTTTGAAGACTCTTCATTCTCTAAATGTATATAAGACCTAATTAAACAGATATTCAAAAGTATTTTATTCCTCCCAAATCTGAATTCCCACCCCAAAAGCAATTTTCTTGTTAAAATATATCTTAAACACCCATCCCCACACCCACAACAACCACCCTCAGCAACCAAAGAGACCTGGTACTATATAACGCAGATTTCTGCTTCTCCGACAAAAATTGAACTCAAGCACCAGTCACTGGTGAACAATAAATGGTAGGCACCCTATGAAAGTTACAACAGCAAATGATACTTTTCCAAGGCAAGTGTAAGGCTACATTTAATACTGCTAATTTTCTGGCTTCATGTGAACCAAGTTTTATTTTTATTGGGTGTTTCTTGTTACGTAGCTTGACAGCAAAGTACTGCAACTATCTTATGGCTGAAGTTCAAACCTTGATGCTTTGCCAGAAATTTTCTTTTTTGACCTTATTAGTTGCTACTAGAATCATGAAACTATCATGGCACCTCATTAATGATTGTGTAGGTTTGACGTTGCTTTGCCACAAAATGGTACTGTTTGTTCAAAGTTGCTCTGTATTTGCTTTATAAGTGTGTTCTGCTTCACTTGGTGTCTCTACTTTTTTGGCCTCACCTCCGTATATTTTTAACAAAAAAGATTGATGGTTAATAAGAATGTTTGGGTTTTAGTGGGGTGTTTCTTTTTTCATTCAGAGATGAAAAGTTATTGGAAGTTCATTCTCTAGAAACATTTTGCATAAGTGAACAGTAGGAAGTGTATTTTTTCAGGTAGCTTTATCCATTATATTAATAACTTTGTTGTAACAAAAGAAGACTGTGGAGAAATTCATTTAATCATGTTTATAAGTGCTAAAACAGATCTATAAATGCGATTGATTGCTGGCTGCTGAAATTTGCAGGAGTGCTTATTTGGTACAGCCCTAGCTAACTGCTATGGATGTGGGGATCCTCAGACACACTCCCTGCTTCCCCCAAATGTACTTGCTAAGCCTAACTGACTTCACTGTTCTCTGTAACTCAATCTCTAAATTCATTGAGTTTATGGAACTAAAATGATACAGTGCTGTCAAATGGAATTAGGTTCTTAAGAATTATTAATAAATGTTATTATTTTGGTGAATATCTAAAACATAGTACTTTTAGTAGAAAATAGTTTTAAATGAACACAATATATGCTTTGGTTGAGTGGTACATAGAGTATCTCATTGTTTTTCAATCTTCAGTATGGCTCATGGTGTGTGCATGTGTCGTTGTGTGTGCACACACATTACATTCCCTAGTATCTGAACCTGGGAAGATCAGAGTATTATAGTATATGTTCAAATTATTTTGCAAATCATTTTTGCATTACTGACTTCCAATAGAGAAGTTAGTGAAAAATACGGAAAAATTGGGGTAATAAAAGAGAGAAACTGAAAATACTAGATTGCATTCTGTTTAATCTAACAAATATTTACAGAATCTTTATGCTTTCACTCTTTGAAATATGGAAGACACAATGGATACAAGGTTTAGTCTCCGGCTCTGTTAATATTAAGAATCTCAATGAGAAAATCTCAATACAAAAATAATAATGAGGTATCGGTACAAGATGGCTGATAATCCAAAGTGAGTAGAGTCACTGACAATAACCAGACCAAGAAGAAGGGAGAGCTGACTATGGACCAATATACTCAAGGAAGATTTTGTTGGAAAATTATGATTTGCATTCATCACTGTCTTACGTAGATATCTGGAGAAGGGAAGAGAAAATATAATGAATGAAGCACTGAGAACGTGAACAGCATGAGCAAGAACTAAAAGTTAAGGGGAGAACAAGGTCCCAGGATGACTAATTCACAATTGGATAATCATCTTTAAATAATCAAGAAATGACTTTAGTTACAACATTTTGTAGCATATTTTACTTCTGCAAATACGATACTCATCAACTATGTTAACTTGTTTATCTACACAATTTTCTTGTGTTTATTTGTCTAGAAATCTGTTACACACACAAGAAGAATTCTTTTGGTGACACACTGTCTATTTTGCACAGATTTCCTAAAGGCAAACACCTGCAGAGACCCTCTGCAGTGCAAGGCTAAGTCTAGAGTTTTGTTTTAGAATATCTGCTTGTCTTTTTTTTGTTTTGTTTTTTGGTCAGTTTGTTGGTTTTAATATTTATAAACATAACATTATTTAAAAATTGAGCATATTTTTTCTTATTCATGCTGTTACCCATTTACATTAACCCTTAAGCACTTTTTATTTAATTTTCCAATTTTTCTTTTATTTTTATTTGGGACTTAGAATTTATCTTTCAAATTCATGGAGGATTTTATGTAAATGAATTAATTTGATATTTGTTTCCCATATTTTTCTACTGGTTTTGCACTGCAATTTTACCGTTTTATGTTAATATACAAAATATAACCTAGTAAAATTACAAATCTTTAATATCAAGTGGTCTGTAATTTATTTTTAAGTGTTTTTAGAAAAAGCAGTGGAATGTACAAAAGTAGAAAAGTTAACTGCAAATCTACAAACTTGGAGCTGTTTAGATCATATTTGAAGGATGTTCTCTGAAATTCTTATTATAGAAACAGCTAAGAAAAACACTTAAATATTAAAATATTAAATAATATAACATTTCACTAACTAATGGACACTAATAAGTTGTGGTAGCTTGTCTTTGAGGTGGCTCCAGAGAACCAGCCTGGCACTATCTGTCTGCAGCTACATGAGATACCCCAAGTGAAACCAAAAGAAGAACCTCACTGAGAAAAATTCGAAAGTTAGCAATAAAGAAACAAGTCAAAATAAAAACACACATATAAAGAATTCAAGTGTTTGTGGAGATTGACTGCATTGATAGTTAAGAGATAGAACAGAATTTTCTCAACCTGATAAAGTTTATCCCCCCTCACCCCGCAAAAACAAATCATCCAAAACCTATGGATAACATCCCTTATGATGAAAGACTGAACTGCTTAAAGTCAGGGACAAGGCAATGACGTTCATTCTTACTATTTTTACTCAACACTGCATTAAAAGACCTGGCCGGTGGAAAAAGGGAAAAATAAGTAAATAAATAAAAGTGATACAGATCTGTTTGCAGATGGTAAGTGTGTATGTAGAAAATCTTAAGTAATCTACAAAACATCTCTTGCAACTCAAGTAAATTTAGGAAGATTGCAGGGCACATGGTCAATATTACAAATCCTGCCATTTGCCACAAAATGGATATACCTTGAGGGTATTATGCTAAATGAAATAGGCCAAACGGGGAAGAATAAATATGACATGATTCCATTTTTGTTAGAAATCCCGAATAGTCAAATTGTGCAGAAAAGAAATGAGCTATCAACCCATGAAAAGACATGGAGGAACTTTAAATGCATATCACTAAGCCAATCTGAAAAAGCTATGTATTGTATGATTCCAACTATATGACACTTTGGAAAAGGCCAAATATATATATAAATATAAATATAAATATAAATATAAATATAAATATATAATATATGAAAGAAACATAATGTTGGAAAAGACCTTTTCAAACCATGAAAGTAAATTTCTAAACACATTAATACACTATAGTTCAAATCCTTGGTGTGTTTTGCTTTAACAGAAGGCAGCACCAGGCTGAATCATTGACGATTCTTATTTAAAGTCTTTTCTTGCTGCTGTGGGATCCCACGACTTGCCAGGGTTCCTCCATGACTACCATCTGTTTCTCCCCTATTTTCAAAGCAATACTGTTACTTCTTCTGTCTCCAGCTCTCTGGGTCTCTTTCTCTGTCTCCCTCTCCTTTCCAATCCTTCTTTCTCTTTCTCTCCCTCCTCCCTCATACTCCTTCCTTTTCCCTTCCCCCTCTCTCTTTCCTTGTTTGTCAACCTAGAAATTTCCATATGATTCCTGAAAACTAGAACACTAAGATATTCCTCCTTTTGAAAAGCTACACCATATTAAATAAATTATTTTACAAAGAACTCCATGAGGTTTTTAGTCATTTTTAAAAATTATACTAGAATTCTGTGTCCTGGCTCCCATTTAACCTGATGAAACAGGGCTAGGCAATTTTAAAACATTTTATGGAAAGTGTTTTTTATGGTAATCATATTTTCCCTGAATTTAAGTTCCTAAAACTTAAGTGATGGATGTTAACTCAATTATTGTAGCAATCATTTTTCAGTTTATACATATATCAAATCATTATGCTGTACACTTAAAATTAACAATAAGTCAATTATATTTTGATTTCATGAAAAACCACATTAACTCAAAGGGCATGTGTAAGGGGAAAAATGACGAATCAATACTCGTATTACATTTCCCATGTATTCAACTAAATCTTATTATCCAGAACTATTAAGGAATTATTCATATTATTCATGCTGCAAATTAAATTGCTTATCATAAACCTCATTTTAATCTTTCAGAACTAGAAAAGAAAAGTCAAAATTGCTTTCTGATCATAATACTGAATAAAAACATCATTATTATTATTAATGGATAGAGTGGTAATTGCAAATATTTCTAATTAATTTTCCATAGCAAACTACACTTTTGATTACTCACAAATTTTCTATTACTTCATGATTTAAATATTTGCTCTTTTTATTAACTTTATGATGCCCATTTTTTAAGATCTCATCACCTCCAGAAATGAAATTCCTATCATCAATCTTATTACTTGCCTATTAAACTCAAATTTAAATTTTCATACCTGGCCTACTGTCCCTCCAAAAATAGAATATGATGGGAAATAGTTGCTACTCTTGACTAAAAACAGATATAATCTATAATAAATTATCATTATCTACATGTAAAACCAAAACTGTAAGCTATCTGAGAAGTGTGAGTTCAAAAGATTTTAAAGATTTTATTTATTTATTTGACAGACAGAGATCACAAGTAGGCAAAGAGGCAGGCAGAGAGAGAGAGGGAAGCAGGCTCCTTGCTGAGCAGAGAGCCCGATGTGGGGTTCCATCCCAGGACTCTGGGATCCTGACCTGAGCTGAAAGCAGAGGCTTTAACCCACTGAGCCACCCAGGTGCCCTGTGAGTTCCAACATTTTAATAACAAAAGCACTTTCAATCTATACCTCCATACAGCCTTTGATCTACACATCCCCTAGACCTAATCAGTAAAATCTTCCTACACCTTAAAATAAACATCAGCAAAAGTTTTTGGTAAAGGACCAGATAAATTTTGTGGGGCACATAATAGCTTCTGTTACATATTTTCCTATGCAGCCATCAAAAGAAATGATTTTTTAATTGATTTTTTAAACAACACTTCAACAATGTTTAAACCAACCAAAGATGGAGGTCCACATTCTATTTGGATGAACTCAGTCTTGTGTCCACATCTCTTCGTGAAAGGCAGGAGAGTGGAGTCATACTGGTCATCTAAAAGGGAGAAGCAATAAATAGCTATAGCAATAAATACTTAGTATCTGACTTAGGTACATAGAGACAAATAAATGAAACTGAATAAACTAAATATACCATAAATTTCCATTAATAAAAATATATTTCATTATTAACAGAAATTTGATTTTAAGCCAAGTTTTCTACAAATCAAACATTTCCTTAAACAAAAGGTACCTTTAGATAAATTAATTTAGATGAACTTTTTCTAATTTTATAATGAGAGAGAGAAAGAAAGAAAGAAAGAAAGAAAGAAAGAGAGAGAAAGGGAGGAAAGAAGGAAGGAAGGAACAAAATAAGGGAGGGAGGAAGAAAGAGACAGAAGGAGAGAGAGACAGAGGAAGAGAGAAAAAGAGAACTTCTCATTTTGGGTTCATAGTACCTTCCAGCAACATAAACCAGATATTAATAAACAGCCACATTAATAATTCAGTGAAGTGGTAAGAGAGACAGAGACTGAGTATCTTTATATTAGATGTTTATATATAATTGATAATCGTCATATTCAATGTGGAATAATGGTTATTTATGTCAGATGAGTAAGGTTTAGTTAATCCAAGACTGAGCCCTTCCCCTTGGCCTGTCAGAAAAATAGTTGTTGTCTCACAAAGCTCCATGTAAACTAAATTTACACCATGATTAAGGTATTCAATTCTGGTCATCTAAAAGATGTGGACCCTAATCCTGATCATGCCAGGGGATGGGCTGTCAAGAAACAGCTGGAGTCAAGTTTCTGTCCTATGAAATGGCTGTTGGAAAGGTCAGATTCTGATCTTACAGTGTAGAAGCCCCACAGCCATGAGGTCAGGAGTCTTCTTCCAGGGCTGTCAGCCTGCCCTATTGGACCTTGTGAGGCTCTGGAATAAATGAGCAACTTGAGTTTCCCCCAGTGAATGCGGCAGGGACAGCCAGAGAGGGAGGCACTACTGAACCATCACACTTACTTGAAAGACAATGTAATTTTTTCTTACATACTTTTAATTTTTTATTTATTTTACAGTGTAAAGCTTACCTTAGAATTTATAATTCCTTCCATTCATTTTTCTCCTTTATTCTCTTAATATTTTTCATTTTACCTTTATCCAATTTGGGGAGTTTTTAAAAGGGAGAGTTAAGTATAGATGTGAGGTGAAAGAAAAAAAGAACCAGGAAGCTAAATATACCATAAATTTCCATTAACAAAAAGATATTTCATTAGTTCCATTTTAGTGTTGTACCATAGTTGTTTTACTAATTTGTAGCCATATTTATTCAACAACAAGCTCCAATAATATCTGAAATTGACCAGGACTACAAAGGTAGAAAGCACAAAGCATAAATATGTCACTGAGTTTAATAAATTATCCCACATGTTTATGTTTGAGTTAACTTGTTTTATTGGAAATTGCTGTTTTATTTGAAATCACTAATTTACAAAGAATGCATCTCTTTAGAGCTTTTTTCTCTAGCTAGACCTTCACAAAGCCGCCATTTCCAATTATTTTATCTTTCCAGGAAAATACCAATGTAGTGATTCTCAAACTAACTACTGATAAAATTGAAGATTGGTAACTTACTTAAATATTACCAAAAACATAATGTGTAAATACATTGTAAGCCTAAGTTGTTTTTATAATATAAGCAATCTTTTTTTTTTTAATTTTATTTTTTTAGTGTTGCAAGATTCATTGTTTATGCACCACACCCAGTGCTCCATGCAATACGTGCCCCCCTTAATACCCACCACCTGGCTCACCCATCCCCCACTCCTCTTCCTTCCAAAGCCCTCAGTTTGTTTCTCAGAGTCCATAGTCTCTCATGCTTCATCTCCCCCTCTGGTTTATCCCAATTCACTTTTCCTTTCCTTCTCCTAATGTCCTCCATGTTATTCCTTATGCTCCACAAATAAGTGAAACCATATGATAATTGACTTCCTCTCTTAACTTATTTCACTCAGCATAATCTCTTCCAGTCCCATCAGTGTTGACATAAAGGTTGGGTATTCATATATACAGTGGAATAGTATGCCTCCATCAGAATGGAATATTATGCATCCATTACAGTCATTTTTTAAAATAAATCTTAAGAGCTTTGATAGAAATGCATTTACTTGAGGTGTCCTTTTTTTTTTTTTTTTAAAAGATTTTATTTATTTACTTGACAGACAGAGATTGCAAGTAGGAAGAGAGGCAGGCAGAGAGAGAGGAGGAAGCAGGCTCCCTGCTGAGCAGAAAGCCCAATGCATGCGGGGCTGGATCCTAGGACCCAGGGATCATGACCTGAGCCAAAGGCAGAGGATTTTACCACTGAGCCACCCAGGCGCCCCTCCTTGAGGTGTCCTTTAAAGAAATTGTTTCAAGTATGAAATTATTACATTAAGGGGTACACCCATTCAATTTTATGTCATTGTCAGACTTTTATTCCTCTACTTTTCTTTGGGTGATATAGAGAAAGAACTTGTAAGCTATTTTCCAAGTGCCACATCCAACATCTTGGCCTGCTTTGATGCTGGCACAAGGCTTGTTACATGGTGGTATTTCTCTTGGACCATCCAGCTACCCTTCAAGCCTTCAGAAACATCACTTTTCATGACTAACCTATCATTTAAATAATCTCAAGGTTTTAACAATAATATTGGAAAATTATTTTGTAACTATTTTAACATAAAAGGATTTATTATAATGTCAAGGATGGGTGTCATTTGAGGTATCTGTATCTTATTCAACTGATAGTAGAGACCAAGCATAAAGAATGTAAGAGACCAGAAACTTCCCAGTGTCCCTTGTGATTCTTCATGTCACTACGGAAGACACAGTCAGGGAAGGAATTTAATAGAAAAAATAGCACAGGATAGCACTAGAGTATGTTGCTTTGTTTTAAGTTTCTTTTAAATTCCGGTTAGTTAACACACAGTGTAATATTAGTTTCAGGTGTACAATATAGTGATTCAACACTACCAAACAACACCGGTGTTCGTTGCATAGGGAATCCCAATTACCTAGTTCCCCTACCTCCCATCCACCTCTCCTCTGGAAACCATCAGTTCGTTCTCTATAGTTAAGAGTCTCTTTCTTGGTTTGCCTATCTTCTTTTTCTTTTCTTTTCTTTTTTTCATTTTTTTAGTGTTTTGATCTAATTGTTTTATAAGAAAAAGTTATAATTATAAGAATGTATATTTCTAGATTTGCACTATTGAACAAATGACAATTACTTATATGCAACAATGTTATTTGTTTTCCAGCTAGAAATTCATGCTTGATCCTAAAAATCCTTATTCCTGACCCTGATAGTCTCAACCCTGGAAGTCTTAGTTTTATTTAGCATTTGAAGGCATATTTGTAGGATTGTTATTATCCTCAACTGAAAGATTGTTGATTTAAACTTTTATCTCAACAGAAAGATGAATCATGTTAAGCTTTTTAAGCTTTGCTAATTTGAAGAGAAGAAAAGGGACAAGAAAATGAGAATAAATGAAACTTACTAGTTCTCTTTTGATTGGAAGTTATTTTTTTATAACCAATCATTTCATAAAGTTCTATCTAACAGTTTAATAGACTGCATACTTAATAAAGATCATGAAATATTGCATTTAAAATAATTTTGCTGCTAATGTTCCCTACTTGTCAAGTTTGGCCAAAACAATTCTACATTATACTTCACCATAAAGTAGTGATTGATCAGCCACCAATATCACTAATATCTTATATTGAAAATTCCCAAGCCAAAGAAATAGAAGATTTCTACAATGAGTTTACGATTGAAAATGAATTCTAATTACAAATTGTAAGAAGAGGAACATGTTTATTTGTTTGAATGGTTAATTACTATTATGATTAATTCACCTCTAATTAGAGTTAGAGAAGTGAAATTTGAATTATTATAGAGCAGAATATTAGAATTACTTCAATAAAATATAACCCAACTATATGCTATACAATTCATTTATTTTAATTATATCAATCCATCATTTTCCACCAACAAATCTTTGCATGTCACTGAATTACATTTTATTTCTAAGTGCCAGAGGTTGTAAGCAAAATTTGTCCTATTCAGATCTTAAATTTGTATAGTCTTTCTTGCCCTGTCCATGTTAGGTATATACAATATGTCACATACATATGTTGAAATGCCTTCATAATTCAAAATAAGCAACACAAACTTCAACTTTGGAGTATGTTTCATATAGTTCCGTCTTTAAGGTCTATCAAAATATATTATTTGCCCTCCTGATAATTATACTAAACCTCTATACAGCATTTCTGTTTTCTTTTTTATATGTGAATTCTTAATAACTCTCCCTTAGTCTGTCCCTAATACACTGCCCTGTTCTAAAAACAAAAAACAAAAGAGGTGTTGGTTCAATGAATAGTCTAATTTTGTAGCCCAGAGACTAAGGGAGCCTCCAGTCTTTCTTTATTGACTAACACAATATAATGAAAAAATTGAAAATCTTGTCACCAGCTAGTTCTGTGGGGCTTGTCAAAGTCATTTACTCTATCTGCCCTTGGTCCTTGTTTGTAAAAATAAAGAATCTAACCAACATTCCTCTCCAAAGCTCCATCTTAAACATAAATTTTTAGGATATAAAGTTTAATCAGAATTAAAACATGTTTTTGAAATAAAGACTGTAGAAGCAAAGTAATAATTTGCATGGTTTGCTAATTAACATAAACTAAAAATGAATCTAAAAAAGCATCACACATTTTAAGTGTTCATCTAACATTAGACACTGTTGCCAGTGATTTTGCTATTTTTTTTTAAAGATTTTATTTATTTATTTAACAGAGATCACAAGTAGGCAGAGAGGCAGGCAGAGAGAGAGGAGGAAGCAGGCTCCATGCTGAGCAGAGAGCCCGATGTGAGGCGTGATCCCAGGACCCTGGGATCATGACCTGATCTGAAGACAGAGGCTTTAACCCACTGAGCCACTCAGGTGCACCATGATTTTGCTACTTAGATTATACTATTTACCTATTCCAATTCACTTGTGCTGGAACTCTCTTTATACTCCCAAATGCAGCACATCCAATAACAGAAAAATTTCACTGACTTATTGAACTACCCAATCCTTAAGCAGATTTTTGCCAAAGTAGCACTTTTAAAAGTAATTGACCCACCTCCACATTTTTTTTTTTTTTCCCAAAAAGTCCCTTCCCTTGGATGACAAGCAGCAGCCAACCAGTGGAAAATTTTACAAAACTCTGTACTAACTTAATAGCAGATGGATATTTCCTCACTGCAGATGAAACAAATTGTTTCTCTTTGGATAGGTTTTCCCATTAAACAAACTTTTGCCATTGAAATCTATGTTTAGATTTGGGCTGCTGGGACATGACCAAGTTAAATAGATGCCTGCTAAAATATCTAGTTTTATTTTGCTGACTCAGAAACATGTTAATTGTTCTGTGAATTCAGCAATAATATCAATTATTATTTTAAATAATTACTTTGTCAAAAGGTGGTACTTCTAATGTTTGATTTATTTGGCTCGTGAAGTAGACTTCTATCTTATATAAATTACTTAAACTATCTACATTTCTTTTCCCTGAATACAAATGAAGCGTTTCAACTTTTGTGTGTGTGTGACAATCACACTTTGTTCAAATTTGCCCACAAAGAAGTTCAAGACCAGTAAACCCTATAACTGTTGCTTAATGGAAAAGAAGAAAGAAAAAAGATTTCTCAAAAGTTTATACCTATATTTGTTTTGGGCAACTTGCCCCTTCTTGATCTCAGTTTCCTGTGTGTAAAATGATGAGTTTGCATTAGATGATTTCCAAAGCCTTTCCAACCCTGAATGACTAGGACTCTATGACCCCATTTAGAAGCCTTCCTAAGCTAATTTACCACAGATGTATTCTTGTCCAATATCAATGCCAATAAACATCAGCACTGAGAAACAGCTAATAAGAAGCTAAATGTTTTTGATGGTGCAAACAGATATTAATATAAATGAAAACACAGCTTATTTTTCATTAGAGAGAATGGGATTTCTTTGGTCATTTTTTTGTGTTACCTATTACATATAAGGTTGGTTTTCCCACCTAACTTTCCACTTAACTTTTATTCTCTTTTCCATCTTCACTCTATCACTCTATTCGTCATCTTCTGTCATATTACAGATTCAGAGAGATTGAGTTGAGAATAGCATCAGTTGAAGGGGACTGTTATTCAAGCCTATCTCATCCCTCTCCTCACCCAATGTTCCCATGCCCTAGGCATGGCCATAAGGCATACAATGCTTAAGGATCAACGTGGTTACAAATAAAGAATAAAATGGAGACAACCCGTAAGAGACTCTTTTATTTATTTATTTATTTATTTATTTATTTATTTTTAATTTTTTATTTTTTATAAACATATATTTTTATCCCCAGGGGTACAGGTCTGTGAATCACCAGGTTTACACACTTCACAGCACTCACCAAAGCACATACCCTCCCCATCTCAGGAAACAAACTGAGGGCTGGTGGGTGGTATGGGGAGGGATAGTGTGGCTGGGTGATGGACATTGGGGAGGGTATGTGCTATGGTGAGTGCTGTGAATTGTGTAAGACTGAGGATTCACAAAGCTGTACCCTGGCACAAATAATACATTATATGTTAATTTAAAGAATGACTAAGTAGTGCACCTGAAACTAATGTAACATTGTCTGCCAACTATCCTTCAATAATAAAGATTAATTTTTTTTTAAATGACCTGTGGAAAATACTGGGTTTTTTTTTGTTTGTTTGTTTTGTTTTTTTTTTTGTTTTGTTTACAACATACCAATTCCCTGCTTCTCTCTTATTAATAAACCTTTTCAGGCAATAATATTTCCAGCCTCAAAAAATTACTCTAAGTCAATTAAAATCATTCTGTTTTTCAAAAGACCAAGAGAAACAGACCAAGAGAAAGCAAGAAAAAACCAAGAGAAGCATGCAGAAGTCCTGATTATTATTAAATGGCCGAACCCAAACCACAGCAACTATCAATATCTAGTCTTCTTGTCATATAAGAAAAAATCAAAATGTTTACTTGTGGTGAATATAATGATGGGCTGCCTAGATCCCTCCCTTAAGGATTAAAGGACTTAAGGGTGCCTGGATGGCTCAGTGGGATAAAGCCTCTGCCTTCAGCTCAGGTCATGATCCCATCATCCTGGGATTGAGCCCACATAGGGCTCTCTGCTCAGCGGGGAGCCTGCTTCCCCCTCTCTCTCTGCCTGCCTCTCTGCCTACTTGTGATCTCTCTCTGTCAAATAAATAAAAAAAAATAATAATAAATTTAAAAAATTTTTAAAAAGAAGCGACAGGCTGTGGGGGGTGGTGGGGGGAGGATAAAAGGACTTACTATCCAGCCACTAGGAAGATTATGGATTGACATCTCCTGACTGTCCAGCCCATTTCTGGAATTGTTTCAGCTAAAGAATGCCTCCTCACCCAGAGATATAGAAGTCTTACAGGAGAACACATATACAATGACTGGTTGATTTAAGGTGTCTCCCCGCAACACAGGGTATCCATCTCTGCAAACCATCCTACCTCTGGTGCTCACGAGAGCATAGCTGAGGTCTTGTTATCAGTAAACCTCAGCCCAGTTTTCCTTTCAGAGTCTTGCTTCCTTCACATCCCTAACATGATATTTTTGAAAATACTCCCTCTGAAAACTTCTGACACTAGTTTTTCTCTCAAATCTGCTCCTAACAAAACCAAATTATAATATTTGCTTAATCCATTGCTAGATTTTCTGTGACTTGTGGCCAAAATTATTCCTCATTTATATATGAATACAGGAGATGATTAGGAGACTAGAAGAGTTCTTTAATTGGAAACCACTGGATTAAACTGCTTTAGACCCCAATAAAGGAGACTTTGTAGTGTAATAGAAAATTTGTGACTATTCAGGGGGTAGGGTTCAAATCCAAACTTGGTTACTATAACCAACAAGGTAAATTTAGGCAAAATATTTAAGCTTCTATGAAGATCATTTTCCTCTAATGTTAAGTGAAATAATAATGTATTTATTATTTTATTTTTATTTTTTTGATAAAGAATAAAAAGGTAACAGATTTATATATTCAGCACATATAAACATCCCTTGACCACCTTTGGTGAAGCTTTAACAAAGTAGCCCATGAATAATAGCTAACACATATAGTCTCCACTCCATAAATGTCATTATTATTATTACATTAACTTAAGAATTGTTTTTCCAGAGCTCCTGGGAATTGGCTAGGCATCTGCCTTCATTTCAGGTCATGATCTCAGGATCCTAGATTTCAACCTTACATCCCATCCAGCTTCCTGCTCAGCAGGGAGCCTTCTTCTCCCTCTCCTTCTGCCTCTCCCCCCATTTGTGCACTCTCTCTCTCTTTCTCTCTCTAGCAAATAAATACATAAAATATTTTTTAAATAAAGTAATTATTTAAAAAAGAATTGGTTTCCTGAAAGAACACCAGTCAAAAATTATACTTCCAGATTTGACCACCCAAACACCTATGTTGCTCAAGTAAATTTTGGCATTTATTGATTTCTTATTTCAATTTTACTTTAAAATGTTTGTGGTCCACGATCTTCACTAGGATCTATGGAAATGGCACAAGTGGGAAGATTTAGGGAAATGGGAATGACGTGTCCACATTCAATCCTGTCTCTGAGCACCCTCAGAAAGAATCCAGGGGAGCAGAGCTGGGATGCATTCGTTATGGCCTTGAACCGAAGATGCAAGAATCCTCCAGATGGGGCACATGTGGCACTCCTACCACGATCAGAAGCCAAGACCTTTCTGTAGATACCCTTGTGCCAATTTTTACAGATACTTGTTCCTCTATGCATGGAAGCTTTGGGGCAGGCCCTTGTTCCTCACGTGCTTACTTCTGTATCTGCATCTTTAACTTTGGGTCATGTAGTAGATACACAGTAACTATTTACTGATCTTGAAAATAAGTTGTGTCTGTTCTTCAGTATGCTATGCCTTTAGCAGTAAAGAATTAACTTTTCTTCTGAGTTAGTAAGATGTCTTTCACTCTCTATATTAAAAAAAAAAAAAAGTCAGTGTTTCAGGAAGATCATCTCTTAGAACAAGGGGAAAGAAATGCTGTAAATGTTATTATAGAAGAATTATTGACAAAGTGAGGCTTATTCGTGATAATTAACATACCTCAGCTTCTATACAATTTGCTCGTGAACAAAGACTTTCTTCTCTTAAGGAGTTCATGGTCTGGTGGGAAAGTTAATGGTTAAAGTCCATGTGGTGAGAGCCCCTAAGTATGTACATCGGCTGGCTTGCCACTGCTGGAATCTGAATAGAGGTGGGCAGGCTGCCAGGAAAGGTATATCAAGGTTCTGTTTCTTTTAAAAGCCACAGTTCCCTGGGGAGCAGCAATTACTAGGCGGATCGAGATAGCAGTTGGGCTGCAGCTCTACGCCTCTAGAAGAGGTTGCAGACTGGCAACTTGCAAGCTAAGCCTGGCCCACAGATATGTTTTATTTGGATCCTGTACTTTTTTTTTTTTTTTAATGTTACGAACATTTAAAACCGGGAAATTTCACGTAAAAAAAAAAAAAAAAAAAATTTCTGGCTTCTGTTGAAAAAATTGAAATATCTGGCAATACTGGGCTTCATTGCCTACATGACAACAGCTGGCTAGATCTATGTAATGGTTTTTGAACAAGAAAGGCATGTGGTCTTCTGTTTAGTACAGTCCACACCACTCCCTAATAGTCTCCAATTCTGAACTGGAGTGTCAGTTGTCATTTATCATTATACTTGTAGTTTCAAGGAGTAAAGAAGTATTTTTTTTTTTAAAGATTTTATTTATTTATTTTTCAGAGGGAGAGTGAGCACAGGCAGACAGAGTGGAAGGCAGAGTCAGAGGGAGAAGCAGACTCCCCGTGGAGCAAGGAGCCCGATGTGGGACTCGATCCCAGGACGCTGGGATCATGACCTGAGCCGAAGGCAGCTGCTTAACCAACTGAGCCACCCAGGCGTCCCAAGAAGTACTTTTTGTAGAGATTTACCTCTATAAAAAAATAAGATAAAACAGATTTTTTTAAATGAAAGTTTTTCTTTTTAGAGGTGAAAAATAATCATCATATTTAATATACAGTATCTGGCTGGCCCTAAACTAAGAGAAAACCCTCAGTACCGTGGGGTTTCATAAAGTGTTAGAGGAAAAAAGCCTCCAGCTGACTCATGAACTGGACCCCAGCAATCAGAGGCTCCTCTATCCTTAGAACATGTGTCCCACTTGCCTTCTCCACCCTCAGAGGCTGCCCCAAGGACACATCCCTGAGGTAGTGATGAGACCATCTAGACAGTATATGTGACTGTGCCCAGTAAAGTCCTCTATATAAACATTTAAGATTCTGGCAGGCAAGTGTAGAAATCTTTGTCTTGTAGCCGCAAGGAATGTACACTGTGTACATTCCTTTGTTTATTAAACTTGCCATCTCGCAATTTAGCACAGCCTGCCTCTTGGTATAAGGGATGGTTTCAGATTTTACCTAAGAAGCTCTCAAGGAGATTGTGAACAAAAGAAAGATTAATCTCGTGAAAAGATGACCCTTCCCATAACCACATAGTACTGCTACAGTATTATGTATCATAATATATATAATATATTATGTTACATTTTATATATTATATATATTATATAACACACAATTTGGGGTAGGATTTGACATATCATAAGACCAACCACTCAACCACTGAGACAACCACTCAGATAAATGGATAAATTTGAATAGTAAAAGAGCTTGGACCAAGCCATTTCTCATACCACATAAATCATTCTGAAGGAGGCTTTCTGTCCTCTAGGGTATGAAAGAAATGTGTGTATTTTAAAACCCTGCAGGAATAGTAACACCTCTCCACCAGCTGAGAACACCTACAACAAAATATTACAGATCTGTAGTTCCAAAATGTATCCATTAGAATCTTTCATAATATCATCTGCCATTCAATAAACAGAATTATTGCATTAAAAAATATATCATCTGATAAAGACTTTAAAGGACATGTCCCAGGACTTTATACTTGACCTTGTTCTGTTCCATATTTTTTTTTAAAGATTTTATTTATTTATTTGACAGACAGAGATCACAAGTAGGCAGAGAGGCAGGCAGAGAGAGAGAGGGAGGAGGAGGAGGAGGAGGAAGCAGGCTCCCTGTTAAGCAGAAAGCCTAGGACCCTGGGATCATGACCTGAGCCGAAGGCAGAGGCTTTAAACCACTGAGCCACCCAGGCACCCCAGTTCCATATTTTTTTAATCAATAGTTAATGAAGAGAGTGAAGAGTTGTTTAACATATGTATAGATGACTGCATTTGGAGGAACGAATGTCCCCAAGCTTGTTTTCAGGTTCAGTATCCATATCCAGAGAGTTACCACGCTACAGATCAGTTTATTCCCCTCACCTCCTGATAGGCTTGGCCAATCAGATGCTCCTGCCTAGACATTTGATGCTGGAATGGGGAACACAGAGACCTTGAGCAGTGAAGAAATTATTCATAATGGCAGTGCTGCCAGGTTGAAAATCTTGTGGAAGTGGTCCTTATACAATAATACGAAAGAAGTTTCCTATGTAGATTCCCTTCATTACTGACCATTTTATGAATCTGGTTCCCCACCCGTATACCAATTCTGTGCACTTTTTCATTGGATTCTAAGAAATGATTTTGCTTCAGAAATTAACTAGAGATGATTTCTGTTGCTTTCAGGCAATAAGTTGATTAAGAAAAAAATTAATTAAGAGACTATTTTATAAAGGTCAATGCACATGTATTAATTTACAAGAAGTAAAATTTCAAGGGATTGGTTTTGGTGTCTTATGCCCACCCAGGACACTCTCTTCTAAGAAAAGTTCCTATTGTAATCTGCATTCCAATCAGAAGATCTGAGGAATATAGAATCCATGAGAGAGTTTAGTGACTCACATGGTTACAACTAATCACAGGATCATTAGCAGGACTCTTCTGTTGTAGAGGCAAAAGAAAGCAGAAATTTGGAGTTTCTCTAAATTATTTCTTCTCTAATTTCTAGTTTTCAGTATTTCCTGATATGCATTCTGATTGGTATGTTGTAATGTCAAACTTTTTCCTTTGGTATTTTGCAAATAGTAATGAACCAGGATTCCTTATTCACCATATAATTATCTATTTTCCATATTTTATTTTCAATACCATAACTTCTTTCTAAGTCTTGGGGCTACCTTAACTATTCATTAGGCACAATCTATGATTATTCATGTGCTTTTATAATGATTTCAAAAAACAATGTAATGCATTATAATAATAAATCATCAAAGTGTATTGAAATTAGCATTCTTTCACTGCAGTGATTTAACTCAGCTGCTCATGATGTAACCTCCTTTCTCATGAGAATAATGGCTTTCTCTGGCAAATACAATATTACCATATTTTCACTGATTCCACCAAAAATAAGGTCTCCAAAATTAATTGTTCCTTCTTGTACCATTCCCAATTCTCAAGAAACTTAATGTAATGATACAAACGGTATGTGCATTAGGTACTAATTTATTATAAAATCTACATGAAATGAGAACATACAGCATAGTGGGAAAAACAAAAGTTATAGAATTGTATGTATTGGATTTATTTTCTGTTTTGTTACCAATATCTTTCTTGACCATGTGCAGATCAGCAAACACAACTGAAATCTACATGCGACTCCATTTTCCTCTTTTGTGTTAAGAGTGTGTGCATGTGTAAAGATCAAGTAAGATGATATGTGTTAAAAGCATTTATAAGCTAAAACATTCTATAAATAATAGCTTCACTTAAAATTAGAAAGTAATGACAAGTTAATGCACAAAACGTGAGTAAGCATCTTGATGTTAGTAAAATATTTTGACTTTCTAAAAACTTCATAAAGGCAACTTCCCTCCTTTAACTATTCTGTTGCCTCTCAGGTTTTGCAATACCATTCACAAAGGGAATGGAATGGCTACCATATAAAAATACTGTAATAAATGCTAAGAATGTTCCTCTCCTTAGATATCTAATTGTATCAAGATAACTTGAGATATAGTGTAAAGATAAATAATGACACAACAAAACACAGAGTAAGTAGCATTCAATATTGCAGTCTGGGAGCAAAACATGATTTCTGAGAAGAGAAAAATCACTGTTGATTCTGACCCTTACAAAAGGTGGGTGTTAACTAAACCTTAAGGGATCAAGAGAGCAATGCTTTCTAAATAAAAAGCATTTTACCCAAATTCTAAATAGAAAGCCTCCATTCTATTTAGAAAGCATTGCTCTGAAAAACAATCTGAAGGCTTTGAAGGAGCGGGGAACGGGAGGTTGGGTGAGCCTGGTGGTGGGTATTAAGGAGGGCACAGAATTGCCTGGAGCACTGGGTGTGGTGCATAAACAATGAATTCTGCTACACTGAAAAGAAATTAAATTAAAAAAAAGAAAAAGAAAAAGAAAGCATTGCTAGAAACAAGATGTTGGTGGTGATAAGATAATACTTTTGTGTTTTTTAAAGCCACCACATATGTGGGAATTCGTTATGGCAATGATAAAAAAATTAAAATAGATTTGAGTACCTGAGGGTGATACACTGTTGTAATAAATATCTAAAAAGAGGTAGAAGTGGCTTTGGAATTAGTGACTCCATTTTGAAGAGCATTATCAAAAAAAGCTTAGATTGCCTTGACCACACTGTTAGTAGAAATATGCATGTCAGTGACTCTGCCAGTGAAGACTGAGAAGGAAGTGAAGAGTATGGTATAGGGAGCATAGACCACAGTAGGGGACACCCAAATCGTCACACCTATTCATAGAAATGAGGTAGAGAATACCTAAATCATCACAGTAGAAATATGGACATAGCAGGTGCTACTGATTCAAGTTCAGTAGGAAAGAAACAGCACATTTTTAAAAATTGGAAGAAGATTTACCTTATTAAATAGTGACAGAAATCTTAGCAGAATTGTCCCCTACAATTATGTGGAAGACTTAGCTGAAGAGATTTTAAGCAAAGGAATGAAGACAGCAGCCTGGTTTCTTTTTGCTACTCATAGTGAAATGCAAGGGGAGGGAAATAAGTTGCAAGCAAAATGAATAAACAAAAAGAACCAAGGAGTGATGATTGGATTCATTCTCAGCCTATCCAGATTGCAAAAGATGCTAAAATTATGAGATTTGCTATCAGAATGTAGGATCTAAAGGAAAAACTGACTTTGAAAAAAGACTGTGACTCTCTTTTCCTAATACCTCAAAAAGATAAAAATATCAGAATACTCAGTCACAGAAGAGGCTCTTTGGAGAGATTATGGATGTGACTTGAAGATCCTCCAAACAAATCAGAGAAGCTCTAGGAAATCAAAGTGTGTTGTTTCTTGGGAGATGTCATGAGAAGTCAAAAAAAGAGAACTAATTATGGGAAAAAAATGCCTGTGGGAAAGTCTCTTGTCTAATGGAGTGAACTTCTGTGAGATACATAGGACATCCACAAAGTTCTTGCCGATTTTATACTGTAAGAAACAATGCCAGTTTTTACTAAAAAGGATTAGGTAGGAGATGAAAAAAGGCTAACTAAAATTCTATTGGCAGGACACAAGCTGCTGAAATTCCTCAACTGCAAACACTGCCATATTTTGTGAAAAGGGAAGGATGATTCAGAGGAGGAAACATGAGCCTGACAAAGGGTCTTGAAACTAATGGAGTTTGCCCAGCTGGATTTAGAAATTTGGGGTATCTGTGCCTTTCTTTTTTCTTTATTTTTCTCCTTATTTTAAATGGTCTCTTTTCTATAACTATTATGCTATGCCTGTCCTACCGTTGTATTTAAGGAGCAGATAATGTGTTTCTTTACTTTCACAAATCCACAAATAGAAAGGAATTGTACATCAAGCTAGATTAAACTCAGAGTCTCAACCATTTCTAATTTAGATTATCTAGATGATAACATTCGGGACTTTTGAACTGTCAAGACTTAGATGAGATTTGGACATTTCATTGATAGTTTAATGAGTCAGACTTCTGAGGAACTTGGAGTCCATGAATTAATTTTGCTTGAGGGATAGATGTAAACTTCAGGGGACCAAAAGTGGACTGTGCTAGACAGAACAACGGGCCCCCAGTGATGTCCAGATGCTATTTCCAGGAATCTATAAGTAGTTTACCTTCCATGATAAAAGAGATTTTGCAGATGTGATTAAGGTTAAAAAAAAAAAAAATCTTGAAGGGGCGCCTGGGTGGCTTAGTGGGCTGAAAATCAGACTTCATTTGGGCTCAGATCATGATCTCAGGGTCACAGAATTATAATGGGCTCCACACACAGAAAGGACTCTGCTTGAGATTCTCTTCCTTTCTCACTACCCCCTGCTTTCTGTCTCTCTCTCAAATAAATAAATCAATCTTAAAAAAAAAAAAAAAAAAAAAAAAAAACTTGAGATAAGCAGATGATTATTATCCAGGTAGGCGCAATGTAATCATGAGTCTTTTTAAGCAAAAAAAAAACCTCCCCCAGTCTTCTTATTGTTGTGGAACCAAAGAGATAGACAGGAATGTGAGAGGAACCCAGTCCATTGATGGCTTCAAGGATGGAAGCAGGTGCCATAAGCCAAGGAATATTAAAGGTCTCTAGAAACCGGGAAAGGCCAGGAAAGAGATTTTCCTATCCAGAAAGAAGTGCAGTCCTGTTAACACCTATTGACCAGGTTTAAGATTAGCCCAGTGAGACCGGGATTGAATTTCTGACCTATAAAACCATAAGGATCATGCAAAGCAAGAACTGTGGGTCTCTCAATTTAGTTAACTCGAAGTATAGAAGTCCTGAATTACAAAATAAAAGCAATTCTCCATTTTTAAAGGCTTGTAAAACGCTGGTAAAGATGGCATTTTTAATAAATAAATAACTTCATAATCTAGACTGCATTTCCAGCTACACATCCCAAATGCACCTTTTATTCTCACACTAAAACCAAGTTGTACTTTCCTGAACATGGTTTAGGCTCTATAACATTGTTCAAGTTGCTCTTTCTATGCAGCCTTTATTACCCTCATTTATCTGGTGAGCCTCTGCATATCCTTTAACATGTCTTTCAAAAATCCATTCCCATAGGGAGATTTCCTGGGGCCCCTCTTCCCACCATCATTATCTCTCCTCTGCCTTCAGCTCAGGTCATGGTCCCAGGGTCCTGGGATCGAGTCCCGTATCGGGCTCTCTGCTTGGAAGGGAGCCTGCTTCCTCCTCTCTCTCTGCCTGCCTCTCTGCTGCTTGTGATCTCTGTCTGTCAAATAAATTAATAAGATCTTTAAAAAAAAAAAAAAAAAGCTACCAGTCTCCCTCTATCCTTGTGTGTTCTCTGGTCGGAACACTTGAGTTTCCCCAGGGTTCACGGACTGACCCTAATGCCTATGGTGATGGTGTTAAGGTGTTAAGAGCTTATTAGATCATGAGGGTGGAGTCCGCGTGAATGGGATTAGCACCTTCTGTTTTATTTTTGTTTTTGTTTTGTTTAGAGAGAGAGAGAGGAAGAGTCCCAGAGAGGCAGAGGGAGAGAGAGAGAATCCTACGCAGGCTCCACCCCCAGCACAGAGCCCCACAATAGATTCCATTTCACAACCCTGAGATCATTACCTGAGCCAGAATCAAGAGTTGGGTGTATAACCGGCTGAGCCATCCTGGCACCCCATGAGATTAGAACTTTTATGAAAGGTTTCCACAGACCACCCTAGACCTCATCTATCACCCTGTTTTCAGACTTCCAGCCTCCAGAGCTAAATTTTGTTATTGATCAGTCCCCCAGTCTATGGTGTTTTTTATCGCAGACTGAAGGGACTAAAACAGAATATTATTTTTCTTTCTTTCTTCCTTTCTTTCAATTAGTAGAAACTGCTGTTTCTTTCTTTCAATTAGTAGAAACTGCTGTTTCTTCAATAGTTGTTGAGCTCCTACCAAGAAACCCCATTGAAACGCTGCTAAAAAATGAAAAAAAAACGAAAAAACATAAAAACTACTTAAACAAATATAAGTCACTGCCAGATAATTATAGAAAATTTATGCTAGTCTGTACATATTTTTTAAGATGGCAAAAAAGTGTGAACAAACAAGCATCTGTTGTGTGTGTGTGTGTGTGTGTGTGTGTTATACATACACAAATGATTTTATGAAAAAATCACAAGATTGTGAAACATATTTTGACATGATTAGGGAACTGGCTTAAGAAACAGTAAATAGAGAATTTATCTTTGGATGAAAAAATATAAACAAGATTCTCCAGGGAGAGATGCTATGGCCAATTTTGTTTCCCATTATAATTGTGTTTTTTGGTGTCATTCTAAAACAAAATACTTGGTTATATAATACATAATTTGGCCCAATATGGCAATTTATCATGAAATCTTCACAGGGGTTGAGCTGTAAAAAACAATTCATATAAATTATTAATCATGTTTTGAACTAAAACGTGAGGGAATAAGATATTTAGTGGAGAATCTATTTTTAAGGATATATCTTAATGAAGAAATGGGTTTTTAACAACTTAACATACTAATTTTCTACTTTTTTAAGTTAATATAGTAACTTATAGTAGTTGATATAAACTCAGGCACCTGTTTCTTTTTTTTTTTTTAATCATTCTTCATTATGCACCAATTATAGCACTTGCTTTTCAAAGATATTACTTAAAGCTGAAAGAGTAATATCACATTTTTTAATAATCTTGAATACCTCCATCTTTACAAGCACAAGAATTAAGCTGGTCTTTATTCTTTATAAGTTCTAATCAGCTTTCAGCATCTCTCCCACTTTTAAAATGAGAGATCGACAAAATCTCAATTATGTTAAGTAGAAGTTATTTACCTGTAAATTTCAATTATCAAATAGACTTCTTATTAGGGGAAAGATGATTTTCATTCTAGTTATCCTTTATTTTAATTATCCTTGCATGTGCTAAATACCTTATTCTAGTTATCTAACTACTTTATTCCAGTTATCCTTTCCTGTGCTAAATACCAAAATTAATATTTTTTAAGATTTTATATTTATTTCTCATAGAGAGAGAGAGAGAGAGCACAGGCAGAGCGGCAGGCAGAGGCAGAGTTCGGAGAAGCAGGCTCCCTGCCGAGCAAGGAGCCTGATATGGGACTCCATCCCAGGACGCTGGGATCATGACCTGAGGAGAAGGCAGCCGCTTAACCAACTGAGCCACCCAGGCATCCCCAAAATTAATGTCTTAAGTCAATTTCTGCCTTGAATAGTATAATGGCCAAGATGTAGCTGCATATATTAATTTTCAAAGTGAGGTGCTTTCTGCATAGACTTTTCCTAATGTATGTTTCAAGAAGGTCCCACAAATCAGTAGTATCAGAAAAATATTCAAAATAACTCTTTATTCTTTCACACAAGTTCAGACTGTTAAATAGTTAAAAACTACTTATTTCTATAAAATGATGTTTTAGTACATTATGTTTAATACAATTATATACTTAGCAATGTGGCCTCATAGATGTTCAATATAGTAATAATATGAACTATTTATCATTCCAGTATTCTATGTTTTAGAAAATATTTTTTTAAATTTCTTTAATATGTTGTTTGTTTCTTCAAATTTTTGGAATTTGTGTTCATGTTTGGAGAAATGTATAGATATATTTCATATTTTTTCCATAAACATTTTGAGATACTAAATGGTAAATCCAAAAACCAAGAGTATATGCAGGAGGCATATCAAATTATTTGTCATAAAATATGTCAGTTCTTCTATGATAAATTAAGAATGTCAGATCAGGGGCGCCTGGGTGGCTCAGTGGATTAAGCCTCTGCCTTCGGCTCAGGTCATGATCCCAGGGTGCTGGGATTGAGCCCCGCATCGGGCTTTCTGCTCAGCGGGGAGCCTACTTCCTCCTCTCTGCCTGCCTCTCTGTCTACTTGTGATCTCTCTCTCTGTCCAATAAATAAATAAAATCTTTAAAAAAAAAAAGAATGTCAGATCAAGGCCATATATTTTGTCAGTAATTAATGCAAGTGTAACTATAGCAACACTGTACTTTATGATATAGTAAATTTATTTCTTTCAAATTCAACACACATTGTAATTAATTGAGGGTCTTACCTACTTTTTCCACATTTTATCTATTACCTATTCTTCCATAATATCTATGAGTTGTACAGGACTTTGTGGTTGTGATTAAAAATCAAAATATCTGGGTGCCTGGATGGCTCAGTTGGTTGAGCAACTGCCATCAGCTCAGGTCATGATCCTGGAGTCCCAGAATCCAGTCCCACTTCAGGCTCCCTGCTCGGCAGGGAGTCTGCTTCTCCTGCTGACCTCTCTCCTCTTATGCTCTCTCTCAATTCTCTCTCTCTTAAATAAATAAATCAATCCTTTAAAAAAAATCAAAATATCAAAGAGTGACAGAGTAAATAGAAGTCTATGCAAGACCTTGCTTTGAGCTTTTTTAATTTATTAGATAATTTTTTTCAAGATTTTTTTTTTTCTGTTAATGGAAGGGAAAAGGAAGAAAAATGAGCATTTAGGAAACTGTTATAAGCCACATATCTTTCTGTTATAGTTTATAATTTTTTTGCATCACACCATGACTAGTTTTAATTCCCATTGTATAGAGGGGAAGATCTGGCCTGTAAAATGTCAGATGTCTTGCGCCAGAGTGAGACACCCCAGAAGACAGTGCAGCTGGAAGCTGGCGCTCAGATCTCTGTGAAGTCTATTCTCCTGTGTTTTTGACATGTTACTTTGAGTGAACTGATGAAATATTTTACAGGCAGATGTAATCTCTTACGTTTGTGTCTTGCCCAAAGAGGTAAGCTATGCATTTTTAATATTTCATACAGCATAATACACTTACATTTTAAAATGATAAAACTGACTCCAGAAAATTAAGTCTAGCTACATTTAAAATCCTGAATGATAACATCAGACGTCTTGAAGCTAACAATGACTAATTCCAGATGTGACAACGATGCTGATTGTGGTATGACAACAGTGTTGACTTTGTGTAGTCTTTAACTGTGAAGTGAAAACAGGAGGACTGTAAAATCTTGGAGCAGGAAGGGAACTTGAAGGCATCTACTTCAGTCTGTGTAAATCTATTGATAGGAAGTACCAAAGCCTGGATATTTGCTTTTCAAATTTCTGATATGGTTCTCTAGGGGCTGTTTTATGTAAGGAGCGATGTTGTGAACATCTGGAAGTAAGAGCAACATCACAGCCTGCTGTGGGGGCATATCTTTTGGCAACATATAATTTATATCAGCTCCAGAAGGAACTTTTTTTCTGAAGAGTATTATTTGGAAAGACAGTTTCTAGTCAAATAAAAAAAAGAATTCTGTGGACATAAAACTATTAAGTTTAAAAAACACTCCATATTATATTTAAATAATGTCATGTATTTATTTCAAATGTGGTTAAATTGCAAGCCAACCCACATTGTTAGAGTTCCTTATTCATAAAAAACACAAAAACAAACAAATAAAAATATGTATTAACCAACTAGAGAGTTGAATCCTTTCACAATGCATTTTTATTTAAAATTATCATGATGTATACTTCAGATATTTTGCAACTTTATCAATTATATGCCTCAATAATGCTATAAGAAATAAAACATCAGAATAAATCATGAATTGCTTTAATGGAAAATAGATCTTAGACTTGTGTGTTTGTTTCTGCATTATCTATTTTTTTTTTTTTTAAAGATTTTATTTATTTATTTGAAAGAGAGAGTAAGTGGGAAAGAGAGCACAAGGGGTGGGGAGAGGCAGAGGGAGAAGCAGACCGCCACTGAGCAGGAAGTCTGATGTGGGGCTCGATTTCAGGACCTGGGGATCATGACCTGCGCTGAAGGCAGACACAAGTGGCTGAGCTATCCAGGCGCCCCAACTGCATTACCTCTTAATTGACTTCCATCTTCCTCTTTTGGGGAAAATAAAGATAAGGATACCATTTTGTTTTATTTGATGGATGTCTTGTCATTTCCTTCATTCATTCTATTAATAGTAAAGCAAAACTCAGTGTGTTGTGATTGATAAAGATCTGGGCCTTACAGTTAAGGAGGTAGTGAGAAAGAATAATCATACTAACTTATGCAAGAGATTATTCAATTTCCGTGGTAGATTTTTTTTTTTTAAGATTCTATTTATTTATCTGTGAGAGAGAGCAAGAGAGTGAAAGAGTGAGCACAGGCAGGCAGAGTGGCAGGTAGAGGCAGAGGGAGAAGCAGGCTTCCCGCCAAACAAGGAGCCTGATGTGGGACTCGATCCCAAGACGCTGGAACCATGACTGGAGCCAAAGGCAGCTCCTTAACCAACTGAGCCACCCAGGCGTCCCACGTGGTAAGATTTTTGTGAAATAAATCTCCTTGATTTTATTGAAGTAATTGTATATTTCAATTGAGGTGTTGAGCCCTAAGTTAGAAACTCTTAAATAAATGTTTACATGGATATAGGAAAGAAATGTGTATTGCTGTTTTATTTATAAATGTTTTGATTAAAATGGATTTTGTGAGATTATTTTATCATACAATAATTATAATGAAGCGTTACTTTTGGATATATTTCTTCTAAAAGACTGAAAGAGAGCATTGAACATAAAATAAAACAAAATTTTCAGGAGATCCATACAGAAAACATCAGCACACAAGATTTCTTAGGCCTAGAAATGATACAAATATACAAAAATATAAGAAGTTCAGATATATATTTTATAATATAAGTTCAAATATATTGTCTATACACTTATGGAGAGAGAAGGACAAAGAAGACTGATGGCAATCTCTTTAATTGTTTTTATTGGCCTAGTTTCCATATAGTTTAAGTGTGTATAGTGGCATATGGTAGTTGAAATTCATGTCCTCATGATTGATTCTGACCCTTTCCCCATTTAATGAACAGTGTGTTATGGGATAACTTGTGCCCCCCCCCCAAAAAAAGGATATGTTGGAGCCCTAACCACTTCAGAATGTGACCTTATTTAAAGGTAGGGTGTTTACAAAGAAAGAAGTTTAAATGAGTTTATTAGAATAGGCCCTAATCCAATATGACTGCTGTCCTTATAAAAAGGGGGAATTTGGACACAGAAACAGACAGACATAGAAGACAAAGTGAAGAGATGCAGAGAGAAACTCATCTTCCCATAAGCCAAGGAAAGATACCTAGAACAGGCCCTTTCATCATGGCCTCAGAATGAACCATCCTGCTGACCTCTTGATTTCAGACTTCAGACTCCAGAATCACAAGGCAATAAATTTCTGGTTTTTTTAAGCCACTCAGCTTGTAGCACTCTGTCAAGGCAGCCCTTGCCAACTTATGCAGGCTATCTCCGCCTTCTTCAGCAAACTCCTGTCCTGCTCTCCACTGCTTGGCGTGTTTCTAGCAACTCCGCTGCTGCCCAGAGTACCCAACCAATTAGAGTACCCAGACCAATAGTTCCCTCCTAGGATTTCTAATCAGATCCACCTCTTGCCTTAAGGTTTTAATGCTGCGAGAGATCCATATGGAGAAGTAGGCCAACTCGGCAAGGAGATTAGAAAAGATGAGTGACAGGGAGAGCAGAAATGTCCAAATTTCATCAGTTGAGCTGCTGCCTCTAGCCAAGTGTAAAGAGCTACTCCTCCACGAATCAACAGTAAATGATTTTTGTTCTTTTAGGGTGAGCTAGTTTGAGCTGGGATTCTAGTCCTTTCATTAAAAAGGACCTGAAGATTCTGGCTAACACCATGTATATTTGACTCAGTGTCTTTAATTTCCTTTTTTTCAGGAATGAATACACACACACACATATACACACATGTGGACCAGTAATGCCATTTTAGGAAGAGAAAGTGAATTTTACTTGGCTTGAATTTATATACCTATTCTGTATGGTCCTTTCAGAAAGTATGATCAGAGGGGAATGTTGGTGTCATTTTATTGTTGGATTTCTTTCATCTACTCTTTCTCATATACTTATGCATATAAGAGGAACTCATGTTAAAGCTGATTAATGCTACTGCTATATTTACTGTACTTTTCTGCAAGGCAGATGTTGATGATGTGAGGTGCTACTCCCAGCCAAAGTGTGTGCCCTGAAGGGGGTACACTATTGTGATTGATTTAGGGCCTGGTCCCAATCCTGATCAGAGCAGGACCTCAAGATATTTGGTCACCAAAATTACCCAGACATACACACCCATACACACATACATATGCACGCACACACAAAACATGATGCTAAAATACTTGGTTGAAAAACCAATGGGCAATATCACATTCCAAAAGACTTCCTAGACTCTGTGCAGAATTTACAAATCTATTGACCAAAACTTGATGACAACTTGCTCCCTCACTTCTATTTGAGAGAGTTGCATTTTGAGAAAAATTTTCTTAGAAAGTTTTGACTACTACAAGAAGTATGGGGCAAACGTTTTTCACCTGAAAACTGGAGAAAAGCAAATGATATATTTTTAATATGGTTATTTAGAGGGAAAAGGGTCTGGGGTGGATATATCCTTTATCTCAAACCTAGAGAAAGTATCTTAATAGGACAACTGAAGGAGCTTGAGAAATATTTCCTGTAATTAGTAGACAAGGTCATTGGAAGCTAGGCTCTGCCTAAAATATCTAAAGGGTGAGATATTGGCAGGATAGATGCCAATAGATAAACCAAAGAGTAGTGACTGATTAGGGAAGTCTACTCCCAGTTTGCCAATGCTAAAGGGGTGTGTGTGTGTGTGTTTTCAAGAAGTTTACCCAAAGGGACAAACAGGCTTAGGTAAAGAAAATCTAGAAATATTGTCAGATGCTCAGAGGCTGAGAGAGAAGCAAACAAGGAGTCAGATAAAGGAACATCATTCAAGAGGGAAAAATCAAGACAAGAAAGGGTCCACAGAAGAAAGAGCATCACCCTCAAACTATTTTTAGGCCAAAGGAGGGTAACAGTGGCTCGTTCTCTCACCCCCTCTATGCTGATCTCTATGAGGACAGAAACCTCTGTTGCCTAAAGTGGAGAAAACCAGTAGAATTATAAGGTAGGGAAAGAGAAAAAAAATCAGCTACTTGACTTTTTACCTTGACCGTTGTCTTCCCTGCCTGTAGCAGGTCCGAACAATGAGAGTGGGTTAAGTCCTACCTTTAAGCAAGGCAAATCTTTCCTATTACAGTGGAACAAAGTGTTTTAATAACATGCAAGAGAACTTTTTATTACTTGAGTTATGTCAGAAAAGAAAACCTACATAAATATAAAGGGGCAGTGGGAGACAAAAAAGAAAAAAAAAATGAACATAAAGCATTCCATATCCTTAGAGGGAATTGCCTCTCTGTCTAAAATAATACACTGTGGCTTCATATACAGACTTTATCCAAATATCAGCCAGAAGAAAGATGTCAAATAAATGTCTGCTGAATAATCATGGCTTCGTAATCAAATCAAGTGTTTTTCCAACACTAAGCTTGACAAACAAGTTATGCATACATTTTGAAAATATTTAATATTGTTTCAGTTTCCCATTTTTCTCCATTTTAGGAAGTTATTCTTCTTAAAGCAATTTTACTCTATTTTATGTCACATGATTGCTTAACATACAAAGATTGTTGTAAACAACAGTAATTTCATTTCACAGACTCAAACATTTTTTTAATTATTTCTATTAACATATAATGTATTATTTGCTTCAGAGGAACAGGTCTATGAATCATCAGGCTTACACACTTCATAGCACTCACCATATCACACACCCTCTGCAATGTCCATAACCCAGCCACCCTATCCCTTTCCCCCAACCCCCAGCAACCCTCAGTTTACTTTGTGAGATTAAGAGTCTATTTTTTCCTTCCCTACCCCCCCCACCCTCCTACCTGCCTCTCTTCCTATCAGAGAGATCATGTGATAATTGTCTTTCTCTGATTATTTCACTCAGCATACATAATACCCTCTAGTTCCATCCACGTCATTGCAAATGGCAAGATTTCATTTCTTTTGATGGCTGCATTCAAGCATTGTTTTTTTTTTTTTAAGATCTTTTTTTTCAAATTTCAGAGACAGTGCATGTGGGAGTGGGGGGGTGCAAGGGAGAGAGAGAGAGGGAGAGAGTCAGAGTAGCCTCCCCACTGAACATGGAGCCCTACTGGGGGATTGATCCCGCCACCCTGAGATCATGACTTGAGCTGATACCAAAATCATGACTGAGCTCATCCAGGTGCCCCTCAAGCATCCTTTTAATACATGTTCAAAACATCTTTAGAAAATAAAACATAGCAAAGAAAATGGTGAGATTTATTTCTGTCACATGACCTTCAGCCATTACTTAGCCATTTTGTGCTCAGAGTCTTTATGGGTGAAATGTGGATAATAATTAACTACTTCATTAGGTTGACTTAAAGATTATATATGTTCAGCCATGTAAAACACGTAGCACCATGACTTCAACAAAAAAGTGTTGGAGAAACATTAGCAGGTACTGTTGTCATTGTTTACCTCCTGATGCGTCTGTGTACTATATCAGAAAGATAAATGTTACATGGATGAGGAGCTAATGCTTCAGCGTTGACGTATTTCTACATGCGAGTCTTCCATGTGCTAGAGGTGACTGTGATGATGAGTGACTAACAAATAGTATTATACTACACCTTGTGGGCAAAGTACCTATTTCCTGAGTTACTCATAAAGTAAAATAGGAATTATAAAAATACTGCTTCCCTCTACAAGATGGTACTAACGAAAGCAAAACATGTATAGTTTAAGGACCATTAACAAAGACATTGTCTGCCTGGGTTGTTAAAGTGGGATGTAATGCAAGCTCAAGGATTATGTTCCATAATATTAGGCAAATAGAATTCTTACAAAATCTGACCTAAATATCCAGAAACATCCTTTAGACTCTATTTTTTTTAAATCGTACGTAATTTGTTTCTCTCCATGAAAAATATTTCTTTTTTAAAGAGTTCAAGGAGCCCCAAAGCAAAGTGAATAGCTAATATATGAGCTAATTTTTCTAAACTTAAAAAAAAAACAAGTTCCTTACTCTTTCATTTTTTTTAAGATTTATCTGTTTTAAAGAGAGAGAGAGAGAGCAGGGCGACTGACAGAGGTAGAGGATTTCAGCAGACTCCTTGCTGAGTGTGGAGCTCTGATGTGGGACTCAATCTTAAGACCCTGAAATCATTACTTGAGCAGAAATCAAAAGTCTGTTGCTTCACAGATTGAGCCATCCAGACGCCCCCAAAAGTTCTTTACTCTTAAAGGTTTTCTTCTCTTTCTTTTCCTTTCTTTCCTTTTCTTTCTTCTTTTCTTTCCTCTTCTTCTTTTCTTTGTTTCTTTAATAACATACTGCTTCTTTTTTTTTTTTCCCAAGTACATGTTTTAGATCATTCATTTTCAAACAATACCAAGGTAAGTCCTTAACTTGGTTATAATAGCGATGATTCTGATGCTTGTCTGTCATTGGGGATTTGAATTGCGCTTCCATTTGTCATCATTTTTCTGCAGCCTCACTTCTGAAGTGCATGCAAGTACTCAAGACCTAAAAAGCATTAATGTTCATGAGTAGGTATCTCCCTGCTGCAAATGAAGAAAGAACTTGGGAATTTCTTTGTTATTAATAACACTCATGGAAGAAAGTGAAACAGAAACCAAGCCTCATTACCTTTCTGGTATATTCTAGGTCTTTCCAGGAAGACCTTTCTTTTTTGAAACCACAAAAAGGATAACTTCTATGTCAAGTGTTCCTGTCATCAAAGGAGATACAAAAATGACAAGCACCTTCTCAGAATCCTCAACCAGCCCTGTCGTGATAGGAGTGGTGGAAAAGATAAACAGAGGATAGACTTTATCACTAACCAGGGCTGTTTCCAAAACGCTATGCAGTCAGTTTTTTATCTCATTGCACAGCACGAGATTCTACAACTCACTTCACATATTTTAGAGGTTCAGATTATTTCCTAGGCTCCTTTCTCCTGCACCTGCCCCCAAGCTGGCTGACCAAGGCTCTTAAATCTTAACCACTCTGCTGATGAAAGTAGTTGAGAAAAGAAACCCAGGGAGTGATTTCTCTCCAAGTCTAAGAAGAACTGGCCTGTCATCTTATCCATATCTTCCTCCTTTGAGACCTCTGCCTGTCTGCCCCAGCCTCAGGCCTCTGAGCCAGGAGGCCAACCATGTAAGCAACCACCCAGGGTCAGGTCTTCCCAGCCCAGCCTCATGGATAGACTGATGTAGAAAAGAAGAGGGAAGAGAATCATAAAAGCATCTGAAAGAAAGACAAAAAGAATCTAAGAAAGAGTTCCAAGAGGGAAGAGTTCACTTTTCCTAGCCCTGTTCAATTGAAACACACTAGAATGTTTTCAAGGAAAATGCAGTTAGCCAAGCAAGGAACCTTGAAAATTGTTCATTTTGTCAGATTTTAGGGGGAAAAAAAAAACACTAATACAGTAAATCGCATCAGAATAGTCAATAATACCAGCAATTATATAGAAATTGTTGATAGCATTGGAAGAAAATCAAGTATTGTTCCCTGTGAGTTGGAGATACCTTCTCATTCAATATTCCTTATTTCTTTTTGGAACCATCAGCCCTATTTATTGAGAAAACTAATGCTTTTGTCCTCAGTCTGTCTATGTTGGATGACCGTGATCCTGCTCCTTCCTCCCCAGGTCATCATGATTTCAGGCATGACTGACACATGGAAACAGACAAGCCCATCACACAACACCATTTCACTTAAAACCAAAGGGCTTTAATCCCTTTGCCAGAACGATCCAAAAGGAGACATGTGCTTTTCCCTATTGTGAGGACATTGGAAACGCAGGAATCAGGAGGTTTTCACAGCCATTTTGTAAATACTGCTTGAGAGAAGGGTCAACACGGAGAAGGAGACTACGGGTCAGAACGTAGGCCCCTGAACTCTTTCTTGACAAAAATCAGTCCGAGATCTGGACTTCCCAACTGTATGATCCAATGTATTCCTTTTCTGTTAATAATAATAATGATGATGATGATGATGTTCTCATTTAAATAGGTAAAGTAGGGTTTCTACGACTAAACCAAAAAGTTCAGACTAATATGATCACCTTGTGTTTTTATCACTATTTGTCATCAAATTCCAATAGGATCTTGTTTAATTTTATAAGAGCTAAGGTCAAATTAGCTAATTACTACTTGAAACCAAGAATACATAGTACTTTTTATTCTCATATTAAATTCAATAAGTACCATTAGTAATATGAAATGTATTTTGAAATTATTTGGAAGATTCTACCCTTTTTGTATTTGAGTGTGAACAGCATAGATTCACATCTTGGGTCCTTGATGTTTTCCTGAGTTTTCCAACATGCTTCTGGTCTACAGAACATGATGTTCTTTCCCTTCAGGTAATTACATTTGAAACAATCCATGGGACTATCAGAATTACAATTGCATTTGCTTATTTTTGTAGAAATCACTTTATAGAGGTTTTTTTTTTCTTCCTTTTGAGTTTGTAATAATGAATATCCTATGACTTTTTATGTTTGAAATAAACATTCAAATTATTTTCAAATATTTTAAAATTGGCAAAATAAAAAAAGACTTCTGCCAAACAAATTTTGCTTGAATTTATAAATGTGTGTGTTTTTGATGGAAACTTAATCCATATGTTTCTCATTCATTTACAATTAGCTGACAAAAATGTTTTGCAAGAGTTTGATATCTATTATTTTCAAAATCATACTTCGATCATTTCCTCCCTTGTCTACAGAATGTTAAAAGAAAATCTATCTCAATCCGTCCTCATTTTTTAAATTTTATTTGTGGATCCAGGTGGCATATTGCCAACAGATTAATCAAAGTTTACTTTAAAAAATATTTTTTATGCTAACCAGTAAAAGTGGTAGAAATCGTGGTAGAAAAGAAACATAATGGAAATCAGTGAGGGAAAAGTAATGGGAATAATGGATAATAGAAAGATAATAGCAAAATGACAGCCACAAGGCAATTTCCTAAATAACTAACTACATGCTGTGAAACTCTGGGTCTGAATCAGTTTTATATTTTAAGATACGGAACATGAAGTCTTCCTAATTTACAACAGAGAGCCACTCTTAGAGTTCCAAGAAGATTCTGAGTCAACAGAGCAGGTGCCTGATGTGTGACTTTGGTCTTCTCCTTCCATCCACTCTATCCTGTAATATACCTGAGACCTGCAAATGGACCCAAGAGAGGTGGAGCCCCCAGAAAGTAGCAGAGTGAGACGAAATCTCACTTTCTGTCCAAAACTACCAAACATGTATCCTGTCTTTTTCCATTTATGCTCTAGGGACTTTCTTTTCTATAGTTGTGAAAATTTAGGAAAGACAATTATCAAAAGACACATTTTATGAGGGTTAGATATTAATAGCAATTGAGCCCCATATCCCTTTGGATGACCAAATATTTGTACCATCTGCACAGCACATTCTTCATAATTTCTCTCCATGCTGAAAATAAAGTGGCATTACCACTAATACTTAACAGTTATCAATCACTCCCATATGTCAGGCATTCTGCTGGGTGTTTGCATGCATCAGTGCTAGCCCTCCAAATCACAGAAAAATTATATCTTGTTATGTGTGTTTTACTGAGAGCTAATTTAATAGGATCACCCTTCCTACAAGTTTCCCTGTTAGTAATTTAGGGGTATTATTTTCAAGAATATTTTATAGTCAGTCCCCAACATTTCTGAATTACTTGCCATAAGGAATAGTTCTTTAAACAAGTTTTTAGTGTTTTTTTTAAGATTTTATTTATTTATTTGACAGTATTTATTGACAGATTAAATTGCAACATTTCAAATTAGTTAAGAAAGGATATATACATTTCAACATCTCACTGGCTAACTATAATAAAATTTTGTTTCTTGTTCATGTGTTAGTCCAATATGGGTTGTGTGGATCTCTGAGCTTTGCTGAACACTTCTCCTTTTCAAGCAGTAACTCAGGAATCAGACTGCTTCCATTTTTTAGCTATATAATTTGGTGCAAGTGGCCTCTAAAGTTACTATGTGATAGGAAAAAAAGAGTATCACATGAGTAAGTTTTTTAGAGCTATGCCTGAAAACATTTTCAACATCTTCCACACAATATTGGTCAAACGTTGGCCACATGACACCCATATTTACTCAAGGGAGACTGGGGACTGTAGTCTTTCTGTGCCCAAGAATGAGAAATAGGATGATGAACCATAGTACTCTGCCATTTGACTAAAAATGTTTCATTACAAATTCTGTTCCTTCATCTCTCTTTATTTGACACTTGAAGGTTAAAATAAGATATTCTGTTCTATATAAACATCCCCTATACTATCCACTGCTCTATTATATTAATCTATTTCCAGTTTGAAGTAACTAAGAGAGAATGCCTTTTTCCTTGAAAATGATATTAAAAAATTCTCACCCTGGGAAATGCAGAGTTAGAGAAAAATGCATTGGCAGAATTCATTTAACTACTACCATATACTGTCTCCAAGCTGTGTCTCCTCCTCTCGTTCCATTTCTTAATGACTAAAAATACAGTGTTTCTGGCTTCAGGAATCACCATATGTGAAATGTCTAGTGCTTTAAAAACCTTTTTCATGATATGGTACATATAAAATTTCTGTTAATATTTTGTGATATATTTAACCAGTTATACTGCATACTGTCCAAGTCATATCAGATTTATTTTATAAAACATGTTTTGACATGAATTCTAGAGTGGACATGACCTATTGACCATTCAGACACCAATGCTAAACATTGGAGAGTAGCAAGGACTCCCAGATTTCTGCCTATTATACCTACTAATTTTAAACAAAAATAAAATTAAACGTTTTCCATAGAACAATCTCTGAATGTTCACACATTAAAAATGAGTGAGCTCACCAGCCTGAATAATATAAATAGTCATATGTGACAGTATAAATCTACCTCAGTGCGCTTTATAAAATGTGACTTTTAATGCTTGGAGAACTGTCTTTTTAGTTTATTCACTCATAACACTGTATCCTTAATCCAAAGTATTAATAAAATCTTCCTCTTTTTTGATTGTAACCTTAAAGCTGAAAGTGACGTTGATTGCCACTAAACAGAAATAAGTTTTTAAATAATTTGTACTAAAAATTGCATTAATTTCCATTCAATTCATTGGAGAGCAGTAGATTAACAAGAAGGCTTTTAAGATACAAATAATTAAATAAAAACAATTACCCAATACATAATGCTGCATTTCAGACATAAATAGAGTATGGATTAACTTAGAGGATAAGAATTTACACTAAAATAAAATGATGATATAGTCGAAAGAATAAAAGTAAAGCACTGTGTGGAAGATTGCCATTAGATACCACTTTTTAATATTTTTTTTAGCTTAATGTCTAAATAAAACAAGACAGAAAACTTTTCTTTTGAATTCATTTGTTTTAGCTTTCTTTCCCCATCTTCCATTTTGGACAATGATTCTTTTCTATATAAGTTGTGATAAATGTTCTTTGTATGAATTCAGCTCTCTGAAATAAACTTTCTCCATAAATCTTATAGTTACTCAATAAAAAATAATAATAAGAGGCGCCTGGGTGGCTCAGTGGGTTAAAGCCTCTGCCTTCAGCTCAGGTCATGATCCCAGGATCCTGGGATCGAGCCCCCGAATCGGGCTCCCTGCTCGGCAGGGAGCCTGCTTCCTCCTCTCTCTCTGCCTGCCTCTCAGCCTACTTGGGATCTCTGTCTGTCAAATGAATAAATAAAATCTTTAAAAATAAATAAATAAAAATTAAAAAAAAATAAAATCAGTCATTTAGCAGTCCTGAGAAATGTTTGATTTCAGGGGTTATTTTAAACATTGCTGAAGGGGTGCCTGGGTGGCTCAGTGGGTTAAGCCTTTGCTTTCAGCTCAGGTCATGATCCCAGGGTCCTGGGATCGAGCCCTGCATCGGAATCTCTGCTCAGAGGGGAGACTGCTTTCCCCTTTCTCTCTGCCTGCCTCTCTGCCTACTTGTGATCTGTATCAAATAAATAAACAAAATCTTAAAAAAAAATTGGTAGAGACTGTATACTACACATGGGATATCTTACTGTGTGTGTGTTTGTGTGTGTGCGCACATGCATATTTTAGGAGGAAAACTGCATAATAAACATTTTGCTTACCCTCCTGAGGCTGGACCCTGACTACCACTAGGCCACTGAAAGAAGTACAAATGTACATACTTAGTCAGAAAGGGGATTGAACTAAGATGTAGACTACAAGAATTAATGGTGAAGAAAGAAATCAATGGGGTCTTTTGATGAATTTAATTATTGACAACTTAAAAAAAAGATGAATAAGGTGGAGTAAAAAATAATAATAAACTGGGGCACTTAGGTGGCTCAGTCACTTAAGTGTCTGACTCTTTATTTCAGCTCAGATCATGATCTCAGTGTCCTGGGATTGACTTCCACATTGGGCTCTGTGCTCAATGGGGAGTCTGCTTGAAGATTCAGTCTCTCTCTATCTACTTCTGCCTTCCCATGCTCTCTTTCTCTCCCTCAATAAATAGATAAATCTTAAAAAAAATTAAAAAAACTATACACTTAATTGTTTTAACTATCATATTATTGGAGTGGAACAGAAAATAAATTTTTAAAAAGAGAATAGAGATTTTCTTATTTATCTTAGAGTTTATTAATGATAAATGCATGCATCTTTATTATTTAATTTTTAAGAGTTTATTTATTTATTTGTCAAAGAGGAGAGAAAGTGAGCACAGGCTCCCTGCTGAGCAGGGAGTCTGATGTGGGACTCTGTCCCAGAACCCTCGGATCATGACCTGAGCCAAAGGCAGATGCTTAACTGACTGAGTCATCTGGATATCCCAAGCATGTATTTTTATTTTTATTTTTTATTTTTTTAATTATTTTTACTAACATATAGTGTATTGTTTGCCCCAGGGGTACAGTGTGTGAATCATCAGGCTTACACATTTTATAGCGCTCATCATAGCACATACCTTCCCCAATGTCCATAACCCAGCCACCCTCTCCCTACCTCCTACACCACCAGCAACCCTCAGTTTGTTTGTGAGATTAAGAGTCTCTTATGGTTTGTCTCCCTCCCGATCCCATCTTATTTTTTTCCTTCCCTATGCCCCAGGCCCCCCACCTGCCCCACAAATTCCTCAGATCAGAGAGATGATATGATAATTATCTTTCTCTGATTGACTTATTCCTCTCAGCATAATACCCTCTAGTTCCATCCACGTCGTTGCAAATGACAACCTCTGGGAAAAAATAGATACAGGTGATGCAACTTGCAAATCAGTAAAGAAAAGATGCATGTAAGAATAAAGCTCAGTATTGCTCAAAAGAAGGTGAAGCAGTATTTGTGAAAAGCACAGAAAATCAAGATAAGTAATACACACACAAATAAAAGGATGGCAGAGATTAAAATATATACATAAACATAATAAAAGTAAATGAATTAAACACACTAGTGTGTGAAAAAAGTTACAGAATCCATTGTATAGTAAGATATTCTTCATGTAAAACCTTTGAATGCAATAAAAATACTATATTTTTGTTGGATACATATGTTTGTAATACATTTACAGAAGCCCAGATGGAAAAGGCACACACCAAATTCAAAACAGCCAGTACTTCAAAGAAAGAAAGATAAATTATTTGGTGTTTTATTTAATAATACGTTAAATTTTGCTAATTCTGAGTGGTACACACATGGATGTATCTGTGCTTTTGTTTGTGTTTGAATTGTTTCACAATTACAAAGGTTAACTGTGTAAGTGGGAATATAAGTTAAACTTATCTAGATCTAACATTCACCTCTCTGTGTTCCTCCCTCATGCAAGGATCATAGTTTATTCATTTTGGTTGTCATATCACTCCCTTAGTGTGTAGTAGCTGTGTACCCCTTCAAGGATGGCCTTCCACCAGGAGAAAAAGGGAAAGAAAAAACAAACTAAGAAGCTATCTTTTGAGGACATGACACTCCAGGGGTGCCTGGGTGGCTCAGCTGTTAAGCTCTGCCTTCCGCTCAGACCATGATCCCAGAGTGCTGGGATCCAGCCCTACATCAGGATCCCTGCTCCACAGGAAGCCTGCTTCTCCTTCTCCCACTCCCCTTGGTTGTGTTCCCTCTCTTGCTGTATCTTTCTCTGTCAAATAAATAAATAAAATATTTAAAAAAATAAAGAATGACACCCCAGTTTCATGTATCATGTGTTTATTAAGCCATTGGATAGAATTTAGTCATATGACCATACTAACGTGCAAAAGAGGCTGGCAAATAGCAGTGTAAGGCTGAATGGATATGTGTCTGGTTAATACTTTGAGATTCTACTACTAAAAGGAAACAGAGAAGCATGAAGATGGTCACACTCTTCTGTAGAATCATTAATAATACAGTGTTTCAAAAAATGAGGGCTATAGACTACTGATTGTTCAGAATCTTTTCCTGGAGGAGTATAAGTTTACGCTGCTAAGATACTATATTTTAGAAAAACAGCAGTTTCATGGGAGAACTATTGCCTTATGTAAAGTTTAAGCCCTACAACACACACACACGTTTTCTTTTCTTTTCTTTTCCTTTTAAGGTTTTATTTACTTTTATGAGAGAGAGAGAGAGAGAGAGAAAGCACCAACCAGGAGAGGGTCAGCAAAGAACACTCCCCACTGAGTAGGGAGCCTGATGTAGGACTTGATTCTAGGACTCTGGGTTCATGACCCTAGTGGAAGGCAGACGCCCAGCCAACTGAGCCATCCAGGTGCCCACACACAGGATTTTCATTTTGGTGAGGAAAAGAAAAAAAAAAAACTGCTCTTGTCGTGTTTGAGGGACAGGGATAATTACTTCTATCAAGCTACTTCATGAATTTAAAAAAAAAAAAGATACTTCATGAATTAAAACAGAGCTATATTTTTACATGAGGAAGAGTGGAATTAGGGCAGGTGGTTTAAATTATTTTTTTTAAAGATTTTATTTATTTATTTGTCAGAGAGAGACAAAGAGCAAGTGAGCACAAGCAGAGAGAGCAGCAGGCAAAGGGAGAAGCAGGCTCCCCACTGAGCTGGGATCCCGATGTGGGACTCAATCCCAGGGCTCTGGGATCATGACCTGAGCTGAAGACAGACAGTTAAACAACTGAGCCACATAGGCATTCCTTAAATTCTTCTCCTAAATCCCTTTTTTATAAATTAAAGCAGTGCTCTTTAACATAAATAGACATCTGGAAAAAATTGAAGTAGAGGACCAACCCAATACCATTAGGAGAAATGACACTGAAATTGTCAAGATCAGATAATTTCACATTGTTAGACAGGTGACCTCCCCTGTAAAGCTATCTTAGCCAACTAGGGTGTATCAGTTTGTCACATGTTGCTGTTACTTTAAAACCTGCCTCTTGATCTTCTGTGAGGGATGGTGATGGCAGTTACTCTGATTTCAAGCATCCTGAAAATCTTATATTTTGGTCCTCTAATATTCATTATTTATGAGGAAAAAGGTACAATTTCAAATTCTGTTGCAGCCCTTGTATCCATAGGTTGGTAGTAGGATCTGACTATCTTCTGAAATCTATGAGTACTATACTAAAAATGTACTAATCTATTTCTCAAATTTACTTATTTATAATCATGTTCTGTATTTTAAAAAATAATTCAAAAGCAGAAAATCCACAAAACACACCAGGGAGTACTGAAGTCCTTCAAAGCAGCCAAGCTCTGCAATTTCTTGTTAAAGTTTTGTGAGGTGAAGTTGGCCTCAGACAGATATTTTCCAGAGATGTGGAGTTGGCAGATATGGTGCACATTGGCATTTTACTAATGAAAAAATAAACTAGTTCAAGTGATTGGAAAGTATGCAGTGTGTTTGTGTCTTATTATCTGTTAATGATGCGAGTGGTATAATTGGAAGCTACAAATGACTTTCACAACCTGAGTAAATGAGTTTCTTCAATTGTATGTTACATTGTAGTAGCTTTTTTCCTACTTTAAAATATGAGCATTATAAGAACAAGAATTTGAAGATAAAGTGGAAAAGTCAAGAGATATTAAAGACTCTAAACATTAACATTTATATAATTATAACACAACATTTCTGTCCAACTGTTCTGTGAAAGGAAATGAAAAGACAAAATTATTTTTATTGTTTTTTTTTTTCCTCAGTGTGCTATTTTAGATACAAGTTAAAGTTTCAATGCAGTTAGGAAACAATGTAGAATCCTTTACAGTCATGTGAATACAATTATACAGAATTGTTATAATAGTTTTGGAAGATATATATGTGAGAATACAGGAAAAAATAAAATACTTTGAAAGAAAAACATGAATGTTAGAAAACTGATGACAACTCCAGGCACATTTTTAAAATATCCTGAAAATATTAAGCTATGTTTCTATTTGCTACAACAGCAGAAAGCATCTATATAATATAATAAATTTTCTTTTATTTTAGACAATTCTAAATGTCCTATATATCATACATATGAAAATATATATTTATATTTTATTAGATATTTATATATTATATTATATTATATTATACTATATTATATTATATTATATACTTATTTTGGTTCCCATTCATTCTCAGAATTAGTTGTATCCAAATATATAAATGTTATTTTGGTTTTGGAAAGCATCATAACAAAGTCCTCCCTTTTTTTCAGTGATTGTTGTGGCTCTATGAAGCATGACAATCATCCTTAAATAATTGTCCGTGAATTTAAATAAATTACAAATAATGAGACTTAATTTACCATGATTTTCCTTTTTATAAAACATAAATCTTAATGGAGGGTAAATAGCTTAGGATTACTCTACAACCATTTCTCAGCTTTAGGATAAAAAAGATAAGTACACATTTATGAAGTATGTCCCAGTCTTTCAGACAAGGAAGAAAACATGATCATGGACTTAACTGGCCAGCACTACATATCCGCAGGATTGAAAATGTAGCATATCCAAAATGTTACAAAGCCAGGATATTTAAGAAATCCAGTGGGTTTAGTCACTCTTCAAGTATTTTCAAAGAACTTATCACCTAAGCTCATTATACTGATATGTAAAATAGAAGGAAAAGCTTAGCCCTTCTTTCTGGATGCCACTCAAAAAGTCTAGAAGAGAAAGGTCTAAAAGTTACTACAATTGGAAAGTTTCAAATTTGTCTCAAAATTAGGCAGCACTAGGAAGATTAAATTTGTTTCCATTTCAGAATTCATATTCTTAGGATGCAAGCGTTCTAGACGTATCCGTTATTTCTGTTTAGAAGAAATGTAGAGAAAGACAAAATGTATAAACTATGACTCAAGACAAAAAAAAGGGGGGGTCATTTTGAGAAGTAAATCATTGAAAATTAAGGCTTTAAAAGAGCAAAAAGCTTCCTACTATGATAAGAATGTTCTTTTATATTAAGATTTTGTTTGTTTATTTATTTGAGAGAGAGAGAGAGAGAGAGCACAACCAAGGGACAGGGAGAGGGAGAAGCAGACTCTCCACTGAGCAGGTAGCCCAATGTGGGACTCCATCCCAGGGCCCTGATATCGTGACCCGAGCTACACAGGCAGGCACTTAACTGATTGGGCCACCCAGGGGCCCCTATGATAAGAATGTTCTACTATAATTTTTAAATTAATTTACCACGTTACTGTCCTTTACTTCTACTTATCACTTACTTTGTAAATTTATGTGAAAAAGAAAATGAAAAGGAAGAAAGGAAAAGAAAAAAGAAAAGAAAAGGAAAGGCAAGAAAAGGAAAAAGAAAAAAGAAAAATGGACCTGTCACAGCTTTCCCTGGCAGTTAGTATTTCCATGAGTTGTGATTTCCCAAATATGTAAATTCAAACCTAGTTTTCAAACTAATTTAACAGTGATGGCCCAGTTGTTTCTGTAGCTGTTTGGTAAAGATATTATGTTTCTTCTGTTTAAGCCTCATTTAAAATGAAACCCAAACTCTTAAATCTTTGACCTTATTTTTAGTAATAAGCACACACAAAAAACACTGGGAGGCCAACAATAATTTGGCTGTTTTATTTCAGAGAAGCTATAGAAATATTAGTTTTCATGACAGGATTTAAGCTTTAATTGACTAAGGGGCTTTAGTGCCCAGACAAAGATCCATGACTTCCAAAATTTGCATTGAGGATTGTAAAATCAACTTCTTTCCTTTAAAATGAAGCGTTATGACTGCCCCTGCAATATTAATATCTTCAGAAAAGGGAGTGAATACAGCAAAGACTAAACCAGCTCAATTTGGATTGCAGAAAACGTTATTTACCTTTGGCTAGTTTCATCATGATAAATATTTTATCCAAGAATGAATTTCCCAAATTCTAGTTGTTTATGTAAAAGAAGCAATTAATTAATTCTCATTGAATTCATGGAGGATGCAAATATAAAACATTTAGAAAAGATACCACTAGATTCAGGCTCTTCTCATTCTCATCCCACTAATTTATTAGTAGTAGTAGTAGTAGTAGTATTAGTATTATTATTATTAAATTCATGAACAAATGTTTATGTAAGTTCTTATGAAAACGAAAGCCTTTGTATAAGAATATTTTATCTTTTGCGGGTGCCTGGATAGCTCAGTGGGTTAACACCTCTACCTTCAGCTTGGGTTGTGATCCCAGGGTTCTGGGATAGAGCCTGCATTGGGCTTTCTGCTCGGCAGGGAGCCTGCTTCCCTTCCTCTCTCTCTACCTGCCTCTCTGCCTACTTGTGGTCTCTGTCTGTCAAATAAATAAATAAAATCTTAAAAAAAAAAGAATTTTATCCTTTTAAAATGTATCTTGGGGCGCCTGGGTGGCTCAGTGGGTTGGGCCGCTGCCTTCGGCTCAGGTCATGATCTCAGGGTCCTGGAATCGAGTCCCGCATCAGGCTCTCTGCTCAGCAGGGAGCCTGTTTCCTCCTCTCTCTCTGCCTGCCTCTCTGCCTTCTTGTGATCTCTCTCTGTCAAATAAATAAATAAATAAAACTTTTAAAAAAATGAATAAATAAATAAAAATAAATAAAAATAAATAAAATGTATCTCTAAGGTAAAACATCCATGATAAAACTCCCTGTATACTTATGTGTAATTTTTTGTTATCAGGCCAGTAATGCAAGAATTATTTCTGACTTTCTGTCTGCATAAACTGTGTTTACACTGAAAAATCCACATTTCCAGAGAATATTTGATGGAAAAATGAAATGCCAAACTCAATAATCATAATCATAAGAGCAATTGTAAGGGATGAAGTAATGATATTTAACCTGGGAATATAATTCACCTACAGGTTAGTGGTACGTTGGTGTGACCAATATGTTCCAGGATGTAACACTCAGCTTCAACCCTTGTGCATGACTCTTTTTTTGGGGGGGATGCCACAAGACCATAGCATCTTGCTTTATCCTCTCTTGGATTTCTCTTCTTCATCTTCAAAGATGACTCTTCTTCCAAGTATCATTTGGAAGTCGGACATTTTTATTCCTTTCCTGAACCAATTTCACATTTTTCCCACCTGGCATTCAGACCCTATTAGCTCCCTAAACTTCACTTTCTGAAAGAAAGCAAGCACATAATTCAAAATTGTGAAAATGAGGAATACTTGGGTGCCTCAGTCAGTTAACGGAGTTCACCTCAGGTCATGATCCCAGCCCCTGGGATCAAGTCCCAGCTATGTCTCCTTGCTCCGCGGGGATCCTGCTTCTCCTTCTGCCTGCCATTCTCCCCGTTTGTGCTCTCTCTCTCTCTCACTCTATCTCTTTCTGTGACAAATAAATAAAATCTCTTTTAAAAATTGTGAAAATGAACAAGCTATAGAGAAACAGAATGATGGGAGGAAGTGGAACTCAAGATAGAGTGATAAAGAAATGTTTCTTTGAAAGAGGCCACTGGATTTCAGAGTCAAAAGTGAGAAATTACTCCTGTGCTCATGCTCATAGGAGAACTGCAAGCAAAGAAAAGGTCATGTGAACAATCCCTATATTAAGAGGGTGTATGGTGCACCTGAGACTAGTGAACAGAGTGGCATTAGAAGTTGGAAAGGTGGACAGGAGCCAAGGTCAGGAAAGACTTGATGTGGGGGGTGCCTGAGTGGCTCAGTTGGTTAAGCATCTGCTTTCAGCTCAGGTCATAATCATATATATATATATATATATATATATATATATATATTCTTTATACATAAGAAAAATGTTTTGTTCTCCTACCACATAACAAAGTTTCATTCCCCTGAGGACAACCTATAACTCATAAAGAATGCATGACTTACAAATTACAATTCAACAAATCATAGTAGTGATTTGGATATAGAGTAAAAAGGAGGAGATCAGGTTTTTTGTAGCTCGTATAATTTGATGGTGTCTTTTCTGAGAATGGGAACAATGGAAATGGACCAGATTTGCGTGAGGTCAAGCAAGATTATGGGTAATCTTTTAGCATATCAAGTCTGAATTATCTTTGAGAAATCCAAATGGAAGTTTTCATCCAAGTGGCCATAGAAATGAAGTTATCTGTCATTCATTGCTTTTCTGAAGGTAACTAATATTGTGCTGCTTATAAAATCTGGTACCAAAGGTCTGTTGCATCCCATTGATAATATTGGACTTCAGAGGGAGGGGTATGGACTAAGAATGAAAGAGAGTGTCCTGGCTGAACGGCCACAGTGTCTGAGATAGAAAGAGAAACCCCACACACATCCAGGGAGACCTGGGGGCAGGGTCTTTTTTTTTTTTTTAACTCTCTTGATTAAATCTTTCTGCCAGTTGGAAAAAAATGAATGAAGAACTGAAATATTTCTAAATGTCTTGTTCTGAGAATACAGAAATAAAAAATGTATCAAGACCTCATATCCATAATGAGGGAAGGAAATTAAATGAGTGCATTTTAGGAGAAGCTTTCTTATTTTTATCTAAGAGTAGATAAAGTTTAATTTGGTTTTGAGAAATAGGAAGGGTTGTCACTCTAATATTCAAAAGCAAAGTTAGTTAAAAAATAAATTTAATTAAAAAATAAATAAATTTAATTAACCAAAATTAATCAGGCAAGCAATGTTTATGTGCAAAGAAAAGAAAAACTGACAGGATGTGTTCCTTACGATCCAGTGTGTACCATGTTTGATTTCTGCCCATTAGGCCATTCTACAACTCTTGTCCAATTGCAGTGCAACTAAATATCTTCAAGGGGACATGCAACTGATTTATAATCAATAGAAACAATAACCAAAGGTGGTCTTTTGGGTGCTTTCCAGCTACTGGTTATTACAAATAATATCCTAAATATCCACCTAAAGAAGAAAGAATGTATAACATATATTGTGAAATTTTCTGCAACTGTTACAACTCCAGAATACTCTGGAGTTTAAGGACTGGGTGGAGAGAACATCAGCAAGACTTGATCATTTATTTCAAAAGGTCCTACTCCTACATGTACAACAGCATATAGAATATTCCTAACTGTAGGTTATTATAAATTATTATAAATAATTTTATTATGAGATTCTTACATATACCTTTGGTACATGTATGCAATTCTGATGATACTGTTAAAACATAATTTTAAAAAATTAAAAACACGACTGTCATGCAAGTGTAAAATAAGGTCATGTCAATGATTCAAGAACTAATTAATAATAACTAATCATTAATGAAAGAACCAATCATGTGGTGAAGTTTGTTCAAACAGCATTTGAGAAACAAGAACTTAGTTCATTAGAAAAGGTACACTGAAATAGGGTACTTAGTTATTTATTTTTATTTGAGACATTTGTTTAATGTTCTGTAGGGCAATAAACCCTAGTGTTTAGGAACGTTCACATTTCCATATTCAGGGCATGGAAAATAGAGTTAATATTTTCTGTATACATCATTTATTGTTTCAGAATTTGAAATGAACATGTATTAATTTTGTAATTAATTATTTTATAAGACCAATAAATATTCCAAATACTTTGCAAAATGGAACAGGAAATTACTAGATAAATAAGGTAATTGTTTTCTTTGTATTGTGCCTAGGAGATACCAAGATTTTAAAAGGAAGCCTAAAAAACCAAGAAGGATCACCAGGGCAACTAAAGAATATAAAGATGTCTGCAATAATTTGTCTGTCATGAATGAATAAGGGAATTACTGAAAAGGAAAAGTTAGGACAGAATTTTAAAGGCTGTTTTTTTTCCTATGGGTTCTTGATTCTGCAGAGGAAAGGAAGAACATACTGTCTCAGTGTGAATATTCTGGGATATGCTCGGGCTCCACAACTAATAGTACATGTTGATTGCACTTGGCAATAACAAAATATAGGGAAAATAACCAATGTCGGGACAAAAATGGAGACATTGCTAGCCAATTTTATTATGGGTACAAATTTTGTACTTCTTAGTGTATGACCCCGAAGTTCATATAGAAAGAATATTCAAGCAACCTAGCCCTCTTTTTATCCAAGTCAGTTATTGGCCAAGCCAGAATGGTCATTAGATAACTCAATAAAAACCCTGCTTCAAGTCATCCTATAAGAATCCATGGTGCAATTGCAGGGTCATAGGGAAGTTCTATTTTTAATTTCTTGAGGAATCTCCACACTGTTCTCCAAAGAGGCTGCACCAACCTGCATTCCCCCCAACAGTGTAAGAGGGTTCCCCTTTCTCCACATCCCCTCCAACACATGTTGTTTCCTGTCTTGTTAATTTTGGCCATTCTAACTGGTGTAAGGTGGTATCTCAATGTGGTTTTAATTTGAATTTCCCTGAGGGCTAGTGATGATGAACATTTTTTCATGTGTCTGATAGCCATTTGTATGTCTTCATTGGAAAAATCTCTGTTCATATCTTCTGCCCATTTTTTTATATGATTGCCTGTTTTGTGTGTGTTGAGTTTGAGGAGTTCATTATAGATCCTGGATATCAACCTTTTGTCTGTATTGTCATTTGCAAATATCTTCTACCATTCCGTGGGTTGCCTCTTTGTTTTTTTGACTGTTTCCTTTGCTGTGCAGAAGCTTTTGATTTTGATGAAGTCCCAAAAGTTTATTTTCGCTTTTGTTTCCTTTGCCTTTGGAGACATATCTTGAAAGAAGTTGCTGTGGCTGATATCGAAGAGATTACTGCCTATGCTTCCCTATGACCCTGCAATTGCGCTCCTGGGTATTTACCCCAAAGATACAGATGCAGTGAAAAGAAGGGCCATCTGTACCCCAATATTTATAGCAGCAATGGTCACGGTCGCCAAACTGTGGAAAGAACCAAGATGCCCTTCAATGGACGAATGGATAAGGAAGATGTGGTCCATATACACTATGGAGTATTATGCCTCCATCAGAAAGGATGAATACCCAATGTTTGTAGCAACATGGTCAGGACTGGAAATTATGCTGAGAGAAATCAGTCAAGCAGAGAGAGTCAATTATCATATGGTTTCACTTATTTGTGGAGCATAACAAATAGCATGGAGGACATGGGGAGTTAGAGAGGAGAAGGGAGTTGGGGGAAGTTGGAAGGGGAGGTAAACCATGAGAGACTATGGACTCTAAAAAACAATCTGAGGGGTTTGAATTGACGGGTGGGTGGGAGGTTGGGATACCAGGTGGTGGCTATTATAGAGGGCATGAATTGCATGGAGCACTGGGTGTGGTGAAAAAATAATGAATACTGTTATGCCAAAAATAAATAAAAAATAAATTAAAAAAAAAAAAAAAGAATCCATGGTGGACCCAACATTTTATAGAAAACTATTTTAGAAAAAAAGACCATTCTTTAACATCAGTTTAATATAATAATTTATGGTCACTCTAAATATTACATTATTACGGAATTCTCCTACCCTGACAAAAATGAGATCCTACTAAATTTTATACTAATCATCTAATATGGGTCCACATATAAAATTTCTACCCATTATTTGGAGGGAAGAGGAACCTCAGTTTTCTATGGGTTACTTCTCAGATACATAGAAGAGAACAAAACCACTAAGAATAAATTCCCTTAAGAAACTTTCTTCTCTTTGGGGCTATGGAATGGGGTTAACCATTATTTTTCAGTTTTACAAATGTGAGCCATATTGAATCCATTTGGTGGTCTAACTGTATTCTACAAAAACAAAGAAACAGAAAAAAAATATGCAATCAAAACCAAAAGTTCTATTGGAGGAGTCAGCATAGCTGAAGAAGTGTTATTTTTATTTATTCTAAAGAGAGTTGTATTCAGCATAATACTTCTAAACAGGAAGGATTTTGGAGTCAGTTCCACTTCAGAAAAACACCTATCTGAAATGGAGTCAAGTTTCTGGAGACTTGAACCAGATAGATACCATGAGAATACACTTTTATTGTTGAATGTGGATGACTGCCATTCTATTCTAATAAAGAATTGAAATCTGGGAGCTTCTCCTGCCATTTACCCTACTTGGTAGCCATCGCAGCAGTCTGGGTGTGGGTTGTGGTGAAGTGTGTTGTAGTTCTGGCGTTATTCTGAGTTGGATGTTGCTGTCTATTGACTGCCACATTCCGTAGGAGAATTAATATGCATATGCTATGTGCAGTGCAATGCTAGAGTCTGAGCTGATTAAAAAGGTACCAAAATGCTTCCACTATTCAAAAGCCCTTCAAGTTCATCATGACACATATGAGAAAAGATGAAAGTTTACTCTTCTGGAAACATAAACATCCCCTATATAAATAAACAAAGACCTCTACAGCAGTGTAAATTGTTTGTGAAAATGGTTTTACTTGGGAAGAAACAAAGAAAGCATTAACTTACTGCCAGATTAAACAGTTCCTACTGTACATATCTTTTTTCTTTTAATCTATACCGAGAAATTCAGGCTCATGTATTTGGCACTTTAAATATTACATAATATTTAGAGGTTTTGCTTTGCAGTTGAATCTTCTGAACATTTCTTAAAGAGGACATAAAAAGCAAAACCATAAAAGAAGACAATAAAAAAAGACACATTAGAATTAATCCAAAACTGAAGAACTTAGCCCTCTGCACGATGCTGTTACAAAATGAAAAGACAAGTCATAGATGGCAATATTTTCAGTATTTATCAAATATATTTGACAAAGCACTTGTATCAATATTATACAGTCTTTAAAATTCAGTGACTCAGTGAGGAAACAAACCCAATTATTAAACAATGTACAAAAAATTTTAAGACAATTCAGAAAAGATCATTCACAAGTGACAAATAAGGGCATGAAAAGAGTTCCATGTCACTACTCATCTGAGAAATGCAAATCAAAATGTAAACGAGATAAGTAAAGTCTATAAAATGAATACAATTTTAAAAATTGACAACAGCATGTGTGAATAAGAATGTGAAACAATTGGATTTCTCATACATTCCTGATGAGAATACAAAATAGTAAAAACACTTGGGGAAAATAATTTGGTAGTTTCTTATAATGTTAAATATATAGGTATGCAAAACATCTAACTCAATGTGAACTAATTTGAACTTCTTTGGGTTTTACATAAAAATTAATTGTGAGGAACTCAACTGAAAGATTATTTTATCTCATAATGAGACAATAAGAATGAAATAAGAATAATGAGATAAACTGACAATATTGTTCTGAGATGATTGTGACAGAACTCCATTTGTTTAGAAAGTGATCTTATATATTTTTAAATAGTTCTCTATGTATACTTTTGACAAAGACTAATGGGATTGATTTTATTTGTCAGAATAAACAAAAGTAGTCCCATTCCCAAATCTATAACTAACTTGTTTATGATCTTTGCTGGAATGCTTAATTCTCTGGCCATGAGTAAAATAAAAATGTTACCCTATTTCTTATCTTTCTTGTGGAGTAATTGTAAAGATAAAATGACATATGCATATGTAAGTTTTTGGAAATTCTGAAACACAATCAGTGTGAAACACTGATAGAATGTAATCAGTTATACTCAACTCTAATTTTATCAATTTATTTGTATCATTATTATGTATAGCGAAAGGTCTAAAATGATTGAACCTGATTTTCTCTCATCAATCATTAGGTAATAAACATCATAATGACTAAATAGCTCAATCTGTAGAAATAAAAGAAGAATAGATTACATGTATATATGATTATAGAAATGTTTGCTTTGACTTTATTTCAGTCATCCTGGAAAATAATTCTGTGTAGGGTAAAATTTGCAAAGATTATTGAAAATTTTCTTTATGTAAGTGCTTCAGGACTTTTTTATTTTAAACCTGATGTTCTTATTATATAAATACTCCCCTTGGTTGCAAGAGGTAATAGTCGTTATAATACTGCTTTCAAGTTCTATAATATATACCATATGAAAAAACAGGATGTTTCAAAAACAAAATTCTTCCCAAGAGGTGATTGTTAGATGACTCTTTTTGAAATCATGCTTCAGTATTTATTCATATGCTTCAGAGAAAAATTTGGCACATTTATTAAAATCAGTGGGAGAGGGTCACCAATTTTAGATATGCTGAACTAGACTTTGTAGTTTGCCAATTGTATTAAATCATAATTAGTAAAAATAACAGGAGAACTGCTTTAATGTTTTAAGAAATCCAATGACCCACAAATGTTGAAATAACAAAACTGGAGATTGAACATGAAAATGGTTCTCAAATTATAACAATGAATTAGAAGTCAAGTGTTCAGTTTTTACTCAAATTGAAACTCTTCAGCTGCTATTAGAGACTAGTTTTTGTACAGTTTCCAGCTGAGGAGTTTTGAAAAACCCAGGATACATTGTAATTTATAAATTCAACACTAACACACATCTTTCTGACATAATGAATATATGCAGCCTAATAATCTTTTGTTGCACACCTGAAACTAATGCAACATTGTGTGTCAACTCAAACACCAAACACATATGATATCCTTCCAATTGTCTCTTGAAATTGCCATTTCTTCTTACACTTTATACTCCAAAGATAGGGATAACATCCTACTTATCTTTGTATCACTATCCCGAGGAAAAAAATCAACAATTGCCATATTCCCAAGTGTAAAATATTTGAGTCAACAGCCATTCTGAGCCTGAAGGCTCATCTCTAAATATCTGACATACACTAACTAGTTTTATCCTCATATAAATACTACAAAATATTTATTAGTTCTGCTAGTTCACTTATGACATCAAGTAAACATGACAGTTAATATGTCCTCCAAGTTCAACTTTAATAGAAAATTTAATATCTGTACTTCTTTAAGTCAATACAATTAACATTGCAAAAAGTATTTTTAAATGATCCTGAGGATAAATTAGAGAAATTATTGCAGAAAGCAGAGTAAAAAGCATGACAGAGATCAAATGATAAAAGACTATACATAAGTAAGGAAACAAAGATTGGTTTTAAGAAATGTAAGTGATCCTGATTTAAAACAAAGGCAGGAAGTTTTCCTACTGCTTCGATTTTTTTGAAACAGCTTCAGAAGAATAGGTATTATTTGTTCTTTGAAAGTTTGGTAGAATTCCCCAGGGAATCCATCAGGTCCTGGGCTCTTGTTTTTTGGGAGGTTTGTGATCACTGCTTCAATCTTGTTACTAGATATTGGTCTATTCATGTTGTCAATTTCTTCCTGATTCAGTTTTGGAAGTTTATAGTTTTTCAAGAATGCATCCATTTCATCTAGGTTGCTTAACTTATTGGCATATAACTGTTACAGTAATTTCTGATGAGTGTTTCTATTTCCGTGGTGTTAGTTGTGATCTCTCCCTTTTCATTCATAATTTTATTAATTTGGGTCTTCTCTCTTTTCTGTTGGATTAGTTTGGCCAATGGTTCATTGATCTTATTGATTCTTTCAAAAAAGCAGCTTCTAGTTTCATTGATGCGTTCTACTGTATCTTTAGTTTCTATCTCATTGACCTCTGTTCTAACCTTGATTATTTCCCTTCCTGTGTGTGGAATTGGCTTAATTTGTTGCTGACTCTCTAGTTCTTTAAGGTATAAAGATAGTTGGTGTATTATGGATCTTTCAATTTTTTTGAGGGAGGCTTGAATGGCTACGTATTTCCCCCTTAGGACCGCCTTTGCTGTATCCGATAGGTTTTGGACTGAAGTGTCTTCATTCTCATTGGTTTCTGTGAATTGTTTAAGTTCTTCTTTGATTTCCTGGTTGATCCAAGTATTCTTGAGCAAGGTGGTCTTTAGCTTCCAGGTGTTTGAATTCCTTCCAAACTTTTTCTTGTGGTTGAGCTCTAGTTTCAAAGCATTGTGATCTGAGAATATGCGGGGAATAATCTCAATCTTTTGGTATCAGTTGATCCCTGATTTGTGACCCAGTATGTGGTCTATTCTGGAGAAGGTTCTATGTGCATTCAAGAAGAATTAGTATTCTGTTGTTTTAGAGTGCAATGTTCTGTATATATCTATGAGGTCCATCTGGTCTGATGTGTCATTCAATGCTCTTGTTTCTTTATCGATTTTCTGCTTAGCTGATCTGTCTATTACTGAGAGTGGTGTGTTAAGATCCCTTACTATTAATGTATTCATATCAGTATGACTCTTTATCTTGATTAACAGTTGTCTTATGTAGTTGGCTGCTCCCATATTGGGGGCATAAATATTTACAATTGTTAGATCTTCTTGGTGGATAGACCTTTTAAGAATGACATAGTGGGAAAAAGAAGAATCTGAAATAACTGAAGAAATTCTTTTCAAGATTAAAACTAGAAATTGATAGAATATGTAAATCATATCAATAGTAATAGAACTCAACTTGAAGCATTTACTGTGTTCTCTGCAAGTATCTATAAAGTATACCCTTTCTAAAATAATTCTTTGATAAAAATGAAATATGAGGAAAATATAAAAGGTGTGCTATGATAACCTGGAGAGAAAGTAATAAATTTTACCCAAAAGAGCAATATTCTTATTGGTTTCAGCTACCACTCTTTGAACATTAAATTTAAGAAGATATATGACAATCATTAAAGGACTTTGAGAAGATTTTTTTTTTTTTTGCTAAGAATATTCTTTGTATTCACTAAATAGGTCCCTCTTTTATGCACCAGCTCTGTTTCCAGATTCTCTCACGGTTAGATTGGGGACATATGACTGAATTCCTGTCTGTAGAAGGTGGAAGAAATTTGTATAAGATAATTCTGGTTCATAAAAACCTCCTAATGAATCAATCAGTCTTCTCCTGCTTTCTGCAGCAAATTAGAAATCTGCTCATGTGACTGAGCTATTGATTTGAAGACCCTCAGAATCCTTGAATCACTTCTAAGGGAAAAAACATAGTTGCAATTGTATTGTGATGTTGATAAGAATAAACTTGTTGCATTAGTGTCTTACTGCTGCTATAATAAATTGTCATAAATCTCTTGGCTTAAAAGATAAAATTATCTAACAGCCCCAGAGGTCAGACACCTAAATGGTTCTCACAAAACTAAAATCAAGATGTTGGTCCATCTGCATTCCTTCCAAAGACATTAAGGTACAATCCATTCCTTGCTTTTTCCAGCTTCTAGAGGCTGCCCATTTCTTAGCTCATGGTCACCTCACCCCCCTTCTGCTTCTATCATCACCTGTCTTGACTCTGACCCTCATGCCTCTCTCTTATAAGGAATCTCATGACTATTTCTGGATAATCTTTCCATATCCAGGGTCTTTACTTAATCATATCTGAAAATTCCCTTCTACCACATTAACATATTCAACAGGTTTTAGGAATTAGAATATGGACATGTGGGGGGGGGCACTATTCTGCCTACCAAACTTGGATTTGTAAAATCACCAAGATTTGAGAGTGTATTTTCTACTCTAGATTTGGGGCATATTTGCATAGCCTCACCGATTAGGACAAATGAACAAAACAATTTTTCTCTAGAAAATGTTAACATGGAAACAAATAAGTAATGCTTCAACTATGTCATGCATATTCCTTCTCTTTAAAACTGTTGAAAATATACTTTTATTGGGAAAATAAAGCAAACTTTCTAATTCAAGACTGTGGCCATGATTGAAACTGACCTTATCAGGCACCCACCTCAAGTTTTAAAGATTTGTATGCTGTGTCTTAGCCGATCGTTATTCCACTACTTCTGTATCATGCACCAAACCAGAAATGTGTCTGCTAGATACATCCTTCATAGTTTATTCTAGATTTCTTTGTTCTGACATCTATTAAAAAACAACCTGGTACTTTCCTATACCCATAATTGCTAAATTTGGTTCAGGCTTTCACATGATTAGAACATTCTTTATTGAAGAATTTCTAAATTAAAAAAAAAAAATTTTCCTCACAGACTTCAATGAGGTAACATAATAACTACCTTTTTTTGTCAAAGAAACTAAGTGATAATATTTTACATGTTTAAATCCTGTGGTAAATCTCTTGCTTCATATAGTAAACGACTATTTCATTCTAGCTTCCTGGCAGTTACCATGTGTCCTTTTGTTAATTCTCTTTACATGTATTTTCTTCTGTTACCATATTAGTCAGAGCAGTTTGACAGCTTTAGCAAATAATTCCAATTTTTACTGGCTTAAAACAATGTAACTTTTTGTCTGTTCGTGTTATGTTCCAAAGCAGGTTGGCACCATGGGAGGCTGTATTGGTCAGCTCAGGTTGCCATAACGAGTACCTTAGACTAGGTAGGTGGCTTTAACAACAGAAATTTATTTTCTCAAAGTTCTGGAGCTTTTAAATCTGAGATTGAAGTTCTGGCTGATTCAAGGTCTGGTAAGAGATCTCTTCCTGGCTTATAGATGCCTGCCTTCTCAATGTGTTCTCATATGGAAGAAAAAGAATTCTGAGTCTTCCTCTTCTTATAAAACCAACAATCTTATTGGAGTTAGGTCTCCATTCATATATCCACATTTATCCTTAATTATCTTTTGAAAACCTGATCTCCAAATATAGTCACATTGGAAATTAAGGTTTTAAGATATAAATTTGGGAAAACACAATCTATGACATAGCATTTTATTCCTGTCCTCCAAAATTCATGTATTTCCCTAATGGAAAATATATTCATTCTACCCCTAACAACATCCAACAATTTAATTGATTCTGGTATCAATTCTGAAGTCTAAAGTCCAAATTGTTATCAAAATATCACCTAAATCAGGGGCGTCTGGGTGGCTCAGTGGGTTAAAGCCTCTGCTTTTGGCACAGGTCATGATCCCAGGGTCCTGGGATTGAGCCCTGCATTGGGCTCTCTGCTCAGCAGGGAGCCTGCTTTCCTTCCTCTCTCTCTGCCTACTTGTGATCTCTGTCTGTAAAATAAATTTAAAAAAAAATATATTTAATATATATATATATATATATATATATATATATATATATATATATATCACCTAAATCAGATATGGATGAAACTCAAGGTCGGTTTCACCAGGAGGCAAATTTTATCTTCCACTGTGAACCTGGGAAAGTAGACAAGTTATGTGCCTCCAAAATACAGTAGTGGGACAGGCAAAGGATAGAGACTTCCATTTCAAAAGGGAGAGACTGGAAAGAAAAAAGAGGTAAGTCCCAAGGAAGTCCATTAGATCCTAAGGCTTAAGAGCAACCCATTTTGGCTAAGTATGCTGCTCCCCTAAGCCACTGAGGTGGTGGTGTCATCTTCAGAAACTATGGGGCCAGTGGTTCAATATTGGGATCTCTACCCTGTGGGGGCCATGCCCTCAAAGATCTGTGGCAGTCCCACTTGCAAGGATTTGCAAGGTGGTCCCACACAGAAGGCTTCAGTTAAAGGCTGTATGGGCTGTTAATACTGAAGCAATGGTCCCACCCAAATTTCTTCTAGGGTCACTCTTCCCTTTTTTGAAGAATAGTGCACATCCGCAGTCAAATAACTTGCTGGTCCAATCCCATAGGATCTAAAAAGCCCAAAGCCTTTCCTTCATTTTGTCTCATATTTTCTGTCCACTTTAACCCCAACTGGCTGTGACTATACCAGTATAATCCCATCTCTATTCCTGGCTTCTTGCAGAGATGGCTGAGTAAGTCTGTGAGTCAAATATATAATCTCTTTATCAAATGTTTTTTTGGCCACACCCTTAGTGTTCTCAGAACAAGCCTTCTCATTTTTTGAATATTTATAAATTGGGAGTGTTCCCAATTTCCCAGTTTTGGTCCCTTTTAGCCTAACAAAAAAAATTTTTTCCCCCACAAGTCTTCTGTCTCTGAAAGGAGACTATAAGTGATTAGGAAGATCCAAGCTGCACCTTCAATACTTCTTAGAAATCTCCTCCACTAATCATCCAATTTCATGACTTGCAACTTCTACTTTCCACAAAACACTTGCTCACAATTCAGCCAAATTCCTTGCCAATTTAGAACAAGGATCACCTTTCCTGAAATTTCTAAAACCTATTCCTCATTTTTCCCCAAGACTTCACAAGAATGGTGTTTAAAACTCCATAATTCTACCACCATTCTGCTCACAATAATCCAGGCTTTTTCTAGCATCCACTTCAAAACTCCTCCAGCATCTACCCGTTACCCAGCTCCAAAAACACTGAAAATGTTCTTAGGCATTTGTTACAGCAGGATCCCACTTCTCAGTACCAAAATCAGTATTAGTTCACATTGGGCTTCTATAACAAGTACCACAGACTCTGCGATAGACTGAATGTTGTGTTACCTCAAAATGCTTGTTTTGAAATCTTAACCCCCAAGATGCTGGTATAAGAGACAGGACCTTTAGGAGGTGACTAGTTTGTAAGTGTGGAGCCCTCATGAGTGGGTTCAGTGCACTTATAAGAGGGACCCCAAAGAGTTTTCTCACCCTCTTTCCATCACATGAAGATTCAAGAGGTCTATAACCCAGAGGAGGGCTCTCATCAGAACCTACCCAGTCTACTACACTGATCTCAGATTCCCAGTATCCAGAACTATCAGAAATAAATTTCTCTGATACTGTGATATCCTTGAATTTTTATTTTCTTTTAACTTGTTTGGTGCTAGATCAGGCATTATGAAGGCACTGTGAGCTGTTTCTTTGCTTTAAAAGGGTTAATGTATGTTCAAATGTATTTAACTCTGTTTAAAAGAGAAAAGTTACTTTATGACATTTGATTTTAAGTACAAATAGTGTTTGTAATTCATTGTGGGTATAACTTTATATTACTAGAAGTTTCTGTGATTCTACATAAAAGTGCATTTCAAGTTCTCATTAAATACAAAAGTGATATTATCAACCAAAGAAACACATCTTTTTATGCATGTTTGACTTTTGCCTACATAGTGCCAGTACAAATTATCCAGAAAGTGTTTCTACAGTATTAATATGGTTTTCTACAGTATTAAGATGGTTTAACTTAATCCATTTGGGAGATCAAAATTTACATGTCATTTAAAATAACAATTTCTCCCCCAAAATATTAATATTAAATTTGTATATTGTATCAAATATAACCCTCATGTTAGGTCTCAAAGTAAAAATACATATATGCATGTAGTTTTATATATTTGTTTACTTTATCTTGTCAGGTATATTACCATATATTTTTATTTATATATATAAAAGAGAAAGTGAGGCACATTGACATTTTTGGAAGTTAATTTGAGCAAACATTGATTAGAATAAAGCAGCACCAAATCAAAGGAGCATTCCACTAATGGGAGCCAAAGACAAGATTTTTATACAGAAGAAGCTGAAGCAAAGCAGGGAAATTATTTGATTGGCTATAACTTAAGACTTTGTCTCATTTGGGAAAACCTATTTTATGCCTGTGATTATTTTTCTAAGTTTCATTGCCCCAGAATCCAGGGCATTGACTCTGGCTTAAGTTTTGGTTTGCTTACATGGGCTACTAAGGCATGAGAACCACATCAGTCTAATTGCTTCCTTGTTTAATTACTTTTAACACATATAAATGTACAATTATAAAAATAAACCAGTATATAGAATGTTAAATCCCAACATTAATCAAAGATAATTATATCCTTCTACAATTACTATAAAGTCATCAATAAAAGCATTCCCCAATCACATGGCTTGGAAATGCACCTCAGGGTTGTATGTGTGTGTGTGTGTGTGTGTGTGCTGCATTGGAAATTATTGCTATAGCTAACTTATCAATAGAGCAAGAATTTTTATGTTTGTTGAATATAAACATACTAAAAGTTTGTATTTTGTATTTATATCAGGCCTTACATAGATGAAGAATTCAAACTCACCATCTCATTTACTTCCTTCAACCATCCTGTGAGGCAGAAATAGTGAGTAATAATTTTTTTTCCTACATAAGGAAGCAGTTTCATAGTAGTTCAATGATTTATCCAAAATTATCCCATTGCACTTGGTGGGTTGAGAAGGAGGCAGGACAGCTGCACTGTTTTTCTTGAGATCCATATCCTTCTGCTTTGCTGAATTTTACAGGAAACCCAATGGTGGGGGCGGGGAGCCCTTGACCTCTGGCTTTCTGGTGGGGCTGCTGTGGGAGACTGGAGTCAAGGATAGCAATGGGAGAGGAAGGAGAACCCAGGCACTCCTGTGGTGTCTCTGGTTGAAGTTGGTTCCTCGGAGGCTCCAGCTCCTGACCACAGCCCGTCCGTCACAAATACAGCAGCTGGGAGGCAGCCATGACTTCTGGACTCTGGTAATGCCACCTGTTTTTATTGTCCTTCTGGTCCAAGGGTGACAAGAGCTTCCTGCTGTCGTTAATTTCTGGGTGGCCTCACTTGCAGCTTTAACCATTTTCCTGTATCAATTAACCTAAAGTAGTGTGATCTTTCTGCCTAGATTCTAATGGCCATCTGAGAAATACCAACAGTGATTCCATTTGTGAAAGTATTAAACTCAATCCAGTTTTTCTCTTTCATGAAATAATATCCTTTGCTTAAAATGAGGAATAGCTATATTTACTCTCATTATATATTATTGATATAAACCACATGGACTTATTGTTGCTTTTGAGTTCCTAAAACCGTTTTCTATTGCACCCCTTTGATTAAGATAAGACACTTTGTGTAAAACAGAACAAACAACACACAAAAAAATCATAATTACATGACAAGGACTAGTGATAGTCCTTGCAAGGTCAAGGTCAAGGAGTTAATGCAATCCTTGCTCTGCCTTTCAGAAGCTGGAGGACCCTGAATTACTATGTCCCTAAACCTGGGTTTAAAGGGATAATTCACAGGACTTGGGATTTTTTATGAAGAATGAATGCCTTATGTACGTGGGAGAACACAGTGTATTGCCTGAATCATAAGCACCAATAAAAGTAACAATTTTTTAAAGATTTTATTTACTTATTTATTTATTTGAGAGATAGTGAGACCGAGAGAACACAAGCAGGCGGAGCGGCAAGCAAAGGGAGAGGGAAAAGCAGAATTCCCAGCTGAGTAGGCGGCCCAGAGTGGAGCTTGATCACAGGACCCTGGTGGGTAAGGGACAGGTGGACTATGTAGGGAGAGACAGATAGGGACCTATGCAATCAGGCTCATAGAAATCCCCAAAATGTGGAGGTCTACCTCCACAGGGAGGACTACCCTACCCTACCCTAGGACCACCCTATCCTTGGACCACCTTACCCTAGGCATGTGGGTATATATACATGATATATATGTGTATGTATATGTGTACATATACCATTGAATAATGCAATTGAAATATAATTTTTTAAGATTTTTAGATTTTAAACTTCAGGAATTTAAAAATATATATCAGTCTATACTTTTAATGCTTTAAAAATATATTTTTTTTGAATATAACAAATTAATTTCAAAGTGTTTGTATGGAAGTATTTTGCAACTGAAAAATATATTCTTAAAGAATGTATTTTTTAAAAATCCAGTAAAAGATCTAATTACCCTGGATTTACATGCTAAGGTCTAAAGATAATGTAGAAAACTATTTGGGAAATGTAAGATAAATTAGATAATTTTTTAATGTAACTAGTTTTAGAGATGAACTAAATTATAGCAGAATGGTCCTCATTTGGTTGTCTCTAAGATCTTAATTTATTTATCTGTTCTAGTATTGTGTTCTTAAGGATCCTTTTACAATCACCTGCAGAAGTTTCTTTTAAAAAAATGTTGATGATGTACTTGAGGAAGGACAATTTCTATCTAATGTTTGAAAGAAAGAAAAGTCCCAAAGCAAAAAGCAGAGTAAAAAATAGGCTTAGGGAAGATGTCTACAGATAGAATTGGATAGAAACAAGTTCTATTTTTCTTGTGTCAAACACGAAAGAAAATACAAATGATGAAGACAAGGATCTCCATAACTATGAAAATTCATAGTAATTTCAGGAAATATTACAAAAAGCAAATTTCAAGCTCTGAAAAAATTAGTGGTCAGTGGGGACCTTAAATTAGTGAAAGATCCATTTATTCCAGCTACAGCTGACTTCCATATTATAGAAACACACTATTCTGACTCATTCCAAGTATACATTATCCTAAAATCAGATTTCAAAATTTAGCCAAAATAGAGCTTGAAAGAACATTCATTATGTAAAATCACTTCTTGTTTCAATTCCCTCAAAAATCCCTAGGCTCTGTATCAGTAAAGGCTACATATGTGGGATAGGTTTTGAATGTATATAAAACACAAACGTTCAGTGTAACAATAGAAATCCTTGATTTGCCCTTTTATTATGTACCCACTAAGTTTATGAAGATCTATAACGGAGCTCTGTAAATCATCCAACAAACTCCAAGGGTAGGAGTCTTTGTGGAATTCAAGATGTTAATATTTCCTTTCTAACCAAATTAACTCCACATGTTTTCTGCTGCAACTAATCTCTTTCCTGTGGAATTAGGCATGGTCTGACTCATTCTTTATTTTTTGAACATGACAATTTACTCCAGAGTAGCCCTCATTTCACATAGCCTCAGGCTCCTGGCCATTGCTCTATAACCAGCATGCTTGCTGATCTTTGTAACAAAGGTGTGGAATTATGGGAAAAATCCTAACACTGCTAGAATACCAATCATCACATAAATGCCATGCTTTAGTTAGCATATATTTGAAGGAAGTAATTTCTTATGTGTCTACAGAAGTTTCCAATGCATGAAGTACACCCAAACATATCTGAAAACAATAAGAGTTATATTAACTGATAATGTCTTACATGTCAGACCTTTATCTCCACTTATAATACTGCTAACCCTAAAAAGGTAATATGGATAATATAACCCCCATTTTGAACATGAGAAGACACAGTCCCACACCTAATCAGTAATCGAGCAGATATTCAAACCAAATCTCCTGGCTCTAAAGCCAACAGCTTCGAACTACAGCATATCCATCATTTGCTTCTCAAAATGACTTCTGCAGAGGCAGAGTAAAAGTCAGTGTGGCTGCTTAGATTTATGAACAACCCTCAGGAAGGTGAAGTGACTATTAGGGCCTCAAAGCTTAGAGCTAGAGTCTGAACTACAATGTCCAGTCTCATGGTTGTTTTCCTCCATCACTTAATTCACTTAGAGAATTTTGCCGAAGCACCTTCTGACAGCCTTCTTGGTGGAAAGGAAGGATAAAAGGTAAAAAAGGAGACAAGTAAGAGCTGAAGCATGAATACCTGAAGAGCAGAATCCACAGGCAATCTGCCTCTGTACCCATAACACCTAACATGATGTCTTAAACATAGCGATAATGGGTATTTAATAACAATAAATAAATAAATAAACAAAATGAATAAAAATAATATAAAAACTATTGTGGGTTTTTTTTTTTTTTTTTGGTTGGTTGGATGGTTTGCCCACTAAAGAGCTTGCTATATTATTATAAAGATTATCTGACTGGGTATCTGGACAGCTTGATTGAGTCTTATCCCACCTCTCATTTAAGTTGTTATTCTAGGAAATTGTCTTCATCTCTCTAGGCTTAATTTCCATCATGGATGTAATAAAGAGGTTAGATTAATTTTTCAACTGTTTTCAAATATGGATGAACTATCTGTGGATAATCCACACATGGGGGACTAACCTGTTCTTCAGAGTCCTTTCCACTGCAGGACAAGATCTGGTTGTAGATTCTCTGACCATAAGAGGAAGAGGATATCCATTATATTATCTATGTGATCTCAAAGGTTTTCAGTAGTAAAAGACAGCAGTAAAATGTCCCATGCACTTGATATTTGCCTAGCACCTTTTTGTTTTGTCACCCATTCTTTCTTTCAGCAAGCAATTGTTAAAGGGCATCTATATGAAAGTGCTGTATTAGCAAGACATTCAAAATAATAATAGCTGGTCTTCTCATTGGGTTACATATGAGATGCCAAAGAGAAAAAAGGGAGTGCTTAACAGTACTTCCCCAGTGAAGTGGAAAAGCTAACATTTGAACCTGAAGGGAGAGTAGGAGATAATGGAACAACAAAGATAAAGGGCTGCCTCAGCCAAGGAAACAGCATGACATGATGTCTTTGGGGCACAGCCAATGTGGAGAGGATCAAGAGAATGGAGGCCAATGAAGCTGAGCCCCAAAGGACCTTGTAGACCATCGAAGTTGTCCTGTTCTCTTATGGTTATAAGTTATCACTTAAAAATTTACTCAAGGAGAGTATGACATCATTAAATTTACATTTCAGAATATCAACATGGCAGCCAGTGAAGGGGAGGGGAGGATGGATGGATGGAGAAGAGTTCTACAATGGACAAAGCAAGAGAGACTAAATGCCTGAACCAGAATTGTCACGTTAGGGATGAGGTGCTACATGACACTGTGCCACACTCAACACAATTCAAGTTTCTTGTCATTGCCATCCAAAGAATAACAGTGTGATTTATATTGAAAGAAATTTTCTCAAAAAAAGTAAAATGTGATAAAAGCCAAAAATGTGACTAAATAACAACTAATACAATTACACTAATCCTTTGAGACAACATTGCTATATTATCTCCCGATGACATGGTTGCAGATGTCTTAAACTAGAATGAGATGTAATAGAACCCTATACTTGCAAGGTAAAACTCAGTAGTAATATACTATTCTAAAAATAGACTTTAATGCCAGTCCTCATTTGTTGGCTTTCATGTCCTATTTGATTTGCTTCACTTGGAAGAAATCAGATATTCAGCATATCATTGTAGATTTTTTAATGCAAATGTTTCAGTTCAACTTACCAAATTACTAGATTTTGTTCAAAAATTATCTGAATGTATTTTTACTTTAAATTTATTTTTTTGTTTGTTTGTTTTCTAATTCATGATTGAAATTTTAACCACTGCCTATATCCCTCTCTCTCCCTCTCACTCTCTCTCGCTTTCTGCTGTGGATCAAAATCTCCAAAACATGTACATAAATCATAAATATAGAGCCTGCCTTAACTTCTGATTTTTTTTCACCTCCACTAACACTCTTAGTGGTTATTCCAGAAGCTGCCATGGGCACCCCCAAAAATCCATTGTAATATTCCTTATGTGAGATCACAATGACCGTGATCAGAACAACCACTCATGATGAGCAATCCAATAATTAAAATGTAAAATGGAGGCGCCTGGGTGGCTCAGTAGGTTAAGCCTCTGCCTTCAGGGTCCTGAGATCGAGCCCTGCATTGGGCTCTCTGCTCAACGGGGAGCCTGTATCCCCCCTCTCTCTCTGCCTTCCTCTCTGCCTACTTGTGATCTCTCTCTGTCAAATAAATAAAATAAAATAAAATAAAATAAAACAAAACAAAATAAAATAAAATAGTAAAATGTAATACCATCAAAAATACAAGAAAAAATAATTCAAAATGAGATAAAAGGCAGAAAATAAGATAAAAGAAGTGATTTCATTGATCATGAAGTATTGTGTCAGAAAGAAAAAACAAAAAAATTAAACAATATTGCAGGTCACTCTTTCACCTACAATACAATCATATCTGTAAATATGCATTATGACATATTTAGTTCAACTACATATAATGGATTAGGAGGAAAAAGAGTGGCAGCCATGATTTCCTTAAATGGAGAATAAATTGGGAAAAATAAAAGTTATAATACTAATAAGAGTGTTGTAGTCTATAATTAATATTTTATAAAAATTCTCTTATCTATTTCCAGTTTTAGTAAGTTTAGATGGAACATGATTTAAAATATGTATATTATACCTTTAAAAAGGTATTTTATCAATAAATACTTCTTATTGAGTTAATTTTTCCCCACTTTCTTCATGACCAAACTTTTAAATAATTTTATTCGTTTCTCTCTTTAGGGTTCACATTTTAGATGCCTTTGATCAACAATTTCCCCAAAATACTCATAGTTATATGTAAGGTCTTCAAAACCTACACCAGCTTTCAAAATCTTCTATAAATGCCCTTTAGGGTACTTTCATCCTTCCACTAATGAGATTCACAGATTTTAAAAAGACAGTCCTGTTGGTACTAATAAAAACTTAAATAAAGAGATACCCCTTCCAGTATTTCATCATATATGATGGCTCTAAAATTACATATTTCTTTTTTACTAACTCTCATTTTACTTGGCAATGCCCAGATGATTTTATTTTTATTTCCTGTCACAGGTAGACCTCTGATGGCATAACCATATTTTAGGTTTGTCTTTCATTTGAAGTTCATTATCTTCATCAGGTAGTATGAAATCAATACCTTTGAAGTCAAGGTATTGAGTGAATTTACTGAAAACACAACCATGTCTCTCATTCTGCTAGCCAAAATATACTTGATGATCATAAACATGAAACTCCAGACCTCAACCTGCTTCTGAGAAGGCAAGATGAATGTGCCCTTGGGAGTGCGACAATCAGAGATACGGTAAATTACCTTGTCCAGGCACTGGCCAAGAGGTACTGTGGGAAAGCTCCAGGAGTACTTAAGGTACATGAGCTAATTTGTTTCCCATGGGCTTGTCTCTCAATGGCTTGGTTGTGGGCCTGCTGAAGGGAAAAAGAAATTGTGTTTCTTAGCTTCTCTCAAAATTGCACACATTTCCACTTCTGAAATCTTGTTTTATTCACATTCAATGGTTATCAAAGTTAACAAAGCCAGATGACTATATGACTTATTGTGGAAAAACTATTTAATTTACATTTATCATACACATACAATGTCATAACTTTCTGTATTACATAGGCAGCCTACAAATGATTAGATCTTTGGGGGAAACGTGGGGTGTGTGTGTATGTGTGGATGTGTGTGTGTGACTGACTGTCAATAATCAGCCATGTTCCACACAGGATAGATTTTTCTTTTGATACAAATTACTGTTAAAGGAGGCAGAAAAGAATTGTGGAAGCCTATCCTTATTTTGAATATATAATGAGAATCTACTATGTGTAACTCACTGTATTTATTAGATATTCCTTTTTTTTTTTTTTTAAAGATTTTATTTATTATTTATTTGACAGAGAGAGAAATCACAAGTAGGCGGAGAGAGAGAGAGAAGCAGGCTCCCGCTGAGCAAAGAGCCCGATGCGGGGCTCGATCCCAGGACACTGAGATCATGACCTGAGCCGAAGGCAGCGGCTTAATCCACTGAGCCACCCAGGCGCCCCAGATATTCCTGAACAGAGAAGTAAAATAAGTCATTTTTAGACCAAGTAAAATTAATACGACTTAACACATTATTTTAAGGACTTTTTTTGTTTTTTTGAAGAAAAGATTTATATTATATATATTTTTAGAAAAGTAACTTTTGACTTAAGGCCATCAATATTCTTAACTTATATATAACCTAAGGTCATACAGTTTATCATTTGTTTCTTTAATTGATTTCTACCTCTAGTTAAAAATAAAAAAAAAATAAGTGTTCTCTTATAAAGACTTCTAAAAATGTTTAGGAATGGTCCCAAATTCCCAAATGTGTTTATAAGTTAGATCTTATAAGAGATACGAAGTAATCACAACAGTTTTCACCATTCATATGTCTGACATTGAATCACATACTAATCAGACCTCTGGCTGAGCTTTCTTGTAATTAAAGGTTCATATATTATGCAATAAGCTGGATCCTAAATCTTCTTTTTCCAACTTCTTCCCAACCAAAATATATTTGTCTCACATTATACCCGTTATTTTCTGAGCAAAGTGTCTAGTTGAACAATATTTTCACACTAAGGTATTAATGATTTGAAGACCAATGAAATATCAATTAATTGAAAATAATTGTACCCTCAGCTACTGAGGAAAAGACATATTTTAGAATTAAAAGGCTTCTTTTGGGGGGTGGTGCTTCTTGATGCTCTGGAATTCCTATAATCTGATTGCCCACCTGTAAAAAAGATATCTTTCTCTGGTATGTAACAAGGAAAATTGAATTCTGTTTTGGGACATGTTTTCCTGTCTTCTTCCTGCTTCCCAGGAAAATGCATATTTTAGGAATAGATTGCTTATTTTTGCTATGTTTTCAGGCTATAAGGAGATTTCAAAATATGAAGTGCTCCCTGAGGGAAACAAAAATACTCTCAATTCACAGAGTTATACATTTGATGGCAATAAACAGGACTTCATCACATAATTGCAGCAGGATGGGGTATACTGTAACTCATAATTAGCTAGAATTCCAGAAGAAAAGGAGCATCAGGAAGACGAAGATCAACCTTGGTTCTCTCATCTAAGGATAAAAGGTTTCTGTTAACATGATCCCAAACAGGACATGATGGCCAAGACCTACTTGTGCTGTGTTCCATGCTACCCAGAGATGTGAATATTTGGTTCAAGAAAGTCTTCAGAGAGTAAGGAAAAAACTGTGAGAAGTACCTGAGCACAAGTGGCTGCAGATTGTCCACCATAAACATTCACTGAGAGATCTCTGAGAACATGCACAAACGGTAAGACTTAGATAGAGTTGTCACACTAACAACTGAATGAATGCTTTTTCTGGACAACATAAAATTCAAAATGAATTAATTCTCTTTTTTCTTCTTTGACTGCCAGAGAGCTCATAAAGCTAAACCTGTAGACCTACTTTCAGTAACAATATGGGAAATTATAGCATGTTTCTCCTTCCACAGACTTTCCCTGATGTGTTCTTTGTATCTCCAGCTCTATTTTCTATGGTCCTAAATTATTTTTTTTCCCTATTTTGTTTTATTATTTCATATCTAATGAATTGCTCCAATCTCTTAATAAGATTGAAAAAACATACAAATCTACCTCAATCATTAACAAAACAAATATATAATATTAAAATTCTGCTACTGTCTTGCTTTTTCTGTTTCTTTAGAATGACTTTTAGACTTGGTCAAATTGTAATATTTTTGCAAAAATAAAAACCAATTCTCTAAATACCATTATTGTCCTCAATTATAGAAAGGAATATCCTAGAATTGCAAAGCCCAGTTGTGATTCAGATCCTATATAATAGAAAGTACAGGACAGAATTGGCTTTTATTCTCTTCCTTGATTATTCCAGTCAGTATTCCAGTATTTATATTCCAGTAATTATTTCTTAATTCCTCCTGCAGAGACTTGGCTTTTGGCCCCTTCCATGCAGAAAATGACCAGACTGAGGATACAAAGATTTCTTTTTTTATTATGTATTATAATTCAGTATCTTATTATCTATAATTATATTATATTACATTATATGTATTTGACGTATTTAATATAATGCATTTAGTATAACATAGTTAATATAACATTGTTAGTATAATTTACTTAATATATCTAATATAATATATTTCCTAACATATATTAATAGAAAGATGAAATTCAGTTTCTTCCTTACAAATGTCTCTATCTACCTTTCATCCTTTAGATTTTTTGATGTCCTGCCCCCTTTTCCTCCCTCATTTTAACTCCAAAGCTTTTATAAATGTTTTTTTATAACATGCATGATAAGGGAAGTACTTATTATTCATGAGCATATTTTTTAGTTCATTATGCCTCCAGAACAGTCACCAGACCAAAATATCTCAACCCCAAGAGTATCCAAGTTGCTGCCCAAAGCTGGGAGAACCAATGTTGATTCACATGAGCTAATGTTGTCTGGCAAAGAAGAGAAATAGAACTAGAGAACTAGAAATCCCCCTATGTAGTTGAGCTAGATTTGAGGTATTGGTGTTATGGCAAGACCTGGGTCTGGAGTTGCATGTACGTGAACCTCAACCCTGCTACTCAATTTGGACAGGCCCTTATAAGGCCTCAATTTCCTTATATCTAAATGAGTATTGTGGGTTTTGGGGGCATATAGTGCATGCTCAACTAAATGCTACCTTTAAAAGTGCTCTAAATATCTAAACAATATATTTTCAATGTGACATACTTAGAATTATGTCATTGCTCATTAAATAGGTAGTATGTGTACAAGCACAATGCCAGCTGCCTAAAATATAAAAATGAACTTCCTGTCTTCAGGTAGCAAAAGCCAATACAGCCATAGGCCTATAAATGTTTATCACACAACTCATTAAATGGTCTAAAGCATTTTAGAGATCAGGGAGAAATTTTGATGTTATCACAATTATTTTGCAGTCAGGACGTACTATGGTTATGTCAGCTCAGCTAGCCACAGGGTGCCCAGATTAAATATTAACTCTGGGTGTTTTGTGAGAGTGTTTCCAGAAGAGAGGAACATTTTTTAAAACTTTTTTTAAAGGATTTTATTTATTTATTTAAGAGAGAGAGCAAGCAAGAATAAGCAAGAATGAGGCTAGGGCAGGAGAGGGAGAGGTAGAAGCAGACTTCCCACTGAGAAGGGAGCCCAAGCCCAAGGGGTTGGTGGGGACTCCATCCCAGGACCTCGAGATCATGACCTGAGCTGAAGGGAGATGCTTAACTGACTGAGCCACCCAGGTGCCCCAAGAGAGGAACGTTTGAAATCAGTGAACTCAGTAAGTAGACTACCCTCACCAGTGTAGGTGGGCATGAATAGAACAATGTATACCAGTCAGCTTTTCCACTTCTCAGGCTTCTCTGATGCAGGATGAATTACATTACCAGCTCTCCTGGGTCTTTAACTTGCAGATGGAAAATCATGGGATTTCTAAGCCTCCAAAACGGCATCATCTAATTCTTCATAATAAATCTCCTATTGTTCCTGTTTCTCTAGAGAACCTTACCAATACAGGAGGCCAGAAAAACTAAAATCCTATGTAACTCCCAACAATCTCTCCCACATGATTATTAGGGAGGATAACCAAGGGCCAAAACAGAACAGGAACAAAAGTGTCATGCTATTGGTTGCTGTATTCTCTAACTAATAACCCTGGTTAAAAGATAAATGGACTCACTTGGAGTGGCTCAGTCAGTTAAGTGTCTGACTCTTGATTTTGACTCAGGTCATCATCTCAAGGTCATGGGATCGAGCTCCACGGTGGTTCTGTGCTCAGCATGGAATCCACTTGTCCCTCTCCATATGCTCATCTTCTCTCTCTATCTCTCAAATACACAAATAAATAATATCTTTTAAAAAAAACATAAATGGAAGCTCCTGGCTTAGGTTTTAAGTCTGAAAGGAACCTTTTAAGCATCTTCATTACCCTAAGACCACCGCATTAGAAATATTGAGATCATCATGCTCTGGGATAACTGCGTGAAAGAGAAAGATATGGCGGGAGTCTATTTACCCAGACGTATACAGCATGAGAAGCCAAAGAAAAACCACCAAAATTTAGGAGGAATCCCTGACTTAGTTGAACAATTCTGCAACATGATATAAAAAGGAGGACAATGAGAAATCCTAGAGCCCAGACCCTTCATCTTGAAGCTATACCCAGTGATTGCACACATACTAAAAACTGTGTGCAATCAGAGTCTCCAGATTTGCATCAGATTAGTCTCTTTCCCTGGATGAGAGGTCAGGGCACAGAGAAAGGGATCGTGCATGAGGGAAAGTGGCTAAAATTTTTCCTCCAATAAGATGCAAGGCTGGCATAATTAATAATCTTCCTGCATTATTGCTTAGGAATTTAAACATTTGACCAGGTAGATGCCTACAGAACTTGAAACCTTTTGAATCTCATTATGACAAAACTTGATTCTTAAAAATGAAAAACTACAAAAACCAGACAAAACAGATATTATAGTCCAATGAAGACTTTTATCTAGGCAGAGCCCTAGATGGGATCAGGAGTGTGGGGGGAATTGATACAACTAATCTCATTTTGCTGTCAGAAAGATTAAAGTTTTTCCAGTATGACTAGAAAATATATCCACAAGGAATTATAAAACAAACTTTTTAATTAATTATTTTTATTAACATATAATATATTATTTGTCCCAGGTGTACAGGTTTGTGAATCATCAGGCTTACATACATCACAGCACTCACCATATCACATACCCTCCCCAATGTCCATAACCCCACCATTTTGTTTTAAGGTTGGAGACTGGGGGAGGGGGGAAGATACCAGAAGAGGTCTCATCAGATGCTTTTCTGAAATGAAGGTACAACATGCCTGTGACATTAAACTCCCAAAGCAGGAAACAATATCAGTTCCGTAGATTTTGAGGGCCAAGGTGGTGAAATGGGGCAGATTTCAGCTGAAGAGGAACAGCAAGAAACTAGATAACTAAGATTTGGGGGTGGTGCGGGGATGGGAGCCAGAGGTCATGAATCCAAAAAAGAGACCAGAATGAATCAACTGTGACCAATGGACTCACCTCTTCATGGACTGGCCCAACTTCTCCAGCCAGGAGACCTCAACCCACCCTTAAGAGCATCCTTGCAAGTTGCCCTCTAAAGACCCAACTGGCATGCTCTTTCCCTTTGCCACCAGGCCCTCTTGGCCCCACTGAACCCTAGTGCCTCCATGGCTTATTCTGTTTTCTAGCTGCGGAGAACCCAGTAGTGAGCAGAGCTTGGCATCCTGATGTAAATCCCTCCGCTCCATCTTTATCATTTTACGTACTACTGCCACCAGCCGTCCCCTTCTCCCAAGGATGAATGAAGGCTGTCTATCTTATCTATTTATTTTTAAAAGATTTTAGCTAACTGGCTAACTGTCATGTAATCTAACATTAGTATTGCATTAATTCCTGATTATTTACACACCCGTGGATATAACACATCTAATAATTTCGTTGACGTCCATCCCCTCACTGATCAGTCTTCACTCTACTTTTCATTGTTCATTCCCACTGATGATTCTATCATTTGTTATCCCAGGATTTTCAATGAAACTCTTTTTTTTTAAGATTTTATTTATTTATTTATGAAAGAGAGAAAGAGAGAGAGCAAGAGTGGGAAGAGGGACAGAAGGAGAAGGAGAAACAGATCGCTTCTGAGCATGGAGCCCAAGGCGGGGCTCTATCCCATGACCCTGAGATAACAACCTGAGCCAAAGGCAGATGCTTAACTGCCTGAGCCACCCAGGTGCCTCTCAATGGAACTCTTTTAAGAAGAAAAAATGAGTATGAATAATGTGAATATATGGAGGCCATTGCTTTAATATTATATTTTAATTTGGAGCTCAATCCATTTTCTCCCTGATGAAAGCGGTAAGCAAAGTGTAGCTGTAAACATCATGTCTGCCTCCTTTCTGTCTGCTCTCATTTTTATTAGTTGTGTGAGTATGTATACTACCATACCATTTTAGTTGTGCTAAGGGATATTTATTCTGTAACAATAATTGATTTTTCTTTTCACTGGCCGAACCTCACTACCTGTTAAGTTTAGTATATTTGTTGACTTTTTCAGAAGAGATCTTCGGTTCATTATTCTGTAAGTTATTTCACGTTCTTTGCAGTGTGGTATAGTGGAAAGCATACAGTTTCTTTAGCCAGACAACCTGGGTTCAAATCCAAGCTCTATTATTAATGAGATGTGAAATCTTGGACACACTAAATAAATAGCGTGCCTCAATTTCCTCAACTGTAAAATAGAGATATTACACCCCTCCCTTCATGAGATTATTGTTAGAATCTAGTATGGTAGTACTCGCAAAGCACGCAGCAGAGGGGTTAGCCGATAGCAGATACTAAGGGAGTGCTCTCCAGTGCATGCTGGAGAATGTCCTTGTTAGCTTCATGCCTGAATGGTAACTTGGCTCCTGTGACATTTTTTGTTTATTCTTCTTTTATTTTCTCCATATCATTTTAGACAATGGCACATTTTCTTTTGGTTCTCAATATAGCTGAACAAATTTTTCTTCCTTGAAGATGTTTGTTGTTTTTGCCTGGGTATCTGAAGTTTTTTTTTTCTTTTTATCCTGGAATTTTAATAACTAGGCAGGTTTTGTTCAATATCAATCAAATTTTACTCATGTTTTCTGGGATATTGTGGTCCCTGTTGACCTGAAAAATCAGCTCTCCTTAAATGTAAGGGAAAAATTTTTTTCTGTCATATTTTTTTTGTATTTTTCCTTTGAATGTACTTTGTTTTTCGTTTGTCAGAAATGAATAATCATACACATTATAAATGACCTACTAAGATTAATAAATAAAATCATCATGCGTTGTCATTATCTCATCTACGGAAAATTTACTTTATAAAGAGTAAAAAGGGATACATATTTCCCTAGTCAGAATTCAAAAAAAAATCTGGAACTCAGTAATTGTAATCTTTATGAGGATCTAGTTAGTTATTCAGGTCCAACCCTGCTAGTGTCTGCCTAATACTTATTCTTCATTTCTTTTTTTATTCCACTTTTCTGTGAGATGATGACATGGTCAGTTTAAAATACTTGGCTTTATAGAAGTCAATGCCAGTAAGGAAGTTGTGCATGTCATGTTTCTGGCCAGTGTGATATAAGGGGAAGTCTTTGAGTTTGATTTCCTGCAAAGCACGTGAGAAAGGCAGAATCCGTGGACTGTTCCCTTTTAACCTTTGCCTTTTGCTCTTCCCAAGGGACACTGTCACAAGATGCTGAAGTAGAAAAGCTTGAGGTTACAGGCCATAGATTTAGGGTTGACCAGAAGACTGGAAGGAGGAGAGATATCTGAAAATGTCTGACAATTATTGTGCTCACCCTGGATACCCACCACCATGCTTTTGTTATTTGTGAAAAATAAACTTTTTTCTAGTTCAGCCCATTTATCAAGTTTCTCTTATGACATATCAGAGGAAATCTTTCTATCATTCTATTTAGAATAATTTTCTCATTTATGATTTATCAATAACACTTATATAAACTTTGGAACAAAGTCTTTTTATTACTTGCTCTGTTTCAACCTTTCAACATTTAAGTTTTTCAAGTATTACAATCACCCCAGTAGAATTCATTCAAGCTGAAATAAATATTATTTGAAAAATACTTTTAAAGTAACCTTACTTTAGGGATACCAGGGTGATTCCATCAGTTAAGTGTCGTATTCTTGATCTCAGCTCAGATTTTGATTGCAAGGTTGTGAGTTCAAGCCTTGCATTGGGTTCCACACTGAGCATAGAGCCTATTCAAATAAATAAATAATAAAAATAAATAATGTTATTTCAGAACTTCAGTTTGAAAAATGATCACATGCTCTTCAATATGTAATGATGATTATAAATTCTATAAGGAACTTCTGCTTCTTAATTTATTCACACTTGCATTAGTATCAGATGATGTTTCTTTGTGGAGATGAAACGGATGGGAGAGGATGGCATAAAACTTACTCATTTATCCAGTGATCATCGTCTGATGACTGCAAGATTGTGAAGAATCGGTGATGAGCAAAAAATGTCAGTGACACATCATGGAGAGTTAAAGAGTATCATTTCTTAATCTTAATACTCTCTCTTCATAGGGGATAGTCTTTCTGACTCAAACACTGAAAAACGTGATTTGCTCCATGCCAAGAGGCAGCTTGAGAAACGCTAGTTTATCCAACTCTAATAGTGACTTGGATGTTCTCACTGCCTTAAATGTTTTCTGGAGAGAAATACTGCCCTACCCTACTTATCCTTATCCATGAAATTCTACATAATATTAAAGGCATTTAATAATCAAAATCAAGATATGTAAAACTGTGTCCTCATAATATGGATTATTAAAAAAAAATTAAATTCTTCACTGTGGTAACCTAGTAAATGTCTTCAAGGCATGACGAGTAGTGTGCTGGCGGTAGCATGTTTCCATAAGGGTGAAATTTTTTTTAGCCTGGCCCTTCATGAGGACCAGATCATAACCAAAGCCTATGAGGGATTTATGGGATCACAGATACTGCAGATCCACAAAATATATAGAACTGTAAGACAAACCAAGCAAAGAGAGGATCCATTGCTTTCTTAGCCTAACAGAAACTCGCTTCAGGGTAGGGGCAGAATGAATCTTCCCTTTGCAACATAATTAATACAGATGTTGTTGCCTGAAAATCAAATTAAGCCATGTCGGGCAGAGAATGAGAAATTGGTTTTGTAACTTTTAATTGCCCTGATCAGAGGAAGCAACGGGTCATTGAAAACTGGCATCGCCCCTGAGAAATGCACGGTAGACAGGGAGAAGCAACAGAATCATCCAGGCTGAACCCGGAAGAAAGCAGGCATTCTCAGCTATTCCTTGTTTGGTGGCTTCACCCAAGACAAGGAAGAAGAAATGAAAACAAGCTCAAAATTCCATTGCATAGCATTTTACCTGAATCTATACAATTACACATTCATTATTTTGAGTTCAAAAGTAAAGGGGGTTCTCACTCTGTGGAGCTTGGGCAGTCATAACCGAAAAAGCCACAGATTCTTCCATTGTTTTCTTCTGGTTTTATACACAGGTCCCATTCAGATGCTGGATACTGACCAACTCTTAAAATTAAGACACTGATGTCCTCAACAGGAAGGACTTAGTGGAAATAGTTTCAGGTACTTCCTTCAACTGATCTTATTTATCTGAGTATGCCACTTCTTACCAAAGCTCTTTTCATTCACATACTTTATTCTCTTTTTCCACAAAGAACTCTGTGAAGTAAGCACTATCGATATCACTTTCATTTTTCAGCCAATGCCCTGAGGCACAGAAACCAAGTAGCCAAAGGCATCTAGAGCTTTCCATTATAGGAAATAAAAGAGGACCTAATGTCTATGTTGCCAGAAGCTTTTAGCAAATTAAGATGAGAGGAAAATTGGAAAGCACTTTTTTTTTTTTTAATTTTTTATTTTTTATAAACATATATTTTTATCCCCAGGGGTACAGGTCTGTGAATCACCAGGTTTACACACTTCACAGCCAAAGGGACACATGCACCCGAATGGTTATAGCAGCAATGTCCACAATAGCCAAACTATGGAAAGAACCTAGATGTCCATCAACAGATGAATGGATCAAGAAGATGTGGTATATATACACAATGGAATACTATGCAGCCATCAAAAGAAATGAAATCTTGCCATTTGCAACAACATGGGTGGTGATGGAAAGCACTTTTGATAAGAAAACCAGACCTTCTGAAGTCCTTGCTCTGTAGCCAGATTTTCTATTTGCCTTAGCCAATGTCAGGGATATCTACTTGAAAGCAACTATAGAAGTCATATCTTTCAAAAACCACAGATTTAACCCAGTCTGTTCCACCCTGAGTAACTCCACTAAAGCCTTAGTAAGGACATTGGCAGGAGACATGCTTTGAGACAGATAGCTCATCAAATGCACTTACCACAAGTGCATTTTACTTGACTTCCTAAGACAGTGATGCATATTGCTATATTTAGAAATATGACCAAAAATGATTGAAATAGGAGGAACTTCCATTTTGGAGATTACAAGCATTCACTTCTGTAGAATTCCTTCCAGCATAGGTTTACCTGTTGTTTTCTTTTGATTAGATTCATATTATGCATCTCCAGCAGGTGTAACACCTATGCAATCATATTCTCGTTTTATTCTATAAGACTGTGCACAATTTTGGTTTGTGCCATTACTCATGTCCTGTTGTTTTTGTCACTTGGTTAAGGTGATACTACTAAGCCTCTCCTCTATATTCTTCTCCCTTCATAATTAGTATTTGCCTAAAGTAAATGTCCTTTTGTTCCACATTCAATTCATACCTATAGTAGCTTATGGTTTCCAATTTTTATTATATGGGTTATATTTTTTTATGATTATTTTTTACTTTGATTCTCAAATTGTCCCCATTTGGGTCAATGGTCTATTCTGACCCAAAATTTCAAACTGCTATTTTTTTTCCATTTGATGCATTTCCAACAAGATATTCCAAGATCATTCAATATTTTTGCAGCCCTATCCTGGAATCAGTGATTTCTCTAAGGATCTCTGGCTCTTTTTAGTGGGAACGCTAAGATCTGGGTGTAAGGTGTGCACATCCAAAATGTTATGCAAAGTAAAACTACGCAATGTAAAATACAAACTTTATTTATGTTATTGACTCATGTTGCTTGTAAACCTGAGGATCAAAGATAAAGACACCCAACCCTAAGAATCATATAATAGAGAATTATAAAGTAAATATGCATGCATGTCTTATCTCTTTCAAAAGATACAATCATTAGGGCACCTGGGTGGCTTAATCAATTGAGCGTCTGGTTCTTGATTTTGGCTCAGATCATGATCTCAGGATCATTAGCTCAAACCCTGCACAAGGCTCTGCACTCAGCATGTAGTCTGCTTGAGACTCTTTCGCTCATTTCTTTTTACCCCTCCCCCCACTCAAGTACACGTCTCTGCTCTCTTTCTCAAATAAATAAATAAAATCTTTAAAAAATGCAATCATAACTATTATCAAGCAGGTATAAACTCTTTACTAAATCATTCCAAGTGAACATTTGTCATGGGTAGCCAGATTGCTTGATTTAATTTTCTTTCTTATCAATCACCCCGTTAACTTCTTTATTGACCCCTTCAGAAATGTTATCATGTACTGATTTTAGTGTTAATTCAAGTAATTTCATTCTGAACTTTCTTCATCTCTAGAACATGTGTCCTCCATCGATGCATGTCAACGTTTCTGAAATATCATCATTACCAATAAATGAATATGACTATATAAACAAAAAGATGTAAAGTGCTGTTACACATTACAGCAACATAGCATAATAGGAAACTGAAAATATTTGCACATGTTTTTTCTCTTTTTAAAATAATACTGTAGCTTGCAAAACAAATATGTCATTTGGAAAGGCAATACTTCCTCTTTGCCAGGAAAATGTATTGGTTTACAGAGATTGGGCAAATAATGTTCTACTGAACCAAGAACCTTGAGATGATTCTATTCATAATTATTATGTTTATTGAAAATACAGTATTTCACCCTTTGATAATACCTTTATTAGTCTATTCAGAATACCATAATAAAGTACCGCAGACTGGGTGGCTTAAAGAACAGAAATTTTTTTTTTTTTTTTTTTCCTCACAGTCCTGGAGGCTGGAAGTTCTAGATCAAAATGGCAGCAGATTTGATGGCTGGTGAGGACTTTGTCCTCATTTTGTGTTCACCTGCCCCCTTCCTTTTTCATACAGAGAGAGAGAGAGTACTCTCACGTTGCTTCTTATAAGAACACCAATTCTGGGGTGCCTGTATGGCTCAGTCAGTTAAGTGTCTGCCTTTGGGTCAGGGCATGATCCTAGAGTCTTGGGAATGAGCCCTACGTTGGCTCCCTATTGAGTAAGGAGTCTGCTTCTCTCTTTGCCCCTCCCCCTGCTTGTGCTTTCTCTCACTCACTCTCTCTCTCTCTCAAATAAATAGAGAAAATATGAAAAAGAATGCCAATACTATCCCATCAAAGCACCATTCTTATGATTTTATTTACTCTTAAAAACTTCCTTCTAAGCTACATATACAAATATGGTCTCATTGGCTTTATGATGTGAATTTTTTAGGGGACATGAACCAGTCCATAGCAGCACCAATCATACTTATAACCATGTAGCTTACACTAAAATTAACAATTATGTAGATGCCAAGTTAGTACACTTATTCAATTCAATGGACAGCAAATTACACTGACTTATTGAGAATCTTCAACATCTAAAAGATATAATTTTAGTAATGAATTTATGTCTTCAACTCTCTAAATAGTATCTCAATATCCAATCTTTTCACAAACATAAAATGTCGAACTGCTGAAGGAAACATTCAAGTCACAAGCTAAATGCTATATGCAGATGCATAAGAGAAAGTGACAATTTGAATAATTGTCTAAATTCTGGATTCCAGTGTGATTATTATTTTAGCAGTGTATTCCTATCTTCCTGGCAGAGAGCTATTTTCCAACACTAAATACAAATAAGTCCATTAATTTAACATGTACAAGTGTTGTTTGGAGGAGAGTGAATGAAACAAAATGCAAGTTATTCTGATTCAAAAATATTTAAAAGGCAATATTAGATATCAAAATAAAACCATATTCATATCAAAAATGAGTGAGTTGGCATTAGAAAATCTATTAGTAAACTTGATCAAGTTAATTTACAAAATTTTTAAAGGTATACCAATACCCTTCATATTTCAAATTCTATTTCTCTACTGTTTAAACTCAAAATACATTTACTGGTACATAAGCAGGTGTATTGGAAAATATAAGTCTGACTCAGTTTGATAAAAAATATACATCTCCAATCAAATCAACTGCTAACTCCTAGAAACAAATGCAGTAAAGTCCAAAAATATAATAATTATTTTTATTTTTAGTATTCCAGTTTTATAAAAGTTCTAACAGAGCAGACAAAACATAATTATTGAAAAAAAGGCTAAAATATATACTTTTGGTAATAATGTAATCATATGCAATAAATGTGTATAATAAAACTTGTGGCAAATCATCGAAAATTATTAGAAATAATGAAGTAATTCAACAAAATATTTAGAAATAATAAAGTAATTCAGTAAAATTAAATATACAAATACAAGAACTATATTCATGTAGGACAGGCATCTAACTGACCACCACAGGCTTTTGCTTCCTTTCGAAGTGGAGAGTTCTTAGAGCTAACAACTGCTTAGCCAAGAACATTTCCCAGACTTCCTTGCATTTAGGTCAACCCAAGAACATTTCCCAGACTTCCTTGCATTTAGATCAACCCAAATATCTAGTTCTTGCTGGTAGAATGTAGCAGAAGCATATGCTCCATGTCGCTTCCCATAGCACTTTAAAAATACAGTGCCAAATAGATCAAAACAATGAGTGAAATCATCCTTACATAACAAAAATCAACCAATTCACATAATAGATAATTATTTTAAGATAATTGAAAATATTTCATCATACTAACAACAATGAAAATTGAAAAGCAATAAAAAAATAATACACCATTTTCATGTAAAACTAAGGGAAAAATTAACGCACAATGTTTTATAAAGCTGTGTTGAAAGAGCTCTGTCATATAATTCTGGTGGGAGAGAAATTTGTTGCAGTACTTCAGGAAAACAATCTGGAAATTCATCTCGGGACCTTTAAAAGAAGTTGACAAGGAGTTTCATGTTTGTTTCTCAACTAAATTCTGAGATCTGTGAGTACTTGTCCATTTAGCCCTAAACTCCAAGCCCAATGCCTGGAATATAATAGAGAATCAGTTAGGGCTTGTTGAATTAAACTCAATTGATTTTAACTGTGCTCTCCAGAAACAAACAGGGAAAAAACAAAAGTACTTAGTGATCCTTCTTCTACAAAATGAGCCTTTCAAATACATAAAACAGCTTTCATGATTCCATAAGAATCTTTTTCTGGCAGGTCATTGGCCCCATGTTTCCAGACTCCATGCCATTGGGAGCTCATCTCCAGATGTGGTACTGTGTGCCAGGGCCATGCATGGAACAACACTGTGCTAGGATTTTCCTTGCCTTCAGCATTGTACTACAATTAAGGAAGCTTAAGATCATGACCTAATCACCTCCCCAAAGCCCCACTTCCTAATACATCATATTGGGCATTAGGATTTCAACATATGAATTTCTAGAAAACACAAACGGTCAGACAAAGCACCTGCTTATCCATCAGTGCTTTGTGAGTTTTTCTGATTAACTTAGAAGAAATCGAGATATTCTATAATGGATAGTGTTTTACGAGTCAAGTAATACTTATAAAAATAGCAGCATTGAAATTGTCCACTTCTACTTCAACAGAAAAGAGGTGCATACACATTCTGAAGTAAATTTCTAACTTGAATTCACATCACAATCACTTAAATATTTTTTTTAATTCAATTTCCAGGAATCTATACCCAGAACATTTTGATTCAGCAAATCCGGAGTAAGCCTCAGGAATCTGCCTTTGTTGTAAGTACTTCCTTCTCCTTAGATTTTTTTCCTACATAATTGGTCCTCTGACCATACCTTTGAAAAATATTCACAGTTACATGTCGCAGGGGGAGGGGTGTACTAATTTTGGCAAGAAAAATATGATGTGGGCACATAAGAAATTCAGTGTCAACAACAATTTATTGGAGTGCATTGCCTACATGATGAAATAAAAATGAATAAATAACCTAACACAAAACATGCAAATTTATATTATATGGTAATATAAAAACATAGAAACAGAATCAATAAGATTTAGTAATCAATGTATAAAAGTAAAATGTACATAATAAAATGATTTCTAGTATAAAAACACAATGATTTGTACATAAACATTGGTTTAATAAACACTTATTAAATGCAATCACAGAATATAATAAATAACAGGCAGTGATCTACATAAAAATCACAAGTGTTTTAGTACTGAATTTGATTATAAGCAGAATTTCTGACCATTTCCTAGGCATGTGATTTTTATTTTTCTGCACATGTGGATATGTCAACAACTGGTATGCCCATACATTTAAAAAAAAAAAAAATCATGAACAAGTTATGTAATGGTTTGGTGGTCCAAAGAAATTTTCTGTATATGTGGGTCCCTAAGGATCCTGTTTGACTAACAGGAATTTTCTATGTATAAGAAAAAAATACATAAAGTGTACATTTCTGAGGAGAATTTTTATTATTGCCTTGTTCACATATTTGTTTTCAGCCTTCATAATAACTCAAAAAATAAAATACTTTTCATTTTTATAGTATTTCATGACTGCATCCCAATATTAAATTTTTCCCAAATGCAAATCCATGCTGTAAACTTCAGATTCTCCCCACTGCTCTTAAGACAAAGTTCAAATTCCAAACAGGACCTAGGAGGCCATCAAAAGCCCAGTCCTCTAGCCTCCTCCTCAGAGGCTTTCCCCCAGCTCTCTACAGCCCAGCCACAGAGAACTTCAGAGCATGCATCAAGAACAGGTTAGGTACCAAACACTTTCTTGATGTTCTCTAGAACAAATTATCTTTAATCCTCCCTAAAGATGTTCAAAGTAGGACTAGTTTCCTTTTCTTTTTGAAAGCTGAGTGTTTGAAAGCTGAAGTAACCTTTCTGAAGTCACATAATGACGTATCAGTTAGAAAATGATGAAGTCCTGATTTGAACTTGAGAGTCTGAAATCCAAAGCTCTAATTCTTCACCATTGCACTGTGGGGCTTACTCTTCAATTTCTTCAGATTTTTAAACATACATTGGTTCTCTATCCTTCAGGGCTTTGCCCTGGCTGATTGGAAAACTCCCTGCTCCCAAAGTCTCCCTCACCATCTACTCCTACCCACTCTTCCTTCCAGCCAGTCTAGGCTCAGTGTGTATGTTCTCATTACACCCAGCGCAATTCCTAATAGGTCATATTGTAATTATATCATTTGACGTTCGCTGACACATGACATATAACAAATGTGTATTAGTTGGTTGGTTGATGGAAATAATTGACAAATAGGCCTTTTGTATGAGGAAGTATCAGAAGTCATGTTTGTAGGTTTACTCAGAAATGTTTCATAATTTTTTTAAAGATTTATTTATTTGACACAGAGAGAGAGAGATCACAAGTAGGCAGAGAGGCAAGCAGAGAGAAAGAGGGGGCAGCTGGCTTTCCACCAAGCAGAGTCCAATGTGGAGCTCGATCCCAGGACCCTGAGATCATGACCTGAGCCAAAGGCAGAGGTTTTAACTCACTGAGCCACCCAGGCACCCTCATAATTTTTTTTTATTAAAGATTTTATTTATTTATTTTAGAAAAAGAGAGTGTGTGTGCACAAGCAGTGGGGAAGAGCAGAGGGAAAAGGAGAGAGAGAGAATCTCAAGCAGATGCCCCACTAAGCATGGAGCCCAATACGGGGCTCAGGCCCACAACTCTGAGATCATGACCTCAGCAGAAACCAGGAGATAGACACTAAACCAACTGAGCCACCCAGGCACTCCAAAATATTTAATAATTTAAAAAAAATTACATTGTTATTTCTCTCTTAATGATATCAAGGAAGGGGAAGAGCAATTTGAACCTAGAAATTCCAAGAAATCAAATCTTTATTAAAATGAATGACATTTATTGGCCTACATAACATACAAGTAAAGGATCCAGATAAGGGCTCAGAATCATACTAAAGAGGTGGTATAGAACCCGTGACATGACACAGCATGGAAATGGACTCATGAGAGATATTTTTCCCCCCAAAAAGGCACTACATTTCTTTTGTAAGTACAATTAAGTAACCTAAACATTTAGGTTATTTATTAGTTTTTAGGTTATTTATTAGTTTATGTGACATATGTACAGATCACTTAAATGTTTTCTAACAAATTGCTTGCTTGACTAGATCTGAGAACACCAGAGTTCTTAATATAATTTATTCCCTTATTAAACTCATCAACTGGGGAAAGTTAATTATTTTTCTGAGCTACAACTTCTTCAGGTCTAAGGTGAGTAAGTACAACATCAACTTTCCACATCCAACAGCTGTGGGAGACTTAAAAGGAGTTAACCTCATGAATGGACTCTAAAAAAGAAAGCAAGTTGGTAGTATGTTTTTTCATTATTATCATATTTATAAATATTATAACTACTAATGTTCTTTGATGAAAATAGATAAATAACTGATAGACATTTGAAATCTTGTAAAATTACATTCTAAATTAAGTAGAAAGTTTTTTCTCCAGTAATAGTAGATTGAAGCATGAGGTGATCTTTCATATAAAAATAAATAAAAATAGCCGAGTTTGCTAAGTTCTTTATAGATTTTGGACACTAGTCCTTTATCTGATATGTCGTTCTCCCTGATATGAGGAAGTGGTGATGCAACATGGGGGCTTAAGTGGGTAGGAGAAGAATAAATGAAGCAAGATGGGATTGGGAGGGAGACAAACCATAAGTAACTCTTAATCTCACAAAACAAACTGAGGGTTGCTGGGGGGAGGGGGGTTGGGAGAAGGCGGGTGGGGTTATGGACATTGGGGAGGGTATGTGCTTTGGTGAGTGCTGTGAAGTGTGTAAACCTGGTGATTCACAGACCTGTACCCCTGGGGATAAAAATATATTATATGTTTATAAAAAATTAAAAATTTAAAAATTTAAAAAATTTACAACCAGAAAAATAAATAAATAAATAAATAAATAAATAAATAAATAAAAATAGCTATATGATTTAGGGTTCTTTCATCAGCAAAGAGGATGAAAAGCAGCTCAAACTGGTGTAAAGAGTGAGAAAATATTCTCATCTCACAAAACTGGGAGTCAGGGACAAAACTGAGTTCAGTTTGTAGGCCTTACCAACTTGTTTGATCAAGGGTATAAGTCATTACCTCCATCCCCCAGTTTGCTGCCTACACTGCCTGTTTCCTCTTAAGATGAATCCTTTCATGCTTATAGGCTGGCCACCAACAGCTACAGAGACCACACACTTCCACATTCATGTCTAGTGGAAAAGGCAGAAGCTTTCAGGGTCTCCATCACAGGAGTAAAAAGAAATTTCCCAGAAGCCTCTGTTGGGCATTTTTTTTACACCCAGTCTTGTACATCATTTTTGGATAACTTTTCTATACTTGGGGCATCCCAAATCCCCAATAAAGAATTCAAAATAGGTGAGCGTGGTGGTGGGTATTAACGAGAGCATGTATTGCATGGAGCACTGGGTGTGGTACATAAACAATGAATTTTGGAACACTGAAAAAAATTAAATTTAATTAAATTTTTAAAAAATTCAAAATCCAAGTTCCCAGCCCTCATGCCTCTAGAACACAGATTTGTCTCCACAAATCAACTGTATCCAGTGAGACTTTAATTCAGAGTAGAATGATGAAGGACAACCTGTGCTAACTTTGCATTTAGTGAGTAGGCACCAGAAACATAAGGTTTGGAGCAGGTACTGGCTGCAGATTTGCATTTCTAATGCAGAAGAGGCATTAATGTCAATCCAAGAGCAATTGGAGTGAAGTCCAGTGCCTGGAAAAACTGGGCAATGGCAAGAGGGACATACTGGGGAATCTTTGAGTGAGCCCTAATGTGACCCAGTTGAGACACTATTCCCAGATCTGTTCTCCAGCACACACAAAAGATGTCACAGAGCCATACACCCCTTGTGAAAGACTTCAGATTCCTTTGGCCTCAACTTCCTGTGTTCCCAGGGTCACAGTAGCCAGCATGGTGTTGACTCATTGGTTTTGTGCAAAATCAACCTGATAGTGCCTTGCCCTGAACTTTTCACCTTGTACCCTGGAAATTCCATGTGTGTAAGAAGTCCAGAGACCTAACCGGATACCTAGGAGTGAATCTTCAACCACTGTGTCAATGTTTAATGGGAAACTCTTCATGGGGAAGGGAGGATTAATTCTTTCCAGTAAAGACATTTAAAAATGTTTTTGACCTCACTACTAATCAAAATGAAACTGAAATCTCAAACAGAAATTTTGTGCCAGTTACAATTTGACAAAAATTAATCTTTATAATGATAAGTTTTGACAAGAATAGGAAGCAAGAAGAACTTATCAATTGCTAAATAAAAAGTACTAAAATCATTTTAAAATATTGCCCTTACTAAATTGAGTTGGGGATATGCCATAATGAACCACTTTCATTCCTAGTCCTAAGGACACATCTTAAAGAAATTCTTGCACATTTGTCATCAAAGGCACATACTTAAAAAAAAAAAAAAAAAAGCCACAGGGCACCTGGGTGTCTCAGTGAGTTAAGCCTCTGCCTTTGGCTCAGGTCATGATCTCAAGGTCCTGGGATCGAGCCCAGCATCTGGCTCTCTGATTGGCAGGGGCCTGCTTCCCCTCTCTCTCTGCCTGCCTCTTTGCCTACTTGTGATTTCTCTCTCTGTCAAATAAATAAATAAAATCTTTTTTAAAAGCCACATATTTTATTTTATAAAATACAGAAACTGGAAATATTGTGCTATCTTTCAGCAAAAGATAGGATGAATCAATTGTTGCATAGTCATACAGCAAAGTATTACCTACCAGGGAAAAGGAATGAAGTTCATCTGTCGGCAAAAACGTGATTGGATTTTTAAACCATAAATGTTAAATCAATCCAGCCAATCAGAGAATTTAATTGGATATTTGAGCTATGTAAAGTTGACAACACAAAGAAAACACAAAAATAATACATTTGTGGGAAAATCCACACACAGAGCAAGGGAATAGTTATCATAAAACATGATAACAGATGGTATTCTCTAATTAAACTCCTATTTGCAGAGGCAGGAGAGGGATTTTAGGTAGGCAAGCATGAAGGATTTCGAAGGTTCTAGTAATGACCTACTTTGTTTAAGTTAAAGATCGAGTACACTGGGGCTCCTGGGTGGCTCGGTCTGTTTAGCATCTGCCTTCGGCTCAGGCCATAATCTCATGGTCTCAGGGTCCTTCCATCAAGCCATGCAGCGGGGTCTCTGCCCAGCAGAAAACCTGCTTCCCCCTCTCTCTGCCTGCCTCTCTGCCTACTTGTGAATTTCTCTGTCAAATAAATAAATAAAATATTTAAAAAAAAAAGATCGAGTACACTTAAAATTTTTGTCTACAAGATGAAAAAATATTTTGAAACAGCAAGTAAAGCCTCCATACTATATTTCTTTCCATATTGGTACCTCTCTTATACCCACATCATGTCATCCGGGAACTTAATGTTGCAAGCTGCTTATCCCTGCAGAACAGTAGGAGAAATTTCCTCTTTAAAAAAGGAGCACAAAGCTGGGGTTATGTTTCTAAGTTGTAGAATCAGCCTGGTGTAGATTCCATAGAAATAAAACACCACAAACTTCTGACTTTAAAATTTGTTGTATTTTAGATTTTAATTCATAATATGAGCTACTTTTAGAAATGTCAAGTTGCATTCACAACTAAAATTAAACTCGAATTGTGAGAGAGTATCAAGATATTTTAGACTTCTGAAGAAAGCATTTATTCTTCTCTCAGAAAATGTGAATCAGGCTTTCACTGATGACTGGAACTGAGTTTGAGCGAATGGTCAGCAGTAGACAAAGAAATTTTGAACACCTGAAGCTGTGTTTGAGCAACTTTTTAGGTTAAAAATAAATGCACTCAACTAACTACACTGGCATGCATTTAGGACTTAAGTTTAGTCATTAATTAACCAGTAAGTGGAAAACACATCATTTACTTCCACCTTTTACAGAAATTAGCAGCCAGTTTCTTCAAATATCAAGTACTTTCTATTTCAGAGTATGTTTTGTTTTCTACATTTATTCGTGTATGTATTTAGTGATGTGTGACTAAAGTTGCCTGAATATTTGAGTATCAAAATAGATCTTATCTGTGTACTTTTTTACATCAGTATTAAATTACTTAAAGGTCAAATTTAGACAAAACCAATATTAAAGTTTTTTTTATTTTCATTTTTTTCATTTTTCGCTTGTTTATTTTACCAAGCACTTGCATTGCATTTTCCTTTTTACGTTAATCTTCAGTCTGTAGTGAAACATCATAGCAGCACGAGTATTGGTGCAGACAAGTTGGGTTGACGCCACAGAACTGCAGCTCATTAGTTGTATGATTTGGGAAATTTACATAATCTTTCAGTGCCTCAATTACCCATGGAAAATTATAGATAACTCTTGTGCCTAACTCATATGGTTGTTGTGAGGATTAAATAAATTAGTAATATACAAAATCAGGTTAAAAAAAACACAGTACATGAGGTCTACATATTTTTAGTCCTTATTGTTTTTCTAACTATGTGTACACTTAAAGTCATTATTAGATATATAAAATAGTATTCACACAAGTTACTTACTCATTATCAAAAATTGAAAATATTAAAAATGTTTTCCTTTGCCAAGACTATAGCCAAATATTTTTGGTATAGTTTGATATAAAGAATACTAGTCTTCCAAATTCAGAGTGACTGATGGAGAAATTGTAAGGGAAAATGGCTCCAACCAATCTCTTAATGAAATTATACTATGGATAACATGTAGAATATATGAAAACAACACACATGATTATCAAATTGCACATTGGTGACAATTCTGGCTTTTCAGTGACCATGCACAGAACTTCTGTTTAATTTCTATAGTTTCTCTAAAAGTTGGACCTTTAAAATAAAGATTCCAATGGTTGTTGAGGGAGCAAGTCTCCAGGACATATCAGAAAAATAAATGTTCATCCTAGGTGCTATAATAGAGGAATGCAAATTCTTTTGAATCCCCTGAAAGACAAAACTTAGGTGCAGAGACTGTATGGGAATGAACATTCAATGTGCTGTAATATGATTTCATACAGTTCACAGAGCCAAACTTGCAGCCCCAAGTTGTGGGATTTGCGCAGACAATAAATAATTGACATAAACTTAATTAAAAAATTGTTGCTTGAAAGAGAATAACAGTATTTTATTACATAAGTTTCTTAAAGGACAGCCAGATGTCACTCAAAGTCCTCACTTCACACTTGGGAAGTGAGGACACTGAGGCTGAATGTTCCAGAAGTCCCTGGAGCAGTTCCAGATGCTCTTCTCATGCCCACCAGCCCTCCTGCTACTTTAGAAGGCAAAGATGACATTGGAGTGGGAAGAGTAGTTTTTCCTTCTCCGTGTTATCTCACTCTACAGTGTACACAGAGAGATGATATAACACACACACTCATTCACTCACCCATCTGCTTCAGTCTCTCTGTTCCAAGAGTCTGTGAAACTGAGCCTGAATTCACAAGTTCCACACTGGCAAAAATGGGCAGACCTGAACACCAATAGATCAAAGGGTTTCAGCAGGAATAGTGGAAGGTCATTTCTTAAATCTCTGTTCTTCACCAATCATTGCCATTATTACACTAAATTATTATTGCAACTTGTTTACTCTTATCATCACATTACAGTACTATTAAAGGTATGGAAACATACCTTTAATAGTATTAGCTATTATTACTTTAATAGTATTAACTTGACATTATTATGGTATCCAGAATATCTAAAGAATTTTAAGTAAAACTGGCCCAATTTGATTTATCTCTCTCACCCATGTATTTCTGAAAATGTATCAGATAATCCATATGATTATTTAATTAATGTTGATTATTTGTGCTTTCATTAAGCTGATGTATTTCATAATAATTTTTACTTAAGAAAGAAGTAGAAAAAGGCCTAAAATTTTAACCAGAAAACGAACACAATCCATAAATTTCACTTATCCATTAGTGTAAATTTCAGGGGTACTGAAATTTTAATATCCTGTTAATTTTCATATTAGCAGGCTATTAACAGGACATTCTCATATTAACAGGATATTCAACTTTCATATTGTTCATAGACAAAACTTATCAATATAGGAATAATAATACCATGCTAACATTATACTATGTCTTTATATGGTAGATGATGATATGTTAAATATTTACATAATGTTTTTTCCCAAGATACAAATTATAATAAAATATCATCTGGGAACACCTTCTTTCTACTTTTCTTTTCTTTTCTTTTTTAAAAATGTATTTATTTGAGAGAGAGGAAGAGAGCAGGGGAAAAGGCAGAGGGAGAGGGACAGAATCTCAAGCAGACTTTGCTCTGAGTCTGGAGCCCAACACGGGGCTTGATGCCGAGGCCCTGAAATTGATCATAACCTGAACTGAAACCAAGAATCGGGCACTTAACTCACTACACCACCCAGACACCTCTCTTTTTTCTTTTTAAAATAAATAACTTGTACCAGAAAGGCTTCCAGATTGGGTGACACACATATGGAATAGAGTGAAAAGGAATATTGGAAGAGAAGAAAGTTTCATAAAAATGAGCTAAGGTCACACTGGTTCCACTGAAGAAAATAAATAGCAAACATTAGGGGGAAAAGAACACAGAAATTGCATATATAGATTTTCTTTCTAAATTCTGAAGATGCTGGATGGACAAGTGGTTAGAAAAACATCATTCTGTTTCTTTTTTTTTTTTTTTAAGATTTTATTTATTTATTTGACAGACAGAGATCACAAGTAGGCAGAGAGGCAGGCAGAGACAGAGGCAGAGAGAGGGAAGCAGGCTCCCTGCTGAGCAGAAAGCCCAATGCGGGGCTCAATCCAAGGACCCTAGGATCATGACCTGAGCCGAAGGCAGAGGCTTTAACCCACTGAGCCACCCAGGCACCCCCATCATTCTGTTTCTTGAGAATTATTCCTCATGCTTGTAATTTCATAGTTAGGCGTTTTCCTCCTTCTTTATTTTTGATCAGCTTTTGAAAGTGAAGTTAATCAACCAGGTATGCAAATCTTTGAGAGAGAGAATATGAGTGAGTGTGTGTAAATACGCACATAAATGCTATAGATTAAAATATGACTGAGCTCTACCCATTTAGGCACCAGAGTGTCTGACAGAGAATGGAAAACTGAATCTGCAGACAGGGTCATGTCTGTGCCTTTTATAAGCTAAAGCCTGCCCTGTCTGTACAGAATAGATTTTCACATAAGAAATCAAAACAGGCAAAAACAAAAACAAACAAAAAGCAACATTTGCCAACAGCGGCCCTAGAAAAAAATAAAATCTAAATAATGTGTCAGTAGCTAAAAATATTTTTTCAACCTTTCCAAGAGAAGTTTAGGAATATGTCACGTATGTACTTGAACTGTTTGTTCTTGAGCTGGCTTTAAGAATGTAAGCACAGCTAAATGTCCCAGCTTCAGGCCCTAGAGAATGCTCACTCTCTTTTGTAATGAAAACATGAAAAACCATGGGCAATCTTCACATGCCCCTCCAAAAATGACACATTTTATGTTTTTTATCAGTGATTCTAAGTGCTTGAGATAAAAGTTAGCTAAGGATGGGTGGACGTTTTGAAGTAACCTAGGGGAATTCATTTAAACGTAATAAATAAAGCATTTCGTGTACATTTTCAAGTGTTCACCTTTTCCATGTAACATGATCTTAAACACAGAAGCCAGAAAGCATCATTTGACTTAATTATGTATTAATTAAAACTAAAATTCTTACTAAGTAAGTTATATGATAAGTAAGCTAAGTAAGCCAGAATTAATATAATACTAAGAACTTCAAATACCATTTAATTTTAACTACTTAGAGTCAAGATTATTTTCTAAACACAAAAACATGTTTCTCATTTTCTCTAAAATTTAGGTGTGTTGGGGCACCTGGGTGGCTCAGTGGGTTAAAGCTTCTGCCTTTGGCTCAAGTCATGATCCCAGAGTCCTGGGATCAAGTCCCGCATCGGGCTCTCTGCTCAGCAGGGACCCTGTTTCCTCCTCTCTCTCTGCCTGTCTCTCTGCCTACTTGTGATCTCTGTCAAATAAATAAATAAATAAATCTAAAAAAAAAAAAGTTAGGTGTATTAATTACTAAAATTATAGTAAGAAAATTAAAATTCACTTACAAATCCAGTTTAAAAGCGAATTAATACATATATAAAAATACCTAAACTACAATTTTATTGGATTAAAAATACGTAGATTATAATGACAATAACATTAAACATTTCTAACCCTAGAAATGATGTCATGATTTCAGGCCACGCCAAAATATCATTAAGGTTTTTGATATAGAAATCAATAAAAAATAGATTCAAACTCTTTTTTTATTTTTTTAATTATTTTACAAACATATAATGTATTTTTATCCCCATGGGTACAAGTCTGTGAAGCGCCAGGTTTACACACTTCACAGCACTCACCATAGCACATACCCTCCCCAATGACCAATCCCCCTCTCCTTACCCTCCTCCCCTCAGCAGCCCTCAGTTTGTTTTGTGACATTAAGAGTCATTTATGGTTTGTCACCCTCCTGATCTCATCTTGTTTCATTTACTCATTTCCTACCCTCCAAGCCCCCACGTTGCATCTCCACTTCCTCAAATCAGGGAGATAATATGATAGTTGTCTTTCTCTGCTTGACTTATCTCGCTAAGCATGATACGCTCTAGTTCCATCCATGTTGTCACAAATGGCAAGATTTCTTTTGATGGCTGCATAGTATTCCATTGTGTATATATACCACATCTTCTTGATCCATTCATCTGTTGATGGACATCTAGGTTCTTTCCATAGTTTGGCTATTGTGGACATTGCTGCTATAAACATTCGGGTGCATGTGTCCCTTTGGATCACTACATTTGTATCTTTAGGGTAAATACCCAATAGGGCAATTGCTGGGTCATAGGGCAGTTCTATTTTCAACATTTTGAGGAACCTCCATGCTGTTTTCCAGAGTGGTTGCACCAGCTTGCATTCCCACCAACAGTGTAGGAGGGTTCCCCTTTCTCCGCATCCTTGTCAGCATCTGTCATTTCCTGACTTGTTAATATTAGCCATTCTGACTGGTGAGAGGTGATATCTCATTGTGGTTTTGATTTGTATTTCCCTGATGCTGAGTGATGTGAAACACTTTTTTATGTGTCTATTGGCCATCTGGATGTCTTCTTTGCAGAAATGTCTGTTCATGTCTTCTGCCCATTTCTTGATTGGATTATTTGTTCTTTGGGTGTTGAGTTGGCTAAGCTCTTTATAGATTTTGGACACTAGCCCTTTATCTGATATGTCCTTTGCAAATATCTTCTCCCATTCTATCAGTTGTCTTTTGGTTTTGTTAACTGCTTCTTTTGTTGTGCAAAAGCTTTTGATCTTGATGAAATCCCAATAGTTCATTTTTGCCCTTGCTTCCCTTGCCTTTGGCGATGTTTCTAGAAAGAAGTTGCTCTGGCTGAGGTCAAAGAGGTTGCTGCCTATGTTCTCCTCAAGGATTTTGATGGATTCCTTTCTCACATTGAGGTCATCCATATTGAGCCTATATTTGTGTGTGGTGTAAGGAAATGGTCCAATTTCTGTTTTCTGCATGTGGCTGTCCAATTTTCCCAGCACCATTTATTGAAGAGGCTGTCTTTTTTCCATTGGACATTCTTTCCTGCTTTGTTGAAGATTAGTTGACCATAGAGTTGAGGGTCTATTTCTGGGCTCTCTATTCTGTTCCATTGATCTATGTGTCTGTTTTTGTGACAGTGCCATGCTATCTTCATGATGACAGCTTTGTAATAGAGCTTGAAGTCCAGAATTGTGATGCCACCAACTTTGGCTTTCTTTTTCAATATTCCTTTGGCTATTCGAGGTCTTTTATGGTTCCATATAAATTTTAGGATTATTTGATCCATTTCTTTGAAAAAAATGGATGGTATTTTGGTAGGGATTGCATTAAATGTGTAGATGGCTTTAGGTAGCATAGATATTTTCACAATATTTGTTCTTCCAATCCAGAAGCATGGAACATTTTTTCATTTCTTTGTGTCTTCCTCAATTTCTTTCATGAGTACTTTATAGTTTTCTGAGTATAGATTCTTTGCCTCTTTACTGCTAGGTATCTTATAGTTTTGGGTGCAATTGTAAATGGGATTGACTCCTTAATTTCTCTTTCTTCTGTCTTGTTGTTGGTGTAGAGAAATGCAACTGATTTCTGTGCATTGATTTTATATTCTGACACTTTACTAAATTCCTGTACACGTTCTAGCTGTTTGGAGTGGAATCTTTTGGGCTTTCCACAAATAGTGTCATATAATCTGCAAAGACTGATAGTTTGACTACTTCTTTGCCAATTTGGATGCCTTTAATTTCCTTTTGTTGTCTGATTGCTGAGGCTAGAACTTCTAGTACTATGTTGAATAGCAGTGGTGATAATGGACATCCCTGCTGTGTTCCTGACCTTAGTGGAAAAGCTTTCAGTTTTTCTCCGTTGAGAATGATATTTGCAGTGGGTTTTTCATAGATGGCTTTGATAATATTGAGGTATGTGCCCTCTGTCCCTACACTTTGAAGAGTTTTGATCAGGAAGGGATGCTGTACTTTGTCAAATGCTTTCTCAGCATCTATTGAGAGTATCATATGGTTCTTGTTCTTTCTTTTATTAATGTGTTGTATCACATTGATTGATTTGCAGATGTTGGACCAACCTTGCAGCCCTGGAATAAATCCCACTTGGTTGTGGTGAATAATCCTTTTAATGTACTGTTGAATCCTATTGGTTCGTATTTTGGTGAGAATTTTCGCATCTGTGTTCATCAAGGATATTGGTCTATAGTTCTCTTTTTTGATGGGATCCTTGTCTGGTTTTGGGATCTAGGTGATGCTGGCCTCATAAAAGGAGTTTGTAAGTTTTCCTTCCATTTCTATTTTTTGGAACAGTTTCAGGAGAAAAGGAACTAGTTCTTCTTTAAATGTTTGGTAGAATTTCCCCAGGAAGCCATGTGGCCCTGGGCTTTTGTTTGTTTGGAGATTTTTGATGACTGTTTCAATCTCCTTACTGGTTATGGGTCTGTTCAGGTTTTCTATACCTTCCTGGTTATGTTGTGGTAGTTTATATGTCTCTAGGAATGCATCCATTTCTTCCAGATTGTAAAATTTGTTGGCGTAGAGTTGCGCATAGTGTGCTCTTATAGTTGTTTGTATTTCTTTGGTGTTGGTTGTGATCTCTCCTCTTTCATTCATGACTTTATTTATTTGGTTCCTTTCTCTTTTCTTTTTGATAAGTCTAGCCAGGGGTTTATAAATCTTATTAATTCTTTCAAACAACCAGCTTCTAGTTTCATTGATTTGTTCTATTGTTTTTCTTGGTTTCTATTTAATTGATTTCTGCTCTGATCTTTGATTTCTCTTCTACTGCTGGGTTTAGGCTTTCTTTTTTGTTCTTTCTCCAGCTTTTTTAGGTGTGGGGTTAGGTTGTGTATTTGAGACCTTTCTTGTTTCTTGAGAAAGGCTTGTACTGCTATATATTTTCCTCTCAGGATGCCTTTGCTGTGTTCCACAGATTTTGAACCGTTGTGTTTTCATTATAATTTGTTTCCATAAAGTTTTTCTTCTTTAATTTCCTGGTTGACCCATTTATTCTTTAGAAGGATGCTGTTTAGTTTCCATGTATTTGGGTTCTTTCCAAATTTCCTCTTGTGATTGTGTTCTAGCTTCAGAGCACTGTGGTCTGAAAATATGCAGGGAATAATTCCAATTTTTTGATACCAGTTGAGACCTGTTTTGTGGCCCAGGATGTGATCTATTCTGGAGAATGTTCCAGAATAGAGAAGATATGTGTATTCTGTTGCTTTGGGATGAAATGTTCTGAATATATCTGTGATGACCATCTGGTCCAGTGTGTCATTTAAAGCCTTGATTTCCTTGTTGATCTTTTGCTTGGATGATCTGTCCATTTCAGTGAGGGGAGTATTAAAGTCCCCTGCTATTATTGTATTATTGTTGATGTGTTTCTTTGATTTTGCTAATAATTGGTTTATATAGTTGGCTGCTCCCATGTTAGGGACATAGAAATTATCAATTGTTAGATCTTCTTGTTGGACAGACCCTTTGAGTATGATATAGTGTCCTTCCTCATCTCTTATTATAGTCTTTGGCTTAAAATCTAATTTATCTGATATAAGGATTGCCACCCCAGCTTTCTTCTGATGTCCATTAGCATGGTACATTGTTTTCCGTCCCCTCACTTTAAATCTGGAGGTGTCTTCAGGTCTAAACTGAGTTTCTTGTAGGCAACTTATAGATGGTTTTGTTTTTTTTATCCATACCCTGTGTCTTTTGACTGGGGCATCTAGCCCATTAACAATCAGGGTAACTATTGAGAGATACGAATTTAGTGCCATTGTATTGCCTGTAAGGTGACTGTTACTGTATATTGTCTCTGTTCCTTTCTGATCTACTACTTTTAGGCTCTCTCTTTGTTTAGCGAGACCCTTTCAATATTTCCTGTAGAGCTGGTTTGGTGTTTGCAAATTCTTTCAGTTTTTATTTGTCCTGGAAGCTTTTTATCTCCCCTTCTATTTTCAATGATAGCCTAGCTGGATATAGTATTCTTGGCTGCATGTTTTTCTCATTTAGTGCTCTGAATGTATCATTCCAGTTCTTTCTGGACTGCCAGGCCTCTGTGGTTGTCTGCTGCCAATCTAATATTTTTACCATTGTATGTTACAGACTTCTTTTCCCAGGCTGCTTTCAGGATTTTCTCTTTGTCGCTAAGACTTGTAAATTTTACTATTAGGTGATGGGGTGTGGACCTATTCTTGTTGATTTTGAGGGGGGTTCTCTGCACCTCATGAATTCTGATGCTTATTCCCTTTGCCATATTTGTGAAATTCTCTCCAATAATTCTCTCCAATATATTTTCTGCTCCCCTCTCTCTTTCTTCTTCATCTGGAATCCCAATTATTCTAATGTTGTTTCGTCTTATGGTGTCACTTATCTCTCGAATTCTTCCCTCATGGTCCAGTAGCTGTTTGTCCCTCTTTTGCTCAGCTACTTTATTCTCTGTCATTTGGTCTTCTATATCACTAATTCTTTCTTCTGCCTCATTTATCCTAGCAGTGAGAGCCTCCATTTTTTATTGCACCTCATTAATAGCTTTTTTGATTTCAACTTGGTTAGATTTTAGTTCTTTTATTTCTCCAGAAAGGGCTTTTATCTCTCCAGAGAGGGTTTCTCTAATATCTTCCATGCCTTTTTTGAGCCCAGCTAGAACCTTGAGAATCATCATTCTGAACCCTAGATCCGACATATTACTAATGTCTGTATTGATTAGGTCCCTCTTGTTCTTTTTTTTTTTTTTAAAGATTTTATTTATTTATTTGACAGACAGAGATCACACGCAGGCAAAGAGACAGGCAGAGAAAGAGGAGGATGCAGGCTCCCTTCTGAGCAGAGAGCCTGATGTGGGGCTTGATGCCAGGATGCTGGGATCATGACCTGGGCCAAAGGCAGAGGCTTTAACCCACCGAGTCACCCAGGTGCCCCTCTTGTTCTTTTTTTTTTTTTTTTTTTTTTTTTTGTGAGTTTTGTGCCTTGTCATTTTGTCTAGATAAGAGTATATGAAGGAGCAAATAAAAAATAAAAGGCTAACAAAGACCCTAGGAAAATGCACTTTAACTAAATCAGAAGAGACCCCAAATTGTGGGGGCGGAGGGAGAGAAAGGGGATAAAAAGAAGTTAAAAAAAATTTAAAAAAAGAAAACAAATAAAGAAAAAATATAAAAAAGAAAAAAAAAATATATATATATATCAGACTGGTGACTAGAATAGGGTCACCCACTTAATTTTGGGAGTATTTTGGTCTCTTAGAAGAAACTACCTCCCAAAATTTTAAAATGAAAAATGTATATAAGGGTAAACACAATGAAGGGATGGAATATGCCTATAAAGATGAAAAAAAATTTTTTTTTAATTTCTAAAAATGAGTTGATAAAGTAAGTTGGTTGGGATAATAAAGAAAAAGAAAGTGGAGAGAACTTGCTCAGGCTCAGGCTCAGGCTGAAGACTAGAACAAGCCCGGAGCTAGTTTTAGGATATATTTTGATCTATTAGAGGAAGTTGTACGCAAATTCTTTAGAAGAAAATACTCTATGTGTATACAAAAAATAAGGTTAGATACAATGAAAGATAAAATATGCCTATAATAATGAAGGTTCAAAAAAGATTATTATTATTTATTTTTTTATGAAAGGTATTGTTAAGATAAACTAGTTAGGAAACGTTAAAAAAGGGTAAAAGTTAAAAAAAATTTAGCAGAAGAAAAAAATAAAATTAAAAAAATTAAATTAACTATAAGACTAAAGAATCATGGGGAGAAAGCCATGAGTTCCGTGCTTTGCTTTCTCCTCCTCTGGAATTCCGCTGCTCTCCTTGGTAAGTAAACTTGGTCTTAACTGGATTTCTTTTTGATTTTTGAGGGGAGGGGTCTGTTGTAGTGATTCTCAAGGATCTCTGCCCCAGAGGAATTGCACTGCCCTTACCAGGGGCTGGGCTAAGTAATCCACTCGGGTTTGCTTTCAGGAGCTTTTGTTCCCTGAGAACTTTCTGTAGAGTTCTGGAGGACGGCAATGAAAATGGTGGCCTCCCAGTTTCCGGCCCAGAGGAGTGCTCAGGGTGCCACTCATCAGTGCACCCTCAGAGAAAACCGCTCAATCACTCCCGTCTCCCTGGCCTCCAGCTGCGCTCCAAGCTCACCCAGCCTGCGACTGGTTCAAGGTAACCCCAAGCTGAGAGTTTACTCCTCGACTCTGTCTCTGTAGCTGGCTTCCCCACTCTAATACCTGGAAGCTCTGCAACACTTAGACACCCCCGATCATTCTGTGACCCTGCAGGACCTGGGAACATGCTGACCCCACGTGGGCTTCACCCCGGTTTAGCCTCTGGAGTGATGTCCCTCAGTGGAATAGACTTTTAAAAGTCCTGAGTTAGTGCTCCATTGCTCCGCCGCTTGCTGGGAGCCAGCCCCTCCCCCCACGGTTTATCTTCCCATCACTTTGGATTCACTTCTCTGCCGGTCATACCTTTCAGAAGTGGTTGATTTTTCTGTTTTGCTGTTCTTCTCTTCTATCTCTTGTTGGATTTGTAGGTGTTTGCAATGGTTTGATAAGCTATCTAGCCAATTTCCTTCTACCTGATGTAGTCTCAGCCTCCTACTTCTCCACCATCTTGACTCCTCTTGACTCCTCTCCCATGTCAGGAAATTCAGGGTGGAGAATGCTTAAGATTCTTTCCCTCTTCTTCGGTCCCTTCCCCTCATGTTCTCTCTATCTAAAATAAATAAATAAATCTATAAAAAAGGATAATAACTCAGTCTAATACTGGGTATGTTAGTATATTCTGTACATTTGAAATAATTTTAAATTCATTTGAGAAATAATACAATAATAACTTCTTTAGTCAGTAATTAATATGACCCAGATCTATATATTATTTAGAAATATAATATGTTTGAACTTGCACCAAATTTGATTCCATTAAAATTAAAATCATCTGCTAAAGATGCAGATGATTCTCAACAATAGATATCTAACTATAAACATAATGGCTGTTGCATGATCCAGAATTTTATTGTGCCTTATCTTATGCATGAATATAGAGCCTAAGAAAGTTCAGATACCAACCATTCATGCATAATAATGAGAAGAAAAATACAGATTATTTCCATCAGCCTCCTGTCTCCATCATTATCCTCCCAAGCCTTACCTCTGACCTCTTTCCTTCTCACCTAATATTTGGGGACCATACCAAACTAGTGGACTAAATATTTCATAATTCTCAACAATTTCATTTGCTTTCATCTCTGCCTATAATCCCTTTTGCTCTTTACTCCTTATTATAATAATACCTTTTAGACCCCAATAGTCAAATATTTTGTGAAATTTTCTCTGAACTCACCCTGACACTTCTCCTTCCCATCCTAGCACTCTGAGACAACTTTTTTCCCTTTGGTCACATCACAAATTGCACACAGTAATTATCACTTTGTATTATATGTTGATTTTGCCTGTTTGCCTATTACTTTAGCTTTTTGAGAGCAAGGGCTTTTTCAATCCTGTATACCTGGTACTTGCAGGTAGTATATGGCACAAGGAAGGAACTCAGTTATTAAATGACAGATTTTTTTCACTAGTTGAGGAAAACTTCTTGGACAACTTCTTTAATCACAGCAATCTAACAGAGAAATTAAGAAAGCAAAGATCATATTGCTCTTATGGTAGATATGAGTTCCCATGATGATGTTCTAGAAGTTCAAAAGATTTAACTTATTATTACTCCTTCTTCATTAAGATTTGCTTTTTAACCAAATTCCACATTGCCCTGTTTTTCTCTGATAAGGGAAAAAAGCCAAATGGGGGAAAATTCTTCTCTTAATGATAACCTTTCTGCATTTCTCTCATAGTGAATTTTTTTTTTCTAAATATCTTTTAGGGGTGCATTGGTGGCTCAGTCATTGAGCACCTGCCTTCAGCTCAGGCCATGATCTCAGGACCCTGGGATCGAGCCCAGGGTTGGGCTCCCTGGTCAGTGGGAGTCTGCTTCTCCCTCTCCATCAGCCCCTACGCCCTGTTCATGTGCTCTCTCTCTCTCTCTCTCAAACAAATGAATAAGAATCTTTTAAAAAATAAAAAAAAATAAACAACTTTTAATCCAGTATTCCTTCTTTCCCTCCCCCTCCCTTCTCTTCCTTCTTCTCCCTCTTCTTCATTTTCCTTCTCCTCCTTCTTCATTCCAACCAGCAAAGTCTCCTTGTGTGTGCTAGAATATTTGCCATTTGCCTCTACAGATCTACTCCACTTTTCTCTATCTACTATGCCCCTGAAAGTATCTCCATTGTTAACTTTGTCCACTACCATGGAGCCCCAAACAATATCATGTCCAAAAAAGAGACACATTTTAAAGTGAAGGAAATGGGACAATGGACTCAGTGACACATTTCACTGGCCTTAGCACATGCCTATAACCCAAGAGCTACTGCCTTAATGCAAAAATGCCATGACCAACTAAGGACACAATTAACCCATCAAATGAAAAACAACAGTTTGCAAGGTTGAAGTTTTATCCTGCAGGACAGATTATAGGATTTAAACCTGCACTTCATATACAGAGCCATCACTCCCATAACCAGAATATATGGGAAACAATTAAAATACAGAGTTAAGAATAAACTTTTTTGCTATTATCAAAGTTACTCACTGAAAATGATTTTATTTCCAGTCCCTAAACTTAGGTTAAATGGGTTTGGAGTTGCAGTCTTTTTTTTTTTTTTTTTTTTCCTTTTTCCCCTACAGAAAGAGAATGAGTGAGTGGGAAGGCAGGATGGCAGGGCAGAGGGAACGGGAGAGAGAATCTTAAGCAGGCTCCACGCCCAGGGCAGAGCCCAACTCAGGGCTTGATATAATGACATTGATTGAGATCATGACCTGAGCTGAAATCAAGAATCAGATGATCAACTGACTGAGTAGCCAGAGGCCCCTGAACTTATATTCTTTAAGAAAGAAATGCTTCAATTAGGAAATACAGTCATTGTCTATTTAATTGGAAGCTGCAACTTCCTATTAGCCATTCAGGGCTTCCCAAAATACTGAGCCCATAGAAAGAGAAGTAACTACTGAAGCAAGTAAGCCTAATCATCAAGGTGCAACTGAATTCCTGCTACATGGTCGAGACAGAAAGGTCTATGTGTGGAACACAGGAGTTGTGTTTGGGTGCTTCTTGATACTTCATTTCCCAAGATCCTTGATCAATGGAAACTACATCGACACCATAACAACAGAACAGTATGGACCCAGATGATGCCGGATCATCTCACCAGCTAAAGAATTCCATATAGGTATGGAGGCTGGCAGAAGTAGGGCAAACAAACAAATCAAACACCAAACAAAAATGAACTGAGTAGCGAAGAAAGGAGGCTATAATTACCAAATTGCGTCCATATCTAGCATCAGAAATGCAAACACAGCAGTAAAATGTTATCTAAATTATTAATTTTTTGCTTCCCTTTCTTCCTCACTTTCCTGCTTTATATGGGCATGCTTGTGGTCCTCCTGTTTTAAGATTCAAGTGGGTAGATCACTAAACTGCCATCAACATGCTGATGGGGATTTGCGTGGTCCCTCTGTTGAGCACATAATATTTCATCTGGGCAAAGAGTGGATGAAGAAGGATGAGCCCTGCTGGATATTTCCCATTTGTTTGTCCAAACCACTCCCCATATTTTTCTATCCTTTGTGTTTTTTGGAGGTTGACCTATATAAGAGATATCAATGAACGCTCTCACTTTCTAACTATCAATTAGTTTCAGCTCATGGGCATCACCAGATCAGAGGAAGGGGGAAGAGGAGTGAGAGGAAGTATTTATTTCATTTCCTTCATGTGGGTTGACTCAGTCCTTCTATCAATGGCCACAGATCCTATAAGACAATCTTTTCATCATTCTTCTGAGTTCTAGTAACTACTCTTTCCTTTGCCACTTGAGGGCTCCTTAATTAAGGCTTAGTATGTAAACTTATTATCATTTTTAGTAGTCCCAGGGTATCATTCCACCTTAAACTGGTTTCCTTAAACTTGGTTCAATCTCCCACTTTCCTAAACTCCCTTTGATTATAGGATCTTCTTGCCAAAACAATAGACTGATATACTCTATGTCAACATTGAAAAATTGTCTGTATCCAAAACATATTTGCAAAATACACCATTTTCTTTTATAACATAACATACTGTAAAAATCTTTTTTCAATATACTATTTAAATTAGAATAAACATAAACTAAAGAAATAATAAAACTATAAGAGTGATAAAAGTGAAAACAATGTCAGACTTAAGCAGAAATGAAATGTCAACAAAAGTTTACAAGACAATAGAGAAATAGAGTTGAATAGAAATATAATCTAGATCAAAGAAATCACACCTTAATATAGGCATGGGTGAAGATTACAGGTGAGTGGAATTGTTCTCAGTAGTGAAAAAATAAAATGAAGAGGTTTTAAATCTGGAGTTATGAATTACAGAGAACAAGAGATACCTCTAGGTGATCTTGCCAGAATTTGATAAAGCCCATGGAGCAAGGCTGCTGAGTCATTCAGCCACCATCCTTCTCTCCGTAAGTGCAGAGTAGCTAGCTAAGGTCTCTTCCCAGCTAAGGATCTCACCTTCAGTATGAGCAGATGATTGTCCTGGATGGTCACACAATGGCAGTTGTGGTGGTTGATAGGAGAGGCAGAAAACAGGAGAAGTGGCTCTGAATATGTTCAATGGAGTTGGGTGTGGAGCTTAGGGAAGGAGGAGCTGTTCTACCCAGAACAAAATAAACCAAAGTGCTTCACCCCCAGAGTAAAGTCCTCTACCCTATGGTCATTGCTAGTCTTCCTACTCTAAAGAACAGCTTTAATCTAAAGAGAGACTTGCCTGGCAACTGGACTGTCTCACTGTTAGGCTTCTCCCCACACAGGAAGGCGCTTTTAGGGCAACAGATTTACAAACTACAGAGTACACCCTGCTGGCAAAGAGAGTCATCAGTTTAGCAGCTAATTCACAAGTATTAGTGATACCTGAGATTCACCAGTGGTAAAAATCTCATCAGAGTAAAACAACTGATCACAGAAGAAATAGAGAAATGCAAAAAATAGAAATATCTTTTTAAAATCCTTCTTAGTTAAAAAAGAATTCAATAAATGATAGATGATGGATAGACAGATGACGATAGATGAATAGATAGATAGATAGATAGATAGATAAAATCCATGTTAGTAACATCAGAGAAATTTGGAGGATGTTTCATGCCTAAAATAAAAACAAGCTGCCCTAAAATAGAAAAATAAGCAAACAAAGAATAAGGAACTAGAAAGCTTTGGAATTTGAAAACTTTGGAACTTGAAAGCATGGCTGCCAAAATTAATTGAACAGGATCAAGAAGAATATTTAATAAAATGGGAAATCCTGGGTTAGTAATCTAGAAGAGAAGTATATCTTCCAGAATATTAAGTTTAAAAAACCAAGAAATAGAAAGTGTTAGTTATCAATTATATCCAAATGTTCCAGACCTTTAGAGAACCAGAAAAAAAGAAGATGGATCATTAGTAGGTATAAATTGCCACAGAGATAATGTAACACAAATCTCTAAGCAAAGGACATATCAAAGAACTTCACAAATTACAGGAAAAATGAGAAAAGGTAAATACCAAAGACAAGAGTTGTGAAATTTCAGAATTCTTCGCATAAGAAGACAATCATAAAACATATTCCAATGGGACCAAAAGTAATCTTCAGGAAAGAGAGGATGAGAAATGAGAATGGCATCAGACTTCCCATTAGTACCATTATATGTCAGGGAAAAAAAGAGCTCAATATCCATGAGAAATGTTTCATCTAAAAATCTATGTATAAGAAAAATTTTGACTAAATATAAAAAGAAAGTTAAAAAGAAAACATCTTTTGCTGCCAGTTCCTGGTGTCCATGAATCTTTTTTGAAAACAATGAAAAACATTTTTAAAATTTACATTTGTAATCCAGAAAACTAAAAAAGGAAGCAAGAAAGAAATCATGGATTTGAGAGAATGATCCAAACTGAAAAGTGACATGAAAAGAAATCAGTTATTTGAACAGGAAGTGATATGGTACCAAAAATTTCTTCAGGAAGAAAATGACTCATTTCCCAAGTTGTGTGATTCAGAATGACCTGTCAGTTGTAATAAGGATGCATATCTCTTCATTCAATAACAACAAAGTCAATGAAAGATTCAGGGGGAAAAAAAAAACAAGTTTTGCAAGAATTGCAGGGTCTCAACAGGAATATTTGTTCTAGCCAGCCGATTGAGTGAATGAAAAGGTCCACTTGGCATTTAATCACAATATTCAGAGCACAAACTGGGAGCCTAATGCTACATTCAGGTGTTTCCTATATGCTTAATAAATGAATTCTCATAATAGTCTTGAAGGGAACATTACAGCCATGTAATAAATGTACAGGTAACAAAATTGACTTTTGAAGCATTTGAATTCTTTGCCCAATATCTTCCAGGAAACAGTGAAGAAATAAGATCTGTACCCAGAGGCAGGATGAAAAAATCTGTGGCATAGTGAGATTGAAGACATGAAATCTAAATATAATTTGGATACTGGTTTGTCAGGATAGTAAAAGGATTTCTTATTCAAATGAAAAGTTGGATTAGGAAATTGATGTATTTTCTCATTCACTTATTCAACAAATATTTATCAAACCAATATTATGGGTCAGGTAATGTAGTTAGAATATGAAGAAAAATAAAATATCTCAGCATTCAAGAGGCATAGAGTTGAGTAGATTAATAATCAAAGATTGAGGCATTCTCACACCGAATTTTTAAGTGAGATCTCTTCTTTGCCAATTACAGCTTGGATTTTTGAGCTGTTGATCATAGTAATCTCATATCAGCCTTCCAAATTAAAATATTGTAAACAAAGGCAAGAATATTAATTGTTTGGACTCTCAAACATGAATCAAGATGGCTGAGATTATTAATGTTCTCCATACTTTAAAATGGTGCTTTCAGATTTTTCATATTCTATAAAACACTTGAGAAAAGGGACAGTTGAAAGAGGCAAGGACCCACAGGACTAAAGAAATTCATATGGTTATGAAGATGGGAAGGGAAAGACGTCCTTGAAAATTTCATGCCAATTATGGTTTTATAGAGGGAGGAGAAATTGGAAACCATCATTTGTTGTGATACTCACAAACTCAACCTATAAATCCCCAAGAGGATTTTAGTGTGTAATCTTTGAAAAAGAATGAAGTTCCCAGTTCTATAATATGTTATTGAGGCATTTAAAAATTAATGGATATTGTATGACTCAACCTTGTCTGGTAATACTAGTCAGTATAAAAACTGACATGGATTTTACTGTAGACACATTAATTCCCAGGAGTGACATGCTTGCAAATAGAAACTCTTTCAGTTAATTAATTTCCCTGAATCGTGGGACTTAAGAGACTCAATAAGCGTGAACAGGAAAAACACTTAAATCAGTAAAATATTAACCACTGTGTTAGTGAGACCAGGAACGACAACTTTAAAAAATGTTTTATGCTTCATTAATCTGGTTTGTTTTGTTTTTTTTTTTTTTTTTTTTTTTTTTTATCAACATAGGTTTAGTAACCAGTTGAAAACCTTCATCACATTCTGGAAATTCAAATTCTAAATACTCAAAACATGCTCTTCTTTTTCCCAATATATATTCTTTTAAAAAGAATAAATGTAACATAGAAGAAAGTAAATCCACTTAAATGGAAAATTTGTCATTGAAATGGCAGTTACCTTTGTGTTTTGTTTACTGTGAAGTTCCTCCTTTCATGATTTAATTGATTGTATAAAGGACTATGACAAAGATTGAAAATGAGTCCATCAACATGTCCATGTTCCCCCTAACTTATAAAAGAATTTTTCGTGAAACAACAGTGTGTTTAACTTAAGCATCTAAAAATGATGACTCACTAAGCTTTAAATTGAAAGAAAAAAATTATTATTTCCTGAACCAAATATTTCAAAGGGGTCACCCCAATTTAGCCTACCAGCTAGATGTTACTATTATTCTCTTATTCTCATGGTGGCAATGAGGAGACTGAGGCTTAGGAGAAGCTTTATTTGCCAAGGCTACCTACTAGCAAGAGAGGAAATCAGAAGTTCGCCTTTCAGGCAGTCAGATACCAGAAACTGAGCTTTTCAATACCATAGGACACTGAGATATGTTCCTGTGCCACAAACAAGCGGTGGTAACTATGATGTAGCAAAACTGCTGCATGGGCCAATGGTGCATTCTTAACACACACAAACACACAGAAAATTACTAAAAGACTAGACAGCAGGGCGCCTGGGTGACTCAGTCGTTTAAGCATCTGCTTTCAGCTCAGTTCATAATCCAGGAGTCCTGGGATCTAGTTCAGCATGGGGTTCCCTGCTCAGTGGGGAGTCTGATTCTCCCTCTGCCCTCACCCTGGTCATGCTCTAGCTTTCTCTCTCTCTCTCTCTCTCTCTCAAATAAATAAATAAATAAATAAAGACTTAAAAAAAAAAAAAAAAGACTAGATGCCAAAATAGTAATCATTATTATAATTTGGATGGTGAGACTCTAGGTTACTGTTTTTATTTTTTTGTTTTTTGCTTTTCTATACATTTCCAACTTCCCATAATATTTACTCTAATAGGGATTTTATTTAACTTATCAGACATATTGAAAGATTAATCATTCCTTATAATATTAATAATAATATGCTTTGGATATAATCTTATGATGATATCAATATATTATTACAATAATAAAGAAAAAGTTTTTTTAAATTTGATCCAGTAAATCTAAGTTTAATGACTCTGATGGAGATATGAGGGCCACTAAGGAATATTCTAGTCTGAAAGTATTTTTCCCCATCTGTCAGTTGTGTCCTTACTCTAGGGAATATTATTACTCAACTACAGCTTCAATTACTACTTGACTAGGTGGCAAAGTGGCATTTCCAAACAGCATCTAATTGCCTTGATATTTAGATAAGATCCATTATTTAGTCTACTGCTTGACAGAATAATATTGACACATATGAGCTAAGTATAGCTATCTACATCTGAAAAGGAATATCTAAAATATTAAGTATGTATCCTTGGAAAATGACATTGCATTTTCATATATATATATATATATATTAATTCAGTAGAAGCTCTCCTAGTAGAACTCAATGTAATCAATTTGGTTACTTCTATCTATTCCCCCTATAAGACATCTTGAGCTACTTTGTTGCACACTATTTCCCTATTCATTTTACTTTAGCTCCCAAGTCAATTACACTTTCCTCAAATCTGCTTATTTTATTTATTCCTGTTATTTTAACCATACATGTTAATTTATATACACAGATTCAATATAATTATAAAAATGTCATTTCAGTGAAAACAATTTCAAAACAGTCAAAACATTTTAAAATATTAAGATGCATACATCATGAAACAATTGGCTTCTCTCCATTTATGACATTTTTAGCATCTAAAATATTCCAAACAGCATGACTTTGATTACTGTGATACGGCATATACTATGACTGGCCACCACATCAAATTCTAAGCAAACTCAATTCAGAAACAGTCTCTAGGTTTTTAGTCATTTTGTGATTGAGAGTGTCTTTTAACTGAAATGGTTACCACACATGTTAGTGATTCTCAAGAAGTATTAGTTATGTGAGTCAATTTTTATCCTTTTTTAAACAGTACTCTTAGCGAAAATTAATACACTGTGAATGTCACCAGGAACATAGGAGAAACGTTAGCATACATGTTTTCTCCACACCCCTCACCCACTCTCTCTTGAAAATAATTAAAAGTAAGTAGCTACACTCGGGGCTGCAGGGAAAAATATCATAGGTTGCTTAATTATACATAAGAACAACTGTTGTGAGTAGCTAAATGGGCATAAAACCTTTCCTGTTTCAAATGGATAATGGAAGATAAAAATGAGAAGAAAATAATTGAAAGACTTTGGGGGAAAAAATACAAAGTAGTCTACAAATAGCTAAGAAAGGGTTGATCAAAACAAAAGAGCATGTCTGCACAAATGCTGGAGGAAAGTGTTGAGAAAGAACCGTGTCCCATATGCTAGACTGCTTTCACACCGTAAATCTGAAAGTCCTTGGTATAGAGTAAGTGTGCTCTGAGATGCCAAAGGAGTGCATTAAGATATCTTGGCTCTAATTGGGGCCTCTGTAAATATCAGCACATTTATCACGTTGCTCAGACGCCACACTACTTAAAACCCCAGCAAAGGATTTATCTCCTTTTGGTTTGTGTTTAGGGTCAAAAGCTTCCCCCAAAAATGTTTCCCCACATTTCAGGTCGCTCTCTATTTTACTCAGACTTAATCAACATGTGTCTTTTCTTCGGTCCCTCTCACAAAAACTAATTTAAATTATTAATGATTTATAAAAGGCAGAGTCCATTTACCCATGATCCATCCTGACATTCAAGGGTTGCTTAGGTAAAAGGATAACGAATAGACTGGAATATCTTCAAGAACGCATAAAAATGAGCCACTTTTTAAAGGACATTCAAGATTTCATTAGAAACATGACAAAATAAATAAGGGAAGGTATGGGGGTAGGTACCAAAAGAAAAAAAAAAATACATGTGGATTTGCCAATTTCATAGGAAAGTCACCAAACAGAGCATGTGATTAGGCGTCTGCGCAAAAGAAGTGTCGACACCACTTCCCTGAATAAGTACATTAATGTGATCATGGTGGTTAATAATGCTTTGTGTTGGTAAAAGCAGTTTCCTTTGGATATTTCAGTCATTGCTGAGATCATCACAATTAAAAACAATCAGTATGAATCATCATTATATATTAACTCACACTTAAGAGACGCAGTGCAATTTTTCAACTTGGAGGTTCCGCGCTGCTCCAACTGGAAGGAATGTGTGTGCTTTCATTTGAATACAAAAATTAAAGACAACGCCAGGAGAAGCCCCCCTGATTACCTGGGATTATTTAATTCTTTGTTACTTTCATTCTTCTTGTTCTTATTATTTGATTACCACTTGATTACATGGCCCCATGATTATTCTTGTAAGAATAACTTGAAGTAAATATTAGCTGACCTCAATGACCTTGAAAGTTTCTAAGAAAAATTTCCAAGCAAATTGAAATCTTCCTCAAGGCTTATGCTTCATTCAATAAAGCAGATACCACAAGTTATTAAAGGAAAGCAAAATAATTAAGAAAAATTTATTTTTTGTGTGAGGCAAGCTTATATACATACAACAAGGGTCAAAAACATCTAGAACAGGTTGTAATTAAATGAATAATGTAGTGCAGCCTATCCGAGTTCTAGAAATTCAACAAACGGAATACTTGATCACATCACCCATCTTCATATAGATGGGAAGTAGTATGTGCAAAGAAAATTCATAATGAAGAAAAAGGAAGAAGGGTCATGTGTTTAGTTATGAACTGATATGTACTAACATTGTCACATCATCAGTTCAGGGAAGTATGCATACATCTCAATTTTAAATTCCTTTTTCTTTATTATCTTAAAAATGCCACGAGTTGTCTTTACGGTGCTTGACAAAGAACAGGCAATAAATATTTGTTGAATAAAACAAGTATCTTTTTTTCACTCTTTTGAGAGAGGGAAAGGGAGAGGGATGGGCAGAGGGAGACCGAGAGAGAGAATCTGAAGCAGGCCCCACACCCAGCCCAGAGCCTGAATCAGGGTTGGATCGCACCATCCCAAGATCATGGCCTGAGCTGAAATCAAGAGTCAGCAGTTTAACCGACTGAGCCACCCAGGTGCCCCTGAAATGAATTTCTATAGTCAAACAATGTACACTAGGGATATGTTGCACACAGACTTTCATTACAGCAAACTGTCCGTATTGAGCTAATATTCAGGTCCGCTTCTGGCGTTGTCTCAGTAGGACACGGGTGTCCGGGACGTGTGTGTCCTCTAACCATCTGCACACACGGAGGCTTCTCTTTGCTGTGATGTTCTTGAACGCCTCTGGCCAAGGGGTGAGAGGGCTCAGTGCCGCTGCCTCCCTGCGCCCGGACACTGCCCTGGAGCAAAGCCTTAGTTTCCTTGAAGGGGACTGCCTGAAAGGGAGGGAGCAGAATTAGAAAGTAGCATTATTACCGTGGTCATGGTCGGTGTGCTTTCCTCAGTGAATCAGAGCACCGTCAGCTGAGCCCTCTTAGAAGATCTGTGGCAACCATTATCTTTGTTCTTTATTTATCATGCATTTAAAATGAGATGCAGAAACATTTAACATACTGTGTAAATACGGACCTTTTAAAATTAAAATGTTAATTGGAAATGCTTTCAATGCAGCAACAATCTTAGCTCTTTGTTAGTTCTTCTGTGTTGTCCTATGGAAGTTGCGCGGACACAGCCCATAACTGTTGATGTGTTTTGCGTATTTTCGATTTTTATAAAGATGGTAGTAAGTCAATAAAAAAAAAAATTCTCCTCATAGAAAATTCAGCTTTGCCTCAATTAATCGGCCATAATACTGGCTTAATCATACCCTGAGTCCTCTCCTTGTGATATTTTCTTTGCCTTGCAGAGGAAAAATCTGATTGATATCATTAAGAATAGTCCCTTCCATTGTGTATTATCTGATAAAAATGGGTTAGATTTGGATTTCATATAAACAGTGAATTATTATGCCCAAAGCAATATTTGAGACAAACTAAAAAAATACTCTTTGCTAATCTGAAATTTAAATTTAACTGTATTTTCATTGCTAAATCTGCTAACATTATTCAGGTTAATATTCAGACGATGTCCATAAGCATCGTGGTAATTAACAGAACCATAAAGCATTTATTCTGATGTATTCTGCATGAAGCAAGCAGGTAGAGTATTATGATTACGGTTTCACCCCTTTCACTCACTATAAACATATTTTAAATATGTTTTTTTTTTTACCATATTAATGTAAAGGTAATTTTTTTTTTTTTTTTCAAGAAAATAGACCCGGCTGAGGCTTATCCTCTCAGCGGGGATTAGAAACGGTAAATGCACGACGTCTCAAACTTCTTAAGGAGATATTACCATATGTTTAATCTCATGATCAAACTGAGAAGAAGGGAGAAAAATGTGGAAACTCTATGTGGGAGAAAAGAAGAGAGACGGGGAAGAAGCTTAATTACATAAACTTGTCATAGGGTTAATTAAACACACTCAGTACATCGTGATAGGTTTCAAAACTTCAGAACATTCCTGAGTGTTGCTAACTGAGACACAGCTCACTGATGAGCGGTTTTTCTGGCCCACTGCATGAGATATTCTTGAAAGAAAGTGTACAGCCAGAAAATTGTTACTCACGTGCTATGAGTAGGGCTTTATCCCACTAATGATAATTAACAGGGTCCTTTTTGCCTTACAATCTACAAGCATTTCTAACGCATCTCTGAAGTCCTTACACAGTGTAAACCTCCATTATTATAGTGGTGTGTGCTGGGGGAGGAGATATTTTGAATTTTATTTTTAAGCTGCCCTAGCACACACTGTTCTAAATCCATTGCCTCTACCCTTTAAATATAATGCAAATGCCTGAAAAAATACTCTGCATTTACTATGCATACTTGTATTATATAAATAACTCTTTATTGTGATTTTGACTTTCCCCAAGATGGGCTGTGTTTTGCATTTTCTCACAAAAGAAGATGGTAGGGAAAAGAAAAAAAAAATAACTTTAATTTATCCCCCTTTGCCTCCTATGCTTATTCCATTCTTATTATGAACATGACACAGTGTAATCATTTTCTGGAATGTTTTCATTTAGCAGAGTATTGTGCTGTGGACACTCTCGCATATTTCCAGGGCGTGTTTTCTGTCTCTGTTGCCTCCTCCCTTTAGCACGCTATGCAGATGGGCTGCTAGTAGTATTGTCTGACTAATTTTCAAGTCTACGTTTGGTTTTCAACTGCAAAATTGGAGCAGCATTTTAATAGCTTTTGATTTTAATTTTCATTTATGGATAAATTTTCATTTATGGATGAAGCCCAGAGACTTTTCTTCACTTATGTATTCACTTATGTGAAGTGTTAACCAATGTTTTAAAGCTTCAGACAAGTCAAATAAATGCCAATCTTTAATGTCAGTGGAGAGAAACTGTTGATTAGGGTATGCCTTCCTCAAGACACACCATCCTCACTGCTCTCTGAAAGAAACTCGATGGTATGTGCAGTATAATAAATCTTCTGGTATGTAATATTAACATAAAGTACGCATATGTTTGTTCCTTTACTCAACAATTACCAAGTACCCGCCATTTTCCAGGCCGATTTGTAGATGCTCACTCAGTCAATCAGCGAATCAATCAGACAAGAATTCCTCTTTTTGTGAAGCTTCCGTTCTAGCGGCCATGTATGTGCAATAAACACAAAGACACTGATAACCAAGAAATCAACCCTGGAAGCTGACGGCTTTCATCTCCGCCACTGAGCAGAGAGCCCAAAACAAAACTAAACCAAAGTATCTGCACATTTATTGAATTATCTGGTTTTGAAGAAATAATATCCTAATGCAATTATAAGCCTCAGCCTACTATTACCTTCTTTCATATTTACCTCATTGTCTTTTTGAAATACAGGGATTTCAGACAGTAGCATACCACTTGTTCTCTCAGTGTCTCAAGCATCTTACCAATAAAAACTAATTTCTAAAACACCTCTACCAAACATTTCAAAATATTATTATTCACGTTCCCGATGACTAATCTCATTCTTTTTTTTTTTTTTTTTTTTTTTTTTAGATTTTGTTTATTTATTTGACAGAGATCACATGTAGTCAGAGAGGCAGAAACGGGGAGGGAGGGAAGCAGGCTCTCTGCTGAGCAGAGAGCCCGAGGCGGGGCTCGATCCCGGGACCCTGAGATCATGACCTGAGCGGAAGGCAGAGGCTTTAACCCACTGAGCCACCCAGATGCCCCAACTTATCTCATTCTTAAACTGATACACATGTGAGTACTTCCCGGTCCTCTGGGAGTATAAGAAAACAAAATATACTCGTGTCAGGGAGAGACAGGGGCAAGGTGTCAGAGCTCTTAAACATACTGAGCCCAATTAAAGTGTTCTTTTACCGCGAGACAGAAGCATGCCTTTTGTGTAGTGTGATAACAGCAACACTAACTTGGTAGTAATCAGCATTTCCGGAAACACAACTCAGAGAAAATACATTAACAAATTCATCATCTTTTAAGAGAGAGGACAGCACAATTTTTCCATATTTATGGGAAATGACAATCAGGATGATGAAAGTGAGTATGATCACTTTGTGCAGAACATACACGGGAGAGAGTGAATATACTTTCATGAGCCTAAACATGGTTTTGGCCTGAGGAGCAGAACTCATTTAAATGAAAACCATTGTCATAGCTGTTTCCATACAAGTGTAGTATGTCCTGGCAGGTAGCCTGTAGTAACAGCGGTTGCCTAATTTAGTTACCATGAATTTTATTAATGAGAAATTCTGTCTAACATATGCTTTCACCAGCCCTGCTATGTATGAGCAAGTCTTTTAAACAAAGGCTTTATTGTTTCAATATTATCATTCAGTGGTTATTGTATCTGAATACGATATCAGCTGCTTTAAAATGTAATAGGCTCTTGTAAAATAATTGACTTGAGGTTTGGGGAGGTAAGAGTTGGAGGGGATGAAGGTCCACGGAGTGCATAATAGTGGAGACATCCTCCTTCGGGGACTAAAGATCTAGTGTTTCTAACAAAGGAGATATCTGTTAGCAAGATCGGAATAAAGAAAATAGAATATCATATATGACTGAAATTGCATTTTAGCAAGCCTAAGCACATCTATACAACATGCCCCCGCAAAAAGTGGACTTTCATAAAAATTATATTTAATGTAAGGAAGCAATTTTGATGCATTCCTTAGATTGGGATGCTGCCTGTATATACAGAGCTTTTATTAGCCATGCAAAGAACATAAGGATATATATATATTAAAAAAAATATGCACTTCAGTAATACAGAATGAGAACCAAGAATTTCTGTCAATACCAAGTATGAGGAAGGAAGTTGATCCAAACTTGAGAGGCTTTGAAACTGCATAGGAATTAGCTATTCAGGTTGATAGTTTCATTGTTCACTTACTAGACAGCCTTGAGAGTAATAATTAACAGCAAAGTCTATTTATAGAATTTTTTAAAACACGGTCATTCCTAAGAGCTCTGGGCTATTTATCGTACTGCTCTCGGAGTTGACAAGGTCATGCAGAATTCCCATGTGAAGACAGACTATAACCTCAAGGCCCAAATTCCCCAGGTTGAAGAGAAGGAACACTGGCGTGAGAAAGTGATAAAAGAGCAGCCTGGGCATTTTATCTTCCTCAGATCTTCCAAAACCTGCCTTTAAAGGCCTTCTTACCTACGTGCCATTCTGTCCCTCTTCCATTAACAGAATCGCTCCATTATCTCAACAGCTCCTAATAGGGTTCAGTGAATTTACCTCTGTGTTCTAAAAGGACACCAGACACTTACAAGGTGCTAATATACACTTACTAACCCATAACCTGGTCACACATAAACTTACTTAGAAAATTTACGGGGATTCTTTGCTTCATGTACCACTCCTCCAACCCACGTGACGCCCATCTACTACACTGTGAAAGCGTTTTCATTGTGTAATAATGAACATCTGTGACAGCATCTTTGCCAAAATAAATAAAATTAAGCCGATGATTCTGTGGGGTTATGCTAAACAATTTTTTTTAAACAGGTTCAGATTTCTTTCTAAGGGAGTACACAATGTCTCCATAAGCTGGTTCTTGTTTACTATTGTGTGTGTGAAAGAGAGAGAAGTGCAAACCTAAGGGAAAAAGAAAGACAGACAGGTCATAATTGTAGAGTCACCAAAACCTCGTTAACACAGATTTCTAAATGATTTTTTTTTTTTAATTTTAGAACGTTTCAAGCCAGGAAGAATTCTTTCTCAATAACAGATTTTCAATATTTTATTGTCTAAAATGTTTTTATTTCTGTCACTACGATGAAAGCCAGCCTGTTTTGGTGTAAGAAAATGCTGAAAGTGTTTTCTCCTCACTGTTATCAGTTTTGCTTCTGGCTATAGTAAAATCCTGTTATTCTTTCACAGTGTTTCTTTTCTGGATTTACATGTGCAGAACAAACTGCACAAACAGATCAAGAAAGGGCAGCAAAGGCTGACTCTTTCCATTGCATCACAGACATGAAACCAGATAGAAATGTTAACTAATCCATGATGGTTAAAAACTGTTTTGTCTAATAACCAGGTTTTTTTTTGGGGGGGGGGTTCCTTTATTCAAGAGTCATCTTTTCTTTCTTTCTTTACTTCCAAATTGTTTCTGCCCTTTGGCTTTAGAAATGTTTTTCATTGGCAGCCTGTAGATACAATTTTATTCCCTTAATGAATCAGGAAAGCATTGCCTTTAATGGAATCACTTATTCCATTAAAGGTAATGTTTTCATGTAATCTCTGATTTATTCAGGCTTGAGTCTCCCATCTTAATCGGTGTTTTCTTGTCTCCTGCCTGCTCTATGATGATTCTTTTCTTCCTCCCTTTCCTTAGGCCTTATCCTTATCCTTATAATTTCAATTGTTTTTTTCTCTTCTATGAGATCGCTTTTTCTTTCCTGATCTATATATAGTTGTTGTGGGTTTCCAAGTCCATTTTTGAGCCACAAGATATTATTTATTATTTATCTTATAAATAATATTATTATTATAAATAATTATCTATTATTTATCTTATAAATTAATATTCATTTAGATCCATTGTTCTCAACAGAGGCAATGTCACTCCACAAGGAACATTTGTGGTGTCTAGTGACATTATTGAGGGTCATCAGTGGGAGGCTGGGAGAGGTGAGAGATGCCGCCCAGCATTTGGTGGGTAGTACCCTAGGATGCTGCTGATTGTCTTACAATGAACAGGACAGTTCCTCACAACAAAGAATGTGTGGCTCAAAATGCCAATAACCCTGGCACTGAGAAACCCTGATACAGATTTGCGCCCATTTACCACTTTCTCTGCACTTCATTTTTCTTGCTTCTCACATTTTTCATCTGCTGAGCTCATGGTCCTTCAACTGAAATGAGGGTCTGCTGTTAACACACCCTTTCAGGATTTTTGTTTCAACTGGTTTTTTGGTTTCTCTTTGTCTTTTTCTCCTTCTCTCTCTCTCTCTCTTTCCCCCAACCTCATTTTTTTAATTAGTCCTTATTCTTGACATGTGTTTTGCAAAGTCTGGTATTCTAGAATGGAAGTTTTGATTGCATTACACTACAGCTGTTGAGAAATAATCAGACAGTCTAGCGGACACTCATCTGAAGGAAACAGTCCCTTTCGGAAGATCTTCCTTCCAGTCATTCATGCCCTACTATGTCACTGTGATGCGTCTCAGTGTGGATTTTTTTATTATTTACCCTGCTGAGAATTCACTTGAAATTTTGAATCTATGAATGGGTGTATTTCATCATTTCCGGGAAATCCTCAACTATAATATCTCTGAATTTTGTACCTATTCTGTTTTTCCCTTATTTTTCTAGAACTGCAGTTAAGCTTATGGGGTAACTTACTGACAACCGCCATGTCCCATAATCTCTTTTCCATATTTTCCATCTTTTGGCTCCATAAGTGTATCATTTTGAATAAATATTTCTGACTTCAATCCTAGATTATCAATGGTCTCTTCATGTATGTTATTCTGATATTCAACCCAACCACTGGGATTTTTATAATCCGTTCATTGATTTTTCATTTCCAGAAAGTCAACTTGATTTTTAAAAACTATGCTATGTTATATTTTATATTTCTCATTTCTTTCAGATTTTTTTATGTATTTATTTGACAGAGAGAGATCACAAGTAGGCAGAGAAGCAGGAGAGAGAGGGGGAAGCAGGCTCCCCGCTGAGCTGAGAGCCCAATTTGGGGCTCAACTCCAGAACCCTGAGATCATGACCTGAGCCAAAGGCAGAGGCCTAACTCATTGAGCCACCCAGATGCCCCCTTCTTTCAGATTTTAAAGCTAGTCTTTTATTATTTGGAAGCACTCTATTTGAAACCAATTTAATCTGTTTCTGCTGTTTTTTTCCTTGTTCTTGTTATTGTTGTTTGCTTTCTTTTTTCCCTCATGTTGAGGCTCATGTTGCTTTGTTTCATTGTGTACTTGGTTACATTAAAAGGGGACTATCAGGGGTACCTGGGTGACTCAGTGGGTTAAAGTCTCTGCCTTCAGCTTTTGTCATGATCCCAGGGTCCTGGGATGGAACCCCACATCAGGCTTTCTGCCTGCCTCTCTGTCCAGTTGTGATCTCTGTCTGTCAAATAAATAAATAAAATCTTTTAAAAAGCTATTAAATAAATAAATAAAATTTTAAAAGGGGGACTATCATTAAAAAATTCATAGTACTCCTTAAGGATCAGATGAAGTTACTCTGCTCAGGAGGATTTGGCTTTGTTTCTGGGGGTACTACCAGTCTAAGAATTCCTCATTTCAAGTTCAGGGTTGGAGGATACTGGGATACTCGATCCCAGGATGAGATGGAAATCCAAAGGTTACTGTTGTCCACCTTTCTTTATCCTCTATGCTCAACTCAGAGCCAAGGGAGACTCAGAACCAGAGGGCCACAGGAAGTGGAGATGTAATGGAGAATTACTTCAGGTCACCTTTCCTCTGAGTGTGTAAACCTTTGATGACCTAGTTCAATGATGGGGGTTGGGGGTGTCTCTAATACTTTTCCTACCATAGCAGGTCTAGGACCTTCCTTGAATTTGTTCCTCTTGTTCTTCAAGGCCACCAGATGTATAGCCCAAATCTGCTTAGAACATCCATCTTTTCTTGAGGTAAAAGTGGATTTAGTCCTATGTGCCCTGCTTACATATCTGGAATCCTGGTTTCCTTACAGTTTTGGCCCAGGAGTTACCCACTGGCTGTTCTGTTATCTGACACTTTTAAGAGACATGTTTAAAATACATTTGTTTGCATTGTTAATGGCTTCTGCAAAAGGATGTACCCAAATAGCTAACTAATATCAGGGTAACTTACAAAATGTGATATTTTATATATAAAGCTCAGTATTGAATATCTATAGCTTGTCTGTGATGATTATTCTAATATTCTTGACGTAAAGTCATTGTTTGATATACAAGGAGTCTAATGGATGATATTTATCAGAACTTGGAGTTTCTATGAAAGCTGAATGACAAAACAAGGAAATTGCTATCCACATGAATACATTATAACTAGGTTGTGACAACTAAACATTTAATTTCTCACTTAATGAGAAATGTTAATTTCAGTTAGATTTTGATATAATAACAATAGGTACCAAAAAGTTAGTGATTGCCATATGTCAACCCTTCATATCATTTTATTCAATCATCAAACCCTAAGAGGTAAGTCATTTTATAGAAGAAAAAAAAAGAAGAAGAAGAAGAGTGATGTTAAGTAAGTTGCCTACAGGGGTGCCTGGGTAACTCAGTTGGTTAACCATCTGCCTTTGGCTCAGGTCATGATCCCAAGGTCCTGGGATGGAGCCTTGCATTGGGCTCAGTGGGGAGACTGTCTCTCCCTCTCCCTCCCCACTTATACTCTTTCTCCCTATCTCTATCACTATTTCTGTCTCTCTCTCTCTCTCAAACAAATAAATGAAATCTTAAAAAAAAAAAAAAAGTTGCGTAGAGTCACATATTCAGTAGGTGATGAAGACAGGATTGGCCCACAATATTCTGATTCTTAAATATACAAAATGATTTTATTTTCATGTATTGGCCTCAATAGAGGCAACTTTATTAATTCATGGGAAACTGGTAGGCCATAAAATCAATGACAATGACTTTTAATATTTCTGAAAAGCCCAATAAATTTTAATTCATTTTTTCACTTTGTTCTGGAAGAGTACTTTAGGACAGAGACTACTCTCTTCAAAGTTTAATTATATGTCTCCAGAGACCTTATTTAATTTTATATCCACAATCAGAAAAATACATAGTAAAATCACTAAAGTCGTATAAAATTAAATCTTATAATTTTAATAATAAAAAGATTGCTTACCTATATCTGTGTCGTATGATTGATCAGCAGAGATATTTTTTAAAGATTATGGTTTATATGAAAACATTCATGACTTCAAAACCATTACTTTGCAAAGGAGCAATTAAGGAAATTAAGGAAAATTAAATCTATCCACATAGAAAACTTTCTGAATTCGCTCAATAAAATGATGGTTACATAAGAGAAACATGAATGAATTGCTATTAATTTTAGCCAGGAAAAAAAAAAGTGTGTAGTAGTTACAACAATGACTTTATTTCTTACTTATAAATATAGCAATCCCTAGAGGGTTCAAATTGATTAAAAATCACTGGTATGCGTAATAAAAAATGAATTTTTCCCCAAGAATTTGGCTTCTATTGAAAAAAGTTCAGTGCTTGAAAGGATAAGAAAAGGGTAGAGGAAATAGAAAACTTCAATCAAATTTTCCAAACCTTTTCCCAAATCCTCAAATACCAAGGTATTTGAATTAGTTCCTGCCATTTGGCTGATGAATGATTTGGAATTGTTTTGAAATCAATTTTTGTCAACAGACTCATTAATTTCCTAGGAGTTGGTCAATAGCTTACTTTCCTTTTTTTGAAACACATTAATAAACCTGATAAAAAGACATTGGTTTAGAATCATGTTGACTGAATTAATTGTTATTTGTTTCCTTAAAACTTTATAGGAGCAAGGAATCCAGAAGGGTGCCGTCAGTCACTCTTTCCTCAGATGAAATAAATATGAATTTTAATTTTTACTTTTTTGAAAACTCTCTACCATAATAACATCAAAATTTCTGGTAAATGTATCAGTTTTGCTTTTATCATGAAGCTTTCTTGTTTGACTCCATCAGTCTCTAGATAGTATATTTATTTTAAAATCAAAATGAACACTGAAGCAAGATTAAGAATACAATATCCAGTTTCATTAAAAATTGTAACATAGCCATGTTTCATTTTAGAAAATAGGATCCATAATTTATTGCTTTTTAGAGACAAAGAAACCTCAAAGCTGATATACTTACTTTGAAAGACCAACAACATCAGTTATGGATCAACTAATCAAATAATGTATATAAAATAATCTCAAAAGATGGTTTTATCGTACTGACAACTTCAGAAAGTTAAGAATATTCAGGTTTCTTGTTGTTGTTACTGTTTTGGGAGTTTGGGGGGTTTGTTTGCTTTTTTTTAAATGAAGAAGTTACCAGAAGACTTAGGTTCATTTCCAACGAAGACTTCTTTTTTGTGCGTGGCAATTGAAAAATGGATTAAGGGTAAGATTCTGTGAAGTCTCTCAAAGTGGCATGCTTGCTATAGTTTTACAGAGGCAAACAGATGAAATATAATATATATGGTGTTAAAATTAAGAAGAATACTGTACATCTCTAATTTTTAATTTTAATTAGGAAACTCTAAAGAATATATATTTTTATTTTTGGTTTTATTTGTGTCTCTCACAGAAAGACATAGCAATATAGCCAAGAATTTTCTACTGACCAGTTGTCTTTACTGCAAGTTTCCAAGCGTGATGTAGGGGGGCAGTCAGACAAATTCATGTGGCTTATATCAATATGGCTTTGGTCTTTGCTCCTAAGACACCAGCAAACAGACAGGCTATACCACACACATGCCTCCAGGTTCTTTGCTCCTTGAGAATCATGGTTGGCATCTAAAAACTTTGACTTTTCCCCCCTATATCCACAAACTCATATTTACCTACATCCAGTAAGAAGAGACTCAAAAATATAAATCCTAGGAAAATCACTCACAGAAAGAAGTGTTTCTTTCTTCCATGGCTAGAGCTGCTGGCCCCAACTATCCTCTGCTAGCTTCTGTTCAATCTATCTAACTTTGTTCCTGCTAAAAATCATTTGAGATTCTCCATCATTGATGCAGTTGAAGGTTCTTTTAAACTTTTGAATGTAATGTGTTAGAAGGAAAACAGAAAACTAGCAGACATTCAGAATGTAATCCAAGGGGTGGAATATGATTTTTTTTTTTTAATTTCTAAAGCATACTCAATTGCCTTCCTTCAGGAGCATAGACTGCAATAATTGGCTATTTTGCAGAGAACAGATCTCAAAAATCTGGCTAATAGGGGAGTCCCATGGCTCAATTGGTTAAGCACAGATTCTTGATTTTGGCTCAGGTCATAAACTCAAGGTCATGAGACTGAGTTCACATTGGGCTCCACCATGCACTTGGAGTCCGCTTAGGTTCCCCTCCCTGTCTCCCCACCACACCCTCTCCCCCCCAAAATCTGCTTAACAAAGAGGTGCTTATTGAGTGCTTGCTCTAGCACCATGTCTTTCACCCAGTTCTTTCAAAATTCCAAGTGGTTACACCAGGGACATACCTACACCTAGAGAATCTCCTTAACTGACTGCTTTTTTCTTACCCTTATCAAAAGACTCCACAGGAAGTTAGTGTGTTTTCTCAAATGAAGGCACAACTCACTACACTAGAATACTAGGACTTTCTCTGCAAAGCAAAGAATGGGAAACCAGTTTTAGACTATAGTGCTCAAAACCATGGCTCCTCTATAACTGAAAATATTGTCTTTCCGTCAGAAAGATTATAACCAAGGTTGAATCTGCTTTTATCTAGAAGGATGACTACTAAAAAGACACAGGATTTGGGGAACTTTGGAGATTCTTCCAAAAGTAATTTCAGTGAAGTTAGAAGAGTAAGAGAGAGAAAGCCATCAAAAGAACAAATACAAAATACAGTTTGAGAAATTTCATGCTAAGAAAATGACTGTGAGGACAAAGAGAAAGAAGGTTAACAGCAGGACTGATAGTAAGCTAGAATAGACTTACACTTGTAACTAGAGGAGGAAGTGAATAAAATGGCACGAACTGGAAAATCAAGAGAGAAATGGTGTGGGTTTGGAGGAGAGATAACAAATAGTATCTCTTTCACCTTCTGGATTGCTGTTCTTTTGTGGTATGACATAGATATGACAAAGATGGAGATCATGCTTAGTGCAGAACATGGGTGTGTATTTGGGGGGTGGGGTGTAATCTTGCTGGCACAAGGTTAAACTGCAGGTGTTACCCTCGAAGACAAATCCCTTACTGTAGAGCAGAGAGTAGACTAGACTCTGTATTTCATGACAGGCTGGGACCCCCAGCAAAAGGTGTTGAGTCTAGCACCCTATTTGGTTCTCCTATGTCTCCAATTGAAATAGGTGAAATCCCAAATTCTCTTGGGAGAAGGAGTCGGGAGAAGGGTGTGGAAGGAGGCCACATGGAAACTGGAGGAAGAGTGAGTAAATGACACCCTTATCAAGAAAGAGTAAGGGAGAAAAAACAATGAGCATGAGAAAGACGGACAACCTAATTGATTTTGTGTATAATTTTAAATAGACTACTCTTATGGAAATCATTACTAGCATGTTTTGTTTTCCACCTTTTTTGACCCTATCTTCACTTTGAATAATAAGCAATTGTCTTTAATTGTTAGATATTATTATAAATGAATATGATTGAACAAGTGTGAATTAATGTCTTGTGTCATATAGATGAAGACTGAAATTCTTATGATAGGTTGATATCAGTACACCTGAGTTGCTGTTAACTCAGACTTGTAAATTGTCTTTGATAGACACATAGTTTGGCAGTAGACTAAATGGGAAAAAATTGAGAAGCTGATAGCAAGAGGTTGAGAGAGAAGATACATGTTTACATGACTGTTATTTTGTTACATATAATTTCAGATAGATTTACATAAATAAAGTTACATATAGATAAAGCTACACAACTTCTAATAAATTGGGGAATGTATAGAAATAGAAATATAAAGAGAGTATCTCTGATCAAGTGTAATAGAAGCACCAAACTATAGAATTGGTGATAAAATTAATAATACATATAAAGTAAAGCAATAAAATTTTCCAAAGCAGGGATTCCTGTGTGTCTCAGTTGGTTAAGTGTCTCACTCTTGATATCAGCTCAGGTCTTGATCTCAGGGCTCTGAGTTCAAACCCTGTTTTGGGCTCCATGTTGGGTGTGGAGCCTATTTAAAATGAAAAAGAAAGAAAGAAAGGAAGGAAGGAAGAAAGAAAGGAAGGAAGGAAGGAAGGAAGGAAGGAAGGAAGGAAGGAAGGAAGGAAGGAAGGAAGAAAGAAAGAAAGAAAGAAAGAAAAGTTTCCAAAGCAGACGTTGCACTATTTGATAGTTATTTACATACACCATGGAATTGTGATCAGACCGAATGCATATTCTGTTGCTGGTTATGACCGCACAGAATATGCTCATCAAGTTAGTAAAAGCAAAGCCACCTGGAAGTACAATCTGTATCCTTCTGCATGATCATGAAGCTGACCCTTTGATACTTACAGTCGATGACATTTTAATTGCATGATAAATAAATAAGAATTAGAAACAGAAATTCTTCCAGATATTCAAAACAGATTTTCTCTTCTTTTCTTTCCCTTTTTTTCCCCCCAAATTTGGGTTGTTATATTTAATGAGTCAAGAAACAGCAGATGCTTGGAAGAAAGTAGTGTTCCTGGTTTCAGACTATGAATGCAAGACAAGTAGCTATTTTTGTTATTATTCCTTTCTGAAGTTATTCTTCTTATACTTTCTAGAATTGCAGCTCACACATATATAAACAAAGTCATAAACTTAATAATTGACAATGTAGCTATTTCTGTACAACAGATGGACCATTTAAGATGCCTCTAATCTAAATGATTGAAGAGCAAAAAATGAATGATCACTATAACCTAAGTATTTAAACTATATTTGATTTATGTGTAGAGTTTAATCTTTTAAGAGTTTAAAAAAGGATTATCCAAGTGTCAAAACTTTCCCCACCCTTTACTATCTTATTCCATTATCACATCACTAGACTTGTAAAATGACTTCTAACAGAATTAATGTTTCATAAACATCACATAAAAATAATAAATTGATAAATAAAAACTCAGAGTATCTTCATTTTCTTTCAGGCACGCAGGCAGATGTTTATTAGGCCTACAAGAGGATGTGCTTTGGAAACCAAGAAAGACAGAGACAGAGACAGAAACAGATGCAGAGACAGAGGGAAAGATTAGTAGAATCAGTATAAATATATTGTGGTATATGTTGATAGAGTGAAATTTTAAGCAGCAATTGAAAAGGAATGAACCACTGATTTATACAACAGCATGGATTATTCTTACAGACATAGTGTTAAGCCAAGTCAGAATACACAAGATAGCACATGTACGATTCCATATACATGATATTCAAAAACAGGCAAGAGGAACCTGTGGAGATAGAAATCAATGGTAGCTGCTTTGGTACTATTGGAGAGGAACACTGACTGGCCTTCTAGCCTGCTGGAAATGTTCTCTATCTTGATCCAGGTGGTGAATTCATGGGTGTATATGTATACATATGTATACACCCAAAACTAACCAACCTGTTCATTAAAGGTTTGTGCAAGTAAAGGCTTGTAAGTTATACCTGGATTTAAAAAGCTGTTGGGAGATACTACAGAACATATCCCCTGAGAAGGCATTCTGAGGAAGAACATATTCATGGTGATTAGATATAAGTTCAACTCCACAGGTCAAGTTCACTATCTTCAGTCAGAGGCAACAGGAAGTAATGATGTTTGCTCTTACAACAGTTAACTATACAGAAATTCTTTTTTATTTTATTTTATTTCTTTTCATTTTTCCAGAATTCATTGTTTATTCACCACACCCAGTGCTCCATGCAATACGTGCCCTCCATAATACCCATGACCAGCAATTCTTAGGATAGCTTGAACATTAAATGTGAAATTGTAAGAGCATTTACTATACTTACACTTTATAAAACATATACTGAGGAAAACTCACACTAATAGTTTATTGTAGTTAAAAAGTATAATTATAAATATGCTTTTTTAGGAATTAATTGCTTTATAAACATCCACTGATATATATGAACTAATATTTATAACTAAAGTAATAAGTGATATAAAAAGTACTACTAAATAAAATGGAAGATAAATATATTTTATTAAGTATAGTATAATTCCAGGTCCTGTAAGAAATAAATAAATAAATAAATAAATATAAATATATATATTATAAATAAAAAGTCAAACTCTTGTTTGTTTGTATATAAGCATGTATTTACAATGGATAAACATACTTAAAAACCTATATTTTATTGAAAACTTTCATAGAAGATTTAGGATTTGCTAAGGTATATATAAGATGCCAGGTTTCAATAAGAGAGCAATTAGATCCTCAAGATTCACAGTGGGAAGGCAGACACAGAAACAGATTGTAATACAAAGTAGAGATACAGTCAGAGATATGTACTTATAGAGAACTTTGTATCAAAATCTGCAAAACACTGCTCCAGCCCAAAGAACTTAACAATGATTATAGACACAAAAGGGAAATTCATATCAACTTGGAAAACAAAATTCAATATTAATTTCTGTAAAATTTGTAATTCATGGTAACTACAGTTTTCATGTATTATGTTTTAAAATGGCTATAATAAGGGGCACCTTGGTGGCTCAGTGGGTTAAGACTTCGGCTCCATTCATGATCTTGGGGTTCTGGGATCAAGCCCTGCATCAAGCCTTCTCTGCTCAGCAGGGAGTCTGCTTCCCCCTCTCTCTCTGCCTGCTTCTCTGCCTACTTGTGATCTCTCTCTCTGTCAAATAAATAAATAAAATCTTTAAAAATAAATAAATAAGTAAATAAAAATAAAATGGCTATAATTATTCATCACAGAATCTCAGTATCTTTGCTTAAGTGACTATACACAGGTGTGCATGATGCAGAACAATCCAAACAAATGACATAAGAAAGTTAATATGTTTTGTCAATGCTTCTTCTCTCAGAGTTCCCAAATAATTGCCTGATAATTATTTCAGGCTCAACTGACCTCTTCGTGGAATCTGCCACATGCCTGGCAATGACCCACGGTTGTGTGAGGACGGTTCAGCTCTCAGATCCGCTTACTCTCAGACACAAACCAGACACCTCGCATCTGTTTTGCCTCACACTGATCACTCACTTTTTGCATTAGACAACATCCAAAGAAACTATAAACAGATCATATATTACATGATAATTATCCTTCTTAAGAGATAACAACAAAAAAAATCATTATTTCTCTTTCTCCAGAAGGTTTGAAATTCAAAAGATAAGCAATGTGTGTCCAACTAAGAAATAACTTAGAACATAAATCCTGAACATTCCCTTAAGATATCTGGAAAAATTTACATACAACAATTTTCTTGAAATTGTCTTTGTTTGCAACACAATATTAAACATGGCTAAGGTCAGCAGAAATAAATAATATATTCTTTAAAACATATTATATGTTCCCAGAGATGTATTATGGAAAAAGTCAGGATATACAGGATCTACAGCACACTTGATGTGCTTCTGCTATGTCATGATATTGGTGTCTGTGACTGTATTTTTTCTCAAAATATTGTTTTATGGTGAAAATGTACCAAACATGTTTCATTCAACTTCTAGTAACCCAAATGAAGAAAGAAGTTAGGAATTAGTAAGTTTATTGACCATAATTAATACAAATAATTATTATAACATAATTAATTTGGTTTGTTGACCATAACCTTAATTGGGGGCTCATAATCTCCTGGAAGAAACCCATTCATAGCCATATACTATCATGTGCTCCCGTATTAAAAGGATAAAGAAAACCCCTACATATTGCCCTCATCCATCTCCATTACAACTTTATGGCTCTAACTTCCCCAATACAGCCAAATTTTCTGGAAAAGTTTGTCATTTCTGTATGGAGCATGGTGTCTTGTTTTCCCTCCTTTCTGGATATTTTTTTATCAGTCTCTTTTGAAAGCACCCTAACTTACTGATTATTTAACTCAAGACTTAGGTCTGGGTCCTCTTCCACTTTCACTTTATATCAATCTCACTCTTGCTAGTTGTGCCCATGTCCCATGCTCCTGTAATAACCTTCACAAGTAACTTATAAGTGAATAGTTCCATTTCCACCCATCTACTTAGTATCTTACAAACACATCCACAGACTTGATTATCATCACTCTGTCGTCCAATGTTCCAGTTGTAACTTAGCCCATCATCACCCATCTAACAATGAAAAACAGAAAATTAAGAATTTTCCATTTAAAATAGGGCAAATTGATAGCAGGATGTTCCTGAGGAGAAGAAAACAGGATTGTAAGAACAGGGCAAAATTGTCCTGAAATAGAAGGTTAGGAAATGCCTATATTTTAACAAGACTTTTGTTGGATATCAAAAAATTAAGAAAATCTCCCCCTAATGGCCTTCCTTTCTTTGGAGATTATAAGATGAAGTCAACCACTAAAAGTGAAGAGAAAAACAACTAGATTGAAATTTTGAAGAGAGACCAAAGAAACATGATAGAATTACCAGGCAATGTTAAGTGTTCTTTTGAATATGGTGATGATTAATTAACAAAGAAACCAATTTGTCCTGTGGCTGCAACTTTCTCCAGGCTCAGTCCCTTACATATGGTGGGTGATCAGGGTAGCGAAAGGGGGCAGGTATAGATGCACAATCCTTTATCCATAATTCAAAAATCCAAAATGTCCTGGAAAAAAAAAAAAAAACACTCCTTTCTCCAAATTCTTCTGGCTATAAGCCAACGGCTTGACTATAAAGACTATATAGAACATTGTCACTTCATAATAATAATAGTCTTTATAGTCTATATTTGTTTAAGTTAGAGTGAATATGATACATTATGGTACATTAATTTATGTTAGATTATGGGGTACTGCCTTAGACCCTATTAGAGGTATTACACATTTTTAATCTGATTTATAAATTATCTTTAGACTCAATAGACTTTGATAAGCAATTGTAGATTTATTTTTTTTTTTTTTTTTTTAAGATTTTATTTATTCATTTGACAGAGATCACAAGTATGCAGAGAGGCAGGCAGAGAGAGAGGAGGAAGCAGGCTCCCTGCCCAGCAGAGAGCCCGATGCGGGACTCGATCCCAGGACACTGGGATCATGACCTGAGCCGAAAGCAGAGGCCTTAACCCACTGAGCCACCCAGGTGCCCCAGCAATTGTAGATTTAGCATAAGCATCAATTTAGGTTTGGAATTTTGCCCAAAGACTTAATTTTTCACAAGTTTCACAACCCAAAGTCAGGAATGATGCCAAATGTGTGCTAAAAATTAAAAAGTAAATTGCTAAATTGTACCTGTAAGTTCCATCTACCATTAATTTTAAGAGAAAATAAAGTAACTTCTAATATATCTCAGAATATAATGTGACCAAAACTTTGATGGGAAAAGTTCTTCAGGTTTCAGTTTGGCTCCATAAAATTAATAATTCAAGCTTGTTCTGAAATTCTCTTTTGTGCTCTTATTGAGAAAGGATTCAAATAATGCAGGCATATTACCTTTCTTCACTTAACTCTGTACCGCATGTTTTGATTACTATTCCTGTATGAAATAAAAGTGGCTTACATTAGCAACACTTATTTTATTACTTGTCCAGGTTTTTCTGGGTCAGGAGAAGGGGGTTCCACTCAATGGATCAGGGTTCAGGTGTCTCTTGATATTCGGTTCACTGAAGTTGGGGCCATGTTGCCTGAAGCAGCTGCAAGCCCCTTTCTCCTTCTTCCTTCAATGGTCTCATAGCGTCTCCTTATTCACATGGTGTTTCTGTGTGGACTGTGAGCTTCCTCACAGCATGGCAGCTCCAGGTTCTAAAACGAGGATTCCCACAAGCAAAGTGAAAGTAATCTTTTATGAACTAGTCTGAGAAGTCACACAGCAGCCCTTCTGGCACATCCTATTGGTTATACAAGTAGCCACAGGGGAGGTGAATTATACCCAGGGAGATACTCTGTCATGCTTTAGTTCCTGGTAAACAATCTGTTTTACATCTGTGTGGGTTCTAATATCTTCCACGTAGCTGAAACCAAGGACCATATGGAGAGCCATGTCACTTCATAATTGGGCAACTTTTGATGCAGTTGTCAACGCCCTCCTTTTTGAATTTATCCCTTGGCTTCCATGACACCACACTTCTCTTTTTCTGTTCATTTCTTATTTTATCTGTCAACTTGTCCTCCTCTAGAAGCCTTTACATATGGGAGTTTCTCATTCAAACCTAGTTCCTTCTCTTCTGTCCCTAAAAGCTTATACTAGGCATTCATAGTAATTTCCTGGGACTGCCATTACAAATTCCTCACAAATTTGGTTGTTTAAAGCAAGAAATTTCTTCTCTCAGAATTCTGGAGGCCAGAATTCTGCAATCAAGGTGTGAGGAAGACCTGTTCTAGAGAAGGCTCTGGAGAAGACTCTTCCTGGTCTATTCCAATTTCTGTGTGGCTTCAAGAATTCCTTCGCTTAGGGTTGCATCATTCCAATCTCTGCCTTCATCTTTATACGGACTTCTCATCTTTTTCTTTGTCTCTTACGTGAGCACAGTCAATGGATTTAGAGCCCACCTGCATAATGGAGGATTGCCTCCTCATTTCAACATCTTTAACTTAATTACATCCATAAAGATTCTTTTTTCCAAATAAGGTAACATTCACAGATTCTGAGGATTAGGAAATGGACATATCCGGGAGTCGGGGGAACACCATTCAGCCCCACAACATTTTTAACCTTTTCTGTGGATTTAAGTCAACTATCCAGAAATACAAATCTCCAGTCTCCTAGGAATTTCTTTGGAAATACTGAAAAAATCTTCCTTGAAGATATATCCTTTATAGATACCATGCATGAGTAAAATCGCCTCCTCTTCATCTCTTCTGTATATTGGAAGGTTCCCTAACCCTAACCTTGTGCAACACTGAACTCACTGTCATACCTCCAAATCTGCTCCTCTGACATTTTCCACCTCAGAAATGGCATGATGATTCACCCAATTCATCCATGATTCATGGATGCTGTTTTATCTACATCCTGCATAAATAAAATGGTGTCTTACCTCTAATACTTATATGCCTCACCAAGTTCCCCAGTTCTAGTTATTCCCACTACTACTGCTCTACCAAAACAGGAAGTCAACCACTAAGAGTAAAGGAGAACACTTGCAAGGTTGGAGTTGTCCGTGGCAAAAGCCTGATGTCATCATCAGAACACACTTGGTACAACCAACAGGAAGATAAGTCTTACATCCACTACTTTTTGTCAAGTCATCCCACTTCCATTGGTTTCCATTGTTCTAGTGCAAGTAACCATTGCCTCTCACCTGGACAGCTGGCCTGTAACTGATCTCCCAAAACCTGCTGTCATTCCCTTCCCAGTTTTTCTGCAGTTTGCAACCAGAGCTAGTTTATAAAACACAGAACTAAGTCCTTTCGCACCACTGCCTAAAAACTTCTAGCTTTTCAATTACCCCATGAGAAAGTCTCAAATCTGGTATTTTAGGAAGTGGCCATGCTCTATCTATCTAGACTTGGCTCTTAACACACCCCTACTTGCTATCTGTACTGCACCAATGATTACTGTCTTTCACAGGGCCTTTGCACGTCATTCTTCCTTGCCTGAAAGGGTCTCTCCCTCTACTTAAATAAGTGAACTACTTATCTGTAAAGTTTTGTCCTTAGTACCACCTCTTCAGGATAGCCCCCCCTAAATTATAGGGACTAAGTTTATCACTCCACTCTAGACTTGCTTTGAGTTCCAGGTATCTTTACATCACAAATGCAATTGTGATAATTGTCACAGTATTGTCATCAAATCAAAGTTTTAATTTTAAAATGCATTATTTTAAAAGATTACTGCCAATGAAACTATGGCACTTGTTTCTTGAAATTTTTATCTTATATTCATTTAAAAAGCTTATCTATGCCTACATTTTTATATCTCTTTTGAAAACATAAAAACCAAAGATGTTGATTAAAGTATTTGTAAAGTGTCTCCATATACATTCAGAGCCCAAATAATCAGAACTATTTTTCAGGTCAGAATGGTTGATGTCTATACACAATAACCTTTTTTGTGTTATCAGGAATGTTGATGGTGTATTGTTTCTTAAAAAAGAATGTTTCACTATGTCTCTTCCCAGATGCTGTCATGCATTCCAGAATTTTTTATGTCTATGCATAAGCCATTAAGTAAAATTGCTACTATATCATAGCTACCAGAAGTCCATTAATAAATGTAAGACATATTGCAATTTCAGAGATGTTAAAACAGAAGAAAGAATAATGTACATCTTAGAATCCAGCAGTTTGGCAAACATTTAGATAACTACTGGATAAGTGCCAATTCCACATCCATGAAGCAGGTTTCATAGGTGCATTGGACTCTCCAGTCCATTTCTATTCCCAGCACTTTGGGTTAACCTTTCTCATCAAGAATATCATAATGTTCATAGCATCAATGGCTACAGTCGCCAAACTGTGGAAAGAACCAAGATGTCCTTCAACCAATGGATAAAGAAGAGAAGATGTCCATATACACTATGGAGTATGACGCCTCTGTCAGAAAGGATGAATACCCAACTTTTGTATCAACATGGACAGGACTGGAGGAGATTATGCTGAGTGAAATAAGCCAAGCAGAGAGAGTCAATTATCATATGGTTTTGCTTATTTGTGGAGCATAAGGAATAACACAGAGGACATGGGGAGATAGAGAGGAGAGGGGAGTTGGGGGAAATTGGATGGGGAGGTGAACCATGAGAGACTGTGGACTCTGAGGAACTAACTGAGAGTTTTGGAGGGGAGGAGGATGGGGTTGGGTGAGCCTGGTGGTGGTTATTCTGGAGGGCACGTATTGCATGGAGCACTGGGTGTGGTGCATAAACAATGAATTCTGGAACACTGAAAATAAATTTAAAAAAATTAAAAAAATATATATATCATAGTAATCTGTGTCCTGTGTAACCCTTCCTCCAGAGCAATCTTCTATTGTGGAGATTCCGACTCTACTTCCACTTAGCCACAAAGTACACAAAACCAGCTAACACCTCCAGGGGCCTGACTGTGAGGCAGAGAAGATCAAAGAGACACTCCTTTCAACAGCGCCAAACCCAGCAGATCAAAGAGCCGTATGAGTCTGTCACCACTCACAGGAATGACATTTCTCAGGAAGCTGCACAAGCCTGCTGTTTTCATCTCACCTACTGCCGTGGCACCAAAAGCAGGACCTGTATCTCCTTCAACACCCCGAGTTCTGTCCCCTCTCAGGGCCCCCACATTTGTTGCTACCTTTGTTGGTACTCCTTCCTCCCTAATCATTCTTACAGATGTTGTCACCTCTTTGACTCCTTGCTAAACCACCCGTGTATTTAACTGTTTGCACCTCTCCTTACATATATCAGGACAAGAATCCAGCCCAAGAGGTTAAGTCAGGACCTAGTGATGAGTTAAGGCTGATGATGGGAGAAGAGCTTTCCAAAATCCTGTTATCAGAACTAAGCCCGAGTCCACACTGAGTTAAGGAGCCAGTGTGTGGTTGTGGAGAAGGCTCACATTCCCCTACGCAAAGCAGGTCCACAAATTGAGATGGCAAGAGTCAAACTCTGTGAAAAAGGGTCTGAAAACTGGAGTCCAATAAAGATTGCAGTAAATAGCAAATGAAAAAGAAAACTATGAAACAATTTCGTTTTGGGAAAATTAAGGAACTTTGAGCACAGGGCTTCTAGCTCCTAAGTCAGTGCTGGTACTTACTGAGTGTGTTAGTCAGAGTCAGCATGGATTCCTATAACAAAATACCACAAACTTGGTGGCTTATAAGCAACAAAAAATTATTTGTCACAGTTAAAGAGGCTGGGAGTCCAAGATCAGGTGACAACATAATGGGGTTCTGGTAAGAGAACTCTTCTAGTTTCCTAGATAGCAGAAACAGAGCTAGCTGGTTCCTGGGACTCTTAAAAAAAACTCTAATCCCATTCATGAAGGTTCCACCTTCATGACGTATTTGGTTCTCGAAAGTCCCTCCTTCAAATATCATCACAGTGGGGATTGTTGCTGATTAACTTCCCTTTCCCTACTAGGGGGTTAGGACCCCTGAGAAGAACCTCTGTCTCTGCTTGTGAGTTCTTTTTCCATTCTGGGTAGTAAAGCCAAAAACAAAACCCAGGCTGAGCATTTAATAGCCCAAGATGTATTCAATGGCCAAGGCATAGAGAAGAAGGAATCAATTCATAAATCAGTTTCTCATTTGGGATGCATTTGGGATAGAGTTTTATGAGGTCAGGGTGATAAGGTGAGGATGATGCATAAGGTTTTTTGAAAAGAAACAGGCCTTTCCTGGAACTAAAGTGCCACGTCCTTTTCTTCCATAGGAGGATCTGGTCGGAATGGCCGTGACTCTTGAGGATGTGTCATTTACCATGCTAATGTATTATATAATCAGCATATACTCAGGCCTGGAATGACTAGGGTCAAATCAGCTGCCATCCTGGATCATTCAGGTTCTGACTGGTTTTTGTTAGTCTCTTTTTCTTTTGTGGTTTTGCCTGTAATTGAAAGATTTGTTAGGCCAACTCTAAGTGGGTCACCAGTTATAGGGCACAGTCTGGGTAATAGGATTAGGGCTTCAACATCGGAATTTCAGGGGAAACAAACATTCAGTCTAATGCACTAGACAATTATTACTTGTTGAATAAATGAAATTCAAAACACTATGATTCAACATGATAGGGGGTATAGCTCAGTGGTAGAGCATTTGACTGCAACATGATGAGATTTAGAAAACACGAACTATGAGGAAAACATTTTGTGTGAGACAAAGTAATAGTAGTATAATGGGTTGAATAGTGCCCTCATTCCCACCAATTTATACCTACCTGGAATTCAAAATGTGACCTTAGTTGTCAATAGGGTCTCACAGATATAATATAATTAGTTAAGGATCTTGAGATGAAATTATCCTGGATTTAGGATGGATCTTAAATCCAATAACTTATAACTTTATAAGAAGAGAGGACCCAGGGAGGAACACAGGGAAGAAGATGGAGGCAGAGATTCCATAAACCAAGGAATGGTTTATGGAAGCCTCCAGAAGCTGCAGGAAGCATTCTCCCCTAGAACCTCTGCTAGAACTTGCCAACATCTTGATTTCAGACTTTTTTTTTTTAATCTCTAAACTTTGGTGGTTTGTTACAGCAGCCCTAAAAAATTAAGAGATATAATTTATCTTATATTTTCCTAATTTAATCCCCCAAACTATCCTAAGGAGTAAATGCTACTATCCCTATTTTTTAAACATGGGAGCAACTTTAGAGAAGTTAAATAAACTGCTGAGGGCTACTCAGCTGACAAGTGACAGATCTGAGATTAGATTAGAGATTAGAATCCATGTTTACTGGCTTTTAAAGTCCTATCCTTATTATAATGTCATCGTAATCCTCTAATTGCACACTATTTAAGAAAAGTTGCATATATCACTTAGAAAGATTTACTTTTAAAATCATTATAATGAATAAATAAAATTAAGACCTGACAATATTAAATGTCTCATCTAGAAAATGTTTCTTTATTCCAAAACAATGCAAACTAAATTAAGCATCACTCTACAGATTCTTACACAATAATTCTGTGAAACTGAGTGTCCTCATTATGTCAAAGTGTATATTAAGAGAATATTTCAACCCAATGAGTGAAGCATTTTCAGTGGTTTCCATTTTAGACATGATGAAAATGAGATTTAGGTGTAGTACACAGAATAATGTCCTCCCAAAACAGCCATCTCCTAATTGCCAGAACTTGTGAATATATTTCTTTACATGGCAAAATAGACTTTGTAAATGTGATTAAAAGTCTTGAGATGGACGGCGCCTGGGTGGCTCAGTGGGTTAAAGCCTCTGCCTTCGGCTCAGGTCATGATCCCAGGGTCCTGGAATCAAGCCCCCCATCAGGCTCTCTGCTCAGCAGGGAGTCTGCTTCCCTCTCTCTCTCTCTCTGCCTGCCTCTCTGCCTACTTGTGATTGCTCTCTGTCAAATAAACAAATAAAATCTTAAAAAAAAAAAGTCTTGAGATGGAGAAATTAGCCTGAATTATCCAGGTGGACCCAATATGATCACAAGGGTCCTTATAAACAGAAGGGGAAGGAAGGGGAGTCAAAGAACGAGATATGATTTCAGAAACAGAGGTCAAAAAGAGAAAGAGGGAAAGATTTGTAGATGCTGTGCTGCTGGCCATGAAGGCAGACAAAAGGGCCATGAGCCAAGGTATGCAGATGGCCTCTAAAAGCTAGAAAAGATATAGATTCTTTCCTAGGGCCAACAGAAGGAATGCAACCCGGTCAACATCTTGATTTTAGGATCTCTGTCATCCAAAACAGTAAGATAATAAATTGGTCTTGTTCTAAATTACTAAATTTGTGGTACTTTGTTACAGCCCGAATAGAAAGCTAGTACAGAAGGATTAGGGATTTTCTCAACGCCCTCACATATGGAAGGTAACAGTTGGAACCCAGGCCTGACATCAAGCTTCATTGTGTCGCTCATTCTATTGGTAGGAAATTAATATCCAGAAAATAAGCCAATCCACACGTGGAAAAGGCAAGTCCTTGGTCTACTCAACTGGAATTACACATTTGTTACATGCACGTTAAGGGTGAAAAATAAACCAAATAAATATTTATGAAAGACAAACTATCACCTATTCCTAATCCAGATAGAAGAAAGAAATATTCATCAAATTTTATTAAGTTTGAATTCTAGCCAGAGGCATATCCTTTTGTGGGGAACTGAAATTTGATCATTATCCAAGTCTTTTCTAATGTATCCTTTTACAGTTGGCTTATTTCCAAAGCAGATGAAAATTACAGCTTTCTGACTCTTATGACTTCTTACAAAATACATCTTTTTGTATTTACACAAAAAAGGGGAAAGGTTATTCAAACTCTGCTAGCTCATGGTGTGGCTCAACTAACACAAACTTAAGAATTATTTTTTTCCACTCAATTTTTTTTAAACAATTATTGTTTTCTTTTTATTGCTAAATTCTAATTTAAAAAGTACCCAGTTCATAACTATTTCTTTTCGAGTTCAGTACTGTATTCTCAAGGAGATAAAAACTTGAACAAAATGGAATTTGTACATGTAAGCATATTTTTGACTAATAAAAACATTCACCTCATTGTAACATTCTAATATACACAGTGCTAAAGTATATGTTACTTTTTTACAACGACTTCCCTACAATGTACAGTGTAGTATTTTATGTCTAAGGTATTGTCCCCTACTTTACGAAGGAAAACTTCAAATCCATAGTCCCATATTGAGAATGTATACTGAAGATATGGCTCTTAAGTAAATATTTGAATCTAATACCAGAACACCATACACTCTCTCTGCAAGCCATTCTCCACCTGGCAATCAGCACAAGTCATATTAATAACAATGTCCTGACATATAGTTATGTTCCCTCCCTTTTTTGTTGTGGAAGGGTCCTATACGGCTTCATTGAGTAACTTGACATGCACTGGTAGAGAGAAGGATGTTCAGCACCTGGGTATGGAAGATAGGCAATGGCAAAGAACACGAGGTTGGGTCAATGGGTGATCGGTGTTAGGGACATGGACTTATACAAGGCGAAGGGACCTGATAAGACTGGACAGGTGGGTCAAGGCCAAATTACAAAAGGTCTGTAATACTGAGCTCTAGTACTTGTGTTTGATCCTCCAAGTTCAGGATAAAGTTTTGTTTAAAATGTTTAGTAAACTATAGTACTTAAAATATAGGACTAGGTTTATTGCAGAACCAAGCATTTTTAACAACATTTATTAATATTCTCTGAAAGCCAATTTTGGAAATCTGTTTTGTAAAACAAGGATTCCTTTTGTATATATAAGACAAATACACAGGCTCTTACTGACAGGAATAGTTTGTACCATAAAGTTGTCTGGAACACAGAGTTCGCAGATACTGAACTGTTACTTCTAGGGGAAACACAAGGCTGGGTTCTCACAAGCCTCCCCTCAAAACATCTTGCCCAACCTAAACACCATTTGCATTACATCGATTTGTTTGCCAACATCTTCTGAAAGCTAGCCTGTCCCACCAGGATGGAAAACAGCTCTTCCACAAAACACCATTTCTGTAGAACACCGAAAGGCTATTTTTTTATTCTTCTACATCCTACTATCTGCACAGTCTGTCCCTCATGCAAGGTTTTGTTTTGTTTTGTTTTGTTTTGTTTCACAACATATCACCTTTTGAAACGTGCTCATTTCCCAGCCCTAGTGGAGGAAGGATAACATATTTTTGACCCTGAGAGATGCAACCTTAAATTTCTTTGGCTTTCAGCCTCACCACAAACTCCTCACTGCACACTTTTCTCTGTGGTCAGCTCAAGAATAGATTCACCCATGGTTCTGTCTTCCCTCTGGCTTCACCATCCACTCAGCTCCTCCTCATGTGACTCTAGCTCTTTCTGGAATGATCTCACATTGTGGTGGATGAATTTTCTCTTCCTTTTTCTGGGTGTTCCTATTGCTGAGTCATTGACATCAAACTCACAGCTAACAACACCATAACTCATGCCTAAATGAAGCTTCTCTAACACACATCCCAATTGCAGGCATGTAAGAGCACTAGACAGCTCTCCGTGGGGATCTTGTCAACAGTTAAGTTACCAATAAAATACGCAAACATGGGAAAAGAAACTCACACGGAACTGAATAGAATGGGAAGAGCCTATTGTTTACTGAAAGGAGAACCAAAATTAGAAGGCAGAGCATTTCCTTCTTCACCCTCAGTGAGGAACCCTCACACCAAGCGACCCAATTGTTTGTTGTTCAGCATGAATCTGCCCATTACTGAAAGCATTGCAAGCATTGTTTGGGGGATTACAAGTAAATTTGAGAGAGTAGGCATTTATAAATACCAAATCACAAATAATGAGGATTGACTGACCCATGATATACAATAGGCTCCTTCTGAACAGGAGGCTAGAGGAGGAAGATGCTGCTGGAAAGAGGAAGGATGAAGGGACTCTTGCCTCTTCAGGTGCCTCGGATCTCTGTAATGACTGCAAGATTAATAGTAAGCAAGACTAATCTCAGTTTGGTGCATTTCCATGTGCTATGACTGTAATGATCACAATAAAGAAAAGGGCAAGGCTTAATAACATCTTTGATCACAGAGAAGAGATCTAGTTAACAAAAAAAAAAACAAACAAACAAACAAAAAAAAAAACCCTGCTTGCCATCTTGGTGATCCCAGAGCTTTGTAATAAAGCTTAAAATCAGGCAACGTGATGCCCCCAGCTTTGTTTTCTTTTTCAACGTTTCCTTGGTGATTTGGGATCTTTTCTGGTTCCATACAAGTTTTAAGCCTGTTTGTTCCAGCACTTTGAAAAATGCCAGTGGTGGGGCGCCTGGGTGGCTCAGTGGTTTAAGCTGCTGCCTTCGGCTCAGGTCATGATCTCAGGGTCCTGGGATCGGGTCCCGCATCGGGCTCTCTGCTCGGCAGAGAGCCTGCTTCCCTCTCTCTCTCTCTGCCTGCCTCTCCATCTACTTGTGATTTCCCTCTGCCAAATAAATAAATAAAATCTTAAAAAAAAAAAAAAAAAAGAAAAATGCCAGTGGTATTTTGATTAGGATGGCATTGAAAGTATAGATTGCTCTGGGCAGCATAGACATTTTAACGATGCTTATTCTTCCAATCCATGAGCATGGAATGTTTTTCTATCTTTTTGAGTCTTCTTCAATTTCTTTCATGAGTGTTCTGTAGTTCCTTGAGTATATATCATTTACTTCTTTGTTAGGTTTATGCCAAAGTATCTTACGGTTTTTGGTGCTATTGTAAATGGAATCAATTCTCTAATTTCCCTTTCTACAGTTTCATTGTTAGTGTATAAGAAAGCAACTGATTTCTGTGCATTGGTTTTGTATCCTGCCACATTACTGAATTGCTGTATGAGTTCTACTAGTTTGGAGGTGGAGTCTTTCGGGTATTCCACATAATGTATTTTGTCATCTGTGAAGAAAGAGAGTTTGACTTCTTCTTCACTTCATTTATCATGGTGAACACTGAGTTACATATAGAAAAGCCAAATCAACATGTCATACACTTGAAACTAGTATAACATTGTATGTCAGTTACGCTACAATAATAACTTTAAAAATTGCTGATGGTTGGACTAATAGAATAACATTATTGTTGCTGTTGTATCATTAAAGTACATCAGGGGGTATACAGTGTAATCTTCTGATACTTAATTTCTCTAAAGGAGAAATCCAGCCTTGATATAGTTTGGTCATAAAATCTGTACATCTAGAAAACAATTTAAAGTTTATTATTAATCCTTGTGGTTCAAATATGGCTGGGGACTGTTTATTAAACACTGACTGTGGATGAAAGGAGTATAAATCAAATGAAGTGATACCTCTTGAACTGACACCTTCAAGCCACGAGATAGTTCCCAAATTGGTAGTGAGTGTCTGATGAAAGTTTACCTTTTGGTCAGTTTCACATATTGTTTCCAAAACATTTCTCAAATCTATCTCACATTTCCATTCAGATGACCACTTCCCTGGCTTAGCCCTCATTACACCCTCCTCTGATCTAGTTCAATCACTTAGCACAAGTTGGTGAAAAGACCTGGAGGAACCAGCAGCACTGACCAACAGAGCTGGCAGATGAAGGGCCAGCTAAGCCTGCTCTCCCTGGGACAAATTCCAGCCTCAAAGTACGGTGTGCCTCTGTGTTGCAACCTGAGAAGAAAGTTTCTAATACTTAACGTTGCTGGGACCCATCTTTTCACTATCGAGTCATACTCACTCTCTAGAAAACTAAAATATTAATTGTGAGAACTTGGGCACTATATTTTTTCCACATATTTGTTGTGTGTGTGTGTGTGTGTTTTCATTTAAATTCTATTTCGGTAACATATAGTGTATTATTAGTTTCAGGAGTAGAATTTAGTGATTCATCAGTTGCATTAAACTCCCAGGACTCATGACATCACATGCCCTCCTGGACGCCCATCACCCTATTAGCCCATCCCCAACCCACCTCCTCCAGCAACCCTCAGTTTGTTTCCTACAGTTAAGAGTCTCTCATGGTTTTATATTTAAACTCCTTTGTTAAGCCTGAGGTTTTTCATCTGTAGGGTAAATATAATAATATGGACCCTTCCTCTCTCTGCCCCTCTCTGTGTTTCATTTTCTTATATCTGAAATGGGGAAAATAATTTTTAAAATCAAGTTAAAATTGAGGCATGAGATTAACTTACAGGATTTATATTGGGTTTTGCATCAGGGCTTTGCGATGTTCATTTTAGCCATCAGACATGTTTAGTCCTTAATTCCAAGTTCACACCAGTGCTCAAGAAGGAAAAGTTTATAAGGTCTCTGAGCCCCAGACATGCATGATATTATTAAATTATGCTGCTGTTGCATGTAGAAAGGCAGTTATAGTTCACTGTGCAGCATGCAAGACCCTCCCTTGATCATGTCCTTTTAGAATCAATTAGAATTAGAGCTAAAATACTTCATATTCATTTAAAAGTATATCAAACGTGTATTTATTTATCATTTTCTAAAATTTCACCATGATTGGGAAAGCATCTTAGCAAATTCCATTGCATTGCACTTTTCTAAAAGATAATCTTTTAAGTTTAGTTGAAATTGGACTAGTTTAACAACCATGAAAGCTTCCTTTTTCTTGGATTTGAAAGGGAAGGCATCTCATTATCAGTTGTTTGGAACCCCAATTTCTTCTTACCCCATCCAGCTTTTCTACACCTTCCTCTCTACGGCTCTCCGCAAAGCAAGAAAACTCCCCAACAAAAACAGGAACTATTTAGAAATCAGACAGATTGACCCAGTAGCTGAGAAACTACAAAATAAGTCCTCGTATGAGTTAGTTTTGGGACTCAATTTTCATCATTGGCTAGAAAGACAGTGTGTGCCCCTTCACTGCCTTAATATCTGTCTTCCTGAGGAAAAATAAACTGTGCTCTGGACTCAAAGATAACACTACTGGTTATAAGCAATAGGCTAGAAGCTCTGGCGGGTTTGCTGAACAAACCTTCAATAAATTCAAACAGACTCCTTAGGCTTGCTGTGATAAGCAGAAAGTTCTTTAGGCAGATGGGAAGACCGGATGCTAGAATCTGGCAGGCATAAAATGTTGTGACCTTTTGACCTTGAACACAGTCAGTCTGGGAGACGGGGAAGAAAAGCTCTTGGCAAATTACCTACAATAACTTATTTAGGGGTATGTCTAATTTTGGATGTGTTTTTTGCTCTATTTATTTACTTGGCAAGTCTTTGAATTCCATCAATGCAGAAGTCGGCCAGTCTGCCAGCACGATGGACTTGATGGATCCTCTGTCTACTGTACAACACTCTGAACATCAGCATTTTGGGGGAGGTTGGGCAGAAGATAAAAAGATCTAGATTTAGTAGTCATTGTTCCATGAACAAGCAGTGCCAGCCTCCAAAGATATAAATAGGAAAGGAATTGAGGCCGCAAAGCCAAGGGTGAAGGGTTGTCTAAGCAGAAGCTATTTATAGGATTAAATAAATCATCTGGAAGCAGGTCAAGGTGAAGTCAGGGTGCTTGAAACAATTGTTTGTACCTTATCAAAAAGAGGTTTTCCTTCTCCTCCGATCAGTCAACATCCACATGAAACCCATTAAGATTCAAGAGAAGTCCCACCCCTGCCAGTAGCTTCTGTTAGCTTAGTCTGAGGTTTTCCTAGTGGTCTATAATTCTACAAATGTCAAATATAAAGCAGTGATGCTTGGCTAATGGTATTTTGGCAGGGTATAAATTTGTTTAGCTCTTCCAAGTAATTCTCTTTCTTTGTTCTGTACTTATTTGGGTCATGCAGGAGATTTTTATTGAAAATGCCATATTTGTTGTTATTGTTGTTATAATCCTTTTTTTACCTATAGTTGCAATCAGCTCTCAATTTAGAGAGGGTTCATACTATAAAAAAAAGAAAAGTAAACCTGGATTTCTACATGACACCACATGTGAGTCTGGACTCTAAATAAATTAAAGACTAAAATGGGAATAGCAAAATAGTACAATTAGAAAAAAAATACCATAGAGTATCTTTGTGGCAGGGTCTTAGAAAGATATCTCTAAAATATACCAAAAAGGCAGATTTAAGGCAAAAATGATATAACTTTTATTGCATCAAAATAAAGATTTCTAGACAGCAAATCATAGAATAGACAAAGTTCAGAGGAAAATGGCAAAATGGCAAAAGATATTTGAAATTTCTACATTTCTAAATAAATATAAAAATATAAATATCTAATACATAGAAAATATATAATGGAGGCATATTTAGGCAATATATAATATATATAATAGATTTCTATAAATCAACAAGTAAATAGAAAAAGATGCCCTTAAGGGGGAAAAAAAAGCAATAATCATGAACAGACTATTTTTGGAAGAAATCAGAAAAACATAGAAAGAGATACATATAAAGAGAGCTTGGGTGATTCAGTCAATCAAGCATCTATCTTAGGCTCAGGTCATGATCCTGAGGTCCTGGGATTGAGCCCAAGTTTGGCTCCCTGATCTGTGGGAACCCTGTTGCTCCCTCCTCCTCTGCCTCTCCCCCTACTTGTGTTCCCTCTCTCACTCTCATATAAATAAAATCTTTCTTTTTTTTTAAGAAATCCTCAAATTGATTATATCATTAGTAATGTGACATGTGTAAACTAAAACAAGATTTCACTTTGTACCTTTTAGACAAAGACTAGAAAGCTGGAGTGTGCCATGTGTTGATGAGAATTCAGGAATATATGAACTCTGGCAAATAGAACCATTTTGGAGAGCAAATCTCTCCACAGATAGTGCAGAATAAAAAAGTGACAGTCTGAACAACCCCACAAATCTGCTGGTGGGTATGTGGCTCAAAGATATTCTCACACAGGTCCTTAGGGGACAAGCTATGGGGTTCACTGCAGTGGTAGAACTGGAGGGCCATCTGCGAATCTCCTATGGGAAACATGGCTTGGTAAGCAAGATATGGTGGATGGACATCATGGAATCTCGTGCAATGAATTTGTTTTACTCAAAATATCTTGGTTGGGTATATTTGAGTATTTCTTAAAAAAAAAAGTTTTTAGTAAATATAATGAAAAATAGAAGTAGATAACATCAACACACCTACACAAATTGAAATTACATGTACACCACACAATGCACATTTTTTCAAAACCACTGTGCAAAAAAGATGCACATTAAACACACTAAAAAGGTGGTCTATGGGAGTGAGATCTCAGATTGAAGAAGGATAAAAAAGACCAAATGATATAATCAAAAGTATGTACCGAACCGGGGGCAAATATGTACAGAACGAGTACAGGAATAGGGAAAAACAATGAATTCTGCAGGATGAATAAAAAATACTTACCTTCTCTTTTGGTTTGTTATTTTGGTTTTGTGCTTCTAGATTATGGGGACCTATAAGGCTCCAGTGCAGTTATTACACTATCAGAAACTGCAACAATATGTCTTTTGGGAGATAGACCCTCCTTTATCATTTGATCCTTAATGTATCATTTATAAACACATCCAACTTCTGATACCAACCACAAAGATAAAACGATAAGGGGGATGAATCGTTGCTATGGTCAAGTCAACTATATTAACTCACCTTTAAAATTACAGAAACACACTATAATGTAAAGAACACTGTAACACAGAGACATATCCACACTATCTAGGGTTAGCAATGGTAACATTGTCACACATTTCCAATTTATTTTTTTTAAGAAATAAAATCCTGTAGATAAAACCAAATTTCCCCTTAACCACCATAACTCTCTGATCTTCCATTCTCTCTCTATATATATAACTGAGACAAGTGTTTCTTGTCCCATTTCTGAACCCGCAGCACGCAGTGTTTCCCTAATCCCTGATTTATTTACTTACCATTATCAGTTTTGGAGACACTCTCCATACAAACATATACACATATATGACTTCTCTTTTATGCCAAATGTATGTTAAAGTTTAGAACAGTTCATTGGGATGCCTAGGTGGCTCAGTTGGTTAAGTGTCTGCCTTTGGCCCAGGTCATGAACCCAGGGTCCTAGGATCGGTCCCAGAGCAGGCTCCTAGCTCAGCAAGGAGCCTGCTTCTCCCTCTGCCTGTTCTACCTGCCACTCCCCATGCTTGTGCTCTCTCTTTCTCTTACAAATAAATAAGTAAAATCTTCAAAAAAAAAAAAAATCAATTCATCAACCATTAATAGCTACTTCTCACCAAAACTGACTTGCTTTTTGCTTTCTTTCTCATCCCCCATTTTTAAGCTAACTTTTAATATACATATAACAATGGCATTGAATTTACTTTTATCTTTCTTACTAGCTTTACTGTTTTTGAGGCTCAGGAATATTTTATAAATTATTGATTTTATATGTGTGTTTTCAGAAACATGTCAGAAGAGCTCATATATAACTAACTCTACCCTCTATCCTTTCATTTGAACAAAGAGCATTTCTTAAAATTATATCTGATGTGTATATCACAAATCTTCTTTCCTTGATAGAGTTCCTTCTTATATCCATACTTCCTCAAAAATTTGTATAAATTCCATTAATCAAAGAAGGCAATACACGGCATTTTTCAATTCATAAGTAAAATCCAAATATTTAGTCTTACCCAAAGAGCTTAAGCAGTCTTACCCAAAGAGCCTCTCGTATGCTTTATATGCCCTGTGAGTTAGGACTATGTCCAGGGAGATGAAGAGGCTAGCAGGGTGGTAGAGAGTCCTGGAAAACTGCTTGCTGACAACTGTAGTACTGAGTGGGAATCTGAAGGTTAGTCCTCCTCTACCTCTTGGAGGCTCACTCTATTCTCCCATGATCTTAAGCCACCAATCAAGAAGACAGAGGGCCACTATCACAGCCTGCATCGAAAATTAGATGAATTTTGGTCCATTCTTGAAGGCAAAACCTTGAGATTGAAGGCATGTAGCTGAGAAGAGCAAGACAAAAAAGAGATGGCTACTTTGCCAGCTTAAAGACTGTGAGAAGAGAGAGAACATATGTGTTCCTCCCCCACCCCCACCGTCATTTGGGGAAAGAGACTTTTTCTACTCTCTGAGAATTCTCAGATTTATTCAAACTAGATTCCTCAACCTCGTCCTGAGGGGGATGAGTCAACCAGATTGTTCAGGCTGATGGCCAGAATGAAAATCTAACACCTGTGTGGACTGATGTTCTCATCCTCTTTTCTGTCTCCACTTCCTGCAAGCCCTTCAGTACCTTTATGGAATGCTTGCCTTTCTAACAAGTGAAGCCCCTGGGCTGGCTCTCATTTGTACAGTCCAAGATGGAACTGGTTGCAAACTTTGTAGCTTCCTCCCTGGGACTGCAATGGGTTTTCATTATCTATGTTCCCCAAATGCTCACCTCTGGCTCTCTCTAGAATGATGACTTCATTGTTTGTTTGGTTGGTTTTTGTGGGGTTTTTTTTGGGGGGGGGCATCTCCTTCCTCAGTGACCTGATAGCATGTCTAAATTGTTTATCTCTCAGTTCGGTTCTTGTCAGTCTCCTTTTATCTCGTTTTGTTTTGTTTTGTTTTTTGTTTATTTGTTTGTTTGTTTTATCTTTCAAGCCTTTTTGTAGGACCTATGTACCTGCCTTTTATAATATTCAGAATTTTTCTAAGTTCCAGTTTTCATTTCCCAACATTATTTGACCTAATGATCTCTTCAGTTAGTGTTGAGTGCAATTACTCACTTGGTTCTTGTCCCTTGACTTCTGCTTTTACAAAAGGGTCTTTTTTCAGGCCTGGCTTATTATCATGAATCCTGTCAGCCCTCGTCAACCTTTATCCTCCTTCTTATCTTTAGTCAGGCCCACCATGCTGGCCTGTGGGTAGCACTAACAGTGCTGTTTCTCTGAAGTCCCTCCTGCATTCGCTTCATTTTCTAAGTTTTATTCATACCATGCTGAGTTTCAACTCTGTTTACTTGGCTACATCTGGGAGGGCATATCCTGGAATAAGCAGCAATTAAGCTATGCTTCCTATTTCTCCTCAAGAAGCCAAATTCTAGAACTTCATCTTCTATAGGCATAAAATATCCTCCATTTTTTCTTCATGATATAAGAAGACAAAGATGGAAATGAAGAAGCAAAAAAAAAAGTAAAATTACCATCAGTTTCCCTAGCTCATAGGGGTTGAATCATCGCTTACCCCCCAAAATATATGTTAGAGTCCTAATCCCCAGTACCTCAGAATGTGATATTATTTGGAAACAGGGTTTTTGAAGATGCAATTGATGGGGTCATAGGATGGGTTTCTAGTCCAATGTTACTGGTGTCCTTATAAGAATATGACCATGTGAAGACACAAAGACAGAAAAAAAAAAAAATGCCACATGAAGATGAGGAAAAAATAAAAGTAGGCAAGCCAGGGAAGTCCAAAGATCTTGGTCTATCACCAGAAGCTAGGAGATAAGCATGGAACAGAGGCTCTGTCAGAGTCTTCAGAAGGAATCAACATTGCCAACAACTTGATTATAGACTTCAGGCTTTATTCTCTTTACGAAACAATACATTTCTGTTATTTAAGCTACTGGTTTGTGGTTCTTTGATATGACAGCTGTAGGAAACTAATACTCCAGCTGTGGCTGATATAAGAAGCCAGTAGTAGAGATGCAGCTATTGAATCAAGAGATTATCCTGTTGTTTACATGGAGAACTGACTGTTGACAACATGAAGGGCAAGTTCTATTTTGCATAGAAATATATTTGTTCCTTGTTCTATTCCAAGAGAATGCAATCATTTGATATCAAATATTTTTCTGCTCTACAAAACATGTTTTTCCAGATCATAAAATGTAAGTATTAGATCATTACAAGCAAACTTTCCCAGTAATTTATTTGTTTCCATATAACAATAAAATATCCACTACAGGAAAGAAATGACCAACTTCTTTAATTAAATTTATAATATCACCCGATTATCCATTATAATAAGAAATAAATAAAAATAAAATGCTGAATTAATAAGTAGTTCATGGTCTCATACACACACAATCTTTGGGTTTAGTTTACTTATTTCAGCACACATTCTTAGCTGTAACATATGCAAAATAGTGTATCATTTCACTTTTGAAAAAATATAGAAATGTAACTAATATTGATTTTCTAATGGGTCTGAATGATCTTCACAGCCTTCTGTTTTACTGTGAACTTACTGCCAAATCAAAAAAAGACATCTGTGACATCTTTAACAGCATGCAGAATTGCATGATTTCTCATTTCTCCTCTCCGGCACTCTGCTCTGGAACTGGGCCCTCAGTTAAAGTGGTACAAAAGAAAATATTCCTTGAAAATTTTCTATGTACCAGGCACAGTACTAAGGTTTTAATCATTGTCTCATTAACTGCAAATCAAGAGGCTTGATTGGCAGAGACATCATTGTTCCAGGGATTTGCACATAGTTACCAAATCACCATTTCCATTCAATATTGAATTGGAAGCCACTTCAAACAACACGATTTATACCAGATTAACTTTTTTTTTAAATATTCCAATGTGTTTTTGAGATGGTGAGGAATACCAGACAGTTTGTTACTCCAAGGTAGTGTTTGACTTGCTTTATAGACGTTGCCTGAATTTAGTACACCAACTGTGGGTCTTGGAATTTCCCTTCAGAACACTAAACCTCACTTTGCAATGTGCAATTGCCGATTGCTGGCAGTCATATAGTTTTGAGTTGATATTCAAAAACATTTGTCAATTTGGGGCCCAAATTCATTAAATATAAGAAACATGTTTACTCATTTTCCCTTTTTTCAGAAAAACTTGAAGAATTCTTCATATACTGACAACAGGAGATGGAGTCCAAATCACATTTTTGCTTTTTATTTTTTTTTTTTTAATATTTGGGAATGCTCACTTATATTACTCTTTAGATTCATTTCCTTATTCTAAAATTGACACAAATTCTAAGGAACAAAATATACAGTTCACTTCACAAGTATATGCCAGTACATGACAACAAAAAAATTTACTTCTACTAACTTGGCCATAAGCAAATTTTATCAGAACTAGACAGATATTGATGGCCAGATTTGCATCTAGGGGACATAAATTTCATATAAGCTATAAAAGATATCTCAGTAATTTCTTTCTTTATGACTGGATCATCACTTTCTAAGTTTCATTGCTTCCCCTTTTCTATTTTTCTCATCAGTATTATAATTGTATCTCCAGGTCACCAATATTGCAACATTGGAGGCACCTAAATTCCACTCCTCCAATGAACACAAACAACAAACTCCTCCAATGAACAGCCACTCACAGAGCAATTCCATCAGAGAGAAATCCAGAACTAGCTGAGCGACTCCAACACATTGGGTAACTGAGAAAATATCTCCTTTAAAATGCAGAAGAAAGTCTGAGAAGCTTTCTCGCCACAAACTATTCTCCCAGCACAGTGCTGTACATTTAAAAGGAACCTCAACTCTCAGCTTGTCCCTGAGAAGCAAAAGGTTTAGAACACACATCTAGCACAGCAACTTTTAAGACTTCCACTGAATCACCTACCTCAGAAAGCCAACAGGACTTAGTTCACAAGTCCCAAAGGACTATAGCAAACAAGGAAGCAGTCATTAATAAACACAGTCAACTCACCATGGCTATACCCCAAGGCCCAGTGTGGAGGGAAGAGGCAAAAATACCTATCTCCCAGTCTTTCGCGGGGAGGGGTTTGACTGCATACTCTACAAACTAATGCCCCAGGATTTGACTCCTAATTAACATTTATCTAAGCACTGAGGTGATCCTCCCTAGAAACTAAAAGAGCCAAAGGACACTTCCACTTTTCAATTTGGCTTGTGCCAACAATAAAACCAAGTGTCAGAATGTCCCTGAAAGGAGTCTATCCATACATCTAGCACACCAACTTTGCTCTGGGAGCCCATAGGGCTTGGTATTTGTGAGTACCCAAGGGCCATACAAAACACAGGTTCTATTTGGGCACAAAAGCACTCCCAGTAACTATTCCCTTTGGTTCACCACAGAGTGAGTAAGCAAATACAAGTAGCCTCCATTTCTTCCTGATGGAGCTGATCTGTTCATCCCCCATTCTGACTTCCCCAGCTGCTGCATTAAGGACACACATTCACTGAAAATAAAGGGATGACAAAAGCTATTCCATGAAAATGGAAACCAAAAGAAAGCAGGGATAGTTACACTTATATCAGACAAAATAGATGTTAAGCCAAGGACTATAACAAGAGACAAAGATGGTCATTGTATAATGCAAAAGGGTCTCTTCATCACAAGAATATAACAATTGTAAATACTTATGTACCTAACATTGGAGCACATAAGAATATAAAGCAAATACAGAACCGAAGACAGAAACAGATAGCAATCGATAATAATAATGGAGTTCAACGTCCCACTTAAAACAATGAATAGATCATCTACACAGAAAGCCTTAGACTTAAATTATACATTAGACCAGATGGACCTAAGTGACATGAACAAAGCATTCCACCCAGTAGCAGAACATACATTCTTCTCAAGCACACATGAACCATTCTCCAGGACAGACCATATGTTAGGACACAGAACAAGCCTTAATAAGTTTAAGAAGACTGAAATCATATCAAGCATCTTTTCCAACCACAATGGTATAAAATTAGAAATCAGTTCGAAGAAGGAGACTGAAAATTTCCCAAATATGTGAAAATTAAATGAGGTATTCCTGAACAACCAATGAGTCAAAGATGAAATCTTGAGACAAATGTAAAAAGAAATCCAGCAAGTCAAAATGTATGGGATACAGCAAAAGCAGTTCTAAGTGGGGCGCCTGGGTGGCTCAGTGGGTTAAGGCCTCTGCTTTACATCGGGCTCTCTGCTCAGCAGGGAGCCTGCTTCCTCCTCTCTCTCTGCCTGCCTCTCTGCCTACTTGTGATCTTTCTCTGTCAAAAAAATAAATAAAATGTTTAAAAAAAAAAAAAGCAGTTCTAAGAGAAAAGTTTATAGCAATAGTGGCCTTCATTAAGAAAAAGGAAATAATTCAACCTGATTTACATAATTATACCTCTAGGAGTTGGAAGATGAAGAATAAACCTAGCTCAAAGTTGGTAGAAAGAAGTAAAGAACAAAGATCAGAGCAGAAGTAAATGAAATAAGAATCAGAAAGATAATAGTAAAGATTAATGAAAGTAAAAGTTATTTGGGTTTTTTTGTTTTGTTCTGCTTTGTTTTTAAGATAAACAAAACTGACAAAACCTGGCAGATGGGGGATGGGGGCTGGAGAAGAAGACCCAGATCATAAAATTAGAAATGGAAGAGGAGACATTACAACTGATAACACAGAAATACTGAGGATCATCAGAAACTACTATGAAAAAATATATACCACTTAGCTCAGTTACTTAGAAGAAATAGATAAATTCCTAGAAACATACAACCTACCGAGATTGAATCATAAAGAAATAGAAAATCTGAACAGACCATAATCAGTAAGGAGATTGAATCAGTAATCAAAAAGCTTCTAACAAAGAAAAGCCCAGGACCAGCTGGCTTCACTGGTAAATTTTATCAAACATTTAAAGAAAAATTAATACCAATCCCTTTTGAACTCTTCCAAGAAAATAAAATAAGAACGAATGTTTCCAAATGCATTTTAGAAAGCCACTATTACCTTAATACCACAGCCAGACAAGAACACTACAAGAATAGAATATTATAAGCAATATCACTGATGAACATAAATGCAAAAATCCTAAACAAATATTAGCAAACTGAATTAACAATACTTCAAGTAGGATTTATTCCAGGAATATAAGTCTGGTTCAACACAGACAAATCAATAAGCCTGATACACCACATTATAGACTGAAGCATAAAAATCATATAATTATCTTCAGTGCAAAGAAATATTTAATTAAATTCAGTTTTCCTTCATGATACAAATTCTCAACAAACTAGGCATAGGAGAAATGCACCTCAACATAATAAGAATCATATATGATTAAACCCACAGCTGATATCAGACTCAATGGTGAAAAACTCAAAAAGTTTTTCTTCTAAGATTATAGTCTACGGCCATACCACCTGAACACGCCCGAACTCATCTTCTAAGATTATAAATAAGACAAGGATGCTCACTCTTGCACTTTTATTCAAATAATATTGTAAGTCCTAAACAGACTAGTTAGGCAATAAAAGATATAAAGGCATCTGTTGGGTCCCCCAAAATTGGGTATCCCAATAATGGGTCTGTGATTAGAGGAGGGAGACTGATATAAAGCGAAGGTCAAGCAAAGCTTTATTTCACACCAAGCATCAAGAATCAAACTGGCCAACCAGGGCTGCACCTCTTACAGAGAGGGCGACCTCTCCCTGCTTTCCAGACTAACTTTTACAGAGCAAAGGCCATGCAGGTGGTTGGGCCTGGCCACACCCAGGTGGCTAATTGAATTACAATTCACCCCACAGTTGCCATAGAAATTGGCCCATCACCTTGGTAGCTAGGAGACAATATGCATCCCCACTGATTGAATACCTCCACCTGGCCTGATCCACCCTTGTACTTGGACTTTGTTACATGGGACTGGTCTCCGGGACTTGTTTTTAAGTTCCCTTGGTGGGGGAGGGGGGCAAAGTCAATTTAAGGTTTACACAAAATGACAGTTCAACTGGGGTGAGGCTGCACTGGCTGAATAGGCCCTTAGAGCATCCAGATCAGAAGGAAAGAAAAAAAACTGTGTCTGCAGATAATAAGACCTTACATAAGAAGACTCCACAAAAAACAACAACAGCAATAGCAACAACAAAAACCTGCTACACATTATATATGAATTCAACGAAGTTGCAAGATACAAAATCAATATACAAAAATTAGTTGTATTTCTATATACTAACAACAAACTATCAGAAAAATAAAGAAACCAATCTTATTTGTGATAATATGAAAAAGAATAAAATACCTAGAAATCAATTTAACCAGGAGGTTAAAGACCATTGCACTAAAAATTATAACACATTGATGAAAAAAATTGAAGAAGACACAAATAAATGGAAATATATCCTGTGCTTATGGATTGGAAAAATAAATACTGTTAAAATGTCCATACTACTCAAAGGGATGTACAGATTCAATGTAATCCCTCTCAAATATAAAATGGCATTTTTCTTAGAGATATTAAAAAAAAAAAAATCCTACCATTTGTAGGAAACCACAAATGACCCTGGAAAAACAAAGCCATTTTGGAAAAAAAGGACAAAGCAGGAGACATCACACTTCCTGATTTCAAACTGTATTAAACAAAGCCATACTAGTTAAAATTAAGTGTGGTATTGGCACAAAAACAGGCACATAGGTCCACAGAACAAAATAAAGAGCCCAGAAATAAACCCACATATAAGTGGTCAATTAATTTTCAACAAAACAGCCAAGAGTATGCAGTGAGTAACAGACAGTCTTTTTAACAACTGGTGCTGGGAAAACGAGGTATCAACAAAGAAAAAAATGAAATTTTCACCTATATGATACCATATACAAAAAAAAAAAAATCAACTTAAAAGGGATTAAATAGTTGAATGTAAGAACAGAATCTATGGGGCACCTGAGTAGCTCAGTTGGTTATGTGTCTGCCTTCTGCTCAGATCGTGATCTCAGGGTCCTGGATCAAGTCCAACATCTGGCTCCCTGCTCAGCAGAGAGCATACTCCTCCCTTTCCCTCTCCTTCTATCCCTCCCCCTGCTTGTGCTCACTCTATCTCTTTCTGTTAAATAAATAAATGAAACCAGAAACTATAAAACTAACAGAAGAAAATACAGAAGATAGGATCCTTGATGTTGGTATTGGCAATGATTATTTTTAATTTGACAACAAAAGCAAAAACTACACAAGCAAAATAAAGAAGCAGGACAACATCAAACTTCAAAGCTTCTGCACAGCAAAGAAAACCATCAACAGGATGAAAAGGTAATCTATGGAAATGGGAGAAAATATTGAGATACAATGTATTCAATAAAAGGTTAGTACTTAAGATATTTAGGAACCTACAACTCAATAGAAAAAAATAAATAACTCAATTAAAAATGTGCAAAGGAGATGAACAATTTTCCAAAGAAGAAATAAAATGAACAGGAGGTACATTAAAATCTGCTCACCATTATTAATCATTAGGACAATAAAATCAAAACCAAAATGTGATTATCACTTCACATCTGCTAGAATGCCTGTTGTCAAAAGACAGGAGTTTTTCTTCTTTTGGCCATGCTGTGCACTATCATTGTTTGAATCAGAATCTCTTCCTGTTTTAGACTCATTAGCAACAGAGTAGATGATGCTTGCTCTTAGTAAAAAAAATAAATAAATAAAAATTTCCCCAAAGAAGACTTTATTTCAAAAGTAAAAATTATACATGGCACTTCCAGTTTTTTCTCTGGCAAGGAATGTACAGGAAAGTTTTAAAACAAAAGCCAAACTGAAGTGTCAAGTTCTTGTTATCAGGACAACAAAAACGTTATGGAAACAAATTCTTGGTTTTGAAATTTTTATGGCATGACTTCTCCTGATTATAAACCAAAGCTTTTATGACAAAAAGACCAATGCATCTACCAAAATTTAAAAGAAAAAAAATGCCTTGTTACAAAGCATTTTCCTCATGTCAGTTTCTTCTGTGAAGCCTCCCGTAACCATAGGCATTCTGAAAATGCATTACAAATATTTAGCAAAAATCTAGGAAATCAAATTGTCCTTTATTTTAAATATTGCATGACAGTTCACATCCTGGCTTATTCCTCCTTCTGATTTTTATTAGCCTTGACATATAAAAGACTTTCTGCATGACTCTGAAAAAATTTGGAATGAAAATCAATAAAGAAAAAAATAGGATTAACCAGATTTAGGGAACTGAGTCATCTAAAACGACTATGAACACCACCTGCATTTCTGAGGCAAATGTGGATCAGGGCACAGGGATGGAGTAGAAATTCTGGCCTTATATCCATCTAAAAAGAAGTAAGAGTATGAAACTGATTTCTTCTTTTTCTTAATATCTATGATTCTTCTTCAAATTTTAAAGAGTTGAAATACTACTTACATTGTAATGAGAGTTTTCTTCTTTCCTCTTAAGTGTTGTAGTTGAAATGGAGTGTAGTAGAAGTCCCACCGAGATGAAGAGAAAGCCCAGAAGTCATGATGCTACTCAATGTCAGACGTTCACTGGTGGAAATCCCTAAAGATTTTGGCAGAAATGGGGTGAAGTGCAACTCTGTCAGAGACTGGCTGCCAAATATCCATGAGTTTGAGGAGAGTGACCTGAAATTCTGTAGGTGACAGTAATGAGAAAGGGCAGAAGTTAGTCAAAGATCTTAGAGTGAAGGAGTGATATTCTGACAGAAGCAGTAGGGAACCAGAGGATGGTTGACCAGCTTACCTTACTACTTGGTTTGTAAGGTATGTAAGAGTGATCAACTTCCCTGAAGATGGCCTTTTTAGTGTCCTTGAGGAAGTCTTAGTTTTCATGTGGCAGAAGGAGGAAGGAAAAAGGCACATTCTCAGAAAAGCCAAGGATGTTGGAGAGTTTATTCACAGTCAAATTACAGGTCCGTTGTAGATAGCATCAAGAATGTGGAGGGAGATCATAGTTGAAGAAGTACAGAGCAAGTACAAGGCAAGGCAGAAGTGTACACAGGAGGGGGGAATACAGCTTTTTTTGGTGAATAGGGAGTATACTAACTGGACAAGATAAGTGGTTGTCTTTATGTTACAAGTTATTGAGCATACAAGACAGTGTCTGCTCTCAAAATAGGCCATTGAGGACTTCCTTGAGCTTTGAAGAAAGGTGGCTAGGGCTGGGGTGCAGTCTCATGTTGCTCAAGGATAGAGGGAAGACCCTGAGGGGGGACAGAGTTTGTTCTAGAGGGACTGTCTTACAGTGTTTAGAGCAGGTCTTTGTTAAGAAGGGGCAGTGAGATAGTAGCTCTGAGTCCTGGAGTATCAGTCTAAAAGCCCTGCTAACTGAGAGGGCTGTGAATGATTCCCGGACTAGTCCAGCATTGTGACAGGTGTGGAGAGAAACAAAAAGAGTTCTGGTTACAAGGCATTCCTTCCAGAACCGGAGACCTGATCACACTTTGTAGAAGAGGTACAATTTAAGAAGACAGAATGAGAACATGTACAAGCTTTAACTACAAAAGAAACCCATAAATTAAGGGGTGGGGGGAAGCTGAGACCTTCCAGAAATAGCTCTTTTCCTAATGTGATTGTGAGAAATCTAATTTTATGGTATTACTTTTATTAATTAAGATAAAATGCAAAGTAAAACCAGGTAAAAAAAGTAATGATTTATATAACAAAGTAACTATTTCAACCATGAGAGGAATATACACAAGTAAAGAAAACTCATTGTTAAGTAGATATAGAAGAAATCAATTGGTAAAAGTTATAGAAAGCTAATTTAGTCTCAATATGAATTACACAATTTAATTATAGGAGATTTTAAACAATGTAGTGGGTCAATATATAGTGAAATAGACTAACGTTGGAATCATGGTACCAACAACCGTTAATATTCAAGAGTGTAGGAAAAGAATTCTTATTTTGTAGCAGGTCAACTTAGGTTAGAAATGAGTAATGAAGAAGAGAAAGAAACTCAACTTATGTAGTGCTTCCCATGTGCAAGGCATTTTGTATCTCCTGTGAAATGTTATCTTCCTAACATTACTAATATTTATTTAAGCTTTAGAAAACGGAAGTAAATTACCAAGGCCACTATTGCAGAGACTTCCAATCATCTGCAATTTCCCTTCTCTCCTAACAAACCCCATATTTTTTAGCTAAATGCATGGCAGACTCTAATAAACAAGACAGTTCCCACCCTCTCTTGAAGCTAGGTGCAGCCTTGTACTAAGGCTCTAACCTTAGAAATACAAGTAGTGTTGATGGTAGATGATGGTCTATGATGGTCCTCAATGATCTCTGTCTCCTAATATTCACACATTTGTATTACCAATTCCTCTTGATTGTGGACTAAATTTAGTTACTTGTTTCTAACAAATAGCATAAAGCAAAAATGATATAGTGTCACACTTGTGAATAGGTCACAAAAGATTTGAAATATGTCCTGTCATATTCAGTATCTATATAATACTAGATAGATTTCTTCCTGAATATGACTTGGAAGCTATAAACCATGTACAGAATGTTCAGTCTTATGTGGAGATTGGCTACAAAATCTACATAAAATGAATATATGAGCTCTATCCAGAAATACATACACCTTCATGACATGAATCTAAATTTAGAATTGATGCTTCTTAGATTTATTTCACATTTCTCAATGCTATTAATATTAAAAACATTGGTTTGACATTTAAAAAAAGAAAAGAAAATGTCATCATGTCTTTGAAGAACCAATTGTCATGCTGGAGAGGCTGATATAGCAAAGAAATGAGGACTTTAGTTCAACAGCCCACAAGGAATTAAATCTTACCAACAACCATGTGAATGAATTTTAGAAGTGATTCCTTCCCCAGCTGAGCTTTGAGATGAGACCACAACCCTAAATAACACCTTATCTGAAGTCTGTGAAAGATTCTGAAGAGGACTCAGCCAAACCCCACCTAGAACCCTGACTATTGGAAAACAATTGTGTGTTTTTTTAAGCCACTAAGTTTTGGAGTAATTTTATTACACAGCAATAGATAGCACTAACAGTAATTCTGCTGACAAAATCATGATCAAGGTCTGTTTTCCAACCCAAGAATACCATCCCAAATATTTTATAGCATTCCAACACTAAGTTTAGACAAAGAGGGATGGGCAAAGCACAGAAGCCATTAAAAAAAATATTGAAATCTTCAGGCTCAAAAACTGTGTCAGAATGAAGTTCTTTAACTCTGTACTCAGATATGGATTTGGCTTAAAGTGAAAGACAAGAGGACTAACAAGTTTTTAGGAAATTTTATAACTAAAGTTTTAATTCTCCACTGTCCTCCTCAGAATCAGCAGATGACTATACCTCATCCCAAGATTGTGGACTTTTGGTTGGAAGCATTATCTGAGCAAGACTGGGTTTGCTTCAGTTGATAAGAAGTTTGTCTTTTATGAATAAGAAAAAGTGTGCAAGAATAAGTGCTTGCCGAATGAGGCATACTGTACAAAAAAGAGCTTCAACTAATTAGAATCACCATAGTAAATAAAACAAACCTACTTTAGTAATAGGAATGCCATGTTAAAAAGTCAACACACTTTGTATCCCATCAAATGAATACAAATGCCTTTTAAGACCTGAGTTTTCCAGAATTAGGGAAACTGCTTGATCTGAAAGCACAGTCCTCATAAGACATCTCTCACTTCAGGAACCAGCTGCAAGTTTGAAGGTCCCTAGGGCCACCATCATCTCAGACCATCTGGCTACAAATTCTAGGGTTACCACAATGACCCTTATGCTCAATAATTCGTCAGACTCACAGAAGTCACTGAATACAGTTATAATCACTGTCACATTTTTATAGGCCAAGGATACAAATTAGAGCCAGTCATAGAAAAAGACACATAGCACAAAGTCTGGAACTATATCAAACACAGAACTTCCAGCATCCTCAGGGTTTGTTAACTTCTTGGCATCAATATATGACAATATGCAAATATTGTGTGTATATATATGTATGTGTATGTATGTGTGTGTATATATATACACACACACATATATCTCCATCCTCCATTTAATAAACAAGTGTTTGTTGAAAAGCTCCTATGTACAGGACACAGTCTAGATCTTAGGAGACAAGTCTTTTCAGTTGTCTCATGTTTTTTTAAAGTCTCCTGAGAATAAACATTGACAGCCTTTTTACCAGACTATCTTTTCAAGGATGTTTATACAGCAAACAGCATTGGAGAGGAAAAACAATGTATCTTTCCAGAGCAGAACAGAGATTTATTTTATGTCCAGGATTTTAAAGATAATGTTCCTCTGGGGAAGATATTAAGTCATACCAAGGTGATGGTTTTCACAGACCTCTCCTCAAATCACCCTCCTAAACCCCCAATTCAGTAGCCAGACATATGCATTTTCTGGAGTTTTTCTACTTCTCCAACCTGCTCATCCACAATCAGCTCCCTTGGTGAGTGACTTTTGCTGAATCTTACTTCCCTGTTCCAGACTTTCACATGCCCAGCTCCTTTTGCATGTTTATCAGCTTTATTTTTTATAATAAACCCCTTCTATCCATACTTTGAGTGCTCCTGTTTATAAGCTAAACTCTAAAGGATAGGTGTTAGGTTAAAAATTAAGTGATTATTCTTATAAAATAAACCACATGTTCACATTCCAAGGGTAAAATCTGGGTGTTCCTCTCTATGGTTCTCAGAATGAAAGGCAAGGTACTTGCTCAAAAGTATGTATGCCCTTTAGAATCCTCTAAAAATAAGGTGTTTCATTAGACTCTAGCATATAGACTCCAGAGTTGTCTATACTGGTTTCATACTTAACCTTCCTTAGGGACAGAATTGTGCCCCTTGCCCCAATCCACATGTTGAAATCCTAAGCCCCAACGTGACTGTATCTGAATATAGTGTCTGTAGGACATAAATAAAGGCCTTAATCGGACCAGACTGTGGCCTTATAAGAAGAGAGAGAGCTCTGTCATGTGTGCATACAGAGAGAAATTGGCTGCCTGTCACCAGGAAAAGAGCTTTCCCTACAACACTGCTGGCACCCTGATCTTGAACTGCCAGCATTCAAAACTGAAAGAAAGTTAATTTTTATTGTTTAAGTCATTCAGTCTATGGGTTTTGTTGTGGTAGCCCGAGCTCAGATGACTTCTTTATGACCACAGGCTCAGTTTGTCTACAGAATCTACTTCAGATGTCTTGCATTACACAGCATTCTTGGGTAGGTATACACCAAAATAAGTAAATAAATAAAAATAAAAATATATATGGGGATATATATATAAATATATATGTATGTATCTAGATACATCTAGATACATATATATCTAAAAATTCCATTTGTATGCAGATTTTCAGCCAATAAACAGCACCCTGCCTGACACTGGTCTGCTAAGGATATGGTGCCTCCCTACCCTGCTCTCTGTGGAGCAAACTACCTCATTTTCTATTGGTCTCACCTATGTGAGTAGTTAAGGATTATAGACGGTCCCTGATTTTTCATGGTTCAACTTTTTTTTTTTTTTTTTTACAATGGTGCTAAAGTGATATGCATTCAGTAGAAAATGTACATCAGATTTTGAATTTTGATTCTTTTCTGACCTATTAATATTTGGTATGATACTCTTGTGATGCTGGGTAAGTGGCACCTACCAGCAATTCCCAGACAGCCACACGATCACAAGAGGAAACCACCAATACACTGACAACCAATCTGTACCCATACAATTATTTTTTTTTAAAGATTTTATTTATTTATTTGACAGAGAGAGATCACAAGTAGGCAGAGAGGCAGGCAGAGAGAGAGAGGAGGAAGCAGGCTCCCTGCTGAGCAGAGAGCCCGATGTGGGACTCGATCCCAGGACCCTGAGATCATGACCTGAGCCGAAGGCAGCGGCTTAACCCACTGAGCTACCCAGGCGCCCCTGTACCCATACAATTATCTTGTTTCTTAATTTCCATATAGTATTCAACAAATTAGAGATTTTAACACATTTTTATAAAACAAGTTTTTTTTTTTATATAAAACAAGCTTTATGTTAGATGGTTTTGCCCAATTACAGACTAATGTAAGTGTTAAGAGCAAGCGTACTTAAAACAGGCTAGGCTGGCTTTGATGTTTGGTAGGTTAGGTGTATCCAATGCATTTTTGATTTATGACATTTTCAGATTACAATGGGTTTATCAGGATGTGATCCCATAGTATTATATATATATAGGAAGATATATATATATATATATTATATATAATATATATTTATATATATTATATATAATATATATTTATATATATATAATATATATAGGAAGGCCTATATTGAAATCTCACATGCAGTGAGATCCTTTCCTATTCTCTCTGGCTGCAGGGATTTTATCTTTTTTAGTACTTTCATTAGAAATCAGAAAGAAAGGTAAATGTGATAATATCTTCCTTAATCAGCAATCCTAATTTGATATATAAAAGTCATTTAAAATTATTCTTTGGTTGAATTATAAGAATTTGACATATTTTATCAAGACAGTCTCTTCAATAAATGGTGCTGGGAAAACTGGACAGCTATATGTAGAAGAATGAAACTCGACCATTCTCTTACACCGTACACAAAGATAAACTCAAAATGTATAAAAGACCTCAACATGAGAAGGAATCCATCAGAATCCTAGAGGAGAACATAGGCAGTAATCTGTTCGATATCAGCCACAGCAACTTCTTTCAAGATATGTCTCCAAAGGCAAAGGAAACAAAAGCTAAAATAAACTTTTGGGACTTCATCAAAATCAAAAGCTTCTGCACAGCAAAGGAAACAGTCAAAAAAACAAAGAGGCAACCTACGGAATGGGAGAAGATATTTGCAAATGACAGTACAGACAAAAGGCTGATATCCAGGATCTATAATGAACTCCTCAAACTCAACACACACAAAACAGGCAATCATATCAAAAAATGGGCAGAAGATATGAACAGAGACTTCTCCAATGAAGACATACAAATGGCTATCAGACACATGAAAAAATGTTCATCATCACTAGCCCTCAGGGAGATTCAAATTAAAACCACATTGAGATATCACCTTACACCAGTTAGAATGGCCAAAATTAACAAGACAGGAAAAAACATGTGTTGGAGGGGATGTGGAGAAAGGGGAACCCTCTTACACTGTTGGTGGGAATGCAGGTTGGTACAGCCTCTTTGGAGAACAGTGTGGAGATTCCTCAAGAAATTAAAAATAGAACTTTCCTATGACCCTGCAATTGCACTCCTGGGTATTTACCCCAAAGTCTTAGTTTTAAAAAAGTACTGCTTCAGGTGTTAAATGACTTTGGTTTCTTAGTATACATTATTTAGGGAGAAAGTATATAACCATGGGAACTATATCTCTCAACAAATGTACTTTTTAATATCCTTAGTCACCTGTAAGAACTCACTCAATTACCAAGATGGCCAAGCTAGCTTCTAGGATATGATCTATGCACTGGAAGAATATGATTCATTGTGTACTGAGCTTTTCACTTTGGTGTTTAACACGGAACAAATAGGAAAGACGCATAGACAGCCTAGTGTTTGCAGTCAAGGAGTTGGTGTTCAGTGTTCTGGGCAGTCTTCAAGGTTTTCTGGGCTGTATCCAAACAGTACAAACTCATAGGAAGACCATGGGATCATAACACCAGAATTCTACTTCTATGTCCAACATTTTAGTATAATCAAATGGAATGCAACATTGAAATATGAAATGCAATGTTTCAGCTAAATGAGTGTTCAAGTTGGCAACTTCTTATATGCAGCCTGTTCAGAACTGAGGAATTTGCTATTGTCTAGACCATGCTCCAGACAGTGAGCCACAAATCCCAATGTAGAGGCTGTTCTGTTGTTACATAACTTTAATAAATTTCTTCTTCCAAAGTCATTGAAGAAAAATGCATGAATAATAAATCTCTAACAAAGTTGGAACTCTTGTCAAATAACACTTATCTACAATCACATATAGTGACACACGGCCAAATTCAACGCACCCTTGATATTAAAAATCTAAGATCGATCTTACCATACAAGAAACTGTCAAACTAGCAAAGACACTACTACACAGCATATGTTAATTAACTATTTGCCAAATCTACTATGTCGTATAGGCAAACTGGTATCTAAGAAAAGTTATGGTTACTTATTGGAGAGAAGTCATAGTTACTTATTGGAGAATTTTAATTCTACAAACAGCAAGTTTTGGTCTAAAAACAAGTAATTTATAATAGTGAATGCAGATGTCATTATGTCAACAAGATAGTACAAACTGCTGAGTTTTTCATCTTTTCTTTAGTCAACAGGGAATCATTGAGACATGATAACATTATCAAAAATAATTCCCTTGTGCAGATCATTAAATACATCTTGTTCTTAGTAAATTAGAAAATACCATTTCCACATAAAGGACATGTTCAGATCATTTGCAATAATAAAAACTAAGAAAAGTCACAGAATTCGTAAGACCTTTCCCACCAAAAAAAAAAAAAAAAGAAAAAGAAAAAGAAAAGAAAAAAGTCACTTGGCAAAAGCATTTGTCCAATGGAGGGGCAGACCATCAGAACGTTCCTTGCCCTGCCAAGGAAATTAGAAAGTTATCACCAATAATCACTTGACCAAGGAAATAAGTTCAAATTGCATAATCTATGAGAGAAAAAATCTCTATGCTATTAGTTCATTTCTTTAAACTGTGTTAAAGCTATTATAATTATATTAATTTCTGAAGTTGAATGAGAGGTCAGAAAAGATCTCACAACTCTTTCAACTTTGAATTTTCTTATGCTGTGGATGTCTAGTAGATTTAGGGTAGAATATAGATAAGGCAGGAAAAAAGCCAGAACTCTTTCCATAGTGGTGACTATACTTATTTGATTTTGAAAACACACACACACACACACACAGAGGAAATTTTATCTTCATTGAATTTTCTTTTTATGTATTTTCAATACTGGAACAGTTGGTCTACAGTCTCCTTCCAACCAGTTATTTCTCAATGCCTTAAAAAGAGAGAGAGAGAAATAAATGACTAATAAGAAACAATTTCCTAATATATACTACACATTAGGAAAATTGATTTTGAAGTCCTAAATAAACCTCTAAATATATCTATTATTCAGAGATTGGCAAATAAGAACTGTGAGTTCCCATTCACAAAAAAGTAATTCTATTCCTGCCACTTTAGAAAAAAAAATTAGTTGAAAATGGGTCACTTTTAAAGTCATGAAAGAAAAATACACCCATGTTAAATTCACTAGTGGGAATAGAGTCTACATTATTATTAGGAAAATATAATGTTAAACTATCTGAGATTTTCAGCCATGTGTTACCAATCAAAAATTCATTAACTATTTATTAGGTGATTTGAAGGTATTAATTTCAAAGTCTGTATCATGAAGAGTCATTTCTTTTTCTTTCCTTTTTTCCCCTAACCAATCTCTCAGAAAGAGCATAAGATTTGGAAAGAGAAGTTCTGAGTTCATATCCAAGCTTTAACTTTTACAAAGCATATGATCTTGAGCAAACCACTAATTTCTCTATAGATAATTTTTCTTACATTATAGAATCACTGAGATATTCACACTATACAACGTTATCTTTATAAATGCATTATAATCTAGATAGACATAAAAACTTTAATTAAATAATGAGGCAGAGACAGCTGCTGTCCATCAAAATTACATTTTCATTTCGTTGTATACTGCTGGAGCTGCTTAAAGAAAGGAGGGTTTCCATTACCAAGGCCACCCTGAAGCTAGCTATGGCCTTGTGATTAGTTCATATCAGTAGAATAAAAATTACATGTACCATTTTCTGACGGGCGTAATAACATTGCACATCCTCCAGGCTCTTTTCCTCTTCCTACAAACTAAATAAAAATGAATGTGGCCCCAGGAACTGACAGAAAATGGGAGGAGTTTGGGTCCCTGAATCATAATATAGAAAAAAAATTGCCCACGAATCAGGAATACACACCTGGGACGGTTATAACACCAAGCCATTAAATTAGACATTTTCCATATATATTTTATCACTGTTTAGCATACCCTGCAGAAATTGATACCTTAAAGTGAAGTTCTCGTATTTAGAAGGAAAAAGCCCAATAAGATATATGATATGGACTTAGCAGTTAGGCAGTGGGGGAAAAAAGATAGTGCAGACTAAGAAGTTGAGGATCTATGCTAATGCAGTGTCAAATTATTTAGTCAAGCTGTTGCATGAAATGACTTGGAAAGCAGAACACATAAAACTGTAGTTCTAAGGCAGTTGTTGGAAGAAGACTGAGGACTAGAGTGTGTTGGCTTTACATGCTGTTTTTAGCAAAGTATTTCAAGAACAAAATTAGCTCATATATGACTGACCAAAAAGTAGCAGGGCTGGAAAAGTTAGTGGCTGTTGGAGCCCACAGAACATTTGCTCTCCAGATACTGTTAAGACTTTTCAGAAAAAATAACTCAGCCATGTGACAAAGGTCAGATTAAAAACATTGTTTTCCTACCCAAGCTTACTGCTGTAGATGGTTTTATGATAGCACCTATTAAGTTTGGAGAAAGAAAGCAAAATTACAAGACAGACTTGAGAACAATGTCTAGGAAAGAATTTGGGGTATGATGAGAAGCACAACAAATGAACTAGAAACAAGTATTTTTGAAGTCTATCAAGATTTTGAAAGAATTATATTGACAAAGAAAGCATGATCTGCTCTCTAAAAGCCAGTGGCTAATGGGAAAGCCTTAACCCTTGGAAGCACCCAGTTTGAATGAATAAGAAATCAGCTTTGAAAGCTGATGATCCCTCAAGAGGGCAGAATACCCAAGGTCCATTTCAGATGATGTCATGGAGGGAATGGATGAGGAACTAGAGATGAAATCAGGAACCATGCAGAACGAGAACAAGAAAATCCCTCTCAAGGAGAATACCAGCCTAACCCAGAGTCTGTTATCAGATATTTTAATGCCTTCTCAGTTGACTATGACCAAGAAGTAATGCCTACTGTGGTATTTTTGACATAATGGTCTACCTTTCTTCCACCATTGTATATTTGGTATGGGGGAAGACATGTCAATTAACTAACAGGCTCGTGAAGAGTCAAGAAGCCATATCTGGACCATAAAAAGGGTCGTACACCACCCAGAGATCCTGGATTTTGAGCAAGATGCAGTTCTTAATCTTAATTTTGAGTGAGATGCAAATTCTTAATCAGAATTTGAGATATTTCCTTAGGAACAGAATAGGTGTGTTCTTCAGGTAGGAAGAAAGATACATATTTCCCACCCAAAGAACTAAGGTTAAATTGGATGGTCAGAGAAATGGACTGTGGAGAAAAAAGAAAAAAAAAAAAAAAAGGACTGTGGGAGTAGCTATCCAGTTAAAAAATACATTCACTTGCTCTGCTTAAATCCATTTGTAGTTATGTGACCAGTCCTTATTAAATAACATGAACAAAAAATGATAAGAATGATTCTAGGCAAAGAATTTAACAAATTGCTTTCTCTCTTGAAGATTCTCCTTGTACTAATAGATGCCAATATGATGCCAGGTAGAGTCACAATCCAGAAGGAACCAGGGATCCTGAGTCATCCTGTGGAAAAGAGTTATCTTGAATTATTGTATGAGCTATAAAATTGCAAAATTCAAGTTGCATTTGAATCTTTTGTATCATTTTAGTATCTATTTGTGACCAAAGTTTGCTGCTATCATCAAAATTATAGGTTCATCATTTGAGGATGTTATTTATTCAAAGTAAAGCATAAAGTTAAAAATACTTCAAAAATGTCTTTTAAGAAGATATAAATATGTAATGAATATAATGCATATTTGGGGGATTTTTACTTTTGAAAGAGTAACTGAAAATTCTTTATGTATAACTAGGGTAAATTTCCATTGCATACTATGAAGAGACTTAGATTCTGTGGTATCTTAGTGTGATTTTTCATATAGCTATTGTCACTGAATATCAAAATACTAATGAGAATAATTGTAGATATGAAAAGTCAATATTATATATGGAGTGAAACTTCACTTACTGTGCCATAGACTATATGTTTGTCCTTCCTCTAAATCAGTGTGTTAAATACTGTGATCCCAATGTGATAATATTGGGAGGTGAGGTCTTTGGAAGGTAATTAGGTCACAAGGGTAAATCACGCATGAATGTGACTAGCATCTTTGTGAAAGGGACCCCAGAAAGCCCCTCAGCTATACCCCCTTCAGCTATGTGAGGACACAGAAAGAATATAATTGCCTATGAACCCGACGATGAGTCCTCACCAGATGCTGTATCTACCAACACCTTGATCTTGGAGTTCCCAGCCTCCAGAACTGTGAGAAATAGATGTTGCTTAATCCATCCAGTCTAGGGAATTTTTTATGATGGCCTGAATGGACTAGAACATATTGTTATGGTTATATATAACTCTTCTGTTTCTATTATTTTTAAATGTTATTTTAGGCATGCTGGTTTCTTGATCAATTTCCACTCAGATGTACAATTGTAGTACCCTGGTAATTAAATCTCTTAGCTCCTAAAATCAAAATTTCATTTTCATTTTGTAACTGATTCTTTTAAATCTCTGATTTGATGCAAAATCTGCCTGTCCTTATATACACTTACAGGGCTTACAGATTCATTGTTCATCAAGGCAGGTTAACATGAAAGCAGATGATTTATTATTTAATCTGAAGTTTAAAATGTGCTGATATATCCTATGTGTCAATTTTTACAGTGTCCTATTAAGTTACAAGGAATTTTTTTTTCTTATATAAACTAGCAAAATATACGATTGTTTTTCCGAGAATTTAGGACCTAAGAACATGACTGTATGCTTCCTCATATGTTAATTTTTGCCCTAAATGACACATATCTAAGACTTTTTTTTTTAACTCTTCTCCCAAAATAATTTCTAAAAGCACTTCCAAGGTAAGAACTCCAAAATTAAGAAAATATTTAAGTATATGACACACGGAGGGGTTTTTTTTGAAGATTTTATTTATTTATTTGACAGAGAGATCACAAGTAGGCAGAGAGGCAGGCAGAGAGAGAGAGAGGAGGAAGCAGGCTCCCTACTGAGCAGAGAGCCCGATGCAGGACTTGATCCCAGGACCCTGGGATCATGACCTGAGCCAAAAGCAGAGGCTTTAATCCACTGGGCCACCCAGGCGCCCTGGAGGGGTTTTTGTTTGTTTGTTTGTTTTTTGCTTTTTTTGTTCTGTTTTTTTTAAAGAAGGATTGAGTTACTAATCTATCAGTCTGCAATGGACAGATATAAAAAAAAGAAAAGTAACTAAAACTGGAAAAATATATAATAGAGAACTGACTTTTTACTTAAGAAGTGGAATATACTCACTATGACACTAAAAGTAGTTTCAAATTGGACTGAAGAAGCAATAAAAATCTGGGGCGCCTGGATGGCTCAGTGAATTAAAGCCTCTGCCTTCAGTTCAGGTCATGATCCCAGGGTCCTGGGATCAAGCCCCACATTGGGCTCTCTGCTAAGCAGGGAACCTGCTTCCTCCTCTCTCTCTCTGCCTGCCTCTCTGCCTACTTGTGATCTCTGTCAAATAAATAAATAAAATCTTAAAAAAAAAAGCCATAAAAATCTCATACAAATAAGTCATTCTTAAGAAAGTTAAGTGCACTTTTTAAAAAATGTGACAATAATAATTTTTCTTGCAAAAAAGTTCTACATTTCTTTCTCCTTGAAGCAGAAACAAACCTTCAGAAGATTGTATTGCTAATTTAATAGTAACCATAGGTTTCATGTTTCAAAATGTTTTGTGTTCTAGGCATTGACCTAAACCTTAGATGATAACATTGCATAATTACATCATCTTGTCTAAAGAAAACACTTTGAAATCTTACATCATTATTAGACAATATAAGACATGGGTATGTACAAAGAAAAAAGCAAGAATTCTGTCTCCCTTCACAAATAAAAGCTCTCCCATGGGAAAATGATTAATGATAGATAGAAGATATACTTTGTAAAAAGAGTGAGTTAGATAGATAGAGGTAGAGATATAATTTGTTTAAGAAATCAAAAACTAATGGTGTACTGTACGGTAAATAACATAACATTAAAAGAAAGGAAAAGTAAATGCTAGTAACTGGATAGAAAGTGAATCAAATAATCACTGACTCTCTTTAAATAAAATTTCAAAAGCAAAAAAATAAAAAATAAAAGAAAGAAAGAAATCAATATCCTAGAATTTATAAAAGAAGGAAACCCAGAAGAGGTAGGCAATTGTATTTAGAATGAAATACCTGAATTTCAGCTATATGATAGTTAATACATGATTATAGGATAATGTAAGCTTTTCACTTTTTTATTATTTTATTTGGCCTTTGAAAAAATTGAACAGATATCACGTAAGTGATGGGGGAAAGATAGAAACAAGGCTATGAGTGATACAATGTGGGTCTTGGAAATGAAGAGAGAAGCCACAGTAAGGTTGTAGGAGAGGAAATAAGTTATGAATCAAAAGACCTAGATTCTGGCCCAGCATCCACTTGGTGACTGTGAACTGGCTCTCAGTCTATTCATTTCTCCCTGATTCTATTTAGAGAGATTGAAAGCTGAAAACTACGCTTTCCAGATTCCCTAGCAGATATGGTTTGGGATACAAGATTCTGCCAAGTGCAATTTAGAAGTCAGCCTGAGAAGAGCCACCTTCCCGTTATTGTTCAAATAAGTGTTAGTGTCCTAACTTCAGTTTATATTCCCTAGTCATCAGATTTATAAGTAACAAAAGCAGATTCCTGAAAAGTAATATTCCCTTCTATTTTTCCAGACATTTCTACAATTTTAAAGAACCAAATTCCCCGAATTAAATTCCTTTCTGTTTGAAACACCTAGAGAGTGTTTCAGACACTCCTTTCCTGTACCTCTTCCCTGTACTGAACTCCAGCCCTTTCACTAATCATGAGTGACTGTTGAACTATTTGAGCCTCACTCATTACAGATAAGTAAATATTATTTATTTATATCAACTGAGATGGACTATGGCCATATTTATACTTCCCAAAACACTAAAGAGGGGGAAAAAAAGGAAAAATAATATAAGAAGACCAATTTAAAAAATCATAATGTACAAGGACAATATAATAAGCCTATATACCAGTAAAACAAATTGAAATAGAATGACCTCATTTCATTTGTTTAAAAGAAAACAATAGGAAAGCACATGTGTCTTTTCCCTCTTCTTTTGAAGTCTCACTAAAAAATGAAGTTCAAAGTAAAACTGAAAAGAAACACCAACCAAGAAAAATGAAGATAACGAGAAGAGTTTCCAAATAAATAAAAGATGTCAAGCATTATCTAGAAGTCAGAAAGTGTAAAGAAATGAGTCGACAAATGGAACAGGTCCAGATAACCACAGACCAGACGAGGAGGGCTGCCGAGGTGGTGGGAGCCTCTCCTCCTAATGGAATGTTTGAGGCACCAGGCTCACAGTTGGCAAGCAAGGGGGAAGAAAAGATGGAAGATGAGGCTAAAACAGATATTTGACATAAGCTCTGCAAACATATGTTTGACTACATTGTGCTTGTTATAATAGTCTCTGCATCCTTCCAGAACCCTTAAAATAGCCCCAAATTGTTTTTAAATGTAATGCTAAACACGGGAAAGGGAGAGAAGGTGAAAAGCACAGGAAAGTGAACCAAGTGGTTCATATCAGGATCAACAAATGTTTTTCCCTTTCCTAAAGTGAACAATTAAGTGCTACAGGTGTTTATATATAAAAGGAGCCACTTCATCTGGACTTAGAGGGATATTAACTTTGCTGGCATAGTCTTTGAGTGCTTTCCTATGCATAACATTTATATGGTTGGGGATGCCTTCAAAGGAAAGAATAGACCAAAATATGGAAGATAAGCTTTTTTTAAAGGCCTTCCTATTATCTGTGATTTTGGACATGATATAAGCTTTCTTCTTTCTAAAAAGTGTCTACTTCTGATGGGTCTATTTGTTATTCTCACCCTTTCTCATTCTAGGTATATAGACTCTTTGGCATCTATAAGAACATTACAGGGACACCTGGGTGGCTCAGTCAGTTAAGTGTCTGCCTTTGGCTCAGGTCATGATCCCCAGGGCCCTGGCTCAGCGGGGAGCCTGATTGTCCACAAGCTCCTCTTGCTTGTGCTCTCTCTCTCTCTTTCTCTGACAAATAAATAAAATCTTTTAAAAAAATATATTAACACATTGCTGTATAGACAATGGTAAGTACAACGCCCTTAGAAGACATAAACTTTAGACGACCTACCAATGAATTATTACTGATAAAAACTTGCTTTTATGATACAAGATTTTACCACATATCCCATTATTGTTTTAACACTTGCAAACAAAACCCTAGTACCTGGCAAATTATGATGTAAAATCGATATGTATTTTTATGTAAATGTTGGGAAACTCAGGAATTGATTTTCATTGGTAATTAAGATTTGAAAAGCAGAAATATTTTAGTAGCATAAGGACCTTTGAAAATTTCTTTCTTTTTTTTTTTTAAGATTTTATTTATTTATTTGACAGACAGGGAGATCACAGGTAGGCAAAGAGGCAGGCAGGGAGAGGGTAAAGCAGGCTCCCTGCTGAGAAGAGAGCCCAATGCAGGGCTCCATTCCAGGACCCTGAGATCATGACCTGAGCTGAAGGCAGAGACTTAACCCACAGAGCCACACAGGCACACCTCCTTACAAAAACTATGAGAACACTGACAGAAATTTTCAAAATCAACATATTCACAACTCTGGAAATTAAAAAGATATTCAAGAATCTACAGCCTGTTCCTAAAAAATGAAGTGGATCTCTGTAAGAACAGTTTAACTTTGTGGTGTTTGTAGTGTTTGTGGCGTTTATAAAATTATATTATATTATATATTATATTATATATAATATTATATGGGCTATATTATATTATCCTATTCCCACCCCTCATAATCCCTAGTTGTGCAGCAGCCTTGGAAACCAGCTGCCTTAGAATCATGGCAGCTATGAAAATTAGCACTCTTAGCAGTCACTATTAATTAGTCTATATGTCTAACTGATACCACATGATCTTGATTACTGTAGAATATAATACATTTTGAAATCAGGTAGACAGGTTCCTCTCATTTTATCCTTTTTAAAAAATATTTTTGTCATTTTAGATATTTTGTCTTTCGGTATAAATTTTAGAACAATCTTGTCTACATCTATAGGAAGGTTTACTGAGATTTTTATAAAAATTGCATTAAAATCTATATAAAAATTTGGAGAGATTTAGATCTCTACCATGTTGAGTCTCCCAACCCACGAAACCTAAATCTATGAATCCATTAAGTGAAGTATGCCTTTCCATCTATTTACAACTTTGTTACTTTTTTTCATTAGTGTTTTGCAGTTGTCAACATACAAGTCATGTAGAAGTTTGGTTCCATTTACAACTTTGCATTTCGTTTCATTTTTCTGAGCAGTTGTAAATAACATTGAATTTGTAATTTATGTGTTTATTGCTGGTATACAGAAGTAGAACTGATTTTTGTACGTTTATTTTGTATTCTATAACCTTACTGAGATTATTTATTAGTTGTGGGAGTTTTATTTGGTGGGGGTTGTAGATTCTTTAGAATTTTCTTTGTAGACCATCATATCATTTGCAGAAAAGCACAGTTTTATTTCTTCCTTGTGTATCCATGTGCCTTTTATTTCCCTTGTTTGCCTTGCATTGTGTTGGCTGTACCTGCTAGTACTCTGTTGAGCAGTGGTAGTGAAAAATGAATATTCTTGTCTAGTTGGTAATCTTAGAAGCAAAGCATTCAACCTTTCCAATTAAGTCTGATGTTAAATATAAGTGATTTGTAGATATTCTTTAGCATATTTAAGGTTTTCTTCAATCTTATTTCTTCTTTAAACTTTACCATGTGTGGGTGTTGAACTTGCCAGATTTTTTTGACTTAAGAATATGATCTTGTGATTTTTCTCATTTAGGCTATTAATATGCTAAATTACATGGGCTGGTTTTTGAATATTTTATTATTTTCTTCTTTATGTTTGCTTTGAGTTTATTTTGTTTTGCTTTTTCTAGGTTTTTGAAATGAGGGTTTAGATTATTAATTTGAGATTTTCCTCTTTTCTCATATATGTAGTAAGTGCTATAAATTTCTAAGCACTAAATTCCTCTGTGTTCCATCAAACTTGATATATTTTCACTTCATTGCATTCATGTGTTTTATTGTTTTCCTGGAGACTTACTCTTTAACCCATGGCGGTTTTTTTAGAAATGCACTGGTTAGTTTTCAAGTACTTGGAGATTTGCTTATTGTATTTTTCATATTGGTTTCTAGTAAGATTCCATTACAAAGACCATACTGTATGATTTTAATTATCTTAAATTTATCTAGGTTTGCAATGAGGCCCAGCATATGCTCTATCTCGGTATATGTTCCATGGGCACTTACAACAAATGTTTATTCTCTTGTTATGGTGTAAAATGTTCTATAAATGTTGAATAAATCTAAAAAGTTAATGTTGTTGACTTCTATACCCTTGCTGATTTTCATCTAGTTGATCTGTCAATTATTGAGAAAATTCTGCTGAGGTGTCCCACAATATTGTGGATTTATCTATCTTTTCAGTTCTGTCATCTGTTGTTTCACATATTTTGCACCTTTATTGTTTTAAGCATACACACTTAGCATTGCTGTATCACTTGATGTATTCATCCTTTTATCGTTATATAATGTCTCTCTCTGTCTCGGCCAATTGTCTTTGTCCCACAATCTCCCTTATGAGATACTATATCCAGTCCTGCTTTCTTTTGATTAATATTTACATGACATATATTTTTCATTCTTTTACTTCCCAGCTACCTATAAATAGATAATAATAATAATATATTATGATTTTGAAGTGAGTTTTTTATGAATAGTTTATAGCTCTCGTGTTTTTTTTTATCTACCCTATGAATTTCTTTTAATTGGTGTATTTAAACCATCTATATTTAATGTAATTATTAATCTATTGGGGCTTAGATCTGGTATCTAAGTATTATTTTGTTTCCTGTCTGGTTTTTTTTTTTTTTTTTACCTGTCTTCCTATGGGTAATGTGACATTTTTTAAGAATTTCTTCTTGATTAAGCTATCAGGATTTATAGTATATATATTGGTATAACTCTGTTAGTGGTTGCTCTAGATATTATATTATATACACATAACTTATTACATTCTACTAATATTGAACATTTACCAGTTCAAGCGATGTGTCAAAGCCTTACATCCCTTTACATAACTTTCCCTCTCACCTTTATAATCACCTTAAATAATTCTTATACATTAAGATAACATCAGAAAGTAATATAATTTTTGCCTCAACCATTAATCATGACTTATAAAATTAAAGAGGAGAAGTCAGTATATTTGATTTGCTGTATTTTTATTTGTACCATATTTTGTCTTCCTTCTTGATGTTATAAGATTTCTTCTTTTATGATTTCCTTTTTTTATTAGTGGCTTAAAACAGTTACATTTATTATCTCACAGTTTCTGTGTGTCAAGAATATGGCCATGCTTAGGTAGGTCCTCTGTTTCATGGTCTCTCACAGGGTTGCAGTCAAACGGTTCGTCTAAGGGTCTGAGGTCTCATCCAAAGCTTATCTGGGTAAAGGATCCTCTTCTAAGCTTAGTGAATGATTGCTGGCAGCATCCCGTGTTTTGAGGGCTATTGAAATAAAGGCCTTGCTGGCTGTAGGCTGACTGCTATTTTAGGCTCCTTACCACATGGGCCTTTGTAGATAGGATCTTGCTTCATCATGATGTTCAAGACAAGAAGGTAATGCAGTCATTCTCTAATTTACTTTTTGTTTAGAGAATGCTATGGGCTGAAACGCATCCTTCTAAAATTCAAATATTAAAGCCCTCACTCATGGTGTGATTGTATCTGGAGATATGGCTTCTAAGGAGGTAATTAAGGTTAAGTGTGGTCACAAGTGTTGTGGACTTGATATGATAGGATTAGTCCTTTATAAATAGAAACATCAGAGAGCTAATGCTGGATCTTTCCCATTCTCTCCTTCCCTCTACCCACAGAAAAAATGGTCACGGGAACACACAGTGAGATGACAGCCACCTCCTACAAGCCAAAAACAGAGACCTCACCAGAAACTGACCCAGCTGGTGCTCTGATCACAGACTTGAAGACTCTTAAAACTGATTAATAAAAATTAATATCTGTTATTTAAGTCACCAAGAGTTTGTATTTTGTTATGGCAGCCCAAGTTCATTAATCTAGGGAAATTCTTGAAGTCATTTTTTAGGGTAGGTCTGCTGGTGTTAAATTACCTTAATTTTGTTTCATTGGAAAATGACATAGTTTTTCCTTCGTTCCTGATAGAAATGTTCACTATATATAGAATTCTGAGTTGATAATTATTTTCTTTCAGTACTGAAACAAAGATGTACCACTGTTTTCTGATAAGAAATCTAATGTTGAAATATTTTTTCCACTAAAGTCTCCCTAAATTTTCCACTAAATTCTCCCTAGCTGTTTTTAGGATTCGTATTTGCCTTTAGTTTTCAAAATTTTGACTGTGATATATCTGGGTGCAGATTTTTCTGGATTTGTCCTATTTGGGATATGCTAAGCTTACTCTTCTTCTCCTTCTTCCTCCTCCTCCTCCTCCTCCTTCTTCTTTTTCTTCCTCCTCCTCCCCTCCTGTTCCTCTTCCTCCTCTCAACCTCCTCCTCCTCCTCCTCCTTCTTCTTCTTCCTCTTCTAGATTTATTTATTTAATTTGGAGGAGGGAGGGCAAAGGGAGAGGGAGAATCCTGAAGCAGACTCCCTGATGAGCATGGAGCCCAAGGCAGGTCTCAATCCCAGGACCCCAAGATCATGATCTGAGCTGAAACCAAGAGTGGGATGCTAAACCAACGCAGACACTCAGGTGCCCCATAAGCTTCTTGATAATATATTTATAATATATTTGCCTTTTGCTGAATTTGGAAAGTTTTAGTTTGGGTTGTGTGTGTGTGTATGTGTTGGTTGGTTGGTTTTTGTTTTTATGTGTGTGTGGTTTTTGTTGTTGCTGTTTTTCCACCTTCTTTTTCCTCTTCTTCTGCTTCTAGGACACACATGACACAAATACTCAGTCTTTTTTATAATCATACATTGGGCAATTTCTCTTTCCTCCAGTGCATGATTCTTTTCCCTGCCCTGACCATTCGGCTGTTATACCCTTCTAACGGTTTTTTTATTTTGATTATTCTATTTTTCAGTTTTTAAATGTTCCTATCTTCTGTCCTTATTATATCTACTTCATATCTTGTTTCTTTGCTGAGTTTTTTCCTTTATTTTTTCATTTATTTCTAGTATGTAACTGCTTGGCAAAACATATAAATACTGATTACATTGACATTTTTGTTAGAGATTTATAAAATGTTCATTGTCTTGGCATTGGCACCTATTGTTTGTCTTTTTTCATTTTGTCAGAGATGTTCCTGGTTCTTGGCATGATAAGTGATATTCTATTAAAGTCTGGACATCTTTGGTGTTATATTATGAGACTCTGGTTCTTATTTAAAATTGTTTTATCTGGTTTCCTCTTCAGGGACAGAAGGTAGTGCTTTCTTGTTACTTCCGGGTGGTTATAGAAGTGCAGGTTTCCCTGCATTCCATTCCATTACCATTTAAGTGAGAAAATAGTTTGTTACTGTTAGATAGGTGTGGCAATTCTGACTTCTCACTAGACATCTGCTGATACCATCCTGGCTAGGAAGAGTAGATGTGCTTTATTAAGCTTCCTGTGGGGACTTCACTGACAACACAGAGAGAGTAATGTGAGCAATGGTGAAAGTCCTCACTTTCCTTTAGGTCTCCTGTGATAGCACTTCAGAAAGGAAACAGAGAGATTCTTTCTACTGCCAGATCAGGATGAAAGCTCAAATTCCCCATGTGATCCTTACTGATACCACAGGAGAAGTAAAGGTGATTCATTGCCCTTAGCAGGGATTAAAGTTACAACTTCCAATTCAGTCTCCTCTAACACCACCCTAGAGAGGGTTTATGAGTACCTCTCTACAGTCTTGTGAGAGTAGAAAACTATTCTCCACGCTTAGCCTTTACTGGCTAGGGTGGGGGTGAGGCCAGGTTTTTCCTGTGATGTTTGGCCAGAGGAGAGCAGCTATTATCTAAAACTGTGTTTTTCTTTGGTTTGGTTTTGATAGTCTGCCTCTTTCCTGGTCCTCCCTTTAGAAAGAGAAGGCTTTTGTTGGGGATTTTTGTATCTACGTCTTCTGGCAGATGTGGGTTTCCAGCTTCTTCCACTCCAAGTTTTAGATACATGAGGCAAACAGAAAACACAGGGAACTCACCACCATGTCATTCTTGAGTTCCAGTATTTTTAACTAGTCTGCCATATTCTCTCCATCTTTCAGAGTCTTCTTATTTTTGTTTTATATTTAATGTCCAGGCTTTTACCTGTACTTAGTAGGATTATACCTACTCCATCTTTCCGGGAGCAGAAATGTTCATGAGAGAGACTGATTTTCAAAATCATACTTGGAGGAAACTTTGACCAAATACATACATGGCTTAAAATAAGGACCTTAAGACAAGGAAAGGACCCATGTAAGGGCAAATAGAATATGATGATTTTACTGAGACAAAAGGATCAAATCAAAGAAAAGTTGGAGGCTTACTAGATCAGTGTGAACTCTGCTGGTTACAGAAAACAAGGTTACCTGGATGTTAAAATCAAGATTCTAGAGCCAGAAAAGGCACAACCACACAATCATTACCTCTTTCCGGATTCTGTCATGAGCAGGGGCAAATTCCTGGAAGCCACTGGCATAATACTAGTTTATAACCCCAGCAAAATTTAGTAGTAGGTTATTTGACCCATATTTGTTTCATGAGCTGCTGTCTTTGCTTCTGGATGTTTAACCAGTGAGAAGGATCCATTCCTGAAGCCAAAGTCAATCTAAGTACTCCCTTTTCAAGATGATAAATAAAATTTGAGAATAAACAAATCATCACTATGCTATGATTCCTCCTTAAAGTCATTAAAATTCTGTTTCTGGGTTCCTTTGGATAATCTGGATTGTGCAACACTATGTTGCCCTGGCTCATGACAAAAGCACAATTTAAGTGACATGGAAAAAAGACCCTGAAAATATTTGTTCAGGTAATAGATACCACTTTGTAATGAGGAACAGATTTAATGGAATGATGACTCGTTCCTACACAACAATCTAAATATTAGAGCTTGAAGCTTTAGTTCTCCCTACTCTAATCTTAAAGTGAAGAAGTTTTGTTTGCTTTTTAAGTAGAAGGAGCTAGAGCATATTAACATATAACTTCACACCTGAAAAAATGTGAAAACCTACCTTCCTAACAAAAGATTGCCCACGAATTAAAAATGACCGTGTCAGCATTTTAATATGTCATCTTTTTGCATATTGAGCACTTGCTTGGGGTAAGAATTTGGCAAACCAAAAGCATATGGCTATTTTTTTCAGGGTTATATTCAATAAATATCATCAGTATTTCAAAATGATGAAAAAGTTCCTTTAGTGGAGAAAGTGAGACGCCCCTTTCAGCTTTCTAAAACACAGAGATGTGACGGTATGAAGCACATACCTAGAGAGTCAGTATTAGTGATATAGGGGCTAGAAAGACAGAGCTAAATCTTGTACAGAAGATCAAAACTCAAAAATAGTTTACAGTGCTAAAATGGGTCATGTCAAATGCCAGAAATGCTTTCAGTAACTATCTTTATTGGTCATTTTTATTTGCCTCTAATCCCATGTCATCTGACTGAACTAGAGCAGAAAAACTTATATTTAATTTGTGCCTCGAACAATGTTTATAGTTTTAAATCCACAGCTATAGGAAGAGGAAATCCATATGATGTCTCCATCATATGGAATCATGGAATTATAAATTCCATAAATAAATGATGCATTATTTAAGTTCAGCCCATTAGTAAACATTTTAAATAATGAAATACCAGGATTCTGTAGGAGAGGAGCACTGGACTGAGCCAAAGATCTGAATTTGAGTTCTTACTAAGACTAACAACACAACTTGTGTCTTTTCTGTGTCTTCCCTCATTTGTGACTTAAGATAATAATAATAGTTTCTCTGAGTACCTCCCAGAGTAACTCCAATTAACAAAAACAAGGAAAATGTTTATGAAAGGGGAATTCACACTGAGGTGATCATAAAACCCTTAGCAGAACTCCAAGTGGTCACCACTCTAAACTAAACTGGCAAAAGGAGAAAATGCAGACACTTGTTAGTGTTGACGATGGGACACAGCATGTGAAATTATATCTATATGGCAGGTATTTGGGTGGCATTGATTTTCAAAGATGTTCTTATTAAAACACCCAGGGACATCAAGGTATGTATGTGCATATATATGTGCATGCATACACACATACACACCAACACCCCCCCACACACACACACACACACTGACCTAACACTAATTAAACACCCTTTAAATGTCTGCTATGTATTAACTGTTGTGCTCAGGGACAAAAGAAAAAATAATTCCAATGTAGGCTCTCCTTTCATGGATTATATATTCTGGTGAAGAAGATGGGTAATTATACTGTTATTTCCAAAAATGTATAGTGACAACATGACCAGTCACAGAAATTAGAACTATACTGTTATGAATATTCTTCATTATTTTAACAAGAATATATTTGTGTATGTATTAACTGATTTTAAAAAATTTTCATCTTCCATTCTTTTACTAATATCAAATGTATTCATAGTGATGAATCTTATATCTCAGTATTTAAGCTCCTACGGGGTATCCAATAGGGAATAAGACAATAAGACATGTAGAAAAGGAAAGGTCATCATGCAAAGATGACCAAAGATGAGTTAGGTGAGTTTGTTAGACAGAAACATGATTTTTCTGTCTTTATTTGGGAGTTAAAAGACATATATGAATATCAGGGAGGCCTATAGGAGCTTCATAATGATGTCAACTTAGTTAACTTAGAACTAGATCTTCCACAATTCTGTGTTTTATATATTTGTGGATTTGGTAGGCCAAAAAGGAAGATGCACAAATTTTAGACACCAGAAGCCAAGCAGTGGCAGTCACTCTGTGAACATCAGAGGTACCACTACAGGCTGCCACGTACCTCAATAGTTCATACACATTGTCACTGGCCTGCTGGATCACCTTCTGGGCATGAAGAAGCAGCCAGAGCCAGGGGTTTTCTAGATCCTATTCTATCTCTTCCTTTTGCATCAGATACATGTTTTTCTCCCAGGTGAAAGGTGACACATGTTCCCACTGCAAGACACTCATAGCAACAGTCTTCCATAGACTTCTTTTCCAGCTCCCACAGTTATGTGTATTCTGATCCCAATAATACATTCTCTATTCTATGGTGGCTCTGCTTCTCTGACCAAATGTTAATTGACACAATATATTGCACCAAAAGGAGGGGGAGAATGTCAAATAGAAAGACAATGGTACATCAAAACCTGAAATGAAAGGGAAAGAAAGAAATGAAGCCGAAACTTCAAGTAAAACAAACACCTGCATAGGCAATTATGGTCCACATATCAAGTTACTCGCCCAAGTTAGAAAAGGAATCCAGTAACCTTCTAGAGAAAAAATAGAGTATATTTTAAACAATAGGTTGAACAAAAACCTATATGGTATCAGGAGCATGCCAAAGGAAAGACATGTTTCTTTTTCTAACAAGAAAGACAAAACAAAATAAAAGCATTTAGAAATGTCAGATAGTAACATAAAAACTTCATGAAAATATGAAGGAAACCTGAGGGCACCTGAGTGACTCAGTCAGTTGTGCATCTGCCTCAGATGATCCCAGGGTCCTGGAATCAAGCCCCATGTCATCATCAGGGAGTCTGCTTCTTCCTCTCCTTCTGAACCTCCCCCTGCTTCTTATCTCTTGTTCCCTCTCCCTCTCTCTCCCTTTAAAATCAATAAATAAAATCTAAATATATAATATATATATGAAAGAAACCCAAACGGGTCATGATTTTCAGCACTTGGAGTACAATAAGAAATGAGAATCCATTTGAACATTCTCCTAGAAGTGTCACTGGAGCTGTCTCAGTGACACTGTAGAAAAGGAGACATAATTACATCACAACACTTGACACCATTGCTACTTACATAGATGTGCCAGTTTGGTTTCAGTTCAGTCATCTTAGCTCCATATTTATTTGTTTTATATTTGTTGTTTATTATGTCTGATATTGGAGTTTTTCTGATGAAATGGAAAAGAGTTCTAAGTCACCTTGATAAGGGAAATCTGTGTTCTTAGGTGGCCGACCAATCTGGCAGGGAAATCCCAGTCCTGGCCCGAGAGCCATTCCAGGTTTTCCCCCTAGCACCACCAGCAGCAGCCCTTGCCAAGAGTGGCCAAGATACAGAAGTGAAAGTGTATAAACTACCCCCTTTGTTGGTGCTCAGGGTTCAGGCCTTGAGAAGTTACTCTCCTCTGAGCCCACTGGGGTTGAAAAACTTCCCATCCTCCAAGGTCTCTGAGTGCCACTTGGTTCATCCATCAGGTGATCCAGTCCAGGTTCTGTAACAACCTCTAAGGCAACCCTGAAGCAACAGAATGTCAAAAGCCCTTAAATGCCAGATAACTTCTCTTTTATCTTCTCAACTCCTAATGGTTTTCCTTCATGCTGCCATTTTTATACATTAACATGTTATTTTAAAATAACTTCTAAGTTACAGAAATGTTGTTAAAAATTCACCAAAAAAAACTCCCCGTATGTTTTTTGCCACATTAAACAATTAATGTTTTGCCAAAATTGCTCACTCATGCTCTTTCTTCCTCCCTTCTTCTCTCTTTACATATAATATAGCAATATACATATCGGTAAATCTAAGCATTTCAGATTAAGTAGCAGACACTATGCTTCCTTATTTCTTGAATACTTTAGCATGCATTGTGAAGAATAAGAACATGCTCATATAATTGCCTTCGTGGTGCCTTTGAGCTTTCTTTTTTTCTTTCCCATAATTCCTTTAGATATTGTACGTGGTTAGTTTTGTCCATGTCCATAAATACATACCAGTATCCTGAGTGTGATAAGCTAGGCTTAACAAGAAAGAACGGGGGTTTGAAAAAGAATCCGTAGAATTTAGTTGCCGTGGTGGGATTTATAATAAAAATGGGTTTGACCAAAATTCAAGCAGAAATAACCATGTGTAGTCTTCTTCTTTTAGAATTGTACAAAAAGCTGTGTGTCATGTTTTGAAATGGAGTACTCACGTTTGCATTGTCATAGCACACAAAAACCTCTGTGTTCAATTTTGTTTTCCTTATACTTCCTTCTAGCTCTTCATGAAAGATATCCAAAAACTGATCTTCGCTGAAAAACAACACCAAAATCAAGCAGAAGATTGTTTTGGCAAAACATATTGGACTGATAAAAGACTAATTAGTATACTTGAGTTCAGGCCTAAGGACATTCACTTCAAATGTTCTCATTTTTTATTGATAATTTAAAATGTAACTTTCTTTTATTTTGAAATATGAACTTGTTTTGGAAGAAAACTCTGGCAATGTGTCAAGGAATAAGTTATAGTTGAATGACTTAAATAGTGTTTACCAAGGATCTTTGGTAACTGTTTTTCTTTCTTAAAACTATAAAATCTGGCAAACATAATTCAGGGAGATGTTTAGTCTTAAACAGAGATGTTACAGTTTTGAACAGGATTAAATGTAAAAAATACCTTCCTATCTCTTACTTGAGACTTCTTGGTAATATAAATCAAAACAAAATGCCCATAAAACACTAGTCTGCTCCTTTCATCTCTTAGAGTTCTGTGGTCTGTTAAGCCATTATGGGTGTTTTGTATATCAGCTGTACTCACAATAACTCATAGATACAGTGAGAAACAGAATTTTTGAGTTGCTCAATTAGGATGTACAGGGATCCTTCAAAGACTTAGAGTTCAGAGACTGAAGAATGAACACTATCTCAAAGAGAAGAAGTAAGGCCCCTTTTCTTTCAACTTAAATTGACCTCACTGAAAGAATAGGAAAAATTGTGTCTCCTATTAATTATTGATCTGCAAGGTCTTATAAATGTATTAAAAAAATTAATTGGGAACATGACACAGCTATCTTCATATTTTTATTTTTCTAGCTTTGTTGAGATATGACTGACATATAATACTGTGCAAATGTTGATTTAATATATTCATATACTGCAAAATTATTACCACTATAGCACAAACTAAGACCTCCACAATATCACCAAATTACTATTTCTTTTCTGTGGTGAGAACATTTATTATTACTATTTCTTTTCTGTGGTGAGAACATCTCTTAGCATCTTTTGATATATAATACAATGTTATTTTTTTTAAAGATTTATTCATTTTATTTATTTGACAGAGAGAGATCACAAGTAGACAGAGAGGCAGGCAGAGAGAGGGGGAAGCAGGCTCCCTGCTGAGCAGAGAGCCCAATGCAGGGTCAGTCCCAGGACCCTGAGATCATGACCTGAGCTGAAGGCAGAGGCTTAACCCACTGAGCCACCCAGGTGCCCCTATAGTGCTATGTTATTAACTATAATCACTATGCTGTGCACTCCACCCTCAGAACTTTATTCAACTGTAAGTTTATAATTTTTGACAAAGATCTTCCATTTTCTCCAACCTCCCAGACCCTGGTAACTGCCATTTTACTCTCTGTTTCTATGATTTCGGTTTTTTTAGATGCCACCTGTAAGTGAGCTGATAGAGTATTCGTCTTTCTTTCTCCAGCTTATTTCACTCAACATAATGCTTTCAAGTTCCTTTCACGTTGTTGTAACCAGCAGAATGTTCTTTCTCATGGAAGAGTTATGTTCCCTCGTTTATGTGTAACACATCTTCTTTATCCTTTTTTTTAAAGATTTTATTTATTTATTTATTTGACAAGCAGAGATCACAGTTAGGCAGAGAGAGAGAGGAAGGGAAGCAGGCTCCCCGTTGAGCAGAGAGCCCGATGTGGGGCTCGATCCCAGGACCCTGAGATCATGACCTGAGCCGAAGGCAGAGGCTTAAATGCACTGAGCCACCCAGGCACCCCTCCATTTGTCTATTGACAGACACAGGGTATTTCCATATTTTGGCTATCATGAATAATGCTGCAATGAACCTGGGAGTGCCAACGTCCCTTCAAGATGCTGTTTTCAGGGGCACCTGGGTGGCTCAGTGGGTTAAGCCTCTGCCTTCGACTCAGGTCATGATCCCAGGATCCTGGGATCTGCTCTGCAGGGAGCCTGCTTCCTCCTCTCTCTCTCTTTGCCTGCCTCTCTGCCTGCTTGTGATCTCTGTCTGTCAAATAAATAAATAAAATCTTTAAAAAAAAAAAAAAAAAGATGCTGTTTTCATTTACTTGGATGTATACCCAGAAGTAGGATTGCTAGATCAGATGGTAGATCTATTTTTAATATTTTGAGAAACCTCCTTACTCTTTTCCATAGTGGCTATACCAACTTACAGTCCCACCAACAGTGCTCAAGAGTTCCCTTTTCTTCACATCCTCAGCAACCCTTGGTTCTGAGAAGAGCCATTCTATCATGTATAAGGTGATATCTCACTGTGGTTTTGATTTACATTCCCCTGATGATTAGTAGTGTTGATCACCTTTTAATGTCCTCATGGGCCCTTAGTGTGTCTTCTTTGGAAAAATGTCTATTCAGTTCCTTGGCCTATTTTTTAACTGGATTGTTTGGATTCTTGGCTCTTGTTTGTCTGCTGTTGAGTTGTAGAAATTCTTTATACCTTTTGTATATCAACACTTTATCAGATATATGATTTGCAAATACTTTCTCTCATTCCATGGGTTGTCTTCATTTTGCTGACGGTTTTCTTTGCAATACATCTACTTTATGCCTGGAGAGTTTTTGGTGTTATTAGTGCTGTCCTGGCCTGTGCATTATCCTCTTACCAAAATGTTTCCCTATCAGCCACTAACTAGAAAGTCTTCCAGTGGAGACATATTCTTTCCTGTATGGCCCAGCATTCTTGAGAGAGATCATGGTTTTTATTTTGTCAGCATTAATGGCCATAGAATAGGCTCTCAGTAAGTATTTTTAAAATAGTAATTGAATATGGGAAAGAGAGAGAAAAGTCAATAGGCTAAAGTTAAAGTCTACAAACTATTGTAGACTTCATCATGAGTTATTACTGAGTGGCTATCACAATGTAAAAGGAATAAAATGAATAGCATAGTGCATAGAACACAGTATATGCTCAATAAATTCTCATGCTCTTCCTCCTGACACATGTCTTTCACATGCCACACGCCAAAGCAATAACCCAGTACATCAATATGTATAAAAGAAAAAGTGTGAAAAGAAAAAGTGTTCCACTTCTTTATATGTGCTACTCTATATACAGGCATCATTGATTGGTTACTCTAAATCTATCTTTCAGATACACTGATCTTTTCTTTCCTGTATAAATTCTACATTGACAAACCAAACTTATCTTTTAAGTACATTTTTTTTCAGATATTATCGGATTATTGATAGACTCATACAAACACATTTTTTTTATATCCCATGTGGCTGGGGTTGAGGGGCTGGGAGTGGGTGTGGAACTGGCCTCCACCCCCAGATATTTGAGGGTATTGGTGATCAAAGATTAATGTCTGGTGGAAAAACCCTCCTCTCCACTGGGCCAGTATGGGCCCAAGAAGCACCTGAACTCACTCGTACAGCAGGGCACCACGAGGGGGTGTCTTCTTTCCTAGTCCTGATCCTCTTCCAACTGTTCATTTTGGAATGAGAGTAGAGCAGCCGAGTGGTGGGAAGCAGAGGGACTGACAGCAGTAGTCTCCTGGCCATGTGAGAAGGTAGACATGAGGCCTCACACTGCAGGGAGCAGGGCAGAAGAAACACAGTATCCTTCCACTACCTTTGCTCATAGTAAAGTATGTAACCCAGGTCACCTGATGTTGAGGTGAGAGAGGGGAAACAGCCCACAGGAATACCTCTGTTCCCCTAGAAAGACTGGAGGCCAAGAAGTAGCCCCAGACTTGTGGGGAAGGAAAATCCCCAGCTGGGTTCCCCCAATTGTCAGGTGAATGACATATGACTAGGGATGACATGACTGATCTGAACCTGCCCCAGAACCCTGGGCTTTGGATCTCCCTGGGGTTCTCATGCACCTAAAGGATTGTTTGGGCCTGAAGGACACTACCTTGTCATCCTCCAAAATTAAAGATGAGAGAGTGTTTTTCCAGTCTCAGAAATTAAACCCTCCTGAGAGCCTCCAAGTCTATTGTTTGATTTCCAGATGTTTTACTTCCAATTACATTTTCATAAATATTCAATGAGAAAATAAAGTACAGGCTGACTTTGGCTGCTCGATCATTGGAGTAAATTTTTCAGAGTTTCTGTTAATCCCAATACACAACTTCTGGCCAGCACTTCCCTGCTACAATATAAAAATTGTTCATTATCTTACTGGTAGTACTGATTATATTACTATTACTGGCATTAGTGATAAATCATCTTATTGATTTAACATTTTTAGATACATTCCAAAGCATGTCTTGTGTCATATCTACTAAGAATGACTAACATTTATTGCAGGTTACATAATTCTCATTACTGACATTTTGAAGAGTATCATCTTCACATATACTGTGTTGCTATCTTTTCAATAATTAAAAAATATTTTGATGTATTTGTTTAAGAAATAAAATTTATTTTTTAGGTGAGAAAATAATGTCTATTGGAATACCTAACACTTAACACAAGTCATAATTATTCATTTGCTGACATTTTGAAAATGTATAGTCTTGGGGCACCTGGGTGGCTCAGTCTAGTAAGTGGTTGTATTTGGCTCAGATCATGATCCCAGGGTCCTGGGATCAAGCCCCACAATGGGCTCAACAGAGAGCTTGCTTCTCCCTCTCCCTCTGCCTGCCACTCTATGTTCTATCTCTCTGTCAAATAAATAAATATTTTAAAAAGCATATAGTCTTTTTGCTATCTTTTCCATAATTATAAGATATTTTGATCTACTTGTTTAATAATGAAATTGATTTTTTTTAGATAGGAAAATCTGTGTCAACATACATTTTAGCCTTTAGAAGAAATTTCAACTAAAATGATGTCCCAAAATGATACCAGTTGAGTGTATCATTTCTGATTTGAATACTAAAACCACTATTGCAACCTGCCTAAAAAGCACAAGTCACTATTAAATTATAAGAAAGATTCTATAAGTAATCTTCTGGGAACTCACCAAACACACTTTAAAGATAAAGTTAATCATAATAATATTCACTTCTCTATATATAAATTACGAGAAGCTAGTATAATGAGATTTTCATACTACATATTTTGTTTTCTTACATGTAGTATCACCTTAAAATTTGTAGATATTTAGTGTCTAAACAATTGCAAACCATTGTTTCCCTTTACTAAATTTTCTAAATTTCGAAGTTAAAAATTAGTGACTTACAAAGAGTAATTCTGCCACCTGGTGTCCTATAAAATCTAGACTGGTTGCTTGCTTCCGGGAAATCACCAGTAGTTTTTTTGCCAGCTTGAAAATTGTTAACTCTGAATCAGAATTCTAGAAAAATCAGCTCTACCCCTCCCCTACCCCTCCTCCACATTTGCACAAACCAATCAAGGAAGCTGGTAACTCTTTCTGTACCTGTGCCAGAGTTAGGACTCATTCCTCAGGATTTTTACTAAGCTTTGTAAAGCCAAATAACAAAACTTTAATTGAAACCATATGTTTCTGCTTGAAATTTTATTTTATTTTATTTTATTTCAAACATATTTTTAAAAATTTAGGAGATTTTTGTACACCTGAGCTAAATTACTAGTTGGTACTCTGAACTACAATGATTATATTGTACTATTGTATATTTTTTTAAAGAGATAATTATAAGAACAACAGAAGAAAACAAGCTTATATTTTTCAAAAAAATTGCAACTTTTAGGAGCTAGGACAAGTTGTGTGTGTTTTTTGAACTCAGATAATTAACCAAAGCAAACCTTCAAATTTTTGTAAAATTATCATTCATGGGATTACAAAGCAAACAAAAAAGGAACCAATCAATAACAAAGAGAAAATTAATTACTAAATTAATTGAGGTATCTCTACTCTTACAGTGGAAAGTGCTGGGAAACAATCCATTATGTCAAGGTTTCCAATTTATCATTCTTCCCTAGAAAGACAGAACAGAAGATGGAATGGCACAAATGTTGGTCTTGACTTCCCTTGATACTTGAATTACTGAACTCTTTGTATCATTCTGTTTCCTTTCATGTACTTATTTTCAAAATGAGGTTATAAATCAGTCTTCATAGGACCAAATTTAAAATCAAGTATTTTAACCTTGGAAGTCCATGGAAGGGTTTTATTAAAAAATAGATATAGATATAGACATAGATCTAGATATAGATGGATAGATAGATAGATAGATATAATGGTTGCAGTGGACAGAAACCATCAATTTCATCTTATTGTCAAAGGGGTTCGTGACCCCTCCCCCCAAAAAAGTGAAAAAATAACCCTGTAAAAATATCTCTAATTTCTACAACTCTAACCCTTGTGAGCAAATCATAACAGTTTACATGGTATGCTACTGCCATCTTGTGTTTAGTTAGTATCTCTGTGTTCATCAAGAGTGCTAGTTGGAACAACGGATTTCAAACTGTGAGATTTCAAACTGCTCTTCTAGAGTTAGAATTCAGCATCATAATACAGCACTATAGGGTTCTGCAGAAGTAAGGAACAGAATGTAGGAAAAGAGTGAACTTCAGTCTTGGGTCCCTTAATGCATCTCTAGAATTTCATGACATAAAAGCTTTCATAAAGCATAGCCTTCTCATGATTAAAGATTTGGCTTCAATAGCTTTACTCTTAAATGACTCTTGTAGTTGGAGGAGAAACGAAAACCAGCAAGAATCCCATGAGAAAAGATGTCTAGATTTGCAACATTTTACAAGTTAAGGCAAGAAGATTTCACTATCTCATTGGGATGCTGCAAGAAATTTTCAAGTCTTGGAGCCTTAACATTTTCTCCAAGATTTTTGATATTTACCCAGTTTGAGTCAAATTTTCAAACTTTCTAAGGTTTAAGCACTTCAACTTGGGGGGGGGGGGAAAAACTACAAAGAGAAAAAAGTGATCGTATCTATTGCATAAAATCAAAATAATTTTTTCAGCCTTCTGATTTTTAGTTAGATGGCCAAATTGATATGTGTTGATTTCACTACTGTATATAAGTGTTCAGAAAGTGATTTTATCTCTTAAATAGCCCTGAAATATAAGAAATATAAGATTAATCATAGAACATTAGGAAGAAAAAACAAAAGTTTCAACATTAACCTGCCATTTCCACACACTCATGGCCCTTTATATATTTTTTAATATTATCATTTGTCAGCTGCATGAGTGAATGATTGGAGAGAGTCGGCAACCAGTCTTGAGTAATAAGTGTATTCTGGAACACACTGGAGAGATGAAATATTAAATTTCTTTCTCACTATTGTGACTACAAAGTTATCTCAGGAAAACTTAATAAAGACTTTAGCAGAGATTGTGGGAATATTTCCAGCCAGCATAGAAGTTATATTTAAGAAGGAATTTAAAGTAGCTCTTTTATCAAAAAGGGGTTTAAGGAACTTGTCCTGAACCTGATTTGCAGTAACAAAACACCAATTTAGTGACTTTTGTCCAGAGGGCATCACTGAATGCTGCTCCTAGAAGCTCTTAGAAGAGCTCCTCTGGCTCTTCTAGAAAGGTAGAATTGGACATCATAATACAGCACTATAGTTAAAAAAAAATAAGAGGAAATAATTAGTTTAAAAATAAGCACACACAAAATATCTTATCAGGAGTAATTCCCTCATATTTTTACCTAAGACATAAGACAGGTGTGTTTAATTCACAACCTTCACTTGAAAAGTCTTAGTCATATTTTCTGGAGTAATTCATCCTTTGTCTTAGTCTTTGATCCTACAACTGACTTCCTACATAAGACAGGACTTCTCAAGGCATCTAAAAAGTATTTTCAACAGAAGCCTCAGTTAAAATAAAACATGCCAAGATTCAAGACTCTAGTCAGGACCACTCAGGTTCTTTCATTAATAAACAGCTCTGAGATCAGTACCTGTTTTAGGAGTCTCTTGCCCAAGGGCAGCCTAACTCTCTGAATTGGCAGAACTGTTGCTGGGACACTGCATTGTTCTGGGTTTGCCCATCTGATATGCCTATCCCAGAGGAAGAGCTGCAGGAACTGATAGATGGTTGTACAGCCATGTTTCCTTCCACTTTGTGCTCCTTGACCAATGAAAACAAAGTGCAGACGTGGAAAAATCAGTAATCACATAACAAAAGAGCTCAGGCAGAAAAATCTTTCATTTTGGAGAGTGGAAACTTGATTTTGTTACATCCTTCTCAAAATTTGCTTAGAAATCACAAAAACAGTGCTAGAAAAGACCTCAAAAGACCCGTTTCCTGCCACCAGGGGCCTGTTTATGTGCCCCTTGCTTCCCCAGCAAAACCAGATGGAGATTGTCGATGTTCTCTTTGGCAAACTTTCCAGCTCTCTCCCTCCAGTGGTGGTTGGGCTCTCCACTCCACTGCCACTTCCTTATGACCTGATTCTGCAGCTGCAGCATCCCTTCTCCTTCCAATGACATTAACTGGATTTTGACTTGAAGTTTCTCTTTGTAGCCCCTGAAGTTAACCTATTACATCCTTCCACTGATGCGACTCCCAGTGAACTTTCAGTCCTTGCTGGCACTATTCTAGACTGTTTCCTCCTCAGGACCTCCTTTGTAATAATGCCCTGAACATCAACTGAAGAAGAGAGGAGGAGGAGGAAGAGGAGGGAGGGAGAGGGGGAGGGGGAGGGGGAGGAAAGATGAATTTCTCCTGGTCTCTATCAGGAACCTGAGAACTTGGGGATATTTTCCCACCAGCTGACATTCAGCAATACCACAAAGTGTTGGAACCAAAATGCCCACCCCTCTACCTCCAACATTATCCAGTGGCCAGGATCAAGTTAAAGCAGGTCAATTACTCCTGCTTTTGGATAAGCTCTCTGAATCCAAAGCACCTTGAAGCAGTTGAAATAACTTTTGACCCCACTCGGTATTAAAGACAAAAAAAATACCAGTCCCAATTTTTTCTGCAATATTTTTCCCAGGAGCATCATTAATTTTTCATGGGGCTCTTAGTGGCTTTTATTCCTGTGCTGAAGTCAGTAAAACTGATATGCAGAAAAAGCCTGTGCCCATGGGACATTTGCTTCACTAAAATGTATGTCTATAAACATGAACGGTAAAATCGTACTTTTCCCTGATTTTTTAAAAAATTGGGATAAGGAGTGATTTTTGTTTAAAAATGCCTCATACTCATTCCAAAGTAGTTAAAAGCACATGGCTATTTTTTTTTTTTTTTTTTTTTTTTTTTTTTTTTTTTTTTTTTTTTTTTTTTTTTTTTTTTTTTTTTTTTTTTAATTTTTTTATTTTTATAAACATATATTTTTATCCCCAGGGGTACAGGTCTGTGAATCACCATGGCTATTTTTTAACCACCCTGTGTTTTTAAAGAAAATTTCATTTGTTGTTACTTATTTACCGAAACCACAGTTTATGACCTCAAATCTTCTTCATCTTTTAAAGTTGACATGGATTTGGTTCTTCCTGATTGATCTCAATATATTTCTGACTGCAGCTGTATCAAAAGCCAATATCAATTTCTTTCAAAAAGAACCAAAGAGGGACGCCTGGATGGCTCAGTTGGTTGGGCAGCTGCCTTCGGCTCAGGTCATGATCCCGGCACCCTGGGATCGAGTCCCACATCGGGCTCCTTGCTCAGCAGGGAGCTTGCTTCTCCCTCTGCCTCTGCCTGCCTCTCTGTCTGCCTGTGCACACTCGCTCTCTCTCCCTCTATCTCTGACAAGTAAATAAATAAAATCTTAAAAAAAAAAAAAAAAAAAGAACCAAAGATTCCTTCTTTGTTCCCATAAAAATAATTTTTAAAAGATTCTTCTCTCCTTAACTAGTATTTATCTTAAAAAAAAATAAATAGAAAGTAGAGCAAATATTTTCACCCTTAAATGTGACTATCCTTTAAAACTCAACAAAATTGGGCTTTTCTTACAGTATCTGTAGTCTATAATTAAATCAAACTTTCATTGATTTGCTAAGAATGTATCTTGCCGTAAAATAAGCTTATTATCCCTCACTTTCCATATGTATAATTCTGTATGGGTGTGCAAATGTGTGTATTAGGAGGTAGATTAGGTGTTAGCATGCTTTAAGAATTTTTTAAAGGAAGCAGGATCTTGATTTCTCTGGAATAAGCAAATTGGGTGCCTATCAGACTCTATTTCCCTATAGATAAGGTGAAAAACCTAAGTGTGTTTTGGAGAACATTGGAAGGGGGGAAGCTCATATCTATGTGTCATGGTTTCATATTCCAACCCCCCACAAATTCATTCAATTAGTTGTATTTCCTTGTGGTGTTTTTATAGGTCCATAGACATTTATTTGCCATTCTGAAATCCAAGAAACTGGAAGTTTGTTTGTTGTTTTGTTTTGTTTTCTTTTCTTTTAATTTGTTTGGGGACAAAGTCTGAACTAAAGCATAGTCTTTCTTTATTTTATTCCAAATGGTTCCTACACTTCACTGCAAAAATACTAGCATATTTGATTACAAGGTAGGGGGTACATATCATATCACCTATCCAAATCTAAAATTCTAAAATTTCTGAATCCCAAAACTTGCCTGGTCTCAAGATTTTAAATTGAAGATTGGAACCTACATCAGGCACACAACCACTTCTGGAAAGAGAAATGCCCTCATAGTAGGGTCCTATTAGAGCACTGGTTCCTGACTGGCAATAAAGGTGGCCCAAATTGGGGTGCCCTGGTGGCTCAGTGGGTTAAGCCTCTGCCTTCAGCTCAGGTCATGGTCTCAGGGTCCTGGGATCGAACCCCACATCGGGCTCTCTGCTTGGCAGGGAGCCTGCTTCCCCCTCTCTCTGCCTGCCTCACTGCCTACTTGTGATCTTTCTCTCTCTGTGTCAAATAAATAAAGTTTAAAAAAAAATGGCCCAAATACTTCGTTTCAGGGCCATGGTAAGACTAGAAATGATAAGGGGAATGTAAGAGAGAGAGAGAGAGAGAAAAGATGAATGTCGACTGACAAATGTTGCCTATATCAAAACATAGCAGATGTTCAGAAAAATCTTTGTTCCACATCATCCTCTGAGAAGCCAAATTAAGATGCTTTTCTTCTAGGCCTTGCTCGCATTCTAACTGGATGATTCTACACTTCTGTGTATAGATATTGCGTATTTCTTTCAGCATTAAGGGGGAAAGACTGGGTCCCACTGCTTTCTAAGCGTGGAAAAAATACAACCCTGCTTTGTCATATTTACACTTGAACTAGCTATTCCAAAATAAACTCCAGGGGCACAATTTGAGAAACTCCAGGTATTCCTCCAAATATGAAGTGTCTAGAAAAAAAAATCATTTCTTACAATATTTTTAACATTTTTTTTCTACAGTATTGTAGCTATAGTAAGAAGGAAAACATCAAATAAGTTACTGAAATCTGTAAAATAGTTAATAGTTATCAGGTAACACTAAATAAATTAGTTCAGAGTCTGAAAATTTGACCAAATGTCTATTTTGCTTTTTTAGTAATATGTACATTATGTATTATAGATATTTGAAGTGTTATTTTGAATAATTGACTTGTCTTATTAGATAAGCATTTCAAGTGCAAAAGGAAGAATAGTTTTAAAGCAGCAAATGATCAAGACTTTCAGTTAATGGTATAAATTATGTTAAGTTACGTAATCAGCAAATATTATACATGTACAATATCTACAAATATTCTGACATATTATTTCAAATTTACCTACATCTTAAACATATATTACCAATAAACATTTTAAGAAATTGAGGCATTTCCTTATGCCCTGTTCCCTAACATGTTCTAATCGCCCATTTAAGTGGGAAGTTTCATATCAACTATAAAGGACTTCCTTGAGAAATAAAAAGTACAAAAGTTGGAATCATATAATATATTTGATTTACTAATAACTCAGAACACGTTTTAAAATCACATCTAGGGAAAAGAGCCTTTCAGATACAATTTGATTGCACACCTAGAATTAGGATCAAGCTCTAGAAGCACTATGTCACTTTTTTCCCCAGACACAATAGATAGCATTTTGATTTGATCACATCCTCAGGAATTCAGCATGGCTTGCTGTTGAGCAGACTCTTGGATTATGTTTATTTAGAGCTGGAAGGGGGAATGACCAACAAGAGATCTAATGGAAAGCAGACTTCGCCTTGTGGCTTATTTCACTCAGAGAGATCTCAGATACTACAACAGTGTTTTTCCTTTGTCATGAAAGATTTGCCTAGGAAGACAGAAGAAGCCATGAATTTGACACATTGGTCAAAATACAAGAAGTCCAAGCCAACAGAGGGCCTGCAGCTGCTTGACCGAATCCCTGAGGTGCTGTGCATCTCCTGAAAAGGGCCTGTCTCAGAACAAAGCCACAGAACCCTTCCCATCACTAAATAACCCTGTAGGTCAAATCTCATGAGAGACATTCTATCTGCTTCAATTCTGATAGAGCCTTATAAAACATCTGTGTTTGATCAGTAGTCTTTTGTATAAAAGGATTATAATCAATGAAGCATGAAAATTAGTTAATTAATTTTTTTTTTTTTTTTTTTGCCTACCATCCCTAGGATTAGGCAGTAATCTTTCAATTTTTTTTGGTTCTATTTATTTGTTTTAAATTTTTGGCGACTATGTGTGTCAAACACATAGGGAATGTATTTATGCTATTGTGAACCCAGAATTTTTAAAATACATAATAAAATATACCAACCCCAACTTCTACTTGACTAAAGCTTAATAAGCTTTCAAAATTCCATTTTGAGCTATCACAAGAAATCATTTTTTTAAGAAAGAAATAATTTTTTTTAAATATCAATGTACCCATAGGGTACATTTTTTATATTATAAGTTATTTGTTTTGATATGAAAAGATAGTATATTCCTAACATATGTGAAAATACTTTATGACTAAAAGGATACCAATTAGAAAATTGCCACTTATTATGGGGATATATTTAGGCATTGGAATCATTGTTCCCAACTGTGAATTTGTCAAAATATGATAGAAATTCAGATATTCTCTCTCTAAAATAAATAAATAGATCTTTAAAAAAAGGCTGGGGCACCTGGGTGGCTCAGTCAGTTAAGTGTCCAACTCTTGGTTTTAGCTTTAGGTCATAATCTCAGGGTCCTGGGATCGAGCCTCGTGTCAGGAGAGAGTCTGCTTGGGGATTCTCTCTCTACCTTTTCCTCTGACCCTACCCCCACTCATCCTCATTCTCTCTATATATATCTCTCAAATAAACAAATAAATCTTTGAAAAATGCTGATTCTACCATCATATTTGTAAACATTAGCATTGTAATGAAATTCTACACTGAACAATACTGTAGAACCACCAACCATGGAGATCTCATCATAGATAATGGTGCATTTTAAATCCGAAACTGTATAATTTAAGTCAAAGATATTGTAATAGCCTTGTATGGTTCAGATTATAACTCCACTTGTGATTAACACAGCATAACATGTAAATTCGTCCAATCACTGTTGTGCACCTGAAACTAATGAATTGAGTGTATCAACTATGCTCAAAAATTTTTAAAAAATAACAAAGTCCTAAAGGTCAGCCCTCAAAAACAAAAACAAAAACTATATCATTTAGTGCCACAGAATTAGGATTATCACATTCCTATTGAGAGGAAATGTGTAATGACTTTATAATAAATTAACCAAAAAATAAATTAGCAGTTATATATGTAACAAGAGTTAAAACAATTCAAAATCCAAGAGATAAAAGAACTAAAAATGACTTAATGAACAAACTTCTATTTCCTTTTTACCTGCTCTTTATGGAATACAGTACACAGAGGAACCACTTAAGGTTGTATAGCAATGCTTGGGTGGTCCTTTATCATGTTTAGGCTCTATAAAAGTTCTAGAAGAGAAAGTCAGGGATAGTCCAATGGGGGTGAGCATGGGGCATAGGCAGAGAACAGAACACTCCAGTAAGAAGGTGATGAGGGATAAACCAATGCAAATTTGGTAGGTTAGTCTTCCCTCATGACTTTTGAAAATCATCTGCTAGACTGACTTTGGGTTGTAATTTATAGGTTCAGCAGAAGCCAGAGAGTGAGCCGTAACAAGACCACTGCAACCAAATGAATAGCAATTTAAGGCTACAGAGGTCACCATCTTTGCCGTCCTCAGATCAGTATGTCTATTATAGACATATATAAGAACTTCAAATCCAGCACATTTCACCAATCCAATTCACTGAAAAAAATTTTTTAAAAGGTGACATTTTTTCTTAAACTTGTTCTGAACTAAGTCAAACTTTCCCACTCAAGGAACAATTCAGATTCTTGTTGCCAATTTTCATGGCTAAGTTTCTCAAGCATGACTTACCAGGCAAGACCTAGGCTAGTGTCCTTTAAGAGTAAAGTTGCTGCAAATCTTGGGATGGTTGCCCTTTTTCCATATATCAGTTTTATTGTTTTGTTTCATCTCTGCAGGAGAGAACTTGTGGGGTCGGAGGAAGGAGGGTCAGAGAGGACCTGCTTTTTCTGGAATTGCATGTTCTCCTCCAATTCTGTGACTCTAAGATGAAAATGCTGACAGCTAGAGTGGAGAAGCAAAAAAAATAAATTAAGACTCTTGACTGGTGTTCAAAGCTATGATTTCATATGGATATACAATGACTGTTCCATGTTAGGATTAAGACCCAAGCTGATGAATGGTTTAATAACCTCCAGCAACTATGTGAAGGTTTTTTATTTAAAGTGCTGAACTATCATTCTCTCTTTTTCCTGAAGACAAAATGGAAATAGAAAGGTTCAGATTACACCCTCTGTAGGAGAGATATAATTTAGATATTCAGGATTTCCTGATCACAGTGGTTGTTATAAAAGGAAATTGATTTCTAAAAACATTTGCAATTGGTCTTCTTTTAGGAAGAAGACATCACTTCGGTTAGAGATCATTGTCCCTTAATGAAAAGAAAATATACCTGATGATTAGGATATCCCACACTAATAGCTAACTAGCATGCTTCATAAGATACAAGCAAGCCTATGACACTAAAATTTGCCTCTGTTTCAAGAGCAATAGGCTCTTCTTCCGGTTGTCTGTGTATAAAAGGACTTGGGATTCCCTCCACTTCCTTCAGAGTCAGAGAGCAAAAGAGCATGCATTGACATTTGTTCAATAATGTGTGTTAAAACTTCCAGTAAAACTCACAGGTTATTCTAACCTTCTTGGTTCACTGAGTCCTCTGAGATAGTGATAAAATCTGGGATCTTTCTGTTGGATGGGGTATCAAAGCACACTTTGAGCCATAACCTCTTTTCTGCCCTTGCTCCGCCACTTGCTCTCATCTCACCACCCCTCCTCATTCACAGACAGCTGTGAGCTTGTGCTGCAGGGAGCCAGTCAGCCTAGAAATGGGGATGCCCTCTTGGCGCCCTTATAAGAGTCCGTGAGTCTCTGGGAAATGCAGCCTTTGCCCCCATTACACCCAGCCCCCACAGAGAGTTTTTTCCCACCTCCTTTTGCAGATGGAGAGAGAGCTGGGTTCCTGGAATTCTCCTTTCCAATCAGTCACAACACATTTCATCACATGTGCTTTGGGTGAAGCTGTAAAATCAGACGTCCACTCAAGAGAAATGGTGTCGGCATTAACTTTGGGCTGGTTTCCGGTGGTATATACTCAACTTCTTGCCTCATTTCCTCTAGCGCTCTGTCACAGAATTTAAAAGATTTCTAAAGACAATAAAGCTGAAAGCAATGGAAAGAAACTTGGCCAGAAAAAGAAGAGAAAATAAGCCTTCAATATTAAAATCCTTTAAAAGGGGATGAAGGAATTACACTACATGGCAATTACAGTACAGTAAAGAAATGACTCCAGGGCTGGTAAGCTCATCATGATTTGAGGGGAGAATTCCATGATAAAACAGGGAAAGGCAAGGACCCAGAACATAGCCACCAATGCATTTGTGTCGAGGGGTTGTCACTAGGGCAAAGGCCATTGAAGTCGAAGTCTTTGGGAGAACCATCATTGAGGATTCTCTTTCCCTTTGAGTGGTCCCTGCCTTCCAGCATTACTCAAGTCTCCAAGTAGCTAAGAATAATTATGGTGACCTAAGAATAGCTGGCCAAGTGTTTGATTTACTCACTGGCTCTGATGAACCGCACAGAACTGCTCAGATGTGGTGCTAAGAAATATAAACAATGGAAGGAAAAGTTCTCATCTTCAGTTACTTGTTAAGGGTTAGTCACAATTCAATTACTAATATTCTCACTTGTCACTTCTCAAATGTCCCCTGAACCAAACCTCCAAACCAACCCAACCCAACCTCTGATCATGCCTTACATAAGCTGTAGTTTTACCTTGTAAATGGGTTTTTATCACAATGATAAAGTTTCCAAATTTAAGTCTTTTAAATCTTCCTTTCTTTCCCATCCTTTCTCTTCCTTCTCCTCTCTCTCTCTCTCTCTTTCTCTCTCTCTCTCTCTCTCTCTCTTTCTCTCTCTCTCTCTCTTCCTTCTCTTCTCTCTCTCTCTCTCTCTCTTTCTCTCTCTCTCTCTCTTTCTCTCTCTCTCTCTCTCTCTCTCCCTTTCTCCCTTCTTTTTTTCTTTTACTCTTTCTTTGCTATTCTGTCACTCTAAACTGCAAGTCTTTTAAAAGTAATGTGTCATCTTTTATTGTGTTCTATCATAAGCATGTGATAAATATTTATTGGGCTGGACAAAACTAGATGGTTGTGAGAGTCACTCTGAGGAGGAGAGAAAGAGAAAGTGAGAGAATATAGTTTCTTATTTGTAAAATGTACATAATATCTGCCTTTAAGAGTTAACTGACAAATTTTGATAACATGCTATATATGTCCGACATATTTTTTGTCCTCGTTTAAGTGGTTGTTGATATATTACTATTATAATCAGTTATTATATTATTCTTATTGTTTTTTTAACAAGTGTTTTTTTTTTTTTTAAGATTTTATATATTTATTTGTCAGAGAGAGAGCGAGCGAGAGCGAGCACAGGCAGACAGAGTGGAAGGCAGAGTCAGAGGGAGAAGCAGGCTCCCTGCAGAGCAAGGAGCCGGATGTGGGACTCCATCCCAGGACGCTGGGATCATGACCTGAGCCGAAGGCCTCCGCTTAACCAGCTGAGCCACCCAGGCATCCCGTTATTCTTATTGTTTTAATAATGACATGATGTGTATTATTGAGTTCCTAGGTAGCCCTGGGGTGACTTCAACTGCTGGGGACTTAAAATGCCTGTTTTTGTCCTTCAAATGTTCCCTTGACAATGCTGGGAAAAGCTTTATTGCTATCTACCAATCTTCTTTTCCATGTTTGTTCTTTTCCAAGTATTTTCTTGCTTGTAATTTTTCTGCCTTTTACATCTTATTTTCTTAAGGAGATTTCTTCTATTCTAATGGTTTTAATACTACATTTCTAAGTCTGGTTTTAAAATGAAGCCAGTTTGCAAAACGGAAGAAAAAACATGTGAGCAGATGAAGCTGGTGTTGAAGAGGTTGATAGATAAATATAACTTTTCAGTGCAAGAACTCCACAAGTTTGTGGTATCTGGGAACAAATGATTCTTTTTGTGTTTATTTTGTGTCAGGTAAATCCATTCCATTAACGGGAGTTGGATTTAGTTTGTGGATGTTTCTTCTTATAATTAGTTATAAAGTCTGGTTCAAATAATGCCAGGAAAACAGGAAACAAAATGAAACAAAGAATAAGTCCAATCTGTGATGCATAACAGTTTTGGATAATAATTATTGCCACATTTTTTGTGTTATTGTGAAAGAAAAATATCAGACCAAAATTTTAATTGTTTTATGGAAGGAAAAATGTAATATCATTTTATACCTGATAATTGGCATTCATACTTCTAGACATTATATAAGAGAGAGAATTTGCTCATTTACTGCAATGTTTTATTTAAAACAGATTGATTTTAGCATTTTAGTAAATAACCAACATGCAGGCAAGTGGGTATTCTGATTTCATCCCAGGGGAGTAGTTAAAACTTAAATATACACTTTAGAGTCATCAATTTTTAGATAGTATTTAATTAAAGCCATGACACCAGATGAAACTACTTAGGGAAAAAATAGAAATGCACAGACATTATTTGTTATCATTGTTCTTAGCTGTCAATCATTGGGAAAAAAAAAAGATATGTGATCAAGCCAAGAAACTGGTGATCAGTTTCACCATCAAAGAGAGAGAAACAACCATGGACACCATAAGGTAATAGAGGTGTCAAAGTAAAGTCCTTCTGGGATCAAGTAGAGGGCACTGGCCTAAACCCCTAAAGATGTTAGAAATAATTTGAGATCTGCGTACTTGGCTGAGGCCAACCATGGTTAGTCTTTACTTTTTATTTACTATTTATGTGGATTGCCTAGAAGAAAAAAGAAAAAAGAGAACTTTTTATTTTTCCTTTACTTCAAATTGGTTGAATTCTAAAATAGGTTTAGATTTTACAGACTCAGATTCTAATTCAAACGGCCAAATACAACAACATAACCTCATGACTCTATCTTCTCGGCCTATATTCCTGTCTGACTTTCTCCACAAGCTGGTTTCTTCCAAACATTCTCAACCTCAGAGTAATTCCAAAAGGGGGTTATCATTCTCTATATAATGTGCAACAAAATGCCAATAAATTTTGTTTTTTCTGCAATAACAAGACAAAACAAATGATGTTCCTAAAGACACATATAGAGGAATCCTAAAATTAATGGAAAAGCTAAAGAAAGAGAACCAACAAATTATAAAAGCTTTTGCTGCTTTGATAGGTTTCTCTTTCTTAAATCTTTTGATATTTACTTTGTTTTGAACAGGAGACAGTATAATTTTTTACTAGTGGAAATAGTAGTGGTAGAAAAGACAGTGTTTTTAGGTGTAATATGTCTGAGTTCACCTGAGAGTTGGTGAGGTTAGTCAGTAATCACAACCATAAGGCTTTCAAGGACCACAGCAAAGAGCAAAGTGAAGTACACAGCAATATGGAAGCTGTAGTTTCAAATGTACTTCTATCCAACTGAATGTGTTATATAAATTACATAATATATTATATTATATTGTATTATATTATATTATTATAATATATTATAATATTTATATTATATTATAATCTTTAAAATATATATTGTATTAAATTATATTTTAATCTTTAGAACTCAGCCCCAGTTATAAAATGTGGGTTAATGAGTTAGCAGGTTAATTTCATCTTATATTGTCTCTAAGTGGGGCACCTGGGTGGCTCAGTGGGTTAAAGCCTCTCCCTTACATCTCAGGTCATGATCCCAGAGTCCTAGGATTGAGTCCCACCTCAGCGGGGCGGGGGTTCTCTGCTCAGCAAGGAGCCTGCTTCCCCCTCTCAGCCTGCCTCTCTGTCTACTTGGTTTCTCTCTCTGTCTGTCCAAAAAATAAAAAAAAATTAAAAAAAATACCTTTTATTTCTCTTTGTTGTCTGATTGCTGTTGCTAGGACTTCTAATACTATGTTGAGCAAGAGTGGGGAGAGTGGGCATCCTTCTCGTGTTCCTGATCTCAACGGAAGGCTGTGAGCTTTTTCCCATTGATGATGATATTTGCTGTGGGTCTTTCATAGATAGATTTTATGAAGTTCAGGAATGTTCCTTCTATCACTATACTTTGAAGTGTTTTAATCAGGAATGGATGCTAGATTTTGTCAAATGCTTTTTCTGCATCAATTGAGAGGACCATGTGGTTCTTCTCTCTTCTCTTATTGATTTGTTCTATCACATTGATTGATTTGCGAATGTTGAACCATCCTTGTAACACAGGGATGAATCCCACCTGGTCATGGTAGATAATCTTTTTAATGTGCTGTTGGATCCTGTTTGCTAGGATCTTGTTGAGAATCTTAGCACCCATATTCATCAGTGATATTAGTCTGAAATTCTCCTTTTTGGTGTAGTCTTTGCCTGGTTTGGGGATCAGGGTAATACTGGCTTCATAAAAAAAGTCTGGAAGTTTTCCTTCTGCTTCAGTTTTTTGAAACAGCTTCAGGAGAATAGGATATTTTCAAATGACAGTACGAACAAAAGATTGATATCCAGGATCTACAAAGAACTTCTGAAACTCAACACACACAAAACAGATAATCATATCAAAAAATGGGCAGAAGATATGAACAGACACTTCTCCAATAAAGACATACAAATGGCTATCAGACACATGAAAAAATGTTCATCATCACTAGCCATCAGGGAGATTCAAATTAAAAACACCTTGAGCTACCACCTTACACCAGTTAGAATGGCCAAAATTAGCAAGACAGGAAACAACATGTGTTGGAGAGGATGTGGAGAAAGGGGAACCCTCTTATACTGTTGGTGGGAATGCAAGTTGGTGCAGCTATTTTGGAGAACAGTGTGGAGATTCCTCAAGAAATTAAAAATAGAGCCTCCCTATGACCCTGCAATTGCACTACTGGGTATTTACCCCAAAGATACAGATGTAGTGAAAAGAAGGGCCATCTGTATTTATAGCAGCAATGGCACGGTCACAAACTGTGGAAAGAACCAAGATGCCCTTCAACGGACGAATTGATAAGGAAGATGTGGTCCATGTACACTATGGAGTATTATGCCTCCATCAGAAAGGATGAATACTCAACTTTTATAGCAACATGGACGGGACTGGAAGAGATTATCCTGAGTGAAATAAGTCAAGCAGAGAGAGTCAATTATCATATGGTTTCACTTATTTGTGGAGCATAACAAATAACATGGAGGACATGGGGAGATGGAGAGGAGAAGGGAGTTGAGGGAAACTGGAAGGGGAGGTGAACCATGAGAGACTGTGGACTCTGAAAAACAACCTGAGGGCTTTTAAGAGGCGGGGGGTGGGAGGTTGGGGGAGCCAGGTGGTGGGTATTAAGGAAGACACGTATTGCATGGAGCACTGGGTTTGGTGCAAAAACAATGAATACTGGTATGATGAAAAAAAATTAAAAATAAATAAATAAACAAACAAATAAATAAAATTGTCTCTAAGCTTAGGGAATGCTATCACAGAAAGCTACAGATCTTCCATATTTCCATCCTTACCTGAGGTCATAAACCATTCTGTGTGTTTATTTAGTACTATGTTGTGCTTGGGGTACAATTATTTTAATTTAATTTAATAATTTAATTTATTAATTAATTTTAATTAATTATTAGATCACAATTCTCACCTCTTCTCTTCAATTTAATTGGACTGAGCCAAAAATAGAGTAGCTTCCTAAACCATATTTCTTTTGCCTAGGAATCTATATTTGGTTAGCACTTGGAGGGACTATTTTGTCTTTGTTCCACTCAGAATGAACTAGAATGGCTTCAAAGCTAGAGCTTAGAATCATGTGCAAGTTTGCTCACTCAAAGTCTGACAGCTGATGTTGTCTATGTGTTGAGCTCTTACCTGGGGCTGCCAATAAGAAAACCAACTCTCAGCTAATGTGCTTCCTCACAAAATGGTGGCTGGGCTTCAGAGATGAGTGTCCTAGGAGACAACTGGTAGAGGCCTTAGAAGTTATACAAGGCCATATTCACTGCATTCTGCTTACCAATGTAGTCACAAGTACCACCAAGATTTAAGGGAATGGGAAATAAACTCTACCTCTTTATTAGGAGAGATAAAATTCTGTAAGAGCCTATGGGAAATACAATCTACCATAACTGGTTTGATCCACATTCATCAGCACTGTTCCAAAGAAGCAGTTTATTGCTGTTGTGGTTCTGTTCTAAAGGAGTAAAACTTTATCATGAAGAAGGGACTTGATGAGTATTACAAAGAAAGACATAAAACAATTGTGTACACAGTTAAATGTTGATCTATGCTAACTATACATTCTTTCAAATGACTACTATTCACTGCTTGAATATAAGAAGAAATTCTATGAGATGGTTTAAAATAAAACACTAGTTTTAATATAGTTTTCCTTGCGGTGGCAGGGAGTTGTCCTGATTTCAAACCTCAACTATTCTTTTTCCTCCTTCTCCTTTTTCTTCCACCTTCTCCTGTTTCTTCTTCCTCTTTCACTTTTGTAAAATGATTTTTGCATTATTCTCTTTAAGGTAATAGTTATACCTCATCACTCCATACCCATACAAATCCTTCAGACTCCAGATTTGATCCAGAGATCAGTATATGTCTGATGGTTGTCAAAATACAGACAAAATCTATCAAGGGAAAGAATTTTATAGATAGTAAGAAAATATGAAAAACTCAAAAGGAAGAAAAAGAGGGGAGTTAGGGGGAAAAGTCCTCAATTTCTTCCTTCTGGTGTGAAGACAGAGGGTAGACAGAAGCAAGAATGTAAAAGAAACCCAAGCTCAGTGTGGAGAGAACCCAGTATCATTGGGAGGATTGTACCTTGGAGAGACTTCAAGTAGTATTCCAGGTTTAGCTGAGAAAGATAACGAGAACAATAATTCCAAGGGCCCCTCCTTATCCCCACAGAATAAATGGCACATAGTAGCTTCCATGTAACAAAGCACAGAGAAACTAAACAAGCAGAAGTCTTAAGGGACTTTGGCTGGAAAAGCCATAATATGCAAAAATGTCACTACTACTGGCAAATGTCTACAACTATGAATTTCAGTAGTGGGGACAAGAATGCTGACCACATAGCAAATAGGATAAGAACTACTTTACTGGTCTTTGGCTCAAGGAAGAGACAAGAAAAGCCCCTAATCAGCAGAGACCAGTAGGATTCAGGGGACATCTTGTAGATCAGAGAACACTACCACCTATGTTCTCCCTGCCCACACACACATGGAGAGGAAGGGGAAAGAAGAAAATCTGACCTACTGAGCCCTCACTCAAAGAAGGCTGATGCATCCAAAGGTATATAAACTGGAAGGGGCTATGATACTATTAATTCCAAGTTGCAATTCAGGCTCCTCTGACAATAATGCAGCTGTTAATGAGGAAAATCAGGTCAGTTACAGTAAATTAAGAAAAATAAGATTTTGTCCAAATATATACCAATCTAGTACATTTGTGAGTCCTCCCTCTTACCACATAATCTTGCAAAGTTGACTGTTTTTTAACAGTTTAAAGATTTATTTATTTATTTATCTTAAAGAGAGAGGTGCTCATGTGAGTTGGGGGGAGGGGCAGAGGGAAAGAATCTTCAAGCAGACTCCTCGCTGAGTGAGAAGTCTGCCCTGGGGCTCAATTCCATGATCCAAGATGAAACCAGGAGTTGAGTGCCCAACGACTCAGCTACCCTGGTGCTCCAGAAAGTTGACTCCTAAATAAACAATTTAGCCAATTAAAAGAAGAGAACGTCTTCCCTTTACAAAATTAAGATTCTAAGAGTTCAATAACCTGCTTATATACAGCAGAATAGAAAACAGCATTCAGAACATCCAGTTCAGAGTCCCTTCTGCCATGACATTCCCCCATTCCTCCATGATAACCAGTCATCATGTCTGTCTGTCTGCCTTCCTTCCTTCCTTTCCTCCTTCCTTCATTCCTTCCTTCTTTCCATCTGTCCTCCATCCATACTTCTTTTTTATTGATAATTTGTGAGTATAGTTGACATATAACATTACATTAGTCTAAGGTGAGCAACCTAGTGATCCAATATCTTTGTAAGTTATGCTAAGTGTTCACCACAAGTGTCACTACCATCTGTCATCATACAGGGCTATTATAATATCATTGACTGTATTCCTCTTGCTGTCCCTTCTATTTCTGTGACTTGTTCATTCCATAATTGTAAGCCTGAACCTCCCTCTCACCTTCACCCATTTTGCTCATCTCCCCAGCTCCCTTCAAGAGGAAAATCATCACTTTTTTTTCTCTTTATTAATAGATCTGATTTTGCTTTTTGTTTATTCATTTGGTCTTATTTTTTAGATTCTACATATGAGTGAAATCATATGGTATTTGGGTATTTGTCTTTTTCAGTCTGACTTATTTCACTTAGCACAACAACAATCCATAGTGTTAAAAATGGCAAGATCTCATTTTTTTATGTCTGAGTAATATTCCATTGTGTATGTATATACCTCATCTTTATCTGTTTACCCATTGATGGACTCAGATTGCTTCTGTATCTTGGTTATTTTAAATAACACTGCAAAAACATAGATGTGCATATATATTTTCAAATTAGTGTTTTTGTTTTTTTGAATAACCAGTAGTAGAATTATTAGATCATACAGTATTTCTATTTTTCATCTTTTGAGGAACCTCCATACTATTTTCCACTGTGGCTGCTTCAATTTACCTTCCTCAGAATAGTACACTAGAGTTCCTTTTTCTCCACATCCTCACAAACACTTTTAGTCATTCTTATGGGTATAAGGTGACATTTCATTGAGGTTTTGATTTGCTTTTCCCTAATGATTAGTAATGTTAGGCATCTTTTCATATGTCTGTTGGCCATCTCTATGTCTTCTTCAAAAAAAAAATTTCTACTCAGACCCTCTATCTAGTACTTATATGGTAGCATTTCTCCTTTCTTTCTAGTGGAAGGTCAGTATAGGAATGAATTCACATGCAAAAGGGGAGACCAAATTGAAGTTGTGAAAGTCTGAGAACTCTGATGGCAAATGCATATTGATCCTTGATATAATGGTCTCAGAAAAAACTTTCTTCCCAAACCACATAGAATCACTGAAAGATATTACTGAGTCAACTGGGAAAAAAAAAAAAAATCAAGGTCCATCTCAGGTCACTTCACTGTTGAAAGCTAATTCTACAAAAGTGGACATTTTCCTGATAAGCAATATTAGCCACTAAAGTAGTACAATCATCTAAATGAGTTCAACCACATTATATTAGATTACCTTTCAGAGTAGTAAGACCCCCCCATCCCTGTCAGTTTAAAGAGGCTATATTTTGGAACAGGTTGAAGTATTTGACATCTTCTCCCAACTGGTAGAAAACAGGAAGAATTATGAGAAATATAGTTTTGATATCTTTGTTTTACCCTAGCCAGTTACGTTTTCTTTCACAATGTTGTAATAGCATTTATTAATATTATAAATATTATATTTTCTTAGTCTAATCCATTTATAAATGCTAAATTATTCTATTAGTTTGAAAACTGTATAATTGTATTTATCCTCCTTAGGTATGTTGCCCAGAGTGATTTTTTTGTTTTTGTTTTTTGGCATTTAACATAATTAGAAGTCTGGTTTAAAGGGCTATTTTTAAATATGTTTATTAGATATGGACATTTAATTTCTTCTGTATATTAGAGAGAGATTCTTATATTAACTTGAAAGTAAGTGGCTGTGTAGCTTATGAGTAGGAAATCTCATTGTTTGTATGCACAAGTAAATATTTTCATAGTGAAGTCAAATATATTTGCATGTCTGGGGCTCTATTTGCATGTACAAATATGGGTTTCAAGTACCCAATAAAATTAGGTTACATAAACACATATGCTAATGTAATGCATTATGGTTCTCAGATTCTCTTCTAGGTAAAAGATCAAGAATGAATGAGCTCATTTGTTCCACAATAACCAATTCTTCCCCTCAGGGTATCTTATTTTAAAAGACTTCGTTTCTCCATTTTTGCAATCTATTTAAATTATTAAAAAAAGATATTTTCGGATAAAAATAACACACAAACTGATCACTTTAATTACTGAACAAAGATAAGAGAATTAAGCTGTATTTTAAGAGAGATTTTCAATTCCCTCTAAAAAGTTACACAGAATCCTGTTGAACAGATACTGGCTTAGGTACTAAATTCATCATAGCTACTCCCAGAAAGAGAGTGTGATTTGGGGAGGAAGACATAGTAATTCTCTGAGACTATGGAATTGGTATTTAATTCTCATTTTCTCAGATTTGGCATTTTTGAAAGTTACTAACCATGACTGAACACTCAGAAGGAAGAAACTTGGGGCACCCAGGTGACTCAATCAGTTAAGCAATCTGACTCTTGGTTTCAGATCAGGTCATGATCTTAGGGTCTTAAGATCAAGCCCCACCTTGGGCTCCAGCACTGGTGCTCAGAGCAGAGTCTGCTAAACCTACTTTCCACGACCACTCCCTCTTCTTGCTCAAACTCATGCTCTTTCTCTCGCACTCTCTCTCTCCTTGTCTCTCAAATAAATAGATAAGTAAAATCTTAAGAAAAAAAGAAGCAAGAAACTGTTTCTTAAGTGAGGGTGAGGGTTTAATGTGACTAAAAATAAATTTTAGAAAAATTCTTGTCTCAATCACAACTTTTCCTCAGTGTCTTTCCAAAATTACCTATAGAAATTAAAATCAAAGTCTAAAGGTGCCTTTAAAGTAATGCCATCAATTTTTAAGGGCTCAGAAATTATCTTACTAAGGTTTTAGGAAGACTGATGAATTTGTGCCTAACATTTTTCTTTATTATCTTCTAATAACAATCTCTGAGCTTGTGATTTCACTTCAGTTCTCATTCAGTGATACATAATCATTGAATGAATACAATTAGAAGTATTCTAGGAGGCACCTGGGTGGCTCAGCTGATTAAGGGGCTGCCTAGGGTTCAGGTCATTATCTCAGGAATGGAGCCCTGCCTAGGGCTCAGCAGGGAGTCTGCTTCTCCTCCTTAACCCTCTCCCTCTCCCTGCTGCTTATGCTCTCTCATTCTCTCTCCCTCTCAAATAAATAAATAAAATCTTAAAAAAAGGCGGGGGGAGTACTCTAAAACAAGCAACTGTGAGATTTAACAAGGCCTATTTGGGCTCAAAGCATAATAAGTTTCCTCAGAATGTTCTATTCGTTTAGACTACATGCAATAGATTTACACATAATTTGTATAAATATCAATGCATTTCCATATTCTGCTTCCATTGCTATCATTCTCTGTAAAATACTAAAAATTCACTAAGCATGTCAGATTCATTCACCAAGCAATTAGTCTGTCATCCTGAATTAGGTGGCATTCACATTGTACGGAGGAGGAGAGAAAAGGGTTGGAAGTCAATAGAACTGCTCTGAAGACACTGAAACTTGGTTGTGAAGAAATATACATAACATGGTCTATCATTTCCAAAACTGTACATCAAATCTTAGAGTATACATCCCAGCAAATGTAAAGAAGTGATCAGATGTGAATAACACTTGAAATGGTGGATTTGGTGATCACTTCCATCATTTTGAAGAAGCACAAATTAGCAGAGGAAGTGGCAAGTGTTTCAGATGGCAGGAAAGATCTCAGCAAATGAATAGAGAGGGGAATTGGGACACCTGGCCGAAGTCAATACACAATCAAAAGTTGCCATAAGCTTGTTAAGAGAAGACTAGAAACTGAAGGCATGTAATGCGAAAGAAAAATAGAACTGCACCAGGTGTCCTTCATGCCAAGCACTACCACACAAGGCCGCTTTGTTGGACTGTCTAGCCCTCGGGAACCACTACAAGGCTACAACTGTGCATCACATATTCTTTCCACATAATCTTATGTGTATCCGACCATTTAGAAACTTTACAAGAAACCATCTTGACCCCATCCTCGACTCAGAGTCATAAGAAAAAAGTCAAGCAGCATCTAACTATACACATATCAAAATGTCAAGACATGGTCTTGATATGTGCCCACTCTGATTTAAAATTAATGTTGTCCCAATTATAGTGATGACCCTTGTATTCTAAAATATACCAGAGTCTCTGATGACCAGAAAGAAGTGGTTGCCAGTGTTCCATTCCAAAGGAGGCAAAGTTAAAAAAAAAATAAAAAAAAGGTATTGAGAGATGAAGTAAGTCTGGAAGAGACACTTATTGGCCCCAACCCAGCTTCCCATTTAAAGAACTCTACAGTGACCAATGGTCTCTCATTCCCATGAGCTATTATGGCCACATTTAACTTCTGGCTAGAGTCCCAGCATTTCTGCCATTCTTTGATTTTTCTACTGGCCCACAATGATGGAAATTCATGCATGAAAGGGTATTTAGAGTAAGTGTGCACAAATACGGGCATCTTCTATTCACCCATTGAAGGTCAGAGTCTGTTTCTGAATGCATGCTTACTATTTTCACCCAATAAAAGAAGAAGGAACCATAAAAGGTCTATTAGATCATCTTGTCAACTCTTTATCTTGGTTCTCTCAACAGTCCAGGATGCTGTCAAATGAAACTATCCACTTTAGGGCATCTCCAAGGACAAAGGCAAGGAACACCTCTGGAATTTACATAGATAACCAGACAGCCAGCCAGCCACAACAAGGCTCTATGATTCATTATTAGAAATGATGAAAAAACATAGTATCAAATAACATCTCCTAGAGTGTCTTTCTCCTAGAATTTATTAATACAGTGACATTAAATTTACTTGTGTTCCTTGGGATTATTTTTTCACGTTCATATGCAATGATTTCTTTCATTGTTATTAATAAACTGGCAAACTCATCCCTCTGAAACCTTTCATTACGTGTGTGTGTCTGTGTGTCTGTCTGTGTCACTGTTTGTGTCTGTCTGCCTGGACTGGAGGAAAATCTCAGCATCATCTATATCTGGACAAGCCAGCTGCCCATGCCAATGACCCCTATCGGTTTTAACATCCTCTATGCTCTCCATGGCTGGCCTACATAAGGCTTTTTCCTTCAAGAAAAGAACACTCAAGTTTATGCCAGAGCTCAATGTTAGCATTGCTTGAAGGGAAATAGAGTCTGTTGATCTGTTCAGTATCATAATCAGAACTCTGGAAATGTTTGGCCAAATCCATGTGCTTTTCTTATGAATTAGAAGACCTTTTTCTTTTTTCTTTAATAGAAATGAAACCAACCATGCAGCATGCTGAATAGTAACAAGCTGGTGCATTACAGCAGACTCCAGTGGGATAGCCACACACATATTCCCTTCTACTTCTGGGCCGGCCGGCATTGCAAGGTTTGGAATGTACACCCGAGAAGAATTCCTCCCATCTCTCTCCATGGAGCTAGTTCTCTGATGCAGAAGCTATGTGAGAAGTCTCAGAATGCTGGCTCTGGAAAATCCTGAAAGTATCAAAAAACACTCAGAGACTGAATCCAAAATGTATAAGCATTTATCCAAATGCACCCTGTTTCTCAGTCTTGATTAACAATGAGGTAGTTGAAAATGTTCTCATCTTTAACACCTAATGCTGTGATTTATGGTGAAGTATTTGAAACCTCGGCACTACCTCTGTGAGGTATATAGGGGATCAGACTGTGTCCTCAACCCAGATCTCCTGCTAGCATCACCCAGAGAGCACTCAGTAAATACCTATACTCCAGGAGCCATCTCCAGAATCTGATGTATTTGGCGTGGGATCGTGCCAAGGACTGGTATTTTTATTAGCCCACCAACATTCTAATACGCCGCCAAGGTAAAGCGCTGATTAGCAAAAGCCTAAAGTTAACAAGATGAATCTAAAATGAGCTTTAGGTATATTGGTATATGATAATAAATGCTTAACCCTTCGTTAGAAATCTTTCAGAAACTTCTAGGAAAAAATCCTTCTGGTCTAGCAGGACTGCTGTCTTACTGATCTATTTACTGTCCCCGGCATATTTCAGAGATCAAGAGCTCCTTGGCATAAATGTATATGTGAGAGGGAGCCCAGGGTAGTGGTTAAAAGGATAGCTTTTGTATTCTTGGATTCAAATTTGTATTTTTTGTTATTAAGTGGTACAATCTTAGTTAAGCTGCTTAGTCGCTCTGTTCTTCAACTTTTACCTCTGTAAAGGGGTAATAACAGCTTCAGTTGAAAGAATTAAATGCCTTGATGTGAATGTAACACTTGCATTGTTGCCTGACCCATGAGAAGATCTATATAAGTATTGGTTATTACTACCCCTAAGGTATCATTAACTGAAAAATAAGGATGCACAAAATCCAAACCTGAGGGGTTAATGAATGAACACAGTTCCAAACATAAAGAGATGGTTTATGTTCTCTCTGCGATAGGCCCTACCATTCAAAGATCTTAACAAATGTTGGAATTCTACTCAAAACTTGGCCACAGGAGCAATTTTCTTTCGTCGAAAAGATTGCACGTGTTTGCCAGTATTGGCAAATTTGGGTCGCTTATAATTATATATTTACTAAAAGCATTGCTGTGATGCTATGAAAACTATAGTTTTCGAAGCTGCACTGCATTCCCAGATGTCTTGTGTACCCTTACAGCACTCAGGGTGATATTTGCAGTGTAAACATTACGTAAACCTGAAATTTAAATTTCCATTTGTACAATAACACGACTGACATGATGTGGGTCCAAACTGCTAGTTAAAAAAAAAAAAAAAACAAAACTGAAATACTTTAGTTTAAGTGTGGGCTTCACTTCCCTGGATACTTCATTGCTTAACAAAATGTCATTGGGAAACTATGCTGGTGCATACTATCAGTACAGATTAGAAGTTTTTACTCCACTGACTCTAAGCTAGTGTTTTGCTTTTAATCCTGAAAGGATATTTTCTCCAGGGAGTTAGAATAAAGATTTTAGTCATGAGAACCAGCAGAAGAAAATCTTCCTGCTGCTTGAAGACCCCGTGTTTGTATGAGGGTGAGGAGAATTTTGATTTACTTTAATTTTGATGTGATTGATCTTTAACTTCTTTCATTTCCCTGCCAAAGAGCAGTGGTTTCTGATGTCAGAAAGCCCCTTTTCCTTGAGGCAGGTGCTTCTCTTTTGTAGCAAGGGAATGCAAACTTTCCCTGTAAAAGGCCACATGTAAATGTTTTAAGTCATACACCCTCTGTTGAAAATTATTGAATTCTGCTGCTGTGGCAAGAAAGCAGCCAAAAGCAACAAACTAACAAATGAGTATGTCTGGTGTGGTCCCCAGAGATATCCAGGTCCTAATCTCTGGAACCTGTGGAAGTTACAATATGTTGCAAATGGGATTTGGTAAATGTGATTAAACCAAGGGTCTTGAAACAAGGAGATAATATGGTATTGTCTGAGTGGGCCTTAAATGTAATCACAAGTCTCCTTAAAAAAGGGAGGCAGAGGGACATTTAAATGCAGAGACAGAAGGCAATGTGACAACTGAAGCAAGATGCTATGCTGCTGGCTTCAAAAATGGAGAAAGGGGCCACAACACAAGGAATGCATGCTTGAAAGATGGGAACGACATAGAAAGGGAATCTCCCCTAGAGCTTCCATATAGGTCTCCTTGATTTTGTCCTTGTGAAACTGATTTTGCCCTTCTAACATCAGAATTGGAGGAGAATAAATGTGTGCTATTTTAAGCCACCAAGTTTGTGGCTTAAGAAACAATCCAGCTGAGTTCCAATAAAATTTTATTTATGACAAGAGGCAGGCCAGATTTGGCTCACAGGCCAACAACTGCTCTCTGAATCCGCCTTCCACCATTTATCCCACTATATTCTGTGGGTCTCTGTATACCTGATTTCCCCAAATCCAATCTCTACCACAGAGGCCACGAGTTCTTAGAGGCAAGAATACCACATTTTAATTTGGCGTTTTTCCTTACTAGTTGTGTGACCTAATCATTAGCTTCTTACTGCTTATGTTTCTATGTTAGCAGGGTTGTTGCCTGGAATAAATCAGATAACATGTGCAAAACCCTCATACAAGAACGTGTGGCACAGAGGTCAAGATAGGCCATTCTGCCTATATCCATACTCTTACTGTCTTCTATGTTTACATTCTTCCATAGCACTTGTTTAATACAAAGTACAATTTATTTAGTTATTATATTCAGTCTGTGCTATCTGAATCCCCATATTAGAATAGAAGCTCTTGAAAGGCCACACATAGAGAAGGTACTTAATATTTGCTGAGTGAATGGATATGCATTGAGTAAACAAATATTGTTGAGTGAATAACTTAATCTGTTCTTTGAAGAGTAGAAATCTTATCCCCAGCATCAAAGAGTAGTATCATTAGATAAAAGCAGTTATCTAGATTTCAGAACAGTCTGAGAAATATATCCTAGATGGAGACAGATAAATTGGACAACCTGGATGAAGAATACATGTACACAAACACACACACACACACACACACACACACACGCATACCCATACGCACATACACACGAACACACACACATTCATCTCTCAGGATGCAAATTTTTCCATTTCCAAACAGCTTCTTTTACATTGTCTTCTTTCTCTGAGGCATTTCAGAATGAAAAAAACATATATGGTCTTGGGAAGGTGGGGTTTTCTTCCTTCAGCCACATTTTCCTGGAAACTTAGGGAATAATTAATTAGAAATATAAATTAAAATTTTGGTAAGTTCTTTAACACTACTGGAAGAAGTTCCTTTTACTGAAGGGAATTGTGCAAGAATGTGGCTCAGTCTTGTTTTTATCTTGATTTAATAATCCTGAATTATTGTATTAAATGAGACATTTGATGAGATCATGGTGAAGGACATCAAAATGAAAATAAGCAAGGTCTAGTCTCCTGCTTTCCCTCCTATCAGTCCTATGACTAGACTCATGTCTTCTGGACCTTCACCTCCACATCTCTTAGAAGGACTGTCTTTATTACTAGTTACAATTTTAACTATTTTGAGTTCTATAATTTTTATTTTTATTTATTTATTTATTTATTTTAGAGAAAGTGTAGAGGTAGAGGAAGAGAGAGCATCTTAAGCAGGCTCCTTGCCCAGCATGGAGCCCAACACAGGGCTTGATCTTGTCGGGAGCCAGTACAGGAGGCCTACTATAAGAGCTGTAAGGGACTGAATATGATTGGCTGTTCATTTAGGTCCACTCACGCGGGAGGTGCATGAGCACTGTGGTGATTGGCTAGGCAGGCTAAGCTGCCGGTATATATATGCTTGAATGTACTTGTAGAGGGGCAGCCCCGCCAGGAGCCAGGCCCTGCGGGCCGGAGAGGGCCGGAGCCCGGACCATGGCAGCGGCGGCGGGCGCCGAGGGGCGACACCCGAGTGGGGCGGCGGGAGCTCGTGCTGTGCTGCGCCAGAGGGGGAAGAAGATAAAAAGAAGCCATTAAAGAAGTTTGCCTCCACGCGTGTCTCCGTGTCGTTCTTGCAGGCCGAGAGCGACAAGTGGTGCCGAAACCCGGGAACTCGTGCAGAAGAGATGCGCGGAGTTAGGCAACAATCAGGTAGAGTGCACCTATTTCTGTCTAGTGACAGGGAAAGTTCCTCAAGTTGAGGACGAGCGTAGAAAGCTTTCCGGGATGGGAAACGAGATGGCTGCAAAGTTCCTAGGATAAGGACGAGAGTAAAGCTTTCCGGTATGGGAAACGAGATGGCCACATATAAAATGCTGGGGCCGCTTTCTGATATCCTTAAAGAAATTGGTACTCCTTTAAAAAATAAAACAGCTCGTTTGTTTTTGAGAGAAGTGGGACAAACGGTTCCCTGGTTTTTGGAAAGGAGCAGAGGAGGGAAATCGCCCAAAAGCCAAAAGGTGAGCAAGATGCAAAAGGAGCTTGCAAAAAAGGAGGAAAAGCTAAAGAAGGCTATGGCGCAGCTCAAAATGCAGGGGAAAGTTATGGCGCAGCTGAAATTAAAAGCGGAAAAAAGGGGCGCCTGGGTGGCTCAGTGGGTTAAGCCGCTGCCTTCGGCTCAGGTCATGATCTCAGGGTCCTGGGATCGAGTCCCGCATGGGGCTCTCTGCTCAGCGGGGAGCCTGCTTCCTCCTCTCTCTCTCTCTGCCTGCCTCTCTGCCTACTTGTGATCTCTCTCTGTCAAATGAATAAATAAAATCTTAAAAAAAAAAAAAAAAAGCGGAAAAAGGAGCTATGGCGCAGTTACAAACAAAGATGGAAGTGGTAGATAACTTAGATCCTATGCCCACGCGCCCAGCCCCAACAGCGCCACCTTACGAGGGGCCTCCTCCGTATAAACCTTGCTGCACCAAGGCCTGCTATTGTGCGAGCTGCACCGCACGAGTGGCTGCCATAGTAGCCTCTCAGGAGTTTGGGTGGGAACAGGATTCTCATTCAGTCCTAAAATCCCCACTTACTCTAGCTCCACCTTTTTTGGCTATAATTATACCTACCAAGACCCGGCGCAAGGCGCGTCAGCTCACCTTCTAGATAGGTGGCTGCTCTGCAACACTGCACAGGCATGTACAGGCTTGGAAAGCCTTCACTTTATTAATGGGTCTATATGGCGTAACTGTATGTACAACTATCACGTAGGCTCTCCATTTGAAACAAATGTTACTTGCAATTGCACCTCAGCTAAGCACATAAGTTACTCACCAACGCCCGTCTGTGTTAGAGCTCCCTTTCTCTTCATAGTTTTTAATGCTTCTACTATTAACAAGTCATCTAGTCTCTCTTGTGAGTCCCAGAATTGTCTGCTATCAGAATGTTGGAATGCCACGGTGGGAGACTCGGCAGTAATAGCCAAGATACCGACGTATATCCCGATGCCAGTACAGGTGAACCCCGACAACCTGCCGGTGCTGCTTCTACATACACGAGACTTTGGAATAACAGCAGCCATTATTGCAGCTATCGCAGCATCTGCCGCCGCTGCTACTGCTGCCGCGGTAGCGTTGACAACGTCAGTACAGACAGCAGCTGCGCTCAACAACGTCACAGGAATGGTCGCTGAAGCATTGGCTACGCAAGAACAAATTAACGGACATTTGCATGCTGGGATCCTTATTGTAAATCAAAGAGTTGATCTAGTACAGGAACAAATAGATGTCTTAGAATCTATAATCTCAACAGGATGTATACATAATATGGCGGGACTTTGTGTTACTCCCGTAGCTTACAATAACTTGTCAGTAGCGGCCAATCGGTCTCGACAATTGGGAAGAATTCTTAATGGTACCTGGAACTGTCAATTTCAAAATTTAACTAGGCAATTACGAGCTCAAATTATATCCATAAATTCTACCAAAGTAACTATTGCACCTGTTAGTGAGTGGAAAAAATGTTACAGCAATCAGTTTCGTTCCTCAAATAGTGGGCCGGACTTGGTGCCATGGCTGTTCTCTTAATCATAGCTAACATACTAATGTTACGTTGGGTGTGTGGCCATGTCCGTCGCAATCAACGACAATAACACCTCATGGTTCAAGCCATGATGGCTCTTGAAGCTGGTACCTCCCCCCAGATATGGCTAAGTATGCTAGATCGGTAGTCAAAGATGGGTAAGACTGATCCCACACCATAGCAACCTAAGACAGGAGCTCTTCGACCAGGGAGAGTACCCGATGACGGGTAAGCATGTGTGCTGAGGATTGGCAACCTAAGACAGGCACGATCTCAGCCATTATAAATAAATAAAAAAGGGGGAGATGTCAGGAGCCAGTACAGGAGGCCTACTATAAGAGCTGTAAGGGACTGAATATGATTGGCTGTTCATTTAGGTCCACTCACGCAGGAGGTGCATGAGCACTGCGGTGATTGGCTAGGCAGGCTAAGCTGCTTGAATGTACTTGTAGAGGGGCGGGCCGCCAGGAGCCAGGCCCTGCCGAGCCACGCGGGCCGGTTGGGGCCGGAGCCTGGACCATGGCAGCGGGGGCGGGCGCCGAGGGGCGACGCCGGAGTGGGGCGGCGGGAGCTGTGTGCTGTGCTGCGCCAGAGTGGGAAGAAGATAAAAAGAAACCATTAAAGAAGTTTGCCTCCACGCGTGTCTCCGTGTCGTTCTTGCAGGCCGAGAGCGACATGATCTCACAACCCTGAGATCATGACCTGAGCTGAAATCAAGAGTTGGACACTTAACTGAGTTGCCCAGGTGCTCCTTGAGTTCTGTAATTTTTGAATAGTATAATAAATGTTATATTCCTCATTCTGCTTGATTCAGATAAATAGCACACAAAGTAAACATTATAGAAAGTAACCTTGATTTTATGGAGATTTTAAAATAGTATAAAGACCTAATATTTAACTACTTTGAAGTATTATCATGCTCTTTCATGTTATCCTAAATTCATTTAACTATTTAAAAACATTTAACTATTTAACTATTTCAAAATATTATCATACTCTTTCATGTTATCTTAAATTCATATGGTATTAGGAACAAATTAATATTTATCATGAATTAGTAAGGATCACATACTTAAAAATAAGTGAAAGAAACTACACTTAAATATAGTTTGTTGAGGGGTGGCTCAGTGGGTTAAGCAACCCACTCTTGGTTTCAGTTCAGGTCATAATCTCAGGAACATGGAATCAAGCCCCATGTCAAGCACCATGCTCAACACAGAGTCTGCTTGAGATTCTCTCTCCCTCTTCCTCTGCCCCTGCCCCAACTTTCATTCTCCCTCTAAAAGAAATACACAAAATATTTTTAAAAAAGAATAGTTTGTTGAACGTGAATTTCTTTAAACCATTTATTTTATTTAGTAAATGACTGACAGAAGGGAGAAAGAATATTAATATACAAAAGGACAAATCTAAAATCTTTTGTGTGTTATAAAAATATACATCTGTGACTTATCATTCACCACTGGTTACACACACATGCATAATCAAATAGCAAAAGAGTGGAAGAACCAGTTAGTTTATAAAATGAGCCACACTGGGGACACCTGGGTGGCTCAGTTGGTTAAGCTGCTACTTTCAGTTCGGGACCTGATCCCAGGGTCCCGGGATCTAGTCCTACATCGGACTCCTTGCTCAGCAGGGAGCCTGCTTCTCTCTCTACCTCTACCTGACACCCTGCCTGCTTGTGTTATCTCTCTTTCTGACAAATAAATAAATAAATAATTTTTTTAAAAAAATGAGCTACATTGCTCACTTAAAATTTCTTGGCTCATCTTTCTTCAAGAGGACAAATTTTAAGGGCACCTGGGTGGCTAAGTGGGTTAAGCCCCTGCCTTTGGCTCAGGTCATGATCTCAGGGTCCTGGGATCAAGCCCCACATCAGGCTCCCTGGTCAGCGAGGAGCCTGCTTCCCCCTCTCTCTGCTTGCCTCTCTGCCTACTTGTGATCTTGATCTCTTTCTGTCAAATAAATAAATAAAATTAAAAAAAAAAAAGAGGACAAATTATATTCATTCCACACTCAGCTCCATGGACAAAATCAGAACTGACACAAAATTCAAAATCAATTCATCTCTAATTTCTACATGTTTAAAGCTCAGTCTTGGTGGCAATTCCACTGGGAAGATTTGGTCAAATTATTCAACCAAGATTTGGTTGAAGTATTCAACCATTAAGCCTATGACTGCTCTGTGCACATTCTCACCAACCTCTCCACTACAGAAGCACATTAATGGCATGGTGAGTGTCCATTTACAGAATTTTTTCTTCTTCTGAAGCTTCACATTGACAAGTCCGGTCCATGCTTGTATTCTCACCTTGCAGCATGGTGCTTAGTGTATGTTTAGGGAAAGAATGAAAATGGGGTATTTCCATAAAATCAAACACAGAGTTAAAGTGCTTTCTAATTAATTACCTAGGAGACTTAAGAACTAAAACAAATGCTTCTGTAGATGATGACCATTCAAGCAGAAACACTAACAGAGTGCTTTCAGAACATGCTCTCAATACCCCTGAAATAACACAAGGAGTAGAGGAAGAATTGTTTAAACTGCATTTAGAAGACAAGGCTTTAAAATAATATTTTAGCACTACATTCTAAATCCTTTTCACAGACTAGACTCAAATATAATCATATAAATTGTAATTCAGGAAGACCCAAGACAAGAATGGACAGAATAAATGGGAAGCTGATGAGTATGGCCTCAGTCCCTAGGCACCCATCTCTGATGTTTCATGGCTCCTCTGTAAAGACCCACAGGAGACTAGGAGGAATCCTAGGTCAAAGACTGCTGTAATGATAGATCATCATTGATGATCAAATGTGAGCAATTCTTCTCAATCTAATACCAAAATGGACAGAAGACAACCTAGTCAATTCAGTATAAAGCACCTTAGCCTAGAGCAGTGTGATCACCAAAATGAACATGAACTAACCCTAATAAAATTGCTCTGCTGGGGCTTCTCACAAACCAGCAACAACCCAGTATCCTGAAGCTGCTAGATCTTGGAAATAGCTAATGAATTCATCATCTCTTAAAACAAAACAGTCCATTAAAAATCACTAGAAGTAATAGAATTTAGTAAGAAGCCTGGATCAAATAAACATTTAAGAAGTTAAATAGGAAAAACAGTCCTATGTACAACAGCAACAACTATTGTAAAATACCAAAGACTAAAGTTTGAAAACTGAGTACCATAAAAATGAAAATGTTAAGCACTCCTTAAGAGTCTAATGTCTTTAAGATAGGAAGATTCAGTACTGCAAATTTCTTACAAATTAATTGATATGTTAACACAATCTCAAAATCCCAATGTAATTTGCTTTCACTTGTAGTTTCAAGTACTCATGGAAGAAAAAAATGGGTGAAAGCACTAAATATTGGTGAACATTCATAATAAGAGAATATATGTATATATACTGTGTGTGTTTTTAAATATAATGCATGTATTTCTGTATATATACATCTGTGTATGCACACATATAGGCATATATATATTTGCAGTAGAAGATAAGACAATGAATACAATATAACAACTTTGCACCACAATGAAGAAAAATTACATATATTATTAAATTACATATAAGAATTCAGTATATGATAAAATGACATTTCAAATCACTAGAAAGCACGAATTATCTGACAGCTGGTTTCAGAAAATTAAATAATTATATTTAGAAAAAATAAATTAGATCCATTTATCATACTATAAAACCAAAGACATAATTAAAAAAAAACAATTTAGGATAATTTATATATTTGTGTGATCTATCCATTGACTAGGTCATTTCAGAAAACAAAAACAACAAAGGGAAGTAAAAAAAAAAAAATCTATAGGGGCGCCTGGGTGGCTCAGTGGATTAAGCCGCTGCCTTCGGCTCAGGTCATGATCTCAGGGTCCTGGGATCGAGTCCCACATCGGGCTCTCTGCTCGGCGGGGAGCCTGCTTCCCTTCCTCTCTCTCTCTGCCTGCCTCTCTGTCTACTTGTGATCTCTCTCTGTCAAATAAATAAATAAAAATCTTTAAAAAAAAAATCTATAAAAAAATTTAACATTCATTTATTGATGATATTACATAAAAATTAAGACATTTGGGGACACCTGGGTGGCTCAGTCAATTAAGTGTCCAACTCTTGGTTTCTACTCAAGTCATGATCTCCCTGTCATGAGTTCATGGGCTCGAGCCCTGCGTCCAGCTCTGCACTCAGCGCTGAGTCTGCTTCAGATTCTCTCTCCCCACTCCCTCTCTCTTTCTATCTCAAATATATAAAAAAATAAATAACTTTTTTATAACTGAAAAGACATTTGAAAAAGAAAGATTATTTTCATTAAAAAGATGTCTTTTAATCTATAAAAATTTTACAAATCAATTAGAAAAGCAAATAAATAACTTCAATATTAAAACACTATAATAAAAATAGTTTACTGAAATAAAAATGTAAATGCATGATCAATATCTTTGAAACTTCCAAATTCACTCTTGATCAAAAATATGAATTAAAGTAACTTTAGATGAAAATAATGATAGTTTTTCAATTATTAAACTATGATAATATATGTGGATGCATATGGAACAAAAATATAGCCATACATAATATACATTTTTCCTAACACTTTGAGTCATAGAAATTTACCCTAATTGTGAATATGAACTAAGTTTTAGAAAGTGTTTATCTATGTGTTGCCTGTTTGAGTGAAAAACTAGGAGGAATCTAAAAACTCAAAAAAAAGAAATTGATTTAAAATCACCTATAAAATGATTACATCATAGAGACTATAGTCATTGAAATAGCATTACAGAAGTATGTTTATTTACATGGAAAAATATTAAGTAAAAAAGTAGCTACCCCAACAGCATATTCAGAGTGTTCTTACTTAAACTTGTATTATATGCAAATATATGTATCTATACACATCCACACACATATTTTACTGCAAAGCCTAACAGTGTTTGTTTTTATGTTGTAGAATACAAGCTGTGTGTGTGTGTGTGTGTGTGTGTGCGCTGTGCGTGTGTCTGAGAAAAAGATTTCTGGTGTTGGCAACTGTTCTACAATGAATACTTATTAATTTTGTCATTGGAACTAAATTCTTTCAGGATAATGCAAAAAATGCCTATGTTTTCGGACATTTCCTCAGCCTCTGTCCTCAGGCTAAACTAAAAATACAAAGGATGTTTGTATTGGCATATTGAGATCTGAACTGTGCACACAAAGGTAGGAAAAGGTGGAAATCATGTTGATCCAAATGTCTTTGTGGGAAAGGGATAAATTGTAGCATGAGACTTGCCTTCAAAGTTAATTAGGTAATTATTAGCCTAAAGAAGCAAAAGGTCAAAGTTGCATAGTTTTAGAGATAAAGCTTAAAAGGCTCATTAAAAGGAAATGAACACAGGAAGTTCCAGAGCTAAACCACAAGTCCCTGGTTCCTATAACTAAAAAGGTCATCTTCTGATTATTTTGACTCATGTTTCTCCATCCAAGATGGCAGGAAAGCAAATTCTGTTACTGCCTCCCAAGGCAGATAGAAAAGGTAATGTTGGAATAAGGAGGTTTACAATTGACTGACATTTCCTAGTTTCATTTAATGAAAATGTTCAATTTTTTAAATCAAAGAAGCAAAGGCGAATGCATAGGAATTTAAGGCTGATTGAAAAGGAAAGGGCTGTGATGGTGCCAGTGACAAAAATTAATAAATATAACAATTCAAAGACAGAAAGTGAGAGAAGTGTTAAAGGCAGAGGTCATTTCAAGAGAAGAGATGATGAACGTGGTTTGGTTTGTGTGAAGAAGGTCCATATAGAATCACCCAGGTATTAGGTTGGGCATGAACAAATTGAAAGCTACCCACACCACCTGACTGCTGAAGCAATGAGCGTAAATCAGGAACACATGGAAAACAGAAGAGGTCGAGGAACTTTAGCACACTCTAGATAACGAACCAATCAAAGACTAGGGAAGGACAAGGGAAATTCAGATAGTTTGTTGAGACGGAAATGAGGGAAGATAAGTTTAGAGAGTAAAGAGAGAGTTTTAAAAAGAAGCCATTGAGGAAAAAATGTAAACATAAATATGAAGAAAACTGGTTTGGAAAAAACAATGACATTCCACGTAAGAGATGTAGCACAAGCTTGTGGCAGAGCCTATCAAGACAAGCCTATTAAGGGGTGCCTGGGTGGCTCAGTGGGTTAAAGCCTCTGCCTTTGGCTCTGGTCATGATCTCAGGGTCTGGGATCGAGCCCCACATCTAGCTCTCTGCTGGGCAGGGAGCCTGCTTCCTCCTCTATCTCCGCCTGCCTCTCTGCCTACTTGTGTCTGTCAAATAAATAAATAAAACCTTTAAAAAAATAAATTAAAAAAAATCTTTAAGATGGTCTCCTGTCAAAGATCTAAAACCCACACAACGAAGTAGTAGGTAAGTAAGTTTTCAATTTTATTATCCAGGTAAATGGGGAGAAAAAAAAGTACTGGCCTCAATGACTTGGAACCCAAATCCCTTTGAGTCTTGTGTTTCTTTCTGCGTAGAATAGGAAGGACTATAGTCAATTCATACATTTTTTTGAAAGGTTAATGGAATAAAAATACACAAAACAAGCTGTTACTCAATAAACATTACTTGTCTTCAAAAGTACAAGTACTATATAGGTATCTATTATTATCAGATTAATTATAGACAAAGCAAACACTTAATAACATCCAAAGCTTATTCATCCACTCAACACACTTCCCGAGCATCTATGATGTGGCAAGGTATGGCAAATGACAAGGCAAATGACCCCACACAGCCTTCTGCCATATAAAGACAGATAAAAGGGCGCCTGGGTGGCTCAGTGGGTTAAGCCACTGCCTTCGGCTCAGGTCATGATCTCAGAGTCCTGGGATCGAGTCCCGCATCAGGCTCTCTGCTCAGCAGGGACCCTGCTTCCCTTTCTCTCTCTCTCTCTGCCTGCCTCTCCATCTACTTGTGATCTCTCTCTGTCAAATAAATAAATAAAATCTTTAAAAAAAATAAAATAAAGACAGATAATAAACAAATAAAGATATCATGTAAAGATAAGGGTAGTTTGGAGAAATAAAATGTTGGAAGAAGGAATCAGCCAACATTTATTCCAAGCCAGGTCAACATCCAGATGCAAGGCTTAGGAAAACAATGATACTGGCACGTTTAGGGAACCCAGGAAATGGTCAATCAGGCAGAGGTCTGATTGGATGAGAGGAAAAGTGGTATCAGGGGAAAGAAGTCAGAGGGGCCAAATCATGTAGAGCTTGGTAAGCCAGTCAAAGGAGCATGGGTTTTAGTCCATGTGAAAAAATACAGCACTGAAATACTGTAGGCAACCCAGTTAAAGTGATCTGATTTGCATTGGTAAAAGATCACTCTAGCTACTGGATGAAGAATGGACTATTAATGGGCCAGGGCAAATGGGAGGCAAATTAGGAGGCCACTGTAGTCATGTCCAAAGGAACAACAGGGATAATTTAAACAAAAAATGGTAAAAAGTAGTACACAGAGGAGAGCCGACTGAAAATCTGTCATTGGGGTAAGCTTAACAGAACCTGCTGTAGATATGAGGGAAAGAGAAGAGTCAATGTAACACTTGAATTACTGTAAGGTACAAGTGAGTGCATATATAGGTGCCAACTAATGATGTCAGAACACGGAGGGTGGAGACAAATGAAGTATACCACTGGAGAAGCATATTTGGAAAATTGGGGGCAAGATTTACAAACGGTCAATGATTTAGATGGAATTTCAAGCCATGGGACTAGATTTTATTTCTGAAGGACAGTGTATAAAAAGAAGAAATAAGATCCCAGCATTCCCACTGGGACATGCCAGTATTTCAAGGTCACACACGAAAAAGGAGAAGTCTATAAAGGAGATGTGTGAAGATACCTGTGAAGTAGAAAGAAACTCGGAAACGTGTGGAGTCAGCGCTGATTCTTCGAACTTACCTAGCTAGGAGACCTTAACTTTTTAAGAAATTTTGATCAATAGTGCCAGATTCCTTTCCAGAAAAAGTAGAAGTTTTTATTCCCATAGAGTATATGGGAGAGTGCCAAAGTCACTGCATCTTGGTGTAGGCACTCATGTGAGTATTACCTAAAGCGGTGATACAGCCAGTAAGGGAAGAGGCCTTATAACCCAAACAGTGCCAGAGCTGATTGGAACAAAACAATGAAGAGCATACTGGCTAAGATTCTTCTGGCCTATTCTCGTGTTATATGATTCCCTTTAATCAATAAATGTCCAGAAAAGCAACCAAGGCAATTATGTCTTCGTTCATTGGATGGCAACAAATCCTTATTGAATAAATTAAAGATCTATAAAGATAAAAAATAAAAAAAATCTTTCCCATTTTCCTGCACTTTTCCAATCTGTAATGGACAACTCTTCTCTAAACAGTTATAGACTGAAATAATGTATGTGAAGTTAAGTTGGAAATGAGATTGGTGGTTTTTGGGAGAAAGATAGTCGTGATTCCTACTAATCACTATCCTATGGGATTTTTGCTTAAAAAGCATCTGTTTTGTGTTCCAGCCCTGCACCTTATATCCTAACCAAGATACAGTTTTCCACCAAGTCTGTGAAGGTCTATGATAAAAATAAGGTTAGTGCCTTCCCTGGACCTCGGGCATCAGAATAAGGTTCTGTTGCTAAATCTCCTTAAAAGTCGACACTTCTACATGGACTCTGCAGAAAAGTTTATGTTTTAGAGAGTGATGTTTGGAGTTAACTGGTGGTTATTCAGAACACAACATAAACTCCGTTGAGTCAGACACTTTGAACTTTCTGATCATTTTTCAGTCTGTCCTTTCAAAATTCGGAGATCTGGAAGTTTTCCTTTCCTGTGGCAAACACTATAATGCTAAAAAAAATAAAATAATAAAAAAAAAGAAAAAGAAAAAAACAATACATTTGCAACATAATTTAACATAATTCCTTAGTTAAGACAAACTTAGTTAACAATCATGATCTCATTTTACACAATTTGTATTTTTCAGAAAATGCGATTTAGTGCTCATCAGAGCAATTAGTTCAAGGATAAGCCCTACCAATATTTGACTAGACCAGTCGTAAAATCATTAGGGAATAAACAATCATGCTCCAGACAAGCCCACCATTCAGACATTAGAGGAATTTTACATCAACACATGACATAATGATAGGCCTCATTTAAAAAGAGTAATAACTTAGTGAAAACCACTTGCACTTCTGCTGTAGTATTCATATTGTACTAATTTAATCTCACTCATGAATTGATGGTGCTGACATTTGAGCCAGTCTGAGCACAAGAAGCAAGTGACGTATGTACCATCTAAATGCATCATATCAAGATGACTATAGGGTTGCATTTGGAGGAGTTGAAATCATTTAATATTATCCACTGCTCCAGAGTCATATAAAAACAGGCAGCATAGTAGATACCTGAAAAAATGTTCTTTTAATTAATAAGGTAAAATATCAATATACATATAGTTTATGAATTGCTTTTATTTCCACTTCTCAATCATCCATCTTTGCAGTTAATGAACTAGGTTTTAAGGGTGCCAAAAAGGATAAGGTACAGTACCTCTTTCCTAGGAACTAGTTACTTCTAAACCCTGTGACGCAGGAATAGCAAGCATTATTAAGGTGTTTTCACAGAGATTAAATGTGAAATGAATAGTTCAAGTCACAGAATATTAAGTGGGGTTAACATCCAACTGTCGAAATTAAGTCCGGTATGCTTTTTATAGGCTTACAAATCACTGTTCTTTGTAGGAGGTCGAACTTTCCTGGATAAATCACAGTCCTAAGGACAACCTCCCCAAATGTTCTTTCCACAATCATTGGCCATTTGTCCGTGTGTTCATTAATATATGTGTGTGTATGTATCTGTGTGTGTGTGTTTGCTGTGTGTATACTTATCTATGAACCTGATTCTACATGATGCTAATGTAAGTGCATGGATAATTTAAAAAAAAAAAATGAGCTACCTGTGTGTTTAATCTACTTGAAGACAAATAACCAGGTCAACTCTATTTTGCATTAAATTTGCAAGTTCTTTTGGTGAACATATGTATCCTAAGTGATAACTGTAGGCTACATAATAAGAATTACTTTTTTTTTTTGTAGGCATATCCAAATAGTCTACATCTAACCTGTCTATTTCAAAGAAGATACTACCAAAGGCTATGTCATTGTATGCCATGAGTGACGTCATTACTCAAAATATTGTAAATAAATGCTTTATTTTTAGTTTTTATCACATTATCTTACATTTTTATGAATCTTTTTGACATTTTACATAGCCCCCCCTTTTTTGTAATTATCTCATTTAATCCTCACCATAATCTCATCAAGTAAATTTAAGGTAGGTGTTAATTTTCCTGTTTCAAAAAACTAAGAAATTAAGGATTAGAGTGTTTAAGTGACTTGCCCAAAGTCATAAAACTCATTAAAAAATAAGAACAAGGATTTTTTTTTAAGGTTCCCTAACTGTAGTTCAGAGGCACTATATCATAAAAATTAAAAGGATGGGCTTTAGAACAAGAACAGATTTGGGTTGGAATCTACTTATTCCTCTTACTGATGATGTATTCTGTTAGTTTTTTCACTTGTCAGATGGAGGTAATGGGAATAACTTCCAAAATTGTTATAAGAATTAGGTAAGAACAATACATAAAGTCTGGCTTATAACCAGCTTTAAAAAAAAAAAAAAAAAAAAAAAAACAGTAGATTTCATAATTCCAAGAATGAAATGCTCTTTGGACTAAACTACCTTAAAATAAGTCTCAGTGCTTCATAACCACACTACATTTTTATCTCCACTCTCAACTTATTCACTATTCTGGATAAAATACATTTTGGCTGCGGGGCGCCTGGGTGGGTCAGTGGGTTAAAGCCTCTGCCTTTGGTGCAGGTCACGATCCCAGGGTCCTGGGATTGAGTCCTGTGTTGGGCTCTCTGCTCAGCATGGAGCCTACTTCCTCCTCTCTCTCTGCCTGCCTCTCTGCCTACTTGTGATCTCTGTCTGTCAAATAAATAAATAAAATCTTTTAAAAACAATGCTTTTTGGCTGTTTCAAAAATTAAATCCACTGTCCAAATTATAAGAATTAATATAATGAATAATGACATTTAAAAAGACATAGAAAGACCCAAAGACATTCAGTGAATTGATTATTCATACTTTCTTGTACTGAGAGAAAGTGAAGAATTATTTTTTAAGCTTTTCCTTATTTTCTGGTTCTTTTATTGAAACTTTTGAATTCCACAATTTATTAGAATAAAAAGAAGCTCTTTCCCAATCTCAGCAATTGGAGAAAATGTCTTGGTTCCGGGTAAGAGGACTTTGTGGCCATGATTTAAAGAGGTAATTTTGAAGTCATTTCACTGCACCTTGTCATACCATGGGGTTTCCTCTGTTGACTACATCACTATATTCAAGTATTTCACCTCCTACAATGGTCTTGGTGACTCTGTTTGTTGTTTGTGTACATTCTCTACTCTACTAGACTCATGCACCCAAATAACAAACACCATGGATCCCATTTTTTTATACCCCCCATTGTTCTTGGCACAACGTCATTAGGTGCTCAATAAATAATGGTAAATGAGATTATATAGAATGGTTAATTTTAAATGTATTGTAAACATGCCAGATGGCATATAAAGAAAAGTAAAAGATCATCATCTGATTAACACACAGATTAGTAAGACTGACTTTCACCATAAAACTCATCAGGCTGATGTATATTTTCTTTTTCTTTTTTTTAAAAAGATTATTTATTTATTTATTTATTTATTTATTTATTTATTGTGTCTGTAGGGGGAAAGGCAGAGGGAGAGAGAGACTCTACAGCAAACTCCCTGATGAGCCACAGAGCTCAACATGGTACTTGATCTCATGACCCTGAGGTCAAGACCTGAGCAGAAGTCAGTTGTTTAACTGACTGAGCCACTGAGGAGCTCTGATGCACATTTTCATTTGATGCTCAGTAGCATTCAAAAGAAACGTAGAAAGTTTGTTAGCTTGGCCAATAGATATAGAATAACTTAACACTGGCTGAGAGTCTAGATCATTCCAAATAATTATCACAGTTTACAAATCCAGAACACAAGAAAAATTTAACATTTACAAAAGAAGTTGATATTGTATAGGGAAGAATTCTGAGAAAGGAAACGTAAAAGACAACAGGACTCTTAAGCCCACTTTGCTGAACTACGATTCCATGTCACAGAAAGAGGCATGGAAAAAGCTACCAAAAACCATGGAAGATAAAAAATGGTGTTGGGTTGATTTTTTTAAGCCACTTATACTATGTTTATCTTGTAGATAGTCACAAATAATAGAATGTAAAATGAAGAAAAGCTAACATTTTCATTTTGAAGATATTGTCCAGGAATAAAATGCTGAAATTAAATGCTTTTTAAACCTTAATCTTTGTTAACCCAGTTTTTATTTCATAGCCATTCTGATGGAAAGCTTTATGAAGTGACTTCAGCACTTCCACAGACAGTGTTTACAAATCATAAATTATCTTTTTATTAATGGTAACAACATAATAATGAACATCAACTCTTAAACCTTTTCTTCATATTAAATCAACCCTCTTCCTCTTCAGGATACAGCAATTTTTTTTTCCTGGATTTCTTTATAAGCCTTCCTCTGAAGACCCTCTTCTAATTTTACTTTTCTGTTTATCTGCTGCTGTTCGAAAAAATATGATTAATATTCTTATAATTGTGAGTTAAGTAAAACTAGATATACATTAAATGAAAGTTTCAATGAATTTCCCCTGGACTAAAACAAGCAATTTAACCACATGAAAAAATGTGCCATTTATTGAGATGTGGAAGGCTAAATAAGAGTAAATTTAGAAAGGCTAACAATTATTTGGTTTTGGACACTTTTATGCATTCAGTATCTAAGAAGAGATACTGACTAGGTAGTGGAGTAAATCAGTCTTGAACTTTAGGGGTGACACCTATGCTGGAAGTACAAATATGGGAGCCACCAGAGGTCTACAGAGCTATGGGACTAGATACTATCTGGGGGTAATGGAAGATATAGGAAAAAACAAAAACAAAACAGAGCAATGAGGTTTGAGACACTTCAACATAGAGAAATCAGGAAGAGGAAGGGAATACACAAATAAAATTAAGAGTAACCAGTGAGGTAGGACAAAAAAGGGAATGGTGCTCCAGAAGCTGAACGCAGGAAATCCTTCCTAAAGAGTAAGTGATCAACTGTAGATTGCATTCAAGACTGAGAATTGGCCATTGGATTTGACAACATGAAGGTCTTTGGAACTTTGATCAGAGAAGTTTAGATGAAAGTTTGGGGAGAAAAATCTAACTGAAATAGACATGGGAAAGGGAAAATAATAAGTAAAGTCAATGAGTACATAAACCTGCAAATGGCTTTGTTCTTTAAAAAAAATTGGAGAAATGGGTTAATAATTGGACACAAAAGCAAAACAAAGGAGGATATTTTTAAAAACTTTATTTATTTATTTGACAGAGAGACAGCAAGAGAGGTAACACAAGCAGTAGGAGTGGGAGAGGGAGAAATAGGCTCCCCACTGAGCAGGGATCCTGTAATCATGACCTGAACCAAGATGAAGACCTTAACCAAATGCAGCTGCTTAATAACTGAGTCACCCAAGTACCCCCTAAAGGAGACTGTTTTGTTTTGTTTTTTTTTTAACGAGAGAGATTCCAAAATGTTTGTATATTGGCATAAATGGCCCAGTAGAGAGAATATAAAAAATGGAGGAAATTACTTAATATGGGGAGTGAAGAGCGGAATCTGTCAAGGATGATTTCTAGGTTTCCAGTGTGTGTACCTTCATGGGTAGTGGCCACTTTTACGAGAATAGGAACCACTGGAACACAACAGATTTGTGAGAAAAAACCATGAGTTGACTTTGGAGAATGTTAGCTTAGAGGGGTTTTTGAGTCCTCTAAGAGATAGTAAGTAAGCAGTACAGATTTTGGAAGAAAGATCAGACCTAAAGAGATAAACTTTGCCGATTGCTCATTGTAATAATTTAAGCCAAGGTTGCAGGAAAGATCTCCAAGCTCTTCTTAATTATTTGAGATTAAAGATCTACATCCATGCATTTATCATCCAAATTTGATTAATAGGGAATCATATTTTAAGCACCTGGTTTTTATGCTCAGTACAATATTCTCACATATTTTGAATGTTTTAAAGTTCTGTTAGTAAGCAACATAATACTATGTTATAGATGAGGAAACTAAGGCTCAGAGAAATTTGTCTTGGACCATACACAGTCCAAAGTGGTAGAGATGGTATTAAACCCACCTGTGTCTTGACCCAATGCCTATACTACCTCTCCTCTAAAAGAATTTGTGTTTTTATTTAATCTCTCCCCCAAAATTTATTTACTTCCCAACTTGTCTTTCAACTTCCCATGTTCTCCTCTATTCCTGTAGTTCTTAAATTTCCTTGTGTATAAGAATCACTTTCAGAGTACCATATCCCACAGATAAACCAATAAAGTAGATAATCTGTATATTCAATGAGCATTCCCATGTGATTCTGATGCAGGTGGTCAGTGCATCACAATATGCACCCCAGTCTGAGTGATGGCTACATGAATCCTATAAAGGAAAACTAACACATTTCACTTGTTTGAAGTACTCAAGGTCCTCTGTGACAGGTCCTAGATGTGCTTTTCAAGCTAAACTCTCTAAATCAGCCATACTATTTTTGTCCTTTTTTCTGGATCATATCTTTCCCACCACAGATATTCACCATTAACCCTTTGGACTCTTCAGCACCCTCCTCCAGCTCTCTTACCTCCATATTTCCTGAAATAAATTCTTATCTATTTTTGAAGATGCAGTTTAATCCATGTTTACTCTAGTTGAAAATAAGTCACTTTCCTCTTTCTTTAATTGTACCTATTACACAGTTTATCACACTTTGACTTCGAGTTCATGGAAGTACACACTTCTTATCACCCAACAGATCACTACCCTCCTGTTTCTTTGAATTCTCCATGGCAGTTTCCCTAGCATGAATATATATTAGGGATGAGAACTGCACTTGCTGTTAAGAAGATGGAGAGCAAGCTACATAAAGACCTTACTTTAACTCGGGTTAAAGAGGCAGATTAGATGTTGAGAAAGAACTAGAGAAAAATTCCATCTGCTTCACAATAGGATTTTCACAACACTCACCATGTAAATATGCATGCAAACTAAAATTGAAATCCAAGTCATAACAAATTGTTCTATCCATTTTCTCCTAAGATGCATTGTTGCAAATAAGCAAGTAAGTCAAGTGAAACAATTAGAAATGGTACCCACCAGATCACTCTTATAACAACCCCACTGGAGACCAGGACATAGAAACAGAATCAAAGAGATGTGGGGATAGAAAAGATAAAACCAATTCTGCAAAGCAAGTCCTTACAATTAAAACACAAATGCCCAGCTCAGCACATCAATTTTGCAGAAGAGTTCAAGTTTCCCTGTTTCCTTTGCAACTGAGGAAGGTTGTGAGGTTAACTGCTTGGATGATTAGCATTCTCAGACCCACCTCTTCCTTTGCAACTACAATAAACTCTGCAACACTGCTGGGGCCCAGAATATACTCCTGAACAAAACCAAGTGAAAGTAATGAAATAAAGGCTTTAATACATGAATTGTCTTGAGTTTAGTGCCTTCAAGAATTAATTATTTTTATGTTCCTTTTTTTTCCCTCTAGAAAGTAAGTGAAAAGACCATTTTAATAGTAGGAATCTCCTGAGGTTTCTACCATGTGGGTGTTTGGGGCCCTAGAACTAATCATTACAAACTATCCTTACATTTCTAGGTGGTCTTTATATTATTGTGCTTAGGTTGAACTTGGTATTTAATTAAGGACACATTCTGCTCATAGCCTGTAGAACATGGGCATGAATACCAAGAACAAAGTCAAACAAAATTTCAAATAATAACACACCACTGTTTCCCCCAATGGAATCATTTTAAACCAACAAAAGACAAAAATCAACTAGGTAAAATAAAAGTTAAAAACCCAAAGTTTTTGTATAATTCAATATTATAATTCTAAACATTCTTTTTTCTTTCTGCTTTTTTGTGTGTCTCCAAACCAGGGTATCTTTTATTTTTTTAGTAGTAACAGTATTTGTCAGTATGTGCCTAGTCTGATTTAAAAGTTTAGCTTTTTGGGGTGCCTGGGTGGCTCAGTGGGCTAAACTTCTACTTTCAGCTCAAGTCATGATCCCAGGATCCTGGGATTGAGCCCCTCATCGGGCTCTCTGCTAGGCAAGGAGCCTGCTTCCCCCCGCCCCTGCCTGCCTCTCTGTTTACTTGTGATCTCTCTCTGTCAAATAAATTAATTTAAAAAAATCTTTAAAAGTTTAGCTTTTTTTTTCTCAAATGTTGAGTTTTATTGTAACAATGTGTCAATTATTCATAGTTTTTTTTTAAAGAGTTTATTTATTTATTTGACAGACAGAGATCACAGGTAGACAGAGAGGCAGGTAGAGAGAGAGGGGGAAGCAGGCTCCCTGGTGATCAGAGAGCCCGATGTGGGGCTCGATCCCAGGACCCTAAAACCATGACCTGAGCCGAAGGCAGAGGCTTCAACCCACTGAGCCACCTAGGTGCCCCTATTCATAATTTTTTAGGCACATAGATAAAAGAAATCACATATAAGAATTGCCCAATTATTTAAAGATTTTCATTTTTGTTTGCTATATGTGATAAAATGGAAAACTTACTTGAAAGTTAGAAAGGATAGCCAATAATGGAAGAAATTCTTCCTAACCATAACCCTAGAGCTGTCTTTCAAAGAGCATCCCCATATTCATTCTCCTCTTTCTCTCTCTGTCCTTCTCCCTCTTAGAAATGGAGGCGTATGATGGGTAATTCCAAGTGGCTCAATGGGGTACAGACACTTGGAGAGCCTCAAAGTTAGCAAAACAAACTTATTATTATTGCTATCTACAAAGTACCTTGGGATAAAAATGAATTTTCTCACTTATGGACACTAAAAGTGAATATCTAGCATGTGACCCTCATAAAATATTTGGCATCTAGAAGAAAGCCTCATCTTTTAGAAGGGCAGCCCTTGGAGAAGATGCAAAATGGTCTAAATTAGACATTCAGATTTATATAGTATCTCAACTTGATTCCATCTTTTGCTTTCTTCTTAGATAAATCAAAACAGGAAATTGTTTTTAAAAAATCATAATAACTAAGGAATCATAAGGACTAAATATATCAAAATAGTTGAAGTCAATAGGCATGGGATTTGTATTAGTTTCCTAGGTTGCCCTCACAACTGTGACAAACTTTGTGGCCTCAAACAACAGATATTTATTCACTCACAGTTCTGGAGTCCAGAAGTCTCAGATCAAGGTGTTGGCAAGTCTTCACACCCTTTGGAATCTCTGGGGGTAATCCCTCCTTGTATCTTCCAGCCTCTAGCTACTATCAGCATTCCCTGGCTTATGGCCACAACTCTCTTCTGTCCTGTCCTCACATCAACTTCTCCCTGTGTGTCTGTCTATTTCTCCATGTGTCTTAGAAGAATTTGTCATTGCAGGCACCTGAGTGGCTCAGTTTGTTAAGCAATTGCCTTCGGCTGCAGTCATGATCCCAGGATCCTGGGATGGAGTCCCATATCAGGCTCCCTATTTAGTGGGGAGTCTGCTTCTCCCTTTCCCTCTGGCCCTCCCCCTGCCTGTGCACGCTCTCTCTCTATCCCTTCCTGTCAAATAGATAAAATCTTTAAAAAAAAAAAAAAAAAAAGAAGCAGAAGAATTTTGTTATTGGATTTGCTGAACACTTGGAGAATTCAAAATGATTTCTTCATCTAAAGATCCTTACCTTAATTACATTTGCTAAAACCCTTTTCTCAAATAAGATAACCCTTTTCCCAGATTCAGGGAAATAGAATGTAGACATAATTTAAAATAGGTCACCTTTCGCCCCCTCAACAGAGTTTGTATTTCACTGAAAAACTATTTCTTAATAGCATGGTCTTGTATATTAAAAAATGTCAATTATTATGTAATCCTCTCTTGAACTAAAAAAATAAAATTACTGATATTCTTGTTAGGATTATATTAGCATTAGTATTTCTTCCAGTACAAAAGAATTTTGTATGAAATATATTCTGACTCAAAAAGAGTGCTATTAAAAATAGCAATACAGTCTCCTCTCAAGAATTGCCAGGCTTTGTTCCTGTGAACTCCAATGAAATGAAGTTCAATAATCTTCACCATCATCATCTAATGTGCCAGACACCACACTAAATGTTTCACACATTTTCTAGTTTAATCCTCAAAACAGTTCATAAGGTATAGAGATCACTGCATGTCAATTCTTCCTTCCTAGAATTTCTTTTTCTTCCTTTCTAAAAACAAACAAACAAACAAACAAGAGACTCCTTTTTTCTCCCCTAGGTGTTCACTATCTTGCAAAGAGTTGAGACCTTGTTAAGTCAGTTATGACCATCCCATCCATACTTACTTACTTACTTACATCCCATCCATCCTTACAACCAAATGAATTAGAAATGAACACATAGCACCACTGTAACAAATGATGTTTGAGGCAAATCTTGATAAAGAGGTTTCTGGAAAAAGGTCTCCTCACCTCACACATTATCTTACTTTCCTTGGGCTGCCGTAACAAAGCATCAAAGAGTAGATGGCTTAAACAACAGAAACCTTTTTTCTCACATTTCTTGTCTCTAAAAGTCCAAGAAAATCAATGCGTAGCAGGGTTGGTTTCTTTTGAGGCCACTCTCCTTGTCTTATAGAAATCCAGCTTCTCCTTGTGTCCTCACCTGGCCTTTCTCCTCTGTGTGTGTCTATGTCCTAATCTCCTCTTCTTATAAGGACACCAATCAGATTGGATTAGGGCTCACCCCAATGACCTCATTGTAACCTAATTACCTCTTTAATTAATATCTCCAAATATTGCTACATTCTGAGGTGTTGGGGGTCAGGATTTCAACATATGGATTTTAGGGAGAGACAATTCAGCTTATAGCATGAATAAAAGGAATAATCCAGAAAAAGATCTTCTCCACTTGATTATTTAAACACTGCAATTTCTAGATGTGGGGTCTAAGGGGAGACAATGACGGCAGAACAGTGGCGAGAACCTAGGACCCTTCTATTATCATTAAAACTGGCATCCCTGCCTTAGGCCTTCCTATGACAAGAGATAATTACTGTTCTTATTTTTAAGTAATTGAGGTAGGTTTTTTTCCTTCTGCTTCAGTTTCAAATTGATATAAGTAAATACTGTTATTTTTATTGCCATTTTACAGATGGACAAATGTAGACCTGAAGAAGTTTGGCCTTATTCATACAACTTGAAAAACAGAAATCTAGAATTCAGATCCAGGTATCTGACTCCTGCATGATCAACCATAAATAGTAAGTCTCTGGTGTAATAATATTCTCTCTGATACTTAATCTTTCACTTTGGTTTTAAAAAAGCCTCTTACAGAAAATACAAAGAGGAAAACTTTAGAATGATACTGGATAGGTCATCTAGAGAACTGGAAGCAAGAAACTGTCTAAAGAAACTTCAATTGGCCATGAGAATATTTGGGGGAAGAGAAACTCCCTCTATTAAGATAAATCTAAAAGGTAAGGAAGATACATTCTGTATGAATACAAACAAACAAACAAAAAAATCACCAAACCACTTAAGATGAAGTCATCCTGCCAACTGCCTCACACAGAAAGTGTGCTCTCTCTGAAAAGTCTCTACAGACAGTTTGCATCTAACCTTTAATTCCTCAGTGGCTGGGTTTGCATATTTACCTTCAGCTAGGGTTCTGTTGTTCAACTGGTTTTAATTATATAGTTTTCCATGACTCCAGGTTACAAGTTAAGCCTATCTCTTTCAGTTCTTACCTAATGGGCAAACGAGTACTTGTCATTCTTCAAAACTTTTACATGTTTGTATTACATGCCTTTTGTGTTACACTGAACACATTCCTAATAATTTGAGTACTGTTTCCTTCCTTCCTTCCTTCCTTATTCTTCCTTTCTTCCTTTTCTTTCTTTCTTTCTTTCTTTCTTTCTTTCTTTCTTTCTTTTTTTTCACCCTCTCTCTTTCTCTCATTCCTTCTTCCTTTCTTTTTATTCAAACCCTTCTGGTTAATATCTTAGTTTGTAGTAGAAACATGTGCTGTCACCAAGCCAAGGTTTGATCTAGAGGGATGTTTCCTAGCTAGAGGAGTGAGAATAATCTCTATTCCAGTAACAGCAGCAACTGGTTGACAAACAGGTTTCATCTACTGATTTAAAATAAGAGAAGAATTTTATTTCCAATTTTATATTTCAAATAAATAAATAGGCAAAAGCAGAAGGACTCTAGAAATATAGACTCCTGGAATTCTAGCTTCCTCCAAATATGGAGGAAGTTATTATCAAGTTAAAATAAGTAACCACCTCTACTTATGAAAATTTTCATGGAGATAAAAGGCAATGGATTGTCATGTCTTGACCATTGTTCACTAAAAACAGGCTCCAGAAAGGGAAGACTAAAAAAAGCAAAGCAAAACAAAACAAAACAAACAAACAAAACCCAAACTCTGGTGTTTAAGTTGGATCCAAGTTAACTGTCCCCAAGACTCGCATACAAAAGACCAGTCTACCTGGCTAGGGTATGCTGGTCATCGGGATAAAAGCAGGACAATCCAGGGAGAGCTGGGTAGAGTGAAAAGCAAATTCAGGGAGTTTTCATTCTCACAACTTGGTGAAGGATGGCTGATCTAACATCAGTGTGTGCTGTTGATGGATTTGGGGGCAACTGGAATCAATGGGAATGAGAACAAAGGTTATAGAGACAGAAGACGGGATCCAATGTGCAAGAAGGCTAAGGAGTTGAAGTGGGAAGACAGGAATGAAGACACAGAGAGAAGAATACAGAGCGACTGAGGGATACAAAGACCTGACTAGGACAGAGGAAGCAGGTAGTCACAGATTTTTAGCAAGGGAGATACCTCAAAGCCATAAGAGATGGGCTGTGTTTATGGAACACCTATAAGAAACTCAACTGATTATACCCTATTATCTGAAAGTAAGAAACAAATTAAAATGACTAAACCACTAGAAATTAGATTCCCTTTAATAATGGAGGGCAAATACTGCATAGATATATGAAAGATATACTAAAATCAGGAATGTAAATAAAGTATTTAACCATTTGGAGAAGGAAATATCTTCTTTGCATAGAAGGTCAGTTTAGTACACTTTGAGTCTTCTACTTGCTGATTACCTTTTTGGCTATGGAGTACTGTAGCCACAAGACATCATAGCTATGAGAACAGGACAGCCTGAGCTTCTCATGGCCAGGGTTCCCAGGTAGGCTACATCCTCTGACAAGCCACCCCACAAGGTGCAGGAGAGCAGGGCTGAGTCTCATCACTGCAGGACATACCTGTTACTACAAATGAAACAATCCATCCAGCTCACTCTCTGGTTTTCTGCCTTAAAACTTGGCCATGAGTTCGATGCATGAACAGAAACAACTTCTCAACTTACAGAGCTTTGTGAATTACAGACAGTGAAATACTTGGCATATATTTCTAACTGCAGTGTTAATCAATGTCATAAAATCTAAGGTGGAAACACAAGATGTGATATTTTATTTGGAAGATGTGTAGTACTAGTTGTATGCTGTGATAAATTTGACTTATTTCATCTCTTTCCTTTTCCATAGGAAAAAACAATTTACATATTAAACATGGACTTTATCTATTTTAAAAACTTAATAATAAAAAACTTGATTATAAAACTTCCCAAAACTACAACATATATTTCATACACACTAGGGCATGTTTAGATCTACCAGGTAAAACTGTATTTTTTTAGAAAATTTATAATTGGATTTTACTAGTTCTGACTTTAGTTAAAGTTTTTTTCTTATTGACATTGTGCATCTCTGGCTTTAGATCAGAATTTGTATTATTATTGTTTTATTATTTAATAATCCGTATTACTATTTAGTATTAGCCTTTAGAATTTGTGTTATTATTACTTGCATTGTTGTGGGGAAAAAAATCCTTGAAGTTTTTAAATAGTGTTCTTGTGTGTTTGGAGTCTGTATCTTACTCAACAAGAGAATTCAGCATCTAGATGGCAAAAAGGAAACTAAAATTTTACTCCAATGTTGTATTTCTGACTTAGTTCAACCCACCACTGGATAAACACAAACTTCCCAAAGCAGGCACTAAGTCATTCCATATACAATAATGAGATGTTGTCTTACAATCCTGTTAAATTTTAAAATGTGCTTAAAATACACTAAAGTGAATTTTATATATATATATATATGTATATATATATACATATATATATACACACACACACACACACACACTTTATATACACACACACACACACTTATATATATACATATATATATATATATAAGTGTGTGTGTGTGTGTATATAAAGTGTGTGTGTGTGTGTGTGTGTGTGTGTGTGTGTGTATAGTGTATAAGTGAGAGGGGTTCCAAAACATTATATGCATAATGATTTCTGTCTCTTTTTGCAGTATAAGTTTAAACACTCTGAAAATTAAAAACACCAAGGCCCAGCAGTCAAATAAAACCAACCCAGGCTATTCAGGTTTCTGTGGGGTCCTCCACAAAGCCAAAAAACTTTCATCAAGGCAGTGGTCTGGGTAAGAACATGTTTTGCTTAATACCTTTGTGGTTAATACTATGCCTTAATAAAATTCTCAAAAATTATTTCACCAGAATTAAGTAAATAAAGGAGGCAAACTCCTTTGCAAGGAGTTTGCAAGGGTTGCAAGTTGGCCATTACAGCATTCATTTCTCTATTGTCAGATTAATATTTTTTACCTCATTTGTAGAATGACAGAATGTGCAAATATACAAACTAAATAGAAGGTACAAATGAACTTGTGCAAAATATAAGTTGAATTCAGTCCTAATATTTAAATGTATGAAGAGACGACTGGGTTATTTTCTCAACTCAGGGAAAAATTAAGACATCTTAATATTAACAGTAAAGTATTTATCTCAATTATCTCAATGGGTTAAAATTACATTATAGATGACACATCCTCAACTGTAATTTGCCTGTGTTTAAAAAAGAGAGAAAGCCAAGGGTGACATTCAAATTCTCAAATCAAGACTATGTGAGGGGTGCCTGAGTGGCTCAGTCAGTTGAGCATCCAACTCTTCTTTGTTATTATTGTTATTATTATTATTATTATTATTATGTTCAGTTACCCAACATATAGTAGTACATCATTAGTTTCTGATGTAGTCTTTAACAATGCATTAATAGCATGTATCACCCAGTTCTCAGGTCAGGTCCTGACTGGGGTTGTGGGGTGGAGCCCCATGTAAGAGTCCACACTCAGCATAGAGTCTGCTTGTCCCTCTCCCGCTGCTCCTCCTCCTGCTCACACACACTCCTGTGCTCTCTCTCTGTCTCTCTCTCTCTCTCACTCGCTCTCAAATAAATAAAAACTTTAAAAAAAAAAAGAAAGAAAGAAACTGTTTGGGATTTTCCAGGGATTGATACACTTTTCTAAATGCCTGAATGGTTGTTGTTTGTATAGCCAAGTGCTAAGAGAAAATCCAAACCATCTCCATTTGAATTTAAGATTAAAAGTTTGATTGTATGGCTATTTATTTAGTGACATAGGTAGATGACAGATGATGATAGAAGACTGATGGCTAGATATAGATAGACATGGTATATCATATGAAAGTAAAACTTGGTAAATACCACAAACTCAGTCTCTGCAGACCAGATTATTATATATGGTCTTCAAAATAGAAATTTGAGTGTATTTCTTCCTTTTATGGACATTCTCAAGGCCTCAACTTAATGGCTCAGTCTTAATGCTTCTTGTCCTATGGTTGTTCAACTAAAGGGTAGGTTTGCTTCTACTGCTTAATCCAGAAAAATTAATGAAGGGATTGAGGTCTTCCCCCTCAGCCCTCTATGTGCACACATAGCATATAAAACAGTCTTGACTATGGAACAAGACCAGGGCCCCTTCCTCTTGTCTCTCTCTTAGCCTGGAGGGGCAAGGAAAATCCTACTTACTCTACCATTGAGCTTTTGCTAGCTCATTCCAATAGGTAGAACAGTTGTTAATAGATTAGAGGGGCCAGGATATTCACTGGATTCTAATGGGAGGAAAGAAGTACAGGGAAGGGGGTTGTTGTGCTTTAAAGAGAAGATCCTCTTGGACTTGATTTTCTGCCTCTTGAATCACTTAGAGAACCAGCAGCTTTACCCACAATCTTAGAGGGTGGAGAGCCAGCCATTCTCTTCCAGCCATCTCTCTTCCATATGGCTTAGAAACTATTCTTTGCATTTCAGGGCTGGCTGGGTCATTCCTCCTGGACCCCCACCTATACAAGCAGTAGGATACAATGGCTATATTCAATGCACAGTTTAAGCTTCATCCACAAAAGGTCACCATGTTATTATTCTTGCATAAGTTTTCCACAAATGCTGAACAAGATCTTCATTTCTGGTTGATTAAACTGCTTCACCTGCATCTGCACTGTAGTAATCAAGGTGAGCAGGTTGTCCCTGAAAGAACTCTACTGGCCTGTCTTTTTCTAGGAGAAGATCCTAACCACGGTTCACCAAATTAATATTAAAAAATGGGACATCTAAACATCTAAGCTGCTCATCACAGTAATATATACTGTAAGCTGGTCATAGCTAGTTGAAGAGGAAAAAAGATCTCTCATTTTTAGACAAGCAATGACTTTCAGAAAGCAAAATGTGTGTGTATAAAATATATAAGCATGAGTAAATCAATTTTTATTAAGGAAAATGCCAACTCATTTTCAATACCAGCAAATTTTTGTGTACAGGTTAGAACTGTCTCTGAGCAAATTACAAAAACCAAGTTAATTTTGCAGAGGCAAAGACTTTTTTTGTTTGTTTGTTTTAATAATCCTGTTGGAAGATCAGAATGCCATCTTTCAGTACTTCAGATTCCATGGAAAATTGAAGTTCTTACTTATGACATATCCTATAGTGGACCATTTTGCATATAACTTGGATAACATCATTGTTCAGACATCTAAATAAACAGCACATAACAAAAGAATGAAGTTAGGATATAGAAATGTGCAGAAACTCACAGGCCAATGGGAAGGTGGGAACAGGCATGGGGAGCTCGAGAATAGTTTTTATGAACACAAAAAATGTGGACAGAAACAAATCCATTTTTCTTTCTTAAGCATCAGGAGTGTCTGTTTTGTGTTATTTTTCCTCTCAAAATGTATTTTATACATTCTGTAATAACTCTGGTATGAGAGTCCTCTTTATACAAATGAAGTTTAAATTAAATGTTTAAAAAAAACAGGAATGAAGACAGAGAAAAAAGGCAATCACTTCACTTCTTGAACTACATCCTGGCCTATAAAATGTTATATTTCCAGGAAAATTCCTAACAAGATCCCCGGTCAGGAAATCAAGATAAGTAAATGAGATCGATATAGCAAGTATCAACTGCCCATAAGTAATGATTACAGTTTATTTCAGAGGAAAAAAAGTAAGCATGAGGAAAGCAAAGCATTGTTCAAGACGATGGGGATAAGACAGATTTGGGTTTCTTCATTTTCTACATGGAGTAATTCAATCTTAAACTATCCTATTTAGATGGTTGTGTTGGTTTCCTATTGCTGCTATAACAGATCACTACAAACAACTTATAGCTTATAGCAACTCGAATTTATTATCCTACAGTTCTGGAAATCCAAGGTCCAAAATGGGTTTCCCTGGAGTTAAATAAAGATTCCAGTAGGGCTCGTTTCTTCTGAAAACTCTAAGAGAAAATCTCTCTTTCTCCAGCTTCTGGAAGTTACCTGCAGTTCCTTGGATCATGGTCCCTTCATCCAACTTCAAAGCCAGAACCATAGCATCCTCCACTCTCTCTGCTTTCCTCTTATCTGGACTCTCAAGCATAAAGCATAATCCAAAATAATCTCATCTCAGCATCCTTAATTTAATCCAGTCTGCAAAATCTCACATATTCACTTGCGTCAGGGAATCAGACATGGATACCTTTGGTGAGGGACTGGGCATGGGCATTGTTATCCTGCCACAATTAAAGACTGCACTGGCTAAAAAAAAATAAGACTTCATTCTGAACTGGACACAATGTGTCTACACACATACAGATATGCATAGATATGTCCACATACACACATGACTACACAAACCTACCCACCCACACACATATGGCCACTAAAATACTCGTATGCATCTTTCAAGCCCTCATCTGCAGTTTGATGCAATGGCAATTTTGCATTTCAGGGAAGGGTGGCCTAGGGAGGCTGTTCTAAAATCATGGTCAAGAGCCACAGGGTGCTCCTGAGACTCTGAGTGACAAGGCAACACAAAGGTTTTTTTTAAAAGAAGAGGGCAGAAAATGTGGTTTATTCTGAATAAATGTATGGTTCCACTTGTTTTTTTTTTTTAATATTTTATTTATTTATTTGACAGAGAGAGATCACAAGTAGATAGAGAGGCAGGCACAGAGAGAGAGAGAGAGAGAGAGAGAGAGAGAGAGAGAAGCAGGCTCCCCGCTGAGCAAAGAGCCTGATCTGGGGCTCGATCCCAGTTCCCTGAGATCATGACCTGAGCCGAACACAGCGGCTTAACCCACTGAGCCACCCAGCCGCCCCGGTTCCACTTGTTTTTAAGGGCACATAGTCACAGCCTCTTTTTCAAGGCAGCGAGGTGCAAAGGGTAGTGGTCCAGGGACAAGAGCCAGCCCACACTGGGTTTAAACAGCAGTTTACCACTGACGAGGTATGCGACTTTGGGAGAGCTGCTCCACTTCTCTGTGCCTCCGTTCCCTCATCTGTAAAACACCATAACAATAACACGGATTTCAAAAAGTTATTGTGTTCTTACAGGTAAAGCATTTGACACAGAAAAGCAATCGGCTGAGTGTAAGGAATCTTCTGTCGTGATTTTTCTTACTTGCGAATTTCAAATGAGCAAGGGGTTCTTTAACATTCTTTGAATGTAGCACCCCCTGAATGCTATTTGACCATGCTATGTGTCCCCAGTCATGAGAAGAAACTTAGCTCCAAAATACTGCCCCTAAAATGAATAATAACCTGTGGATAAAACAAGTTTTCACTATAGGAGAGAATTCATGCAGATAAATGTGTTTTATTTTAGAGACTGTGTCACAGTCTGAATGAAATTGAGTTGAAGGTGGTATCCGCCCTGGTGCTCAGATCTGACCAAATGGATGAAGAAAGATAAATACAGAGGAACCCTCTACATAGTAAGGTGGGCTCAGCCACAGTAAGCCCAGCTGGCCTGCTGGTAAAATCATCAGTACATAGATGAAACGAGGAACAAAAGTTGCCCCCACAGAAGTGGAAGTTCTTATCTGTCCTCGACCTGTCAGGTGAAACAGAAAAATCAATAGAAACCATGTAAGGCATTTAAAAGTGGATTCAGCCAACAGTTACATGATTTTAGGAAACAATTTTGCACTGTAGGTGAGAGGAATCCAAAAGCATTTTCTGACCTCAGTACATGAATTTTGAATTTTATTTGAAGATGGATATCCATGGCACACATCCAAACAGATGGAATCTCTCCAGAAGAAATAAAAGTAGGAATATCTGTTTCCCTTATTACTATAGCAACAGCCAGTTAAGAAACTTCTGCTTTAAACAAAAGCCCTGATAGTTCCTTCTTTATCTTCTTTAAACATAACAGTCTATAGAAACAACACATTATTGTAGGAATTGCACGCATGGGTACAGATATTTTACTCTGGACATGGGTAGGTCATGGTATTGCTTCACAGCAAATTACCCCAAAACTTCAGTGGCTTAATTAACAAACACTTTTGTGTCGCAGTTTCTATGGGTTGAAGTTCTGGAAGCACCTTCACTAGGTGGCCCCTCTAGAATCTTTGTAATGGCCATATTATAAGACCTTAGGCCCATCTATTCTTTATGGAGACCCAGTTAATTACCAACGTCATTAGTATACACGTCCTATGATACCTGCGTCAGTTCTACGAAAACAGAACATCCTTTTATGCTATTCAGCTCTCCCTTGGTAACTGCAATGAATCTATCCTTTAATTTATCTTCTTCCCTGATCCTGGATTTGCTGATCATGGGCCTCTCTGACTCTTGGTCCCCCAAATGTGGAATCAGTTCATCTGCCAACTTGGCCAGCTGTAGGAGCCAGCTGGCTATGCTCACTATTTTCTGAACCAGGGAGAACCCAGAGTACAGCCTCCCTAAAGCCAGCCAGCCAGGCCCCAACAAACCAGCCAGAAATCTCTGAAAATTTCCAGAGCTGGCCAGCTCTGCTTGACATCTGTGTTCCAGAGCTGGGGACCCACAAGCCACATTCCAATCCCACAGGGCCAACTCTCACTATAAGATGGAGCTCTTACTTTCCGTCTTCAGTCTTCTGATATTTCTGCATGTTCAGGGTTGTCCAGTTAAAATTGAAAGAAACAGGTTTTGTTATGTCCAACCTTTGCTACTATACACAGTTCAGTGCATTTTCCAAACCAGAAGATTCTTATTAAAATAGTGCCACAAGATTCTGGATTTTCCAGCACTCAGTTCCACACAGCTGAATAGGAGCACATGTGGGGGAGAAAAATCAATTTATAAAATAGTTGAAGTACTATGAGATAAAATGAAATGTAGTAGCATCATCATTAACATTTCTGTCATTTTTGGTGTTGATATTTCTACTATTTCCATGACATGTTGTCTCACAATGAGCAGAATCTGTTTTTTGTCTTTCTTTTTTCTTTCTTTTTTTTTTTTTTTTTTTTTTTTTTTTGCTCTTCAGCATTTATAGGAAGCAGTTTTTGGAAAAATTAAGATTTTAGCCATCCCTTCTATAAACTCTGGGACAAAATGATTATACAATATATCAACAATGTCAATTTTTAAAAGTTTTTATTTATTTATTTGAGAGAGAGAAAAAGAGATAGTGAGAGAGCATGAGTCGGGAGCAGTGGGAGAAAGAGGCTTCTCACTGAGCAGGAAGCCCAACACAGGACTTGATCCCAGGACCCTGAGATCATGACCTATGCCAAAGGCAAGCACTTAATTGAACTGACTGAGCCACTCAGGCACCCCAATGATGCCTGGAGACCTGTTTCAGTATCTCTGAACTTCAATTTACTCATCTTCAAACCCATACTAATATATCTTTCTCTCAAGATTGTAGCAGGCAGGAAGTAAAATAACACACATAAGAGTTCCCAGCATAATGTGTTATATAACAAATACAAAATCAATATTTATTCCCTTGTTACTAATTTTTTAGTATTAGTTTAGTGTTAGATGTTTCTTTAGAAGGAATAGAATGGAAATTTCCACGTCTTTGCATTCCCTGGTCTTAATCTTCAAACTATTGTTCCAAGACCACTTCATAATTCCAAATATGAATTTCATTTCTTTGGGTAGGTTGGGGGCAAGTGGTTGTTCCCCTCTGTTCCCTTGCTTAGTTAACAATTTACCCCAAAATTGCAGTTTGTAGTTGTAGGTCTCCCATAGAAACAGCAGGAAAAAAAATTCATTTATGTCTTCAATATGACAAGATATGATTTTCACCTTTGTGAGAGATCTTCAATGTTTATTCTTTCCAAGATGCCATTAATCCTTTTTATCTTTCTATCTCTTGGAATTGTCTTAAATTCATAAGAATTCCAAACAATGAAACAAAGAGGTAACTTTTCAATCAATTAGATTTCCTGGACATTTACCTCATACACAACATGGTATTAAATTAAGTGGGTGATACCCTTCAGATGAAAAGAGAAGGGAGCAAAAATAATTTAGGGAGCTGGGTGCAGTGGAGGAAATGCCAAATACACATTCGGGGACTGAGATTAGGTGATTTCTGCCAAACACTTGGCTTATGTATAAGAGCAAATGATAACATGTTTCCTCATTTAGCTATCAACTCTGTTCTCTCTCTGACCATTCACTGCCAGGCAAGAGCTCTGCCAGATTCCTCAAATGAATTTTCTATGCCCATTACATCTATTTCCTCTCCACCTACTTCCCTCTTCACCCCCTGTAATTTGCTTTCCATTTCCAACAGTGTGCCAAGTTCATGCTTATAAAGGTCACCAACAACTTTATTATTGTCGTATCAGGTGACCTCCCAGTTTTTACCCTACAGGACATTTTCAAGATGCTCAATACTCTGTTAAAAGTCCTTTGCCTTGTCTTTCATTATCTGAACAATCTTTCTCTTGGCTTCCTTTGGGTCCTTGTTCCCGGTTTTCTACCCTAGCAATATCTGTGCATATTACTTAACTCTTAAGATCTATCCCTCAGACCTTTTCTCCACATAGTTTCTGCCTTCGAATGTACCTGTTCTCCACGCTGTAATTATATACCTTAACAAATATTGCTTCTTGGCTGCTCTATCCTAAGGTCTTTCTGTGGTTCATTCCCACACTAGTGTGCAGCGTTCACTCATTAGCCCTTCATGCACAGATGTGTTGAGTGAGGGGCACCTGGGTGGCTCAGTCAGTTAAGTGTCCAACTCTTGCTTTTGGCTCAGGTCATGATTTCAGAGTCCTGAGATTGAGCCCTGAGGAGGGCTATTCTCTTTCCCTCATTCCCTGACTCTCACTGCCCAAATCCCACCATGGGAATTCTCTTTCTCTCAAAACACACACATACACACACACAAACACACACACACAATGAATACGTTGAGTGATTCATGTCTTTCATATGGCACAGATTTTGTTGCATGTACTTCCCTCCACCTGGAATGACCTACCTCAACCCATGTGACTCTTCAATATCTGTTAGTCACCACAAATTTCTTAACATGCACACCCCGTTCCCTTATTTGAAGGCAAGTGCTTATTTTCTCTCAAGGTTAAAATTGATTTGGGAGGCCAGTCTCACCTTTCAAGTCAGGGATTCTTTAAAAAGATAATCATTTTTCACTTCCAATTCTTGGCATAGTTTTTGATTCATGATCCACAATCAAAACCTTTTTGCCCAGTGGGAAAAAAAATGAAGAAAGCAAGCAAGGCTTGCTCTGTCATGAATTTCTAGTCTTGTGTGTGTTATAGTTTCCTCAGCATGACTATTTCAACTGATCTAAGTTCAGTAGTTTCCATACTTGAAACAGTATCTCATCCCACAATGGGGACCTCCCAACTTAAAGCTGTGAATTTCCCATAAAGGCAGAGATTTTTTTTTTTTTTTCTCCTGGATAGGTGGCTAGCTCCTTGAATGTTGGGGTCATTTCCCTCATTACTCAATAATAATTAACCCTCATATGTACAAATATCTGACTAATTATCTAACTAAATGGCTAGTTAAATAACAATACCAAAAGTGTAACCGTAACGTGGGGTCTATTGGTAGAGAACTAAAACCAAATGTTCACTCTGCCTTGAAGGTCTTCTACTCAGGCTATTAAAGTTCTTCTCCACTGTCAATCCTCACCGATTTTTTGGGCTCCACTTAGCAGGTGGTGCTTACTGGATAGAGATTAGTTATTCTAGTTGTTTTGAATGTTCTTTTGCCCACTGCTTCTCCCTCAACTGCTAGCTGAGGTCACAGTCATGTCTTTTGGATGATTTTAGAAGAATGCTTTGCCCAGATTAGGCATTCATGGCTGTTTGGTTGAAATAGGGCACCGAGAGCTGGGGCACACAGACTTCCTAAAGATGTCAGCAGTTCCAGAGGATTGACTGGATATAGAGAGGACTATGTAGCAATAAAGAAGCCCCCCAAACTGACACAACTTTATTCCTCAAGGTCTTGGTATTTTTCAGAAAAGGAAACAGCTTCTGGGATGCTCTCAGTGTCCATGTCTCACCACAAGAATCCTGCTCCATCATCTACTCCAAAAAGGAGGAACCAGTTGAAAAGCTGGTTTCTGCCAAGCAACTTCAAATCCAGTTACATGACTAAACTGTTGAGCAGACATCCTAATTCAAAGGCCCAGGGTAATGTGTCCTGGTGTTTCCTATGAGAACATGTCTGCTTAATAACAATGTAGCAGATGATAAGAGCGCCAATCACAGAGAGTTGGTTCAGCCCATATTAAAGGTTGATGATAATTACCAGACTAAACAAATCATTAGAAATATGTTCCCATCTCCAATCTGGATTTTAAAATACTTAGGAATAACTTGGAAACTGAGCTTTACTTTAATAAGCACCAATATAACTAGTACCAAATGGTTTAAGTACAACTGTCCTTTGAAACGGTTCTTAATTTTTTTTTTTTGCACACTGGAGCAAATAAAATTTGAAAGAAAAAAACAGATTTGATTTCTCCTTAAGTTCTTTTATTTGGAAATAAAAGACATAAAGCTTATGTGTCAACATATATTACACACTTTTAGTCTGCAAATACATGAACATAATTCAGACATCCTAGGTGAGAAATGACTGCAAATGTTTTTAAAATATACTTCTCATTTGAGAAACAAAGGAAAACATATACTTGCTGGGGGCAAACAAAAAGCTGAGCTATTCCTCCTTTTCTTTTTCAGTATCTAAAAATGCATTCATTAAATAGAGAGCAAATTTCCCAGATCTGGGTAGCAGTAATTTGTAGTTAAGTCTATCCATCAAGGATATCTGTATTCTCAGCTCTCTTAAATGTGGTGGGGAGTAAAATTAAATATAAAAGTCTTCCAAAAGTGGGTGATATTTTTGTCATCAAAGAGATATGAAATAACTATTTTTCATGAAGTATACTTCCCTTTGACACTTTCATTTTTGCCCTTCCCATAACCTGTACAAAGTGTTTTTCCTAATGTCATTTTTCCTGGCTGAGAAGCATATTAACAAGAAGAGTGTTTAAAAAAAAAAAGTGGAGGTGGGGAGATCATGAGTATTAGGTCGCCAGTGACTTAGAATGGAAGAAAAAATACCAATTCCACATTTGATCCTGGAGAGAGAATGGAAATTTAAAGATCATGTTCACTAACTTTCCCTTTGTGCCTACCATCAACCAAGGATTTCTGTGTTTGATTAACCTAGCATTCATCCAACTAAAAAATTGTTCTTTCATAGAAATAATGACTATTCCAACACAAAATGAAGCAGTGTGACTTCTTTATCTTTTGCCATGCTGGTTCTCATGAAGACCAGCAATGCTGAGGAATTACACTACTGATTCTTTCCATTCGGGACCATTCAGAGTATTTAAATTTAAAAACCCTTCATGCTGACTAACATGCATCAATTCTTCAAATTTTCCAGTATTTTTGTGTATTTATGTTTTTTCTAGATCTAGTGAGATATGACTGACAGAGAAAAATCATATATATTTAAGGTATACAGTGCAATGTTTTGATATATGTATATACTATAAAATACAACAATCAAGCTAATGAACATATCCATCATCTCACATAGTTACCATTTTGTGTGTGTGGTAAGAAGACTTACCACAGATCTCTGAAGAGACCTACTTTCTTACCAGATTTCAAGGAGACAATATATTATTGTGAACTAGAGCCACCATGCTGGGTATTAGATCTCCAGAACTTACTCATCTTATATTTCCAACTCCAGTCTAACAGGGCCAGCAACATTTCTGGACCCCTTTAATATGCTCTAAGAAGGTGTAATGTCTGTTTTGCATGTTTTAATTTTCACTGTAATGGTTTTATGCTAAAATATTCCTATTTTACTCTAAAAGGTAAGTTGGAGTGGGATGGGTTATAAAAATCCAAGTACGAACGTCTCACTTTGTGCTCTTTGCAATCATCAAATCTCTGCTGAAATGTTCAGAGATCATGTTTGTGGAATTTATTAGATGCACCCATTGGGGGTGAGGATGGCTGCACAGGAAATGAAGGTAAATCACGCATATGATTAGTAAGTTTGAAATTTTCAAACTCCTGGACATGTAACTATTCAATAAATGTTCGACGTTATTATAGTCTCTCAATCCATCCATTTTTGACGTCTCTGCTATCACTGTTCCCGTAATCTAGTTTCTCTACATATTTATTTCTAGTTGCCAAGCAAAATTCCAAAACAATGACAGAATGTCAGTCCCACCATGCCATAAGTCACCTACCTTCTGGTTGTGTTTTCCCTCAGTAAGAATTGTTTTTAGGTGTGCGCTCCTAAGTACTAGTGTTAGAATTGGTGACCTATGAAATGCTTTCATCGGCTGGAAGAAGGAAGTCACACAAGGTTTTGCCAGCCTCCAGCAGCAGCATTGCTTCTCTCATAGAAGATGTAGGCCTTGGTTTAAGTAAGTCTCTCTTAACTGGCCTCAGTGACTTTTCATCCTGATGATCTACATTCCCACAGCTAGTGTTAGAGCATGATCCACTGCAGCAAAGACGCGATAAATGATCCAGAAAGCATTTTCTCACCTTCACAAGTACTTGTAACTCCTAGCAACACTCCCCTTGAAATAGACTCCTTCATTCCATACGCCCAGGGGCTGAAAGAATTCAGGGTGGGCCTGATGGAAATTACAGCCCAGACCTACAAGCTATGTAACATGCTCAGCCTCTTTCGTTTCCTTTTGCTTTGGTTTATATGAGAACCTATCTTTGTAATGGAGTTTTGTGTTCATCAGCTGCAGATAAAGTCCTCTGGGCCTATACTTTCCTGATGCCACATACCTCTTTTCCATTTATCCAAGCATATGCTTTGATATGATATTTATTTGATTTCAGTCTTCCCTCACCAAGTTTCAAGTATCATAAAGGTAGAGGCAATCTTTATTTGTTGAGTGTTGTTTTTCTTTTTCTTCTTCTTCTTCTTTTTTTTTTTTTTTTTTTTTTTGGTTGGTTGGTTGATTTTGGTTTTAATTTGCTTATTAGTGTTGTTCACACTGCATCCCTTCTATATCTAACAATAACCTAGAACATGGTAGGTGTTCAAAAATATCTGTTGAATGAATTAATGTTATTTTTATGTTTTCTTAAGGTTCCTTTGATGGCGCTCTAGAAAAATATTCATTTGACCCCTTCTTCTTCCCTTGATCCCCATGCTTCATAGAACAAATGGCTTTGTTGGCATTAGCATATTTCTACAAACTGGATTTATCCGCATGCTTCCGCCCACAGCAACCACCACCAGCTCTGGGACCACCACAATCCTTGTCTTTTGTTAAGAAACCACATCTCTTCTACCTTTTCCCCTATAATGTAGTTTGAATTCCTCTACCACGTTAGGCTTTTTTCCCTGCCCCAGCCATGTATATGGGAGAAATGGTGTGGGAGTAATCACTCTTTGACCTTTTACATAACAGAATTTCCATGGTTCTTTTTTTCTTTCCCCCTAACAAAAGTTTATGCCGTCTCTAAAACATTGCTGATGGATCTGCCAGTCTTGCTCTTTCCTAGCTGTTCTGACCAAAGCTGAGGAAACCAAGATGAAAGCTCGGGGTCTGTCATGGAGCTTAGAGTGAGGAGCACACACACATGTGAACAAAAGTTACAACGTGATGAGATAGATGCTCTGTTGGAGTTTGGATGGATGCTGCATGACTGTAGGAGGAGACACCACCCAGAGCCACGTAAGAACTGAGGGGAAAGGTCACCAGAGAAGAAGAACAATCTTAAAAAATAAAAATAAAAAAGAGTTGAATGATAAGTGTGCATTTGCTGGGCAGAGGGGAAGGACACTCTGGGCAGAGAAAACAGCATGTAAGGAATAGAGAAGAGAGTCTACTCAACTGATCTGAATAACTCAGCAGTGTGTGTGTAGATGCACATGCGTGAAAGAATGTGTGAAGGAGTTTTTGTGGAGGTGCTAGGGGACTGAATATTGAAAGATGAATGTACTCAGGTTATCGGAGTTCAGCTTAGTAAATTTTACTCTACCCTATGGATAACCAAAAGGCCATTTCATGTTTAGTGGTCAGGAAGATTTCAGACATAAAGAACTAACTAGTGAAGAATAAGATGGCGAGAATGGTGTAGCAGTTGAGGCAAGAGATGCCTCTAGTCGATGAGCTGATGCTTCACCAGAGCCAGTGGAGAAGATATTTAGGGAGCATGTTAACAGGACTTGATGAAGGACAAGCAACCTTGTTGAGGGTTGCTAATAAATTTTCAACAGAATGATGGGGTGTGAGGCTAACAAGCAAAGGTTAGTAATGTCAATAGGAGAGAAGAAATAGAGCCATCTAGATGATAACTACATGGGGAAAATGAGTCTAGGATGAGTCTCATCTTAAAGGTGAAAAAAGATAACTTTATCAAAGCTGAAAATAACATCAGTGAAGAACAAGGCGTAGAAGATACAGAAAAGAAATAAGTTTTGAAGCCCAAGTTCCCCCAAGGAGATACAGAAAAAGAACAAAAGAAAAAAAAAAAAAAGGGATGGTATTAATTGGGGTAGGGATGCAAACATCTTTGTTAAGACAAAGTTGACAAAGGGGAAGGGGTTGATGAGGATCAAGAAGAGGGCCCATTAAGTTAACAAAATTTCACTTCCAAGAGCCATTATTTTTTGGTGGAAGCAGAAACAAAGAAAGTGGGGAACTGAACTGCTGATGGCTTGGAACCACAGCTCAGGAAGTCAGGGAGGAAAACAAATGGAGCTCGGAAGAGGGCTGTTTGGAGTTCACATCTCTTGACACCGGATGACCCTGAAGAAGTATGATGAGTCTGGCTTCAAGAGGTATGAAATGCAAGCTGTCGCAGAGCCAGAGGAGAGTGCCTGGCTATGTGTGTGAGGAAGAGAGACCTTTCATTGAGACCATTGAGATGACTCTCAAGAAGCAAGGGTGTGGTCAGCACTCTACTCTAGGCTGTAGAAAGAGCATAGGTTTTAAGGCATTTTTGATAGAGCCCTTACTTTTATCTTTGCTTCTGCCACAGCTATGGGATGCTCCTTATCAAGACTTCGCTTTTTATTGATGTCACACTAGAGCACAAGCCTTGGTGCTCTTGCTTCCAGGAAATATTTTTTCTGGGAAACTATGAAAGGCATCTGTGTGCTCTCTGAGCTGCCCTGGCCCAGCCACATAGCTGGTTCCATCCAAAATCAAGAGGATTTTCAGATGTTTCTCTGAGGCAGGGAGATATATCCTGTGAATCTCCAGCAGTTTATTTCTCTAATAAAATACACATACTGCTCTTATTATGGGCCTCGACCCTTTTGAGTCTTTGTAAATACTAATTCAGAGCACTTTGTAAATATTAACTAATTTAATCCTCAGAAAAACCCTCTGAGATGAATATGGTCATTAGCCCCATTTTGCAGAAGGGGAAACCAAAGCCTCAAAAAAGCTTTGTTTGTTTCTAGGCTCAAAGCCAGTAAGAAGCAGAGGAAAGACTTGAACTTGGTAGTTCAGTTCCAAAGTCTAGGTTTTTCTCCCCTATGATAAGCTATTTTTGATGAGCAAACACTCAAAAAGCCAGCATTTTACGAGGAAATTTTCTAGATAACCCAATTCCTTCTTATCATGTTATAAACATTTAAGAAGAGTTGGCAACTAACAATTTCACTTTTGTTGTCTTCCTAAAAGATTAGCTACTAGGGGAGCTGTACGTCATAAAAGTGGCTATTTTTTATGCTAGAGAATGTTTTATCCTTCCTTTTGAAATATCGTCCACATCTTTGATTTCACAGTGAGTCATAGGACACTAGTGGGGTCCCTGGATGTCAACCTTATTTCAACTCCTGTTTCCAGAGCAGATGTCTACCCAGTCAGTCATAATGACCTCTGTTTGGGGACCCGTTTTAAATTAGTAGATTATCTACTTTTAAATCAGTATTCTACTTGCTAAAGCCACACCACTATTGAGCCAGCTTGAACATTTATATCTTTAGTAAATTTGGGTTTCCTTATTTGTAGACCTTTACAGATCTACGTATGCATTATGAATTGTTATGGATCTAATTTTTCTATTGTCATACATATATATACATATATGTGTTTGTACCTGGAAATGATTATTCTCTGTTTAAAATCCAAACACTTTGTTTCTTTAGCTAATAGCCTACTCTATCTTCAACAGAGATGTTTATTTGGTTTTTAAAAAGAAAGTTGTGGGATTTGGGAAGCTTTATATTTTGACCACTGAGCCAAACTCTAAGCACATTTTTTTAAGTGGAAAAAATGTTTATCTTTGATCAAAAGATAAAGTTCATGTTAACCTGTAGCCCTTGGATTTGAAATCTAAACAAAGGGATAATGTGTGAATTTGCTAATGATTTCCTGCTTCTGAATTAGCTAAGCTTTTTGCCTTTAGCCATAGAGGCACACAGGTCACAAAATACTGTCTCCTGGTGACCAACAAGAAAGAAATGCTGAACTTTTAAGACAAATAAAATTTTAGAATGGTGCCAAAAAGAGAATAAGAAGACAGTTTGACAAGGGAACAATTAAATTTTCATTAAGAAAAAGACATTGACTTGGCAAATAGTAGAGGTAGTATTTTCTACTACGATAATGAAAAACTATAGAGGAATGAACACTGAATAAGCAGAAAAAATAAAACTCCAGTTACAAAAATATTTTCATTTCCATGTTGCAGGAGAGAGGCCAGCCTCCCTGAAGTATGATGGAAAAGTAATACTTAGAGTCCGTGATGGATTTTCAGTAGTCCTGAGCCCAGATCTGTTACTTATACTCTAGATAGCATTTTTCTAAAGATTTTATTTATTTATTTGACAGAGAGAGATATCACAAATAGGCAGAGAGGGAAGCAGAGAGAGAGAAGGAAGCAGGCTCCCTGCTGAACAGAGAGTCCAATGCGGGGCTCCATTCCAGGACCCTGAGATCATGACGTGAGCCGAAGGCAGAGGTTTAACCCACTGAGCCACCCAGACACCCCTCTCAATAGCATTTTCCAGGAAAGATCCATTACCTAGAATATATCTGAAAACATCATTAATAATGAATAATGGCTTCTGTGAGTGCCACAATGTACTTTTGGCAAAGCCATTCATTCATTCATTCATTCATTCATTCATTCCTTTAAAAATTATTTGTTGAGCTTCTACAATGTGCCTGGCACTGTGTTAGGTAACAGAGCAATATGCTCTTTACTGCCACTGAATTTGTGCTCTAAAAAGAGAGATAATGACATGTAATTATAAATGTGACTACATGTGTTAGGAAAGGCTAGCCACAAATTGTCATGGCGGCAAATGCTAACAGAGACTTAGTCTTAGGAGACACAATAGACTCTGTGTGCTGTAAAAAGAAATGATTTTAAAGAGAAATGTTAGGAGCACCTGAATGGCTCTGTCAGTTAAGTGTCCAACTCTTGATTATGGCTCAGGTCATGAGATCAAGCCCCACATCAGGCTCCACACTTAGCACAGAGTCTACTTGAGTTCCTCTCTCCCTCTCCCTCTGCTCCTACTCCTCCTCATGCTCTCTTTTTTTCTAAGTGAAACAAATATTTTCCAAAAATTATAAAAAATAAATATTAGTTTACTGAAAAGCTCTATACCAGCCTAATTTTAACCACAAATGTTCGCATTCATCATATTCTGTGTGTATGTATTTCTAGTCCATAGCATATTAGGAACATTTGGAGAACTTTAAAAGCACAGTAGCCCCTAAGTCCAAGCCCCTAGATATTCTGATTTAAGTGGTCCAGGGGAGTCCCAGCAGGGGTATTTTTTTAAAGTTGTCTGTGTGATCTTACTGTGTAGTCATGATCAAGAACCACCACTTGAGGCCTCGAAGTAGACACACCTGCTGTCCCTATATTTATGCCTAGTATCAGGCACCCAAAGCTACACAGATTCAGGGTACAACAAATATTTTTAAGTAGACTGAATTGACTTGATAAGCTCCAGAAATGCATTACAGACCACTACTTTGAGAAAGAAAATCTTACTATTGTACATCCCTCCCTCACTTCTGTGATAATAGCGTAAGCATGATGAAGACAGCTATACCAATCCAGTGAATCATCTGCCTGAACTCCTAGGAGAGGAGCAGGAGGTGGGGATGGGGGGTGGGGGGGGAGGGAAAGAATAATGAATTTATCATTAAATAACTACAAAAAGGGGCATCTAGGTGGTTCAGACAGTTAAGTGTCTGCCTTCAGCTCAGGTCATGATCCCAGGAGCCAGGGAGCAAGCCTTGCATCAGGCTCTCTGCTCAGCAAGGAGTCTGCTTCTCCCTCTGCCCCTTCCCCCACTCATGCACCCTCTCCCTCTCTCTCTCTCAAATAAATAAAATCTTAAATAAATAAATAAATAAATAACTACAAAAGTTGGGATTCAGAAATATTCAGATTTACCCATGGCCCATCTGGTTCACTCAATTCCATTGCTCATACCATTTCTTCCCATCAACCAAACACAAGCCATATTTCTGCACTATCACCCTGCACAAAGCACACAGACTCAGGCCTGATGATGCTCTTCACCTGGCCAATCTTATCAACACTTGGCACAAGCCATAAAGACAAAAAGTTCAGTCAGCTAAACTCTGAATGGCTGAACTGATTGAACTGTCCAGATATTCTGGCCAGGATGAAACAGTTTCATGCTTCCCCCCATAAACACAAATTCCCATAGAAACCAAACCAGAAGACAGAGCATATTCGTTTTATTTTAGGTCCAGTGATCCTCATGAGACCTTCCCTGAGCGAGTCTGGGTTCTCGATATCCAAGCTAGTGCTTTCTTTCATGGCTGGCTATCATTTGGAGCCATCATTTTAACCGAGCTCAGACAGCATTTGCCTTGAACAGGCTCCAAGGGGTTTTCCATTGGAGAGTTTATGTCTATAGAACTGTCTGCTCACCCAGACTCCATAAACCTCTAGTATATCCAGACATGGGGAAAAAAAAACCACACACACACACACACACACACACACACACACACACCACTACCACCACCACCGCACTGTTATTATTATTGGATTCATTGAATACTATTCTTTTTTTTTTTTTAAGTACAGCTGAATTCTTCCCTCACCACAATATATTGGGCCTTGAAATTTTAGATGGGGTTTTTAAGATGATTTTAAGGGCATCTATGATTTATATCTTAATCAAATATAAACTGGCCCTTATTTTTTCTTAACAGTTCACAGTATTATGAAATGAAAAAAAAAATGCATTGTACTGTGAAAATTTACTTTCTAACTTATCTGATTGTAAATTGGAATCTGGGCACATTGGGTCTTTCATTATTTGATGAGGGTGAAGTGGAGGTATAACCCCAAAGTGTTAATATTGATCACTGTTAAAAGTGAAATAGAAGTTTGTGCTCCAACCATTCACATCTTTATTTGCTTGCCTAATGCATTAGGAGGAACTCAGTGCAGGACAGAAAGACTTCTCTAAATATTTTAAGCAGGGACAGATTTAAAATAGGGAACTTGGTGCTTATAAAATCATTGGAAAGGCTGAAGGAACAACTTCTAGTCTTGGTATCCTGGAATGACTTTGACAACAATAGAAACTGACCCACTAAAGCTGGCCCTGGACCTCTGCCAGAAGGAAGAACCCCAAATGACTTGCTCCAGCAGCCTCTCCACATCCCAGAGGCTGGAGAATGCATCCCATAATTCTGAAACTGAAGGCCAGATCAAGATGCCACCACCTCTATCTCTGCTTTTTGACCTCCTGGGAGCTGGAAACTGCACAATGGAAACCTGAATTAAGAAAACTTCCTATTTCTGTGGACTTGCTGGCCTGCAGTGATAGTAAAAAGCTACAGAAGACTGGCTTCTCCCAGGGCTGCCTAGGTGGTTCAGTCAGTTAAGCATCTGACTCTTAATTTCAGCTCAGGTCCTGATGTCAGGGTCATGGGATCAGGCTCTACACCAGGCTCTGCTCTCAGTGAGGAGTCTGTTCCTCCTCATGCTCTCTCTCTTCCTCTTGATCTCTAAAATAAATAAATAAAATCATTAAAAAAAAAATAGTGGCTTCTCCCTTATATCAAACTTTCAAATCTTATGTGAGTCAGGCAGATTGGTAGGCCCAATCTCTTCAACAAAAGGAAGGTTAGAAGTTGTGAACATATATGGAATAGATATAAACAACAATAGGTCCTGCCCTTTGTTTCCACATTGACCTTGAATACAGGTAGATTATACATTCTGATGAACCTGAGAGACCCCCTGATACATCTCTTTTGAAATGAATCAGCCCAATACTGTGCACCTGAAACTAGCATTACATCATATGTTAACTATACTGGAATTAAAATTTAAAAACTTAATAAAAATAAAAATTAAACAAAAAATAGAAGCGAATCAAGAACATGAAGATCACTCTTGACCACGGCTCCCAGATTTCTATCTACTTGGCTTTTCTGTTATTTACCTTAAACTTAGATGTCTCATTTTGCCATTAAGCTACATTAGCTCACTCTGTGAAAGTTCCGTGTTTTATAGAGCAACAAGAAATTCACACACAGTGAAGGAACACGAGATAAAGTTGCCTTTTAACATATCCATTCTTCTGAATGTATTTCACTCATAACAATAATAATTGATACCTCAAAGCAAATAAAGTATTTTATGATGTGGCTTAGTGGTTTTATTCATACTTCTTCAGGAAGTCAAAAGACCACAACACAGGTCTGAAAAAGAATTAGTCTCTGGTTTTGATTAAACATGCGTTGCTTAAAGCTACGGTAAGAGAAAAAAAAAAGTTACTGCTAATTCATATAAGCAATATTTTTTCTGGGTCTGTTAAATAATGAAACCTATGAGGGTAGTGGTAAAGGAAAAAAGAAATTAAAAGCAAGTACTTCGTTTTAAGATGTAGTCTGCAACTTTTTTCATGCATATTCCTTTGGTTTTTCTTATAAACCCTGTGCACCTAGGAAATAAAATGTATCTAGAAAGGCGGTTCATAAAAGTTTATTCAAAGATGGCTGAAACATGAGTAAGCTAAAACATCAATCCCAGAATTATTTATTCAGTAGAAACAATAGGACAATTCTTAACAAACCGTTGTGACTACAGATTAGTGTTTCATCTTTAGAAATCATTTTTTAATCTCACAAAAGCATTTTTCACATATTGCAAGTTACTCCAGTGATGAACCTTTGGTCCTTATGAGCCACTCACTTCAAACTTTCAAATTTCAAATCTCCTGGCTTCTAAATCCACAAAGAACACATAGAGTGAAGCAGTCTTAAATGTTATTTGCACAGTGAAATTCCTTATATATTCAATTTTCAGAACTCTATAAGTGTCTCATAAACAAAAATATTCAGTTTACTAAATATGGAGAAAACTTACATAGAATATTGGAGATGATCATTTTTTGTCAAAATAATTAGTCTTTTCAGGCATATGATAGATATAATCATCTTTCCATGATATGCACAGACATTAAACCTGACAAAATCTGACAAATATCTGAATATTGGGTTCACAAAAATACCAAGTATCTGCATATATAAACATATCAGTATATCCAGGATTTTAGTTTCCATCTGGACGTTTTCTGTAAAAACATAATCTTAGTTTATATGTGCCCACAGTTATAGAGAATAATTACGATAATGATGCCACCCCCTTCAGGCATAACACAGAGTAGGGACTTGGGGAAATGTGTTTCATCTGTTGCAGTTGAGTGTGTTTGCAGAAGAATAATTTGGGAACTAGACCTTAGAAGTCATCAGTTATTGATTGCAATCAGCACAGAGAAATTTAACATGGCCAAAAACAAAGCATTAACACAACTCATCTTATTTTCTGTATCCTCATCTAATTTGTGAGTAAATTTAACTAAAAATAGACCATTAAAGCATGGTTGACTATTTCTACGCTTTGGGGTGGGGTAGGAAGATGGAGAGAGCATGCTGGAGCAGGATGGAGGGGAAAGACAGGGGGAGAGGAAGAAAATCTTAAGCAGCTCCACACCCATCGCAGGCTCATCTTGGAGTTCCATCTCATGACCTGAGCTAAAATCAAGAGTCAGAAACTCAAACACAGAGCCACCCAGATGCCCCTGCTTCCCTATTCTTCTATGCAAAGGGAATACCATTAATGCACATAAGCCAGGCAGCTCTGTTATGCTTTAATTCAGTCCTTAGGGAGCAGCAGGCTTAATCTGAGCACTGAGTTTGGAAGGTGAAACTAGACCCATGTTTCCCAGCTTTCTGTTGCTCCCTCCATCTTGAAAGTGGGAGGCCTGCAAGAAGCATGCATTCTTATCTGTGCCTTTTTGCTCAATGTTTTGAAGGATCAATCCTTTTCTGTTGAAGAACTTGGGATCCTACTGTGATTGGCAATCACATTCTCCAAAAAGAGATTTAGTAGTTTTTTTTTTTTAAAGGGTCATAACTATTTTGCTTCCTTAGACCACACACAAAAATAGACACAAAATGAATGAAAGACCTCAGCGAGAGAGAGGAATCCATCGACATCTTTGAGGAGAACGCAGGCAGCAACTTCTTTGACCTCACTCAGCCATAGCAGCTTCTCTCTAGAAACATCACCAAAGGCAAGGGAAGCAAGAGCAAAAATAAACTATTAGGACTTCATCGAGATAAAAAGCTGTCACACAGCAAAGGAAACAGTCAACAAAACCAAAGGACATCAGACAGTATGGGAGAAGATATTTGCAAATGACATATCAGATGAAGGGCTAGTATCCAAAATCTTATCAAAATCAGTACCCAAAGAACAAATAATCCAATCAAGAAATGGGAAGAAGACAAGAAAAGACATTTCTGCAAAGAAGACATCCAAATGGCCAACGGACACATGAAAAAGTGTTCAACATCACTCGACATCAGGGAAATACAAATCCAAACCACAGTGAGATACCACCTCACACCAGTCAAAATGGCTAAAATAAGCAAGTCAGGAAATGACAGGTGTTGGTGAGGATGGTGAGAGGTTGGTGAGAAAGGGAATCCCTCCTCCACTGCTGGTGGGAATGCAAGCTGGTGCAGCCACTCTGGAAAACTCTGGAGGTTCCTCAAAAAGTTGAATGTAGAGCTACCCTATGACCCAGCAATTGCACTACTGGGTATTTACCCCTAAGATACAAATGTAGTAATCTGAAGGGGTATGTGCACCCCAATGTTTATAGCAGCGGTGTCCACAATAGCCAAACTATGGAAAGAGCCCAGATGTCCATCACAGATGAATGGATAGAGAAGATGTGATATATACGTATACAATGGAATATCATGCAGCCATGAAAAAAAACGAAATCTTGCCATTTGCAACAATGTGGATGGAACTAGAGGATATTATGTTAAGTGAAATAAGTCGATCAGAGAATGACAATTATCATGTGATCTCACAGACATGAGGAATTTGAGAAACAAGACAGAGGATCATAGGGAAAGGGAGGGAAAAAAATGAAACAAGACTTTAAGCCAGAGAGGGAGACAAACCATAAGAGATTCTTAATCTCAGGAAACAAACTGAAATTGCTGGAGTGGAAAAGAAAGGGAGAGATGGGGAGGCTGGGTGATGGACACTGGGGAGGATATTTGCTATGGTGAGTGCTGTGAATTGTGTAAAACTGATGAATCACAGAACTGTACCCCTGAAACAAATAATACATTATATGTTGAATAAATAAATAAGTAAATAAATAAATGTGATAAATTGGTTTGAATCTTTTGAATCTTTTGTTTTCTCAATTGGTTCAAGACTTAGGCAGATTAAAAGGGCCCTAGCTATCAGGCCTATTTAAGTCAAGCTTAAGATTTAAATTTAAACTGCCTAACAAAGAGTCTTAGTCTCCTCCAAGTCTCAAGTTTATCAAAATATCACTTACCAAAACTATGTGCATCAACCAAAAGGACTCCACTATATAAAATCCCTCCTATGATTATAGCTTTTGGTCTTTTTTTTTTTTTTTTAAGAAATTCAGGTTGAAAACTCAACAATCTATTTTTCTTTATGACTTATTATGGAAATGTGTATCTTTTTATTCAAAACTGTTATCATCAAAATCAGAGAACATAGATCACATATTTAGTATAGTCCTGTGTTGTTGTCTAATAAGAGATGCATAGTGGTTCGATTTATAAGCTTTCTTAATTTCAGAAACTGTTGATTACTGCTATGGTCTGAATGTGTGTGTTCCCTCAAAATTCATGCATTGAGATAATAACTCCCTGAAGGTGATAATATTAATGTGTGGGACCTTGGGAAAGTGACTAGGTCATGAGGATGGAGCTTTCATGAATGAAATTAGTGCCCTTATAAAAGAGATCTCATGGAGCTCTCCTCACCATGCAAGGATATAATAAGAAATGTGTACCCAGAAAAGGACCTTAACCCTATCATGCTGGCACCATGATTTGGACTTTCAGCCACCAAAACTGTGAGAAACAAATTTCTGTTATTTATAAGCCACTCAGTCTATGGCATTTTATTATAGCAACCCAAAAGGACTAAGACACTTAATCTCCCAAAATCCCATAAATAATTGATGAAGGCCTATTTTGTTAATTATGTGAAAATTTGTTTTAATTGAGCTTTCTATTGACATTTTTATGCAGAACACATTGAAACAGGGATCTAGTAATTTTCTGGGTTAATTTTATCAATATAGATCATTAGTCCAATAGATTCTGGTTGTCTGAATTGATCACATGAATAGAAGGTCAACAAATTCCCAATATCTTTTATGGAACTAAATTCTAGCCATTTAAACTAATTTTTTTCCTCCTTTTCTTGTTCATAAAAATATAGGGAGATTTGTCTACCTCCAACACCAAAATGAAAATTAATTTAATTTAATTAATTTACATCAGTAACAGATGTTTATATGCCTCAACATTAATGCAGTATACAGATCTTTCAACCCACATTCCACAGTCACATCAACTAAGGTTTATATGGCACCCACATATGGAATTTGGGGCATTCTGCCGGCTTTCAGTTTTATATCATCTTCAAGGTCAAAGAGACGACATAAATGATAGGTCTTCTTTACAAAATGAAGAGGGGAAAAAAAAAAGCTTCTTGTTCCACCTTCATAATTAAAGAAAAAAGAATATGCATTTGAAAACAAATAGCATTCAGGAAATCTGAAAGATTCCATGACTGTATGATTTGGGGAATGCAATTCTGCTTCACTGCGTTTATATAAATGTCAAGACTACATCATCTTTTTTTTTTAACCTGAATAATGTAAGGAAGTGTCCATAACATCTTGAACCATTGAAGTACAATTTCCACAGTCACTCTGTAATATTTTCTCATTAGTCATCTGCTCATTCACTCATACACTCATTTAAGAAATGGCACTGTTGGGGCATCTGGGTGGCTCAGTCCCTAAGCATCTGCCTTCAGATGTACAATATAGAAGGACAGACAAGGATACCTAATGTATTCAGTGGTGAGACTGAAGGAGGAAAACTAACACCTGATTTTGATTTTGAAGGATAAATAGAATAAGTAAGAGTTGAGCATATAGGAGAGTAGTCATTGTATGCAGTGATACCAGCAAGAAAAAAAGCACAAAGGAAACAGAACAAAGGATATTTGAGGAAGCATCAGGAGTTCAGTATGGGGGATGCCTGGGTGGCTCAGTGGGTTAAAGCCTCTGCCTTCGGCTCAGGTTATGATCTCAGGGTCGTGGGATCAAGCCCCACATCTGGCTCTCTGCTCGGCAGGGAGCCTGCTTCCCCCTCTCTCTCTCTCTGCCTGCCTCCCTGCCTACTTGTGATCTCTCTGTCTGTGTCAAATAAAATAAAATAAAATCTTAAAAAAAAAAAAAAAAAAAGGAGTTCAGTATGGTTAGAAAAGATCTACTGGGAGAGATAGGCACAATCCAGCACTTCTGATGCCTGGAAGGTTGAACTTTGGTTGAAGGTATTTCAGAACCAGTGAGAATTGGAATAGCTGACACGTTTAACAGTTGACCGGAAGTGTAGGCTGGAATAAGGTGTGGAGTCAGGGATGATTGATAGGCATTTCTATGGCAACCTGGACAAGTGGTAGTTCCTTTCACTAATATGCAACAGAGATAGGAGTAGGCTTTGCAGGGAGGAAATGACTTTAATTTTTTATGTATTGCTTTTGAGATGTTGAAAGGCCATCCATGTGGAGATGTCATCCAAGAACATGTTCATATCAATATAGAGCTCAAGAATGAGAGCAAAGCAGAAAAGCAGCCTCATTCATAGACCCCAAAGAAGGGTTTACTTTCAGAAAGCTAATTTAAGGGGTCACAAAACCACATGTGATGTGCAGTATTTCTCCCAGTGGCCTATATTGCTTATTATTGGAAACCATTCCTTCAAAGTTTCAGAGAAATAGCGAGTTCATATTGGCTTACTTTGGGCATTAATTTGACTAATGTATTACCCTAATTAAGTTACAATTTTATAAAAATTTTCAAGGTCTAAATTCTTATGAAATCAGACAACGGTAGCCACATTTTGTTAATGGACAGGAAGAGGAAAGGTGGAAGCATTTTGTAAAACACTAGGAAGTGCCAAAGTGTGTACTGTCATGGGGGCCCTGGGCAAACAAAATCTGCGTGAGGAGAGGGAGTGGTTGGAAGGCACTGTGTGTAAAATAGTTTGTTTTTGTTTGTTTGTTTGTTTGTTTTAATGGTTATCATTGGCAATTGCAGTTCCCAACACTATATTCCAAATCTATCTCCTCTTGGATTCATAGTTGACCAAAAGTTGTGACCCAAAAAGAAGCATACTCTCCCTTTTCTAGCCAAGAGTTTTCCGGTAAGTTCTGTGTTTTTTCTGCACCTCATGCATGAAATTTACAAAAAGAGCATAGCCACACATTAAAAATCCACAATGCTTATAGAGGCAAGAGAGACAACTAATGCACTAAACACTAAAAATAAGGAGACCATGGTTCCTAGAGAGAACTTGCCAAAAATTTAACCCTAGAGTCCTAAGTGAGTTTATAAAGCAAAAAATGCTCATTTCAAATAGCCTTACTTCTTTCTTCCTTGATTCCTTAATTGTACCCTCTTTCCTTTTAACATAGGATGCTCAGATGGCTTACATAATTTCCAACTTCTCATTCAAATCAGTTCTCATAAAAATAAATAAATAGGGACATCTGGATGTCCCTTAGCTCAATCAGCTCAGCGTCTACCTTTGGATCAGATCATGATCCCAGGATCCTGGGATCGAATCCTACATCAGGCTCCTTGCTCAGCAGGAAGTCTGCTTCTCCTTCTGCCTACAGCTCCCTGTGCTTGTGCTTTCTCTCTTCCTCTCTCTATGACAAATAAATAAGTAAAATCTTTAAATAAATAAATATGTTCATGCTCAGTTAAAAAAAAAAAAACTACCCATACATCTTGAATGTTACCCTTCTCCAATATTTACATCACCACACAGAAACATTGAGGGAATTGATTTAATGATGGAGGAGGAATAAGCAGAGGACTCTTTAAATCATATCTCTGCCCACACAAGCCAGATCCCTTCAGTGTATTTGTTGGTGGGTTTGGAATACAGCAGCATCACATCATCTGGACCAAGTGTAGGGGCAGGTGGAAAAAGAGTTGACTGTGACAAGAGTGTGAAAGACATGATTGTGAGAAATCATCATGAGAATTTGAAAAGGGGCAGTGTCCTTGCTGTGCCTGTTTCCCTCCTCAGGAGATTGTAGGAGCAAGGAGCGTTAGTTCCTGCTCTCAGGAAGCCTATATTTCAGAGGGGAAAGGGTGACAAGCAATAAGCACAACATCAAGATATTAATGATTACAAAATAGGGGGAAAGAGGAAAGAATCTCTTGGAAGAGATGTTTGAGAAGAGACCGAAGCATATGGGTTATCGATTTCAAGGTGAAAAAAGAGCTCAGGCACATTAACAGGACATGGCAAGGACCTTGGGTTGGTAGTCCCAGGGCCTTCCTCACCAAGACCAAATACCTACAACTTCCTTCCCTGTATAATGTCTGTACTGGAACAGAAAAATATACCATTTGTAGAAATCATTATTGACAGGCAAGCTGCTTAAGGCAGAAAATCCCTCTTTGTTCCAAAAGCTGCCCGAGCTGTGTTAAACTTTGAGTAGAGGAACCCTATCAAGACCAGAGAAAATGGCTGGGGGTCTCAATTACTCAAAACCACAAAATGTCTGTAATCAGAGTTACACATGGCACTTTCCAGCTTAGCCTGACATTCTTAGAGGGAAAACATTCTCTTCAAACTCAGGTATATTTCCAGAGAGTTTATCACTGAAAGTTTCCCCACACTTACCCAAACAAGGACTATAGAAAAAAGTTTGGGTTTTTTTCCCATCTTATTTTAACTCTCTTATAATATTCTTCAGAGCCTCTTAATTTCTTTACTCTCTCTAAATATCACTTATTATACAACTCTACATGCACGTGCATGTGTGTAGTATATGTGGTTGGCAGAACCCCAAGACGGCCCCCCCAGTTCAGTCCCTGATGTACACTCCCAGCCTCCCAGTCATTTCCTTCAAACCCTGATCTGCATGCTGCTATGATGGGATTTTTTGCAGATGTAATTAAGGACACAAATCATTGAACTTTCAGATAAGGGATTATCCAGATGGCCTGACTTAATCACATGATCCTTTTAAAAGCAGAGAGTTTTGTCCAACTTACTGCAGAAGGAAAAGTTAGAGATCCCAAGCATGACATAGATTTAATGCATTTTTACTGGCCTGGAATGGAATGGTCATGTGTCAAGGAACTTCAAGAATCTCAGAAGGCATTGAGGCTCTGAGAGTATTTTCTGACCAACATCTAGAAGGAAAATAGAAAACTCTGTACAGGGGTGCCTGGGTGGCTCCGTCAGTTAAGTAACTGCCTTTGGCTTGGGTAATAATCTCAGGGTCCTGGGATCAAGCCCCAGGTCAGGCTCCCTGCTCAGCAGGGAGTCTGCTTCTTCCTTTGTCCCTCCTCCTGTTGTGCTCTGGCTCGCTCTCTCTCTCCCTCTCTATCTATCTATCTCAAATAAATAAGATCTTTTAAAAAAAAAAAGAAAGAAAGAAAGAATAAGACAATTGGGGTTCATGACTGCCTTGAGGATGGGTGATTTCCTATTACTAACAAATGACCAGTTGTGGGAAATCACAACAGTCAACAAAGAAGCAGTTTAAAGAAGCATCTCCATTGCCTTCAGAAATCTTTCCCCTGACCTAAATTGGGCTTTGTTTGTCCTCCCAACACAGTCAGGGCAGAATGAAACCATATCATTATTCTCAATGCCAGGAAATTTAGGACAAACAATTAGCAAGTTATTCTTTTAAAACAGCTGCAATTTTGAGTCTTTATAATTTATTTAACTTCCTGGAAAATAACATATAAAACACCACATCTTCCAAAGTCCACTTTTTGAGTTTTTCAAAAATATTTAAATAAGTACTAGAGTAGTTTTTTTTTAATTTTTTATTATCATTATTTTATTAACATACAATGTATTTTTTGTTTTTGGGGTATAGGTCTATAATTCATCAGTTTTACACAATTCACAGCTCTCACTATAGCACATACTCACCCCGATGTCCATCACCCATCCTTTCTACCCCTTCCACTCCAGGAAACCTCAGTTTATTTTTTGAGATCAAGAATCTCTTATGGTTTGTCTCCCTCTCTGGCTTAAAGTCTTGTTTCATTTTTCCCTCCCTTCCCTTACGATCCTCTGTCTTGTTTCTCAAATTCCTCATGTCAGTGAAATCATAAGATAATTGTCTTTCTCTGATTGACTTATTTCACTTAGCATAATACCCTCTAGGTCCATGCACGTTGTTGCAAATGGCAAGATTTTGTTTTTCCATGGCTGCATGATAATTCATTGTATACAAATATGCCATATCTTCTCTATCCATTCATCTGTGAAGGACATCTGGGCTCTTTCCATAGTTTGGTTATTGTGGACACTGCTTCCATAAACATTGGGGTGCACATACCCATTCAGATCACTACATTTGTATCTTAGGGGTAAATACCCAGTAGTGCAATTGCTGGGTCATAGGGTAGTTCTATATTCAACTTTTTGAGGAACCTCCAGAGTGTTTTCCAGAGTGGCTGCACCAGCTTCCATTCCCACCAGCAGTGTAGGAGGGATGCCCTTTCTCTGCATCCTCAACAACACCTGTCATTTCCTGACTTGCTGATTTTAGACATTCTGACTGGTGTGAGGTGGTATCTCAATGCGGTTTGGATTTGTATTTCCCTGATGTCGAGTGATGTTGAACATTTTTTCATGTGTCCGTTGGCCATTTGGATGTCTTCTTTGCAGAAATGTCTGCTCCAGTCTTCTGTCCATTTCTCGATTGCATTATTTGTTCTTTGGGTGTCGAGTTTGACAGTTCTTTATAGATCTTGGATACTAGCCCTTCATCTGATATGTCATTTGCAAATATCTTCTCCCATTCTGTCAGTAGTCTTCTGGTTTTGTTGACTGTTTACTTTGCTGTGTGAAAGCTTTTTATCTCGATGAAGTCCCAATAGTTTATTTTTTCCCTTGCTTCCCTTGCCTTTGGCGATGTTTCTAGGAAGGAGTTGTTATGGCTGAGGTTAAAGAGGCTGCTGCCTGTGTTCTCCTCAAGGATTTTGATGGATTCCTGCCTCACATTTAGGTGGTGCTAGAGTAGTTTTAAGAAAAACATTTCATACCCACCTTCTTTTACCCACAGTCTTTATGAGTGCGTCTATACCACTGTATCACCTAAAGAATTGTTGTGGAGAAAAAAAAAAAATGGTATGTCACAATATTTTCATATTCCAAAGGTAATATTTTTAAAATAGTGATATCATTTCTCAACATGCTGGATTATGTTATTTCAATATTATCCTTGCTTAGGACAGACAGCTAATGTATACATTCATGGACTCTAATTAATTACCAAAGCCATTGTACAGGTGGGAGAACTGAAGCCCCTCAAGAACTTTCGTGTGAAACCATGGTGGCAATGGCTGATGAGGGAATTATTTTTAGGTGAGAAATGTTGTTTAAAAAACCACAGTAAAATTTATCATCTGCATGTTCTGTTTACACCCAAACAGAACCATTAGCGGTTCCCAGTCTCTCAACTTGGAACAGGAATATGTGGAAAGCCATGAGCTCACTCCCAGGTAGAAGAGAATCAAGAGGGCAAGATTCTAGTTCCACCTGAGATCTGTATCTAAGCTGAGTGTGCAAACTTTTTCTGCAAAGGGCCAGATGATAAATATTTTTGGCTTTAAGGTCTAAGAAATGTTATGAAGATACTTATAAAGTAAAGGAGAAAACAAATTTCTCCAAATATTTTTCTTGATGAAATTTGAAGTATAATAATTGAGTACAATTGTTTGTAATATAGATCTACTAATGAGAAAACAGAATTCTTTTGAGGGAGGTTAACATTTTGCTTAATATAAAAGTTCAAAGGTAATAAAAAAGAATTCCTTGTTTGCAGGGCATACAATACCGTCAGGGAGCTAGATCTGGCCCATAGACCATAGTGTACCCATCCCTGCTTTTGAGTATGGCACTCTATAGCACAAATGTTGTCCCATCTAGCCACTGGAAAATCTGTGGTGGGTTTCTTAGAAAATAATGTGTAAGATATAAAACTCCATAGGTAAATAAGTCTTCACTAATTTAAAGCTTATAGTAAACAGAAGTTGTGGTATTACCAATCCAGTATTACCAAATTGAAAATAATACTGATGGGAACAGCAGGAAGAAGCTGAATCATGACAAGAATGTATCCATAATTAAGAGGTCCTTGGAGAATGAGCCCTTGACCCAGCCTCCTTTTGTGGGATATTTATAAGGCAAAGATGTCTAAAGCTGTTCTTAGGCTATGCAATTTTGTTTCTGATTACTTTTCTCCCTGGAGAGCCCGGGAGGAAGACAGTCATTATTCACATTTTCACAACCATTTTGTTAAGTTGTCAAACCTTGAGCCTTTAATGCTGATTCTCCTGGCTATCTTAAGGCCTGACTGGTCTGTTCTAATTCTTTAGAGACGACCAGTTTTCTGACAAAAAAAGAATGGGATACAAGATCAAGATTTTTAAGGCTTTTGGGGGGAATGAGGCTGGGAGTACAGTGTGGTATTTCAGGAATAAGGGACACAGGGACTGTCCACTTACCTGATCCGTATTTTCTGAATGTATTTTCTTGGACTCATGGGTCATGCCATCAATGTACTGTCACTGATGGGACACAATAAGTCTCAAAAGCCCAGTGGGGAATTAAGATTGTAGGTCCCAGAAAAGTTGCTAAATAGAAATATGAGATGAGTGTAGAGATAAACTTTGCTTCTAGCAAGAACTGTATCCGTGTTTGGAGCTGGTCAACACAATGCAGCTGCCACCATCCTATTGAATAGTATTAGCTGTGAGGACATGTTTGTGACCACTAAGTGATGACAAAATCTTGTGTTCAGTTAAGATAGTAACTGCTGGCTTTAGAAAGTGAACAGAACCCATGACTGACTTTGTGCATCCCTTCCTCTGACTCCCTAGTCACAAGCCTAACAGGCCCTCACAGGACCATGTGAATCTGGGAAAGCCTTATCAAGAATGATGGCTATGAGCTTTTACCTTACTTGTTGGCTATCAGGTCAGCCTGGTTCAATTTCATGGAGACAATCAGAAGATACTAGACTCTTAGATCAAAGAAAAAAACTTGTTTACTCATGGCACAGAAAGCAGCATGAGCATCTTGCTTTCCCATGCAGATGCCACACATACAGTAGGTCTGCATCATAAAGGAGCAACTCCTTGCTATGAAACTTCAATTTTTTTTTTAAATGAACTATAGGCTAACTATCCAATGTTTATCCCAGAGTAGAACATTGTCTTTATTAGATTGGACAATCAGCAAATCTGCCATCTGCTCCAGAGAAGAAACAATTTGTATCTTCCGAGGCTGTTTGCTCTACATCTTTGGAAAGATCATCTGGAGTGATTCATATCAGTATCTTTATTTGCAAGTCATGCACAAATGTGAGAGACACAAGGAAAACTGTCTCTTAAATTCAACAATGTTTCATTCATTCCCTTTTAAGCTTCCAGATGATAAATAAATTGCATTTGACTCTTTTTTTTTTCCTTTCTCCCTACTTCCCATCACACCAACATTAACTGATCAGCCATAAAGTAATCAACTATTTATTGAACATCATGATAAAATTTGCCTTTATTCCTACATAGCTTAAAGTCTTTATGAGAAATGTTGAGTGAGTCATGACTTCGAACCCTCCAAATAAGGACACATGAGCCACTATAATTTCTTGGATTCAATTTTTGCTTCCATCCATTCATCAGAAATTTGTGACATAGACTCACATAATGGAAAAGGGGGCTGAGAAATGAGTACTACCTTACCTAGAGTAATATATCAGGATTCTGATACTAAGGAAGAATGAATATTGGGTGAATTAACAACTCAGACACAAGAACCTTGGAAACACTATCAGAAATAATACAATTTTGAGAAATTACTCTATTGGTACAAAACTGTTTCCCCCCCAGATATGAATTGGGCATCCTAGTTAAATATTAGGTAATTATCTAACATCCACAAGAAGTTAAGAAATTTGTTATACCACACTCACTTATTCCATTAGATAGAAAAATAAATTGAATCAGTTTAATATTTTCATGTGCCATTATGTGACAATCATCATGTAATATTAATCTGAGAGCATAAAAGATTGCTTTAAAATTAATGCAATTTCACCAGACTTTCAAATGCTAATAAAGTGCCAGAAAATTATATACTACAGATTCATTCATATTGAAGACTACTTCAGGAAATTCTTCTACAACTTAGAACTCAGAAATAAAGAACAAGGAAATAAAAACAACTAATGAAAAGATAAGCAATCTAGAAAACAGCAGAACTCTCAGAAACATGTATTAGCAATTTCAGAAGATACCATGGAAAAGGAGGAACAATAATCAAAAGTATAGTGGTCGAGAACATTCCTGAGTTGAAGGAAGATTAATGTTAAAAATATTTAATGGAAGTAGAAACATAACTATGGTGAAAAATATTTGAAGTTCCTCCAAAGTAAAGAGAAGGAAATAGTTGGGGGAAAAAAACAGGTTACATCTTTCTCCTCTGGGGGAGAAAAAAAACACAACTTCAGAATATACTGGAGCAAAATTTTTAAAAGTTTAGAGGGGAAAACTGCAATCCCCAACCAAATTAGGATTTGACTGCAAAGGCAAAATAATGGCATTCTTGTTCACACAAGTATAAAACTACCCATGAATCCTCCCGGGGGGGGGGGCGTAAATAAATATATATATACACACACACACACACACACACACATACATACATACACACACACACATATATCTGAAAAAGTATTTTATCAGTTGGGTAATGGAACAAAAATGACACCCTTGTGATAAGTGGAAATGGAAACTGTGATATAGTGATGACACAGTGATAACAGCAAATGGAAAAATGTAAGCTGAAAACATGTCTTATAATCTGAACGCTTTTTGTTTAAAAAAAATTGTAAATCCATGTAGAAAAACCTAGAAAGACATAACCAACATGGTAATAGTGGGTTCTTTGAACTTTTTTTTTTTTTTACTGATGGGAGAAATAACTTTTAATATCCATCCATGGTACCTGGGTCATACAATATGATAATTACTAGCCACATATCCTTAGTAAACACTTGAAATATGGCTAGTTCCTGTGAGATTAGAGATATGCTATAATGCACACCAGATTTCAAACACAGTCTGAAAAAGAATGTAAGATATCTCATTGATAACTTTTACATTGGTACCTACTGAAATTAATTATGTATTGATGTATAGGACTAAATAAAATAAATTATTAAAATTAATGCCACCAGTTTCCTTTTGCTTTGTTGTGAAAGTGATTACCACAACATTTTAAATTACATATGAGGTTCTCATTGTGGCTCATATTTTATTTTTTTTAGACAGTGCTCATCTATGCTTTCAGCTTTTTCTGATCTTGTATAATGCATGTCTATTAATTTTATTATAAAAAAATAATGATCTTTAAAAACTACTTTCCGTTAAAGACCCAATAAAATCCATGAAGGTAGATAAAAGCAGCAGAGATAAATGGAAATGTAAGTGAAGATCCAGGTACGTGTGTGGCAATTCTCTAGTTATAAAAGAAGGAAAACACACAGTGATATTTTATAGAAATATTAGTGCAGGAAAAGTAATCTTATCATAACAAAAATAAATGATAGCTACAGATAGCTACAAAAAGATTAGTCTGTAAGAGTTGTTCTCAAGGCTCAAGGAATTTGCAATGGGGGCGCCTGGGTGGCTCAGTGGGTTAAAGCCTCTGCCTTCGGCTCAGGTCATGATCCCAGGGTCCTGGAATCATGGCCCACATTGGGCTCTCTGCTCAGCAGGGAGCCTGCTTCCCTTCCTCTCTCTCTGCCTGTCTCTCTGCCTATTTGTGATCTCTGTCTGTCAAATTAAAAAATAAATAATCTTTAAAAAAAATAAAAGGAGTTTGCAATGGGTTTACTGTCTTTACAAAAAGGTTTCATGACCATCCACTTTCCTGTCACTCATCAACTGGAGAAAGAAAGTCACATTCCCTTCTATTACCAGTATCATTCAGAGGTGAGAAGCAAGAACAGAAACTTAATAAAAAAAAAAAAAAAAAAAGTCAAATTCATAAACTGATATGGTCCCAGAACCTAACCCTGAGCCTTTGGTTCCACATCAATTATTCTTTCTTTCTATCACCCTGTCCCTCAGAAGCATTGTACTATGTCTTTGGGAGTTTGAAGATTAGAAATATCACAATATATTCTTGACTGAAATGACCATGACCAGAGCAATCTACTACTCATTTTAAATAACTACTGGGGTGGTAGACAACAAATAAAAAGTTGAATTTTTCCTTTCATGAATTTAGCATAATATAACTCATGGCAGAGGAGGTGAAAAATTGTGCCTTGATTACTGTTGTTAGAAAATCCAGTGAAAGAAATGCTCACTGATGGGCTAGATAGCTCAGGGCCAAAAGGAAATGAGAGAAAGTGATGATTGATGAAACTTAAAAAAAAAAAAAAAAAAAAAAAAAAAAAAAAAAAAAAAAAAACCTCCAGAAAGAAATTAAAGAAAATTATGGGAGATAAATTCAAGTATCTGTTCTGTGGAATAAAATAATGGTATTTGAGGGGAAGTCGTTAAAGTTATGTTTGGCTTTATCAGACAAAGGGCAAAGGGACCAACTATGTAAACTTCACTCTTGACCAGTGCCAAATGAGCTGAATGAAGCCTTTTAAGAAAATAGAGAACTGGAAAAATAAATTTTTATCAAATTTAAAATTGAGACTGACAAATGTGATTGTAATTTTGTGGCCATTTAGATATTCAGACATGTAAGTAAAAAAATGATTTTTGGTCAAGGTAGATTCATGTTTTTAGAAATGAAAATAACGTAGACTTGTATTTAACTAACAAAGAAATATTCCTAAGATCTGTGGATAAATACACTTCAGTATGTGTCAATTAAATTTCTTCTAACAATTAATCCAGTGCAGGAAGAGAGAAATAGGTTTAAGACTCTAGTAAATAGGTGTAAGACATAACAAAGTGAACCCTTAGGAAATCCTGGATGTGTGTGTTCAGAAACTGAAACTGTATATACTTCTTAAGACTTATATTAATAAAGTTGTACTAAATTGGATCTTCTCTCAGATACATTGGACAGAGGTATATACATCCCCTGAATTTTTCTGATCTAGTGGAAGCACTTATAGCTCTTGAAGAAAAGACTGCATAGGATCGTGGATACATCCCTGGTCGAAGACCCCAAAGACTTGGGTTTGACTTCAGGCTCTCTCATGTTAGATAGGTACCTTTGTACAAATTAATAAAACTCTCTGTATTCAAGTTTATTTTATCTAAATAATATGTCCCACAGAAGGATAGTGATCTGAAGATTAAATGGGTTTGCCTAGGTAAGAAGTGTTGTCAGTTAATAGGCTTTGTACCAGTCAGAGTTCCAAGAAATAAATCACAGACTTTAACACAGTAATTGAGAAAAGTTAAATAAAGGGACTATTTACAAATGGTGGGCACAGTTAAGAACCATCAGAAAGGAAGACTGAAACACCCCAGGCAAGAAAAATGAGGAGCTAGAGCTGAAGTGGGAAGTAAGGACACATTTTCCAGAACCTAGGAGGCTCTCACTTCAATGGTGATTGTAAAAGAGATGGCTTGCTTAGAGACTGGGAGGCTGTAGTCAAAATGAGAATACAGTCCTATCCTATAGCCCAGCAGTGAGACAGCAAGGGGAATCAGCCTCAGTCCTCTCTTCTGCCATCTTAAATCTCTTGCTGGAAATTCCCATTGGCTTTGTTTAACCAGAAGTTGGACAGCAAGGGAGCTCGGTGCATATCCATTATACAAATCATAAGAGGAGGAGAAAGAGAAGTGCATTCTAATTGTTGGTCCAATTCTAAAGAAGTTTTGTTTGCCTCAGCTTACATGTTGTTAGGACGTGAGGCCTCCGCTGTTTGGAGGAAAGTAGATAGGCTATCACAACACCCAGTCATTGTGTCCTCAGCATGGCCAGCCACCTCCCCTCATCCACCCACACATTTCAAAATCAGGAATTTTGAAAGAGACAATGTGTACAAACTGAGAGAAAGGGAGAAGGTAGAGAAGTGTGAGGCAATAAATGGTCTATGTATTTCTCCCCTAATTCTCATAAGGACCCTATTAGGTAAAATTAAGACTCAATTTCAAAATAAAAGTCACCCGACTGCCACTAAAACCATATTCTTCACACTGAAAATGGGTAAAGTCCCAAGTCAATTGTCAGCCTCCTTACCCACCCCCTCAAAGGGCTGGTTTCTGGATTTTAGCAAAAGAAAAGAGGGAGCTTCTTTGAGAATTGTACCTTAGATCTTCTCTTTACAAGAAACTAACATCATCAAACCAGGCTGTAGGTTCACGAATGTCTTTTTCCATTCTTCAATTCATGTACTCGCTAAGCATTAACAGAGCTTCCAATCCTGTATTCCTAATGGTATTGGGCCCTGGGCCTAAGGATACATGTGTCTCAAGTCCTGCTTACAGAGGGCCTCAAACCTAAATGAGTGCACATGTCTAGATATGTCATTTAAATCAGTGTTAGGACATGCTCTGAGGTCATACTCTACATCTCCTCTCTCCTTCCCATCCACAAATGTGGTCAGATGAGCTGAGCTCAACATTTTCTTAAATTTATCATTTATATTAGGATCTTTTTTTTTTAAAGCAATGCACATCCTATTGAAATAGTCATAAGCTTAAGAGAAGAATTCATAGCTCATATACCTGAGGATATCATTACTGTAATTCATTAGATGGAAGAAGAACTACAGAAACTGAGTGCCTCCCCCCATCCGTCTCCCACTCAGTCTGACTGGCTTCTTTCCGAAGGCAGCTTCTTCCCCTCTAGCAGGAGACATTTACCAGCAACCCAGCCTCATCTCCTCCCAAATGGAATAGTTTCTCTCCACAAGCTGATATGTCAACTAAAAAAAAAATTACCTTGGTTGGCCCTATTTAGGCCAATAGCAGCCCCTAGATGATTCTTTCTCCTGGCAAGGTCTGCATGACATGTGGACAAGAGACCACAGAAGGGTGAGAGTCAGGGCAGAATGGCCCACTAGAATCACTCCAAGTCTGAAAGCCATTATGCTATATAAATGTTTTGTGAAGTGAAACGTTATACAGTAGTCCGTTATGACTCACATTTTGTCTACCATACAAAAGTCTGGAAAGTGGTAGAAAATAGAAAGATTGAAAACCTATTTCAGGAATAAAATGTACTAAGTAGGATTTTGTGATCTGTTTCCATTCTTGTTAAAATCGCTTCTAATAAGAAGGATTATATATGTTTTTGCCCTTGTCTGTTTCCACTACAGTCTGGCATGGAAACTATGCCTGCCTCTTACATTTTGTGAAGCAGAGGTCCTGCTCCCTTTTTATTGTCTTAGACTTTGAGATATCAGAAATTATAAATGCTTCCAAGATTTTCCCCCATTCAAAAGCTCTGCGCACTAGGCCAAGGGAGACCAGGTGGGATTCATCCCTACAGACCACAGGTGTCTTTCTGCTGGAGGATCAGGAGGAGGAGGGTGGGTGAGAGATGACCAAGGGAAAGGATTGGTGGTGACAGAGCTTAGTGCAATCACAACATTTCAGCATTTAGCTTTCTGTCTGTGGATTACGTCATTAATAAATAACATGTCTTAGTGGTCTCTCTCCATCCTTACATAGCATATACAGCAAGGAGGCAGAATAGAACTATTCGTAGTGACATTACTTGATCATTTCTACTTTATCCTTCCCCTAAGTGTATTTATACCATTTTTGCTCATTAGATATGGTAATATTGAGAGTAAAGAGAGAGAGGAAAAGAAAGAATGAGGAGGGGAAGCATCCTTGGCTTACATAAGCATTTTGTAATGCCATCATTTCCTACTCCCTAACAACAAATATTTACTTCTAATCTTCTGATATTTTATGATCTGCCCACTGAAACCAGGCAGATCTAGACCAGAGACCATGAAAGATTTGCAATGCACTTTAGTAAAGACCCCAGAACACCTGCAAGGAGCCCAGTATTCACTGACAGTGAATATAACCGTGTTCTGTTTCAGGATAATCCTTAATTTTTAGAATCTCCTAAACCTAGTTTGATTTTGTGCACTACAAAGCCTTGTTCATTAGAGAAATCACTGCCCACAAATACCAAGTAAATCAGGAGTAGAAGGAACATGAGCACTAATAACTCAGAAAAGGAAAATATCTCTGTTGTGACAGCACAGATGAAGTCATTGTGGTGCCAGGGCCGTAAGAGTCTGAGTACTCAAGGTGGTAGTCACAGGCCTTGATCAGTAATTTCCAGTTAATCATAATCATGGCCAAGGGCAGAGGGCAAAGCATTAAACACATATCAGTAGTAAGTCAGTAGCAGAAAAAAAAAAAAAAAAAGATAACTCGACTTGGAAGGCAGAGATGAAACCAGGATCATAGGTCACAAATGGGAGAAATGAAGCCAAAAGTGGAGATAGCATGGGAGAACTGAGTCACAGGTCAAGGAATTAAACCCAGGACACAAAGCAGAGAGCACCATGAGTCAACCATCCTCTGGACAATGAGCAAGGACAACCTTTTTGTGGAGGAGCTGTCCTTGACAGCTGCTGGATGGCTGTGCCTCTGAGTCTTAACTTGGCAATAACCTGGAGCTGCTTTGGTGCCTGTCATCTGCCACTTGAGGGTTTTATGGACATTAGGACCTCAGTGGTAGTAGTTTTAAAACAATTTAGATCTCACCCAAAAGAAAGGAAGAATATAACTCCAAAATGTGTTCAGGTAATAAGAAAACAAGTTAATCTGAGAGCAGACATTGCATGATTTCTATTCTTTTAAATTTAAGGTGCATCTATCTTATAGACCAGAATGTGGTTTACCTTGGTGGGTGTTCCATGTGAGCCTGAGAAAAATGTGTGTTTCTCTGTTTTTGGATAAAGTAGTCTACAGATGTCTATTATATCTGGCTGACTGGTCAGGTTGAGTTCAACTATGGAGAGAAGGAGGGAAAAAGAGAGAGAAGAGAGAAGGAAAAAAAGAAAGAACAAAAGAAACAAGTTGAAGAGGCAGATGGGTCCAGATGGCAGGGGACTAAATTTCCAGGTTCTATTTTACCTTGAACCCTCTTTCATTTAGATTTTAAATGTCCGATTTAATTATTGCACAGTAATATTTAGAAATCATCTCACATAGAAAAAGTCATAAATCTTATAAAATGCTATGAAAATGCAAAGTTAAAGCAATCAGTAAAAAATGAATCATTTTCCAACATTTCCCAAACATGGTTCCTGAAGTTATTTATATGTGTTAATAAACAAATAATTAATAATTAATATATATTCTTATATATAAGCACATCTATTTATGTATGTGTGTGTATTCCAATAAATTTGAGAGGAAACTAGGAAAAATTTAACAGGTTTCTTTACTTTAGAACTAATCATTTAAATCTCCAGGAAGGGGATCTATTTGCATCTTCCTCCCAAATTGTTTGACCTTACCCAAATTGTTCTTGAAATACCTAAGGTCATTTTTCCTAGAGCCAGTATTCACTGGAACATCAGCTTGGGAGATTCCATTTTAGTTTCCTGGTTTGTGACTAAGAAACTAAGCAGTTTGATTGATTCTGTTCTCTGAATGTGATGGTTTGGAATGAAATAAATAGTCAAGCGTAGAATCCATCTCCAAACTGCCAAATTCTTGGTAATTGTCCCTAAGAAAATGTTTCATGCATAGTACACAAAATGTCCTGTATAAAGAATCATGTTCTGCTTTCAAGATTTTAAGGGCATGTCAGGATCTTTTGTTGTTTTGTGACAAGTACTTTCAAATTACATTTTGCTGATAAGACATACCAACCCAAGTTTAGGTGTTTTCTTTTTTCCTCCAACCCAAGTTTTAAAAACTACTTCTCACCGGGTCCACATAACTTAAGTTTATGTATCTTATGCAATGAGTGTGTTTCCAGACATTCAAAAAACAGGATTGGAATGTGAGTGTTGGAATACATGTTAGTTTTCTTTTACCCTTGGTCATGAGTCAATGGATGGTGTTGATCCTTGGAGTGCCAATCTAAATGACTCTAATAATCCTTATTCTTCCACTAAAATGAGTCGGAAGTGAAAATATTTTGTAAACTGTTAGCTCCATGCAAATGAAAATGTGATTAATCAGTAACTTTTTGTATAACTGATGTAGTTAGCATCCTTGTTAGCACCACCTAAAAACACATACATACTCTGAGTGTATATCTACATTAGAACCAAGTCACGTGTAAATGAAAGACTTAAGTCAAAATTGCCCTCCGCGATCATTCACCTTGTAGTCACATTGTGTGGACCTACTTAATACCAAGTTGAGACAACTAGTCCATTTACTTTACTTGCTGGAAAAATCAGCAAGGGGGTAATCATGTTTTCCCCCGAAGGTTGTGTTATTCACTGCATCTCATAAACATTTTATGTAACTGATTCACTCATGTCTTTAGCTCAAATTTCTTGTCTACCACATCCCTCTGTAAAACTGTGACTGGAACAGAAAGAGAAAGGATGGATACAATGTCTGTGAAACAAAATATGGACTCATAATTGACCTGAGCGCAGATTCTGAGTATTTGTATGTGACTGCAAATTAAAAGCATGCTGTTGACGCACATAATCAATAAATCAAACATGAAATCTTGGATTTCTTCCCCAGTTGTCCACTTTACCAGAGTTTCTAATAGGAATTCCCGTATTCCCAATTCAGCTCACTAAGACTTCAAATCTGAACAAAGTTCAATTGTTGAACTATAACTGTTGTTAAAAATTCATAGCTGAATGTTAAAAACAGGTGTTTAGAAGGTGGCCCTGTTCACCAGGAACATCTATCTGATGTCTAAGAATGTAGCTAGTAAGGTTTTGTTTTGTTTTATTTGTTTTGCCTATTCTTAAGACTCTTGAAAAAGAAAAATTACCCACATTTACAGCAGGAACTTAAAAACAAACAGAGCAATACACCAAAACATGGCTTGAACCTACTCATTGGCCAAAAAGGGAACTAATTTCCAAAAAATGAGTAACTAGAAAAAAGCTTCCATCCGAGTTTAATCTATATGTTTTCTAAAGCTAGAAAAATAAAACCAGAACATCCAACTATTTTGCAAACACAGCCTAGACATTTCATTTGGTTCAAGCCCCTGATTTATAGACATTATAAACAGTTGGGCAACGCCAGAGACTGCTGGAGCATCTTCAAAAGAATGATGTAAAGAGCAGGAAGAAAATTAATAGGCACCAGCTGCACACATGAGCATTCTGGGTGACTGGCTGTGAGGACAGCATGTGCCGTTTTGTTTGTCCACGTGTTTCCTTAAGGCACACAGCATTTGTATCTGCAGATAGCAGACCAAAAAACCATCATCACCAAAGAGACTGGGATTTTATCGGTTACTCTAATTTTAACAAAAGCAACAAAGACAAGTACTCAGGGTGAGACAAGATATTCTCACTCTCAGCAGAATACTCCTTTCCCTTCAAAAATAAGCAAATTGGGGATAAGGAAGAGCAAAGCAATCATTGGCCAGAGAATCAACTCGATGCCTGTGGGGGCATGAGACAGTTTGTAAATGTGCCCATCAGTGCCATACCCCGGGTTCACCTTTTTAAGCCATTTGTTTTTGATGGATCGAGCGGAATTTTCCAAACAAAGGTCTTGTAATTGACTCTGAATTAGTTATAACTCCACTTGCTGTCCATACATTCATCTCTCCATGTCTAGTCACTTAAACGAAAGCAATACAGAACTGAGAGATACAGCCAGGGTAGAAAAAATAATCAGATTCAAAGTGCTTGTCTCCATTAAGGGGAAAAAAAAATGGTTAAAGGCTGAGTTATTTTCATCCTACATTGTTGCCTTTTATCCTCTATTCATAAGTTCTATGGGACACCCCGGGGTATCTAAAGCTGGGTGTATGACAACAAGAGTGAGAGGTACTATTCCTATTTGCAGAAAATGTGCAATCTAGCTAACAAAACCTAAAGATGAAAATATATTGAATAGAAATAACAATAAGAACTAACATTTATAAAATATGTATGGTTACTAATATTTTAATAACATAATGTATTATTACCATAATATTATAGCTTATTAATCATTAATAATATGTGTATTCAGTACATTTGTTTTGAGATCCAGGTACTGAATAGTATCACTAACTCATTTAGTGAACTCATTCAAATATTCACACATCATTTATTGAACATGTGTTCTTACTTCCTGCCAGATGCCAGCATCTGGAGCCCTGAGGTAGGTAAGGGGAAAAAAAAAAAAAGCAAAAATATCATTGTTTTGGACAAGTTCAAATTTACTTAAGTGAGATAGGCAAGCAAGCATGTACTGATAAAATGTTGTAAGTGCCAAGCACATAGTAGGTGTTGAAAAGAAAACATACACTTATTCTGACAAAAGCGTGGCCACAGAAGACTTGGCTAATTCTGCCTGATAGAGCTGGAAAAGTTCCCCTAGAGGAAGTGGCATCTGGCTTGGGTTTTACGGGATGAATACACATTTCCCAGATGGCAAAGAGTAAAAAGGCTGTTCTGGGAAGAGGCAAGATCATGAGCAAAAGCAAGGAAACTTCACTAAAAGTGTGTAGAATAATCACACTTGTCCAATCTCAAGTTCTCCTTGTGTGAAATTTTAGTACAGATGGATTCACCCTGTACACTGTGTCCTCAGTGGAGTTTCAGTTTCTGTGCACATGGATTTAAGGTCCTTCCTGATGCAGATAATTAGAGAAATTGGAAACCAGAAGTTAAGAAAAGAAAGAAACACTACTTCATAAGGTAGAGGGGAAAAGGAAAAAGAAAGAATGCCATAAAACAGTAGGAGAGAGAAAAGGAGCAGAGGGAGACTGACCCCAAGTATTGCAAAAGCACTTTTTGGTTTATGGGTGGAAACATCCTTGAGGTTATGGGTGGGAAGGGGCTTTATTCTGCAGTTATCCTGTTTGGAATTCACACCACTCAGCCCTGCACTGGGAGAACGAGGCTGAGAAATAAAAACTAGCCCCAGCTCATTTTCCAACTGAGGCATGCACGTGAATGTCTGCAGAAATACTGTGAAACCAAAGTGATAAAAAATAATCCCAAGTCATAAAATCAGAAAGGCCTTGGAAATGGAAATGGCAGACCAACACAGGAAAACCCTATCCTGGATATAAACAACATCAAACAAAACAAATGTATAGAATTATATTTAATATATGAAGAAAGGAGACATTGAAAATTTACCAGCAATTGAACAATACATATGAATATGTACATATTCTATGCTGTTAATTACCAAACCAAGGCACATGCAATTGTACAATACTCAGTGCGCTGTTATTATGGTTCTCCTTTGATAGGCATAAATTATACTCTCCAGAATTTCTATAGTTTTACTCTTGATTTCATCGCCCTACCTCTATTTCCCCCCATTTTAGTGAAAGTGTCTCCCATAATGTTTAAAGAAATCTCACCTTAGGTATCGAGAAAGGACTGCTATATTATTTTCAGCTAAATTTACCAAGTCTCACTTGGTTGTATACAGAAGACCTTAGGAGATCAGATACCTCACTGTAAAGGTTTTTATGAAATGCTATCTTTAAAACATGTTGTCTTCCCCAGAACACAATCAAAATCTTAACTCTTATTGAGAATGTGTACATTAAGGAAAAGTGTTATTACATGTGTGAGAATACAAAATAACCAAGGACGTAAGAGTACAAATTCTTCAAGCCCAGAATGCAATCTACTTTTGGGCTCCTGGGCTGAAAGAAAAAAAAAAAAAAAAGCAAATTTGTTTTTATGACATGCATTACTTCTTGAACAAAATTCAAGAAATTCGACAATCCTATGTGCCAAAGATTCAAGTTGTCACTCCCGAATCACAATGCTAAGTGCACTTCAGAGAAAGAAGGAAGCTGCATTCTGGCACCACACACCAATCATATGTGAGCCATACACAGTAGTAATCTTCCTAGTGCCAGAAAAGCCCAACGTCACATGAAATCAATCAACACCAAGATGACATTGTCTACTCAGAACTTCCCTTTTGTTCCATAGTTATCTGACACTGTAATCTTTAAAGCAGTTTTTCCTTCCCTGTGTTGCTAACTGAACAAAATTCTGTACTAAAGTAAATTATGTTTAACTCTCATTTAAAGTGTTTAACCAAGATAAAATGTAGTGATTTATTCCTTGAGTTGTAATAGTAATTAATTAACATTAGTACTATCAACTATTTATTATTACCCATTTAAAAACATGTTCATTGTGTGTCTTCTTCAAGGACTAGATCAGCCAAACTCCAAGCTAGAAAGAAGGATACACTCAGATTGGACACTTTCTGATGAGTTTAACAAAAGAAACATTTCTAAAAGTAGGGGCAAAACCAAAAAATGTCTGTGTGGTATCTCAGGAGTAACGAGAATGGAGATCTAAAGGGAGAGGAGTAGAGCAAGGTTCCCAGAACCCAGAAAGGCTGACTGCAGAACTAGCCCTCTGGGTTCCCAGAACCCAGAAAGGAGATTTCAATAGAGGGGGTGGCAAGTCCATTGTGACCAGACGAAACATCATGCCTTCGCTCTTCTGCCTCCCTCTGATCTCTGACTGTACCCCATGCAGTGGCCCACTGCAGCGAGGAAGCAGGAAGACAGGAGACTTTCTGGTCCCATCCATGGTCGTCAGCGTCAAGGCTGTAGCAGGGAGGGGAAGGGTAAAGCATGGATCTGCAGCAGTAAAGGAAAAGTATTTACTGCAAAACTCCATGAGGAGAGAGACATGTTTATCTTGTTGGCTGTTGATCCTAGAGCTTTGTCAATACCTGGCTGTATTCTTTTCCTAGGGATCTGTAAAAAATTACCACAGACTGGGTGGTTTAAAACAACTGAAACTTATTCTCTCACGGTTCTTGAGACGAGGAAGTCTGAAATCAACGTGTTGGCAGGGCCATGTGCTCCCTGAACCTTCTGAGAGAGAATATTTCCTTGCTTCTTCTTAGCCTGGTGTCTGGCTTTCATTCCTTGTGTTCCTTGGCTTGTGGCAGCATAACTCCAATCTCTGTCTTTGTCATCACATAGAGTTCTCGTCATTGTGTGTGCCTGTATCCAAATTTCCCTCTTCTTATGAGGACGCCAGGCATATTGGATTAGAGGCCCACTCTACTTCAGTATGATCTCCTTTAAACTTAGATAATAATGCCTGCAACAACCTTATTTCTAAATAAGGTCACATTCCGAGGTAGTGGGAGTTAGAACTTCAACATATCTTTATGGGGGCACACAATTCAATCCATGTCACTAGTAGATATCAAAACACCTATTAAAGAAATGGCATATTATACCATACGACAGACAATAAGCAATTTATTTAACATATTTTTATTCAAATATTGTGCTGAAGTATGAAGGTAGAGATATATATACATAACATATTGTCTCCTTTATGGAGTCCAGACTCTAGTAGAGGAAATGCATACTTGGAAAATTAAGCAGGCAAAATACAATGTGAGACTGGGGCCAACAGAGACCCAACAAGGCAGATTTTCAATGCTGGGGAAGTCTCGCATTAGGATCAGGTTTTAATCATAGTTATTAGGGTTAATGGGGTTGGATTTCCAAAAGACTGGCAAGGGCATAATCTATCACCCTCTCAGAAACTTTCCTGGACAGCAAATGAGCATTGGGGAAAATTAAAATAAGAACTCAGTTACTAGCAGTGAAATAATAGTAACAATAATAATTTGATAACTGCTATGGAGTTTTCAGAGCATCTCCTTATGACTATTCAAGAGTGGGCTGCAAGAAGAAACTAGATGTCAGTCAATTTCACCTACAAGGAAATTTAGGGGAGAAATACTATGACTTGCTCCAGATTACACAACCAAGGAGGGGAACAATCAAGACTTAAATCCAAGATTTTCCTTCTACATCTCATACTACCTCTCCAAATACACTCTCCTCTTAACCTGTAGTTTAGCTTTCCATTGTTTCAGTTACTTATGGCCAACATTAGTCTAGAAACACATAATCCCCCTTCACATATGTCATCAGAAGGTCCATAGTGACCTAAGGCTTTGTCACGATGCCTGCATCAATCACCTCACTTCATCTCATCACGTGGGCATTTTATCATCTCACATCCTCACAAGAAGAAGATTGAGGGGTACCTGGCTGGCACAGTTAGTTAAGTGCCTGACTCTTGGTTTCGCCTCAGGTCATGGTCTCAGTCCTGAGATCAAGCTCCGCCTCAGGATTAGTGATAAGCACAGTCTGCTTAGGACTCTTTCTCCGTCCCTCCCCCTCCACTCCTCACTCTCTCTCTAAAATAAATAAATATTTTTTTTTAAAAAAGTGAGTATAGGGCAATGAATATTTTGAGTATGCACAAGAGAAGCCACATTCATATAACTTTTATTACAGCATACTGTTATAATTTTGCTTTTTCATAATTATTGTTGTTAATCCCTGTGGTGCCTAAATTAGGAATAAAACTTTACCATAGGAATTACATATAGGAAAAAAACATGGTATATATAAAGTTTGGTATGTATCCACAGTTTCAGGCACTCACTGGGGATTTTGAGCATATGGACTACGGATAAGGAGAACTGAGATAGAAATTTAGGTAAAAGAGATAAAGTAAAAAGAACCTAATTTAGGAGCACTGGAAACAAGATCCAAGTAGGATCAACTGTAATGCAAAACAAGCTAGCCTATGACAGAAAGGTATTTGAATCACACAACAAAGAGTTATGTCCCCACCATTAAAGAACTGGCTGAGTCTCCAAGAGCTACGCAGCTCATGAGGTGGTTGTTCACAAGCATATAGGAAGTCAAGAGATGATGCAGAGTCTGAATAGTCTAAAGGTAGATTTTTCTAAGATAAGAGCCAAGTCCCTTTTGCTTGACAACTTTTCATAGACCGTTGTCAGTTCTCCCTTGGCAAAGGGGTTGCAGTGAGACAGATTCTGACGGCCCATGCTCCACTGAGAAGTCTTTATTGTGTTTGTGTTAGGTGAGTGGATTTGGCTTTCCTTTTCGGCAAGATTATGCAGGACACACTGGTATGCCCAATAGTGAAATGGAAAAGCTGCACCAATCCTCTTTGGAGAAAGCTGTGAGTGAGCAAGGCTTCACAACAATATCACTCAGTCTACAGTGTGTCATCTGTGCCATGCAAACATGGAATCCCATGACTTTCCAAGCACTCTAACTTGTCTTCCAATTCCTCTGCTTTTTCCATGACACACACAGATAGTTTCACCACTTTCCCATCAACCATAACTATGTACTGAGAGTAGAAAGGAGGTTGGATGAGTGTTTAACTTGTTTTCCTTTTTTAAAAAAAAATATATTTATATGTATGTAAGCATCTGTGAGCGTAATTCTTATCTTTCATGATTTCCCAAGTAATAGGGTTTCTTCTCTGGTAAAACGATCACCATGTTGGTATAAGAAATGGAGCTATTACTTGGGAAAGTCAAGGAATAAGGAGAATGATGAAATTAAAAAATATATATCCAAAACCAAAAAACAGGCATTTGCCTCAGCAGCTTGTCTCCTAAAGTATCACATTGAGAGAGTCAGAGAAGAGAATCCATAAAAGAAAGCCTGGACCTGTGAAATCTTTGCTTCACCTTCTTGCAATCAATACATTCTGCTTTCAAGACAACAAAAATAAATAAATGTTTGAAGGAAAAAAAAGTCACGCAAGAGGGCCCATTTTAGGGATTACTAACTGAGATTTCTTTGCTCTTTTAGTTATCTTTCTTTCCTCTTGCTGAAGTGCTTCTCAGTAGTCCCTGAAGACATGGTCAAATAATGCTAATGCTGCAAAGGACCCAGAAATCATCTAGTAATCCATTGGTTGCAAAATGTTGTTTCCAAAGAACACTTTATTTAAAATTTGTAAAAATCTAGCTCTGTCCAATTGGTTGCTTCAGTCTCCCAGCCCCTATCGATAGGGATTCCATATACCCTCAGAGCACTGGCCTACAGCAGTAACTCCTGTTCCAAACGGAAGAACACAAGACAGAGGATGAAAGTCTCCAACATTGCTAAAGTGGTACAGAGCAGACAAACATTTCTTCATTGCTTTATCATCTCCTAAATTTGTCTTCTCATCTTTGACTCAGTTTCTAGGTCTGTAGAATGACTTCCCGGAGGAGGAAAACTACCCTCAAATAGATGAACACTGAGTTCCTTTTCCTTCATTTCAAGAAATCAAAATACCTGGTTGTGCAAAAAAAAAAAAAAAACTCTTTTGAAACTGGCATGTAATCACAGAATATTTCATTATGGTCCACGTACTGATAGCATCAGTTTTACGTGAACTGCTACATGGCAATTAAATTTCTCAGATTACCGCTTTTTTTATAAACTTTTCTCATGTGCGTCAATGGTAAGGGATCCGTTTTCCGAAACCTGTCTTGTTTCCTTAGTGAGTCAGTCTCTCAGAGCTTATATTGCAGTCATTGTTTGTATTATAAAAGTAATTAATCCCTAAAGTAGGAAGAACAACTACATATAGCCTCTATGAAATTCCTAGCCTCAAAAGTCATTTCCAATGGCTCACTTTTCTAAGTATTGCTTAATATTACCTAACTGTGACTAGCACTGTACAAAAATATAGAACACATGGGAGAAGCCTATGGCAACAGTGGAACCTGGGAAAATATGTGTATTGGAAGGAAAAAATATAATGCTGGTGGGCAACGAAAAGAATAATCTTGGAAGAAAAAAAGGAGCATATAAGAGTTTGGTGTATTGTGCTTTTCCAAATGTATGGCTTCATTTAGCAAACTTGGGACACTCTTTATTTTTTCCATTATTATTACTTGTGTGTCAGCAGGCATAGCTTGGCCTTCTCCTTCACAAGCCTGATGCTGAGTCAATGCTTAGCGTCCAAACCACACATAAACTATTTTTCCCTTAGAAAGTACTCATCTGATGACTTAATAAAAGCACTTTAGTGACCGGAAAAAAAGAAAAGTGTTTGCCTTATTCTTTTGGATTTAAAGCTGATTAAGATTTCTAGAAAATACATATGTCATCAACAGTCAAAGGGGAGAGAGACTGAGGATAAAATCTACCTATATCTGTGTTACTCCTACCGACCCCATTCTTACCAAATAATTCATCTGGCCAGAGTGCTACAACCCAATGCAGAACAGAAAGTATTACAGGAAGAGTGGCATGGGTAACCAATTCTTACACGCAGTGCCTGCAAAGTCTGAGTGAGTTTCCGCCCCTTGGACCCTGTAGTTACCAAATTATCCTGAGGTCAGGACAGTTGACCACTGACTCCAGTCAACTCATGCAATTCTAGTAAAAGGATAGCAAGGAAGAGTGAGAGGTGGTAGCTTTGAAGTCATGAGTAATAACAATACCAGCACCATTAATAGCAACAACAATGTTTTGGGGCCATTCACTATATTTCAACCACTAAGCTAAGCACTATATACTTGGTTTCCCTTATTCTTACAACAACCTCTTCTTTTCTGATTTTCAGATGTGGAAAGGAAGCTCAGGAAAGGGGGGTCATTCACTCACGTTCACAGGGTTGTCCATACGTGGAGCCAATAGTAGGAATCTGTTCTCTCTCCACACTTGAGTTCAACACTCTGCTCATGATTAGTACACAAAGACATTTCCATCTGTGAAAAGACAAAGTTGGACCAGGTTATCCATAAATCCCAAGTGAAGTCTTTTAAGCTTTTGATTTTATACCAAAAATTTTCTCCTAAATCTCGACTAGCAGAGAAATAGCACATAATCTCCCATGACACTTAGGAATCCAGTCATCAATAGCAACTTTCCCAATCTCATCTCTCAGTGCAACCTGTTCACAGGTATCCCATGTTCCAGGAGAACTAAGTCTCATGCCCCAAGTGAGAAATTTATAAGGACTTTTCACTTCCCTGACTTTGTATTCAGTGTCTGGTTTTGCTATTTTCACTATTGTCTCCCTTCTCACACCTCTACCCATAAAAATCCAAACTAAACTATAATTTCCAGACTATATGCTAATTTCTCCACAAAGCTTTTCCATCAGGTAACATCTGCTGTGAGGACCGTTTCCAATTACCAGTCATGTCTATCCATGTTCTAGCCTTCTTCTTCCCTATACACCACACATGCAGGTGCCATACACTTAAAAGAACCAAAATTGTCTAGCTCCATGTGACTACTGTGGAGGTGACTTTTTCTCCTCTCACCCCTCACCCCTACTTCCATATTAATTTGAGTCAAGTATAGCCAACAAGGTCATAGTGAACTATTCATTTGCAGCAGTTTCATCAAGATTTTCTTTTTAAATGTGACCCATCATTTATGGACACTATGTAGCTGTAAATCTTTATAAACAATTTCAGGAAAAAGCTCTGCTGGAAATTCTGAAACAATAGCACAACAAAAGATACATGAATATGAGCATTTCAGTGGCGTGTTACAGGCATACATCTAGTCCTTCTGGTACCTTATACCCTCTGAGGTTGCATTTCAACAAGCTTCTTTAGCAGGAACTTTACAACCAGTAGTTAGAGATAATCTCAGCACCATTGATCTAGGTTCAAAAAATAGTAATCATAATAACAATAACAACAAAATAGATGATGTAGAAAAACGATTTTGTGTTTTATAAACTTCAATCAAATAATACATAATTCCTGTCATAAGCCATAAAACATAAAAATGTATCAGGAAACTTCAGACGGCAGGTGCAGAAATTAAAGATTAAGGAAGTAAAGGGTGCCCAAGATTGATGTACATGCAGAGGAGGAAGAAAGCTGTGGAGAGGGATTAGTCAATGTACAAAGATCAGAAAGCATGAATTCCATGTCCCAGATGCCGGCTCCTTGGCCCTCAGCATTCTTGACAATTGGGCCTCAATGAGCTCAGCCAGGCTGGAAGATATCAAAATATCACCTAGATTGTTCCTTCTTTTAGAAAAGAATCAAAAACGTAGAGCTGCATTTTCTTTACAGTGAGACCCATGTGGACAGCTTGCCCTCTCATTTTATGAAGAGTTGTACTTTCTTTTCCTTGAATCTGGGTATATTTCTATAAGTTATTTTCAGTTTAGGGGATTGGCCAATAGGGATGCCTTATAGTTACCTAAATCATAAAAAATACAAACTCTGGCCCTTATGACAAAGACCACACTTGTGAGCAGGGCAGCATGGTGACAGGGACAGCTATGAAGTGAACTTGGCAGCAGCTCCCTGCCACTCCAGTGTCTGAATTATTGCCATCATCAGGTACCTTATACTATAGGAAGGACTGAACAGAAGCCTGAAGTTCATAGCTCAATTCCTCCAACCTTTACAACAGATCTCAAAGATCTCAAGGCAAAATAAGGTCAATAAATTGGCTGTGGATTTAAATGGAATAATATATGCAAAGAACTTTGTAATTCAAATTAGTTGACTTATTGTAATATGTCAGTTTTCATACTAAAGAACTATATTATCTTTTATTAGAAAAATTAAGCTCTTGGAAATGTTAACATTTCCATTTTCAATAAATGCATAGGTTAGACTTGCCTTATTTCATTTTGTTACATATCCCCTGGCTAATACATTTTCAGTATTTAATAGACACGTTTAGTTTAGGGTTTCTCTTTAAAAGATGGACACATTAAGTTGGGTTTCTTTCAAAGATTAATTTATAACACATTCTTTGAGGGATAATTTTACCCTTTCTTAAACTGCAGTTTTACACAGTTTGTTTCTAAAATCTCAATCTCAGATGTATATCTCCCTTAATGTGTAGACTATTAACTGTGAAACAAAAAATTTAGTGTCTCAGTTCAGGGATAACTGAGCTCTTCAGTCCTGCAAACCACACTGTAGGTGACTGAAACTCACAGGTGACAACACAAATCCCTAGCAGGCCTAAGGCGTAGGTAGGGAGAGAGAGAAAAAACTATGCAGAGGAAAAAAAAAAAAAAGAGAGAGAGAGAGAGACAGGGTGGGAGTAGAGGCTTAGAAAATAAAGAAGACCATGAAGAACATGGAGATTCCATGTTCAGGAAGACATAGTCACGAGACCGTCATTCCTCATAGATGAACATATTTTGATTGGATCTACACTTCAAAATGGGAAACATCATACTGTAGCTTTCAAACACTTTAGCCTAGAGGGAAAAACACAAGGGCATTCCAGTATAAGAAATGCACTTTTCAAGTGAATGCAATAAACTCCAGAGTCACCTCTGACCTAAGGGTTTCCATGGCCTAGGGCCAGGACTAACTGGCCCTCATCAGCTGTGTGTGGTTTTGCATTTGCCTCAAGAATTCTCCAGTGATGAGCCAGGCCACTGGTAACTGATTCCAAAGATATGATATAGTAAATTGAAAAAATGTCCTACCCTTCACACTGCTAACCTTTTGATTACTCTACAAGCTTAAATTATAAACCCCACTTAACAGAGCTGGGTGAATAAAAAACACCCTGCCTTATAATGGAAAATAATAAAGTTTTCCTGTGTCAGTCAAATTATAGAACACTTAATTCTTTGTAAATTTCATGTAAAAGTACCATGGAAGAGTCCAAAATAAATAAACTTGCTCAGATACAAAAAGTAAACCCCATTGCAGGAGGATTAGGGTCTTGGCCAGCAATTCCCAACATTTGTAACAATTTAAAATCACCCAGGGAGTATGAAATAAAACTGATTTTGTGTCTCTATCCGCAATCCAATTATATCAGACATCGGACTATAGAGCATCAGTGTTCTTTAATAGTTCCTCGAGTGACGCTAATTTGCAACCTGGTTAGAAACCACCAGCCTCTCTATTTGCTTATGAGAAGGCAAGAGGTTGGTAGAGGAAATTTTTCCATATATGGGCATTTGTGTTTGAATTTTTCAAGGTGCTACTTACATGGTTTGAGGCAAGTGAATCAGACTCTATGATTAATTTTCCTTATCCTTTAAATTAAGGATACATATCTTCCCTAGGAGACCTCTCTGGAGTTGTTTGAGGATCAGAAATCTTAGAGGGGTTGGCAACAATTGGCTGGGATTCCCTCCCATTCTTGGGTGCTTCCTTTTTCTCTCTGCTGCTGGTCTGATAGAAGCCTTCATGCACAAAATTATTTTTTCTCAGAAAGTATTGTTCTCTTGTGAAAAGGAAATGGTGGTTATTAATTTCTAGGGATATTATAAAATAAGTACTTGGACACTTCTTCATTCTACCTCCAAGTTTTAAAACATGTATTAGCAATAATCTAAAAATATGTCCTGAATTATCTACCATATATCAGTAGAAAACTTACTCTTAAAATAGTAATCCTCACTTAAGAATAAACCTCTCATAACCAAGTTTATTCTTTCATATGAAGCACCACTTGAGAAGTCAGAAAACTTCCTAATAATGTCACATAATTCCAAATCCCTTAAATATTTTTTTTCTTTTCTTCACTCAGGTCAATTTGACAAAGAATCAACTGGAATGTCAAATATTTTTTAAAATATCTGCAACTGCCAGAAAGAAGCACGATGAAGAAAATTCATCAAATTAATTAAGAGCGGGCAATGTGGACATGTAGACATGAGCTGTGACCGTGGTGATATAAATGACTGATAATACCATCTGAGAATAACACAAACCCAGAATCGCTGCATGAATTACATACTGCTTATCACAGCTCTGCCACTGACCCAACCACCATTCTGCACTAATTATTTCATTCAGAGTTTGTTTTGGGAGATACTCTTCACACAATCCAACCATTCAGTGGCACACACGTGCCATGTGGACCATCATTTCACTACCGATTCTCATGATTGAAAGCATATGTTATGCCCCCATAGAATAATCTATAGTAAAATTTTTAATTACTGGAGTATCCAGTAGCATACTTTGTTTATCCAATACAGCCAAGAAAATCTTTCCTAGGCTGACACCTTCTATTTGTTGGAGGGGATGGGCTAGGGCTTGCTGATTACAAGTATCTTGCCATTCTATTTCCCTCCTCTCCTTTATAAGATACATGAATTTTAAGAGTTTTCCCAGTATCTATATCCCTAAAGAGATTAGGCATGATAAGTATTCTACTCAACTACCAATTTTAACTTTATACTAACCATAACAAGAGAAACCAATTGAAATTTGGAGAGGATCCAAAAATAGTTCATTCATTCATGCCCTTCATGCATTTATTTACTCATTAAATAAGCAGCTTTTAAGTTATATTAAGTACCAGACAATACACGAGGTACTAGAGATGAAGAGATTAGACATAATCCCTACCTCAAGGAGTTTACAGTCTAGAACCTCAGACCTACTGACATTGGGCCAGATCACAGTTGTAGGGAACTTTCCTGCACATGGTAGGGTGTTTCATAACAACCCTGGCCTCTATCTACCCACTAGATGCCAGTAGTAGCCAACCCACCCACTACCATCCAGGTTTGTGACAATAAAATTGTCTCAGGGCACTGCCTCATGTCCTTTGGGGGGTAGAATCACTTCCAGTTGAGAGTTACTGGTTTAGGAGGAGGAAACAGACATTTAGAAGTGCAAAAAATGATACAGGTGCAATGATAGAAAAATACATAAGAAAAAATTGAGGTAAAAAGAAGAGGAGGTATTGGGAAATGCTCTGAGCAGAAAAGGGATCAAGAGTGTGATCACAGACCTTCTTTTTGATGAAACATGGTTGCTACCATAGGCTGGGAGAGAGGCCTTGTTTGATGTGTCCTTTTTAAAACCCCAAATGAGACCTCATTTGACTTCTTCTCCTTCCCACCCTCCTATGGATTGAAAGAGATAGTTTTCAAATATCCATTTCAATTGGTTTTCCTCTAGATGAACTCCTCTAATCCCACATCCTTTCCTTCCCTGGAGTCCAGTCAGTTTATAAACCTTTGCAGATTATTGCAAGTATGGTTAAGCAAAATAAAGGCCTAAGATAACACTCCACAGCTTCCTACTGCTTCTGTGTTGCAGGACAGTGTCTCAGAAGTCATTGTGTGCCGTGCAGAGATTTCCCAAGGCAGGAAATTAACTAGAACTGCTGAGACTGAAGTGGGGTCTACTCTAACATGTGGCAGAAGCTCAGAGGGGTCTGTCTGCAAAGCATGTAAGAGACAGAACAGTGTTAAGTCAGCAAGAAAGGACCATGGGGGCAGATGGCTCTTGCATGGAAGAACAGGAAACACGGAAGAAATCAAATGACAATCAAAAAAATTACATAGAAAAAAATCGAAGTACCATTAAAAGCATATTAGAATTTCTCACAAGTAGGGCCTCATATGGTTTGTCCACCTGCATTTTGGTGTAAAGACTCTATTCCACTGCACCATAAGTGCAAGACTGGAAATACAAAATTCTGTAAGAGCACGCTGCAAAGTATTTTAAACAGGTCTGGGTACTCAAGGAAGACTCAGATGAAAATGGAATTTTGAGCAGAGACTGAAGAATGAATAGGAGATGGTTATTAAGGAGTTGGGGGGGGGGGACAGATGGAATGTTCTGGACCATGTGAGAGGTCCCTGAAATGAGAGAATCAGGTAAGTTTGAGAACTTGATTGTACACATACAGTGTTTCTAAGGTGAGGAAAGACACAGCAGTTAGTATTTTTTCAGGATGTATCACTTTCCAGGCACTATACTAAATTCTTTACTAACATTATTTTGTTCAATGTTCATAACAAGCCAACCATGTAGTAAGTTATAGCTTCCCTCCATTTAGCTATTGTTATCATCATCATCATCACCATCATCATCACCATCATCATCATCACTATCATATCAGATTTGTGTTTTAGAGAGTATACAGGTACAAGAAGTGAGCAAATGCACTAAGAAGCAATTAAGGAGGTTACTACCAGCACATACCAGGAGAAATCGAAGCTCCAGACTAAATCATTAACACTGAGAATTGAAAAGAAAGGATGATTCGTAAGTGACTTCAATGACAGAACTGAAAAAGACTAATACAGCCAACTAAACTTTAAAGTTCAAGGAGAGAGGAGTTGAACGTGAGGCCAAAACTTTGACCACAGAGAACCAGTAGCAAACAACTGGCAGTGAGAGATATGTTAACAGGATGAAGAAAGTGGGGCAGGAGAAGCAAGCATGGGGAAAGGGTACACAGTGAGATGAGGAGCTAAGATCCCCCCTTCGGAGTGTGAGAGGTCAGCAGGTGGTTCAAAAAGGGGGATTGGAGTCTTGAAGTGAAAGATGCCCAAAAACTTAAATTTAAATGAATTCCAGAAAGTTTACATGACTAGGTGACTGTTGGAGTCCCAAGAATGAATACAATGGCAAAGACAGAGGGAAGCAAATTCAAACAGCTACTGAGGTTGTAGCAGAAAGAAGACCCATAGGACGCATCCATAAATCCACTCCATCTTATTTTCTCCTAAAACAGAAACGATTCCAAGAACATAGTCAATACTGCTTTTGCTGATTTTTGCTTGTAATCGGAGAACCGTGTCTTTTCTATGGCCTTCCCTAATACAACCATTGCTAAGCTTTACTATCTCTCCTTACCCCTCAGAGATCCATATGCTCATGATATCATATGATCATGCCTGTGGACCTGACTCTTTCATCTGTTTCTCAGAATATGTGTCAAACCAGGTGCAGGTTTTGGGAGGGAGATGTGTGTGGTTTATTGTTAGAGAAAATACAACAGTGACTTCCCACTAACAGACACTAAACTTTACAGCTTGATATCCTTATATGATTTCAACTTAATGTGTTAAAATGTCCCATCCCTGCTGTCCCAAAAAGAAGAACCTAGCTATTTACCAATTGAAAGGAATACACCAAATGTTTAAAACACTTTGCCTTTTCTTCATTACCTGTTTTTGGCTCATCAAATTCTGTCCACTTGTAATTACCTTCTTCCCAATCTGCGACTGTCAAACCCCTTTTAATTTCTAACACCAGGAACCCCCCCCCCAGGAAGCTGTCCCTGCTCTGTCCCTGAGGGAATGAATTGTCAAGCCCTCTGTGTCCCCCTGAGCACTTTACATCTCTGTTAAAGCATTCATTGTGCTCTTCCACATTTTAGTGGTGTGTGTGTGTGTGTGTGTGTGTGTGCACGCACATGTGTATGAATGTGACAGTAATTGGGAGTAAATGAAACAGACACATGTTCATGTAACAGCAGTTAGAAGAGTTCCATGAAAACACAAGCCATGAATCCTTTCCCCCAACCCCACCACTTCATATTGAAAGGAATACTTTCAGCAGGTAAATCTCCCCCACATTTGCAAATAGCAGCAGTGTAATTAACCTTCAGTTGTATTTTCTTATTGGTAATGCCATTCTCCTTTCCACACAATGCAAGACATTGTCATAAGCGGACATTTGTATAATAGATTGGAGGAGCATATCATCTAAACATCTGGATTCTTCCACATATGGCTCATTAACTATTGCCGCAAAAGCCAATATGAACTCCATGTTGATGCAATTAAATGTGCCTGGAAAAATACATGCTTCTCACATTTTTAGTTCTACATAGGTATATAGTTGGCAAACAATCCAATGCAGTCACAGGAATTTTTAAAAGAAAGCTTTCTCCAGCCATGTCTGTTAACCATCATTGTGCTGCTTCCTGGAAGCAAGGGGAAAATGAGCAGTCCCGGGTGGCTGGCCACTCCACTACATTGCCATAGTGAAAGAATATCTAATAATAAATAAATACAGTCGAGGATCAGGATTTCTTGTCTGCTCTTCATGATGGCACAAATATGCTTCAATTTGAAATTGTCTGGAAATGAATGAAAAGAGGGTTTTTATCCAACATTTCCTTAATTTGCAAGAACATAAAACAGGTGATTGCTAATAACACACACACTCTCTCCCTCATCACTGTCATACAAAAGTAGCCTGAAAAGTGTGTGGCCCACACTGAGTCAGAATGAGAACACAGCTCATTAGCTTCCCAGTGCTGGGTGAGTCAGCCCAGCATGAAATTCAGCAGCAAGGGGACTGAGAGAGAAGCTCACTCTTTCTCTTCAGACCCAGTTTTGCCTTTCATATGCTGAAGAAAAGTTGTCCACACCCAAGTCAGGGCAGCCTTTCTCTTCCAGGTTTCTGCAGACATCAGAGCTTCAGAAAAGGGAGGGTGTCCTCTTATGTTTCTTCTTTTATAATCGTTACCAAGAGAGAAGATGCACTTTGCCTTCTCTTTATTGGATCATCTACCATAAAAAGCTACCAAGTTCTGTAATATCTGTATTCTCACTCACTTCTGATCTCTCCCCCTCAGTCCAAACTCGGTAAATACAAAACCAAAGGTGGCATGCTGTTATTAATTTATATTGCCCAAAACTATCTGGTATAGATGTGCAGGTGGTCTTCATTCTGATTTCTTGGATCTAGTCACTAAGACTTGTGTACAGGAGATTTATCGGTATATCCTCTCAAGAATAACACATGTAATCGAGTGATGGAAGGAGGATCTTACAGAGGGAAAAGTTGGACTGTGGCTTAGTGACACCAAACCTCAGTCTATCCCATGGAGAGCATGGAAGGATCTAACTCTAGGATGGCTCTTCAGACATGTCCCAAGCTGTGACAAGGGAGACAGACCTTTGAACTCCCAGATGATCAGGTATTAGGTGCTGAGTTCCCCCAAGCATGGGAACATAACCTTGAGTGAAGGAATGTCCTTCTTTCCACCAAGGGAATTGTCCTTCCTAATTCCCAGATTGGGACAAAGCTCAGAGCCATGAGCAGTCAACGTGTTTGGTGTTGGAGAAGTTACATGTTAGCTCTGAAAAAGTCACCTGGATGGCATATAATAGTATCCACACTACTGTCCACCCTAATTTAAGATGTTTAAATCTACTTCCTTCTAATAATAAGTTTTCCCATCTGAGAACATCTTCTTTAGGATTCTAATTGACCTCATTTGCCAATGAAACCCATAAAAAGAAGGTTGGTAAGCTGAACTACAGCCCTCTCAGCAAAGCTCTCTCTACTCTAGCTAGTCTCAAGGCTCTAATAGACTTCAGTTTTATATTTTCCACACCTTCAGCTTGCACAGCTGCTGGTCTGGTTTGCTTACCCATTGTGACAGCCCAGGCTCTCTTATCAGAGGGATCTAAGCCCCTGCCATCACAAAATTCTTGGGTCACAGCTGCTGCACTTGCCTATTACCACCCACCACAGGCAGGCAAGGACATCCCAAGAAACACACTAATGGATCAGCAGTACCCAACTGCCCCCCCCCGGCGAAATGGCAACCCTTCTTTCCCTTGATAATCAAGGAGAACTACCCTTGCCTGCTTCTCTGTTGACATTACAAACCCAAAATGACCAGGCAGTGGAAATAGTTTAAAGTTCAAGATGATTTTCATTATGTCCCCTGTGAAAGCACTACCTTTCTGAGAACAAGGACGTCCAAACCCCTAGAGTCTAAAACTGAAGGGAAAGGCAGCTAAAATTCATTCAAGTGGGTCACAGGAGTGAGGGCACACTGGGACTCTCCATTCCCTGATTCCTAGGCCCTTTTATTCTACCTACTGGAAAAACAACATCATATTACAGTCATTGATTTAGGTTATTTAACATATTCGGGGGATGGCACACCATCTCAGCAGATATCAACACCAATTTGATCTATCAGTTGCACCAAAAATCTATCCTATCTTGCCTCCAGGCTGATATCGCTTAACTAATGCAATATAACCACTCCAGTTACACATTTGAGGAACCAGGGAAGTGACCACTGTATGAATCTGAGGGAACAGCCCACCCACTATGATTCTCACCAGAGCCAAGATTCCATTTATTACTTGTACCCTCAAAACAGTGCAATATGGTTATGTTAATCCCTAAGTATCAAATAAGATCAGATCCTATGTCCCCTTACTCTTGAGATGTCTGCATATTCCTTTTTTTCCTAGGGTATATTATCCAAGTAATATTTACATTTCCCTTTGGTGAAAGACTTGCAGAATCATTACTATATAAACTTGGCATGTATCTTTCTTTCTGAAGACCATAAGAAGTCCAAAAACTACCACAAATAAAATGTAATACAGGGAAATGCTATTTAAAATAGAAACAACAATAATAAAACAAACCATACATTTATAGTGAGATCAGAAAAGTTCAGTTATATATCTATACATCTATACTGAACTCTATATATCTGGTTACTATAAATATTCATACATAGATATGTAGCATTTCCTGACAATAGACTGTGCAACTTGGGTTTTCTGTGAATGAGATAAGAAAATATTCTAACCTGTGCAAGGAGAGCATCAGTATGAATCTACTTTGTGGCAATCAAACTCCCCTGTCCCAGGCAACAGGCATATGTCCCATGGCAAGCGCTAACCACACATACTCCCCAAACAATGCTTTGGGAAAGCTACTGGGAGACAATATTCCATGGCTCTCTTAAAACTTCTACATGCCCTGTCCTTCATCCAGATTTTGTTTTCAAGGACATTTGTGCAGTGGGCAACTTGGGAAGATAGGAATAGTATCTGTCTCTGGAGCCAAGTGTAGGTCTGCTTATAGCCTTAAAAGATGGAGATTATGTTTCCCTCCAAAGTAAAAAGAGCACGTTTGCTTATTGTCCAGATTAGTAAAGATAACTCCTCCAGAGCAAAGGGCAGGCACCTTCCCATTATAAAAGATTTGAGTCCTCTAAGTTCAGAGTCCATTGACTATAACGCAGCCCACTACACCCACTACATAAGTATACATACCACCTGGTCATGGAGTTAGGCCTGAAGAACCAACACCACAATGCTGACATTCCAGCTACTGCTACTGCTGTGAGCAATAAACCGCCCTTCATCTCTGACCCAAGGATCTTGTCTCTTCCACCAGCACATAGAAATGAGTCGCAAGCTAATTTGTTAGTTTGTAAGAAGAGTAAAACTCTCACCAACATCACACTTCTAGATGTTCTTTATGTGGCTAACCAAATAATTTATTCCAAACTTCAGTAAGAGTGTTATAAACACAACCATGGGAAGTATTATGTAGATAAATAGTGACAATCATCCACATACCAGTGTTCCAGCCCGAAAAGGGAGTTAACAAACTATGAAGATATTACCTTTCTCAAATCTTATAACTACTTTGTGATGGAACCAGAAGATGAATGCAGCTTGTCTGACTTTATCATAATGGGCTCTTTATTCCGAGGGTTTCCTGTCTGCACCTCAGAGGAAATTCTTATGGACTTTTGCTTAAGGAGCAGCTCAGAGTAGAGACTTTTATACTCTTTCCATTTTTTTTTTTAACCTAAAAAGAGGGTGCCTGAATGACTTAGTCAACTAAGTGTCTGTCTGCCTTTGGCACAGATCATGATCCCAGGGTCCTGGGACTGAGGATCGATCACATCTAGCTCCTTAGTTGGTGGGGAGTCTTTTTCTCCTTCTTCCTCTGCTTCTCCCCCCTGCTCATTCTCTCTCTTTCTCTCTCCCTCTCTCAAATATATAAATAAAATCTTTTTAAAAAATAACTAAATAACCTAAAAAGAAGCTTATCCCTTGAGGAATAGAAATGTCAATGCCATAGACTTCCATTTATTCAATAATGAATTGCCAAGGTCCTCTGACATTTGGACCAGTGTCCTAATTCATTGTCTCAGCCTGTGTTCCTCCAGAGCTGAGTATGAGACACAGGTCTACATGCCAGGGGTTTATATGCAAATGTGATTTCACAGAACTGAAGGAAAGTCCTGAAAATATCAACCTGGGAATAAGGGAGAAAGCCAGTCTTAAGGCTGCCTCATTGCAATAGGCAACTGCTAAAACAGAGTTCAAACCAACAGGACAGCCGATGAGCACTATGAAATGCATCTTAGAGCTAGAAGAAAACACTGATCTCTGGTTTCTTGCTCCTTGTTGGTTCAAGATGATGCTACAGACATTAGCTCTCCTGAATGTCCAGGTTGCACATGTGTGAGAGCCCAGCAGGTTCCCACAGCAACAACCAGGAATCCTTGAAGCAGGAAGCAAGAGGTGTCCATGCAGACCCAAGGAGAGATGCTGTCAGGTCTCATCTGTGCAAAGCTGGCAAAAGCCAAGTGCATTGGGATGGTGTCTGTGCCAATAAGTGAGGCTACAAGAGTTTGGAGTGATCTTCATGAGTCATATAAAAGGTGTCTCCTCTGCACACATTTTCTTTGGTAAAGATGGAAACTTCTCTATTTCTGACCTGAAACCAGCCATCTGGAATCCTAAGCATGCTACTCACCCATTAGAGAAAAACTGTCACTCTACTTTTCCACATGGCCACTTCTGAAATCAGAGAGCCTATATAATATGAGTAGAGAAGATAGATTCTGGAGTTAAACTCCTCCTGCTGTGAATAGTTCTGATGAAACTTGGGCAAGTTTCTTAACCTGTCAATGCTTCTGTTTCCTCACCTATATTAAGAAAATAGTATCTCTACACAATGTTGCCTGTAAAGATTATAAGTATTTTCAACTCATTCAGAACACTGTTTAGCACATCGTCAGTGCCCAGGTTTGCTATATGCTTCCCATTAAATAAAACTTCATCATTTTGATATTTTTAGCTTAAGTTTAATTACATAATAACAATTTCAATAAAATATATAGTTTGATTTGCTTGTATTGGGATCTAAATTGATAGAATCTACTGAATTGGGGCCATATAGTTCCCAAATTATCTATAAATTTATAGAAAAGGAACAGAAACACAATCCCCAGATATAAAATTACAGAAGGCAGTGGTCTGCCTTATTCATCTTTAAATTCCCTAGCTCCGAAGAGTTTCATTTTCTCCAAGCTCACAGAGGTCCACCCCATGCTACATATGCACTCAGGTTTCAAGTTGTTCTATGCACATATTGGTTTTGGGGTTTCTTGGTCACAGAATGATCACTCTCAATTCGTGACTCTCACAGTTATTTCCTTTGTCTGCAACACTATTATTTCAACTCCTTGACCAATAATACTCTTCCTCTGGGGCTCAGATTCTCCTGCCACTGGAAAGCCTTCCTGAACTCCCTCAAGTCTGAGCAAAGTCCCCTTCCTTTGTGCTCCCATAACATCACGTCTTTCTCTAGTGCAGGACCTACCATCCAGTACTGTCATGACTGATCTTAATCTGTTTCTCTCACTAGACTAAATTCCACAGTTATTATTTGCATTATTTAGTACAGTGCCTGGCACATATAACCCATGAGAAATGTTAGTAGAATCAATAAAGGAGAGAATGAATGCACATATAAGCAAATGCATGAACAAACAGAAAATAGTAGCTAATTGAGTTACACACAATGAATGACAACTCTGAGTGTTCATTTTGACTCATTTCTGTCCTCCACTCCTTAGCTTCAAGGTGTGTTAAGCTCACACGTGGCTGGTGCCCTCCTCCTGGAATATGTTAGCAAGATGTATGTTTGCAACCACTCCCCTACACTGATGCCTGACTATGTAGGTCTCCCACAAGATTTCTAGCTTCAATTGATACTGAGAAGCAGAACTCAGCTCCATCCTCTTTCCTATGGAGCAAAAGTATAATGCTTCTTATGGAGTTTCCTTTTATAATCTGACCCCAGTCATATACAGTCTTCATCTTTGCATGTTTGTCCTCCCCTGTGAGACACACCAGGGAAAAGAATAGAGAGTCTGATCCAGGGATACAGGCTTGATTGGTGCATTGAGTGGCACCTCACTTCAGTATCACCAAAGACAAAAGATACCCACACCTCATCGATGTAAAGCCAATGCCCTTAATTATTTCGGCAGTCATTTTTCACTAGAACATGATTATAATCCCAAATGGTTCCTCATTATGAATTAGGAACACAGATATGTTATAAGATTTTTTTAAAGTAAATAAAATATTTTAGGTCCTCCAGCTTCCTTCTAAGTACTCTGCTCCTCAGTCCTCATAGCCTTCTCCTGAATGTCTCCCCCATCAGAAGAATCTCTTTACCAGCGCCTTGTGGTTCTGAAGCTGTTTCACAAACTTCATACAAAAGATGAGGAGCTATAAATCTCAAGGAAGTGTTTCCCAAAGTATGGCCTTTGGACCACCTAGATCATAATCACCAGGATCTACATCCACAACTCAGGGCATTAAACCAGATGATCTCATGGTGGGGTCCCTGCAGGTCATCTCAACCACCCCCTTCTGACGAATACTATGCACTCTCAATATTGAGATCCACTAGCTTGACTAATTCCAGTATGTCCAAGTGTTTTAAAGAAAATAACCTTCAAACTTTAGTAATGAATATCTCTTTATATATCTGAACTGAAGATCACTTGCTACTGCATAAGAATGAATGACTCACATCATCATCTATGTAGCACATTTGCACTTTAAAATCAAGCAAATCCATAGGACCATTTGGAATTGAGATCACACCAACTTAGGGGGTTATTGACTCTGGCATCTGACATCAGGTTAAACCTGAAGCCAAAATTTATGAGCTGCTTAGAGATATGTTTTTAAATTCTAGGAACTGAATGTTCTCGTAGTAGCAAACACAGTTGGAAGTCTATAGACCCTTAATGGATTTGCTGCTCTGTGCATTGGATATGCATGATTACCTGAAATACTGGAGAACATAAAAGAAATATTAATGATTCTGAAGAACACCATCAAACTTGAAAAATCTGGCTATAGGTTGCACTTGAGTAGCATCCAGAATTAATAAATAGGTAACCAAAGCCCTGTGCACAGGAGTACTAAATAAATATAAGTAAGCAGACAATATTTATTTCATAAGAAAATTCCTAAGTAACCTCAGATCATTTTCTCCTTAAACATACCATTATTTTCCAATGAAGGCGATTTCTTTACTAGCATATTTATTTCTTGATCTGGGTAATTTCATACTATATTCAAATTCCTCTGACTGAGTACTGGATATGATTATGAGAATACAGTCTTGTTCTGAATACTGTGTTAGTTTCTACTTTAACTAAACAAAATGATGATAATCTCCAAATGTAATCTTTTGACTAAAAGTTGGTTCTCACTTTAAAGAAATGTAAATTCTTTCCTCATGCTGAGAAAAGACAGTCAATTCCTTCTTTCCTGATAAATAATGGCATTAAGATGCCAGAGAGAAAGAATATCCCATTAAACAATGAATCTTGGAACTCTACATCAAAAACTAATGACGTACTATATGGTGACTAACATAACATAATAAAAAAATTTTTTTAAATATCCCATCAAAAAGATATTTGATGTCTTACCATCTCCTGGTGCCCCAAAGGGCTCTATCCCAAGTGAGCTGGTGTGATAGTCTGTTAAAACTGAACCAGTAAATATATTTTTGCCATCACTCATTATACATATTCTTTTTTTAAAAAAAGATTTTATTTATTTATTTCACAGAGAGAGATCACAAGTAGACAGAGAGGCAGGCAGAGAGAGAGAGAGAGGGAAGCAGGCTCCCTGCTGAGCAGAGAACCCGATGTGGGACTCGATCCCAGGACCCCGAGATCATGACCTGAGCTGAAGGCAGCAGCTTAACCCACTGAGCCACCCAGGCACCCCATTATACATATTCTAAAAACATCTAAAGGTAGGAAAGATCAGTCAATCTAGGCACAACCATATGGAAATTCTTTCAAAAGAATATACTATAGTAATAAAATCTGTGTATCTTTAGAAATAATAGAATATCAAGCATCTGGTATTTCAGAGACACACGCATTATACACACACAAAAATATCCTTTTGTTCTTCCAGTATAGTGTTTAGTTAAGCAATAACAAGAAGAAAAAAACCTAAATTTAAAGGTGTGTTCTGTTGAAAGAAATGCTGGCTTTGGAATTTTAGTTTAGATTCATGCTTTTTTATTCAGTAAATATTTATTAATTATTTACTCAGGTCTAGCACCACATTAAATATTAGTAATTTAAAGAATAATAACACAATACTATCTTGCCCTCATGAATTCAAACTCGGCAGGGAGAAATAAACACCATTGGCAAATAATTGTAACACAGTATGTCTTAATTGCCACAATATAAGAATGACATTTTTTTTTGCTTATATTTCTATTTCTTTTTTTTTTTTATTTCTTTTCAGTGTAACAGAATTCATTGTTTATGCACCACACCCAGTGCTGCATGCAATATGTCTACTCCACCATACCCACCACCAGGCTCACTCACCCTCCTACCCCCCACCCCTTCAAATCATATGGTTTCACTTATTTGCGGAGCATAACAAATAACATGGAGGACATGGGGAGATGGAGAGAAGGGAGTTGAGGGAAATTGGAGGGGGAGATGAACCATGAGAGACTAGGAATGACTTTTTACATAAAAACTTGGAGTTCTCAGAAAGATACCCTTTGAACTTAGTCTTGAGCATGAAGGTAAGGGGGAATGAATATTCACATCAGGGAAGCTACAAGTGCAAAGTCAGTGCCAAGTAAGCAAACACAGCATATTCACATGCTAGCTGGAAGGTCCGTGGCTGTAGCTCAGAAGTGATGAGAAGAGTGTCAGGAAACAAGGCTGAAGAGGTATTTTATGGTCATCTTGTGAAAGAGTAAGGGGCCATGAAAAAGTAACCCGTGATCCTCCACAAAATAAAATTATTTTTCAACAGACTATTTTCTAAACCAATTATTTACAATTTCTCAACAAAAGTGGACTATATGAAACTTTCCACCAAAATAGGAAATATTTGTTGAAAAATAATACAATCTTATGACCACATATCCATGTGAAGTTAAAATTCCATTCTACAGAATCATAAACATTGCCTTTTGAAGTTACAGGCAGCTCTAATAGTTCATAATTATAAAGGAACTAAACAGAAAAAATAAAGTAGGTCAGCAATGTAGGGCACTAATCATCCAACGCTATTTAGTCTTTTTTAGAATTCTGAAGACTAATTCTTCCAATATGTGAAATTAGAAGATTGGCTTCTTTCTAATCTTAGGGTAAAAGTAAAATAAAAATAAATTCAAACTTTTAGAGCTAAAAATGGTATCTAATTATTGGACCATTTCAGTAGTCATGGACAATCTTTTGTGCTCTGTCCTCCATATCTCAGAGCAATTCAATCCAGTATTCATGGATATTCTAGAAAAAAATTAATCTCATAATTAAGCAGATAAATAAGGCATGCTTTGCCCATTCCTTTGCCTGTCCTCCTGTCACCTCTGCTAATTTAAGGCACTATTTTACAGCAAAAGAATATTCTATAAAAGCTTCTGCTAGTTGACTGAGGACATTTTCAGGAAAAGGAAACTGTCTTGAATTAAGGAAGAGATATGATTCAAGGAGAGTGAGATTTTAAATCTTCACCTTCCAAAATGTGTTCTCACTGACCTTTTTACTTTTCCAATATTGTGTTCCCAGAATGCCTACCATTTTAAATTATCTTGATTACCCCTACCATATGGTGTGCTGGTCGTACACAATAGAATGTTCAAACTTTTAGCATTGTATCCAAATAAAAAAAAATTAACTGAAACATAGCATGGAAAAATAAAATGAATTATATGTTCTTGGATCATTTTTGGAGGATTCAAATCAACTCTGTATATTTTTTCTTGACTATGCATGAATAGTAAAGATCATAGTGTGCTATGTGTTAAAGTTTGAGCAAAAACTATACATTATTGTGGGAAGAAATAAATTACAAAGACCTTTTAAATTTTTGCTGTAAATTTCCTAAAAAAAATTATTTTATCTCTCTGCTTTGCTCTGGTACTGGAAAGTGTAAGACCGCATCTGAAATAGATACTAACACCCATCTCTGCCCTACTACTCCATTAAAAGAATTCATCACTGTAAATTAGATAGTTATTTCTAAGACTAAAATTGCTTTTCCAATAGTATCACAATATTTAAAATTTTAGCTTATGATTTAATGTCCTTAAGTGTACAGCATTTAACACAGGAATTTTCTGACTTAATCTACCATTTGGCAATTTTCCTAGTTTATATTACACTAAAAACCATTCCACTGAAAACAACTAAAAAAGATGCATAAAATATTAGACATATAGATAGATATAAAAATATATCTAAATAATATTTGAAGCGTTACTGAGAGAAATTAGGGCTCAAGAATCTAAGAAAATGGAAGGACAAGAAGTTGAACCCAACACTCTTGTTATTGTAACCATTAGTAGACATTTGTCAAATCTTAAGTAAAGCCAAAAGACTGACAATCCATACTTTTTTTTTTAAACATTCCAGATATGAGATCATACAGTATTTTTCTTTGTTTGACTTACTACATTTAGCATAATGCTCTCGAGTTCCACCTATGCTGTCACAAATGGCAAGATTTTCTTCTTTGTATGGCTGAATTATATTCCATTTTATGTATATATGTAAAAATCCATATACATCTATGCCATTTTCTTGATACATGCATCCACTGATAGACGCTTACACTGTTTCTATATCTTGGCAATTGACCATAAACATGGAATAAATGTATGTGCATATATACATATTTTCAAGATAGTGGTTTGATCTCTTTTGGATATTAACCCAGAAGTGGAATTGCTGGATCTTATCTAATTTCTTATCTAATTGCTCTGACTAGGACTTCCAATATTATGTTAAATAAGAGTGGTGAGGGAGAGCACCCTTGGCTTGCCCCTGATTTTAAAAGAAAAACTTTGTTTTTCAAGCTTGGATATGGTGTTAGCTGTGAGATTGTCTTTTATGGCCTTTATTATACTGAGGTTATGTCCTTTCTATACAGTTTGTTGAGAGCTTTTGTTGTGAAATGGTGTTGAGTTTTTTCAAATGCTTTTTCTACATCAATCAAGAGGATCATATGATTTTCATCATTTATTCTGTTAATGTGGTATATTGTGTTTATTGATTTCCATGGGTTAAACTATTCTTGCATCATAGGGAAAAATCTTGCTTGATCGTGGTGTATGATTCTTTTAATGTACTGTTGAATTTGGTTTGCTAGAATTTTGCTGAGAATTTTTGCATCTTCATCAGGAATGTTGAACTGTAGTTTTCTTTTCTCGCAGTTTCTTTACATGGCTTTGGTATCAGGGTAATGCTGGCCTTGAAAAATGAGTTTGGGGATGTTCCCTCCTTTTCAGTTTTTTGGAGGAGTTTGAGAACCATTGGCAGGAATCCTTCTTTAAGTTTAGTTGGAAAAAAATGAGTAGAGCTTTCCTAGTTAAAAAAAAAATTAAATAACAATCTTTGATTTTTATGATAAAGTCTTCTTTTATCATATGTAAAGGGATCTACATAACAGTCCATAAGAAACTGAAGGATTGAAGATAAGAGGACAAGAGAGTTGACAAAGTTTCTTGGGAATTTGGAAGAGTTGTGATCAATAACTTTCTATCACCAAGACTTTAAATAAAACTGTATACTATTGATGCTTTAAGTAATATGGTTCTGTCTCTAAAACAGTGGTGACCATTAAACTCCTGTTTCATTTGAACTCCTTACCACCTCATGTTGTTTCTTTTGTTAAAGTGTCTCTGTAGTGATCTGAAAACTATTATTTAGTGTTTTTAAATTTTGGATATGTAATAAAATACCATAGTTTAATTTTTTTAAATAGATACACATTTATTACCTCATTTCTATGCCAAGATTTAATATGTATCCCTAAATCTACTGTAAGGCTCTAATTATTTGGACTAATGAAAACTGATGTTGAGGTTGGAGAGAGATTTTGTTTTTAAATAGAGGCATACTAAACTGGTAAAATGAAAAGGAAAAGGGAAAGCAAGAGGGAGTATTAATAAAGTAGAGAAAAAAGAATATCTACTTCTAGAAATTCAAAGATTGTACATATTCACTGTAATTGGGGTTTAAATATGGAGCTCTGGAGTAATAAACTCAGGGCACCATGAACACTTTGAGGAGGCATAACAGAAGAAGAGAGATATACAGGGTGAGGAGATAGGTGAAGGCACGACCTGTAAATTTCTGTTGCTTGGAAGTAGTCAGAGGACAGCAGGAGATAAGCTGGGGCGGCAGAAAAAGACCTAATTGTTCCACCCTGAGAGAATGACTAATAATGAGTTGCTCTTACTTTGCCAAGTCATCAAGGCAAACTCCAAAACTAATTTCTTAATACAGTCTCCCTTGATATGCAGATTAAGGATTTTTTCTGTTCACTTTCCCTCCAGGACTCTCTTCTCCACCTAGTTTTATAACTATGGCAGCTACGAATCTCAGTCTACAGACTCATTTTTAACTAAAATTTTGTTTCTAACTTGAAACCTAATATATTTTTTAACTTTAGAGCTAATTTAATCTGCTCCAGAGTCCCTAATCCACAGAGATGATAAAGTAAATCCCAAATAGTCCTAGAGGCCCTAGTGTAAAGGCAGCTCCAGAATCCAGGTGTTAACTGGATTTCTAAAATGGGAAAGCAGGCTGTCACCATCTGTCCATCATGGGGATGACTAAGGTCTGTGATTTCTACCCAGTGGTGATTCCAGGCACTGGTTGACATCCAGCCTCTAAGGTATGCTACCCAAGTGCAGCACCAATCAGAACGACATGTATCCATGCTCTCTCTGGGAACCTCTACTTACCCCTATTTTCTTTCGATTCTTGAGCATTCTCCCTTTCTTCTACTTCCCAAAGATCCCTCCACTTCTCTGTCCCTCCCCATTCTCTTTCCTTCAGGATAAATATGACAGTCTCTTAGGTGGACTTTGACTTTTACAAAATATGCACCTCCTCTTCTCCTCTTGGCACAAAGAGAAGTATCTATCCACCCAAAAGGAAAAAAAAAAAAAAAAAGAAAAGGAAAACAATTAGGTACTTTTGTTTTTTAAAACCTAATAGAGGGGCACCTGGGTGGCTTAGTTAGTTAAGTATCTGACTTAGGCTCAGGTCATGATCTCAGGGCCCTGGGATCAAACCCCATGTCAAGCCTTCCTACTCAGTGGGGAGTTTGCTTATCCCTCTGTCCCTCTCCCTGCTCATGCTTCCTCTCTCTCTTTCTCTCTCTCAAATAAATAAATAAAATATTTTTAAAAATTAAAAAATAAAAGTCTGATTTATTCTCTCACCAAACAATGATTTTCCTCCCACAAAGAAAATTTACTCCCCATGTAGAGCTCATCCAGATTAAGATGGAACCAAGTTTCTATTCTGAATTAGGAAGAGTAACCAGCATTCATTTAAAGTCTGGTTAGGCTTATTTGTCCTAATGTTTACAAATACTGAGGAGGTAAGCTTGGGTACTAGGCAAATTTTCTACCTCCAAAAAGGTACTATCTCCTCCTTAGAAAAATTCTGTCCAAACTTGCTAGCTTCATTCCAACCAGGAAAATTATTTAGTTATTAATTCAGTAAGTATTTATTGAATGCCTATTATGTGATAGGCACTGTTCTACAAGACAGTGACTGTTTGAATGCCTACTATGTGGTAGGTACTGTTGTAAGTGAAGTTCCAATAAGACAGTGACAAAACAAACAAAAATCCCTCACTTCATGGAGTTCACATACTAGTGATGAGGATAGTCAACAAAGAAAGAAATAAGATACATATATATGTGTGTTTGTATACATGTGTGTGTATGTATATACATATATATGTATATATACATATATGTGTATATCTATGGTGAACTCTATGGCATATCACATAGGATAAGTTCTAAGGAAGAAAATTAGTCAAAAAGAGGATATCCTTAAACTGTCATCTGGAAGGGGCTGAGGGTAGAGTGAAGAGGAGGGAGATTAAAATTTTTTTAATTGAGTGGCCATAAAAGGCCTCAACTCTATGGGCCAGATATTCCTTTGAAGTTTTGATTAATTACCGGATTACTGGGAAGGTGGAAGGGGGAAGATGAGACTGAACAACTCTATGAGGCTTAAAATATGTTGAATCAATTCTAACAAGTAGTGGGTTTGTTCTCTACCTGACTCCAACTTTAGCCATAACTGTTTACCACTAAGTCAACACCTTTCCTTGTACCGAGAAATTTCTTGTATCAAGAAATGGGAAGTCCCGCGCTGCCACTCCAACCACCTCTGCGGCTAGGCCCCACGAATCCACCGCCGCAGCCACCACCCCACATGGACATGGCCTCAGGTACCACCTCCACAGCAGTGAAGAGTGAAATAATTGGTGGAACAGGCCTGGATGATCCAGAAATCTTAGAAGGAAGAACTGAAAAATATATGGATATTCCATTTGGCAAGCCTTCCAATGCCTTAATTTGGGGGAAGATCAGGAATGTCCATTGTGTCCTCCTTGCAAGGCATGGGAGACAGCATACTATCATGCCTTCAAAAGTCAACTACCAGGCGAATATCTGGTCTCTGAAGGGCAAGGGCTGTACACACGTCATAGTGACCCCAGCTTGCAGCTCCTGAGGGAGGAGATTCAGCCCAGCAATATCGTCACTATTGATCAGTTAATCGACAGGATCACTAGAAGGCCTCAGACCTTCTATGATGGAACTCATTCCAGTACCAGAGGAGTGTGCCATATTCCCATAGCCATTCTGCCCCAAAATGAGAGAGCTCCTCAAAGAGATGGCTAAAAAGTTAGGACTCCGGTGTCACTCAAAAGGGACAATGGTCACAATCAAGGGACCTCATTTTAGTTCCCCGGCAGAAAGCATCATGTTCCGCACCTGGGGGGCAGATGTTGTCAACACAACCACAGTTCCAGAGGTGGCTGTCGCTAAAGAGGCTGGGATTTGCTACGCAAGTATTGCCATGGCAACAGATTAGGACTGCTGGAAAGAGCATGAGGAAGCGATTTTGGTGAGCTGGGTCCTAAAGACCCTGAAAGAAAATGCCAATAAAGCCAAAAGTCTACTCCTCATGACCATACCTCAGATGAGTCCATGGAATGGTCAGAAACCCTCCATAACCTGAAGAATAGGACCCAGTTTTCTGTTTTATTACCAAGATATTAAACTAGCATGGCTGCCTAGGAGACAAGAAGACTTCCTAATTCCAGTCATTTGAGAAATTTTGGCTTAACTTGGAAAAAACATGGAAAAGACTTGTAGCCCTCATGCCCTTGCCTGCTAAGGAAGAACATGATAAGACAAGAAGACATGCATGAATCAGAGATGCCTTCTAGAAGGCTTAGATTGCTTCAGAAAATGACCGTAAATGTGGAAAAAATCTGACGCTTCAGGAAAAAAAAGATAAGACCCCATTTACCCCTCCCCCAGTAAATTTGTAATAATAAAGGGTGGGAGGTAACATCCAGTTTCCTATGTTACCCAAAGAAATACGAGGAAGAATGGGAATTCTTGGGCTATTTATTGGTGTTACTGTAAATTTGTACAGTTTTTTTGGAAGGGCAGTTTGTATCAGGAGGCTTAAAAATATTATACCCTTTATGCTGGTTACTCTACTCCTAAGAATTTATCTTTAAAAAATTATCAGAGATACAAAGAATTGTGTATAAGGAAAGGTACCATTAGTTAAAATAGTAAGTCTTCCGAACAATCTGAGTATACAACAGTTGGACGTAAACTATGGCATAGCTCTAATTGGATTGTGAAGCAATCAACTGAAGATCATGTTTTCACACAATAAATGTCCTAAAGAAATGGCTGCTCTAAAATATGAAATGAGAAAGAGATATGTGCACACACTTTGCATTGTTAGTTTTGTTTTAAAGTTCTACATTAACGTACAAAAAGACTAGAGGTGAATATATAATCTTTTGTTACTGTATTTGGGGTTGAGACACTGAATAATTTTAATTTTCTTTATATTTTTCTGTGTCCTCATATTTTTCTACAATGAATATAATCAAATAATAAAGTTGTTTTAAAAATAAAAAAGCCCAGGGACGCCTGGGTGGCTCAGTGGGTTAAAGCCTCTGTCTTCGGCTCAGATCATGATCCCAGGGTCCTGGGATCGAGCCCTGCATTGGGCTCTCTGCTCAGCGGGGAGCCTGCTTCCTCCTCTCTCTCTCTGCCTGCCTCTCTGCCTACCTGTGATCTCTGTCTGTCAAATAAATAAATAAAATCTTTTAAAAAATAAAAAAATTAAAAAGCCCAGCTCTTGAAAGGAAAGAAAGAAGGAAAGAAAGAAACAAAGAAAGAAAGAAAGAAAGAAATGGGAAGACAATCGTGTGCTCACTAGCATAAAAGACACTGGCTAACTATACTGATCCCTGCACCAAGTATCAAGCAAGCAGAGGAAAAGGTGCCAACCAAGCTGAGATTCCTCTGAGACCAGAGCAGCTCCACTCTGTTACTGTCTCTGGTAACATAACCTTTGTGAGTACCATCCTCCAGCAAATATTACTCCTAACTTTCTAATATTTCTTCTTTGAAACTAGGCAGGATTATGTTGAGGCCTGTGATGGGGTCTGCTCTTTGCTGAAACAACATATCCCCACATGTGCTCTAGACCATCAAAGACAGTGTGTGGTTAATTTTACGTGTCAACTTGGCTGAACCATGGTGCTCAGATTGTAAACAAACGTCATTATTCTGAGTGTGTTTTGGGGGATGAGGTTAACCTTCCAAACTGGTAGACTTTGATTAAAACAGATTGTTCTCCATAATGTGAGTGGGCTTCATCTAATTAGTTGAAGGCATGAATACTATAAATGAGTGACCTCCTCTGAGCAAGAAGGAATTCTGTAACTCCCTCCTGGGTCTCCAGGCTACCAACCTATTCTGCAGATTTTGGGTTGCCCACTCTCCATAATCATGGGAGCCAATTTCTTAAAATCAATCAATCAATCAATCAATCTCTCTCTCTCTCTCTCTCTCTCTCTCTTTCTCCTTCCCTTCCTTTTTCTCCATCTCTCCATCCTACTGGTTCTGGTTCTCTGTAAAACCCTGACTAATACACAGAGATAATCGTTATTTGGGGTGTTTGGGGGGTGTCTGATCCAGGCAGCTTTTGTGATTAGCTATAAAAGAGTCTTCCCTCAAATCTTGAAAAGTATCAATTTAGGGTTTTCATAGCTGTGATAATCCCCATTTGTCCCAGCACAAAATAATCCCCGTTTGTTCTGGAGGAGGCAGAGTCACTGTGAAGAACCATGTGTTTCTAGCTCTCCGGCCAAAGGAAGGTAAGCAACCGATTCTACTTCTTTCCCTTCTTTTATCAGGTTCAATAGTACCCAATAAATCATTCTACCACATAAAACCATATGTTTTTGTCTTTACCACTAAAGTGCAAACTCCTCAAGGGCATGTACCATATGCTGCATAGACCATCACTATAGCACCAACACACCTAGGACGATAAATCACACGTAGCAGAAGCTCCATAAATAGTTGTTAGAGAAAGGAAAATTGACCAAGCTGTACACTGAGACACTAAATGGGAAAAGCTGACCTAATTTAACCCTAAGAACTAACCCAAGCATGCAGGTGTATGTGGTTTAATTTTGCATACCTTCTCTGAAAAATTACTTACCAAGCAAAACTTCACACACTGTGGTTATAAGGATAAATTTTTTCACTGGCTCCAGTTCACATGGTTTAAATAGCATTTCTTCTTGCTATGAACTTTATTTTTATTTGAAACTCCATGAATGTGAAACCATTTGAATCAAACCAGATGCAAGCACTTGAAATGCCCTACTAGTTCCTTTCAGCCTCTTTTACTTTTACTTGTGAAACTGAATTTCACTTCAAGTACGCCCTCATCCAGGGGTGCCCTTTTCTTCTGATCGTCTTCAAACCCCTCCACTCTTACTATCTATTTGGGTGGAAAATCAAAATAAACTTTAAAAAATTGTTTTACCATTATTCCTTAAAGACAGGATTTTTTTCTTTGGCAATTGGAAAATAATACAGAAATAAATGAGTAGGCACATTACATGTATGTGTGCTGTTTGCATACTCAGCTCACTCACATACACCCAAAAATCCTCTTTGTTCACTGTACTTTATATGGACCTATAATAATAGGCCAGTTCAGGAATGATGTCTGCCTTAACATCAACAGAAACGTGAGGACAAAGTTTTCCATTTCCACATACACTACTGTTTGGGTATGTAAGCTTCCAATGTGGTTGGCATATGAGAGGCAAGTAATTCTTGTTCCAGATTCAACTTGGAACCCCATCCTAGCCTAAGCATTAATTGTCTTTTTGCTTTTATAATGTAAGATTCGGATCTAGAAAACAAATGGATTATTTGCAACTGTAGCTTAACCTTCTAAACTCTTCCCATTTTTCACTCAAACTGTACTTTGGAAATCCTATCTTTAACATAAATGACCTAGCCATGAGTGTCCAGATGCTGGACTCGTGACAAAAACTGTCAATTTTTCATCCAAGCACCAAAGGGAATGACCTCCATTAGAGTGAGATCTGCTAGATTGATTTTAGAAGCACCCACATTTCAAGCATACATCCTTATGCACAAACAACCACGAAAGGATGAAAAGATCTCTGTATGGCATCCACTTAGGAGAAATATTTTATTTAAAGTGTAACATAAAAAATTGTGATTTATATGAACATATGGGCACATAGGAGGAAACAGTAATCTTTTTTCAGATCCAGGATGGGAAATCACGCAGAAAAACAATGAAATGCAGTCCCTTTGTCCTGTTTGTTCTTCTGAACTACCATTGCAGCTCAAGGAGGAGGAGAGAGTGAAGCAGGGGTTGTTGCTCAGGGAAGAAGAAAGAAAAGCAGAGGTTGCTACCAGCTGAGTTCGCGGCCTTGCAAGGTCTATGGAGTGACCTGGCCAGGTACCACCGACAGTTCTGCTGTAATATCCAGAACAGAGACTTCTACCACAGAACTACGGATCACACATATTCAATGCCTACCAATGCAAAGTGCTTTGGAAGCCTCATCGATCCCCTGGACCATCCTTTTTTTACTAGGCATCATTGTACTCATTTTTAAAATGAGGAAACGGGAGTTAAGCAGAAGCAAGCGATGAGCACTGGGTGTTATACGCAACTAATGAATTGTTGAAGAGTACATCGAAAACTTATAATGTACAATATGCTGGCTAACTGAATATAATAATAAATAAATAAATATGAAATAAAGAGATGCCTCAAAAAGGAAAAAGGCAAGCAGGCTACCCACCCCCCCAATCACAGATGTAGTAAGTGACAAGTATGGATTCAAATTCCAGAACTTGCCTGCTTGAAAGCCCATGCTATTTCTACTATTACAGCCTGGAAGAACAGAGCACCTGAGTTTTTTTCTTTTTTTATAGTCCTCTTCCGGGACCTCTTTCTTGGTGATTCCAGATCTGTATATTTCCTAGCCCATTTTAAATGAAAGATCCTTAATTTCTCATGTACCAGTTGATGATCAAAGCAGCAAATTCTATTTAAGGAAAACAAAATTACTGGAGAGGGGGAAAAAGAAAGTCTTACCCTTTCTATTAAAAACAAACAAACAAAACAAATGGGGATTGGGATCCTGGGTGGCTCAGTGGGTTAAAGTCTCTGCCTTCAGCTCAGGTCATGGTCTCAGGGTCCTGGGATTGAGCCCCATGTCAGGCTCTCTGCTCAGTAGGGAGCCTGCTACCTCCTCCCTCTTTCTCTGCCTGCCTCTCTGCCTACTTGTGATCTCTGTCTGTCAAATAAATAAATAAAAGTGTTTAAAAACAAAAAAAAAAACAAAACAGGGGGTGGGGAATAAGCCTCTGTTATGGTTTGGAATAATAGCTCCCAAAGAAAAACACGTTGAAATCCTAACCCCCAGTACCTAAGAGTATGACTTCATTTGCAAATAGGGTCTATATAGAGATAATCAGGTTAAAATGAGGTGTTTTTATAAAAAGGAAAATTTTGGACACAGAAACAGATACGTATAGAGAGAAGACAACATGAAGCACACAGGGAGAAGATGGCCAAGTGACTCGATTGATTCCTCTACACGTCAAGAGACACCAGAAGTTGCCAACAATGCTCCAGAAACTGGGAAGAGGCCAGGAAGGATTCCCCTGCAGGTTTCAGAAGGAGCATGGCCCTTAATTTTGGACTTTTAATCTCTAGACCTGTGACACACTAGTTTTCTGTTGTTTCAATTCACCCAAGTTATGGTACTTTGTTATTGCAATCCTGAAAAACCTTATTCACAAAGAATGAAGATAAAGGACAACAAACCCTTGCTGTTCCTGGTATGATCCTGGGACCAGCAGCCCCTGTGTCACCTGGGAACACCGTGGGGCTCAGACCAGACCTACTGACTCAGAACCTGCTTTTCACCAACCTCTCCAGGTGATTCACACTCGCACTCAACTTTGAGAAACGCTACCCTAGAGAAACAGAATTGCAATTTGGATGGACAATACCCCTTGATTTGTAGCTCAGAAAAAAAGAGAACAGATAAAAGCACTGAGATAGGACACTTCTGAACTGTTTCGGGAGGAATGGAGGCTCGGGTGGCCCACTGGAAGAGGGAGAAATGTGTGTGGCTAGGCAGGAAGTGAATGTCTTTACCAGCAACAACTAAAAATATACCTAATAAATATGCAGGAACCTGGGGTGACCAAGGCAGAGACAACAGAAGACCCAGGATGACCTTGGCAAGGAAAATCTTAAAGTGGGTTCAAAACAAGAGGAAATCTAAGAGGCAAATCTGAGTGACAAAGGACAGAAGCAGGAGTGTGTGGGCAGGCACTGGGGAAAGGAAGCACATCTTCCTCTTGTACAAATAACCAGGGGACTCGGGAGATGCTTGGGACACCCAGAACTCTTAGTTGTCACATGCTTATTACAAAGCCCTCTCGTAGATTCCCATAATGTTAACTTTGTACTCTGAATTAGGACTTTTCTTTTTCCCAAAAGTACTGAATGAAGAGTGTTTACCAAGGGGAAGCCCCGGACCATCCAGGCAACTCTTGCCCAGGTGCTCTGGGTCAAGGCTGGAACTGGCTGCTTCCCAATCACAGGGCCACATTCAAGCTGGACCCCACCGCTCAACTTGTGGGCCTTTATTCAACACACACAGGAAGAGAAGTGACATAAAATAAGGGAGACATGACCGATCCCAGCTGAGATGTGGAATGAGGGATGAAAATGCAAAGAGTGTGTTCCAGATGGCAAAAGTTACAGGGAAGAAACTTCTTAATCTGAGACTCAGCTTAGGGGACCTCTGGGAAAGAGAAAATGGGAACTAAATGCCCAGAGACTGAAAACAGGTTGGTGAGGGCTGACCTTAACAGTTGCTTTGCTCTAAGCAGGTCTACATCCCACCTAATGACAAAATTCTAATCAGGATGATAAATGGTCCACAGTTTCCATTTGAGAGCTGTAGATTCCTTCTCCTTTCCTTCTCATGCATGGACACCACATGTCAAAAATCAATATAATACAGTAACAAAGCAAAACCTGAATCTTTACCTGGCAATAACCTAAGTCTCTAGGTTGTCTCCAAATTCTTAATTTTAAATCTCTCAAAACATAGAATAAACCACTGACTCACACATGAACTTATTTCTTTTAACTCTGACAAAATCAGTTTATCCATTCATTTTTAATTCTACACTTTTAACTTTATAGCAATTAAAATACTCACTGAGAGGAAAAATTTTAAAGGACACTCCAATAGAAAATTTGTGACCCCCAAAGATATCTGTTTTATAGATTAGTGTGATTGCTGAAAATAGTTGTCCTTAATTATTGCATATGAGTTTACTTGGGATTCTTATTTGGGGGAATAACTAGGTGAGGTGGCCAAGAAAATCTGTTTGACTAAGATGGACATCCTAAATAGCCCACTTTGAGAACAAATGAGATTGGCATATCAACACTTAATAACTATAACACAGACTGCAAAAAAAAATTGAAAGGCAGAAAAGAAACATTGAAACATTTTTTCCTCTGGAAATGCTATCTTCCACCACCCTCCCCACCCCACATGCAGCCAAGATGCCTCTCGTTTTTTAATACAGGAAACATTTGTGGGACAAATGTAGACTAGGAAGAATTGTATCATGCTCCCAAGTCAGCTAAATTTGAAATAAATCAAAAGTTAAGATACCCTTGTCCTGATACTCTTGAACTGTTTCTTCCTCTCTGCTTGTCATTTTTTTCAAGGCCCAGTTTAAAAACTCCAGCCATCCATGACCTCTCTCTTTTCTGGATTTCACTCTGAATTGTCTGAACCGATGGTCTGTTTCCTTTCACTGATATGCATTTTTATGCATATGCATACATGTTTTGGAGAAAAGAAGATGAATGTCTTCAGACATGAGGTTTGAAATCTTGACATTAAACTGAGACGATTAGTAACACACTTAATGTTATTATATGAAAGTCTGATTCAAATAGTACCAGAGGGCTCAAGCTGAAATGATGCATTTTCAGTAGAAAGGCTGCAGCTGCAATGGTCTACCAGCATTGGTGTGTCCCACTTCATGCAGCCAGCCTCAGAAGAGATCTGCTCACACATGAGAAACTCCTTGGACTAAAAGGAGTGTCAGGAGGGTGGCTGGGCTTTCTCAGAGGTTCTAGTATCAAGAGTTTGATCACTTTTCATGTGTATGCACCATGGTTGATCTTTCCCAAGGAAACCCAGGAGCACTCACAGCATTGAAGAAACTTTTCTCAAAGGCAAAAATGAACCCAAGATGTCATAAAAGGAGCTTCCAAGCTGCCAGCCTTGTCTTGGCTAAATGTTCCTATGTAACCGTGGGCTTAGGACTTAACACTATCTCATTGCATGCTCTCCAAACAGTTGGAATGAAGAAGGGAAAATTATGTGCAGCAAAATCATACAATGCATTTGTTTCATATGAAGACGGGCATGTATTATCAGCAGACGTCTCACTCAGAATGGGCTTTTCAGGACAGCCAGGAGCAACTTCCCCTCCATTATAATGTGCAGCACCAACACTGCTAAGCCAGTTTTCTCTCTCTCCCGCTCCATTCCTCTTTCTCTCTCTCCCTCCCCCTTCTCTCCCTCTCTTGATGTCTCTCTCAGTCACTGTCTCACTCATACCTTCCTTCCCTCCCTCTCTTTGAAGCAAATTACACATGTAACACTTTCATAAATGTTAAAAACAGAGCTATGTGTTTTATGATTGTTTTGGCATTGCTTCATACCACTGCTCAGCCATTCCTCCTCTTCAAACTTGATGAAATCACAATGATTCATAAGCTTTGGTTAGAATGGTTGTGTGATACACTCTTGAAGGAGCAATAAGCCTATTATATTACCCAAATAAATGGGTCTTAAAAGAATAGAATAGCTGCATCCTTAACTAAATCAAATGTAACAGATTCATACAAGATTTTGTGTCATTCCTGGTTCCATATTAATTTTAAGAGTATTTGTTCCAGCACTTTGAAAAATTCCAGTGGTATTTGGATTGGAATGGCATTGAAAGCATAGATTGCTGTGGGCAGCATAGACATTTTAACAATGTTTACTCTTCCAATCCATGAACATGGAATATTTACCCATCTTTTTGTGATGGGTAATTTCTTCAATTTCTTTCATGAGTGTTCTCTTGTTCCTCGAGTACAGATCCTTTGCCTTTTTGGTTAGGTTTATTCCAAGATATCTCATGGTTTTTGGTGCTGTTGTAAATGCAATCAATTCTCTAATTTCTCTTTATACAGTTACATTGTTAATGTATAAGTAAGCAACTGCTTTATATGCATTGATTTTATATCCTGTACACAATGGAGTATTACTCAGCCATCAGGAAGGATGAATATCCAACTTTTGCATCAACATAGACAGAATTGGAGGAGATTATACTAAGTGAAATAAGTCAAGCAGAGAAAGTCAATTATCATATGGTTTCACTTGTTTGTGGAACATGAGGAATAACATGGAGGACATTAGGAGAAGGAAGAAAAAAATGAAGTTGGGGAAATTGAAGGGGGAGATGAACCATGAAAGACTATAGACTCCAGAAAACAAACTAAGGGCTTTAGGTGGCGGGGTGGGGGTTGGCCTGGTGATGGGTATTAAGGAGGGCATGGACTGCATGCACTGGGTGTTATAAACAAACAATGAATCAAGGAGCACTATATCAAAAACTAATGATGTACTGCAAAGTGACTAACATAACACAATAAAAGAAAAGCTTTATTGTAAAAAGAAAAAAAAGATTCTTGTGTCATATGTGACACAATTAAAATTAAGCCGAATAAATTTATTGAGCTTTGGAAGTAACTGGCTTTCTGTTCTTGGAGAAGAATCAGGATCATGATCTGTCATGAATGTTTTGGATAAGAGGTGAGACTCTAGCCTATGCGTTTCCAAATTCTGTGAAATCAAGATTCTAACACAGAGGGGAAAATGACTGGAAATAAAATTAAATTAGAGATGATGAATCTGAGGTAAAATAATTGAATTTTAAGGAGTCAGTTCAAAAGAAAATGGCATTTCAGTTGATCAAAAGAAAAGAAGAGGAATGTTGACCAGAGTCTATTGCCCAAGTGAAGCCAAGAATTACATCCTGAGAAGTAAAGAAAACTTAGGAAGTGTCTAATTTAATCCCTTCACTGTGCATATAAGAAATCTGAGTAAGAAAATCACAATGCCCTACCTAGCGCTATCTAATTATGAACAAGAACTGAGATGGAACCCAAAGAATGTTACTCCCAGGTCAGTTTTCTCTCCACCATATGAAGAAAGATCCCCACACATTAATGAAATTCTCCAAAAAGTAGAAACAGATGGCATCACTATGGAAATTCAGTGGTTATTGAGTTTCATTTATGAAACTTGCTTCTTCCCCTATGTTAATTACCAATGGCCTAAAAATTCTTCTACTTACCAAGTTAATTTCACATTTTCAGGGCATATACTTCAATTTTATTATCTACTGAAGATTCTTTTTTTAAAAATGGAAATCTCCATACCATGTACATACTAGGTTTGAACACAATTTTCGGTCACCCACTGCAAAGTGAGAGAGAAAAAATACATTTGTACTTTGTTAAGATGGTGCCACCAATATAAGGACTCACAATTGTAGCCTCTTTCTAACACACAAATCCAAAACGGATTCTTCATCCCCATCCCACTCCCTTGCTTAATCATTACTTGGCACAAAAGAAACATGCAACCTTTCTTCTCTTTCCGAGAACATCTTTGAGTAGAGAACACGGTGTATTGTACAAAATATCACATTGACTACAACCTAACTGGAAACCATGTGGTACTGACATTTGCTGCTTTCCTTTCTTCTCTTTGCTAGCACCATATCCAAAATTTACAATCTGCTGGAGAATATTTAGAGTCTACAGATTTGCTCCAGGAACACTCTGGTGGCAAGAAACCTCCTTGGAGATATAATTCTAGAATTCTCACAAAACTAAACTTCTCATCTTTGGGAAGCTTGTCAATACCCGGGTTGTGGGTATCTAGGCAACTATGAGATGAAACATGAGACTGGTCATAGGGCAAGAGAAAAAACATGATAAGAATGTAAGAATCACTAAAATAAATCATGATCCATTTGCCTGTGCACCACTCTCCCTGTGGTACCAATGAGAACAAGAACTGTGAATGAAGAAAGTCAAGTTCATACTTCCTGGAGACTTGCTCTTTCCATTTCTCTTGAGTGCCTAACACCCCTCGCAGATCTGTCCCCCTACATCCTTGGCCATGCCAGAAGTATTTCTTAACACACCCACAGCCCTTTTCCCCACTGGGCATCATGTCTCCTTCTTAGGAGAAATGCATTCTCTTAAGACTTCTTCTGAAAATACAAGTGACTTATAGCCAGAGTTAACATGCTCCCCCACTCCCAGGGCCAGCAAGTTCTACAGAGGGGAACTTGTTGATCCACAGGAATGAGTTTCTAATGCTGGGATTTGGGCTGAGATGTCTGAGGGCTCAAAGGCCTGCTCAGTACTTTGGAAATTACACTAGATGGATTTTCTCCATGAGTAGATACAGTCAGCTCTGAGATGGAGCTAGAATGATGGAAATCACATGATGGAAATCACATGATGGAAATCACAAGAGTTGAGCAAATCACATCATTTCTTCTCCTCCATTTATTCACCCATGAAATAAGTGTCAGGAAGTATACTTAAAGCCCTTTTTTGAAGATCATGTCTAACATGTATATGAAAGAAATTTATCAACACAAGTCACCATAATCATCGAAATGTATCATTTTCCTGATTGATAGCAATTAGGGAAAGACATTCTGGTGATTCTAACTTTTTTAAAAGATTCTTCTAAAGTAAAGGTCGCCAAACTTTGTAAAAAAAAAAAAAAAAAAAAAAAAAACAAAAAACAGGTAGTAAATTATTTTGGCTTTGCAGGTCATTTGGTGACTTCAACTATGAAACTCTGCTATTGCAAAGAGAAGGCAGTCACACAGCTAGGCCTAGCTTGTGGGTTGGAGTTTGTCAATTTCTATTTTAAAAGCAAAACAAATAGGAGAACAAATAGGGATGTAGAAGAACAGACAATATACTTGAGAGTACCGTATTTCCTGGACTTTCATCCTAGCTACCACAAAAATTTCTTGTCTAACAAGCAGCTTATAACGCCAACAGTAGAAAGGCTGTGCATTCTAAGAGTGCAATGGCTTCTCTGGCCTATGGTCCCACGCATTTGTGAGCAGGCTCGGCTGTCACAAATGGTCATTGGTAGCCCTGGTGGCAGAGTTGCGTGCATGTCAACTTTCCCATTTTCTCTCTCAAATTGAATGACAGGAGATGAGGCTCTGGTGAATGGAAAAAGAGTTTCTGGCACAAAGTCTTCTGGACTGTGGCTGACCTATTCTGGAGCAAGTTGGTGTCCACAGGATCACCTCCTATATCCCAGCCCCACCTATGCTACCATTTCTAGGTGTTCTGACTATCCCATTCCACCCACATCCTGCTCAGAACCCACTACCACAGAACTTTTGTCATTGTCTTTGCTCTAACCAGCAGGAGCAAGATCCACCAGGATGGATTAAGGAGCAGAAAAATTAAAATCCAAGTTATTTTTTAGGTTACGCCACTCTGGGATAGGTAGTGTCCAAACAGTGTGTCTACCTCAGAAACTCTTCAACAACTGCATGTTTATGCTCAGGGTGTCTCACACCTTCTGGCCCCCTTCCTTATCCTCCCAAATACTGGTTCCCAGCAACATCTGTCCTTATGTTCCTATAGGAAGACACACAAACAAAAAGCAAATTTAAAAATTCCTCCATTTCTACCTGTGTTACAGTCTTTACCTTTTTTTTAAGATTTTGTTTATTTGAGAGAGAGAGAGAGAGATGGCATGAGCTGCGGGAAAGGCCAAGGGAGAGGGAGAAGTAGACTCCCCGCGGAGCAGGAAGCCTGAAGCAGAATCATTCCCAGGACCCTGAGATCAGAACTTGAGCCAAAAGCAGACATGTCACTCCCTGAGCCACCCAGGTGCCCCAATATGTGTTACAGTCTTTAAAAGTCCACAGTGTAGAGTTCCCTTGTATGCATCTCCCTCAGACTCCAGGGATAGGGCACTTTTCTTCCACTCAGTTTAACCCTCTCTATGCATGAATCTGGTGGCCACAGCCAGGTGCCAGGATGGAAGGAGGTCCGGACCTGCCCTGATAGTAAAGGTAAAAGCGGAAGTCTTTGCTTTGTGAGTTCTCCCCCAGCATTATTCATAGTTGGACTTGTAATTTTTCTATATCCTGACCTAATCTTTCTTCAAATTTCATTGCTTCTCAGTCTCGAGTCTTTCCAGAGCCCATCTTTCCTCTCCAAACCCACTGCTGCTACACAGGCTCATTATCTATCACCTAGGACATGCTGCTTCTGAGTGATGTCTCTTGCCTGCCAGTTTTCCCCATTTCATGTGCCCTCCCTCAATAGTGTTTTGGGTCTAAAACACTAACCTGTCCCTTCTTTGGCAGGTGCCAGAGCTGGGAACTTCATCACCAAAACAAGCAGGGGACTAATTACAATGCATTTTCCTGGGTTCCACTCTTGGAATCACAATCTCTATAGGGGTGGGGACTAGATACATGCATTCCTCCATTTCTTATCCGCTGGTCTCCAAACCCAGCAATTCTCTTCTATACTAAGCTATCCAGGATACCACTGGGTTAGAGGGCCAGATCCAGTCTCCAAAGATGATCCGCACCTCTTGTTTCATGTTTGTAAGATGTCCAACTAGTCGACTCACTGATTTTCATACCCTCCTTAGATCTGGTGGATAAAACTGGTCATCCTGGTAACTGAATATTTCTTTCTGGAAGCATAAGTGTGGACTCCCAGGAGTGCGGTTTGTTCTTTTGAAGGAGGGGTTTTCCTTCCCACGAGCTGAGGCTCAACTCCTCACCCTGGTACTCTAACACAGCTTCCCACATGTGGGTCAAAGGGGGCCAGTTGTGGGAGGACATGGAACCTGAGTTACGAGCCGAGTCCTTCCAGCTGCACTCCATTGGCATTCATCAGGAAGGCTGATGGCTGGAGGGGTGACTTCATCGAAACATGGCATTCACTATGTCGCAAGCTCCTCCAAGGGCAGAGGTAGGGTCTGCTTCCCTGAGAACTAGATTAAGGACTGGCTCAATTAACATTTGCTGAATTATATTAATAATGGAAGGAAGCAATCAACCAATACGTGAACAAATGCATCAATAGCCCAGGCTAAGGAAAAGAGCTTGTTAAATGCCTTGAGAGCCATTTTTGTTATGCACCGGCATGATTTTTGATGGAGTATTTCAACACATCTGCTGGTCGGTTTGCTCTTTGGGAATGAGATTCTGGATAAGACTGACTATACAAAGTAGCATGAATTATACTCTCCCATGATTATTCCCTCTGTGATTTCACTATTAACCAGAGCCAATAAATAGTAACCTTCTAATTTATTCATTATTCCTACTGTTGATATTATGACAAGGCTCCAACATAACAGCTTCCCTCTATCATCATTTTGGACAAGCCAAGCATTCTTTAGAAACATTTGGGTGTGTGGGTGTGGGCCTGTGGTGCGTGGTGTGGGGGAAGGATCATAGAGGCCTGGAAAAAGTCATACTTTGAAATTCAAAAAGCCAATTGCACCTATTTCAGCAAATTGGAAATTGATGGTGTGTAACTCTGAAGGGCCTAGCAGTAGCTATTATTTCCATCCAGACTATTATTAACTGGGAATATTTTCTCTAGTAAACATTCAGTTACCATAGCAACACGAGGCCTGTCCTAAGGACACAAGGGCTCCCTGGCTTCACCAGAGTAATGGATGGCGTTTCAAATGAATTTCAGAAAATGCAAAGAGACTTGCCAAAAAAATGTTTTTGAAACACTAAACCTCATTTTTATTTGAGACAAAGGAAAGAAGAGAACCCTGATAAAGTGGAAATCTCACAAACCCCACTTCTGTTATAATGTGTCCCGGCCCAGAAATGCCTTCTTCCTATCCGAGCCAAACCCTCCACTCTGCTCCAGATGCTGGTCTATACCCTCTTCTCATGTACTTATCTATAATGTCAAGTATTTCTTCTAGGTCCTCTGGCTTCAGTCTCTCCCCCCACTAAATCTCCCCATCAGTATATTTTTAAAATTCACTTATACTGACATGCAATATGCATGCAAAACATAACAAATTCTAAGAGCACAGCTCAAGAAACTATTTCAAAGTGAACACCCCTAAGTCCCCACCATACAGTCAAGTAATAGAATATGACAGTTCCCAGAAAGCCTCCCAAAACCCGAGTCTGTGTACAAGTCCCCTCACCCTAAAGGAAACTATAATAAGTTAATTTTCCTTGTGCTTGAAATTTGTACAAATTGACTTTCATACTATGTTTTCTTTACTGTCTAGCTTCATCCAGCTCAAACATAGAGTCCACAGAATCATCCGTGTTGCTGCATGCAATTTATTTCATTATTGTAGTCCTTTCCTAAGGCTGCTACAGCCACAAATGAGTTGGCTTATTCGTAATCCGTTGTCTCACAATTTTGGAGGCTAAATTTCCAAGATTAAGGTGTCAGCAAAGTTGATCCCCTGTCAGGGAGGATCTGTTCCAGGGCTCTTTCCTAGCTTTCTGGCGGTTTGCTGGCAATCTTTGGCATACCAGGTCTTGGAAGTATATGATTCATTCTATTCTGTCTTCAAGTTCATGTGGTGTTCTCCTGGTCTGTGTCTTTCTTCACAGGGTACTCTTTCTATAAGAACACTAGTCATTTTAGGGTGTCTAGGTGGCTCAGTCAGTTAAGTCTGCCTTAGACACAGGTCCTGATCCCAGGGTCCCAGGATCGAGTCCTGCATTGGGCTCCCTGCTCAGTGGGGAGCCTTCTTCTCCCTCTGACCCTCCCCACTCTTGTGCTCTCTCTCCCTCATTCTCTCTCAAATAAATAAAAATCTTTAAAAGAGAGAACACCAGCCATTTTAGATTAGGGGTCCAACCTGCTCCAATATGACTTCTTAATTAACTACATCTGCAATGACCATATTTCCAAATAAGGTCACATTCTGAGATTCTGGGGTTTAGGACTCTGACATAAGAATTTGCGGAGGAACACGATTAAAACCATAACAAGTACTATAAAGTATTCCGTTGTATGAATATATACCACAATTTATTTTGTTCCTTCTACTGTGGGTGGAATTTGGTAATTTCCAACTTGGGTTATGCTATCCAGGGACAAGGAATGACCTTTGACAAAAGAGTAAAGAGCATGAAATTTGTCTTTGATGTTGCTCCTTGCCTATCCTAGGCTTACCACTCTATATTTTCCTCCCTCCTCAATGCCTTTTTTCTCTGGCAGGTTTTTTTCCCGCCGCAGCTGCTTAACAACTTAATAACAATAAGATTTGCTGATTTGGTCTTTGGAAGTTACTCTTCTGCCCAAGCTTCTCTTTAGAGGAAGATTCCAGAAGACCAAAGAGTATTGAAACTTAATGGAATGAACCTCTAGACTTGAACTCCAGGATGTGGGAAACATTTGAAAGAAGCTTGGTATGCATTTCCCCCCAAATCAAACAAGAAAACCAATGCGGACTTTCATTACACAGTATGACCCAGACATAGCATATTATAAGATATCAGGGAATAAAACAACAATAGATGCATCAGCTACTGCCACCATAAGGAAAAAATGTTCACCTCAAGTACCAGTACCTTAGGACAACTGTAATTTATTCTCACAGTTCTGGGGGTCAACTACAATCTGCCTGAGCCAGGTTGGACACTTGATTCAAGCTTCAAGGTAAGTTCAAGTCTGCTCTCACATGTGTTTGCTCTGGGGGGCCTGATTTCCAAGTGCAAGAAAACCAAGGTTAGTGTGTGCAGACACCTTTCAAACCTCTGCTCACCTCACATCACTGTAACACCAATTGACTACAGTAAGTCAGATGACTAAGTAAATGTAAGTGGGCAGAGGTACATCCCTCCCGTGGAGATAAGGAAAGTCAATATTTGCTGAATAATGAGGGGACTTACCACAAAAAAAGATGAGAAGAAGTCTCTGTATCCAGATGACAAGTGGTAGAGATAGAAAAGAGTTGAAATTATTTGTCTCTGACCTAATGATTTTCTCAGATCCGCTAAGGATTTCCAGGCTGGACATCTTTCCTCTCTAATGAGCTGACAAGATATAATGGTGGCTATATTAGTTTGCTAGGGCTGACATATATACCACAGACTGGGTGGCTTTTGCAACAAAATTCACTGTCCCACAATTTTGGAGACTGAAGTCCAAAATCAAAATGTCGGCAGAGTTGGTGTCTCCTGAGGCCTCACTCCTTGGCTTACTGATGGCTGTCTTCTCTTTGTGTATTCACACGGCCTTCCCTCTTGTATGCATCTGTCAAAATATCATCTTCTTATAAGGTTACTCGTCATATCAGATTAGGGCCCATCATTAGGGTCCTAACTTCATTACCTCTTTAAAGACCTATTTCTGAAACCAGTTAGAGTCTGGGGTACTAGGGGGTTATAATTTCAACACATGAACTTTGGAAGGATGCAGTTCAACCCATAACCATGACCAAGAGCATAGGGCTCAGGAATCAAAGACAGGTGGGTTTGAATCCCGCATCTATCACTTACACACTGGGTGACAAACTCTCCACACTCCCGGTCTTTCCATGTCTATACTTGAAGATCATAATCTCTCCTCGCCAGATGACCTTCAGGACTCAATAAGATAATGCATATAAAATGCTATCACAGTGTCTGAGACAGCTTTATCACAGTGTGATAAAACTCACAGATAACAATTACTGTTGCTGTTATTATTTCACTATTAAAATAATAGTAAAATATTATTAAGGCACATTCTAAGCCAGGCACTGTTCTGTGGAACACATGGTCCATTTATAAACTAAGGTAATATAAAACTCACTTTGCAGCTTAATTCATGTAGGCTTGTGTGTCAACCTTACTCCAATAAAAAATCACTTTGCAATATCAGTGAAAAGAATATGTTTTATTTTGTAGGCCAGCAGCAAGCCCCAATTACTCTTATGCCTCTTTATAACAATGTGTCCTTTTGAGGAAAAACAATAACAACACTTCCTTAGTCTTTCTCTGCAAAGGTCTTCTGAGTGAGGTGTGCACCTCACCATGTTGATTTTCCATGGGCACGTGGAAGTGTAGTGATTCCACTGTCAAAACGGAGTTAACGGAAGATCAACTACTCCCGGAATCCAGTCTTTTCCTATAAGCTTGGCTCACAGATCTACAGTGAGCAGCCTTTACTCCTTCCTTTGCTTTGATGATCATATACAGTTTGATTGGAAACTTACACTATAATTTCACAGCGATTACATGCCCCTGAAGATCATTTTGTAAGTAAATATTTGGAAACCAAAGATAATCATTGTTCTATGACCATAGCCCTTTTTCTTGTGCCATATTCTCTACCAAGAATTTAACCAAGCTTAAGTTCCATTTGTGAGTCCCAGGAGCTGGCTCTGGGTTGGGCTCTGCATTCTGAAACTCTAATTTCATCAAGCTAGATGGAGATGAATTACTGTTTTCTGGCCTCTGGAGTAAACGCTACCCTTTCCACTTGAGCATCTCTACAAAGAAAGCCGCCACAGCGCTCGCAACACAAACGCTCTCAAACATAACACGCGAGAATGAATCAGAACAGGAACCTTGCATAATGGGACTCCAAATTGGAACATCGTGTCCAGGAGCTCTGAAATATGCTTCTGAGATCCCAGACATACCAAAGGTTCTCCTCTTTTTTTAGAAACTTCTGAATTGCTAGGCTCTATAGTCTCCATGTTCAAGAATCCTCTGCTCTCTAAGTTAGTGGCTCAGAACTACCTCTACCTACTAACTGTTGAGGACAGTCATAATTGTGGCCTGCCTCAGTTCTCTACTGATAAATAAAGCAATAAACTGCAGAATAAAGCAATAAACTACAGGATAAAGCATGCAATAATGACCCTTGTTCCAGGCAGTCTACATTTCCTGTATTTTCAAATCTGCCTGAAATTTTTATAGTGATTAAAATTTAGAGGGGCACCTGGGTGGCTCAGTTGGTTAAACAACGGCCTTCAGCTCAGGTCATGATCCTGGAGTCCTGGGATCGAGTTCCGCATCAGGCTCCCAGCTCCACGGGGAGTCTGCTTCTCCCTCTGACCTTCTCCCCTCTCTCTCAAATAAACAAGTATGAAAAAATATGAAAAAAAATTAGACTGTGCTTATTTTTAGATTCACTACTAAGTGAATAAACAATTCTTTACCCACCAGACTATCCTGCTTGCTTATAAGTCCCAGAGTAAAGGGCGAAAGAGAAGCATCTCAACAGTCACATCTATCTGCCTTTGGCATTCGACAAGAAACTATATTTATCAGCTACCATTTTTCCAGAGTCCCAAGATAAAATGGGATGTCCTTTTTCGGATAATACAAAAAGAGCTTACAGTTTCAGTTGCTTCCATCTCTGTCACTTATTTCTCAGAATCCTGTCTCACTCTTCCGAGGTCATGTGGTGAAACTCATCTGGAACACATAATGTTTATATTGACTTGCCTTTTTATTCCATTTTTCACTTACTGGTGTAAAAGCAAAGCTTTTCTGGGCTCAATAATGTTTTTCACTCTTTTCATGGCAATGGTTTTTAGAAACAGAAATGATAGCAGTTTCCATATATATACACATTCTCAATAAACTTGTCATCAAAAGCTCTCAAAGAGCTCACATTAATCACTTTTAGTCATTTCTTCCATGCAAATGAGGAGGCCTTGAAATAACTTGAGCTGTGCTTGCAGTGGATTTAGTGGCAAAATCTGAAATAATATTGCATTTGTTCCCAAAGAGCTGCAGATGCCCCCTCTATATTTCCCAAATATTGCTAACGTCAGGGGATCAGACTTTCCAGAAGACAACAGGAAAAAGCAAAAACACCTCCATTTGATGCATAAAACAAAGAAGAAGGAAAAAAGTATCGCCTTTAGGACAGACTTAGGAAAAGATATCAGTTAAAATGTTTAACAGCTGATCTTGTGCTCACTTGAATCTGGTGACTATTGTCTTAAACTGTGAACTATGGAAATCCAGGGATAATAAGCAATGGAGAGACTTGAAATTAGAAGTTAGATCCTTGAATGTGTGTGGACGCACTTCTCTGTGTGTGTTTTCTTCAAATGGGCAAACCAGCTTGTGCTTTCTTTCATCTGAAACCTGCTTTGGCACGAGATGGCCCTTACAGAACTCCGGATGAACTACTTAGGTGGGATTTCTGGATCGGTTGCTGGAAATGTGATCCCAATCTGCCCCCTGATTTCCTGTGGAACCTGGAGACCTTAATCTCTGTACCCTGTTTCCTCATCAGTAATGTTATTCAAATGAGGGAGGGTAAAGGAGTCACGCACGGGTCAAGAGGGCAAAAGGGAAAATACAGAACGTAGTTTTGAGAAAAGTAATATAGATTGCCTGAATATCTCATCAAGTCTAAATAGGCCACACAGTGTTGCTGGGGAGAATTCACTATTAAAAGCAAGAAAAAGAAGAGATTTTATAGGTACATCTCATCTATATATCCTCAACCCATTTTAGTTCCTTAACCTTGGGCTCTGAACAGGACACAGATTGAAGAGATAGTGAACCTTTCTCCCAGGTTGTAAGCAGAGGGACAAGAGTTAGAAGGTTGTTTAAGTTAGTGTACTTTCTTAATGTGACTATGAAACAGTGGTTTTCGATCTGGACCATGCATCAGAATCTCGTCTAGATCTTCTGAAAAATATAAATGCCTGAGCTCCACACTTAAACTTCTGAGTCAAAATTTCTGAAATATTCTTAATCTCCACAGGTAATTCTGATAAGCAGCCAAAATTAGAAAATATTTAAGCTTAAATCAGGATTCTGATTCTTTTAGAACTTATAAAGAACATTCAGACCATTGACTACTATTTTTCCTTGCTGATTTTTAAAATATTAAGTAGACACAGTCTGAATTAAACATTTGAGTTTGTGTTGAGTATTTATAATAAGCACTTTCCTGCCCAACATTGTCTAAAAAAGTTATTCTGTATTTCAAATCTTCATGACCCTCTTCTGAGTGGATCAGTAAAGTCTTAGCCCTTGAAAACATCTTCCTCTATGTCAAGGTTATGAGTTGGATAATTCTTTGCTGTGAAGGGCTGTCCTGTGTGTGTTAGGATGTTCTGCAACATCCCTGGCCTCTGTTTACTAGATGCCAGGAGCATACCTCTCCCCCAATTTTGACGACCAAAAATGTCTCCCGTCATTGCCAAGTGTCCTCTAGAGGGCAGAATCAGCCCCAGTTGAGAACCACTGCTTGTTGTGAAAGGAGGAAACATACAGCAATTGAATTACATTAAGTATTTCTCAACCATGGAGATTTCTTTGACTTGTGACTCCCTGACCACTGAGAGGACCTTCTTCATGAACTGCTCTAGCACCAGTGGGAGTGAGTTCTGCCTACTGCTACCACTACTTATTGTGGTCACCTCTAGCGTACAATCTCTTCTGTCTCCTCCAGGGAAAGGTCATTAGTAATTACTAATCACTGCTCCATTCCACCATCTCCAGTGCAGTAACAGAGCTACTGCAAAGCCTCTTCTCCTTCCACATGCCTCTTCTGCTAAGGCCATCCCCTCCAAGTCAGGTCCATCTCAAGGAATGAACTGCTAGAGGTTCTAGACATCAGGCATCACCATGACCTTGGCACAGTGGCGCAATGGACTGCCAAAAAAAGAGTAAATTCTCTTTCCTCTAAGGCATAATAATATTTTTATATTTCATTACTTGTGATTGTAGTTTTTCATTTCCTAAACCATATTCTTTCCCCAGTCATCGAAGTAACAGTGAAGGCATTCTTTATGCAATCCTGGACTGCTACTGGTCTGAAAGTAAGTTACCCAAAGCACTGGATAAATTTTGTAAGTCTGGAACAGAAGCAAATGTCATAAAGCCAAAAATGATACCTAAGTCCATCTTGGAGCTTTATTACTTTCCAAGAAATAAGAAGGGAAATGGGAAAGAAAGAATCTTGAACTGATTAAATTTAAATACTAAATTGATAAATGTAATAAATATATACAAATATATATGTATATAATATACATAAATATGATAAATATTTGCAGAGTGATTACAGTAACTTCAATTGTCATAGTTAAGTTTAGGTAGAGAGAAGTTATTTTTAAAATTACATTTCTGGGGCACCTGGTTGGCTCAGTCAATTAAGGCTCCAACTTGATTTTAGCTCTGGTCATGATCTCAGGGTCATGAGCTCAAGCCCCATATTGAGCTCCACACTGTCGTGGAGCCTGCTTAAGATTCTCTCTCTCACTCTCCATGTGCCCCTACCCCTCAAAAAAATTAAAAAATAAAACAAAATTATATTTCTGCTGGTGAAAATTTGTAACTGTTTAATGACAACTCCCTACACCACTTTTCATCATGGACAAACGCTTCTGAACAACCTAGGTATCTATGATCTTCTCAGTTCTGCCTGAACGAACCATAAGTCCATTTTCCCTTCACTGGATGAGCAAACTCAATTTTATAGCAATTATTTATTTTTTAGTTTTTTTGTTTTTGTTCGTTTGAGATAATTTTGAATCTGCTCTGATTAATTTTCAAATGTCAGTCCTTTAATATTAATGACAACTAACACACCCAGAAAAAGCATCCCAGCATGTGCTAAAAACTGCTGATTTAAAGGAAACCAAGGACAGGAGAATTTGGTAATACTATGTAAAACTTTTGAGTTCACAAAGTGTTTTTCTATACATTACTTCTTGTACATAATTTTGTGCATTTTATTTTATAAATAAGAATCTGTCAGGGGCACCTGGGTGGCTCAGTGGGTTAAGCCTCTGCCTTCAGCTCAAGTCATGGTCCCAGAGTCCTGGGATTGAGCCCCACATTGGGCTCTCTGCTCAGTGGGGAGCCTACTTCTCTCTTCTCTCTTCTCTCTATCTCTTTTTCTCTCTCTCTCTCTGACTAACTGTGATCTCTCTCTGTCAAATAAATCAAATCTTAAAAAAAAAAAAAAAAAAAAGAATCTGGCAAAGAAGGGCTCCTGGGTGGCTCAGTAGGTTAAGCATATGATTTTGGCTCAGGTCATGATCTCAGGGTCTTGAGATTGAGTCACTGAGTTAGGCTCCATGCACAGCTGCGAGTCTGCTTGTTCCTCTGGCCCTCCCCTCACTCATGTTCTCTCTCTCTCTGAAATAAATAAAGTCTTAAAAAAAAAAAAAAGAATCAGAAGATTCTCCTCTCTCCACATCCTCTCCAACACTTGCTGTTTATAGTCTTGTTGATTTTGGTCATTCTAACTGGTGTAAGGTGTTATCTCAATGTGGTTTTGGTTTGAATCTCCCTGATGGGTAATGATGATGAACATTTTTTTCATGTTGTCTGTTAGCCATTTGTATGTCTCTGTTGGAGAAATGTCTTCTCATGTCTTCTGCCTATTGGTGGGAATGCAAGTTGGGGCAGCCACTTTGGAAAACAGTGTAGAGATTCCCTAAGAAATTAAAAATAAAGCTACCCTATGACCCTGCAACTGCACTACTGGGTATCCCACAAAGATACAGACAGGGAAAAGAAGGGCCAGCTGTTCCCCAATGTTCATAGCAGTAATGGCCACAATTGCCAAACTGTGGAAGAGACAAAATGTTCTTCAACAGATGAATGGATAAAGAAGATATGGTCCATATATGCAATGCAATATTATGCTTCCATCAGAAAGGATGAACACCCAACTTTTGTATCAACATGGATGGGACTGGAAGAGATTATGCTGAGTGAAATATGTCAAGCAGAGAGAGTCAATTATCATATGGTTTCACTTACTTGTAGAGCAGCGTAAGGAATAACACAGAGGACATTAGGAGAAGGAAAGGAAAAGTGAAGTGGGATAAATTGGAGGGCGAGATGAACCATGAGAGACTGTGGACTCTGAGAAACAAGCTGAGGGTTTGGGAGGGGAGGAAGGTGGGGGAATAGGTGAGCCTGATGATGGGTATTAAGGAGGGCATGTATTACATGGAGTACTGGGTATGGTACATAAACAATGAATCTTGGAACACTGAAAAAAAAATTAAATTAAAAAAAATCAGAAAGGAAAATTGAAGTAACTTGCTCTGAGTTAATAAATGACAACCCTCAGACATGTAGATCTGCTGATTCTGAGCATAGTGTACTGTGCTATACAACATAGCCTGGTAACTTAATATTCCAAAGTGTCCTTCACTTGTCAGGAAATAGTTTTATGAGTGTCTTAGATTATAAGACAATCAAAGTGAATGACCACCTTTTGATGTTTGTTAAACACACTCTTTGGTACATAACACAGTAATATTGCAAGGGGCACACATGGGAGTTAGATGTTATGAGGACACTGTGGTTAGCTTCTCAACAATCCATTTTATTGTACAGAGGCACCATTGTCTCTTGGCAGATCCCTGGTTTGACCTCCTTTAAATTCTGTAATTTTTTTTCTACCTTGAGTCTCTGGGAAAAGCCTGAACATGTACAGAAAGCTTGTGTCCTGGAATGCGAACTGATTTGTCTTAGAGCCCAAGTACTAACTGTTCAAGTCTCCCTCACCTCTTCCTCTAAAGGTCAGTACATAATGGAATTGTTGCCACTCATGCTCAGATGTAAGCGGTGTGTCCAATTTTCTATTCCATTCTAAAGAATACCATGACCACATATCATTCATCTTCCTGTCCCCACCCTTTCCAAGGACCTATAAAAAGGGAGGGGACAGGTGGGGCTTTCCCTTTTTTAATCAAGTTTCCTGGAGTTTTCTCTTATTTCAACTGGGAATGATCTACTAATAAGCAATTAATATTCCAAACTACCATCTCTTCACAGAAATTTCCAAATCCTCTCTGATAAATAGAAATCATTTTCCAATGTGTTCAGGGGAAGCGGGAACATCCTCAACTACTAGCCCCTAATAGGGGAATATTTGGTCATTGCATTTCAAAATCTTGGTAAGAGAATTTTCACCCATTATGAATGGTAACTGCTTAATATTAGCTATGAGTAAGAAAGTTCTGGGACAGAATACTATTACTGTTCTATTGTATTGACTGGATATTATTCTCATTCCTTCACTGGGGTTCATTTATGGACCCTTAAGCATAAGAAAATTATACTAAGTACGACTATTAGAAGAAGAAACCTCTAAATAAAATTCTCAGTAAGCTGGGTGGGAGGAAGAGAGTGTGGAAAGACAGAAAGCTCTTAATTCTCATCTGTCTGGTTAGAGAAGTGAAATAATTACAGCTATAGATCTGGCTTCCCTTAAGCTCTGGAGGACTGGCAGAAAGACCTAAATCTGCAGTTTTTCTCTGATGACTATGTAAGCATGGTAGAAATTGTCATTTCTGTAGAAACCCCTTGAGATTTTATAAGACAGTGTCTGCGGCTCTGTAGGCCATCCCATCTTCTCTCACACGGTACCCAGACACAGCTTCCTCCGCCTCCCTCACATCAAGTCTGCCCGACACCTCTGTTCGAATGTTTCAGATGTATCAAACCCATATTTTAAACTGAAGCAATTCTTCAGGAACCTAAGCAAAATGAAACCAGCATATGTGACTTCTAAATATGAGTCATTTTCTGTCTAATAAAAAATGTTTAGCAAATAAATACAAAAATAGAGTATGTTACTTAAAAAAACTAAATACCTTAAGGAATATTTTAATGTTTGCTTGTTTCTTTGATTTTCCTACATAAGCAGGTAATTATTAAGTTAAAAAATAATGATATGAAGTACACTTGATATAATTACAGTGTGTTACTAATATACCATTCTCCCCAAAAACTCTCATGTCTTTCTTCCTTCTCCCCATCCGAGTTTGTTACCTTTTATTTTATTTACTTTATTATTCCAAATCTTTAAGACTCAAATAATTTAAAAGATATGATCAGCTATCTACAAAAATGGCTATTCAGTCATGTTTCACTATGGCTATATTTAGTAGGACCTATTGTTTTAGATTACTACCTGAGAATTTCATGGATTCACTCCTGGATGCAAGAGATAAGAGAACATTTAATTCATGACTTTTATATTTACCAATGTAGCAAAAAACTAAGTTCACATACAAAAACCAAGTTGTTTTCCTTGATATATTCTCTTCAAAATATATCAAGTATTGTGAACACTTTGGTCCAGGTCAAATTAACAAATATACCAAGAAAAAAAAAGATATGCTCAGCTATCTAAACAGAATTCTCCACTATCAAAATAAATATGTATTGCTTGACATATAAAAATAAAAATAATTAATACATCAGAAAATAGGCATTATTTCAAATGGGCTTATTTTGCCACCTAGTTTATGATTACTATTTCTAATCCAACAATTTATAGAGATAATCTTTACTTTAAATAATTCCATAATGTTGTAAATAGATTTTATTTTTTTAACTCTCTCATCCATAATATCCATAATAGTATCTACATGACATTATAATTTAGCATTATTAATGTTTAAATCTCAAGCTAAAGCACTCAATTAGAATGAGACCTCTGATTCTTGAATCAACCCTTTTCATACATTCTATTTTTAGAACAAGTTATGTAGTCTGTGGTGTGTCCAATAGGGTGAACGTGATGAAATGTATAAAATCTTACAAGTAAAAATGAGGCCCATTAGTCAAATTGTGCTTTTAATCTATAAAGGCATTACATCATGAGTCATTTAGAGGAAAGGGTAGAGTTTCCTCCCAAATTCATTGCAGCATGAAAAGTAACATTTAGAAGGGAGAGTTTACAAAAATGAAATTGTACCTCTCAGGTAAAAGTATTTTTCCCATGAGAAAGTACACCTTCTATTTAAAAAGAGGCCAACAGCTTTCTTTCTCTATTTGATCATGTATAAATGACTGGAAATTCATGAGCTCATTAGTAAGATCTCTAGGATTCTTCATGCAAAAAAAAAAAAAAAGAGAGAGAGAGAGAGAGGCAGTGCAAATCAAGGCTATATAAAAATATAACAAAGATGGATCATTTTATTTAAGAAAATGTTATGTATGGATTTTTAAACTTAGCTCTAGAACCTTTTCTAGGAATATAAAAATCCAGTCAAAACGTACTTTTCAAAGAACACTGAATAATAAAATTAATGGCTTGTCTCACATTCTTATCTTTTGTGGATATATTTTAAGGCCTTATGTTATGTTAACATTGAAACACTTAAAAATTAAAGTTTTAATGTAATTTTCTATGACCTCAAAGTTATGTACAAGGTAAGCTATTCCTTTCTTACAACTGATTTTTTAAAAGATGCCACCAAAAAGTCATAACATAAAAAGCTGGTGCAAATCAGTTCTTTTCTCTTCCAAATAATATCTTTGTCCCTCAGTTTTCTCATTGTGAATACAGACTTACAAATCCTTACCTATTTCACAAAGTTATTGTGAGAATAAATTGAAATGGTGTTTTTGAAAATATTAGCAATATGAACTCTACCCATATTATGTAATGAATAGTTGAGCATATTTACCCTGGGGAAGAGATAATTTGGGTTGACTAGTATGGATGTCATCAAATATTTCAAGGACTGATCCGTGGAAGCAAGATTAGGACTATGCGCTACATTAGCTCAAGCATACACACACTCACACATACACATAGAATGTAACAGAGAAATAACAGAAGAAGTAACAGAGAAATAAATTTGGTAAAAAAAAAAAAAAAAATTGGACTCAATAAAAAGGAAGACATTTCTAATAGAACTTTAAGAAATGTGAGTTTCCCTATACTAGGGACACTCAAATGTAAAGTAAAAGACATTATTATAGGAGATAAGGACAAAATTTATATATCAAACAGGCAGCTGGGCTACATGATCTTTACAGTCACTTCCAGAGTTTTAAATCTAGTGTTTTGAAATGTGTAAAGTACAAACATGTACTTTAACGTAGAGTTATTGTTCCTGTTGTATTGTTATATTCAATATTCTTTACATGCATTTCAAAACTACCTGAAGCATGGGCTTCACAAAGCTATCAGGTGTTTTCACATGGTAACATCTCTATACTTTCACAATATCCACATTAAGGAGAAAATAAGTTAGCAAAGGTTCCAGGAAGGCCAGGAGAAGCACATCAAGACACACAGCCAACCAAAAAAATACACAACTGATTAAATAGAGGGCAGGGAGGAGAGGCACAGGGAAGGATGAGAACCTACCAAATGGCATTACTTTTCCCAGGGACTAGCTCTGTGACTGCACAAAATGAAGAAATAAATAAATCATTTATATGGCTTGGGTTTAATCAAAGGGATATGATCCATGAGGTTAAGGTCTTTGTATTTAGTTGTGAGTAAACAAAACTTAGGTCCAAAAATTTTTTTTAATTAAGTGATTATTCAAATAACTTGTTATGATTATTAAGAATAAAAGCAGTAATCACCTAATAGATAACACATAGTCTACCTAATGCAAGCCCAAATCCTTTCTTTTCCTCAATATCAGTGTTTTTTGTTGGCACTGTTTTTCCATGAATTACCCAGATAACTTCCTCAAAGTTCTATATCTTTGCCTTTCTGGAAACACACCCTGGGTGTGCTGTGAACACCATGCTAACACTCAGAAAGTGTTCTAAAGAACTTTGGCAACATCTAGCCTTTTGTGTGGGAGGTCTGGAACTGCCTCCTAGACCAATTTTCATATTAAATTCAAAGTGCACTTCATATTAAATCAAAAGGACATAAACGTTTACTTAATAAACATATTGATGTGTCTTGAGCTAGGAGCTGGAGCTGTAAAGATCAACATCACCAAGAAGATGCTGTGACCCAACAACCCATTGTCAGCCTTTCCATCTCTCACCTCTAAATATGTGGGTACATGTATCCAGTAGCCTCGGATGAATTCAAGTACCTCCTTATAATGAAATTTCACAAATAAACAATAGTTCTAAACACCTTTAAACAGATTATCATACTGGGGTGCCTGGGTGGCTCAGCTGGTTAAGCATCTAACTCTTGATTTGGCTCAGGTCATGTTCTCAGGGATATAAGATCAAGTCAGGCTCTGTGCTGGGTGTGGAGCCTGCTTAAGATCCTCTCTCTTTCTCCCTCTCCCTCTGCCCCTCCCCCAATCCCTTCTTTGAACAAAACATAAATAAAAAATAAATAAGCATAGTGACTGAAAAATTTGAGTCTAGAGCAAATGATAATTCTATAAAGTTTCTTTTAATATGTAAAGGCATATATTTTTTCCATTAAAAGACACTGATTTCAAGTGTTGTTGCTTAAATTAGCCTTTAATTATTAATAGTAGAAAAACCAATTTTAGGTAAATATGGCAATATCAGTAAGATTGTGGCTTATTTAAAAAGCTGAGTATCATTAGTTTTCAATCATCTTGCCAGAAATAGGAACTCTGGTGAAATCCAAAGATCTTGAAGTGTTCAAGAAGTCTTCCTATTATAAAAACAGCAACGTTTCATTCCTCATTTTTTTCTTCCTTTTAGCCACTAGAACCCACAAAAATAATTATCCAGATTACAAATCATTTCAACAGAAAGCAAAGGCTTAAAAAAACCAAACATATTTGGCTAGAAATCATTAAAAAACAGGATGTTCAAACTAAATTTTGAAATATAATAGAACAGTCATTTGTGTTTTATTCAGATCAGAAAATATTAATTTGCAGAAATAAATAGAGTCCATATTAGGCGGATATAAAATGTCACCTCTTTCATGGTAGGTCAAAATAATGGAAATACAGACTGTTTGAACTTGGCTGAGATACAACAGCAGGAAAGAATACCCTGTACAGGATTCTTTGTTAGCCTTGTTTCAACTTCTTCCTCTGTCCATGAATTTTGATTCTCTTAAGACGGGGAAAAAGAAGGAAGTGTAAGATGGGAGGTGGGAAGACTGAATTTCTGAGCAAGAAAATAAAGCTCTGAGAGGAAAGGGAAATGCCACTCAAGCAAGATCCCATCTCAAAGCAAGATCAAGCCTCAGGCTTCCATTTGATGAGATTTTTTCTTGAGCTTCGCTTGGAATCAAAATCAAACTCAAGAGGAACTTCTTTGCACCCTAAATCAACTTAAGTTCAGTTCCATCCCGTTGCTTGTGGTGTGAAGCCAGGCACACATACACACACACACCCACACACACACACACACACACACACACGGGCACACACACACACAGAGTATTATGTCCTCAGATGCAGACCATGTCAGTCATATGAGACCTAAAATGCAGATTTCCTGACCTCCTGGGGTGGGGCCCAGAGATCTGTATTCGAGCAGCACTCCAGCTGATCCTGAAACTGGCAGTTTGGGAACTACTTGTAAGAAAGTCAAAGACATCACTCAAGATGATTCCTAAACTACCTTGCTAAGAAAATAACTGTCACAAATTATTTACAAAGGCAAAGAGCAAAGAACTTCCCTTTGTATTTCCCTTCACTCCCTCCATGGGGACCCTCTTCTAGGCACTGAGTCATCTCAACTTGTAATTCCCTAAATAAATATTTATTTTGTATTCCCAAAATAAATAAATAAATATATACAAAACAGGATTCTTGTTTTCTTCCAGTCGCCAATCCTTGACTCTCATTTCTTCTCATTCTTATTTCCCTTCCCTTCCATCTCACACCACTACCCTCCCTAAGAAATGCCTTTCTTTAAAAGCATAACCCACTGCCATGACACCTTTTCTAGAGGAACTCATGCTTCCATGTCAGTGTGGAAGCCCATAGAAATATCAGCATCTGGAGATCAAAAGAACTAAGGAATACTCTCTCAGTTCAGAGCCAGAAATTGATAGGCAGGAAATGTATTGCTCTATTCATTGTGGTCTGCCCAACATCATTAATTTTTAAGTCTGGTTCTTGCTAAGGAATAAAATCCCAAACCCCTATGCTGACCAGAAACAACGAGTTCACTGGTCCACTGAGCATGTGAATCAGAATCACCTAGCATTCTGCTTAAATATACAAATCACTGGACTCACCCTGGGCTCCTCAGGTCAGAACACTTCAGAGGGCAGGGGTGTGGTATTTGCCTTTTTGGTGAGCTCTCGAAGAGATTCTCAATGCACAACATGGTTTGAAAACCACCATTCTAGAACAGCTGAGCCAATTTCTAATTTCCTTGAGCTAAAGTTTCCTCCACCTTTTTCTCACAAAAACCTTTATTCATTTGTTCACTATTCATTAAGGGCCTTGTTCAGACTTCTAAATTCAACAAGAAAATTAGCCTGAGTTTAAATACATTAAGTATCTTTAACTTCCTATAAGAAAGTGAGTTTAATCAACAAAATAATATATTCTGCAGACCACGGAATTTAAAGTGGTATATTAATTACACCTTTCAAATAAATTCCTAATTGCAAGAGCAATGGTAAATGTTTCATTTGAATCCATCATGAATATCAATTGCTCCACAGGAAAGGCTATAAAATTAGTATAGCAATAAAGAATGAATGGTTTATCTGCACCAGTAATGATATAAATGCCATTTGAAAGCATAATTTTCATTATATTAAGAGCACGACTGTTTTCATGGAGGAACCTACGAAAACATATGCAATTCAATCTATGCAGTTGCCTAGGAACCTGCTCTTAAAAGGGACCCAGCCCATGGTTTAATGCTCTGCCATTGCCTTCTTGAAATTTTTAATAATCCAATCTTCAATCCTGAGTTCTGTCAGTTTAGTGTGATGAAAGAGTGAAGCATGTGTGAGAGCAGAGGATATATAATACGCTGGAAGCAGCCAGGACAGGCATACGCATAGGCACATTCATGGCTAGATGTGGACAGCATGGTGCATTTGGTTTGGCCAATCACTGTGCACGTGTGGGGTAGTCCTGGGCACCCCAGCACCTTTGGGAATAGCCACGGTAACAACAGGCCCCAGATTGGCATTGAGAGTGACAGTAATGGCTGTAGGAACAGCAGCAGTGACAGCACTGGCCACAGCCCTGGAGGGGAGGAGGGGCCTCCCATGGGAAAGGACCCTCAGTGGGAGAACAGCTGGCCTGACCATTCCTGGAGCTCATCCCTGCAGCATCTGCATAAATATTAACTCTCTGGCCGAAACACAGGGACAGGAACTTCCCGTACAGAAGCAATAAACTTTGTCAGTAAATTATTACAGAGTAGAAGTGTATACACGGACACTGCAATGAGATATATCAGGCAGCTATTAAAATTTTTCAGAGTTTTGGTTTTGAAAATGGCTACCACATTGCAAAACAAATATCCACAGGCTTAGGAATGCAAATTAAATGTAAAGATTATCACATCTGATGGTAAAGAAATATTACAATTGTATTCTGATACAGAAATACTTATTTTGCATTTATAAGTTTATGTAGTTACATGTTTAACAGTGTTACTCATTTATATGGTATTCGTAACAAAATATCTTAAAGGTAAAGCTTTACATTTTACTCTAACTGCACTTTTTTAGTTCACTTTGGAAGAAGGAGCCCTGCATTTTCATTTTGCATCATGTTCTGCAAATTATGAAGCAGTCCCTTCCTGAGAGGAAAAGACTTTTGGGCCATTTTACAAGTGAGAGGATTAAAATCCACAAGAAGTAAATGGCCTGGCAGTGCTCAAAGCTAGCTTAGGGGAGCCAGTTCCTAGACTTAGAATTTGAGACAGTAGAGCCTTGAGCCCATCAAGAACTCCTCGAATTATGAGAAGGGAAGACTCCAATGAACTCCTTGGAACCAGTTTCCCTGCTCACAGGAAAGCCAAGGAGCAGCCACAGTAGATAGTCTCCAGCCAGAGCATAGAGAACTAGAGAAAAGGCATGTTCTGTGTGCTTGCCAACCAACAGCCAGATGAGTTGAAGGACTTAGCAGAAACTACTTAATCTTCTTTTCAGTAAAAATGCACTTCTTGGTGACCACCCATGGGCACTAGCCAAGATCCTTGTGCATTTTATAAACGAGACCTGTTTTGTATACCAGCACTTCCCAAATTGTAAGGTGTACACCTGGGGTCGTCACCTGGGGTCTTGTCAAAATGCAGGTTCTGATTCAAGAGGTCTCTTAGGGACCCCAGGAGTTTGCATTTTTCAGGAGCTGCCAACAGCTGCTTCTGCTACAGCTGATCCAGCCGTCACATTTTAAGAAAGGTTGTAGAGACCAGTGTACAGGGCTGATAGCGCACAGGGACTTTCTATAGGGCAATGCTGATTGTGAACATATGGACCTACAATAGCTCCCCACCTTCTCCACGGTTTCACTTTCCATGATGTCAGTTACCCACTCACTGTACTCAGCCAAGAGCAGATGACCTTCCTTCTGACATATCATCAGAAGGTCCACTGTAGCCCAACGCCACATCAGAATACCTACATCATTAACCTCACTACGTCACATCACATGAGCATCTTATCATCTCCCATCACGGCAAGAAGAAGGGTGAGCAAATAAAAAAATTTTGAGAGAGAGAAAGAGACCACATCCCCATATCTTTTATTATTATATGTTCTTATAATTATTCTATTTCATTACCAGTTATTGTTGTGAATCTCTTACTGTGGCTAATTCATGCATTAAATGTTATCCCAGGTGTGTGTATATAGGAAAAAACATAGCATGCATAGGGTGTGTTACCAACTGCGGTTTCAGGAATCCACTGGGGGGTCTTGGAATGTATCCCCCATGGATAAGAGGGGACCACTATACTTCATACAGGCTACTAAACTGCCATTGGACAACTACCACACTGCTCAGTAATCCAGGTCCTCTCCAGATCTCTCCCCAGAACACAAAAAACATTGGTTGATGACACTGGAGACCTCAAGAGAAGCTTCAGAAGTGCTTCTCTTCACCTTGACTGGGCAGTGACAAGTTGACTGGTTGTCCAGTGTTTGGAATGTCACTCTGGGAAAAGGTGTCCTTTGGATACCTGTTGAATGACTCTGCGGAAAGGGTACAAGACTTGTTGCTGTTGAAACCCATTGTTTATCTTGACCTCCTCTTTCCCCAAACGGATTCAGTCACTGGTCCTTTTTTAGCCAACATTGATCTAGTTCACCACACTCATTTTGCTAATGAGAAAGCTAGGAATCAGAAGGTTGGGGTGATCAGCTCAGTCTGACAGCTAGAGACAAGCCAACGCAGGATCAGAAATCAGGTCTCACTCCCATAATGTCATGCCCAATTGAGTCATTCTGATATGAAAGATCCTTTAGTTTGACTGTCAAAGATAGAGTGGTGACAAGCTAGGAAATTTACATTATGAATCAGTTAAACTACTTGAATCAGTCTTACTTTAAAGAGATTTCATTATTTCTTTAACTTCAAACTCTCAGCTTTGAAACATATTTTTATCAGGGCTAGAGAGGGTATATTTCTTGAGAATCCCATCGTATCCAAAACCTTTAGGTCATACTGTCCAGAACTCCTCACCGCAGATGCAGAATTGAGCTCAAGTGACTTACGTCACATCGCAGAGCTATTTGGTGGCAAATCCAAGACCAGAAACAGACTTCTTCCCCCTCACTGTGGTGCACATTCTTCTCGAGCACAACAGCATTCACTTTTGTTTTTCAAAGGAAGTGTCTGCATGAATGACCGGTTTAGCACCACCCAAGTTCCTGCGGAACCAGGTCCCAGACTACAAGTTCACTTCTCCCCAGGACAAGGTTTGAAAGACCACATTTGAAAAACTACAGGGAGTCCTGCAGTGGTGTACAGCAGGCTTGAGGAAACCGCCCTCTGCTGGGATACAGAAGCCAGTCTTACCTCTGTGCCTTTTATAGGGAAACTGAACCATCAAGTTCCCTAAGGTTTTGTGAGGTATAACGGGGGCATGCCAGAGATACTGGTAGATTGAACCAAAATGTTTTGCCATATGCCTTCATAGGAAATTCTTTTCCTGCTACAGCCATATTCGCTTTTACAAGGGCATGTGCAGGTGTAACCCGCTCAGATCCAGCTTCTCCCACAGTGCCCCAGGGCCTATCTGTTACTGGGCTACATGCTCTCCAGTGAGAAATCTGGGAGCTACATTCCCGGCCTCTCATCCACCCCAAAAAAGGAGGACACAGTGGTTACCTTTGTGTGCTACCAGATAGGGTTACGGAAGCCATTAAAGCAGTGCCTGTGATTCAGTTTAAGGCCAGCGTAATTGCTACCACCTCATCACCGAAGGGCTTTTTTACAGAGGAAATAAGCACCATCAGGTTGCGAGGCTGATTTTCCTGTCCAATCCTGAAAAGGAACTGCCCTCAATAAATCATCTTCCTAATGGAAATGACAGAATTATTCTCCCAGGAGGGCTAAACCAGGAGGACGGCACAAACCACACGTCCTTCTCCAGGGTAATAGGAAGGAAATGCAGAGCTATGGCTGCCTGGGAGGATCTAAGGCTTCCTAGGGACTTGTTCCAGCTCTCTCCCTCTGACGTCACTCTTAACGCCTTCCACAGTCCATGTTCAGACATAAAGAGAGAACCCCTCTCAGCAGGCGTGCCATATGCTTTTTTACCTGCCTTGTTAATCACAGGGAGAAAAAAAATCATCATATATCTTAAGTAAAAAGCACAGTTGTAAAATCAGAGGAAGATACCCTTTTATTCATAATACCAACAAAATTAACTGCATTGGGGGAAAAATCAACTGGTAAGGGTGGTAGCTTTTGGAGAGGATTGTGTATGATTATCATCCCTTTTGTGCATTTTTCGTAATTGTGAAATTGTGCTTCAAAATTGGGTTCTAAGGTACTTGTTATTTAAATTCACTTATTCTATACTTTTTAGCCTAAAATAAGAGTTAGGATGTGTACTAATATCATTAGCTACTTGTTAAAGTACAGCAGAAATATAGAAATAATATAATGGGATTTTAAAACCAGAATTAATGATTCACTGGCTTTTACATTCTTTAATTGCATTACTTGTTTCAAGAATTTGTAATGAACTTTTACATGGCATTTGACAAAGAAACTTCAGCTCATTCTTTTTGAAATGAATTTGTTAGAACTCAAGGCTTCTTTTCCAATCAAAACTTTAGGAAATGCCACTCCCAAACTGACTGAGCAGCCAGTGTTTGATTTCTGAGAAATTCTTGCCCAGGTCACTAGGGAATGAAAGGTCAGCTTTGAGGAAGTTTCTGGAACAAGAAGAATCTCAGTGAAATTGGCTGGAATTTTTTGAATAGTAAAAAAATATCCCTTGAATAAAATAAGGTATATGGGAGTTAAGGTCACAGTTTTATCAAATTCAACCTAGGCATTTAGTCAGATCCTTTGAAACTTTTTCCCATAATTAAAATTCTTTATTTGTTGCATTTTTGGCATGAAGGCTAAGTGATTTGGGGCACTGGACCAAAAATTAAATGTTTTTTATTTGTTTCATTTTTTTTTTTTGGTTGTTGTTTTTGTTACAACAAATTAATAAATTAGGAGAAATAGTTGTTTTATTTTTGTTTTTGTTTTTACCATCCACTGTCAATGGCCCACTTTGGGGTAAAAGAATTATAAGGCATGTTCTTTTTGAATTCTTAATTTTTTTTCCCAATGGTTGCCATAATTAATTTTATGGAGCATCTGAAATTCCACCGACATTTTTCAAAGTTCTGGAACAAACAATCCTAAAATTTGTATGGAATCAGAAGAGACCCCGAATTGCTAAGGAAATATTGAAAAAGTAAAACAAAACTAGGGGAATCATGTTTCCTGATTTCAAGCTTTACTACAAAGCTGTTATCACCAAGACAGCTTGGTACTGGCACAAAACAGACACATAGACCAGCTGAACAGAGCAGAGAGCCCAGATATGGACCTGCAGCTCTATGGTCAAATAATATGGTCAAATATCAACAAAGCAGGAAAAAATATCCAGTGGAAAAGACAGTCTCTTCAATAAATGGTACTGGGAAAATTGGGCAGCTATGTGTGTAGAAGACTGAAACTCGACCATTCACTTACACCAAACACAAAGATATACTCAAAATGGATAAAAGACCTCTATGTGAGGCAGGAATATATCAAAATCCTAGAGGAGAACATAGGCAGTAACCTCTTTGACATTGGCCATAGCAACTTCTTTCAAGACATGTCTCCAAAGGCAAAGGAAACAAAAGTGAAAATGAACTTTTGGGACTTCATCAAGATCAAAAGCTTCTGTAGTCAACAAAACAAAAAGGCAGCCCACAGAATGAGAGAAGATATTCACAAATGATACTACAGACAAACGGTTGATATCCAAGATCTAAAAAGAACTCCTCAAACCCAACACCCAAAGAAACAGATAATTATGTCAAAAAATGGGCAAAAGACATGAACAGACACTTCTCCAATGCAGACATACAAATGGCTATCAGACACATGAAAAAATATTCATCATCATTAGCCATCAGGGAGATTCAAATCAAAACTGCATTGAGATACCACCTTACACAAGTTAGAATGGCCAAAATTAACAAGACAGTAAACAATATGTGTTGGAGAGGATGTGGAGAAAGGGGGACCCTCTTACACTGTTGGTGGGAATGCAAGTTAGGGCAGCCACTTTGGAAAACACTGTGGAGATTCCCTAAGAAATTAAAAATAGAGCTACCCTATGACCCTGCAATTGCACTACTGGGTATTTACCCCAAAGATACTGATGTAGTGAAAAGAAGGGTCATCTGTACTCCAATGTTCATAGCAGCAATAGCCACAGTCTTCCAACTAAAGGGCAAAGATGCCCTTTAACAGACAAATGGATAAAGATATGGTCCTTATATACAATGGAGTACTATGCCTCCATAAGAAAGGATAAATACCCAACTTTTGTATCAACATGGATGTGACTGAAGGAGATTATGCTGAGTAAAATAAGTCAAGCAGAGAGAGTCAATTATCATAAGGCTTCACTTACTTGTGGAGCATAAGGAATAACAAGGAGGACATTGGCAGAAGGAGAAAAGTGAGTTAGAGGAAATCAGAGGGGGAGATGAACCATGAGACACTGTGGACTCTGAGAAACAAACTGAGGGTTTTGGAGGAGAGGGGACTGGGGGGGTTAGGTGAGCCCAGTGGTAGGTATTGAAGAGGGCATGTATTGCATGGAGCTCTGGGTGTGGTGCATAAACAATGAATCTTGGAACACTGAAAAAAATAAAATTAAATTTAAAAAAAATTATGGAGCATTTAAATAGAACAGTTGTCCAGGTGTGGTCCAAGACCTTTTCAGTGAGTCTGCAATTTCTTCCCAATCCATGTAAAGATCTGTGTAAAGCCAAAGTGTCTCTATACTTCAACTAAAAAACATTGAAATAGATTAAATAAAGAAGGAGAAAAGAGAAATTTTGTTCTCCCAAGTTAGACATGAAAAAGATTTGCAAAAATATATAAAACACAGATGCTTTCCACTTTTTTGTTTTAAAAAATATTGTTTTCACAGAAACATGTCATTAATGTAAAAAATTTTTTGATTATTTGGTTTGTTACTGTTATGTGTAATATGGTAATAAATACTTTTTTAATTTCTCAATTTTAATTTTTAATACAGTAAACATCAGTAACTATGACCAACCCAAACCAAAACTTTTGGGGATCTTCAATAACTTTCAAGAATGTAAAAAGGTCCTGAGACATGAGATCAAAGAGTTTGAGGACTGCTGAGCTAGAGAAGATAAGGGACTACAGGAAGAATGCCATGCTAGCCCAGTCCATGCCATCCTAGATGTCCCACCCCCAGTTGGCCCACCATTTGTCCACAAATGGTGTGAATAAATCCAGCCAAGACATCTGGCATAGATGAAGAGAACCACCTAGCAAAGCTATAAACTTCTGAGGATTATAAATAATCTTTGTTTTAAGCCACTAAATTTTGAGATAGTTTGCTGCTCAGCATTATTTTGGAAAAAAAAAATTATTTACACTTTCTCTAATATCCTCAAAGAATTTACCATATATTTACAATGAATCCCACATATTTGACACTTCATTATATGTTGTTTTATATTGTGAACTGATCTTTCTAAACTACTTGAAGGAATATGATATATCTTAGATTTTCTTTTTTGGCTGAATAAATACATAATTAGCCCACAAACCAATTGGGAAACTGATATTTCCAGACAAAGAAGACTTCAAAATTGCTGGTTCCTTACCTATCACTCTTAATGCTCCCCCACCAATGTTAAAAGAAAGAAAACTTTCCTTTTAAGGAATCAGTCTATCCGGTGTTTTTTTTCTCAAGGCTCAACTTCAATGAGCCCCAAAATTCAAGGAGCATGGAGAACTTAAACCCTAAACTGCAGCTTGATCTTCCAGAAGAAAGCATTTTCAACTTAATGGCTTTCACATTCCTATCACTGAAATTCTAGAACTCTATAACCTGCTTTCTCCATCATTTTTGTTATTAACTATTATTTGAGAAACTTCAAAAGAAAAGTGAGTCATTTTGCCTGAAAAGTGATTAGATCCTGCTCCGTGGTAGCCTCACGATGTTGCCTTTCCAGGACATTCCCTAAATGCCTGGTCATCTTTGCTACATGTTCCCTGAAACCTTGTTCTCTGAACAACCCAAGACGAAATGTGAAGCTTTCTTCCAGACCCTCACATTTCTTTTTCTGACTTTCTTTCTCCCTTCTGGTCTCTCCTCAACCCCCTAAGAACCCAAGGCTTTAATGTTTTCTCCAAATAACAAAAGCCCCACAATGTGAGAACTGTCTTCTCCTCAAAAAGCTCCTCCTTCCAAAAGTTACTTGCTTTTCTCCTCCAACTGAGTTCTTATCAAGATCACCATCATTACCAAAGTACCCTTTATCTCACTTTGATGTTTGGTAGGAGGATTCTACTAACATAATTAATGTGAATGAATGAGTGTTCACTTAATAAATTAACTTGAACAAGCATAGAGGGGACATTTGTTAATAAAATCATACCAATGGCAATGATACTATTTATGGCAGAGTCTGTTATCTGCTCATCAAAATATCATATGTATATGTACTCTTTCACATCCAGTGTTACTTGGAAACTGCATATTGAAGAACTTACATTTGTCAGGTTCCCTGAATGACTGTGTGGAGGAAGCTCCTTGCTGACCTGCTAACTGTTAAGTGCACCACACAGAAACTTTAATTTCATTTAAATTACAAAAATATTGGAGTTTGTTTGTGATATCAGCTATCATTACCCTAACTAACATGCCATCCTTTATCTATAATGTGATTTATCCTTTTCATGGCACTTTTTATCCATTCATTCACAAACTCAGGTCATGAAACTTTCCTATAATATAGGAATAAATGAGTTAAACCAGGGTGAGTCTAATGAGAGAAGAGGCTCAAAGAAAAAACCCTGGTCAACGGCCTCTACATTAAAAAGATGATTTATGAGCAGTTAAAACATGAACATGCCTAGAAACAAACAGGAAAATAAGAAGGACAACCAAAAAAAAAAAAAAAAAAAAAAAAAGAAGGGATGGGAAGAAAAAGTTTCCAAATGAAGTGAGCATTCTTACTAGATTTGGAAGTTCAAAGTTGACTGGTGATTTGTCCCAGCAAAGGTTTAGCAGATTCACTTAGAGTAAGTGATAAGATGTGAGGAACGTGTGGGTTGATAATCACCTTGAAGAACTCAGTCATGAAGCAAAGAGAAGAAAAAGAAGTTAGTTAAGAGTTCAACATGCAGGAAGAATTCATGAATACAGTGGAGAGACTTGACCTTAAGGAGGAGCTATAGCAGAGGTTATGACAGAAAATAGAGGAAGAAGTGTTATTTCGTGAAGCAAAATCTATACGGAAATAACATAGGAGAGGAAAAAAAGAGAAGGGATAGAAATTTTAAACAGAAGAACACCTCATCCTCTCATGAAGAATGCATTGGTGTGGAGGCTAAGGGTTTATGCCCATCTCATCTACGAAGAAGGACTTGAGATCATCTCATCTGCATAGAAGGGTGTGAACTGTGAACTCTGACATAGCACAATGGACTTGCGCAAACACTGTGAGAAGAAACCTGACCGACTGGAGCCTGGCTTGCACCTTCACTAAGCCATACTCCTCAAGGTAACCCCAGCCCTCATGCTGAATCTTTGTTGAGAAAACACAGTGCTGCCAAACTGCAAAAGATATATTGTCCCTATTCCCCCACCCCCGCCAGATCATTTTTAGTAATTCTCCACCTACTGTCTTCAGTAATTTTTCCACTTCCTAGCCCCTGTCTCCCTCCCACCTTTTTCAATTTCCAGCAGTCCTTTCTTGTTCCTTCTCTATTCTGCCTTTAAAACCCTCAGTCAACTTTACCTTAGCTGGAAAGTTCAGTCTATGTTGGAATCTCTCTCTCCTACTGCAGTAGTCTCAATACCATCAGAACGCACCTGTAACAAGTGGCAGACCTTGTTCTTTAACAAGGGTATGTGGGAATAATTAGGGCAGAAACTGGGAAAGGGCTTCATAATTCCCAACAAATATTTCATTAGACGACCCTCTATCCCCCTTCCTATAAAGAAATTGTGTCTGAAAGCAAAATCATGTTTGGACTTGGCGATTATATCAGTTAGCTATTGCTGCATAGTACACCATCCCCAAACTTAATGGCTTAAAACAACAACAAGCTTTATATAGTTTATATAGTTATATCTAGTTTTCATAATGTGTAAATTGCCTGGGATCATCCACAGGTGGGTGACAAAAATAAATTTGAGAAAATTCATTTTTCAATTTTTTTTTTGTCCTCATATATGTATCATGAGATATGTGGAAACCCAACTGGATTATAGAAACAATTGGGATATTTAAAACCCAACTGGAAAAATTCTTCTCTACAGAATTGTTCATCTACTAGATACATTTTTACGTTCACTTGTTTGGTTTTATTTTTAAATTTTAGAGGTTTAATTGATTAGAAACTAATCTTTGATTGAATTTTGTTTTATAATTACGTGAACTATTTACATGATATCAAAATCCTATCTGCAATATGAGATGTAGTCATCCTAAGAAGTCTAATTTTTAACATTCTCCTCTAATATCCAATGTCACTTTTTTGAATTTTATGATTTATGTTTTAATTATTTTAAATAAAAGTAGATATACATTTGCATGTTATACTTTTATCTCCCAATGTATTAGATAAACAGTGGCATATGACAAACTTTGTTTCATTTCACATTTTTCACTTAATAATATATCCAAGGTAATTGCTCCAGAGTAGTATACAAAGATTATGTAGAAAAATTTCTTTGATTTTCCTAAGGGTAACCTATATACAATATCCTTATATAATTCCAGTAGGATCTAATTTTGGTCATTATCCATTGGTTTCTGCTATAAGCAATACAAATATATACATATACAAATATAATATACTGCATAAAATCCATGTGTACTTTACCGATGAATTTCCCACTGCAAACAAAATTAAAGTTGAACAGTATATGCTTTTTCCCTGTCTTTTCCCTCTAACTCACTATTCAGTTTAAAGTATTTATTATCTTTTGTTTTCAATTATTAACAATAAGGTATATAAATTGTTTTCTATATTTTGTATGACTTCCCCATTCTGCCTCCATTTTTTGTATCTGTGTTATATCTAACTATCACACATATTTACTCTGTTTTGGCCAAAGTTTAGTCTAAATTCTGCAATTCAGTATATGTTTTAAACTCACAACTAATTCTGTTTTCAATACCTCTCCAGTCATATAGCTGTCTGAAAGCTGTTCTTTAGTAAATTTCTCAGGAAGAGCTCAAAAAAACAATAAATTCTGAGTTCTCACAAGCTTATAGCAATTTGTCTACAACCTTTTTAGTTGAAAGGCAGATTGGCCAAATATGAAGTCCTTGGTTCATATTTTTTCTTGAATATCATGTTATTCCACTACCTTCTGGCATAAAGCAATGACACAAGCAAATTTGATGATAATCTGATTTTATCCACATTATTATTCATTTTTCTGGAATTTATCTTGATTTGGTAAATATGGGTTGATTTTCTCTGTATCAGTTTTACTGCTATGTAACAAATTATCACAAAGATAGCAGCTTAAGACAACACAAACTTATTATTTCACAGTGTTCACAGATTAGGAGTCTAGTAACAGCTAGCAGGATCCTCTGCTCAAGATCTCACTAGGAAGAAAGCAAGAAGTCATCAGGGTCTATGACCTCTTCTAAAGCTTGTGGTCTTCTTTAAAGTTTACTGGTTGTTAGTAGAATTCAGCTCCATACTGCTAAAGGACTGATCCCTACTTTCTTGATGGCTGTCAGTTGGAGGAAACTCTCAGCAACAAGAAATCATCCACTGTTCCCTACCATGTGGCACTCTTCCCAACATAGAAGTTTATTCTTTCAAGACTAAGAGAATAGCCCTGTTTTAAAAGGCACTATAGACGTGTTTTTCCTGAATAGTTTCTAGAAATCACCCTTTCTGTGTTTCACCTGTTGAGTTATACATTTACTCCATGTTTAATTTTAAGAAGAATTTGTGGTAGCCTTAAGAATATGTAGTATAAAATACAGGGTGAGAAAATTGAGTCAAAAAGGAAGTTAAGTATGAAGGGAGTATTGGTCTATTAGTCAGGGTTCTCCCTGAACCTATACTAGAAAGAGATTTATTTTAACAAATTGGCTCACAAGATTATGAAAATTGACAAGTCCAAACTCTGCAGGGTGGGCGAGCAGGCTATAATGCAAAAAGAGCCAAGGTTGCAGTTCAAAAACCTGGTGATTCACAGACCTGTACCCCTGGGGATAAAAATATATGTTTATAAAAAATAAAAAATTATATAAATAAATAAATAAATAAAATTTAAAAAGAAAATCCAAAGGCCATCTGCTAACAGAATTTCTCCTAGGCTAGGGAAGACTAGTCTTTCTTTCCAGACTAGAATAGACTTTTTAGAGTCATGCCTTCAACTGACTGAATGCAGCCCACTTGCATATAGAAGGCAATCCAGTTTACACAAAGTTCCCCAATTTATATATTAATTTCATCCAGAAACATCTAGAATAATGTTTGACCATATATTTGGGCACTGTCATCCAGCCAGGCTGACAAATAAATTAACCAGCAGACATGACCAAAGTTAAAGTCATACCCCCATCTACATAATATGGAATCTTATTTATATAGCTGGTCTATAATTATATTCTCAGTTTCCCAGTCAGCAAAGCAAAGAATAAAACAGTCATTCCTTCAAAAAAACTTTTTCTGAGACACCTAAGAAAACTTTCTTTCATTGACCCTCATGGAAAGGGTACCATGTAATACAATAGCAACCTCCCAGCCAGCTTCCCTAAACAAATCCAATGTCGAAGTTCCACAGCCAACAGCCAGACATGCAAATAAGCAAGCCATCAGATGATTCTAGTCCCCACTTTTGGGGCTGGTCCACTTGATGCCAAGTGGAACAGAAACATTTGTCTCCACAAATCCCACCTAAATTGCAGATATTGAGGTAAAATAAATGTCATTGTTTAAGCTACTAAGTTTTGAAATGATCTATAATATAGCAATAGATTACTGGAATAGAAGGATGCCCAGAAAGTCCCCATTTATTAACCTAAGAGCACTTTGTAGGAATATCCCAAACCTGTTGACCTGATGACTTGGATCTTAGTGGCCATGCAGAAGTATGTGTGTGCAGCTGACTGTTGAAGCAAGTTTCCCAACAGTCCAAAGAAAGGACAGATAAAATAACCAAGAATACTATCCAAAGCCACAGAGAGAATTTAAGAGGCAGAACCCAATGACCTAACCTGAAATGTGGCAACAACTGTAGACTGGACACTTCTTTTTTACTATTATTACTTTTTATTTAAAGTAAATGTAATTAACATAAACCGTATTATTAGTTCCAGAGGTAGAATTTAGTGATTCATCAGTTACATTTAACACTGACTGCTCATTACTTCCAGTGCCCTCCTTGATGACACTTTTAACTCTTTCAAAACCAATGTCATGAAACTTCTGGTGAGCAGCCTAGACCAGGGCTAGGGCTGGCCAAATCATCTTTATATGAAGTGGGACGCCACTGCAAATTAACAAGCCAGTGGATTTTTGAACTAGAAAGTTTAGCCTTTAATTTATGTTGGCCCAAGTGCTTTTCAAAAGAAGTGTAAATCAAGTTTAAAAAGTTGGCTCCTAAAAGACATGAAGCTACAGGTCAGTTGCAGTCAGGTCATTTAAAGTTCATTCTTAACTTCAAAATAACAAGATGGAGTCTGAGGCTTGGGGAAACAGAATGTCTATATTTTTCATGTGAATATTTAGCTAAAAGCTCTTTATGTTTTTGATAATTGTTTCATGAGGATGGGGACGATAAAGGGAGAGGAAGAAAAGAGTGAGAGAATAAACTTAGAGACATGGTTTTGTCATTTGATGTGATGAGTGAATCTGCTGGTCTGAGAATGAAGGTGAAGATTGCATAAGTGAGTAGATATAAGTGAATATAAACCTTAAATTTAAGGATAAGCCTTAAAGAGAACAGAATAATATGGAAAATCCTTCAACTTCGTTTCTTTGCAACATCTTTTCCTTTCCCAAAACTACCTGCTTTGGTTACGCTGACCTACTGTTTCTCCAGCTCACGGTTCTGTCCCAAAATGCCACAACTATGCCACTCTAGAATCTTTTCCTGTCATGTCCTTAGGGGAGTGTTTTGAAGTGGAAAATATATCAAGTCATGCAGTCCTGGATTTGGAGGTCACATCTGCCTCTAGCTCACTGTATAAACGTGAGCCTTTGTTGTTTATGACCATCAGTTTCAAGACCTGTAAAATGGAGATAAAATATCCACCCACTTAATGGTTAAATGGTTCAAATAAGACAACAATCATGTAACATCTACCACAGTATCAGAGAATAACATGTAAGGCAAGTTCAGTAAAGGATCATCTCCCCAGAACCCCTATTTCCCTACTCAGTGACTCTGCAAACCTGATACACTGTCTTCTCCGCCACAGAGTCCATGTCAATGCCCCCAAGCAAAACTTAACTTCTTCCTCCAGGCTGTCACAGCATCTTAGTCATGCTATATTGTCTTAATATGATTACATGTCTGCCTATCCCATGTAGATTATAGACATTTATAAATATGACATTTATAAAAATTAGTATGTGCCATGTAAAGGAAGTGAAATGTGGATTGGTCAGTTATTGGAAATGTTTTCCTCTGTGTTATGGAGGGCACCTCTCTCCTCATCTGGCTTCCACTTGCACAAGAGTCAGCCTTATCTGATTTATGGAGGTTCCCTCCTCTTCTTTATTACTTTGGTTCCCCTGCTTTCTCAAGTCAGAGCTTTTTTTGGTAAACTTATAATTGTATTGATGAAATATGATTGATTGATGTTACAAAGTACTCCTGAAATGTGTAAAATAAATATTATACATTGCTGAAAAGGGCAATACTAATTTCAAAGGATGGAAAACCACTGTTGTATGCATTTACTTTTAGGAATGCATTTTTCTCCTAGGGAAGATGTTATGTTTGAAAAGAGATTAAACTCTGATCCATTTCCTTCAATCTTATCCTTATCCTTTAGAGACTAGTGAACCATGTTAGGTACCCATCTAGGTGCCTTCACCTCTACCTTAAAGGATTATGGGTATGAGGGTGAGATGTGTTTCAATAAGAATATTTGGTTTGCAAAGATTAAGTTATTTTATTTTGGAGAATTCTTTAATATCTTGGAATAATCCTATGGTAGATATAAATAATTTGAAAAGGCTACCTCAGATCAGTTTTCTGCTTATTATGTAAAAGTCTGTGGCGTATGCAGTAATGGTTTACTGTAGGTCTTAGACCTCCACAGCTTTGGTAAAGGCAAATAAATATAACTAGCAGGATGGTCTCTATTTTCCTTTGAATGTTTCATCTGTTTGTGAAGTTCTATGTGTCCCTGTAGTTCTCTGATTCCTCAGATCCCTCCCCATTAGTGCTTGTAGTAGGAAGTGTCCATTTCTGATCTATCCTTGACTTTTTCTGTTCTGCTTCCAGTTTTCTAATAAAATATATTTATGTTTTCCCATTCGTATTAATTCTAGGATGAGAGAAGATAGTTAGATAACCAAGATAATGCTCTGCTTAGCAGGAAGTCTGCTTTTCCCTCTGGCTTTCACCCTGCTCATGTTATCCCTCACTCTCTCTGTCTCTCTCTCTCACATAAATAAATAAATAAAAATCTTTAAAAAAAATAACTCAACAAATTTGACAACTGAGATAAAATAGTCAAATTCCTTGAAGAGTCCAACTCCCTCCCGAAAACCAATATAAAAAAAAAAAGTGAGAGTCACTTATGGTTTGTCTCCCTCCCAATCCCATCTTCTTTCATTTATTCTTCTACCCACTTAAGCCTCCATGTTGAGAGAGAAACTTTTTTTCAGATTTTTTATTGACATATAATTAACATACAATGTTATATTAGTGCCAGTTGTACAACATATTGATTCAACAATTCTATACATTACTCACTCTCACTATTAAGTGGAGTTACCATCTGTCACCATACAACATTCTTAAAATATTATTGACTATATTCTCTATGCTGTATTTTTCATCTCTGTGACTTATTTTTTCTAATTTTTAATTTAAGTATAGTTGACACACATTAGTTTCAGGTGTACACCACAGTAACTCAACTTCTCTATGTTATGCTATATTCACCAAAATGTAGATACCATGTCTCATCATATAGCATTATTACAATATCACAGACCATATTCCCTAGTAAACCATCAATAAAACAAAAAGACAACCTACTGAATGTGAGAAGATATTTGCAAATGATATATCCATAAGGGGTTAATATCCAAAATACATAGGAAATTTATACAACCCAAACCAAAAGATTAAACAATCCAATTGAAAAATGGGCAGGGAAACTGAACAGACATTTCCAAGAAGATATACAGATGGCCAACAGACTCATGAAAAGATACTCAACAACAGTCATCATCAAGGAAATGCAAATCAAAAACCACCATGAGATATCACCTTATACCTATGAGAATGGCTAAAATCACAAAAAGACATAACGAGTATTAGTGAGGATATAAAGAAAAAGGAAACTTCATGCACTATTGGTAAGAATGTAAACTGGTAGAGTCTCTGTGGAAAATAGTATGGAAGTACCTCAAAAATTAAAAATAGAAATACCATATGATCCAATAATTCCATTACTGGTTATTTACCCAAAAACAAAAACAAAAAAAAAAAAAAAATTCATTCAAAAAGATTATGTAACCCTTATGTTTACTGAAGCATTATTTGGCCAAGATATGGAAGCAACTTAAGTGCCCAACTATAGAGGAATGGATAAAGAAGATGTTATATACATAGAAACATATATATAATAGAATAATACACAGCCATAGAAAGATGAGATCTTGTCATTTGTAACATGGATAGACCTAGAGGATATTTTGCTAAGTGAAATAAGTCAGACTGAGAAAAACAAATGCCATATGACTTTATTTATATGTGGTATCTAAAAACAAAACAAAACAAATAAATAAGCAAACAAAAAGAATCAGATCTATAAATACAAAGAACGAGCTAATTGTTGTCAGAGGGAAGGTGGATAGGGAGAGGTGCAAAATGAATGAAAAGGCGTGTAAGATACAGTCTTCCAGTTATAGAATAGGTCAAGAAACAATATCAATAACACTAAAGAAATTGAAGCATAATTTAAAATCTTCCAACAAAGCCACAAAGAAAGCTTTAGACAAGATGATTTCACTGATTAATTACTACAAGTCTTACATAAACTCTTTTAGGATATGTAAGATGAGAGAATACTTCCCAATTGATGTTCTGGCGTCAACGTAACCCTAATTCCAAAAGCTAACAAGAACATCACAAGAAAAAAATTACATAACAATATCCCTCATGAATATAGATGTAAGCACTCCTTTAAAAATATTAGTAGGTCAAATCCAGCAATATATAAAGGGATAATCCTCCTGAACAAGTATTCAAGATTGACTTTAGATTTATAAATCCATCAATATAATTAATTAAGAGAATAGAGGACAAAATCATGTAAATATTTAAATACACACAAAAAGTTCTTAAAATTCAACACCAACTCATGATTTTTAAAAAATCTCTTAATAAACTAGAACTACAGAGGAACTAACTCAATCTTATGAAAAGCATCTACAAAAACTTGAAGTTGACATAGTGCTTAATGGTGAAATATTTAACACTTTCAAGATCAAGGATATCAACTTTTGCCACTTTTATTTAATATTTTCCTAGGGGGTCCTAACCAATGAAATAAGATTGTAAAAATGCAGTAAGATCATAAAGATTAGAAAGAAGGAATAAAAAGGTATTTAGAGACGTGATTATATATAGAGCAAATCCTAAGGAACATTATTGATATTCAGAATGTCCCTAATGTCAAAGTAATTCTATGCTAAAGGACAGGAGACATAGCCATTTATTTTCAGTACACTTTATCATTTACCATATTCATCAGCAAATTACACATTGCACTTGACCGTTATCTCCTGGTAGAAGAGAAATATGAATTCAGAAATGAAATCTATGTATACCTAGTACCTACCATCAAAATTGGTCTCTACTGTCAAGGAGCATTCAGCCTGATGAAATCCAAAACTTGCATTTTACAAGTAAATTCACAGTTAATCAGTATGCACGATCATTCTACTACCCATGAACCACAACTTACTGGTCTGCCTCCATTGTTGACACACATCAATCAATTTTTCCTGTGGCTATTTACTAGTCAGATAATAAGTAAATTTGAGAGATGACTCTTCTTGGGTAGGGCAGAGTCCTAGAGAACTTGTCATCTAACACAAAACAAAAGATAAATTATCATTCGGACTACCTTTAGATTATCCTTCTAAAAAATGGTTTTCATGTGGCTCTTTCATTATTTCCTGGGAAACAGACTGAGACAGGGATTTATGTGCAGGTGGTTAATTAAGAAGGGCCCTTGGGAATACCAGAGAGGGGTGAGGAGGCTGCATAATATGGCAGAGGAAATAGCTTATGGTTATAGCAGAGGCTCTCACAGTGCCTTGGGGAGCTTAAAGCTGGTTGCCCCTCTAATGACCATCCAAACTGAGGAAAAGGAGCTGGGCCTCTGCCTTTCTCATCAATCAGTCATTGGATGTGAGCTGTCCTCCTTCTAAGGTAGGTTAAATACCTTAGAAGTAACCATGGACAAAGTTACTTCTTTTGGGAAGGCAATGCCTGTGGAAGGACTCAGCTCTGAGCTGTCATCAGGAGAATGATTGCCAGGAAGCATCCTCCACACCCCACAATAATTTGCGGTAAAATCCCGAAACAAAAAGGTCTTTGTGAGAAGTAGGGATTGGGGGACCTGCAGTCCCACTGAAGCCAGTGAGTGGCGAGCAGAACTGGAGTCACTCTCCAGCAGAGTCAGAGCCAACACAGGTGGTTTGGGCAACTGCTCCCAGAGAGAAGCAGGTTCATGGAAACAGTTTAGGTCTAAGAAGGAACCCTGATCCAAGCAGTTGGAAAGTGGGTGTTTGCTGAGCTCCCACATACACAGGGCATGAGGCATTAAGCAGGATACAGTTTCTGCACCCCCACTAATGGCTCACCCCCCTTTAGAGACTGACGGGTCCTGGAAAAGTGAGAGCTTCTGTCAATGAGGCTGCCTCCACTCCAAGAGGTGTTGTCAGAAATTACTAAAGGCTAGTGATGGTGGTCCTTTCAGCACACAGAACTGAAAAGATAGAAGATAAATTTTCATGAGGTGCCTGGGTGTCTCAGTCGGTTGAATGTCCAACTCTTGGCTTGGGCTCAAGTCATGATCTCAGGGATGTGAGCCTGAGCCCCACAGGATTCTCTCTATCTCCCTCTGCTCTTCTTTCTCTTTCTCTCTCCCTCTTGAAAAAAAAAAATATATACTTTTTTCTCTCTCCCTCTTGAAAAAAAATATATACTTTTTTTCACTTCTTCCTTTTTATAATGTCATGAGTTATAAAGTTAAGAGTGATTTTTATTTCTTTTGGGGTGTTTTTTCTGTATTTTTAAAATATAGTAATTGAATTAATATCATCAGAGTCAGTAAAATATGACATGACAAGGCCAATCGGAGTTATTTCCACTTTGACTGCCACTCCACCATAAAAGTACTCGTCTGAGCTTAACTAGTTTTTGGGCCATGAGACTTTCTTACTTGCTTCCTCTCTATTTATTTTTATTATTATATTTGCTACTATTTATATTATTATAATACATAATGAAATATATAATATGGAATGTAGAGCATAATATATTTTATACCTATATATTTTATATAGAATATATTTTATCATTATAATATATACTTTGTATATATTATAGTTATTATGAATTATTCATTATTCTATTTTATTATTTTATATTATTCAGTCACTTTTCTTTGATCTATAATATCCCCTGCAGGTTTTAATATCTTATATCCCAAAACTTATGCATTTGGGGTGAGTTACATTAACAAGTGAGTTTCTCTAGGAATGAGGTTTTAGTATGGAAGAATTGAAAAGATGCTTTGTCTCATATGGAGAGAAACTCACTCCAGGAAAAAAGAAAATGTTACAAGACATGCCTTTGGCAATGACCTTTTTGTGCTGAGTAGCCACTGAGTTATCTAAAGTCCTATTGGGTGAGCCAGAATACTTGGAAATGTTCAGATAAGTCAGGGTCAGAGTGACCCTTCATGTATTCAATCCTTGGGAAGATTGCTAGCTTAAAATGTCCAGGAATGTTTTGTAGAAAATTAGACAAGTGCTGTAAACAACAAAAGAAATCATTATTATTCCAAAACTGAAATTAGGCTAACAGTTTGAAAAGATCATTTACTGTTCCAGAAATTTGCAAAAGGACACGATGGCAGCTTAGCTTTAAGATGGCTTTATCAAGTAACTGAAATGTTTTGCACATGGTCATTATTTTGAACATGCTAATAATTTTTTATATAATTTCTCCATACTGTTTATAGGGTACAAATTTTTTTCTTTAATGAAAATTGTTGTCGGGACACCTGGGTGGCTCAGTTGGTCAAGTGTCTTCCTTTGGCTCAGGTCCTGATCTCAGGGTCCTGGAATCAAGTCCCACATCGGGCTCTTTGTGGGAGCCTGCTTCTCCCTCTGCCTGCCTCTGTCTCTCTCTCCAACAAATAAATAAATAAAATCTTTTTTAAAAATTGATATTAAAAGAACCCGGAATAGTATTAACGATTCATTCCTTAAAAAAAAAAAAAAAGCCATCTTTTTGTCAAATGAAGAAAATTGCATTCTGCCTTGTCATGGAAGTAAGCAAGATGGAGCATAGACATGATAAAAGCTAAAGAGGTAGAAAATTAGAGTCAGCTTCCTGGAGCAGTGTAAGTTCAGCTGATTTTTGAGGAAGTGATGAAGTATGAAGAAGGAACTAGGGAGACACAGAAGACACCCAGAGAGATTTAAAAGCATTTTCATCAGTTAAAGAGAAACCAGATTATGTTGGGTGGTGTGTAAAGGCATGGTGTTGAAGCCAAATGTGTGTGAATTTCCAGCCTGCCTTCCCACTCACTATACATATAACCTATGAACATATTATGAACATATTCTCTCCAGGCTCAGTGAACTTCTCTGGAAGCAGGGGGATTAAAAGTCTGCCTTGCTCATAGAATTGATGTGTATAAGAAATGACATAAAAATGAAAAGCAACTAGCTGCTACTTACTGTTGTTACATAAACAAAATAAATGATAATTTTTATTATAATTAAAAGTAAAAAGTCTAAACAGGATGCTGCTTTTTACATGACTGCTAATATTTTTTTATTAAAACTTCATTTTATATATAACACATCACAGATAAAATATATTTTCCCCTCATGGGAAATCTTAACATTTTACTGCTCTTTTAACTTTCCTTTTTTTTTTTTTTTCCTATTTCCAAAACAAAACAATGGATTCTTCTCCCTAAAGATGATGAAACTCTGATAAGATAAATCAGGGAAAATCCAGCACCAGCTGCCAGCCTGATGTATTTTGCAGTTTCTGAGAGAAAAGCTAACAGAAATACTTGTTCTGGTCATGGTTTGACTCTTGGGCTGAAATGGGTTCAGTAGGAGTCCCCGTGCTTTGTCTTCAGCCATGATTTTGCCAACCCTGAAAAAAAAGGTATGTTTATGCTGGCTGACTCATTCATATGTTTAAAAAAGAGATACAAATATTTACTGAACATACACTATATGCCAGGTCAACATTTAAGTGCAGACGATCAAAAATGCATATATATTTGAGTAAAGCACAGTCCCTGTTTTCAGAGGGACCCATGGCCCAAATTTTGGACAGGAATCTATTTTCAACATGCTGCATCAATAAGTTATTTTGACTATATGGCGCACATGTGGCTTTGTTCTACTCAACGTGAATTCTACTCAAGTATGTCGAATGGTAATAGAACTACAGCTTTTTCATTAAGATTGAATTGAAACATATACATTATGAAATTTAAAATCAAATTCCCATTTTTAATGTTAACACCAGCCATCTTATATACTAATAAACAACTTGAAAATCCCTATTGAATAAAATGGGTCAATTAATTCATGGAAAATTATATATAACCATAGAATACATTGAAAATCTTACCAAAGACTACCTTCCAAGGCCTGGATAGTATTGGGGGGAGGGGGTTCCAATGTTTAACATATAAAGCTTGTTTTATCCAAACTACTCTTTATTCCATAAAAAGAAAAAATAATCTTTGTGTAAAATAATACCAAAATTTTATATATCACAAGAAATTATAGACAAATGTCACTAAGAAGTTTGGATATTAAGGTACTAAATAAAACATTTGTAAATGGAGTCATGCAATAATACTTATAAATAAATTTCACCACATTTATAAATCAAAGGAGAAAAAGTCTGTGGTCTCCTAATAGGTACCCAAAACTTAATTTGTAATATTTGCTTTATACAGTTAATTATTTTTTCAGACTTAGAATAAGATTAGATGAATATTTAATGTGAAATATACGTATACATATTTACACATAAGTATTCATAAAATAAGCAAAAGTGTCAAATGGTTAAATTAAAAGCATTCATATTAAATTCAATATCAGACAAGGACACCTCTAATTTCCATAATTATTTAACATTCTCCTATAAGTCAGTGAAATACAGTTTAAATATAAATGAGAAGAAAAAATGTTCAGGAGAATAAAACACCACTGCAATTATTACAGATGATTTAATTACATATCTAGAAGCCCCAGCTGGAAACCAATGAAAAATAGTAAGCTCAGAAAGGTGACAGATTGTAGTCAGATGGAGGAGCCCAATCTTTTGAAATGTAATGAATATGGACCAGTCTAGGTCCCTTGTCAGTTCAAAGCCTTCCTCAAAATTTCTTTTTAAATTCCAGGACGCCATGTTCCCATCACCACATTTGGTGCTGGCCTCTGTTTTGGCACGTGCTATCTCTTTAGTTTAGTATCAGTTTGCTTCAGTTAGAAAATCATATTAAGGGGCCCCTGGGTGACTCTGCCAGTCAAGTGTCCAACTCTTGATTCCAACTCAGGTCATGATCTCAGGGTGGCGAGATCAAGCCCCGTGTCCAGGTCAATACTGGTTGGGGAGTATGCCTGAGATTCTCTCTCCCTCTCCTTCTGTTCCTCCCACTGCTCACACTAAATGAATACATACATACATACATACATACATACATACAATCTTTAGAATGAAGAAAATCATATTAAATAATAATATATAGGATTTAAAATGGAAGCATCTGCAGAAGCAGAATTCATGAATTTGCACATTTTTAACCATTCTAAAATCAGGTAACATCTATAAACAAGTTAAATAAAAAAGCAAAACATATTTTCTCTTCATTTTTCCTTTATTTATTTCAGGGAGAATGGTATAACATTCTAAATTGAGCTAGTATGTCCGTCATTTCCATTCAGTTGGGTGATTATTTCATAAGTTTTAAAGTAACTCATTGAAAGAAATTTGTCAATTCTATTAAATAGTTATACTACTGGATTCTCTCTAATGCAAGATTTCCCTTTTCTGAGTCTTGAAAATTCTCACTGCAGCTGTGAGAATATTTAAATTGAATAAACTGTAAATAATGTGATCATAATCTCAAGCATACATTAGTGTTAACTTGCATGTTATAAAGCTCCATGTTCTCATTTTTATTTCACTTATCTTAAACTGATAGGTCTATCTGATAGGTCTATCACAGCTTTGAGAAGCTGTGAATGCTTTAAATTACTAAAACTATCTCTAAAGTAAGACAGAGATTTATTTTGGGGAAAAGATATTTTCCACAGAAAAAATTTCATTTAAAGTAGTTCTTACTAAAGAAATAATGTTGAGCAGCTTTTTAAAAAGGATTCTCAGTGATTAAGCAAAATATTCCAAAATAATACCACGTAATTTTTAAATATAATGCTCTTTAAAAATACATATATCTTCTCTCAAGTCTTTCTTTTTTTGATACTCTCAGTTGGTTCTGTGTACCTGAAACCAACCCTTGTCTGGATGTGACCAAATTCTTGAAGCTATCTCTTTTTTTTTTTTTTCAAAATTATTTTTATTTGAGACAGAAAGAGTGAGAGAGAGAGCATGAGAGGGGAGCAGGTCAGAGGGAGAAGCAGACCCCCCTTGGAGCTGGGAGCCCAATGTGAGACTCGATCCCGAGACTCCACAATCATGACCTGAGCTGAAGACAGTTGCTTAACCAACTGAGCCATGCAGGCGCCCTCTTCAAGCTACTTAATCAGTTGTTACCAAGAGCAGGAACACAAATGAGAAAGAGAAAAGGACTGATGGATTGAATCCTCACTTACTACTTGGATATCCACTAAGACTTTTCATCTGATCCACACTGAGCCTAAGTAATTTGCATGAGACCAAGTGAGTCCAGAGTACAAACCTGAGCCCCTTATCTGGGAAAACATATTCCTTCTGCTCTCTTTTGCATCTGGCTTTTATCCCTCAACATAGTTTTTGAAACACTTCAGGGTTGTTCTGTGCCTCGGTAGCTTGATCCTTTTTTCACTGAGTGTTCCTCCATTGTATGATCATACCATGGCTTGCTTCTTCACTGGTTGACAGATATCTGGATTTTTTTTTTTTCTGCTTGGGGTTATTATGAATAAAACATCAATGAATGTTCTAATATAAATCTTCTTGTGGGAATGTTTTCATTTCCTTTATATAAATACATAGGAGAGGGATTTCTGGATCCTATGATAAATATACATTTAATTTTATAAGAAGGTGCCAAACTATTTTCCAAAGAGGTTGTACCATTTTATTTTCCCTCTAGCATGTATGAGGTCCAATTGTCCCACATCCTTCCAACGGAACTGTCACCCTTTTTCATTTCAGTCACTCTAATGGGTAAGTGCCATTTCTTATAGTCTTTGGCAAAATATATTTCCCTGAATACTAGCATTGTTGCTTACCTTCGTCTAGTTTACTGGCTGCCCATAGGTCTTCTCTTGTGAAGTATCTCTTTCAATGTCTTCCTTATCTTATATTAGCTTTGTCTTTTATTATCAAGATTTAGAAGTTTTAAGAATATTCTTAATACAATTCCTTTGTCAGATAAAGGTATTCTGAATATTATGCTCAGCTATGGTTTGTCCTTTCATTTTCTTAACAAAGTCTTTTACAAATAAAATTCTAATTTTTATAAAATCTAACATAATTTTCTTCTTTTATGGTTTTCTCCTTCCTACACCTTATTTAAGAAAATTCTATTTATCCTGTGATTGTGAAGATAACTTCTGCTTTCTTTTAGAAGTTCTGTAAATTTAGCTTTTACTTTTGGGTTTATAATCCAGTCCAGATTAATTTTTGTGATGCATTACCATAGATGCTGAGATTTAATATCCAGAATCTCCTTTATTTGCCCTTGAAACGTTAGTACCCCTGCCACACTGATAAGTAGGGCAGCTTCCCTTAATATAAAGTAAAACTCACATACAATCATATTAAAAAGCAGAGGTGAGCATGACTATAGATAGTTACCTAATAACAAAACAATCCAAAATCAGGGTTTCCTCAATCTTGGACCCTGCTTATTTGCTCACATACAGTTACTTGTGCCAGGACCTTTGTCTTCTCATTTTGTCTTCTATTTTGGAGAGTTCTTCCTTTTCCACTTTTTCCAAGAAAAAAAAAATTCAAAACAAACCTGTTTTGTGAAGAGCATAATAATGCAAAATCATCTTTAGAAAGTTGTGTTTTTGATGTGAGTTCTTCTCAGGGAGTGTTGGATTTCCAATCGACATTCATATTCTGGGTGAGTACCTACAGCTAAGACCATTTCACTCCCCTAACAACCTTTCAGTTCCAAACCTTGGGAGTCATCCCAACTCTTCCATCTTCCTTCACCACACACTTAGGGTTGCCTGGTAAAATACAGGTCCCCCAGTACATTGGACTTTCAGTTAGACAATGTATAATGTTTTAGTACCTGTCCCAATGACTCATGGAGCATACTTATACTTTATCTGAAATTCAAATGTAGCTGTGTGTCCTGGATGTTTATTTGGTAAATCTGGCAACCCCACCCACGTCTAATTCATCACCAAACCCTCTAAATCCTGCTTCCTCAATATTTCCTAAGTTAAATCCATTTCTTTTTTTTTTTTTTTTCAAAGATTTATTTGAGAGAGAGAGAGAGAGAGAGAGAGAGGAGGGCAGAGGGAGAAAGCAACTCAAGCAGACTCCATACTAAGTGTAGAGCCCTACATGGAGCTCAATCTCATGACCTGAGATCGTGAACTGAGCCAAAACCAAGAGTGTGACACTTAACTGACTGTGCCACCCAGATGCCCCAAGTCCATTTCTTTCTATCTCCACTCTTGAAAAGACACCACATTTATACCTAGGTTGCTTTTAAGACCTCCAGTTTGGCTCTTCATTCTCTGGTGAAGATATAATGATTATTTAAGCACTTGGCTTATGATTATTTAATGATTATTTAAACTTGGCTTCCACGGCTACTATCTGTCCAGCTGCTCTCTAAGTAATCAAGCTCAAGCCTCTCCATACACTCCTGCCATTTAGGAAAAACTTTCAGTTTCTTAACAAAGCTAAACTCTGCCCTTTGGTTCATATATTTACAGGTGGATTTTCTTCTATCTAGAGGATTCTTACAGCCCATAACATAAGTCTCACCAGCCATTTCAGCTGGACCTTGGTTCCTTTCCCATCAGATTGTGCTTTTCACTCCCCGTGTTCTAATCTAATCTCCATGCTTATGTTGCCATGACTCCTATTCATCCTGTTGGGATGGAGCCATTCCTACCATCTGGTTTTGGGGATGGCTGGACACCCAACACCGAACACTAGACAGAATGAGATTGACAGTAGCACCAGTCACATGTACTGACAGTCTGGGACGGGAGGGCACCTCACAAGATCATACAGGAGCAGCACTTAGGACCAGAGTGGACAACCAGGGACTGTGGGAGACAGATTTTGTAGTATCAAGAGGGTGAGGTGCCCTCTGGTACCACGGATGGATGTGATTGACTTGCTGAATTGTTATTCAACAAGCAGAGAATGACACCTACACTCAGGGATAAACAAGACTGTGCCTGGTCCCCTAGATAAGGCAAGCTGTTTGGATAAGGGTCCTTATCCATGGCTATAGAGTGGGAAAGAGAACGTACAGCTAAGCCCGTTTGAGGCCCTCCCAGTTACACCAAAAGTCAAGGCAGTACATGATAATTGGACCTTAATTTTAGGCCTTACACACCATAACGAATGAACTTGTGAAAATGTACGATAGCTCATGCCTTCTTCCCGAATGGGAAGAGAGATTTACCTCTCACCAGATTTAGAAACTTAATTAAATGTAATACCAGGAAAACTGTCCAAGAGTTGGAAATGGGCAAAAGAAATTAGTAGGTGTCCTCCAGGGGTTATCTGATGTTGCTTGAACCACATACCTTTGATTGTATTTCTGATGATTAGACTATATTTTAAAACTCTGTAAGGGTAGAAATAAAGTTGTAGAAAACTGATATAAATATAAATTATTCTTGTCTAAGTGAATGCAAATGAATCTTGTTGGCAGGAATATGAGATGATGCTTAACACCTATTGATACACTACATTTTATTCCTATGCATTATGAATCAGTTTTGCACCACCCATTAGTAAATCCATGGGCACCTGGATAGCTCAGTCGGTTAAGCAACCAGCTCTTGATTTCAGCTCAAGTCATTATCTCCAGGTCATGGGATCAAGCCCCGTGTTGGGCTCAGCACTCAATTGGAGGTCTGCTTGGGATTTCTCTCCCTCCTCCTCTGCCTCTTCCCACCCCAACTAACTATAAATAAATTAATTAAATAATTAAATCTTTAGAAAATTCATTTCAGCATTCCTGATTGTGTGTATGTGCATATATATATATATATATATATATATCTGCATGTATACCTATAATATACAAATTTATATATTCTTCATATTCTCATTTGAACAAATTTGAATATCTTATGTGTTTCCTCATTAAATAAGGAGTTTAATATGATCTTTGATACATGTTTACATTTTCATAAGAGCCATGATTTCAGCTTTCTGAAAATTATACCTTAGTAATAAAGATGACCATAATTTAAAATTTTTTAAAACTATCTTAGAGAAGGAAATAACATATACTTACATGTAAATGTCATCTTACATGAGGTGGTAAAACTATTTTTTAATATTATTTGTTTTTTTAATAATAGGCTTTTATTAAATTTGTAAAATTTATTAAATTGTAAATTTAAAGTGATAAAATTTAAGGAAGCTAAGTAAACATACTGCAGTCCAAATAAAATGGGAGAGAAAAAACATCATGTGACAATTAAGAAAGTGTGGGGATACTTTTTTAAATCAAAATTATGCCTATTTGCTAATCCAATTCAGCATTAAGGGCGTTGGCCCAGGCCCAATTCTTCGCTCAGTAATATTGAAGAATGTTACCAGCAGGGAATAAAGATGGATCCCTCTTTGCTTTTTTCCACAAAGTTTGGCTGCTCACTCTGGTAACCAAACTTTCTTTGAGAAGCCTTATCCCAAAGCTCTCCTTACCCTGAGAGTAGCTTAGGTTACGACTGAAAATGTCAAGTGACATTTTGACTGACGAATCATAAAAGAAGCCTGGCAGCATGCTTTCTTACAAAAACAAACAGTTGCTAGATCACAATTCCGAATCTCTAGGACGTCATTAAGAAACCCGACGGTAAGCAAAAAAATGCAGATTTTGTTGCCAAACGTGAACATCATCAACTTCTGAATATAGTTTATACATGAGCAAGCATTTGCCACTTGGGCACTTCTTTTGTAAATGGTGCGAGGCAGTGTCTGCAGGAAACAGGCCGGCAGAGAGTTCCTTGTGAGAGAAAGAAGCAAGCGATTCTCCTGCCCTCCCACAAATGTGAGAAGAGGACCCTGGGACAGCTACTTGCAGCACCTTTCCTGGGCCTCATTCCCATCATGATGGAACCCAGAGGATTTATACTTTTGCCCCTCAGGGCAGGGAGCTGTTCAGTGCGGCACCCTGCAAGGTCAGGCAGTTCAGAAAAAGAATGTAATCTGGAAAAAAAGCTAGAATGGGCTGGGCTGTGCACCCCAACAAGTTACTTGCTGAATCCTGTTTAGCCTCCCGTCCCGCTCCCCACCCACGTAAACAAAAATGACAGCATTCCCTGGCTTCTGGTGCACCCACCCAAGTCATTTTTGCCAAGTCCGCTGGCTTTGCTACAGTGAGAAACTTCTCATGCACTACAGAAAGCCCAAACACACAAGATGAACGTGCTCGCCCCGTTGCTTTTAAAACCAGTGAAAAATGTCACTGAAACTTACCACAAACTCTGCCTCCTGCTCCAAACTCCCTCCAGCTCAGCAGTCAACAATTAATTAGCCCTCCCTTCAATATCTACAAGCACGTATTGCTGATGTCCCTCCTGCCTTTCTGCACTTACTGCTCCTGTTCCTATTCACAAGTTTGTGTGTATGTTTTCCTTCCTCAACTAGAAAGTGAACTAAGAGAGAAGGCATGACAAACCAGGGTCTGTGCCTTTTGTGTTCAGTATTGCCTTGATCAGGATTCTTATGTAAATGAGGCTTCAATAATGATGACCTACCCATGCCCTAATCCCAGTATGGATAATGGTCTTTGCTCTGGAACCAATGTATTACATTAACCTCAGGAGAAGGACAAGGGGTAAATTTTTTGCCCTTCCATACCAAAAACAAATGATTGGTAATGCTAGCCAAAATTAAAAGAAAAAATTGAGCTGAGCGATTTTAGGAAATACTGAAATGCAAAAGAGCTTCATAGAACTTTCCAGTGACTGATACATTAAGGAAAAAAAAGCAATAATAATGTCTTAAGGTCATTGTTTACAATGTTCTTTAAGATTAGAGAATATATTTACAAAATTTGTAAACTACATTGGGCCTTGTTTTTCTACTTTCCCTTATACCATTATAGTCAGCAGCATATTATCCAAATTCACTGAGAAGAACTCACAAGCACTAAAATTACTCCACCAGTTGGAGATTCATTTCTTGCTGAGTATAATAGAAATTTGAATAGCAAAGGACTAAATTGTTGGTTTTTCTGCTTGGGGACCACTCCGTTCGTGTAGTTAAAACTGACGCTGACATTTTAAATGAATTTATTAGTCTCACTTCATTCCAAGACCAGACAGTAGTCCAGCTCACACACATGGACCCCCTGGGAGTCATATAACTTAGTCCAGAAGGGACATATTAATATTACTTCTCTTTCTGAAGTGGTGAGCTTTCCAAAGCCCGTTCCTTGATTTGATGTCATGTTGTCAATTGGAATTGAAACTTCCAGTTATACCTCTTGGGAATCAAGTATGTTTTACCAGTAAAATGCCATTTAGCAAGTTGTACATTACAGCCTTCAGGGTGAGACTTTTATTGGAAAGGGGACTAGCCTTCCAAGCTCTGCAGAGGGTCTGCCTGGGCACTCAGTCCCAGAGTTAAATATTTAAAGCAAAAATGAAGCCTTCCCAGAGGGCTAGGAAATCAAGTTAACAAGATTACATAGTAAAGAATATATTTAAAAAGATTAAGAAGAAATACTATAGTCGGAAGCTTTTTCTATACAAAATTGTATCTTTCATTTATTTCAAGATACACCAGCAGTCAGGCTATGGTCATAATGTAGTTGCCAGTAGCTGCGTGTGAACCAACTTGGTTATTTTTCCTTGTGGTATAAATATCAGCATGCAAACCATTTGAGGACCCTTTGAGGTAGAAATAGGAATCCTGGTTGTTATCTGAAAACCTTTGATATTAACCCATAAGACCAAAAAAAGTACCAGCATCACACTTTAAAGAATGGGTGTCTTTGAAAGAAAATAAAAGAAATGATGGGGAAAAAATTCTCCAGACATGCTGTACTACCCACATTCTTGATTAAACAGCTGATGATATTATTGGAAAGACTAACATCAATGACTGGAATGAGTTGAAAGGTATTTCTGAATAGTTGCGACCTGAATGTGAAAGCATTATTTGTTTGGATATATTCTTTGTATCTGTGTCCAAGAATAATATGTGACAAAAGTAAATTTCTAAATATAAAAGAGCTATTTAATAACTATAAAATGAAAATTCTAGGTGGTAAGTGTGCATTTTTACGTAGTTCCATTGGCAGAATTTATTAGCAATACGTAAAACAATGAATCATCTTCCAGTTGATGGTGTCTTTGTTTAAATCACATATAATGGACAAAACAGCAAAACTCAAGACAGAAGTCACCTCAGGGATCCTTCTTTCCTCCTATTCACCCAAAGGTTAAAGCCTCAGAAAAGGCACTTTTGCCCTCTGTTGGCCCCTGTGTGAAAGAGTCTGAGAACACCGATAGGATTGCAGAAGAAAACTGACCCTCAGAACAAGGCTAGTGGCATCAACACAAACATTTCAATAAAGTAGTATCCCCAAAACATCACTTCAGTTTTTATGCAAATTAGAATGTCTGACGGTGCCTCATCATTTTCATTCCATTAAATAATTTCAGAGAACACTTTTATCCTTTTACCACAACAGACAATCTTGTTGAGAAAAGTGTATTTAGCACCATAGTCATTTTTTTTCCAAATTTTGTAGCACTGCATGACTCTGTAATGATGTTCCTTTATCATTAAGTTTTAAAAAGTATTTTATAAAGTATTCTCAAGCAACTACTATTTTGTGCCTGAGAACTGAAAACATCTATACCATACAGCTTACTGTTCATATTAATAGGACTTTACTATTTCAGGAATATAAACATCTGCCCAAGAATATCAAAGTTGCAAAGCACTTTATTTACCATTCCAGGATCTTCATGAAAGACCCATCAAATCCTCAATAGGAAGAATCAAAAGACAATTTACAGCCCAAGACTCTTTGAAACCATTATCCAAAAATTTTTGCTGTGCACACCAGTCCTAAGCAATTATATCATGATCCTTACCTAATCAAAACCATGCCTCTGCACTAAAAGACGCTGTAAATCAGACTTCCAAAATTTCATGAATATCCCAACTTTGCCATCTTCCATCTGAGACACTAATAAGTTTTTCTCAAGGTACTGCTCTTTATATCATAAAAATAAGTTCAGCTTTGACTTATCAACAGTTTGTTTTAGTGACATTTTGATGAAGCTGGCATTCAACGTAGTAGATTATTTTGTATTAATTCTCAATAAATTTAGGATACAGAAACTTGGATATAAGTTTTAAAGATCTTACAAACCCATACTAGTAATAGTGGAACCAGGACTTACTAATAAAATGAACACAACTCTACTTGGTGTTTTGCATATAATTGAAGAAGATAGAGAATTTAATGAATTCATGATGTATAAATTGAGTTAAGAACTTTATTTCCAATAACATCTTGAATAAAGATTTCAAAATCCTCCTGAAGTGTATGTCAAAAACAAAAATTGAGAGGAAAAAAAAAACTTTTGACATTAATAGAAGACGACCATACAGGGAAGTAAGAGGGGTCACATTACATTGAAGTAAAAAACACCACTCCAGTGATGGGAACTGCCCCATACACCAAAAGCATGATCAGAGCCCCATGGGCTGGTGGTCAAAGGGCCTGGTTGGGTGGAGGAGAGAGCTGGGGTACTGGGACTGAGCCTTGGATCTGGACAGAAGAGGAAAGCAGACTGAAGACATAGCATAGATACAGCTGGGGCTGAAGGAGAGCCACACTTGAAGAAAAACACTGAAATAGAAGAAAACTGCATAAAAGAGATAGAAAGGAAAGGAAAAATTATGTCTCTGGGAAAAAAAAAATCTAAACTACCCACCATGGCAGAAATGTATACCATGTGCAATAGAAAAGGAGCAAAGTGAGAATTTCAGTTAAAAGTGGACACAAGTTAATAGTTGCCCCAAGTACTTGGTAAAAGCAAAAGCAACTCCATCCTAGGTCAAAACTCCTTTCACTTAAGCTTCACAGGACTCAGAGAGGTGGTTACAATTATATGCTCACATTACAAACAAATAAATAAATTAAATAAATCAGAAGTAATCTAAAGAAATAAAATACCTTGCGTGAAAATCACCTGAAACACCAAACCAAACCAATAAAGACCAGAGTTACTGGATAAAGAGCATAGAGTAACTATGTGTAATGCAATCAGAGGGGATCAAAGCAAAACTACAAAAAAATGAACAAGCAACTTTAAAAAATAACTTTTAGAAATGGAAATTATAATAAAATTTAAAACTTAATGGAAACATAAAACACCACAATAGAAAGCAAAAAACAATTAGTGAATTGGGTGATAAATTTGAAAAAAAATTATATAGAAATTATGAGATTAAGAGACATGGAAGAAAAGGTTAAAAAAAAAAAGGAAGTCCACTATATGTGTATTCTGAGCTCTAGACGTGAATTATAAGGAAAATTGAAAAGTGCAACATTCAAAAAGGGGATGCCTAAAATTTTTCCCAAATTGTTGAAATACATGAATCCTCAGATAAAGGAAGTCCAGTGAATATCAAACAGAATTAACAATAATGAAACTACCTTGAAAGGAGGGAAGAAGGTACAAAACACAGTATAAGAGAGTTCAATTCTCAGCCACCATGATCAACTAGTAAGTTGATACTCCCTAAAATTCATAGTTATAAAATGGCAGGATACACATCTTATTTATAACACTGGAGATGCACAAATTCCAGAAGAAACAACTAGAATATAGGGGTAAGTGGTGGTGTCTGGAAAAGAGGATTTGAGAGCAATAAAAAGGGATGGGACAGAAAAATGGTGGACACCCAAGCCCTCCCCTTTGTCCCTATAAATCTTCCCACTCCCCTGATAGCCTCGGGGTGTCTACCAAACACAGCAATGGTGAATGTCTCCCTTGCTGTGTCGAGCTTTGAATAAAAAGCCTCTCTTTACTCCCATTCAGGTAAGCTCTGTTACCTCTACAGTCTATTCATTTTATCCTTACAATGGCATTCTATCCAATCGCTAAAAATAATGAAGTAGACTTGTGCTCACATACATGAAAAACTCTTCAAGATACACTATTAATTTTAAAACCGTAAATTTTAGAACACTGTATGATATATGATATATATAAAATTATATTTATATATAATTAAATATATATAACACATACATATACATATGTTATATATATTATATATAATATATTATATAAAATACTGTGTTATATATATATAATATGTTATATATAATATACTATATACTATATAATCCTTTTCAGGAAATAAAAGATACTTACATTGCTGATAGCAGCTAATATTGTAAAGTCAGTTGTGGGTGATAAGTGATCTTTAAAATTTTATCTCTCTGTCCCATATGAATTTTCTACTCATAAAAATTTTACCTTGTAAATACAATTCTGGATCAGTTTTACTTTTTTTAATGAGATATAGGGAATATTCCCAAATGGTAGAACTTTTTCTCCTTTTAGCTTTATACATTCCTAGAAGTTCCCCCAGATTTCTTAAAATATTTCATTTAAAATTCTAGGGATCCAAGTAACATATTCAAACATGAGTTTCTACAATTAAGGTATAGGCAAAAGTATCCTAGAATTAAAAACCTTAAGGATTATTGCATTCTTACGTGTTTCCATTTGTAGGAAGCCCAAGTCATCTTTTATAAAGATTTTTTTTTTTTTTTTTTTTTTTTTTTTTGACAGACAGAGGCCACAAGTAGGCAGAGAGGCAGGCAGAGACAGAGAGATAGCGGGGCGGGGATGGGGGGGGGAGTAGGTTCCCTGCTGAGCAGAGAGCCCAACGTGGGTTTCGATCCCAGGACCCTGGGATCATGACCTGAGCCAAAGGCAGAGGATTTACCCCACTAAGCCGCCCAGGCGCCCCCCGAAGTCATCTTAAACTGATAACCTCATTAATCTTCATTTGATGGCATAAGCAAACATTTGTGCTCCCTGTCAAACTACTCCTCCTTTAGAGCACAGGCTTCTGTTATCTCAATCTGAATCAGAGGAGGCCCTTGACCTTTTCATTGGCAGATCACTGACTGCAATGTAAATGATTCTTGTCTTTGGGTATGCAAATAAATTGTGCTATTTGAAGAGACAACTCTCCCCATGTCCAAAAAAAGAGAAGAAAAAAAAAGTTTGCATAGTTTTACAAATACACTTCAGTATTTCTAATCCATAATACCTCTGTCATTTTGCTTGTTCGAATTTATAAATTCTGCCTCGATCCCTCAATAATTATGAGTTCAATAAAAATCTTTAACATGTGTTCATTTTATATGTAAATGAAAATCGTGATTTAACTTTTTTAGTGACCTGTCCTACCAACTGATGGTGAAGAGAAACAAATGTTTTCCCTGGGCCTTCCCATTAAACATTGAGAGCCTGGGTTATAGTCTCCTTATACAAGTGGAAGTATAACTTATCTGGACCTTATTTTCTGTCTTCTGTAAAGTAGGAATAGCATTTCCCCTTAGAGTTCTTATAATGATTAAATAAGATACAATTCGTTCAATAAGAGAATTGAATGAGGCAGACATTGGAGAAACACTGCTTGAGGTGAAGAGCCTCTTCTGCCAAAGTTAGTCAAGGTGGACCCCAAAACAGTTTCAGGATGGCAGTGGGCTGTATCATGCTGGAAGGACAAACTTCAGGACTAGACAGTCGAAGCTTTGAGAAAAGTAATTTTAGCCCTATCTCCAGAGAGAGAAAGAGAGCCAGAGATTGAGTTCAGTTTTGCAGCCAATAATTTAATCACTTGTGCCTACATAATGATATAAACCCTGGACATCAAAGCTTGGTTGAACTTCCTGGTTAGTCGTGCACATGTGCAAGGACAATGACATGTCCTAAGGACGTAGAAGCTTTACATTTGTGACACTCCCAAACCCTGCCCTATGTATCTCCTCATTTCACTGGTCCTGAAAAGTATCCTTAACAATAAAATTGTGGCCATAATATAGGGCTTTCCTGAGTTCTGTGACTCCCCCCCAAATTTGTACCTATTTGTCAAAAGTGTGGGTGCCCTGAGAACCCCCACAACTTGCAGCTAGTGAATAAAGTGAATAAGCAACCTCTTTAGGGATTGTTTGCCTTTAACTTGTAAAGTCTGCCCTAACTCTGGGTAGTTAGTGGCAGAATTGCATTGCACTTAGCCTGTGGGTCTGTTACCCCATTTGTAAACTACAAATAATGATGTTACTCAACACTTACATGATTGTTATAAGCATCAAATGTGTTAACATTTGCAAAACACATAGAAGGATGCCTGACACTTAGTAAGCATTACACAGGGGTTTATTAAAATAATAATAATAATTTCAATGTCCTCTCTTCTATTTACATTCTATACTTAAATGTCTCTTGGAAAAATTATCAAGTATGTGCCATTGCATAGCCCTAGAAGCCCCAGACATAAATTACAAAATGTTCTCTAAAGATATTCTAGAAGTACGTCATGTTTTTAAGCATACATGATATTTCATTAAATACATTTTCCAAACATGTGAACCAAATCATGGAACCCATGATTTTTTTCCAAACGGTTTCACAAAGTCAGTTCTGACCTTCTGAGTCTTCTTCTAGCTAATTTTCAAATGACAAATTGCAAACATATTTCAGGTTCCACCTGTACATCTGAACTGACTTATCATGAAACATTACATACAGAACACAAGGAAACCTATTTGCAGTGAGACTAAGTAAAATAATCTGTTCGTATGCCTTACCCTTGCAGACTCATGCAAATGTGACCACTGGGGGAAAGGAGTAAAGTAGTGACGGGAACAAGGCAAATGGATGAAGATGGTGCAGAAGGTGCAGACTTCCAATTATAAGATGAATAAATGCTGGGGATGTAACAGACAGCATGGTGACCATATTTAACAATATTGTATCATATATTCAAAAGTTACTACAAAAGGAGATCTTTCAAGTTCTTACCACATTATAAAAAAAACCTAACTATGTGAGGAGATAGATGTAACAGTTAAATTTAGCATGGTAATCATTTTGTAGTATATACACATATCAAATCATTACACAGTATAAATTATACCTACACAATGTTATATGTCAATTATATCTCAATAAAGCTGGAAAAATAAGTGAAAAAGAGAGCTAATGTATAAACTGTAAAAACATTGGCATAGTCTCAAAATCTGTTCTTTTTACATGCAGGAATCTGCCTTATACAACTTGAAACAATTGCTTTAGTAGGGACCATGTCTATAGCTTGAGCAAATGTTTAGGGGGAGAAAAAGTCTAATACTCTTTTACTCAAAAAAACTGAAAAATAAATAAAGTAACTTTTTTAACTTATAGAAAATCACTGGAATCTGATGAATATAACTTTCCTAATGTGCTTCTGCTTCCTACCTGTGTGACTTTGCATAAGCTGTTTAATCTCTCTGAGCCTCATCGTCTGCATTTGCAATATGACAATCTCTGGGGGGTTGTGACAACATATAGACTTACCAAAATTCTGAGGGACCTCCTTCTCTATAAATGACAACTGTAATTTCTTCTGGTCACCCTAGTTAGAGTTAATTTCTCCTTGTTTTTCAATCTCATTAATAATTCGTTTGCACTTATTTTACTCTGCCTCATAATATGTGTTACATTTCTTTTCCCCCAATAAGACAGGGGTTCATATGTGTATCACTTTTTGCCAATAACACATAGATAACACATAGATTTATTAACTACATACGAAAAGTCAGGGTCTAAGTGCCTTGCTTACACCATCAAGACTTCACACCAACCCTATGAGGTAGATTATCCTCAGGATCATTCTTGTTTTGCAGATGAACAAACCAAAACTCAGAGAGGTTGTCATCCCACCAGTGTCAACATCTAAGAGCAGGAGCTGAGATCCAAACTCAGGCTCTATGACTCCTTACCTCCTCCTCTGCCATCTTCTATCAAGCCTGATGCTTTTCACATTAGATATACTCACCAAAACAGGTTGTGTTAAATTTACCTATCATTGTCTTACTCTAATCCTTATAATAATCAGGATATATTGGTATGGTGGATTAATAGATATGATAGATTAATTGACTTTTTTTTAAATCTACTCTTAATGGTATAGAAATTACTATGTGAAATTACTATTACAAATTGCTAAATTAATCATTGGTAGCAGGCAATCTACAAAATTGATTTACTACATGTGTAAACACTTCTTTCCTTCAGACATGGGTGATTTACCCTCTCCCTCCATAAGCTCCCAATTACCGTTACTAATGGGTGTGTCCAAACCCATTTCTTAATAATTCAGTGTTATCCCCATTAAATGACATTTCCAACTATCCATGAATGCCAATTTTGAATTTTTTCACTTGAAAAAAATAAACACTTTATTTGCAGTCCAGCATCTTTATACCTACTATATAATGGGTATTCCAGAAATCCAAAATGCAGACTGCTGTGAAACTCTTCTAAGTCCAAATAGATAAATAAATTGTCTAAGTTTTGTTGACTATGACAAATCCCCCAGAAATGACTCATTTGCTTGTCAAGATTAGAAATGCTCCACTTTGGTGTTCTCTGCATGCAGGATATACAAAGGATAAGGAAGTAATGTTGCAAGACCACTTACATGCCAACCCCAGCTGTAGCTGGCAGAAAGATCAGGGCTATTAAATGCAGGAGTGTTCTCTCTCCCTCCCCAGTGGACATCTGAGACTAATATAAGCTCTTGAATAACTAAAAGTTCACAGATTTCAAAACACAACCTCCTAGATCTTTGAAAGGTGGACCCATGAATTATGTGGCAAATAAAATTCTCACATTGTGAAAAGACACTCTATCTACTTTCTTGAAGCAATATTTGGGCAAGGTGAACAAAATGTAAAGAGAAAGCTGATTTTATGCACCATAAATGGCCCTCAAGCTTCTTGCCCCACCACTGCTTCATTCTCAGGGAAACTATAACCCTCACATGACAGATCCTGCCCAAGTAGTACCCCTACAGTGTTCTATACACATAGATGGCTTTATTATGTAACATCCACAACTTTTTCTCTGACCCAACACACCTGTTTGAGCCAAGACAGGAGGACTGAATATCTCAAGGCTTGCCATCTCACCCACTAAGTGACCATAGATAAACAAAAGTTCTGTTCAACCAGGAGTGATAATCAATTTACTTGTTTGTATTTTATTTTCCTTTGGGAGAATTCAAACCAGATATATAAGATGAAAGTCAGTCAATTGGCAGAAGGTGCCAAAGTTGAAAAAGGTACAAAGAATGAGCAGCATAGATGCCATGGTACCACAGAAGTCATTAGTGGGAAAGAAGAAAAAGAGCTAAATGAGAAAAAAATGTCACAGAGTATGGGAGATAAATGTAATTTGGTAGGAACAAAATGGTAGAAAGAATCAAGAATTTTGGAAGAACATCAAGTTCCTGTTGCTGAAGAAACAAGATACTCTGTCTAATAGAGGCACCATATTAAATAGTTGCACTTCCTAAAATAGGGCAGTCACAAAAAGGGCAGGCTCTACTGCTGTTCCTGGCATCTCTCAAACCAGGGTATAAAGCTAATTCTTGCTTATTTATCTCCATGTGGCTCTTTACTGGAAAAAAAAAAAAAATGACTTGAGATACTCTGAGAGAATTATCCTTGCCACCAAAAGAAATTAATATTCTCTGCCTTATTGGCATATACAGCTAATTTCTTCTATGATGACACAATTGTCTATGTCTATCTTAACTGATTAAAGAAAGAAAATTTTTCAATAATTACAATTTTAAAACTTGAAAATGAAACAATTACTTTACAATGTTTTTCTTTTCTCACTTAAAGGTTTTGAAAAATTTCATAACTTTGGAAAAAATAAAAGGCTTGTACAATGAACAGCATATATGACTCACCTAGATTCACCAGTTGTTAAAATTCCCCACACTGGAAAGTTATAGACAATAGGACATTTAAACTCTGAATACTTCAGCAAATATCTTGTATAGGGAAAGACATCATTCTACATAACCACAATGTCATTATTACACCTAAGAACATAAGTAATATCATATATGTAATACATATGTATAACACATACAATATACTAGCAAAATATAAGAGGACTTTCTTTTCCTTTTTTTTTTTCTTTTTTTAATCCAGGTTACAATTAAGAGTATCACACTGCATATGCCTACTATTCATGTTTAGGTAGAACAGTCACCCAAAAAGACTTGGCTACTCATCTTACAAAATATCCCACTTTCTAGATTTGTCTTACTGTCTCTTTTTGGAGTCATTTAACTTGTTCCTCTTTTTCCTGTAACCAGTAAGTTTGGTTTAGAGACTTGATTAAATGCAGCTAAACATTTCTTGAAATAATACTTCATGGGAGATGTTACACAGATGGTGCTGATACTCCATATTGCATCACTTAAGGAAACACATAATATCAAGTTCTCCCAGTATTCATGACATTGAATTTTATCATTTGATTAACAATGTTATTTGTCCACCATTGTATGGACACATGTTTTTCTTTGTAATTGTGGGGTGATAGTTGAAACACTGTGCCTCATAAACTCTTTACTCAATGATAATTGCATCCACGATGATATTTACCAAGTCAATTATTTCATGGCTATCTCATTTCTTCCTACATTTTTCACTAGGATATTTCCTTGATTAAAAAATAAGTGTTTTTCTTGCCCCCGTCCCTTCTTCTCTCTCTTTTGTTATGTCTAAGTACTCATAGATCTTTTAAAAATTCAATATTATTATCAATTATTGTTAATATTCTCTTTGTTGTTTTATTTTCCTAAAATTGGCCAGTGGTATCCTTTCTAAGATAGCTCTGCTTGGCATGATCCCACTAGTCCTCAAGTTTTTGTTGTTTTTTTTTTCTTGTTTTCTAGCACAAGAAGATAACCTGCACTCACCTTGCACTTGGTCCCAGACCAAAATTAGTAACTTCTCCATTGTTGTTTTCCATTTGACTTTTTAAAAATTATCACCTATTCTATAATACCCTTCAGATTTTTTGCTAACCAGTTGGAAGCAACAATTATAATACCTATCATTTCTCAAGCAACAGCTAAGTGCTAAGGGGCTCTCCCAAAGTATCTCACACAATACTTGCAGGTGAGATAACTAATATTTTATTCATTTTACAAATAAGAAAAGAGAGGTTTAGGGAAATTAAGGAATTTCCTTAAGGTCAGAGAAGTATTTTCTAATCCAAAGCCCAAATGCTCTTTTTCACTTTGCCAAAATGTTTCTCAGAGACTTAACAAAGGGGTTGACCTGATCTGAAGAGCCCATTGATGTGAATATTTGACATCCAGTTATTGAGTAGGTGAGATATTAAAATGATCAGACTTAATATTTAATATTAAATTTTTTAAATTCATAATAAATTATTTATTCAAAGAGCTAAAAGCTCAACATATTATTCCCTGGTAACACATATTCTTACTTGAAAACTTCAATGCCCATAAATATAAAGGTACTTAACTAGCATAAAATTTATATTTGGAGTAAATCTATAATGATGAGAAAGTGTTTCATACCTCATCTGAATTGAATTATTAATACTTTCTGTTATAATTACTTAGAAGAGTTTAAAAATTATAATACAAATTATACTACATAATTTTCTAAGATTTTAAAAATGTCAAAGTTTTGATTAAGTTATTATTTCTCAAGCATGGACAAACCACCTTATTCATACCCCTATAATTAGAAATATTAGCTCTAACCACCAAAGCCTGGCCTTTTGAAAGCCATGACCTCAGTAACCATCTCTAGTCCATTTTTGCATGTTGACACCAGCAAGACCTCTCCAGAAATGCAGAAACCAAACTCTACTGGGACCTTCATCATATAGCTTATCATGATACTCTCCCACAAGCCTGTGTCTTTTATTTTATCTATCTATATTAAGCAAGTGTCTGACACTTTAAGAACATTCATTAAATGATTTAAAACAAGTCAAATATTGATCATTGTAGATAGAACATTTGTATGGTACAATTCGATAAAACCATTCATCAAACAAAAATTTATCAAAACATTCTGGAAGATACAAAACAAATCAGAATTACTCTATAGCTTTAAAAAACTCATAATATGCAAGTTAAAATAAGAATAAAAACCCACTACATATCTATTAGAATGGCAAATATCCAGAACACTAAGAACATCAGATGCAAGGCTCTGGAGCAACAGGAACTCCCATCCATTGCTGGTGGGAATGTAAAATGATACAGCTTCTTTGGAAGATAGTTTAGTGGTTTCTTACAAAGCTAAACATACTATTGCTGTACAATCCAGGATTTGCAATCCTTAGTATTTATCCAAATGAGCTGAAAATTTATGTCCACACAAAATCTGCACACAGATGTTTACAGCAGCTTTATTCATAATTGCTAAGACTGAGAAGCAACCAAGATGTCTTTCAGTAGGTGAATGGTTAAAGAAACCATAGGACATACAGGCAACAGACTATTATTCAGCACTAAACAGAAATGACCTATGAAGCCATGAAAAGACATGGTTGAAATTTAAATGCATATTATTAAGTGAAAGGACCAATATGAAAGGCTAGATGCTGTATGATTCCAACTATATGACATTCTGGAAAAGACAAAACTATGCAGACAGTAAACTTAACAGTGGTTACCAGGGCCTGTGGCAGGGAAGGGGGTGGGGGACGGGTGGGCAGATATGGATGAATAGTCAGAGCATGAAGGAATTTTAGGGTGGTGAAAATACCTGTATGATATTATAATGATGGCTACATGTTGCTTATACATTTGTCCAAATCCATACAGTGTAAGACCATGTGTTTGTATCGGCAAAAATCTCATTAGAAATAATGAATTAGGGACACCTAATTGGTTAAGTGACTTCTTTTGGCTGAAGTCATGACCCCAGGATCCTGGGATGGAATCCCACATTGGTTTCCTTGCTCAGCATAGAACCTACTTCCCCCTATGCCTGCCTCTCCCCTGCTTGAGCTCTCTCTCTCTCTCTCTGCCTCTTTCTTTCTTACAAATAAAATCTTTAAAAAAAAAAAAAGAATGAATTAGTGCTATAACTTTTTGACTCATAGTGACTTTGATAAGGTTTTTTCGAGTGAGAAGTGTAAGACATAGAAATTTTAAGCTCTTTCTTTGAAAATAAATAATAATACTCATGTGTGGACACATTTACAAATACATTTCTATAATTACATGGTCAGAGATTATATGCAAAGTTAGGCTAATGTGAGGAGTGGAGATAAAAGGGTAACTATTCTCCACCATTGAAGATATTTAAAATTACACAATGTCAGTTGTAAATAAAATTCCCAATATGGAATTCAAAAATCAAAGCCTGTCAAATTGACCTTGTTGAAGGATATAGACTTTCTGATATTTTTGTATGTATATGTATTATATATGTATGTGTATAATTTTTGTTCATGTTTACTTATAACCCCACATTTTTAGAAGTGGGCATTACACAACCCATTAATAAAGAATAAATGTTTAATATCTTCTATTTCAAACAGGAAGAGACCACTTCCAGCCAGTCATCAAGGAAGGGTTCTTTGGATGAAATGATATATTATCTGGGTAAAGTGTAATTTAATTTTGAAAGACAAAGATGTCAAAAGGTGGCTGAATGGAGGGACAACAACTGGAAAATAATAGTTAATATCTGAAGACATCATATAATCTTGCTGGAGGAAAATGAGGAATGTTGTGGTACCAAAATTTTAGGGAACTATTCTAAAACATACAGAGCAGACTTTTGACACATTTGGAGGAATGAGATGAATTTGGAAAGATTTGAACTAAATAGTTAATTCAGTTAACTTCAGGCCATTACATGTATTCATCCAGTGAAATTATTTCCTAGCCTGTAGGAAAACAATGCTTATTGAGCACTTAATTATCCTAACTATATCCCAAATATTATTCATATGTCATTAACCACTACCTTCCAACAATTATCTGAGAGATCAATAGTATAACTACCTCTATTTAAAGATGAGGCCTAGACTGTATCATAGGAGTCCCAAAAGGTGAAGAGAGAGAAAAGGAGGCGGGCTTATTTGAACAAATTATAACTGAAAACTTCCAAATCTGGAGAAGGACACAGACATCAAAATCCAAGAAGCACAGAGGAATCCCATTAAATTCAATAAAAGCCAGCCATCACCAAGGCATATCATAGTCAAATTCACAAAATACATAGACAAGGAAAGACTCCTGAAAGTTGCAAGGGGAAAAAAGTGCTTAACCTACAAGGGAAGACAGATCAGGTTCTCACCAGCACTATCCACAGAAACGTGAAACATAGGAAAAAAGTGGCAGGAAATATTCAACATGCTGAATGGGAAAAAATATGCAGCCAAGAATTCTTTATCCAGCAAGGATTTCACTCAGAATAGAAGAAGAGATAAAGAGTTTCCCCAAAAAATCAAAAACTAAAGGAGTTCATGACCACTAAACCACCCCTGCAAGAAATTTTAGGGGGGTACTCTGAGTGGAATAAAAAAGACCAAAAGCAACAAAGGCCAGAAAGGGCCAGAAAACATCACCAGAAATACAAACTCTACAGGTAACACAATGGCACTAAATTCTTATCTTTTAATAATCACTCTGAATACAAATGGGCTAAATGTTCCAATCAAAAGACATGGGGAGCCAGAATGGATAAAAACCAAGATCCACATATATGCTCCTACAAGACACTCATTTTAGAACTAAGGATACCTACAGATTGAAATTAAGGGGATGGAAAACCATCTATCATGCTGATTACATTAAAAGAAAGCCAGAGTATTCATACTTATATCAGACAAACTAGATTTTAAAACAAAGAGTGTAACAAGAGATGAAGAAGGGATTTTTATTATAATTAAGGGGTCTATCCATCAAGAAGATCTAACAATTACAAAGATCTATGCACCAACTTTGGAGCCTATATATATATATATATATATAAATCAATTAATAATAAACATAAAGAAACTCATTGATAATAATACAATAATAGTGGGGGACTTAAACACCCCACTTATAGCAATGGACAGATCATCTAAGCAGAAACTCAACAAGGAAACAATGGTTTTGAATGACATTGTACCAGGTGGACTTACCAGATATATTCAGAGCATTTCATCCTAAAGCAGCAGAATACACATTCTTTTCAAGAGCACATGGAACATCCTCCAGAACACAAGAACACACTGGGTCACAAATCAGCCTTCAACAAGTACAAAAGTATTGAGATGATACTATGCATATTTTCAGACCACAACTCTAATAAAACTTAAAGTCAACCACAGGAAAAGATTTAGAAAGACCACAAATACATGGAGGTTAAGAACATCCTACTGAATAATGAATGGGTAAAGGAGCCTGAGTGGTTCAGTATGTTGAGCATCAGATTTTTTGTTTTGGCTCAGGTTATGATCCCAGAGTCCTGGGATGAAGCCCTGCATTGGGCTCCATGCTCAATGTGGAGTCTGCTTGTCCTTCTTCCTTCCCCAACTTGTGCTTGCTGCCTTTCTTTCTCTAAAATAAATAAAATATATTTTTTTAAATGCATAGGTCAACCAGGAAATCAAAAAAGACTTAAAAAAATTACATGGAAATGAAAATGAAAACATGAACAGTCCACAACCTTTGGGATGCAGCAAAGACAGTCCTAAGAGGAAAGTTTATAGCCATACAGGCTTAATTCAAAAAGCAAGAAAAGTCTCAAATACACAACCTAATATCACACCTAAAGGAGCTAGAAAAGGAATAGGAAATACAGCCTAAAATCAATAAAAACAAGGGAAATAATAAATATTAGAGAAGAAATAGACACAGATGACATAGCAACAAACAAACAAACAAATAAAAAAAAGTAGAAAAGATGAACAAAACCAGGAGTTGGTTCCTCAAAAGAAGAAAATTGATAAACCCCTAGCCAGACTTATCAAAAAGAAAAGAAATAGGACCCAAATAGATAAAATCATGAATGAAAGAGGAGAGATCACAACCAACACCACAGAAATATAATTATAAGAGAATATTGTGAAAAATTATATGCCAGCAAATTAGGCAATCTGGAGGAAATGGATAAATTCCTAGAAACATATAAACTACCAAAACTGAAACAAGAAGAAATAGAAAATTTGAACAGACCCATAACCACCAAAGAAATTGACTTGTTAATCAAAAATCTCCCAACAGATGAAATTCCAGGACCAGACAGCTTCCCAGGGGAATTCTACCAAGCATTTAAAGAAGAGTTAATAACTATTCTTCTCAAACTGTTCAAAAAATAGAAATGGAAAGCAATTTCCAAACTCATTTTACAAAGTCAGCATTACCCTGATTCCAAAACAAGACAAAGACCCCACTAAAAAGAAGAATTATATGCCAATATCCCTGATGAACATGGATGCAAAAATTCTCAATAAAACACCAGCAAGTCGAATTCAACGATACATTATAAGAATTATTCATATCCACAAATCAGCCAACATAGTAAACCAGATTGATAAAAGAAAGAATAAGAACAATATGACCCTGTCAATAGATGCAGAAAAAGCATTGGACAAAATACAGCATCTTTTCTTCATAAAAACCCTCAACAAATTAGGGGTAGATGGAACACAGTTCAACATCATCACATATGAAAGACCCTCAACTAATATCACCCTCGATAGGGAAAAAATGAGAGCCTTTCCCCTATGGTCAGAAACAAGGCAAGGATGTCCACTTTCACCATTACAATTAACACAGTACTAGAGTTCTTAGCATCAGCAATCAGAGAACAGAAAGAAATATAATGTATCCAAGTTGTCAAAAAAGAAGTTAAACTTTCACTGGAGACAACTCTGTGGAAAACCCAAAAGACTCTGCTAAATTTGCTAGAACTAATACATGAGTTCAGCAAAGTTGCAGGATATAAAGTCAATGTGCAGAAACCTGTTTCATTTTATACACCAATAATGAAGCAAGAGAAAGAGAAATCAAGGTATTGATCTCACTTGCAATTGCACCAAAAGCAATAATTTGCCTAGGAATAAACTTAACTAAAGAGGGAGAAGATGTTAAAAATATAAAACACCTATGAAAGAAATTGAAGAGGACACAAAGAAAGGGAAAAGTATTCCATGCTCATAGATTGGAAGAACAAGCATTATTAAAATGGCTATATTACTCAATGCAATCCACACACTTAATACAATCCCTATCAAAATACCATCAGCAGTTTTCACAGAGCTAGAACAAATAATCCTAAAATTTATATGGAATCACAAAAGACCCTGAATACCCAAGGCAATTCTGAAAAGGGAAACAAAACTAGAAACACCACGATTCTGGATTTCAAGCTATATTACAAAGCTGTAGTCATCAAGATATAATAGTGTTAGTAAAAAAAAAAAAAAAAAGACAAAAAGATCTGTGGAACCAGAAATGGACCCACAACTACATGATCAACTAATTTTCAACAAAGCAGGAAGAAAAGGGGATGGAAAAAAGACAGTCTCTTCCACAAATGGCATTGGGGAAACTGGACCACATTCTTACACAACACACAAAAATAGACTCAAGGGCGCCTGGGTGGCTCAGTGGGTTAAGCCGCTGCCTTCGGCTCAGGTCATGATCTCAGAATCCTGGGATCGAGTCCCGCATCGGGCTCTCTGCTCAGCGGAGAGCCTGCTTCCCTTTCTCTCTCTCTGTCTGCCTCTCCATCTACTTGTGATTTCTCTCTGTCAAATAAATAAATAAAAATCTTTAAAAAAAAAAAAAAAAAAAAAAAAAAAATAGACTCAAAATGGATGAATGACCTAAATCTGAGACAGGAAACCATCAAAAACCTAGAGGAGAACATAGGAAGAAACTTCTTTGACCCTGGCTGTAGTAACTTCTTGCTAGACGCATCACTGGAGCCAAGGGAAACAAAAATCAAAAATGAACAATTGGGACTTTGTCATGATAAAAATCTACACATCAAAGGAAACAACCAACAAAACTAAAAGGGAGCCCACAGAACAGGAGAAGATATTTGCAAATGACATATCTGGTAAAGGGTTAGTAACTTAAATCTATAAAGAATTTATCAATCTCAACACCCAAAAATACAAATAACCCAGTTAAGAAATGGGCAGAAAACATAAATAGACATTTTTCCAAAGAAAAACTTAGATGGCTAACAGACACATGAAAAGATGCTCAGTCAACATCACTCATCATCAGTGAACTATATATCAACACTACAATGATAAACTGTCAGAATGGATAAAATTAACAACAGGTGTGGGCGAGGATGCAGAAAAAGGGGAACCCTGTCACACTGTTGGTGGGAATGCAAACTGGTGCAGCCACTCTGGAGAATAGTTTTGAGGTTCCTCAAAAAGTTAAAAATGAAACTACCATATGACCCAACAATTACACTCCTGGGTATATACCCAAAATATACAAAGATACATATTCAAAGATCATGCACTCTGATATTTATAGTGGCATTATCAACAATAACCAAGCTGTGGAGAAAGCTCAAATGTCCACTAACTGGTAACTGGATAAAAAAAAAGGTGAGATATAGATATATATAGAGAGAAAGAGTATTCCATAATAGAATATTACTCAGCCATCAAAAAGAATGAAATCTTACCCTTTGCAATGATGTGGTTAGAGTTCAAGTGTATTATGCAAACTGAAATAAGTCAGTCAGAGAAAGACAAATGCCATATGATCTCACTCATATATGGAATGTAAGAAAGAAAACAGATGAACACATGGAGAAGGGGAAAAGAAAAAAAGAAGAGAGGGAAACAGGCCATAAGATATTGTTAAAAATAGAGAACAAACTGGGGGTTGGTGGAGGAAGATAGGTAGGGGGATGGGCTAGATGGGCCACAGGTATTAAGAAGGGTATTTGATGCAAAGAGCACTGGGTGTTGTATGTATGTGATCAATCACTGAATTCTACTCCAGAAATTAGTATTAGACTGTATGTTAACTAACTAAAATTTAAATTAAAGAAAAAAAAATGAGGCCTAGAAAGATGATGGATATAATTAGACCAAGGGCACACAGCTAGCAACTGTGCCAGGATTTAAAACCAGAAAGTCTTAATTCTCCAGCTGGTGCTAGACCAAAGAAAAAAAAAACAAGAAGTCTTATGATTTAACTCCAGTTGATAAATTTTGGCAGAAACATAAGGGAAATACATTCCCAGAAGTTTCAGAATCATTTCAACAGGTACTAGAATCTTACGGAGCACAGGAAGATAAGGCTAAATGACTTAAAATCATTATGGGACTAGAAGGCAAAGATGAAGGAGTCATAAGTATGCTTTCTGACAATACTGCTAAGCTAACATCGGCTGTTAGTTCTCTGCCAGAACTCCTTGGGGAAAAAAGGACTTATTGATCTCCATACAAATGTTGCCACTGGTGTTTTAGAACATTCAAAGGTCACATAGCTGTAAAACTGTGAAAATGCCAGGCTCAGCTTCCACCATTAAACCTGAGTTGTGTAACCCAAAGTAACTGATCATTGTACCTTTGGAAAGCACTCAGGTTCATTCTATTCATAAAACTTTACAAATATTATCCCACTCAAAGCTTATATGAATATACTACAGGTCAGAGATTAGAGCTTATGGTCTGATAAAATTCTAGCTAAAGTAATTTTGTTATTCGGTCATGTTTTTTGAGTGACTGTGTGTTATGCTGGGCCCTGGAAGTTCTGTGATAAATAAAATGAGTTCTCTATTCTCTTGGAGCTAATACCGTAGTAACAATTTTAAAAAGTACCCAAGTAAATAAATAAGTAAAACCAGAAAGTCTTAAAACAATAATAAGATACCACCACACTCCTATTAAAATAGCTATATCCAAAAAACTAACAATACCAATTGCTAACAAAGATATGAAGCAACAGCAATATATATTTATTGCTGGTAGGAATGAAAAACGTTACAACCACTTTGAAAGAGTTGGGAAGTTTCTCACAAAGCTAAATATAGTCTTACCATATAGTCCAGCCTTCTGGATATTTACCTAATTGATATGAAAAGTATGTCCACACAAAAATCTGTACACAAATATTTACAGCAACTTTACTTATTATGGCCAAAACATGGAAACAACCAAGATCTATTGAAATAGATGAACGGACAAGCAAACTGAAGAGTATCCATATGGGGCAATACTATTCACAGATAAAAACAAAAAAGGAATTAGTTATCAGGCCTCACAAAGACATCTTAAATAAACATTGCTGAAAGACTTTGAAAGACTGTTGTATGAATCCATTTTAGTAAGCTTCTGGAAAAGGCAGAATTTTAGAGCTGATAAAGAGATCAGTAATCGCCAGTCTTCTAGGGAGGGAGAAGGGTTTCATACTGAAGTACAGGGGATTTTGATTTTTTTTTTTTTTGAGGCAGTGAAACTATCCTGTATGATTTGTTATGATGTATATATGACAATATGTATTCGTGAAAACTCAGAACTGTAGAGCACAGAGCAGATTTTAATGTATGCAAGTTTTTAAAAAATAAACTAGGAGGTCAAGGGATCTCACAATGTGACAAAAAGACCTAACAATATTTGTATAATATTGGAATATTACAAATGTATGAAACAACCTCACTGAGGGGGATGATGAAGTAAGGTACTGACCTGAGTCATTCTGGAAATGAATGAAGACTGTTAAGTCAGACTTTTAGGCAAAGTTAAGCAGGCAAGGGTGCTGTCTAGTTGATAAAGTTGTTTCCCACTGGGTATGGGTTAAAAAGTCTGAAACAACTGTATGTATGTACATGTAAGCATGTATACTAAAATTAAGCAGTCAAGTACTGAGCAGTGGATAGTGGGAACCAAGTTTCTCAGAGTTGGCATGGAAGTTACAAACAAGCAGGGGGGGGAGGTTAGCACCATCCTCTGGTATACCAGATTGGAATTGGCAACATCGGTATGAACTCATGCTAGGCTTATATAAAGATGGATACACATAACAATATCTATAGGTATGTATAGATACGTAAATTAGTACACACACACACACACACACACACACACACCTAGATTTCCTTCCCTTACAGCTGGGAGGATCTAGAAGCAGCAGTACCATCCACCTCAGCCCCCTGGCAATTCCTGGTGCGCTTCCCTGCTTTTAGTTTTTCTTCTTCCCCAGCACTTGTCAACCTCTGACATCTCTCTTTTTGAAATGTATTTGTTCATGATTACTCTTCTTCTTATAGTATATAAGCCCTAAGGAGCAATAAGTGTTTCTTTTCACTGCTATTTCCCTGGCTCCAAGAATTGAAGCTGGCTCAGACTAATTACTTAACAGATAATGTATTTGTTGAATGAGTGAATGTTTGAAAAGCATTAGGGAGTGCATCACGGCTAATCAGTCGGTCGGCTAACCGTGGAAGTCAGCCCTTGGACGCAGACTGCCATTACCTTATCAGGAAGCAAGAAGTGTTAGGATCAAGGGACCACTTCTCAACCGAACACTATGCTTCTAGTGAAACATTCAATGTTCCAATCTTGTATTCTCATCAAATAATGGCTTGTTCAAGCCCAATAATTCCTCTTTGTGGAAAGAATTTTGGCTTCCCAAACAAGAAAAAATTTTTTTCTTGATATTCTTTTGAGTACAAAGGAAAAAGAATATATTTGGATGTTTTTCTTCCTAGAAAATTAGACCTCTTTTAAATATTTTATTTATTTATTTGTCGGAGAGAAAGAGAGCACAAGAAGGGGATGCAGCAGGCAGAGCAGGCAGAGGGAGAACCAGACCTCCACTGAGCGGGGAGCCTGATGCAGGACTCGATCCCAGAACCCAGGGATCATGACCTGAGCTGAAGGCAGACGCGAACCGACTGATGGATCTTACACGTTCTCACCATAAAAAGGGACTGGAAGGGAAAGAAAGGGGTGATTTAGTGATGTGACAGCTTGACTGTGTTAGTTAGCTTGACTGTGCTGATTATTTCAAAATAGGTAGGTATATCAAAATTAGATACCTAAATTGAATTGGATTAGATACCTACATTGAATTAGATACCTAAATTTTTACTTGTAAACCCTCAGTGATACAGCGATGACAATATCGCTTCCCAGAGGCAGCCCAGAGAGTTTCTTCAAAAATGTTTTTTACTGAGAAAACATCTCCATGTGTTTGACTGTTTTAAGTTGCAAGGGGGAAATTAAATAAAATCTTTACTGGTCTGGAATATTAATTGTTCTTACTGAGAAGTGATTCCTTCTTATATTTCCTTCTTCCTATTTACAGACTCCATTGTCCCAGGGAAGTTTTTATTTTTCTCACTCTTTTTTCCTCCGAATGAGCTCATAATGCCATGATATGGCTCTCAGCAGGGTGTTTAGTTACAGCAGCTCAGTTTGAGCCTGCCCTTGCAAAAAACCTACTTTCCCTCTTGGCTCAAAGATGGAGTGACAGCAGCGCTGTCTTCACAGCAGGGTTCAAGTTCCGCCCTATTCACTCAGAGGATGGTGGTGAGCGACCCAGGTAGCCTGTCTGAGCCTGTCAACACAGCAAGCCTCATTCCCTCATCCTGTCTAGGCAGGCCAACTGCCATAGTAAGAGGTGAACGCAGCCCTTAAAAACTGAAGATTCTATGGCTAAAGGGTCGTGCAAGCCATACTGGTCCAATCCCTCACTTTTTGATGAGGAAATTGAGGCTGCTCACAGTCAAGGGAGATTTGGGGGTCGGGTCTGAGATTAGAACCAGAGTGTTGAGACTCCCATCTCCCTGCTTCATACAGGACTAGATTTTGTCTCTTTCCTTTGAAAGATGCCCCTTTAAGTTTCTGCCTATGACAGGAATGGCTTTTACCACTCCCTATATGGGAAAGACAGATGGAGATGTTCCAGATGAGTCACAGCTTTGGTTTTTCATTCAGTGAATGTCTGCAGTGGGTGAAGTTAGGCATGTCCATTTTATACCACGTTGACCAGCAAATGACCTCGTGTACAAAATGCTCAGCAATGAGCGAGAGAGAGGAAGGCATTGCTACTCAGTTATAAAATGGAAACTCCTTGATTCTAATCCATTAAAGTTACATAGCCAATTGCATTCCTGAGACCTTCACTAATAGCAGTATTATATTTTTTCTTTACTACTGAATATTTCAGTATAAAATAAACTTATAAACAGTAGACAACTTTAATGATTCTCATTATTCCAAGTTCTAGTACTTCCTTGTTTTAAGCAACTATTTTTATTAATAACAAAAACAATTATTAGGAGTTTTAAAATAACTAACAGATATTTATTTTTCATTTAAATGGATTGAGTTGAAAATGAAATATGAAGTTTAAATTTCAGTATAACTTTACATAGAAGCAGAGTTCAGGAAAGGAAATAAACTGCATTCATTTCTAGTCATTTTTATTAATAGAAGCTTATAAAGTTTGTAAAACACAGGATGGTTAATTTTATGTGTCAAGTTGACTGAGCCATGGGATGCCCAGATATTTGCACAAATGTTATTCCGGGTGTTTCTCTGAGAGTATTTTAGATGAGCTTAAAATTTGAATTGGTAGACTAAGTAAACTGCCTTCTCTGATGTGGGTGAGCCCTATGCAATCAGTTGAAGGCCTGAGTAGAACCAAAAGGCTGGCTGCCACTTTCTCAAATAAAAAATTCCTCCTGTCTGACTACCTTGAACTCTTATATATCAGTTTTTCCTGCTCTCAGACCCAAACTGAAACATTGGCTCTGTCTGTGTGTCACGCCTGCCAGCATTCAGATTGGAACTATGCCATGAGTTCACCTGGGTCTCCAGCTTGCAGGTGATAGGTAAATGTATTCTATATATTTTATTATATTTCTATACATATAATCTACTATCGTTTCTCTCTGGAGAATCCTAATGAAAGCACCTACTCTGTACCAGGCATTATTGTTATCACAACAAAGCAATGAGAATCCATATTTTTCTCCTCATTTTTCACATGAAAAAACAGAACTATGTAAGTTCTAAGGACTTAGCCCAAGACTGCATAGTAAAGAAGATCTCCAGGATTGAAACCCAGTTTGTTTGCATTCAAAGCTGGAATTCTACATACCACCCCACCTCCCCAAAGCCTCACACCACTTTCTTTCCAGCTTTGCACAGATCTCAAAATGCCTTTGTCCACTCTCCTATTTTGGCAGTGCAATGGTATATCAAAGTTGAAGACTTTTCTGATGTGATAGGACCAGGACTCAGGACTGTTGCTCTTGATCATGCATTTTCCAATTCAGGTCTGCATGTATAAAGGTTTTAAGTGAAAAAGACTGTCCTAAATCTGTATTACTGGTAGGATATGTCCTTGAACAGTGCCTTCACCATGATTTCAGACATGGACCATTCAAAACTGACCCACAAGTCAATGCACTTATGTCAACAAAAAGCACACGCAGGCCTTGGTCTGCTCTGGCTCGTTGCTCCTCAGTACCTCCACAGAGCCAAGACAGGATTTCCATTTGAGAACCAGGAGCTTTGCAAAGGAACTGCATTGGCATGTGGTAGAGTACTGGAAGTTTTGTCAGGGCCAAGATTCACTGAGCTCAATTGTACACAGATACTGATGCTGAGTTTCAAATACAGTGGAAGCGGAAGATGGACAGATTATTTTGCTGTGTAGTGGTTTCATTCCGGGGAACTCTCTTTGAAGTCAAGGAGATGGATGCCTGCAACAGATACAGAGTGCAGAGTGCAGTCAAGAATGGCGCTCATGTTTCACTCTTGAATACTTTCAACTTGGCTATTTTTAAGTCAAACGTCTTCAAATATGTCAAAGACACTTGTTCTAATTAAGAATAAAGGCCATGGTAAGTTAGGATTTTTTTTTTTTTAACTAGGCCAATTTTTTAGCTCTTTAAACACAATTGAATGCATCTGGAAGCTTTCATTCCATTATGAAAACCACATTTTTCCATCCTCATGAATGGCCAATCCAAGTTCCCCAGGCTTAAATATTTTAACACACACACACACACAATCACACACACAAATACGTAAATAGATAGTAAATAAATATGTAAATAGATAGTCTATATACATGTATCAATGTGAGTTAATGTGTATGCTTATGTATGTGTATATCAATACCAAGTATGGGAAATGTTCATCTCAAAGCTAATTTTACACGGTAAGTCCTAAATACCTTATTAGTAAGTATCCCAACTAAGATGTTTCTTATTTCAATGCCAAAATAGAAAAGAAATAAAATTATATAATTATATAATTATAATTTATATATATATAATTATATATAAATTATAATTATATAATTATAATTATATAATTTAATGGTATATAAATACCATTAAAGGTATTTACAATATTTTGAAAAGTAAAAATTCCCATCTTGACGCATTAATGAATTTTCAAGTATAATAAATTATAATAATAACTAGGTTAAATAATATAATAACTAGGTTAAAGCAAAAATCTCATAGAATCACATACACATTCATACTCACACAACTTGTTTCAGGATAAGAAAAAAGAAATTGCTTATCACCTTTGAAATGAGTATTGGAAGTGCCAATTGGAACAGCCAAAAATTTGCAAATGTAGAAGGTGAGCTTGGAGTTGTAAGAGATGCACAAGAGTTAGCATTACAATACAGTTAGCCACTCAGTCCCAAAACACTAAAAATTCATTCTGACCAGGACTTTTAAGGATTGGAAAAAACTGTGTGGGCATCAAAGACAAAGACAATGATGTTATAAAGGAAGGTATAGAGACTGGAAAAGTATGGCATACCCATGGAACTGTGAAGAAACTTTCCTGACTAGAATTCAGTGTCCTGAGAAACATATGTCAATGAGTAGGATGGAACCAGCTTATGAAGTATGAAGTTCAAAGACTGGACTGAGGATTGAGGTTTAGTTAATTTTAGGCATGACTATGTATATGATATGGTATAGATGGAGCTTGAGGAAAACTGATGTCATCATCAAGACCAAAAAGAGATTAGCTAGAAGGTTTTCTAACACCCAAGACTATGTTAGGTTCACCTGATACATGCAAACATAGCATTCTGCTTTCTTCATTACATTTTTCATGCTTACACTTCTTCAAGGTCTACCTTTGTCATTAGACTGTAAATTTATTGAAGGCAGGATATAGTAGAGGTACACAGTAGCTTCCCAATATATAGCTTTGAATAAGTGAACTTACAAATGAATGAAGCTATTACTGAATAAAGATCCATGAGATAATAAAGACTTAAACTACAATTATATATATGAAAACACAGAAAGATACTATAAACATTGAAAATTAGATCCTCATGATTTTATACAAAAGATGTGAGGGGGGAGGCTGAGACAAAATATTAACAGTTTGCGTCTGGATAGAATTTGAGCATTTCCATAGCGCTTTCACAAATAGTTAACGATTTTGAGCTCTTCTTCCAAAGTTAAGATTTATTTATTATTTATTTATGTGTTTATTTATTTATTTATTTATTTATTTATTTATTTTGAGGGAGAAAGAGAGAAATCGGGGGATGGGGTATAGAACAGAGGGAGAGAGATATCTGAGCAGATTCCACGCCAAGCTCAAAGCCCCTATGTGGGGCTGGATCCCATGTCTCTGAGATCACGGCCCCAGTAGAAACCCAGTGTCAGACACCGAACCGACTGCAGCACCAGGAACCCCTCTTCTTCCAATCTTAAATAGCCAAAATATGTTATCACCATTAACAAAATCCAAGAATTGAATTACAGCACCTGCTTAAAGGATATAATAAATCCAATTGTGGCCAGGTTGAATTTGAAAAAAAAAAGAAGACAGAATATTGAAATGTAAATGTCCAGTATTCAGTTGAACATACGGAACACTTGAGTGAAAGGATGGGTTTAGACCTATACACTTATAGTCTTTGGGTCGTGAAAAATCATGAGAAACTTTCAAATGAAAATCAGTTCAGTTTAATAATGTGCTCATTCAGGCGTTTGGGTGGCTCAGTTGGTTAAGCAACTGCCTTCGGCTCAGGTCATGATCCTGGAGTGCTGGGATTGAGTCCCGCATCAGGCTCCCTGCTCAGTGGGGAGTCTGCTTCTCCCTCTGACTCTACCCCCTCTTATGCTCTCTCTCTCACTCTCTCAAAAAAATAAATAATTTTTTTAAAAAAAATAATGTGCTCATTCTCTGATTATTAAAAATTCACTTTAAGGGGCACCTGGGTGGCTCAGCGGGGGTTAAAGCCTCTGCCTTTGGCTCAGGTCATGATCTCAGCATCCTGGGATCGAGCCCTGCATGGGGCTCTCTACTCAGCAGGGAGCCTGCTTCCTCCTCTCTCTCTGCCTGCCTCTCTGCCTACTTGTGATCTCTGTCTGTCAAATAAATAATAAAACCTTTAAAAAAAATAAAATTAAATTAAAATTTAATTTAATTTAATTAAAATTCACTTTAAGGTAGGTATCAACTGCACTGGCCAATACATATATTCAAATAAACTAAAAATTTCTAATAGCTTCAAGGCTAATATGGTACTTACTTTTAATTAAAAGAAACACTTGGACATAAAGGTAATGTCCTCAAATCCAAGTTGCCATGCTTCTACACTAATAAAGCCTGCTGATCAGTATTGACATTTCACTGGAAAAATCACTGTAAAATTGCACTTTCTTCAAAGAGGAAGATATGCCTGACTCCCTCCAGGCATGAAGTAAATGCAGTATTTTCTTCACAGTGGGAACATTTCCATGAAAAAACAGCAAACAAATACCAATTTCTTATACATATATATTATGAGGCCTTTTTGAGGCAATGCATATTAATGGAAATAAAATCCATATCTCTTTCTCTATTTCTTTCTCTATTTCTCTCTGTCTCTCCAAGAACTGAATCCAGAGTCGTGGTGCTATGTCCACAATTTTCTAAGCAAGTTACATAATTGACTCTAAAAAAAAAAAAAAAGAATCATGTACAATTTAGGAAATCAAAACAATTTAAGATGTCTAGTCTTATCTATGAAATATAAATGCATATATTCTTTAGACTATATTCTTACAATCTAAATTTTAAAAAATTTTGTCAGTACTTTTTTTTCAACTTTTGGTGAAGGAGTAAATTTTGGGTTAGAATTGTTGCTTATAACTCACTTTTCTGGTTTTGCACACAGAAAAAAAAATATTGAAACTTGCCCATCAAACATTTTGCAATTTAACAAAACCTTAAAATGAAAAGTTTTCCAGAAGTTTTCGGTGAAAAATATGATCAAATGCCTTAAGCCAAAGCCAAGATTTCAACTTCACCATTTTCTTGGGTTCTGAGGCTATTAAGAAAAACATGATAGGCAATTTGTAAAACTAAATGACTTATTTTTTGGAAGAAAATGTCCTTAGATAAATTAGATTACAGTGATATTTCACTGAAACATGAACCACTAGAATATGGAATTTAATGGATGACATCTGACTTCAATCCCATCCAAGAAGTTTGTTATCGGAAGTAGCTCAAATACCTCCACATGGCACATGGCACAGCCTCACCTAGAGAATTAGCTAATACAGCAGCCTCTGAGGACAATACCAAAGTGGTTCTCTCTCACTCCTTCTCTTTAATTTATTTTAATTAAAATATAATTGACATAATACTCATTCGTTTCAAGTGAACAACATGATTATTCAATATTTGTATATTTTGTGAAATTCTCATGCCCATAAGTATAGTCAACATCCATCAAACATGGCTCTTCTTTGAGCTTCAAAGACACTTCTGGACAATGAGTGACACATTTCAATCCAGTAAGCATTTCTTTCTCAGTGAGGTCTTTCCCATCCTGAACAGAATTCCGTCTGGGAGCACAACATAAGCAGCCTTTTCTTATTTTTTCCTAACTTTCAATGTTTCTCAAGAATACCCAGCTCAAAAAGCCTTTTCTGGTCCATGAGGAGAGACCTTCTTAAATGTGGAGTCAGCATGCCCTAAGAGGATGAGATTCAAGGGTAATAAAGATGCCTCAGCCTCTTCTTTCAAAACTGTCCTGTCTGCTTAAATTCCTGCACAGAGTGACTGTATTTAGGTGTTTCTTTAGAAAAATCTGTAGTTCATGACCAGAATGGAGCAGGAAGATGCTGGGTGGGAGAAACAGATGAAAAACACATTCTGCAGGATTTTATTCGAATCATCTACCTCTTCTCCTCTTTCTCCCTGTCACTCTCTTCTCTGTCTCTCTCTCCCTCAACAATGAGAATACAGGACCAGTGAAGGGGGATGTGGGGCTCTGTGGACCATGAGCGCTACAGCATCAGTACCAAAGAGTCAGCAGAAGAGGAGTAGACTGAGCTCTAAAACTCTGCTTATTTCAACAAATGTCCTCCCCCCCCCAAAAAAGTGCAAGAGATTTTATTTGCCTTGTGGTTATTTCACAACCAGGAACAGCAGCACTTTTAACTGCTCCCTTGTTTGAGGTTGGTACTAGAAAACCCAGAATGAATCAGTCACTAGGATAATAAATTCTCTAATACGGGATCTCATATTCATCTGCCTTCTGGAAAGCTGGGCTCTCATTCATTAATACATTATAATCAGGTTTAAGTGAAAGGACTTATCAATTATTCTTCTATTTTTTTTAAAGATTTTATTTATTTATTTGACAGGCAGAGATTATAAGTAGGCAGAGAGGCAGGCAGAGGGAGAGAGGAGGAAGCAGGCTCCCCACTGAGCAGAGAGCCCGATGCGGGGCTCGATCCCAGGACCCTGGGATCATGACCTGAGCTGAAGGCAGAGGCTTTAACCCACTGAGCCATCCAGGCGCCCCAATTATTCTTCTATTTTTAATAGTACATGTTTTTTAGGAGCTGGAACAATGGTCTCCAAAACAGGGCACATAAATAACAGGAAGACATGTAAGAAGATATTTTTATATTAAGAAGGAAAAATCAATTTCAACTAATATTTAAAATACAGATAGTGATATATTCACTAGACCTATATGTCAGGTACCACTCATCACATTAAATATATGAGATCTTCAGAAGGGCATTTCATCATAACAAGCAAACAGGAGTTGGTACTGAAAGCTTCATTCATATGATCACTTTGAACAAGTGAATCAATTTAGGCAAAATTGTTCTAATCCTCACAGAGCAGGAAAATAGCTTTAAAAGACTCTTAGGAATTGAAGACAGTACTAATAACACCAGTAACAAGGAAATGGCAGAACTAATGCCTCTTCTAATTTGGGGGCAAGCTGTTTCTCAGTCACGGCTTGAGATTTTAAAAAATGGCAGTTTTCATCAAATATGACAACAAGCACTGCAATTGAAACTATTTTAATTTTTTTATTGTTCAGTTTTTTGTTTTAATTTCAGTATAAAATACGGTGTTATATTAGTTTCAGGTGTGCAATATAGTGGCTCAACAATTCTACACATCATTACTCAGTGCTCACCATAGTGTACACTTGATCCCCTTCACCTATTTCACCCGTCCCCCACCCATGTCCCCTCTGATATGCTTTAATTTAAATGAGTACCCTCAGTTAACGTTACTATTTTTTTTAACAAGAACATTTTTTACTTGAAACAATTTTAGAATACATGGTTCTAAAAGATATACGTAAAACATGCCATCCAAGAAAAAAATAGAATACACACTTTCCTCAAGTACATGCTGAAGAATCTCCCAGTTAAATCAGATAAAAGGAGACATAACAAGTATTACAAATTTAAGAAGAGTGAAATCATACCAAGCATATTTTCCAACCACAATGGTACAAAACTAGAGATCAACAATAAAACAAAGCTGAAAAATCCACAATGTAAATATCAAATATTTCATATATCAATATTAAACAACACATTACTGCACAATGGGCCAAATAAGAGATCAAATGGCAAATCAAAATATGTCTCAAAACAGAAGAAAAAGAAAACACAATATTCCAAAACATATGGTATACAGCAAAAGTGGATGTTAGAATAAAATTTATGCTATAAGTGCTTGTATTAAGAAAAAGTTTCAAATAAACAATTTAACATTACATCTCAAGGAACTAGAAAAAGAAGAAATGTAGCTTAAATGTACTAGAGGAAGGAAATAACAAAGAAAAATCAGAAATAAATAAAATAGAGACCAGAATAAATAACATAACATTGAAGTAATGACAATTTTTTCAAAAAAAAAAAAAATGCCAGTAGCAATGTTTTAGCTATATTAACTAAGAAAAAGAAAAGAAGATTTTTCCTTTATAACTGTATTTTACAAATTTAATTAGAATATGTCTTGCTGTTGGCCTGCTTTTGTTCTCTATGTTTTCTTCATCTGGAGATCTATTTCCTTTCCCAAATCAGAACAGTTTTCTGCTATTATTTCTAGAAATTAATTTTCTGCCCCCTTTCTTCTCTCTTCCTCTTCCTAGATTCCTATAATATGAAAAAGTACATTTGATGGAATCACTGAGTTCCCTAAGTTCCCTATTCTCATGTTACATAACTCTTCATTCTCTCTTTTGTTCTGCTTCATTATTTTCCATTATTCTGTCTTCTAGGTCACTAATTTGTTCTTCTGCTTCTTCCAGCCTGCTGTTTATTGCATCAAGCCAGTTCCCAATCTTCTTTATTGAATTCTTCATCTCTAACTGATTCCTTCTTAACTCTTATCTCAGTTGTAAGAGTGTCACTGAGTATAAAGCCCAGTGAGTATCCTTTTGACTGTTGCTTTAAATTCTCTATCAGGCATGTTACTCTTATCTGTTTTGCTTAGATCTCTGGCTGTGACTTTATCTTATTCTTTCATTTGAGATAAATTCCATCACCTTGGCATTTTGTCTAAGTCTCTTTTGTCCCCATACTGGGGCTGAGGCAAGCTTAACTGAGAAGAGCAGTCCTGCCAGAACACAGGGTGGTGTGGCTTGCTAAGTTAGGCAGCCAGTGTTAGCATTACGTTGCCTTCTGCCAATAGCTCCGTGTTTATGCTGAGGGGTGGGGAGGAAAATTGTGCAGGCCAGCTCTCTGTTCCCAGAGAAGTTTTTATATTAATGCTGCCTCCCAGGACTATTCTCCCAGAAGAGAGAATAATCTTCACCTTGTGTACCCCAGGCATTCTTCAAATCATTGTTCCCATGCTATCTGCCCCTAGGTTGTTTGTCTGGCTTTTCTCCTGGAGCAGGGCAATGTTGTCAGGGCTCTATCTTAGCTAAACCCACTGACCTTTAAAACTCCAGACTTTAGGGGCATCTGGGCAGCTCAGTGGATTAAGCCTCTGCCTTCGGCTCAGGTCACGATCTCAGGGTCCTGGGATCACCCCCACATAGGGCTCTCTGCTCAGCAGGGAGTCTGCTTCCCCCCTCTGCCTGCCTCTCTGCCTACTTGTGATCTCTGTCTATCAAATAAATAAAATCTTAACAAAACAAAACAACAACAACAACAACAAAAACCCTCCAGACTTTAAGCCCCACTGGTTGCAAAGACTCATGAAATTCAGCCCCTCTCATTTTCCATGCCAATGGCTTTTAGGAAACATTCTCCTTGTGTATTCCCCTATGTGCTCCCCCCTCCACTTTCCTCAAGACCATGGCTCCCTCCCCTCTACAGCACGCAGATCCATTTCTCCCCTAAACTACATTTCTGCACTTTCAAACCCCTTTAATGTGGCCCTTTCTCTCCCTTTAGTTTGAAATTTGTTCTGTCAGTCTTCAGGCCAATTTCTGCAGTATTTAGGATGACTTGATAGTTATCTAGTTGTGTTCATGGGATGAGAGAAGCCTAGGGTCCTCTTATTCCATTACCATCTTTGACCTCCAATCCTTGTAACTATTTTTAGAAGTCATTTGAAATAAGGATGCATATTCACCAGTATCTGGAATGAACTTTGCCTTCAATGTATTCACTAAAGAAAATAAGAAGGGCACCATCACAATTAGCAAGACTTCAAAAAATATTGTTGACTTCATCTCATCCAGTTGAGTTTCTATTCTGTGTTGTTTTATATAAAGTAAAGGTCTCCCTTCATCTTTCAGATTTGAGAAGAAATTGAGTTTTTTGTGTGAGTGGTTATTTTATAATAATAATAATAATAAATTTGTAATAAACTGTAAAGGTTTTTGAATTCTATCACCTACTAAATTCTCTCTAAAACCTCCATGATACACAGCCATGCATTTTTTTTTAAGATTTTATTTATTGAGGAAGAGAGAGAAACATGAACAGGGAGAGGAGCAAAGGGAGAGAGAGAAGCCGACTCGCCTCTGAACAAGGAGCCTGACACACACAGAGTTGGATCCCAGGACTCCAGGATCATGACCTGAGCTGAAGGCAGACACTTAACTGACTAACCCACCCAAGAGCCCTGCCATGCATTTTTTATATGAAAATTTGCTATATTGGGCATCCCCTTTGTGAGACAGCTCAAAATATCAGAAAATTCTTTTAACAATTTGATTGCTATATCCTTACAACTTCTTTTTCTATTTCTCAGTCATTCAAATATTTTCCAGTTTCTCCTATAACCTGGTTTCTTGTTTTGGGTTTTTTGTTGTTGTTGTTTGTTTGTTTTCTTTTTTTTTTTTTTTTTTACACACATTGCTCTTTGTTTTACATCTCTGGATGGATTTCATTTTTTCTGTCTCTCATTCTAAGAACTCACAATATCCTTGGATGATATCTAACCAACATAGCAATAAAATAATTTTCTTTCTCATATATTCCATAAATATTAAATATGAAACTACTATGTGCCAAGCACTTTTCAAGACACTGGAGGTACACTGATAAAGATATATAAACTCTTGCTCTCATAGAGCTTAGCTCCAATGAGGTTGCCACAGACAATTAGCTAGCAATAAGTAATGAAACAAACAAACAAACAAGAAATGTGACATGGACATAAGAGCCAGACAGTGAAGTACAACATGGAGATAGGAAAGAGATTAGTAACTTAGCGGCTAATTTGAAATAGGTGATTCAGAATAGCCTTGCTGGGGAAGGTGAGATTTGTGCTAAAATTGGAAAAAAAGAACTTGCCAGGCAGAGGCACAGCTTATAGAAAGACCCAGAGGTAATAGTTTAACATTGAAGAACTGAAGCAAGTTGAGCAGGGCTGGAGTAGAGGGAAGAAGAGAGAATAGTACAAAATAAAGTTGGAGAAGGGACAAACAATGAAGGACATGGTATGACGTGCTAAGAATATGTAATTTTGTGCTGATTATATACTAAAGACCCTTAGAGACATTAAATAATACCAGATTTCTCACCTCCTCCAATTCACATCCCGTAACTCTTTATTGCTGAGTTCCTAATCAGCCAACCACTGATATAAGTCCTACGATATGCCATCTCTAGTTACAATATTTTTCTCTTTGCTACAAAGTATTTGACCACGGAGGCAGGCAAGTTATTCCTTCATGATCCCAAAAATGTGTTGATTCCTAACAAGCTAGCAGCCCATCACATGACATTTTCTTATTCAATGCCTGAACAAAATAATATTTCTAAAGGTCTTCAATTAAAATTATGGGCTCTTCCTGGAAGTGGCAAAATAAAAAAGTCTAACCAATATTTAATATTCTGTTATTTGGAATTCTTTAGTGTCTTAGATACAAAAAGAATAACAGGAAAATATAAAATTGAGTGGTATCAAAATTAGGATAGGAGTTTAAATTTTATGGTATGAGTGGTACAATAAGCATATTGAAATGAGTTTTGTTTGAAATGTCACTTGAGAATTTCAAATCCCTCATAAGTCTCTCTCAACCACCTCATTTTTAGAAATAAAATGTTCAAGTTTTCATGACTTGTAATCCTATAGTCACAAAAACAAAAATGTTTTTTGCTTGAACTTCTCACAAAGGAATTTGCTGGCCTATTTTCTTGTAATTACTGAGCACGTATTCTTTGATAAATGATTTATATGTTGACACATAATTTCACAGTTTGTTTTATACTTCTAAATAATTATCTACTATAAATAAAAGATTTGTGTCAAAACAGATTAGAATCTTATTTTGAAGTGATTATTAGAACAAAGCGAGGTTCAGTGGTTATAAACTGGTGAATCACAGATGAAACTCCTTGAACTCTATATTTTGGATTGATCTCCATTTTCCCTAAAATTATTATGCAAACTGATATTGTTGGGGAAAAAAACTAGTTTTTAATCTGTCAATGATTCTATAAACACTGTCCCATAACTCACCCCTGCACATACATGAGTGCAGGGCTGAGTTGCCCTCAAGAAAGTACTTTTACTTTGCCCTCAAGAAAGTACTTTTACTTTTTGGTCATTTATTGGCACACATCTTATGCAAGTCTAATGACCATTTTTAACACTAACCAGTATAACAATGTGATATTAGACTTCAGTTCTTAAAATTTCTGATCTTAAGTTTATACATCATCATACACTAACTCTTTTGTGGGGTATTCTGTCTGCACTGGTTGTTGTGAGCTGAATTGTGTTGCCTCAAAAAGATTCAGGTAAAGTCCTAGCTCCCAGTACCTTTGAGTGTGACTGTATTTAGAAATAGTGGCTTTACAGAAGTGATGAAGTTAAAATAAAGTCATTAAGATGAGCTTTAATGCACTATAACTGTTGTCCTCATAAGAAGAGGTTATTTGGACACAGACATCTACAGAGGGAAGATGATGCAAAGATTCAGGGAGAATATGACCATCTACAAGCCAAGGAGGAAAAACCTGGAACAGATCCTTCTCTAATAGCCCTCATAAGGAACCAACCCTTTCAACTCCTTGATTTCAGACTCATGGCCTTCAGTACAGTGAGAAAATACATTTCTGTTGTTTAAGCCACCCAGTCTGTGATGCCTCATGATAGCAGCCCAGAGAACTAACTCACTGATTTCAGATAAGAATTATAGCTCATATAACTTTATGTCTCATGAAAGTCATTTTCTGGCTACATATCTTTAAGAGTACATAAAGCAAATACCATAAGGTGACATAAAGAAACTGAAATTGGGGTGCCTGGATGGCTCAGTGGGTTAAACCTCTGCCTTTGGCTCGGGTCATGTTCCCAGGGTCCTGGAATCCAGCCCTGAGTTGGGCTTTCTGCTCAGCGGGGACCCTGCTTCCTCCTCTCTCTCTGCCTGCTTCTCTGCCTACTTGTGATCTCTGTCTGTCAAATAAATTTAAAAAATCTTTTCAAAAAAAGTTAAAAAAAAAAAAAAGAAATCAAACCTGAAGCAAACTTCCTACCATTCTGTATACTGAATTTACTTTCACCAAATCACATGACACTGATACTTGTGACATACTCATTTTACCTCACATTGGTATCTTGGTATCTCTCCCAAAGGTACTAACATAGACTACTAAAAAAGCTCTTAGTTTTTCCTATGCATCAGCTACCATTAAAATATTCATTTTATCCCTGTTCTCCTTTATTACACTTTCTCTTAGAGTCCTTTAAAACACTGCATGAGCAGACCGTCTTCACTGCAAAAAGGCTGAACAGAACTATTGATTTGGTGCTTTCCTTTCTTTTCCATTGTCAACAATAATTAATGTTCCTATTACAGTAATATGGTTTTAATTCTGGTTTGGGTTGCTAAGGACTAAGGATAACACAAAATCAATAGAACATTAAAGAACTACAATTCCAACAAGCCATAATCTGAGATAAACACCATATGACTCAGTAAATCTAAGGAAATGTCTTAAAATTCTCATGCCAACTTGCAGTGCCAAGCAAGTGCTAGCAGCTTCGGACTCATGAGCAGAGAAAAATGAGAAGTCTGTGAAACTCAGAAGTTATTATCTTATCAGCAAACTATTTTAATTTATGTTTGTTAATAGCATTAACTAAAATTTATGATCCTTCTTCCAAAAGGAAATTAAGAAATGTTTATTTTTAGTCTTTGTGAAACCTAAAGTAGGAACATAAAGTTACATTAGGACTTTTATCCAGGAGAAAGTAAACTACAGGAATTTTGAATGCCATGGTGAAGGAGCTCCTTCGGTCTATCAAAATGTCCCATCATCTTAGAGAGAGCATAAAATTTGCTATTTGACACAATTCTTTTTTTTTTTAAGATTTTATTTATTTATTTGACAGAGAGAGAGACAATGAGAGAGGGAACACAAGCAGCGGGGGAGGGAGAAGCAGACTTCCTGCTGATCAGGGAGCCCGATGCGGGGTTCAGTCCCAGGACTCTGGGGATCATGACCTGAGCCAAAGGCAGACACTTTACGACTGAGCCACCCAGGTGCCCCTGTTTGACACAATTCTAAAGAATCACTTCTCTCCATAAAACATAAGTCACATGCTTCCATTCCTATCTAAAATAAAGGATATGAGAGTAAGGACAAAAACAGAAATGTGGGAACTGTTTGCTGCTGTCATCCAAGGGAAATACAATCTTATAAGAGGAAGGTGGCTGTAGTGGTTTCCCAGTAGTGATCTTACTCACAGTCAGGATCTGGTGCCAGTGCCATTACCATTCCAAGTTAGTGGTCTATTTTCTATCAGTCTCCTAACAAGATTAAGAGAGTAGTTTGACTATTTGAGATCAATAGACTCCAGAAAAGGACTCCAGAAAGAGCTGAGGAGACTATCAAGTCCATGGCTCAGTGGGCTAAAATCTGGAAAAGAGGACTAATAACACTAAACAGGAACCTGGGGCAGAAAGTCAGACATGCCAACTGAACAAACAAGGTGCCGTATGGGCTTTCTGCACCTGGAGCATTCAGGCTGACCCATGATTCAATGTGACTACACCAAGCACCAAAGAGGCCAGCTATAGACCACACACTGTGGTTGGTCTGGGCTTCTCTTGTATTAAGCAGAACAAATGCATCGATGCCAGGGCTCAGCTTAACTGGAGAGGAAAAGGAGGGTCTAACCAGTTCTGTCTGGTAAGTGGATAGATTGTATTTACCATATTTTGGTTTATTATTACAACAGCCCTTAGCTGTTTACAAATCCACTTGCTAAGTCATTCACTTAATTTACTGAAATCAGCTGAAAAAGAGTGACATCACCACTGAGCTCTGAATATGCATCAGTTGAAAATGGTAAAAGAAGTTTGATTGGAAAGCAAGTTCTTTTGCAGAGCTATCTTGTTTTGAGAATAAGACTTATTTCTGGAAAAGAATTATTCAAAAATTTGGCAATTCCAGAAGAGAGTGGCTCTTAACAGATACTTGTGGGACTCATATTAAAACAAGCTCAGCAATAAAAACATACTTTTTGGAAATTTTTTGAAAATATTATTAACATGTAGAAACCCTAAAATTATTCTAGTCCAATTCACTTGTTTTGCTTAAGAGAAAACTGAGGTTCAAAGATTTTTTTCTATGACCTTATTTGCCAAATATAATTATACCATAATTATTAAATTTTTTAAAAACTAAAAGTATCATATAAACCGTTTTTTTTTTAAGATTTATTTATTTAATTGAGAAAGAGTGCAGCACAAGTGGGGGCGGAGGGGCAGAAGAAGTTAGAGAAGGAAAGGAGAAGGAAAGAAACAGACTCCCTGCTAAGGACACAGCCCACAAATGTGGGGCTTGATCTCAGGACCCTGAGATCTTGACCCAAGCTGAAATAAGAGTCAGAGGCTTAACCAACTGAGCCACCCAGGCACCTCTGCAAATATCACATAAATTTTAAAATGCTATGCAAATGTAAGGTATTATTATTATTATTATTATTATTACTCCTTATAATTAGAAATAAACCTATAAATAGCTTAAGAGTTTTCAAACTGAAAGAGAAACATGAAAAAGCAATTAAAAAATTTCCACTTCCAGGCAAGATAGAATAATAGGAACCAATCTACTCTCTCTCCTGAAACAACCAAAAACAGAAAAAATATGTGAAGTTTTTAAGAATAGATATCAGGCAATAGGAAATTAGAGATAAAAAACAATTATCCAGATTGCTGCCTTGAGAAATTTTTCTAGATCATGGTTCAGAAAGCTGGAACATATGCAAAGACCAGCAATTCCCTGGGTTGAGGACACAGCTAAGAGTCTCAGAACACCTAAGCAGCTAGTTCATAGGACAAGGTACTAGGGGCAATTAACAGCATTTAACTAGATATTATGGATGCAAAAAATGGTACAATTAAAGCCATATGTATAGAAACCACCTAATGTAAAATACAGAAAAAGGAATCCTCAGGGAATCTAGGTAGCACAGTTGGTTTAGCATCGAATTCTTGATTTTGACTCAGGTCGTGACCTCAGGATCATGAGATCAAGCCCTGTATCCAGCTCTGTGCTCAGTGCAGAGTCAGCTTGAGATTCTACTTCTCCCTCTGCTGCTCCTGCTTACGTTCTCTCTCCCTCTCAAATAAATAAGTAAATATTGAAAGAAAGAGAGAAGAAAGAAAGAAAGAAAGAAAGAAAGAAAGAAAGAAAGAAAAGAAAGGAAGAAAGGAAGGAATCCTAAGAAAATAAAAATGGGGTGCCTGGGTGGCTCAGTTATTAAGTGGCTGCCTTTGGCTCAGGTCATGGTCCTGGCCAGGATCCTGTAATCAAGCCCCACAATGGGCTCCCTGCTCAGCAGAGAATCTGCTTCTGCCTCTCCCTCTGCCTGCTGCTCTGCCTACTTGTGCTCTCTATCTCTGTGTCAAATACATAAAACCTTATACAAAAAAAAAAAAAAAAATTAACAATGAGCATCAGTGAGTTTCAAGAAGCCAAATATATGTGAAATTTGACAGTCAAAAGTAAAGTAGAGAAAAGGGAGAAGAGAAATATATTTAAAGAATAAATAGTCAAATTTTTTTTCAAATTTGCAAAATCTGTAAGCTGACAGATGCTAAACAAACCTCAACCACAAGAAACATAAAGAAAACTACACTAAGGCTTGTCATACTCACATTACTCAAAACCAGAGGTACACACACACACACACACACAATTTGAAGAGCAACCAGAGAAAAAGAAATACTACATATTTCTTCCATATAGAAAAACCACAATAAGAATGATGGCATATTTCTCTTCAGATGTAAAAAGAATGAAGCAAATCACCTTCACAGTACTGAAAGAAAAAAATGTAAACTACAATTCTATACCTAGCAAAAGTATCTTTCAAAAATGATGGCTAAATGAAGATTTATTCTGACATACAAAAGTTTGAGTAATTCCTCACCAGCAGACCCACTCTAAAAGAAATGTTAAGGGGTGTTCTTCAGGTATATAGAAATGATATCAGATGGACATATGGATTTACACAGAGAAATGAAGACCAGAAGTGTAACTACAAGGGTAAATATGTCCATTGTACCTATATTTTAAAAGCAACAGTCTATAACAGCATTTTAAGATAAAAGCTGAAAGAATCTGTCAGTTTCAAATCTGCACTAAGAGAAATGTTAAAGAGTACTCTTCAGGCTGCAGGGAGAAAATGTGCCATCAGACAAACTCAACTCTACAGGAATTGAAAAACAACAGAAATAGTAAATAAGTATGTAAATACAAAAACGTTTTTGTTCTTATAATTTCTTCAAAGACAACTGCTCATTTAAAACAAAAATACTAGCATTCAAAGTGGAGTTTTTACCTTATAAGTAAAAGGTACCACAAAACGGTACAAAGGATGGTGGAAATAGAATTACTCTAAGTTTATTGCATTGAGAAGAGGTAAGTGTTAACTGGGATCCATGAAGTATAAAGTAGCCTAACATTGATTCTAAATAAACTGTTACATGTGAACCCTAGAGCAACTACTAAAATTTAACAAAAAGAAATGCAGCTAAAAAGCCAATGGAATAAATAAATTAGATGCTTTTTAAAAATTTTGATAATTCACTGTTGTTGTTGTTTAAGATTGTATTTATTTATTTGTTTGTTTGTTTGAGTGAGAGACAGTGAGAGAGAGTATGAGAGGCGAGAAGGTCAGAGGGAGAAGCAGACTCCCCATGGAGCTGGGAGCCTGATGCGGGACTTGATCCTGGGACTCCAGGACCATGACATGAGCCGAAGGCAGTTGCTTAACCAACTGAGCCACCAAGGCACCCTAATAATTCACTGTTAAGAGAATGGTAAGGAAGCCATAGACTGGAAGCAAATATTTGTAATACTCATATTCAAACAAAAGAGTTATATCATACTAAAAGGCCTCTTGCAAGCTTAATAACAATAAATAATGCAATAAAAATAGGCTAAAGATTTGAACAAACAAAAGAAGAAATACAAATGGCCAACAAGCAAGTGAAAGAAGCTCAAGATCACTATTTATCAGGGAAAAAAGGCAGTGGTAGTTGAGGTGTTGGATATGTGAACTAGCTTGAATGTGATGATTACTTGACAATATATATGTACATCAAATTGTACACTTCAATTATATGCAGCTCTTAATTGACATATATATCTCAATTTTTTAAAAAAACACTATGATATACCACTTCAAACCCACTCATATACCTAATATGGGATCCAACAATTCTACTGCAAAGCAATTAATCAATGAAAATATATAATTCACAGAAATACTTGTATATGAATGTCAATAGCATCTTTATTCATAATAGCTAGAAACTACAAACAATTCAAATGTACATTAAGAGGTGAATGGTAAGTCAATTGTGGTAGATTCATTTCATAAAATACTGCTCAACAATAAAAAGAAGCCACCTCCCAAAATGTGCAGCAACACAAATCAATCTCAATAACATTAGGACGAACAAAAGAAGCCAAGCACAAAAGAGCACGTATTGTATGATCCCATTCATAAGAGATTCTAAAATGGGCAAAATTTATCTATAATGACAGAAATCTGAGTAGCGGTTGTCTGGGGCTGGGGATGTAGGGGATTGACTACAAAGAGACAGGAGGAAAATTGCCAAGGATATGGGAAATGCTATGTATTTTGATTAAGATGGTGGTTACACAAGTGCATACATTTGTCAAAACTCACTGAGTGTGTGTGAATTTTACGACATGTAAATTATACTTTGATAAAGTGGGTTGATTATAAAGAAAATTAAAATGTGCTCTGAATAAAGCATTGTTAGTAGTGGTTCTTATTCATGCTCCTACAATAGCTATCATTTTAGTCTTCCCAAGTGTCCATGTCCTGATGAGTAAAACAAAGTATTTGCAGTCAATGATTTGTAACCGCCCTTCCACTTAAACAGTTTTGAACAGTTTTGAATGCTAAAGTTAACTTAAGTACAATTAATAAACTTCCTGGACCTCATGTTATTTTGGTACCTATACACATACAGACATATGCATACACATGTACATATGTAGCCTGTATGAAGAAACACATCTGTATGTACGTGTACATATACATATATGCATACCTATATACAGAATACAAAAAGCTAACCGCCTTTTTCTGTGATAGACTGACTTTCTGGTACCTATACTCAAAATTACCCAGAATATAGGCTTTTTAATTTCATGGTTGCAAGGCGGGTGTATTAATCTTTGCAATCCTTGTGAGTTAAGAATTGTTTCTTGTTACTGTGTTATTATAAACAAGACCAGTTTGGGTTTCTCTGGTATTCTTATGAGCCCAGATGGGGTCCTAGTTTCTGCAGAACAGTCTTCTTGAACAGCCCTGCTGCTCAGAACAAGTGAGCATCCTGTATCTTGTGTCATACTGATGTGTTCAGGATGACAAGAAACACTGAGCACACTTCACCCTGGACTTCAGTGTCAAGTGTGCACAGCACCATCACTTAGCCATCATTCACCAAAGGCGCGTTATTCACGAGATAGCAGAATAAAATAAATCCTACAACATTAAAGCTGCGATCCCTGAACTTGCCTGTTCATAAGCATCTCTTAGATGACCCCAAGAGACCTAGTGAGTGGAAATCACTGGAAAGATGGCCCAAGGTCCTTATACTCCAAGAGTACATGATGACATTCCGGATGAGGCCTGTCTGGGAAACCCCGGCCTAATGTGAGAAACCATAGAATTTGCTTCAACGTCTCGGGCAAATAGATCACTTCTCAGAGAGATTTGGCACATTTTAATGTATTCAGATTTGGACTGACTCTCTGAAGTCTCACTGGCAATTAGAGGGTAAAAACTAAGTGGTAAATTACAACCAGACACCCAGATTTGAGGCCAAGGGTGAAGTCACCGTGGTATTGTCCATCAAGCAATCACCTCTTCGTCAGGCAGATATTTCAACCTGGGTCCTGAAAATCAAAACAAATCATAGCATTTCTCGTCCAAAATACCCAGAATGTGAATTTCCAAACAAGGGTCTCAATGGAAGCAAATGTGTTGGTGGACATTGGGTATGTGTCTGATAGCCAAATATTTGAGCTATGCAGAGCAGCCGGTAGAGTCCCCTGCAGGCTGGGTGACAGGTCCAAAGACGGCTCATTTAAAACAACATTTTTTACCAAGACAGAATAAATGTTTTTCTCGTTCATAAAAAATTTTTTTAAAAAACACACATTTTTTTAGACCAACATTCTTGAAGCCTGAAAGACAAGACTCACATCTGATCCAGGAATAACCATAGCCATCATCTCGAATTAAGAGGCAGGTGATAATCTCATTTTCCAGTCCTCTGTCATCTGAAGGTTGTTTATCTTTCTGTAAACCAATGACCTATCAGCATTCAGGTTTCCTCAGGAGTCTAAAAGGTTTGTAGTGAGCAGATAAACCAGATTGGGGGATGGGGGTGGGGGGCTTGGGGGGGGTCAAGGGACAAACTTAGTCCCCAGCCCAGTGCCTAGTCTCTTCAAAATCCCCTGTTCTCAGTTTCTTATGTCAATTTACCAGTGACTTAGGAAGCAGGAAATCACTAGAAAGTAATAATTCTCCCCAAAGAAACTACATGTGCCACTCTGACAACATCAGTGGGGTCAGGGTGCGGAAGGAGATTTAAATATTCTGAAATTGACATCAATACAAACTCCCCCTCTTCCTGGTTTACAGATGGACTGTTTCAGAGGGGCCAGCTGGTCAAATCCCAGGAAAACTTCAAAAAAGCATCATACTGGGAAACATAGACAATATCCAAAATATTATCTACAGAGTCGGCTGAGCCTTTTTCATTAAAAAGTCCTGGAAATTCTCTAGTAAATAAATATGTTAGTAACATTTTTTTAAATATTTGAACCTGCTGAATTTTTCCTCCTTCTGTAACTGTTGGGTAGTCAGTCAGAATTCTCTAATTAAATAATTTCCAAACATAGCTAATGGCCAGATCTTTTTTTTTTAAAAAAGTACACATTCAAAGCCTCACACTAATCCAGTGAGATGAGATCCAGAAATATGCGGACTAAAAACCCTCTTACCTGACAAAATTACAACTGATATTTGAGTTGTTCCACACTAAATTTATAGAAAGCAAAAAATCAGGAGAAAAAAATGGAATATGTGCATTTCTAAGGCATAACAGTTTATGTGAAACTAAAATACATAAGCATACCCATCTGACACACTTTTAATGTAAAGTTTCATATAGGTCTCCTTACTAAACCATAGAGCCATCTTTCTTGCATTTTCATATCCACAGTACAGGTATGCAATTTTCAGGTTTAGTTTCTTTGAAATAGAAGAAGGACTTGAAGGCATTTGTAAGGAAATCTGAATTCCTCATTTTTTATAATTTTTCCCATCACAGCTTCCTTGTCTCCATACAAAAATAAGCAAACAGTATTACTGTCTTTGCACTCATTGTATCAGTTTGCATTATTTACACTGGATCATTAGTAAATTTAGGAACAAGCACAGCATATACATCAAGCAGATTGTGCAGAAGAGCTGTTGAATACAAAAGAATGGGCTACAAGCCAAGAGCAGTGAGCTTGCTATCGATGTTGGTCAGTATGTCTTGCTGGAGCAGGGGAAAAGTTTGGTGAACCAGAGAGTGTGTTGAATAAAGGCTCATTAGCAGAATCTCTACATATTTCTTAAGGCCTCCACACAGGGGTGATTAGGATGATGATCTAAGCCTGGGAACTATTACCCTAAACCAGGCTTTTCAGACTTGAATATGCGTAGAAATCCCCTGAGAGTCCTGTTAAAATGCAGATTCTGGTTCAGTTTATCTGGAGGAGAGCCCAAGAATCTGGATTTCTAACAAGCTGCTAGCTTGTTAGCAATCTAGGTTGGGAAGCTCTAAATGAGAGCTTTTTGTGTCACATTTAAAGATTTGATTTATTTATTTGTCAGAGAGAATGGGAGCAAGAGAGAAAGACCACAGGCAGGGGGAGTGTCAGGCAGAGGGAGAAGCAGGTTCCCAGCTGAGCAAGGAGCCGGATGCAAGACTGGATCCCAGGGTCCTGGGATCATGACCTGAGCCAAAGGCAGGCACTTAACGACCTGAGCCACCCAGGCACCCCATAAGTCACATGAAGTTCTTGATGAACAACAAAAAACTAGAGCTTCAGTGTTGCAGCACTGAATTTCAGTTTTCGGTTGAAAATGGATATTCTATCTACTCTCATTTTATAAAGTTTATCGGAAACATTAAATAACTTCTTCAAAACAGAAGAGTTTACTAACCCATCATTCTCAATCATTGTGTAAGTTCTTTTGGTTTTTTTCCAAATATTCTGGGGACTAAAGTTTCTGTCTTATAGAAAGAAGTTTTATGGTGAGGACCAGAAGGCCTTTTCATTTTCCATTGATGTCAACAATTCCCTTTTTGACTGTCCCCACGGCAAAATAAAAATTGAACTATTTGCTCTTGTAGGTTTGGGCTTACAGGGGAGGTAATTATATTTAAAGATTTTATTTATTTATTTGACAGAGAGAGATCACAAGTAGGCAGAGAGGCAGGCAGAGAGAGAGGAGGAAGCAGGCTCCCTGCTGAGCAGAGAGCCGGATGCAGGGCTCGATCCCAGGATCCTGAGATCATGACCTGAGCCCAAGGCAGTGGCCTAACCCACTGAGCCACCCAGGCGCCCCATTATAGAAAATTCATCAGGGCACCTTCTTCTATTCTCTCTTCCAACACTAGCTGTACAGTTTGGGCTAAGCCAGTGAACAGTAGCTAACACAAAGCCAAAATCAGTGATTTCTTGGCAGCAAATATCTCCTTCGTGAATCATCATAGTAAAGACAGCAGGGGAGTCTGACAGAGGAATAAGGAAGAAAAGTAGAAGCAGCTCTAACAGGTTTCCTCTTGCTGTGGTGGTTTACTTCAATTGTCAGTGGGTCACAAAAGAAATTTTTTATCAGAGTCCCATTTCCTTCCGTTGTTGTGGCTCCTACCACGACTGATGCATGATTTGAACCATCTTTGGCAGCCCACAGCGTTATTCCAACACCCACAACCAAACTACAGCGATGATACGCTCACGTACGGCATGGGATTATGGTGATGGATATTGTTATCAAGCAGCATTTATTCTACCTGGCCAGGGGAGAAAAAAAAATAAAAATGTGAACCTGACTTCAGGGAGAGAAAGGCCGGTCTCTACAGGGGCAAGGAGAGCCAGCCCTCAATTGTCAAAAATCCTCCTAGCACCAGGGTATGGAACCTGGCCAGCAGCCCACAAGCCAGGGCACTCAATGCCTCACCTTTTTGGACATCATTCACTACTGAGAATCCACATCTGGACTTCTGACTCCTACTTAGGTGGAAAACGTTACTGGAAAAGCACAAAGCAATTCTCTTCAGAATCCCAGCAAGCTCTTCAGGGAACAGAAGAGACAGAACAGGAAAGCCACTAAGTGGGCTGTTGCTGGTTAAGTGGAACATGACTGTCATGCCCACATTCCCATGTGTTTTAAAAATATCCGCACATGAGAGGCTCCTGGGTGGCTCAGTTCAGTGAAACGACTGACTCTTGACTTTGGCTCAGGTCATGCATGATCTCAGGGTTGTGAGATCGAGCCCTACATTGTCAAGCTCTGTGCTCAGTGAGGAGTCTGCTGGAGATTCCCTCTCCCTCTCCCTCTGTCCCTCCCCATCTTTCTCTCTCTCTCTCCCTCTCTCTCTCTCAAATAAATAAATAAATCTAAAAAATATATATCCACACATGAGAACTTTGAGACTTTACATTGAGAGAGGGAGATACTGCTTGCAATAGATCCTGCTACTTAAAATCAGTGATCCAGCTTTTAAAATTCTACTTCACGAGGGCATGCCACACAAATTTCTTTCTGACCTCTTAATTATATCAGGAACATGGTTCTAATCTTTGAGACGCCAGAGACCCCTTAAGACTATGACGGCCATCTGGGAGCCACTTTCCCAAGACACAAAAACAACCTGCATACAACTTCCAGGATTCCTAAGATGCCCTAAAGATTTTTTCTTCTATACGGCTACCAAGATACAAATTGCTATTCTAATAAAATATGGATATTCTCTGAGCCTTTATAAAAACAACAACAACAAAAAAAAGCAAAAAGTGATGTATGTCCTAAACATTGCAAACTCCGGGTAAGAAGCCCAGCAACTTCTGTCCCATTCAGAAAACTGTCTGCTGTCAGGGCCCCCACTATAGCCACCAGCTTCCTGTGCTGGGGTCAATGGAACAGACTCCAGTTATATAAGATTATTCATTAGGTGCCAGCTACAGTACCCGTTTGATTGTTCGGGATTTCCACATTCGGGAACTGCTCTCAATGACTGCCTGTGGCGTCACTGCCATTCTGAATCATGCAAATGAGGATGTCATATCCTCTGACTCAGAAGGCTTTATTTCATTGAAAATTGTTTTAAGGACTGCAAGCAGAGAGTTGGTCTTTGCTTAGATCTGAATTCCCAAATAACATCACTTTTCCTTTTCTCACAGGGATCCAAGCTGCTGCAGAGGGAAACTGGGAAGCGGAAGGGGGAGTGGTTGGGATCCTGTGGATCTCGGCTTGAGAAAAGTGCCCCTCTTCAGGCAGTGAGGTGCTCCTCTCAGAAAGTCAGAGCTCTACCACCCTTGCCAAATTTGGTGCAGCAGCTAATAGTACATTTCCATGCACGTACTTTTCTCCTTATTTTCCGCAAGGAAAGGGCGAGTCAGGATATGCACGCACAGCATGAAGGACTGAAATAGCCTGGTTTAAGTAGCTCAGCAGCTATTAAGTGAAGTTACTTGGCTGTGTCCATTGTGGGCCCAAGACTCTATTCTGCACTGGTCAGGCAGCATCCCCTGAAGCCAACCATCTTTGTCGCCTTGAATTCTATAAGGAAACCCTATGAAGTCATGAAAACAGACATTAAAACTAGGATTTGAGTCCCCCCCAAAAATAAAATAAAATAAATAAAAATAAAAAATAGGATTTGAGTCCCAATGGCTTAGTCATGTGACTTACTAGCTGTGTGATCATTAGCAATACAACTGAACCTCTTTGAGCCTCAATTTATTCAGCTATAAAATGGTGTGAAAATGGTACCTATCTTGGGATTGTTGTGAGGATTAAATCAATAAATACAGTACATGTAAAGTTCCTAGATCAGTGTGCAGCATACATTAAATACTGTGTGAAGGTTAGCTATGACTATTATTATGTAAGGTATCGCGGAAACATTTCTGTAACTCAAGAGTTAAAGCCAGAAGAAACACATTGTTTTTAGTTTACAGGACAAAAGGCAATACAGCATAGACTCTGGAATCTGGTAGCTCATCACAACGGAAAATGCTACAGCAAGTCAAAGCCCGCTGAGCTCAAAAATCATGCCTTAGCTGAGCCACTTTGTAGCTCAGTGTCTGCAGTAGCAAGGGATAATAATAGATTCTTCCTTCTGGGATCTTACTGGCACTTAAGTCACACCGCGCAGATAAAGCACTTAACCCACAAGGAGTAGTGTGCAATTGATGTTAGCCATCATTATAACTGAAAATTAATGTATACAATACATGTAAACAAACTATACAATATAGGCAGTAGACATCCATTCATTTAAAAACCATCATTGTTGCATATACTACGAGCCATAAGAAAAGAGTTCCCTTATTCAGTCCTCCTTAACAACCTCAGGAGGCAGATGCCATTACCTCACACTACTTTAAATATGAAGAAGCAAGCCACACCTTTACCAAGTTGCAGAACACAGGATTCCATTCCAGGCTCCCAAGACAATGCTCTTCCAGTGCTGCCCAGTGGAACTTTCCACAGTAATTTCACTGGTCGGTCTGTGTTGTCCAATATTGTGGCTTCTGGGCACGTGCAGCAACTGAAGTCAGATGTGGTGAATGTGCCTAAAGGACAGAATTTTTTATTTGATCTAATTTCAATTCATTTAAATTCATTTTAAATAGTCATAGGTGGCCAGTGGCTATTGGACAGCACAGCCTAGGCTACCATATTGTATTACTTTACTAAAGGGCTAGTCCCACTATGGAAACTAGTAAATACTCTGATCTAAATTGTTATTGGTCAACTTTTGTCTACACTGCTTACAGCTCCTTCACTTAGGATTTTATTAGTATTTACTTTTTTTTTAATGGCCTTTTCTGATAAAGAAATTAGAGACTTTGCCTCCAAAGTACTCCACTAATAGTGGCACATTGTTTGACTTTTTATCACTTGCTCTGAGAAGGAGTTCTTGTACTTGTTCAGTACCAGATACTATACTTTAACCATTGGTCCCACGTGGACAGTTTTCTGCACCTGCCCATCCCATATTTCTCTAAGTAGGACAGGAGTTCTATTTTGCTATCTTTTGCAGAACTACCAACTTTCCAGTTACCTTCTGAACTGAATACGGAGCCCTGCTGGGCAGAGAGAGACTTTGTGACACTTTTTATGTCACACCACAAAGCTTGTCCTCCAAACTATGCTTTTGCCTTTACTTGGACTTCATAAAATTAATTTCCCAGAGCAGGCCTGTCTGAGTACAAATAGCCAGTCATCCCTTTCTCAACTACACCCTTTCCCCATGGCTGTAATTTGGTAAGTATGAGACAAGTTCAGAGATACGCAGAAAAAAGAAAAGAAAAGAAATCCAAAAAAGGATCACACTTGCCTCCTGAGTTAAATCTATTTTGCAATGGAGAAAACAATTTCATTTGAATGATAATCCATGAATCTAGCTGCCCAATTTCATTCTGGCTCCATCATGTTATTCATTGTCTGCGCTCTGTGTAAACCAGCACTGTCCCATTTGTAAACAGGACGATGAGTAGGGCCTCTGTTACTTTCACCCAAATCCTTTGTACAGCATCACTCATAATCAGTGTTTTCGAAACCTCATTTACAAAAGCACTACTGGAAAAATAAAATAAAATCCACTACTGGAAGTTTGCTTGGAAGCCATGTGACAGAAGCCCCACAAATTTGAAATCCTAAACAAATTTTTTAAAATAGGGCATAGTGATTATCCAGTGATTTTTAAAAGGGAAGTTCGTGGCATCTGTGGGCAAGGCAGCCTGCGCAGTTCAAGGAGGAGCTCATGTGCAAACCTCCTGCTAAGTCATTTCCTCTCTTTGTTTTTAGACAAGGATTTCCAAGCAGAATATTCATATCTTTTTTCTGTATGTACACTGACTCAGCTTTGCCACAATTTTGTAGGCAAGATGGGTACATGTGTTGTGTGTTTATCTTGCCGATTTTTTTAAATGACGTTTAGGGTGGTGATCTTGAAAGATTTTAATTTCTCTTGTTTTCATTGGATTCTCTTTTCTCTCCCGCCTTCATTCCTATAAATGTACTCATAGGTTATCATTTGTGGGATTGTAGGAACACTCTGAGTCAAGGGATTAACAGATCATTTTGATATGCAAATAATTATAACAGAGGGCACTTGCCTTAGCTCTTACCAGAAGGGGAAAAAAATTTTTTTTAATTTAAAAAATGAAGTTCAGTATGTTGCTCTCAAGAGACCTGAGAATCACACCATCATAGAGATAATCCTTTTAATCTAGCTGCCATAGATCTGTTCTTGTGCCATATAAATTCTCCTCTGTCTGAGGATAGCAAAGACTCCCAGTCAAAACTGGCATCTGCAGGTCACAAATGTCAAAAGCTGACAAGTCTCCTTGCTGGATGGGTTTTTATGGGTGCATAAGAGTAAACTTTAAAACTAATTTTAGAATTTGTCCAAAAAGCCAAAGGAGGTGAAATCAGTTGTAAGTTGAGAATTATGAAAAAAGAAAGACACCAGTTTACCCCTAAGTCTTTTATTTTGAAGTATTTTAATGTGAGTATGATAATTTACAACTGCTGTAAATGGAAAAAATTTCTGTGTTCTTGCTTCCAATTTGGTTTACATCAGTAAAGTTCATATCAACTAGAAAGCAGTTCTTTGGGTAGGAGAGAATAGAAATCAGAGAAATAGAGATGAATGGATTAAAATGGATGTTTATTATTGATCTCCAGAAGATTAAAAAAGGAAAGTACCACAAATTGTAAGGGCTATTTTCTGCTATGTCTACCTCATTTTTACATTCCTGAAAACTGGGACATGCATTTATTCCACAATCAGACAACCTGCTAGGTAGCAGAAATACAAGAAGAATAAGATACAAACTTTGCCCCTAAGAAGCTCATAGTCAAGCCTAGGGGACTTTCTTAAGTGCAGGGATATGATTGGAAGAGCACAAAGGGAAACAACCAAGCCATCAGGCTTCCTGGAGGAGGTGGACTCTGATGTATGGTTTGAAGGATAAATAGGAGGTAGGTATGTAAAAAGGAGGTGGAAAAGAACAAAGGGCCAAAAAGGAGGAGCACAGTGATTAAGAAGAATTAAAGTATTTCACATTGTTATTATTCACATTGAAGTGAATGGAGTCACATTGAAATGAAGTGCAAATTCATGAGAGTTAACCCAAGAGAGGTCAGAAGGAATTACATCTTAAGAGCCTTATTTACAGCAGGTGATAGAAAGTATTTTACTGTTTTTGTTTCTTTGGTTGGTTGGCTGGTTGGATCATTTTTGGTTTTTTAGGGGTTTTTTTTTTTTTTCAAAGTTTTATTTATTTGAGAGAGTGAGCAAGAGAGAGACAGAGAGCATGACCAGAGGAGGGGAGAGAAGCAGATTCTCTGCTGAGCAAGGAGTCCAATTTAGGACTCAATCCTAGGACTCTGGGATCATGACCTGAGTGGAATGCAGATACCTAACCGACTGAGCTACCCAGATGCCTAGCATTTTACTGTTTTAAGCAAGAAAAAGAAAAGAAAAGAAAGAAAAAAGATCTGATTTTTTAATTGTTTTTTCAAGTGCTTTTGTTGCATCTGTTAAGATGATCATGTGGTTTTGTCCTTCAGTCTGTTAATGTGGTGTGTCACATTTATTGATTTGCATATGTTTATCCAACCTTGCACTCCAGTGAAAAAATCCCACTTTGTCATGGTGTATATAATCTTTTTAATTGAATAACTGAATTCAATTTGCTGTATTTTATTGAATATTTTTATACATATGTTCTTCAGGACATTGGCCTGTAATTTTCTTTTCTTGTAATGTCTTTCTGGCTTTGAAATCAAGGTAATGCTCATCTAGTCCTGAGCTTTCCTTTGTTGTGAGGGATTTGATAACAGATTCAACCTCATTACTAGTTATAGATCTATATTTTCTTTTTTCTTTTTACAATTTTAATGGTATATCAGGTAGCTTGTACTATATAACAAATTACTCCAGAACTTAGAGATTTAAAAGAATGACTGTTTAGCTCATAATCATGAGGGCAGTTCTTCTGGTCAAGCCAACTCAGCTGATTCTGCTTGGTTCTCTTGTGTCTCTGGGGTCAGCTGGCAGGTTGGCTGGCAGCTGGATTATCTAGAATGACCTCATTCATATGATGGTTGCAGCCTGCCACAGTTGCTAGTAGCAACAATATTTCCTTGCTTTTCTCCTCTCCCTTCAAAGTGATATAATTTAACTGAGTTAAAAGGAAAGTTTCATAAATAGAACATAATTTCCACCAAAATTAAACTCATTTAGAAGGAATAAAGGACAGAGATGGGGCTCTTGTCTGACCTGATTCAGCAACAAGTACATGCTTTACTAAAGAACCAAAACATATCACCTTAGTGGGGGAAAAAAAAATCTATTTATTCAACACTATTTATTGAGCAGCTATTATGTGATAGACACTGTTTAAGGCACTGAAGAACAGTGACCAATATGACAAAGTCCTTCCTTCAAGTAAAATAGTCTAGTTGGAGAGGCAGAAATAAATTTATAAATAGGAGAATTTCTGAGAGAAATCTAATCTAAGCAAATACAAACATGATGCTGGGATATGGGAGATACATCACAGGGGGAGAGTTTCCCTTGAAGTGGATGGTCAAGGCAACCACTCTGAGGAGATGGAATGCCATCTGGGATCTAACAATGTGAAGGATCTTGCCACACTAAGCACTAGGAAGTACTATTCTAGGCCTAGGAAATAGTAAATACAAAGCTTTGGAAGCAGTATGATTTTGAGGAAAGTGAAGAAAAAAATCAAAGCAGAGGAAATAGCTTGAGGAAGAGCAAAATGACAATAATAATAATAATAGAAATAATAAATTCTTAAATATGAAAGTACCTAGCATGTTTGGAAACAAGGAATTCTGACATAACTGAACTATAATATAGATGGAAATGAGACTAAAAAAGCAAGGCTGGGAGGTTGGGAAGAACATTTGAAAATCTAGACTTTATTCTTCAGATAATGGGAAATAAAGGGATGGTATAGGAATGCGTGAACATATAGAACAGACTGAAGCATGAAGAGACTAGAGACAGGAGTCCATATACAAGATACTGATTGCCCGGCACCTGGGTGGCTCAGTGGGTTAAGCCATTCGGCTTAGGTCATGATCTCAGGGTCCTGGAATCAAGTACCGCATAGGGCTCTCTACTTGGTGGGGATCCTGCTTCCTCCTCTCTCTCTCTCTCTCTCTCTGCCTGCCTCTCTGCCTACTTGTGATTTCTCTCTGTCAAATAAATAAATTAAGATCTTTAAAAAAAAAAAAAAAAGATACTGATTGCCCTGGTCCAGTTAACACAGAGAGGCAGAATAAGTACAGCAGCCTTGGTCATGGGAAGGAAAGGAAATTAACAGACATTTCAGGGGTGGAACCATAATATGCATAAAGAGTAATCAGATATAAGGGTTCGGAGAGGGGAAGAATTGGAAAATTATGATTCCAAATTGGGCAGGATGTACAGAGGTGGAAAGGGAACCAACAGCCAACATATGGAAGAGGAATTTTATGAGATGCCTTCAGTTGAGGGCATATCTAGAGGGTCATATATCTGTGGAGTAGCCAAGGAGAGCTGTTTGGCCAGCTATGGGTACAGGAGGTCTTGTTTTGAGAAGAAAGGGGTAAAGATGATAGGGGTAAAGGAGACAGCAAAAGGTACTAAACAGAGGTGCAGAGTGATAAAAGGGCAATCCAAAAAGAGTATTAAAGTGATTCGATGAGAGAAGGGAGTCCAGAAATTCAAAAATAGTGTCAAGAGGAGACTTGACCCTACTTGGGCTTGTATGGTTAAGTTTCTGTGCATTGAGTAAATTCTATTCTGGAGGATAGGGCTGCATCACTTCTAGAAATAAATATAATTGTGCCAGTCAAAGTGCATAGTTTTCTGCTACAATTTAAGCTTTGCCAGCTGTCAAATGACAGTAATTTTAAACCTAATAAAAACCTATTTCACAGTTAGAGGTATTGCTTTCCCTCTTCCGTGCCCCCTGATTTCATGCAAATCATGAATAAAGAATGTAACAATTTAATAAATCACTGTAGTTTTGAACTTAGCTATAATAGGAGAAAAACTATAAAAGTATTTTGCTTATGTTGAATGAGTTAAGACTTTTAGGGAGATAAATGAAATAGCAGTTTATAAAAATAGGGTACTTTGAACAAAATGGACAGTGACATGCATGTCCTCTGCATATAATTGATATAAAGTATCATTATTTAGCTTCTAACCATTGTCACTTAGATGGATTATCACCTATGAATTTTTCATTGCAAGTTGCAGTCCAACCCCAATCAAAATTAATAGCTATCAAAACAATAGATTTCATCTCTGTCTGCACTGAATAATTACTAAATTGATATAATATCTCATGTAGAGCATTATCACGAAGGTCAGGCAATGCTCTTTCAAACACATCATTTTCCTTGTACTATTTCTCAATGTCAATCACTTCAGAAGATCTCTGCTAATGTCATTACAGAGAAATACAAAATTGTCTGCCATGTTATTAATGTGCCATTATTTTGTAAAAAAGAAAAATCCAATATAAATTCACAGAAAAGGGGTGGAAGGGAATGGGAAGAAAAACATCTCAAAAAGTGAAAATCAAGTAAGACAACTTATTTGGATTCCAACAGTCCACAACATACCACATTATACCGGTCTCATAAATTTTCCTTTAGTTTGGGATAGAAAATTAAATTACCACATTTCTTCGATTTAAGGTCTTTGAGTTTAATTTGTTCCTGAGGTTGCTTCACTACATATTTTCCTATTAAGGTAAAACTTCTTATTATTTCAGGAATTATTCACACTCTATTTTTAGTCCTCTAAGATCTTAAAATGCAAATAGTGTTTACTGATTTTATTAAAACATAAAAACGAATGTTAAGTAATTATCATAGATAATGTTAGTTGTCTACCCAACAACTATTCCTTCTTTTTTTCAGAATCCTGATTGTATTCAGCCATTCACCCCATCCCCTTCACTGGGAATATTCTGATTAGCCTAAGCCAATAGTGGGTATATCAGTGCTCAGAAAACTGATATTGGTCCCAGGATGAGCTTATGACTCAAGCTGGCCCAATTAGATTGGAGAGGAAGGCTATACCCCCTCTTTCTCCTTCTAGACATGCACAAGGTACATGAAATCCCAGTTGCAAAAGAAAACCGTCTTGCTCCCTCAAGAAGAAAGAGTCATAAGTTTGAGAATGACATAGCAGAGTTAAGGAAAGAACCTGAGTTTTCAGTGCTTCCATTGACCCACTTTGCATAACACCTGGAGCCCACTTAACCCCCTGGACTACCAGAAATGGAAAAAAAAATAATAACAAATGTCCCTTTTATTTAACTCCATTTGACTTGGGATTTTCTGCTTTATATACCCAAAAGTATCTTAAGTTATAAAGTAAATTTACCTAAATTTTTTAAAATAGCATATTTCCTTCATTCTTTCCTCACAAATTGAGTGACTTATTTCTAATCCATTTGAAAACCAGAGGCACAATAGGCCAAATTGCCAAAGACAATCTAACTAGACTAGAACTAGAACTTCCAGGGCCTAACATACCAACGACACATCATAGTCCTCTAAAGTATGTGATTTCCTTATGGCACTGGCTGGATAGTTTGAGTCTCACAATCAATGAGATTCAACTTTTATAAGCATCCCAAATCACTCTACTTTTCCACAAATGTCACCATAGTCCAAGTCACCATAATTATCCCTCATATGAATCTGTTAACCCTCACCTCACCTATAATTATCTTCTACCTGCTTCTACTGCTGCCATCTCTAAAATTCATATTTACCAGAAGCCAGAGTGATCTTCCTAAAACATAAACCAGATCAGATCACTTATTTAACATCTTCTCATATCTTCTATCACACTCAGAATAAAACCTAAACCCCTAACCCTGGCTTACAAAGCCCTAAATGATCCTTGGACCTTCATACTCTTTGGACCAATGTCTGACCACTCTCTCCCTCACTCATGAGGCTCCAGCTACACAAGACTCTGTTCTGTTCCTTGGACACATCACCCTTATCGCCAAGTTAAGGATCTTTTCCCTGGTTTTTCACCCTCCTGGAAGGTTCATCCCCCAGTCCTTTCATAACTAATGTGTTCTTTTAATTCAGATCTTATTTTAAATGAAACATCCTCACAGAGACCTCCCTCAATCATGCAAGCTAAAATAACTCCTCAGTCAACCATCTATCACTTTTGCATAACCCTTCTTACCATCCACCAATCTTCGTGCCTGTGAATACATGAAAGCATCCCTGTTTTTGAAGATGCCTCAGGCTCTAGATAAATGCACTTCTTTGTGTGTAGCTCAGTCATACAATAATGAGGTTTGGAGTCCCACGTTACTTGGACTAAATCTAATTTATATATACTAACAACAAAATCAGATATTGTTGAAAACCTGAACAATCCCAAAAGATCATAAAAAATATATCTAGTTTCGTGATTAGCAAAAACAAACAAACAAACAAACTAAAACAGTTAAAACCATCTTGTCCCTTGGAGTCATAGCTATGCCAGAAAGACCAGTGAAATAAAACAGGTCTAGACATTGACCTGCATTCAAACTGTGTTCATCTACTGAAATTGTTGTTGACCAATGAAAGGTATTTGAAAAACAGAGCAATTTTCAAGAGAGCAGAAAGTAGAGCAACCATGAAGAGGACGTTCAGATTAAATTCTGATAAAAGACGTAGGTTTGAGTCATAGAAGTTTGCAGTGGTCTCACTGCCCTCTGGGTATAAGGTAATCAGAGCAAATCCTTGTAATGAAAGAGTACTAGGTTAGCTATCTATTATGATCCATGGCCTTATAAGTCATTAATTTAGTAATTTTTTAAAGAACCAAACACTTTGTGCAAGTAGGTATAATCTCTGCCCAAACACCCTCAAAAAAGTGTGTGTGTCCACTAAATGCTTCCATGCTTATCTCCAGCATTTTCTTTCTCTGCTTAGTTATTCATCTCAAAAGGGAAAGAGACTGAAGATTAGCCTCAGGCAAATGAGAATCTTTTTGTTTATAGAATACACACAAAACTGAGAATCCATACAGCTATTTTTTCCAACCCAAGTCAGCAAAAGCATAAGAACTGCTTCTGAGCAGGTGCTTTCTCAAGTAGAGCTTGGCCAGGACCAAGCATCTATTTAGAAGGAATATAACATACACATGTCAACACTTCTCTTTATCTCCCATCTTCCTAGAATCCCAGTGTCGCCCAAACCAAAACCTGGTTATAGGTTTAGACTTGGAACAAGTAAATGAAATCTGCTTGGAATTCACCCTTTTAGTATAAAATGCCCAGTTTTACAGCCATGGTTCTGCACATTAGGTTAATATGCTAGGCTAGTTGTTCTTTAGAAAGGAATTATGTAGGTCTCTGAAAACACATGTGGCTGCATAGAATCCCTTATGCCAAGGATAAGAAGTACTGAATATAAGAGCCAACTGACAACTACTTACTTGGGTATTTATTTTGTCCAGGAATGTAAAAAATATGTACTTGTGAAAACATCATCTTTTACTTCCATCACTCACTCCATGCTAACTAAATATCCATCTTTAAAGTTAATTGAAGCTAATTCATTCTGCATTCAAACGTGTGCCCCCAAATTTTAGATCATTAGACAGGTACTATAGAAAAATTAGGGCACATCTTGTACGTAATATATCTTAGAAATATCTTTATTTTTCCACTGAAATATTATGTCAGATGTTCCATGTTCGGGAACACTCAAGTTTCTTGCCTTCCTCCATTTGTTTCTTCCATTTTTCACCAGTTTCAATGAGTACAATAAGTTCTTGATTTGGAATTTGTTTTTGACAAACCAGCCTAGGGAAAATGAATGAATGAATGAAAACTATTTGGTTAGCTGCAATTTCTTGTAACCATAAAAGTGTCTAAATGCATGAAAATTTGCTATAAATAAGAAAAAAAGCAAATTTGACCGTAAGTAGTTTTTTAAATAATCCATTTGAATTCATCAAGGATGGAAGGAGCTATGTTTTCTTTTCCAAATCTATATCAATTGAATTAAAAACTCTTTGGGAGCAGCTCAGACCAGTGGATAGAAGAGTGAAGATCTGAAATCAAACGCATCCGAATAGCAGCTCAAGTATTTAAACAACTCTGTGAACTCTGCCAGGTTTCCTATTCAATCCAAGCCTGAATTTCCCATCCCATCTATAAGATAAAGATAATAATATCTACCTGACTGTGTTGCCTAGTGCATGCAAGATTTAAGCATCTGCCTAATCAAAAGCTCTCAATTAGTATTTGTTGTCTATGGATTTTGCAGCATGCCCAGCTCAGGGCTTTACATAGCAGATACTGAAAGACTAACTGACTAACATAAAATTGAATATTATATCCATGTTATGAAATATGTACTTTTATATAAGGAATAATTATAATCAGTGTAAAATTTTTAACTTTAGATTCTTCTAAGCTTTTGATTGCTTCCAGTTTCTCGTTTGATTTTATCCTATCTTAGAGCTCACCCCTAAACCAAAATGGAAAATTAGTGCGTGACTACATTCTACTTAAATGTATGAAAAGTCACATCTCACATACTAGTCTGGGTTTGGTCAGGAAAGCAAATTAGATATCAACAGTAAGGGGAAAATGGGTGGAATATAGAAATTAAGAGTACACAAATATGAGAGGATAGGTTTCAGGAGTTGGTCGCTGGAGGATCTTTTAACTAGAAAAGGGAAAAGCCATTTATTCCTTGGAAGTTTAAGAAGCTGAGGAAGTGGTGATGCAACATGGGGGCTTAAGTGGGTAGGAGAAGAATAAATGAAACAAGATGGGATTGGGAGGGAGACAAACCATAAGTGACTCTTAATCTCACAAAACAAACTGAGGGTTGCTGGGGGGAGGGGGTTTGGGAAAAGGGGGTGGGATTATGGACATTGGGGAGGGTATGTGCTTTGGTGAGTGCTGTGAAGTGTGTAAAGGAGCTATGTTTTCAGACCTGTACCCCTGGGGATAAAAATATATGTTTATAAAAAATAAAAAATTTAAAAAAAAAAAAAAAGAAGCTGCCACAACCATGAAATGGGACCTTGTGGAGAGATCTGGAAATAACCTAGAGAAATCACCATCTGGGGAAGTCCAAGGAAGTGCCAGAACAACTAAGCGGGAGCTTGTAGAAAGGTCTAGATGCTAGACCCAGACCTAGTCTAGATGCATCAGGATCTTCTCAAGGCAACAACTTCTACTTCACCTCCACCTTCTAAGTATCACTTCAATTCCCCTTGATACCAGATTTCTCTGCCTCAGCAGGGGATGTTGGTGGTGGTACCAACCAACCAAACACAGTGCATACAATACCCTTGTTAACTCATCAACTCAGTACTCATCCTAATGTTATAACAATCTTTAACTTCCAAATAAAGACAATGACAGGGGCACCTGGGTGGCTCAGTGGGTTAATCCTAGAGTCCTGGGATTAAGCCCCAGGATTAAGCTCTGCTCCGCAGGGAGCCTGCTTCCTCCCCTCTCTCTCTCTGCCTGCCTCTCTGCCTACTTGTGATCTCTCTCTCTCTCTCTCTCTGTCAAATAAATAAAATCTTAAAAAAAAAAAAAAGACAATGACATAATGCTTCCACCTAAACTAAGGCAATCATCCTTCATACAGCCAAAGACAGGCTAACCACTCAACAAAAGAAAAGATAGGCAAAAAGTCTACATCACTGCCAGTTCTTCAAAACACAAAACAAGATAAGCCCACTGTCCAGAGACAATGTAGACTTAGGTTCAAACTCTAGCTTTCCTATTTGACCATCATATGACCTCTGATAAATTACATACCTCTCTGGATCTTAATTTCCCCCACTGAAAAAAATAAGAAAACCTGTCTTCTAAGATTCCTTTAAGGATTTGCAATGTGAAATGTCTAGCTTATATTAAGTGCTCAACAAATAGTAGCTTTCATCAATATTCATTCTAAGTGACATGGATAAATTAACATTTCTGGCTGATGACCTTTCCTGATGTTCAACAATATACTAAATTGTTTTCATACCCAGATATATATACAGTTGCATATTTCATAAATGTTCTAAAACAAACTTTAGCTGAAATTTCCAAATTTAAATAATCAATTTCTTCTTCCTGCTTAGATAATCTAAATATAAGGATACAGAAGGGTGGTTAAACAGTCAAGAGTTGGCACCAAAACCTAAGACAAGAAAAGGCTAAAGATCTGAATTATATACAAGTTGCAAGGTCAGCTTCTGAATCATAGGAAATTTACTCTTTATCCCAAAAGGCATCAGTCTTATTGTATCTAAATTATGCCAGGGGTGACTTCAGGGAGGACTTGGCTTTCTTACTACAAAGATCTAACCCATAGGTCTGTAACTTAATGCTCTGACTTCGTGTCAGAGGAGAAAAATCTCAACTCAATTATCCCACCAAAAAACACAAATTTGTTGACACTGGCAGGCTACAACACCATGAAAAATTATAACTGGAGAGAAAAGACCAAAAAAAAAAAAAAATCTGTGAAAGTCAGAATACTTGAGATATATCTCTTCATAACTTGGATGGTTATTCTTTTATTTGGACAAAGCATACTGAAGGTTTTCAATGTTTGTACTGCAATTCATCCATACTTATGATATAATATCCAAAATGCAGCCAGCAATCCCAACCTTTAAGGCTGCCAACCACAAAAAATTACTTAGCACAACAATGATCTTTCTTAACCATAAATGACGTTATGTTAGGCCAAGCTTCCTAGACAGACTTGGATTGAAACCGCTCTTTACCCTAGGGCTACTGACTATGTAATATGCATGCATGAAAGGGGGGAAAGGCAAACATAAAAGGTAAGTGAATTAAATTAACTCTTAAAATACCTCAAATTTTTATTAAATGGGGACATAGACTTTTTGAACAGTAGTTCTTTGAGTTAAATAATTTCACACTATGTGTGCTATGTGCAAAAATCCTAGAAAGTGTAGATGCTTAAAATTATGTTTATAATTCGGAAAAATCAATTGCATGCCAAATATAGCGTTGTATAGACAAATCTCAACTAATCTCAGTGGAGTATTTAGCTCTACCACTAAAATAACAGGACTTATGAGAAAATTATACTAGAGGCATACTATTCAAAACCTAAACATTTTGAAACCAGAGTCTCTATAGTAATCTTTCAATTTTTGAACATTTCTAATTGTGGCAAAGTTTTCCATCCATAGAGGAGACATGCATATTGTTCCTAATTTTATCTCCTGGAAAACTGGAAGAAAATACATTTCTATTTGGTAAGAACTCCCCAAATGATACCATGTTTGTTTTCTTTCCTCTAAGCTAAATGTATGTAATTTTTAAAATATGAGTTAGGTTTCTGACCTTTCATTATTTTGTGTGCCTTTCCTTGAAAAACTTTCCATTTATCAGAGTCACCTGCCAAGTGTGTCATCTCAGTAAAGTGAGATGAACGAGGTGAGATCTGCCATGGGCTGTTATTACTCTCTGTCACCTCCTTGTCACTGTGGCCTACCTATCTATTTATGAAGCCCAAGATTGAATTAGGTTCTAAGCAGACATATTACATCATTGAGTTGTCATGAGCTCATATTTGACAAAAAAAAAAAAAAAAAAAAACCTCTGGTCCTTTTTTTTATAAATTAATGTTAAGACACATCTTGTCCATTCTATATTTGGTTAGTTGATTTGTAAATTCGCTGTAATAGTTTCCATTAATCCCTATTACACTTCAGCTTCTTGAACTTAGTCCTTTATTTCAAGCTGGCTCTAAATCTCTATTCTGTCATCTAATACATTTGCTAAATTTCCAAAGTCCATGTTAACCCCATGTTTCCTGAACACATCAACAGTGCTGAGCAGGCATAACCTCAAATAGCCACTGCACAGAAACAGAAGAGGCTAGAATATATGTAACACTTTTCTCATCAATCAACTTATAAGCTTTATTCAACAAAGGAATTTGGGAAATTTGAAGGACCTTATTCTAAATAAACTCAGAATCACTTTGCTTTTTCAAAGAGCTCAAAGATATCTTTTAATTAATCCATTGGAGCATTTCATTCTAAAGTGATAATCGAGCTCATCAATCCATAGTGTTCAAAATATTTCTTAACTTCAGAATTTAGTATTTATTTTAGTAGTATTTGCCCATATCCAGTTTTACCATACCTCTATCATTGTCCTAGACAGTTCAAAAATGTCCAAACTAGTTAGAAGCTCACCACCATATTCTCTGTTCATGAGGAAATGTAGAAACCAAAGAGAGCTATGTGAATGCAGCCTTCTCTTCCATATTCATGTCCCCTGGATTCAACATTGCATTATATTGAAGACTGAATAGATTGAAAATTGTTTTGAATATTTCTAACAAAACAGGAGTAGTAGCTAATAGGACATTTCAAGATCAGCTCAGAGGATAACATTTTTCACCATCCATTCTTCGAATTACCCAAGTTTGATATCTAATCTTAATATCTAATCTGAGGATTGCTAAAGTCAATCCTCATTCATCCTCAATATTATCTTACTCATCTTCATCATCACCAGCCTTATTCATCTTCAATATTATCTTAGTTATCCCTGTTTTGGGTTTTGTTTTGTTTTGTTATGTTTTTCATTTTCACATATAGAATTATCCTATCAGGTTACACACACATAAATGCAAGCACATAAAAAAGTGATGGAATTTTGGGGGGAGATGACACTGACTCTAAATCAATTTAGGGAGAATTGAAATATTGAATGGGTGGGAAAAGGGAGTAACTGGGTGATGGGCATTAAGGAAGGCAGAGATGTAATGAGCACTGGGTGTTCTATGCAATTGATGAAAAACAGAACTCTACATCTGAAACTAATTATGTACTATATGTTAATTAATTGAATTTAAATAAAATAAGAGTAAAAACACACCCGCAAAAAGAAATACTGAATGTAGTATATCTTTCCATTTATTTAGATCTTTTCCTAATGTTTCTTAACAATGTGTTATGGTATAGAGGTTTTGCACATCTGATAGATTTATTCCTAGGTATTTCATATTTTTATATTATTATAATGGCTGTATTATTAATTTTTTATCTTTCATTTGTTTTATTCCTGGGGTATAAAATAAAATTAATTGAGCTAAATTATAACAACTTTGCCAAGTTTTCAAATTAATTCTCATAATTTATCATTGGATTTTTCTACCTAATAGTATCATCTGTGGATAATTATAATTTCATTTCTTCTCATGTAAACTTCATAGCATATTTTCATTGTCTTCCAGAACTCAAAATTTTCCCTGTTCTACTTCTAAGTAAAATTTAACTGTAAGGTTTTGGGTAAGTACCCTTTATCAGATTAGGAAACTTTACATGCATGCAAATTGGGGAAGGGGCAAATGAAGAAGGAAAGAAAAAGTCCCAAGCAGGCTCCACATTCAGGGTAGAGCCTAATGCAGAGTTCAATCCCACAATCCTGAGATCATCTAAGTGGAAATCAAGAGTCTGAAAATCAACCAACTGAGCCACCCAGGAACCCTTACACTAAAAAATCTTTTTAATCATAAATTTTCTCAAATTATTTTACATATATTTATAATACTTTTGTCTTTTGGTCTTTTAATGTGATGATTTAAATGGATATATCTTCAAAATTTAAATCAACCTTATATTCCTAGAATATAAAAAAAAAAAAAACTTAGCTGTGTGACATACTGTTAGATTTGATTAGTAATTATTTTGTTTACGAGCTCTGGACATTTGTTCATATATGAGATTTTCCAACTTTTCTCCTTTTGTCTGTTTTGGTAGTAAAGTTTAGAGACTTCCATAAAATGAGACTGGGGATTGCCCCTCCCCCACTATTTTTTGGAAACATTTATAAATGATGTCCACTAAGATTTTTTTTTAATGTTTAACAGAATTGAATAAGGAAAGATGAGCCCAGAGTTGTCTTTGAAGGAAGGTAAGTATTTAATCATGGATCAATTGTTTAAGAGTTAAAGAATCATTCTTATTATCTACTTTTCTAGAGTGGGTTTTAATGTCTTTTTTTTTTTTCCCCTAGGAATAGGTCTATTTCATCTAAGTTTTCAAGTTTACTGGCCTTGGATTGTTCAAAATATCCTATTACCTTTCTAGTATCTGACGGATCTATAATAACATCCCCTTGTTCATTACTGACATTTATTATTTGTGTCTTCTCTATCTTTTCCCTGATCAATCTTCCCAGGGATTTACCAACTGTATTGATCTTTTCATAAAAACTAACAATTGTTTTTGTTAGCCTTCTCTATTATTTTTGCTATCTAATTAATTTCTGTTCTAATATACTTAGTTTTATAATTTTTTTTAATTTTTTTTAATTAAGTGTTTATTTTAATTCTAGTATAGTTAACGAAGAGTGTGATATTCATTTCAGGTGCACCATATAGTGATTCAAACTTCCATACAACAGTCAGGCTGATCACAAGTGCCCTCCTTAATCTGCATCCCCCCACCTGCCTCCCTTCTGGTGATCATGAGTTTGTTCTCTACAGTTAGTCTGTTTCTTGGTCTCCCTCACTCTTTTCTTTTCCCTTTTCTCATTTGTTTTCTTTCTTCAATTCCACATATGAATGAAATCATATGGTATTTGTCTTCCTCTGACTAATTTATTTCACTTAACAGTACACTCTCTGGCTCCATCCGTGTTATATCAAATGGCCAGATTTCTTTTTTTTTTTTTTATGATTGAATAATATTTCATTGGGTATATATACCACATCTTCTTTATCCATTCATCAGTTGATGGTCACATGGGCAGGTTCCATAATTCGGCTATTGCAAATAGTGTTGCTATAAACATAGGGGTGCATGTATCCCTTTGAATTAATGTTTTGGTATTTGGGGAGTAAATACCCAGTAGTGGAATTACTGGGTCATAGGAGAGTTCTACTTTTAACTTTTTAGGCATTTCCATATACTGTTTCCCACAGTGGCTGCCTCAGGTCACATTCCCACCAACGAGCACAAGGCTTCCTATTTATTCACATCCTCACCAACCCCCATTGTTTCTTGTGGCTTTGATTTTAGCCATTCTGACAAGTGGAAGTTGGTATCTCATTATAGTTTTGATTTGCATTCCCCTGATGATGAGGGATGTTGAGCATCTTTTCATGATTCTGTTGGGTTTTTTTTTTAATTTCTAGTATCTACTATTAAAACTGTTGCTCTGTTTCTCACTCTTGGGAGATGGATGTTGAACTTATTAATCCTCCCATTTTCTTCTATCCAAATATTCAGTTAAGTCTCTAAATGTCCCTGTAAATACTACTTTACTTATAATCTCCAATTTAAATACACAATATTTTTTCAGGAATGGCCAGCAATCCCTGTACAGATGATGGATGAAAGATTATGCCAGACTTTGCTGTGAAAGAGAGGAGAAGGCATGTCTCTGTCCACGCCCAGAGACAAAGACCTTTTGCTCTTCTTTGCTCCCACTTTTATTGGTCCTTCAGGATAATCACAAATCCTTATCACTGTTTCTCAAGCAGGTGATGTGTGACAAAGAGTCTTCCTGGAACTAGGAGGATCTGTTTACCAGAAAGATAGGATATGCTAATCTACCTGTTCTAGGAGTTCTGCTAAACATAGCCTAAGGGACAATGCGTACATCTCTTAGATCGCAGGGTGGCTGTTTGGGCTAAGAAAGTTTGGGGGAAGGTAACTTCCCATAGTATTCCAATGGCAGAGTGGTCATGCAGGCCTTGGCATATGCCAAAGGCCTTCTCCATTCTTCAAAACCGTCCTACCCCCAGCATTTCTGTATTATTCTTTAGCAAGCCAGGTATTATGGCTGATTTCATGCTCTACATTAACCCCAACGTTTCATTATAATTTCATTATCATATCAGTCATTTGTAAATATATGAAAGTTTTCTACCGTGTATTGATTTTTAGATTAACTGCATTATGATCAGATAATCTCTCTATATTTTTCCAACTTTCTTGAGAAGAGCTCATCCAGAGTCTCTTCCACCTCATTTCCTGGCACTAATGAAGGTCTTTCTCTCATGTTTCCTCCCCACTCAAAGGACCTCCCATTTCTTCAGCCCAGCACTGTCCAATAGAACTTTCTGTAATGACAGAAATGTTCTATATCCACACTGTTCCATAGAGTGATCAGTAACCACAGTTTAACTACTGGGCTCTTAAAATGTAACTAATGTAACTGAGAAAGTTTTTAATTTTAGTTTTTTGACTAAATTAAATTTATATGTAAATAATCAAGGGAAGTAGTGCATTTGAGGCAACACAACATGAGTCAACTCTTCCTTTCTCTGTGAATTGGGATCCAGTCAGGAAAGAGTGATTTGAACTGAGAAAAAGTTACATAAATAATTGTTAACTAATTATATATATATATATATATATATATATATATATATTTAAGATTTATTGATTTATTGCAAAGACAAAGAGGGAGAAAGAGAGCAAGAAGGGGGACGGGTAGAAGGGAGAGAGAGAAAATCTCAAGAAGACTCCCCACTGAGCACAGAGTCCAACATGGGACTCAATCCCAGACCCTGAGATCACCACCTGAACCAAAACAAAGAGTCAGGCATTCAACCATCTGAGCCACCAAGGTGCCCCCTATGAATTTTTTAAGTAGAGAAAAAAGAGAATTCTAACACATCACAAAAGTAGCAACTGTAGGAAGCAGCTTCCTCCCTCAAAGCTGAAGGAACAAAAAAAAAAAAAAAAAAAAAAAAAGACTCCAGAATATTTCAACTTAGAAGCTTGGAGGAGAAGCCTCCATGAGCTAGAAGCTAGACCTCTCAAGAAGGCAATGGGAGTGAAGGGAAGGGAATCACAAAATGAAGCTGGTTTGGTAAGTGAAGGAAAAACTGAAGACCCCATTCAGCTGCCATGTCATAAAGGAACTGCTACTGCCAAGATGAAGGAGTTTTGGTAGGGCAATACTTGAAGAACTTCAAAGGAAACAGGATGTTCTCAGAAACCAAGCAGCAACAAGCCCTTTCATCCTCCTCCAGCCATGTGTCTCCCTCTTGTGCCCTCTGTTGGCAGAGCCTAACAGGGCAAACCAAAGGCCCCCTACAGAGTCCCAGCACTTCAGAGGGTAAGCTCAAAGCTTAGAGCTGAAATTGTACTCTCTTATTTGTTTCTCCATCCTCCCCTTCTCTCCTACTTTCCCCAAGCCCAACCTCATCAGGTCTCCAGGAGAAAAAGTAGAGCAGGAAACATGCCTCTAAGAACCTTCCAGTTTTTACACTGATCAATAGTTTCTCAGGTCTTTCTTTCAATTTCAGAGGAAGGTAGGGAAGAAAAATTGGCCCCCAATGTATGAGAGAGAAAGGGAGAAGAGAATCCACAAAGTGAAATCCAATGTAAAGCTATAAATCCCTATTTTTACCATATTTTGCCATATTTTTACTTACTTTTGATAAAGACATTGGGAGAAAGAAATATTTTCTACTAAAAGAGAAATAGAACAAGAGGAGTAAGTGGGAATGGCCAGCTTCAGTGTTGCGAAGCAGGAGGAATTGGTGGGGACCATGGAGAACACTTGTGTGTCGAAAGAGGGCAATAGCGCCAGCCAGCCATAGACTGCAGTGTGGTAATGTGAGTCCAGCATTCCCAGATCTCCTAATTTTTTGAGATGCCAGAAATCTGGATTTTTATGTGAAAGCTTCTAATTTAAAATGTTAGCTCAAATTTTTTGTAAAATACTGTTCAAGCCAAACGAAACATTGTCGTGGGCCAAATCTAGCCTGTGGGCCACAGTCTAGGATTTGTGCAGTGCCACATACAGATAAAACAGGATCTATGGCAATATACAGACCTTGAGTACCCATCACATCCCCCATAAGAAAGAATAACCTCATTCAACATTACGTGATAACCCAATTTTAATGCAACTTTAGTTGCTTAGGTTAATTTTCTTTTTTTGTTCTTCTTTTTGTTATTTCCTTTTCTTTCTTTTTTTTTTCTTGTTACTGTCAATGACGTTAAGACAAAGTCAGCCTAACCTAGCCCTGTCAGCTATTAGCATGATCACTTATTTCAATGTGGAGTTAATTTAAAATGAACACTCTGGGGGAAATAAACTATATAAATCAAATATATAAGCATTATTCTAAAGTTTTGGACTTTGCTTCAAGAGAGTTGGCATCTCTTTAGTTTTACTGTGAGAGCAATAACCAGTCACTGGGGTATCTAGTAGGATATGTAAACTGGAAGCAAACTGAAATGAATGCTAATATATACATCCATATACATTTATGCATTGTACATACGGTATAATCATATATTAAATCCCCTGGCTTTGGAAGAAAGTTCTGAACAGCTCTAATATAAAATGATAAAGTATATTGCAAAATAGAACATGTAGACTTTCAAATTGGAATTCAAAGTTTTGTGACATTTGTCCATATTTGCCAAACTTTTCAGTAGGTTCTTTGATGCCTGATTCTTTCTTTGAGTATCAGAAAATCTTTTTCCCATATGGAAGCTTTACACATATTCCTAAGCCACATGGAATAGACACTTTGACTTGTATGCAAAAGATTTGTGGTCTTTGCAAAGTCATTACAATTTCTCTTGTGGTACAGATGAAGCCATAAATAAATATATGTACACATATTACATAAATTGTCTCATATGTTTTTGAGTATCTTACTTGCTCTTACTCATCAGAGTAAGGAAGGCCCATACTTAAAGGAAGTGTGCACAGTGGGTTTCATCAAATATAATATTTTTCTTCTCTTTCTACCCTCATCCAATTCCAATAAGTACTTTACCTAAGCTAATTCCCATCAACTTAACCTGTACTGGTTATTCTTGCAAAAAAGAAATGTTAAATAGTATTGAAAACATGGTATTTTTTCCTTCTAAAACTGTCTTATTTTTTTAATGTAAGCTAAAAAGAAAAGATAATCATTCTGTTAGAAACTTAGCCAACTGCATCTTCAGGTCTTCCTCTGTTATAATATATATTTTTAGTATATATTGGTATATATTCATACTAATATATGTATAATAATATAATTTTAGTATATATTATTATATATTCATACTAAATTTCTAATAGTAATCATTTCACAGGCTTTTGTACTCAGAAAGGAAAATAAAAAAGACCTTGAGATTATAAAGCATTGACGAGTATTAAATGTGAGAATTTGATACCCAAAAAGGATAGCTTTTGTTCAAAAGTTTACTTTGGTTTTAAAAATTAATATTTATTTATTTGAGTAATAAATCCATAAACCTAAATTTATTACTCCATTTATAACTCAAAAAATATTAACAATCACTTCTAAGGAGACTGAGATTAATTTATAAACACATTTAAAAAGTTAGTTTAGGGGCACCTAAGTGGCTCAGTCAGTTAAGCATCCGACTCTGGTTTTGGTTTAGGTGGTGATCTCAGGGTCATGAGAAAGCCCCAAGGTGGGCTCTGCACCCAGAATGTCTGCCTGTACCTCTCCCTCTGCCTCTGTCCCTCCCCCTCGCTTTCGGGGACATGTGCACACACACACTGTCTCTTTCTCTCTCAAATAAATACATGACATCTTTTTTAAAAAATTTAAAAAGTTAGTTTAGATTTCTTTAACTATTTTTAATTGCATCTATATCTATTGGATACTAAACCGTCCAATTTACAAAAATATTTAAAATCTTTCATATATTTAACTCTTCTATACATAATAAATTAAACTTATAGACATGATGTACATCAAGTTCTCTTAAATATTCCAATATTATGCATAAGCTTTTACCTTTGACTTTAAAACCACAAGTCTAAAATGATTATGCAGGCTACACATTTTGAATTAGAATTCTTATCTAATGTTATTTTAGTGACTAATGGTTGACATGAAGACTAATAACCAATAACCTTCCAGATTCATGGTAAGAATGTGCTTTGAAGATAGGTCTGGCCATGTGATTTGTTTTGGCCAATAAAAGAAGAGCAGAAGCAACATGTGTTGCTTTGAGGTCAGAAAACTTCAAGAGACAGAGCTATATTCTCTTCCCCCGGAAACATTTATCAGCATTGCTCCAGATGGTGGTGACTCTGTCAGTGTCAGTCCCTGATATTTTCCTGTCCTTCCTTTTGTAACAACACGGGTGGAAACTGAGGGCATTATGCCAAGTGAAATTAGTCAGAAAAGAAAAATATCATGTGTTCTCTCTTATGTTTGGAATCTGAAAAAGGCTTTCTACTTAGAGAGTAGAATGGTGGTTGCGAAGAGTTAGATGCTGAGGAATATGGGGAGATGTTGGTCAAAGGGTACAAACTTCCAGGTAAAAGATGACTAAGTTCTAAGGGTATAGGGTACAGCATATAGATAGCAACACTTGAGTATTATATACCTGAAAATTATGAAGACAGTAAATCTTGAATTTTCTCACCACACACAACAATGGTAATTATGTGAGGTGATGGATGTTAACTAATCTTATTGTGGTCATCACAACATACACATGTGTCAAAATATGTACTCATTAATCTTACACAATGTTACATGTTAATTTTATCTCAATAGAACTGGAAAAAGAAATAAAGAAAATTAATTTAATTTTTTAAGCATATTTCCTTGCCTGTCCTTGAGGAACACACAGCCTAAGATCCAGGGGTGCTGGGAAATAACTCTAAGTCTCTTCAATTTGGGCGTTCTTTATTATCATAACCTAACCAAGCCCATCCTGACTGATAAATAAACCAAATTCTCTTAACCATTATAAATACTATAATGCCAAGGTAATAGAGTTTCTCAAATGCAATACATAGATTATTGATACTGTAGATTTGGCCCTATTAAATATTTCTATACTTAATTCTGTTTTCCTAAGGCTGAAAGACACTTACTGAATAACTAATCATCCCAAATAATTTTGGAGAAATTTCCTGCAGGAATTCTTGAGGATGTTTTCTCCATTTATAGAGATTTCTTAGGCTAAGACAGTAGGAGGAAATAAAATCTGGAATAGGGTAATTTTTCTCATGACCTGGAATGCCAAGCTAAGCCTTTATGTACATACCATGTTGCAGGCTCCAAATTTAAAGAAAGGGTTAGATGTGGATCCCATGGAACTGATTTGAGTTTGTCATCAGCAAATTTTCCAGTCATATTAATCAGGGTCTATTATTCCTACCTGATGGCTACACCACTTAGTTAGCCTACCTAATAGAAATATATTCTGATCCAACTTTTTTTCATAGTTTTCCTATTTCTTAGATTCAGAGCTTAAATATATTTTATAAATATTCCAGTTGCATTTAGGATGCTATAACACATGGTTGATTCATATCACAACTTCTGAAGATAGCCCTTTCGTGACTGGCAGGTGTTTATTGCAAGAATTTTCTGATTTTCCAGGTTTGATAAATTGTTCTTCCATAGCTTTGCTCCATGGAACTTGTGGTGTCTCAACCTGCCTGAACACTACCACTGGATGACTGGGGCTTCCTTATACCCACTGAGATGGTTAATTTTATGTGTCTACTTGGCTGGGCAATGGGGTCCCCAGGTATCTGGCCAAAAGTTATTATAGGTGTTTCTATGAGAATGTTTTGGATGAAATTAACACTTAAGTAAGTGGACTTTGAGTAAAGCACATTGCTCTCCATAATGTGGGAGGCCGACGTCCAGTCAGTTGAAAGCCTGAATAGAAGAGAAGAATGCCTTTTCTCCCCAATCTGTTCCCCAACCAAGAGGGAATTTCTCCAGCAGGCTGCTTTTAGGTTTCATCTGCAACATCAGCTCTTTCCGATTCTACTACACATGGTTCTTGGACAAAAATGGAACATTAGCTGTCCTGGGTTGCCAGCTTGTCACCCTGACCTGCAGATTGTGGATCTGCCAACCTCCACAATCACGTGATCTAATTCCTTATAATAAATCTCTTCATACACACACACACACACACACACACACACACGACACACAGGCGCATGCGCACACGCGCTAATGGTCCTGATTCTCCTACTCACATGTCCGTATCATTTCCCAGCATCCCTGGATCTTTGCATTTGCTCTCATTTGTGTGGGCTTCGAACAGAAAGAGATTGGAAATCAATCTCCTCTTATTCTGCCTTCCATCTTTTTTTTTTTTTAATGTTTAGGAAAATATGTGATTTGGGCAAAAAAATATCATAGGATACATTTTTGTGTTTTACTGTTATAGTCCTTTCAGAGTATACTTTCAAGATTCCTTAAAATAGTTATTTATTCAAACAAGTTTTTTGTGCTCTCAATGGCAGAAAGGGATGACATGACTTATATATGTCTTTGGAGAATCTGACTTGCAAACATGACAGGACCCTCTTCTGGGATATTGTCTTCTTTCACTGAAATAGTGTAAATAGGTATGTTGATATGGGGATGGTTTTGTAGACCAAACTACTGTTTTACACAATGTAGGAGAGAAACATGAAGTGATATCAGGCTAGAGGAAACAGCCGAGAATCTCTCCTCTACTTAATCATTAAACGCAGCAGAGGGAAGGTTGCCCATTGTTTTATATCTATGCCCAGGTTTGAGGAAGAATTAAAAGGGCAGTAAATAACATAACAACTTCTTCTTAGGAATGAAGACCCTCCCGCTATATTTAAATCTCACTTAACCATTCATCTAACAATATGCGTACTCAGGAGACATTGTGCTTATTAGCTCTTACCCAGTCAATTAAGCTTAATAAAGAAAAAAATATTGAAAATGAAATCTGGGGCACCTGGGTGGCTCAGTGGGTTAAAGCCTCTGCCTTCCGCTCAGGTCATGATCTCAGGGTCCTGGGATCGAGCCCCGCATCGGGCTCTCTGCAAGGCAGGGAGCCTGCTTCCTCCTCTCTCTCTGCCTGCCTCTCCGCCTACTTGTGATCTCTCTGTCTCTGTCAAGTAAATAAATAAAATCTTTAAAAAAAAAGAAAATGAGATCTACTTCATGTCTTCATATAATGAGAATAAACAGGAAAAAAACAGTTTTTATGTAGTAATTTCAGGGGTTTCAAAAATCCTTTCTTTCAAATAAAAGAAGTGACAAGGTGCGGAGGCCAGGACAAGAGAATTTGCAGTCATGAAAATCTGACTCATCAATGGCTCCATCACATAGCTGTGTGATTTTGTTAAGACTCACACATCTTGCCCAGAAAAGAAGATAATAATTATTCGGCAAAATTGTCATTAGAAATAAAGTTAACTTATGTAAAATACCTCAGAGTAGGTCCTGAAAAAATAGATGCTATTGTTTTACACAATCTTTAAATTGCGACTTTACCCAGTACAAGCTGAATCTCATTGCTATTAGCTCATGAGATCTGTAAAAACGTGTTTTGTTTTGATCTTTTATTATAGAAATGGTATCATTTGCTTTTAGATTTCTGAGTGAAAATGAAAAGCAAAGCCATAATTTCTTTTTTCTTTTTTTAAGGTTTTATTTATTTATCTGACAGAGAGAGAGAAAGAGAGAGAGCGCGCACAAGCAGGAGGAGGGGCAAAGGGAGAGTGAAAAGCAGGTTCTCGGGGTGCCTGGGTGGCTCAGTGGGTTGAGCCGCTGCCTTCAGCTCAGGTCATGATCTCAGCGTTCTGGGATCGAGCCCCGCATCGGGCTCTCTGCTCCGCAGGGAGCCTGCTTCCCTTTCTCTCTCTCTCTGCCTGCCTCTCTGCCTACATGTGATCTCTGTCTGACGAATAAATAAATAAAATCTTAAAAAAAGAAAAAAAAAAAAAGCAGGTTCTCTGCTGAGCAGGAGCCTAACTCAGGACTTGATCCTGCACCCTGGGATCATGACCTGAGCAGAAGGTAGACGCTTAACTGACTGAGCCATTTATGCGCCCCGAAAGCTAAGATTTCTGTTTCTCTGACAAAAGAATTCAAAAGGGGAAAAAGTATGCTAGAGCAGAATCACAGGCAGAGAGAAAGAGGAACTAAAGCAACAAATAATGCAATGGAGAATCCTTAGCTCTCCAGCATGCATTATACACACGCTTTACCTATGAGATCTGGAGTCTTTCTTTTCTAGGTGAAAAATATTTATTGTTAATGGTAATTATTGCTGATCAACCAAACAGAAAAAAACAACTCCTACTCTGTCAGGAAAAAACAGACAGGGGCCCTAAGCGGGGGAGTTCAGAATCAAGACCAATCCTGGGCATGTCCTGGGTCCTGCCTAAATCCCTGTATAAACTAATTTTCCCCTTCTCCACCATTTTCATGTAAGTTAAGTCAAAATAAAACAAACACTAAAGAGAGCCTCAAATAAGTGATTAAAAGGCATTTAGGAATCTGAGGGTAGTCTGTGAGAAGGAATGTAGAGCTCCATTTTTGTCCCAGATTGGTATTTCACTGGCTATATTTGTCAACCTTTATGAAGTGATGCCATATCAGAAAAACTCCGAAATCTTATTGGCTTATTATAACACCTAAAATTTATTTCTTCACATTCCTGTGAGGCAACTACAGTGACTATGCTTATAGTCCAGGCTATGCATCAGATTCGCGTCACTCATCCTGAGACCTGCAACATCCTTCACAGGCTGAGGTACCCACAGCCACCGACGGTAAATTCTCCTCATGGCAGAGGGCAGAAACCCAAGAGCTAAAGCCTAATGCCATAAAGTTAAAAATCTTCTTTGAACAGGAAGTATGTCATATCCATTCACATTCCATTTGTCAAAATCAATCATCTAACCAGGTCTACCCACTTTGGGAAAAAGATGTGTGGGGTGGCTTGGGGGGTAGTATTTGCTGGATAAGAATATATTCTATCACACTTGCTAAACTGCCAGAGTCCCATCAAGTTCAGAACCTTGGCTGACTACGTCAATTAACCTTATCCTAGTGATAGGAGTCTCAAATGTCAAAGTGTTTCAAAATTACCACAGGAACTTGTTAAAAATGTAAATGACTTGTCCCTCCCACAGTGATCATGATTTAATAAGTCTGAGAATAAGAGCCAGATCTGTGTCCTGTTACCAACCTCACCAGTAATTCCACCATACACAAATGTTTGAGAATCCCTGGGAAGAACTGTCACTAGGAATCAGAGCAAGTCACTACTGAGAGCAATTGCCTTCATCTTGTGTCTTGTTGTCCCAGTGGAGAAAGGAGGAAAAGACAATAACAACATTCCTACCTGCAGGAAAATGAGAATGTGTTGGGCTTTCTGGTGGATTGAATTATTGGCTCCTACTTCTTCTTTCCATGTTTCCAGATCCCTACCACTTAACTTTGCAGTACTTCCTAAATTTTTCCACCTTCTTGATCTTAGACATAGCCATATGGCCCACTTTGGCCAACAATATACAGAAATAACAGTGTGCCAGTTTCAAGGTCAAACCATGTTCCTGCTTAGCCATCTGAATTTCACCTGGAGAAGAGTCTCTATCAGTAATTGCTACCTCCCCAGATGGGGCCCCAGAATTAAGATTCACTGGCAAAAGTAACCACAAGCAAAAATCCAAGCCCAGTTGGACACAAGTTAAAGCAGAGCTACCTAGCTACAACCAGCTAGATCAACCAACCTCTACCTGAAAACCATATGTGCTCAAGAAAGACTATTTTGAACAAATAACTGTTGGAGTGGTTTGTTACTCAAAAAATATGAATTCACACAGGGTTTAAGAGTCACTTTTTAAGACATTTTCTTTCTATCTCCCCAGTCCTAGTGTCTTATTGGGCAGAAGTTATAGGAATTCATGTTCCTTACAAGAAATCAAGCACAGGGCGTCTGGGTGGCTCAGTGGGTTAAGCCTCTGCGTTCGGCTCAGGTCATGATCCCAGGATCCTGGGATCCGCATTGGGCTCCCTGGATTGGATCAATCCGCATTGAATCGAGACCCACATTGGGCTCCCTGCTCAGTAGGGAACCTTCTTCCTCCTTGCTCTCTGCCTGCTTCTCTGCCTACTTGTGATCTCTGTCTGTCAAATAAATAAATAAAATCTTAAAAAAAAAAAAAAGAAAGAAAGAAATGAAGCTCAAGTTTAAGCATAATAATATGCGGGGGATTTTTTCTGAAGCATTAAACATATATACCACTAGGGAAAATTTTCATCTGAATTCATACTGTCATTTATTTGAATATACCTCAAGAAGAAACACATAAATATAGAAGAGTAAAATGAGAGGGGAAAAAAAAAAAGGGATATTTAGGTCATACAACAGCACCACTTTTTTTTTTTTTTTTTCAAAATAGAAACAGATTGTTGTACAGAATCCAGCAATTCTGGTGGAAATACTCTGCAATGGAAGCATGTTTTCCATTAACTTAAATACTGTGTTAACCTCAATCAAAAATACTCTTTCTTAAACTGAATGCAGAATTTAAAGTCTTGAGAAATAGTGCCTGCTGTCTAAATGTGCAAAGGGTCTGATGCAAACGACTCTGCCCCATGTGATTTTTAAAAATTCTTAGTTTTATTTTGCTAAAACAAAATAAAAACATAAAGGCACATTTAACCTCCCTCCTAGCCGAGCACCTCCACCATGTGAGATACCTTTTAAAACTACTGAGTCTATTTGCCTTTCTTGCTGCGATGTGCTGTCTTGAGTCTTGAGAATATGATTTCTCTCTACCCAATAAAACTACTCATGAAAAACTTCTGAAATGTAGACAACCTCTCCCACTCCAAGACTCCGGGAGGCTGACATTACATGACAGTGACCTTTCCATGGAGTCCAAGAATCATCATGGAAGCTCTGTCCTTGTAGGAAGTGACATGACAGGTGGTAGTGTGTGTGTCTGAGCTGCACCCAGGGCTTTGGGGCAAGTGGAAGCACCTTGCTATGGAGGAGGGAGACACATGGTTTGGAGCAAGTTGGAGTCTTCATGGGAGGACTCAGGCCTCAGCAGCTACAGCCCGCTCTGGGTCTTGCCAGTGACTCATATATTTCTCTTGTGCTTCACCTTTGTCCTTCGAAGGACCTGACAGAATGTGGAAACTATTAATCACATCTTGGAAAGAAATGAGGAACAGGCAGTGGAGGGAGGGGAATGGAAGGGCTGGAGAAAGGAAGAGGAAAAGTCCAAATAGATCTTGGATCAACACTCATGGCAAAAAATAAAATAAAATAAAATATAAATGAGCCTTGATCAAAAGAAGGTTTCGGGGTAACGCTACCATCCTTCCTCCTTTCGCAGTCAAATGCTTCCTTTCATTACTGGAAAAGAAAGAGTTCCCTACAGATATCCAGACCTAGAGACAAACAAAAACCAACTCTATATTTGTTCTGTGTGAAATCAACAATTTATGGGCTTAGCTGAATTGATTTCACAGCCTGGAAGGCTGTGATGATAAATATAACGGAGATGACTGGCCATGGGGGTGGTAAGTGAATTACCTACTGTTTATAATATCTTTACAACATCCAGAATACTTAATGCTATTCCCAAAAGGCTGAGTTTCAGTACAAGCAATGCCAGGGATCTTGGCATTCTATAAATCTCATTTATGCCCTTAGTCACTAGGACACTTGGCTTCTTTAATTACATTTGACGGTTGCTTCCACAATCGTAAACATAATCCTCTGAATCATTTCCACTCTTTGGAAATGTCGGTTTTAATGTCACACATAAATTCCACCATAGTGCTAATTCATAACTTAATTTGCAAAATATTCAAGCCAATATATGGTCTTTTCTATCATTTCATCAGAAAGCAGAAAATTGCTCAAGTCTATGACTCATTCATTCTACAGTGGACCATAACAACAAGGTCCATCAATCACATGAGTGGTCATATTTGCTTTTCAAAGTGCACATTGTCTTTCAAACAGGAGAGCACAAAATTACGGAGTAGTCCCTCTTGCAAAGTAAATTCCCAAGATAGAAGCATAGGCTCAAATTGTTACCATTTTTGCTACTATTACATTTTAAATATTCCTCTAGTTCTCTTTCACTCTTTAGAATCCATTTTAAATCACTTGGAATGTCCTTTTGCTGACTCCTGCCCCACAAAGTTCCTTCCTCTGGCTCTCTGATACCTTCCTCAGATGAGTAAGTGCCCCGTGCACCAACACCAATCTTCCCAGCTATTTTCTCCAGTTAGAAATTGGTCAGATACTGTTTCTTTTGTGGTATTGGAAATGGATTTAAACCCACTTTCTCATCCAAAAATGAACTTAAGATACATTGGTATGGGGGTGCCTGGGTGGCTCAGTGGGTTAAAGCCTCTGCCTTCGGCTCAGGTCATGATCCCAGGGTTCTGGGATCGAGCCCCGTGTCGTGCTCTCTGCTCAGCGGGGAGCATGCTTCTCCCTCCCTCTCTGCCTGCCTCTCTGCCTCCTTGTGATCTCTCTCTCTCTCTCTCTCTCTCTGTCAAATAAATAAATCAATAAATCTTTAAAAAAAAAAAAAAAGATACATTGGTACGCTCAGCAACAGTCCTAACTCAAACATTTAGCTCAGATACAAACAAGTCATATGACATGAAAAATCGCTAGATACGTGCAAAAAAAAAGTATGAAGATCCTAACATGTCTCTTGTGATATGATTGCCTATCTTGAGCCTACCTCATTCAGAGATAGAATACATCCATTCCCCAGGAAGACTCTCCAACTCCTCAGACTCACTCCACCAACTCGTTATCCACTTGCACTTTATTTTTGTCATTTTTATCTCCAGTTTCTAGCAGTTATGAATTCTTTGCTAGGCTCAACAAACCTGAATGATTCATTAATGATGCAAGACCTTGGAGCTAGAATTCTTTGATCAATTATAGGAAGCTTACACATTTAGCAAGAGCCTCGGAACAACTGGCTTGCTCCACTATGTCTATGTCAGAAGATAGAAAAGGTGAAGTTAGTTACTCCACTTTTATAAACAAGGTTCACAGAAGTTAGATAATAACATTTTACTACTATAAACAATACGGTCCTTTAAATGTGATGTTCCAAATGAAAAATGCATCAATACCAACAGATGGAACACTAATAGGTCAGATTGGTAGGCACACGAATTATGTCCAGCAGACCACAGTCTGATTCATCTTGCCGCACTGTCTCTGTTTTGGAAAACCCATGATTTACTCGACTGTTTTTAAGAGAACTTAATATCCAACGTGATTTCCAGCAACACTGTAGGTGGTGGGGGCAGGGTATCCATCATTGACAACAGACAGAGGGCAAGTTGAACACAAATATTACAAGAAAGAGACAGATGTGACATGTTTCAATCTCACTCTGGACATAACTTTAAGACTATAAGGATTGATGATACATTTTAAAGGAGATAGGCACAATTTTCTCTTCTTAATGTTGAGATCAGTTACGCTTTATCAACAGCTTACTTTCTAACTGGTAGCGCAGATTTTCAGGGATACGTAACTTCGCTGGGAGCTGGGAAAGGCACAAACCTTGGGCCCAGTCCATCCTCCAGGACTGGGAACAGAAAGTTGAGAACTTGTTGGACTGTGTTTTTAGCTTGGAGCCAGAGAGAATATTCCTCACCTGCAGAGAGGGGGATAAAAATAATCCAGAATGTTACATCTCTGTTAGCTCTTCCTAGCAGGGTCTGGAGCTGCTGCAGGAAGTTTCTCATTTGCTAGTCGGAGGTGCTTTCTTTTCTGAAGCCAGAACTGCCTGTGGGTCCAGCTGGAAACTACACTGGCCCCCGGAACCCAGTCCAGCCCAAAAGGGAGTGGTGGAAGGCACCTCACAGGCTGAACCCCAGTTCCCATGTGGGAGCATTCTGTGTCTTGACCAAAGCCTCAACAACAGATAAATGAGAGGGGCCAGGGAGGTCAAATCAGAAATAAAATGCAGTGGTATGTTAATTTCCTCAGGCTGCTGTGCAAACTAGGGGTTGGGAGGAGGAGGCCTTAAACAATAAAAATGTATTGTCTCACAGTTCTGTTGGAAGTCCAAGAAGAAGGCAAGGCATCGGCCAAGGTTGGTTTCTTTCTGACGCCTCTGCCCAGACTTGTAGATGGTCATCTTCTCCCTGTGTCTTCACGTGGTCTTCCCTGTGTGTGTGTCCATGTTCTGATCTCTTCTTCTTATTGAGACACCAGTCATATTGGATCAGGATACCCATACCAGACCTCATTTTAACATTTTAATTACCCCTCTAAAGACCCTATTAGCAAGTACAGTCACATTCTGCAGTACTAAAGGCTAGAACTTCAGCATATGGATTTTATAGAATACAATTTAGCCTATGATGCCTAAAATTTCTGGTCAACTGCAAATTGCAAGCCTCCAACATCCATCTTCCCTTCCCTACCCCAAAGACCAGATACCTCGGGTCTCTATTCTATCAGGAATGGTGCTGGAGCCTGACTGATCCTGACTTTCTGTGTCCCCAAAGCTGTAGTGTCAGTAAGGGAAGGAAGTTGAAAGACAGCAAATTGATCACCTCACAGGAAGTCACAAAGAACCATAACCACAACTCACTCTTTTTTGTAAATTTGGCAAAAGTTAGTGGTCAAAAGGAGAAGAAAAAAACTATATAAAGACAGCAAAAGATTTAAGAACACTCTTAAGTTTAAAACCAACTCTAAACAGAGATAGTCTGTTGCAAACTTACTAAGCCAGTTTGGTCCTGCACTTAAATTCTTTTCAGTGGTTGTCAAAGAAGGTTGAGATGGTGAGAATTTACCCCTCTCCCACAACCTGGCTATGAGATTTTAATGAAAACAAATCTCATTCCAAATTCATTCATAGAGACAGAAATTTACCAGCAAATACTTATCAACAGAAGAGCATTAAAGACTTTTATACATCTTGCACTGGACAAAGGAATGTATAAAGCTCTTGCAGGTGGTCTGGGTATGAAAAGTTCACGTGAAGCAAACTCAGCAAGATTTCTGAGGCAAGATGCTGTGCCTAGAGGCACCATGCAATCAGAAGTCCTCCTAAACCAGCGTCTGGGCCGAGGACCAATCAGGGAATCAAACCGTGACCATCACCCCTAAAAAGACCACTACAGGTCTCTGTGGTTTCTTTTGTACTGTTCATAAAAGAGTCGAATCTGGGGAGTCTGGGTGGCTCAGTGGATTAAAGTCTCTGCCTTCAGCTCAGGTCATGATCTCAGGGGTCTGGGAATCGAACCCTGCATCAGGCTCTCTGCTCAGCAGGGAACCTGCTTCCCCTCTCTCTGCCTGCCTCTCTGCCTACTTTTGATCTCTCTCTCTCTCAAATAAATAAATAAAATCTTAAAAAAAAAAAAGAGTGGAAGCCAATCCATGTGTGCAAAATATGTTTCATTTCATCTAAGGAGAGCTAGAGCCTGTTTCCAGCATGCGTCAGGCTAATGAACAAGATTCAGCAGTGAAAACCCAAATTTGGAATCAGTATGTTAATCATAATATAGTCATGGTTAATCAGAAGGAAATAGAACAGAAAGGCCTGTAGAGGATGCTTCTGGAGGGGTCCACCCCCCCCATCATACCGTGTGCCACCTGGATTGTGCTGTCCTGCCCACATTGTATTTGACCACACAGCAAGTGAAAATCTAACTGGCAAGAACCAGTGTCACAAAGGCTGTAAGTATTTAAGTAAATTACCCCTATCGAGACACCAGTTGAATGAAAAGTCAAACCACAGCAACGAAGAACACACTCTACCAGGGGTTAGGCCCCCTGGGGCTGATTCCAAAGCCTCCACACTGGACACACCTTCTCTTTGGGCCTCATCTCCCTCATCCGGAAAATAAAGGGATTGACTTAAATTGCTCAGATTTGTTTTACAGAGCATTGGCATTTTAGGGAGAAACTCCAAAAGTTCTACAAGCATTTGGTTCACATTTTTATATAGTTTAACTCTTGGTAACATATTTTTTTAGAAAAGAAAACACTATCTAGATACAAGCATGCACACACCCACCAATACTGGACAGGGTAGACACTAATGTCACCTGAATAACTTGTTTTTATGCAGATCTTAGAATAAAGTTTCGCTAACCGTATCTGTGAACAATAGAGAAACATAATGTGAACATGTGATTGAGGAGGTAAGTTGTAGCTCAACATCTTTTCTTCATTTAGGCTTATGCATGTCAACTCGTGTTAAAATATGTGAGAAAGGACATGCCTTCAGGGCACAGATAATGCACTCACTTGGGTGCCAGGAAAGGCTCAAGTACGGAGGCTCTCATCACAGCATAACTGTCAGTTACGCAATAGAAAGTAAATGCTTCAGAATTTGTGCACTTACTGTAATTTCTGGTCAAAGTTTAACTTTTTATTTTAACTACAGTCCTTCCCCCTTATCTGCAGCGCATTCCCTCAGAGACCCCCCTCCCGTGGGTGCCTGAAACAGAAGATGACATCAAATCCTATCTCTACTATGTTTTCTCCTATATATACATTCACATGATAAAGTTTAATTTATAAATTAGACATGGCAAAACTAACAATAATAATTAATAATATAATAGGACAATTAGGGGCACCTGGGTGGCTCAGTGGGTTAAGGCTTCGGCTCAGGTCATGATCTCAGGGTCCTAGGATCTAGCCGTGCATCCAGCTCTCTGCTCCGGGGGAGCCTGCTTCCCCCCTCTCTCTGCCTGCTGCTCTGTCTACTTGTGATATCTCTCTCTCTCTCTCTCTCTCCCTCTCTCTGTGTCAAATAAATAAATAAAATCTTTTTTTAAAAAAATTTTATTTATTTATTTGACAGAGAGAGATCACAAGCAGGCAGAGAGGCAGGCAGAGAGAGAGAGAGAAGGAAGCAGGCTCCCTGCTGAGCAGAGAGCCCGATGCGGGGCTCGATCCCAGGACCCTGGGATCATGACCTGAGCCGAAGGCAGTGGCTTAACCCACTGAGCCACCCAGGCGCCCCAATGTCGGAGGCAGGCCCCTGGCCAGGGCGGCCTCCTCCATTAAAAGATGGCGCCTGGCTAGTTGATGAGACTAAGCGGAACGCCCAAAGAGGAAGTAAACAGCATTGGTTGCTAGCAAAGCTGTTCGTTTAGGTGCACAGCCTGATTCGCTCGCTCCTGTACCCTGCTCGCTGATTGGTCATGTAAGCGTATTTAAGTGTGTAGACTTGCGGAAATAAGGAGAGAGAAGATGCATCCGAACCAGGGTTCTTGTTGTCCTTGCGGGGCGAGGGCAATAAATGGTGCCGAAACCTGGGAACTAAAAAAAGGAATCTTGCAAGGTAATCCGCAGGAAAGCGGGGAGTAAAGGTCCGCAGGTAAGCGGGGACATTAGCCACGTTCAAAAGTGGGAATTCCGCGGTAAAGCGGGGAGTAAAAATAGAAAAACCTTGCAAGGGAGAAGTCCGCAGGTAAGCGGGGTAAAACCACGACAAAGGTGGTGGGAAACTTGTACAAGACCGCAACAAGAAGCGGGGCGGCCATAGAGCCGGGATTTTCTTATTGAAACCGCAGGTAAGTGGGGAAGGGACCACGATCAAAATGGTGGGAATCTTGTACAAGTCCGCAATAAGAAGCGGGGCGGCCTTAGAGCCTGGATTTAGCGAGTCTGCAATAAGAAGCGGGGAGGCCTTAAAGCCAGAATTTAGCGGCGAGTCTTTAACGTCCGCGTCTGTTGTCTGTGTGTTCATAATGGGATCTGAAGTATCTAAAGTGCGGTTGGAAGGGTCTTTAGAAGACCTGCTGAAAGCCAAAGGAACTCCACTAAAAGCAAAAACTGCTCGGGCCTTTTTGAATACAGTGGAAAAGGCGGCTCCATGGTTCCTAGATGAAGGCTTGCTAAACATACCTCAATGGGACCACTTAGGGGAGGATTTGAAGAAACAGGATGCTTTAACTCTTCGCCTCAAATTTAACATAACAAAAGCACAGGCACGGGACATAGTAAAAAATGCGCTTTATAAACAAAAAGGGGGAATAGGGGACACCTTCAGGTCCCCTAAAGATAAGCTCAACACCATTCTCTTTATTTTGAATTTTTTAACGTTGGACAAAACGGGTAAATCAGCTGCAGACAGACATGCAAGTGATGCTGCTGCTTCCCCTAAGCCTTTAGTACTTTGGAAGGACATCCTCACAGGAAAGTGGAATGGACCAGATCCAGTGTTAGTATGGAGTCTGTATGTGTTTTTCCACAGGAAAAGGAGGCTCCAATTTGGATCCCAGAGCGGCTGGTGCGTGCAGCCTTGCCTCCAGACACCGGTCATGATGCTGAAGATGCTGATGATAACTCTGGGGATGCTACACCTCCTGTGGCAGACTTCAAGCCAGAGAGCTGTGGGCAGTAGTTAAAGCATGGCCATATCCTTTACCAGTGACTAACTCTTCTCTCATATTCCCTCCTCTCCCTTTGATGCATGGCAGGTCTGTAACTTGCTAGGAGCATGTACTGATATCTCAGCAGTGTCCATGTTAAATGGTGGCAAATTCCTCAACTGTTCTTATAAACAAAATGACTCTAGTACCTTTGAGACAACAGTCAATGTGTCTTGTCCCAATAATATTACTTATCAGCCCACTCCCATATGGGTCTCGCCACCGTTCCTTTTCCTCATAACAAATGCTAGCGAGCTGAATGATACGTTGAATTGCACTAAGAATTGCTATCTTCCCCAGTGCTGGAATGTCACGGCCTTCAAGCTGGCTGTGATTATGCATATCCCTACCCATGTTCCTATCCCAGTTTCCATTCCAGAGGACAAGTTACCGGTGGTGCTATCCAGAAAGAAGAGAGATTTTGGTATCACAGCCGCCGTTGTGACAGCATTGTCTATATCTACAGCAGCTGCCACGGCAGCAGCAGTCTTGCTTGCTGCAACTATACTCACTGCTGAAGCTGTGAACACCTTGCAGAAGGAACGGCGGCTACCCTTCAAACACAGACTCAGATCAATGCACATCTGCAAGCAGGAATCCTGATAGTCAACCAGAGAGTGGATTTGGTTCAAGAACAAGTGGACATATGGGGGGCCCTATTGGGACTGGGATGTATAGTACCCTTCCCGGCAATTTGTGTAACTCCCATAGCCTATACTAATATGAGTGACTTACAGAATGTCTCCCAGAAGCTCTCCCAATACTTGCGGGGGAATTAGTCCACAGAATTCCACAACTATACTCAGCACCTGCTACTAGGCCTAACAAGGATAAATAACACCAGAGTTGAGCTTGCAACCCTCCCAGAGATAATCAAAACATTGCAAGATGTGTTAACATTTACGAAACAATGGGCTAGCGTAATTGGTCTGATGACAATCCTCATAGTGGGCTTGATTCTGCTAGTAAGGAAACTGCAAATTTGGAGGCGACAGCAACCTAGGCAACAGCAAGCCATGGTGCAGGCCTTGTTAGCCATCGAGGCTGGAACATCCCCCCAAGTGTGGCTAAGTATGCTGGATCGGTAGTCAATGACGGGTAAGATTGGTGGGGGAAATATACCAACCTAAGACAGATCATTGATATCTGCAGATCATTGATATCTGCCGTCTGATGACAGGTAAGGATATTCCCCGCCACTGACAACCTAAGACAGGCACGATCCCTGCCATAAAAGAAAAAAGGGGGAGATGTCGGAGGCAGGCCCCTGGCCAGGGCAGCCTCCACCATTAAAAGATGGCTCCTGGCTAGTGGCCAGGTTAGGATTGCCTCCTGAGACTAAGCGGAACGCCCAAAGAGGAAGTAAACAGCATTGGTTGCTAGCGAAGCTGTTCGTTTAGGTGCACAGCCTGATTCGCTCGCTCCTGTACCCTGCTCGCTGATTGGTCATGTAAGCGTATAGAAGTGTGTAGACTTGCGGAAATAAGGAGAGAGAAGATGCATCCGAACCAGGGTTCTTGTCGTCCTTGTGGGTCGAGGGCGATACCCCAATAAAATCTTTTTTTAAAAAAATGGGACAATTATAACAATATCCCATAATGAAGGTTATATGTATGTCTCTCCAGGCCTGTCTCTGTCTTTCTCCAAATATCTTATTGTAGTGTACGCCCCCTTCTTTATGATGATATGAGATGATCAAGTGTCTACAGGACGAGACAAAGTGCAGGGAATGAAGTGCGGGACATTGTAACGTCTCGTTAGGTTACTGTTGACCTGATGATACACCAGAAGATCATCTGCTTTGAGACTCCAGCTGACCACAGGCAACTGAAAGCACAGAAAGCAAAACTGGACATGGGGGTTACTGCTGTATATAGGCTTATGGTAAATTTAGAGGTATTTTATCTTTTTCTTTTCCCCAAGGAAGAAGAAATTTTTCTAAAGCCAAAAATGGGTATGCATCACTGGTCAAGAATAAAATCTCAAAGCAAACTTGCTGATGGTTGTGGTACATTGAAAAGGCTCGAGTTAAGCTGTCAAAATACCCAACTGTCACCAGCCGATTCTTCAACGAGGGTTGATGGCACTCACAGCAGCATGTACAAGGAAAACAATGTTTCTCAAATCCACACAGTGTAACTCGAAGATAGTCAAGTGTGATGGTACATTGCCCAGGTCTTCAGTGGTGTTAGTACCCAGTAAAATTTTGAAAAATAATTTTGACTTATAGCATATTCTAGCATAAATTTGAAATAAAATGATGTGAACATAGAAGATAGTCCCTCAGATTTTTTCAACAATAATGGAACAATTTTTGAGAAAACATATGCAAACAACATTTAAATATAACAATAGAAAGGCATTAACATTTGCATTCATATGCTATTCTATTGCTGATCAGGGAGAAGCTACTAGATGAAGCTTATTATATCCTGGACTCTTGACATCATCATAAGCAGGTCAACTTCTATGTGTGTATATGGTGACAGTGGAGACGTGAGTTAACTGTTTATCTCCAGGACCTAGAATAGTGCCTGGCACATACCAGGTGCTCAATAAATATTTGCTGAATTAATAAATGAGTATGAAGGTTGATGCAGGAGCGCCTGGGTGGCTCAGTCAGGTAAGTGTCTGCCTTCAGCTCATGTCATGATCCCAGCGTCCCCAGATGGAGCCCCATGTCAGACTCCTTGCTCGGTGGGAAGTCTGCTTCTCTCTCTGCCTCTCACCCTGCCCTGTGCTCTCTCTCTCACAAATAAATGAAATCTTTAAAAAAAAAAAAAAAAAGTCGATGCAAAATTATACTTAGCTTAATTATCAGAACTCAAAGAATTCAGATATATATATTACACATACTTGAAAAATTGGTCCTAAGGCTGAAATCTTTATGCTATCACTAAAGAGATATATTTTTGTGGCTGTCTCTATTTTTTGTTTTTGTATGATACATTCATACAAATGAGTGCAATGAAAATATATCACTACTAAAATATTGAGCACAAAAAATGAGAAGACATATTTAAATGTGTAAATCAGGGGCCTCTAACCTATGGCTCTTGGGACAAATCCAGGCATGCCCATTAATTTATGTATTGTCTATGTTCTGGGGTGTTTTTAAGATTTTATTTTTTTATTTGAAAGAAAGAGCATGAGTTGCAGGAAGAGTAGGGGTGGGGGGAGCTAAACAGGGAGCCAATGTGGGGCTCAATATACAGGGGCTCAATGTGGGGCTCAATTGAGCCACCCAGGTGCCCCTGTCTATGTTCTTTTGAGCTACAATAATGGAATTAAATATCTGCAACAAAGATGATATAGCGTACAAAACTGAAAATGTTTACTATCTGGCCTTTCTATGAGAAAAGCTTGTCTGTTTCTGGTGTAAATCAGATATACTACCAATTAAGTTAGTAAAAAAAAATTAATGACAGTGGTCATAGTTATGAAGTTACAAAGTGACATGGAGCTGTTAACATCACAAGAGAGAGAATCAGACGCGATGAGCCTCCTGATGAAAGCATAAGCTGCCATCCATTGTCTTGCTATATAGGTGGTATCAAAAAGTAGTTATGAAGTGGCAAGAAAACCATAGGAGGATAGGCTCTTATAAAAGCTATTGCTTTTATATGGATGCAAATAGTCACATCCTGTGAACCCAGAACTCACTACAAAGTGTACGTCTTGACAGCCATGTTTAATAACCCTATACAAATTGTAAATTTTAAAACATAACTTTTTATTGCAAATGTTTTAGAGTTACTTAGAGAAAAAAAAAAGGCAGCAAATTCCAGAATTCACTTTTATTACACTTAGATTTTTTTTTTTTTTTTAGCATCCATAGATATGGTAAAAGTACAAATGTTTTCAGCTAAGAAATCCCTTTTTATTTTGGAGTTTCTCCCCCTAAAGAAAAGCCAACACCTTTGGTAGGTATCTTCTAAATATTACGAAAAGGCGTCAGGTTGCATGTCTCAATGATTTTTTATGACTTTAGATTTGTCAACTAAAATACAAACACATAAAGTGACAGAAAACAATCAGAGAAGGTAAAAACATATTATGTCAGGCAGAATTCTAAAAACCTTCCCCCAGGAGTCTAGCCCCCTGGTTATTTAATCAAACACCAATATAGGTACTGCTGTGAAAAGGATCCGAAGATGGAATTAAGTTTACTCATTAGCTGACCTTAAAATAGGGAGCTTACCCTCAGTTATCTTGGTGGGACCAGTGTAATCCCACAAGGCCTAAAAAAACAGAAGAGGAAAGCAGAAGAGTTGCGGAGGAAGAAGTCATCAGAGAGATTCAAAGCATAAACAGGGTTCCACGTACGGTTGCTGTGTGCAGATGGGGAGGACAATGTTAAAGGAATGTAGGTAGCCTTGACATGTTCAGAAAGGCTCTTGGCGGACTGCCAGCAAGGAAACAGGATCTTCAGCTCCCCAACCACAAAGGACTAAATACTGCCAAAAGCCTGAATGAGTTTGGAGCCTCCAGCCTAAGAGGCCCACTGACCAAGAGCTAGGTTTCAATGTTGTGAGACCACATCAGAGAATCCAGGCAAACTCACCGGGACTTTCTGTGAGTAGTAAATATTGTGGTTTTAAGCCCCACGTTTTTGAGTCATTTGTTATGGCAACAAGAGGAAATTAAGACAACGCCCTTGAAACCCTCATCCCAGTCAAGAACTAGAGCTTCACCCGCCACCCATTAGACCCTCTAGGGGACCCATCCCAAAGGCAGCCACCTCTTGCCTTTACAGTAATTGCTGCCTTGCATCTTACAGTCATGTCCTGAACATAAGCCCCAGACATCATCTACCGTCTTACCCAATTAAAAAAAAAAAAAATCAACATGTCTGTCAAGTCACTTTGATCACCAGTGTCCCTTTCTAACCCCTTCTTTAATCGCATCTGTGGAAGACCAGAGGTGATTTAAACTGCAGGGTTTCCCTCTGCCTGGATGCCCTTGATTGTACATTTGCAATGAGGTTTAGCAAGCTTCTCTGCTCTTTCCATTTCTTGCAAACTGGCCACAGGCTCCAGAGTCCTCATCGGTTTCAGATTTCATCCTTGGGCCAAACTACAGGTGGTCGCGTACACTTCCATCACAAGGCACATCGTGTCTGATGTTCTCTCTTGGGATGTTAACAGCTCAGTGCCTAGCTCTGTCTCATGTGTGTTACAAAATAATTATAATTCTATCAGTTTTTATTCATTAGACTACTTTTATTAAAAAAAAAAAATGTTTCTCACCAGTGGAGCAGCTCATATGAGAAAAACAAAATAAACGCTCCGTCCCTCTCCCCACCCCAAAACCAGTTTTCAAACCAATAAAGCCATTCCCTACCATCTTTCAAAAATGACCAATTTTTTTTAAAGATTTTATTTATTTATTTGACAGAGAGAGATCACAAGTAGGCATAGAGGCAGGCAGAGAGAGAGGAGGAAGCAGGCTCCCTGTTGAGCAGAGAACCCGATATGGGGCTCGATCCCAGGACCCTGAGATCATGGCCTGAGCTGAAGGCAGAAACTTTAACCCACTGAGCCACCCAGGCACCCCAACCAATTATTTTTTGAACTATGAACTTAAGGATTTAAATGTATTCGATGAGGTTCACTCTAAAGCAATTAAAATCTTTATTAAAGCTCAGACAGTCCCATCCTTAGTCAGTGAGTTGGCCTCTTCAGGTCAAGCTGCTGGTTGTCACTGGTCCCAGTGGTCTCTCATGGCTTCTTTGAAATTTGGCATATGCATTCCTACAAGCCCATTTTGTGCATATCCTGCCCCAGAACCTAGAAAGAAGCAGCCATTTCTCCAATTAGCCCTGGATTCCTATAGTGGGAAATAGTCTTTCAACACTGCAATTTTTTTTAAAAATCTAGGCAATTTTAAAATCTAGCTGGGATTAATATTTTTAAAAGTTGGAACAAGATCAACTTGGCAACAGAGTTCATGATGTTACTATGATTCACCAGCAAAGTTTCAACAAAGAAGTTAGAATACAAAGTTGGAACCCAGTGTGCAAGACAAATACATTTTACTCTTTTGAGACAACCTGGGACCATCTGACAAGGCAACAGTGAAGATAGCTGAGATTTTTTTTAAGGACTGTTGACCATTTTATAATTTCAGAAAATAGGAGCAACTGGGTGGCTCCATCAGTTGGTTAAGCTTCTGCCTCCGGCTCAGGTCATGGTCCCAGGGTCCTGGGATTGAGCCCCACATCAGCTCCCTGTTTCTTCCTCCTCCTCTTTCCCCGCCCTCCCCTCGGCTTCTGTGCTCTCGCTCGCGCTCTCTCTCTCACTCTGTCTCTCTCAAATAAATAAATAAATAAAATCTTGATTTCAGAAAATAGTATGTATTTTCACGAATGAAGCCTTAAACTGGGCCCCCAAAAAATCACTGACTCACTCTCTCCAAACTGCAAATTTTATCATATAGGTATCTAGGAAGTTGGTAAAACTTACTCATAACCTGATTTAGGAAGAAATTTCCTGTTACTCTCCTTTCAGTCTTTCCAAACAGTTTAACCAAAGGATGCTGACTAAGTGTGAAGGTTTAAGAGTCAAAACTGTACTCCTTAGTTAAACTCAATTTTAACCAAAATACTGTATCATCCATGTTTTTCATGGCTGACCCCTAAGATTCTTTTAAATCTGAAATTCTTCTTTTTTTTTAAGATTTTATTTATTTATTTGACAGAGAGAGACACAGAAAGAGAGAGGGAACACAAGCAGGGGGAGTGGGAGAGGGAGAAGCAGGCTTTCTGCTGAGCAGGGAGCCCAGTGCAGGGTTCTATCCCAGAATCCTGGGATCGTGACCTGCGCCGAAGGCAGACACCTAACAACTGAGCCACCCAGGCGTCCCTAAATCTGAAATCCTACGAATCTCTATATACAGTAAATTCCTTTCAGCAAAGTTTTGTTGAAAAACTACTCTGGATGCATGATACCTGCTAGTGGAAGGGAAGGAAATGGATAAAATGAAAAATGAACCAAAGCAATGGCCTTCAAGGATTTTAATTATAATGTATAAAAATGTAATCTAATATTAAAATAAATTATAGAGAAGTATTAAATTATTAAAAATCCTATCCCAGAAATATATATACTATATATACTACAAGGAAAGGAAAGGAACAAAAATAGTAGAATATAGAAGAGTATGCATATTTTGATACAAAACTTGCTTTTTTAAATGAAAATATCATACAAGTCACAAGTCTAAAAGAAGATAAACCAAAATGTTAATAGTATGATTTTTATTATTTTAAATATTTTTAGGTAGTGGTAATTCTTTTTTTTTTTTAAGATTTGAGAAGGAGAGAATGAGAAAGAGAGAGAGCACAAGAGGGGGAAAGTCAGAGGGAGAAGCAGACTTCCCACCGAGGAGGGAGCCTGATGTGGGGCTCGATCCCACAACTCCAGGATCATGACCTGAGTCGAAGGCAGTCGCTTAACCAACTGAGCCACGCAGGTGGCCCGGTTGTGGTAATTCTTAATAAATTTTTTACTGATAATGTCTTAAATTTAATAAAATATATTTAAATGTATAAAAATTACCTCACCAGGATTTAAATAAAAACTTGAAAAAATAAATAAATATTTAAAATAAATAAAATTTAATTTTAACAAAATATATTTAAATGTATAACATATTCCACACAAAACTTAAACACAAAAGTTGATAACAACATAATTCGCAAAGAAAAAAAAACATAATTCTTACAAGCCAAAGGTACAAACAACCTAAATATCCATCAACTGATGAACAGATAAACGAAATGTGGAACAGCCACACAAGGAAATAGTATTCTACAATAAAAAGCAATGAAATAATGATATATCCTAACATAATGAACTTTGAAAGCATTACACTAGGTGAAGGAAGACAATCACAAAAGGCCACAATTTGTATGCTTCAGTGTATGTGATACATCCAGACTAGACAAATCCATGGAGGAAAAGAAAGTAGATGAGTGGTTGCCAGTGACTGGGGAGAGAGAGGAAGAGGGAGTGATGGCTGGTGGGCACTGGGTGGGGTGCCCACTTGTGGGGTGGCAAAAATGCTCTGGAATTAGTGCTCATAATTGCACAACTTGCTCAAATACAAAAAAACCACTGAAATTTTAAAAAGGGAAGATTTTATGGTAGAAAATTTGATCTCCATTAGAATATTTTTAAATATTCTAATTTTTAAATATGCATAATATTTGAATGACTTAATAACATAAGTCACTCAACAAATAAGTAGTAATTTAGGAGATCAATACAAATAAGAAGGTGGAAGGAACCAGGAAAGAAGCTGGCGTTTGTGTGGGGTCTTAGCTGCAGAAGCAGGGGACAACATCTGCCCAAATTTTAGCAAGCATGACAAATTATTAAAGCTAATATTATAGCAATAAGGACTTGGCTAATACAATTCAAGTGTATTTATTTATTTCCTTTTTAATTTAAATTCAGTCAATTAATATATGGTATATTACTAGTTTCAGAGGCAGAGGTCAGTGATTCAACAGTCCTTCATAACACCTAGTTATGAAGGTCATTCCATCACCTGCCCTCCTGAACGCCCATCACTCAGTTTCCCCATCCCCGGGCACCCCCGTCCCCTCCAGCAACCCTCAGTTTGTTTTCTATGATGAAGAGTCTCTTATGGTTTGTCTCCCTTTCTGATTTCATCTTGTTTTATTCCCCCCCCCTTCCCCTATGCTCCTCTGTTTTGTTTCTTAAATTCCACATATGAGTGAGATCATATAATTATCTTTCTCTGATTGACTTATTTCATAACATTTTTAAACTAACAAGGATTCACTTTTAAGCCAGATCAACTAGAAGCTAAGACGTTCTGCCAAATGTCAGGTATGGGTAAGCCCCCCTCAAAAATGAGGAATTTTGCAGATTGTACGTGTATCCCTTAACCAAAATCTCTTGATTCTCCTTCAGCATTCCCTTCACTGCACCAGTAATGTTAAAATGATACCCACTGGGCATGCCACAGCCTGCCAAGGGTAAATACGTTTTTATCTTTTGGAAATCACATCATTTTGTATTAGCAGAACGTGCAGAAAAGCATGCTTTCTTCTTTATCACGTTAACCACAGTGAGGCCTCCTCAGCCCAGCTGGTTTACATAACGTAACTTGCCTGGGGCACAGCAGTCACACGTCTGTAATCTCATCCATCAAGGATGCACATTTATCAATCACCTTTTACACAGTGTCAGAAGGAATGAAGAAAAACCTAATTTTGTCTTTTTTTAACCAATGAATTAATGTTCAACCCAGATTTTCACTTCTTTAGTCACACAATCGAAAGAGAATTGTTTTTCAAAATATTTTCAGAAAATATACCCATTTAAAGAGGACTTTACAAACCTGAGGTCATGGATGGATAAAAGCAAAGCCTTGAAACATTACCAAATGTTTCTGCTCAGCTATTACAATGTAAATACAAATGTACTTTCAAAGGTAAATCTTTTCAAAGAAAGGAAGCCTTTTTGTAATCACTGGTCTGGACAACAATTTCTAGGGCAAATCCTTTCCTCCAGCACATTGGATATTTGTACGAGGTACACCGTGCAATTCATTCTCTGCTTTCTTCCCAGCTTTCAATGATTATGTATATCCTTGCCTTGAACTGCAGACTGTCTAACCACAGAATTTACCCTGACCTAACTTCTAAGAATGTCATAGATTTATGTGCTACCATTCCATTTAACTAACATACTCATCTTTGAATGCTCTAAGCACTATGAAAGAAACAACATTGGAAGGTACAGGAAATCTCTCGGGATAGCTCTCAGGAGTCATCGACTTAAAATTCTCCAAAGCCTCCCTCCATCATTTCTGATTAAAGTCTTAAATCCTTAGCACGGTACAAAACCGGCCATTATCTGGTCTTTGCTTAGCTTTCCTAGTCTCCCTGCCTCACCACTTTGACACTCCAGAATGTAGTTGGGCTCGGATTTACCACATGTTTAATCTTGCTTCTCTGCCTTCTTTCATGGCCCCTTCCCTCTGCTAAGACATCTATCTCTTCCTGGTTCTCTGAGTGATTCCTACTCTTTCAAGATTCAACATCGAAAAATTTCATTCAATTTCGTCCTCCTAGCTAACCAGGCCATCAGGTATGAAGGGCTAAACTATCATCGTTTATCTTATCTTTCTTGTGCCCAAGATACTGCCTCCTGATGCATAGTTAGTGCTTAATATATTTTTCTAAGTGAATGAATGATGAACTAACAAACAGAAATATGGCAGCATATGCAGTTTTAGCAGGAACATTGGGTCTAGAGCCTACTGAGCTCAACTACTTACTAACGGTGTGGTTAGAACAAGCTTCTTAACGCTCTTTGACTCAATTTTCTCACTTATAAACTGAAAATGATATAAACTGACCACCTCATACCTTTAAACAAGTTAAAGTGAGAAACTGCTTAAAATAATGCTGATCACATGATAAATAATTCATTACTGTCGATATTATAATTATGATGATTAGTATTAGTGTATATGCCAAGAATATAAAGACTTGGTTTCATTTTCTCAAGGGACTTAAAACTCTTTTTAAAAAAGATAAAGGAGGAATGCTACATAATATTTTCATTAATACAAGAAATGAACTAAGCCATAGGATCCAAAAACTGCAAGCTCACAAAAGCTAAGACTGAATTATTGCAAGGTTAATGAAAACTCCTTTTTTTTACTCTATCTTCTAGAAACCATTTGAACAAAACTATGTTCACTTATTCAATTGTATAAGAAATAAACAAATTAGGAGTTCCTGGGTGGTACAGTTGGTTGAGCCTCTAGGTCGGAAGATTGAGCCTTGTATCAGGCTCCGCATTCAGCGTGGAATCTGAGATTCCTTCTCCCTCTATACTCTTTCTCTCACTAAAATAAACAAATAAATCTTTTAAAAAAAAGGAATAAACAAATTATTCTCTTAAAAATGCATTGTATATTTAATTCTTACCCCCAAACAAACCTTACTCCTTGAATGGAGAATGAGAGTCCACAGTGGACTCATTGTGGAATTCACATTGTGGAAACTTAGCAGAAATCACATTGTCCCACTGTTCTGTACTTTTTATAAAAAACAAAATGTAAGCATCCAAGTAATATTGTACATATATTTTAATCTATACAACCATTGTTCAGAGTTATTGTCAGAACCCATCTTTTGCAATGGCCCTCAGTATTACTTCATGAATAATACAAGAAAATCTAAAATTTTTGTTAAAACTAAATTTTTATTTGGTTGTTTTTGTTTTCCTTTTTTATTGGACACAGATTTATTTTTTTTATGTAGTGTTCAATGAGTCATTAGTTACATAGAACCCCAGTGCTCATCACAACACCCCCCTCCTTAACACCCATTAATAAAATAATGTATGATTCGTACTATTCACTTGAATCGACCACACAGAAAGTCAAAGCCTAACTAACCACCACAAGCACTATAAGTACTTTATATAAATACACAGACTGATTACAAATGAGTACTAGCCATTTCTGATTTTCAAATCCTCGAAGGACTGAGAATACTCAAATACTGTTCACAGACCTTTGAACAATGTTGGGGAAGTTGAAAAACTTGTCAAAGAGACATCTGTTATCCAGAGATTAAAAATTCAGATAAGATTATTTTAAGGAAAATCGTGCTCATTACTTTGCAGTCACACTGTATATGTTTCTCTGAAGATCCATGTGAGGAGGTGTTAACAAGGATTAGAGAGCACAGTGAATCGGTTTTTTCAAATTATTTTCTGCTCCTCCATACCAGGTCCTTCCCGCTGGCTCCATCCTGACTGGTGGCTTCCTTGCAAGAAGATGATACTACTCACTCCATGATTTGCAGTAGCAGATGAAATGTGGATAAAAGTGATATGGGCCCCTTCTGAACAAAGTTTTTAAGAGCCATTTTTTTGGCTCTACCATTGGTCTAGAGATACTTCTTCAGAGCAAAGACATAGGTCAGAGAGCTCTAGTCATGCCCTATCATATACGTTACACAAATGAGAAAGACATCGTTGTTATTGTAAGCCTCTGAGATTACAGGATTGTTTGTTACTGCATCATAACTGTGTAAACTGATTGATAAAGATAGCACTTTTGAGAGAGTCAAAGGGAGCTAAAGTGAATGGATAACTTGAAAGCCAAACCAATGGCTTTCACTCTGGCTTTCGTATTAAGGATTCATGGCCCTCCTCTCTCTCTGAGCCCCAGGGAACAATCATTAGCCACACTGAAAATTTTACCTCTGGATGGTAGAATATACATTAATATTCTCCCTGCATCAGCAAGTAACAAAAAGCAGATGGCCTGTCGAGATTGTGATAAACAGATGCTGTGGAAAGTGGGAGGTAAAAATAAACATCCATCTATGTCAGGATTGGTGACGTCCTTGCGATGAAGCATCCATTACCTAAATGGAAGCGTGAATCAACAGATCTTAGAAACTCAGTGCGCTAATCAGGAGTATACTTGCTCTGGTGCTAGAATGTTCTTTTAAAAAAATTATTTACTGGGGCGCCTGGTTGGCTCAGTGGGTTAAAGCCTCTGCCTTCAGCTCAGGTCATGATCCCAGGGTCCTGGGATCAAGCCCCGCATCGGGTTCTCTGCTCAGCAGGAAGCCTGCTTCCTTTCCTCTCTCTCTCTCTTTCTGCCTGCCTCTCTACCTATTTGTGATCTCTGTCAAAGAAACAAAAATAAAATCTTTAAAAAATATTATTTACCAAAGCTGAAGGAAATTTAGAATGTCAAGGTCATTGGGTGTTTACCAATGAGAATCCTGAAACACAGTAAAACAAAAACCAATTATGATGGCTGAGTAAACACTGTGGATGGCCCTACAGTCCTGTCTGGGAAAAAAGCTAAATACACTGAAATCATCCAAAGAAAGATTCGGAAGGTGGTAAACTGAGCCAAAACTTACAGCTAAGTAGATCAGCCTGATGAGCATGAATTTTTTTTTAAGGAATATTAATATGGGCCAAACAAAAACAAGAAAAGACAAACATGAGTGTTTTGGTTTTAAGTACCACTGACATTTTGAGGTTTGAGGAAGGTAAAAGTAAAACTGCATACGCTGAACTCGGGTCCTGCTCCAGACCATATCGGATTTAAGAGAAATTTGTTTGCCAAGAAGATAACGATCAGTAAAAGGATGAAGCATCAAAGGCAAACATATAAGTTCTTCGTTGAATGTATTTAAGGAAAAAGTTTGCAAGCACAAACATGTCTGCCCTCTTTTCAAGTTGGAGGTTGCCAACACTGAGCAGGAACAGACGGTTCAGATAGGGCTTGTCATGCCCAGTGAAATGAGAACTGTAAACACCCAGTTCATGTGCCAAGATCCTCCCTCAAAAGAATTTCATAGAATTTGGCGCTAAATCTCTAAAATATTAACCATGCTCTGCAGATTACTTAGATTTATTCAATACAATTTTGTAGGTTTATACCAATTATATTTCCAAAAAAAAAAAAAACATCTAAATGCTAAACAACAGTCACTGATTCCTAAGGTGAGAAAGTCATGCCAGCAGACCCTGGCCACGGAAGCATGAGAGCCTTAGCATCAAGCAATAACATTGAGGAGAAGGTTGTCCCCAGGGTATCTGCATTTCTTTTCCTCTTCCCAAGTGCTGACCCCTTTCCCATCTCTACCCACCAGAGTCCCAGGGTCACCTCTACCGTGTAACTTCCCCTGACCTACCCCCCTACTACCCCAGAGTGAGTTCTCCCCTCACTTTGTTCTCACAACTGTACCTCTGGGAAGATAACCGCCCTCATCACAGCCAATGGTATTTGAAGTATTGATTATATTCAGCTTTCTCTGAAAAAGTGGTGGAGGGGGTTCCCTGAATCCCGGAAGAATCTCCGGCTGAAAGTGCTTAGAGGAAGGGATTAATGGGGATTAAAGGGATTAATAAGGGATGCTTATTATGCTGAATGAAATAAGTCAATCGGAGAAAGACAACTATCATATGATGTCCCTGATATGAGGAAGTGGAGATGCAACATGGGGGGCTTGGGGGGGACGGAAAAGAATCAATGAAACAAGATGGGATTGGGAGGGAGACAAACCATCAGAGACTCTTAATCTCACAAAACAAACTGAGAGTTGTGGGGGGGACGGTGTTGGGGGAGGAGGGGGATTTGGACATTGGGGAGGGTATGTGGTATGGTGAGTGCTGTGAAGTGTGTAAACCTGGCGATTCACAGACCTGTACCCCTGGGGCTAATCATACATTATATGTTTATTAAAAAAAAATTTTAATTATTTAAAAAAAAAAAAGATTACCACACTGCTTCTAGCTCAAGGTTACCGAAGAATAAAGCCAGCCTAGTTGAACGCCATGTTGGATGTTTTGCTTCCTTTTCCTAATAAACTCTGCGATAATCGCACTGAGGTAGGTGTTACGGATGCCATGTTACAGAAGAAGAAACCCACCTGGGGAATTATTAGATATCAGGTTCATCTTTTAGCTAAGGATGAAGAAAAGCTGAAATGCAGACCTCCTGGTTCCTGCTCCAGTGCTCTCTATCCATGGGTACAAACTGAACAGCATTTCCCTGTGGTGGCTTCTAGCATACCAGTCAGCCCTTACATGCCCATCCCTATGTTCCACAGCACCCTCCTGCACAGGGAAGAACATGGCTTTTATAGAAGCACATTCATCCTGTGTAAAATTTATTGGATGCTCTAATTCAGAGTTAGTTACAGAAGAAAAAAAAAATCACAGCGTATTTAACGAGGTGTTACATTTTTTCCATTCTTCTCTTGGTATTTTAGACATTATTCTCCTAGGTCAGAACTTGCGGTTTATTTGGTCATAGTTAATGCTAATTGAGATCATGTGCCTGTGAAACGGTGTCTGCCAACATCACCTTAGTTAAAATACTGGCCAAGGTATTATTTGGACCCTTAAAAAATAGGAGAAATAGAATCCTCAATGTACAAATGTTAGCTGGGAGATGGAGTTCATACAACTTCCTTGCGCCTTGGAAATTCGCTAAGTTAACGGAGTCTTTCTAGACTAGTCGAAGAGAGCCAGGACTGGTTAAAAATGCTGACTTTCCGCAAGCTCACCCTAGCTGGGGAATATAAATTAGACCACATGCAAAACTCGTTCCCTGTCCATTCTGGTTCCTTTCAGACCTCCAAATGCATTGCTCTTACAATGAAATCTCCTTATACTCATGAGGCATTTTCTAAGTGTCCTGAGACTTCACATAAAATGTGCAGCTGGTTAAAGGTTTGCTTTTCTTGTCTCCTGATAGAAATTTATATCTAGAACACCATCTGAGTGAGACCCAAGCGATTAGGGTGGTAGCCCTAAACTCCCTGCTTAGCAATTTGACTAGATGTTGCTTTCTTTTTACCATGATATTCAGCACGTTCCAGGAGACTTTGGCAGGTGATCGTTCCCCTTCCACTAGAGTTTGGAAATGCAGGTAGGGTTAGAATGGACACAATGGGAAAAAAAAAAAAAAAAGCTAAAAAGTCAAATTCCTTCAGGCGAGTCTCATTTCTCCCTGACTTCCAGCTGCCACCTCCCAGGAAAACCATGGGCCCTAAGATGTAATAAAATTACCCTTAAGTAATGTAAAACAAGCCATTTAACGAAAATAATTTACATAAAAATCAAGGACAAAATATACACGGTTTCAAAATTAAAGTGCTGAATGTAAATATCACTGAGACTGTCCTGGTCCCCAAACGGGCTGCAGCGTGTAAAGGCAGCAAGTGCTGATGCTTTCCTAGCTTGGCAGACTTCCTGGCTGGCTTCAGACTGCTCTGGCACTTCTAATCTTGGGTCCAGAATAATTCCTTATTCCCTCTTCCCTGCGGCTACCATTGGTACATGCTGGGCTTCCCCCCAAGGCATCTCTGGCCCCACGTCAACAAAATTTCTTTACAAAGGTAAAGAAACAGAAACTGGGGGCACCTGGGTGGCTCAGGTAAGCCTCCAACTCCTGATTTCGGCTCAGGTCCTAACCTCAGGGTGGCAGGATTAAGCCCTGGGTCAGGCTCCCCGCTCAATGCAGAGTCTGCTATCTGTTTCTCTCTCTCCCTCTCCCGAGGCCCTTCCCCCCACCGGTTGTGTGGGCTCGCTCTCTCTCTCTCTTTCAAATAAATAAATAAATCTTTAAAAGAAAAGAAAAAAACTCCTCCTTTCTTCAAGTATCTTAGCAAATTTTTCTTTTCTCATCCTACCTTGACATATTACCAGACCAAGTCTTCAAATATCAACATAACTTTTTAACATGTGATTTTTTTTTTAAGATTTTATTTATTTATTTGACAGAGAGAGATCACAAGTAGGCAGAGAGTCAGGCAGAGAGAGAGGAGGAAGCAGGCTCCCCGCGGAGCAGAGAGCCCGATGCGGGACTCGATCCCAGGACCCTGAGATCATGACCCGAGCCAAAGGCAGAGGCTTAACCCACTGAGCCACCCAGGTGCCCCTAACATATGATTTTTAACACTCCTTTGGACCCATTCTTTTCTACAAACTAAAATGCCTCTATCTGTGAATCATCAATAACTGCGATAAATTACCCTGTTGGCTTAAGTGATTTTTAAGAGTACTTGCCTTTTTACTCACCAAAAGAAAAGGCAAGATTTTAGAATGATTTCCTCAGAACACTGCCTGCCTTCTTCATTCACTCTGATATCAAAGACTTAGAAGCGAGTTCCAATGGGGCCCTCATGAAAGAAACAGAAAAGCAAATGTGCTTCATTGAGCCCTTCCCTTATTATTTGGTCAACCTATTTAGACGGCATATCGTAAACCCAGGCATCAGTGCAGCCGAGGATCAAATGAAGAACTCACTGTTTTCATTCTTCATGATAACAAACTGCTGGAAGTTGAGAAGTTTAAAGGAATACAAATTTATTATCTCACATTTCTTAGATGAGAAGTCCAATAAGGACTTCACCAGGACAAAATCAAGGTGTCTGCAGGGCTGCATTCCTTCTAGAGGCTCTGAGAGTAAATCCATTTCCCTGCCTTTCACAGCTTCCAGAGCCAGCCCTGCCCCGTGTTCCGTGACACAGGCTACTTTCCTCCATCTTCAAAGCCAGCAACTTCGTATCTCTATCCGTTTATGCTTCTGCAGTCACATCCCCCTTCCTCGGACCAGAGCCAGAAAAGATTCTCTGCTTTTAAAAAACCTGTGTGATTAGCCTGAGCCACCTAGATAATCCAAGATAATTTCCCCACCTTCCCATCTTCGACATCACATCTGCAAAGTCCTTTTTGCCACGCAAGATAAAATACAGGTTCTGGGGGTTAGGATACCGACATGATTAGGAGGCCTTTACTCTGCGCACCACGCCAGCTGTCCGTGCTTCATTCCCTACAGCCAAAGTTAGGTTAGTTGTTTTCCTTTGCATGAAATCTAGCTTCTCATAGGAATTCTCAAATCTGTCTCTAAATCCCATCTGTTCTCACGTGCAAGATCCTTGGCATATTTTAGAACATTCAAAACCAGTCAGTTGCAACCACCACAGGGTTTAATCTGTTGCACAGTATTTTTTTTTTTCCATTTGAAAGACATCTGAAGACTCTTCAGGATCTGATGTGTTTTCTGATAAATTGCCGGTCCTCGTTAGTTCTCAGATGCCGCTTGTGTCTCATTTCCCTTGCAGCTAGAAGACAGGCACACGTGAAATACGGCCATGACAGGCTCCACTAGGGTCAACTTCACTCATCCCAGAAGCAGGAAAACGTAGCTCTTTGAATAAGCTCTCCTTCCTTATGTGGTTCAATTGTCTCCAAAATGTGGAGGCTTCTCTCTTTGCCATCTTTGAAAGTACAGAATTTCCTAAATTATTTTTAAAAATTAGGGGCACCTGGGTGGCTCAGTGGGTTAAGCCTCTGCCTTCGGCTCAGGTCCTGGGATCGAGCCCCGCATTGGGCTTTCTGCTCAGCAGGGAACCTGCTTCCCCCCCATCCCCCTGCCTGCCTCTCTGCCTACTTGTGATCTCTCTGTCAAATAAATAAATAAAATAAAATAGAATAAAATATTTTAAAAATAAAAATTAAATTAAAATTAAAATTAGATGACATTCCAGATCTTACACTTTTTTTTTTAACCTTCATGAACATTACCATAACAGAAAAAGAAAAATGTGTGCTTTTCAAGATAAAAGCTCACTTGATAAAATTATTATTTGGCGGCTAAATACTAAATTTTAAGATACTCACTCTAAACTAAAACAAAGGTGAAGCTGACCTTAGTCTTTGTACTGTACTGTTATCGCCGTGTTTTCTTATTGTGCCATGTGTTCTGTTCTAGATTAGAGCTCCAAGCTGGCAGAGAACTGCTCTCTATGCTTTAAGGTAAATATAAATGCCCTAATGAGTAAAGAAAATATAAAGAAGTAGGGGCACCTGGGTGACTCAGTGGGTTAAGCCTCTGCCTTTAGATTAGGTCATGATCTCAGGGTCCTGGGATCGAGCCCTGCAGGGAGCCTGCTCCCCCCTGTCTCTCTGTCTGCCTCTCTGCCTACTTGTGATCTCTCTCTCTGTCAAATAAATAAATAAAATCTTTAAAAAAAAAAAAAAAGAAAGAAAGAAAAAGAAAACACAAAGAAGTAAGAAATCATGTGCACAACGAATGTGGAAATGACATTTAGATTCTCCAAAGTCCAATAGTTCTCAAACTTTGGGGCCTCAACATCCCTTTACATTCTGGAAAATTGCTGAGGAATCTAATGGTGCTTTGTTTATATGGGTTATGTCAATTGGCTTCCTATATTAGAAATTTAAGTTCAGATTTTTTAAATATTAATTTACTCATTCTTAGGTAACGATAGTAAGTCTATTCAATGTTAACATAAATGACATTTTTATGAAAAATAAGTATAGTTTTCAAAAAAGAAACATAATGAGAAGAGCAACATAGTTTTACATCATTGCCAATCTCTTTCATGCATGGTTTAACAGAAAGTGGCTACACTGTATCTGCTGCCACATTCCATCTGCTATAATCTGTTGTTTTAGTTAAAATACGCAAGGAAAATTCAGCCTCACACTGATAAATGTAAATGGAAGGAGCATTTTTAATAATCATTTTAGATCATTATAGTTACATGAAGGGGAACTATTTTACGTGGGTACAGGTTTGGTAAATACAAATAAGTTCAAACCATGTTTCCAGAAGAATAGTTATGACAGTCCCAACATTGGTTATGACCAAGGAGAACGGTGTAGGAATCTTATGGTGTATTTTTTTAAAGATATTGACCCTTTGGAAAGCTATAACCACAAAAATAACACTGGACATTAACAATCAATCAATCAATCAATCCATCAATCAAAGGATGCTAAAAGTAAATCTCACAAGCTTGTCCTTCCTCATCCTAAACAGAGTTACACAACATGGAATACTGTGAGCAAGTCTGACTGCCATATTTCCAAGGAAACGTAGCTGAACTGGAGAAAATCCACGGAGGCTAATCGAAATGCTTAAGAGAATGGAGGCATTTTCCCAAACAAAAGAGATTAAGAGAAGGAAAGAGGATTGGAAGAATGAATGAGGTCCTGGAAATCATGCAAAGTATAGATAACATAGAGAGTTATTTACCAAATCTGAGAGCTCTCAAACTGTCTTCAACTTGTGGAATTCATGAGCGGCACGATCTTAAAATATAAGTGCATTCAGAAAGGGTTTTTGGAGGAGTCACAATGTAGGATGGTACTTCGGAGTGAATCTAATATCTCGGGGTGGCTGTTACAAAGGACAATCATGCCTGCTGTTAATAAAATGCCTCTTAGTGCTGTCAAACAATTTTCCTATACCCAGATCTGTATACTCCAACCACAAATATTATTTTATGAGGATCCCTTGACTTTTTCCATTCTTCTATCCTATATAAAGGGTTTTTTTTTAATTGGACATTCTTTCCTGCTTTGTCGAAGATTAGTTAACCACAAAGTTGAGGGTCTATTTCTAGGCAGAGAAGTTGGAACCCTCCTACACTGTTGGTGGGAATACCTGCTGGTGCAGCCACTCTGGAAAACAGCATGGAGGTTCCTCACAAAGTTGAAAATAGAGCTGCCCTATGACCCAGCAATTGCACTACCAAATCTTTACCCTAAAGATACAAATGTAGTGATCTGAAGGGGCATGTGCAACTGAATGTTTATAGCAGCCATGTCCACAATAGCCAAACTATGGAAAGAGCCTAGATATCCATCAACAGATGAATGGATCAAGAAGATGTGGTAGATACATGCAACGGAATACTCTGCAGCCATCAAAAGAAATGAAATCCTGCCATGTGCAATGACGCAGATGGAACTAGAGGGTATTATGCTGAGCAAAATAAGTCAATCAGAGAAAGACAATTATCATATGATCTCTCTAATATGAGGAATCTGGGAGGCAGAGTGGGGGGTCTGGAGGGAAGGAAAGGAAAAAATGAAACAAGATGGGATCGGGAGGGAGACAAACCATAAAAGACTCTTAATCTCACAAACAAACTGAGGGTTGCTGGGGGGCAGGGGGGGGAAGGAGAGGGTGGGGTTATGGATATTGGGGAGGGTATGTGCTATGGTGAGTGCTGTGAAATGTGTAAGCCTGATGATTCACAGACCTGTACCCCAGGGGCAAAGGATACATTATATGTTAATAAAAATAATTTTTAAGAAAAGAGGGGGGAGTTTCTACTTTACCTAGTCTGTTTTCCTCTTTTCTGCCAACCAAGGAGTTCTCGTTTTTGCCAGACTGATCCTTCTGGGCTTTTGCAGGCAGGACCAGGATCAGGCAGGATCAGGCAGGTGGCAGAAGAGAAGAGTGTAGGAAATTGCAGAGCTGGGACTGCAAAAGGAATTTTCCCAGATGAAGGGCACTTAAAGAAAAAAGGTCCAGGTACACCTGCAGAGTACATGCACCGTGGATGGGAGAAGGTTGGGAAAAGGAATCTTAAAAAGCATTGCTTTTCGAAGATGTAATGGATTTAAGTTACTCTGAAGCTAATTTTGGTTCCAGTGCTGTGGTCTCTGGACCACAATATGCCCCAGATCTAACCACACCCGTCAAGGCTTTACAAACATTCCCCTCGTGGGCTCATCCATTAGTGCCCTTCGGGATTTCTTGTTAAACACCTAGAACTATTAATTAATATCCCTGCTCTACCACATGACGTTCAGCAGAAAGTGGTTAAACTCTTCAGAGGACCTCATGGCTAGGTAATTGGAGCACAAGGAAGAATCTGTCATCAGATGCCTTTCACTAAGTTAATTACAGATAAAACCAACAGAAGTGGTCAGAAGCAGAGGTTAAAATTTCACTCACTTGGACTTTGCATAATAATGAATTAAACTGCTGGATGCTGTTGGCATTCTGCTGGGAATAGGATTCAGAAAGAGAAAAACCAGCCAATGAGTGGCCTGATTTTGTTCTTGAATGTTACTTAAGGTAACAAAAATCCACCAAAAAAAATAAAAAATAAAAAACTCTACCTCCCTTTGATTTCAGATGGTATTTGTGATAGGAGCTGTGCAGATGACTAAGAACGCACGTACTTTCTCAACTTAAGATACTTTCTCCATATGTGTGTGGATAACAAGTCACCTAAATACTTTATAACTCAGGCCGTGTGACAGCAAGGCAGGACCAACTCGCTTCTTGAAATATGAGTGTATTACACAAATCCAGAAATCACAGCATCTTCGAAAGCGGCCAGTACTGGGGAGAGGGAATGAGAAGTGTGAGTAAGCAGAGAACACAGCAGAAAGAATCGGGGGACAGCGTGTGCGACAAACATATGGAAAATGGGGTGAAAAGAACCATATTTCTCTTTTCTCTAGTGGCAAAAAATCAAGTAAGAAGGCTGTAATGCAGATACTTCCCGTGAAATACATTTGCTATTTTTTAAGACTTCAAGTAACACATTCCTAAACTAAGGCCCCATCCAAATTCAGAGCTCTTCATTAAGCAGGCTTTGCACTACATTGTCCATGAGAAGTTTCTCCTCGGTGTGACTATGTGGTTAATGCCTCCCCTCTTCCACTATAAGATTTTACAACCCCTTCCTCCCGCTGGTGGCACTTACACAGTAAAAACAGTCAGACTCTAGAGGCTTGTTATTTTTCACTTTCCTCCTACAACCACTATAAATTCTAGACCCTGACTTTTTAATATGGTCACCATTAAAATATATTAGCTAAAAACCCTAGGTACATTTAATAAAATACAAAAAAGAAAAGAAAAAAAGAAAACCCAGGTCTCTACCACACTCCCCTCCGGTAATGTGCTCCTTCTCTTCTCAAATACCATGTCCTCGTAATTGTTTCAGAGGAGGAGGGTGAAGCTTTCATTGTTATGCGTGACTTAGAAATGAGACAATACTGCAGGTTATACACAGGGGTCTGCAGACAACCATCAGTGCTTTTGGCCATCACTGTGCCCTAAACACCCAGTAGCTAAGAGGTTTTCAACTGCAAATATCTGCAAATTTGTGCATGAGGGGCTCTCTGGCTGCTGGAGTGTTTGGGGTCAGAACAGCCCAAAAGCGCTGGGGAGTCAAGGCCCCTTGGAGCAGCCCTTGACCACTGACTGACTGACAATAGGGGACCGTCTCTCTAGGGTCCTCACCTTCAAGTGCACCAGCCCGAGCCCTGTTGTACACATGTAGCCTCTCAGAGGCCCTGAGGGAATGAGCCCTGGTCACTGCCATACTTTACAGCTCAGAAATGCCTCTGTTACCTGCTTTCTTCCGTTCCCCTTCTGTTCCCCCACCCCTTGAGGGGCACTTCCTGGGGTTCCTTTCCAAAAGGGATTACTTGCTTTCACGACCTTATCTCAGGATCTGCTTCTAGGGGAGCCCAACTTAAATCAGAGGATATGCCAATCAAGAGTTTCCTGGTTGGGAGGAAGAATCATCAAAAAGGTTTTAGGAACTATTGATCTAAGGGAGGCAAATATTCCAATCTGTCTGTGATGCTCACACCAGAACAAGGCAGTTTAGAAACTAGGTGACAGGATCCAGGAAAGCTTCAGAGGGGACGTGATGTTTCAAAGAGGCGTTGAAAGATGGCAACAAGCTTAGTTGGGGCAGAAGTGTTTAGAGGACATCTGAGGCAGACGCACCAACATCATCAAACCAAGAACACATACTACCCTCAGGATGAGAGGGGACATGCTGGAGAGTAACTCAGGGCCTTGAATACGACCCTAAAGCCTAAGAACACAGATTTCTTTCTATGGGGAGAATGAACGCATTGCAGTTCTTTAGAAACCTATAAGCAAATCATAGAGGACAGATTTTTAGAAATAAGACAAATAGCATAAAATTTTCAAATTTCCTAAGTTCATGATAAAGCTAAATAAAGGTTTTCACTAATTCAGACCATTCGCGGCAAACCTAATATTTCTGTGTATGTGTGTTTGCGTAGATACATGCGTATTAATATTGATCCTCTTCCGTGAGTAAAAATAAATACAGAAAGTGTACACTATGGTTTCGTGAAATGTACCTGCATGTAAATAAGGACAAAGAGATTCTGCAAAATTGGCACTTTGCTGGTGCTGCCTATTGCAGTGAATGGTGCCCAACACATCCTCTGTTTCCAATCTGGAAAATCAGGACTCGGGCTTACCATTTCCCCTCCTCCTCACCAGCCATACCCAGCCCATCGAAGTCCTGTCAATTCGATCTCCTAAGTATCTCCTGGGTCTCTTCATTTTTTTAATAGCTCACGGCACCCCGTAGTGTCAGCCACCATCCGCTCTCCCTCTAGGAGTGCAAGAGCAAACATCCCCCCCTTGCCCTGCTTCATGCCATGCTCACAGCAGATCACGTCCTTCCCCTGCGGAAAGCCCTGCATCAGCTCCCGCTGCACTTAGGATAAAGGCCCAGCGTGATGTGGCCTTGGCTCACCCACTCAGGCTTATTTTACTCATTCTCAGGGATCCCGCAACAACAGACAACTTTCAGTTCCCCCGAAAAGCCCATGATCCCCCAAAACCGCAGGCGATTTGCATGGACCACAAGCCCAGTCGGGATGATAATGTGCCGTTGGCAGGCCAAATGTATGCGACCTGATGACTACTCATAACAAGGTGGTGGATTCTTCCTGACAATTCATTCCCTACGCACCGACCCTTCAAACCACCCCCAAGGTGTTGCAGTGATAATGAGAAAGTATCATCCAAGCATTAGCAGCAATGGCAGCACTGGTCTCAATAGTCCAAGATCAAGATCGTAGCAGTCGCCTGTTTATTTCTGAAGTTCTTCTATCCATTTCTTCACTGCTATGGGAGCCAAACCCAGATGATGGCCTAGTGTTGTGATACAGACAGAGGCAAGTTCAACAGAGTATCTCAGGAATGGATGCAGAGCTGCCCTATCTTGCTACTTAATGTCAGATTAGCCTGCATTATGGATAGAATAAACTTTAAATTACCAAATATATATATTATATATATCATTTATATTATATATATATCATGTATTATATAAATGAATATATAAAATATTATATAATAATAGTATATGATAATATATTATAATATATAATAAATATAATATATGTTATATATAATATAATAATAATATATAATAAATATATTATATATATCATATACATATACCGATCCTTCCCAGGTGCCCCTCCTTCTTTACCTACTTAACACCCAATTCCCCTCTACTTCTCAGACCAACATCACTTTCTCGGGGAGCATCACTTTCTCGTGGTTCCCCAGATCAGGTCAAACTTTGTGCTTGATATTCTCCCAATATTCTGCATTTTTCTTTCTCCATCTGCCATTACCCACCTGTGTGCTAATTTGTCTGCCTCCCTCTTCCCACCATAAGCTCTATAAAAATCGCACACAGCAAAAGCTTAAAAGATAGTTGTTTTAAACAAAACTATGTGAGTGTTAAGTTCCCTTGTCTCACATATCTTGTGGATCACTTGAGATGCATTATCTATTTAGGGCAATGTATAGCTAAGAAAACTAAAGGTAAAATACCCGTAACATAACTAGTTTAGTCAGCAGCGATGGACCTGGAATTATACCCAAGTCTGTCTGACCTGACCTGACGTCCTGACTACACCACACCACACCCAGGGCAAAAGAAAAGATGATATTTATGGAGTTGTGTTAGTGTTAAGAGCTCAAAATTGTCCAAAATTTTGTTATATCATCGTCTTAATGTCTCATCCGTAAAAACGGTCTTCTACATTACGGATAAATTTTCTGAGATTTATCATGTCCCAATTCTAATGTATTGATTGACTTCTCAGTATCCTTTTCCAACCTGGATATTTAGCTACCCTCTGTACCTTATTATGTCATTCCAGACACATTCTTCCTATTGCTTTGCCTATGTTCTTTCCTGATTTTTGCAAAGCTGCAATAACATGGGAAAATGCATTAGGACTTGTTACTTTTGTTCAAAATATAAATACATTTTCCTGTACAGGTAGGGTGTGGAGGGTGTTTTGGAATAGGGCAGGAAAAAAACATGAGATGAGAATAAAGGAAAAATCAGTCCCAGTTTGGAAACAATGGAACCAGATAATATTCCTAGCTAAGAGAACAAACATGCTTAAAGACTATCCACTGTGACATGTGACTGGGTAACACACAGAAGGCAGAACACAATCTTTATTTCAAAAAGGAAAATATTTGAGAATGATTTACCCAGAGAGTTCAGTTTAATGGATACACTTGTAGAAGAACAGAATTACTCTAACATGTTAAGTATGGTGTTGTTTTCCTCATGAAATTGGAATCATTCACAGCATATAAATACACTTTCATTTGTTTCAGACGAAAAGTGGTTTGAAGAAAGAGACAAAGGGAGAGGTCGCAATGAATTCAAAAAATCAGGTCAACTCGATTAATGACAAGACAGAAAGGGAGATGAAAACACCAATGATTCTTGCACAATCTGTTGCTGATTGTGTGCAGTGAGCTCAGGCACGAGCCAAGGTAACGTCCTGGTCCACAACCCTGCGCCTTTATCCCAGATAAATCTACTTTTGCCCCACCCAGAGAGTTCCGGAAAAGAGACAACTCTGGACACCACAGCTGTGCTCACCCAAGAGTTCTGGCCTTTTCCACCTGCTCGTGGCTGGTGTGTGGTCTCAGCTAATGCTTCCTCTTACAGGCTGCCCATCTGTTGACTTCTCCCTCACCCCTGCTGGTGCATTGCACTTGAGGGTCACTGTTTTAAGTTCCTTTGCTTTTACCTTTTCCCAAGGTTCAACCTTGCTGGCTCTTTCTCTGACTCTTTCTGCTTGTACTTGACTCTGCCCAACCAAGGCCCCAGGGTGCACCCACTTGGCTGCTCCTTTCCCGGGGAATGTGAGTAGGCAGTTCACTATGTATGAGCAATCATCCATGTGACGAAGTCTGAAGGAACCCAGTAGCTTCCCAAATGCCCACCCACATACACTGGAAGCATCTCTGAAAATGAAAATGCTGTCAAAAAAGAATACAGCCAATCTTCATTATTCCCAGATTTGCCTACTCGTTAAAATGCATTTGTAACCCCAAAATCAATACTCATGGAGCTTTCTTCGTCATTTACAGATACACACAAAGTGACAAAAATTTCGAGTTGTCCAACGCAACATTCCAAGCTGGGGTCAGACAAGGCAATGCTCTGCCTTCCTGTTTCGCTCTTATACAGTAAAAACACATGTCCTTTCTGCACTCTACTCACTGCCGTGGTTTCTTTTCACTCTCAGGTTTTGGGGTAGTGATTTCACTGTTTAAAAGAGCCCCCCAGGGGGCGCCTGGGTGGCTCAGTGGGTTAAGCCTCTGCCTTTGGCTCAGGTCATGATCTCAGGGTCCTGGGATCGAGCCCCATGTCAGGCTCTCTGCTCAGCGGGGAGCCTGCTTCCTCCTCTCTCTCTGCCTGCCTCTCTGCCTACTTGTGATCTCTGTCTGTCAAATAAATAAATAAAATCTTTTTTAAAAAATCAATAAATAAAAGAGCCCCCAAAGCACTGTGCTGAAGTGATCTCTTCTTTATATTGAAGAAGCTTCCTTCAGGCATGACGGCTTGCATTTTCCATGACATCAAGGTTAATGAATCAACAGGAAATAAGATGTCTTTAAACAGAAACAAATAAAACAGGATTATGTATTCATCAGTTTTTGAGAATATTGTGATCAGAGGCTCACAGGAATGTAAATCTATATTTCTCCTAGGAACAAGGCTTCATAATTGCTAATTCGGCGTGTGCAGAGACTTTATAAAAACATAACTACCATGAATAACAAAAATCAACTAAAGCTTCATCGCGTTAGGGGGAATAGGTCACAGAATGTACAGTAATGTGGTCTGGAGGGAGTTTGGGGTGGGTTCCACCCTCAGATCCTGACCGTACCAGGGAGTGTTGCCCCAGGTTAGAGGAAGGCACAAAACCAGAGGTAAAAGTGCTTCAGAGATAGACTTCTAATTCTTCCCAATATTTCATGAGCCCAACCCTATTCCAAGGTCAATAGCATTGCTAAAATAGCCGGGCAAGAAAGTTACATAAATTATCCATTGCGAAAGAAGTATTAGGTCAGAATTTACACCTTAATGTTTGGTCATCTAGATCTGCACTGCCCAGTACAGTAGCCACCAGCCGAATGGGGCCGCTGAGCACTGGAATGTGGCTAGTCCAAACTGAGAGGTGTTGTAAAGGGTACCACGCACACCGATTTCAAGGACACAGCATGATACAAATAATATAAAATGCCTCATGAATAATGCTTATGGTGATTACATAAGGAAAAAATTTTATAAGGTGGGTTAAATAAAATGTACTATTAAAATTAATTTCAGCCGTTTATTTTTTACCTTTTTATATGTGGTTACTAGAAAATTTTAAATTGTGGATATGGCCTGCATTGTTTATATTAGACAGTGATCTAGAACAAAGAGCAGAATTGCAAGAATTTATACTACTAGATAGTCGCTAACACTTACATGCTGCTCACTCTGAACCAGACACTGGTTCACGTACTTCACATATATTTACTTAATTAATATAAAGAACACATTGAGATAGGTAATACCATTTTTCCCCAGTTTTATGGATGAGAGGACTGAGGCAAAGAAAAGTTTGATTTGCCAAAGGTCCCATTAGGTTTGAGCCAGATTTGACCCGGGTGATTTAGGCCAGGGTCTTAATGATTATGTGCATGTGTACACACCCACACATAAAAATATAGCTACCTGATATGGTCACCAAATCCTTGAATTGAAAATTACTTATTGGGGAGTGTCTGGGTGGCTCAGTGGGTTAAGCCTCTGCCTTTGGCTCAGGTCATGATTTCAGGGTCCTGGGATGGAGTCCCACATCGGGCTCTCTGCTCAGCAGGGAGCCTGCTTCCTCCTCTCTCTCTGCCTGCTTCTCTGCCTGCTTGTGATCTCTCTCTGTGTCAAATAAATAAATAAAATCTTTATTAAAATAAATAAATAATACTATTGGTAGAAAGAAAACATGGTCTGCACATCTTTGGTGGCATTCTCTGGCAATCTAAACAAACAGGTTTAGAAAGGACAATCACTAACCTTTCAAAAGTTTTTTAACAATATTTTTCAAGGGAAAAAACTTGAATCATAAGTTTGGAGATACTGTTTTGTCTTCAGTCTAGAACTAGTACAAAAACAGAGGCCAAAAATAAGGAGAAATGGTAAAAAGAATATAGTAAAAATAATAATAAAAGAGAGTACTTAAAAAGTTAAAAATAGGAGTTTAGGGATAGTTTTAGTTAAAACTAAAAAGGTAGTATACGGCGAAGTCCCACGATTTCAGATGAACTCAGCCTTTCTAAGTAAATAAGAAACTAAGTAAATAGGAATGGAGGATGCTGGAAAACCAGAAAGTCCAAAGTGAATGGAATAAGGATTTGTAAAACAAATCTGCCCAGGCTACTTGTATAAAATTGCTCAGTTGTTTTTTGTTTTTTGTTTTTTTCTAAAAGTTACCTGAAAATTCTTTAGATGACTTTTTTTTCCATTTGCAGAATAATATGCAAATGAGATGGAATGAGGTCATCTTTATAAAGTGTCTAGCGCAGAACCTAGCACATAGTAAGACCTCAAAAATAATTTTGAAATAATAGAGTGTAATTAAGCTTCTCTCCAGCTCAGACTTCTGTGGATATAAGCAGCTGGCACTGTCTTGCCATCCTGTGTCTTATTTTTTTAATCCACGTCTGTTCCTTATTATAATACTGCTATAATACTGCAACACTACAGGGAAGGAAGAACTTATTCAGTAATTTTGAGCATCAAAAAGCAAACCAAGGGACACCAGTGCGCCAGTGATGATTCTGGCTCAAGTGACCTCCATCTGTTCTGACACAGAAGTGAGGACACCACTTGCTCAACATCACACATGGAGAGGAACCATCCAAGATGCTCCAGCTCAGTTGGGAGTTCGGTTCTAAACTTAAATAATCCAGTTCCAAGCTTACAAAAATCAAGCCCTCTGGTTCTACATGTTAATAACTTAGAGAAGATACTAACACACTTGCTATTTCTCTCCAACTGTAGTTGTCTGCACTGGTAGTTATACACTTGCCTCCCTGTCCAAAACTCAAAGCAAATACTGGGTAAGAGTCTATATTCTCACTGCCAGAAGACTCTGTTTTAAATCCTTCTCTCAAAAAAAATAAAAATAAATAAATAAATAGAGCCTTGTTTATAAACTTCAGCCCACTGCAGAAAAAAAAAGTAATATGAAAATTAGACATTTGATAACTTTGCAGTTAAATAATAAAGGCGGCATTCCAGACCTGGCTACACATTTACATAATTGCATTACCAGCATTTGCATGAGCCACAATGAAAGTTAAGGGGAAAATCTTGCTTATTTCCTATTAACTCCAGAATAGAACAGGATTCTTATTTGCCCTTACAAATAAAGCTTAGCTGTTGTTTTAAAACCAGGCACTACACTTGGGTTCTTTTATGGCTCCCACTTGCCATGAGGGAGCAGCAGCAAATTTCATAAGAAGGAAAAAATGTTCACTGAAAAATTACAGTTATTCCAAAAGGATCCACTAAATATCGAACTTTTCTTATATCATTTGCATTTGCCTTTGACAGATCTGCTTCTCACTACACATAACCTCTCTTTTTAAGATTAACTCATTCAAGGTCAGTTTTTTTCCAAATCTCATTCCAAACATGCAGTAGAAAGATCAGATGATACTGCCAGCAATTCTATCCTGATTAATTAATCAATAAATAATTATCAGGTGTCCCAAGAGCCAACCTAGCATGCACCCAATAAACGCAAGCTAAATTGAATTGAAATTAAATGTATTCTATTGAAGAAAGTAACTTATGGTGTATGTCTTGGTTTGGATAACCCCAAATGCAGACCCTGAGATAGAGTTTGGTTGCAGGTAGTTTATTTGGGAGATGATCTCAGGAAGCAGAGATAGGGCCGTGAGAAAAGTGAGACAGGAAAGGAAGATAAGCTACATAGGGGGCATTGATAAGAAAGGTGTTTGCTGTGGGCTTTGAACCCAAAAGGGACACTAGGAGGAACCACATGAACAAAAATTTCTAAAATCCCGTGCATTTCCCCCGTGAAGCTGTCTTTACTCCCCTTCTCCCAGGCACATACCACCTGCATCCAGAGATCGCAGCCAGAGTGAAGGCTTCGGTTCTGAAGTTCTCAGACTGGATTCTGCCTGTCCCATCAACCCCCACGCTCACACCACGCCAAACCTACCATCAGAAGCAAATCCACACTCCATTGGTCTTGGAAACCGTGTTCTCTGCCAACAACCCCCATCCCAGGTCTATTAGCCTCATTTGAAATCTTGTTTTTAAATCATTATGGATGATTTGTATGATCAGCTGTTCAACACTTTTTGTTCACCCACGCTCTAAAAGAATTTCAAAGGACTTTGTATCCCTACCGAACACATTTTAAGTTGCCATCTTTGCATTATCGTAAGTTAAGTACTTGCTAGATGAGACTCTCGGTGAGCTGTAAATATCGCAAGTCTAAAATCAGGCAGTTACTCCACTCTGTTACATGTTTCCAATGGAATATAAATTCCAAAGGAACTTGATACACACCATTGTCCACTTAAAAATATAATTGTACATGTGATCTTGTTTTATAACATTCTTCAAAGTCATTTCCATTCCATTTTCCCACAGAACTTTATCCTAATACAATAAATAATACTTCAAAGAATTTTCCTAAATAAGCCTATCATAATTCACTACAAAAAAAGAAGAATGTAAATTTATATTTTTTTAAATTTCCTATGACTATACAGTTTCTACTGTGTTCTTTTTTTAATTTTTCTTCTGGCAACATATCATTATACATCTCATAACAATACAAATACATTTAAAATGTTAATAAACATAAAAATTCAAATTCTAAAAAAAGAAAAGTTCAAATTCTACCAGAAATTCATCTCTTATTAAATTGGACAGGACTGGTATGTTTTTCCTAATTAGCTCATCTCTGCATGAATGAATATTACTTGTTGCTAGAATGAGAAAAAGCCCAGCATTAATGCTATTCCTTGTTTTAATAAGCAACACTGAAAAAACGTTTTAAAACAGTAGCTGGAAATGGAATCGACTTTGTCACAGCAACGTCCTTCAACTCTTTGAACTTTTTCAGAGTTACATCCTAAACACAGCCTACAGGTCTAACAGCAAAGATCAGTTTGAATAATCCTGACCAGGCCTTCAGTTCTGTTCAGAGAAAGAATCAGGAACAGTAAGGCCTATTTAGCCAGAGTGGCACCACCTCAGTTGAACAGCCATTTTGTTGTTTATGCAGTAAAACTTAAATTTACCCTGGTCCCCTCATCCTCCAAGAGGAACTTACTTAAAAGCAAGTCCAGGAAACCAGTCCCAGGTAACAAAGCCCAAATACAAGGGCGGGGCGGGTCAGGTGGAGGCATCCAATCAGTAAAGAGCACATACTGTCTCCCTAGCTACCAAGGAGTGTGGGCCCCACCTTTTGGGCGCCAATTCTAACCAAGGTGATAGGCTAGTTCAAACAGCTACTATGGGGTGAATTGTAATTCAATTGGCCACCCGTGTGGGACCTAGCACGACTGTGCAGCTTTCTCTATGTGTTACAATCTCATTGGCCACCTGTGTGTGGCTGGCTCAACCACATGGCCTTTGCTCTATAAAAGTTAGTCTGTAAGGCAGGGAGGGGTCATCTCTTTGCAAGAGTCGGCCCTGGCCAGTCAGTTTGACTCTCAATACTTGGTGCGAAATAGAGCTTTGCTTGACCTTCACTTTGTATCAGTCTCGCTCCTTTGACCATGGGCCCAACAGAGCCATCTGAGTTGTAAAAGGCCATGTTTGCCAGTCATCTCAGAAGGTTGCTTTCTCAATATCCCTATTTCACAGGGTTTCTTGGTTTGGTGCTCAGAGTTCTTCCACCATCTCAAGAATAAGGGGGGAATGAGGAAAGGGCAAGTGTGAAAATAAGAAGAAACCCTGCAGATTGTGTGTCTGTAGACAGAGCCACCTGAGAAAAGAGGACATAGGGAATCTGAAGATCTGGAAGCTGATATGGTGACGTACCCATGTCCTCATGCACCCCTAGGGGGAATCTTGTTCCCCCAGTGTACACACACACATAACACACACACACAACACACACACACACACACACACACACACCTGTTTTCATTTCACACACCTGTTTACAGCTCACTGGCTTTGGAAGAGATTTTATGACCCCAGGTCCTTCTGAAACTTGCCTGTGAAATTCAGAGGCCAGGCCTTCAAAACCCAAACATTGAGAATTAACTCTTTGATTTGGTCATAGTGATGGGGGTTTGGAATATAGGTAAGGTTCAGTGGGGTGGAGTCCGGAGCTGATGATGAAGACAGACTTCTTGAGATATCTCTGATGCAAAATGGTGGTTTGTTAAAGCAGGGGACCAGGACCCATGGGCAGAAAGAGCTGCTGCACTGGTGTTGTGAGGGGTGGCAGGTAATATACTATGGGGTTGGGGGAGGTAAGGAAAAGGGAGGTTTCAAAAGGATTTTCATGATAAAGAAGACTCACAGGGTATTGGAGGGTTTGCCATTGTCAAATTAAGGTTGTTCTTCCCTCTAGCAAGGCATTAACATGAAGATAGTTGGGAGCTTCCTGGAGGAACATTACTCTCTGCCCACTTCAAGTATCTGTTAATGGGTCATAGATTATAGGGACATTCAATTGTATTGACATCTCCTTCTGGAAGCTAGGTTATTGATAGAAATGCTTCATTCTCCTAGATTGCTAAGGCATTTATAAACTGAGGGAGACTCTTGCCTTGAAAGATTGTGATTTCTACAAGTTAGCTGTTTGTTTTTCCTTTCCTTAGCTTTAGGGGAGCCAGGAGTGCCTGAGGAATGTCACACATATCCCATCTGGGGAGGCGAGTTGTGGGGTGTCAGCTTCTGCTTTGTCCTCAGCTTGCCTTCCGTCACCTCATCAATAGCACCCTTGGGATGAGTTAACAAAACCCTAATGCTCTGGCAGCTGGCTGAAAAGGATGGAAGGGACAGGAGACAAATCATTACCAGGTGAAAAAAAAATACATTCATTAACATTTCAAAGTTGCACCTTGCCACCAATTAAAATAGCCTGCTCAAAATACCCAGTGAACATTGTGAGTCATGAGTGCCAAAGAATTCACCAAGTCCAAACAGTGTGATTTGGACCTTCGGTTAGTGCATCGAAGATTAGTGTGGAGAGGAGAAGAGGAGTGTCATGCAGGCAGAGGACCATAAGGCAAAACAGAGAGGGATGCTGGAAATCACCAGAGATATTCAGAAAAAGGTGGAAAGAACAGTTTTGGTGATATTCATCAAACAGACAAGAAGGAGAAAGCCCAGGAAGCGTTAAAGCAGGCCGTGAGGAATCAGTGGAGACGTCCATGTACGGGAAGCACAAGAGATGGCCATCTTTAATGATCTGTCATGTCCATGATGGCAGACGAAACTTGGAAAGACCATCAAGACCTTATTCTACTTGAACTACGATAGGAGATTAAAATCTGCAGGTAGATAAACACTAGACAATAGCCTGACAGGTCTTCTTGACTTCTTAGAAACTTTCCAGTGATGGGTTGTAGGTTCTGTAGACGTTACATGTACTCCTATTTTATACGTAGTATGTGCATTCATACATGTAGTCGTCTGACACCGCCTGCTACTGTGGAATTACAGCAAGATGTGTAGTTTTAGGCAGTCTAAGCCAGCCGGTTCCTAAACTAAATAATTTCTCTACAGAATGGTTTATTTACTGAATTCAAGATGATCCCTTCTATAATAGGGCCAGTTGGTACACCAAAATGGTGTCAGAGTTACCCGAGAATTCAAAAGAAACCAGCAATAAAATCTGTTGTATCTCTTCTAAAAAATAGCAATAATAATGATAAGGACTGTAGCATTTGTCTCATCCTGGCCTTGGTACCAAGTCTCAAGCAGAGACAGTCTGAGACCCTTTAATATCATGACACCAAAGTGTTCTTCTGAAAAAGCCTATGGCTAAGAGAACAATGACTCTGTCCACTGAAAATGGGCACGTACGCATCCCTGGGACCTGTGCATGTGGTGGAGAGAGACTCCCGGGCCCCAGCCTTTTCCTGTCCCCTGCTCTCCATTGCTCCTCCTGGGGTGGAGGAAAAGACCAAATGGCCATCCCATTTGATTAAGAAAAGAAAAAATAACAAGTCCCCGGGATGATTTAGCACACTCCTGAGATGCCTCCATATAGATTATACTTCCACATGAAAGGGGCCAATCAGCCCTGAGAGACAGCAAAAATGTCCCATTACCATCCCCCATCACCCGTAACCATAAAAACTCACCCCTAACCTTGTCGGGTGCTCAGCCTTTGGGAAAGGATCCCGCTGAGCCCAAAGGTGATAATAAAGCTAAGATCTCCCTGGCTTCCATGTGCCGCTTGAGTTTCCTCTGTCATGTCAGATTTTCCCCGACTGGGAAACCCAACCACACTGGCCCATTGTGCCACCAGTGTGGGACCGCAGGCAGGCCATGGAGGGCAATAGATTACTACCCTAGGGTTTAGGCACGCTCCGCTGATCTCAGCAAACCCATAGCTGGGTTCTACCAGATAGCTGCAGCTCACCTCCACCCTACTGGACCAACAATAAGAGACAACTGGCAAGATCCACCCATCAGACCGGGTAAGCCCTGGAGCCACTGTCTGAGTCAGACCCATCTACTGAGGATGGAAGGGGAGACTGATCACCTCCTATTAGTCAGGGATACCCAGAGAGGGCTTTCCAACCTGTCTGAATGTGAAGAGTGCCTGACCATGTGGATCTGTCTGTACGGCTCCGCCACTTCAGCTATGGAGTATGAGTGGGCTGCACCCTGAGTCTCACGGAGCATCATACAGCATAACGGTCATCTACACCACGGAGTAGCCTGGTCTGGGGCTTACATGAACAGACCTTAGCTAAGACACTCCTAAGTTCCCACGAGGGATTCGAGCAGGACAGCACCTCCCTTTGTCTGCAACATCATTCACAATGGGAGGGAAACCCAGTAAACCCACTATCTTAGAGTGCATGCTTAGAAACTTTAAAAAGGGCTCCAGCGGTGACTATGGGGTTCATATGAACCTGGGAGAACCCAGGACCCTCTGGGAGCTAGAACAGCCTAGTTTTGATGTTGGGTGGCCCTCAGAAGGAACGTTAGATTTGCCCGCCATCAGACATGATTATCGCGTGGTCACAGGAAACCCAGGGCACCCAGATCAGTTTCCATATATTGACTCCTGGTTAAATATAGCTAGAACCCTTCCCCCATGGGTATATTCTGCATTTATAGTAAGGGACAGGGCAGGGTCCTCTTCGCTCAACCAACCTGAAATACTCAGAATAAAGCCATACATCTGGGGGACCCAGAGGAAGAGCTCCCACCCCCATATGTTCCTTCCCCCAATTGCTCCTGAAGTGGGGCCCAGCACCCCGCTGCCTCTGGCTCTATCCCTGCTGCTCCCCATTCCAGCGCCAACTGCAGCGTCTCCAACACCTCTGATTCTGCCAATGGCCACAGTCTCCCTGCCACCTCTGTTTCCCCAACCGTCAATAGTCTCACTACCAGCCTCCGCACAGCCTCCAACTACTCATGATGGGGACTCTTCCCCAGAACCTGAACCCCGAAACACCATGTGCCGTCTCCAAACATGGGAGATCCCAACTTACCAAATGCCCCTCTGTGAAACTCAAGGTCCCAATACTATTGGTGCAGATGGCACCTCCCAACTGGGTTGGCCCATCATCTATTATCAGCCTTTCACCACTACCGACCTCCTTAACTGGAAACATCATACTCCTGCTTATTCAGAGAAAGCACAGGCAATGATTGACCTCATGAAATCCATCTTCCAAACCCACCAACCAACGTGGGAAGATTGTCAACAGCTCCTTCACACCTTGTTCAATACTAAGGAGAGAAGAATCCATCAGGAGCCGCATAAGTGGCTCAAGGAGGTGACTCCAGCAGACATTATGAATACCAAGGGATGAGCTCCAGGGTCTGCACCAGACATTGGTCCAACTGGGACTTCAACACAGAAGAAGGTCGTAACACCATCAAGGGCTACCAGGAAGTCATCCTTCGAGGTCTCTGACAAGGTGCCAAGAAACCTACCAACATATCAAAGATAGCTGATGTGACTCAGGACGTGGAAGAAACTTCTGGTAATTACTAAGAGCGGCTTTGTGAGGCTTTCCGCATATACACTCCATTTGATCCAGAAGCACCCGAGAACCAACGGATGGTGAATGCAGCCATCGTGGCACAGTCAGTCCCCGATATCTGTCACAGGCTCCCAAAATTTGAGGGTTTTGCCAGGATAAACATCACCCAGCTACTAGAAATAGCCAATAAGTTTTATCGAAACCGAGACACTGCAGCAAAATGCAAGGTTGAAAAGAAGATGAAACAAAAGGTCACCCTCCTGGCCACAGCCCTTCAATAAAACTCTCAACTATGAGGACCACCAGAACAGTTAAGAGAACAGCCTCAACAACGCAGAACCCTCAAAAAGGACCAATGCACATTCTGCAAGGAAATGGGGCATTGGAAGAACAAATGCCCAAATCAAAGGCCAAAATAATTCAAATCCTCCACCTGAGCTAAAAGCCAGGCAGACCAGGATCCAGACTTTATGACTATCCAAAATAGACTCAGACTGACAGGGACAGGGCTCATTAATGTTAGGCCCCCGGGAGCCCATGGTTGATGTAAAGTGGGAGGCCAGAAGGTCACTTTCATAGTGGACACCGGGACAGAACATTCGGTAGTAACTACACCAGTGACACCCCTTACAGGATGAATCGTAACCATCATGGTTGTCACAGGGGATCAAGCCACAAGTCAACCCTTTTGCCGCCAATCCCGAACTCATAAGCTAGGCAGACACACTGTATCCCATCAATTTCTATACGTTTAAGACTGCCCACTCCCTTTACTGGGAAGAGATTTGCTTTCAAAATTAGGAGTATGAATCTTCTTCGAATCTTCTGAATAGGACACCATGAGTCTAAACCCTGCCGGACCTCGACTCCTTTTGTCCTTCAACACACCCCGGGACGAAGAATGGAGATTCGAACAGGAACACCCTGAGACAAACCCCAAGGCCTACTGACTGCAGTCCCCAATGTATGGGCGGAAGATAACCCTCCTGGACTTGCCATCCAATGAGCTCCAGTAATTCTAGAATGGCTGGAACACAGCCGCCACAGCAAAGGCAGTATCCAATCTTACAGGAAGCCCAAATAGGCATACAGGCCCACCAAGAGTGACTAAAAGAAGCAGGCATTCTAGTCAATTGCCAGTCTCCCTGGAACACTCCATTGCTCCCAGTGAAAAAGCCCAACGGTGATTACCAACCTGTCCAGGACTTGTGTGCCTTAAACCAGTTGCTCAGACTACACCCAGTGGTGCCAAACCCCTAGACCCTCTTAAGCCAGATCCCACCAGACACTGGCTGGTTTACCTGCCTCGATCTAAAGGACACCTTTTTCTGTATTCGCCTAGCCCCCAGAAGTCAAGCTCTCTTTGCCTTTGAATGGACTGATGTCAGCTCTGGATGCCAGATGTAACTCACCTGGACCAGACTTCCGCAGGGTTTTAAAAACTCATCAACAATATTTAGTGAAGTCCTGGCCTCTGTCTCGGCTGACTTCCCCAGGGAACGACCTGGATGCAAGGTACTCCAGGATGTTGATGACCTTCTCATCACCAGCCCAACTAAGGAAACCTGCTGCCAAGCAACACTCGGCCTCCTACATCACTTATCAGAAAGAGGATATCGAGCATCCTGGAAAAAGGCTCAATTATGTAGACAAGAGGTCAAATACTTAGGATTCTTGACAGCTCAAGGAAGATGGGCCCTCAGCACTGAATGAAAGGCCGTGATAACTAACCTACCACAGCCCACCACCAAACAAGCTTCTCGTGAGTTCCTGGGGGCTGCAGGATTATGTAGAATCTGAATACCAGGGTTCTCAGTCATAGCCAGGCCCCTATATGATTCACTAACGGGACCAATAATCAGACAAGACAAGAGAAGGCTCTCAAGGAACTCAGGACTTACTTGGAAGGGCCCCAGCCATAGGCCTACCTGATACTGGGAAACCCTTCTGCCTGTATGTTCATGGAAAAAAAAAAAAAAAAATTGCCTTAGGACTTCTGACCCCAACCAATAGGCCCTTGGGAAAAGCCCATTGCATCTCTGTCAAAGAAATTAGACCCTGTTACCCCCGAATGGCCCCCTCGCCTACGGGCAGCCACCACACTTCTCATCAAGGAGGCTGACAATCTCACTCTAGGACAAGAGCTCACAGTAAAAGTTCCCCCTCAGTCATCACTCATCTGAACAGTCAGGGTCAGAAATGGATATCACATGCCAGGCTTACTCAATATCAAGGGCTACTTCTGGAAAATCCTTGCAGAACTACATGCCCACATATTAGAGAGGGCCCCTGTGTCCTTAGGAACCCCTGTCCATTCCTTCTTCCCTGGAGATGAGGTCTGGGATTAAAGACTGGAAACATGAACCCCTTCGCCCAACCTGGACTGGCCCACATATAGTAATTCTCATAACTCCCACTGCCCTCAAGTTTACCAATATCATACCATGGATCCACCATTCATGAGTGAAAAAGGCAAACCCAGACCAAGCTACCCGGATCCCGCATCCGAGACCATCAAACCCTCTGAAGATCACTCTAAAGAAGGGCCCCTAAGCTCTAAAATACATCCTCTCCTTTCTCAACCCAGCTGGAGCCTCACGTTACAGCTACTAAGTTTCCTCTGCCTCTTCCCTCCAGGGGTCCCCACTAACCCAAAAACATATGACTGGAAATTAACCCAGACTTTGGAAGGCCAGGACAAAGTCCTTCATAACCAGACCACTGGCAAGTGTCCCACCTTCCAGATATCCCTATGTCAACTCCTGGCTCCATATAAGGAACAAGTGCTTGAAGGGAGGCTATGTAAAGAACAGGGGCACCAGATAGATCTTTGCCCAGACCAGGGGTTAGAGGAATGTGGGGAAAACCTTTGTGACCAATGGGGTTGTAAGACCATAGCCCCATGGGTGACATCAGGCAACCTTCGGGTCTCCCCGATTTACATGTCCCAGGGCAACCAAACACTCACAATTACCCCACAGAACCTTGGAGGCTCCTACTGGGAACAGCCACGATGCTGGGGACTGCATTTGTATGTTTCCAGGAGGGACCCCGGAACAACATTCACTCTCTACCCAGACAGACCCCCTCTGCGGCCCAAGTTCTCTTCTATAAACCTCAATCCCAGGGCCACCCATTGAAAACTACACTCACCAGCTCTTAAACACCTCCTACCACGTATGGCTCAACTCAACCCATTCCCCTACTGGTTCCGCCTGCTAGGTTTGTCTCCCCTTGGTTCAATCGGCTTTCTTGGGTATCCCCGTCCTTTCTAACTGGCCGTTGCCCAATAATACAAGCCCTATGAGTTTTGGCCCCATACAAAACTCAGTCCCACTGTTTCTAGCTGACGATCTAACTTGCTTTCTTACCCCGGCTGCACCGAGGCCCCAGGCCCGGGCTGCCAGAACTTCACAGCTCCTCTACCTTACTGAAGCCCCCCAACCCCACATCTTCCTCTCCTGCAAAAACAACCTTCTCTTTAGGTGCCACAACAAAAGTAACACCCTTTCTGGTTGCATACTTGTGTTTTTGTTCCCCTCTGCCTCACTATACTTGGACTTCCAGTTCCAGTCCTGGGTCTCTCTTCACCACCAACGTCGACCGGCAGTAATCTTACCACTCCTCCTAGGGGTCAGAGTCTTTGCCAGCATAGCTACTGGCGCATGGGGCCTCAGGACTTCCCTTAACTTTTACTTCAACTTTCACAGGAGCTCAGCAATGACTTGGAACGTATCACAGATTCATTAACATCCCTCCAGACACAACTCTCCAGTCTGGCGGCAATAACCCTCCAGAATCGGTGAGCCCTAGATCTCCTTACTGCTGAGAAGGGAGGAACCTGCTCTTCCTACAGGAAGAAAGTTGCTACTATATCAACCAGTCCAGGATCATCACTTCCAAGGTTCACAAGCTCCGGGAACACATCCAGTGTTGTCAAGAAGAACTCACATCTTGGGGTTTCAACCTACAATCATGGACATCCTGGCTATTACCCCTAGCAGGCCCTTTATTGTCCCTACTCCTCCTAGTTACCCTCTATCCTTGTCTCCTTAACAGCTTTGTCTGATTCATCAGAAACACCGTCTCTCAACACACGACAGCCCGTATCCTCGCCCTCCACGGATAGAGTCCCTTAAATCTAGATAAAGATGATCTCTAGGGCACCCCTGCCAATCATCATCATGAGGGGGGACATGAGGAAGATCCAGACCCCCGGGCCCCAGCTCTTTCCTGTCTGCTGCTCTCAATTGCTCCTGCTGAGGCGAAGAAAAGACCAGATGGCTGTCTGGTTTGGTTAAGAAAAGAAGAAAACAAGTCCCCCAGGATGACTTAGCACTCTCCTGAGCCGCCTCCTTATAGATTATACTTCCACTAGAAGGGGCCAATCAGCCCTGAGAGACTGCGAAAACATGCCATTACCATGCCCCATCACCCATAACCATAAAAACTCACCCGTAAGGCTGTCAGGTGCTCACTCTTGGGAAACCATCCCGCTGAGCCCGCCAGCAATAATAAGGCTAAGTTCTCCCTGGTTTCCGTGGGCCACTTGATTTCCCTCGGTGGTGTCAGATTTTTCCGCAACATGCATGCGTCACCTTCCATGGCTTCCATGGCAAAAAGAGACTTTGTAGTTGGGACTAATTTAGAAACCTTGAGACAGGGAGATTTTTTTTTCCCCTGAATTACCTGAGTGGGCCCACTAGAATCAGAAGAATCCTTGTAAATGAAAGAAGGAGGCATGAGTGTCAGAGTCACAGGAGATATAACAAAAGAAAGAGATTGAAGCCCTGCAGGGCCATGAGCCAAGGAATGCAGGCAGCCTCTGGATATTGGAAAGGCAAGAAAACAGACCCCCTCCCACCCCAAGCCCCCAGAAGGAAACAGCCCTGCTGACAGCTAGCCCCAGGAGACCCATTTCAGAACTTCTGACCTCCAGACCTGTCAGATTTTTAAGAATAGTGCTGTTTTAAATGCTCAGTTTTTGGTAATTTATTATAGTAGCAATAGGAAACTAATCCAGTGCCCTAGTTAAATGACAGGTACTTTCACAAATTAACTAGGCAGATCTACTCCATATTCACTTTATATTAAAATTATATAATGTCTCCTAAAATAAAACCCATTTTTAACAACTATCACCAATGATTTTTGATTACCCTATATAATCTAATGCAGATACAAAAATAACCATATCACCAGGGTAGCCCCAGAGGAAATTGAGAGGTTGGTATCAGAAACTGAGGATTATGAAAAGTCGTGGAGGCTGGCTAAACAGTGGGAAATTCATCAGCCGTGCTTTTGTTCCTATGCAAACAGTTACATTTGCTCAGAAACTCGTGAATGTGAAAGAATATGAAAGTATATCTTCAGTGGGCAAATACATGTTTTTTTCCCCCCAAATTCGTGTTGTAGAGAGCAGGATTAAAGGCCAGAGACCAGTGGGGAGTGGAAAAGTATTAGGTTTAAAAAAAAAATGAATCCACTCCAAATGTCACAGGCCAGCTTAAATTCTGGTGAACCTAATGATTTTTGAAAAATATCTGTTAGAACTGTTCTCTATGCTGCGGGGTAAAACCACAAGTAGGAATTGATCTGTTGTATTTTATAAAATCCAAATGCTGTTTTTCTGTTTTAAAATCCTTTACCAAAAAAAAAAAAAAAAAAAAAAAAAATCTGAAATAGGATGCAAGAGAAGAAATGGAGACAGCACATTTTAACTTTCTTGAGCTGCCAAGCCCCATGTTTCCACCCGCTTTCCCTCCAGAGGGGGTCAAACGGTGCCCACTCCCTGCCCAACAGGGGCTATCAGCCCTAGTGAGAGGCTGTCCATCCAGGGGGCAATCCTGGAGCATGTCTGAGAGATGTCCAGGAGTGACCAAAGCCTTGGAATTAAGTGCACACATTTAAATTTCCCAAACTGGAAACGAGCAAGTGAGAAAAAACCAAAGGGTGCCCGAATGCTTGCAGCCTCGTGAACACGTTCCAAGAAATCTTTAACTATTTAATAATAGTCCGGATCTCTCTCTCTTGCTCCCCGAAGTAACATGCGCAGGCCTCGACGATAGGGCAGGAAGCCCGTCCTCCTCCTGAAGTGACCCCGAAATTCAGTGGCTGCTTAAGCTCCCGCATTCCTCCCACGCTGACTTCACATGAACTTGAGATTTCTACAACTACTGGGATCTGGGCCTCAGATGCGGAGGTTTCGATGGGAGGAGCCAACGGCGAGGCCAAGACAGTGGCCTTGGAAAAGTTTGTGAATTGGGTTTGGAGATGCAGAGACTTCAAAGTGCATAAGCCTCTGGCATCAGCCTGCAAAGGGACTAGAAAGAACACGAGCATTTTTAATGATAGCAGAGAAACAGGAAAAACCCTGTCTCGGGCAAAGCTACTGACTTCACTTGCACCAATCCCTACAGCAGTTCTTAAAGACAAGGAACCCCCATGAAAACCCTTTGCGTGGGGGATTTTAGCAGAGGCCTGGTGGCTGATAAATAACACATGTCTCCCTTGTCCAGGTTCCGAATTAATGGACATTTGGGAAATGAGATAAAAAGTAAAATGCAGGGGCACCTGGGTGGCTCAGTGGGTTAAGCCTCTGCCTTCGGCTTAGGTCATGAATCCACGGTCCTGGGATCGAACCCCGCATTGGGCTCTCTGCTCAGCAGGAAGCCTGCTTACCCTCTTCTCTCTCCCTCTCTCTCTCTCTGCCTGCCTCTCTGCCTACTAGTGATCTCTCTCTGTCAAATAAATAAATAAAATCTTCAAAAAGAAAAAAGTAAAATGCAGGCAGGGAGCAAATGATCATCTTCGTGACCAGTCTGGGTACAGCTAAAGAATACACTTACATCTGAGGGACAATGGGCTCCCCAAAACTGAATGCAAGAATCACCCAGGTCTAGCCAGCTGCTGTGTAACAAATAACCCCAAAATGTAGTAACTTTAAACAACAAACATTTCTTATCTCACAGTTGATGTGGATCAAGGGATCTGCGTGCAGCCCAGCAGATTTGGGGTCTGGTTCAGAGACTCTTCTGAGGCTACGATCAAGGTGTTGGCGAGGCTGTGGTCATCAAAAGCTCAAGCGAGAGAAGACTGGCTTCCAGTCTCACCAGCTATGGTCAGGATTAGTTCCTCAGGCCGCTGGACTGAGGACCTCAGTTCCTTGCTGGCCATTGCCAGAGACATGAGACCCTTGCCGTGTGGACCTCTCCTTAGGGCCATTTCTAAAAGAGCACCTTGCTGGGCTCGAGGGCTTTATGATACAGAGAGGGGTCCAGAAAGACAGAAATCACAGTCTTTCTGTAACCTAATCTCAGAAGCAATATCCCATCACTTTGCCATATTGTTTGTTAGAAGCAAGTCACCAGGTCATGCCCACCCTTGAAGGGGAGGGGAAATTATACACGGGACATGATTACCAGGAGGCGGGGATCACAGCGCAGAGCCCGCCATGGCAGACGAGTCAGGTGGTGCCGGGGGAGGGCAGCTGACCTCTCTTTGTTCTTGTCTCATCTCTGCAGGAAAAATTCTGGCTCCCTGTAAGCAGCCTGTCCCCAGGAGAAATGATAGAGGATAGAGGCACCCGGCATGTGTTCTTTCATACCTGCCAACTGACTAAACGATTTCTGAATGAGTGAGGGAGAAGTAGAGAGAGGCTATCAGCCTTAGTCTGATGATAATGGAGAGGGGAGAAAGGGAAGAAGGTGGTCCTTCCAAATGGAAAGAAACATCAGGAGTAAGGAATGAGCAGCCCCCCCGCCAGCACTCACAATTCCCTGTTTATATTATGATGTCTATTTTGCATACAAAGAAATTGAAGCTTATAGAGATTGAGTAACCCACAGTCATGCAGATACTATGTGATGAAACCAGAATCCATAAATACCCAATCCCTGAAAAAGGGCCATACTCTGTATTGTAATTATACTTCCCCATACTCAGAATCTGCTTGGAAGCCACTATTTGATGAAGACATTTCTCCTTGCCAGTGAAAACATCTCATTTCAGGAATGAGGCTCAACTGCTTCTTTTGCGACCTTAAATATCCCCTAAATCTGACGGTTTAGGACAGTAAGGAAACAATAGCTCTGCCAGAAAATAAAACACACACCTGGCTTAAAAGCAGGCAGGCAGTGAAGTCAATCACTGGCCTCCCGGGAAAGCCACAGACAAGAGCACCTCAGGACTGGGACCCCCATGCTTACAGCCAAGAGATATGCCCATAGCTCATAGCCCAGACAGAACTGGTGACACCCAAAGGTTTATCCGGAGGGCCGGGGTGGGCTGTGTCACTCCTGATAATGTAATAGGTCACAAAAGCACTGCTTTGAACTTAAAACAAGATATTTGTTCTCTTCCACTCCTCAGCCTCTCCTGCCCTTTAGTTCTCTGATACAAACCAGAGATCAAACATGGCAACACTTAGTGCCCGGCACCCTTTGAAGTACAAGCTCCATACAACAGCTATTTCTAGCCCTATGTATCTCAAGAGATACCATGCCTAGGGACTTTTGTCTCTATGATTTCACATCATTTTTTTAAACAGAAACAGCCCCCAAAATTATTTTAACAACAAAAAAAAAATGGTCATACGTGTAGTACCCTCATATGTAGTTACATTTATTCAGTGGATATTTGAGTGCCCGTGTGTGTCAGGCCCTGTGATGTGTGCCTACCGTCAGACATGAATGAAATAAAGGATTTGTATGTCAGGAGCACAGGGTCTAATGTAGAGGAAACAAGTGGATACCTAAAGACAATACAACGGATGCTATAGCAGAGGAATGTTCCAGGTCTGCCAAGAAGGTATGCACAGGTGAAGGGAATGCATAGAGACAAGAGACTCTGGGTCAGGGACATACTTAGGCCCGTCTCCCTCTGGTACTCCTGCACTAAGATGCTCTGCCCTTGTCTAGAATGACAGAAGGCTGTGGCAAGAGGGGTGCAATGTGGAAAGAGACTAGATGGGGGTCTACGGGTCAGGATAAAGAAATCTGTCTGAATAATGTTTCCCAGAAAGAGAGAGGCATACTGTATAGTGACCCCCACCCCCCAGAGGAAAAGATTCCATCCAAACAAGAAAAAAACTGGGCTTTAGCTAAGTCTCAGTCCTAACCATCATTCTCCTCTTCCAAATGTCCCATGGAAGCCTGTCTCCCCTTCCAGATCAAATTTGCTTGTTCGTAAGACCCAGATTCTTCTAGAATAGAACCGTGCCAGACTGAGGCTTTACTGGGGGTCAGTTTGCCCTCTCTTCATCACCTCCGCCTGACAGCACAAGGGAGCAGCGATAGCATTTGAACAAATTGCCCAGTCTTCATTTATGTGCACCGAGCAGAATCCCTCCTAGAGTGCACTGACTCTGTTTCTCAGGTCAGCATCCGTAACAATTTCCAGCCGAGGATCTCGGCAAACACATCGAGCATCCAGAAGTCAGTTCTCCTCCTAGGACATACCTGCAGGTCTCCATATCAGAGAAACCAGTGATGACCCTCAGGCCTCTCCAAGGATGGTTTGAATACTCATATCCGCCTGTCCTCATCCTACACTTTGTTCTCCTCTTATTTATGGGTTACAAATGCCAAATTAAGCTCCTTACCTCCAGATTTTATGTGGAGACATCCCCCGCCCCTGCCCGGTCTGACCTTCTAAAAAACTGCCTGTTGTTCTTCTATTTGTTCTGCAAATCACTGTTGATTCTTTGCCTGCCACAGCCCCACCTAACCTGCCCACAAGGGCAGCCCCACTGCTGATCGAGTCTTCACATTAGTCCTTCACATTAGTCTTAGAGCGACCTCCCTTCACTGACGTCTGTCCCCACATTCCTTGGTTCCTTTGGGGATGGGGATGGACCTTCATCACGGCTCCTTGACAGAGACAGTAACACTGGAGGCTACAATGGTCCTCCTGTTACTGAAATGCTGTAGAAATTGAAATTTCTAAATCTGAGACCCCTAATATCCAGATCAGGAGTTGAAAATAAAATGAAGCCTCCCCCATATTTGTTTCACAGAACTGCCTGTCTATCTAGAAAACATAAAACAGGCTGAAGAAGAGTTCCCAGTAGGTGAAACAGCTCCCTGCATTTACTAAGGACAGTTCAGTCTCATTTGGATGCACATTTGTCTGTACAACTTTAAAGTCCGGCAACATGAGCCCACCGTGGAAATGCTTTTATCTCCATGTTTTACATTTCTTGTCTGCCACCGTCTGTCTGTCTGCTTTGGCAAGATGACTTTCATTTTTTTTACATTCTTGCAATTTATAATCATTTCCAATTTCCAGTTGTGAAAAGTTGGGTTGTTAAAATCATTGATCCTGAGCTCCTGGTCACAAAGAATGTTTATAAATTGATCATGATTCCACCAAGAATTGGAACGGCAATGAAGAATTTTGACACAACCTGTACGATAATCCTGTTCCAAACCATGCCACAGTTTCATCGGCTCAAAGGTCGTCTACTGTCCAATACCTCATGGAAATGAGGTCTCAACACTAGACAGCAAAATCAACCTACCCCTTCCGAATGTGATAATGTACATGTCCCCATGAAGCAAAGACATCCAAAGGGGGGGTCTGCTCACGAGGATAGATGGTATGCCAGTGATATAGTGCTGACAACACACCACCCCAAAACATAACAGACCAAGCAACAGAATTCTTGCAGCCCATTGTCTCAGTCTGTCCCGACTACTACCACAAAACTCCACAGACTGCGTGGCTTATCACAACAGCATTTATTTCTCAGGGTTTGGGATGCTGGGAAGTCCAAGATCTTGGTGCTGGCAGATTTGGTGTCTGGTGAGAGCCTGATCTGTGGTTCACCTTTTTGCTATAACCTCATATGGCAGAAGGGGTGAGGGATCTCTCTAGAACTTCTCCTGTATGACCACCAATCCCATTCGTGAGGGTTCTGTCCTCATGCCCTACTCACAGAGGGGTTAGGATTCAACATATGAATCCAGGGGAACCCAACATTCAGACCGCAGCACCCATGCTTCTGCAGGTTAGCAGTCTAGACTGGGATAAGCTAAGTGTTCTACTCTGGCTGACCTCCCTTGGGCATCTTGGGGGACAACGTGGCTCTGGTTCTAGAAGTAGCCCAGCCTTCAGCAGGACACTTCAATTGTGCTTCATTCCCTGCCGAATAGTCTGGCCATAGTCTCATAACCTTGGCAAGGCTCCAGGAGAGGACAGAAATGCACAGGTCTTTTGAGACTGTCTAAATTTTTTACTCTAGTATAACAATTACCATGAACTTAACACAACAGTCATTTATTAGGTCACAGTTCTCTAAATCAGAAGTTCAGCAGAATAGGACTGGCTTCTCTGCTCTGGGCATTACAAGCTGGAAACAAGCTAGGCCGAGTTCATCTCTGGAGACTCTAGGGGGAAAAATCTGCTTCCCATCTTATTTTGGGTGTTGTCAAAATTCAGTTCCTTGTGGTTGTAGGACTGAGGTCCTTGTTTCCTTGCTGGCTGTCAGTCAGAGGTCACTCTCAGCAAAACAGAGGCTTCCCACACTCCTTATCACAGGAGCCTCTACAACCAGAGAGGGTGCTTCCAATAGTTCTCAGGCTTCAGATCTCTGACTTCTTCAGTCTCTGATCTCCAGACCCGATTCAAGGGCCCGTAGGGTTAGGTGAGACCCACCAGGACACTTTCTTTGTCTTAAAGTCAAGGGATTTGTAGAGCTATTATATTTTCTAAAAATCCCTCCTGCTACAAAGGAATCAGAAGACTGGTACGTCGTCATACTCACAGGTCTGAGCAACTCAAGGCGAGGAGATTACACAAGAGTGAGGGTCACTGTGGGTCTTCTTGGAATTCTGTCCACAACAGAGACCCATCAACCGCTGGCTCATCATCACTTCTACTACCTTCTAAAAACCATAGCAGGTCAGCCCACATGCAGTGGAAAACAGATGCTACCTTTTGATCAAAGGAGCTGCAAAGTCACATTGAAAGGACGCATGGATATAAGGGCGGGGGGTTGGGGTGTGAAAGGTTGAGAGCACATTTTGCAATCTGCCACAGACAGCATGCATGAGACTTCCGTACAAAGTCCAGCAGCAACACTCACAGTAGCTCTTGCTGCAGTAAGGGGACTAGGACAGCAGCCCATTTCCCGCTGCAAGCGTGAGAATATGGACAGGCAGGAAGTCAGTGAAGGAAAGGTCAGGTGCCCACCAGCCCTAGAAGGAGACCCACCCGCCTTTATCTCCTGGCTGTCCCAGTCCACAGAACCTAATCTCTCTTTGCCTCCTGCTCTGTCATCAGGACAATCAAACATCAGGATGCTTCCACACCTCACTTCAGGGGGGTTGGGGGAACAGGAGACTCACGGTTCCCAAACCGGAAACTGAATATGTTTATATCCTTTCTAGATACCCTGCTGACTGTGTTTGTTCCCGAAGAAAAGGACACGAGAGGCAGGTGCAGAGGAAATAAAAGCCAGGACCCGTCCGGATGGGAAAGTCAAAACTGGCGCTCGGGTTTCCTTGAGTTACTCATGTTTCAAGATTCATAGAGTTTTAGGGGCGCCTGGGTGGCTCAGTGGGTTAAGCCGCTGCCTTCGGCTCAGGTCATGATCTCAGGGTCCTGGGATCGAGTCCTGCATCGGGCTCTCTGCTCAGCAGGGAGCCTGCTTCCCTCTCTCTCTCTGCCTGTCTCTCCGACTACTTGTGATTTCTCTCTGTCAAATAAATAAATAAATAAATCTTAAAAAAAAAAAAAAAGATTCATAGAGTTTTAAATCCCCTCTTTATAGGAAGTCCCAGGAGCTCCCATCTCTCTTCTGCAGAGAGAACAGAAGAGAAGGGGTAGACTCCAAACTCAGACATAGAAAGAGACAAGAGCCCCGACTAATACTAATGGGGGTGGGGGGATTTTCTGCCCTTGGTGGAGTTCTATCTATTTATTATTAAATGTTTTTGAGGGTCTGGGGGCAGGGCCAGAAAAAACAAGATTGCAAATATCAGCCTTTTTTTATTTCTGTTTTTTTTTGGGGAAGAGTTGATATCATGGTCCACTTGGGTTTAAATGGTTTTCAGAGCTTAAATAGTTCATAGAAGGTGAAGAAGGAGAAAGAGGGAGAGGGGGAGGGTAGGAGGGAGAAAGAAAGAAACAAGATGAGCTTCAGTGATTTCTGGGCCACCTCGGAGGCGTGCACCAACCTCCGAATGAAAGCTATTCGGGGACATATATTTCTTTGAAGGACTCTCAACAGCTGTCAGGAATCGTGCCTTTCTGTGCATACCTCATGTCACAGCTCTCACCTCTGGGCTAAACTGGCTAAATGTCCCAAACTGCCTAATTTCCCAGGTCAGGTCTGCCAAACTCACACGTTTCCATTGCTGCTTGGAGTCCAGCCAGCGTCCAAGGGCAAGAAGGAAGCACGAAGTCAAAAATCCCTTTCAGGGAGAAACACGGGCAAGAGAGGGTTTGAGGGAGGAAGGGAGACGTGGAAGCGTGAATTGCACTGTGTGGTGTTTGTGTGCAGACAGTCCGCTTGGAGGGATCACAGATTGTTTCTTGCTCCTTCAGATGATATGTAGATCCCTCTTGAGGGTGGAGAGCTCAGAAGAGTAACGAGCTGGGGGTAAACTGGAGCCCCTTTTCACGTATTACTCCCCTTGGTCACCTTCCATTTACTATATGCTATTGAAGTAGCAAACGACCTATTTAACTTTCTTTTTCACGAAACTATTAGCTTAGCTGGTGGTCTCCATTATTTCCACATTTAAGCAATAAAGCAGTGCTTCTCTTTAAGAATCTCTTTTTTTTTTTTTTTCAGTTAAGTTTTCTGCCAGATCGCCCAAAAAGACAGCTGAAGTCTATTAAATATGTTGATGGCTATTATTTGGAGAAGATGCTGGCAATCTTTTGAGTGGGATGCAATGTTGCTGATTCATTTTTCTGACAATCTACAGAGGAGACAAAATAAAGGGGAAGGGATAGGAAGCAGGGTGTCGATGCAGACCTGGGGGTGACTCTCTTCCACTCCTATGCTTCTACTTTACATCAACCGGAAAGCCCAGAAGCTCCTTCAAGTGTAAATGCCAGCAGGGACAGCTAACCCTGTCTGTTTCTGACACTGGGTCTGCCTCTCCAGAAACCTTTCTGCAGCACAGGAAATAGTCCTGTGGAGAGACCCGGAGACTAAGCCTTGTCCATGAGGCGGCTTATCCCAAGTCGTGTCTGCCTCCCTGAACAGTAGGATCTCCAGCCTCAAAAACCATCCAGAGGTGGCCCTGACTCCCTACGTTCCTATGGTTATATTGCTTACTCCATAATACTAGAAGGACTGACTGGTACATTTTAATGCTTTCATTCTACAGAAACCAAGTATAGCACAGATGCCGCGGGGTGCTTGGGTTTAGCCTGGGGACAAAACAGACAGGATGGGTGCCCGCAGGCAGATTGCTCCTTCATAATTTCAATGTGTTTCGGTTTCAATTTGTTTTTTCTGATGGAATTATCAGAAAATTATCATTTTGACCATTTTGATGGTATATGACCATTTCGAGATCCATTACGTACATCCTGAAATACATGGTTGTAAACCATGACCAAAAAATAAAGGTCTCTTCAATACATTGTGAATTCCAAGTCCATGGTCTCTTAGTCTGCAAAACCAACCTTTGGGGAGAAAAAAAAATAGTGTCCACTCCAAAGTGCTTCTGAAAAATTTTTCTGTCAAATTATTTCGGGGTTTTTTATGTATCCTTCAGACATCAACGTGTAAACTATTGTTCAACTTCTTGTTCCATTTTTCAAATGGGGAAACAAATATGTAAAAGTGTATCTAAACTCTGAATGTTCTGTTTGTATAAGGGAGTAGAGATGGTGGAAGCTGAATACATTTTAATTATTTTCAATTCTAAGTAAAAAATAAAAATAAAGGCTTAGTCTTCTCTTTCCTGAAGCTAATGTGTACTTAACGTGAGACCAGAAACAAAAACAAAAAAAGGCTAAATGAGATACTTACAGATACCTTCCTGAGAAACTAAAGAGAGCAGGAAGGTACATTCACATGCACATCTCTGAGTCCATTTTCAAGACCCAGAAAGCCTCCTCCCTCTGAATTTTCTATCGCTAACCCACAGCATTTTCCTGTTTGGCACAAAGAATACAAGTCTCTCTCTTCTTTGTCTTCCCTACTGAGAATGTGGGGTTGGCCACTCAGTTAGGATTCTAAGGATGAGGGGGGATATTTCAAGCACAACTAAGTAAAGAGTTGCCTGAAATTACTATATTTGTATTTAACTACATGAGAAAAAAGAAATACAAAATGCTGCAGGTAAAAAGAAATGGAATAACTCAGGGTAAGGGGGGAACGTTTTGAACAAATATTGATGTTGTCTGAATAAAATGGGAGCAAAGTCATTCTCTTCACAGCCTTCCTTTTTACACTTTGTCAGCTGGGAGAAAACCGTTTCCAATATTGAAAACAACTCTGAAAAAAAATTGGATCTCTCACACTCTAGAACAGAGCACTACATAGAACTTTCCACGATGATGGAAATACTCTATATCTGTCCTGCCACCCCCCCCAATAAAATGGCCAATAACCACAGTGGTTGTTTAAATTTAAATTAAATGAAATTCAGTAAAATTAACAATTCAGTTCCTCAGACACAGTCGTCGCATTTTAAGTACTTAGTAGCAATACAGGGCCGGTGGCTGCCATATTGGACAGCACAGTTCAGGAACCTAGGAAAGATGTTCAGATGTGCAGTGAAAATACATATTCAAAGCTTGTCAAGTAAGGGTGGAAAATGAACATGTTTCCCAGAAATTATCCATGGAGCATGAGGAAGTAAGTCTACTGTGGATCATCTGGGGGATTTTTTTTTTCCTCTTTCCATCAAATTACAGCCAGTCATTAAAACAACTTAGCAGTACTTTTCATCCCAACACCTTGAGCAAATTCTCAAGTCTTTTTCTGGAGAATTCCCTTGATAGGGTTTTACACAACCTGTCTACAGAAGGTACACCTTCCAAGTACCCAATGCATGTTTTTCATCTGAATTCACTTTTCTGGTTCTTTAAGTATAATTATAACAGAAAGCCCCGTACATAAAGCCTATCACTATCTTAGAAACCACATTTTCCAAGTCTGTTCCCACAAAGCAGATTTCTCTATTTAGTTTTGCCTATTTCTGTAACCCAGGCCATGCAATAAGATTTCCAAACTGTCAAGAAAGGTGAAAATAGACAAAGTCTCTTTTTGTACAGGAAAGCCTCTGGAATGCCTTTGCTTCCCTATGAGAGCTGACATAAAGAAGGAATTCAAATGACGCCAGCTCAACATTTGAAGGCCAAACATGGGTTTCTGCCTAGTTTTTTCTCTTTCTGCCTACTTTTTCAGCCATGGGTATCATACTACACATACAGATGACAGTTTATTCATAAATTAACCCATACAGTCTATCCAAAGTGTACCTTGAGGGGCTTTTATGTGAAAGAAGAAGTTTCCTTAAACAGCGTCAGTTTCATATGCAAGAGCTTCACTCCTGTAATGTTCTTAGATCTTAGATTTCGGGCTAGAATTAAGGGGAGGCCAGAAGCTACCCAAAGCACCCTTCCATCTCGACCGGCTGCGCAAGAAGTTCACCACAGTGAATTCCTGGAAGTTACCCGCTTTATTCCTGTGGGATCTGCTCCAGTCTGGAGAGCTGGGAAATAACCTAGCAGGTCGATTCCCTCGAGGGAATCTCTTCAAGAAGCAAAATGGTCTGGGGTCCCTCAGGGCTCCAGTCTACCTGGAGATAGCCTTGAGGACCTTATGTTTGCTGATTTCCACTCATTGTCATCATCTCCATCTAAACCATCTTTCACTAGAGACTAGACATTGGCTAATGGTCCCAAGTGGACTGAATGTGGAATTAGCACCCATGAGGCCTGATTAATATAGATTAATAAGTACATCCAATAAGTAAGTAAATAAATACATCAACTTCTTGAGAATTTAATGCCTATGTTTAATGCATATTGTTACCTACAGGCCACTGTTCATAAATGTATATGTACATGATCTCTAATATAATTACTAATGTAATTTACTCCATAAGCTTGTTGCTTAGTTAATAGGAACATGCTTTAGTGCAAGATGCCTTAAGAGCATTCTCTCCATTGCCTTGATACTCACAAGACCATTTCTGAGCACAGTCCCAAATCTACACCCTGATCCCTAAGCCTGTGCCCAACCCAGACGAGTCCCATGGGAAGAAAAAAAAAATGAGATGCCGAGGCCAACATCATGATCAGACTGATCTACAACATCCAGCTCGAGAGTCAGTTCCGTACTCCACCCAAGCCAACATTTTACCTTCAAAAAAAAAGATGACACAAGACCATAAATGAAATATGTGTGAAACATGCCAGCATTTAAGGGTGGGAAAAAATGAAGAAAAGTATAGTGTATACACGAGTTCAAACTCCATACAGAGTCTTCCTCAGAGGGATAGCAGGCCCAGGTTTAAAGCAGATGTTGGCAAGCAAAGCCCAATCTCCCTGCGTGCTTTTGTAAATAAAGTTTTATTGGGACACAGCTTTGCCCACTGGTGTCTGTCTTATCTGTGGTTGCTTTGGGGATACAACAGCAGCTGTGATAAAGACCACGGGGCCCAAGAAGCTGAAAATATTTACATACCTGGACCTGCAGAGGAAAAGTTTGCTGACCTCTAGTTTGGGGTTTTAGATTTTGCTGACGATGGTCCTTATTGGAGTTCCCTGAAGCAACTACTTAGACAATAAATGGGGAACATCTGTAGGGTGTCTACCCCTCCGTCCACTACAGAGTAGCTACAGTCTCCAAGGCAGCTCCTGGCCTTGTCATTGTGCTGCTGTAAATTCTGAAAATCATCATCACGTTAACATTTGGAAAAACGTATCTTCAGGCACTCAACAGACGGCTGGGAACAACTCTGAGGTGTAATATCAAAACGTGTTTAAATCCAAGTTGGGGTTCTCCAAGTGGGTCGCTGAATAACCGTGTATTTGCCTAGAGGCCTTCCAGGGGTTGCTGTTGAATGGCACTTTGTAGCAGCAGCCACGGGAGGGAACTTGAGAAACAGGCATAACTGCTTTTCCAAGTTTGCACCATAAATAAGCATTTTTTTAAAAGGTTCTGGTAGCTTGCCCACTATGAAGAAAAGAAGAGAAAAGGAAAGAAAAAAGAAAAGGGAGGGAGGAACGGAAGAAAGGAAGGAAAAAGAAAGAAGGAAAGAAACAAACAGCAGGACAAGGATGCAAAGCTTTTGCTCTGAAATAACTATGTTCAAGGTCATGTTGCCACCTGCAGATTTCCAGTGTTTTTGCCCAAACCGGGGGATTTTGAAGAGCGTTATCCATGTGTCTGTTGGAGAGAGGGAGACAAGCTTTGCCTGTTCAACAGTAAGAGGACATTTCAGACCAAAATTCTTATCTTTGGTCGTGGTCTTCCTTCCTCCCCCCCACACAGCACCACATTTGTGAGTCTCTTCTGTTTCCTGATCACGCTTACGAACACCAGCGATATTACAGATTAAAATGAATTAGCGTGCGGGGCCATTGAGAAATGCCGCCAGTCTGGGTCTGCTCACCGACGCGCAAACGCAATCAGAGTGGCGGAGTGTGCGGGGACAGTGGCGTGGGGTGACAGCCGGTGAGGGACCAGGTCCAGAAGAGCCAATTAAAAAAAAAAAAAAAAAAACTCTGGTAAATTGGGGGATTAGAGAATCAAAGGGGAGCCCTCGTTCAGCAGCTCATATACTAAAGCTGGAATGATGCTGAGGGGTTCTGCATGGCCCCTGTGCCAGGAAGCACAACTTCCTACAGTGTTCCATATTAAAGGAGGAAGAGGAGGGTCATCTCAGAGGCTGCATTAGTTTGCTGGGCTGCATTAGTTTGCTGGGCTGCATTAGTCGCCCCTGCAGCTCTCTTGCCACTGACCACTGACTTGTGTGTGCCTCGTTCTTCTCCGGAGCGCCATCAGGAGGCAGCAGCTGGGCGCTGCTGTGCCGTGTACCACAAACGGGGGGTGGCCTTAAGAGAAGATCATCAAGCTCTAGAGGCTGAGAAGCCTGAGATCAAGATACCAGCAGGGCGCTTCCTGTTGAGGGCTCTCTCTCGCTTTGTCACTGTGTCCCCACAGGGTCTTACCTCTGCACCTGCCTGTGCCCTAATTTCCTCTTCTTAAGGACACCAGTCATTAGATGAAAGCTCCCCACCCCATCACCTTATTTAACCTGAATTCCTGGTTTAGAGACCTTATCTCTAAATACAGTTCATGCTGAGACACTAACAGACTAGGACTTCAATACAGGAAGGGGGCAGGGAGTGCAGCATTCAGCCTATAATGGAATTAAGTCAAATCAACTGCTTACTTCTAATGTTTGGAACTAAAATAAAGGGCATATAGTAAGAAATAAAGTATGGGCATGCCAAGAAAGAAAAAAGGGAGGGAGGAAGGGTGAGGCAGGAAAGGAAGGAAGGTGGCAGGGGAAGAAGGAAAGAAAAGCTTCAGGAACGGCTGGAGTCTACAACAGCCCAAGCAGGAGACCTAGCTCAGTCCCGGAATTCACCCCAGCGGCGCCTCCTAGGAGCTCATGGATGTGTTAAGGCAAGAATGCATGTTGGAAGTTGGATGATCCCAGCTCCTAAGGCCCTTCATTTTTGCTCTGTATCACCCAGGAGTGTCTTTACCCCAGAGATTTAACCCAAATGGAACAAAGTAGGGGAAACAATGGATTTGATCTTCTCAAAAGGTATTAAGGCTCCCTTGCTGAGCGCTGCGGTCTGCAGTGTCTGTTGAAAGGTAGAGCCCCTTCCTTTCCCGCGCTGACCTCATTCTCTGGGGCATGGAGCAGACAGCCCAGCCTGCGGTGTTTCCACTAAAGCAACGGCCCGATATGTCACTGCGTGGCCGCTCTCGTAGGGCATGAAGGATGGCTGCACTCACTCCCGAATCTACTCCTTCTTAATAAATGGAACAACGGCGTCCATTTATTAAGATCCCTGCTATGTGTGTGGCTTGTGCCAGGTACTTGACATACAAGCCCTGATCTGAGCATCACCTTTTCCATCTCTTCAACCACATGGACACATTTTACAGAGACCTATTTGGTACGTAAGTGGTTGTAAACCATGTAAACAATACAAGCCGTATTTTGTAACCGTTGTGTCTTATGCTTTTAGAGACAACCGTAGGATGCAAATCAGAGTAAATTATGAACCGGACAGTTTTATGCTGTTTTTGTCTTGCAGTTTCACAGCAGCTGATATATTCTTGCTGTGGGGATATTATACCTCAAATTCACATGCTGCTTAGTATCCCCCTACCCCACAAATAATTTTTGAATCATAATAGAGACAATACGACCTTTAGATTCTCTTCTTCCCAAAACAGTAACTAAAGTATACCTAAAGCAGCCACTATTAACCAAAAAAGTGTATGTTTTATTTATGGAAAAAGTGCAAATAATTGCTCCCTATAAGCATAATTCCAATTACCGCTACAAATGGGAAACAGGTGTGATTGTAGAGCTCCACTTCGCTTCCGAGCCGCAATCTGTGGGTGGGAGTATTTTGTGGTGCAATACTGCCATCTGGTGGTCGCTATCAAGTATTGCCTATTAAGTTGCACAGAAGAACCGAACCTTGCTTGACAGCGTCCTTGGCCTACTTTTATCCATTGTATTACTCCCCTGATCTCTATTAGAAGCAGAGAATCTGATTTGTACTCATAGACACTGTAGACTCTATATATTATCTGAAGCTTGAATGAGGTGATTCCAGAGGCTCAAGCCTTCCACCCAGGCAAGAGGGGACTCTGCTCTGGCCCTGCGATTTAGAGGGCTCAGCTGACTTTCCTTGGCTGTGCCTCTGCCTACAGACCAGAGTCCTGGGGCCAAAGGATGTGCCCACCCACACCCCGGGGAGCCCTTTGCTTCCTGATACAAGCCCTCCGCTTACCTTCCCACGAGTTTCACTTCCTGCATCCTATGAATGCACTAATACTCTCATTTGCCCCAGGGTTTTAATTAACAAAAACAGCCTCCCACTTCCCAGATACGATTTGCATTAGAGCGGCTTACCGAAATAACCCGGCACATCCTTTCCCAGCAATGGTAATAATAACAAAGGGTAATTTAAGATGCAAAAAACAGGACCACGGGATGACTTTTCCCTCCCCTACAAATGATGGATATTGGGTCTACGGAAATCCACGTTTTCCAAACCTTAGACCTCTGCTGCCACCTGCAGGACACTTGTCATAACAGCATGTTCTGCTGCGCTGTTCCCTCTTGCAAAAAAAAAGGTTACAGGAAGTTTCTGTCCGAGGAGATGAGGAAGTCCTAGCCATCTGCTTTGTAACATCCTACCCATAGTTAACAATACTGCATTGCACACTTAAAACGTAGAGCATAGATTATATATTGTGTTTTTACAGTAAATAAATAAAGGCTATTTGAGAGAGAGAAGGAGGGAGGAAGGCGGGAAGACAGGCAGGCAGGCTACCCGAGGAGGAAGCTGGCCGACTCTTGTAATAGAACGACCTAAAGAGGAGTGACTGGCATTTAGTCTATGGTATTTTACAAATCTTGTTACACATTTTATTTGTTCTATCAAATAATAGAATAATAAAAATAGCTAAGGGACCCCTGGGTGGCTCAGTGGGTTAAGCCTCTGCCTTCGGCTCCGGTCATGATCCCAGGGTCCTAGGTTCAAGCCCCGCATCAGGCTCTCCGCTCAGCAGGGAGCCTGCTTCCTCCTCTCTCTCTCTCTGCCTGCCTCTCTGCCTACTTGTGATCTCTGTCTGTCAAATGAATAAACAAAATCTTTAAAAATGAATAAATAAATAAATAAATAAATAATAAAAATAGCTGACACTTTATATATAATGTAGCTATGTGGTATATAATAAAAGAGTGTAACTATCATATTTTGTACATATAAGGAGACCACGTGATATACGTGATACACCGTAGAGCCAGAGCTGCTGACACGCACCTGGGTGGGGAATGTCGGGTGCTGTATGCTTTTTCATCATCACCATGTTCACGCCTTTCATGGTCTCAACAACGCCACCAGGTGGACCCTGTTACTGGCCTTATCTATTTCACAGACAAGGAAACTGAGGTTCCAAGAAATGGACTCGTCTACGGTTCTGCAGTAAGTGACAGCTGGGTTTGCATTTGAGCCCTACGTCTCTGCCTTCAAAGTCAGTGCTCCCCACCATTGGATGAAGCCCTGTCATTTCGGGAAGCTGGACCACGACAGGAAAGGGCGATAACGATGAAAGAAGGCAGATGAGGTGTAGCATCGCCTGGCATGACCTCACAAGTGTTGCTGGGCGCTGAGGACGCAGGGGTGAGTGAGGCAGGCGAGGGTCTCAGCTCGCTACCCTGCATGTTAATGGGAAGGGGACAGCAGAAAAAGAGCTGTTCGTATTTTAACAAGAAAGCTATGGGTCATACATGTCGCTTATAAGATATATTGAGAATCAGATAAGGTGATGGGAGAGAAAGTGACCAAGAGGCTGTTTTTTGCTGGCTGGCCGGAAATTAGGTGATAGATACTGAACAAGAGCCACTCTAAAAAAAATTTTTTTTAAATCTACCCATTTAAAGTTCTTTGGGGATAGAGAAAATTCCAGAAATACTTAAGAAGAACTGATGGAGAAACCTCAAGAAAGGGAAGCATCTGTACATGCTTAAAGAGCACAACTAAGGCCTGTCGTGGGAGTGAGGAAGAGAGGCAGAGAATGACGGGCAGAGGTCTGAGAGCCGCGGAGGGCTGGATAAGCCAGGGCCCTGTAGGGGGATTTCATCGCAGGTGGAAAGAGAAGCCTTTGGAAGGCTTTAAGCCTCTTTAAAAGATCACTCTGGCTGCTCTCTGGAGGAAGGGCTTGAAGGAGCAGAAAATGGAAGCAGATATCCCAGGTGGAAATCACTTGCAAGAGTGCCTCAGGTTGCCCCTCACCAGCAGTAACGGCGATGAACAGATCTGGAGGGATCCGTCGGCTGTGTGCGTGGGCTGCGGTGGTGGAGTCTACAGGTCCCATGCTTTCAGTGTGGAAGGGGAGTGGAGAAAGACAAATTGAAAATAATGCTCAGATATGGGGGTTGCTGTGGCCTGGGGAGGAGAAAGCTGAAGGATGAAGGGGGAACCAATCTGGAGTTGTACTTCAAGACCCGAACTGGGAAGCTCATTCTATCTTTTCTTTCTTAAGAACTTATTTATGGATTTTATTTATTTGAGAGACAGAGAGAGTGAGAGTGTGTGTGTGTGTGTGTGTGTGTGTGTGCACATGAGTAGGGATGGGACAGAGGGAGAGGGAGACGCGAACTCCCAGCTGAGCAGGGAGCCCGATGAGGGACTCGAACCCAGGACTCTGGGATCATGACCTGAGTTGAAGGCAGACACTTAACTGAGCCACCCAGGCCCCCTCATTCTGCCTGTCAGATTGAATGACTGTAGTCAAGCTATTAAACCTCACTGGGCGTCAATGTCCTCATCTATAAAGATGCTGGAGCAAATCTTTCCTGGATAACTTCTCTATGTGGGATGTATTGCAGTTGGCAAAGCACGGCTTTAAAACCTTCTAAAGTTGGAACGCCTCAGTGGCTCAGTCATTGAGCATCTGCCTTCAGCTGGGGTCTTGATCCCAGAGTCCTGGGATGGAGCCCCACATAGGGCTCGCTGCTCGGCAGGGGGCCTGCTTCCTCCCTCTCCAGCTCCCCTCTGCTTGTACTCACTCTCCCACTATCTCTCTCTGTTGAATAAATAGATAAAATTTTTATCTATTTAAAAAACAAAAGCAAAAACACTTTCCGAACCTATGGGTAATGATGGAATACACATTAGTTTACTTTGGATGACCCTATGTGACAAAGTGAATGAATGGATGGATGAATGAAGGAATCACCAACCAAACAATGTACACTGGGATTCAATCCTCAAAATAAATGTCCAGAAATCAAGATGAAGTTACATTCTGGAGTCAAAGTACTCCTACCACATAACTGGTATAAAATCGACTTTCATGTTACATAATTCTGAAATCGTGGAGGTAAAATTCCTCTAGACAACAGAAGTATCTGCTTGTGGATTTAGGTACGCTTTTAATGAATGTTGTAGACTGAAGTAAATGCTTTTTTATTTGACAATGTCATTGTTCTCTGCACCAGTTTCCATCAAGTAATAGACCACCTGGACTCAATTCTTTTCCTTGGGTTATTTTTAGATGATTCTGTGAGGTTTGGGAATTATTGCTGGAATATCTGGGTTTCTTAAAGAAAATCCCAGAGAATCAAAAGGGTTCTGGATGCAGCATATGTGAACTGGAAATAGAGAAGTGGAAAGAAATATTCCATCTTCTGGGAAAACAGGCAGAATTATCAATTAGATGGGGCTAAACTGAATTTAAAGTTTGGTCCCTCTTTCCACTGTCAGAAAAAGACTGTAAGGGTGGGGTGGGGCTATTCTTATCCTGTTCCTGGGAATTTTTATAGAATTTCCATTTTCTGATTTGCTTTCTCCAAATATTTGAAAGGTAGTTGAATTATTCATGTTACCAAAAGCACTGAGTCATCTACATTTTAGCAAAAGCTCTAGAGTTTTGATAAATCTTATTGTACAATAAATACCATACACGTTGTGATCTACTTTTAAGATACAGGAGACCTAGGACTTCAGATTCTGGCGCAAGGTTAATTAGTCCACCTTTACTGAGCTCTGCTTCCTAACATTGTTATTGCGGGGGATTGGGGCACTGGCCAAGAGACTGCACTAGCCACCCTTTAAGGGACCTTGGAACCCTAAAACCTTATGAATCTATACCTTCATCAGAAACAAGAACATAGCTTGCTTCTTGATAGAAAGGATAATGATCAATATCTTTATAATCATAATAGTGCATACTTACATAGTGTTTGTATGTGCTAAGCCCTGTTCTATGCACAGATTCCCACTGGAACATATAAGGTAGAAACTATTATTGTCCCAGTTTTCCCAGAGAAGGAAACCGAGACACAGGACGTTGAAATAACTTCCTCAGAGTCAGAAAATCCAAGGTCCCTACCTACAGAGTCCATTTGAAGATACCTGACAGTGCAAACCCATTTCTTGGCCCAAAGGACTCACAGCCAAAAACACCACACAAAATTCCAAACAGCCAAGCCACCTTTTAAAAAGTTCAAGAGCTTAGAATGGCCAAAACACTGACAACTCCAAATACGGATGAGGCGATGAAGGAGCAGAAATTCTCACTCCTTGCTGGTGGAAATGCAAAATGGCACAGCCACTTGGGAAGAGAGTTTAGCTGTTTCCCATAAAACTAAGTGCACTCTTACCATGTGATCTGGCAATCATGTTCTTTGGTATAGATCCAGAGGAGTTAAAGATGTACGTCCACTCACAAACTTGCACATAAATGTTTAGTAAACAAATTTAATAACTGGAAATAACCATTAACGTCTACTGGGCCAAACCTATACTTAGATTAGAAACAAAGTCTCACAGAAGTTAAGTGTCTTTCCAGGTTCACGCAGCTCATTGGTATCAGACCCAGGACTAGAACCTGGTTCAGTGTCTTTTACAGGAAAAATGAAAAGAAAGAATTTTGGCAAGTGAAATAGAGCTGGACCTTAGACACTAGTTACACATCTTTTCAGACAGCTCTTCCAAACTCACCATAATCTCAAAGACTTCAAAGAATGTTAAATACATTGTTTCACTACCCAGGGAAACCCTGAGGCATTTGTTACCTGATACTTCTAAGGGCTGTCCGGCTTCCTATCAGATTTTTGAACTTGTAAATGATATTGAAAAGAACGAGCTATCATTTTGGACGATGCTTGTAAACATCCCCACTGTTCAAAGTGACTTTGTTGAGCTTAGAATGTTTGAAGAAAGCAAGCTTAATTTAAAATATATACTATAATGTTAAAGCTACACCATGGATTATTCTAGGAGTAGATTTAAACTAGTTTTCTTTTCCTCTTTTCTTATGTAATATGCACATAAAAACCAGCAGTTAGTTAAGGACAGAGATATTACAAATGAAGATTTGGGCAGAAAAAAAAAAAAGTAAAGCCAATTTTTAACATTTATGTTCTTTAGAACCAATATGAGTAAAAGTTTTGTTTAAAAAAGGACTTTCGTGGGCACCTGGGTGGCTCAGTGGGTTAAGCCTCTGCCTTTGTCCCAGGTCGTGATCTCAGGGTCCTGGGATGGAGCCCTGCATCGGGCTCTCTGCTCAGCGGGGAGCCTGCTTCCCCCTCTCTCTCTGCCTCTCTGCCTACTTGTGGTCATTGTCTGTCAAGTGAATAAATAAAATCTTTAAAAAAAAATAAAATAAAAAAGAACATTCAGTTCACAGAAAGGATATAAGAAAATAACAGATAGTACAGAACATAAAATTCTTTAGGTCCAAAAACAAATTAATCACTTATCTTGACTGTAAAATGACTTGTCAGCTCCCACACGATTTTTTTTCAAAGTTCTAAAATTAAGTTGATGCATTTATGTCCTGAAACCAATTTCTAATCTACATTTTCTCAGTTCCTGTTTGCCAGTAAATAGGCTAGTTGGCCCCAAAGCAAGCAAAAAAAAATATATATATATATGGTCTTACAGAGCTGAACCAAATGCAAAAGTGAAATACCTGGAAAAAACCTGGAAATAGCATCATCAGTCTGGTTTTCTAGGTCATCCTAACAACCAGAGAGTGAATCAACCAGCCCTCGTGATAGTTGAAAAAGACCAAATAAACAGCTACCATTGCGGTGAATGACATCTCCCCAGGCTGTGCCTGGTCCCTGCGGCCATAAAGTCCCTACAATACATTTTTAACTTAAGTGTGTGAGTCTGAGTTCCAATCTCACTCAGACACAGAGATGCCCTACAATGATCTTGAAGCTTCTTCCAGAGACACGTCTTGGAAATTAGGATTCTTTCAGTATTGAGACCTGTGTCCTCCTTCTGTTATCATAAAGGTAAGTGTTTCGATGAGACACTCACGTACGGCATCCCGCTTGCCTCTATTCCCATCTAAAGAGAGAAGCTTCGTGGCTGTGAGACTGAGTGCTCGGGATCACAGTGGGTAGAGCCTGAATTAAGCTCAGGGTTCGGCTCTCAACGTGGCCTTGTAGCCGCTGTATGCCCTTAGGCCAGTCCCATGTCCTTCTCTGATGGGTTAAAGAGAGAGGGAAGAAATAACGCCAGCTGTGCGTGCTTCCAAGAGTTATTTTAAAGGCAGTGACTGGGAAATGAACTTGAGTAGTAGAAGGTACTGTAAACTGGTGGCGGTGATGTTACCATGCCCTTTGCCGCGGGGGCCATCCAGTTGCCATGGTGCTATGAGCCATGGTGGAGGCCAGGAAGCGTGGGCAGGTATTACCAGATGCTCCCATGTGCAAAATGACCTGCGGCTAGCCTCTGAATGGGCATCGCCATAGCCTCATTTCCACAGAATGACTTCAGAGCTTAATAATATTGATTCTTCAGAGTTAAGAGGTAAAGGTGCTAAGACATGGCTACGATGTTTCCAGAATTCCTATTGGCCTCAACATAAAAGCATGCTTTCCCGTTTATGGCCAGGATGGACCATCTGGCACCTCCCAGGGAACTCCTCTTTCCACATGGCCCTGTTGGAAGCAGAAGGGTTAACATTCTCAGCACCCCTCGAGAAAGGATGCAACTGGTGGTAACCGGAGCCTTAATAAGAAAACAGCATCAAGGAGCTCCTCACGGATCTTGTAAATCCTCTTGTAGCCTCTAAAAGAGGCAACTGTCAATTCTCAGCAGTACTTCATCTCCAGGGGTAGCTACTCACAACTCTGAGTTAACTACATAGTGTGGAAAAAGTACCTTCCATAAACAGCACTATTTTAGAAGCAGATATCAGTTTCTGCTTAGTCTTATAGAATTCTTTCCTGTAACTTCCCCAACCTCTATTTTTGTCTGGACAGGGATTTAGACATGTGTGTCTGTGTGTTCGTGTGTGTGTGTGTGTGTGTGTGTGTGTGCATACACACACACAGAGACACACACACACAGAGTCCTGGTCTCTCCATTTTGGGATGCTCCTCCATCTAAAAAGGCAGTAGAATTCCAGAAGTTATGAAATACATTCTGATGTTTTTATGGAGCACAAAAGTAAAAGAGTGTTGCCTTTTTTTTTTTTTTTTTAGCTAAAAGATAGTATTTTTCAGAAAGAAGAGAGTAGGCCTCTTGGATTCTTATCTGGAATTTTCTAAAATCATCAAATACATGTTTGGAATGGAGCCCTGTTCATTTTAATTTCTGCAAATCCCACACCAGGGAGTTCTAAAACAGCCCAGCCCTATGTGTAACTTCTGTTAATGCCAATGCCAGAGTGGCCCAAGGTCCCCTTCACACAGTCTAAAATATAACCTCATGAATCCACAACTTCACAGAAAACCTGACCCTTGTATACAGATGTTATTTCCTGAAGTGAAGAAATGAATGGAAATTCATTTGATACAGCAGCCTGTCATTCCTCCAGTAGCAAACAAGAACTCCTGAGGAAGTTCTGGGGAACCAATCAAAAGGGGGACTTCATTTCTGAACTTGTCTGAGCCCTCCTCATGCCTTGTAGATGTCAACGTGTGTATGTATGAGCATCTGACATTACTCGGCAGCGCATACCAAAGGCCAAGAATTTGGCAGAGCTGAGCTGATTAGAATGCCTAAAAATATTCCATTTTATCAAAATCCATTCTGATGTCTTTTAGCGTTTGAGCAAAATGCTAGAGCAGCAGGATACTTAGGAAGCATAAATTTTGAGAGGCATTCCAAAAATTCAAAAAGACACAACCTCAATGTGTAAGATGTAACCCTTCAACTTAAGTTCTTGTTAGTCTATTTTTATCCCAACAGATTTTTTTAAATTTTTTTTGTAAACCATGTAAGGCGATGTTCTCTCATTTATAAACATTTATAAAATGTAATCTAATTTAATTCAACAAATAGCTATTGAGAACCTATTATATACAAGGCACTTTGTTGGGCCCCAGGGGGAATATAAGGTCAAATAAGTGATTGTCCTTACTTTGAATCTGCCCGCAATGCAGGAAAAGTTGAGAACTCTTCTGGGAATGAGTTGCTCTTGAGCCAGGCAAACCACAATTCACGTTTAGAAGAGGCATAAGCCAAAATCTAAGGGAGAGACAAGGAAGAGATTAATCTGGCTGGCAAGGATTGGTACAGACTTCTTGAGGAGGGTGCCATTTTGATCGGGGCCTTTTGGCAGGATGAGTTAGTCTGGCAGAGATGGGGAAATGCTTCAGTCAGAAGTAGCTGCAAGAGTATACAGACATGGGGCACCTGGGTGGCTCAGTGGGTTAAGCCTCTGCCTTTGGCTCAGGTCGTGATCTCAGGGTCCTGGGATCGAGCCTCGAATCGGGCTCTCTGCTCAGCAGGGAGCCTGCTTCCTCCTCTCTCTCTGCCTACTTCTCTGCCTACTTGTGATCTCTGTGTCAACTAAATAAATAAAATCTTTAAAAAAAAGTATACAGATATAAAACAAGTGTCTTCATTATCACTAGTTATAGGGTTTTCCAAAATAAGAAGGCTAATGGCATCGGGATAAGACCTCAGGCATCAGGATAAGAGTTCCCACAATTTTGCAATCAAAGTGTGCTACAGAGGAGCTAAACAAGAGGGGAAATACTATTTGTGCAAAATGGCCAAAGAGTGATGATTTATACCAGAGACAAGCAAGACTTAATACTATTTCGTGACATGTTAAAAAGCTGTCCTTCTTTGGCCATCATATCCATACATGCACCAAGGCATACGTGTGACACATTTCACGCTCAGCACTTCACCTCATCCTTCTTTCCTTATCAGCAAGCCAATTCTCTCGGTCCTGAATTTTAATGTAGGTATCTCTCACCCATGATAACAGATTTACCAAAAAAGCTGCAACTCATGGTCTCAACCATGTTTCCATAGAGTTTGGAGGAGTATATCCAAGAGGCGTAGTATCTCGGGTGGTCAGAGATTTTGAGGACTTGCTCAGGAACTGCCTTTAATATTACCTGTAAATTAATAAAGAATAATCTAGTGCTTATGAAGAAAATGGCTTGCCAAGTTCTGACACTACTAGATAGGGCCAGTCAGGTGGCCATTACATAGTCATTCAATAATCAGTTACTCACTACCCACTGTCCATATACCTAGGAGGTGATGAAATTCATGGCTGGAAGATAGTTAATAAGCCTGAAATAAAAACATATTCTTTCTTTATGAAGAAATAATTGGTCCATCTATTAATGAATTGGATGAGAGAGAAAGAAAAGGATAGAAAGAAAATAAAGGATATAGTCTAGCACAAAAGGTATATAGAACCAAATATCAAACTAATGTTTAAGCCCAATTCCCACATTTCTGAGAGCTGGATTGTAGCAACTACGGTCAAGTGGCTTCTGATCACCGGCACAGTTCTCCCAAGTGTTCATAACTCAAGAGGATGCGAAACAAATTCAGGCATTTGATGCATTGTCATTGACTATAGATATACATTGTTGTTCTAAGCAAAGGACAGCTTGTTCAACGGTGTATTCTCTATGAGCTCTGCACCTGCCCACCCTGAAGCCACCTAATACCATGACCGAGTTGACCTCAGCTAATAGTACCACATTGTGTCTACACCACTACATGGTTTAACTTCCGTTCTTCCTCACTGGACCTCCCAATGCAGACAGATCATGCATGTGCCATGAGCTCAGTTTCTCTTTTTAACCTGAGGCAGGGGGTGTAGAGCAGATGATTCTCCCTCAAGAAGTATGGAAGGGTTAGTGATACAAACTAAATGAGGTCCTAAAAAATGGGAGGGCGATTACAACTCAGACAAAAAATGAAGAAGCTAAGGCATTCAGACTGGCCAGTCCCTTATTTCCTGGCACTTGAGCAAATCTAATGAAGATGGAAGACTGAACAGAAGGTTGGGAAAACCACCGAGGTAGGGAAGGCAGGAGCCAAGGTTAAGTTTGAGCTGCACGGTGTAATCAGTTCAAGGGGACAGAGGGAGAAAGTCAGTCCTTAGATTCAAGGTCTGGAAAGCAAGAGGAGAATCTGATCAGAGCAAAGAGTAAAGGATAAAGGAGTCTGGAAAAGATTGGGAGGAAGTTGGCAACCACATGACTTCATTCATGGTGGAGAACCAGAGGGGTTGGCAACAGGGGAGGGAAAGGAAATCTGTGTGACAGTGAAGGGCTCGGGAACTGGCACAACGAGGAACTCTGGAGGTGGAGGAAGGGAGTCAGGAAGGAGCAGTGAAAAGAGAAAAAGACTAAGAATAGAAATTCCTAACGGTCAGGCAATAAGAACACAAGCAATCTGCCTCGTTAACGTGTATGTGTTGCATTGTATTAAATTCTCTGAAACATTTCCTGTGAAACTCAAGCCTCAGGCATGAAAATTACACGTTAAACCTCTCCACCATCGGTCACCTAAAAATAACAGCCAGGTACTGGGAGAGCTGGTGAGGAGGCTGGAGCCATGCAGCTGTGGAACCAGATATGCTCTTCAGATCCAGAAAGTGCGCAATCCAGCAACTCAGGCCAAGACTGAGAAGCATGCGCTCCTGGTGCGGCCCCTCTCCACAGCTGCCAAAGTGGGCTGTACTCCCACTCCAGGTCATCAGCAGAGAAGTGTGGCAGGGCCAGTTTTCAACGTGCAACTGTCATAAACTATGAATAGGTGGCCTCTGATGTCTCTTTGAGCTCCAAAGTCCGAGGCTCAGGGCTGGCCTCCTGGGCATGCTGCCTGGGCATTTGCCCTGGGCCCTGTGTCATGGGCCCTGTGCTTGTTTTAACTCTGTTTTTGCCATCTTGAAATTCTTCACAGGTTTGTTGTTTTGTGTGTGTGTGTTTTGTTTGTTGTTTAAACAATGGCCAGCAGGTTCATCTACATGAGGTTCATGAATTATGGAGCTGACCCTGCCTGGGATCTACATCCTTCACTCAGACTAGATGAGGACTGATGTGTCATCACTTCTGGGATCACAATGACAGCCTTGCTTCTGGACTTGGTTCCTTGGAACACAAACCATTGCAGAGTCTAGAAGATCTCCCAATCCCGCAATGGTCCAAGTTGTCTTACTGCTTCTGTCTGGACTAAGAAGAAGCTGCTACATCTATGGCTTCTGTTCCTCTGGAGAACCCTGACTGATACAATAATGGAAAACAGTTGCAGATAGATGAATTTTTTGAAGGTTTCTAAAGCTTCAGTTAGACTTTGGACCATATTTCTTGAGTCAGTTATGAGAAATACCAAGCCCAAAAACTTCAAAGCTATCGTCACCTTCTGGAGTCAGCCAACCTTTTCTACAAAGGACCAAAAAGTAAATATTTTAGGCTTTGTAGCTCAGAAGATCTCTGTTGCAGTGACTGAGCATGGCTGCTCTAACAGAAATGCCAGCAGAGTTGATATGTAAACCAATGGGTGTATCTGTATGCTGATAAAACTTTAATCACAAAAACGAGTGGTGAGCAGAAATTGGCCCATGCATTGTAACCTGCTGACCTCTGCTCTAGAGGGAAGAGTCACCCTAGAGGATCAAAGATGACAATAAAAATCAAATGACTTGAAGTTTGTTCTTTTGGTCACCAATGTCATAAACCCCCAACTGAGTCCATTGTATCATTGGCGCCTCAGTTTCCCTAACTGCTCTACAAAGATCTTCTTCCATTTATTATCAGATATTTAGGAAGAGCATAGAAGCCTTAAAGGAAAATCACTTAGCATGGCTTGGAAAGGTTTGTCAGTCTCTCTTCATTCCAAGCCCCTAGTTGCCACACGTACTACTCGGTTTTATAAAACTGAGTGGAGAAAAAGACCGGAGGGAGCTTGCAACAGGTTGAATACAAGATGAGAAATCAAGATGATGAAAAGGAGCAAGAACTTAGAAGGAGAGATGTAGACCATAAAATGGGGCAGCAAATTGCAAAGATGAAGATGGGAATGAAAAGACTTTAGTGCCAGACCACAGAGAATTCAACCCAATGAGATCACTAGATTGAGGTAGGAAAAGAAACATCATGGTAGACTTCCAAATGTGTTTCCAGTCTCTGCTCATTAGAAATAAAATCTCTGCCATTGTGTATTCCTTACACTCCAGATAATTTGATACCCACTCTGGGGAAACAGTGAATATCTTAGCTTGCCCTAAGAAAAGATGTTGCCCTCAGATTGCTGAAAACCTGCAGGGACTCACGCAAGAACAGAAGAATGCAGTTGTGTGTTCCTCCCGGAGATGCTATCTATCTTCAGTACATTATGTTTCACAGTCTTTACCGCTCTTGGCCCTAGTTAGCCACATGAGTAGTTATTCCCGTGACACTTTAAAGTCTTCACACGAGAAGATAAAGGACATTCCTGTGGATATTTTGAGAATGTCTACCATATTTTTTGCTTGACTACAAAGGCTACCCAAATCATGCTCTATATTAAACATAAATAAGGTGGAGTTTTTCCTTTATACCTGGCCCAAAGCACAAATCCTTACAAAAAAAAAAATCAAATCTCCTGTCTCACACTATTAGGGTTCAAGGGATCCCCCAAAATTCACTGAATGAGAAAAATAAGCTGTAGAGAGTGTATGTACTTTGTACATGTTCTAGAACTAATTAGAATCGGTGGCAGGAGAATAATTAAACCATCTGCATCACTACTAGCAAACTAGTACTACAACTAGATGGTGCAACTAAACAGGAAGTTTAGAAACAAAAAGCCCAGAAAGAAATCTACTGGAATGTGACCCCTATTGCCTTAGATCAGGTCAGTGACTTTGTGCAAGCCACGTAGCCTCGGCCTTTTTTCATCCCTGGGACACCCTGCTATGGACAGCGGTGGAAAGGTCTGTCACTAAGCAGCCATGTGACAATGGGCAAATCATACGAACGTTCCAAGCCTCAGCTGCCTCACTAGAATGATGGGGATAACGCAGTAAATTCAAGTCTAAGTGGCTGTGGAGTGGTGATGTCTGACAGACAGAGGTAATAAGAGGAAGAATTAGGTCAACACAAAAAGAAATGAGGTGACAAGGATGACCGCGCTGAGATCAGTTAAGCAGTTGTGATAGGCGTCTCCCAGCCAATGGCTTTTAACTTCAAGTACCAGCCACTCTCTCCCAGAGGTAATCTCTGCACATCATAGCCCATTTGGACCACAGGCAGCAGGCCCAAAATGCCAAAGACTTAATGCACCCCAGAGGCAGTCCTCAACCAGTGACTGAAAAATCCCAGCTCCTCCATCCTGGTCGTAGGACTGAGGGCAACAACTCTGGAAGCCAGTTCTACCATATCGCCCAACAGAGCTAAACCCCAGCCACATAAGCAGAAACCTGCGACAGAGTGCTCTTTAATACCTTCCTTTTCTTTGCTATCTCCCCTCCCCACTCCCTGTGGTGGTTTCCTGGAATCACCTCCTAAATAAACTAGTTATGCTCAAATCCTTGTCCTAGAATCTGCCACTGGAGAAATCCAACCCAAGATAGCCAAGCAGAGACACCCGGCACGTAGTCCAAAATACAATCCTGGGATTTGCGTCAGAAGGACAAACTGTATTTGCAAGATGTGGAGTATGCATGTTTACTGTGTAGAAAAGAGCTTAGAGTGAGTTAGCTTTAAATACAAAAATTTTGAAAGTGAGGCCAAGAGAGAACGTGAGCAGGAAATACTTCTGCAGAGGCCCACCAGGCAGCAAAAGAAAAGAGATGACAACAGGAGAGCTCCTCGTAATAAATAAGGAATGTACAGGACAGAGAGGGAAACTTCAAAGAAACCCATCCACCTCTAACATACCTATATTCGATCAGGACATGCACATATAGCATGCTAGTCCTTTAAAATATAAGAAGTGTATGCCTTGGACAAGCCACCAATTGGACTCTGCATCTACTGGCCAGGAAAGTATGGAAAAGTCAGACGATTCTCTAGTCGGTGTTGCCCATCCTAGAAGTACCTACAGATCCCAGAAGATACCATCTCTGATGCAACTTAAGACTGTAACTGTCAGAGAAAAGAGGGAGACAGTCACAGGACTGGAGGTTGGCCATTCTTGACTGGCGGGGATCAGGTGATACGACCATTACACCTTTTTCCCCCACTGCTTTGGCAAAGCTTAAGTGTGCAAGGATCACGACATTTACTTCTAATTCTGGCCACGAGTTTTAGTCATCTGTAGGTATTGCTAAGTAGCAGACAGACTCTAGCTTGGTCTCCATGATCACTTGAAAATCACACTGCCCTCCTGGTATCCGACGCCTAGTGTGATCTCCTCCTCTTGCATCGGGGTGGAAACTCTGATTTGCTTCTAATCAATGTAATGTGATAAAGATGGTGGCATGTATATGATTACATTACACAGATTCTAATGTCTATCTTGCAAGGAAATTCTTTTCCTTGTTTCTTTTTGAAAAATCAAGTGCCTATGTTAGAGAGGTCTGTGTGGCAAGGAACTCAAGGGAGTCTCCTGCCAATAGCCAGCAAGAAACTGAAGCCCTCAATCCAGTATGGCACAACGAACTGAGTTCTAGTACATCCCCATGCACCTGAAACTGAATCAATTCTCACATTCTGCAATCCCAGCTAACATTTTTATCAGACTTGGAAGCAGAGGGCCATGGGACCTGGCTAAGCCATGCCAGACGCCTGACACAGAAATTACGAAATAATGCGTATATTTATTGTTTTGAGTATTAAGTTTGTGGTCGTATTACTGCACAGCAGTAGGTCACTAATTTGCTATCTATAATCTTGTACTGACTCATCATTGGCTTCTAGTCCTAAGAACTGTGCCCTTTATCTTAAATAAAGTTCTAACCATTAAACCATGTGATTTGAAAACTATTCATTTGTCATTGCTTTTCAAAACCCTGTGATGGTGAACATGGGGATGACCAAACTGGCCAGAAGGATTTCCAACGACACACAATTCCTTGAATGAGTGGTAAGAGGAACCCTGACAGTGGCCAGAGCTGAGAGAGAACTGGAGAAGTCCTGCTGTGCCTGCTGGGGATCAGAGTCCACCTCCAAGCAGGAAGAAATATTCAGTGCTCTGGGATCCCTTTTCCTCACCCTTGAGCTTCAGGAAAAAATTAGAGAAATCAAGACATGTGAGTCAGAAGCTCTTTTTACAAGATGTGGTATATGCATGTTTACTGTGTAGAAGAGAGCTTAGAGTGAGTTAGCTTTAAATACAAAAACTTTAAAGTGAGGCCAAAACTGGTAAGAGCAAGAGCCAGGATTTGAAGGGAAAATAAGACATGAAATTAAAAAAAGAAAAAGAAAAATCATGTTCCTGAACAACTGGTGAGATTCCCATGCAGTGACCAGAACCTAGAAGAACTCAGAACTTCAGCCTCCCTATAAAATCTGTCTGGTTGAGGGTAAATGTGTGGCTAAGAGTGCTTGTCAAGGACTTGACACAACCAACAGTATAGTGCTAATTGGTATAATGCTTTTCATAATGAGAGAAGGGAATTGTACTCTGTGGGGACCACACAGAGAGCCTTTGTTACATGCGCAGGTCATCTCTTCCAAAGCATAAATGACTGGGGAATATGCAAATGGGAGGAAGGTCAATGGGCGAAGGGTACCTTCATTCCTTTCTTGGATTTATTCTTCTGAACTCGTTGACATACATGGTTGCTTTGACATTGGCTCACGAGACGTCCCCTTGTGGCCACCTGTCTTCCATAGGGATAGATCTCCCCTTCCAGAGTCCCTCTGCACCCTCCCCAGTGTCCTTTATATTCAACTCAGGCTGCAATGTGGTATTCGTTGTTCTGTCCCACACGCTTCCTTTACAGATGAAGAGTAAGCCATCAGGGTTGTCAGGAAAACATGGGAAAGGGAGAGAAGAGAATCTATCTGTCCTTGGATCTCCAAGAGACCCAGTCCTTTCACACCTAGAGGTGATCTCCTCCTAGATGCTATTTCCCATGTGGTATCCTCTGCTGAAATAGTATGCACTTCTCTTAACCTGGGCTTTACTCCATTATCCGTGTGCCAAGCTTTCATGGGAAGAGAGGGAGCTTTGGAATTTGGAGAAAGCAAAAGGCTTCCAACCACACACTCTACCTAAACCAACTCTTTGAGTCTGCTCAAAAGATGAGTGTCCCTAGTTCTCCACCACAGCCACAGAAAACTGAGAAAAGTATGCACAGGCGGGCAGCATCCGGCCACATGGACAGGGTCCACTTTGTTCAAATCCACCTTATTTCATGTGTCAGCCAAAAGCGTGGAGGATTCCTGAGGGTTGCCTGTATGAAAATACTACTTCTCCACTTCAGAACCCAACCATCAAACACTCCACCTCCTAGATTACAGGTACTTGGGCCTTGCTCTCTGCTTTCCCAACTTTCATCCAAGAAGAACCCTTCTCCTAGATGGACCATTCCTAGATGGATAAGGAAAGATGCAGCCTCTCTTCAGTTCTACCCAGAGCACCACCAATATACACTGGAATGTCTCCCAGGTTCCAAAGCTGGTGGGCCAGGTTCCTTCTCCACCAATTTCTTGATGGATTGAGCATCATTGCTCTAGGATCCAGGTACATTCTACACACTGACAAGGATCCCAACTGGCTCACTAGCAGATATGAGATGCCTCCAGAAGTTTAGGCCCACCTGGGACCCCCAGGTTCCAAAACAAGACCCAATCTCTGACCTGCAGCTTCTGGCATTGATCCCTGGGTAATGTGTAAATATTTAGGAAAAATTAGAAAGTTGCAAAAGTTTTATTCTGAACTGTGAGCTGACATAACATTGGGCCTACATTTCAGCTCAGTAACATATTGAAGGTCCCAGGGTTGTCTCCCAAAAAAATGAATGTCAAGATCTACTAGAACTTTCACAAAGCAGAAAAAAAGCTAGAAGTTTGGCTCCTAACAGCACCATATGTGTGCACTGGGACACCCATATTTGGATTCCATTGTCTTTCCTATTCCAGATGGAAATTTCCTAAGATATTATTAAAGCCTTTGTAGGAGGCTGTGGGTTCCCTTGGAGATGATACAAAATAATTGTAGATATTTTTTAATCCCTCCTAATTTAAATATTTCCCACTGGAACAGATCCTCATTCTCTCCCACTTGGTCATAATGATTCAAACAGGAGAGCAGTGAACTGAACATTTTCTCCACAAAAGCCATGAAGTAAAGGCTTTTTTGTCCTATGTGGAAAAAGCTTACACATACTAAAATTATTCTGCCCAGCTTTTAGCTGTCCAGTTCCAAGGACAAAAATTCAGAGCTCCATAACTGTAAAGGTTTCCTATTCTGAATCATTTCTAAATAGGATTCCTTTCTGAGCAATGGATTTCACAGAATGAATTGTATACAAGGGTGACATTTTTACTAACTATCCTCTGCCTTTGGGCTAATGGGTTGCATAAGAATTAAATCTGGACACATCAAAGTCATCAGCCAGCGCTCAGGGTACCACAGGGCAACACTTGTAAGGCAAAGGTAACTACTGTCTGAGTGCTGAATTTATCTTTAGAGTGCACTGTAAATGAGTGGGTTTTTTTTTAATATTTATTTATTTATTTATTTATTTATTTATTTGACAGACAGAGATCACAAGCAGGCAGAGAGGCAGGCAGAGAGAGAGGAGGAAGCAGGCTCCCTGCTGAGCAGAGAGCCCGATGCGGGGCTCGATCCCAGGACCCTGGAATCATGACCTGAGCCGAAAGCAGAGGCTTCAACCCACTGAGCCACCCAGGCGCCCCAAATGAGTGGTTTTTATTTGCCATCCCTGCAACAAGGCATTTGTTGCTGAAGGCTTGTCCAGGTCAAGGAAGATTTCATAAAAAGGTCAAGTTTGGGGCAGCTCCTCCACTCTTGTGCATTCCACAAACCTTCCCCAACCTGCTGACTCATTCTTGGACTACCAGGCTCACAGTTGTAGGACTTCCCCTCTACGCTACATCCCATGGTCCCCCAGTCTCCTTCAGCTCCTGCTTTCTTCCCTTTGGGCTCTTCCAGAGTTTTCCTCATTTATCAGTTCCACTGGTCTCCAGATGAAGGGAAGGGAGGCTTTCCAATGATGCGTCAGATATCTACAAGATATTGACATCCTTCCAAACACTCTTCTTAGGACACCTCCTGAGAACTCTTATGCTATGTCTGCCTCTTCCTCCACCTCAACTCAATATCAGTGCTACCCCTTGTCTCTCATCCCAGCCATGACATAAGATGGAGAAAGAAGTTTTCTTAAAAAAAAAAAAAAAAAAAAAAAAAAAAAAAAAAAAAAAAAAAAAAGACCCTCACTCTACTCACTGGAATTCACAGAGCAACGAGGACATGCCAGATGCTGTGATAAGTGCTTTAGAAACGTAATAGCAATTCATCCTCACAAATAATGCAGTCCTTCCCATTTTGTAGATAAGGATGTTGAGATACAATGACTATACAATGACTATACAATTATTCAGCGGGATTCAGATGTGAATCCCGGTCTGTGGTCACCACTGTGCTCAGTGAACATAAGGCATCATAGCCAAGTGCTGAAATGTACTGGAACCTACTGGAAGGTATGCCAGACGTACAATTCAGGGAGAGATGAACTGAAGTATAAAATCAGATATTTTCTTGGGAGTCTAGGGCAGGTATTCTCAGTTGCAGGTGATTTGTGCCCCCAGAGACATCTGGCAGTGTCCGGAGACACTTTAGGCTGTCAAAACTGGGAGCATCTACTGGTACCTTGTGAGCTGAGCCCAGAGGAATGTTGCTAAACATTGCTCTGTGCACAGGACAGACCCCCACAGCAAAGAATTACCCAACCTAGGATATCAACGGTGCTGAGGGCCAGACATCAACACTAGGGCTTTAATCTAGTTGGCATACTTCCCACTCCTCACCCATTCTTTGTTGTGGGTTTTTATTCTTTATGTCCATTTTACTCTCATGTTCATCCTTTATGGGGAGACACCCCAAGTCCTTTTAGGAAGCAGGGAAGAGTGTGAATAAAGACAAACACACTGACTTTTGAAGACTCTCCTGAGGGGATGGCACTTCACTTGGAACAAAATGCTCTGAGGACCCTATTTTGGGAACAATGACCCAGCAGTCTCCCTGTCATTTCCACACCCTTCACTGTCAGGACTGGTGCCTCCTGGAATCTTGTCCCAGGAAAATGTTTTGGGGGTGAGGAGAGTGGTTGCCTTGGAACATGCTGTTGCAATGAGAAACCTTCTTAGGGGGAACAAAATGTTTAATTAAAAAAAGAAAAAACCTGTAACCTGACCCCAGTCTTAAATACTCTCCACTAACCATAAATCAAGAGAAAGTGAAATAATTTCCATCACATGGAAATTATGTTCTCCGAGGTTGGCAGGAATGGGAGAGAGAATCTGGAGAAAATGCATTGTTCCGTGGTTCTGAAATCAAAGCCCAATTAGTCAGAAGATAAATTCAAGAGGCTTCAGTAACAAAACACATGTCCCAATCATGCCCATATGAAGAAAGCCCTATAAGTCCAGAAACGATAGACGATAAGGCGACTTTACGGACACCATTTTTGTTTACATTACAGTACTTCCATGTAAACTTTGAAAGCACACTATGGACTGAAGAAAGTATTTTAATTGGCCTTTAAAATACTCTTATGGAGCAAATTCGACTTGTTTAAAATGTTGCCTGACTGGTCTTTGGTTATGACAGCTCATTAGATCGCCTGAATGCCATAAGAATTATTAATCATTATGTCAGTTTCTTGAAAGGCATTCCAGATTTTATCCAGTTCTGGGTAGAGGTTATTTATACCTTAGAATGTTCTTAATTCCTTCATGGCCAAAGAAAAAAAAAATCTGGAAAAAGTTGTAAGTATTACCTCACTTAAAATCCTTTTAAATTATAATGTTTTGGCAAATTTTCCTCATATAATTCTTTGAGCCTGGGGTGTCTTCTTATCCCTTTCCATGCCTCCAAAATTCTCCTTATCATTCAAGGCCTAAATCAGATACTACTTCCCCCATGAAAATACCCCTAGATCCCCATCAGCATAAAACCAAAGGTACCTCTTTGCTCCCAACTATGTTTCCTCTATCTTCATTAAGTATTTGAATGATCATTACTTTATGTAATGTGTGTAATTACTTTATGTAACCTCTGCATCTGTCTTCCGGAGTTAAAATACCTTCAGCGAAACAGAGAATATCTTTTTTATTTTGCATCCCAGGAAACTAACAGGGAGCCTGGAATTAGTAAACATCCAATAATGATTGATTAAATTACGTAAAACTGGGGTGCCTGGGTAGCTCAGTGGGTTAAGCCTCTGCCTTTGGCTCAGGTCATGATCCCAGGGTCCTGGGATCAAGCCCCACATCAGGCTCTCTGCTCAGTGGAGAGCCTGCTTCTCCTTCTCTCTCTGCCTGTCGCTCTGCCTACTTGTGCTATCTCTCTGTCAAATAAACAAATAAAAATTTTTTTTAAAAAATCAATAAAAATAAATTACATAAAATTGTACAGGTCTGATCAAATAGAAATTGTTTTTCAGCTTGTTCTCATTTGTTTGAAACAGTGTGCTCACTTGAATAATTATGAGACCCAAACCTCAATCAGTTAAGACAAATAGTTTCAGGTCCTTCCCTCCTCTGGACTTAATTTTGAGTTCCACTAAGTGCCAGGAGATAAGCAAAACATTTTCTGATACATATGTTGTCTTGGATTGGGACCACATCAGATACCACAGTCCAAGTGGGTGAATAATACACTGGATATTTGGCCTGGTTTTAGGTGCTTTCAGGCAAGCTAGCTAACAATTAATTAGGATAGGGCTCTCCTATAAATGTTTTGTTTCAAACTGCCCCACTTCTCCCCTCACTTAGTAACCACCTCATTTATTATAAAAAAAAAAAATGATGTTTGAACACCTCATAGGGAGTAGACATCTTCAGCAACTAGAAATACAGAGCTCAGTAAGGACATAGAGCTGACCCCCTATGGAGAAATAAAATAATAGCATCTCTCTTTTAATATCAAAAAAATCTAAAAAACTGTTTTAACAGAAAATATTTACCCAGAAAGTGCCCTGGGTGAGCAAGGGAGTTTGGTTTCCAGGACACAGGTACTATCCTAATAACTGCATTTTAGATATATACAATGTGCCACTGAAATCACATAAATAACACAGAACAAAGTCACTAGCTTTGCATGGCAACAGGGGTTCCAAAGACAAATCCAGAGCCAGGGACCATCTCAGGGACAACCCCAGCTCTAATGCTGTTCTGATTCCTCTCCACTAGTCTCTCTACTAGTCTCTCCACCAGTCTCCACCGTCTCCCAAAAGCCAAAGCCCTGACAGTCTGGTTTGATTTTGTTTTCCTATGACCTGAAACCTGATGTCCCACAGCAGGAAAAGGACTTCCAGGCTGCAATTTGTGGCTGGGATTCTGCTTACAAATACCGAGGATGGTACAAATCTTTCAGATGCTGTGAAATTATCTTTGTAGAGAAGGAAATCAAGCACAATTGAGGAGTAGATTCTCAAGTGTTCCTCCTTGCTTGCATTCTTAAATTTATGATACTGGTTAGAAACCCAGAGACCTGGGTCCTAGTGCTGGTCGCATTTCGGCAAGTTATGTAAGTGTGGGTAAATCACAGCTTCACAGACCTGGTTTTATTTCTAAATAAAAAAGGTCAACAAGTTTATCTCTAAACTACTATGATGGAACTGGCTTTGAAGTTCAGGTGGTCTCAGGTCCCTCCTGGAGCATTCTATCAAGACATCTGTAGATCAAATTTATGTCCCCAAAATTGTTGCCAATATTAAGAAATGTCCATACACATAAACCTTCGGACATCTCTTGAAATTTTGTAAGTTATTTACTCCTTCTCTGTAATATGATGATCTCGTATGGACATTATCAAGATAATTAAGAGTAGAAATATTTTCCTCCTTCAATTCTATTTTTTAAGACATAAGTATTATTTCCTTTGTTCCTAAATCATGTATTGCTGAGTGGCATGTAGAAATGATAAAATGTGCATCCTTACAATATTTTTTTAACTTTAACAAGAATGTCTCTTCCACTCATCTTCAAGTTGATCCAAATTTGGATTAAGACCATGAAGTCTTCCAGATCTCAGTTATGTCTTCCTCAGCATGTCACATGACTCCCTTTACAGGTTACATATGGCTTCAGGACATCAGCTGGCAGGTCTAGATATATACAATGTGCCACTGAAATCACATAAATAACACAGAACAGGTCTAGACACCACAATATCCAGTAAGGAGAAAGGGAGATTCTTCCTGTTCCAATTATTTTTAGCAAGGAATTTTCAGAAGCACCCTAGGTGACTTCCCCTCAGGTCCTATTGGCTAGAATTAGTCACGTGACTGTCTTTCAATCAATATCTGCAAAAGGAATGAGTCCACCATGACTGCCTTAGACAAATCATAGTTCACTCCCTGAGTTCACAGAGGTTGTCATCTCCCCAGCACTTATGAGAAGGTGAAGTCAGGACAAAACCAAGCCTCTGCTCTCAGGGAAAGGGAGACGGGATGGCTTAGGGTAGGCAAACAATGTCACAACAGAATTAAAAAGCACATTTGGAGGGTGTCTGGGTGGCTCAGGCATTAAGCATCTGCCTTCGGCTCAGGTCATGATCCCAGGGTCCTGGGATCGAGCCCCGCATCAGGCTTCTTGCTCAATGGGATACCTGCTTCTCCCACTCCCACTCTCCCTGCTTATGTTCCTTCTCTTGCTGTGTCTCTCCCTGGCAAATAAATAAATAAAATATTTGGAAGGGAAAGAAAGCGTATTTGGCAGGGGAAAGTGATTGGTCACAAATGAAGGATCTTTGTTATCAGCGTAGAAACCAGCCTTGACCTCCCAAAGATGAAAGATAAAGTTGCCAAATAGTGCTTGATTTCAAAGAGGTTTCCAAAAGCCTCGCTAGTGAATTCATTTATTTATTCAGCAAAGTTAATGAGAACTTTTGTATATATGAGATACCATTAAGATTCCAAAGTAAATTTCCCAATTCTAAATAACATCTTTCCTTGAGGGCAAGACCTCAAATCTCCCATGAGAACTTTTATTTAAAAATAAATAAATAAATAAATTTTAAAGCTTGAAAATGTTCTCCGTAGTACAAAAGAATTGTCCTAAATTTCTCGGTTTCACATGATTTTCTCGGGTATCATATTTTCAAGAGGCAGAACAAACTTCTCCTGAAATCCACAAGACAAATCCAAGATGTGATAAGCATGGCTGTCCCTTCTGCCAAGCTTGTCTCAATACCTTCCCGTCTTTTGCCTGCAGCTGGGCTCCCTTGTCCTCCGTGCTTTCTCTCGTCCACTCCTGCCCTTGTCTCTACTTTCCCCTCACCTCACCGCTTCTCATATTTAATTGAAAAGTCTTTTCATCTTTACCTATTAATTATGCCCATTGTATTTACATATATAAATTACCTATAGTTGCATAACCAACCACCCCAAATCTTATTGGCTTAAAATAACAATGATTTATTTCCCATGATTCCATATATTGGCTGGGCAGTTCTGCTTATCTCACTTGGACCCACATGAGGTCAATTTCAGTTGGTGACTGAGCCGGGCTGTAAGGTACAAGATGGTCTCACCCCTCCCCCCCATCTTAGGCTTAGGCAAGGATGGAAGTCTGGAACCACCTTCTCTCCATCGGGTCTCTCATAATTTAGACTATCTTGAGCCTCTTTACATGTAACTTGTTTCTTTTTTTTTTCTAAGATTTTACTTATTTATTTTTAAGATTTCGCTTATTTATTTCAGAGAGAGAGCAAGAGAGAGAACAAGCAAGGCGAGGAGGGGAGGGAGACAGGGGCAGACTTCCCAGTGAGCCGAGAGCCTGACAGGGGCTTGATTCCAGGACTCGGAGATCGTGACCCGAGCCGAAGGCAGACACTTACCCAGGTGCCCCACGTGAGACTTGTTTCTAAGACAGCAAAAATGGAGGCTGCAAGGTCTCCAAAGTCCTTGAAGTAGAAATCACACATCATGATTTGTGCCTTTCTATTGGCCAGTGCATGCCATAAGGCTGGCCCTGAAGCAAAGAGAAGAGGAAACACACTTCCCGTCTTGAGGGAGTGGAAAAAGGGCATGTAAGACAGATTGTTGGAGGCATTTTTGGGAAATAATTTACCATAGGTGGTGAGATACTAAATTCTCCTTATAAACCGCCATCTTTTAGAAACAAGTTCAAAATCTTCATGTTATCTAGACATGAGACCAATTAGAATAAAATAGAATATTTGGGAATAGGCATTAATACACAGGGGGTTTAGTATATGAAAAAGTCAGAATCTCAAATCTATGGGAATAAAGATAAGCTTTTTTTAATCAAAATTTTTAGATAGTTACAGTCACATGAAGTTATAAAAAGTAATGCAGAGGGATCCTTCATATACTTTGCCAGCTTCTCCTCAATGACAATATTCTGCAAAATTATAGTAAAACATCACAATGACACAATCGAATTATTCAGATTTTGCCAGTTTTACTTGTACATGTGTGTGTGTGTGTGTGTTTGTTTGTGTGTGTGTGTGTAGTTCTGTATGACTTTTTCACCTATGGAGGCTTGTCTGCCACACAGTCAACATACTGAGCAGTTACAATTTTCACAAGGATCTCTCTCTCATGTTGACTTCACGGACGCACACTCACCTCCTTCCCCTCCACCCCCAACTCATATCCCCCATTTCTAAAATTTTGTCACTTCAAATATTATATGAGTCATACAGTATGCAATGCTTTTTAGGACTGGCTTTTTTTTTTTTTCATTCAGCATAATCTCTTGGAGATTTGTCCAAGTTGTTGCGTGTATCGATGGTCTGTTCTTTTTTACTGCTGAGTAGTATTCCAGGATATGTATGTACCACAGTTTGTTGAACCATTCAGCTTTTGAAGGACACACAGATGATTCTAGCTTAGATTACTAAAATAAAGCTGTTATGAACATTGTGTATAGGTTTTAAGATGAATACAAGGCTTCATCTCACTGTAATCAAAGTCCAGAAGTATAACTACTAGGTCATTTTCTTTTATAAGAAACGGCCAAGCTTCTCCAAAGTGGCTGTGTAATTTTACATTCCCACCAGCAATATATGAGTAGTTCAGTTTCTCTGTATCCTTGTCAGTATTTGCTGTTTCACTCTATTTTACCCATTCTGATCAGTATCTCATCACGGTTTTAATTTGTGTTTCCTTGGGCACCTGAGTGGCTCAGTTAGTTCAATCTCCAACTCGACTTTGGCTCAAGTCTTCATCTCAGTATTGTGAGACCAAGCCCTTCATCAAGCTCTTCAGTGTGGAGCCTGTTTAAGACTCTTCTTCTGTGCCTCCTTCCCCACTTCCCTCTCTAAAAAGAATAATAATAATAACAATAATAATTTAATTACCTGATGAATAATGTTGAATACCTTTTCATGTGCCTCCTTGTTATCTGTATGTCCTCTTCCCTAAAGTATCTGTTTGTGCCTTTTGCCATTTTCCACTTGGATTTTTTTTTCTTGAATTTACTTGAGTTTTGAGAATTTTTTACATATTCTAGATATAAGCTTTTGCTGGAATATGGTTCCCAAATATTTTCTCCCAGTCTATAGTTTATCTTTTCATCCTTTTCACGTGGGCTTTCACAAAGCAAAAATGTTTAATTTTGATGAAATCCAATTTATTAACTTTTCCTTTTATGCATCATGCTTTGTGGTCAAGTCTAAGAACTCTTTGAATGGTCTTTTTCATCCCTATGTTACCATTTCTTTAGGGGAAATGAAAATCTAAAGTCAAATTCAGACCTCACACCATAACCAGAAAAAAAACTCCAAATGAATAAAAAATGAATATTTATGAGGAAGTAAAAGAAAAATGGTCCAGAATAATACATAAGTGAATTTATGGCCATAAATGGATATATAAGCAAATAAATTGTACAGAGGACATGGGCAGTACATAGAATTAAAAAATTACAAGTGGCACCTAAACATATGAAAAGATGTTCATCTTCTTAAAGTACAATAAAACCAAGTTAAACTTCACTGAAAAACCAGTCTCACGTATCAGCTCGTCAATCAAATTTAGCCACATACTCTGTTAAGGTCATGTAAAGAAAGAGAAGGCACACGTAAATGGGATGACTGCATACAGAAAGAATACTTAAAAAGTTGCAGGTTAAGGGAACCCAACAGGCACAGAAATTAACAAAAGCTGAAAGGTACTACCACCCTAGGCCCAAAGGAGCAAGACAGTTAGTGATTACCAGAACCAAGAGAGAGAACAAAAGTAGGAGGCAGAGCTGAGGTCTTTGGTAAAGGGAGTCAGTCAACCCACAGAAAGCGGTTATGAAAGGGAATGAAAACAAGCACCATGATCTCTCTCTCCTCTCTCTCCAGCCTCCTTGTCTTCCACTCAAGAAGCCATAGGACAAGGTAGTCTCTTAAGGCTGAATGTTAAAATCAGCCTCCCAGGTTCTAGATCAGTATGGAGAACGCTGAAGGATGGATCAGGAGTAACTATTCAGCCCAGCAAGGCTATGGGGAATCATGTCCTCTTCCCATTATTACTGAAGAAAGTACAAAGTTGCACGACCCCTAAAAGAGGTTAATTATTAAAATGCAACTAACTATAGTACACCTAGCCTCGGTCCCAGCAATTCCACTTCTGGAAATTCATCTCACAGCTATACCTGCATTCATGGGAAAAGTTGTGGTTCAAGGTTACTTACTGTAGTATCATACTTACTGTAAGAGGGCTGAAAACAACCCCAAGTATCCATTTTTAAAATAAAATAAGCCATAGTACATTTGCACAATGGTATACTGTGCAGCGGTCAAAAATGAGGAAGACCTGTGGGTATTGACATGGAAAGATTTTCAAGATATGTTAAAGGTAAGAGGCAAAACAGCATAAAGGATGCTAACTTACTGTTAAACAGAAAGAAAAAATAACCTACATGTCTCCTTAAAAACAACAGAAGTGGGCGCCTGGGTGGCTCAGTGGGTTAAGCCTCTGCCTTTCGGCTCAGGTCATGATCCCAGGGTCCTGGGATCGAGTCCCGCATCGGGCTCTCTGCTCAGCAGGAAGCCTGCTTCCCTCTCTCTCTCTCCGCCTGCCTCTCCATCTACTTGTAATTTCTCTCTTTCAAATAAATAAATAAAATCTTTAAAAAAACAAAAACAGAAGTATATGTAAACATGGAATAAAAAGTTATGGCAATAGAATGTCCTGGAACACAAGTGTGATTTTATTGTTTGCATTTTATTGATTTACTTTTACTGATACACATTATCAATAAAAACTTTTTCAATGATGATGTGTCATCTTTCCTGAAACCTAAAAATGGGCATTAATGGGGAGGAAAACATCAGAATTCACTTCAAGTCTCTCCTCTCTCACAAATTCTACTATTCGAAGAACCTCTCAACCCGAATGTCCCAAAGCCTGTCAGCCTTCTGAGATCGTCCTGTACTTGACCATCCACATAAAGTCGTTTAAATCCCCCGTTCCAAATGCCACAAAGGCCATATTGTTCCTTGAGATGCCTGAGGATTTCTGCTCTAACCCCATTCTCAGCTTAAGTCTTGGCATTGGTTTATAATCCGGCATTCTTTGTGTGCTGTTTTCTTTGGTCCTACTTTTCCCAACATTTGTCCACACTCCTTCCACTTTCGTTTTTACCAAGCACCTTTAAAATGTGGCTGCTATAACAGAGTTTTATGGACAGTTGCAGGTTTCCGGAGGATGTCAGGACCAATTATCAAAGACTCAGAAAAGGAGGCAGGAATTGCAAAGTAATTCCTGGGTGCCCTTCCCCTGCAGTGCTGGCACTGCCTACCAGAACCTCAAGGGGGCGTGCACCTTGACGTGTCTTCCCGGGACCAGCTATCTTACAACTCTGTAGGAGGAAGTTGTAGAAACTGAGAATGACATAAATGAATTTTATCCAGGAGAAACACAATTGACTTCCACCCTATAAAAATGATGTTCTCAAACATTATGCTTCATTGCCCACAGGATATTACTCAATTTTGCATCTATTTCAACATTCTCAATTATCTAAGTGTGTGTGTGTGTGTGTGTGTGTGTGTGTGTGTTCTTCAAATTACCCTTTGAACAGGTCAATTTAAGCTGTGAATGAAATATAACTTTTGTAACGGCCTAAGGACTTCAGCTTTTTGAAAATTATACTTTGGTAAGGGACACAACATACCAGGAAGTAAAATAAGAACTTCAAATTGGATTATCAGACACCCTATTCCTGACAACTCTTAGCCACTCCACAAGTATTTCTCGTGGGTCCTGTGTCTCCTTGGGCCACGGGCTCCTGCCATGTTTCTCAAGCACTTCCTCTTAGACTTTCGCCCAGCATCCCTCTTCTTCCATTTCCCAATACCTCAAGCATCAAGGGACAATTCCAAGATGTCTATTTTTTTATAAGGTGGAAGAATTTTACTCCAAACACCCATATGAGACTTAGCTCCTGGCCTCCTCTGAGTATGCAAGAGAAGTTTATTATAAACACTTTCTTTATAATTTAAAAAAATGCAATTTTTTATTATAAAGATTTAAGTTAAATTAAATTAAAATTAAATTATAAAAATTTTTTTAAAAATCCTGACATTAATGCTGCTATTGCCTGAGAATCTCTTCTTTAGTTGGTAATTACTTTCTCTAAGACATGTAACATGTAATACCCCTGCCAATGAAGCATGGTGACCCTCTAAACAAACAAAATCCCTCTAACTAAAACTTTTCGTAGCAGGAAAGCCCCAGTGTCCCATAAGGACTAGATTCTCATCACAAGCACCATAGCTCTGGACCAAGTACTGACGTGCAAATGAGACCTCACCAGGTTCTGTTTGGGTAACTGTGGGAGACCGAACTAGACACCTTTTAAACTTCCTTTGAACCTTGAGATTCAAAACGACCACAATAATATTTAGTGAGCTAAGGTTCTACTCCCTAAAGTGGTCATACTCAATGTCTAGGCAGAAAAGAAGTGGTTCAAATCTCTCAAAGTCCTAACCTCCTGGAAGAGTCCTGGGAGACTCAGAAACTCCTTCCTCTAGGTCACCATTACAGTTCTCCTGTGGCTGTGTTTGACATCTTCATCCCTTGCTGGTTGTCTTTCCTATCGCTGCTTCTCTGGCTGTTCCTCCACCTCTGATATTGTTCCTGAGCTACGACGGTAACATCACTGCTCAGCAATATCACGCATCCCTCACTAGGGCCTCCAGGCAGGCTACACTTATCTGCAGTCAAGGCTTTTCACTGAAACAGCAAGATCTTTCTCATCATGCTTAAAGGAACCCAGAGTTTCCCAAAGGCATGGTCCTTTCTCTCTCTTGTTCCTAAATAACTTCTACCAAAGGTGGCTTTTACTATTTTACTTTTCAGTAAAGCTATGTTCACCCAGGAACAGGTCAGCAAATTATTAAAGAGGCACCTTGTGACTTTTAATTTAATGCACCCTTCCATTGCATGACTCCTCTACCCACAGGTGAATTCCCTATCAACTCTGGGAACTCCCTAAAGATTAGAATGCATTTAAACATTTATGTATTTTTTTAAAGATTTTATTTATTTGGCAGACAGAGATCACAAGAAGGCAAAGAGAGGAGGAAGCAGGCTCCCCGCTGAGCAGAGAGCCCGATGCGGGGCTCGATCCCAGGACCCCGAGATCATGACCTGAGCCGAAGGCAAAGGCTTAACCCACAGAGCCACCCAGGCACCCCACATTTATGTATTTTTAACTTTAGAAACTTGCAACCCATTCACCAATCTCTAACATCAATTTCATCATTCCAAAGGGGCGTTTAACCAACCATGAAATGAAGACATACTAGAGTTTTCCAGGTATCTTTCTTTGGAATGTACAGGGTATGGACAACCTGCAAAGTTGATCTGTTACTGTATAGTTAATACAAAAACTACTTCATTGAAAATCCAAAGGCTGCTCAAACATTAATGTCAGTTTTTATCTTAGACATTCTCCCTTCTGGTTTTTCAAAACTGAACAGTCCCAATCGTTGCAAGGTATTCTCAGTTGAGAGTGACTTTTTCCTTTGGTCATTTTTCTTATTTCAAGAATTTCATTTGACACAAAAAGAACAGAATTGCACCTAATAAAGTATGTGCATTGTACATAATTTATACATAACATTAGGTAAATATATGTTCAAATTTTTTTAAATGTCTTATGTCCAAAATACTTGTGTTTTATACTCAAACTTAATAGGCATTTAAGCCAAAGAGATGGACCTTATGATCACTAATTTTATGTGTCAACTTCGTCAGATCAAGGGATACCTAGAAAACTCATTAAACCTTGTTTCAGGGGTGCCTGGATGGCTCAGTCAGTTAAGCAACTGCCTTCAGCTCAGGTCATGTTCTCAGGGTCCTGGGATCAAGCCCTGCATCGGGCTCTCTGCTCAGCGGAGAGCCTGCTTCTTGCTCTCCCTCGGCCACTCCCCCTGCTTATTCTCTCTCACTCTCTCTCTTTTTCTCTGTCAAATAAATAAATGAATAAATAAAATCTTTAAAAATAAATACATAAATAAAATCTTTTTAAATAAATAGATCATTACTTTAGTATTATGTATCTCCAAGGACATTTCCAGAGAAGATTACATTTGAACAGGGAAAGTAAGTAAATATGGTGGGTACCATCCAAACCATCCAACCTGTTAAAGATTCTGACCAGAAAAAAAAAGGCAGAAGGAGGTTGAATTATCTCTCTTTTTTATTCCTCGAGCTAGGACACAGATCTTTTTCTTTCCTCAGTAATCCTGGTTCTCAGACTTTCAGGCCCGGACTAGAATCTATACCACTGGATCTCTGCTTCTCAGGGCTTTGAAATGTACCACCAGCTTTCCTGGATCTCCAGCTCGAGATGGCAGATGGACTTCTCAGCCTCTGTAACTTCATGAGCAGTTACATATATAATACATAATATCATATATATATATATTATCATATTTATATATTATATATTTATTTTATTATATTAGGAACATATATATATCTTTTACATATATACATCTAAATGTAAATGCATGTAGAAACACACACATATATACTATTGGCTCTGTTTCTCTGAAGAACCCTGAATAATATAGATTTATATCTTCATGGAACAATCATTCTCCTCCAGTTCATTCAGTGTATACTTAAAGTTCAGAAAAGTTATCCATCAATACATTAACTCGTGTTTTCACTAATCTACATCAAATTTTACCTATTCAAAAGGAAAATATAGATACTTAAATAAAAATTTAAGCTTCTATTTATCATAAAAGGAGAGAAATTAATAAGTTCTAAAAAATTTAGGTAATAATTATAATATATGTGATAGAAAAGGCTTAATATGCTTTATTTTTTAAGAACTCATAGCAAGAAAACTTTGGAATTTTTACAATCTTTAAATGTCCGTAGAGATAAATGGAGAGTGATTGCTAATGAATATTGGGTTTTTTTCTTAGGAGATAAAAAATGTTCTAAAATTGTGGTGATAGTTGCACAACCTTGAAAGTATACTAAAAGCCAATTATTTTTACACTTTAAATGAGTGAATTGTATTGTGTATAAATTATATCTCAATAAAGCCACTACAATTTTTCAAAAGTCCAAGCTCTCTATAAATTAAATAAAATCAATATTTGGTCAAAACATAAAATCCTATTTTTTTCATGTGCTGATAATAGTAGAGAATAGTGGATGCTTTCATACAGACAACATTGATAATAAAGCAAATTGGTACTTTTTAGGAAAACAGCAAAACTTTAAAATTATGCAGGGTATTTATCATAGCAGTTTTACTTCTAGCATTTACCCTCAATGGACTGCAAATATGTCCTCAATTTTTCACCTCTCCCTAGATCCACTGCATTTTTCATGTATATCCGCACTGTGACTCTTGCTTCAACCATGTAACTTCCTGGGGCAATGAGATACTGGCAATATTACAAAACAAGAAGATAGAAAAAGTGCATGTTTCTGCTTATATTCTCACACCTCTGTCATCACCATGAGTACATGCCCAGGCTAGCCTGCTGGATGTAATAAGAGGCTTGTAGAACAAGTCAAAGCATCCCAATTGTCCCAGCCAACAGCCAGCCATTTCCTAGACATGAAAGAAGCCCAAAAGGGACTTAAAAAACTAGCCCCCTGAGCCCAGCCTAAATTACTGACTCAAAATTCATAGCCATCTCCCATATGTATACCATTTCCCTTTCTCCTTTGCATGTTTTAGTCTCCCTGTTTGAAATGCCTGTTCACAGTTCCATTTGGCAATGCATATTCATGCCTTATTTCATCCAGGAAGCCTTTATAAATTCCTCTAGCATTTAATACATTTGTTTATACTTTTTCATCACACTTTCTTTGCAGTCTTATAGGTTTCCCATGCCTTTTTTCCTCTACATGATGAACTCCTCCTGATCAAGGACTTTACCCAGTCTTTGGTTCTCAGTCCTCAGTCAGAGATGAAATGCTCATTAAATGTCTATTATATAAATGACTGAACTGACACTAGGTTAGAGCCAGGAGGTCTGAGCTCTGTTTCTAGATTGATTTCTTGGACAAATCATGCCTCCAACATTTCAGACTTCTCACCTATGAAATGGGTTTAATATCTCAATTTCACAAGGTTGTTGGAAGGATCACATTTTTTTTATTCAACTACAATTAACATATGGTGTTATATTAGTCTCAGGTGTGCAATATAATAATTCACCAATTCCATACATTTCTCAGAGCTCATCAAGGTAAGTATACTATTAATCCCCTTTATCTATTTCATCCACCACCCCATCCACCACCCCTTTGGCAACCACCAATTTGTTCTCTGTATTTTAAGAGTTTATTTTTTTGTCTCTTTCATTCTTTGTTCATTTGTTTTGTTTCATAAACTTCACAAATGGATGAAATCATATGGTATTTTCCTCTGGCAAGGGAAACAAAAGCTAAGTTAAATTGTTGGGACTACGGAAAATTAAAAGCTTTTGCACAGTCAAGGAAACCATCAACAAAACAAAAAGGCAACCTACTGAAGGGGACAAGATATTTGCAAATCATATACGTAATAAGAGGTTAATATCCAAAATATATAAAGAATTTATACAACTCAACACCAAAAAAACCCCAAATAACCCAACTTAGAAATAGGCGGAGGACCTGAATAGACATTCTTCCAAAGAAGATATATGATGGCCAACAGACACATGAAAAGATGCTCAACATCTCTAATCACCAGAAAAATGCAAATCAAAACCATAATGAGATATCACCTCACAACAGTCAGAATGGCTAAAATGAAAAACACAAGAAATAACAAGCATTGGCAAGGATATGGAGAAAAAGGAAATTTCATACACTGTTGATAGAAATGCAAAATGGGACAGCCACTGTGAAAAACAGCATGGAGGTTCCTCAAAAAATTAAAAATAGAATTACCATATGATAGAGTAATTCCACTATTGGGTATTTACCCAAAGAATATGAAAACAATAATTCAAAAAGATATACGAACTCCTCTGTTTATTGCAACATTACATAAAATTGCCAAATCATGGAACCCACCAAAGGGTCCATCAACAGACCAATGCGTAAAGAAGATACACACACACACACACACACACACATGCGCACACCAATATGCAACAATGAAAAAGAATGAAATTTTGCCATTTGCAACAACAAGGATAGATCCCGAGAGTATAAGGCTAAGTGAAATAAGTCAGTCAGAGAAAAACAAAACTACATGATTTCACTCATATATGGAATTCAAGAAAGAAAACAAATGAAAAAACATATAAAAAGACAAACACACACACACACAACAAAAAACCTCCTAAACATAGAGAACACAGTGGAGGTTGCCAGAGGGAAAGTGGATGAGGCGATGGGTGATGAATACTGAGTAACGTACAGAATTGTTGAATCGTTATATTATACACCTGAAACTAATGTAACTGTCTATTAATTACACTTGAATTTAAAAACATTTAACATATAACTAAATTAATTAAATAAAACGAATCACATCCAAACTGCCAAAAAAAAAAAAAAAAAAGATGGTCATGAGACAATTGAGAAGCACTGAACTTTTCAGATGAGCAAGCATGGATACAGACCTACATAAGCAAAGAAGAGAATTAACTGCTCCAAGAGCCACCAATTACAATCCTGTTACAAGAAGACAAAGTTTCTTTCTATTTGCAAGATGAAGCTGCCCGCCGTAAAGGGAGGACCATGACAGAACCAAGAAATGACTCCATGTGAGGCCACAGTCAATCTTAATGGAATTCCTGGGAGCTAATGTCATGACCCTAAACCTCTTTAGGGAGAAAAATGAATGCAACCACAAAAGTGAAAGAGACGGAATGGCTTTTATAATTTTCCTTTAGAAAATAAAACACTCAAGGAGCACCTGGGTGGCTCAGTAGGTTAAGCATCTGCCTTTGGCTCAGGTCACCATCCCAAGGTCCTGGGATTGAGCCTGCCTTAGGCTTCCATGCTCAGCGGGAAGTCTGCTTCTTTCTCTCCCTCTGACACTCCCCCTACTTATGCTCTCTATCTTTCTCTCAAATAAATAAATAAAATCCTTTAAAAAAAAAAAACAGTAAATTCTATAAAAAAGGAAAACCAAAGCCTTTCTTGGAAAATAAACTATTAAAGTGGCAACGGCTTTTGGCAACAGAACATACTGACCAAAACTGATTAGAGGGCACATTCACTCAAAGTATATATACTGAAGTAAGTAAAACAAAGTTGCAAGCAACATCTTTGTTGTCAAGAATATAGATGTAAATAATATTGGTGCTAATCCTTTATTTAAAAAAATAAAAGAAAGAAAGCTTTTTTTTTTCTATGAAGCTCTTAATTTTCCTACTAATGAAATATAAGAAGACACTTTATCTGGAATTTCACTACAAGGCCCAAAATTCAGATTTGTTCTGCTTAAAAGAATCAAATTAACAACCAGATGAATTGTCGGTGTCATTTTTTAATCAGGCAATCAAAAATAAATTTCAAAGTGTAGCATGTTTAAAAATCGAGGAACACCTATATAATCAGATGATAGAAGGTCCAGGCAAAAATCATTGAAAAGCAGCCATCATTGTCTTTGGGATTGTCCAGATCTCAATAACACAGATGAGATGCACAAATAAAATATGTCAGAATCACTCAAGATCAACATCACTACAGGGAATATATGAGAGTGGAAAGGATGAAAAAATAGGGTAAAAATCATCAGGTATATGTTACAAGCTGGTCATTGTAACATCAGTTCAATAATGATCACTTACCAATTTAGAGGCAAATAACAGAAATAATTTTAAAAAGAAGAAAATGTGTTGTATTCTTGGAACTATCAACAAGAAGGAGGCATAGTCTGGTTTTCAGGAAGATAAATCATTCTCTCAAGTGGAAGTGGAAAGAGAAAGGAAAAGGTGTATGGTCAGACATAAAGCCTGACATCTCCATATGCTTTTTACCTGATCCTCAAACCCCAGTAGTAGGCATTACTGATCCCATTTTATAAATCTGAGTAACAATTTAATGAGTGCTTGTCATGTGCCAGGAACTACATTGAAGACTTACGTGAATCATCTCATTTAAGCCTCACAGCACCTACTATACGATTGCCAATGCTATCCCATTTTTCAGGAGTGGAAACTGAGGCTCAGAATGTTTAAGTCTCTTGTCTATAGTCATTCATGCATTTACAGTGGAACTAGGATTTCAAAAGGTCTGGACTCCTTTATATGACATGCTATTCCTGCTACACTAAACAAAAAACTTCACATGAGAATGAGCCACAGAAAGCATGTCAATGACCCACACAAAACCAGGCCATCCGTGGCAAAACATGTCTGGTTTTGAACCCCAAGCCAGTTCTCCCTCCAGGTCCTGGTAAGGCCATAATAAAATCTACCAAATCAGGTAACTCCCTGAGTCCATCCTCACCAAAACAAAACCTTCTGATATTAACTTTGTTTCCAAAAAAAAGAAAAAGAAAGAAAGAAAGAAACTTCTCATCCTGGAAAGAAGAGACAATAAAGAAAAGTCACTAAAAAAAATGAAGCCATTAGAGGGAAATCACTTTGAAAGTCTCCAAAGAATTTTTTTCTTTCTTTGAGAGAGAGAGAGAGAGAGAGAGAGCTTGTGAGAGCATGAGTGGGGGATGGAGGGGCAGAGGGAGAGGAAGAGAGAGAATCTTAAGCCCCAACACAGAGCTCGATCTTACGACCCTGAGATCATGATCTGAGCTGAAATCAAGTGTTGGACGCTCAACCAACTGAGCCACCCAGGTGCTGCTCCCTTCTTCCCTAAGAATTTTTTCTTAATAATTTAATCAGATGATCAGTTGATTTATGGTATAATGCCCAAATCACTCTAGCTAGCTTGTGTCAAGCTGCCTAGACCTGAGCCTGCCCAAGACAAGGGCCACCAGTGTTAGACGCATTTACTCCCAGAACCTATGGCTTAGGCAGATATTCACGAACATAAGTTCTGATGCCATGTGCTAATTCCTTTCTCTGCTTGCACATGGGCAGAAATTGTTGAATGAGTACTTCTGAACAATAAGAACTAAACGTTAATCCTCCTTGAGAATCATCAAGAGAGATGCTCATTGAAGGCTCGCATATTCATCTCATGGAACTGGGCTCTTGAGTTTCCAAACCTGTCAAAGAGAATAGAAGACTCTGGCACAAAGGCATCACAATTAACTCCATAGCCATAACGCAGTCATGCAGTTTGAGACTGTGTCTGCGCTCACAGAGGTTACAACACAGCAAGGGAGGCAGGCACTGACTAAATAGTTACTAGAATGAAAAATGGTATGCATGAGCGAAGTTATGGATCCTGGGAACTAAACATAACGTGTGGCCAGGAGGAGGATTGGGGTACTGCATCCATAAAGGTTTCCCTGAGCTTTTATGTTTGTGTGTGTGTGTGTGTGTGTGTGTGTGTGTGTAAGAGAGAGACAGAGAGACAGAGATCAACATCCTTGGAAAAGGAATAACATGCAAGTATACTGATAGGGAATAAAGAACATGATGGAACATTCAGGAACTAAAAGAAAACTCCTATTACTGGAGCAGAAGGCACCATGGAGAAGAGGCCTGGGGACACAGACAGAGATATTCTGATTTCATTCCTTGGCCTCATGAGCTTATTTGACAAGTCTGGTCATGAGAGATGGATCTGCTCTCAGTGTTCTGCCAACATCCAGTTTAAGAGCCTACAGGACAGAAGGCCAGACCAAACATTACAACTACTGAGGCAATAAAGCCATCCCATCAACCTCGTGGGAAACAGCCCACCAGCCCTTTACCCCAGAGTCAGTACTACTGTTCTACCATTTGGCTATCAAAGCATGTTTTGATTTTCTTTGGGGATTAATCACAGCTTATCAGCATAGACGCAAAAGGATTCCTTGTGCTGATTTATGAAAGACAATTTATTGGTTCATTATGGTAAGACTCTAAATATCTAAGGTTTGCTGGATTTTACACGTGGGCCAAATATGCACCTCCTTAAGCCAAAACTGACTTTTTAATTGATCGATGTAAGTTTCTTTGCTCTTAAAACCCAGTCAGTAGGATCCCAGAAATTCAGAACATGCCCACACTATAATTTCAATGCCTCTTAATCAATGGCTTTCACGGTAATTGATAACATAATTTAGTAATTCTGAATATGTTTATATTGATTCATCATAAGAATTTCACAGAGTATCAATCACTTCTCGGCCTTTTGGCTAAGATCAAGTGAAGAATTTCACAGAGTATCAGTTAATGAGATTCGCCCCAAAAGCCCTCTTTCACAAGAAAAGTTTATGAAACACATACACTCAAGCTTTCTCTTGCTGCCCTGCCAAATTTTTGAACCCAAGTCTGAAAAATAAGTAGCCATGTCTAATGATTACAATCTCCATTTCCACAGGCAATTCCAGGAGTAAATGCGGCCCCATAACATATGTCTAAAATTTTTCTACATTCTACCAAATACCCAACGTGAAACTGAAAAAGTGAATTCAAAATCGATGGCCTAATATCCAGATCTTGAATGTACATACATAAAAGCCCAGGGTTCTCTCACTGAATTTTACGTTTAATAGTTTACCGTTAGAGGTATTCCAACGTATGCCAAAGTCGGAAGGACGTGATTGAGCAGAGGAGGAGGAGGAGGACCTCCGAGGAGAGCAGCTTCGCAGACAGGAGCCTCAGTCCATGTTCAGGACAATACTTGTGCCATGTTTTCACTTCTTTGGGTACTACACTTCTCTTGTGTACTATACAAGAAAAAGCAAAACCTTAGCTCTGGGCACATTTTTATGATAATCATCAGCTTTTAACTCCAGAAGAATATTGAATGGTAGGAGATCAGAAAGATTTTCAAAGGCGAGAGTTAGGGCTGCCAGGTATAACATAAAATGTCCAGTTAAATCTAAATTTTAGAAAAACATTGAATAAGTGTTTTTGTTTAAGTACCCCCACGCAACATTGACAGTATTTTTATTTGCGAAGTCTGGCAACCCCCGTGATGGGAAACTCTTTTTTTATTATTTTTAATGGCCTCCTGATTTATTTAATTATTATTTAAGAATTCATTAATAAGTAAGAATTAAATAATTATTTACTTAGCTGGTATTATTTATTTATTTTTATTATTAATTTATTTAATGCCCTCCTGATTGCATATTTGAGTAGGCAAGGTTGACTGTAAGAAGTTAATACTATATTGCTCCGGGCGCCTGGGTGGCTCAGTGGGTTAAGCCTCTGCCTTCGGCTCAGGTCATGATCTCAGGGTCCTGGGATCGAGCCCCACATCGGGCTCTCTGCTCAGCGGGGAGCCTGCTTCCTCTTCTTTCCCTCTCTGCCTGCCTCTCTGCCTACTTGTGATCTCTGTCAAATAAATAAATAAAATCTTTAAAAAAAAAAAAAAACTAAATTGCTCTTCATACAAAAGGGAGAGGTATGAATGTCCCAGCCAAAACTGGGAAGGTTAGCACCCGCAAGGAAAGCGAATAAAAGACATTTGACAGAGGTCTGAGGAACATAGGCGAACGGACACAGAGGAGGGCCGTGAGGAAATGTTGTGCCATTTTCCTGAGGTGGAAAATCATTCTTCTCCTCTACAAATGTGTCGGGAAAATCTACATCGTTCACTGATGCCCTGGGGTAGGGGTAAGCAGATTTTTCTAGAGTAAATTCTTTCTTGACACTAAAAGGTACCAAGTCCTACTTAAAGTCTGGCACAAAACAGTCAACAAATGGATTAAACGAATCTTTAGGAGACAGTCTTCAAGCAACAGCAAATCCACATGTATCTGTTTCAACCTCTGCCCCAGCAAGTCTGCAAACCCACCCTAATAAATGTGAACCAAAACAGATAAGGTTCTGCTTAGGGCTAGTGGATGACATGTCCCGAACGAAATATAAAAGAGAGTTTGGAACCAACCCAGATTAAAACCATTTACTTAACCACTTAGAAAAGGGTTTCAGTGATATCAAAACCCATGGAAGACCACAAGAGGACCCATACAAAGATTTTTTTTTTTTTTAAGATTGTATTTATTTGACAGAGAGAGAGAGATCACAAGTAAGCAGAGAGGCAGGCAGAGAGATAGGGGGATGCAGGTTCCCTGCTGAGCAGAGAGCCCGATGCAGGGCTCAATCCCAGGCCTCTGAGACCATGACCTGAGCTGAAGGCAGAGGCTTAACCCCCTGAGCCACCCAGGAGCCCAAAAGACTTTTTATTATTGTTGTTAAACATTGGCGTAAAGCTATAAAGTTAAATGCGACATAGCATTGTTAATGCAATGACTTCTGAGTTACTCCAACTACCTTAGCTACCTAAGTTAACTAAGTTTTTAGCTTGGTGTTTCCTTTTTTAACCACTTAACAAGCTTGGCCATTTTACACTTTGCAGCTAATCACTTTATAGCGTAAGACATTTATAGAAATGAAATACATTTTAGTAACTTGAAGCAATGAACTATACCATAAAACATCTCGAAATCTTTTCAAATGCCAACTTTCAAGACAAAAACTTGGAAATATGATCCCATTTTGATGACAAACACCTGCAATAAACTAAGAACATTTTTCCAAACCACTCTCTAAGTCCCACTGAACATCAAAGTGCTATTTGGTTAAGTCTGGGGGTGGGGGGTAGTTCCTGCTATTAAAAATGTTTTGTATTATTCAGAGAGAACTTAAATCAGTGAACCCACACTGGTCAAGCATCTTGCAAACTGCACAGAGGCACCGAGACATTGAGTGACTTGTCTGACTACAGCAGTTACAGTCTGTAGAAGGCAGAGCACAACATTATTCCATGGTTGGTGTGCAAAAACACTGGGGGCGCCTGGGTGGCTCAGTGGGTTAAGCCTCTGCCTTTGGCTCAGGTCATGATCCCAGGGTACTGGGATCGAGCCCCACATCGGGCTCTCTGCTCAGCAGGGAGCCTGCTTCCTCCTCTCTTGGGGCACCTGGGTGACTCAGTGGATTAAAGCCTCTGCTTTCGGCTCAAGTCATGATCTCAGGGTGCGGGGATCGAGCCCCGCATCAGCCTCTCTGCTCAGCAGGGAGCCTGCTTCCCCCTCTCTCTCTCTGCCTGCCTCTCTGCCTACTTGTGATCTCTCTCTGTCAAATAAATAAATAAAATCTTTAAAAAAAAGAAAAAAAGGAAGAAAAAACACAACTTAAGTCCCTGATAAACAGCGCCAGGCAAGTGGGGGATGATTGATAAACACCCAGCGAATCCATAAATATCCATCTTCCCTCTCACTTTACAAAGAAATATTAATGAAGGGAAAAATGAACTCCAAATTTACTTCATAAATGACCCAAGTGATGTTATATACGTGTACATCCTAAATGCATTTTATCTTTTCTAAAGGATATTTTGGAAATAAGATTTTTAAAATGCCTCTATTTACGTAACATTCCAACTGTGAGCTGGTAGTTGGACATAAAAGATTACAGCTATAATTGTGCGGATTAGTGTATAGACCAAGGATTCTCAGTCTTGGCAATACATTGATATTACCTCAGAGGCTTTTTTAAAACCTGGATTTCCAGGTTACACCCATACTCATTTAATCAAAATCTGTGTAGATAGAACCCAGGCATCAGCATATCTAAAAAGGGATTTCATCATGTAATCAAAATTGAGAATTATGGATATAGACTCTTAGTCTACTCTTTGCCCCCCAAAATTTGCATAGATTCTAGACAAGGGATAGATAAAATATCACCCTCCCTTCCTGAGACAATAGGGTACTGTCCCTCCTTGGCTAATAACATTCATCTTCCTTTTCATTATGTCTACAGCTGGTAGTCACAAAAATTTTATAGAGCTGCCCCTTGAACAGCATGGAGGTTAGAGGCACCAACCCCCACACAGTCAAAAATCTACATAGAACTCTTGACTCCCTAGAAACCTAACTGATAATATAAAGTCAATTAACACACACTTTGTGTGTTCTATGTATACTATATCCTTACAATAAAGTGAAATAAAGAAAATATTATTAAGAAAATCATCAGGAAGAGTATAAGTGGACCCACACAGTTCAAATTTGTGTTTTGCAAGGGCCAACTGTAGTGGGGGATGCACATTAAGGAAAGTTGAGTGTTCTATGTTCCTTTTCCAATGAGGTTCTTCTTAGGGTACGCTATTTGACATGAACTTATAAATATTTATGTTGGAAAGAAATGCAAAAGCTCTTTTAGGAAATGTCTAATAGAAACAGAATCTGGGGTCAGGCAGGGTCAAGCTGGGAACCATTGCCCCAAAGTCGTCTTCTGAATTGATTGGTGGACGAATTGACCTTGAGTCAGTCACCAGGTGACTTTAAGTAGCAGGAGGAAGATAGGCTGAATCCACTGTGTTCAAGCCCTGAGTGCCCCTGGCCAGGTATGAGAGATGACAGGAAACAAGGAAACACTCAGGGAGTCCACACGCTATCTGGTGGAAGGTTTCCTGTGCCCTGATCTTGTGACTCCAAGAAACAGTCCCACATGCTGCCTGGAGTCATGAGGACTTCGTGTGTGGATACTTGGGACAGGAAGAGAAATGTGAATTCCAAATCTCCAAATGGTCCCACTCAACAACAGCTGTTGATTGAACCTCTGCCCGTAGAGAAATCCAGAAGTTCTCCCTGTATCGGCTTCTACCTTCTCAGCCTTCTTACCCTCCTTCTGCCTCGTTTCTCTATCAAGCTATTGTTTTTTTACTCAAGTCTACAGCTTCCTGGGCCTTCCCAGGAACCTTGTTGTTTTGTGTCTCACTGTATCTCTTCAGCTTTTGCTCCCAGTGCCCAAGCAAATCAGAAGCTCTCATGTGGTGCTCAGGCATCAGTGTCTTAAAGCTCTCCAGAGTATTCAAGTGTGCAACCACGGTGGAGAATCACTGCACCAAAGAAGGGGGAACATATGCAAGGCAAGCTGGACTTACAAGGGCAGCTTTAGCCCAAAACAAAAAAACTTTGAAGACGACATCTCAAAATGCCTGGAAATTCTGTCCTCTTTGTATTTTAATTTTAACTCATTGTCTCATTTTTCTTACTGTAGACTATAAATTTATTCATATGTGTTTTAGTACTTTAACTGTGTTGTTTTTATTTTTATTTTTTTTTTTAAAGATTTTATTTATTATTTATTTGACAGAGAGAGAAATCACAAGTAGGCGGAGAGTCAGGCAGAGAGAGAGAGAGAAGCAGGCTCCCGCTGAGCAAAGAGCCCGATGCGGGGCTCGATCCCAGGACACTGAGATCATGACCTGAGCCGAAGGCAGCGGCTTAATCCACTGAGCCACCCAGGCGCCCCAACTGTGTTGTTTTTAAAGGTAGGCAAATACCACCTTAGGAAGTTGTTGTCTCCATGCAACACTTCTGGAGAAACCATTCAGCAAGAGATTGGGCTCTCTAATGAGTCAAGACTGTCATCTAGTGGTGACTACCTCTGAATTGCACATACAGATCTCCACTTTGAACAAAGCTTTCAGGCAAGTGGCTGCCCATTCCAACAACTTATCTGCCTGAAAGAAAATGTGCCTGTTGGTAAAAGTACCTTTGCTATTTTCAAGTCGTGTGTGAGAATATGTCCAAGACAAATTTATTGAGGTTGAACTGAACTTATAAAGCAAAGGCAACTTGGTTCTTTCAAATAAATCTGTTTTAGTGAATTTCAAATGTTATATGACTGATAGGATAATTCAGAGGTTCTGTGACTGGCAGGCTGGGAGTAAGTGGTTGTTACACAATAGTTTATATACATCCAAAGTAAAATGGGTAGTGATAAAACCTTAGCTTATACAGTGGGTTGAGTGAGTGGTGACCCCTGAAGAAACATCCACACCCTAACACCCCAGAACTTGTGAATGAGATCTTATTTTGATAAAGGGTCTCTGTAGATATAATTCAGTTAGGGTCCCCAGATGAGATTGTCATCCCGGGTTATCCAGGTGAGCCCTAAATCTAATGACAAATGTCCGTATAAGAGACACAGAAAAGAGATTTCACAGGAAGAAGGAGGCAATACCATGTGAAGACAGAGCAGCCACAAGTCTGGAATACCTGAAGCCCCCAGAGGCTAGAAGAGGCAAGGAAGAAACCTCCACAGGAGCCTTCAGAGGGAGTGTAGCTCTGCTGGCACCGTGACTTCAGACTTCTAGCCTCCAGAAGTATGAAAGAATAAATGGTTGTTGTCTGAAGACACTCAGTTTGTGGTCACTTACGACAATTTATCAATATAGCTTATTATTCTTTCTGTTAATGTAGTTTATTATTTCTTCCTCTTCAGGATACTCCTTAAGGAAGCAAAAATAGCATGCTTGGGAATGACATAGATACCAAAAGTTTTTGTTGTTGTTGTTGTTTGTTTTGTTTTGTTTTGTTTTTTTTATAAAAGAGAGAGAATGAGCTTGACTTGAGGATGCCTCTCCAGGAAAGTACTACTTTTTCACCAATAACAAATAGATTTAGGAGGGGCTTCATGATTTGGTCCAACAGAAGCCAAGGGGAAAAGAGTAAAGCAGACAGTAAATTCTTCTGGAATATCTGCCCAACTGGTTTGAAGAGTTTACACCGAAGCCTGGGGCTGACTGCTAGAAATAGCTGCCTACGTTTTGTTGTTGTTGTTGTTGTTGTTGTTTTTAAATACAATACGTGCAAATTCATTAGTCTACAATATTACAGAATGCTATTGAATCAGTAGCATAAATATTTCACTGCCTAGACTGTTTCCCAAAACTACTTTGGTTATCAAAGTTTTTGTTTTAGAAGGTTTTCACTAAAAATACTGATGTTGAAAGTTTAGTCAACTGAAAGTCTTCAAAGAAAGTGTTGCAACAAGAATTTTGCCTAAATAGGCATATGTGTAATCAGAATAATTCAAACGTCAGGTCCAATTGGGACAATGTTGTAAATTCAACAGGAATTCAACTCACAAATTGCCCATCATGTGAGGTATCTGGAAGATATGTGAACACTGAAAACAACAATGTCAATACAATTGAATGCAGACATTAATAAATCTGTCATTTGGATCAACAGATAATCTTGTAACTGAATATTTGGATATTTGGGGGAAAGAAATGTACAAATAATCAAAGGCACCAAATTCCCTCCAGGAATTGTGGTATCCACACATTGTATCACAGGTTTGGTTTTCCTGAATAATGCATGAAGATGTCTGTTTTTAATTATTCACTGACTAAAGAGTTGACAAGTAACCACTGAAGAGCCATGAGATTAGCCACCACCAGGAGCCTCCATTTGATGTCTGACTCACTGAAAGCTATTTTTTCTCTAGGGAATGAGAGATTCTATGTAACATGAGACTCAAGGAAGAAAGGTAGAGTCTGTGGTATGCTCACAAAATGTTGCTTTAAATGTGCTGATAGAATTCTGGAGCCCAAGAGACTACAAAAGGTGCCACTGAAATCCGCACCTGGTTCTGAAGCACTTTGATATGTCAAGGGTGTAAGTTCTGCCATTTTTCTTAATAAGTGTATTGAAACATAACACCACATAAAACTTAAATTTGCTTTGTAGGGTCAAATGAGCATTCTTTTAGAGACTGAACACTCCCTAGGAGTGAAGAGTGTTGTCATTGTTGAAATCAATCCATTATTTTTCATGTATGTTGTTTTTACAATCTTTCAGATACACAGAAACAGAAGGAAGGAAGCTTCTCAAATAATGAAGACTTTCATTTACTAAATCCATGATAAATAACAGAGATAAAAGAGATGAGAAATCTAAAGTTCAGAAAGATTGAAGAATGTTGCCCAACATCGTATAAGTTACGATTCTTCTCTTCCAGCACCTTTGCTACTTCTGCTTGATGGTAAAACACTGCCTAATAGGACCTCAAATAAGTCTTTCTAATCAGGCCAAGAGCCTCTTCTCTCTAGTTCCAAAGGACTCTACTGGAGGTTAGTAAAGCACAGGGACCATATCTCTTCATTTCTCATATGCAACACCTAGCACGGTGATCATTTAAACCCTTAAGTACTCAGTAAGTGTTCATAAAGTACTCAACAAATGTTTTCTAAGTGAGCAGATAAAAGTATGGAAAAAAAGGGGGGCGCATTTAAGAGAAAACATTTCAAGTGTATTTTCCATTTATATTCATAAGCGTCAATCACATACAAACATCCCAATAATGTTGATCCATAAAAATACATTTAAGTAGCCTGACATTCAATAAATGCAAACTACTGGTGGTGGCACTTTGGCTCATAATTTGAGGAACTTAGAGGTGAATGAAGAAGGAAATTTTATTCAGGGTTTTGTAAAGTTCAGGTGTGTGAACCAAGTAAATTATTCTAAAATGATGTTGAAGGTTTGGCCCAAACATGATGAAAATATGACAAATCTGAGTTAGAACATGATTAGCAGTTTGATGGTTTAAAAGTCTGTTGGGGGGCGCCTGGGTGGCTCAGTGGGTTAAGCCGCTGCCTTCGGCTCAGGTCATGATCTCAGGGTCCTGGGATTGAGTCCTGCATCAGGCTCTCTGCTCAGCAGGGAGCCTGTTTCCTCCTCTCTCTCTCTCTCTCTCTCTCTCTCTGCCTGCCTCTCTGCCTACTTGTGATCTCTCTCTGTCAAATAAATAAATAAAATCTTTAAAATAAATAAATAAATAAAAATAAAAGTCTGTTGGTGGTTCCCTTGGATGGTAAAGCTAATATTATAAGATGAAAAATGTGTCTTTCTCCCAGTTGAACTGAAAAGTTGGTGAGCTACCTTGAAAACTGAGATCTTATTTTGTGCACATCTTACAGAAATTATCAACAATAATCTATAGACACTAATTCTTCACCAAGGCCAACGTCATCCTTACTGTTGAATGCATATGGTACCTCAGTCCTAAAGTGTCATAAGAAGAACAGGAGGTGAGCAATGGTATTAGGCATGGCTGTCAGCTAGGAAAAGGCTTTCAAAATAAGTTTTTAAAAGAAGAGGAACTTAGAGACTTAAGAATCCAATTCTAGGGGGAAAGATGGGGGAAAAAATAACTTGGGTGAGAACTAAAAGCTTGAAATAGACACACACAGAAAATACAACCCAAATTCCTAACAGGGAAGAAACCTACCTACTGGAAAATGGGGGGCGGGAGAGGGCAATGGGTAGAAGACACAAAGATAATGCCTTGTTGTCAGGTAAAAATACAGGATTCTGTGCTGTGTGGATGCAAAAGGAGCTACTGAAAGACATAAAGGAGTATCTGTAACTGACACAGACAATCAAGATTTTTGTTGATTTCTATCTGTATGGCTAAAGTGACTAATGCCTACCAAACATTCCTCCCCTATTCTTTTTTTTTTTTTTTGAAAGATTTTATTTATTTATTTGACAGACAGAGATCACAAGTAGGCGGAGAGACAGAGAGAGAGGAAGGGAAGCATGCTCCCTGCTGAGCAGAGAGCCCCTTGTGGGGCTCAATCCCAGGACCCTGAGATCATGACCTGAGCCAAAAGCAGAGGCTTTAACCCACTGGGCCACCCAGGCGCCCTCCTCCTCCATTCTTCATGAATGTTCAATCCTTTGATTTCTGGCTGGATCACCATGACCTCTGCCTGCTCTTAGGCTTAGTTTCTTCCAACAGCCAGTCTAGAGGATCACTCACTAAAGAAAGTGACCCTATTCTGCTGAAAGCCATCTTGAGAACTCCAGAGCCCTCCTTCTGCTCCCCATCCCTGAGGCTGTCCTCTCCTTTGTTCATCTAGCAACAGCTGCCTGTTGCCAATATCTCTCTGAGGGTGTGAGCCTCAGTGTGGAGTTCAGGTTGGGTTTTTAAGACCACTACTCAATGCCTCTTATCCTTTTTTGGATGAAATCCCAAAACTATCATATAGAAACAGAATAGTCCTACTTTTTTTTATTTTTTTTCACTTGGCAGCGCTGTGACGATAGGCAATTTAATCAATGTCCCTGGTAAAATAGAAATAATAAAAGTACGTATCCCACAGAGTTGCTGGGAAAATAAAATGAGATGCTGTATGTTTAGCAGTTACTTTATAGGTAGACACTATGCTAATAACTGGATAAATGAGAACTATTTTTATTTATTTATTTTTGTTATTTCTCATCCATGAAGTTTACAACTCTGGAACATAAATAGAAACTAAACTAAGGGGTCTGTGGTCATTCGTTTTTTGTTTATTCCTTGTGATCCCCATTTTTTACTCTCCGGAGGCCGGGAAAAAATGGTAATAGCAGATCATCAACCAATAGAGAGTAATAGCAGCAGAGGCAGGAAACATAGCTGGACTCAGTTACACTCAGTAGCAGGGGTAGTAATAGCTAATATTCTGCAGATGGCTTTGTGCCAAGGACTGTGCTAAAGACATAAATCTCTATTGTATCTCTTCCTGCCACTACTTTTATAGCTAGAGATGTGCCGGTCCTGGAGCAGTCATATCTCCTCTGGCAAAAGGCTGCGTTGTCTCTCGCCCAGTCAATGTGTGCTTTCCTAAGGATCTTTGAAGATGCTCTGTCCCCCTACAGGGACCCTGATTTGAGTGCTGTCCTAAGACTATAAACAAAATTGAACGGGTAGTTTTTCAGCTACATTATGCATAGCACTCAGAGTTCCAAATTCCACAGTACCTCCCTAGAAATGGCAGGGCAGATGACATGGCCAAGAACCTGGTTTCCAACGTTCAGATCCCCCTTCATTCAGAGTAGTTCTGTTTTGATCTGTTTTCTGCATTGACCGCCCCCACCCCCTGACCTCATTCATAAAACATTTTAGACAAAAGGCTCACAGTTTTCAACAAACTGAGAGCCACGGCGCTAAACTTGGTTCTTCATGTATGGTGACAGTTCTAAACTCTCTACAGTGTTTTGATGACCAAACCAGTGTTTAATTCCTGACGGTGTGCAAAGTCCTATGAAATTTTCAAAACTGTTTCTTATCTGAATAGAAAACTTCAACTTTTATTTGTCTTCCAATATTCTTTTATCATTTTCCTTTTCTGTGTGTGTAGGATTCAGTGAGAAGACTCAGCCTCAATCAAATAGACAGATATTCATTTTTTCACTTCTCCAAGTAGCAATATTTCCTAAGAACACTTGAATTTAGCAGTATACCCTCTGAGGGTATAGCTTCGTCAATCTTGTTTAATGCATAGGATGCTACAGTTATAGCTTCGTCAATCTTGTTTAATGCATAGGATGCTACAGTTTATGTGCCATAGTATTTTCCAAGACAGGGAAATTCCTAATAGTTGTATTCAACCATGGTCCAGACGTACAAGTGGTTGGGAAATCAAAACACTGTCACCATGTATGAGTTATCTGCCTCTTGCTTCCAAGCAGAACCCTTTGTTTTAAAGCAGTGGTGCTTATATAAACACCAGACTTATTCATCTTATGCTTACGCATGTGTGAAGTTCTCAAACTATACAATCTTGGATTGCTTAATGTTGTGATGGAAAAACCAACCCAACCACTAAAAAGTCTAGTTAAAACAAACTGTAATGGAATATTTTTCTTTTAAAATTTGGTGGAAGCAGGGAGAGGACATGGAAGCTGTGTGTTCGGGACCCATCCAGACCTCACCCTGTGTGTCCTTTCATTGGGTTGGTCTCGATTAGTACCTGTATCAAAAGGGGGGGGGTGTACGTGCGTGTGTATTTACAAATAAATACATGTATTTATGGTAAAGCAAAGGGAGACCTCTAAAGATTGGGAAAGTGCTAAATAACCTATGTATTAAAAAAAAAAGAGAGAGAGAGAGAAAATACTTTTTCAAAATATAGAGCAATAATGTCAATTCCTGGATAAATACTTTTTTTAAAAAAAGGCCAATTTTCAATGATTTCAAGGGGCTCATGTATTCTGTAACAATTTCAGGCTTCAAAAGTAGCCAAAAGAAAGGCGGAATAAATTATCTCCTAAATAGGATCTGCAGGTCCTTCACTGACTAAGGAATTTTTACTGCTCATCTTATACAGACCCCCCCCCCAATAAAAATAAAGTGAGAGTGGTAGAGAAGAAAGATACAGAGACAGATGTCTGTAGAGTAAGACAAGTTATCAGGGTGGGGAGAGTTACCCTGTGTTCTGTGGATTGTAAACGTGCATAAATCAACTACACATAGGGGCATGGTAATAGTAGGAAATAAAAGGTTTCCTTAAAGAAAATCTGACCAGTTTTCACCTAGTTCCCTCAGTGTATCCATCAAGATTCTCCAGATAAACAGAATAATACAGATAAACAGAATAATACAGATATATACAGATATAAAATATACAGAATAAATAGGATATAAACAGAGAGATATTTAGTTTACAGAACGGGGTCATGTGATTGGGCAGGAGCATGGTCAGAAAGTCTGAAATATATAAGGTGAGCTAACAGGCTGGAAATTCAGTTAAAAGTAGATGTTGCAGTCTTGAGTCCAAAATCCACAGGGAAAACCAGACAGGCTGGAAACTCAGGCAAGATTTCTATGTTGCAGGCTTGAGATAGAATTCCTTCTACTCCAAGAAACATGTCTTTGCTCTTATGGCCTTCAACTGATTAGAAGAGGCCCAGCCACATTATGTAGGGACATCTGCTTCACTCAAAGTCTACTGACTATAAACGTTAATCACATCTAAAAAATACTTTTACAACAACAGCTTGTCTGGTATTTGACCAGACATCTGGAAACCATGCCTAGCCAAGTTGACAGACAGCATTACCAATCATTATTCTCTTTTCTACTTTCTACGGCTGTAAGTCAGCTTCTACCAGAAAAATCTTTGACACAAAGCTGCTTTGTGTACTTGCATGTGTACTTGCATGTCTTTGACTCAAAATGTCAGTGCCTTAAGCCAAAAAATTGTCCTTATTAGCACAGGTTTTTCTCTCTTGCTAGATGTTGTTATGTGTCATGGCGCTGACAACAATTAAAGTAGTAAGGTATTAGTAAGGTATTAGTACATGAAGAGAGACAAAGAGGAACACCCACAGAAGAGAAACACTCATAGAAGAGACAGAAACTCTCAAAATAAACTCAAATGTTTACAGGGATTTCGCATATGATGAAGGTGGCATTTCAAACCAGTTGGGGAAAAAGTCCCAGTCCCATTCAATAAACTGGCTGGAACAACTGAGTAATCAGCTAGAAAGAATAAAATAAAACAAAATTGGATCTATACCTCACATCTTACACCAGGACAAATTATGAATGGATCAAATATTTCTAAAGTAAAACTAAAAATGTTCTTCTTCAAAAAGACCTTGGAAGGGTACTTGGGTGGCTCATTGGTTAAGCATCTGACTTTTGATTTTGGCTCAGGTCATGATCACAGGACTGTGAGATCGAGCCCTGCATCAGGCTCTGTGCTGGGCATGCAACCTGTTTGGATTCTCTCTCTCCTTCTCCCTCCGCCCATGGTGCATACTCAGGATTTTGGCCCATCCCACCATGTGTGCTATAAATAAATAAATAAATAAATAAATATTTTTAAGACCTTAGAGATATAGAAATTCCTTTATAATTTTTGTTTCTAACTATGATTCAAAAGCAATAAACTATAAAAGGAAAAGGATGATAACTTGATAACATAAACTTCTGCATAGATAGAAATACCAAAAGCAAGTCAAAAGGCAATTTTGGCAAACAAAAAAAATTTGAAACATACCCTAAAAGGCTAAACTCTTGGCTATATAAAGATGATCTAGAAATCAATAAGGAAAAGACCAACACAATAGAAAAATAAGCAAAAGAAAGGAGCAAACAGTTCAGAAAAAAGAAGTATAATATTAGGTTAAATCATATGAAATTATAGTTTTTGTTTATCAAAAATGCTTGGAAATTGGCAATTTCATGTAGTTCAAATAGCTATAAAACATATGAAAGGATGTGCAATCCCACTAATAATAATAAGTGCAAATTTAAACATCATTATTGTATTGGTAACAAATAAAATTCAAAATTTTGGAAACTAGCCATGTTAGTGAGGCTTTAGGGAAATACGCACTCACACATCATTGATATTATCTTTAAATGCATTTAAATATATCCTTGGAGGCCAACTAAACAATTATACATTGGAGGTGCTCTGGTTATACTTATTCATGAGCAAAATGATGAGCACACACTGTTATTCATTTCAGCCTTGATTATAACAGCAAAAGAATGGGAATAAGCCAGATTTCTAGCAAAAAGGGACCAGTTGAATAAACAATGGGTCACTGATACAGTCACCTTCTATGTATCTTGTAAAAAATGGAAGAGGAAGTTCCCTGTATACAGATATAGTAAGATCTCCAAAAAATATTCAGTGGGAAAAAAAATTGATTAAAAAAAAAATAGAGAGAGAGAGGGGGAAAATTATGATGCAGAACACTATGGATTGCGTGTTACCTTTTATGTAAAACAAAAGGAAGAAACAGAAAACTCTTTGTTCATATTCCTTAATGCATAAGAATCTGTAAGGAGACAATACAAAAAATTAATAACTCCATTTATGTCGAAAGGGGATGGAACTAGATAGATTGGAGACAGAGATGATTTTTTGTCAATCTTTTAATAATTCTGAACCAGGTGAATGCATTACCTATTCAAAAATTATAAGAATCAGTCAATCAATAAGTCTTGTGACTGATTAATAAAGACTCTGCAATAGATGTCTATTTATATTTGTTATATAATGGTTTATCTACATAATTTGTGGGGCCTAAAGAAAAATGAAACTGTGTGGCCACTTGTCAAAAAATTCTTAAGAATTTCAAGATGGCAGTAGCAGAGCATTAAGCCAAGCACAGGACCGTCCTAAACACAGGTCCTGTGAGACTACAATCACACACCCCCGATGCTGGCCCTAGCTTTACACCTGACTGTTCACCAGCAGAAACAACTCAGAATACTGTTGTTGTTCCCACAGGAATACAATTTGCTTCTCAAAATCCCAGGCAGCAGAAGTCTTAAGAAAAGTTGTTTTCCCTTGGTTTCTCACATACTCCATGTCCCCTTGGCTCCCAAGCAATTAACCCGAGTATCTATTAATTTTAATCTAATGGAATTATCATACACAGTTTTTAAACCTCGAGATTCAGAGCCTAATCAACTTGGATCATAAATTTGTTATCATCCAAAATAACAGAATCTTCATAAATGATATTGTAGACATAGAGTTGGTTTTTTTTAAATAATCGAAGTTTTCATTTTATTGAATTCAATTAAGTTACTGAAACTAAATAAACCCTAACATTGTCCAAGTTCAGTCTAGTGTTGCAATCAAAGAATTGTAGTTTGGCAGCCAAAAAATAATGAAAAAACTTCGAAGGATTTTGGTGTGTATGTGTTTTTTTTCAGCCTCCTAAGGAAATGCCAAAGAAGGAAATATATTCTTAATTCCCAGACAAAGGGCTTTTAAAATCCCCTCTCAACACTGCCTCTGCTAGAGTCCTCCAAGCATCTGGGATGGCTTGGTCTCAAAACTCTCTCCCTATCCATTACTCTCCATCCCCAAACCACAAAGGATTTTCTTTCTCTAGATCATTTCTTTCTATCTCCATTAATCTTCTCTCCTCTCACATGTTCACGTGTGAATCACCCGTGCTCTTTCTTGAGCATCCATCCCTGTAATAGACATCTGAATGAGAACGTCTGGACAAGGAAAGCAGGAACTGCAAGGCAAAGTTTTCTTTCAGGGACAAGAGAAGGGAAAAAAGTGGTGCATACCTGGGATTTGGGTCCCTGTTACAGCTACAGTTATCAACATTGCCATTAACCAGAAGTTGTCACAAAATAGGGGCACCTGGGTGGCTCAGCGGGTTAAGCCTTTGCCTTCGGCTCAGGTCATGATCTCAGGGTCCAGGGATTGAGCCCCACATCAGGCTCTCTGCTTAGCAGGGAGCCTGCTTCCCCTCTCTCTCTGCCTGCCTCTCTGCCTCCTTATGATCTCTCTCTGTCAAATAAATAAATAAAATCGTTTAAAAAAAAAAAAAAAGAAGTTCTCACAAAATAAGCTCAGCATATTCCTCAGAAAGAGTTGTCTTGGAATGGAGTAACTGAAAATTACCTTGGAATGGAGTACCAAAGAACAAGCTTTCTATCAATATCTAAAAAATGAAGTTAACATTCTAAATGAAATATCTTAAGAACCAGAATTTCTTTTCTCTAGAGCCTCCAGGATCAGAGGCTCTGATCAATCTACTCCATCTTCTGTGCAATCCAGATGAGTCCAAGGTCTTCCATGTAGCACTCTGGTACCACTTAAGTTTAAGTAAAGGTGCTTCATTTAAAAAAAAAAAAAAAAAAAAGTACAAAAGCAGCACCTGGACGGCTCAGTCCATTAAGTCCATTAAGCATCTGTCTTTGGCTCTGGTCACGATCTTGGGATTCTGGGATGGAGTCCCGCATCAGGCTCCCTGCTCAGCATGAAGTCTGTTTCTCCCTCTGACTTCCCCTCTCTCGTGTGCTCTGTTTCTCTATGCTTTTCTCTCTCTCTCTCAAATAAATAATTAAAATATTTTTTAAAAATTAAAAAAAATTAAACATACAAAAAATTGGGGCATCTGGGGGGCTCAGTCAATTAAGTATCCAATTCTTGGTTTTAGCTCAGGTCATGATCTCATGGATCCTGAGATCAAGACCCACATAGGGCTCTGTCCTCAGCAGGGAGTCTGCTTGAGATTCTCTCCCTATGCTCCTCCCCCCTACTCATGCCCACACACACTCTCTCTCAAATAAGTAAATAAATCTTAAATAAATAAATAAAAGAAAAAAAAAAACTTAAACATTTTGTAATTCAAATTAAGATGAAAGCCAGATATTTTTTAGCTCACAACAGAATAATTCCAGTAATCAATTCAAATATCTAATATAATTAAATGTTGAAATCATTTTAACTCTTGAACGTGTTTTTGAATATTAAGTCATTTTAAAATGTACTCCCCCCAACATGATACCCTCTGTAGGAAAGAGATTGTGGCACTTGGTGGGCTGATAGATCATAAACCAATAAATCTATTCAAAAGTTTTATCACTTAGAACACTTAATAACTACTTAATAAGTTAGGGAGACACAGAAGAATGACTGCTTCTGTGCTCAGCTGTGACCACACCACCTAAGCACATTGCCTTATGTCTGCATACTTAACAAGGGAAGACGTGGGAAGGAAACCACCATTCATCAAGCCACATGCCCTATTCTAGACACTTTACGTATCATATGCAATTCATGTTTCCCAAAACACCTTCAGAAACCAGGAATGTCATTAAATATACAGAGTCCCAGGCATTGCCCCCAGAAAGTCTGGTTCAGTTGCACTGGGTTGAGCCCCAAGAACCTATGTTTAAAAAAAAAAAAAAAATATCTGTATCTTTAATGAAACTTACCCTTGATTGCAATGCTGGAAAGTGATTTTCATTATTCCCATCTTACAAAAGCAAGAAAATTAAAGCATTGAGAAATCAAACAATTGTTAGGATACCCAAAGGGCACGGATGTGTGTTCAGTCTCAAGGAAGTTGGCTGCAAAGCCAGCTTTATCCCTAAGGCATGGCATGGGCCAACAAAACATTTGCACACTGGGCCTGCAATAGTAGTTCCACTGGCATGACCGTAGTTGCTTTAGCTCCCCGCTGTCTTTTTTCCCCTCCCATCATCTCCACCCAATACTCAGCATCACATAAGCTCTTGAAATAAACAGTTATTAAAGAGTAGAATTCTACTTTGTAGCTTGAGCAAAAAGACAAACTGATGAGTACCATGTGGTATTTCCTAGTGTCTCTAACTATACCTCTCTAAAGGAAAACAAAGTTGGTTAAAACCAAAATGTTTGGAAATTACAACTAGCAGTTTCTAATAGATATAATTTGTCAGGAATTTGGAGGCTTCCATTAGCTGAGTTGTTTCTCAGACAAAACAGTCTTAAGTCTCTGAACCTTCCAGCTGGGTAGTGTCTCCACAGATGTATTGCATGACTTTACATTGTTTTATTTAAAAGTTCTGCTTCCTTATCTTGGAAACTAGTGTATTTATAGGTGCTACATGCCTTAAAAGTGCATAACTATGACAAATGATGTGACACTGAAACAAGCAAAACCTTTGTCAGAACGTTGAAACTGAAGTTGTCCAAGAACTTGGCCAGTACATCGTGTTTCTGCCCACTCTGAGTCTGCAGTTTTGTGAGCTCTTTTCTCTCCTTTGTTTTTGAGTACACACATCAGTATGTGCTGTTTTCCAAAATCCAGAAATGTGAGTCAGCTGTTTAACTCTTATCTACAAATATGGTTAAGTACTGTATTCATGGAATCTAAGTGTGTTTTCCAGGAATTGCATCTCAGTGCCTCCACACTGACTGTCTTCTTCGGCATGTGATGCTTCTGAAGTGTTCTTCATTTATTTTCTAAGGGGAACTGACAAGAGAGTTAATTATGGGCTCTGATTTATTCAGAATGGTTGTACAATGCAAGGGCTTAATACATTTAATATGCTAGTTAATGTAAAATGCCATATACTGTGTGTAACACGATGATAACTTAAGAATATCCTTATAACTCTGTAAACTTGGTAGAAAATCCTTGTAGGAGACTATGATGGGTTGAATTGTGTCCCCTCAAGAAAGATATGTTAAGAAAATAAAAGCCAGAAAGTGGTTCAAGATGACATCACAGGAAAATCCCAAACTCACCTCCAACAGACATAAGAAATCTACAGTCACATACAGACCAATTCCCTCTGAAAAGAACCAGAACAGCTGAATAGCTACTACAGAGCAAAGGATACATAGGCCACGTCAAGATAAGGTGAGGCAAAACACGGTCTTAGCAGAAAACCCATTCTTACACAAAAACCCACAAGTAAAAGGGCTCTCACAAATGGAACTTCTCCATGAAGAGTAAGGAGTTTGTATCCCCTTCAGGCATCCCAACCCTTATAATCTGCACTGGAGAGATAAGCTCAAAAAATATCTGGCTTTGAAAACCAGGAGAACCACATGGTTGTAAAGAAAGAAGATTCCAGGGGCACCTGGGTGGCTCAGTGGGTTAAGCCTCTGTTTTCTGCTCTGGTCATGATCCCAGGGTCCTGAGATCAAGCCCCGCATCAGGTTCTCCACTCAGCGGGAAGCTTGCTTATCCCCCTCTCTCTGCCTGCCTCTCTGCCTACTTGTGATCTCTCTGTCAAATAAATTAATTATTTTTTTAAAAGAAAGAAAGATTCCATTCCTAAAAGTCTCACATGCAGACTCATTTGCCCCTGAATCCAGAGGGAAAGTAGCAGTTTGAAAAGGACCTACACCATAAGCAAAGGAGATTTATTTGCTACTTTTGAAGCTTCAGGAAAAGCCTGCTGGGAATCTCTCGAGGGATGGAAACATTGGCAGTCACCATTTTATATTCTCCCGCTAATTTGCTGGTCCCAGAGCTGACAGACTCCATTTTTGCACACCCTATCTTGCTTGCATGCTTCCCACTCGCCATACCCATGGCTGTAGCATTACCTTAGGCCATGCGTGAGCAACCTATCCCCCACCACATGCTGCTGCTGTGTCCCCCCATGCTCCTGTCACAGACCCCCACCTACAATACAGGTCTATCTCAAGAAACAAGAAAAATCTCAAATAAGTAATCTAACTTTACACTTAAAGGAACTAAAAAAATAAAATAAAATAAGAACCCATGTCCTTCTCAAAATCTTCCAAAAAACTGAAAAGGAAGGAACTCTCCCACACCCACACTCATTTCATGAGGCCAGCATTACCCTGATGCCAAAACCAGACAATAATCCCATAAAAAAAGAAAATTATATGCCAATATCCCTGATGAACACAGATGAAAAATCCCCAACAAAATACGAACAAACCAAATTCAACAATGTATCAAAAGGCTCCCATACCACAATCAAGTGGCATTTACCCCAAGAACGCACAGATGGTTTGACATCCACTAATCAATCAATGTGATACACCATATGAAGGATAAATATCATATGATCATCTCAATAGATGCAGAAAAATCATCTGACAAAATTCAACATCCATTTATGATAAAAACTCTCAACAAAATGGAATATTGACAGAGCATACCTCAACATAATAAAAGCTATACATGACAACCCCATAGTTAATGTCAAACTCCCTGGCAAAAAGCTGAAAGCTTTTTCCTTAAGATCAGAAACAAGATAAAGATGCCCATTCTCACAAGTTTTAGTCAACATAGTATTAGAATTCCTAGCCAGACCAATTAGGAAGGAAAAAAAATAAAAGTCATCTAAACTGGGAAGGAAGAAGTAAAATTATCAGTAGGTTAAACATCTGCCTTTGGTTCAGGTCATGATCCCAGAGTCCCAAGATCAAGCCCTACATAGGTCTCCCCACCCAGCGGAGAGTCTGCTTCTTCCTTTGCCCTTGTCCCTGCTCAAGCACTATCTCTCTTTCTCTCAAATAAATAAATAATTTTTTTTTAAAGTATGGTATTGGCATAAAAACAGACACACAGTTCAATGGAATCGAATAGAAAGCCCAGAAACAAACCAAAGCAAATATGGTCAACTCATTTGTAACAAAAGGAGTGAAAAATACAATGGCGAAAGGCTAGTCTCTTCAATAAATGGTGTTGGGAAAACTGGATATCCACATACAAAAGAATGAAACCAGACCACTAACTTAACACCATACACAAAATCTAACTCAAAATAAATTAAAAACTTGAAAGTAAGACCAGACACCAGAAACACAGACCATAAGATCCTTGACATATTTCTTGGCAATATTTTTTTTTAATTTGACTCCAAAGACAATGGCAACAAAAAAGCTAAAATAGACCAATGAGACTATATCAAACTAAAAAGCTTCTGCACAGTGAAGGAAAACATGAACAAATAAAAAGGCAACCACCTTCTGATGGAAGAAGATACTTGCAAATCATATATCTGACAAGAGGTTAATATCCAAGATACAATTCAATCACAAAGGAAAAAAAAAATCCAAGTAAAAAGTGAAGAGGAAAAAAAATGGGCAGAGGATCTGAATAGACACTGTTCCAAGAAAGACATACACAGATGGCCAGCAGACACATGAAAAGATGCTCAACATCACTGATCACCAGGGAAATGTAGATCAAAACCACAATGAGATATCACCTCACACCACTCAGAATGGCTAATATCAAAAAAACAAAAATCATTAGTATTAGCAAAGATATGGAGAAAAGAGAACCCTCATGGTGGGAATATAAATTGGTGCAGCCACTGTGGAAAACAGTATGGACATTTTTCAAAAATTTAAAAATAGAACTGTCATCTAATCCAGGAATACCACTTCTGGGTACTTATCCAAAGAAAACAAAAACACTAATTCAAAAAGATATGTGCAGTCCTATGTTCATGGAAGGATTATTTACAAAAGCCAAGATATGGAAACCACCTAAGTGCCCATCAACAGATGAATGAATAAAGATGATGTGGTGTATATATATAATGAAAATACTGCTTAATCATAAAAAAGTATGAGATCTTGCCATCTACAACACGAATGTATCTTGAGGTATTATGCTAAATGAATAAGTCAGACAGAAAAGGACAAATACCATAAGAACTCACAGATACATGGAATCCATTTAAAAAATGAACAAACAAAACAAAACTCATTGACACAGATATTAGACTATGGGCTGCCAGAGAAGAGCAGGGTTGGTGGGTTGGCAAAATGCAGAAAAGGTACCAAGAGGTACGAAATTCCAAGTTATAAAATAAATAAATCATGGGAATGTAATGTACAGCATGGTGACTATAATAAATAATATTGCACTAAAAATTTGAAAATTATGAAGAAATTAAACCTTAAAACTTCTCATAAAAAAAATTTTGTAACTTTGTATGGGGACACATGGTAAATAGATGTATTATGGTGATCATTTTTCAATGTATACAGATGGTATATTACACACCTGAAATTAATATAATGTATGTTGATTATATTTCAATTTTTTAAAAGGTGAAATATAACATATATATAGAATTCCTAACCCTCAGTAGCTCAGAATGAATATAACACTACTTAGGAATAGGGTCACTGAAGATGTAATTAGTTAAAATGAGATCATACTAGGGTAGGTAGAACTCTACTCCAACATGACTGGTGTACTTATAAAAAAGGAAAACTTGGACACAGACACAGACAGGCACAAAAGGAAGATTATGTGAAGAGACATACAGGGAGAAGACAACCATGAGAAGATGAAAACAAAGGTTGAAGTTACCCTGCCACAAGCCAAAGAATCCCTGAGACCACTGGAAATGAGAGAGAGACAAGGATGGATCCTTCCCTCCTGGTTCAGAGTGGGCATGGCCCTGCTGACAGTTATTCTAAGATACCCAGGTTGTGGGGCGCCTGGGTCGTTCAGTGGGTTGAAGCCTCTGCCTTTAGCTCAGGTCATGATCCCAAGGTCCTGGGATCGAGCCCCGAATCGGGCTCTCTACTCAGCAGCGAGCCTCCTTCCCCCATCTCTCTCTGCCTGCCTCTCTGCCTACTTGTGATCTCTGTCTGTCAAATAAATAAATAGAATCTTAAAAAAAAAAAAAAAAAAAGATACCCAGTTTGTGGTACTTCACTACCACAGCCCTAGGAAACTAATGTAGAAAACTTGTTGGTATTTGCATTGGTGGCTGCTGGAAAATGTCAGAAGGAGCCAGAATTAAACTGAGGTCCCTTTTTAAGTAAACTTATCCAGCTCATGGGTTTAAATGCCATTTATATCCTGTGCATTCCAAAGGTATTATCTATTCTCATAACGTCCCCTGAGCCCAAGAAACAAATCTCCAAGTGCACCTTGGATGGCTCCTCTTGAATGTCTAATGACATCTTGAAATTAGCATGACCAAAGGACTGAATTCAATGCCAACCTAACGTTCCCCTTGTCTAGTCCAGCTAAGTAAGTGACATTACCATCTACTAAATTATTCAAGCTAAAACCTAGCATCTTCTTCCTACCTCTTGTTACCATATGCAATCCATCTGTGTGTCCTCTTAAGTTCTACCTCCAAAATATCTCCCAAGCCAGTTCCATAAGATACTCACTCTGAGATGCAGGTTTGTAATAAAATAGTTTAGTAAAAATGCCTTTGGGAATGTGATAGGGATTGCACTGAAGGTGCATTGCTTTGGATAATATGGACATCTTAACCAAATTAGACCTTGCAGTGAACACAGGATTTATTTGTGTTTTCTTTCCATTTATTTGTGGTTTTTTTTTTTCAGTGATGTTTTGTAGTTTTCACTGTACAAGTTTTTTATCTCCTTGGTTAAGTTTATTCCTAAGTGTTTTATTATTTTGATGCTGTTGTAAATGATATTATTATTACCTTTTTGGATTGTCTAATTTTTGTATGCTGCTTTCATATCCTATAATAGCACTGACTTCTCTTATTAATTATGACTGTTTTTTCATGATTCCTTAAGGTTTTCTACATCTAAGATTGTTGAACTAAAGAAGCAAAAGCAGTCACCCGTGCCTTGTTCCAGATCTTGAAGGAAAAACTTTCAGTCTTTTCACTGGGTCTTATGTTCACTGTGGATTGTTACTCTTTGGCTTTTATCATATTAAGGTAGTTTCTTTGTATACCTATTTTGCTGAATGCTATCATGAAAGCATGCTGAATTTTGTCAAATGTCTTTTCTGTTTCAATTGAGATCGTAACAGTTTTTGTCTTCATTCAGTTGACATACTGTATTGGATATGTACATGAATATGTGATATATTGAACCATCTTTGCATTTGAGGAATAAATCCCACTGAATCCTGTGTGATCCATTTTATGCGCTGTTGAATTTGGTTTGCTAGTATTTTGTTGAGGATCTTCGCATCAAGTTTCATGAGGGATACTGCTTTGTATCTTGTATCTTGTAGTATCTTTTTATGACTTTGGTATCAGAGTGATGTTAGCCTCACAGAATGAGTTAAGAAGTATTCCCACCTCCTCAATTTTTTGGAAGCATTTGAGAAGGACTGACATTAATTCTTCTTTAAGTGTCTAATAGAGTTCACCATGAAGTTATAAGACTTTTCTTGGTTAGATGGATTTTGATTGCTGTTTCTTGGCAGGTTTTGTATTTCTAGGGATTTGCCCATTTCATCTGGTTATCCAGTCTGTTGGGTTCAATACATTGTACTTTTTGATATTATTATAAAAAGAATTACTTCTATTTCATTTTCCAATTGTTCACTGTAATTATATGAAATAAAATTATTTTTTAATATTAACCTTATATCTGTGAACTTGCTAAATTCATTTATGTAGGGGCATCTGGGTGGCTCAGTCATTAAGTGTCTGCCTTCAGTTCAGGTCATGATCCCAGAGTCCTGGGATCAAGCCCTGCATTGGGCTCCCTGCTCTGTGAGCCTGCTTCTCCCTCTCCCTCTTCCTGCTGCTCCCCCTGCTTGTGCCACCTCTCTTTCTCTGTCAAATAAATAAATAAATAAGTTCATGTATACTAGTGGTCATTTTATAGATTCCTAAAGATTATCTCTGTCAATAATCTTATCATCCAAAAATAGAAACAGTTCTACTTCTTTCTTCTGATCTTTGTCCTTTACTTAAATACACTTTAACTGATTCGATTTAATAGTTTTAATTCAGAGAATGGTATTTTCACCAAGATAACCATTTTAAGGATCTCAAGGACAACAGATTAAAACTGTTATTGAATCCAGCTAATTTTCATGTACTCTCTTCCTCCTGTGGTAATAAAGCAGAACAAAATTCTGTCATAGATGAATTCACACTCCCACTACAGAGGTGATAAGAAAGGCAGGAGGGGTTCCTAGTCAGTAGTGTAAACTAAAGAAACGTTTTTGGAAAACAAAACATCTGAATTAGCCTTTGAAAAATGACTAGTATGCAGATGAAGAGTAGAAAAGATAACAGGAACAGAGTAAACAAAGGTACAGAGGGAGAAATACGTAAAACATGTTCCAAAGGCAAAGACCAAATCAACTTGTTATAAGGAAGACTGACAACTAATGGCGAAAGGTCTCAGATGACTAGCTCCTAAGTTTGAAGTTCATGTTCCACTTACTTAAGGTTATTAAGTAGTAAAGGAGGGCAAGAGGAAATCTCCCAACCAAACCACAGTCCAAGAAAGCCAGAACTTTTAGAGGAGATCATGGATATAAATACTATTAACACTGACAGCCCACCTAAGAGTTGAACATGGTCTTCCTGTGCCTGTATTTATGCAAAGCCAATTAAGTAATTAATGCTCCTGATGACATCCTGGTAACTTCATTTTAAATGCCTCAGCTGGAAGTCCCCACATCAGATACTCTATTCTAAGAATGACTTAATGTAAAGCTAACATACATTGAGTATTCTGAAAAGATGAAGCACTTTCTGCTATGTCGATAAAATTGCTCAGGAAAAAAAAAAAAAGTCTTGCATTCTACAGTTTTTCATAAAATGTTTTGATGTAATGCTGAGAATTCATTCTAAAGCTACTAATTACAGCGAGAATTGATAAGGAGTTGGCTCTATCAAGTGCCATCCAGAAAGAATTTCACCTTTAAATTAAAAAACAAAAAAAGCCTAAGACACTCAGAGAAATGCTCTGAGTTATTTTATCAATATCTGAGTATAAATTTCTTTGCATCTTCTCATTGGCGTGGTAGCCCACAGAGTCTCATGGTCGACAAGACTACTGAAATGTTACATTACAAAACCCAACAAATCTAAATGTTGGGAGCCACTGTGGCCGTGGTGCAGAAGGAGATTACCTTGGAGCAATGCTGGCCAGAAATGCATTCCTCTCTACCCAGCAGTATCCATGTCTCTGGATCTTGAGAAGACTGTCTTGGAAAGAGTCTAATTAGGCTCTCCAATGGCATATACCCCTTGTGTGTCAGCTCAAGCAGCATTCATTTCCCTTTGATCAATCAGGGTTCAGCCAAAACCACAGAAGCCACTCTAAGTATTTTAGCCAAGAAATGATTGAATAAAGGGATTCCAAAAATTAAAAATTGTTTAACAGACTAAAGGAACAATAGTCATGGAAGCCTCTATTTACATTCAGTAAATGAGAAAGTGCGGGAACCCCAAGGAATTTCCACTAGCATCATAGTGAGTAATTCTCAGGACACCCACCAGCCTTTTGCAAAATCTCACTTCCATCACCTGCTGGTGCTCTGTCATGTGTCTGCCACTGCAACCAAGGATCAGTGGCTCCTCCTTCTTTTCCGCTTTCTCAAACTCACACACATTCCTCACACTGAGGGAACCTAAACTGGAACCTGCTGACAAGGTAAACTGGGAAATGTAATTTTTAGCATCCCAGCCCTGCAATGCAGCGAGGGGCTTAGAAAGACAAGGATATTGCCAAAAACCAATATCCAGAAAACCTTTTCTTCTTGACTTCCATAGCTAAAACCATTCCCAGGAAATCAACTCATTCCCTTGTAGTATTCTCATTGTGACTTCCCTTCAGAGATGTAGTTCAGTGTTCCTCCTTCCCTATGCTGTGTTCTTCCAGTCCTCTGTAACCATATCTACTTCCCTATGGAAACTATACTTCATCTTCCAAGGAGTCATTTTTCCAGAGTTCAAATAACACAGGGTGTGGGCTATCATGTTTGGAGAGGTAGAGGAGGAATAGCGTAGAGAGGCTTTCACTAAACCCAAGATGAAGACTCTCACAAGAAGAAAATAGGTTGTGCAAAACTTACTGAACAGTGCCCAGTTCATCAGCTAAGTATATACAAAAAAATCAAGAAGTGTGTACTTTACTTTAGCTTGAACTATTCCAACCCAAAAACAATCCACAGAGTAGGCAGAGATTTGGTGTGTCTGAACCTCATTATTCCATTCACCCTCCATACCCACTGCACATATTTCCTTTTTATTTTTTAAAGAGAAAGCATAGGCAGATGAGTGGGAGGCAGAGGGGGAGGGGCAGAGGGAGAGAAACAGTGAGAATCTTAAGCAGGCTCCATGCACAGAGCCCCACACTGGGCTGGATCTCACAACCCAGAAATCATGACCTGAGCCAAAGTTAAGAGTCCAACGCTTAACCGAATGGGCCACCCAGGCACTGCACACATGTATTTTTATAGTAATTCGGTATGTGTCTCTCTCATATTTCTGACCTTCTCCCTGGGTTGTGAGCTACTTGAGTGCGAGTATCATCGTTTTCTCATCTTTGTATCTCTGGTGCATAAAATGATACCAACTACGTGGCAGGATTTCCATGAATATAAGGAATGCTAAGATGCAGCTTGAAAAGTTCTACCATATCTCCAACTAGTGTTCAACATTCCTGTGTATAATCACCTAGTCATTTCAAACATAGTACATCCAAAATAAATTTCATTTCTTTCTTAAATCTTTCTTCTCTCAACAAGTTAATAGTGATTTTTTTTATAAATGGATAAACCTTCAGATGAAGATGTCTTATGGATCCACGTAGCTAGTGGAGACACTTAAGAGATATGGGAACAAAAATGGTCAGAGAACAAACTTTTCAGGAAGATAGAAATGAAGATTTTTTAACATTAAGCAACAGCTAATTGGGATCTATCCAGAGATACTGATGGCATTTTTAAAGTATTTTGATACCTATTGCTATTAAATAATGGCATTTCCACAATGATGTAAAACTTTAGGAACAGGGTGCCTCGGTGGCTCAGTTGGTTGAACATCTGTTTTTAGCTCAGGTCATGGTCCCATCGTCCTGGTATCAAGTCCTGCATCAGGTTCCTTGCTCCATGGGAAATCTGGCTCTCCCTCTGCCTCTCTATCTCTCTCTGTCTCTCATGAATAAATAAATAAATACAATCATTCTTTTAAAATAAATTTTAGGAACAATCATAAATATTATCACTTCTACCCCAAATTTCGTGAAAAGCCAATAAATAAATAAATAAATAAATGACACAAATGAAGTTAAATTCACCACCATCATGATAGAAGAAATGGAAGCGTACTATCTGAAGACATTTTGAAGACCGTCTGAAAGGTGGTAAGCAGACAGAATCATATCTCTAGAGTCACAAAACTGAAGAGAGCCTCAGTGTGACACACATACAGGAGAAGGCTACATGCAATTCAGAAAGTTCCAGAGTCAATAAATAAAATAATTGGGAAGGGTCCGAAGATAGGTTTGAAGATGCAAAGCTGGTCAGTCATTCCCATATTCTGCCAAACATCTGCCAGGAGAGAGGTTAACAAAATAAGCTGTGATGTCAGGGTCCAAGACCAAGGTCGTATCCAGGTAGAAACTGACCCCAAGAGGAGAACCTCCTTACACAGACCCTCTCAGCCAGCTAAGCATTCTATCCCTCCTACACAATTGCTAAAAGTGAGATACAGTTACCACAATCAGCATTCTCATGCACAGGACAAGGACAAAGATGGTAAAACCAGCAAAAATTACCAAATATTTGAATAAAAGCAACACAATCAATGAATGACACCAAATCCAACCAACCAAGTAACTAATGGCTGAGACAACATAATAGAACAATCACAAGGATAAGAACTTGAAGTAAAATTTATATAGAGTTGATATAGACTGAATTGTGTCCCTTTAAAATTTATATGTTGAAGCCCTAAATCCCAATACCTTAGAATGTGATTGTATTTGGAGATAGGGCTTTTAAAGAGGTAAGTAAATTAAATGAGATCATCAAGATGGGCCCTAATCCAATCTGACTGGTGTCTTAATAAGAAGGGGAGGGGCGGGGCATCTGGGTGGCTCAGTGGGTTAAGCCTCTGCCTTAGGCTCAGGTCATGATCCTGGGGTCCTGGGATCAGGCCCGCATCAGGCTCTCTGCTCAGCAGGGAGCCTGCTTCCCTTTCTCTCTCTCTGCCTGCTTCTCTGCCTACTTGTGCTCTCTGTCTGTCAAATAAATAAATAAAATCTTTAAAAAAAAATAGAAGGGGAGGCACTTAGGACATAAAGGGAATACCCACTATGCACATGCACAGAGGGAAGACCACATGAAGAGGCAGCTGTCTGCAAGCCAGGGAGAGAGGCCTCGGAGGAAAACAACTTTTTATCAGCACCTTGATTTTGGACTTCCAGCCTCCAGAACTGTGAGAAAATAAGTTTCTTTTGTTGAAGCCCTCAGGTCTATTCTACGGTGTTGTTATGGCAGCCCTCACACATTAAATAAACAACCAAAACTAAAGAGTTTAGAAATTTAAAATGTTATTGTTGTGTTCAATTTTTTTTTTTACATTATTTAAATAGAACAGATACAGCTGAAGGATGAATTGGTGAACTGGAAGAGCAAACTAAGCAATTCTCTCAAAGTGTTGCACAAAAGAAAGATGTGATAGAAAGCATGAAGAAGGAGCTAGAAGAGGAGGAGGACAGATCCAAGAGTTTCAGTATCTTTCTCATAGGAATCCTTGGGTGAAAACAGATAACACAGAAGTTGTTGAAGAAACTTCTCGCAGAGATTAAGAAACACTTGAGTCTTTTCATTCGAATGCCCCATCAAGTGTGCATCAGGATGAGTTAAGAGAACCACAGGAAGTCACAACCACATGAAACTTCAAAAATCTAATGATAAAAAAAATTCTAAATACTTTCAGAGGAGGAGAAAGATTATCAACTGAGGAATGGCAGTTAGATTACTATCCGTTATTTCAACACCAACACTGAACTTGAGAAGATGCTGGAGTACCATACTCAAAATTCTAAAAATAAGTACCATGAACCTTGAATCCTATGCCAACCAAATTTCGAGGGGAAACACAAGGACTCAGAAAACTTATTGTTTCACCCTTTCTGAAATAACTTCTCAAGGGATATACCCCCCAAAATTAAAAATTAAAGAAAGAAGATGTAGAATACAATAAATTGTAGAATGTAAAAGAGAATAGTAGCTATTCCAAAAGTTATTGATGTAGTTTTTAGATTTAATAATTATTTTTTAAAATTTTTTAATAATCATTTATAACCCAAATCACAAACAACTTCAACATGGCAGGTATAGGGTTCATCAATAAGGAAGAAAGGTGAAAGCATACCTTTCTTGTTTAGGAGTAATGTTTAGATACTAATTAACTCTAGATTTCAACTGAAAAGCATAAGCCTAGGGGTGCCTGGGTGACTCAGTCAGTTAAGCGTCTGCTCTCGATTTCAGCTCAGGATCCTGAGGTTGAGCCCTCTCAGGGCAGAGTCTGCTTAAAGAATCTCTCTCTCCCTTTTCTCCTACCCCTCCCCCTCACCCACACTCTTCCTCTCTCTCTAAATAAATAAATAAAATCTTTTTCAAAAAAAGAAAAACATAAGTTTAAAATGGCTCATTTTGTGGGTGCCTGGGTGGCTCAGTTGGTTAAGGAACTGCCTTCGGCTCAGGTCATGGTCCCTGAGTCCCGGGATCGAGTCCTGCATCAGGCTCCCAGCTCCATGGGGAGTCTGCTTCTCCCTCTGACCTCGCCTCTCATGCTCTCTCTCACTGTCTCTCTCTCAAATGAATAAATAAAATCTTTTTTAAAAAATGGCTCATATTGTAAGTATTCATTTTTGAGAAATATATACCTTGCAGGAGCCCTTAAGGGAAATATGGGATCTTATTAAGATTAGTAATTGTACCAAATACCTGCTAATAAATTTCTGATGGAGTGAAGGATGGGCTTATGACAGGGGCAGAGAGCAATGAAATCCTTCAGTCACCCCTTCCATCACTAGCCATTTGCGCAGGAAAACAGTCACGATGGTGATCCACAGTGTAGACTCCATTTACCAGCTGTGTGACATTCGTCACCACACTGGCAGTCTTGGAGCTGCGAGTTGTTCATTGTTTAAGCGGAATGAACCACCTTGTAAAACGGCTGTGCAGGTAATCAAAATCAGATAAGCCTCCCTTGGTGACCCATCATCTCTACTTCTGGGCAACCCTAGAAGTGTGACATGTAGACAAAGTTGGGGACCCTCTCCCTCCACAATGCCTGCTGCTTTTCTCTTCTTCCTCTTCTTTTCTCACACTTCCCTGAGGAATTCTCAGCTATTCGAAACTTTGGGACAGTCATGGAGAAAAGTTGTCATGGTGAGCGTGCTGTCGCTGGGCACCCGGTGTGTGTTTCCCAGAACCTCACGGAGTCTTCATCCCAGCCCAGGGGGGTTGGTGTAAGACCCTGGCGGTATCAGCTTGTCTCACCACTGATCACCTCCATATTGAGGTGAAGAATTAATGTTTTCCCATCTTTCACAAATCATGTTGGATTTTTCATAGAAAGAAGGGGATCAGACCACAGAGAAAGGCCTCAGGATCCATTTCTTAGTGCCAAATGGAACAGAATGACAGGGGTCTGTTCTTACTGATTTAAAAGCTGTTCTGAACGATCACTATATTTGTTTTGTCTTAAATATTCCTCCTAATCTGCCACTCCCTTACCACTTCCAAGCCTTAGAACTGCGGGTTACCTATAATCAGTCATTAATGTTTTAGTTGTGTTCAGTCAGAGAAAATTTGAAGAAACTAGGGAATTTTTGAAGCTCTGGTAGTTAGTTGTTCAAGAAGAAGTCAACAAATAGTAGGGTAAAGAAAAGCCTCAAGTAAAACTAGATGGGTATTGTCGGGGACACATGATATAAGGATACACAAAGTCTTTTGTGTTGAGGAGTCAAAATGTGCCTCTAAACTGAATAACAACCACATAGTGTATCAGCTTTAAAAAATAATGCTCATTTAAATCTATGCCATTCGTGTGTTTATAAGTATTTTTATATATTTTATATGTGAAGATATTTAACTTTTATTTAATCACAGGTCACAGTAAAAAATTAAAAACCAAATACATAGAATATTTGCGCAATTTTTTGGCTTATAGAATTCCTAGTTAGTGGAAGATTTAGCCCATATTCCTTCAGCTCTTCATACCTATTTTCCAATGATTTCTTTAACAAATCAGGTCCTTGGGATGCCTGGGTGGCCCCGTGTTAAGCCTCTGCCTTCAGCTCAGGTCATGGTCTCAGGGTCCTGGGATCGAAGCCCACCTTGGGCTCTCTGCTCAGCAGGGACCCTGCATCCCTCTCCCCTTCTGCCTGCCTCTCTGCCTACTTGTGATCTCTGTCTGTCAAATTAAATAAATAAAGTCTTTAAAAATAAATAAAAATAGATAAAAAATCAGATCCTTGACTCAATAGGTACATCATGTTAAGGAACACAAATGTTTTCACCAATGATTTGAGGCACTATTTTAAAATGCCTCAGACCTGACAGAGCCCACTCTCCACAAACACTTGATGGAAGCCATTTCCAAAGACAATATCCTCTACCCACAGGAGCAGGAGGAGGAGGCTTGGAGCAAGGTGGCCTACACCTCTGCACTTCCTGCATCCCCACGTTGGGGGTAAGAGCTTCGATGAAGACAGGCCCTTCCAACAGCAGGAAAGTGGAGATGAAGCTTCTGGGACATGGGTCCTCAGTCTGAAGGGTATACGGACACTCAGATTCAGAGGTGAGACCCAAGGCCCTTACACCAAGCCTTGCGCTAGGACGCTGGGATCAGTCCCGTTAAGATTTCATACCCAGGTGTACTGGTCAACTTGAAGCAGCTTACATGGCCACTCTCTGGGGCCTTGTCCTCCTGTCCTCCCAGCAGCCAGCCTGACAGGCCTGAGCCTCACAGCTCTAGTGTTGTGTCCTCAAGTAGAATTTCCCTCCTAGCTCTTTTCAGACAACAGCTCCTTTTACCATCACTCCACCAATTGCTAATAATAAGACGCACAGACCTGACATTTTTTACTATTAGAATACAGTGGTGGTTCAGTCTTAAGTAAAATTGTAATATAAACAAATATATTCCAAGAGAGAGAAGTGGAGGTGGAAGCAGCGTGGCATGGGATCAGAGACTGTCTCCCCTCACACGGAGCAACAATGCGTACAGGGAAGGACAGTCCCGCCTCACCGTAGGAGACCCTGAATCCCCAGACCCCATCTTTCCCATCCCCTTTCTGGTTAAGATAGAGAACGCTTCTTTCACTGCAAATATGTCTGTATCTCATGAAGCCATCGTCCATCCTGAGGAAAGCTGGTTGGCTCAGCTCCTCATCAGTTGGCATTGGCCTGGAGGGAATTGGGGGGGGGGGGTGTGTGGTGAGGAGCAGATATTGACCTCAGTGTGCCCCTAACTGTTTTACCCTTCTAAATGGAGAGAAGAGATGAGAAACAGGAATAAAAAATAGATTCTCTGAAAGAAATGGAAAAATAAGCCTCAGAAATGTCATTCTGGTTTTCAGTTTATTGTAAATGATGCGATTCCAGGCACAGAATATGGGAAGTTAGACTGATAGCATGTCCATCACGTGTGATGACCTATGTATACTTTTAAAAATCTAGAAAAATTTGTGTAGGCACTTTCCCTCCTTTTCATAAAATACTAAGTGTACAAAACTACTAGATTTCATTGTGATATCCAAATGCTTTAAGGCATGTTAAGGTTTGATTGACTATATTCCTGGCACTAGTTTTTTGTGGGTTTTTTTTTTAATGTTTACGATAATGGATTTTCTTTATCTAATAAAAGGTGGGGAACCTAAAATGCAGGGAATCCAAAGCAATCCTATATGCTTTGGTTTGATCTCTGACACAAAATACTCAAGTAAGGTGGCTTTTCCTCACATATCTACATCAGAGAATAAATTCCAAATGTAGCCCTGCTGTCCTAACACTTCCTGCCCACAACAAGGGTATTTCTTCTTTTCAGGTTTCTACAAACCGAATGTTTTCATTCCCTGTATTCAAAAGGCTGTAACTCTTTTCTTTTCTTTTCCTTTCTTTTCTTTTCTTTTTTTTAAGATTTTATTTTTAAATAATCTCCACACCTAGTATGAAGCTTGAACTCAAAACCCTGAGATCAATCAAGAGTCACAGGCTCTACCAACTGACCCAGTCAGGTGCCTCCAAAAAGCTGTAAATTTTTTTTTTCCTTCACTATATCCCAGTTCTTAGTATTTTTAAGATTTATTTACTTATTTATTTCGGAGAGAGAGAGTGTGTGAGTTGGGGGTAGTGGGAAAGGGAAAAAGAATCCCACACAGACTCACTGCAAGTGGGGCTCAATCCCATAACCCTGGGATCGGGTCTTGAGCTGAAATGAACAGTAGGAAGCTTAACGGACAGAGCCACCCACCGACTGAGCCACCCGGGACCCAAAGGCTGTAACCCAAAGAAACAGGCAGAGTAAAGCTACAGACATGATATGCCTGAAATGTAGCTTTCGTCTGACTTGGTACTCATCCAGTTGTTCTCTTTTCCTTGAGTACCCTCACTCCGCCTCCATCCAAAGCCCATTCAAGCCCCTAGCCTCACAGGCCACCAGAGTGGAAGTAGGTGTGGGCTCTGGAGTCAGCAAACTCAGTCTGAACTTCTGCCACCCTACTAAGTAGTAGGGTGATACCATGCAAGGTATTATATCCTCCGAGCCTCCATTTTCCTACTTTAAAAAATGGAGATAATAGCACAAGGTCATCTTGAAACGATTAAATGAGTTGACCGATGTGAACGAAACTGGCCCATAACAGATGCTTAGTAAGCACTGGTTTCTATTCCCTGGTTTGAGGATTGTGGAAGGAAGAACAACAATATTTGTGTCTATAAACTCGTATCACTAGAACTCCACAAACCTTTATCATAAGAATCTCAATGCAAATTCAAGGGCAATGTACCAAAGAAAAGAGGCTAAAATGTTTGTCCAAAAAAAAATCACTAAAAATCCTCTGCCAGGTGCAGTCTCAACCCAGAATACTCTTACCAATAATTTCCACCGTCACTCCACCAATTGCTAATGATAAGACCCACAGACCTGACATTTTTTACTTTTAGAATACAGTGGAGGGAGACACCTGGGGGGCTCAGTGGGTTCAGGTCTCTGCCTTTGGCTTGGGTCATGGTCCGAGGGTTCTGGGATGGAGGCCCGCATCTGGCTCTCTGCTTAGCAGGAGCCTGCTTCCTCCTCTCTGCCTCTCTACTTGTGATCTCTCTGTCAAATAAATAAATACAATTTTTTTTTTTTTAAGTATACAGTGGTGGTTCAGTCTTCAATAAAATTTTAATATGACCAAATATATTCCAATTAAAGGATAATGTAATATTTTGCTGGGGCACCTGGGTGACTTGGCGGGTTAAGCATCTGACTCTTAATCATAGCTCTGGTCTTGATCTCAGGGTGGGGAGTTCAAGCCCCATACTGGGCTCCACGCTGGGTGTGGAGACTACTTTAAAAAAAAGAAATGGTTTAATGTAGTATTTTGTTTACAAGTCGGAAAGTATTCCAAGACTTTGTCCTATGTCTGTTTGGTGATGGGAACATTTATTAGTAGTTTATCCTGGTTATTTTCACTCTCTACTACTTTGGAGCAGGATAATAGTAGCTTACACTAGCAATACATTCTGGAGGACCAAAAAGTGACATAAAAACAAATATTAGGATAACTGAAAAATGGTATTTGGACAAACAACAGCAAAGAACAGAGTTATTCTATCTTGTGGAATATCACATGCTCTGTTCCCTTTTTATGGACATTTTGTCCTTCAAAATTCCAGTCAACAATTTAGCCACACTCTGAAAAGTCATTTTCCCACTCAAAATTATAGTGAAGCCAATGGATTTAGAAGCCCTTGGAGAGGTATCTTATATACATTCTGGGACAAAGAAAATGAAGTATTTTTTCATTTCCTTAGCAGTTATAAATTTACTTAATTGTATCAGTCCAAATTAAGCAGAAAATTTTAAAAATTTATTTTAAACATTTGAAAATTTATGTATAAGTCATATTGACAATATTAAGATACGCACAGTGTAAATCACAAATCGTATGAAATAGTAATTTTCTCTTAAATGCTCAATTTCTTGTCCCATGTTCTAAAAAGATATTTTAAAGGGACTGATTGCAGCAAGAATTTTATAGAACGTTTGCGGAATAAAATATGTGAAGAATTTCTCTAGTTTATTTCCTTAAAATGAGCCACACCATAAAAGTGGTTATAACACACTTTTATATTTATAAATGTCCCTGGGCCCTCTTAATGGTTGGATTGTTAGCTAAGGAGCTTTGCTATTAAAGAGCTGAGGAACTCCAGCCGGAGTTTTTCCTTACCCCAATTGTTAGTGAAGGTTTGATTTAATTATCTAGCTGAGCTGCTGTAATTAGCATCAACAAAGCTTTGTCCCATAATGACTTGAACTACACCATTGAGAAGGCTATTGTAGTTTGAATAGCTAGACCTTCTGAAATACATACAGCACTGCCCCTGGCAGCTAACCCCAGAAATTAATGTCCATCCAATTTCCAAACCCCTCTCCCCAATATGTTTGTGAACTGTTCACTGACAACTGAAACATGTTTGTAGTACAAACAGTACTTTGAAAGTGGGCTTTTAAATCTGTTCAGGCTTTCTCATGTGGCTGGAATGTTGGCATGGCTCAGAAAACAAAAGTCAACTTAAAAAAAAAAAAAAGTTAGTTCATCCAAGAAGAGAGAGATCGTTATCGAGCTTGACAAATGCAATGTAATGTGAACAGGGCAGCGGGGCTAATTCTGTTAAGTGATTGCTATAGGCCTTTGCTTGTCTTGGACTTTTAGCCTTTGCCATGTACAGGGTGGGCCTTGTTAAATTGCCAAGTCGACAATTTTATATCCAAAGGCTTTTGAAAATTTTGTATCTGAAGGCTTTGCTTTTCTATTGTGATTTTTCATCAGGAAAGTTCAAAGTGCCCGGGGCAGGAGCAGGATGGAGGAGGGGAAGATCATTTCTCAGGCCATGATAACACTTAGCAAACTCTATAAATCATTGTTTGCTGAATCCAACCTTAGAAAAATGGGTTCTAAAAGAAAAAAATAAATAATGGAATAAAATCATTAATTTGGATATCACAGCGCACTCTGCTCGTTTCTTTTGGCTGATACCTTTTTAGAGTGTGCATTGGATCTCTGTTTCTGCTGATCCATCCCAGAAATGGAATCACAGGGCTGAGTTACAACAGTGTGGGGTGATCTTTCTACCGTTGGGACACTTTCCAGCTGAGTGAGGTCCTCAACACTATGGAGATGTATACTGAGGTCTTACATAAATTCATCATCAGTGTCAAGCTAAACCAAGGCACAGATCATTTTTAAAGTAGTCGCCAGAACCTAAGGCCTGCTGCCCTACAATCTGAGAGCTGAAATCACTGTCACTCAGGAGACAAAACCCAGCAAGCCTCATTCAGTATACATTTATTAGACACCTGCCACACCTTAGGCATTCTACTAACCATGCTCTACGTAACAGGCAAAATTTCAAAAAAAACACACATCAGAGTGGAAGGTCAGAGGGGAAGTGACCAGATGTCCAGCCAGCTCCATCAGAAACTTCGGATAAGTTTACGTACTGAGCAGATCCTGAATCCTTCCCTAGATCTACTTAACCAGTTTAATGGAAGGCCTAGATTTGTATTTCTAACACCCTCCCTGGTGATTCTTATGACTAATATTGGAGACCCATGTCTAGACCCATGTCTACTGAACCTGGCTGCACATTCGAATCATCTGTGAATTTAAAGCCACAGGTGACCTATTAAAATAGCCAATCAGTTCAGACATGCCCTGTGGAGGGAAGAGGACCTTGGCACCAGTTTGTTGTTTTTGTTTTTGTTTTCAAAGTGATCCCCAAGTGATTCTGATGTGCAGTCAAGGATGAGAACCAGCCTGCACTGTAAGCCCTCCAGGAATTCACAAGAGGCAGAAATAATTCCCATTTAGGGAGATCAGATGCTACCTTTAGTTTCTTTTCATACCTTGCAAAAGACATTATGTTCTCTTTGGACAGTGTCTGTATATGGGTTTATTATTGCTAACAAAATGACATATTTATACAGCATCCGTCCAAGAAACAGTATTTTTATAGATACCACTTAATCTCATTTATCTTCAATTCATCCCCCATAATGCAATTAGTAGAAAAATTTATTGCTGCCCCAATTACAGATAAAGACCATTATTTTGCCTGAGATAACACAGCAAGTTCATTCTAAAAAACTGATTCCACTGGATTTACTTTCCAGAAAAGGAAAAAAAAAAAAAAAAAGAAAAAGAAAAAAGAAAGATTCTTCAAACAGTCCTTGTTGAAATGTAACCTGTTGATTCTGAAAATTATTCCAATACATGATCAGTACGCTCATACCCTATAATAGATAATTCTTCCTTTTGGCTATTCTTTCTTTTGTAAATGAGAGGATATCCTGAAGGATCAATAATCCTCCTTCTATTTCCCTATTTTTACTCTCTCTGCATGTTAACAAACATCAAATAGGTTAATAGGTTGTTCAGTTAGGGTTATCATCTGTCCAGTTTACCCAGAAAACTAAACCAGCAAACCCCTCAGTAGTGGAAATAACAATGCTGGATGCATCTATGTAGGAATCAGAGCTGGAGGCTGGTCAGAAAAGAGAGAGGCCACGCCAGCCATGGGCAGGGAGTAAGACAATAAATATTCATCGAAGTAGGCATGCTTGCCTTTAGGCTTCAAGGTCTAGCTGGAAATGTACAGTGCATAATCTAGGGCAGTGGCTCTCAAATTTGAGTGTGTATCATCACCTGGAGGGCTAGTTACGGCACCACTGGCTGGGCCCCAGCCCCAGAGTTCCTGATTCAGCAGGGCTAGGATGGGGCCTGAGTATTTGCATTCCTAACACATTCCCATATGGTGCTGATGTTCTTGGTCCCAAGTCACACTTTGAGAACCACTGCTCTAAGTCCTAAATAGACTGCCAGTCAGGTAACACAAGTAACAGGTGATGCAGAGGGTATCTTGGCAACAAAGAGCTAGAAACAGACCACATTAGATGGAGATGTAGGGTGAGGACCAAGGACACCTTGAGCAGATCAGAGCTAGCAAAACATGACCCAGTCTACACAGAACAAGACAGATAATCCATTGTAAAGAAATATGGCCACACCATTCTATTTGGTGGGTGCAAGGTGGGCTCTTGATCTTAGAACAAGGCAAAATTCAGTGCTGGGGCAACAATGCAAGGTCACTAGAGTGACCTTTATATGCAGTCACTAGAGTTACTGAATTAGGGATTCTTAAAGATCCTCTGACAAGAATTAAAGAAGAATGACCAACCATCCTGGTTTTCCTAGTACTTTCCTGACTTTTAGCACTATAAGGCCATGGCCTAGAAAACTTCTCAGTTTCAGGACAGTTGGTTATCTAAAAGTAATCTCAGGAGCCTGGAGCTGCTGGTCAGGAGGCTGTAGGCACAGGAAAGGGGGAACAAGTGGAAAGAAAAAGGGCCCAGCTGGAAAGGCAGGCGCAGCACCAGATTTGGCCGTTTCAGCAGATGACCTTCAAGGGAGGGGGAAAGGGCACCCAGAAAAGTAGTCTATAAATGATGAAATGTATTTGCTTTAAATGGTCAAAAAACCTAGGACTCCACAGACCTGCAGTTTTCCTAAACTTACCAAAGTGGAAAAGTTCAGCACAAACAGAGCAACCCAGACACCCCGTAGATGGAAGTCACCCTCATTGCCTTTTGAAAACCATCACATACACTTAAGATCCCATCGCAAGTGTAGTCTTAAAGGGCTCTGACATGTACACACACACACCCCCAATAGGAAAACAAAATTGTAAATATTGGCAGACTATCCCATGTACTTTTGGTTCCCCCTATAAAAAGTTTTTTTTCAAAGCTAAGTGGAATAAACACACAGTTTAAGATGATTGAAACACTAAAGAACATTTTAAGTCCAAGGGGGAAAATCTCTCTGGTGGGAACATGGATTATATGTAAGATCTTTAGTGCCATCAGCAAGCATGCCAGAGCCTTTTAAATCTCTCCCGTGACTAAATATTAATTCATATTCCATGAGAATGAGGACTGTGAAGCCCCTAATGACAACAGCACATCCTGCGAAATGACCGCTGTTTAAGGCATTCTTCACAAAGGACATCCACATACTACAGAACAATAAACTAATAACAGAAAACTTTCCAACAGTCATGAAGATCATCCCCAAGGAGAATACTCAACTAGCATAAAGAATTTGCAGCCAAACCCTGAACTAGCCAGTAATCTGCTTCCCAGTAATCTGGTTACTTCGCAGTAACCAAGTAATCTGCTAAATGCTGCTTCCATGGAAACAATCTCCTCACTCACACTCAAAGTATTCACTTATGGTGATGAACTTCAGCCAGCGTGGGTTAGACAGAAGAGGGCTCCAATATGCTAAGTCTTCATGATGGAGAAGACTTCAGCCTAACCAGGGTCTTCGAAATGCAGCTGTGTCCTTCCTGAACGAGCCACATCATCCAATAAGCTGCAGCAGAAGGATCCAACAAGGACAGGTCTCCGAGCCTAAGTGAGAGTTCAGAAAAGAGTGAAGAAAATGAAAATTTCCCAGAAAATCTGAGAGAGAGTGTTGGAAGGAACATAAGTTGCTCACTCGTGCCATCATTCACTCAGCAAGTACTTATTAGGAGCCATAAGTAAGTGGCATCTGATGTGCTGTGAACACATTTATGTCCCCCTGGCCAAGTTCCTACATTGAAATCCTCACCCCAAATGTGGTGGTATTTGGAGATGAAGCCTTTAGTAGGTAACCTCATAGATCTCAGAAAAAAACCTGAGAGAGCTTTTTCTCTGTCCTTGAAAATACAGGAAAAAGCCATCTGCAAACCAGAAAGATTCACCAGACACTGAAACTGCCCTTTTAATGCTTGATGTATCACTGAAAAGTAGAGAGTAAGATGTCTTTAACATTTGCTTGGCTCTAAGACCTACTAGGTGACCACTCATGAGAGCAGTACCTGTTCTGAGCAAATTTGGGGGGAAAAAAATTAAAGCTTCAAGTTTTTTTTTCTTTAACTGAGAAGCTACTAGACACGGAGCAGGTTAAAACAAAAACAAAAACAAAACCCACAGACAGACTCTATGCCTCTGAGTTTATGGAGAACTTGGATTGCCAATCTTCTGAACTCAAAATAAGTGGAGGAAAGTTGACCACTGACCAACCACTGTCAGAAATGTACACTTTGAGAGACTATGGACTCTGAAAAACAATCTGAGAGTTTTGAAAGGCAGGGAGTGGGAAGTTAGGTGAGCCTGGTGGTGGGTATTATGGAGGGCACGCATTGCATGGAGCACTGGGTGTGGTGCATAAACAATGAATTCTGGTCCACTGAAAAAAAATTAAAAAAAAAAAAAAAAAAAAAAAGAAAAAGAAAAAAGAAATGTACCCTTTCCGGGATGCCTGGGTGGCTCAGTTAGTTAAGCGTCTGCCTTTGGCTCAGGTCATGATCTCAGGACCCTGGAATTGAATCTCACATCGGGCTCCTTGCTCAGTGGAAGCCTGCTTCTCCCTCTGCCTGCTGCTCCCCCTGTTTGTGTTCTTCTTTTAAAAATCTTTTTTTAAATAAATAAAAAACTTTTTTTAAAATCTTATTTATTTATTTATTTATTTGAGAGAGAGCGAGAGTGAGACAGCACAAGCAGAGGGAGCTGCAGAGGGCAGAGGGGGAAGCAGGCTCCCCGCTAAGCAAAGAGCCCACTAGGGGGCTTGATCCTAGGACCCTGAGATTATGACCTAAACTGAAGACAGACACTTAACCAACTGAGTCACCCAGACACCCCAATAAAAAATCTTAAAAAAAAAAAAAAAAAAAAAAGGATAAAAGAAAAAGGAAATGTGCCCTTTCCTTCCAGAAACTCCATATCTACTTATCTTCTTAGAGTTTCCACTGGGCTCATTGACCTTTTACCCAAATCGTTGGCTAGCACTTAACAAATAACCATCTTTCTATAAAGTGCCTTACTCAACAACAACAACCTGTTTTGACTTTTAAAACTCATTAAACCTTAGAATAGTACCTTTCTTCATAAAGTATCACTGTAATTTTTAATAAAAATATATATACAGATAAGTGTAAATGGGGAAATGAGAAGCAAAAAAATGAGTGATGTAACAACTTTAACAAAATTTTGATGGACCTATATTCCATTACATTCCTAGTGTTTCTCAAACTCAGTGGGCTTAAAGTGCATCTAGGGGTTTATAAAAATTGCCAACCCCTAGAGCTACTCCTGGAGTGGCAAACTCTGTAAGCCTCAAGTGATCCTTAAGAACTTCCATTTTTAGCAAGGATTTTTTTTTTTTTTTTTTTTAGGCTAGGATTTTGATGATGGTCTATGACTGCTTCTTGAGGAATCCTTCCTTAGAATAGTGAAATTTCTAATTATACAATATGTTCTTGCGCATCTCCTATCACCCTAATCTTGTTAGTTGTGATTTACTTCTCAGTGTTGCATTCTCAGCTGCAGTTCCATGAATGCTAAGTCATCTGGTCAGGGAGAGTTAAGTGTGTCCCCTCAAAGAGGACAATCGGGACGAGAACCTGTGCTCTTTACTTGTTCCTAGAACTTTGGAAAACAGAGATGCAGTTCCCATCCAAGCGAAAGTTTCATTGATACCCAATGTTAAGTCATATTTCTTTAGTCCAAGTGTCATGAAATGTTCTGCTCATTTGGAGGAAATCTCTAAAAAGGTGGCAGAGAAAGGTCCCACTATGACCTATATAAAAGCCTAAAAGGTGGAAGATCTTTCCTATTCCTACAGAGAGTGGGTCTTTCTTCCACCAAGATCTTAGCCAGGCTCTGCCTCCCCAAATTCTTCCAAAGCTTTGTCCTCAAGGCTGTGAGCTTTCCCATGTGGGTCCATTTAATTTTTTTCTTTGTTTTTGTTTTTGTTTTTGCCTAACTTAACCAGAGTTAAATCCCATTATTTGAAATCAAGAATTCAGGGTATGGTACATCCCTACACTTGAAGCAGGAAATACCTTCAGAATGTTTTTTTAATGGGTGGGTAGAAGATAAAAAGGGGTTATAAGGCAGAAAGGAAGAGAAAAACTCCATCAGTGGGGAAAAAAAACTTTGAAAAATGTGTATTATCTTCCATTATGATTCCTTTTGGACTCAATTTATGGGTCTATGAGCCAAGGATCTCTGGTAGTCAGTAAGTGAGTAGAAATCAGTTCATGGGGACAAGAGAGATACAATGGGATGCCATGACTACAAAAACAGCAGCAGTTTGATAATTTAAATTTAAAGAAAGTAACTCAATCTCCTTTCAAACAGTGATTGATCCTTAACATCTATATGCCAAGTATTGTCAGATTCGTGTCCATGAATATCTATGTTCTGTCATTTTCACTATTTGTGCACAAATTAACAGAAAACAACAACAACATAAAATCACTGTTTATTTCAGATTCTTTTTTTAATGTAATATATATAGTATAATTGTTTACTAAAAAAAATACTAGGGGCAAAAGGGTTTAAGTTTTTAGCAAATTGCTAAGGGGAATTCACTAATTAAATTATTCTGAACAGGATTCATACACTTATGCAGTGCTTCCAGACTTTAAAAGCACAATTATTGTGCATAAGACTTTTTGATTTGCTCTTTTTCAGCGTGAACCCAACAGAGCAGGGCCCAGACACTAGGCATTTCTCCCTGGAGTCACTCTGCCTTATTATCAGCGCTGGACTTAAGTATCCTTCCTTGGAAGGGGCACAAAATCTCACACTGTAGGGCAAACACTCTTGAGCCAAGACAAAGAGGCACAGTCATGTTTCAGGGTGTGGTTTCAGCCAAGGATGATATGATCGCGAGACGGGGCTGAGAGAGGAAATGACAGTCGGGAGCTGTCTTGAATGTGTTCCCACTGCCTGGACTCTTCCTGTTCTTTTCCCTGTCTAACTCTCCAAGAGTCTCAGTTACTGCTGAAGTAAATAATTAGTAATAAGAGCTGGAAGCAAAGGTTTTTGAACACTTAAGTTTTCTTGAACACGAATATAATAACAGTAGTACACTCACAAATGAATCACTAAATTGAAGGCAGATTCTATTGAACTAATGAAACCGTACTGTGATATTAATTAAGAAAATTGTTCTAAACTATACGCCGTGAGTTAAAACTCTCTCAAAACATCACACTTCGGATGCCTGTGTGGCTAAGTTAAGCATCTGGGCTCAGGTCATGATTCCAGGGTCCTGGGATCAGGGTCTGCATTTGGCTCCCTGCTGAGTTGAGGAGTCTGCTTCTCCCTCTCTCCTCTGCCCCTCCTCCCTTCTCATGCTCTCCCTCTCATGCACTCTCTCTCTCAAATAAATAAACAACAAAAAAATTTTTTTTAATCACACGTCCTCTAACTCCCCCATTCTCATACCTCCATAACAAATATTCACACTCTGGGTCTTCAGCCTGGCTCACGATCCATCACTAGAATGTGAAGTTGCAACACACAGGTTGCACACAACTATGATAATCATAATCATTCATTCACTGATTTATACAGTCAAGTAACAGCTATGAGTGCCTACTCTCAAGGAACTCAAATTCAGATTTAGCTCATTATTTTGAGAAGCAACCATGTGCTACGTATTGAGCTGAACACTCTTAATTCATGAAGACATTGATCATTACCAGGTATTGAGCTAGTTACTTTAATATGTTACCTCACTTGATCTTCATAACGACCTCTGTGATGGGTATTAGCATTTTTAATTATATGGATAATAAACTGAGATTCAGAAAGTTAAGTGATTTGTCCAAAGCCATATAATCCACCAAGATTTAAAATTTGTCTTTTGGTCCTAACTCCTCTGGCTCTTTCCAATTGGTAATATTTTCTGTCTTATGCCCATGCCTTAACTTCCCTGCTTTATGTAAAAGAGTGTCTCATCAGGAAGAAGCAAAACCACTTACAGATTAATCAGACAGAAATGAAACTAGAGACACCTGGAATTAGTTTTGCCCATGGACTGATAGATTAGTTCACACCATGTCAAGCAAATGTAAATTTCACAATGTGGCACATGTTATCATATCTTTTCAGCTTCCTGGACCATAGTGCCCAAAGGCTACTACTTAACAACTTCAGAGCAGAGACACATAAGCAGGTGGATGTGACATAGTCCAGTGAGAGCAGCTACATAGTTTCAAGAATTTTCTAAATGACTCTTACAACATGTCCAAGACTGAGAAGGATTTACTAGGTGCAACCCAGCACTTTAACCAAAGAGAAACCACTTCCCAATTAAACAAGCATAAATGAAATGATACCTCTTAAATTGTCTCCAGTATTGTGGATTTTCTAACTTGGTGAATAAACTTTAGTTTTTTGTTTTGTTTTGTTTTGTTTTAACTTGTGGAAAGAGGTCATGTATATACATGTTTAGGTAAGATGGTAGGCTCTGAACTTACACTGCCTTCATGCAAACACGGTTCCATTACTTATCAGCTATGGAAACACAAGCAACTTGCTTTACTGGACTTGTTTCCTCATCCATAAAATAAGCATAAAATCTGGAATATATTAAGTGAAAAATAAATGCTTATCTTTTTAAATTCAAATGGTATTAAAGAACATAAAATTAAACCCATCCATCACCTCCAGATTCCCAGTTTCCCATCCCAGATGAGCCTCAGTATCAGTTTATATATTCTATGTATATATATATTCTAGGTATATATAGACACACACACATGTATACACACAATGTATACTTAAGTATACATTTATATAATATGTATGCATGTTTTCCTTTTTCCACAAATGTAAGCATACCCTACACACATTGCTTTCTCTTTTGAAATATTTTGGAGGAGTGGCTGGGTGGCTCAGTCAGTTAAGTGTCCAACTCTTGATTTTGGTTCAGGTCATGACCTCAGTCAGGGTCATGCAATCAAGCCCTGCAATCAGGGTCCACTCCAAGTGTGGAGTTTACTTGAAATTCTCCCTCCCTCTCCTTCTGTTCCTCCCCTAGCTCATGCTCCCTCTCTCTCAAATAAATAAAATCTTTTTTAAAAATTAAAAAATTAATTAAATACATAAAATGTTTTGGAGATATGTCTATATTGACACATGTAGATTTGACGCTTTCCTCTATAAATTATACATAATATTCCATTTTATAGTTATGGTGAGGGAGCAGGAGGCTGGCTGAAAACAAAGCAAAAGCTGGCACCCTGCACCCCTTCTCCATCCACTCCCCTTGGTAATATGTGTGGCATTCCTCAGGCACCCCGGCTGTCCTAAAAGAAAAACAAATAATTAACCTGCAGAGATCACAATCCTGCAAGGCAGGAGTCTCCCTTGGTTTACAAATGTCCTTGAGATTTACAACAAAGAAGTTACCTTATCAATAGCCCAATTTCCAGAGGCACATAACTCAGTTCCTCAAGCCCTAATGTCGCCCTCCCCTCCATAAACAAAACTGAAGGAGGCTGAAGTAGAAGGAAAAGTAAATAAAATTAAATTTCTTCTAAACCCAAATCTCACTATCAAGGATGCTTGATAGCAGGAATGTAACATTCCACCAGGAGACTCCCAATTGTCTTTATGTTAGTGCATCATTAGAGGGAAAGCGGCCTTGGCCTGGTAGTAACCAGGCCTTCAATATTCTGACAGTCTTCTTTACCCCAGACAGTCTTCTTTACCCCTCCTGAACACCCCTTTGTCCTCACCTACCAACTCCTATGTATATAACCAGCCACTCCTCACAGCCCCGGGGCAGCATCTCCGTCTGCCCACAGGTCCTGTCCCCATGCTCTAATAAACCACCTTTTTGCACCAAAGACGTCTTAAGAATTCTTTCTTAGCCATCGGCTCCAAACCTCACCCCACTGAACCTCACCTAGGTTCAAGAACTTCATCAGTTATACCATAACTTATTTAATCAGATCCCTACTGGCTGACATCCAGGTTGTTTCCAATATTTTGCTACTTCAAATAAATATTACAATGAACATCTTTGTGCATACACATAAAAAATTCAGCTGTAGAAAAATCCCAGAAGAGTGAATTTTGGGTTGAAGATTCTGTTTATTTTAAATTATTACAGATCCTGGCAACTACCTTTCAAAAATGTTGGAAGGGTATATTTCCACCAGTAACACATGAGAGTTCTTGTTTTTCCATACCTTTGTCAATATGCACTTTTCAGTGCCAAACCAGTAGGAGAATAATATCTTACACTAATTTGAATTTGCATTTATCCTGTGAATACATTAGGTACACCTCCAAAGTTTAAATATTTTAATTTCCTTTTTCAAGGGTGGTTTTAGGTCATCTGCTCCAAAGATGGTTACTGTTATTTGAATTGTTTCTGATGACTTAGGCTTAGTTCTCCGGTAGATTATTCTGCAGTAGTTGAAATTGGCAATATATGCTTCTTTGAAATTCAATACAGCTGAGCATAAAAGTCAAGGTGTTTATCAAAGAAAAATGTATCAGTGCCTACACTTTTCATTACTGTGGTGAGGAGCTGGAGGTGAGGTGGGGGAAGTCCACATCTATGTCACACGACCTCAAACGAGGTTTGACAAGGTTTTGACTTGAAAACTATGAATAGAAATTCTACATCCCATACCTTGATCCAAAACTTGAGTTAAAAATACTTCTGAAATTGGATATGAATTTAAGAGTTGACAGATCTAAATGTTGAAACCTCTCTGAACAATGCTGAGTTTTCAAATACCTCAGATAATTAGCAGACAGCAAAAGAACATCCCTGATTTTTCTTCTAAAGAAGATCATCCAAAACTGATGTTGATGCCTAGAAAATGTCTGGCTTTCATTCTCCATATTCCTTCAAAAGCATTCTATCGTCCAATTTTAATTTTCAACAGAGGTTTTTCCCTCAGTTGAAAGTACTAAAAGAACATGAAGAGAATAATAACTATATAAATAGAAGAAGAAAATATTTATTTTATTTCATCAGCCTGAAATAGACTGTCTTCTAATATCAAAAGTAAATCCTTTACTTTTACTTTTCTATCAGTTATTTAAAATGAAATATAAGACATATATTTATAAATGTTATTTAGGATATTATAGGTATGACTGTTTTAGAAAAAAGATTTTAGGGGCACCTGGATGGCTCAGTCGATTAAACATCTACCTTCAGCTCAGGTCATGATCCCAGGGTCCTGGGACAGGGCTTCCTGCTCAGCGGGGAGTCTGCTTCTCCCGTTCCCTCTACTGTTCTCTCTGCTTGTGCTCTCTCTGTGTCAAATAAATAAATAAAATCCTTTAAAAAAAAAAGTTTTTAAAAATCCATTGCTTATGTATGGGTTTTATAACACCTACTTCAAAAAATGTGAGACTATAAATAAACATAAGCAACAAATCATATACTTTCTCACATACACAAATACCAAAAGTCTATATCCTCCAAAGTGGGTGATCTGACAGGCTTCAGTTGATTGAATTTGTCATTGGGAATTTTATTCACAATTCATATCATGTAATTTTATATCCTCAACTATGGCTAGTATTCATCCTTTATAAGTGAAAAAGGGATTGTTTTGTTTAGCTATCCATCTTCTTTCTCTCCATTCCCCATATTAGCCTAACTTTCCACATAATCCCTGGTCATATAATCCTATATAGAAATGTACATGTAGGGGCGCCTGGGTGGCTCAGTGGTTAAGCCTCTGCCTTGGCTCACGTCATGATCTCAGGGTCCTGGGATCGAGTCCCGCATCGGGCTCTCTGCTCAGTGGGGAGCCTGCTTCCCCCTCTCTGCCTGCTTGGGATCTCTGTCAAATAAATAAAATCTAAAAAAAAAAGAAAAAGAAAGAAATGCACATGTAAATATGTCTACCTCTGTGAGTATTATGATAATTTTACTAAAGAGGATCTTGAACTTTCCACGTCTTGCTCTTCTCTCTCAAAAACACTTTATGGAAATCACTACAAGTCAAGAGATGCTGCACTGGTTCATTACTTCTAAGGAGGCTTTTGCCACTACAAACACATGGCCTTACATACTGATGCCTTCCTTTTTATGGGAAAGAGTCCAAGGGCTGGAACTGCTTGGCCAAAAAGTATACATATTTTTAAAAATTTAATATGTGTTGGCAGACGTATTTGCCAAAACCTATAACACCCCATATTTCTGCCAGCCATGACAGTAACCCTTTCCCCCATCACCACCAGTAACAGTTATCATAGTTCTTTTCCATTTTTGTCAGTCTGGTGTAAAGTGACATTTTATTTTTACATTAATTTGAATTTTCCTTACTAATAATGAATTTGAGAATTTGGGGGCCATTTGCATTCACTGTTCTTTGTCCATTTTTCAACTGAGTTCTTTCTTTTTTTGTCAAATGTTTAGCTATTTGGATGAATCAGTTACAAGTACTTTGAATGTTTGTTTTATTTATGAGATCTTTTGTCTTATCAAGGTTCTTAGCTTTTATAATATAAATTTAAATATGTCTCTCTTTTCTTCTTTTTTTTTTTTTAGGATTTTATTTATTTATTTGAGAGAAAGAGAACACGAAATAGGGGGAGCTAGAGGGGCAGAGGGAGAAGCAGGCTTCCCACTGAGGAAGGATGTTGGCCTCGATGCCAGGACCCTGAAATCGTGACTTGAGCCAAAGGCAGACACTTACCCCACCGAGCCACCCAGGCACCACCCCCATCTCTCTTTTCTACATTTTATAGATTCTGGATTTCCATAGCTTTTGGAAGAGCCGTTTCTCAGTCTATAGATTTTATACATTTAGTTTTTAGATTTTCTTACAAGACTTGCACAATTTTATTTTTACTATGTAAACTTTTCAGCCATCTAAAATTTATATTTAAATGTAGAGTAAGATAAAGATTCACTTTTCTTTTCTTCCAGATGTATAGTCGGTTGTCCAAATACCATTCATTAAATAATTGATTCATTTCCCTCTAAAATGAGCTACCACTTTATAAATATATTAAACTATCATCTTCACTGGTCTCTTTCTTTATTTAATTCCATTCTGTTTTTATTCTTTATCTATTCCTTTCTTTATTTATTCTATTCCTCTACCAATACCATATGACTGAGACACAATACCTATATTATTCATACTAATATCCAGTAAGATAAGACCACCCACTATTCTTCCCTTATGTATTTTCTTAACTATCCTGGGGCAGTTATTCTATTAAAGTAGGGACTTTAACTTCCTTTTTTTTAAGATTTTATTTATTTATCTGACAGACAGAGATCAGAAGTAGGCAGAGAGGCAGGCAGAGAGGGAGGAGGAAGCAGACTCCCTGCTGAGCAGAGAGCCTGATGAGGGGCTCGATCCCAGGACCCTGGGACCATGACCTGAGCTGAATGGAGAGGCTTTAACCCACTGAGCCACCCAGGCGCTGCTTTAACCTTTAACCTCCTTTTAAAAATCCCCGCAAAAATTCTAATTTTAGTATATTGTGTTTGTACGTCCATTAGGACCTAATGTCTGTTGTATTAAGTATTCTTATCCAATGTATGCCTTTCCATTTGTTTGAATCTTATTTAATTTCTTTCAGTAAAAAAAAAAAAGGAGGGGGTAGGGTGGGGCAGAGGGAGAGAGAGGATCTTAAGCAGTTTCCACACCCAGTGTGGAGCCTGACACAGAGCTTGATCTCACATCCCTGAAATCACAACCTGAGCAGAAATCAAGAGCTGGACACTTAACTGACTGAGCCACCCATGAGCCCCTTTCAGTAAAACTTTTTAGTTTTTATAGTTTTATACTTTGTCTTTCTTATTAAATTTATTCTTAAGTATTTTATATTTTTCAGTGACTGTAAGTAGGAAAATTTTCCCCTTTCTATGTATTTTGTTAAGGGAGATAAAATCTACTTTATCTAAAATTAAAACAATTAAATTTTTTAATTTTAATTTAATTTAATTTTAATTTAAGATAAATTTAAAAATTTATCTTATATACATGCCCTTAACAAATTCTGCTTTTTAAATATAGTAACATTTACTAGGGCATCTTGACTTTTCTAGGTGTATAATAATATCATTAACAAAAAAAGATAATTTTGTATTTTTTTCTCGAAGTTTATATCTGATTTCTTTTCTTACCTTGTACATTCACTAGCACCTCCAAAATAATGTTAAGTATAATGGTAATAGTGCTCACCCCTATCTAGTAATTAATTTAATTAAAATAGTTTTCATGCTTTTAATTTCAAAGTACTTACTGAATGGTTTTATAGTTTCATATTTCATTATATTCTGTTTTACTCAGTAACTTTATTAGAAATGACTGATGTTTTCTACCAAATGATTCTTAAGCATCTGTTGATATAATTACAATTTTTTTCTTCAATGTGTTGACACAGTAGGTTATGTTGATTTGCTTTGTATACTTCACCACTATGCAAACAAATTTAGAAACATAATATAGTCTTCATGAACTGTTCCTTTCATTATTACATAATGTAACGCTTCAATACATTTAACTTTAAATTTAACCTTGTCTTTTATTAATATTGTCATTTGTTGCATAAAACAAATTGCATGCATATGTCAGAAAACAGATGTTCCAGGTCTTACGTAGAATGGCCAAAGAATGCCCTCCTTCTGGGAAAGGTGTTCTATGAGCTACTCTCTATATAAGTCGTGATACTGTTTAACTAGCATGCATTTATGTCATAAAGCTATGTATGTTCTAGGAACAGTGTTCTGGAGTGGTCAGATGTTCATTTAAACACCATCCAGATGAAAGCAGGTATTATGATTGGTTTTTACTTTTAGAAAATAACAGATTCTCGTTTCAGAGGTCATGCTGCCCCAATGCAGTCTGTAATCCCACTCTTAAGACCTTCCATCCTTGTTCTTATCTTTATGTGACTGGCCTGCCTAACAGCTGCAAAGATCCACTACACACTCCTTTTTTTTTTTTTTTTTTTAATTTGAAATCATCTCCTATCTCTCTGTCCAATCTTTCATTTTAGTTGTTAACATGGCCTAAATGAGGTTTTATTTTCTTGCAAATACCATGTAGCTACATTTTATTTATAGCCCAGTCTACACTCTTGGTCAACTGGGTCCCTAACAACCCTTTCCCCACCAGGTTGCTCTGCTTCACCTCTACTTTTCTCTCAATGCCAGTAAGATGAGGCCCATAGAGTATCTTCATTCCCCTCTTCTCTTCCCTCCTTGACCTTCTGCCCCCGAAGAGAGCCATGGAATGTTTCTACTTCCCACCACTCTCCACAATCCCCAATTCCCAGGCTTTTCTGAGTTAATATAGTAACTATTTAAAATTTCAAACTAAAATACTCATGTACAGCAAAGAAAAAAAAAGTTACAGAGTGAAAAAGCAACCTACAGAATGGAAGGAAAAATTCTCAAACCATGTATCTGATAAAGGGTTAATATCCAAACTACCTCAGGAACTTAAAGCACTCAATAGGGAAAAAAAACAAACACAAAATAAAAAGCTCAAATAGCCCAATTTAAAAATGGGCAAAGGATCTGAATAGACAGTTATCCAAAAAAGACACGCCAGAGGCATATGAACATAAACTCAACAGCACTAATCATCAGAAAATGTAAATCAAAACCATAAGGAGATATCACCTCGCACCTATTAGGATGTCTGTTATCAATAAAAGAAAAGATAACGTTGTTGGTGAGGATGTAGAGAAAATGGAATCTTTCTATACTGTGGGAGGAAATGTAAATTGGCACAGTCTCTGTGGAAAACAGTATAAGAATTCTTCAAAAAATCAAAAATAGATTTACCGTATGATCCAGCAATCTCATGTTTGGGCATAAATCCAGAAGAATCAAAATCAGGATCTCAAAGAGATAATCTGTATTTCCATGTTCATTGCACCATTATTCAAAACAGTCAAGACATGGAAGCCACCCATATGTCCAATGACATATGAATGGATAAAGAAAATATGATATACAATGGAATATTATGCAGCCTTTAAAAAAAGAAGGAAATCCTGTCATATGTGACACCATGGATAAACCTAGAGGATATTAAGTGAAATAAGCCAGACACAAAAGAATGAATACTACATGGTCCCCAAATCACAAATATAAAAACTAAAAGTAAAAAGGTCAGAAAGAAACTTTTGGAGTTGATGGATATGTTTATGGTATTGGTGGTTTCACAGGTGTGTACCTCGAACTCCATCAAGTTGTAGACACTAAATACTTATACTCAATAAAGTGGTTTAAAAACAAAGAAAAGGAGCACTTACAGGGTAGAAGAAACACCCAGGTTCACGAAGACAGACTTCTTCAGTGTGAGGCTTATTCCTTGCTCTTAAGACTAATTGGTTAGAAAGACCATAAAAGAGAAGAGATGAGGAGAGGAGAGGGCAGGAGAGAGAAAAAGAGAGAGAGGGAGGGAGAGGAAGGAAGAGAGAGGAAGAGGAGGAGCGAAGAAGGAAGGAAAGAGGGAGGAAGAGAAAGTTCCTTAAAGCGTATCCCTCCTATTTCAAAAACCTTGCGTAATACTTATGGATCACATTTCAAGATAATAAATTCTATTCAGACAGATGTGTAGATGGAAACATGAAAGAAGTTAAGAAGGAAGGAAGAAGGGATGACAGGAGGGAGGGACATTTATTGCCGCTCACCACGGTTGCCTGGCTTCTGTATTTTCTCCACCTTAAGATTTCCGTTGTGGTTCAATTACTGTTCAGCCATTTTCACAAGGAATTTTTTTAAGGTGTGTAGTTGATATACTCTGCATTCCTACTTATGCTCACCTATCTTCTCTCATTCTATCACTCCAGCCCATGGTATCTTACCTCACAACACCTTAGCTTGCAGCTCTCTGACTGCTGTTATTCCACGATCTGTCGGGTTTCAGGAAAATAATTTTAAAAATTAGGCTGCCATTGTCCAATGCTTTGCTGATATGTGCTTTGGTTGGTTGGTTTTTCTTCCTGCCTAGAGGTTCCTAATATTCTCTTCCTTCCTGAAAGTTCCAGGATTTTACTGATACATGCGCAGGTCTTTTCTCATCAGCAAAGCCTGTAATTCAGGCAGTCCTTACAATCTACAATCTCAAGAATTTATTTACTTCGGATAAATGTCTTTCTAATGTTTGGTTTTTTTGGTTTGGGGGGGGTTGTTTGTTTTTGTTTTCACTTCAAAAATGCCAATTATTTCCATGGTAGGGATCCTCAAATCATCATCCAAGTTGCCTACTTTTTTTTTTTTTTTTCCAGTATTAGAATTGTTTTGGCCACATCTCTCGTCCTTCATGACTGCTTTGCAGGTAAAGGACGCAGCACCCGGGCGAGGTCCCTGCTTGCAGGCACAGAGGACAAGGCGGCCATCAGCAGCTGCGGGAAGTCTGCAGCCGGCTTCATACACCGGCTTCCTACACCACCAAATAGATGTGCTTAAAACGTCCCGCAGCCACTCCGAAGGGGCTCGGCCAGACGCAGGCCCCAACTGGTTCCAGAGCCTCCGCGACCATTTTAGGGAAACATCTACAAAAACTGCTCCAGCTGAGCTCCGCTGGGACAGGACATCCCGCTGGAGTCCCCAGCGCTGCTTCCTGCGGGATCCCCAAGCCCAGAAGTTGATTTCCAGACCAGTCTCAGGCTGGACACACGTCAAAGTGCAGGTGGCCGGCGGTGCGGTCAGACTTGACCCTCCATCACCCCGGGGACGCAGACCGCCTGCTGTGGGGACATCCCCAAGGTGGGGCAGGTGGGGTGCGCCCAGCTTCTCCTCTTGGGAAGCATGTCCTGCGCGCGGGGTGAGCTGCCGGCATGGCGGGCCCAGAGACCCTAGGCTACGCCGCGGGGCCAGCCCTGAGCCCTCGCCAGCTCTGCGGGGAAGCTGCGGTGGTCGGGCGGCGGCTGGGCCTGCCCCCGGCTCCCCGCTGCCACCCTGCTCTTTCGGGCCTCGACAAGGGCCCAGGTAGGCGGCCTGCACCGTCTCCAGGTGCCCGGTTCTGAGCCGGAGCCACAGCCAGGTGGCCGTGTCCATCGCTGCTCGCTCCTTTTCACGCAGCCGATGAGGCATTGGGGGACAAAGGCCACGGACATGAGCAGACGGATGGCGCGACAGACGGTGGAGGCGACCCCGGTCACCTCGAAGCCGCAGGCCTCCTTGGTGGAATGCACTTGCACACGCTGGTCACTGAAGACCATCCGCGACGCTCCGCTTCCAGGCACAGGTGAGGAGGCCGTACGGTACCATCTGGTGGGCCGAGAGGCAGTGGAACCCGGGACAGTGCCACAAGAAGAGCCGCCACCGCGCACAGGCCTGGGAGAGAGCCCGGGGGCACCGCCTCCCTTATGCGCACGCGCTTGTGCGGTTCCCCGTGCGCTGCTGGCCTCACCCTGTGCTGGGGCTCTGGCTGCAACCGCCTACAGCCAGGGTTTCCCTTTGCGCTTTGAGGTTGTCCTTGGGGCTGATCATGGAAGCATCAGTAACAACCGTCCTAACCTTCAATTTACCTGCAGAGTTGTTTAGTTCAGAAATCATGCGGTCAAATTCAAATTCACCAAAGAAGACTTGCTGTTACAAGAAGCCGTCTTTTGTTTTTGTTTTTGTTTTAATCATTCTTCTGTTTTCTAACAGTTCTTTTGCACTGGACTTGTGCTGTGTCCAGTGCAAAAGAAAAAATAGTTTTTCTATTTTTTCCCCCCTTATCTGTGAGATCCTTACATGGTTAATTATCTTTGGCGGCTCATTGGGACCAGGTCATGGTGCGGAGAGCTCTGAATGGCTACACTCCCCTGGGTGCTGGAAGGAGAAGCAGCCTCTGCTTAGTAGGCCTGCGACTCTGGAAACCCCCATAGGCTTTCCCTGTAAAGAAAAAAGGAACCAAAATTAGGTAACCATTTTCCCCAGAGCCCTCCTGCTATCCAACCTTTTCCTCAATGTTTTCTTTGTTTTGTTTTTTAAAGATTTTATTTATTTATTTGAGAGAGAGACAGTAAGAGAGAGCATGAACGAGGAGAAGGTCAGAGAGAGAAGCAGACTCCCCGTGGAGCTGGGAGCCCGATGCGGGACTCGATCTCTGGACTCCGGGATCATGACCTGAGCCGAAGGCAGTCGTCCAACCAACTGAGCCACTCAGGCATCCCTGTTTGGTTTTGTTCTTTAATGAACTAATAAATGAACTGTTTGAGCTTTATCTTTTGTAGCAAGATAAATTGAGGCTCGACTTTATCGTGTTTTCCGGCCTTCAGGAAATAAGCGGTTCTTAACTTCGGGGGGGATAACAGATGTGGGTGAGAAACTGAACAAAGGTAGACACTCTTTCTCTAGAAGGAAAACACTTTAATGTGCATTCAGAGAGTTGCCAGATCTCTGAAGTCCATGAACTTCAAATTAAGAGATCGCCAAAGCACAACAGTACTGTCACTCACTCCTCTGCTTTCCAGACCATGAACAGCAGGATCATTGAAACCGTTCTTTTTCTTTCTTTCTTTCTTTTTTTCTTAAAAGATTTTTTTTTTTAATTTTACTGGGTGTGGTGCATAAACAATGAATTTTGGAACACTGAAAAAAAAATAAAATAAAATGAAACTGCTCTTAAACCTTGCCCTTCCTGAACATTTGTGCCTCTGTTCCCAGAAACAGTCTTATCCATTCCACTAAGCAGAACCCTTCCTTTGGCTTAATGAGGGGCTTATAAGCTGTGGCAACAAAAGAGCTAGCACTTGATGCTTGAACTTTACCCACTCACACCCTTGTAAGTTTCTAGAAAGTTCTAAACCCAAAAGCCTTCCATAGTAAAGGGACACCTATAGATGTCTAAAGACAAGGGAGCTCTGTGAGATCCCTTTTTTAAGAACAATCACCCCATTCTTGAGAAACCCAACCTCATAACCCAGTCACCTCCAAAAGACCCACCTCCTGATGCTTTTGCCCTAGGGGTGAGGATTTCAACATATGTATTGAAAACTCAATTCTTATTCATAACTCAATTATGAATTGAATTCATAACTCAATTTATATGGTCAGCTGAGACCATAGCACTCAGTTTGAGGGAGAAAAAAAAAAAATAGAAGTGAGAGCCTGTCATATCAGTTACAATTATAAGGAACCAACTAATTTTAAAATCTCACTAAATTATTTCTTTAATCATGTAGATTAGGCTAGGTGATCTCTAAGTTCTCTTCTAAAACTTTCCCTATTTAATTATGATCTAAACTTCTATTTGTCTGTATCAAGTATTGCTTTATGAGTTGAATCATGAAGTCCTTAGAAATAGTAGATGTGCCTTAAACATATCTTTAGCTCCCACAGAATCTATGGAAATGTCACACACAGGATAGACGTGAACTCATTGGTCATTCGGTATATTACTGTATGGTTTTCTCCCATATTCGCTTAATTGTCTCAATAATTGGCGTTACCCACAAACACGAAGGTGATATTCCTGGCAGGTGGAAGGGTAAATGTACTACTTCTTATTGACGTTCATTTTCTCTTTTACGTATAAATCATTCATTTATTCTCTTAATTTATCAAACACTGGAAGCTTCATCTATTTTATGATTTTATGGAGTTACTACACCTATTCACAATTATTACTTTTTCTCAAAGAATTAGTTTGGCTCTAAGACTTGGACCAGAGAAATTTCTGGGGAATAATAATCAACTGCAAGGAATTGGTGACCCAAAATAGGATGGTCATTAATTTTGTTGAAATGCCAAGTCTCATACCTGGAAACTGTGGGCAAAATCAGCTAATAGGTAACTTTTAATGGATACACTTTTATTGCTGTTCATATAGAGTCTTTAATGAATTTTCACAATCCAACAAAAATAGCTTCTTAGCATTCCATCCAATAGGGCAAATAATGTTTATTAGTTTCATATCCAGAAACTATTTAAAAGGTTTACATCTAATTTTAGGACTTACTAGCTTGGGGTTTGGGGTTTTGTTTTTTGGGGTTGTTTTGTTTTGTTTTGTTTTTGGTGTTACACAAGTGTTTTAATTTTGTATAGCAATGGTGTAGACTGAAAAGAGAATCTATAATAAAGAATTCAGGTTATGGTTGTGCTCACACTGGAGAGCTGCTGTTGGCATTTATGAAGCCCCTGATCCCCCACATACTCTTTGGCAAAATAGGAATAATAACCTTCCACTCCAGAAAACAGCGTAAAGTCTGACGACATAAGGAATTTTTGGAGAGTTATCTTCCTCAGAAAACATCTCACAAAGACATAATGTTATTTCTACAATGCTGCATTTCTAGTGAGAGAAACCCTTGTATCTGCTTTACTAACTAAATCTGTTAAAAAAAAAAAAAAAAAAAAACCAGTCGTTCCTCCTTATCCACAAGCAATGTGTTCCAAGATCCCCAACAGATGCCTGGAACTGTGGACTGTATCAAACCCCATAGGTACTCTGCTTTTTCCTATACACACATACCTACGATAAATTTTAATTTATATATTATGCACCATAAAGTTAACAACAATAACTAATAGGGGCACCTGGGTGGCTCAGTGGGTTAAAGCCTCTTCCTTCGGCTCAGGTCATGATCCCAGGGTCCTGGGATGGAGCCCCGCATCGCATCGGGCTTTCTGCTCAGTGGGGAGCCTGCTTCCCCTCCCCTTCTCTCTGCCTGCCTCTCTGCCTACTTGTGATCTCTCTCTCTTTGTCAAATAAATAAATAAAATCTTTAAAAAAAAAAAAGAAACTTATTTCAGGAAAGCTTTTTTCTATTCTTAGCAGATAGGAAAAGAACTCGATTTTATTATAAGAAGAAACTAAATGCAAATAGACATAATTTAACTTTTACGACAGCTAGTTCTTCATGAAACAGCTGATTGACACTCATGGCTGCTAGAATGAATTATAATCTCTAGTTAGGGCCGAATTAAAGCATGAAGCTTATAACTTTCTTTTGCCGACCTAGGATGCCAACAATAATAATTGTAACAATAATAATAACATTGAAAGAAAGTAACACTTACTGAGGACTTATAATGTGCCAAAATCTGAACCGTGAATATTTAACCCCCAGAACTACTTTATGAGGCAGACTCTCCGTGTTAAGGCACTCGTTTTACAGGTGAGGAAAGCACAATTTAAAGAAATTAAGTTCACAGAGCCAGGAAGAAGGGGACTCTCATCCAACCCATGCCCTTAGAGTTAAACAGTTTGTACCTCTCATCATTCAACAACCTGATATTCCTAAAATGTCCCTTTTTCAGATTAATTTAGTACAATAGTGCTGTTTTTAATGGGTAAGCCACACACCTGAGGTGGGGTCCTCACATGATTTTTTTCCCACAAAACACTCCCTTCCAATCTCTTTCTCCTCCCATGCTGGTTTATTTCTTTTTCCTTTATCTCTTTTATCAGTTATTCCTTCCTTTTTTCTTTTTAGATTTGATTTATTTATTTGAGAGAGAGAACATGTACACAGGAGAGGGGTGGGGTGCAGACTCTGCACTGAGCCAGGAGCCCAACACAGAGCCTGAGATCTAGACCTGGGCTAGAGGCAGACACTGAAGACTGAGCCACCCAAACACCCCTCAGTTGTTTCTTCCTTTTGACAATTTCTATTTTCCCAAATCTTCTCCCATTATCCTGGTCTGCACAATAAGCTCACCAGGAGCATTTAGCCATACCAGAAAACTCCTAAAAGGTGGTCCTTGGGGCTTTAGAGTCTGATAGTCACTAAGCCAAAAACTGGAAACCAGAAACAGAAGCTGAGAACACAGAACTGTTTTCCCCACTACTGCTGACCCTTGAACAACATCAGTTTGAACTGTGTGGGTCCACTTATATTGACATTTTTTCAGCATATACAACACAGTATTATACATGTATTTTCTCCTGGTTTTCTTTTCTCTAGCTTACCATATTATAAGAATACTGTATTAGTGCATATTGATGTAGTTTTTCAGTGTAGGTGAGATCCAGAGCTGACGGCCAAGAAGGAATTCTTGAGATGTCTTTGGTGCAAAAGCTGGTTTTATTAAAGCATGGGAACAGGACCTGTGGGCAGAAAGAGCTGCACTGGGGTTCTGAGAAATGGCTGATTATATACATGGGGGTTGGGGAGGTGTCCAAAAGGACTTCCACCTGCTAAAGAAGACTCTCAGGATTCTGGAGGCTTTGCCATTGTCAAGCTAAGATTGTTTTTCCCCCAGCACAGCATTAACATTAAGATAGAAGTTTCCAGAAGGAATGTCACACATCTCCTAGGGCCTGTGAGGGGGGGGGGGGGTGTTGTCTGCTTGTGCTTTGTTCTCAGCTTGCCTTATGCTACCTCATCCCATATGACATACAAAATATCTGTTAATGCACTGTTTATGTTATTGGTAAGGCTTTGACAGTGGACTGTTAGTCTAGTTATGTTCTTGAGGAATCAAAAGTTAATATATGGATCTTTAACTGTGTGTGTGGGGGGGTCAGCACCCCTAACACATTATTAAAAGGTCAGCTACACTTTCTTATGAAAAATGCTGCTCACTAACATTTATCTTGGTCTAAACTCAAAACAAAAAGCCTGCCTGATGTGAAATTAACAGGCTATCTGTAAAGTTGTTTGAATTTGGGGGTAGAATACTCTGATAAAATAGAAAGAGTTTGAAGGGGTCATTTGTTTGGGCTCATGCCCAGCAAGTTGACTGCACCACATCTAAGCCAACCATCTCACTTTATCAATGAGGACACTAAGACCCAGAGAGGTAAGTCAAGCTCAAGGTGAAATAAATAAGATAAAAGATAATAGATTTGCAACAGGACAGATGGAACAGAGAATATCAAGCTTAAGCAAAATAAGTCAGTCAGAGAAAGGCACTTTCTCTGTCTCCTTTAGCTCAAACTGGCAGCGTCTTCCTGGTGTAATCCTGTTTTTACCCCTGGCTTCTCCTGAGAAGGTACACTACATCCGCAAGGCACATCGGATCTCTTTATCAAACGGCTGTTCAGCCACTCCCTTCTTGATCTTTTTAGTACGCAGTCCCTCATTCTTGCAGCAGTCCCCTCATTTTCACAATCTGGATAGCCTGAAAACATCCCGATCTCCAAGTTCTGGTTCATTTTTGCTTAACAATTCCTTCCATGTATCTCTCTCCTCTCAAATGTTATTATAAGCGGTATAGAGAAACCACGCTGCTCCTTCAGCACTTTGCTTAGACATCCCCTCCCCCAATGTCCCATTTCACAAGCTCTACCTTCCCCAGACAGGGAACATCATTCAGCCGTGTTCTTTGCCACTTTTTTTTTTACTTTTTTTTTTAATTTTTTATTTTTTATAAACATATATTTTTATCCCCAGGGGTACAGGTCTGTGAATCGCCAGGTTTACACACTTCACAGCACTCACCAAAGCACATACCCTCCCCAATGTCCATAACCCCACCCCCCTTCTCCCAACCTCCCTCACCCCAGCAACCCTCAGTTTGTTTTGTGAGATTAAGAGTCACTTATGGTTTGTCTCCCTCCCAATCCCATCTTGTTTCATTGATTCTTCTCCTACCCACTTAAGCCCCCATGTTGCATCACCACTTCCTCTTATCAGGGAGATCATATGATAGTTGTCTTTCTCTGCTTGACTTATGAGATATCACCTCACACCAGTCAGAATGGCTAAAATCAACAAGTCAGGAAATGACAGATGCTGGCGAGGATGCGGAGAAAGGGGAACCCTCCTACACTGTTGGTGGGAATGCAAGCTGGTGCAACCACTCTGGAAAACAGCATGGAGGTTTCTCAACATGTTGAAAATAGAACTGCCCTATGACCCAGCAATTGCACTACTGGATATTTACCCTAAAGATACAAACGTAGTGATCCAAAGGGGCATGTGCACCCAAATGTTTATAGCAGCAATGTCCACAATAGCCAAACTATGGAAAGAACCTAGATGTCCATCAACAGATGAATGGATCAAGAAGATGTGGTATATATACACAATGGAATACTATGCAGCCATCAAAAGAAATGAAATCTTGCCATTTGCGACAACATGGATGGAACTAGAGCGTATCATGCTTAGCGAAATAAGTCAAGCAGAGAAAGACAACTATCATATGATCTCCCTGATATGAGGAAGTGGTGATGCAACATGGGGGCTTAAGTGGGTAGGAGAAGAATCTTTGCCACTTTTTAATGAAGTTTGCTTTGCTTCTGGTTCCTGTTAACTTATTCCTCATTTCCACCTGAGATGTTACCAGAACTACCTTTAATGTGCATATTTCTATCCACACTCCCTTCAGGGCAACCAAGAACTTCTAGCATGTTCTCCAAAACTCTCCAGCTTCTGTCCATTACTGTCTTAAAGCCACGTCTGCAGGTGGAGGTAATTATACAGCAGCATCCCACTTCTCGGTACCAAAATCTGTATTATCAGTCAGCTGCTGTAACAAAATATGACAGACTGGGTGACTTCAACAACAGAAATTTATTCACAGTTCTGGAGGCTGAGAAGTGCAAGATGGAGGTGATGGCTCTCTTCCCGGCTTATAGACGGTCGCCTTCTTGCTGTGTACTCATATGGAGAGAGGGAACAATCTCTCTGATGTCTCTTATAAGGACCCTGACCCTATCTGATTAGGGCCCCACCTTTATGACCTCATTTGACCTTAGTTACTTCCTTAGAGGACCTTTCTCCAGACACAGCCACATGAGGGGTTACGGCTTTAATATATGTATTCAGTGGAAAACAGAAACATCCAATTCACATTATATATATCACAATATATACCTAAGCTAAAAAAAATACAAAAAGATTCAAATTAAAATGATGGACAAAGTCAAGACATGAATCAAAGAAAACCTAGTTTAGCTATCCTAGTAACACACAAAATATGCTTTCAGATAAGTAGCTTTTCTAAAAATGAAACATTTTTTCCATGATAAAGACTCAATTACTGGTAATACATATTTATCACAAGTGTTATCATCTGTTAAAAAAGGTTCAAAATCTATAATGCAAAAGTTGAAAAAGCTAAAAGAAATAGCAATCCTAGGGGGATTGCTCTCTCTCTGTCTGATAGAGCAAGAAGACAAAAGCAAATCAGTCAAGGCAGAGAGGACTTAAACTTCATGAAAAGGATCTTTAAAAGGGTAAAATGTGGAGCACCTGGGTGGCTCCATCAGTTAAGCATCTGACTCTTGATCTCAGTTTAGGTCTAGATCTCAGGATTGTGAGTTTAAGCCTTCCATTGGGCTCCATGCTGGGCATGCAGCCTACTTTAAAAAATAAAAATTAATTAATTAAAAGGGTAAGATGAAAGCAAAGAAAAACATAATACATATACTTAATGACTCAGAATTATTCTAGAAAAATATCAGCATAAGATGTGGGGAAGAAAGCAAAGTGACACAAGACCATACTAAATTACTTGTCTGGTTCAGGGAAAACATAGACATTAAAAATTTTCAGAACTCGATAGAAAAATACAATGTGCTTAAGTGAGGAGCAACCACCATAAGAATAAAAAGTGAATATATCCCTATGAAACCCAGAGAAGAAAACCTACCCAGGAAATAGTGGGAAATTGAAATGATAGTAAAAAAAAAAATTCCCCTTCAAAAAATAATTCTCAGATGGTGAGTTTTGCTAAACCTTAAAGAAAAATCATTTCCTATGTCAACCACAGGACTGTGTGAGTTTTAGGGCAGGTTATTTCAACTCTCTGCATTTTGGTTTGGTCGTCACATTATTGCATGTAAAGTGCTTAGCACAGTGCCCCATAGAAGGCATTCAGTAAATATTAACATTTACCATTCTTATTACTTTCACTACTATTGTTACTGCTGTTTCTGCTATTATTATTCATGACTCTTTATAGTCTCCTAAGTCCCTGACATAAGGGACTCTAATAAGTCTATCAACATTTTTGAGTTTGACTTATGCAAACAGATATAATTAAATCTTGCAGGCATGGGGAATGTTTCTTAGCAAGATGAGATCCAGAGAAAGAAAAGTTTGTGTTAACTTCAATGTAAGCCAAGAGTAATATTATACAGTGGCATGACTTGCTAAGGAGTAGAACACATTAGAAAGTGTCAGTTACACTGAGGAACTGATTTGGGTGTGAAAGTCAAATTCTTGCCCAGTTACTGTAAGTTAGAACAACAAGCTAAGAAGAGCTGAATCTTCTCCATGATTTCCTGGCAACATATCAGGAAGCACATCCCTAACTGGGTCTGTACTCCAAGACCCTACATGCTTGCCTCTGTCTAATAGGTAACAAGTCCCAATTTGCAAATAGTCTTTGCTCAAGAAACATTTATTTATCAATTTAACAACTTTAATCATTTTGTCAATTTAAAAATTTCAGTCAGTTTATCAATTTGTCAATTAGGTCATGCATCATTTGTCACTCTTCTTCAGATACCAAGCATTTCCACAACTGAGTATTTTATCAACATGAGATCCCATGGCGACCCTACCCAATGGAGTGAAATTCAGACTAGGAGTTTGTGTCCATATGGACAACAAAAGAAAATTTGCTTTTATTATCAATCTCTACAATGATATGGTGATGTTCTACCTTTCCAGAAGTAACACTTGAAAATTTAATAGAATATTTATGGGAACAAGAAAGATGGACAGATGAACAGGCTGGAAAATGTATTGAGCATGAATGCCTAAGCTCATGGCAAAATGTTTGGCAAGAAAAGGAAGGTTAATGTTAGTGTGAAATACACAGTGGATTCAGTTATTAATTTTCCCATCAAAGTTTTACTTCAAAAAACAAACAGTGCAGACTAGTCAGTGTTTCATAATGGAAAAAGAGCATACCTTAGGAACTAGTTCAGGGAGATATTTTAGTTCCTTTGCTTTGTTTTTCAATTAGTCATTTGACTATTTTGTGCACTTCCTTTCCTTGGGGAAATGTTCTGAATCTGATCTGATTATTTTTTTTAAGTCTATTCATTGTGTGCAAAATACTTTTGGTATTTGCAAATTTACAAAATGTTCTTAACCTCAAGAGAAAATGAGTTAGAGAAAATTAAAACAAGTCCAAATCATTAAGTACATTTTTTGAAATCCCTTAAGTGTAGGAAGAATGTAGGTAGAATCGAACAATACTCAGGCTTGGACCAGAACTCAGAGAAATCTCCAAAGATGTCAAAAACGATTTTATATGAAATATTGTGGGTGGTTTTTTTTTCTTCTTCTTCTCTGGGACTTCTTAAAAAGAAAAGGATGGATTGGATAAAAGCATGAAAGAGGCAAGCTTATCAGAATTCAAATTTGTCTAGGGTATGCTGGTGTAACTAGCCTTCCCCAATCCATCAAGCTTAGCATCCTAGTGAAATTTCAATTCCTTTCAAATCAGTGGAAAGGTGCCATGCTAGTACTGAGGGTACTGAATTCTCTCCCACATGAACTGTTTAACATGATGAAATGGGATTGAAGAAAAAAAATAATGTTATAATGTTGTATACATTTATAATATAATCATATTACAGAGAGGATTTTCAAGGTCATCTCCCAGAAGTCAAAGGGAGATGAACTCTACTTCTCACCTTTTAAACCCTTCCTATCCTTCCCAGGCAGTTTTGGTTCCACATCTGTTTCAGACTCTACAAAACTTCCTTTTTTTTTTTTAAGATCTTATTTATTTATCTGATAGAGATCACAAGTAGGCAGAGAGGCGGGCCTCTCAGGAGGCAGAGAAATGTGTGGCATGGAGTACACTTGTGGATTGTGGTGTTCAGCCAGGTGAGCCCCAGATCACCTTGGGTTTCATGGCCATTCAGTCTGCATCATCTGGCTGATAGAGATCACAAGTAGGCAGAGAGGCGGGGAGTACCTTTTGCCCCAAGCAAGATGGCAGCATAACATGCAGGGCAACAGAGTGGCCAAGGGCATGGACTTCAGAGCCAGATGACTTTGGTACAAAGCCCTGGGTCACCAATGGGAAAGTTACCTAATTCCCTAAGCCTCGGTTTCCCCATCTCCAAAATGGGAATATTAATACTTCCTACCTCAAGAGTTTTGAGGCTCAATGAGGCAGTGTTGAGAAAACTAGTAAAAATAAATGTTAGCCATGATTAATGTCCCATTTAGGTAAATCTGTTACTGCATTCCACAAGTATTTTCTGGGTGCCTATTCAATGCCACATACTGTTCTAGACTCTTAATGCTACCAGTGAATAAGATCAACAAGATCCCAGACCTCAAGGAGCCTCCATTCTCATCTCAATGAGAAAATGGGTTTCATTAGGAAGGAGTACACCAGATGTCATTTTGTATCTCCCAGGGTGCTTTGCACAAAACAGACAGTAAGTGTTTATGAGGAAATCGTAATGAGTGGAAGGAGGAAGACATGCTTCGAAAATCTTGTGCTCCTGGGCAAAGAAAGCGATTATGTGGACAAACCAATTGTATTCTGCTGAGGAAATCTGGAATCTAGTACTTTAACATTTCTTAAAAGTCAACCCTTTGGTATTTGAAAACATAATGGATTACATGAAGTTTCCACTCCATCATGCCATGTTTTGCTCAGGAGGCAGAGAAATGTGTGGCATGGAGTACACTTGTGGATTGTGGTGTTCAGCCAGGTGAGCCCCAGATCACCTTGGGTTTCATGGCCATTCAGTCTGCATCATCTGGCTGCCAATTGGAGTCTTGGCTTTGCTCTTGACCTTAAAGCCACAGGAGGCCAAAATATGGCCAGAGTGACTGCGGGAGGCCCAGGAACACGCTGAGGAGTTTCACTCCTATAAGACTGGAGTTACTATTCAAACACATGTTCCTCGAGGACGGTTAGTAATTAAGATGTATTTATTTATTTGTTTATTTATTTTTATTTGAGAGACAGAGCATGCAAGCAGGGGAGGAGCAGAGAGAGAGGGACAAGCAGACTACACTAAGCACAGAGCCTAATGTGGGAATCGATCCCACAACCCTGAGATCATTACCTGAGTTGAAATCAAGAGTCAGATGCTTAACCAGCTGAGTTACCTAGGTGCCTCTAGACTAATTTTTATTCACTCTTCACAGCGAATAAAAACCAGATACTTTTTTTTTTTAAAGAACGTCAGGAATTCTTAGTCTAATTATAAAAATATGTCTTGTTCATTGAAAGAAACTTTGGAAGAAACTAGAAGCTGTAACTTTATACACATACACACATTCTTTTTAAAGAGCAAGTTTTGAGAATTGTGTAGAAACCAAGAAGGAATTTGCAGAAGCATTGGTCTGGGAAGTCAGGAGACTTGTCTTTCAGTGTTGACTACAATCAAGTAGTTGCTTGGACTTAAACAAGTAAATCACATGTCTGGACCCAGTTTCCACATCTGGAAAATGGAACACTTAGGGTCTCCCTCTGGTTTTTTTTTTTTTAATAAGTATTTATTAAATAATGATCTACCACATGCCCATCTCTTTCATACAGTATTTAAAACAGCCTTGTATAATAGTTACATTTTATAAAGAGGAAACTAAAGCTTAGAGAAGCTCATTAATTTACCCAAGGCTACCAGATATGGGCAAAGGTGTGATTTAAGGGTATTTCCTCACACTAAGTCACATCCTCTTCCTAGCAAACTACAGCTGCCTTTAATTTACTAGGATATAAAATGGATCTGAGTTTGAGAAGAAATGATAATCCTGACAACAAAACCTCATTGCCTGCTTGGTCCTTTGATGGGTTCTGCTCTGTCACTTACTTGTAGACAGGTTCTACTCTGTCACTTGTAGGAAATCTATGGTTTACAACTGTAGGGTAGATAAGTTGATAGGTTGAGCCCTACCCAGAGAAGGTATCTTGAGCTTCATTGACTTTTGCAGACATTCAAAAGATGTGGTCTCAAATAAAGAAGATCTTTGTTTTCTTTCCACCTGTGCCTCAGTGATTATGGAGAGATGTAATCAGAAAATAAGATGGCATATAGATCAAACCCAACCACAACAAATTCCCAGGGACTAGCAGACTTATTGGCCTGGCCAATAAATGCTTATCTAAAGAGACCAAAATGCATCTTCCAGGAATCTGAATAGTGAAATACAGAAAAAAGCAGGCCACTTGGTAGCCATAGAGCCGACACTACATGCATATTGTCTTCACCTTAATGTTGGACACCCAGTGAAATTAATAGGCTCCTACTTTTGAGGATCCCAGACTCGTCTTGGATCCCAGAGCATTTTCCAGTTCCTGTTCCATTTTCCATAGGGATTGTTCTACTCTTACCCTGTTCTTGGGCTTCTGAGACACTAGCTTCCCAAGCAATATATGTAAACTGCTATATTAAACATGTCTTTAATTGTTTGGAATAGGTGACTCTAGTCTTTACAACACAAAGAGCTAAATAAAACTCTGCACAATCCTTTTGTTATACTATAGACTGCTAAATTCTACTATGTCAATAAGACTGAAATTAATAAGGATTTTGCACCTGATCTGCAAATTCCAAGGCCTGATTTATCATGACTACACATGCTTTCTCTTACTCTTTCAGCTACTCCAACTGGCTCAATTATAATCATTGAGAATCTTAAGAATTCAATAGAACCTACCAAGAGGAGACATCTAATACCATGACTTACCTATCAGCCCAAAGATCACTTTCTTATAAGACCAATTCCATAGTCTCTGGAGTGAATTTTAAGCATTTGATTTTAATCCATCCATAACTTCTATACCAGTAAGAAGCCAAGTTCTAAAAAAATGTGAAGAAACTGTATATAGAGATATGTATGATGATTATTTATGAAATATTTACAATAATATTTATAAACTATTATTTATTTATATATGATTTATAATGAATGTTCTCACACCAGGGTAAGCAAGCTTCTCTTTAGAGAAACTCTTTGGTCAATAAAGTTGAGCCAAAGGGTTTCCAACCCTTGACTTATTTGAGGCACTCAACCCTGTGGATTTCCTTTCCATCAACAATAACGAGTTCTGCATGCCTCAGAAAGGAACAAAGCACTTGTTTTTTTTTTTTCCCTGAATTCTGATTTTCAGTGTGTCTACTGCATGTAGCTTATCTGATGCTCATAAGAATCCACCTTCACATATTTTAATTTAATGTTAACATTTCCTTCATTGGTTTATTAACTGGTCTCCAGTGCAGGTTAACCAATGAACTCCGAAAGAGGTCTCCTGGTGCTCTGCAAGAGTGATGAGCAATTCTCACCCTGCACTCCTGCCAACAAAAATGTTGAGCCATTTTACAAGCAACAGAAGTCCCAGAAGGCTACATGGTTCCATGGCATAATATATGCAGAAAAATAATAAAAAGTTTTATGGCTCAGAGAGAGCCAACCAGTCTTAGTAGTGCCCCAAGGCAGGTAAAGCTGGTATGTCCTTACTCAGCCTCATGCCTTGACAGTTTTAATCCAGAGTACTCAGATTTGAAGTGCCTGCTTTGCAAACATAAAAACAACTCTGAATTTGACATAACAATTTGCAATAGATCCTGCCTCAGGGCATTTGTATCTAGATGGTATCTTATCTAAGAAATCAGAATAATTATTTATTTGAAGTATGAAAGCTAAGTTATTTTAATGAATGGGCTGTTTTCATATCCTTGGCAAGCCAAGAAATTTACACTCCACACCCCATGGGGAAAAAATGAGAACATTTGCCAATGGAAGTCCAGTTGGATATTAACTTCTGATAGCTGACTTCCATGCAATGCAAGTACTCTTTGGAAAGCTTTCCCTATTCTGTGATAACTTCCCTGTATATGTGCCACAATAACATTATATACACAGGGACATTATCAGGAAATAGAGAAACCTTTTGAAAGGTTCCCGTGTCATTATAGGCCATTGAGATGGTTGATATTTACACCAAGACAGAGACGCTGGGTGTGGCCACCCATACAAAATAAAGTGGAGAACTGGGGTTGAGGGAGGATGATCCAGAAAATTACAGAGAAATCCCACCCCCCCCCCAGATAAGGGTTTATAGTGTCTATGCACTTACTGAAATTCTGAAGTTAGAATAATTTCCTTAATACATAGATTTGCTCATGCTGAAGGTTGAACCATGATCCTCACGTCCTATATGATATTTGGCATTCCCAAAATGTCATGGACGATCCAGGAGGCAAAATCTGTCTTTGTCTTTTACCAAATTTTCATCACTTTGCTTTGGCATTCATATAAATGTATGTGTGTGTACATTAGGAATATATATATAATTTATATATTTTATAAACATATATACATACACATATAAAATATATACATAACATATATATTTTATTTACTTATTTATTTATTTGTTTGTTTGTTTTAGAGAGAGAGAGAGAGAGAGAGAGAGCATGGGGTGGGGAGAAAGGGAGAGAGAATTGCAAGCAGATTCCCTGCTGAGTGCAGAGCCTGACATCGGTTCGATCTCACAACCCTGAGATCATGACCTGAGCCAAAATCTAGAGTCCGATGCTTCACTGACTGAGCCACCCAGTCACCCCTATCTGTATTGATGTGTAGGTATATTTAATCCTAAAGCACACATATATTCTATATATACAAATATGTATATTCCATATATACATATATATTCCTAGTATACATATATAGTTTTTTTCCACACTGAACTCTAAGGTAATCATTACCCAAAATATAATTGTTTACAGATTCTGTTTAGTTTCCTAAGATTTCTTGATCCTACAAACATTAATCTGATCCAGGAAATTATACTGGCTGGATGCCTTTATGAAACATTAACTGGACTTCAAAAGAAATTATATTTCTTCCAGAAGAGAAAGATGTGATGTCCATGAGGTCTTTGGAAGAAGACAAACATACTCTCTCTGCAGGTAAAAGGGCATATGTATCCCAAATGTTGAAGCTGTCATACTAGCTCTCTCTATATTCATAAACCATACAGAAACTCACAAGTGGTCTAGGCATCTCTAACCTAATCATTCATTTGATAGTATGTTCTATTTTCATCCAGACATGTCTTGTGTTCATGAGCCCAGAAGTTTTAGATTTTTCCTAATGGCTTCAATCGGATTATTTCATCCAGACAAGCTGTGTCTTCTCTCTATCTCTAAATCTTCACTGGGAGTACTCCTATAAAAAAAGGAAAATACATTTTTTTTAATGTTACAATGAAACATTGCCTAAAATTAAGTCTTTTCTAGTAATAGTATCTTCATGTCCACAGACCACCTTTCCTTTCTCGGAAAACAACAACAATAAAATGCATGCTAAGATCACTTTCATCCATCACAGAAAACCCCTACCTTTCCTCATGCAAAAATGCTACCTCTGAGCTGCTAGTAGTATTTCCCACCTCCCTTAGGCTTTCCCTCTAGATTTTTTTTTAAAGTCTGATTGTGGGGTCCTTCAGTGCCTCTGTCAGTTAACCGGCTGCCTTCCGCTCAGGTCATGGCCTCAGGGTCCTGGAATGCAGCCTTGGTCTGGATCCCTACTCCGTGGGGAGTCTGTTTCTCTCTCTCTCAGCAGGCTCTCTGCTCTCTGTCACCATCGCTATCTCTGTCCCTCTCTCTTAAATAAAAAAATAAAATAAATAAAATCTTTAAAAAATAAAATTAAAAAATAAAGTCTGACTGATCTCACCATAATTTAATTGGAGACTGTGGTACTCTGGGGGCTCTGACTATGAAAACTGGAGAGATAGTTTTAAAATGTGTAAAATGGATGAGAATAAATCCATCCACTCTCTTAGCTGCATTGCTATATTCCTTACTCAACAATATATTAATCAACATGTTTAATCTATAGTATGCTAATTACATCATTATGTAGAATTATCTGTTTAGGGGCACCTGGGTGGCTCAGTGGGTTAAAGCTCTGCCTTCAGCTCAGGTTGTGATCCCAGGGTCCTGGGATCGAGCCCCCATTGGGCTCTCTGCTCAGCAGGGAGTCTTCCTCTCTCTCTGTGATCTCTGTCTGTCAAGTAAATAAATAAAAATCTTAAAAAAAATGAATTATCTGTTTAGAGAAGCATTGTCCAACAGAAACATAACACGATTCACAAATGTAACTTAAATTTTTTCATTTCACATTAAAAATGTAAAAAGAAATTAAAATTTAGTAATGAATTTTATTTAACCCAATTTCTCCAAAATAGTAACGTTTCAATGACAATGTGATCAATACTGAAAAATTATTGATGATCTATTTTACATTCTTCTTTATAAAATTCACGTTGTGTTTTACACTTTACACATTTCCAGTGTTCAGTGGTCCCAGGTGGGTCAACCATGCAAGTCTCCGGCGTGCTGAGTAGTAATGGACGTGCACACAACGCTCACTACCAGCTCTCCCAGCTTTTGAAGCTCCAGTATATGTCAGAAGTGTAAATTAGCCAGTCTAATACCCACCATGCTTGTTTCTTGAGAGATCTGAAAACTAGAGTCTAAGGTTTACATTGCTTTTAACTGATATTAGGTGTACCATGTTAAGGAAATAAAATCAGTGGCTATTGATGCGCTATTTCCCTTTTGCTGCTATAATCACCATGAACTTAATGGCTTGAAACAAATCAGGGGTGCCTGGCTGGCTTAGTTGATAGAGCATGTGACTCTTAACCAACTGAGCCACCCAGGCATCCCTAGAGCATGTGACTCTTGATCTTGGGGTGGTGAGTTCAAGCCCCACGTTGTGTGTAAAGATTACTGGAAGGAGGGAGGGAGGGAAGGAAGGAAAGAAGGCGGGTAGGAAAGAAGGGAAGAAGGAAACCACACATTTATTTTCTTATAATTCAGGAAGTCCAAAGTCTAAAAGGGGTTAGCAGGGCTGTATTCCTCCTGAAGACTCTAGGCAAGAATCCATTTCCTTGCCTTTTCTGGCTTTTAGAGGCCACTTGTATTCCTAGACTTGTCTTCTTTTTCCAGTTTCAAAACCAGCAAGAGAGCATCAATACTTTTGTCTCTGTTTCTCTCCCAAAGCCCTTTCTCTGTCTCTCCCTCTCAACCTGACTTCTGTTTTCATCACATCTTCTACCCTTACTCTGCCTACTCTTTCTTAGGAGGAGCCTTGTGGAGGATCCAGAATAATCTTCCTTTATCAAAATCATTAATTTAATCACATTTGCAATGTCTCTTTTGCAGGATAAGGTAACATAGTCACAGATTCTGGGGATTAGGATGTGAACATCTTTGGGGACCATTATTCTGTCTATCACAGTGGAATATGCCCTACTCAGGTCTACAGGTAGAATATTGTCACATTTAGTAACATTTAGTTAAGACAGAGGTCTACATGTGACCGAAAACTAGCTATGTCCTAGATGAATCCCTGCTTATTTCAAGCAATATTTCATAAGAATAAAAATGTAGTACAATAAATATTAAACATATGCATTTGTGGGTTTTGGGTTTTTTGTTTGTTTTTAATAATAACCCTGTATACAGATCAGGGCTCATGACTTTATTTTTTTCCCCTTAAGATTTTATTTATTTATTTGACAGAGATCACAAGTAGGCAGAGAGGCAGGCAGAGAGAGGGGGGGAAGCAGTCTCCCTGCTGAGCAGAGAGCCCAATGTGGGGCTTGATCCCAGGACCCTGAGATCATGACCTGAGCCGAACACAGAAGCTTGACCCACTGAGCCACCCACACACTCCATTCGTTTTTATTAAGTAGGATTTGTCAGTTTTTAAAAGTAATTTAAGATGGAAGTTTGTACCTTTTGACCACCTTCACCCAATTCAAAAGGTGCAAAAAGATGCAAACTTTTACTTGCAAGATAAATATGTTCTGGGAATATAACAAATAACATAATGAGTATAGTTAACAATACTGAAGTGTATATTTGGAATTTGCTAGAAGACTAGATTTTAAAAGATCTTATCACAAGAAAAAAATTGTGACTATGTGAGGTGATGGACATTCACTAAAAACCTACTGCAATAATCACTGCAAGCTGGTGCAGCCACTCTGGAAAACAGCATGGAGGTTCCTCAAAATGTTGAAAATAGAACTGCCCTATGACCCAGCAATTGCACTACTGGGTATTTACCCTAAAGATACAAACGTAGTGATCCAAAGGGGCACGTGCAGCCGAATGTTTATAGCAGCAATGTCCACAATAGCCAAACTATGGAAAGAACCTAGATGTCCATCAACAGATGAATGGATCGAGAAGATGTGGTATATATACACAATGGAATACTATACAGCCATCAAAAGAAATGAAATCTTGCCATTTGCGACAACATGGATGGAACTAGAGCGTATCATGCTTAGCGAAATAAGTCAAGCAGAGAAAGACAACTATCATATGATCTCCCTGATATGAGGAAGTGGTGATGCAACATGGGGGCTTAAGTGGGTAGGAGAAGAATCAATGAAACAAGATGGGATTGGGAGGGAGACAAACCATAAGTGACTCTTAATCTCACAAAACAAACTGAGGGTTGCTGGGGGAAGGGGGGTTGGGATAAGGGGGGGTGGGGTTATGGATATTGGGGAGGGTATGTGCTTTGGTGAGTTCTGTGAAGTGTGTAAACCTGGCGATTCACAGACCTGTACCCCTGGGGATAAAAATATATGTTTATAAAAAATAAAAAATTAAATTAAAAAAAAATCACTGCAAGATTATAAGGCAATTACATTTCAATAAGATAGGGGGATGGAAGCAATTTAAAGATCTGCTCTGATGACTTAGGGAAAGACAAGATAAACAGGTACCTGAGTTGGGGCTCACGAGAAAGGAACTCCAGGTTTGTATTAATTATTTTTAAGATGCTTTTCTAAATTTCCTGGGGCAAAGCTTCACTCTCACTCCCAAGGAATTAGTGTCACATCTAGCTTGAGTGAGCATAAAGGTATATTTTCCTACAAAAAAATGTAATAAACATTTTGATAGGAATCCTATGCTTTGCTAAATTTGTGCTATAAAGTAGATCAGCAAATATTTAAGCCAAATCAACAAATATTTAATGAGAATATTATGGTGGAATATTCAATCGCTCAAACTATAAATTCAGCTTTCTTAAAAATAACATCTACTTTTTAAATTTTCCTTCACTGAAAAATCAGTCCAGGCAAAATGGTAATTGACTTACAAACTTTTAACTGAACCCACCAGAAGGCTGCTGTTCTAGTTATATGCTAAAAGAGAGGATTGAGCCAATCAATGAAATTTTATGACACTGTGTTCCTGAACCACCTAGATCACCATCTGAATTCCCCACTGCACCATGTGCTCAGGCCCCCAGTCTCTCAGAGGATGTATTAGTCAGCTGCTTCCCTAACAAAACACCAGAAACTGAGTGGTTTAAGCAACAGACATTTATTTCTCCCAGTTCTGAAGGCTGGAAGTCCAAGATCTGGGTACCAGCAGGGTTGAATTCTGTGGAGAGCTTTCTTCCCAGCTTACAGATGACTGGCTTCTCACTGTGTGCTCATAGGGCAGAGAGAGAGAGAGAGAGACAGCAAGTTCTCTGACTTCTCCTCTAACCAGACATTAATCCTATCATGAAAGCCTGCCCTCTCATGACATAATATAGATCTACTTAATCTCCCAAAGGTCACACCTCCATAAGAAAGGGGAGAAGGTGAGGCAGTTGCACAATTCAGTCCATAGGAGGGGAAATGCAAGCTTCAGACAAAGGAGTGCCTCTGAGTGATGCTACACGTTCTGGGAGACCTGACTAAGGTCAGCTCTTTCCTTATCCTCCAGCTCTCCTGGGGCTTCTCCCAGGCTGGGAACAAAGAGTAAATGTGGTAACTGCTGAGCTCATTTCTCAGGATCACTAAATGAGCATCCATGTGTAACCCCGAAGGATGTTTTCTACACCAAAGTGTAACTTTGCTTTTAAACAATTAACATCCTTGAAATGATGTCTATGGACAGTGAGTTTTCCTGAAATGGCATCTCTAAGCAAAAACCAAATGCCTAGGTAGGAGTATGACTCTCTTAACTAATCTTACTTTTTTGTAGTATTTTTACTTTTCTTGACTTAGAAATGGATAGGGTAAATTTTCACAAACCTGAAGAATGATTCAATTTATTATTTTTAAACTAAAACGCTACTGTGTTGAAAAGAGAAGTGAATGATGAGTATCCAAGCAAATCATTTCTGTGAAAACTCAGTTTCAAAAAGATACTATAGTTCATTCATGATTTATCCTTAAAAGGAGAATATAATTATTAACTGTAGAGATTAACTGGAAAGGTTGTCTGTTCTGTGCTTTATTCTGTATAAAATGCAATGTAATTATGCCTTCTGTTGTAAATTTCAGTAAAGCATGATTTAATACTACAGCAAGGGTGCCATTAAAATGTGAATATTAACTTTCCAATAATTTCTAGAAATTGAAATGGAATCTGTTTGGCAATAACATGACATTTTGACACCAATGAAAATATTTTATGTAGTTATGTAAGCAATAAAAATAAATGTTTTGTAAAAATTTATCCAGAAGGACTTATAACTAGGAAAAACAATCATAATTAACAAGATTTCATAAAGTGCTCAGCAGCCAAAGATAACTTTTAAGCCAGCTGAAGGTGATGAGGTCATTGCTGGTCCTAAGTTCATAAGATCTGACCACCTGTAGAGATTTTTTTAGAGCACTTAAAAGAATTAATTTTCCAACTATGGACAAGCTGGGAGAGTCTCCCTCTTTTACATGACCTTCTATTGTGCCAAAGTAATGGAATTGAACGCACCCTCCCTCGGCTTTTCAAACAGCTGTTCCTATGGTGCAGGAGTAAATGTGTAAACCCTACCAGTACCAGCTGGAAAAAAGACAGGAATCTCCTATTTCTGAATGTATTATGGAGCCTAGATTTTGTTTCCAGGATAAAATGTGTCCAAAAGCAACCAAATTTAAGAAGAGGGTTGTGAAATCATCCCGGGGATGAGTAACCATCCTGACAGTTCAACTGGCTGATGCAAGCAAAGCTGTCCTGTTAGGACGCATCCTGCTTACTGTCCTGATCATGCTGTATTAGAGGAATCTTTCCTATGCTTTTAACTGAGATCATTATAGCATGAGAATGTTAACAATAGCAACATCTTGGGCGCCTGGGTGGCTCAGTCAGTTCAGCATCTGCCTTTGGCTCAGGTCATGATCTCAGAGTCCTGGGATCAAGCCCCATATCGAGGTCCTCGCTCAGCAGGGAGCCTGTTTCTCCCTCTCCCTCTGCTGCCCTGCTTGTGCTCGCTCACTCTCTCTGTCAAATAAATAAATAACATCTTTAAAAAAAAAAAAGGCAATAGCAACAACAGAAGTACAAAAGCCATATTGTATAGATATGTTTTTTCTCAATGTGAACATCACTGATCACTAAATTTCTAAAGCCTATTGAGGATTTTTGAAGTCAAATAATAATGATTATGACGATAATAACAGGAGGCATTTTGTTAACTAAAACATGCTTATCTTTTAACTCTACTTTAGTAAAGGTACTTAAAATTAACTTCTAAGTCTAAACAAATAGCAAAATTATATAATTTTTAAAGATTTTATTTTTAAGTAACCTCTATACCCAATGTGGGGCTTGAGCTCACAACCCCAAGATCAACAGTTGCATGCACTCCCAAATAAGCCAGGTGTCCCTAAAAATATTTTTTATTAATGTGCCATAAGGGGCAGAGGGAGAAGAAGGCTCCCTGCTGAGCAAGAAGCCGGATATGGGGCCTGATCCCAGGACCCAGAGACTGTGACCTGAGCCAAAGGCAGACACGTGACCGACTGAGCCACCCAGGCGCCCCACATAAAGTTTCTTCAAATAGACTTTATTTTTTTTAAGATTTTATTTATTTATTTATTTGACAGCGAGAGATCACAAGTAGACAGAGAGGCAGGCACAGAGAGAGAGGAGGAAGCAGGCTCCTTGCTGAGCAGAGAGCCCAAGGCGGGGCTCGATCCCAGGACCCTGAGATCATGACCTGAGCCGAAGGCAGCGGCTTAACCCACTGAGCCACCCAGGCGCCCCTAAATAGACTTTATTTTTTGAAGCAGTTTTTGATTTACAGCAAAACTGAGTGGAAAGTGAAAAGTTCTCATATACCTCCTACACACATACACACCAAGCTTCTTCCACGATCAACATTACACACACACCAAAGACATACATTTGTTACTATCAGTGAACCTACAAGTGACACATTATTATCATCCGAAGTCCATTGGTTACAATAAGGCTCACACTCGGTGTTGTACATTCTAAAGATTTTGTTAAAATATATATATATGTGTGTGTATATATATATATGTATACATATATATATATATATATATATCATATTCGCCACCATAACAATATTACCTGGGATAATTTCACTGCCCTATAAATCTTCTGTGCTTCACCTATTCATCCCTTCCTCCTCACTAACCCCTGGCAGCTACTGATCTTTTTCCTGTCTCTATAGTTTTGCATTTTCAACAATGTCATATAATTAGAATCGTAACATACATAACCTTCTGAGATTGGCTTCTTTCACTTCATAATATATGTGTAAGTTTCCTCCATATATTTTCATGGCTTAATAGTTCATTCTTTTTAAGGCTTAAAAATATTCTATTGTCTGGGGGCACCTGTGTGGCTCAGTTAGTTAAAGCATCTGCCTTGGGCTCAGGTCATAATCCCAGGGTTCTGAGATCAAGCCCCACATTGGGCTCCCTGCTCAGTGGGGAGTCTGCTTCTCCCTCTGCCCCTACCCTCACTCATTTTTCTCTCTCTCTCAAATAAATTAATAAAATCTTTAAAAGACAATTTTCTATTGTCTGGATGTGTCACGGTTTTATTTACCCATTCACCTACTGAAGGACCGAATAATCTTGGTTGCTTCCAAGTTTTGGCAATTATGAATAAAGCTGCTACAAACATCTTTGTGCAGGTTTTGACATGGATATAACTTTTCAACTCATTTAAGTAAAGACACGGAGCATAATTATTGCATTGTATGGTAAGAGTATATTTAATTTTGTAAGAAACCTCCAAACTGTCTTCCAAAATGGCTATTGCACTTTGCATTTCTAAAGCAGTCTATGAGGTTTCTATTGTCTACGCGCTCACCAACATTTGTTGTTGTCAGTGTTCTGGATTTGGGCCACTCTAATAGGTAAACCATTGTATCGTATTGTTTTGAGATTTCCTAATGACATATAATGTTGAGCGTATTTTCATATGTTTATTTGCAATCTGTATTATTTCTTTGATGAGATGTCTGTTCAGAACTTTTGTCAAATATTTAAATTTGTTTTTTTTTCTTCTCTTTGAGTTTTAAGAGTTCTTTATATATGTTGGGTAACAATCCTTTATCAGATTTGTCTTTTGCAAATACTCTCTCCCAGCTTGTGTCATAGTATTTTAAGTGTAATAATCAACCCTGAAGGATGGATGCTTTATGGAAACAAAAAACATTTAGAAAGAATTCTTTGGTTGTAAAAATTTAGACTCGTTTTTAAAGATGCACTGAAAATGGACTATGTTACGTTTATGGGCTTTCTCACTGACTACTGAACTATGGTGGAATTAACTGAAATCTCCCAAAGAGTCCTCTTATATCAAGAGATTGGAATCTAGTCAAGATTGGTGCCAGTCTTGGATTCATGGAGAGCACCAGCAGCAACTTGTGGTTTCTGTTAAAATGCACCCAGGCTTAGATGGGACAAGAACCTGTTAAAATAACTTTAAAAAAAAAAAAAAAAGACGCAAGGATATTATCTTTTATAGTGCAAGAGACTTGGACCAAAGGCTTTTTAAGATTAAATATATTGCTTGTTACAGTGTGCTATTAAACTCTGTTGTCTCTGAGAAAAATTAATTCTCATTAGGAAGATGAAATCAGAATGTCTAAACATTTGATCCTACTACCATACCACCAAAACCACTAGCACTACCCCTAAAATAACAAATCTAAAACACTTCTGAAATAAGAAAGCAGTACTATAATATACCAGAAAATGCCTGGAATCCCCATGTATATCAGTGATGGTTTTACTGCATACAAAATTCACTCTAGTTTGGGTAAGCTAAAGGGGATTCATTACAGGCTAGCTAATGGGTATCTAAAGGGGATTCATTACAGGATAGCTAATGGGTACCAGAGCAGTTGGGAGGGCTGAGAAGATCAGCTCTGGGCTGGACTTCCGGGAACACATTGTAAAGCCACATTACAGAACTGAGCTTCTGGACCTGCCAAAAGGAATTGGCTGCTCTTGCTGGCTCCAGACCCAGACCACCTATGCCACCACCCACAGCAGCAAAATAAAGATGTGCCCTGTCTCCGAACACCTACAAAGCTAGAGCCCTAACACTGAGACCCCTGCCACAATTGTTGCAGAAAATCATGCTCCCCTACGCTCGGCTTGCCTGCTGAAATAACAGAGACAACAGAAGTCAGCCTCTGCTTCAGAGTGTTCCACTTGTGCCTTCTAAAGCTCACGTGTTGTAAGTGATCAGTAAGTGTAGTTTGGATCACATCCAAAACTAGAGCTTCAAAGGAATCTAAAAAATGTAGTTTGGAGGATTCTAGCCTCAGTATTTCAAGAAGGCCTTCTAGAAGAAAGATGGAAAGGATACTCAGTGAGGTGATACACCGTTCCACCCATCCTGAAAAGAGAGTTGAAAGCATATAATTGTTCAAGGAAAGCCAGGGCAATTCCAGAAGAATAAGTGTCCAGGCTGTGGGCACAATTTATTGGAAAGAATCATGGAGCAACCACCAGAGTGGCTGATTTCATCACCTTCCATCTAGAGTAGAAAACACAGATATGCTGGAGCATTGGCTGTAAATGTTGGGCCAGAGGCCAAGCTCAGGAGGAGGAGGGAGCTCTACTTCCCTAAGAGAAGCTTACTGGGATGCCCTGTGTGGCAGCTAAACACCCCCTCTTCTACAATCCCTGTTGCTGACTCTTCTGTACATAATACCTTCACAGGCAGGCTGACCCAACCTGAACTACAAAGACAGCCGTGCAAGCAGAAAGTAAACTCTAAAGTAAGCAAACACCATGAAAGAGTAACAAACAAGCTAATGAACGTCACTAAGGGAGAATTTATGCAGCAAACAAATGGAAACTTTGAAAATAGTACAACTGAAAACCACAGAGAGATGAGAATGGATACTGTATCTACGAAACAAAATACTGTTTTTAAGAACCCCAGATTAGAAAAAAGAAAATGCTTACCAAATAAAAATCTTAATAGGTAAACCAAAAGGCAGAATATATCCATGCTCACTGGAAGCCTCAATTGTGCTCAGAATGACAGAGACGGTGTTATAGGTGCTGTGGTCCACCACCCAGATCCCTGCCGGGGACCCACACGTTCTGCCACCTGCTGGCCGCTGGCAGCTCACAGCCAAGTCTCTCTCCAGGAATTACCCTTGGGAAAGAGAATTGCTTTGCCCAAGTTTATGTCCTTTCCCTAAAGGCACACAGACCCCCTTGCTTGGATTCAGGACAATCTGAAGGGTCATCCCAGCCCCAAAGCTCCCTGAACAGTCAGGTGAGGCCTTTCTTAAAACTGCATCACAGTTCAACTTCTCCTTTTACCCTCCTAATCTTTCCCTCCCAGATATTGTCTCCGAGAGAACTTAAGCAATAAGCCTTCTTTCTATCTGCAGCTCTCCATCTCTGCATCCACTCCCAGGGAGCCCAATCTAAGGCAGATAGAAAGAATAAAAACAAAAAGACCTGAAGACATCGAGTGCGTCTCCATCTATATGATTGGAATTCCAGCAGACAAGAACAGAAGGGAAGGAAAGGAATAAACAAAGAACCTATAAATAGATTTCCCAGAATTGATGAAAGAAAGATACTGATCATATTGAAAAAGTCCACCAACAAGATGAAAAGTTAATTTATGTATATAACACATATTATATATAATATATGTTGACTTGCATGGGGCCGCTTTGGTGGCTCAGTCAGTTAAGCATCTGCCTTTGGCTCAGGTCATGATACAAGGGTCCTGGGATGGGGTCCTGCATCAGACTCCTTGCTCAGTGGGGAGCCTGCTTCTCCCTCTGCCTACAGCTCCCCTAGCTTGTGTCTCTGACAAGTGAATAAATAAAATCTTAAAAAAAAAAAAAACTAACAACCTAGTTAATAAGGTAGAACCAATTAATATAGCGACGTCTATACTTTGAAACCAGAAAATAAACTTTTCTTAGAGAGTATTTTCTTAGCACAACACATAAATCAGAAACCAGATTTAATCATTTTTAAATATCTGCAGAGTAAGAGATATTATAAACAAAACAAAAAGGCAATAGCAAACCAGAGTAAAGTAATCACCAACCATCTGTGAGACGCTTCAATGTAGTATGTATTTTGTGGTTTTGCCCAGCACTTATATCAACACTATGATTTTGCTCTTGGGGTACCATTCTAGCCTTCTTGTGGTAATGAAGCCTCCTCCCAGGCCCCAGGGCAGGTGTGAGGAAATCAATTCACGATATATCTGGCCACCGGATCAATTCAAGCATGAGCATAGGACCCATTTGGGGCCAGTAAGAGGGAGTGAATGACACGACTTGAGTGCAAGTAACTGAAAAGGACTCTGCCACTGAATTTATGGAGTGAAGCCTTAAGACGTAGCCATCCTGGCATCAGAGCGAGGGCTAGCCTGAGGATGGAGCGGAAGAAACAGAACCTAGGGATGAGTCCCAGAGACATACTGGTGCCTAAATAGATTAGACAGAAATAACCAGGATGCTCGATGTCTTTAAACGTACTGGGATGGGGTAGAGTCAGGCAAGGGGTAAACAACTAGAAAAGACTTTGAGGCTGAACTGTGATATGTAGATAACTATGCAAATGAAAGAGCAGTTATTACTAGATGTTGTGGGTTCAATCACATTCCCCAAAAAGATATGCTGAAATCCTAAATATATATATATATATATATATATATATATATATTTTATACATATATGTGTATGTATATGTGTATATATACACACACACACATATATATATATACATGCACACACACATATACATGTGTCTTTATTTGCAAAGTGTCTTTCCAAATGAAATCAAGTTAAAATGAGGTCATACTGGATTAAGGTGGGCCCCAAACCCCATAACTGGTGTCCTTATAAGGAAAGAGGTTTGGAGGAAGAGAAGATACACTGGGAAGAAGTCCACATGAAGACCAGGGCAGAAATGGGAGTTATGCTGCTGATGGAAGGCAAGGAAGGCCAGAGATTGCTGCCAACCATCAAAGGGTAGAAGAAGCAAGGGAGGATTCTTCCCTAGAGCCTTCATAGGGAGCCATGGCCCTTCTACCATGGATACTGTATTTCAGACTTCCAGAACAGAGAGGATAAATTTCTGTTGTTTTAAGCCATCTAGTTTGAATTTGTTACGGCAGACCTAGGAAAGTAATACAACAGATGATTATTAACTTAAAGGCAAAGCAAAAAGTTCTGCAAGGAAGTAACAGGTATAAGACAGAAATCAGTTCCAGATACCATTTCTACAGACAGAATAATGTAAAAATCAATCAGTCAATCAATCACAATATAACCATATTGGGAATAGAAGGAGAGGGGGCCTGGCAATTACATTTGTTTATTGGCAGCAGGAGAATCAAATTCTTGCCTTCTATCATGTGAATTTTACCTTCTATCATAAGAACTCAATAGATAATGTGAAAATTGAGAAATGAAGTAATATTATTATAAGCTTGGTATATAGAAATATGGATAAATGGCCAAAGAAACAGATAAAAGTTGAAAACTGTCATTTCTGGAGAATGAGAAATTAGATCTTGGTGTACTAGACTGGACTGCTTTTCATTATAACTCATGTAGCACTATTTGGCCTATTAAATTATGCATGTATCAACTTTAATGGAAATAAAAAACAAAATTCAAAAGGGAAAAATAGGCAAAAATGAACAGACAGTTCACAAAGGAAGAAATTCGAATGAAGAACATATGAACACATGCCTAAACTCTATCACAACCAGGCCAATTCAGTTTAAAATAAATTTTAAAAATAAGTCTAATAATAATAAATCAAATATTAAGTCTCCCACCAACTAAACACAGTTTGGAAAGAAATTTGGAAGTTTGAAAATATTTAGTAAAATTGAAAATGTGTATACAACACTGCTAATCCATTCTGGCTTGGATCCCAGGAAACTTTTGTACAGGATCAGAAAAAAGCTTGTTTGAGAAAGTTAATCACAGTGTTGTTTAAAATAATGAAAATCTGGAGAGGATTACATGTTTACCAATAGATATTTATCCATTCCAGATAGGATATTTTATATTTACATATAATACTATCTGGCAATGAAAAAGAATGAAAAGGAGTAAACTAACTTTATATATACATATATAAACACAGAGTGAGAATTTTCAGTGAAAAAGAAAAGGGAAGAACAGTTTGTCCAAACTATTACCAGCGAAACAAATTTGACAACATACTAACCATTCACTGCTCATGAATATCTGAAGGTAAAAACATAAAAACATTGATTTGAGGGATACACGCTAAATTCATGAGAGAAGTCAGGTTGGAGAGAGGTTTCCAAAATGGAACTGAGGATGAATACAGAAAAAACATTCACTTCGTCTGTATTATGTTAGTTCTTATATTTAAAAACTCTTTTAAGGATAGGAAATTGGCTCTGCAGATTTTGGGTTTGTGAGTCTCCATGATAATGAAGCTAATTCGTTATAATAAATATTACATTTAACACACGTATTAAATAGTAAAAATATGTATTTTTAAAATAAAATACTCTTAAGGAAATATGAGAAAGTAGTATTAATTATCAATTCTGGGTGACAGGTACTCAGGTTTTTAAAAAATGGTATCTAGGTATTTACCTGTATTTTTTGTTACTCAAGTTTTAAAAACTAGATGTAAAAATGTTTTATTGGAAAATTGCAAAAATTGACTCAAAAGGAGTACAAATGTCTGAAGAATCTAACAATCTATAGAAGATGCCCCAAAACAGCAGAGAACCATCCACTAAAAACAAAAAACGAAAAACAAAAACAAAAAAACCCCACTAAATCCATCCAATTTCATGGATGAGTTCTACCAAATGTTCCAGAAACAATGTCCTAACTCATCTGGTGAGGACAGCATAATCAAAACAGAGCTAGATTATTAGCATTCCAAATTCAGCAGGATATTAAAAGAAAAATCATCTTGCTTGAGTGAGACTTATAAAAAGTGCCTTCATGATTCAACATTAGGAAGGTAATTTTTATAATATACTACAGTAAAAAATTAAGTGAGAAAAAAATTTTAATCTTAAAGCTCAAAACTTAAAGTTCAATTGATGTTTAAAAAAGTAAAATTTAGTAACCATTATGTATTTTTTCAATTCTTTGCAAACAAGAAATAGAAGAAAACTTTTGAATATAAAGGAAAAAATACTCCCTTTAGTCAAAAGCAATCAAGGATGCCCTGCATCAAGGGCTAACCTATGAAATAAAATAAATTTAAATATTCTAAATAAGAAAGTAAATGTCAGCAGTTGCAGATTACGTAACTGTTTACTTAGAAATTCCAAGAACATTCACCAACAAACAGAAATAACAAGCCCAGATTCGTCTCTCCGCCTCTGGCGCCCCGCCCCCACTGCTCCGCCCCCTATTGCCCCGCCCCCCGCTGTTGGGCCTGCGCGCGGGGAACTTCGGCGCCTGCGCGTGGGACAGAGGGAAGAAACATGGCGGCTCCCAGCTTCCCCACACCGCTGCATGGGCACGTGGGCCGCGGCGCCTTCACCCATGTGTACGAGCCCGCCGAGGATACGTTCCTGCTGCTGGACGCGCTCGAGGCAGCAGCGGCCGAGCTGACCGGGTGCGAGGAGGACGAGGGTCCCCGCGGGAGAGGGCTCGGGCGTCCTGCAGAGGCAGCGGTGGAGGAGAGCCGGGGAAAGAAGGGATGCAGTCTGCCCCGAGAGGAGGCGGTGTCCGCAGACGTGGCGAGCATGGACACAGAACCCTTACAGACCATTTCCCTTTAGATTCCTGTAATGAGCGGGCCGGGGAGCTCTCTACTTTTGCCATCATGTTGCTTTGGTCCCAGGAGCTCCACCGCTCCTTCCTACGCCAGCGCGTGTCTTTTCCACAAGCCCCCGAGAGCAGTGATGTGAGAACACGTTTAAAAACCAAATATCCCGAAAAACGTGGCTTATTAATATAAAATGTTTTCGTCAGTATTAAAAGTTGCGTGTCATTTAATTTACTCACTGTACAAAAAAGCACCCTATAGTAAGGGAAGGGCACAAAATGAAGTGAGGTTGTGGGGTCGTGGCGTGGATAAGTATTTTGAAACCCACTGAACGGCATATTCTGCCCCGAACCACCGGCCGGTTCGCCACGTGTGGCTGCAGAACCCTTGAAACGTGGCTAGTGCGACTGCAGAGCGTCATGTTTCATTACCTTAAAATGTTAAACTAGCTACAGAGCTAGCAGCCTATGGAATTTTCCCTAGCACTTTGTAAATAATAAAATTGACTTGTTGAAGTGCCCCCCCATAAATGTTAAATGACATTAAAAGAATGAATACGTGCATGGTTATTTTTTTAATGAAAGGAATCCGAGTAATTAGATTTATTTCAAGATCAAGACTTGAAGTTGATGATCTCAAGATGAAACCGCAGTCAGGCTTCATAGATCTGTATTTCTGTATTGTGTTTCTCTCTCTTCAACCTGGTCAGGTTTTTCCATCTATAAAGTGCCCCAACGCTTACTAAATCAGCTTTTCATTGTAAACGATGGAACTTTGGGACTTACTGGAATGCAGAACGTAATTTGTCTTTTAGTCTCGATACCCTAGAAAGATTTACAAGCACAAATTGCACTGTAAAGTATGTTGTGAAAGGAGCGGATTTTGTTATAAAGTCAGATTATTTCTGTTCTTGAGATTCTGTTTATGAAAGCATGATAGTTATTTTCAAATAAAAGCCTCCTGATAAGATCTTCCCACATATTAATAAAGTTTTGTCAGATAATGTGGATTGATTCCAAAAATTAGAAGCTGCTAGAGTTTATTTTTGGATAGTTGTTTGAGGCGTTAGTAGCCAGCAAGACCTACATCCCATTAAACCCATTTCTGTGATTGGAGAAAACTAGTGCTTCTGATGCGTATGTAGATTATAGGCAGGGAAGTAAATTTAATTGAAGGTTAAAATAGAGTGTAATAAAGAATTTATTCAAAAGCATTTTAAAATTATACTAATATTATAAGATCAGATTCTGTGAGATTTTCTTAGTTCCGTGTACAGCTGTACAAATAACAAATTTTCTTCCTGCTCTAAATCTATTAAGAGAAAGGGGGAATTTTTTTCCCCCTAGGATATGCTAATGGATTTGTGAATGTTACGTACTTTTAAATGATAGAGAAAACATCATAAATAAATAGTATAATAACTAACCCTATCATTTTAGGGAAGTACTAAACTACTAAACCCCTGTGAGAAGGGTTGATGTTTTTCATATTAATATTTTCAACCCTCAACCTTATTCCATAGTTTTATATAATGTTTTGTAGTAATTAATTGGAAGACGTCTATTTTATGAACTTTAATTACACACCCCAAACAATTCTGAGTTAAACAGTATTACATGAGCACAAAGTGGTTGTCAGAAATTAGTGTGTTTATAAATTTCTTTTGTATTTCCATGTATTTGCAGATGAGTGATGCTGGAGAAATACACATTAAAAGTAGATTGAGCATCATTTTCTGTGATGTATATTTTTATCCTACTCTACTCATTTATTTTATTTTGTTTTTTTAGAGTGGAAATATGCCTTGAAGTTGGATCAGGGTCTGGAGTGGTATCTGCATTCCTAGCCTCTATGATAGGTCCTCAAGCTTTGTACATGTAAGTATAAGTATATCAAATTCATCCACATCTTCCACTAAGAAATTCACTAGGGGTATGACTGCCGGAATGAAATCATTTTTATAAATGAATGGTATATATCTGAAAGGGTCTACTTAAGTGTAGTAAGGACTCAGATTATAAATTATTCTTCCCTAAACATTTTAACTGCATGTCCAAAACTGTTCCATCATACTGCATAATTATAGAAGCAACAAAATAATTTTTAGGATATTTCTAAATTTGAAATTTTTTAGGCAATGATTACCAGAAAAAAATTGAAAATTACTTAATTTTTTCAGAAAATTTGAGAATATGGAAAGTTTAGAAGAAAATAAAAATCATTTCCAATTCTACCACACATGGTCCAAGTGTGTTTCTTTCTTTTTTTCCCATTCCCTATGTTCTTAATATTGTATCATGACTATTTTTCAAAAATTCCTTTTAAATTTCATTTTTGTGGTGGCATAGTATTCATTAGATTCATAATTTAATTTCTTCAGATGTGTATGCATGTATGTGTAGTTTCTACTCTTGCACATTGTATCAATATAACAATCTTTTTCATTAATATAACATCTTGTTTCTTTTTCCTTCACCATTATTAAAGCATTTTCATTTTTTTCTAAATCTGCTTTGTAAAAAAGCTGTGGAACATTTTTAAATTTTTCAGTAATAGGTTGCCTCATGGTCATAAAATACAGTTTTCTTTCTTTTCTGTTTCTAGGTGCACTGATATCAACCCTGAAGCAGCAGCTTGCACTCTGGAGACAGCATACTGTAACAAAGTCCACATTCAGCCAGTAATTACAGACTTGGTGAGCTATTCATCCTTGTCCAATAATACTTAATTTCCTTTTCAAATAAGTTAAGGTTAAGATGATTAGGTCAAAGAAGCTTGAGTGATAAATTAATTAACTTTTAACCACTAAATATTATACCCCATAATTTACAAAGTAAATTCTTAACTGATGTAATTCATCTTGTCCAAAATTCAAAGGAAATTCCTACTGTCTTGGAAGGATCAGTCATCTTTTGGTCAGAAGTGACAGAGAATCCAGTTTAAACTGGCTGAGGTAAAGTGTGTGGCTTCACACACACAGCTGTGCCAGCTGGCCTCAGGAACTCAAATGATATGACAGGCATCTTTTTCTTAGCTCTGAACTTCTCTGTTGGCTCTATGTCTAGGTAGTCTTTTTCTTCTTGGTAAGAAGATACTTGCATGTCTGTTTCTTACTTCTCAGCAAACACCTCCCTTATCCTTCCATGGAAAGAAACTCTTTCTATTTAGTTAGTCTTACAAGCCCCAGAATGAGTGTTGCTTGGATCATCTTGGATCATATGCCATCTCAAAATCTCTCACTGTGGCCAAAGGGGATTGAAATATGCAGATGACTGATTTAGGCCTGAGTCATAGTCCCACCCCGGACAGCTGCATTGGGATAAGCCCAACCCAAGCTAAATTCTCATTCTCATTGAGAATGAGAGGATAGAGAATTTACCCATTAGAGATCAAGGAGATGAAATCAGAAGGAAGAGGGCAATGAGGCCTGGAAGGTAAAAACAACACACCACAATTACAGAACCATCATTTTAAGTGACACATATATTTCCCAGTACCGTTTTCCTTTAATATTTTAATTAGTAAGACTTGGATAATTTTGGATATTTGTTGTTGTTAGAAGTGCTTTTTTGTAAGCAAAGAATCTTAACACCAAGTACCAGATAGGGATAGAAATAAAAATGCTTTCCGTGCTTCGTGATGTGTATTCTTAGTGTTAAGAGTATTTAGCTTTTCTGCTTTTTTAAACTCAGAAGTGATTTTTCAGCTTAGACGGAATTAAGCCAAATATGTAAGAAATTCTTACCTATTAGAACTTGTTACTGCTATTAAAAACTAGATTATCAAGAAAGGTACTCAGGTGATTTACAGGGGATCACCGTGAAGGTTTTGCCCTTTAAAATTTTAACTTATTTCTTTATTGTGTCCATGATTAGTGTTAAATATATGGTTTTGGAATAATAATAAAACTTTAGATAAATAAGAAATTCAGAATATATTTATTTTAACAGAGGTAGAAACTGAGGTGAGGTTCATTTTTTAAAGTCCTGTAACTAAGAGAGTGATAATTACAGAATTTAAGCCCAGACCATTGATTCTAAATCTAGAAGTCTCCCGGCTGTTTCAGGACATGGCTCATGGTAGTCTGTGCCAGTCAACTCTTTCGGTGGTTTGAGGTGATGGTGACCCTGAATGCTGACAAAGAAAGGAGGAAGAAGGAGGCATTAGCACAGATTATGATCCACTTACAAAACTCTGTGTTTGTTTAATATTCAGAACAGTAGGCATAGATGACCACAGCCATGATCAAAATCATTGTTTTAGATAACTCAGCTTACCTGTTTACCAAGCAGTACTTTTATTTTGCTTCTTTTTTAGTTTTAGAAAAAAGACTTTTTTCAGATATGTCATATGGCTTTCCTTACATTCCTAAAACAAACTAAACATAACTTGATCTTTGATTGATTCCGGGTCATTAAGATGAGCCTTAGTTCCTTTTCTGTGCTAGCTGTGATGAGGATTACTCAGGGCTTTCTGCCTTACACTGAGTAGCTAGAGCCTGCAGTGATTTGAGTTTTCATTTCCTCTCCTCTTTGTCTCTTTTCCCTTGCTTTATGTTGTCTTATTTTACTGTTTCCTGTTAGTGGCATTTCTGCTCTCTCTTTCCATGTGCTGTTTGCTAGAATACCAAACAAGTGATTTAGTTAAACTTGTATTTAAGCTAAGAGTTCAGGGGCTCTAAATAAGAGCCTCTCCTATAAATCAAGTACATTTTGCTGTTTGAATTTAAAACTTCTTGTCAGAGGCTATTTTTGCTTACTTCCCCACTTTTAGATCTGTTCTAATGTTCTGAGACCACCCAAAAGCTGAATGTGGATGGAGGGGGGGGTGTGGGATTAGACCTTATATCTCATATTCTCATTTAAATCCATTTCCTTTCTAAACTACATAATTTTCTGTATTTTAATATCAATTTTTTCCTTTATTTAAAATCCATACTGCAATGATTATTAATATATAGTACCTCAGAACCTTTTTTTTTTTAAGATTTTATTTATTTATTTGACAGAGAGATAGAGAGCACAAGTAGGCAGAGCAGCAGACAGAGGGAGGAGAAGCAGGCTCTCCGCTGAGCAGGGAGCCCGACATGGGATTCATTCCCAGGACCTTGGGATCATGACCTGAGCCGAAGGCAGCCTCTTAATGACTGAGCCACCCAGGTGCCCCCACCTCAGAGCCATTATAAACAATTACAAAGCAAATTTTTTTTTAGTTTCCCTTCTCAACATTTCTGGAATATTACCTTCTGGACTTTTTTTTTTCTTTTTTTTTACAATGTGAGAAACTTAATTTCTTTATGTAATTGAAAATTGGTGATTTCAAATATATTTCCTCATGCTGCAGTATCACTACCAAAAGGAACAGCAGATAACTAGTCATCTTACTACTTGCAGACAAAGGTATTCCTGAATCACTTCCCTCAAAAATGTTACTTTTCACTTTTTAAATGAATAGAGAAAGAAGAGGTACCTCCATAACACCTCCTCAAAGATACTGTTCGTGTGTTCTCTTTGAACTTTACAGTTAACAGGCCTATTAAGATGACAAACAGAAATGCTTTTAGAAACCGGGATAAAATGGAAGCAGTAAGGCAGTGTTTCACACTGTGTGTAAATCGCCCAGTGATGTGCCCAGTACTGAGACGGTATGACTGAGTGTTAAATAACTTTGAATCACATGATATAAAAGCTCTTTCCTCTCTAATCCTCCTTCAGCCATTTTGATCACATCTGGGAGAAGGTCTCAGTTTTAACACCTTTTAAACATTTGCAAATGTCTCTTTTTTTTCCTCTCAAAGATTTTATTTATTTTAAATATTTATGAGGTGCCTCGTTAGCCAGTAGTAGCACGTCAGTCTCATATTTACATATTTATGTATTTATTATTTATGTGAAAGACAGACTGTGAGAGAGAGCACAAGCAGGACAGGAGGAGGAGAGGGACAAGCGGGCTCCCTGCTGAGCAGCCCCCCCCACGGTGAGCGGGTGGGGGTGGGGGTGCTTCATGTGAGGCTCCATGTGGGACTCAGTCCCAGGACTCTGGGATCATGACCTGAGCTGAAGGCAGATGCCTAACTGACTGAGCCACCCAGGGGCCCCACCAAATGTCTCTTTAACAAAGAGGCAGAAGGCCTGCATCACTCTCAGACTGGAAGCAGTAACTATAACCATGACATTTTTTTAAATTTATATCCCATTTATTCTTGTAGTCATTTCTGTTTCCAGGAAGTAATACTGGTTTCCCTTTAGAGCAAATTTATTTAACAAAAAAAAAAGGTCCATTTAAAGAAAAATATTTAGTGAATAATGGCAGGTCTCTGTGCCTATATGGGAGAATTTTAAGAATGTTAATAAAATTCCCGAGACTTCGGACCCTGCCTTGAAGTACTTCAGCTATTCCATCTCAAGAAACAGCCTCAGGGGACGCCTGGTTGGCGCGCAGTTGGTTAAGCGCAGTTGCTAGTGACCGACTGATCCACTCTTTTTTTTTTTTTTTTTAAAGATTTTATTTATTTATTTGACAGAGAGAGATCACAGTAGACAGAGAGGCAGGCAGAGAGAGAGAGAGGGAAGCAGGCTCCCCGCTGAGCAGAGAGCCCGATGCGGGACTCAATCCCAGGACCCTGAGATCATGACCCGAGCCGAAGGCAGCGGCTTAACCCACTGAGCCACCCAGGCGCCCCGACTGATCCACTCTTAATTTCAACTCGGGTCCGGATCTCAGCGTCTGTGGGATGGAGCTCCACATCAGGCTCCGTGCTCAGTGGGGAGTCTGCTTCCTCTTCCTCTGCCCTGTTCAGGCATGTGTGCACGCGCTCTTTCTGTCTCTCTCTCAAATAAATAAATCTTAAAAAAAAAGAAAAGAAAAGAAAAGAAACAGCCTCAGAATTAATGGATGAGAGCCTCTACAAAGTGGCAATTGAAGGAAATGGCTTTAGAGGTGATGTCCCATCCACATACGGTGTTTTTACCTTACTGTGCCTGTGACAGCGCAGGGTGGCATGACGAGACCAGGTTCTGTGAGTAGGTATGTAATTCAGTCATCAGAGGAACCAAAGGAATACTTTAAATGGCATTGTGCCCTGAAAGCACTTTGTTCAAAAAGACATTTTTGTTGTGGGTTCACAGAAAATTGCACCCAATGGTTTAAAGATTTACAAAATGCCCAACAACTGAGATTTTCAGTGTTTCTTTTACTTTTTTCAGTCCTCTCTTTGATATCTAATTGTTCCAGCCAATACATTTATTTATATATCTTTATTTTATGAGTAAAGCATATATATATATATGCACATATATGTATATCTATTTTTATACGTATGTATTTTCTCATGTTTTTTGTTATCTCATAAAACATTTCTCTTGGTTACAGAAAATAAATGTTTAAGCTAGAGCAATAGGTTAAAAACATATGTATATCTATATAGAACATAGGAGAGCTTGCTTCCTTATTTAATCTTCAAAAGTGAACCCAAAAGTAAACATATGAGCTGTTGAAAAGCAGAGGCTTTTTGTACATTCGTTTTATGTTCATCCTGATAAATAGTTTAATTTCCTGTTTTTAGGTAAATGCATTTAACCTATATCTGAAGAAAATATAAAAATATTATCTCTGTCTATAATTTTAGTCCTCTAACGCATTTTTCTCTAAAAACATGGGAAGAAAGTATTTTTAAAGATTTATGTATTTATCTATTTTAATTCTGAGTCCAGTTTAAAATTCTGACTATTAAAACATTTAGGTCAAAGGCTTATTACCAAGATTGAAGGAAAAAGTTGATCTTCTGGTGTTTAATCCCCCCTATGTAGTGACTCCACCTGAAGAGGTAAGATGGTAACAAGATTTAATTATTAATATTTTCAGGTATTTTCCTTATAAAATCAAAGGAACTCATTATATGACATTAATCAGCTGCTGATCAATACAGACCGGTCTGATATTACTCATAATTGTCAATAGTCAGGTATGTTGGTAGACACAGGAAAGGAATCTCAAACGAATGGAAATACAGTGACCCATATTCATCCTTAAAATTCCTATCAAAATCAAGCCATATGTTTAAATTTGTGTATGTGTCCCCTTTATCATGAATGGCAAATTTGCAAAACAATATTTTTAATCATCCTTAAATTCATTATAGGAATTCTTTCTGAAAGTCAACAATTTACTCCTTTCACAGGTGTGGGGGCGCTGATTCTTATTTCAGGTAGGGAAAAGAAACATCTTGAAATACATGATTTGGAAAATCTCAATAATGAAGAGGTAAATCATATCTGAATTTAAAGAGAGAATGGTCAAGGTTGACAAAGTTTAATAATGAACTAAGGCCGCTTTCCTTGAACTTTTCATGATCCTGTTTTATTCATCAGTGAATCATGGCAAGGCTGATAAACATTGTCCTCTGCCGAGATGGCAAAGTCTGTGTAGCTGCTATTACTACGAAGGGCAGCTAAGCAACTGAGAACTTCTTGCTCCTCTGACTAGGAACGCCTATGAGAAGGAAAGTCATTGTGATAGGGTTAACAGAGATTGAGGCCAATGCAGCTTAGTACAACTCTTTAGGAAGGGACTGTATGAATAAATCTCAAGAATGATAAAAATGTTTCAGTCCAATAATTTCAGTCCTTGAGATATAATTGAAGAAAATCATTCAAGGGACGCCTCAGTGGCTTAGTCGATTGAGCCTCTGCCTTTGGCTTGGGTTGTGACCCCAGGACTCTGGGATGGAGTCTTGTGTCAAACTCCTTACTCGGTGGCTTCTCCCTCTGCCTCCCGCTACCCCTGCTTGTGCACTCTGTCTTGCTGTCTTTCTCTCTCACAAATAAATAAGTAAATCTTTAAAAAAAAGGGGGGGGGCACCTGGGTGGCTCAGTGGGTTAAAACCTCTGCCTTTGGCTCAGGTCATGATCCCAGGATCCTGGGATGGAGCCACGCATGGAGCTTTCTGCTCAGCAGGGAGCCTGCTTCCTCCTCTCTCTGCCTGCTTCTCTGCCTACTTGTGATCTCTCTCTCTCTCTCTGTCAAATAAATAAAAAATATATTTAAAAAAAAAAAAGAAGAAAGAAAGAAAAGATAATTCAACAGTAGAATAAAAGTTGATGTTCATAAAAATATGCTTATTGCATGTTTATTTATGATGGCAAATAATATGAACCTATATATGTACAGAGGAAATGCAGTTAAGTAAATCATGGTCTATCAGATCTGTAAACTTCTGGCGAGACTAGTGAATGAAGAGGAGAGTCTGGGAACATGGGGACACGAATGGGCTTCCTTTCTCCCGCATTTCCACTACTAAGCTGCGTACTTGCTTCTGCTGAGTTGCTGGAACACGGAGATGATTGAGAGGAGGCAGGACCTCTGCTCTTTCACAGTCCCAACAGCGAGAGTGAGTGTCATAATTCCCATGAGCTGAGCAGTTAGCTGGACAGCAGAATCGAAGTGTAGGACAATGAAGACTTCCTTGAGCTTTAAAAACATGTTTTACAAAATAAAACATCAGGAAATGAATTAAAAGAGGATCTGGTCTCTGTCAAGACCTAATCAGTGTTCTGGAAATCCGATGAAAGATTATAGTGCACAGCGCATGAAAATAAAAAGAAGGAAATTATGAAGGCAAAAGATAAGAGACTTAGGGTTTAGATCCAGGAGACATAATATAAAAATAATGGGAGTTTGTGCATCTAAACAATTGTGGCTGTACTTACTGGTATATCTAGAAACAGGAGCTGAGGCACTTCTAGTGTGTGCCAAGGATCAAGAGCAGGCCCAGCAAGGCTCAGGTAGCAGGCAAGCAGCAGACCACCAAACATGACTCCTCCCTGGAAAGATGGAAACACTCCTTCTGTGGTCTGTAAGAATCTGCTTGAGCCAAGAGATCTCCCTGTAGGGTCATTTCTAATTCAAGCAGATAAACCTGGCTGAGCATCCCTGGGGAGGCATATAAACAGGGTCTAGCACAGAGGGGTCCTAGTTGAGAAGAACGAGAGACAGGCTTATCACCATCCAGTGTGTCTGTCCACAGACCATTTTACCTGATGAAACATCCATAGAATGGGCTGCACCAAAATACAAGGGTAAACCAAGGAAAAGGAAGACAAGAGCCCCAGAAAAAGAAGTAATTCTAGGAATGCCAGGAAAGAGAAGTCTCTAGGAGGAAAGTCTTGACAGAAAACAGAACTGATAAGTTTCCTAACATAATTGGTGGAAAATTGTATCAGGACATTTATGATAGATAGGGGAATAATTTAAATTAGATGTGAAAAGGGGCGCGTGGGTGGCTCAGTTGCTTAAGTGTCCAACTCTTGGTTTCGGCTCGGGTCCTGATGTCATGGGTGGTGCAGTCAGGCCCGCATGGGACTTAGCGCTCAGCAGGAGGCTGCTTGGATATTATCTCCCTCTGCCCCTTCTCGGCTCCATTGCTGTCTCTCTAAAACAAATAAATGAATCTTTTAAAAAACTTAGAGGCAAAAAAATTTTAGCAAATGAATGCATCAGGTGCTCATCAATAGCTACATAAGATAGGATACTTTTGCATTATAAAATCTTAGGCCGCCATTAAAAGAGTAAATCAGAACCATACCTGATCATATGAAGAGCTCATCTGAAGGTATTGTTGATTGAGAAAAGCAAGATAATTGGGTAAAAATACAGAATATAATTCTGTCTTTGTAAAACATGGACAAAAAAGAAAAAACTCTGTGTGTGCGTGCGTGTGTGTGTGTATCTTTGTGTGTGTGAGAAAGGGAGAGAGAGAGATCGGGAAGGAGCAGACAAGCAAAACAGTAAAAAGGGAAAGTGCAGTTTTTTTTTAAAGCAGGTATAATGAATGTATTTCTCTTATTGATAAAATAGTATAGGTATAAAGAAATTTAAATTAATGAAGAAATGTATACCATTTAAATGAATAAAAACAATAAGCATGGGGACACCTGGGTGGCTCAGTTGGTTAAGCAGCTGCCTTTGGCTCAGGTCATGATCCCAAGGTCCTGGGATCGAATCCCGCAGCGGGCTCCTTGCTCGGCAGGGAGCCTGCTTCTCTCGCTGCCTCTGTCTGCCTCTCTGCCTGCTTGTGTGTGCTCTCTCTCTCTATCTCTGGCAAATAAATAAAATCTTTAAAAAAAAAAAAACAGTAAGCATGATTGTATACAATTAATTTAAACTAACCTATGGACAAAACCAGTGAAAGATATAGGAAGAAAATAATTGTTAGGATTAAAATAGTATTTGAATGGTTTCTTCAAAATATTCTCTAGTTTTGAAAACAATATACAATGATAAAAATCTAAAAATTTTTAAGACCTCATGAAATCTCATGGGTTTTGCTTTTATGATATAATTAGATTGTTACATGAAGAAATGCTTTGGTGAGCCTTTATGTATTAAATGGGTTCCCTAAAAAGGTCTGTACAATTCATACTCTAATCTAGAAGAAAGCCAGATTGAGCGGGACATGTTGAAACTAACTTCCTGCAAAGTAGATCTCTTATAATGTAAGAGCTCCCTTTTAGTTTCTTCCTGATTCTTCTGTAGTAAGTATAAGAATCACTTAATGTCTATCAATATAAACACTGCATAAATAGTAACAACTACTACTAAGCACTTGGTATGGGCAGAGCAGTGTTTTCAAACTTCAAATATAGTTCCTCCATGATTCTAGCAATGGAAGAAATTAATTTGTTATCATTTTTCTACTTTTACAGTTGAAACTATTGCTTTTCTGATTTTACAGATAAGGGAGAAAACTAATTCACAAAAATGACAAACTTACATAAGGTCACAGGGCTAGGAAATGGTGGGGCTCAGATTCAACTTTTCTGCCTCATGGACAGCAGTAAAATCAAAGTATATACTTGTTTGGTGAATGTTACTTGTCAGAAAGATTCTGTGTGTGATTCTAAATGTAACTTGAATCAAAACAAAACAGTCTTTTCTAAATGGTCACAGGTAGGAAGTCATGGAGTAGAAGCAGCTTGGGCTGGTGGCAGAAATGGTCGGGAAGTCATGGACCGATTCTTCCCACTGGCTGCAGATCTCCTGTCACCAAGAGGATTCTTCTATCTAGTTACCATCAAAGAAAACAATCCAGGTAATCCAGACCAGTTTATCTTTAACCACTTACTTTAAAGTACTTTAAAGATAAACCACCAGTTTATCATTAACCACTTTGCTGAAAGCAAAACTTAGTAATGTTAAAGACTATAAAGTAACCTGAAATACTATAAATAGAATCACTGACAACGGCTCACAACAAACATAACACTCATATTGAAAGAAGAGAGAGATTTTTAAGATGTAGTTTTTTCTTGTTTTAGAAAGTACAGTTTTTTTAAGGGGGGGGAGGACAGATTTTCCCCTAGTTGATAAGCTCATAATTCAAACACACAATCTGTAATACCCTCATTTAACACCTCACCCTGAGTATTACGGATTTTCGCTCCACATGGCGGTCTTCTCCCTCCACATTGTAGTCTTCGTGCCCTTAACAATTCTGCTACGGACTCTTCAGTTTGTGTGAGGTTTTGTCATGGATATGGCTCATGGGATGGATTTTTAGATCTCGGTTTCCAGATGACTCCATACCTAAATTGACTGTAATCTTTCTTCTCTTTCACTACAGAAGTTTGATTTTCATCTTATACCTTACATCCTTAGCCCTTCAAATCACATCATGATTACTAAGTTTTCCTTTGTTTATAACTCCATTTTCTTAATTCAGTCTTTTTACTCTGACTTACTTACAAAAGGGAAGGTGTTGCTTTTTCAATATCCCTGAAAGAAATAAGCTACTTCATTTACTTGCACTGTTTAGTGTCACTGTACAATTTGCCCTACTTTCATTGACTTTTTTCATCCCAGAGGAAGTGTGGAAGGCCAGGATGAGAGTGAAGTAACTAAACTAATTATTTGCTATAACGACAAATGTAATTAATGTTTGAATCCAGAGTAGCCACCGCTGCATAGCAAGGCAGTTCAGTCTGATTAGAGTTCTCCATGATACCTTGAAAATGCAGGTGCTTCCATTTGACCAAAGTCCGTCTCAATAGAAATTTACTTGGTATACATTATTTTCTCAGATGAGTAGAATTTGTAAATAGTCTGCATTTACAGTCATACTGTTTAATGATCATACACTCTTCACCAGATGATTTTGATTTTACCTTTTGTATTAATTTTTATTCTAGAAGAAATTTTGGAAGCAATGTCAACAAGAGGTCTACGAGGAACTATTGCACTTTCCAGGCAAGCAGGCCAAGAACTCCTCTCAGTCCTGAAGTTCACCAAGTCCTGACTTACAGTGTGTGCTGTGTATTATGCTGGATATGTACATATTGATAATATTTATTATATTGAATATATATATGAATATATAGAGAGGGAGAAGCTGAATGTATTTGGCATATTTTGAAACTGAAGTCATTTCTTGGTTAACAAGTGAAATTGTCAGGTTTTATAGAAAAAGGTGAGAAGAGGGGCACCTGGGTGGCTCTGGATTAAGCCGGCTCAGATCATGATCTCAGGATCCCGGGATCAAGCCCCGAAATGGGCTCTCTGCTCAGCAGGGAGCCTACTTCCGCCTCTCTGCTTGCCTCTCTGCCTCCTTGTGACCTCTCTGTGTCAAATAAATAAATAAAATCTTTTTGAAAGAAAGAGGTGGGAAGAACACAGCATAGGTAGGTAGGTAATCACTCCTATGGAAATAGTTGCGTAAGTGCTAGTAAATGCATATATGATATATATTATTTGCATTTTATGTATAAAATCTGAACAGGAGTGATATATCCAGCCACTAAACATGAGTCAGGTCTGAAGGTGTTCCTAATATACCATTAAGTGAAAAAAAACATTACGGAACAGTTTAATACTGTTGTATACATGTGTGTATAAATTTGAAACCCAGCAGAGGGTATGTGTGTATGTGAACATAGGGTCTTCTCAGACGATACATGGCAGGAGGGAACAGGGGATTTGCTCTTTATGGTACCATTTGCACAATGATAACATAGGACTTGTTTATTTGTAAAATGTTTTCATTTAAAAATTATTTTTAATTTACTTTCAGTTGCTCGTTGTCTCCATTCTATCGCTGTTATTTAGAATGCCTTCTGCCTCCATGTTTCTCCCTGGTCAGAGTTTTTTCCTGGCTTTTATCCTTTATCATATATTTCTGTTTTCTTCTTGCCTATATGTGTAGGGTCAAAGTGAGCAGAATCTAGAATTTATTTTTAACTGGGCTAGGAGTGCCTGGGTGGCTCAGTTGTTGAGTGTCTGCTTTGGGCTCAGTTCATGATCCCAGGATTCTGGGATCGAGCCCCAGATCCCCCATATCAAGCTCTCTGCTGGGTGGGCAGCCTGCTTCTCCTTCTCCCACTCCCCTCTCTTGCTGTCTCTCTTTCTGTCAAATAAATAAATAAAATCTAAAAAAAAGAAGAAGAAGAAAACAAAAATAACAATAATAACTGGGCCACAGAATCGATTGGAGAAGCTTTTGAAAATTATAAGTTCCTAAGCCTGACCGTAGACCCATGAACTCCTCTGCTGAACAGACCAAAAAATGGCATCTTTTATTTATTTGTTTATTTTTAAAGATTTTATTTATTTGACACAGAGAGAGAAATCACAAGTAGGCAGAGAGGCAGGCAGAGAGAAAGAGGGGAGGAAGCAGGCTCCTTGCGGAGCAGAGAGCCCGACGTGGGGCTCTATCCCAGGACCCTGGCATCATGACCTGAGCTGAAAGCAGAGGCCTCAGAGCCTCGAGAAGATAATTAAGGTTCAAGGAGGTCATCAGGGTGGGCCCTGACCCAGTCTGACCAGCCTCCTTACAAGAAGAGATGAGAGCATACGGAGACACCAGGGATGTCTGCACACAGAAGGAAACCACATGAGACGCGTTTCTGCATGGCCTACTTCCCTCTGTGATGTGATTTTGGAGTTAGCATCGGAGCCTTCCTTGATGTACGTATCCGCTGTATGTTACATTACCTTCTGCCAGTGGGCATGTGGGTATGTGCTGTGCCTGCCCATGCGTCTCCAGTGCTAAAATACCAGCTGCACCCTGTATTGGCTGATGTCAGAAAGCGACCCAGACTCTCTGGCCAGGTTTCCTTACCTATAAAAAGGAGCCCCTCACAATACTCACCTGGAAGAGCCTTAAGACCAGTAAGTGAGAGAAGCCTCACAAAGTGCTGGGCACAGGGCTTCACAGGGAGTAAGTGCTAAACAAAGGATAAGTAGGGGAGGAGGAGGGAGAGGCCGTGGGGATGAGGTGGGGAGGAGGAAGAGGAGGGCCAAGTGCACCTTCAGCTATGGGAAGGCAGCTCTACAAGCCAAGGGGAGAGACTGCAGAAGAAACCCAGCCTGCTGACGCTTTGCACTTGGACTTCAGCCTCCAAAATTGTGAGAAAATAAATTCACGCTGTTGAAGCCACCCAGCCTGTGGTATTTGTCATAGTGGCCCCAGCAGACTAATAACAGTAATTAAAGACAGGGAAATACCTGCGTTCTGCAAATGAGAAAGCAGTACTAGGTGAAAAGTGGATGAGGTGTGCTGGTGAGCGGTAACGGTGGCCTGGAGCCTGCAGGGCGAGAGGTGCAGATCCAGCTCTCTTTGTGGTAGGAAAGAACTATTAAATTCACGAAGAAAGAGGACCTGTAAAACCACATCATTTGATCATTTGGCCTGAGGGAAACAGCAAAACTAACTTTATTATAACTTGAATGAAAAGAAAAATAGTAATAATCTGTTACTATTATAAATTGTGCTACCCTCTGTTGTAGGATTTTAATTCAGCCTATCTGTGTGAGGTAGCAACATTAACATGAAAAAATTAACATTAAAATTATCTAAACTATTGATCACCGAGAAGCTACAATCAATGAGTGCAGAAAAAAAAAAAGATACCTAAGGGATATAAAGAGTGGAATTGTTATATTCAGATTGTAGAATGTTTGATATGTTTAAAGAATTAACATAAAGCTCACAAAAAGATACTGTTTGGAAAGAACAAATTGAAGTGGACTTTTAAAAATGAGAAATAGAGATATGGAAATGCATTAGTGTTAATTTGTGCTTACCAAAAAGAAAAAAAAGAAGCAAGCAAAAAAACTACAGTGTATTTTAAAACATAGGAGTGATAATATTCCATTCCAAAATTTAGTTGTAGTTCTTTTTTTTTTTCCCTTTTCCCTCATACTGGGAAGAATAAGAAATACAAATTAAAATAGGACTGGAAAAAAAGAGAAAAATTCTGACAGCACTGAAAAAACTCAGGAAAAGAGTGAGAGAAATACAACCATGCCAAGATCCCTTATGATAACATGCAAATCATTCTATGTGTAGATGTAGTATGTGATTCATACACCAAAATGACTTTGTGTATAAAATAACAATACATACCAATGCCTATATCCATTGTTTTCATTTTTCTTTTTATGTAAACTTTGTATTGAGGTGGAACATACCTGATAGACTGTATATATCATAGGTGTCTAGCTTGATGGATTTTTATGAAGTCAACATCCATTTAGGCTACACCAAATCAAGAAGTACAACATTACCAGCATTCCAGAAGCTCCTTCAGATTCCCTTCCTAATCATCACCTCTCACTCACCAAGGGAAACCACTGCCTGGCTGTTCATATTAGTTTTTTATTCCTGGGTAGCTAACGGCTCTAACTTTATTGGTATTAGCACAAATTTGTGGTCTCACAGTCTCTGGGTCAGGAGTGTGGGTATAGTAAGCTGGATTCTCTGCCTAGAATCGCACCAGACTGTAATAAAGGTGTTGGTCATGACTGTGATCTCGTCTGGGGCTCAGGATCCTTTTTCATGTGGTCATGGGACTAAAGTCACTGTTTTCTAGCTGTTGGCTGGGGGTAATTCTCACCTTCTTCAGGCCTTTCTTGGGTTGTTGTGCCATGATCACCTCCACAGTTCAGAAAATGGTCCCTTGCTTCTCTGTGGCCAGCAGGAGGATTTCTCTACCTTCAAATTGACAGTGAGGGCCTAGAATCTTTTTGAAAGGGCTCATCTGATTAGGTCAAGTTCACCCAGTATAATCTTCCTTTTAACTAATTAATCCAAACTCAACTGATTAGGAACCTTAATTACAACTGCAAAGTTTCTTTACCATTGCCATTTAATGTAACCTAATTACAGAGAAATCAAGTTATTCAAAGTCCTACCCATAGTCAAAGGATAGGGGTGACACAGTGCATGTACAGCAGTAGGAGTGAGCCTTGCCGGCTGTCTTAGGATTCTGCCACATTCCTTATACTACAGCTCTGGTCTTCCTACTTTGAACCTGTATTAATGAATCATATGATATATACTCTGGTGTCTAGATTCTTTCATTCAATAGTGTTTTTATGAGGTTCTTCCATGGACTTGTGTACAGCAATGACTTACTCATTTTCACTTTTGTATATTCTCATTTCCATTGTATGAATATATCAAAATGTATTCATTCGACTGTTGAACATTTGGATTGCTTCTAATTTTGTATCACTGTGACCACATTTGTATCTTTCAGCAAACATATGCATTTGTGATAAATACATACCTACCAGTAATCTTCAGCTTTAATAAAAACAGGTTTCCCAAAAGTCCCTTAAAAAAATGAGAAACAGAATTCTTAAAATCAAAACCCACAATGGACAGGGTAAACAGATGGAAGGAGAATTAATGACTGAAAAAAATCATTGAGTGTTGCCCAAAGGGATAAAAGGAAAATAGGAAGGAACAGTAAGGATTATGAAGGTTAAAACTAACAAAAGTCCCAAAAAGAATGTAAGAAAGGCAGTACTTGGAGAGATAAAGGCTAATATTTTTCCAGAATCGACTTTTAAAACAGAAGATAGATTCTGGAAGCACAAACAAAATAAAGGGGAATCCACGCCTAGATATAGTAGTGACATTGCAAAACATCAAAGGCAAAGAGATCTAAAAAGATAAAGGGAAGGAACAACTCACTGTTAAGCAGGGGTTGGCAAACTGAAATATTGGAGCATGGCCCTGGCCGTTCATTCATGTATTGTGTGTGGCTGCTTTGGCCTACAGAGGCAGAGTTGAGTAGTTGAGCTTAGACCACAGAAACCACGTGGCCCACAAAACACAAAATATTTCCCATTTGTCCCTTTAATATGTTTGCCAACACTGCTATAAAGGAACTATAATTAAAGTAACAACAGATTTCTTAAACAGCAACAGAGGAAGCCAAAAGCTCTTGGAACAATACCCTCACGACAAAGGAAGCCAGAAGCTAGTGGAGGAACATCCTCGAAGTGTTGGGAGTAATGGTCACTGTGCTGTGTTCCAACAGAACTCTTGACAAGTAAGGTTTTCAGAATAGATAAAAATGAGGGAGTTTACCAACCAGAGATCAACAATAAATGAAGTTCTAAAAGGTGTATTTCAGGGGAGTCTCTGTGGCTCAGTAAGTTAAGCTTCTGCCTTTGGCTCAGGTCAGGATCTCAGGGTTCTGCAATTGAGCCCCGCATTGGGCTCTCTGCTCAGCAGGGAGTCTGGTTCTCTCTCTCCTCTGTCCCTCCCCCTGCCTGTGCTTTTGCACTCTATCTCATCAAATAAATAAATAAAATCTTTAAATAACCAAACAAACAAACAAATAAATAAAATAAAAGGTGTATTTCAGGGAAAAGGAAAAACATCCCAGAAGTCTCAAATGGGGAGCGCTTCAGTGGCTCAGTCTGCCTTCAACTCAGGTCATGAGCCCAAAGTGCTGGGGTTGAGCCCCACATCGGGCTCCCTGCTCAGCAGGGTGCTTCTCCCTCTCCCACTGCCTCTCACCCAGCTCATTTTCTATATCTTTCTCTCACTCTCAAATAATAAAATCTTAAAAAATATATATAATAAGTCTCAAATGAAAGAAATACTGATAAATGGCAAAGTGGAAAGTACGTACATAAATGCAAACAAACACAAAAAATACTACTAATAATTGGAGTGTGATTTATCTGGCTTGAAAATCATAGCTAAAATCCTGAAGAGTTGCATATAAATTAAGTAGGGCATTTTAACCAATAGGGTAAAAGTGTTCTACTAATTCTTTGTATTGTTCAGGAGGCAAAGGAATGACTTAATTTTAATATGTGTGTGTGGTAGGCTAAATCATAAACCCCCCAAGATATCCATGTTCTAATCCCTAGAACCTACAAATGTTACTCTGTGTGACAAAGGAACTTCACAGATGTGATTAAGGATTTTGAGATGGGGATATTATTTTAGATTCTCCAGGTGAGTAGGATCACATGGGTTTTATAAGAAAAAGGGAGATTTTAAATTAAAAGAGGAGAAGGAATTATGATTTTGAAGATGGAGCAAGGGACCATGAGCCAAGGAATGAGCTCTGAAAGCTATAGAAGGTAAGGAAATGATTCTCCCCTAGAGCCTCCTGAGAGAGTTCAGGCTCTGCTGACACCTTGGACCCAGGTCCAAGAAACCCATTTCAGACTTTTGGCCTCCAGAACTGTGAGGGGATACGTTTCTCTTGTTCTAAAGTTGTAATTTGTTCCAGGAGCCCTATGAAAGTAACAAAGTGTAGTGAGAGTTCAAGAGTAACTAGGAAATGGTAGAAACAAGGAGAGGGAAACAGCAAATTAGAAAACCAAAGGCCTTAGGGTGCCTGGGTGGTAGAGTTGGTTAAGCAGCATTATCTTGGTTTCCACTCAGGTCATGATCTCGGGTCGTGGGGTGGAGGCTGCATCCAGCTTTGTGCTCAGTGAACAGTCTCCTTGAGATTCTCTCTCCCTCTCCCTCTGCCCCTCCTGCTCATGCTCACTTACTCTCTCTCTCTCAAATAAATCTTTAAAAAAGAAAAAGACTGGAAATAAAGTGATGAAGGAAAATATGTTAGACGAATCAACATGGTGAGATAGCTCCCTTAATAGCTCACTGTACTGGGCTGAATAGTGCCTCTTCTGGATTCGTGTCCAACCAGAACCTGTCATTGTGACCTTATTTGGAAAGAGGGTCTCTGCAGATGAAATCAAGTTAAAGATGACCTCCTACTGGGTTAGAGCGGGCCCTAAGTCCAGTATGACTGGTGTCCTTGTAAGAAGAGGGAAATTTGGATGTAGAGAGAGAGAGAGACAGAAAATGCCACATGAAGATGAGGCAGAAATTAGAATGATGAGTCCACTGGCTAAGCAATGCCGAGGATTTCCAGCAACTAGCAGAAGCAAAAAAAAAATTATTCCCTAGAACCTTCATAGAGAGCGTGGCCCTGCAGACACCTTAACTTCAGACTTCTGGCTGCCAGGACCCTGAGAGAACATATTTCTGTTGCTTTAAGCTACCTACTCTGTGACACTTTGTTACAGCACCTCTGAGAAGCTCATACACTGACATTAGTCTGCAAACATGGTTAGAATAAGCACTAAAGAGAGAGAAAAGATTTACATGTCCCCAGGCAGATATTCCCAGTTCTAAACTTGAGTGCCACCTGTAAACTAGCCTCATACTCCATAAAATGAAAATAGAGATACAAGTATAAATGGACAAATCTTTCATACAGGAAGCTTTCACATCACCTTTCAGTTATTACTGCATCAAGGGGATATATGAAAACCATAGAGGAAGAAGATGTGAACAATAGATATAAGGGGGATTTACAATACGGAATTCTAGAACCAACAGGGAATACTTAAGTATACATGAGATGCTTACAAACCTAATTACATGTTAGCCCAAGAGTAAGTCCTTATAAAATTCAAAGAATCACTATCATAAAGCCTGGATTCTCTGACTATAATGCAATTGGGTTATAAGCCACTAAGAAAAAGATAAATTTTAAGACTTCATACATTTGCAAAATTCAAAACATGCTTCTGAATAATTCATAGTTCAAAAAGAATAATAATTGGCATTTTTAAAATTACTTAGTGACAAGGAAATTTCAATATCAGAATTTAGGGAATGCAGTGGAAGTAAAACTGAGAATGAAATTTACAGTCTTAAGTGTTTATTGAAAAAAAAAGAGCTCAGGATTAGTATATTAAGTGTCCAACTTGAGAAGTTTAGAATATGTTCAAATAGAAAATAGGGACTATAATAAACATAAGAGCAAAAATCAATTTTAAGAGATAATGTTAAAGGGTGAAATTTGAAAAAAAAATGTTTAATAAAAAGAAAAGGCACAAATTGGAAGATGATAGTATGAACACTTTGATGCCAGTAATTTTTAAACGGAGATGAAATGGATAATGTCCTAAAGCAGTGGTACTAAAGCTTCAGGATTCTCCTGGAATCCTCTGAGGGACTTGTTAAACCACAAGATTGCTGTTAAGACACCCCTAGTGTTCCTTATTCAGTAGGACTTGAGAATTTACATTCTAACAGGTTCCCAGGAGTGATAGGTTTAAATAATTTTCCCTAAAGGTATCGAATCCTAATCTCTGGAACCTGTAAATACTACCTATACAGCAAAGGATGATTATTACTTTTTAAGACAAAAGATGTAGTTAAGGATCTTCAGAGGGGAAAACTATCCTGGATGATCTATGTGGGTCCTAAATGCAATCACAAGTATATCCATTTATATGGACAAGAGGAAGAGGAAAATGCCTTCATAGAGGAGGAGAAGGTGACATGACCATGGAGGCAGAGGTAGTAGTGCTGTAGCGAGGGAATACCAACAGCCACCTTCTCTGGAAGAGATGAGAACAGATTCTCCCCTAAAGTGTCTGGAGGAAACAGAGCCATGTTGTCACCTTGACTTTGGCTCAGTAAAACTGATTTCAGATTCCTAGGCTCCAGAACTGTTGGGAGGCCACCACATTTGCCGTAATTTGTTACAGGAGCCATAAGAAACTAACGTACCGAATGATACTGATGCTGCTGGTGTCAGAGAAAAAAAAGCTTACAAAAACTAATGATAAGATATTTGCCAATATCTTCTCCCATTCTGCACATTGTCTTTTGGTTTTGTTGACTCTTTCCTTTGCTGTGCAGAAGCTTTTATCTTGATGAAATCCCAACAGTTCATGTGTTTGCCTTGCCTTTGGAGACATATCTAGACATATCTAGTAAGAAGTTGCCATAGCCAAGGTCACAGAGGTTGCTCCCTGTGTTCTCCTCAAGAATTTTGATGGATTCCTGTCTCACATTTAGGTCTTTCATCCATTTTGAGTCTATTTTTGGGTATGGTGTAAAGAAAGGGTCCAGTTTCATTCTTCTACATATGGCTGTCCCATTTTCCCAACACCATTTGTTGAAGACATTGTCTTTTCTCCATTGGATATTTTTTCCTGCTTTGTTGAAGATTGGTTGACCATAGAGTTGAGGGTCCATTTCTGAGTTCTCTATTCTGTTCCATTGATCTATGTGTCTTAATTTTTGTGCCAGTACCATACTGTCTTGATGATTACAGTTTTGTAATAGAGCCTGAAGTCCAGAATTGTGATGCCACCAGCTTTGGTTTTCTTTTGCAATATTCCTCTGGCTATTCAGGATCTTTCCTGGTTCCATACAAAATTTGGGATTGTTTGGTCCAGCTCTGTGCAAAATGTTGATGGTATTTTGATAGGGATTACATTGAATGTGTAGATTGCTCTTGGTAGCATAGACATTTTAACAATGTGTGATCTTCCAATCCATGAACCTGGAATATTTTTCCATTTCTTTGTGTCTTCCTCAATTTATTCATAAGTGTTCTATAGTTTTCTGAGTATAGATCCTTTACCTCTTTGGTTAGGCTTATTCCTAGGTATTTTATGTGTTTTGGTGCAATTGTAAGTAGGATCAGTTCCTTAATTTCTCTTTCTTCTGTCTCAGTGTATAGAAATGCAACTGATTTCTGTGCATTGATTTTATATCCTGCCACTTTGCTGAATTACTGTATGAGTTCTAGCAATTTTGGGGTGGGGTCTTTTGGGTTTTCTACATAGAGTATCATGTCATCTGTGAAGAGTGGGAGTTTGACTTCTTCTTTGCCTATTTGGATGCCTTTTATTTATTTTTGTTATCTAATTGCTGAAGCTAGGATTTCTAGTACTGTGTTGAACAACAGTGGTCAAATAAAGGGCTAGTATCCAAAATCTATAAAGAACTCATAAAACTCAACACCCAAAAAAACAAATAATCCAGTCAGTAAATGGGCAGAAGACATGAACAGATATTTCTCCAAAGGAGACATACACATGGCCAATAGACACATGAAGAAAGTGCTCAACATCACTCAGCATCAGGGAAATATGAATCAAAACCACAATGAGATACCACCTCATACCAGTCAAAATGGCTAAAATTAACAAGTCAGGAAATGATAGATGTTGGCAAAGATGCAGAGAAAGGGGCACCTTCTTACATTGCTGGTGGGAGTGCAAGCTGGTGCAGCTTCCCAGCTGCACCAGGTGCAGCTGGTGGAGTTTCCTTAAGACATTAAAAATAGAGCTACCCTATGAGCCAGAAATTGCACTAGTGTTTACCCAAAGGATACAAACAGTGATCTGAAGGGGAACCTACATCCCAATGTCCACAATAGCCAAACTATGGAGAGCCCAGATGTCTATTCACAGATGAATGGATAAAGATGATGTACTATATATACACAATGGAATATTACTCAACCATCAAAAAAGAAATCTTACCATTTGCAATGACATGGATGGAACTAGATGGTATTATGCTAAGCAAAATAAGAGAAAGACAATTATCATACGATTTCACTCATATGTGGAATTTAAGAAACAAAACAGAGGACCATAGGGGAAGGAAAGGAAACATAAAATAAGACAAAATCAGAGAAGGAGACAAACCATAAGAGACTCTTACCTATAGGAAACAAACAGGGATGTTAGAAGGGGGGTGGGTGGAGGGAAGGGGTAACTGGATGATGGGATGTAATGAGCACTGAGTGTTATATGCAACTGCTGAATCACTGAACTCTACCTCTGAAACTTATGTTAATTAGTTGAATTTAAATAAAATAATTTTTTTAAAAGAAAAAAAACTAATGAGAAATAATAAGCCTGAATAATTATATGCTTATTATGAACTCTCCCTCGAAAAAGTTTGAAAGTTCAGGTCCAGATGGTTCTACAAATGTGAGCTATACAAAATTTTCAAAGATCAGATTTTTCAGGTTTATACAAGTTCTTCCAGAGAATCAAGAAAGAGAGCCTACTTCCTGGAGTAGTGAGGGTAAGCTGACTGCTGTAGCAATCTCCAAATCTATGGCTTAAGAAAATAAGCAAGACAAAATTGCTTGCTCAGGTCAGAGGCCAGAATTGTTGTGGGAGGAGAAGACAGCAGAGCTCTACTGCAGGCAGATAAAGCAGAAACCCAGAATTCCCCAGTCTGTGGCACCACCATCTCCAACACAAACTTCCAAAGTTGGATGACCCATGGAAGGTTTTAATGGGCTGGTTTTATAAGTGACCTCTTCATTTCCTCCTAATTACATTGGCCAGAATGCTGACATACGACCCCAACCTAATTTCCAAGGTCTGCCAAATTAGCCATCTGGGAGAGAGAGAAGATGACAGGATGAGGCAGAGCACGAGCAGCTCTTGCGCTCTGGGGAGAGATGTCCGTCATCGTTTTCTGTGACTCAGTTCTGCCTGTCTGTTCTTCCCTGAGGCCACATTTGACATAGGTGTTATCTGCACTGCTTCATATGGCACACAACCTCTAAGTCACCATGAAGAAAGAAAAGAGAATGGATGGTCACCCATGGGGATTTTTATGGGCCAGTTTTGGAAGTAGCACCTTTGACTTCTGTTCACATTCCAATAGTTACAACATCTTGAGGGTGAGAAATTTTGCCATCAGCTTCCTGCCCAACCGAGGGCTGCTCTAAGTAAGGCACATTCAAGGTGCATTGTTTGTTCATTTTTTGGTCCTTTTTTTTTTGGTGGGGGGAGGGTAAACACTGGGTTTCTTTCACAATAGATTTCTTCAAAAACTTAGTAGTACTGTTTCCGATACATTTGCTGAGAGTCTCATTTGCCAATCACTACAGCCAACTTAGTTGTTCCTAGGGCTATGCTTCTTAAACCTGCTTTATAGCTTTACTTTGCACCTGTGCCTTCATCTCAATTAAATGACAGAACTGGGTGAGAAGATAGCATTCTTGATCTGTTCTTAATAAAACTTATTATTCTTACTATCTGGGATCTAGACACTGTCATGTTTTCATTCATTCAGTACCTTGCATTTCTAGACTCTCTGTGACCTTCCATTGTTTCCTATAAACAGGTCTGTTTTTCCCAATTACACTTTGCCAAATGTAGTTAGTAACAATCAACATATAAGAGTCACAGTTTTGCAACCTCTCCTCCTAAAGCTCAGCGAGTTCTTAAATATTGCCAGTCACAGTTCTACCAATTGTTTTGCCAATATAGAACATAGGCTACCATCTAATCAGTTTCTGTTATCAGTTCCTTCACCTTTCCCTAGCCTTCAAATGACTAAACTAATATGACATATCTTGGGATTTTATCAAAATTGCAGTTCACTTCAATGTGCCAAGTTCCTTATTAGTGACACACAATAGAAGTTTTGGTTGCCTGTTCACTTTATGTGTTTGTCTAGAGGGTGGAGTGTGTTCTCTGTTCCTTCAATTATTCAGAGACCTGGGGTTCGTCTATTTTTGTACCACCGTTACGTTCAGCTTTTAAGTGAACATGGTTAGGGAAAAGAAGAATGGTGGATTATGCATGGGAGATTTTTATGAACCAGTCCTGGAAATAGCTTAAGTCACTTCACATTCCATTGGCCAATTTTCAGTCAGATGTTACCAATATAGTTGAACTGTATGCCCAAGAAGAAGAGATGATTCTTTCCCCAACTAATTCTATGAGGCAAGTTTAACCTTAATAACAAAACCAGGTAAGGATTGTATAAAAAAGGAAAATTATCACCAGTCACATCAATGTAGAGGAAAAAGAATGAAACTTCAACAGACTAAGTGTAGCAGTATATATAAAACAGATGATACCCCATGACCAAATTGAGCTTATCCCAGGAGTGTAAGCATGGTTTAATAGAAAAATCTATAAATTCCATTTATCATTCTCATAGATTAAATGGGGGGGAAACCCACATTATCACCTCAGCAGATGTGGAAAAACATTTTTAAGATTTAATAAACTCAGAAAACTAGGATGAGTAAGAACTTCCTTGACCTTCTATGACCTGTATACCAAAAACTATGACAAATATTCTTAAGGAAAAACTCTGGAAACATCTACCTTCTCCTTTAAAAATCAACAAGGCAAAGATGCCACCTATCACCACTCCTATTCAATATTTCCACTGGAGTTTCTAGCCAGCAAAAAAAGAAAAATAAATGAAAAAGGATACGAAAGGTTGAACAAAATTGCAATTATTAGCAGATGATAAGATCATTTACCAAGAAAACTCCAAAGAAGCTACAGAGATAATATTAGCAAGAATAAAGAGCTTAAGAAAACGGTTGTCTATAAGACCAATATTCAAAAATCATTTGTATTTCTATGCACTTGGCCCCCAAAAGAAGAAAATTGTGCTTTAATAAAACCATTTACAATGAAGACACAATTAGTCACTGTGAAGTGAATCTAACATCTGCACAAGACTAGCATGCATACATTCTAAAAATTTGATTAAAAGACATTTTAAAGACCTAAACAAACTGAGAATTACTCAAGAATGTCCAAGAATAGGAAGACTCAGTATTTTAAAGATACCAATTCTTCCTGAAGATATAGTATTATTCCAGTCAAAATCCCAAGAGGGTGGGGTGCCAGGATGGCTCAGTTAAGCATCTGCCTTCATCTCAGTCATGAACACAGAGTTCCAGGATAGAGCCCCACATTGGGCTCCTTGCTTGGCATGGAGTCTGCTTCTCCCTCTCCCTCTGCTTCTTCTCTTTCCCTCACGCTCTCTCAAATAAATAAAATCTTAAGAAAAAGAATCCCAGGAGGGTTTTTTCATAGATCTAGAACAAATGACAAGAACGACCAATATACTCTCAAATAAGAGCATGGGGAGCTTCAACTACCCAGTGGTCAAGGATTATTCAACAATAATAATTAAGCAAACTGGCCTAACCTTTCTGAAAAGCAATTTGACATTATCAAATAAAGTGAAAGATAATTATACTGTATAATCTAGAAACTCCACTTCTAGATACTGATACTAGAGCACCAACAGGGATATACAAAAATGCTTTACAGCAACATTATCCATAATAGGAAAAGCTGGAAGCAACCTAATGTTCATTGACCATTCAATGGATAAATTTGTAGTGCTAATGTATCAGTGAATATGAGTGAATTATTCATCAACATAAATTTCTCAAAATATTAAACAGAAAACTCAAATTGGAATATTTATAAGAAGATGTGGTATATATACACAATGGAATACTATGCAGCCATCAAAAGAAATGAAATCTTGCCATTTGCAACAACGTGGATGGAACTAGAGCGTATCATGCTTAGCGAAATAAGTCAAGCAGAGAAAGACAACTATCATATGATCTCCCTGATATGAGGAAGTGGTGATGCAACATGGAGGCTTAAGTGGGTAGAAGAATAAATGAAACAAGATGGGATTGGGAGGGAGACAAACCATAAGTGACTCTTAATCTCACAAAACAAACTGAGGGTTGCCGGGGGGAGGGGGTTGGGGAGAAGGGGGTGGGATTATGGACATTGGGGAGGGTATGTGATTTGGTGAGTGCTGTGAAGTGTGTAAACCTGGTGATTCACAGACCTGTACCCCTGGGGATAAAAATATATGTTTATAAAAAATAAAAAATTTTAAAAAAAAGATATTTAATAGTTAAAAATTCATATATTGCTTAGAGATGTACACACACATTACAGTAGGCAGAATGATGTCCATGCACTACTCCCTACAGATTGTGGATGTGTTACATTACATGCGGACATTACAGCTGTAATTGAACATATGGACCTTAACATAGGGAGACTGTCTTAGGTTATCTTGATGGACCCAATCTAATCACATGAGTCCTTGAGCAGAGAACTTGATCCAGTGGATTGAATTAGAGAGATGCACACGCAGTGTATGAGGCTTCAAACATTGCTAATTTTTTTAAGCTGATTGACAGCTACATTAGTGTCCATGTTTTCATTATAGTTATCTATTCCTTCATAACAAAGTAGCACCACCACCTCTCCCAAATGGCAACATAAAACAACAAACCTTTATTTTGGAGGGTTAGGAATTTGGGAGGTTATCTGGGTGGTTCAAGCTCAGGGTCTCTGAGGTTACAATAAAGTGGTCAGCTAAGGTCATAGTTATCTCAAGACTCAAATGGGGATTAATGATCCACTTCTAAGATCACTCATATGGCTGTTAGGAGAATTTAGTTCTTTGGCATTTGGGCCTCTCCATAAGGCTGCTCATAGCCTGTATTCTCCCAGAGACGGGATCTGAGAGCCAGACCAAGATGGAAGCTGGTATCTCCTGTAATTTGATCTCAGAAGTAACATATCATCTCTGTTGCATTCTGTGGGCCATGTGAAGCCACCCAAATTTTCACCCCATTACAACATCAGCTCAGTATCTGGAACTCATCTTCTTGTTTCTAACCTACAGCACCTAATGGTTCTGCTTTTTTTTTTTTTCCCCAAGATTTTATTCTTAAGCACCCTCCACACCCAACATGAAGCTTGAACTCATGGCTCCAAGATCAAGAGTCACAAGCTACATGGTCTGAGCCAGCCAGACGCCCTACTAAATGGCCCTAGTCTATGTAAGGTAGCAGACAGCTGATGTGCAAATCATCATAAATATGCTCAAGTGGAGAACCCAAGATGTAGTGACTGGACATTAATAAGGCACCAGTGTAGAGTGGGGCTAAAAACTCAGCTTCTAAGTATGGTACTGCCACAAAAACAGACACAAAGATCAATGGAAGAGAATAGAGAACCCAGAAATAGACCCTCAACTCTATGGTCAACTAATCTTCGACAAAGCAGGGAAGAATGTCCAATGGAAAAAAGAAAACCTCTTCAACAAATGGTGTTGGGAAAATGGGACAGCCACATGCAGAAAAATGAAACTGGACCATTTCCTTACACCACACACAAAAATAGACTTCAAATGGATGAAAGACCTTAATGTGAAACAGGAATCCAACAAAATCCTTGAGAAGAACACAGTCAGCAACCTCTTTTACCTCAGCTGCAGCAACTTCTTCCTAGAAACATCACCAAAGGCAAGGGAAGTAAGGGCAAAAATGAACTATTGGGACTCCATCAACATCAAAAGCTTTTGCACAGCAAAGGAAACAGTCAACAAAACCAAAAGACAACAGACAGAATTGGAGAAGATATTCGCAAATGACATATCAGATAAAGGGCTAGTATCCAAATGTATAAAGAACTTCTCAAACTCAACATCCAAAGAACAAACAATCCAAACAAGAAATGGGCAGAAGACATGAACAGACATTTCTGCAAAGAAGGCATCCAAATAGCCAACAGATACATGAAAAAGTGCTCAACATCACTCATCAGGGAAATACAAATCAAAATCTCAAAGAGATACCACCTCACACTCGTCAGAATGGCTAAAATTAACAAGTCAGAAAATGACAGGTGTTGGCAAGGATGCAAAGAAAAGCTAACCCTCCTACACAGTTGGTGGGAATGCAACCTGGTGCAGCCACTCTGGAAAACAGTATGGAGGCTTCTCAAAAAGCTGAAAATAGAGCTACACTATGACCCAGCAATTGCACTACTGGGTATTTACCCCAAAGATACAAATGTAGTGATCCAAAGGGATACCTGCACCTCAATGCTTATAGCAGCAATGTTCATAGTAACAAACTATGGAAAGAGCCAAGATGTCCATCAACAGATGAACAGATAAAGATGTCATACACACACACACATGTTATGTGTATATGCATATATATAATATGTATATGTGCATACATATGTATACACATATATATGTATATGTGTGTGTATATATATACACAGACATATATATATATATATTACTCACACACAATGGAACATTATGTAGCCATCAAAAACTGAAATCTTGCCATTTGCAACAACATGGATGGAACTAGAGGGTATTATGTTAAAAGAAATGTCAATCAGAGAAAGACAATTATCATGTTATCTCAATGATATGTGGAATTTGAGAAACAAGACAGAGGATCATAGGGGAAGAGAGGAAAAAAACGAAACAAGATGAATCCAGAGAGGGAGAAAAACTGTAAGAGACTCAATCTCAGGAAACAAAGTGAGCGATGGGGTGGCTGGGTGATGGACACTGGGGAGGGTATGTGCTATGATGAGTGCTATGAATTGTGTAAGACTGATGAATCACAGACCTGTCCCCCTGAAACAAATAATGCATTATATTTTAGTTAAAAAAAAAAAAAAAAAAAAAGCTCAGGTCTAGGAGTGGAAGAGACCCCTCAGGTGTTGTTTCTTAACTGCAGCAAATGCAGCAACTCTATCAGTTGACCCATGTGCTAGAGAGATACGTTGTCCCTTCCCCCACACCCAGCGTACAATGTTGGACCAAGTATACAATAAATGCTATGGGTATTACTGTTCAAAGGGACAGAAAATGAGAGATGCAAAGGGGTTACTGGTCCATAGCTATTCTGAAATTCAGCCAAGCAAATATTGGACTTGGTCCTACTAAAGCCCAGAACTCACTCATCATGTCTCCTGATCCCTCATCTAAGCCCTTTGTTTGTCCTCTGATTTTTTTTCATCACTGAAGTAGCAAGTGATTGCATCTGGGTAGTTTTCTCTGGCTGGATCCCACTTCATAGATGTGTAGAGGTCCAAAACCTCTTTTTCATTTTGTATGTTCTGTCTTTTAGAGTCCAAACTATTCATACTGATAGAAGCATCTTTAAAATGTTATAGTCTCCTAACAATCTTTTGGAGTTGATTCCATTAGTATGTGACACACATGTCTCAAGAACTTCTTCATTACTTTGTCTTGTGCTGAGATGCCTTAGGGGGGATGCCCTTAAGCTTCCTGGAGGCCCGATTATTTGAGTTTGTGAGGTGCATCCATAAAATATTCAGAGGGTCTTTATTCTGACAGAACATGCCCTGAGCCATGCTTCCTATGGCTCAGGGCATAGGAAGGAGCCAATCCTTCTCTATGTCCTCATGCTTCTGAGGACATAGAGAAGGATTTCATGGTCATACCTTTAGCTTCATCTTCTGGCCATGGCTTTCTGAACATGCCCTGAATTTGATTTTTCTTCGAGATGGCACAGAGAAAACAACCTGGACTGAGCCTCACCATCTTCTTCAGAAATCTCCAACCACACTGGCGTAGCTCCCTGGCAGAGGCGGTGGGATTGGCAAAAAAACCTCATGCATGAAGATTGGAGTAGGAGTGAGATAGAGGTGAGAGCTCTCTGTGGTCACCAAGGAGGCTTGCTTGTTTCTCAGCTGCTGTGGGTGCTATGGGAGTGCATGTGAAAACATGCCAGAACAATGTTCTGGGACTGAACTATCATATGAAGGCCCACTGGCTCTGGCCAGCCAGCACCAGGGAGGGAAAACTGCAGGACACTGCACCGTGCAGAATGGAAAGGATCTGAGTTTTTACCCTACTTGAAGCTAACTGGTCAGTCTGACAGTTTCATGCTTGGCAAAAGAAAGCTTCTGGGTCAGAGACAAAGAACTTTATTACTCAGCATAGTGATTTATATGAGTATCAGCATACATTCATCTGTTTCTCCTGGACCCTGAGTCCTATGGGAGCAATAGGACCCTGAGTCCAATAGGATACTGAGTCTTATGGATGGACCCCGACAAAACCCTGCACACATCGGGGTTGCATCCTTGGAGAGAAACCCTGAACTCAGGGAATCCTAATTTTTTTTTTATTATTGGCATTAAGTGTGCCTTCCCACTGCTGTGGAGAGACACTATGTTTATGAGACTGAAGAGTAAGAATGCCTGCTTTCTGCTCTGCAAGTGTCTTCTCTTTGGAGACACTATCCCTATCTTCCAAGGATGTTCACCAGACACATAATCTTGAACATATAACCTAGAGCAAAGGGCAGTTTGTGCCTTGCTTGCTAGACATGAAGAAACATTTACAAGAGACCTATGAAGGTTTGTCTTCCAACATGGATCTTCAGCCAAGTGGGGGGAAGGAGGCCAAGGACCCAGAGCAGTGGCGGTGCGTGCCTGGTGAGACTGAGCAATGAGTATCACAGCTGTCCTGGAGATACGGTCTTTCTGGCTCAGAGGCTATCTCCCCTGCATGACCCTGCCAAAATACTGTAATGGTAGGGATTCTCGTAGAAGGCTACGTCTAGTCCTATTCTTCAAGACAAATGACACTACCAGTGGGCCTCCACCAAGCAGCTAGTTCAAATGGGTAGAGATTAGGGAAATTAAACTTTCTACCATTGCCAGAACTTGGGACACACCACTGAAACTCCTGTAGCTTCATGGCCCTACCAGAGCCTTCGGTTGTAGCTTCAGGGTGCTCATGTTCTGTTGATCTAGCTCAAGGGCTGGCACATCACAGCTCACAAGCCAAATCTGGCCCACCCCGTTTTCATAAAAGAGATTTTACTGGACCACAGCCACACTCACTCATTTGCTTTTTTGATATGCTGGCAAAGTTGAATAGTTGACTGAAAGCCTAAAATATTTACTGTTTCACCTTTTACAGGAAGTTTGCCAACCTCTGTTTTTGGTACTCGGGAAGAAAATAGAGCAGTGCTTCTCAACTCTTGCTGCACACTGTCAATACCTGCATCTATTTCACACTACAGTGATGCTGGGGCTCCATCACAGACCACTGAATAAGTATCTTGGGGAAAGAGAACTGACAACTGGTATGCTTTCAAAACTCCCTCTGGGACTCTAATATGCAGCCAGAACGGATAACCTCAGGAATACAGGCTTTGAGAAGGGATGCACATATCTTTCACAGGTGCAGTGACGAAGGTAGAAGTCTGGGCAACTCCCCTGTCTCTGAGTAAAGGAAAGGGGGACACTATGTTGAGGATTGGTCTAGCCCTGAACTGGCCCCATGGATACCTACATTAGACCAAAGATGAGAGCCTGAACCAATGGCCTTTAAATCCCTTGCTTTGGTGCTAGCTAAGCATCTCACCATAATATTTCGCACAAAAGCCAGAGAACTGACAGTTGGTGCCAGTCTCTATTCCCAGAAGGGAGGCATAACCTGTGTTGATAGGCTAAGTCAGTCTCTAAGCACCTGGCAGACCTCTTCTATTTCAGGTGAAAGTAATCATTAATCAAGTGTGCCACAGCTAGGGGGGCTGGTCATAAAGAATCCAAAAGTGATGACACAGACTTTGACAGATGGTCATAAAAAGCATTGCAGTGTCTGTCTTACTGTCTTGGATCACGCACTCTGGAGGAATCCAGACACCATGTCTGTGAGGACACTCAAGTGGTCCCATGAAGACAATCGTGGTGAGGGAGCAGTCTCCTGCCCACAGCCACGTGACTGAATCATTGGGAAGAAGATCCTCCAATGAAGTCAGGCCTTCACATCATGACTGCTGATACAGTCAAAGTTCCTGACCTCAATTTCATGATAGAACTACCCAGATACGCCATCCTCGAATTCTTGACCTACGGAAACTACGTTAGGTAATGTTTGTTGTTTCAAGCTTCTGTGTGAGGGGTGGTTTGTTACACAGTAATAAATAACTCATAAAACAGTCAATACAACCAGGTTTATATTCAGTGTGGAGCTTTTCAACTTCATTTATAACATGCGCAATATTGTCAGACGTTGAATCTTCAACAGAATGAATTTCCAAAACCTTTATTCAGTTCCTAGTACTGAATTTTTGAAGTTTTGAGCCAATTTTGGCATTGACTTAATTTCTTTTGATGTATCTGACTACATTAATATAAAACTGGCATCAATTAACTCCAAAGTTCTGCTAATGAAACACAGCAATAATTGTAGCTTTGCTTCTCACATGCAAAATAAGAAAAACTGGAATGGAAAATGAAATTATTTTAGAATAATCACTCGAATTACTTAAATGAAAAGTCATGTTTCACAAAGTGATAAATAAACATGCTCTCCGCAGTAGCATGTGCTGAAACAATGGTCTTTGCACAGTCCTACTAAAACAATTAGGCATTTTTGAAGTAGATGGGCCTCTTACTTAGTGGATTTGCGAAATGGGGGGTGTCTCCCTGGCTCCTATGGTGTAGAGTAAATGCCATTTTCTTTCATTAGTTTTCTGAGTTTAAACAAATGTCATCAAAATTTAAAGGACTTTGAAAAGCTTTGATGCCGTTTTAGGACACTTAGAGTGAATTACAGCATGCAGTCTCCAATGTATCTAAATCCTAATTTATGACAGGCAGCAAAGAGAAAGAGAATGCATTGTCCTGCTGAAGTATATTGTTGAATATCAGCTTGTGTGTTTTTTTAAAGCATTAGTATAAAGACTGTGTGTGTCTATAAATTAACCATAGGCTCTTTGATAGCATATCAAAGTTTGGATATAACCGAAATTATATAGTTGCCTCAACCAATTTGAAATTCATTTCTCTTTTATAGCTCTCCTAAATTAAAAAGAATGTTGTTTTTGGCATAAAACTGCCCCATCAAAATCTGTATATGCAGTATTTCCATTGTAGGGATTTTAAAATTATGTCTACAAATTCTGGGGCGCCTGGGTGGCTCACTGGTATGGGCTGCTGCCTTCGGCTGGGGTCATGATCTCAGGGTCCTGGGATAGAGCCCCGCATTGGGCTCCCTGCTCCGCAGGAAGCCTGCTTCCCTCTCTCTCTCTCTCTCTCTGCCTACTTGTGATCTCTGTCTGTCAAATAAATAAATAAAATCTTTTAAAATAAATAAATAAATAAAAGAGCCCCATCCATTTTGAGTCTATTTTCATGTGTGGTTGTAAGGAAATGGTCCGATTTCATTTTTCTGCATGTGGCTGTCCAATTTTCCCAACACCATTTACTGAAGAGGCTGTCTTTTTTCCATTGGACATTCTTTCCTGCTTTGTCAAAGATTAGTTGTCCATAGAGTTGAGGGTCTATTTCTGGGCTCTCTATTCTGTTCCATTGATCTATATGTCTGTTTTCCACGATGTGGATGGAACTAAAGGGTATTATGCTTAGCGAAATAAGTCAAGCAGAGAAAGACAACTATCATATGATCTCTCTGATATGAGGAAGTGGAGAGGCAATGTGGGGGGTTATGGGGGTAGGAGAAGAATAAATGAAATGAGATGGGATTGGGAGGGAGACAAACCATAAGTGACTCTTAATCTCACAAAACAAACTGAGGGTTGCTGGGGGGAGGGGAGTTGGGAGAAGGGGGGTGGGGTTATGGACATTGGGAGGGTATGTGTTACGGTGAGTGCTGTGAAGTGTGTTATCCTGGCGATTCACAGACCTGTACTCCTGGGGATAAAAATATATTATATGTTTATAAAAATAATAAAAAATTAAAAAAATAAAACTAACTTGTGAAAAGTAGAACACTTTAAAAAGTCTATGACATTTAAATCCACTGAATTAGTTGAGTATCTGCCCATTCTACCCTCACCCCATAAAATAAAAGCACCAGGTGATTTTATAGGTGAGTTTTACCAAACAATTAAGAATCCTAACTCATTTTATGATACTAGTACATCATTAATAGCAAAACCAAATGGAAATAACAGAATAAAATTCAGGTTAAACTCATTTATGAATTTAAATAAATATAAGAAAGATCACTGGTTGATTTTATTTGTAAACAAAAATGTAAAATTTGAAAAAATAATTTTTAAACTCACAAATATATTACTAGTAATAATAGCACTGTCATGACCAAGTAGGGCTTATCCCAAGAATGCAAGAATGGTTCAACATTAGAAAATCTATTTATGTAATCCAACTAAAGGACAGAGGAAGGAAAAACAACTTGTCATTTAAAGAGAGCTAGAAAAAGCATTTGATAAAAATTATCATCGATTCAGGACATTAAAATATAAGCAAAGAATAGAAAGATACTTCCTAATACAGAGTATTATGTACCCCAAAACTATACGTGTGTATCACATTTAGTACTTAAAACATTCCATCTTAAAGCCAATCAAGAAACAAGGAAGACTGTTTAGTAAGAGGTCTTACCAGCACAGTAAGATGAGAAAAAAAGATGTGACATTCTACAGGACTGTCCTCAGAACTACTGGCAAGTCGAACGTGATAAAGCCCCATGTTATGTAGGCATGAAGAGGTGCTGAATTAAGGAAAGTGCTTTCCCCAAAATGTTTAATTGTAATCTCATGACAACTAACTACAAAACCATTTCTAGTAGGACATGTCAAAATCTATATTCTTTTGTTGATAGAAAATGTAAACTTTCACTTCCCAAAGGCTGTCAGTTTTGTTACTAGGGAAGAATGAAGCTCTGACAACACAGATTTCTGTTTGATTTCTCTCTTTTCCAGCAATGGCTAGACTCCTAACCACAGAGTCTTTGGAAGATTAGACTCAAGAGGTAAGGTAGTTTCAATTCTAGCACCATAACTTGACTAACTCACCTAGAAGAGAGAGAGCATTTCATGCTATTCATGTCAGATACTCGAGCACCAAATCTCAAGAAATATGTTTAAATCTCTATAAAACTATCAATAAAGATCTGTGTGGGTCTGATATGGGAACCTGACAGACCACCATATACTTAGCATCTGCCAGAACAGTATCTCCAAACTTTATTGCTTGCATACCTCTGAACACATTTTGGGAAAATACATATTCACATTATTTTTAAATTGATAACTAACATTTACCATCATAAATATAAATAAGTTCAAGATCATATTATACTTACCAGTGGCATATTATACTTACATTTTTAAAATCTGTTATATCCTTCTTCTAAATGTATCTAATAGGATCTAAATACAATAGCAATTTGATTCCCACCACCACCATCGTACCCTCTGTAGTCATACCACCCCCAGGTAACTGATCTCCTGATACCATCATCAATATAATAATATGAGAACAAATTCTTCAATAGTCAGACATTTAACATCATTCATTGGGTCAGTACTTTTATTTCACTTTCCTCACAGAATTATAGCATATTTTAATGCTTAAAATAACATAATTTACCCCCATAATACTGTTCTGTAACAAAATATGAATGTAAGTTGAAATTTTAAAAACAATTTCCTGTGACCAGACTATAGATATTAAAAATCATTTTTCTAGGGGCGCCTGGGTGGCTCAGTGGGGTAAGCCGCTGCCTTCGGCTCAGGTCATGATCTCAGAGTCCTGGGATCGAGCCCCGCATCGGGCTCTCTGCTCAGCAGGGGGCCTGCTTCCTCCTCTCTCTCTGCCTGCCTCTCTGCCTGCTTGTGATCTCTGTCAAATAAATAAATAAAATCTTTAAAAAAAATCATTTTTCTAGTTATTAAATTACATATAGAACACAAATGATAAAAACATGAAGAGAAAAAAAAGAATAAAACAAGAACAACACAGAAAATCTAAGACACATATGGTTTATGGTGAGAACTGAATATAACAGGAGAGAAGGAATGGAGCAAAGTGCTATTTGTAGAGTTCATGCCTCAGGATTTTCCAAAAAATGACTAAAGACATCAAATTACAGATTAAAGCAGTTTTACAATCCCAAACAAACAAAATAATCTACACTTAGAGACACCACAGTAAAACTATTTAAAACCAAAAACAAAGAGAAAATCGAAGCAGCTGGGGAAGGGGGAGAGGGGAATACATTCCATAGAAGGGTAATAAAACTCCAATTCTTTGCAACAGCCACAGTGGAATACCAGAAGATGCAAGACACTGTCCTGTGATGAAAGACAAGAACTGCCAAAGATGCAGAGAAGAGTGAAGATCAGTAAAAATCAATACAAAGAGTACATATGACAAATACAGACTAATACACAGACTAATAAAGCAGTAATGTCTTGTGGGTTTTAGAATATAAAGAAATACCTGAAAACAATAGTACAAAGAAATAGGACTGAAGTTATTCTAAGGGACTTGAATTGTCCAGGAAGTGGTTAAAGTATTAATTTATAAGAGATATTAAGTCAAGTATGAATTGTTATAAACTATACGATAACCTTGAATAATAAGCTGTACACATTTTATTTATAAAGTAAAGTTAAGGTAATAGAAGGATATGAGGATAAAAAAACACTCATGGACACTACATGTGCCTGGAAAACAAACAAACAACCTCATGAGTACAAAAGAAGACAAAAAAGGAATACAAAAGCGATGAGACATTTAAAAAACTATAAAACTTATCTAAGATTATATTATGTAAATGAGTGAAATATTACTATTAAAAAAACAAAGATTGTTAGACTGGATAGAGAGCACTGACATTTTAAAGGCATACACAACTCTAGGAAATTATGGTCCTCCAGGTTTGCAAATATTGACTAATACCAGGAAAGACAAGAGCGCGCGCACAAGTATCAGAACAGTTGTAAGAGCTACTGTTGGCTGTCCTTCCGGATTTGTTCTCCTCACCTTCCTCAGCAACAGAACTCCTGACTTTGAGCTGGATATACAGCTACTAGGAATAAAGATATTTTCCAGCTACTCTTGAAGCTAGGAATTGACATGAGGAAAAATCCTTCATGAAGGATGGAAGTGCGTGATGTATGTGACTTGTAAGAGCATCCTTACAGCAAGCGAGCATGTTGCTCTTTCCTCCTTGGTGCTGACTGCGAAGTGCACAGAACAGTTGGAGCTTGCTTGAGCCATCAACTTGGACCACGAAGTGAACTCACAATTTGAGCCTAATGAAGCAACCACTCAGAAACCTAGGTCCGTGGACATGCGGAAGAAACCTAGGTCTGTCGTGATTATGGAGCTTTTTAACAGCCCTGAACTGCTTACATCTGGACTTCATTTAGGAAGGAGAGCCATTCCTTGTTTATGAAATTTGCTTTGGATTTTCTGTCATTCAGAGCCAGATCTAACTAATACTGAATTCTCAAGAAATTCTTCCCCAAATTAAAGAGCATTAACATCCCTTTAAAATGCAGATCTTGGTAAAGAACCTAAAATATATTCATATTTTACACACACACACACATACATATATACATACATATATATATATATATATTTTTTTTTTAAAGTCTTACAACTCAACAACAAATTTTAAAATGAGCAAAGGATTTATATAGCTGTTTCTCCAAAGAAGATAAACAAATGGTCAATGAACACATGAAAAGATGCACATCAATAGAGAAATTCAAATCAAAAACATAATGAGGGGTGCCTATGTGGCTCAATGGGTTAAGCCTTTGCCTTCAGCTCAGGTCATGATCTCAGGGCCCTGGGATCAGGCCCCACATTGGGCTCTCTGCTCAGAGGGGAGCCCGCTTCCCCTCCCCCCGCTCTCTGCCTGCCTCTCTGCCTACTTGTGATCTCTCTCTATGTCAAGTGAATAAATAAAATCTTTAAAAACAAAACAAAACCAAACCACAATGAGATAACCATATCACATCCACTAGGGTGGCTACAGTTGGGAGAAAACAAAATAGCAAGTGTTGGTGAGGATGGAAAGGTTGTGGAACCCTCGTGCATTGCTGAGTATAGAATGTGGCACCTGCTATGGAAAAAGTTTGGTTTCCTCAAAAAGTTAAAAACAGAACTGGAGCAATTCTGCTCCTATGTATATACCCCAAAGAACTAAAAACATGTACTCATAAAAATACTTGTACATGAATGTTCATAGATGCATTGTTCACAGCAGCAAAAAGAAACAATTCAAATGCCCATCAAGAAATGATTAAATGAACTATGGTATACAGATGCATGGAATACTACTCAGCCATAAAAAGGAATGATGTACTGATACATGCCACAATGTGGATAAGCCTTGAAAACACTCCCAGTAAAAGAAAGCAGAATATTGTATAGGTAAATTCACAGAGATAGAAAGTAGATTGGTGATTACCAGGGGTTGAGTGGGAGATTAAGGAGTAACTATTAAATGTACTAAATGCCACTCAGCTCTCGATTTAAAAATGGCTATGTGAATTTCACTTCATTTTTTAAAAAGTAAATCTAGCAAAACCTATGAACCAGGAAACCTATTAGGAACGGTTTTATTAGGAATAAAAGAGTCAAGTAAAAGTCCTAATAAAAGATTGTTCTATAGCCAGTAACAAGTGAATCTGAAACTGTTTTAAACCTACTTGATTAAATCTATTTTAAAACTATTTGATCAATCACAACTTGCCTCAGTTTAATCTTTTTTTTTTTTTTAATTTGTTTATTTGACAGAAAACACAAGCAGGCAGAGAGGTAGGCAGAGAGAGGAGGAAGCAGGCTCCCTGCTGAGCGGAGAGAACCTGATGTGGGGCTCAATCCCAGAACCCTGGTACTGTGACCTGAGCTGAAGGCAGGGGCTTTAATCCACTGAGGTGCCCCAGGTGCCCCACCTCAGTTTAATCTTAACTGATCAATGACAACTTGCCTCTGGAAGCCAATCATTCAGTGATAGTCTCATTCTTCAAAGGCCAACCATTCAACAAAAACTTAGCAGTAAATCTGCTGAAAGCAGCTGGCCCTAGGTCTTACCAGAATAACCACGATTTTAAGTCTGACATCAATTCCCTCCCTCGACTCAAAAACCTTATATAAAATTAGCAGTTGGATTTACTCAAAATGATGGGCCTAACCAGCATAATTCCCCTTCCCCAGCTCTTGCTTCAGTTATCAAGTGGCAATCTTTATCTCTTTCTTGGATGATCCTCACAAGATTTAGAATACATCACTTGACAGTATTCCAGCAGATCCTTGTACCAACAGGAAAGATCAGTGGCTTCTTGAGCCCCACACTGCAGGAGGTGTCGGACCCATTGCCAGATGAGTCTCTCGAAAACAATCTTAACTTTGACCAGTCTCACTGAGTGCTTTATTGCTGAATCTACTTTATCTGAGACTTCCAAACAAACAGATAGTCATATAAGTGTATTTTTTATACTTTGTCTTGTCTATATGATAACACTACCTTCTGATTTAGAAGTGAACCATTTGGTAAAAATTTTTGCCATTATCCTATTTTCCCATTGCTTGGTTTGTTTTCACATTTTTTTTTCATCTATTTATACAAAATCTCATTTTAGGTATCCCTGTTTTGTCCCTCATTGTCTTGCATGTATCAAATGTAGAAGGAAGTACTTCATAGGAAATAGACAGAGGAAACGGGCTAAGGCTCCAAATCAGTATAAACTGGCCCTAAAGACTAATGTCCCGTTAGAGTGATGACAACTGGCTGCTAGAATGATTGGTCAAATTTTGCTTTGGGTCCTCTATGAAATCTTCGTGAGTATTCCTGAAGGCCTGGCAATTTGTAGAAGCTCACTTGGTTTAATGCTTATTTCAGGATCATCAGTGGTTGCGGTCAGTGATCAGAAGCTCCTTTCTCTCCTCTGCTTGGTTTGGGACCCTCGTCTACCATTAACAAACACACTTTGGACAAATGCAGTGCCTTTTCCTTGTCATTGTTTATGTCAAAGACACAACCTCCTCCTGACAGTTCTCACTACAATCCTAACTCTTGTGTTTAACTTGGTAAGTGGCAAAATTTTACTTAAAAATGACTCAGAATTACTTATAGCCATTTTAAGGAACTTCTGATATACCAAAATTAATACATTCAACGGAGCTCTAGAAAAATCATGGGGGAAAAGTCTAAAGTATTCAACAGTCAACTTTTCTTTATTAAGATTTTATTTATTTGACAGAGAGAGAGAGATCACAAAACTAGGCAGAGAAGCAGGCAGAGAGAGAGGGGGAAGCAGGTTCCCCACCAAGCAGAGAGCCCTACGTGGGGCTCGATCTCAGGACCCTGAGATCATGACCTGAGCCAAAGGCAGAGGCTTAACTCACTGAGTCACCAGGTGCCCCAACAGTCAACTTTTGATTGGTATGCTGAGACCGCAAACTGAAACACTGAAAACTCACTGCCATTCAAACTTTCTGAAATCCACCTTATCACACCTTTCCCTCTACCCAGCTTTATCTGTATCAAACTCCTTCTATCTTTCTGCACCTTCTTTTACCTCCAAAAGGGTGATTTTTTTTGCTCAAAGTTTTCTTAGAACAAAATAATAATATATCACATACCTTTTAAACTATTACGGAAAAATGCAGGTCTAAAGAAACCTGGTATTTTAACCTTGGTCTGGAGTCAAGTAGAGAGCTATAATCAAGGGTTTTCTTAACCTTCAGAAAACAAATTTGCTGAAGAATTCAGAATGTTGTTAAGATATTGTCCTGGAGTCTGTACCAACAAGTTCACTTAATTTTTACCCCTTCAAATGGGAACAAAATAGTTAAAAGCAGCAAAATCAATAACAACAAAGATCCAAAACTTAGGAGATGGTTTAAATACCCAGTTCTTCATAATTCAATATATGACCCTGAAAGGGGAAGCAAATAGGAAATGTTCTATATAAGGCCATTCCAGAAGCTTTTCCCTCATGGATAGATTGGACAAAAATTAAAAATTATAAACAAAATAAGAGGAATAAGTAGCAGATGCTGAAAACCCAGGAAACCTGACCCAAGAAAAATTTCAAACAATATTCTGGAGTATCCTCAAGAGCTAATTTGTAAAGGGAGATGGGCTTGCCTTTTTAAATTTTTTTTTAAATGAAAATAGGACTCAAAAATGCTGATTAAAAAAAAAAAATCACTGAAAAAAATGCCAATTTAGAAGATGTTGCTTAACATTTCAAAAAGCTAGAAATCAAAACAAATTCTGACCCTCAAGATAAAACAGGTGGTATCAAAAATATGACCAAAGGTTCTGTGTTCTAAGAATTAGGCAGCTCTGGACAAGGATACCAAAAGCAGAAGGGGCCTTTGGAAAAATTAATGTCCTGTAATGACTAAAAACAGGACAACTATGTAAAGTCTCTCTACCAATACCACTCCAGGAGACATTAGCACACTTAAAAATTCCCTGACCACCTTCTAAACTAGGGAAACAGAGTTTATAAATAGTGATGGGCAATAAAACAGATATGGGTTACTTTATCCACTGATAATTCCACTACCACAGAATATCAGATCCCTCAGAATACTAAAACCACTCAAATAATGGAAATGTCTAAATCTTTTAACTGTTATTCTGGGACCAATCAGGATATATTACTTTCTTTATGACACAAATATTTAATAGGTAATGTCCTACTTAATAAATGAAACTGCCAGATAACACTACAGGAATTTTTTTTTCAAAGCTCTGGAAAATTCTATATATGATTAAAGTATAGCTGATTTGGACGTATAACTATACTGTGTATGCAATTACAAAAATAATCAAATGATAAGCTATGATCCCAGAATTCTTACAGGTAAAAGACTCTCAAGACATATTTAGAGCTGAATTTAACAGTCCAGACTGTCTTCCTAGATTATCATAAACCTTTCTTTTTGTTTATATATGTAAAGTTAGATCTGAACTCTAACTGTCCAATGCAACAGTCACAAGGCACAGGGAGCTAATAAGCATTTGAAATACACCAAGTGTGACTGAGCTCCTGGAGTGAAGGAAATAAATTTTACTCATCTTTGTTTCCCCAACTGAAGACTACTTATTTACAGGCCCACAAAACACTACGATCTAACAAATATTTGCTTACAGAACAAATGGTAACAGTCTCAACAAACAAAGCTTCAAAATGTATAGATTTCTTACCCTTACCACAAGATTTAGGTGTATGTCCTATTTTTGGACATAATTGTGCAGTTCAACTTTCTCATGGCCAGGACACATGTTTGGGTTATTCTCCAAACTCTGGAGAGCACAGCATAATAAATACAACCTAATCTGGACCTAGTCTCCCAGAAAGAACACAAACACTCATCTTACTGACCTCTAATACTCAACTGGAGCTCTTCTGTAAAGAATGGACATGCAGGGGCGCCTGGGTGGCTCAGGTATGTTAAAGCCTCTACCTTCGGCTCAGGTCATGATCCCAGGGTCCTGGGATTGAGCCCCAAATCAGGCTCTCTGCTCAGCGGGGAGCTTGCCTCCCTCTCTCTCTGCCTGCCTCTGCCTACTTGTGATATCTGTCAAATAAATATTATCTTAAAAAAAAAAAATTAAAAAAAAAAAAAAAGAATGGACATGCAATCCAGTTACTGGAAAACTTCTCAGTATGTTTGGAAAACTTAGGTATGTGAATTTACTTTCTTAAATGTAAATTTTCTGAAATCTAAATACAGATCAAGTATTTCTGATAAAAATCTCCTATCTGATTTGCAGTGTGTTATAAATTTAAAATAACACACTGGATCTCAAAGAGAATATAGAAAATGTAAAATATCTAATTTTTTTTTTTAAGATTTTTTATTTATTTATTTGACAGAGAGAGATCACAGGTAGGCAGAGAGGCTGGCAGAGAGAGCGAGCAAGAGAGAGAGAGAGAGAAGCAGGCTCCCCGCTGAGCAGAGAGCCCGATGTGGGACTCGATCCCAGGACCCTGAGATCATGACCTGAGCCGAAGGCAGCGGCTTAACCTACTGAGCCACCCAGGCGCCCCTAAAATATCTAATTTTTATATTGATTACATATTGAAATAGTATTTTGGATACCAAGTTATAATGTTACTAAAATTAATTTTACCTATTCCTTCCTACATTTTTTTAATGTGGCTACTTAGCAAAATTTAAAATAACGTGTGGCTCACATTATATTTTTATTCAGTAGGGCTTAATTAGTCCATGCTCTAAGGCAATGGTTCTCTAGGGCCAATTTTGCCAACATCTAGCAATGTCTGGAAATTTCTGGTTGTCATAAATGGGATGCTGCACTGGCATCTGATAGACGGAGATCAGGAATATTGCTAAACATCCTTGTAATACATAGAGCAGTTCCCTAAACAACGAATTATGCACCTTAAAATGCCAAAAGTACTGAGGTTGAGAAACTCAGTTCTAATTGTTTTCAACAGCATGGCACACATTAAAAATCCATTGTCTCTTATTAGGTTATCCTTTGTTCCAATAGCTTATTTTCCCTTGCATCAGAGAAACTTCAAGCTAGACTAATTATACTTAGTTGAAGCATCTTCTCATTTGTACTAAGTTCACCTTTAAGTCTGAATATTATCAACTCCAGCTAATACCACAATGCTGAAAGACTGAAAGCTTACCCCTTAAGATCAAGAACAGGACAAGGATCTCTACTCTCAAGACTTCTACTCAACACTGGAGGTTCTAGGCAAAGAACATAGGAAAGAAAAAGAAACAAAATAAATCCAGACTGGGAAAGAAGTAAAACTCCTGGTCTGCCAATGACATGCTCTTGTATATAATAGAAAATCTTAAGGAATTTACACACACACACACTCTCAGAATAAATTAGTTCAGCAAGGTTGGAAGGTACGAGATCAATACGCATATTAAATCTGAGGTAACACATAAAGTATATTATCACTTTCTCTTTCTCCTTTTACCATCCACTGATATAGCCTTCTCAAATTCATTAATTCTATTATCTGTAGCTGATGAAGAATCCCATGATTATGGTTCTGCAGGTCAAGAAGTGCCTATGCCCAGAACAGACATTTTTTGAACACTGCACTACTAAATTCTTACAAATACTGCTTATTAATGGATTTTATCTTTGTTTTTTTTTTCTTAAACATTTTATTTATTTGACAGACAGAGATCACAAGTAGGTAGAGAGGCAGGCAGACAGAGGAGGAAGCAGGCTCCCCGCTGAGCAGAAAGCCCGATGCAGGGGGCTCAATCCCTGGACCCTGAGATTATGACCTGAGCCGAAGGCAGAGGCTTTAACCCACTGAACCACCAAGGCGCCCCTAGATTTTATCTTTAAAAAATGAAAAGGAAGACTATTACCTGGACATAAAACACACCGGAGTCTTTCAGAATCCAGTACCATACCTAACAAACCAAACAGGCTCAAGTGGATAAACTTGCAGTCTTTTACAGGTTTCTCCTTAAGAGTATTCTATAACACACATCACATTGCTAAAAAGAGTAAATAGCCAGTATATTTTTGAAATAACATATCAATTTGGAATGCCACAGAAACAGAGGTTCCTTAACCTTGTAATAAAATCTGGATACGAAATATACAAGTTACTTGATGCTTTGGTGCCAGAAGCTGCTATCCTTAAAAAGAAATCCAGAGTTTAAAAAAAAAAAAAAAAAGACATGAAATTTCTTAGATTAGCAGACCCCCATGCTAAATACATTGTTGAGCCCAAAGTCTTTTTTGCAAGGAATTTTATAAAACAAAAAGACAAATTCATGGAGAAGTTCAAGCATTCCATCACAACTATACAAAATTTTTGTTTCCAATTTTGAAACAAACAGAATAATTGGACTGGAAGGCCTTAAGGATGAGATCTGGCAAAGCCAAAAGAGCCACCCTATTGCACCAGATAAAACTTAACATGGGCACTTACCAAATTTCTTTCATAAAACAACTTAGTACAGTTGAGGACAAACCAGCCATAATAATAAACAAGCCAGGGAAGGAGAGTACTTGGATAGCAGAGCATATGGCTATCCAAGGAAATTTTTGGAACAGTAAGAGTAGAGGACTACTTAACTCCTCTTCAAATTAATTATAAAGCTATTTTTTAAATTAAAAAAAAAATTTATGTAGAATGGACACTGGTAAGTAAGCCAGTGGAACAGAATACAGAGTCCAGAAACCAAATTGCCCATGTAAGATTTGGTTAATATAAGAGAGGAGTCACTATAAAGTTAATGAGGAATGGGCAGTATTGTTTAATAAAAGATGTTATGAGAACTGGCTATCAACATGAGGTAGGATTTCTAAAAACAATCACAAAATTTGATTTGGGGTGAATTAGGCATATTTTGAAATTTATACCTTCTGAAGGAAAATGGTTTTAGAAAAAAAATTTTTTCGAGAGTTTTTCAGACTCCAGGAAAGTAATGAATTTTTAAAACCTAACACAAAAAGGGCTCAATCATAAAGGAAAATGATGATAAATTTGACTAAATTTAACTGCAAAATTCTATATAATTAAAGACAGCCACAAACCACGTTAAAGTCAACCCACAAACAAAAAGCAGCCACGTAACAGAGTAAAGTAGGCATACAGATAATAAATTCACAATGACCAGTAAGTATATGAAATAAAGCTAATGTTCTTTTTAGCCAAGGATATATGAATTAAAACAAAAAGCCATGCTCTCATAGCTCTTACTAGAAAGACTTAAAAATCCGAGAAGACTAAATACTGGTGATGAGGCAAGAAAACCAGAACTCTCTTACCTTACTGTTGGCAGCTCAGACTTGCACACCACTTTGGAGAGCAACTTGACAAGGTCTAAAATCACAGACTATACATATCAACTACCGAAAAATCCATTTGGGGGCAAATGTCCAAAACATCTAGGACATGTGCAGGAGAAAGTGTTATCAAGGATGTACACTTGCCGCACTGCTCAAAATAACAACAACAAAAAAATAATAATTGAAATGAACGGGCAAGTAAACAGCAGTTATGTTGAGTGAAAAAGTAAGTCACAAAAGATTACATACAATAGGCTATTGCAAATAAATTTTTTTTAACTGCTATATATTATTTATGGATAGAAACACATGATAAAATATAAACTCTTAAATAGGGAAGAGTTACACCGACTTCAGAACAGCAGGTTGGCTCAGGGAGGGAAAGAGGAGATGGCATCGGGGAGAAGTACAAAAGAGGAAGATTTTATTTCTTTAAAAATCAGAAGCAAATATGGCAAAATAGTTTGTGAGGAATACAAGGGCATTTATATTATTGTTATTATTACTCTGTATATTTGAAATATTTTATAATTAAAAAGAATTTTAATGGGCACATATGGTATAACAATCAAATAATAACAATCGTCCACACCACAAAAACTTATCAAATAATATTAAGCCACAGAAACTTATGTACATACATTAGAACATGTGATAAATAAGAGTTAAAAATAAATTCTAGAATTTGCGATTTACATTAGGATTTTAAATTAATAATTTTGCTAATGGGCTTTGAATCATGCAATTTTTAATGTCCTTATGCTAAAATTTTAAGGGATGCTCTGCAGTTGTTAAAGCTGTATAAATAAAACTTTAATCAATGATATTCTGAATTTCAGTATTATTCTGGAAAGCTTTTTCTTAAGCATATAAACAGTAACAAGCTTTACACTTATATTTACAAGTCTCAAAGAAATGTGTTAAGAGTCCTAAGTATGAAGAGTAGGTATTCCACTGAATTATAGTGTTTCACCAAGAACTTGACGCCCTAGATGCTAACAACGGAAAAACAATGCTCCATTATTCCCTTTTCTGTTCTACTTGAGGTCTGGGTCAGAAGCCAAGAAGTACCAATATTGGAAAAGTTATAAACAAGGTCTTATTATAAAACCATTTTTAAAGGAAAAGTGTGCAACTTTCACAGAGGAGTAACACAATCCTTTGGGATTACTAGGTCAGAGAGACACATAGAGAATATTTTAAGAAAGGGATTAAGAAGAGGTAGTAGAATTTTGCTATCTGTTCTCACTGACTCCTTGAGTCTCAAGGCTATAAGATAATAAACACTAGGGAGAAAAATCCAAGAGACCGACAAAACTGGGCAGGACACTGCATCTACATATTCAACTCAAGAGATCTATAATTCACGCATAATACTTCTCTCTCGACTATGATATTCTGACCACATTCATCCTATTTCAATAATAACCATTTTACCCAGGTGATGGTAAGCAGTGATTTTATTTAACATGACTTCTTTTTGCCAATTAAACATTTGCAACAGAGATGATCAGCTGATCTTTCAAGTAAACTTGCTATCAGATATGTTAATATTTCCCATGTAATGGAAGACTGCAATAAAATTATTCCAAGTTCCAAACTTCCATACCTTTATAACGTGGGCACAATTTTTTAAGGGTAACAGTGTTGTGGCAAACGGAACGTATTCACCTATTCCACTTCAGCCCATTTTACTGAATTTTACTTAGTACTAAAATTATTAACTTGTACTTCTAAAGGCTGGAAAAAATAAGCTCCCCCAAATCTCTAATTTAGTGTAACTTTGGCCAGTAAGAATAGCAAAATTTGCTTACAAAATTGAAAGCCTTCTACAACATTTTAAAATGTTTGTTTTTTCCATCAGTCTTAAGTTCCAGAAATACTTATTTCTTCCCTCTCAATAGAGGGATAACTACCACTCTGCTTCATGAATGAAATAATCTAATTCTGTTTCTCTCAACTTCATACCCTCTAGAGACTCACTCAAACGGAGTAATAAGCTCACTGACAAGAATGCAATTCATATTTCACTAACAAACGGAAATTCTTCCACAGCAAAAAGTCAGTGCCGTGAATTTAATTTTCTGAATTTCATAACCCTTGATTAATGGAGACACCTTAAATTTCAGTTTACACTCTTTTATATAGGATTTCAGAGCATGCTTCAAATAGCTTATGATAAGCTATATTAATAGCTTGGCCTCATTTTTATCATTAAAATAATCTACAAATATCAGAATACTAATTAATTTTGTTCTGATAACTAATAAATAAATCTTAAAATATCTGTAGATATAAATCAACCCTCTCAATTCATTTGCCTCACTTGGACTCTTCTAGAACATAGGTCAACAAACCTAGTGGGCTTTTTAGTATAATATAGTTGTACAGTGCTTTCACAAATTCCAATTCTGTAATTTAGGGTATTTCCATATTTATTTTTAAATATACAAAAAGATTAAACTATTAATATAAATATTTTCTCTCAAATATGTAATATTCTTATGTAAAAGAAAAGGTTTTCAAACATTTACAAAGCAATCTAAAGATAAGTAAACCTGATTTTAGGATCATTACATTAACCAAAATAATTTTCCAGAGAAGGTCCTATTTAAAAGTAACGCTCACTGGTCTCCTCCCATCAACACTTTAAGATGGATCCAGATCCACAGTCCTTGTTTGATTTTCTTCAGGGATCAATTCCAGTGGAAGGAAAAAATTTCAGAAAAAGGTCTCACGACAGAGTGGACAAGTGGATTTGTTGCTAGACGTAAACCATTTGTACTGGGAAAAAAAAAATGTTTTTTTAAATGTTAAAAGAACCTTTTAAAGCTGTCATTTTACATATACATCCAAGGTAAGCTTAACTATGATTAAGTGGAAAAGGGAAGATACCAACATTTTAGCTTCCCCCATTCCTCTCCAAAATCAACACAACTCAGTATTACTTCCAAAGGCTACAGTATAACTCTTTCTCCCTCGGCTCCCACACCACCCAACCACTAAGACATGTCAGGAAGACCTCCTTATGAAGCGACTGTACACTGGGCAGCTTTCTTTTCAATATGATGTTTAAAAAGAGTAAAGAGCTCTAAGACCCAGATGGCCCCTAGTTTTTTCAGTCTCCTTTATGGTCTAGATCTGACAGGACCATCTACTGTGTGAGAGAGCTATAATAAAAACACCCATTTATTAAAGTGCTTTGATGCTACCAGTCTCCGTAAATTAATAATTATTTTTTACAGATTTTGAAAAATCATTTTAATATGCCTCTTATTAACTGCAATTACGAGTTTAACATCATTTTCTTTTCTAGATATCATACATATAAATAGACATAAAATATAAATAAGTTAATTTCTCTTTGGGCTTACCAAGCAGGCTGAATGGAACTTTTTCTTGCATGTTCTACAGGCTTTTTTGGGAAGAGAATAGTTAAAGCCATGAATGACTGAGAAACATATCATGCAATCTTCAACACCCTCAAAACGTTTGTCTACATTATTTTTCCATAAAGCTAGGCCTTCCATAATACTTCCATTCTGTTAACAAAAAGGAAAAAAATAGAGTAAATATACTCTGAATACCAAAGTTATTTTTATTCAATTTCATAAACTCTAAAGTTGAATTTTAATTAACTAATTAATTTTTAAGAGATTTTATTTATTTGAGATAGAGAGAGGGAGAGTGAGCACAAGAGAGAGAGTGAGCCCAATGACATGGGGCTCGATCCCAGGATCCTGAGATCATGACTTGAGCTGAAGGCAGACGCTTAACCAACTGAGCCACTCAGGTGCCCCTAAATTTTAATTTAGAAAGAGAGAATCTGCCTGGCTATATTCACATCTCCTAAGTTTTCTGAATGTTGGCTTTTAAAATGACCTGCCAAGTTTTAGAAACCAGATAGAATTTTTCTCCACTAAAGAAAGACCTGAAAGAAAGGTTTTGCACCAATACATCAAGTTTTATAGCTTCAACGTGCAAACAGCTACAGTATGTTTAAAAGTCAAAGATCTTTGAGAGTACTGGGATTTCTCTAATCACAAAAGGAGAGTTGGCATGTTAGACTAAAAGTAGCTCCAAAGTTATTCATCGATCCAGTATCTTACAAAAAGATTCCCTCTCAAACAATTTCTTTAACACCATGTATAGTTTTGTGTCATCCACAATGTGAGTGGAGTAAAGTCAACTCCTCTCAAAAACCAAAAAAAAAAGAAAAGAAATGCAGAACTTTAAAAAGGAAAACAGCTCAGTAGGGAGGGTCAGGTCACTCAGTCATACATCTGTGTTGACCCAAGGAAATACGGTATCTCTTCCAACCTCAATCAGAAATGATATATTTTGTCTTACTGCCCTTTCAAAGAGGAGGTCGGAAGGACTAACTGGAAAGCCGAATGTACACACAGAAACTTACCTGATGGGTGAGGTAAGTGCTTAACTGCAGCATCCAGTTCCGCCACTGCTGAACAGCCACACCTACTCTTTTCCCACTCTCCACAGTTATTGAACCCAAGGGGTAATTGGAAGGCAGCTGTATTATAAGTTCAATAACTATGTCCTCAATAGTGTAAGTAGCCATCACTTCTCTAGTAGTAGCTCGAGCTTTAACCTGCAACATAGGAAAGGTAATACTTTTTGTACATTTCTTTCCTTTCATACAAAACACATCTTGATAGCTTGACTATTAACAGGCAGTCTTCACTCAAAGTCCGAGGTAAACACGTTGGTTTACTGGACAAGAGATATTTATTACACAGGATTATATACCTGACATTTTATAGTGATTCTTATGAAATTGAAAGTTAGTTTCAAAATAAATCCTGCTCATAAAAAAGTATGTTTTATGAAATTAGGCTTGGCGCATAGTTTGAAACAGCCCAGGACAGAATGAATTAATTCCTGCTTTTCTTCCATACCCAGGGTATCAAATATCATTTGTATCTGGAAGTCTCCTAAGTCTTTCTCTGCCACAGAATTCCCTTGAGCTCTAAAGTCAACCATCAACTGTTAGATTTATAGTTTTCATACTAGCATTGCAAACAACATAAAACACAAATTATCATGCTTGACCTATGCACTCTTCTGACTGTCCTATTTCCAAGCTAAAAGCCATAGCATCATCTTAAATTTTTCCTTCTACCTCCTCCCAGATATTAACTAGCTACAAGTTTGGATAAATCATCACAAAATTTTTAACATACCTCTCCTTTTATGGAACATTCTCACTGATACTCCCTCACTCAGGCCCTCCTTGTTATTCACAATGTCTACACCAGTGTGTCTCCCCTGACTGTGTATTTGAACCCAAGCTCCATGTCAACAGCCTATACTATATATTGCAGTCAGAGCAATTTTACCAATTATTACACTGACAGTGTCACTTGCCTCAAAGGAAAATTACCAGTGGCCAAATAGGACCAAATATTTTAGATAATCATTTGAGGCCTTTCCCAACATGGCCCCAATTCATCATGGAAGCAACTGATTGTCTATTTACCTTCAGGAATCCTGCTCTGTATGAATGCTGGCTTATTCAACATTTCTTAGGGCAATCGCAGAAATTAAACTCTCATCTCCACGCTTTTTGCTTTTGCCATACTGTTCTCTCTATATACAACATCTTTCTCCTCACTGCCCCTAAAACACAACCCTGCCCACTTCAAAGTAATCATCCTCCATAAAGGTGCATCTAACGCCCTCAGTCAGATGAATCTTTCCCATGCTGACTGCAGAGCACTCTTCCTCTTAATGAGCCACCTTTCCAGTTTCCAATGCAAAAAAACATATCGGTAACACTTTTCCCTTTATTAGATGGTATATTTATTACACAATAGGAATTTGACCCCTAAACTGTCCATTTCCCAAGTGACTGACACACACTGCCTGGAATCTACAGGTATTCCAATATATATTTTGAACGAATTAATGAATGTCCAAAAACTTTGATGGGAATAAATGAAATTATAACATTGTTTCAATCTATACACTAAGACTTGATACCCAAGAATCAGAAAATAGACAACTTCTGTAAATTCTGAACCAATGGTTAATATTGTGATGATACTCACTACAAATGATAGACATAACCAGTATTCAAACAACTTTTCTGGAAAAAATTCAATACTAACCGTCATGCCATTAAATAGTTGTGTACTTGTTTGCACAGAAGAAATTTCTTGAAAGGAAAGAACATTGCTGACATACTTGCTTGTAAATCTATCTACGATATTGAAAACACGCTTCTCACTACTATTCCACCACAGCCTAACCATGGCAGGCAAGTCTTTTAATGTCATATGATAGACTGAACAAGCCAAGTGTGGGATATGGTAGGGAAGAGTTGATGTTTCTGAGGAAAAAACAAATTCTTAATTAGTAATATGTATTTTTTACACAGAATAACAGACCAGAAAATCATTTTTAATTCCTTAACACTAGGAGCTAGAGATCAAAAAACAAATATACTGAAGAATCCACAACTCTAGAATATTCACTTTCTCTCACACATTCAAAATGAATCACTGGAATGGCAAAAAGAAGTGAAAAGAAAGAAGATCCCAAATGACACTGAAAAATCTGCCTTAGACATAGCACTCTCTATCTCACAAGCTAGATCACAAAAAAGGGGAACATACATATCTTAAAAAGGACAACCCCAACCCCCTACACACAGGGAGTAGGAAAAGAAGTTAAATAGAAACCAAGAAAAATTTAGGGGTGCCTGTCTGGCTCACTCGATGAAGCATTGCAAATCACAATCTCCAGGTCATGAGTCTGAGTCCCACATTGGGTATAGAGATTATAAATAAATTAACTTTAAACAAAAAAAGGAAAAATTTAAAGACTGTCTTCTTATAAATTATGAAAAGAGTTTGGTCCCTATACTTTCCCCAGACCTCACTGATGTGTTATACAAAAATCCTAGAATATCCGTCTCAGTACTCGCAAGACATAGTGCCCTCCTCACGTCTCCAAGACATTTAAAAAATTTCAATTCTAAGGAAGCCACTTAAAACTCTGAAGTACAACTAGATGCATGCATGTTTATCCCCTGAGCTAAAATCTGAGCTCCTGGAGTGAAGGAAATAAATTTTACTCATCTTCGTTTCCCCAACTGAAGACTACTTATTTACAGGACTACAAAACATTATCACCTAACAAATATTTGCTTACAGAACAAATGGTAACAGTCTCAACAAACAAAGCTTCAAAAATGTGTACATTTCTTACCCTTAACACAAGATTTAACTGCATGTGATATTTAGACAAATATGGAAAATCGTGCAGTTCAATCTTCTCATAGCCAGGACACATGTTTGGGTTATTCTCCAAACTCTGGAGAGTACAGCATAATAAATACAACCTAATCTGGACCTAGTCTACCAGAAAGAACACAAACACACATCATACTGACCTCTAATACTCAACTGGAGCTCTTCGGTAAAGAATGTTTTAGGATCCTTATTTGAGAGCTCAACAGCGGTCTCTGCATAAGTTGGATTTTCTGGCATAAGCCTGAACAGGTGATAGAGCAATTTATTCAAACTTTTTGTTTTTCGGAGGTACATTGAGTACAGTGCCCGAAGCTGGTGGAGAGTAAAGAATTTTTGTTATAAACCAAGTCAGTGAGAAGAACAAATCAAAGCACAATAGATAGTACAAGAACACAATGAAAAAGGTATTAATTTGAAGACTTAGAATTACATGGAAGAGTACTACAAAATATATGCCACATTCTGACTTTCCAAACAAGTCAGCTGATGGCACTGCTCCCTTTCTTCATAAACAGCAGTTTTCACCATCTTCTCACTATCAGACATATTCTAACATCGTTCTCAAACTATCTCCTTGTTAAAAAGTTCACCTCTGCTTTCTCTAAGATAATCTACTCCCACAGATGATTTTCTCCCTCTCTTCCCAAGTTTTCCACATACCCCTTCTGCACCATAGTCCTTAATCTTACAGTAGTCCGGCTTAAAACTAATCCTTTTATGGCTGACCTCACCCTGTATCAAACACTCCAGCATCCCTTTAGAAAAGAGAGCACAAACTAGTAGTCCAAAATGTCTTAGGGTCGTTTTGTAAAGCAGGATTTCACTCAAAAATATGGATTTCTGGGGCGCCTAGGCAGCTCAGTCAGGTAAGTGACAAATTCTTGGCTTTTGCTCAAGTCATGATCTCATGAGTCATGGGATTGAGTCCTGCGTCAGGCTCCCACTCAGTAGGGAGTCCGAAAAATCTCTCCCTTTGCCCTCCACTCATTCCCACAAGCGCAAACATACACTCTCTCTCTCAAAATAAATAAATCTTTAAAAAAGTATACGGATTTCTGGTTCTTTTTGTAAAAAATAGGAAAAGCTTGTAAAATAAGTCAGAGAAAGACAAATACCATATGATTTCGGTCATATGTGGAATTTAAGAAACAAAGGGAAAAAAAAAAAAGGAACAAACCAAAAAACAGATTCTCAACTACAGAGACAAACACTGATGGTTACCAGAGGGGAGGTGGGTGAGGGGTGGGTGAAATAGGTGATGGGGATTAGGGAGGGCACCTGTTGTGACGAGCACTGGGTGATGTACAGACTTAATGATCACTATATTGTACACCTACAACGAATACAATACTATACATTAACTGTACAGGGATTAAAATACAATTTTAAGACATAGGAAAGTCTGGTACCACTAGGCGCACTAAAGGCATCTGTGTGCCTTAGAACTCATTCCTAAATAACCCACTTTTTATATGTTCACATTTACTTTGCAACTTTTTAGTATATCTACAGGTTTTAAAATCATTCTTCCCACTAAAGCATATATTTCCTCTCTTGGTGTAAGACACCATTTTCTAAACACTACAAATGCTCAAATACAAGTATCAAGTCACAGGATACAGAATTTATTTTTAAAATATGTTGATCAGGGCGCCTGGGTGGCTCACTGGGTTAAGCCTCTGCCTTCAGCTCAGGTCATGATCCCAGGGTCCTAGGACAGAGCCCCACATCGGGCTCTACACTCAGCGGGGAGCCTGCTTCCCTCTCTCTCTCTGTGCCTGCCTCTCTGTCTACTTATGATCTCTGTCAAATAAATAAATAAAAATCTTTAAAAAAATAAAATAAAATATGTTGATCAAAGTACCTAGCAATGGAGAAATCTGGAGGGCACCACCTTTCTGAGTAACCAAACTTACTATTACCAATAAAGGACACATATTCTATGCTTCCTGAGGTGACACACTGAGGACACGTCACCACCATGCAGTAAGTACTCTTGCTGAAAATTAACCAGAAACTGATCATGAGGAAACAATCAGACAAATCCACATCCTAAGAGAGTCTACAAAATAACTAACCTCAATGACAATAAAGAAAAGAAAGGGAAATTATGGGTTAAAGAAAAATGACAAACATGATCCTTGATAAATCCTCAACAGAGACAGAACAAAACCATAAAGGACATTATAGGTACAACCAACAATATCTGAATACAAATTAGATATTGCATTAAAATTAAATTTGTGTATAATAACTATACCAACAAATTTTAAAGAAACATGTCTTTGTTCTTAGGAGACACATGTTTAAATACTTTCTGTAATGCATCATGAGTCTGCAACTTTCAAATAGATCAGCAGAGAAAAGTAAATACAGAGAAAACATGTACAAAGGTACCAACATTAGGATGCCTGGGTTGTTCAGTGGGTTGGGCGTCCAACTTGGTTTCAGCTCAAGTCATGATCTCAAGAGTCATGAGATCAAGCCCCGTGTTAGGCTCCCTGCTCAGCATGCATGAAATTCTCTTTCTCCTCCCTCTCCCTATTATGCACTCTCTCTCTCCAAAAATAAATAAGTAAATCTTCAAAGGTAGTAACATTAAGAATCTGTGACTCTAGGAAAAAGGTACATGACTTTTCATTGAATTATTCTCCCACCTCCTAAGTCTGAATTAAAAAAAAAAAGTTGGAAGTAGAATTTTAAAAAACTAATCGGTCAAGCAGAGAGAGTCAATTATCATATGGTTTCACTTATTTGTGGAGCATAACAAACAGCATGGAGGACATGGGGAGTTAGAGAGGAGAAGGGAGTTGGGGGAAATTAGAAGGGGAGGTGAACCATGAGAGACTATGGACTCTGAAAACAATCTGAGGGTTTTGAAGGGGTGGGGGGTGGGAGGTTGGGGGAACCAGGTGGTGGTTATTAGAGAGGGCACGGATTGCATGGAGCACTGGGTGTGGTGAAAAAATAATGAATACTGTTATGCTGAAAATAAATAAAAAATAAATTTAAAAAAAAAGAAAAGAAAAAAGGAAAAAAAACCAAAACTAATGATACATATCAATGGATTTTTTTGATAAAGGTTAGTATCCAAAATATACAAAGAACTTATAAAACTCAACAACGAAAATACAAAAATAATCCAGTTGAAAAAATGGGCAGAAGACATAAATAGACATTCTTCCAAAGAAGACATACAGATGGCCAACAGACACACAAAAAGATTATCAATATCACTCATCATCAGGGAAATGCAAATCAAAACTACAATGACATATCATCTCACACCTGTCTGAATGGCAAAAATCAAAAACACAAGAAACAAGTTGGCAAAGACGTGCAAAAAAAAGGAACCCTCTTATACTGCTGGTGGGTAATGCAAACTGTAAAGCCATTCTGGAAAACAGTATGGCGGTTCCTCAAAAGAGATAATATAGAACTACCCTGGGATGACTAGCTGGTTCCGTCAGTAGAACACACAATCCCTGACCTAAGGGTTGAGTTCAAGCCCCATGTTGAGCGTAGAGCCTACCAAAAAACAGTAACATTAACAAAAAAATGTCAGGTAATCTTCAAAGAAAAATAGGTCTGTTGTGGGTGGCACAGATCAACTGACCTGCAGCACTGAAATAACTAAAGTACTGTTGCATTCCATTAAAATAAATAAATAAGTAAAACTACCCTACAATCCAGCACTACTGGTATTTACCCAAAAATACAAATATACAGATTTGAAGGGGTACATGTACCCTGATGCTTACAGCAATACTATCAACAATAGCCAAATTATGGAAGGAGCCCAAATGTCCATCAACTGATGAATGGATAAAGAAGATGTGGCATATATATACAATGGGATATTACTCAGTCATCAAGAAGAATGAAACTTGCCATTTGCAGCAACATAGATGAAGCTAGAGAGTATAATGCTAAGCAAAGTAAGTTAGAGAAAGACGAATACCATATGATCTCACTCAAATGTGGAATTTAAGAAATAAAACTGATGAACATAGGGGGAAAAGAAAGACAGACAAACCATTAGAAGATTTTTTTTTCTTTGACAGAGAGAGAGAGCATGAGCAGTGGGGAGGAACAAGGGGAAAGGGAGAATGCGGGGCTCAATCCTAGGATCCCACCATCATGACCTTAGCTGAAGGCAGACGCTTAACTGACTGAGCCACCCAGGCGCCCCAAGAAATTTTATTTTTTATTTTTTTTTAAACTATTATTTTTTAAGATTTTATTTATTTATTTGACAGAGAGAAATCACAAGTAGACGGAGAGGCAGGCAGAGAGAGAGAGAGGGAAGCAGGCTCCCTGCTGAGCAGAGAGCCCGATACGGGACTCGATCCCAGGACCCTGAGATCATGACCTGAGCTGAAGGCAGTGGCTTAACCCACTGAGCCACCCAGGTGCCCCAAGAAATTTTTTTTTTTAAAGATTTTATTTATTTGACAGACAGAGATCACAAGTAGGCAGAAAGGCAGGCGGGGTGGGATGGGGGGGAAGCAGGCTTCCTGCTGAGCAGAGAGCCCGATGCGGGGCTCGATCCCAGGACCCTGAGATCATGACCTGAGCTGAAGGCAGAGGCTTTAACCCACTGAGCCACCCAGGCGCCCTGAAATTTTTTTTTTAAATGGGAAACTACAGGGATGCCTGCGTGGCTCAGTTGGTTGGACAACTGCCTTCGGCTCAAGTCATGATCCCAGAGTCCCCGGATCGAGTCCCGCATCGGGCTCCCAGCTCCACAGGGAGTCTGCTTCTCTCTCTGCCCTTCCCCTCACTCATGCTCTCAAATAAATAAATAAAATCTTAAAAAGGGGGGGGGCACCTGGGTGGCTCAGTGGGTTAAGCCGCTGCCTTCGGCTCAGGTCATGATCTCAGGGTCCTGGGATCAAGCCCCGCATCAGGCTCTCTGCTCAGTGGGGAGCCTGCTTCCCTCTCTCTCTCTCTGCCTGCCTCTCTGCCTACTTGTGATCTCTCTCTGTCAAGTAAATAAATAAAATATTTAAAAAAACAAACAAACAAAATGTGGTATACTCATCATATGGTGGAATATTATTCAGCCATAAAAAGGAACGTAGTATGGATATATGCCATAACATGCATGAATTTGAAAACATTATGCTAAGTGAAATATGCCAGACACAAAAGACCATATATATGAAATGTTCACAAGAGGCAAATCCATAGAGTCAGAACACAGAATAGTGGCTGCCAGGGGCTGGAGGGTCTGAAAGGAAATGGGAACTGACTGCAAATGGGTAGAGGTTTCTTTTTTTTCAGATGTTGAAAATGTTCTAAAATTAGAAAGTAGTGATATTTGCACAATTTTGTGAATATGGCACAAACACCAAACAGTAGACTTTAAATAAGTAAATTTGATAGTATGTGAAAAGCATATTATTAGTAAAGCTATGAAACACGAAGCTCATGGCTTTGTTCCAATTCAATCTGATTCACTAGTAGTTGTTGATTTTCCTAAGAAAAAGGTTTTTAAAAGGCCCAAATTTAGGACCAATTACAGTGCTTTTTAAAAATTTCCATTTGCAGGACGCCTGGACACCTCGATCAGTTGAGCATCTGCCTTCAGCTCAGGACATGATCCCAGGGTCCTTGGATCGAGTCCTGTGTTGGGCTCCCTGCTCAGTGCATGCCTGCCTCTCCTTCTGCTTGTGCTCTTTCTCTCTCTGAGATATAAAAAAATAAAATCTTAAAAAAAAAATTCTGTTTGCTTTAGGATTTATCTAATTAGGCTATTAACTGAGTTATTCTGGTTTAACTGTCATAGTGCAGTTCAAGTTCCAGGCTCACTAAATGCTGCTGTACTGTCCCCTTACCCCAATTCTGGAAAAAGTGACGCATGGACATTCTCTAAATCTCTGAATATAAGATGATAAAAAGAAAACTCTTACACATGGAAGCCTCACTTTGCTGCAATTTTTTAGAGATCAACAATATTTTAAGAAACAAATATGAAAGCCCCAAAAGGATTACTTGAAATACATCACCAACAAATAAAACGAGCCCAAGTCACAAACATAAGTGGCTGGCCTAGATCATCGCTGCCTCTGTAATTTCATCTTCCCTTTAGATAAACGAATGCAAAGATGCATTCATGTTCATTTATTTGTACCAAGGTATGAGTTATTAGCAACAACATAAGTTATAACTTAGGAATTCTGAAAAAGCACATTGGAAATGATTGCCATATTTAATCACACCTTAAATGTAAGGTAATAAACCTTTATTGCATTAAGCTATCAAAGAAAGCCATTGTTTATATTAAAAAAGCCATCAGTTTATTTAACTGATTCAATCAACATTTAATTGGAACTTTCTAAGTGGGGATCTGCCTAAAGAAAAAGAAAAGAAAAGAAAAAACCTGGAAATTTTTCCAGCGTTCCAGCTTTCTTCCTAGACATTGAGATCTTTCTTCCTAAACATGAGACAACAGAGACATCTAGTGGCTGCTAGAATAATTTGGGCAAATAATTATTTTAGGATTTTTTTTTTTTCTTAACCACTTGGGAGATTAACTGTTTGAATTACATAGGTAGCATTTCACAAATCTGGCTCTAAACACTGATTCTGAAATAAGATAAATTCCCCATGATGTATTTTTTTAAAAGATTTTATTTATTTATTTGACAGAGAGAGATCACAAGTAGGCAGAGAGAGGAGGAAACAGGCTCCCTGCCAAGCAGAGAGCCCAATGGGGGGGGGGGGGCCTGGATCCCAGGACCCTGGGATCATGACCTGAGCTTAAGGCAGAGGCTTTAACCCACTGAGCCACCTAGGAACCCCCGCAATGATGTATTAACTGAAATCTCCATAGGGTCAGAAGTTGACCACAGTGGGGGGGAAAAAAAAAAACCCAGCAAAAGCCAATTTCTTTGGAATTATTATTATGATAATATAAAATTAAATTATATAAATCTTGTTTCCTGCAATAAAAAGACTTGGTAGCTACATTCAGTTAGAAAAAAATTAACTCCAGCACATTCCAGAGATTACTTTTGCAAAAACCTGTGTCTGTGCACGTACGTGTGGGGAAGGAGGGGAGGATAAGGAAGTTAAGGGACAAAAAGAGCAGAATGTCTGAAGTTAGCAGAAAAGATTAGATTAAAATGAGAGGCATTTCCCTTTTTTTCAAAAAGAGGGGAAACAAAGGATTTAGAATAGTAACAGAAACACACAGAGGACAGAACTATCAAAAGTTATCACATATTTATTTACCTGAGATGAAGCAGCTTTGAAGAAAGTAAGTATTAATTTCCAGGTGAGGAGGTATCCCAGAACATAGCAGAAGTCTTCACTCAGTGGCTTAATAGTAACTATCTGTCCAACAGGAATACACCCCAAAACATTTTCTAGCAAGTCCTCTTGAGTGCTAAGAAGAGACATCAACACTGCCGGTGGTGACCTATGAATCAATGATTAAACACCACAATTTTCTTCATAACTTATTCCTTAAAAAACTAAAAGCATGTATAAACTTTAAGCATTTTAGAAAAATCTTTCTATTTTCCAAAAATCATTTAAAAACTCCCCCCTTATAGATTCAGTTTTAACGCTAACTCTGCTAAATTAAATATATTTGATTACAAATACATTAACATATGTAAACAAAACATTCTATATTCATAAATATGTAAAATATTTTTCAGTTATACATTTAAAATATATATGAAAAATACTACAAAACCTAAGCTCTAGCTGTTAGCACTTGAAGAAAAGACACTTTTAGAAAACATGTATTTCAACCTGTTTTATGGATGGAAAAATAATCACACACCCAGAGAAGCTTAATGATTAATCTCAAGACTCTCAGCTAGTCAGGGGAATGACAAATGATATGGGGTCCTACCAGATCCCTATAAAAGGTAAAAAAAAAAATAATAATAATAATAATAATAAGACTGTATGTCTTTTCAGGAAAGTAAATTCAATATTCATATTAACTTATGACAATGTAAATAAATCTTCTTCTTTACTGAACTACTCTACTCATTAACATTATCATTCAGATGAACTTAAGAGATTCTCCAAAAGTGAACTACTTGTGTATATCCTGTCAAACTCTGACATTGTAGCTCAGTCCTTTCCTTTCACCTCTGCAACGCTTCTCTTGTGGCTTCCTTTTTCCAGCCCATAAACACAGGTCTTCAAGCTTCTGCCCTTGGATTTTTACCTTCAACACCACTATCCCAGTACCACACCTTCTCTATTAAATACCAACAGTCACTGAATTTTACAAATACCAGTTAAGGTATCTCTCTATCTCCATGCTGCCCTTCATGCACTGTTACTGTTTCTAGAATAGGCTCCACCTCTGTGTGATTCTTCCATAATTTATGATTCATACTATAGCCAGAATCAGCTGGTACTTTTCCCATCTTCTACCAAATAATGCCCCAAATCCCAGAAAATGTAATTTTTAAGGCCCTTCATTACCTTAGGTACCCATCCAGCTTTATTTTTCACTATACCTTCCCCACCTACTCCATACGTATTCATTCATTCATCCTTTCATTAAACAAATGAGCAGTATTCATGAGTCTGCGTTAGGCCAGGGACCATTCTGAATGCTATGAATACAGTCCGGAACAAAAGACAAAAATTCCTGACTTTACAGAGCTTCTATTCCCGTGGAGGAACATATAGACAATAAAAAATGTGTTAAGTGACAACTACTTAACACTTCCTGTCACATCCTCAACATTCATGCCTTCACACATGGTATTCCCCTAATTTATAGTCTTCCCTGCCCTACTGAACTGCTACCTAACTTGACAGATGCAGCATAAATGTCTCTTCCTCAAAAAAAAGTCTTCTCTTCCGGTGCACGGAGTTGTGTTCCCCGAGCAGGCTATCTATCCTTTTCCATAGCACTTGCCACACACTGTCCTCTATTACAAAGTAATGTTGTCTATAGTAGATGATAAGCTCCTTATGAGTAAGAATAATTACTAAACACCATATTCTCCCCTCAGCATTTAATACTTTGCACAAAGTAGGCGCCAAACAGATATCTGAATTGACATACTCTTTCCACAGCTACCGTGTGGTCAATGAAAGTTCTGCTAAATAGTAGCAAACTGAAAATATGATTTAGGAACAATTACTGAGAGAAACTTTCTTTTTGGCTGGACTCTAACTTTCATTTTTATCTTACAGATGACTTTAAATGACCTGTTAAATGAATATATACTCTAAATTTAGAGCTTTTGTGTTTATCTAAATTATAAGAATTTAATAAAACAAATTATTTAAAAAACTTACAAGGCTGGTTCTTCTTCTTCATCTCCATATGACTTTAGATTATCCTGATCATATTGTGGTAATTCAGGCATCAATCTGCAGTCAGAATAAATGTCATATTATATTACATTAAACTGTTCACATGTTTAAGAGCAGAAAGACCAATACTCACTTTGTAATGAGTATATTTTTAAATGATTGTTTCCTGAAATAATCACCTGTGTCCAGGACTATCTAAATGTAAACTGTGTATAGAGAACAGTGACCTAAATGATCCAAAATTTGGCATCCCTGTTACTAAAATGTATGGTTAAGTTTACTTTTTTTATTAAATGACCAAGTTAAATATATATTCTATATATTTTTTTTTTGAACCATCACAACATTGATTCAATTGGAAGAATTCTTACTTGTATAGCATATGGTAAACAGCAATTTGCACAGGCCGAGCTCTGTTGAGGAGTAATGGGGCCAATGTATTTAACAAAGTCTGGAGATATTCCGGTAAGTTTGTTTTTTGGCCAGCAACCAATCTTGAAGGGAGTTTTTGACTCAACAGCTGGTCCTTTGGGATATATGTTAATGTTTCACACATGGGCTTCAGCATTGCATTCTGAAAGGATGTTTCAGATTTATCTTCACTTTCTTCTGATAAAAAAAGGAAAGAAACATGCACATCCCAAAACAAAGTGAATAATAGAACTTGACTGATTCACGGTCAAATGTCATTTAAGAAAATGAAATAAAAAACTGACAAATTAGTATTTTAATTTAATAGTCCTAGCTAGAAACCGTTTAATGTAATCTTAAACAGTAGTCATAACTTCTATTACCTCATCCTTAAAAAGAAGAGGAGTCTGAGTTATAAATAACCTCTTCAGGTTATCTGAATTACTACTATTTTAACTTGCAAGTCTTTGGATACTTTGCTAGTTTTCAATTTTTGTCAGAAGCATATATGATGCTTCTCAGATGCCAAGCTTCCTCTCAGGTTTTTACTTTACTATTCTGTCCTGTTTGACTTAAGCAGCCGAAGTTTTTGTTTTGAATTTTTCAACTAGTCATTTGCAATGAATTCCACTTCGATTCCCCCTTCACTTGCCTGTAGCAGTCACCAAAAGAGGTAAAAGCAAACTGTGGATGCCTTGGGAAAAAAAATCTTTCCATTCACTGATTAGATTTACAGGGAGATTGCCAATGGTATCCGGAGTTGCAGAATCAAAAAAAGCACTGAGCTCACAGGCCAAATCACAGCTGACACAGGCAAACAGTTGTACAAGTGGAACAGAATACAATGCCTGATTTTCATTTGTTGTCTGAAGAAACAAAAATGAAACACGTAAGGAGACATCTGCCAGAACACACAAATCAAGGCAATAAAGAAAACACTCTCAGTTCTCTAAATTTTAAAATAAAAAGCAGCTGAAGTGTAGAATCTCAGGAGACATTTATACATTTTACATTAAAATAACTTTTAAAAAATTAAACACTAAGAATTAGAATCAATCCATTTATTCTGAAATTCTATTTCTAAAACTATGAAAGAAAATATCAATTACCATTTACCAAGTGAAATATAGAAGAACATATTTATAATCTTCTCAGAAGCCCTACTAATTGGGCATTATTAAGTTATTTTAAAATAAGGACACTGGTGGTGTTTGGATGGCTTAGTCAGTTCAATGTTCAACTCTTAACTTAGGTTCGGGTAATGAGACTAAGCCTTGAGTCAGGCTCTGTGCTTGGCAGGGAGCCTGCTTGAGATTCTCTCCTCTTCTCCCTTTGCCCCTCTTCACTGCTCACACTCTCTCTATCTAAGATAAATAAAATCTTTTAAAAAATTAAAAATAAAATAAGGACACTGAGGTTCAAGTAGATCAATTCTGAACACCCTAAGCCACACAGCTAATAAAAACAATAGAAATTCAGACCAATTCAATCCCAATGGTCTGCTGCCATTAGAGCCCACAAATATTATACTTGCTTTGTGTCATAAAAAGAACATTGATTCCCTCTGAATTTGTTTAGTCTTCAATGTATTCCTGACACAGTACATTTTAATAATTTAATTAAGAGCCAAAAATATTTAAAAAACTGATCACGAAAGATAAGCCCTCCGATGGCTGTGCTAAAATATTATATTAAAATGAGCTAATGGGGGGCGCCTGGGTGGCTCAGTGAGTTAAAGCCTCTGCCTTCGGCTCAGGTCAGGATCCCAGGGTCCTGGGATCGAGCCCCGCATCGGGCTCTCTGCTCCGTGGAGAGCCTGCTTCCTCCTGTCTCTCTGCCTACTTGTCATCTCTATCAAATAAATAAATAAATAAAATCTTTAAAAAAAATAAAAAAATAAAATAAATAAAATAAATAAATAAATAAAATGAGCTAATGGAGAGAACACTTTAACAGCAGAAGATTCGGTCACTGAATGATACTGGCAGACATCAAACCTCTATCACTTCAGTATTCTATCAAATAGTAACTGGTGAGGAATATAAATATAATATAAATAATATATAAAGTGTTTCGATGTTCGCCAAAGAGCTAATTACAATAATTTCTTAAAAAGTAAGATCAGTAATTGGTTCTAGTATGCAGATATGCATGAAGACCTAAGAGAGGTGATGATATATCGGGTTAATTTACCTCCAACCAAGCCAACATGGAGCACATGATGAAGTCCCATTCACTCTCTGCCAAAGGAGATGAGCAGTATTTCAGAAACAGGGAAAGGAACCGGATTATTTCTATATTTACACCTAGTATCTCTGGACTTACTTCTGACAGATTACTGTGATAAGGACAAAAACAAAACATGGAAGAATCATATGGACATTCAATTAGAAATGATTTTATTTTAAATCTTATACACTTATAAAAGGCAGACTTAAATGTTTATTATACTATTACTGTACAAAACTGTGACTATAAGGTACACAATCCGGATACACATTGTAATGTGTAAGACCCAGTATAAAATATCACCTACCAACTGAAAAGAAAAACATCTTCATGATCTTTCTTCCAGGATATCAGAATTTTTAATATACCATGTAGTAGCTCCCCATCATCTATGCTTCTGGTTTGCAGGCAAGAATTGAAAATGGCAAGATGTCCAAAACCTCCTAAAGTAAAATTCAAAATGAAAATTAAAATGCACACACATACACACCCACACCTACCTATACACACTGACTTTAAACCAAAGTCTCGTCTTCTAGATGCAGAAATTATTGCTTTGTTTCTGATAAAACAGGTTTTTGACAAAAAAATAGGGATGATCGCTCTCTTAAACCACGCTAATGTTAAAAAGGATTCTTTTCTTTCAATATGAAATTTGAATGAGGAAAAGCAATTCTAGGGCAAATCATTTAGCATTATAATTACTATAAATGGGAAAATTCAAGAAAAATCAATCACTATATAGAATGGTAAGCTACCAACTCATTTCTTGTATCATATTGTTAAATTGTGTGCAACAGACTAAAAAAAAAGAAAAGAAAGAAGGAAAGAAAGATAATAAAAAAAAAAACAGAAAAAAAATTGTATTGCTACTATAAAAAAAGTCTATTTTGAAATAAGTCAAAAACCTTCTCCAAAAATGTCCTGGTTAAGAATTCTAAAAAGGACTTACATGAAAGAGTCAATAAATAAGTGTGTAAGCTCACTGGGCAGAGACCTTGTCTCTGTACCAAGCACTTAACACAGAAAAGGGAGTGGCGGTGGGGCTGGGGGTGGGGGTGGAGGTGCAGGTAGGGTGAGTAAATGAAATTGTGCTTTAAACTAACCCTGCTGGGTTATTTTTGTTTTGTTTTTTATTCTTGGCTTCTTTAGTACAGGATTCATTCAGTATACCCAACTCTCAAATAAAAACAAACATAACATACAAAAAACATAGCTAGAATATAGAATGGGAGCCCAGAAAAGAAAACAACTATCTTCATCTAGGTTGAGTCAGAAGAGCACTTGTAGGATCAAGCCCCGAGCTGGGCTCCACGTTCGTTCGGTGGGAGTCTGCTTGGCTATTCTCTACCTCTGCCCCTTCCCCTACTTGCTCACTCACTCGAATAAATGAATAAATCTTACAAAAGGAAGGGAGGGAGGGAGAGTGGGAGGCGCTTCCCAAACCTGCTGTCTGAACTGGGACTTATCAAAGGAAGGAAGGAGGGTGGGCTTCCCAAAGCTGTTGTCTGAACCAGGATTTACCAAAAGATAAACAAGTCTGAAAGAGTAGCAAAGAGGTACTCTAGCTAAGGCACAAAGTGGTAAAAAAGTATAGAAGAGGAGAGACATCACTAAGATGGCAATATAAGTTGTTCTTAACTTTGCTCCCCCTCCCAAGAAAAACAACTAACAACTATTCAAGAACAAGATATCACTGGGACTCCTATAGGGGTGAAGCTGAACACCCCCTTATCATCATTGAGACCAAGACAGAATGCAATAGGAAGGTAAGAGAAGCAGCTATACACTGACTGCACTGTCCCTCCCCTGGACAGGGCAGCACCATGTGGAGAAGTCCCCTCTGAGACTCTGGTTCCTTCAATAGGAAAAGAGAACCCAGATGGGAAACCAGCATACACCCCCATTATTGTGAGTCACTTTGTGGGAGCTCCTATTTTGATCTTACAGCACACTGTGATTTCTGGGAAATTTGCAGGGCTCAGCCACTGGGCATCTGACTTTGTCAAAGAATGGATGAAGTGCTTTTACAATCAGCACACGGATCTTGGAAGAGCAAGTTCATACTTGCAGTGCCCAGTAATAATCTCAACCAGTGGCTTTGCTTATCTGGAGAACCGAGACTGGGGCACACTACTGACCAGTGAACACAGCACGGTGCAGACCTTCCTGATTCTGATCCTTAGAAGAGGAGTTGTGACAGCCCTAAAGCCCAGTTTACCCACTCCCAGGTAAGGAGTTGAGCCACACCCCCATCCACACACACTGTGGAGCATCTTCCTGCCCCATGAGACCAGAAGGGCTGGAGAAAATTCCTGAAAGCTGTGTGACCCCATAGCACTCAAGCCAAGAGGCAGCTGAGCAGGTATAATCACTCCAGAGCAAAGTCAGTACCACACATTGGGGCTTCCCCTGCTTCACATGGGCAGAGTGATTAATTCACAGACAAAGCTGAGGATCACTCCCAGCCCCTGCCCTCCCACCCAGGCAGGGAAGCTGAGACATAGGCCCACACATTGTGGAGAGTCTTCCAGGCCATCTGACCAGAAGGGCTAGCAAAAATTCCTGAAAGCTCTGCAGCACAACGGCACTACAACCAAGAGGCGGGCGGGCAGAGCTGATAGACTGCAGACCAAAGCTAGCGGCCCTCTTCAGTCAAGGAACTTGGGATGCAGTTCTACTTGAGTTTAGACAACAAAGAGCTTTACTGGTGTTAGACCTCCTTCTGCCACTGTGCCCAGTCAGGAAATCTAATTTGTAGCTCCACTCATCACCAAATACAACCTTTAGTCTGACCAGAGCACCTAACCAGAGCACACAGGAAGCTCCACAGCCAACCAACAGCCCTGTGTCCAGTGGCTCTTGAATAGTGAGCACAACCCATGGCTTCCCCCATTTGCAGAGCATCACCTGACAAGGGAATTGTGCACACTCGTGCCAATTCTAGTCCCTAAACAATGAGCTGTACAGATTCTGGAATCCATCCTGCTTCCCTGCCAGGGCAGGGAAGCTAATTCGTAGACCAATCCACCCATGAATATAGTACCCAGTCCTAACTATCTACTGAGTCCAACCAGAGAACCCAGGCAACTGCAGAACCAAGCTAGCAGCCTTATCCAATGTTAGCCTTCCCCTGCCACTCCACCCCACTTCCTCAGAACTCATTAGCCCAGAAACAGACTGTAACAGGCCCTACTTGCAAAAGAATATTACCAGCAGACACACCTAAAAACCCAAACTGAGCTGACCAGTAAAGAACTCTCTCTGCAAAACAAACCCATAAATTATTAACATTCGGAAGAGAAGGACAATCAAACGTGCAGATACTAAAGTAAGGAATAAAGGATCACAAATAATCAGATAAATATGACATCATCAAAGGATAGTAAAACTCTAATAATTGATCCTAAAGACATGAAAATGTATAAATTGTCAGACAAAGAATTCAGAATAATTCTCTTAAAGAAGTTTGGCAAACTACAAGAAAAGAAACTAAGCAAAATTAGGAACAATGCATGAACAAATTGAGAAGTTTGATAAGGAAACTGCAGCTATCAAAAAAAAAAATGGAAATCGTGGGAGTTGAAAAATATAGTAACTGAACTGAATTCAAACATTTCAAAAGTAGACTCAACCATGCAGAAGAATCAGAGACTTTGCGGATAGGACATTGGGGTAAAAGGAAAAAAAAAAAGCAAGCCTATGGGAATTTTGGGATGCAATGAAAAAAAAAATTCACATTATGGTAATTCCAGGAGAAGAAAAAGGGACAGAAAGTATATTTAAAACAATCATGGTTGAAAACTTTCTGATCCTGTAGAGAAATGGACGTCTAGATCCATAAGGATAATTACATAGGAATAAACTGAACGTGAACAGGGCTACACTGAGTCATAATTAAACTGTCAAAAGTCAAAGACAAAAGAAGAATTTTAAGAGCAGCACAAGGGAAAATTTACACACATGGGAACCCCCATAAGAGTATCAGCGACTTTCTCAACAGAAACTTTTCAGACCAGGAGAGAATGGGATGACATATTTAAAATAATGAAAAAGGGGTGCCTGGGTGGCTCAGTGGGTTAAAGCCTCTGCCTTCAGCTCGGGTCATGATCCCAGGGTCCTGGGATCGAGCCCCACATCCGGCTCTCTGCTCAGCAGGGAAACTGCTTCCTCCTCTCTCTCTGCCTACCTCTCTGCCTACTTGTGATCTCTGTCTGTCAAATAAATAAATAAAATCTTAAGAAAAATAAAAAATAAATTAAAATAAAAATAAAATAATGAAAGAATTCTATACCTGGCAAAGCTGTCCTTCAGAAATGCAGGAGGGATGGGGTGCCTCGGTGGCTCAGTGGGTTAAACCTCTGCCTTCGGCTCAGGTCATGATCTCAGGGTCCTGGGATCGAGTCCCACATCGGGCTCTCTGCTCGGCGGAGAGCCTGCTTCCCCGCCCCTCTCTCTCTCTGCCAGCCTCTCTACCTACCTGTGATCTCTCTCCGTCAAATAAATAAATAAAATCTTAAAAAAAAAAAAAGAAAAGAAATGCAGGAGGGATAAAAACTTTCCTGGGCAAAATAAAGCTAAGGCAGTTCATTACCACCAGACTTACTTTACAAAAAATGCTAAAGGGAGTTTTTTGAATGGAAATAAAAGAATACATAAAAATATAAAAAGGTATAAATCTCATTGGTAATGGTAAATATATAGTTGTGGTTGGATTCTGCAATACGGTAACTATGGTATATAACTCACAACTCTAGTTCAAAGTTTTAAAAAAATATAGTAAAATTAGGTGTGCCTGGGAGGCTCAGTCAGTTAGGCCTCCGATTACTGATTTTGGCTCAGGTCATGATCTCAGGGTCATGAGCCCCACATCAGGCTCTGTCTTGAGCATGGAACTTGCTTTAAGATTCTCTCTCCTGCCTTCCCTCTGCCCATACCCTGCCACTCATGGGCATGTGTGCATGCACTTTCTCTCTCTTCAAAAATAAATAAAGAAACTATATATTGTCTTAATATAGTAAAAATAGAGGTTCCTGGGTGACTCTGTTGGTTGGGCATCTGACTATTGGTTTCAACTTGGGTCATGGTTTCATGGGTAGTGGGACTGAGCCCTGCATCAAGCTCTAAGCTTAGTGAAGAGTCTGCTCAGGATTCTCTCCCTTTGCTCTTCCCCCCACTTGTAATCTTACTCTAAAATAAAATTTTAAAATCTTTTTAAAAATTAGTAAAAATAACCATAACTAAAAAGTTTGCTACTAATTATACAATATTTTTAAAGTGAACTGCAACAACAATGGTAAATGAGGAATGACTCCAATTTAAAGTCATAAGCTGCATCAGTCTCTAACAAGAGAATCAGCTTATTCTTTGAAGCCAGCCATTGACTTTTTCTTCTATGAAAGTCTTAAATGGTATCCTTCAGTAAAAGGCTGTTTCATTTACATTGAAAACCTGTCATTAGTGTAGCCACTTTCATTAATTACCTTAGCTAGCTCTTCTGGATAACTGGATAGCTTATGTGTCAGGATTTACTGCTTCACCTTGCACTGTTATGTTACAGAGATGGAGTCTTTCCTTAAACCTCATGAATCCACCTCTCCTAGCTTCAAACTTCTTTTCTGAAGCTTCTTCACCTCATTTAGCCTTCTTAGAACTGAAGAAAGTTAGGACCTACAGGGAATGTTGTAGCTGGCTTAACCTTCTATCGAAACCACTAAAACGTCCACATCAGCAGTATGGCTGTTTTGCTTCCCTATCCTTTATGTATTCAATGGAGAACAATTTTCATTTCCTTCAAGAACTTTTCCTTTGCACTCACAACTTAGCTGTTTGGCTTGACGGGTCTACCTTTCAAAACTATCTTCACTTTCAACATGACTTTCTCACCAAGCTTAATCATTTCTAGCCTTTGATTTAAAATGTGAGACATGTGACTGTTCCTTTCACTTGAACACACAGAGGCCACTATAGGATTATTAATTGGCCTGGACTATGCAAGACCAAGGAGAGGGAGGGAGACAGGGGAATGGCCAGTAGAAAGAATAGTCAGAACACACCACAACTTATTAAGTTAGCTATCTTACATGGGCATAGCCTATGGCACCCCAAAACAATTACAACAGTAATATCAAAGATCACTGCTCACACATCACCAGCAAAAATACAGTAATAATGAAAAAGTTTGAAATATTTTAATTACCAAAATATAAAAACCTGAAGTAAACAAGTGCTGTTGGAAAAATGGAGGTGACAAACTTGCTTGATGCAGGGTTACCATAAACTTCCAATTTATAAAAAGGAAAAAAACATTGTATCTGCAAAGTATAATAAAGCAAAAGGCAATAAAATGTGATGTGTCTTTACTTAGACAAAACAGACTTTAAAAATGGTAAAAAGCAACAAAGATGGTTATAATATGATGAAAATCAGTATATCGAAAAGATATTATAATTGTAAATATTTATACATTCAACATTGAAGCACCTAAATATGTAAAGCAAAAACGAACAGAGTTAAAAGGAGAAATAGTGATACAGTAATAGTTGGAAATTTTATACTGCATTTTCAACAATGAAGATAGATTATCCAAAAAATCCATAAGTAAACAGTGGACTTAAACATACTATCGATCAAATGGACCTAACAGATATAAACAGAAGAAAAGACTCCTATATCCTAACTAATATATATGTACTTACTAAAACAAAATTACATCTTATATTTCTATGTTGATAATATTTAGAACATTTTTGCTTCCATTCTATCCAACAGCAGAATGCGGATTCCTCTCAAACACACAAGGACCACTTCCTAAGATAAACCATAGACTAGACAACAAAACAATCAGCAAATTCAAAAAACCTGAAATCGTATCAAGTACTTTCTCTGACCATAATGGCAAGAAACTAGAAATCAGTAACAAGTGACAAATTAAAAATTCACAAGGAAATTAAACTACACTCCCCTAAGCAACCAATGGATCAAAGAAGAAAATAAAGGGGAACTTAAACATTTTTGAGATAAACAAAAATGGAAACACAATATACTAGAACTTGCGGGATGCAGCAAATGCAGTTCTAACAGGGAAGTTCACAGTAATAAATGCCTACACTAAGAAGCAAAAAAGATCCCCATATAAACTACCTAACTCTATGCCTTAAGGAACTAGCAAAAGAATAAAGTGAGCCTAAAGTCAGCAAAAGAAAGAAAAAAATAAAGATTAGAGCAGAAACAAATGAAACAGAGAATAGAAACATTATTAAAAAAAGATTAAACAAAGAGATGGTTTTTGAACAAAAATGACAAATCCTTATCTAGACTAACCAGGGGAATAAAAAAAGAGAAAGGACTATCAACTAAACTAAAAATGAAAAAGGAGAAATTACAACTGGTATCACCTGGTTAATTCAAAAGATCGCAAGAGGCTACTGTTGAACAACAATATGCCAACAAACTGGACAACCTCGGAGAAGCAGAAAAACTCTCGGAAACATACAATTTGCCAAGATTGACTCAGGAAGTAACAAAATCTGAATAGACTAATGACTAATAAGGAAACTGAATCACCAATGAAAAATCTAATGAAGAAAAACCCAGAGCCAGATGGCTTGACTGGTAAATTTCACCAAATATTTAAAGAAGAATCAACATTAATCTTTCTTAAACTCTTCCAAACACTTGAAGGGGAGGGAATACTCCCAAACTGCTTTTACAAGGCCAGCATTATCCTGATACTGAAACTAGAAAAAGAGACTACTAGAAAAGAAAACTACAGGTAAATGCCCTAACGAATATAGATGAAAAACTCAATAAGATACTAACAAACTGAATACAGCAGCACATTGAAAAGATCATTCACCATGACCAATGGGGATTTATCCCTGGAATGCAAAGATGGTTCAATAAATGCAAATCAATGTGATGCATCACATTAATAAAATGAAAGAAAGGAATCATACGATCATCTCAGTACACACAGAGAAAAGCATCTGACAAAATTCAACATTCATTCATAATGAAAAATTTTAACAGATTAGGTATAGAAATAACATATCACACTATAACAAAGTCCATAAATCACAAGCCTACAGCTAACATCATACTCAACGCTGAGAGGCTGAAAGCTTTTCCTCTAAGATTAGGAACAAGACAACAATGCCTGCTCTTATCATTCCTGTTCAACATAGTACTAGAAGTCCTACCTAAAACAACCAGGCAATAAATAGAAATAAAATGTACCAGAAATGGAAAGGAGGAAAGAAAATTGTCTCTTTTCAGATGACCTGATATAATATAAAGAAAAATCCTAAAGACTCAAGCAAAAAAGTATTAGATCAGGGAATTCAGTCAAGTTGCAGGATACAAAATGAACATACAAAAATCAGTAACATTTCGGGGTGCCTGGATGGCTCAGTGGGTTAAGCCTCTGCCTTTGGCTCAGGTCATGATCTCGGCGTCCCGGGATCGAGCTCCGCATTGGGCTTTCTGCTCCGTGGGGAGCCTGCTTCCTCCTCTCTGCCTGCCTCTCTGCCTACTTGTGATCTCTCTCTCTGTCAAATAAATAAATAAAATCAGTAACATTTCTATACAACAGCAACAAATATTCTGAAAAAAAAAGGAAAGAAAGAAATCCCATTTACAATGGCATAAAAAACCCCTTAGGAATAAATGTAAGAAAATGAAAGATCTCTCTACATTGAAAGCTACAAGACATTAATGAAAGACATCAAAGACACAAATAAGACACAAATAAGTAAAAAGGTATTCTATGTCATGGATTGGAAGAATATTGTTAAAAATATTGATACTACCAAAAGCCATCCATAGATTCAATGAAATCCCTATGTGAAATTCCACTGGCATTTTTTACAGAAGCAGAGAAAACACTCTTAAAATGTATAAAGAACCATGAAAGACCCTGAATAGCCAAAGAAATCCTGTGAAAGAACAAAGCAGGAAGTATCACACTTCCTGATGTCATGCTATACTCTAAAGCTATTACAGTCATCAAGACAGTATACTATAGGGCAAAAACCAGACAAATGACAAATGAAACAGAACTGAGAGCCCAAAATATGATCAATCAATATTTGACAAGAGATCCAAAAATACTAAATAGAGAAAGATAGTCCCTTCAATAAATGGTGCTGTGATAACTGGTTATTCACATGTAAAATAATAAAACTGGCCCCATATCTTTTATCACTTACAAAAATTAACTAAAATCAATTAAAGATTTAAATATAAAAACTTTGAAATTCCCAGAAGAAAACAGGGATAAAGCTCTTGACATGCACCTTGGTAATTAATTTTTGGATACGACTCCAAAAGCACAAGCAAAATAAAAAATAAACAAGTGGGACTACATCAGACTAAAAAGTTTCTGCACAGCAAAATAAATCATCAACAAAGTAAAAAGACAATATACAGAATGGGAAAAATTATTTGCAAACCATATATCCAGTAAGAGAATAATATTCAAAATATATAAAGAATTCACACAGAACTTAACAGCAAAAAAACAATTAGCCCAATTTTAAAAAGGGTAAGGGGCCCGAATACACATTTTTCCAAAAAAAAATTCTTAAGGCCAAATGATATATAAAGTGATGCTCAACATCACTAGTCATTAGGGAAATGCAAATTAAAACCACAATGAGATATTATCTCACACTTTTCAGAAGAGACATCATAAAAAAGATTAGAGATGTCAAATGCTGACATGGCTGTGAATAAAATGCACCCCTTATGCCCTGTTGATGAGACTGTAAAATGGCACAGCCACTATAGAAAACAGTATGGACGTCCTCAAAAAATTAAAAATAGGGGCGCCTGGGTGGCTCAGTGGGTTAGGCTGCTGCCTTTGGCTCAGGTCATGATCTCGGGGTCCTGGGATCGAGTCCCGCATCGGGCTCTCTGCTCAGCGGGGAGCCTGCTTCCCTCTCTCTCTCTGCCTGCCTCTCCGTCTACTTGTGATTTCTCTCTGTCAAATGAATAAATAAAATCTTTAAAAAAAAAAAAAATTAAAAATAGAACTACCATATGATCCAGTAATTCCATTTCTGAGAATACAGTTAAAGCTCATATAATGTGGGGGGTGGGGCGCCAAGCCCCCATCCATGTACTTGAAAATCTGTACATAACTTCTAACTCCCCAAAAACTTCACTGTTGACTGGAAGCCTTAACAATTACACTGACATTAACACATATATATTAACTATATTCTTCTAATAAAGTAAGCTAGAAAAAAGAAAATCGTAAGAGAAAATACTTTTATAATTCTATACTGTATTTATTGAATAAACATTTACATAGAAGTGGACCCACACAAGTCAAACCCATGTTGTCCAAAGGTCAATGTATATCCAAAGGAAACAGAACACTGACTCCAAAAGGTATCTGCACCCCCATGTTCATAGCAATATTATTTATAATAGCCAAGACATGGAAACAACCGAAGGCTCCATCAATGAATGAAATGGAAAAGTAGTTGTGGTATATATATATATATAGAATGGAGTACTGTTCACAGCCAGAAAAGAAAGGATATCTTACCATTTGTGACAACATGGATGGACCTTGAAGACATTATGCTAAAGTGAAATAAGTCAAAGACAAATACTGTATAATCTAACTTGTACGTGGAATCAAACCATACCAAATCAAATCCAAACTCATAGAAAAGAGATTAGACTGTGGTTACCAGGGGGAGAGGATGGGGAAGGGCAGGGCTTGGAGGAAGAATTATAGCCACAAGCTTCCAGTTATATGATAAATAATTACTAGGGATATAAAGTACATGATGACTACAGCTAACACTACTATATAATATATAGGAAAGCTGCTAAAAGTTAATCTTGAGTTGACATCAGGAGGAAATTTTTTTTCCTGTCTTATTATATCTATATGAGAAGAGGGATGTGAGCTGAACCTACTGTGGTAATCACCTCACAATATGTGTAAATCAAACTATCATGCTGTATACCTGAAACTTATATAGTGATGTATGTTAATAATTTTTCAATAAAACTGAAAAAAAGTATATAATGTTCAAAAATCATGAAGATTTAACATGGTCAGGATCCAGGATGGAAGCAAAAAGAAGTAAAACTGGGGAAATCAGTTGCAATAAGATTGTAAAATATCCAACAGGCCAAACCAAGGACTTGGGTTTTTATCCTGTAGGTAAAAAGGAACCGAGGAATAAAGAAAAAAAAAAAAATGCATGATATATTTAATCTTCCTTTAAAGGCAGAGCGATTTTTTAAGTCCTCTTAAAACAAAATGAAACAGAGCAAAACTGAATAGGCTGAGCTCAAGTGTAATCAGAAACAACAGATTTTCTAACAACTATATGTTTAAAACTATTTGTTAGCTAATTCTACTGCATTGTTTTGGTTGAAAGAGCAAAATTAGTTGTCAAATCTCAAAGACATTCCTCCTCCTAGAGGGCCTCCACACAACTGTTTGTGTGACTGCAAACAGCTGTGTGACAGTGCAGCCTTGTCTTCTGCCCCTTATTCCCCTTGGCCATCCATCAGTTATAATGTGTGCTGGAGAAACCACCTGCACTCCCATTAGGTCCCCCTGTCCTCTATGCACAACCAGTTCAACTGCATCCCCATTCCAGAACTGCAAGTCCCTGCCTGATCCTACAATCTTACCCTGTCAATGAACACAACTACACGGCTTAATGCCACAATAATTTTTTTTTTTTTTTACATCGGCTGGCTTTGGGCGCCATAGGGTAATTCTTTTTGACAAATGTTTATTGATAGGTGTGTTCTTCTTCCCCTACGTTCAAACTTTCACTATCCTTCTTAAAATCTGCAATCCAGTTTTCACTCATGAAATGATGTAGCCCAAAGAGACACAAAGCTTATTTGTAAGGAATACATCGAGGTCCCTACCCTCTATTCACATCTGCATCCATCCTACATTTCTCCTAACTTCTCCTAGAAGAAAGTCACTCCCCCTACAAAAGGCTGGTATCTTCTCAGTAGATCCAACCCCTCTCCTCTTAGTGGGAGCGATCATCAGTCTCTCTATCTTCTACTCCTTCCCTGCAACACCGATTTTCCCTCTGACCTTCAATTCATTTCCAGCTCTCGCCGTCTTTCTACACCCATTTTCACTGAACACTTAGAACAAACTATCTGCCTCCCCTTTCTCACTACTCTTCATTCCAATAATCCCAAAGTTAATGGACACTTTCCAGTCCTGAATTTTATTTGACCTTCTGCGGCATTTAACACTGGTGAATACTACCTAAAACTTCCTCCTCTGCTTTTATCTTTAGTCCTTATTCTCCTGTCTCCCCCCACCCACACAACCCATCTATCTATGTACTGGTGTTCCCTTGATATTCTTCTCACTCTTCACTCTCCCTGGACAAGCTCATCCTCATTTACAGATTATGCTACCACCTATATGACCTGGGCTTTGAAAGCAGTATTTCCTTCTAGTCGACAGACAATCTCCATTTTGAGTAATACTCCGCAGCCAGCTTAATTTAACACTGGCTCCCTGTTTACCCCTTCCCTACCTCCTTCTACCCAATTCAGAAATAGAATCACAGACCCCCATCAATTCCATTTCCTTAATCTCTTTCATTTCCAGCCCCTCTCTTTCATGTATGCCTTGATTTAAGCTCTGTTTATCTCTCATTAAGATTATCCCAGGGTCGGGGCGCCTGGGTGGCTCAGTGGGTTAAAGCCTCTACCTTCAGCTCGGGTCATGATCTCAGGGTCCTGGGATTGAGCCCCGCATCGGGCTCTCTGCTCAGCAGGGAGCCTGCTTCCCCTCCTTCTCTCTCTGCCTACTTGTGATCTCTCTCTCTGTCAAATAAATACATAAAATCTTAAAAAAAAAAAAAAAAAGATTATCCCAGGGGCACCTGGTGGCTCAGTCAATTAAGAGTTCTAATTCTTTGATTTCAGCTCAGGTCATGATCTCAGGGTTTGGAGATGAGTACTGCCACGCAGGGCATGAAGCCTGCTTAAGATTCTCTCTCTCCCCCTGCCCCTCCCCGCTCTAAAAAATAAATAAAATAAACATTAAAAAAATAAAGACATTCCAATAGCTTCCTGTCTGTCTTCTACCGCAATCTCTCTTCCCTCACATCCACCTGTCACAGTTATCAAAATAATCTTTCTAATGAGACCGTACCACTGCTCTCCTAGTAGGCTCTTAATTTGAGCCAATAGCTCCTTACTGCCTACCTCTTAAAGTCCAAAATCCAGATCCTTGTGCATCTTACACCCTTTGTCCCCAGCCTTTTCTACCTCAGATGCCAGCCAAACTGAACTCTATACACTCATGTTTCTGTGTACCTCAAATGCCTGTTCCCAACTACATCCATATGAAAAACCATCCTTCATCTGCCCAGGTAAATTTTTTTTTATGAAATCACTACTGATGCCTCAATGCAGAGTGGGGAACTCCTGGTCTGCTGCTTTGACACACAAAGCAGGATGTGTTTCTGATACATTGGGTATCACGATATAACTTTATATCTGTCCTCTTTACAAAAGGAACTGCCAAAGAGCCATATTCAGTAAGTGTTTATTAAATTAATAAACAAATGAACTAATAAGAGTACAGAGGGCCCCAAAAAGTTAAAAATTTAAAAAAAAGCTATTTCTCTGTTACCTTTAGATGTTAATCATTGGTTGACAAGGGAGAAATTAAGCATAGCTAAAAATGTTATGGACAAATAAACAATGAAAGGATATCTGTTTTAATCTTCCCTTAAGTCTGTAGCATTTCTGCACTACAAAATGGTTAACAGTCTACAATGACACTCATCCTATTGACTGCCAACTTGTTAAGTAGCAAAAGTATGAACTAGGAATAAATCAGCTGCAATTCAATTAGTCTCTGCTAGATTTGAATTTAGATGTTAAGAAATACTTCTTTTATCTCAAGCAATAATTAAAGAAATATTTATTATCAAGCACTAACCATTAGTACTGCAAAGATCTTCCTTAGTCCAGGCCAAAAGGGGAGGTATACATTGAGCAATGAATTCTTTCTTGTCTTCTTTTGACAAAAATGGACAGAGACTTTGAATGGTATGCATATTACCTTCTGTTAGTGGGAAAAAACTGTTCAAAGAAAAGGAAAAATATGAATTATATTTATCCAAAACATGCAGTGGTTTCAGAAAATTCTTTCTCCTTCAGAATATTCAAAAAGACTAATAATGCCACTATATTAAGTGTATGGGGTAAAAAAGGAAACAATGACGAGACTGACAGCTGTTGGTTCTGGATGATGGAATTGTGGATATTTTCTGCTGCTTTTTTCTCCTTTTTACAGGCTTCTAATTTTTAACATAAGCATATATAACTTCACCCCCATGTAGAATTTTTTAAATTATATAATATATGGTGATTATGTTCTCCTTAAAAGTCAAAAGACTCATTTAAACAGTACCAGTTGTGTCCTTTCTATGAGTTGATAGTTGATTTAAGTGCATATATATACTTGAATTTTATTCATATAATGAGATCACTCTAAATATACTGTAAACTCTAAATATACTCGCCACTTATATCAGAATATATATCTATATCAGAATATAGAGTATCAGAATTTTCTATATCAGAATATAGAAATATATAGTATAAATCACTTTCTATTTTAAAGCTACATAACTAAATTAAGAACAAAAAGAAAAATATCCCATACTATCGTAATTTAACTATTGCCCCAGTAGTGGACATTGATTTTTCTCCCAAATTTTGCCCTTACAAATAAAGTTGCAATAAATGTCTGTGAGCAAGGTATTATTCTGCATATGCGCAAACAAAATACTAGTCTAGATTCCTAGAAGTAGAAATTACAAGAGCAAAGGATATGTATGTCTTACATTTTGTTAATTTCAAATTGCTTTCCTAAAAAGCATAATCAGTTTATACTGTCACCAAAACAAGTGTGACTGCACACTTAATGGATCTTCTTAATTTCTAGCAAGATGACAGATAAAATGTGCTTCTTTTAATTTGTATTTCTATCGTTATTACTATGGCAAATCCTTTCATATTTCACATTTCACAAATGAAATGACCATTGATTATCTGACTAATATATGAATTACCTGTTAAAGTCCTTGATACGTTTTTTAATTTGGATGGTTTTACTGATTAATAGAAGCTATTTATATATCATGGACATTAAGTTTTTGTTAATTTATAAATGTTCTTTCCCATTTTGTCACTTGTCCTTTAACCTCCACTTTTGTCATACAGAAGTTTTCTTTTTCTAAAAAATTTTACTTATGGGTAAAATACACATTAATTTACCAAATTTTTACCAAATTAACTATTTAAAGTGTAAGCCCAGTAGTGTTAAGTACATTCACAATGCTGTGCAACCAATCTCTGGAAGTCTTTTCAGTTCACAAAATTGGTATCTGCTAAATTTTCTACTAAATTTTCACTAAACAAGAACTCCCTACTTCCCCTCTCCTTGGCTCCTAGCAACCACAATTTGATCTGCTGTCTCTATGGATTTGACTACTCTAGATATCTCACATAAAAGGAATCATATAATATTTGTCATTTAGGCCTGGTTTCCTCCACTTAGCATAAATGTCCTCACAGTTTATCCACGTTATAAGATGTGTCAGAATTTCCTTCCTTTTAAAGGCTGAGTAATATTCCGTTGTTTGTGTGTACCACATTTTTTGTTTATCCATTCATCTGTTGATGGGTACTTATGTTGCTAGAAGTTTTCATTTTTCCAAAAATATCTATCACTTGTTTTACAGATTCTGGGTTTTTGTGCTTTAAGATCTTCCCCATAAGATTATACAGAGTCTCTTATTTTCCCTTGATACTTTTATATAGATCTGTTTTTACATTTAGCTCTCATCTGGACTTCATCTTTGTGTTTAATGTTAAGAGAGAGGTACCTCGCTATTTTTTTCAAACAATCCAGTTTTTCTAACATCATTTATTATTGACTCACACCTCTAATTTGAAAGGCCACCTGCATCAAAAACTAAATCCTCGTATCTGTGTGGATTAGTTTCTGGACTCTGTATCTTGATCCAATGACTTATCTATTCATCAACTTAATATTACTTATTTTATTGGTAGGGCAAGTCCTTTTCACTTTTTCAGAAATTTCCTACCATTTTTCCCCCCTATCAATTCTTGAGCATTTTTTCTTCAAAGGCAGTTTGTCAAGTTTTTCAAAAAATATTGCTGGAATTTTTATTGAGATTGCACTGCAATTAGAGATTGATACAACCATTTTTATAATTTATCTTCCCACCTTCTTTTGTAATCTTTACTACAGTTTTATATTGTATTTTTTTTGTAAATTTGTTTCTAGGTACAGTTTTGTTGTCATTGTGAATAGACTCTCGTTTTTCCTATGTCATTTTTAATTACTACTGAATAGAATAGTTTTTGATTTTTCTGTCAAGTATAAATCCATCATTAGTAATTAGTTCTAATACTTCTCTAGTTAATTCCCTATTACTTTTATAATCAGAATCAGGTGGCGGGGTGGCCACCTGAGTGGCTCAGTTGGTTAATCCTCTGCCTTCTGCTCAGGTCATGATCCCAGGGTCCTGGAATCAAGCTCCACACCAGGTCTCCTGCTGAGCACAGGAGTCTGCTTCTCCCTCTCCCTCTGTGTATGCTCCCTCACTCCCCCCCCCCAACAAATAAACAAATAAAATCTTTCAATTCTCATTTCCTTTCATTTAATTGCATTTCTTAAACCTGGTTTCCTTGATTGATTAGAGATTATTCATTAGTTGGGGTTGCCAAAGTAACCAAATACAAAGTACAAACTACAAAGTACAAACATTTTAAGTAAGAATACCCTTCTTTTCTCCTGTAATGCCGTTTTACTTCATCCGATGAAACACTTCGGGAAAGGATCAACTTAGCAATAATGAGAGACCAAAGGGTGCCATTTTCCATGGATCTAAAAAAAAAAAAGGAAAAAATCCATTTTCATAGTGTTTAAGATTTTTAAAGACTGTTTGCCTGATTCCTTTACAGAATTAAGTAAATTATCTCGTGAAGGTATCAATTCACATAGGGCTTTTGCCCCAAAACAATGGTCATTACTGAATGGACTGGGAGACTTGGGCTTTCAACACTCCTTTACAACTGGTACTGAACTCTCATCCCAAAGCCCTTCGAATCCCACAGAGGAGATTAGGCTTGAGCACCAGAGTCTGCAGCTGGGAAAAGGACATATTCCACAGGACACCAAGGCTGGTTAATGCTGAAGAACCAAGGTATTAATATCAACCGGCAAAAGTTCTAAGTGTCAAGTACATGGACTGAGATTGCAGAGAAAGATGTGCTCAGCCTGGGACCCCTGAAACTATAGAGCATACTCAAAACACTATTGGCTGGTGAAAAACAAAGGGAAGCAGTTCAACACAGTAATTTCAACAGGCTAAATACTAACTACTAAAACCAATATGATTACTGTAATACCTATTTCCTCAACCAGGTAAGAAGGTTTTGTGGCTATAACTTTTTAAAATATTTTATTTTTTTATTTAAGAGAGACACAGATAGTGAGAGCATGAGTGGGAAGGAGGGGAGAAGCAGACTCGCTGCTGAGCAGGGAGCCTGATACGAAGCTCGATCCCAGGACCCTGGGGTAATGACCCGAGCTGAAGGCAGATGCTTAACCCACTAAGCCACCCAGATGCCCCCGTGGTTATAACCTTAAGACACATCTGGGGGGAACCTGGGTGGCTCAGTGGGTTGAAGCCTCTGTGGGCAGCTCGGGCCACGATTCTAGGATCCTGGGATCAAGCCCCGCATGGGCTCTCTGTTCAGCAGGGAGCCTGCTTCCCCTCCTCTCTCTGTCTGCCTCTCTGCCTACTTGTGATCTGTCAAATAAATAAATAAAATCTTAAAAAAAAAAAAAAAAGACATATCTGTATCAACATGCAAAGTAAAAGGTTAGATCTGAGAATAGTGGAAGGACGGATCACAGATCAAAACAACTTCTACAAAGTTTCTGTTTCCTTCATTGTCATCTGTCCCATTCTTGAATGTATTTATGGATTTAAGAACACAGGCAAAGTTCAAATATCTTGATGAGTAAATCGAGAACTTGAATCCACAAAGTACTTATCATTAAGAATTGGGTTTAATGTAGGGCACCTAGGTGTTTTAGTTGGTAAAGTGCCTGCCTTTGTTTTGCTCAGGTCATGATCCTGGGACCCCCCCCCCCCCATCTAGCCCGGAGTCAGGCTCTCTGCTCAGCGGGGAGTCTGCTTCTCCCTCTCCCTATATCCCTCCCCCTGCTTGCGCTTTCTCTGTGTCTCAAATATATAAATAAAATCTTTAGGGGCACCTGGGTGGCTCAGTGGGTTAAAGCCTCTGCCTTTGGCTCGGGTCATGATCCCAGGGTCCTGGGATCGAGCCCTGCGTCGGGCTCTCTCCTCTGCAGGGAGCCTGCTTCCTCCTCTCTCTCTCTGCCTGCCTCTCTGCCTACTTGTGATCTTTGTCTATCAAATAAATAAATAAATAATCTTTTTAAAAAATCTTTAAAAAAAAAAAAAGAATTGGGTTTAATTTAGATCAATCCTCTGACTGAAGGATTAGCATGAAGTGAGCTTACATTTTACAGAAACAAAGCCAAAAATGAGTAAAATTATCATATAAAAATGGAAGTTGAAAGGAATTCTTACCTGTTAAATAACAGCTGTAAAAGGCCAGAAGTATTACCAAGTCCACATAAGTTATCATATGTAATATTCATCTTTTGAAGCATTTCACAAAATCCAGTTAGAAAAACAGGTGGATTATCTAATTCCTCATACCACTGCAGTGAATAGAGCAGTTCTGCAACTATAGAATGGACAACACATCAAGAGTGTTCTGTGAAGAGGCCTTTGATCATTTTCACTTCTCTGTCCTATTTTCTAATACTGCTATGGTCCATCAGTCTATAAACTGATTTTCAAATCTGCTTTGAGATGTTTTATGATAATGAATTGTGAGAATATTCGATACAAAATATGAGTCTCCTTCCAAATCTTACTTGGTTCCTTTTCTGATTAGTTAAGAATGCGACAAGCCTAAGTTACCAGAAACACTGGAAGAATCTTCCTACTATTTTTGTCACAAGTGTTAACAAGATACTTACAGGAAAAAACAACTAAGGAACCCAACACCTGAAATGAGAAGGTCAAGCCAATGTTAAGAAATGGGAAATACCATGATATAGTAAAGCCAATGTTAAGAAATGGGAAATACCATGATATAGTAAATAGGGTGGGGATCTCCACAACAGACTGACTGGTCTGGATTCAAATGAGCTGTATGTATAGTTATTAATTAGAGTATGAAAATCTGCCACAGGGAGTGCTGTGAGAATTCAATGACCAGTATCTATCACAAAACCTAGCATATCATAGTAGACTACATAATTAGTCACAACTCTGTCTTGTAAAGCCACATATAGATTTTGGAGTCAGAAGACTTGAGACCTGATTCAAAATCTAATCCTCTCCCTTACAAGCTAAGTAACTTTAATCAACTCAAGATAAGAAAACACAACAAGGTGAGAAAAACAACAGCAATAATTTCTGATAGGATTGATAAGGAGATTAAATACATAATGTTGTCAGTTTGTCATTAGTAACACAGTTGACAAGAACAAGTCTTACAAAGATCATCACTCTGATTTCCAGTTCTATTTTGTATAGATTCCCTCTGTGGGCAATGGAAACTGTACTAAACTCCTCGCCCTTAACTGCCTGTGGAGAAGCTTTCTTCCCCAGGACATATGTTCTCTTCTACTAGTAACTACGCTATAGCTGAAGGCTTACAAACAAGACAGAGAAATTATGCAAATCCTCTGTACCTTTAATACCATTTTGTATAGGTCACATTGCTTCCTACAATTCTACACCATTTCCTGGAATGAGGGAATTTTCTGAAGTCCAAAATCCCCTTGGAATTCAACATATGAACCTCTATTTGCCAGGAAAAAAAAATGTATGTGTGTGTGTGTGGTGTGTGTGTATATAGATATACACATATCCCTATGAACACAAAGATATAGTGGTTCAAGAACTGAAAATTCAGAATCCTTGATGAAATACTAGACTCACTTAACCACTTTCTTTAAGGATATATGCCATAGGATCTACCTGTCTTACCAGCTTCAGTAACTGATATTATACCAAATTCTGCTCTACAGCTAACAAGATTATAGAAAGATTTCAGTATGCTTCCACCCAATCTGCAATTTACCACTCATCACTCAAGTAACCTCAGGTTTTTAATCACTAAAACAGCTAATAGGAATGGAAGATTCTTAACTAAATTGCAGGTTAATAAAAATTCTTCCAAAATTGTAATTACTTCAAAACATTTCTATTATATCTGAATGCTCATATATACTTACTTATTTTCTCAAGCTCATTATTTTCTAGGACTATTTCCTTTTTCAGTGCAACTAATACCATTTTGCTCAATAATGCTGAAGTACACAAATGGCTGGGAAGTTTCTTTGTATCTTGTTCTTTAAAATCTGTTTTGAAACACTCATAATTCAAACTCAATCTTCCTTCTAAAAGAGGTCTATGCAACCACTGTAAAAAGAATACATTAAATTATATACAAAATCATTAGATATTCTAAATTATCTACTACCTATACAATTAAGACAGGGAACAAAAATGAAATTATTAGAGTATCTTCAAAATGTTATTAGAATAACTTCAAAAGTGAAGTTATTACTAGTTTATTAGCAAAATCACAGAAGTCTACAAGTTTGGGTTTTACTTTAGGAAATTATCAACATGTGTATTTAAGACTCCTTCAATTCACCACAGCAACTGCCACTGTCTTACAAACAAACATCCAATATATGAGCATTCAGAGATGTAAAGGCAAAGCAAATATTCATTTCACCTTTTTTTCTCCTCCCCCCAAAAGAAGACAGTTTGTTTACTTTTTCTTTCCCCCAGAACAAAATAAAAATGTCCAAGGCTGCACAAAGTCCAAACTTCAGAATAACACAAGCACAGTTCAATCTTAAACATACCTGCATAGGAAGAGACTGTCTCATCTTCTCCCATTCACTGTTACTTGGCATTACACTTCCAATATATACTCCCAAAAGATTAGTATCCTCACTTTCTAAAAGTGCATTTAGCAAGTCATCAACAGCAGACAAGAGGACTTGAAGACTGAAAATAATGCAAACAACATAGCTATTATGGTTACGCTATGACTAACTTGAACACCCTGGTACACATTAAATACCCTGTGGCAGGTTAACAACTTAACTGAATGAAAGCCTAGTAAAAAATGAAGCTAAGCAACTCCTCTACCCTAAATTCAATGTACGCACAGCAAAATTGTGGATTTAATCCATTATTTATGATTTGGAATTGAGTGCTGCTTCTACCTCAGAATGAAGGGGCCTTGACTTATTTCAGATCAGATATTTCGGAAATACAGATACCTTACTGTATGAACAAAACCATTATGTTCAGAAAAATATATGACCTAACCCTAACAGCCTCTGGAAGCATTCTCTTGGTTTTTCACTTTTACATACGGATTTAGGCATGAGTTGTGAAATATATTTGCAATTCAACACCTTAAAACAGTGGCTACCAGGCCCCCCAAAATAATGAAGAATAATCACTGTGTGTGGTGGCCATGAGAGGTCATTGCTATAATCCACACCAGCCCACAAGAAACAGGATGGCACCACCATCACATCACTGAGCATAAATCTGGAGTCCAGCAGATATTCTAAAACAAATCACTCTTCAACTAAGGGAGTTTAATTGAATGATCATTAAAACAAATTCCTTTTGGAAAAATCTTTTTGTCTGGATCTTCTCTTAGAGTCCTATAGATTTTTTTTTTTTAAGATTTTATTTATTTATTTGACAGAGACACAGCAAGAGAGGGAACACAAGCAAAGGGAGTGTGAGAGGGAGAAGCAGGCTTCCTGCTGAGTACAGAGCCCGATGCAGGGGCTCGATCCCAGGACCCTGGGATCATGACCTGAGTTGAAGGCAGATGCTCAACCAACTGAGCCATCCAGGTGCCCCAAGTCCTATAGATTTCTTATATCCTATATAGATTTCTTATATCCTATATAGATTTCTTATATAGCAAATTGTTTTTCATATTCATTCATATTAATCATGGGATCTTATTTCAAGACCGTGATCAGGCATTAAAGAGAGAGCAAATGAGCAAATGAGCACAAAAGACATTAATTACCTTTTGATATCCAAAGATGAAGACTGAACTTGGTTCTTCAGCCACAGAGCAGACAAACGTAGGAAGGTACTCTGTTTATACGTATTGCCAGTTTGGTGGATCAATAAATTCACACCAGAGAGCCAAGTATTTTTCAGTTTACAGACAAGAAAGTCTAAAATCAAGATGTCAACAGTAATTTGTAATCCCTGTGAAGCAACTATCATCAGTACAAAATGTCTGAAATAACTCAGTGCAGACTTGAGATTTTTAAGATACTGCTAAAAAAGGAAAATAGAAAATTGTTCCAAAACAAAATAATTATATCATAAATTTGTAACGATACAAGGTAGCTCATGCCATGTAAATAAAAGTTAAGATTTTTAAAGTTAGCTTTCTTCCTCTCTGAACTTATTTACAAGAGCACTCTTCTTTTTGGAGATGTGAAAATTTATTACACCTTTTCCAAATAGAGAAGTTAGTATAAAAGGGTGTGGGAGGAGGGGTAACAATAGTAGTATTTTTTAACATTCCTTTCATAAGTAAGTCTCAATTAATATATAAGGCAATATAGTCCTTAAAAAGGCAATTTCAATTTCTTTTTGATATCTACCAACAGTGAAGAAGAGAAAGACATATTAATACCTGCCCCTTAATGAGTGTGGAGTTTGAGACATTAAGAAATTAAGCAACTTGCCAAACCACAGCCACTCAGTAAAGAGGCTAAGATTCTAACTCATCTATCATGGCCCCTTCTTAAACTGTTATCTTTGGTATCAAGAAAGAACTTAGACATAATGTCATATCCATCTTTAACTTGGTTTCTGAAGCTGAAAGTGTTTAAGATTTGCACCCCTTTACTCAAAATGCTTTCAACTTTCAAGTACATTATGATTCAATTAATAAAGCCTGGGCACTTACACTATGAAGGTCAGAGCCGGAGATTCCCAACAAAACATTTGAGCAGTAGGCTATTACCTGGCAAATGTGTTTTTTCTTTGCTCTGAGCACATAACTGAAAGAGAGTTAATAATAAGTCTTCAGATGATGGCATTAGCAAGCATCCTTTTGCTGAGCTGAAATAGTTATAGGCCACATCACAGATAAAAGACACTGACAAGTCATTATTTTCAGCTTCTGACAATTCCTTTCCTTTGGATAAAGTTTCATGAAGTTTAACAATAATTCTCTCCACATATACTTCTTCAATCAAGTAATCTAGAGGGAAAAAAGTTCACACAGACAAAAAAACTTTAAAAAATAAATTATAATATTAATATAAAAATATTTTTAAATATTTTAAAAATTTAAAAAATATTAAATCTGTGTATTAAAAAATGTAGTAGACAAAAGAACTTATACCAAAAAATCAATCTGATCTCTCACACATAAAAGCCCTCATGTAAAAAAAAAAAAATTTTAATTAAGTAAAAAGAAAAAAAGCAGTGCTTTACAAAATTACTGAACAGTTTTGTTATTTAAAACCCTTTAGAATATAAAACTGAAAGTATTACAATGTCTTCCAAGTCATGCTAGAAAGATTAATAAACATTTAGGGTGCTAATAAGATTAAAATATCTGAATGAAGTCTTGTTATTTTTAATCAATTACAAGCAAACATGGAACCCCTCCCCAAAAGTGAAAATGTATTGCCTACTAAAAAACAAAAGCCATATATTTGCCTACCATTTTTAACATGTTGGGATAATACCAAGCTTAGAAGAGCCCATCTTTCTGAGAAGTAAGATTCAGAAGATCCTGAGGATTCCAAGTCCTTACTACAAAGGTGATCTGCCAAGGCTGTCAACTTCTCTCCAAGGATTTCTCCTTTTAGCCAAGGAGTTACTAAAGCATGTTTATCTGAACTAGAACATGCCTAAAACCATAAAATCAAAGCAAAGATTAGAAGGAAGATCAAAAAATGTATCTGCCTAAAATATTACTTGTACTATATTACCTCCCTTCATCATCATGGCCCCCCACTCTTCCTCAAGTTCTAAGAAAGCTGGTATTGTCTCTGTTCCCCACTAGGCCTTGCTTACATACACTTTCATGCTTTACTCATGCTATCTTCCCAACCACAAATATTTCCCCTCTTCTTTACTTATCAAAATCCCATCCATCCTCTCGGAATTATTACAAAGCCCACCTGCTTTACGAAATCTCCCCCATCCACTCTAGTCCATACTCTGCACTGCTTTTCTCTGAATTTCTAAAGCACTTACTGGGTTGTATTATTATTTATAATGTTTCATCTGTGTATGTCTTGTTTCCAATGGGATTGTAAGTTCCTTGAGAGTAGAGACTGTCTTAAACTTCTTTGATACCTGCTATCAACACTGCAGATATGTTCAATGAATAATGAATGGATGAACTTGAAAAGACAGATTTTAAAATGCTCTATATTTTAAATTTTTGTTCATTAATTTTACTAAAATTAAAGAACTATTATTTAATGGTGGTAAGCTACTTCAATATGAACAAGGGCCTTCTTATTTCCTCTTATTCTCTGCAATAGTAACTGAGGCCAGATACCTAACAGCAACTGGTTTATTTTCATGGAGTGGGAAAGCAAGAGAAAAAAAAAAAACTGTAAATCCACCCCCAAAAGCATGCTGATCCATGTTTCCAGAGCTTCTTTTGCTTTAGGGCTGACAAGAAAGGAATTTGCAACTTGATTCATTTCAAAGCAATCTGGAAAAAAAAAAATCCAAGTGCGGATTGGGTAATGCCTAAAAAACTGTTAATCCTCTTATTTAAGAAACTTAGGTAACCAGAACTTTTATTTTAGCCTAAGCTTTACCACCTTGAACAAATCTCTTAACCAACCTGGGCCTCTTTCTTCATTTTAGAAATGAAGATTAACCTAGAAAATCTCTAAAGTCCTTTTCCGGTTACAAAATTCAGGTTTGTGTTCAAAGAAGCTGACTTTATAACTCTAATCAAGTTGCACAAAAAAGAAAAACTAGAGTCTGGATAGCTCTAACATTGGCTTTGCTAATACAGTTTACTAAATAAAACTGATCTATTTTATAGAATCCAGGAAGTAAACTTCTAAATGTCTCTCAAGTTAGCAAGACATGAAGCACAATACTAATGTTTTAACAAATCCACAGAAACTGACCAGCTTTAAGGGGTTGAAGAGACCAGGTAGTCAGGAAGGGATAGTCTTCCAAACAGATATGAATATTTGAACTACCTGCCAAGTGCATTCCTAGATTGGAAATGGTCTTCTCTTATCAAATTACCAACCATTTTTGCTCTGATTCTAGACTTACCAAGTAGTTTTCTGATAATTTGGCTTTTCATATACCCTGCCTTTTGAGAGAGAAGGTACTGGATAAACTAATGCAACTGCTCTCTGATACGTTATATCTCTGACTGAAAAGCAGTAAATTAATATTCTGTATTTATTTTGTAAAAAAAACTACTGGGGGAAATAGAAAGTCACTATTTAGTGGGCATAGAGTTTCAGTTTTCCAAGATAAATTCTGGAGACTGGTTCACAATACTATGACAGTTGACACCACTGAACTGTAAACTCAGAAATAGTTAAGATGGCAAGTTTTATTATGGCTCTTTTACCATAATTGAAATAAAGATAGAGGAAAAAAAAACTGTAAATTAAAAAGTTATCTGGGGACGCCTGGGTGGCTCAGTTGGTTAAGCAGCTGCCTTCGGCTCAGGTCATGATCCCAGCGTCCTGGGATCGAGTCCCACATGGGGCTCCTTGCTCAGCAGGGAGCCTGCTTCTCCCTCTGCCTCTGCCTGCCATTCTGTCTGCCTGTGCTCGCTCTCTCCCCGCCCTCTCTGATAAATAAATAAAATCTTAAAAAAAAAAAAAGTTATCTGTATAAAATTTAAAAATAATAAAAAAAGGCTAAAATAAAAAAATTTTAGGTAACTAGTCTAAACATTTCTATGGTTGGAAGTATTGTGTCATTACATCTTCATTAGGATAAAACACTTAAGCCATTTCTAAAACTTCTAAATGGCTTAGGTTCCTTGATTTCTTTTCATTATTTTTATCACTAATTTTCTTATTTAGTCAAGTGGCAATCAGACAAAGCCTGCAAGATCTTAATTTACCGTACAGTATTCCAAAGTGGGACAAACTCAATTTCCTGAGGTGTTCTAGCCAAACCTAAAACCACTCAATCCATGTCTATAGAAGAAAGCGTAACTAGATTAAGGGTAAAATTTATAGTCTTAATTTAAAGGTAATCAAATGTTTAACTCTCCCTTTGTTATCTGTTAGGGGAGAAACACTGGATTTTCCAGAGTCTAGTCCCTCTTTGTGGATACTCCTATCCAGAAAAATAATACCTCAGAAAAGCAAACAGCAAAAGCTTTCCCAATAGTGGGAAGAAAGGTACAATAAGAAGGAAGTTCTCTAACAGCATGTGAATATGACTGGTTTTAATTTTCCTATACCCACAAATACAAAAAAAGGAGAAAAAAAATCCCTAAGATACCTTTTCGATGACCTGAAGAATAGAATTCCACTTCAGATCCCCCTGAAAGAGGAGAGAGAAATAATATGCTAGAAGGAATGAAGTCACCATGTAATCACTACAAAATTAAAAACTTTTTTAGCAACTTCAACATTAAAAAGTAGACTAAAAACCTCTGCCTTTTATTACCAAGCATTCATCAACTTACCATACTTACTGAACACATACTGGTCTCACACACTTCCCCATCACAATCAAGAATACATTGCTTGTGCTTGCTTTGGCAGCACATATACTAAAATTGGAAAGAATATATTGCTCTTCTTTAAATAGATATTCACACCCAAGAATAATCTCCATGTGGGTCTCATTCTACTTTTATCTATAATTATTGTGGCAATATAAACCATTACAGTTTAAAGAGAGAGACAGAGGCACCTGGGTGGCTCAGTGGGTTGAAGCCTCTGCCTTTGGCTCAGGTCATGGTTTTAGGATCCTGGGATCCAGCCCCGCATCGGCCTCTCTGCTCAGCAGAGAGCCTACTTCCTCCTCTCTCTCTGCCTGCCTCTCTGCCTACTTGTGATCTGTCTGTCAAATAATAAAATCTTTAAATAAATAAATAAAGAGATAGACAACAACAATACCTCAATGAGATCATCCAAGATATATTTTCTCTCCATATTATTGTCACAGCAACGGAGGGCACTGTATAAAATGTCCACCAAGAAACCAGCATCCTTCCTTGGATCTTCATTTAGCCAACCAATCAGTTTCTGGTATAAAAACTGCACTGCAGGATTTTTTTGTGTAAGTCTGGCTATTTCAAGAGGTTTGGCTTTGACAGTACTCTGTTTTTCATCACCTAACAGCATTTTAAATACTTGGGTTGAAGAGAAAGAGCTGAGCAGAGTAGAAAGGAACCTCAGATGTTGCTCTGACTTTTGCTCATTGACATAGTTAAAACTCATCATTGCTAGTTTACAGACCAAGTCTTCCAAAGGTTTCTTCCTTAGCGGCGATATAAGCTCTGAACAATTATGAGTGAGAGAAGGTTCAGTCATTAATTCAGAGCTTTCACTGTTCTCACCTTCTGAGGAAACACATTTTTCATTCTCCTTATTACTTTCAGGCAGCTCATCGGCAAATCTAACCTTACCAACTTTTTTTTTATTCGACTTCAGCGAGCTCTTTGGCTTCTGAAGGACCTGTAGCAGGTTAGATACACCTGACACGGATTTCACATCAGCTTCTGGCTCATTGATTTTCTCCACACAGATCTCTGACAGTCTTTCCCAAAAATTTAGCAGCACTTTGTCCAAACTGTGAGCTTTTTTATCATCTTTTTCCACATCTGCTTTGGCTTCCCAGGAACTTAAAGTTTCGGCTAAATGGTTAAACAACTGCCCATCTTGCAATCTTGCGTCTTTGAGAACTGCATCAATAAAAGGAATCAACTAAAAGAGAAGGTAGAAATGGAAAAGTTCCATTTTCAGGAGAAATAAAGTTTTAAACAAGGTATTTATAAAAAAATAAATTAAATGAAATAAACAAGGGCGGGGAGGTCCTTAAGCTGCCAACTCTGGATTTTGGCGCAGGTCATGATCTCAGGGTCTTGAGATCAAGTCCTGAGTCAGGCTCTGAGCTGGGCATGAAGCCTGCTTAATATTCTCTCTATACCTCTCCCTCTGCCCCTCTTCTCGTTTGCTTGCTTGCTTGCTTGCTCTCTCTCTCTCAAAATTAAAAAAAAAAAAAAGAAAAAAAAAACAAGGTATTTGTAAAACACTATAAAATTCCGTATTTAATAACTGAAAAATGTTGAATTTTTCCCCCTCAAAATTCTAAAGAGTCAACTTGAAGGTCATTTTCATAATATACAAAGAGGTTAAAGATTTTACTGCATTCCCCCTAAATTATTCTTTTTATGATATAATTAACCAAAATTATTGGTCATTAACAAATAATACAGTTTTCTTCGCATACCCTGAACTTATTCAAGTTTTTTACTTTTTTCTAAATCAATATGAAAGACATATAGGACCAACAGAATTCAGAACCCTTTTTCTTAAATTATGAAGAGTAATTAAGTGAGATATCAACCAGGATCTATGCTTATGTAACTTCATTAATTTCCTAACATAAGGAACCATATTCCAGAACTTGCTTTCATCACTGGTTCTAAAAGCCAAGCACAATATTTCACAAAAGGAGTTAAATATTTTAGAAGTAACAAATTATTGTATAATTTACATATAATATAAAAGGCCACAAATAACAACTTTGTAATTATGTTTTGTGTTACAACTCTACAAAACAGGGTTTGCACATCCAGAGACTAACTAGTACTCAGAAATTATGGTATTATTCTGGCAACCAATAACACAGAATTTTTATTTAGCTGGTCAGAAATACACATTACTTAAAAATGAAATCTATATGAAGACTAATTAATAATGACAAGATACAATGAGCTTAATATTATAAGTCAATGTGCAAAAGGCACTGATGATTTTTACATTTGTAAGTACCTGGTCATTGACGAGCATCTCTTCAATTTCTTCTTCACCTAAGTTTTGTTGCATGATGAAACGTAAGCATTCAAAAAAAGCTGATATTACTGCTGAACATTCTGAAAAGCTGGTTTTTATTCTTTCTGTTGATAGCCTAAGAAATAATAAATAACTATAGCTTATTCTTTCACAAAAAAGAAAATATGCAACTCAGAAACACCAAAATAAAGACATAGATCATACCAAAAGAAGAGAATTTTTTACAGTATAATTCTTAAAATGAAAACTAAGAACAATAAGAACTTGAAGTGTGAAAAAAGCACAATTTCAAATATGTCAACAAAAGAGAATACACAACTATTTTCTATTCAGAAACAAATCCACCTCCAAATTTTAAAGACAGGACTTAAATAAAGATAATAATGTAGTAAAAAATAATTTTTTTAAAAAATTTTATTTATTTGACAGAGAGAGAGAGATCACAAGTAGGCAGAGAGGCAGGCAGAGAGAGAGAGGAGGAAGCAGGCTCCCCGCTGAGCAGAGAGCCCGATGTGGGGCTCGATCCCAGGACTCTGGGACCATGACCTGAGCCGAAGGCAGAGGCTTAACCCACTGAGCCACCCAGGCACCCCGTAAAAAATAATTTTGTAATCATTTAAAAAAACTGAGTATATTTTACTAGATAAAACTGAGTATCTTTTATTAAGTTCAACAAGTACAGTGAAATTTTTGTTTTAATTATGACTTTAAATAGCTATCATATTTAAGTTTATGGAAGTTACAAACTCTTCAGAGGTTCATTTTTTTCCATTTGGGCATTTTTATGTATCACAACATACCAAAAAATGACATTTTAAAAATGGTCTATGTCCATCTAAGGTCTTACAATATTCATTGCACTTTCTACTGTGTATTACCACCGAAGCCTTAAAAGTACCCAAGAAAAGCATTCCAATTGTAATTCTCTGAAAACTTTAATAAAAGTGTTTAATGAAGAGCAAAACAATATGGAGAAAATTTAAGTAAGACAATAATGAGTATGTCATCCTATCCATGTATGCAAACAAGAAAAATCTCTTGTTTTAACAATCAAGAAATTTAAACTTCTTACCCTGCAACAACAGAGGTGAGGAAATTTTTGAAGAAATCCAACTTTGGATCTGTAATGGTCTGAGGAAGTTTGCTGATAAATGGCAAAAGATAAGGATATATGACAGTAGCCAGACCCCGACCACCCTCACGAACCACAGCTGACAGCTTCGGAAACACACTTTTTTTTGCATTTACATGAAGCCAACAGTCCTAACAAAGGAAAGATTATATTAATAATTAGAGATCATAGAATACTTTTCCCAATTAGGAGACATACAGGCTCTCAGAAGTATTAATCATGTATTCTACTTAGGCTAAAATCTCTCAACACTAAAACTAAAACAATTTAAAACTCAGAAACTTTAATAAATTTATTACATATAGAAATCATATACCCCACATGCTTAGGACATAACTGATCAGAAATAATTAACTTAAAAGACTTCTATAAAAGCCGTTCTATAAAACGGGCAGCAGTATTGAATCTTAAATATAAGATTCAGATATACTGACTTGACTGGACGACATAAGGTTTAAAGAATAATTGATACTGGCTAAACAAAAAAGTACAATAAAAACTCAATGCCATTTTATAATCAGTTTAAAGATTTATACCAAGTTTCGGATTAAGTATTTTATTTCTAAGAAAGCATTTTTTTCCCAGTAAGTTTTAGATAGTATAATTCGATAGGCTCTCTCTCACACATACCTAAGGCTTCTAAAATATAAACTTCTAAGACAACAAATACTCCCCATGTATTAAATGTACCTCTGTTACACACCTCAATAGTTGTGAGTGTATAAAGTACAGCTTCCCAGAGAGCTGGGCACACAATGGGATCACTGTCATCAATGCTAAGTAGAACAGATGGGCTCACTTTAGATGCTTCCTCTTTCATCAACTGTGGAATACGCTGGCACAAAGCAGAAACTAACTCAAAATAAGCTGAGCGGATCTAAAACAAAAAAACGAAAAGCTGGATTAAATCAAAGCCTAACAGACCTAAAACGAAATTTTTTACTTAATAGCTGATAGTTTATTCATACTAGCCCTCTCATTAATAAAACTAAAAAGACTACAAAAAACATTTTAAAGTCTTCCATAGAGTATGGGGGCTGAAAAGACATTAGAAATTACCACATAAAAGGGAAGGCAGAAAGAATTCAACCTTCTATTTCTTTGGCTGAAGCAAACACAGATCCTCTCCAGTAGCTGAGGCCTTCAGCTGGGGCCTCATATTATTCCTATTGATGCACAAGGCTACGAGGCTGCACAAAGTTAAACACATCCAAACAAACAAAAACTAAGAAACCATGAGCCACTATCAACAGAAACAAAAGATGACACAGAGATCTGAGACTTTAAATCTTAGAATTATCAGTTATAAATTCCTTATCAACAATTTTTATTATATTCAAAGAAATAAAGGTTTAAAGAAATCTGAAGGAAAAAGGATCTCAGAAAAAGCACAGCAAATGTGAAAAAAATGAAGCACAATTTCTAAACTAGAAATAAACAGGCAGAAAGAAATACAGATACATGATAGAAAGATTAGAACTCAATTCACAGTTTAAGAACAGATAATGAGAAATAAAGAGCAAAAGAAATTATCCACCAAGTAGCACAGAAAGAGAAAAAAGATGAAAAACAGCAAGGACAACATAAGACACAGAGGATAAAGAAGGTTTAATATATATTAAATCAGAATCCCAAAGCGAGAGGAAAGAATGAAGCAACCGAAAGATCTGAAGAGGTTAATAGCTGAGCATTCTGTAGAGCCAATGAAATACACCAATCTACAGCTCAAGAAATCCAAAAAATCCCAAGCAGCATACATAGAAAAAAAAACCACAACAAGACACATAATGGTGCAACTACAAAAAAACAAAAGCCAAAACAAAGAATAAACCTTAAAAGTGGCCAGAGGAAAAAGACAAACTACCTTCAAAGGAAGGACTGTAAGACTGACATCTAACTTCAATAGCAACAATATTAAGTCAGAATACAGTGGAATGTCGTCAACAAAAAACAACTGCCTGTATTTAATCCTGTACCCAATAAAAATTTATGTCAATGAGAGTAAAGGGGTGCCTAGCTGGTTCAGTTGGTAAAGCACGAGACTCTTGATCTCAGGGTTGTAGGTTTCAGCCCCACATTTCGTGGAGATTACTTGAAAAAATAAAACCTTAAAAAAAAAAAAAGAATGAAAATGAAACAAAAATATCTGATAGAGGAAAGAAAATGATTTCATCTTTGTCGTATAAAATCAAGACATGTTCTTGTGTTCTACATACATGTTCTACATATAAGGCAGATGATCCCAGATGGAAGGTAAGAGATGAAAAAAGGAATAAAGAGCAAACAAAGCAACAAATATGTAGGTAAATCTAAATGAAGATTCAAAGTATACTAATAATATTTTCCAGGATTAGAAAAATACACATACATACATACTTAACCCCATAAAGCACTTTATTTCTGTATATTTTATATAAAATACTACCAAATCAATGTTAGCAATGTACTTAAAAAGATAAATATATAGCATGACTAAGTTTTTCTCTTAAATGCTAGGCTAGAAAATTATATGATCATTTAAACATATCAGAAAAAGCAATCAAGGAAATTTGATCATTAATTTATGACAGAACTACTCAGCAAATTAAGAATAAAAAGGAAATTTTAAACCTTATAAAATCTAGAAAGCATCATACTCAAAATATTAAGAGTCTACAACTATTTCTTTAAAGTTAGAAACAAGAAAAGCATGCCAGCTATCACTTCTATTCAACTAGAGGACCTAATTAATACAAAGAGACAAGGGGAAAAAAAGAATTGGAAAGTAACCCAAATAAGTAACTATAGTCACAGCAAAATAACAGGCTATGAAAAATATTCAAAAAGATCTAAACACTGGCTATTAAAACTAATAAGAGTTTGAGAGAGTTGCTGAATATAAAATTAACATACAAAAGTATAAAATACCTACATCAGTACAAACAAAATACAAAAATGCAATAAAAATGTAATAAAAAACATCCCATATTTCACAATAGCACCAAAAACTATAAACTTGTTCAGGATAGAACACACTATAAAATATTATTTTAGGGGACGCCTGGGTGGCTCAGTTGGTTAAGCAGCTGCCTTCGGCTCAGGTCATGATCCCAGCGTCCTGGGATCGAGTCCCACATTGGGATCCTTGCTCCGCAGGGAGCCTACTTCACCCTCTGATTCTGCCTTCTACTCTGTCTGCCTGTGCTCACTCTCGCTCGCTCTTTCTCTGACAAATAAATAAATAAAATCTTAAAAAATATATATATTACTTTAGGATGAAAAGGGCCTAACATAGCCTAAAAGTTTTTGAAAATAAATAAATAAATAAATAAAGTTGGAGGGTTTCTAAACTTATTACAAAATAACAATAATCGAGAGAGTGTGGTATTGGTGTAAGGATAAACATATAAATAAATGGAACAGAATAGAGTCTAAAATTAAGATCCAAGATATATGGTCAACTGAATTTTTACAAAGGTGCCAGAATAAGGATAAGACAGTCTTTCAGGGGCACCTGGGTGGCTCAGTGGGTTAAAGCCTCTGCCTTTGGCTCAGGTCATGATCCCAGGGTCCTGGGATCAGGCCCCACATCAGGCTCTCTGCTCCATGGGGAGCCTGCTTCCTCCTTTCTCTTTCTCTCTGCCGGCCTCGCTGCCTACTCTTGATCTCTGTCAAATAAATAAATAAAATCTTTAAAAAAAAAAAAAAAGTCTTTCAACTTTCAGGATAATTCTATGTAAAAAGTTAACATGAGGATGTGGAAGGTTCAGTTGGTGACTCTGCCTTCAGCTCCGGTCACGATCGCAGGGCCGTGGGATTGAGCCCTACATCAGGCTCCCTACTCAGTGGGGAATCTGTTTCTCCCTCTCCCTCTCTCTTGCTCAAATAAATAAAATCTTTTAAAAAATTAATTTGATTCTCCCCACTATGTGACACACAAAAATTAATTCTAAATGAACCTAAACTATAAAATTTCTAGAATAAAATAGAGAAATCTTTGCAACCTTGGGGTAGGCAAAGATTTTAGATAAGAAATCAAAAGCAAGAATCATAAAAGAAAAAAATGATAAAGTGGACTTCACCAAAATTAAAAACCTACTCTCTAAAAACATTAAGAAAATGAGAAGTTAAGCCACAGACTAGAAGAAAACATTCATGATTCTTTATCTGACAAAAATGTTTTGCATCCACAATACATAGAGCACATTCACAACTCAAAAATAAAAACCAAAAACTCAAGTTTTAACACGGGTAAAAGAGGGGTGCCTGGCTGGCTCAGTCGGTAGAGCATGCACTCTTGATCTCAGGTTTGAGTTCAAGCCCCATGTTGGGTGTGAAGCTTACTTTAAAATTTTTAAATAAAATTTTTTTTTAAAAAAATGGGGTGCCTGGGAGGCTCAGTCAGTTAAGTGTCTGACTCTTGATTTTGGCTCAGGTCATGATCTCAGCGTCATAAGATGGAGCCCCATGTCAGCTCCATGCTGGGCATAGAGACTGGGATTCCCTCTCTCCCCCTCTCTTTCTGCCCTTCCCCCCACTGCTTGCTTGTGTGTGCACTCTCTTAAAAAAAAAAAAAAAAAAAAAAAAAGTCAGTAGAAACTTTAGAAATAAAAAATTAAAAAGTGAGAGAAAAGTTGGAACAAACACCTCAAAAAAGATACACAAATAGCCAAGAAACACATTAAAAGATGGTCAACATCATCAGCCATCAGTAAAACTCAAATTAAAATCACAATGAAAAATCTCTATCCCAGACTCAGTAAACATTTTCTTTAAAGAGCCAGACAGTAAGGGCATCAGTTTTGGCTCAGTTGTTGAGTGTCAGCCTTCAGCTCAGGTCATGATCCCAGAGTCCTGGGACCAAGGCCCACATGTGCTCCCTGCCGGGCGGGAGGCCTACTTTTCTCTCTCCCACTCCCCCTGCTTGTGTTCCCTCTCTCTGTCAAATAAATAAAAAATCCAAAAAAAAAAAAAAAAAAAAAAAGAGCCAGGAAACAGGTTAGGCTTTGTAAGCCATCTAGTCTCTCTCCCAGCTACTTAACTCTGCTTTACTTGTATGAAAGCAGCCAAAGACAATACAGAGTACTATTTACAAAAAATAGATGTGCAGGATTTTGACACATGAGCTATATATATAGTTTACTAATCCCTGATCCCACATCCATGAGGATGGCTTAAATTAAAACAACTGACAATATTGCAATAAGGATACACTGCTGATGAAAGTGTATACAATCACTTCAGTCACCAGTTTGAAAACTTCCTACAAATTTAACATATATGTACCTTATTAACCACTGATTTCTTTCCTTGCCCAAGAAAAATGAAAACCCATGTCCACACAAAGACTACATGAAACTAAGCAATAAAAAGGAATGGACTACTGATACATGCAACAACAATGAATGAATCTTAAAACATTATACTGAGCAAAAGAAGCCAAAGAGTAATGTTTGTCTCCATTTATATGAAAACCCACAAAGACTAATAATCTGTCGTAACAGAAAGCAGATCATTGGTTGCCTAGAGTTACGGGGAGGATGACACATCATTTTATCTTTTTTTTAATGTTTTATATCTTGATTATAGTGTTTATATGGATATGTACATGTAGATGGGTATATACATTTGTCAAAACTTACCAAACTCTCTGCCTAAAATGGCCCCATTTTACTATGAGTAAACTATATCACAATAAAGTTGGTTTAAAAATTATTCTAGGAGAGGCGCCTGGGTGGCATTCGGCTTCGGTCATGACTTAAGGGTCATGAGATCGAGCCCCGGTGTGGGCTTCATGCTCAGCTTCAGATTCTCTGTCTCCCTCTCCCTTTGTTCCTCCCCAACTCCCCTTGCTTGCTCTTTCTCTAAAATACATAAATAAAATCCTAAATAAATATATTCTAGAATGTTTTTTAAATCCATGAATAATTTGAGAGATGCACCAGATTCATCATAAAGAGAGCAACAGAGAGCAAGCCTCTCCAAATCATTCATTACAACTAATGAATTACATTCATTAGTTACAGTCATCTGCATTTTTAGAAGGATTTTACCCATTTATTATTTTTTACTATTATTCAAGAACTGCTGACATACTAGGGATGTAGTTGAGTATAAAACTTGAAAAATGCAGATGTTGAAGGAATAGTAGGTATCTTGTGCTTTAATACTTTGTGGCAGGATTGTACTATGAACAGACTATGTACATCACAAAAAAAACTAAAAATGAACCAAAGTGAAAAAGATACGTTCCAGGCAGTATCTTTCTATTGTAACCTGTTATTTAAGGGAATACTAGTGATTTGTTCTAAATGGGATGTAAAACTTGTTCCAAATTACTCTTCCTCAATATCCCAGTGAGGAATTCAATAAGTTTACTGAAATTTATATAGAAGAATGAAGTGGTTTTGTTTTGTTTTGTCTTTTTTAAGCAACCTCTAACCTCAACATGGGACTTGAACTCGTGACCCTGAGACCAAGAGTCATAAGCTGTACTGATTGAGCCAGCCAGGTGCCCTGGAAGAATAAAGTTCTAAAACAACTTGGTCAATCCTGAAGACAAGGATTAAAAAAAAGTGACTCACCTGACCACGTAGTATTAGGATATATCATAATGTCATGTTAACATATCATATTAAAAGGGAATGGATGCAAACTTCTGGTACTGGCATAAAAAAAGAAAAAAAAAACCTAATGGACCAGAAGATAAGGTTTAGAGATAAACCTATGAACACAATGGCAGGACCATAAATTTATTGGAAAAGAGTGAACAGTTTACTAGGTAATGTTGGGAAAACTGGCTCATTATACATGAAGAGAAAGGTAACTAACTAGATCTCTACCTAACGCTGTATAAAAAGGTAGATTATTAATGGATTAAAGACTTCATATGAGAAGTAAAAATTATATCTATAAAAGATATAACTATTAAAAATAGTTTTTATGGCTTAAAGTGGAAAAGGCCTTTATATGCCAAAATCAGTGACTTTGATTACAAGAAAATCACAATTTCTATCTAAAGAGAACATAGGAGGGAACCTGGGTGGTTCAGTCAGTTAATTGGCTGCCTTCAGCTCAGATCATGATCCCAGGACCCTGGGATCAAGCTCTGTATCAGGCTCCCTGTTCAGTGAAGGGTCTGCTTTTCCCTCTCCCTCAGCCTCTCCGCCTTCTTGTGCTTGTTGTCTCTCTCTCTAATAAAAAAATAAATATTTTAAAATTTATAAATAATAAATAAAGACGGCCTAGGAAAGGTGACAGAATGGTAGATTACTTGCAACACCTGAAAACGACAGAAGTATTTAGGATATACAAAGAGCTCTTATAAAATAAGAAAACTTCAAAAGAAAGAGGAGAAAGATATACACAAGTAGTTTACAGAAGAAACACAAACATTTTAAAAGCTTACATAGAGATGCTAAAAGTCACCAGTCAGCAGAGTAATTATAATTACAACTATCATTTGAACTCCTGTTAGAAAAATTTTGGGGGGGGGGGCTGAATGCTGCTCGGTTCTGGCTGGAATATAAGGACATATATAAGACTCATCATGCAATGACAGTTGAGACTAATATTCAGGTGAACAATCTGGCATCACTTAAAAAAGAAAGTATGCATATACTCTTTGATTCAGCAATTCAGAAGTTAAGAGAATTTCAGAAAAAGAAATCCTTGCAGATCTGAAGGTGTATGAAGATGTTCACTGCCGCACTGTTTGTGAAGGCAGGGCGTTGGAGGCAATCAGGGTCTCCACCACTGAGAGAAGGCAGTGCGTGTAAAATGGAAGGGATGCAAATTTCTGAATACTACCCAGTAGTTAGAAGGCACGGACCAAATACACATATAAGAACATGATAGACTTAAAGTATTTTAGTGGGGCGCCAGGACCCTGGGATCAAGCCCCACATCAGGCTCTCTGTTCAGCAGGGAGCCTGCTTCCTCCTCTCTCTCTACCTGCCTCTCTGCCTACTTGTGATCTCTGTCTGTCAAATAAATAAATAAATAAAAATCTTTAAAAAAAAAAAAATAAAGTATTTTAGTACTCTTTATTTTTCTTTTTTTTTTTTTTGGAGAGACAGAATCTTAAGCAGGCTCCATGTTTAAAGTTGAGCCCAACAAAAGGTTCAATCTCATGACCCTAAGACCATGACCTGAGCCAAAATCAACAGTTAAGACACTTACCCAACTGAGCCACCCAATACTTAAGAAGTACTAAGTAAGGGGTGCCTGGGTGGTCCCGTCGTTAAGTGTCTGCCTTCGGCTCAGGTCATGATCCCAGGGAACTGGGATGGAGACCCACATTGGGGTTCCTGACTATTTCTCCCTCTCCCACTCCCCCTGCTTGTATTCCCTCTCTCGCTGTCTTCTCTGTCAAATAAATGAATAAAATCTTTAAAAAAAAGAACTACTAAATAAAAAATAAATAGAATGAAATATAATACCATTTATGTGAATTAAAAATACAAGCAAAAAGGCTGCATGCGCCTAAACAGATAAAATTCGTGTTAGATAAGCTTCATTCAGGTGGGACTTCAAGTGCTATTGTCCATGAGTTTAATGTTAATGAATAAGCAATATATATAAAGATGTTTTTAAACATACATTAAACAAGGTTATATATTGACCAATTGAGAAAAACGATGAGACCAAAGACTCGCAGGCATCTAATCTTGTATTTCCCCTAAGAGCAATGCTTCAGTATTCACTAATTCAATGTTCCTGGGTTCTTCATATAACCTAATTACCATGAATAACAAGCACCAACTTTCTATACAAAAGGACATACACTATGCACAGATAGAATGGTTAGCTGGTAGAAGAGGAGGATGGAGAGGGAAGGAGAAACTAAAGAGAAAAAAATGCATTAAGTTAGAAGAGCCTCACACAAAACAATTTTGAAGCACCATGAACAGAGGAATAGGATAATATGGCTCAGAATCTGAGGTCTAAATAACTAAATAAAAAAGTGAAAATACAATAATATTGCAGTAAAAGAGGAATTCCGTCCAACCACGAAGATGTGTTCACAGAGTTTTAAACGCAAATAATATGTATAAAGCAAAAATATAAACAATATCAAAGTGGAAAAAAGGAATCCCAGAAATGCTTACAATAAAAGATTAAGATACCTGAGGTATACTGTGTTTTCCATACTTCCAAAACTTATTCTGTGATAAAAGAGACTTAAATTTCTCCTCCAGAGAATCAAGCTCATTATCAGGTAACAGGCAAAGCAGTTTTTTTAATGCCAATAAGGAACAAGTTACAACCCGATAGAATTTAGCTTCTCTTTCTTCCTCTGGAACCGTTCTTGATGTGAAAAGAAAATAAATATACATAAGGATTGAGAATAAGCCAAACTACACATTTGGCACTTCTATTTTAAATGTTTTATCATTAAAGAGCTACTGAAGTTGCTTTATTTCTACATTCTATCTCCCTGTGCCAACCTTCCTCCCTTAAAATACAAACATAAACAGAATTTTAATCACATATTTTCAACTATTACGAGGTCAAAGTAGATTAAAAGCTGTGGCTTGAAAAAAACTGCAAATATGCTGCTCTCAGTAGCAAAATGATTCTAGGAAGCGGGTATCAGTGCATCTAAGATTACTTCCCATTATGAACTTCTAATAGTTATTAGTACATAAAAGTAAATGGGACATTTTACTACTCTTTCAATAGAACTACCCATAGTTCTTCACTATTTTAACCAGACCTTAAAATGATTCCTGCTAGAACTATCAAAAGGTAAATGTGGGAAAAAAATAAAAAATATCTCTTTGTAAAAGAATAAGACACATAACTTCCAGATAATTCCAATTAAATAACAGGACAACTTGCAAGTAAAAACACTTAAAACAGCACCTGACATATAGCATTATATTAAGTATTTCCAGCTCTACTTTTACAAACCCTTTTTTAAAAAATGTGACCTTGAAATGGTCATCTTATTATTTATGAGCGAAAGAAATCCTTAACATGAGTTACATAGATAGAACGTAACTTACTGCGGGTCACTGAGTGTATCAGGTGTTTCTTTTATAAGATGATCCTGCAGCACCTATAGTGGGGTGAAAATTACATAGCCTTGAGATTTTATTGAACTGTCAATGGTGAACAGTCCAAGCATAAACCTTATCTGACCTTAAAGTGTTTACCCCTATCCTAAAAAAGTAGCAAATTAAGGAGCAAACTAAAATATTTGAACTTTACCTAATTTTCTTTCCCTATCAATCCCCAAGCTTGACTGCTTTGGGGATAAAAAGGAGAGGGTACTTCTTCTGAACATCTCCAGTCCTGTCAAGAGGAATTTTCCCTTAAATATTCCTGGTCTCTTGCTCCTCCATTCCTCTTCTACACAGCAGCTGAATTCCCGATGAGCAAGTCTGGGAGAGCAATTGGGTTGTTTTCTTCTCCCCCTCTTTCAATAGAACTACCCATAGTAGTGCCCCCCAGCTCACAGAGGAGACCCATGTTGTGCTCTGCTTCATCATGGAGGAAAGTCTAAGGCTCCATTCAAAGTGGGTAAGTCTGCCTACTTCCAGGGTGCAGACTAGGCAATCCACTGTTCTAGTACCCCTTTTATCAGCAATAACAACAGGTAACATTTAGTTAGCTTTTCCACATGTTCAGTATTGCTTTGAACAATTTCATCCATTAATTAAATTAATCCTCAAAACTACACAATAAGGTAAAATTTCCACTTTAATAGATGAAGAAATGAAGGCACAGAAACTTGCCCAAGGTCACATGCAAAACTAATGGTGCATACCCAATGGTATGACTCAGAATCTATGTTCTTATGGACAGTATAATGTAATACCTATAAATCTGACATTTTGGTCTTCATTTGCCTAACTCTTCTCTACAAAATTGATTTTGAACTTGGGGAAGTTCACACTCAGTATCTGTATACATAACCAAGTAAAGGGAGAATAATGCAGGAAACAATCCACATATTCAGTGAACAGTTATCCATCCATAATAAAACCAAGAACAAAAAATCAACCAAATGAAAAACTATGAACAGCCAAATCAGTTGTCTCAAAATCCACTTTCTAAAACCCTTAGTGTTCCAACTCATCACACTTCACTCTCACAACACTTATCACTTTGATATTTTAAATAAAACAATGATTCTTGGGTTAGAGAACTCCCTTTGAGAATATGATTAAAGCTACAAACCCTGTCCCTAGAAAAACAAACTTGGTAAACCTGAAAAATAAAGAATGGAAGAACCAAGAACTTAAAAACGGAAACAGAACACACATGTGTATGTAGGAGAGGTGTTAGGTGGAAAGATATGTAAGGCTATTTTTATGGTCTTCTGAAGGGCAATTTATCACTATCTACAAAAATTTTACATGTTATTATCCTTTGACCCAACATACAGTTACTATAAATTCCATCACTCCCACAGGGTATGAAGAGATCTATTCAAGGATTGTTCACTGAAGCAGTATTTGTTATAATAAAAAACTGAGGGAAAACCTCCAATGTTTATTAATATAAAAGGAATTAAATAAACCATTGTACATCCATATCAGAAAGCCAAAAAAAAAAGAATGACGTAGATCTATACACATGTACTGATACAGAAATGTGAGGAAAAATACTTAGATTTATTTTTTAGAATGTATTCTTTCTTCAGATTTTGTAACATAAAGCATAAACCTTTTAAGTACTATGACTAAGATTTATAAATTAAAGATGAAATATTTAAATAAAACTTATAAAGATTCAATCCAAAATGTTACTTATGTTAAAAATCAAAAATGGTCAATTTTGTTAAACACCATTTTTAAAAGGTCCTCTTCCATTAGAAATATTTCACTTACTTATTCTTTCACAAGGCCACATAAAGGAGTTATCATTATAATATGCCTTATATCCCTTAAATATTTGAGGAAAAAAATAGAGAACAGTTCTAAGAACTTACACTAGTAATTTCATCCTTACAAAATGCTATGGCTTCAGGTTGCTTGCTTGGAGGGAAAGCTGCTTCAAAGGCATCTTTTGCTGCAGATGCAGCTGGTGTGTAAGTATCACACTGAGCCATTAGCCAATAGCCCATTAAACTTTTTAAGTAAGGAGCCAAGTGTTTCTTCACTTTAAGAATAAGTTTTTCAAAAGCCTGCTGTGTGGCTTCTCGAACCCGGCGATCATGGTCCTATTGAAAATACAACATAGTTTAAAATAGCTCTAGTCCATAAAAATACAAATACAGACATTTCTGGATATGTTATGATGACCCATTAATAAGAATTCACCTATGGGCAGTGCTAAACTAAAATTATTAAGTTTAAAAATTATAAGAATTTAATTAATTTTTCCTTTTCCCCTTCTTGCATGAGATAAAAACTATTCAAGATAGACTCAAGATTAGGCACTGAATACTGAGCAAGTCACACTCACTCTTTTGCAGCAAAGATGCAAAGAAATTAAACTGTCAAATTTTACTATGACTAGAAAGTATCTAGGTAATTCTCTAGTTAATTACCTAATTTCTGAAATCAGACTCCCAATATACTTTATACAACTAACATGATCTAATCTGCATAATACTGGCATAACATTTTATAATTTTCACCAAAAATGAATCATATAAATTTAACAGTCCCCATGACTTCAATCAAAAACTATAACAAAACAAACAAACAAACCTAGCATACATTTTTGAATACTTACGAGTGAAATTTTACAGAAAATTCTTGGCCAGTATGGAAGGACTCCTTTCACAATTTCTGTGTCTCTCTCTGTACACATGGTTCCAAATTCCTGCATAGCCTAAAAATAAATTAGCAACATTACTAAGGACCAACAGCCACAATATTGGCTATTGATTACATTTATTCTGTTCCAGAAGCTTAGTCTATTTTATACAAGAGGAGAATACACTGCTTCTGTTTATGCCATATGGGACTAATCTGAAGAGTTCCTTCACAGCACGGAAACTTAACTTTTCTTTTTTTTTTTTTTTAATAAAATGTATACAAATTCAAAACTCCATTTAATACTATATGGTCAAAATTATGTTCTGTGATGGGAAAACCATACACCCAGAATTCCAAAGTGGTTCAAATACGTACAGAACAACAAACTAATTTATAACCCAGAAGATAAAAGGTAAAAACTAAGCTTACGTCTGTGTGTCAGAAAAAAATACAACTGTAAAAGAACTTTTTAGTGATAAATCATTGCTCATTTTTCTTTACATAAAGTATACCAATGACATTTTGTTTTAACAAAAGGATTTTTCTTGATCATTTTTATGAAAAACACAAAACTTGCTTTTAATTTTGTCGTGACATCTTTCTTAGAAAGTTTCCGCAGCACCATTCGGAAATCAGAATCTACAAGACTGTCAATTTCTTCAGCTCCTTGAATAGCAGGAACATAGCCTAGGTCACTCTGAGATGTTCCAAAACCAATAAATCCAGGCACCGTTCCCTGTTCTTTGGCAAGCAGTTCTGCAGCTCGGCCACTGTTTGAAGGCTGATAAGAAAGTTGGGGAAAAAAAAAAAAATCAGAGTACAGGAAGCATTCAAAATTTAACTTTGTGTTCTTGTTCTTGACAATTCTCAGAGAGGAACAAGCTTTTATTTGATAACTTTTTTAAAAAAAGATTTTATTTATTTATTTATTTCAGAGAGTGAAAGAGTGAGAACACAAGTGGGGGGAGAGGGAGAGGGAAAAGCAAATGAGCCTGACATGGGACTGGATCCCAGGACCCTGGAATCAATCACGACCTGAGCCAAAGGCAGATGCTTAACCAACTGAACCACATAGGCACCCTTACTTGAGAACTTCTTATTTCCTAGCCTAAGATTTCATCTACTGCAATGTTCCCATTACCAAGAACCTATCAATAATAACCCTAGTGCTATTTCCTGGTCTGCTAAACATCAGAACAATGTTGGTTAAATTAGATACAATCCATTAGTGGCTCACGGTATCAACTTAATAGGTCATGACAGCATTTCCCAAAAAATAGAATAAAACTTTAAAACACAGAATGTATCACATTTGGTAAGAATAAGTACTATTTTATAAAATTTTTAATTTCCAAATTAAATATACTCACACACATATGTATACTATGTAATGATATAAAATTAATTCACACGTGACTTACATCTTTTCATTCATCCATTCAACAAATATTTATTAAACCACCACCATGGGACAAGTCTAATGACGGCTGTTTCTAAGATTAGGAGCTCCTTGAAGGTAGGTACACTCAGCTCCACATACACAGAGTTACCCTAACTTCTTTGAGCTATAATGGATACAAATTACATTACTATGGACATAAAATCAATTCAATGGTCAGCATATAAGACACAATCCTTTGAACCACAATCAGTACTTTGTTAGATGGATACTCAATATAGTAGCTTTCTTGTATAAAAAGTTAAGGAGCTGGTTTTAACAACAAAAAAAATTTAAACTGCTGAAAGAATGTAGCATATTCATTGTCATCTAATAGAAAAATACCTCTGGGACGCCTGGGTCGCTCAGTTGGTTAAGCCTCTGAGTATTTGGTTTCAGCTCAGGTCATGATCTCAGGTGTTGTGAGACTGAGCACTGCATTGGACTCTATGCTCAGCATGGAGTCAGCTTGAGAGTCTCTCTAGCCCTACCCCTGCTCACATGCATTCTCTCTAAGATTTAAAATAAAACCTTAAAATGGGGGGGAGGGGGCGCCTGGGTGGCTCAGTGGGTTAAACCTCTGCCTCCGGCTCAGGTCGTGGTCTCAGGGTCCTGGAATTGAGTCCCACGTGGGGCTCTCTGCTCAGCAGGGAGCCTGCTTCCCCCTCTCTCTCTGCCTGCTTCTCTGCCTACTTATGATCTCTGTCTGTCAAATAAATAAATAAAATCTTTTAAAAATAAATAAATAGATAGATAAAATATAGTTACTGTTTCTTGTTACTTCCTCTACTGCATGTTCAATGCTTATACCCACAGTTCAAGAATAAGAACCTTGATTCTATTTCTGGAAGTTAATTTTCTAATACTACACCTACATTCTTATGTGCTTGTCCTCTCAAAGTAGTAGAGGTAGCAATCCTAAGTCTACAGTTCAAAGGCCAAATTCAGGAAGACTTACAAGGTCTTTCCCCATCTGGCCTTAGCTTTCCCCAGGCCTATCTTCTGACACTCTTCTTCCCTTGTCACAGGTCCCCCTCTCTTCTCCCAATTTTGCTATCACCACTTATGCTCCAGTCCCAATTCAGTTTTCTGAATATGCTATGCCTTTCACAATCTGATCTTTGTGTAATCTTTTCTCTGCACCTGAAAACCTTTTCCTCCTTTTCACTGCCTGACAAACTCCTACTCATCCTTTAAAACACACTCTTGTTTTCACTGCTTGCCTCCTTCAGGTCAATTACCATTCTTTTTCTGTTCTCCCATCTTCTTTCTACTCATACCTATATCATAATTCTTTAATACATTATAATCATTTGCTTACTTATATGTCTATCAACAAATTAATAATTCAAAAATAAAAAACATCTATGATCTTTGAGTACATGGCATTCAGTACTCAAAGTCTTCTGCTGAATGAAAGAATGCTATTTTTTTTATTTTTTTAAGATTTTATTTATTCATTTGACAAAGAGAGAGAGAGAGGTCACAAGTAGACAGAGAGGCAGTGGGGGAGAGAGAGCGGGGGAAGCAGGCTCCCTGCTGAGCAGAGAGCCTGATGTTGGCCTTGATCCCAGGACCCTGAGACCATGACCTGAGCTGAAGGCAGAGGCTTAACCCACTGAACCACCCAAGAATGCCATTCTTAAATTCAAATCTCAACTAAGCAACTTGCCCTTTCTCTAAGCCTTAGTACCACCATCTTTTTTTTTTTTTTTAATTTTATTTATTTATTTTTTGACAGAGAGAGACACAGCGAGGGAATATAGGCAGGGGGAGTCAGAAGAGGGAGAAGGGTTTCCTGTGGAGCAGGGAGCCCGAAGTGGGGCTCGGATCCCAAAATCCTGGAATCATGATCTGAGCCGAAGGCAGATGCCTACCAACTGAGCCACCCAGGTGCCCCAGTACCATCAACTTTAAAATGAGGAAATAGTAACTAAGTCATTACTTGGATTGTCAAAATTAAATGTAAATGTTTAAACCATTAAAACTGATTCCAGCAAGGATCACCAAAGGATGCTAAAACCATTAGGTGAAAGTTTGTGAGAAAAAAGATTGCTCCCAGTCTCAAAATACCACTCCCCATGTTATTTGTTAATAGCCGACAGAAAAAGATACCTTTATAATGGACATCACGGTAACCAATTGATTAAACAACACCAAAAATGGAACAAACAAGCAGCATGTGCACCCTGATGCACTGATGATGATATATCATCTATGAAGCATTCCTATCAAAAACTGTTTACCTTGAATCTCCGCATAAGGAACAATCAGACAATTCTAAATTAAGCAAAAGTGCCCTAGACTTTCCCAAATTGTCCGTCATAAAAAAACTGCCCCCAAAAGAAGAAGAAAAGGAAAAAAAAAGGAAAACTACCTACAGCTAAATGGTTAAATGAATGGAATCACTCAATCCTTCATTGTATCCTAGGTGTTTTTAAAAACGCTGTATCTAAAAACAAGTTATACAGAACATTATTGAGATGACTACAGAAATCTGAATACAATGTTACATATTATTAGACAATAGTACACTGAGGTTAAATTTTATGCATGTTGTAATTGTTCATGGTTATGAAAAAGAATTGCCTTTGTTTCAAATATATGTGTTGAAGGACTCAACAGTTAAATGTCATGATAGATGCATCAATTCTCATATGGTTCAGCAAAATACGTATATTTAGAGAAAGAAAACAAATGTGACCAAATATTAACAATTGATGGATCTAGGTAAAAAAACATATGGCTGGGGCGCCTGGGTGACTCAGTGGGTTAAAGCCTCTGCCTTCGGCTCAGGTCATGATCTCAGGGTCCTGGGATTGAGCCCTGCATCGGGCTCTCTGCTCAGCAGGGAGCCTGCTTCCCTCTCTCTCTCTCTCTGCCTGCCTCTCTGCCTACTTGTGATCTCTGTCAAATAAATAAATAAAATCTTTAAAAAAAAATATGGCTTGTCAGTCTAATATTTTTGCAACTTATCCTTATATTTGGAATATTAAAAATTTTTTTTAATTGTTTAAATAAGAAAATTAAACTTAACTGAGAATGCAAGTAAAGTGCTTAATGCAGTACCAGCACAAGGCAAGTTACTATTATTACAGTTGGTACTATAGGCCAAAAACAGATTAAGTAACAGATCTAACAAAATGTTGTACTGATATCACTAGAATTTGATCAGAAACAGGAAAAATGCTTTCTCATAACATTGAACTGTGCCAAAACAAGCTAAATACTGTAAAAATACATTATGATAATGTCCCTAATCATAAATATAATCTACTTTTGGGTCTTCTTTAAACAAGTATTTAGGGGCACCTGGGTGGCTCAGTCATAAGCCTCTACCTTCAGCTCTGGTCATGATACCAGGGTCCTGGGACAGAGTGCCCCCCCACCCCGCCCTGCGATGGGCTCCCTGCTTAGTGGGGAGCCTGCATTTCCCTCTCCCTCTGCTGCTCCCCCTACATATGGCTTCTCTCTCTCTCTCAAATAAACAAACAAATAAAATCTTTTAAAAAACAGAGTATTTGGTGAGCTTCTACTATACACTAATCCTTGTTCTAGGCTCCTAGGACAATAGCCTTCATAAAACACCTGCCTTCTTAATACATCAGTGAAGCAAGGCAGTAAATGAAGACAGACTTAGTAAGTTACACAGTCTGTAAGAAGTCCTAAGTGCAAAAGAGTAAAATAAAGCAGGAAAAGAGCACAGGGAGTGCGATGGGGGCTATCATTTAAAATAGGAGGATCATGACAGACCTCCCTGGGGTGTCTCAGGCAAAATTTGTAGCCGTCTAATAAAGAGCGTTAGGGAGCCTGCCAGGCAAGGTCAAGGCTCGGCGAGGAAGTCAGTGTGGCTGGATCGAGCCAGCGAGGAGGAAGCTGAAGATGGTGCCAGAGAAAGGAAGGGGCCAGAGGGTGACCACATACCCTGTTTACCATCGTTTAGGGATCTGGCCTTTACCCCGAGGAATCTGGGGAGCCCCAGCAGGTTTCTGAGCAACGGAGCGACATGATCCGAAATGCCCTGCACACGAGGCTCACTTTCAATGCTTTCTACCCAACTCCCTTGTTCCCAGTGCCAGCCACCCCACCCCCGCCAGCCTGGCCAGGTAACCTTCCCACTGAAACGGATTCTGAACCATTCCTTAATGGAAATTGTAGGATGTGTTGCTCGGGTGGAGACAGCTCTGGCATGGGACATTTTTTCTCTCACAAATCCCCCATCTGCTCACAGACAACTCACCCCGTTCGTGGGGACGAACACACAACAGAGAGGTCACACTCGACACGCAAACACACGCCTCCCGACAGCCGCGCTCCACACGCCCTCTGGACGCGCGCGTGGTGCAGACAGCGGCTGCGACATGAGGACTCCCCGGTCCGCCCAACCCCTCCGCACTCACCCTCAGGTTTCCCTTGGTCCGCTGCTTGTTCTTCCCGCCCATGGTCGCAGTCTCACCCGCACTCTCAGCCCGCAGCCCCCTGGTTGACACGGCCGGGCCACAACTTCCGGCCCCTATCGCCGGAAAAGGGCCGACTAGAGCGACTTCCCCGGCCCTCCCCTTCCGCCACCCACCCCGCCCTCCCACCGCCCCACTTCCGCTCCCGCCTCCCGCCGCGTCCTTCACCATCCGCCGCCGGAAACGTCACAACTAGAGCCCCGCCTTTATGAGTGACGTCATCCGTGCCCAATAAGAGGCCAAGCATGAGCCCTGAAGCTTCAAATCCTGTCTTTTCCCGCTTTCAAGGCACCGCATTTGTTCCTCTCTTAGCCGGTAGGAAATTAGGAAGATCCGTACTATGGCCATTTTCACGTAAAGGTAGTGGAAGAAGGACGCGGTAGTGGCTGTGGAAACAGGGAAATGGTTGACGCAAAATGCAATCATTCTAATCACCTGGGCGTGTATTAGACGTGCAGAGGGGCCCCAGATGGCGCACTTGGTTAAGCTACCACTCTTGATTTCAGCTCAGGTTCTGATCTGGGCATCTTGGAATTGAAGCCCGTCTCTGGCTCTGTGCTCTGTGCACACAGCAACAGTGGGCTTCATGTTCTCTCACCCTTCCCCTTAACCCCTCCTCCTTGTGCGCGCTCTCCCTCTCTCAAAAAGACAAATCTTTTTTTAAAAAAATGCAGACTGTCAAAAAAAAAAAATGCAGACCGTCAAGTCCACCTTAGGACTATTGAATCAGATTCTGCATTTTTAAAAAGTGGGTTCCCTTAAAAAATGGGGGAGGGGCTCCTAGCTTGGGGGGGGGGGTTTAGCTGACACCAAGAATCAGAAACTTAATGGACTGAGCCACCCAGGCACCCCAGATTCGGCATTTTTAACAAGATTCCCAGGTGGTGGTAAAATTTGAGAAGTAGTGATATTCTCTAAATCCCCGCCCCCCTTTCATATCAAAATTGTTAAGTGTGATTTTTAGAAAAGTCTAATAATATTTGAAATGTAAAGATCTAAGTGATTTTGTACTAAGTGATTTTGATTCTCAATGACACTAGAGAAACATAAGCACATATTGCTACTTATTGCCTCTCATGTCCACATACTCACCCCTTTATACTCAATTCCATGATACTGAGACTCTGCCAACTATTTCTGCTTTATTCAACTGGCCCTGTTAGGTTCCATCCATAGTGGGGACTAGAAGGAGACTGAGACAAGAAGGAGAAGCGACTGGCTCCATTCCCTTAGCGTCATCCCAGCAGTGGCGCTTTGCCCAGGCAGCATCAATTCGTTTACTTGGCAGCTGGTTTCACTTTGCATCTCTTTTCCAATAATCAACTATCCTTATTGTGCACCTCAGGGTTACCAGTAACTGAGCACCCAGGTAGGAACAGTCCCCTCAAAGGTTTAATTCCTAGCTCCATGGGACACCTCCTTTGAGCTCTAGACTTCTCTGAATATAGTTTATTCTGTAGACTGGAATTCAGAAACATGTTAATATTTCACAAGATTCTACCCATAAAAATAAATCAAAAATTTTAAGACTCTCCTCAAAAAAGAAAAGCAAAATGAAACAAATACGCCTGTAATCTATAAAGTTGATGGCTTTGCAACATGAAAAGGGATTATTTCAGGGGCCCTTGGATGGCTCAGTCGTTAAGTGTCTGCCTTTGGCTCAGGTCATGATCCTGGGGTCCTGGGATCATTTCCTGCAGCTGGCTTCCCATTCTGAGGGAAACCTGCTTCTCCCTCTCCATTCCCCACTTGTGTTCCCTCTCTTGATGTCTCTTTGTCAAATAAATAAATAAAACCTTTAAAAAAAAATAAAAGATCTAATTGAAGATAATTATTAAATCCAAAATACTTTAAAAAATTAATAGTATATAAGTGCATGCCAAGAGATAAAAAACTACAAAACTTTAATCAGAGTCATGAATAGATGATGAAAATGACAACATTTAAAAGGTGTCAATCTCGAAAACTATGCATGTAAACCTAAATGTATTCCCAGTCGAAATCCTAGTAAGATTTTTTAAAAGATTTTATTTATTTATCTGAGAGAAAGTGAGAGAGCATAAGTAGGGAGGGGCAGAGGAAGAAGGAGAAGCCAGCTGACCCTGGATGTGGGGCTCCGTCTGGGGACTCCAGGATCATGCTCTGAGCCAAAGACAGAGGCTTAACTGGCTGTGCCACACACATGACCCAAGAGTTTGTTTTTAAGTATCACAAAACGATCTCAAAAGCTCACTTGAAAGGATACACATGAAGAATAGCTACAAATATATTTTGAAAAGCAAACAGAAAAAAATGATTCATCTTAAACTTTAAAATGTGAGATATTGCCATAACCATCCAGAACGCATTGTTCAGGAATAAATAGTGAAACAGAAAGGCACATCCAGAAGCCCACCTTCAGGCTCTGGCAAGAGTAGCATTTCAAACATTTGAAGAACATGGATTGTCCAACAAATATCATTGGAACAACTGGTTACTTTTTGAGAAAATAATTTAAATACCTATCTCATGCACTCTAAAATGAATTGCTGATGACTGAGCATTAAAAATGAAACCATAAGCCAATAGGATCCAACAGTACATTAAAAGGATTATTCACCACTACCAAGTGGGATTTATTCCTGGGCTGCAAGGTTGGTTCAACATCTGCAAATCAATCAATGTGATACAATACATTAATAAAAAAAGGAACAAGATCCATATGATACTCTCAGTAGATGTTGAAAAAGCATTTGACAAAGTACAGCAACCTTTCTTTTCTTTTTTTTTTTATAAACATATAATATATTTTTATCCCCAGGGGTACAGGTCTGTGAATCGCCAGGTTTACACACTTCACAGCACTCACCATAGCACATACCCTCCCCAATGTCCATAACCCCATTCCCTTCTCCCAAACCCCCTCCCCCCAGCAACCCTCGGTTTTTTGTGAGATTAAGAGTCACTTATGGTTTGTCTCCCTCCCCATCCCATCTTGTTTCATTTATTCTTCTCCTGCCCCCTTAACCCCCCAAGTTGCATCTCCACTTCCTCATATCAGGGAGATCATATGATAGTTGTCTTTCTCTGCTTGACTTATTTCGCTAAGCATGATACCCTCTAGTTCCAACCACGTTGTCGCAAATGGCAAGATTTCATTTCTTTTGATGGCTGCATAGTATTCCATTGTGTATATATACCACATCTTCTTGATCCATTCATCTGTTGATGGACATCTAGGTTCTTTCCATAGTTTGGCTATTGTAGATATTGCTGCTATAAACATTCGGGTGCACGTGCCCCTTTGGATCACTACGTTTGTATCTTTAGGGTAAATACCCAGTAGTGCAATTGCTGTGTCATAGGGTAGTTCTAGTTTCAACATTTTGAGGAACCTCCATGCTGTTTTCCAGAGTGACTGCTCCATCTTGCATTCCCACCAACAATGTAGGAGGGTTCCCCTTTCTCTGCATCCTCACCAGCATCAGTCATTTCCTGACTTGTTGATTTTAGCCATTCTGTCTGGTGTGAGGTGATATCTCATTGTGGTTTTGATTTGTATTTGCCTGATGCTGACTGATGTGGAGCACTTTTTCATGTGTCTGTTGGCCATATGGATGTCTTCTTTGCAGAAATGTCTGTTCATGTCTTCTGCCCATTTCTTGATTGGATTATTTGTTCTTTGGGTGTTAAGTTTGATAAGTTCTTTATAGATTTTGGACACTAGCCCTTTATGTGATATGTCATTTGCAAATATCTTCTCCGATTCTGTCAGTTGTCTTTTGGTTTTGTTAACTGTTTCCTTTGCTGTGCAAAAGCTTTTGATCTTGATGAAGTCCCAAAAGTTCATTTTTGCCCTTGCTTCCCTTGCCTTTGGTGATGTTCCTAGGAAGAAGTTGCTGCAGCTGAGGTCGAAGAGGTTGCTGCCTGTGTTCTCCTCAAGGATTTTGATAGATTCCTTTCTTACATTGAGGTCCTTTATCCATTTTGAGTCTATTTTTTTGTGTGGTGTAAGGAAATGGTCCAATTTCCTTTTTCTGCATGTGGTCGTCCAATTTTCCCAACACCATTTATTGAAGAGGCTGTCTTTTTTCCATTGGACATTCTTTCCTGCTTTGTCGAAGATTAGTTGACCATAGAGTTGAGGGTCTATTTCTGGGCTCTCTATTCTGTTCCATTGATCTATGTGTCTATTTTTGTGAGAGTGCCATGTTATCTTCATGATGACAGCTTTGTAATAGAGCTTGAAGTCCGGAATTGTGATGCCACCAACTTTGGCTTTCTTTTTCAATATTCCTTTGGCTATTTGAGGTCTTTTCTGGTTCCATATAAATTTTAGGATTATTTGTTTCATTTCTTTGAAAAAAATGGGTGGGATTTTGATAGGTATTGCATCAAATGTGTAGATTGCTTTAGGTAGCATAGACATTTTCACAATATTTGTTCTTCCAATCCAGGAACATGGAACATTTTTCCATTTCTTTGTGTCTTCCTCAATTTCTTTCATGAGTACTTTATAGTTTTCTGAGTATAGATTCTAAGCTTCTTTGGTTAGGTTTGTTCCTAGGTATCTTATAGTTTGGGGTGCAATTGTAAATGGGATTGACTCCTTAATTTCTCTTTCTTCTATCTTGTTGTTGGTGTAGAGAAATGCAACTGATTTCTGTGCATTGATTTTACATACTGACACTTTACTGAATGCCTGTACAAGTTCTAGCAGTTTTGGAGTGGATTCTTTTGGGTTTTCCACATATAGTATCATATCGTCTGCGAAGAGTGATAATTTGACTTCTACTTTGCCGATTTGGATGCCTTTAATTTCCTTTTGTTGTCTGATTGCTGAGGCTAGGACTTCTAATACTATGTTGAATAGCAATGGTGATAATGGACATCCCTGCCGTGTTCCTGACCTTAGCGGAAAAGCTTTCAGTTTTTCTCCTTTGAGAATGATATTTGCGGTGGGTTTTTCATAGATGGCTTTGATAATATTGAGGTATGTGCCCTCTATCCCTACATTTTGAAGAGTTTTAATCAGGAAAAGATGTGTACAGCAACCTTTCTTGATCAAAACTCTTCAAAGTGTAGGAATAGAGGGCACATACCTCAATATCATCAAAGCTATCTATGAAAAACCCACAGCGAATATCATTCTCAATGGGGAAAAACTGAAAGCTCTTCCCCTAAGGTCAGGAACATGGCAGGGCTGCTCACTATCACCACAGCTATTTAGCAAGGTACTAGAAGTCCTAGCCTCAGCAATCAGACAACAAAAAGAAGTAAAAGGCATCCAAATCAGCAAAGAAGAAGTCAAACTATCACTCTTTGTAGATGATATGATACTTAACGTGGAAGACCCAAAAGACTCCACTCCAAAATTGCTAGAACTCATACAGGAATTCAGTAAAGTGTCAGGATATAAAATCAATGCACAGAAATCAATTACATTTCTATACACCAATAACGAGACAGAAAAAAGAGAAATTAGGGAGTCCATCCCATTTACAATTACACCCCAAACCATATGATGCCAAGGAATAAATCTAACCAAAGAGACAAAGAACCTGTACTCAGAAAATAGAGTACTAATGAAAGAAATTGAGGAAGACACAAAGAAATGGAAAAACATTCTATGCTCATGGATTGGAAGAACAAATATTGTGAAAATGTCTATGGTACCTAGGGTGATCTACACATTTAATGCAATTCCTATCAAAATACCATCAACTTTTTTCAAAGAAATGGAACAAATAATCCTAAAATTTATATGGAACTGTAAAAGACCCTGAATAACCAAAGAAATGTTGAAAAAGAAAGCCTAGGTTGGTGGCATCACAATACTAGACTTCAAGCTCTATTACAAAGCTGTCATCATCAAGACAATATGGTACTGGCACAAAAACAGACACATAGATCAATGGAACAAAATAGAGAGCCCAGAAATGGACCCTCAACTCTATGGCCAACTATCTTTGACAAAGCAGGAAAGAATGTCCCATGGAAAAAAGACATTCAACAAATGGTGTTGGAAAATTGGACAGTCACATGCAGAAGAATGAAACTGGACCATTTCCTTACACCATACACAAAATAGACTTCAAACTGATGAAATGCCTCCATATGGGAAAGGAATCCATCAAAATCCTTGAGGAGAACACTGGCAGCAACCTCTTCAACCTCAGCCATAGCAACTTCTTCCTAGAAACATTGCCAAAAACAAGGGAAACAAGGGCAAAATGAACTATTGGGACTTCATCAAGATAAAAAGCTTTTGCACAGGGGCGTCTGGGTGGCTCAGTGGGTTAAAGCCTCTGCCTTTGGCTTGGGTCATGATCCCAGGTCGTGGAATCGAGCCCCACATTGGGCTCTCTGCTCGGCAGGGAGCCTGCTTCCTCCTCTCTCTCTCTGCCTGCCTCTCTGCCTAATGTGATCTCTGTCTGTCAAATAAATAAATAAAATCTTTAAAAAAAAAAAGTTAAAAAAAAAAAAAAAGCTTTTGCACAGCAAAGGAAACAGTCTACAAAACCAAAAGACAACTGACAGAATCGGAGAAGATATTTGCAAATGACATATCACATAAAGGGCTAGTATCCAAAATCTATAAAGAACTTATCAAACTCAACACCCAAGGAACAAATAATCCATCAAGAAATGGGCAGAAGACATGAACAGACATTTCTGCAAAGAAGACATCCAGATGGCCAACAGACACATGAAAAAGTGATCAACATCACTCGGCATCAGGCAAATACAAATCAAAACCACATTAAGATACCCCCTCACACTAGACAGAATGGCTAAAATTAACAAGTCAGGAAACGACAAGTGTTGGCAAGGATGCAGAGAAAGGGAATCCCTCCTACACAGCTGGTGGGAATGCAAGCTGGAGCAGTCACTCTGGAAAACAGCATGGAGGTTCCTCAGAAAGTTGAAAATAGAGCTACCCTATGACCCAGCAATTGCACTACTGGGTATTTACCCCAGAGATACAAATGTAGTGATCCGAAGGGACATGTGCACCTGAATGTTTATAGCAGCAATGTCCACAATAGCCAAACTATGGAAAGAGTCTAGATGTCGATCAACAGATGAATGAATAAAGAAGATATTTTATATATAAGATATTTTAAATATATTTTACATATATAAAATATATAATATAAATAAAATATAATAAATGTGTAAAATATAGATAGCATATATAATATATAAATACAATATATAAAGAATATATAATATATAAAGTAATTATATATAGGTAATATAATATATATAATATTTCCCACTATATATATAATGGAATAGTATGCAGCCATCAAAACCCCCAAATCTTGGCATTTACAACAATGCGGATGCAACTAGTGGGTATCACGCTAAGTGAAATAAGTCAATCAGAAAAAGACAATTATCATATGATCTCACTGATATGAGGAATTTGAGAAACAAGACAGAGGATCGTATGGGAACAGAGGGAAAAATGAAACAAGATGAAACCAGAGAGGGAGACAAACCATAAGAGACTCTTAACCTCAGGAAACAAACTGAGGGTTGCTGGTGGGGGGTGGGGTGGGAGGGATGGGGTGGCGGGGTGATGGACATTGGGGAGGGTATGTGCTATGATGAATGTTGTTAATTGTGTAAGACACAGATCTGTGCCCCCGAAACAAATAATACATTATATGTTAATAAAAAAAATGAAGCCATAAGATGTTGCAAAGAGATAGACACATATGTCAAAAAGTACAAAGAAATGTATGGGCGTGATAAATACTTTCTGGGTAGGAGTTAATCTACCAAGGATTGTTGTAATAAGAAAAGCACTGAAGCAGAGTTCAACTACACTGGTAAAGTTTTATTTCTTAAACAGAGTTGTAAGACTATGACTATTCATTGTTTTTCTTTTTGCCTTTTTGTGCAAAGTAAATATTCACAGATAAATAGAATGAATGTTGCATGTCATTTTCACAAGATTTTTTAAAAAAGTAATCTCTGCACCAACATGGGGCTTGAACTCACAACCCCAAGATCAAGCCAGATGTTCTAATGACTGAGCCAGCCAGGTACTCTTTTCACAAGAATTTTAAAAGAAATAATATTACAAGATTATGTAAATAGGTATGTTTTACAATTATCCTGGAGTAGGGAAAGTGTTGGGGAGATCATGGAAAAGAAGTAACAGCTGTTTGGAGAGCCTGGGTGACTCAGTCATTAAGCATCAGCCTGGGTCATTAAGCATCAGCTTGGGTCATTATCCCAGGGTCCTGGGATGGAGCTCCATACAGGGCTCCCTGCTCAGTGGGGAGCCTGCTTCTCCCTCTCCAGCTCCCCTTTGCTTGTCTTACCTCTCTCCCTGTCTCTCTCTATCATAAATAAATAAAATCTTTAAAAAAGAGAGAAAAAAAAAACAATTGCTGGTTGACCCATGTGCTGGACCCAGGCCCTGAGGTGGGGGCCTCCTCACCACCCATCTGCCCCCCTTGAAATGTGGGTTCCATTTACTATTTTTGCTCCCAGAGACTGATCCAAGGACCCAGGCTTGACATAATGATGTGGTGTTAAGAACACCTGACAGGGGGCTCCTGGGTGGCTCAGTGGGTTAAAGCCTCTGCCTTCAGCTTGGGTCATGATCCCAGGGTCCTGGGATCGAGCTCTGCATCGGGCTGTCTGCTCCGTGGAGAGCCTGCTTCCTCCTCTCTCTCTCTGCCTGCCTCTCTGCCTACTTGTGATCTCTGTCTGTCAAATAAATAAATAAAATCTTAAAAAAAAAAAAAAAAAAGGACACCTGACAGTATATGTTACTGAACCTGGTTAAAACTTCTTTTTATAAACTTTTATGATTTGGTGGGCTGATGTGGGGATTCATTCCTCTTGTTGCCACCCAAGGAAGACTTTCATGTGTGTTCCCTTTGTTTATCAAACTGCTGCCTACCAGCGGTCAATGCCTCAAGCTTTAAGGTAATTAGTGTGTCACAAAACTTGGTGTGGAAGTAAGATGGGCTAATGGGAGAAAGCTCCATGTCTTCTAAAACTGTTTATAATACCAAAGGCTCAACACAGGATGGTATGAATACTCGAAAAAAAATTATTAAAATCAAAAAAGATGATAAAACCCTCAGTGTGTATTTCAATTAAGCCTAAAAAAAACCATTAAAAATTTAAGAATATAATACTTTGATATTGTATATCCCAATTATTTGTTTACCTGAGTTAAGATTTATTAAACATTCTGATTATACAATTAATAAATTTTAGATAGTGGACTTTCTTGATTATTGATCTTTGGTTTTATGTTCTGTAACTCTGAAATAGTGGATTTATTCTCCTTGCATTTTCATGGCCAACACACACAGAGTAAAAATCATACTAAGTAAATTTTTAAAAAAATATTTTATGTATTTATTTGGCAGAGAGAGAGCACAATCAGGGGGAGCAGCAGGCAGAGAGAAAATCAGGGTCCCTGCTGAGCAAGGATCCTGATGCTGGGCTTGACTCCAGGACCCTGAGATCATGACCCAAGCTGAAGGCAGATGTCTAACTGGCTGAGTCCCCCAGGCACCCAGGCATCTTCTATTTTTGTACTCACTTGGCTATTCCTTTAAAAAATAAAGCTTATTTTTTCTATTATTCTACCAAAAATACATCATCATTCTTTAACAGAAAGTTGTTGAAAATGTATTCCAAATTACCATAATATGTCTTAAAAAGGCATCAAGGAAATATGACTACCTCCCTGAAGCAACAAAAATCCAAGTTTTGACATCAAAAGGCAAATAGTCAAAAAGAGTAGAGTATTAAGTTGCACAATAAATACATTTCCACCAAAGATGACTCCCTTTAGTTTTGCCACTCAGTGGACAAATTTTAAGTGTACACCTAGACTCATAATTCTAGGAGAGAGAAAATCATTTTTAGTTCCAGGACACAGCATCCAATCAGTCCAAAACACAGAAGTTGGGAAGTCAGCTTGGTCCATGGATGGGTAAGTGACCTAAGTTGGCAAACTGGACTGACCAGAAGGACCTTTATAAAATGTTACGAGAAAAGGATTTCTTCTTTTCCTTCTACAGAATAATAAGGACTCTGGGGATATTTCAACTCTAAGAGGAAACAGCTTAAGGCTAAGGCTAAAAAACATCTTATTTCAAAGACATCTTTATTTGCCCTCCAGTGATGCTTGTAAAAAGAAACAAAACAAACAAAAACCACATGTCACCTAGTTTCCTGGAGTGGTATGCCTCTTCTTTCTCTCCCTGCACTCCCAGTGGATGGGGGAGGTGTGGCCTCTCAGATTATAGCTGGGAAACTCCCACGGTTGTTTTTTTTTGTTTTGTTGTTGTTGTTTTTTTTTTTTTTTTTTACCAACAGAAAGGTGATACTCCAAAAAAAGAAAACTATTGATGGATCTAAATACATTAAATTAAAATGTTTTTTCCCCTCTATGTCAGAAAAATCAAATAGACAGGAAAGTCTGCAACATTAACTAGGGGCTAATATGCTTGCTGTTAAAAAGAATGCTTACAAATAAATATCTTAAGATATTTAAGAGCATTAAGTTGCACAATAAATACATTTATTGTGCAACAATAAATACATTATTTAAGATATCTTAAATATCTTAAGACTGCCCATTTAAGTAAAAATAAGTAAAGCATAAATAGGCATTTACCACAAAGGAAATATGATTGACCCACACTAAAAGTCAAATGAAGATAACATAAAATGTAGATTTTTCATCTAAAAAAATAACAAAATAATAATGATGATGATAAAAATCTAGAGAAAAGGAATTTTCAGAAGAATTGCAATTTTCATTTCTTAACTCTTCGTAAGGGCAATTTGACAAGAGACATCCAGGGTGTTAAGAGTCAATTTCCACTTTTGGAAATCTAACATGAAGACGTAAAGGTTGCTCAAAATAGCTTTGTTGATTGCAAAACAAAAACAAAAACAGAATGAAACAAAAACCAAAAAGGTTATGATCTCAGTGATTAGGGAGCAAAAGGCAAGCTAAAGGCAAAGCACACGACTGCAGCACAAAAATTGCAAACCCCTCTGGGGGTGCGGGGTCAGAGAGAGTGGCCATATGTGTGACGTTCCTCAGGCACTCCTGGCTGCCCAAGAACAAAGGAAAGGAAAAAGCAAGTGGTTAACTGATAGAGATCACAGTCTCCATCAGTTTGCAACTGTCTTAATGATTTACCAAAAAAAAAAAAAGCAATCTCCAGAAGCCTATCGACTCAATTTTCTGGAGTCCTAACATCAACCTCCTCTCCATAGGACAGAAAAATCTTATATAATGAGTCACTCCTCACAACCCCAGTGCCGGTCTTTCTGCCCAGGAGTCCTGTCTCTGTGTTTTAATAAAGCCACCATTTTGTACAAAGTTGTCTTAAGAAAACTGTCTTGACCACGGGCTCCGAACTCTACCACTCCAAACCACATCATTCTGGCAGCCAACGTGGGGCTGAAACTTCTCATCTAGACTCTTAATTGCAGTGCAAACTTGGTGAGTAATTTTGCCTTTACTTTCATTTGAACCCTCATTTCAACCTGTCTTTTCATGTGTCCAAGTGGATGAGTTTTAAGTTCTGCTTTGGTGCTCAGCAGAGTCTGCTTCTGCTTCTCCCTCTGCCCCTCCCTCTGCTCATATACTTTCTCTCCTGCTCTCTCTCTCTCAAAAAAAAAAAAAAAGTTTGTACAGGAATTACTTTTACAAATAAAAGTGGACATATGGCCAATGTTTCCTGCCCACACTCTTGTTTTCTAATAATCCTTTTAACTTTTTTTTTTTTTAAAGATCTTATTTATTTATTTGACAGACAGAGATCACAAGTAGGCAGAGAAGCAGGCAGAGAGAGAGGAGGAAGCAGGCTCCCTGCTGAGCAGAGAGTCTGATTTGGGGCTCAATCCCAGGACCCTGGGATCATGACCTGAGCCGAAGGCAGAGGCTTTAGCCCACTGAACCACTCAGGTACCCCTAATCCTTTTAACTTTTAACCATAGTCTGATTTGGGACTAATAGCTTGTTTTCAGAATTTAGCATTATTTCTTTGTAGATGATTCCTGTTCAAGATATGTATCAAATTAAGACACTGACAGATTGTCATTGTGGAATAAATGTACGTGCAATCAGATTGGTCAATTTTACCCAATAGGAATGTTTATATATCAAATATGTAATCGTATCAAATATGTAATCATTCTTAATAATCTCAAAAAGCTATGTGTCCTAACATTTAACTACAGTTTTTTTTTTTTAAATATTATATTTATTTGCAAGAGTGAGAGAGAGGGAGGAGAGAGCAAGTGCTGGGGAGTAGGAAGGGGCAGAGGCAAAGGAAGAGGCAGACTCCCCACTGAGGAGGGAGCCCAATGTGGGGCCTGACCCCAGGACCCTGGGGTCATGACCTGATCTGAAGGCAGATGATTAACCAACTGAGCCACCCAGGAACCCTTAACCACAATTTCTTTTTTTTTTTTTTTTTTTTAAAGATTTTATTTATTTATTTGACAGAGAGAGAGAGATTACAAGTAGACAGAGAGGCAGGCAGAGAGAGAGAGAGAGAGAGAGAGAGAGGCAAGCAGGCTCCCTGCTGAGCAGAGAGCCCGATGCGGGACTCGATCCCAGGACGCTGAGATCATGAACTGAGCCGAAGGCAGTGGCTTAACCCACTGAGCCACCCAGGCGCCCCTTTAACCACAATTTCTTGTAGCTTTTTTTTTTTTTTTTTAAGATTTATTTATTTGAGAGAAAGGAAATCCCAAGCAGATTCGCTTCAGAGCTCAGAGCCCAACTCTGACCCAATCCTACCACTATGAAACCACGACCTGAGCCACAACCAAGGGTTGGATGCTTAACCAACTGAGCCACTCAGGCATTCAGGTACCCCTCTTACAGCTTTTATTGTCTTTTTCAAAGTATATAGTACAGGCAGGACCATCTAACTTGCTTTTCTCTCTTTTGATATCTTTTACTTAAATCCATTTTTATTTTTAGAATTTATTTATTTAGTAAAGATTTTATTTATTCGTTTGAGAGAGAGATTGAAAAAGAGCACACAAGCAGGGGGAGGGGCAGAGAGAAGCAGGCTTCCTGCTGAGTGGCATGCCAGATCCCAGAAACTGGAGATCATGGCCTGAGTCAAAGTCAGATGCTTCACCGACTCAGCCACCTGGATGCCCCAAATTACTTCTTCTTTCAAGAAAGACTGGGGCAAAAAATCAAAAGGCCAACAGTGACAAAAACTTTCACTATTCCTCTGCCAGTCATTGTCCTTCCACACCAAAGAACATCTGGAAAACATCCGCACATCCTTTGGTGTTTAAAAACTGATACAGCTGACCAAAGTCCATGTGGTTTCCTCTGGCTCCATTAACACTGAACACTTTTTCTTCAAAACTTGAAAATTTTCTTTGTCTTTCTATTTTGTCATTTGTACCATCAAAAGGAATGTCTTCTCGATGGCGAATTAAAATTCTCTTCCAGTTTAATTTTCTGAGTCTGAAAAGAAATTTTCAAAGTAGTCACACTGAAAATATGTTCTGTCTTCTAGAGCATTGAGAATAGAAGTTATAAAACAGACTTAGCAATGCCTTTTCCCAGAAGTAAAGATATTTACTTTTATGTCAAATTAATTTTAATCAAATATGATGCTGGTCAGGATCCTATCCCTAAACTTATTCATTGCTACTGCCTCAAATCAGCATTTTACAAATGTGAAAACTGCTTTATCTCAAACTCCCAAAGGGACTTCTTAGAAACTCATTTAGGATGTCAGTACAGAAATGAGAAGATGAGAAACCCCTTTGTTTCACAAGGTATGCACAGCTTATTACATCACTAAGAATCCAATCCATGGAAATGAAGGGGATCGTAACATCTTGGACAAGGGCCCAAATAAACAGCTATTTACAGGACATCTCCTGTGTGCACCATGTCAGGGAAGGGGGTGATGCTGATCATATGTGAATTCTATTTTATCCATCGACTTGAGACTGAATCCCCCATAAGGTACAACACGAGGAACATACTAATTGCCAAATCTCTAGTATCTTGTTTACTAATAAAATTATTGACACAGCATACAACATTTGTGAAAGCAAACCTTGACCAGAATTCTTCACAGGCACTTTGTGGACCTTCCACACAAACAACACCAGGTTTCCCAGGCATGCTAAATCCTGATAGGGAAAGCTCCTTTGCCCACTCTAGAATATTCTTTCTTTTACACTTGTTGTAGATATGATGGCTATAGATCCACAGTCTTGTGAAAATCAGATCAACTGGATGGAATGTACTTCCTGGAGCAGGGGAAGGCATGGGGTCTCTGCTCATATAGCCAGAAGCATGTTCTCTAACCCACTCTGTGGCATTCAATATACAGACATCTCCAAGACAATTCTTTTGCAGGTATGCAGTCAGATCTGCGTTCAGCTGAGTCTGCTGGGATCTACTTAGTGATACTGATCTGATGGAAGAGATAAGGAATAAAAAATGAAGTCAATTTTCTCAGAACAGAGAACAGACTCAAGCCTTGCTTTTATTCTCAGGTTAATTTTAACGTCGATGTTGGCCAATTTCTGTCACATACCTGACAGTAATTTCAGGCAGAACTTCGGGGTATTGAAAGGGAAGAATACAGGCCACAGAAAACATCACCTGATTAAAAAAAGAGAGAGAGAAGAAGAAAATGCCCTACGTGGTGTTTTAAGTCGACAGGCTTTCAGTTCTCCAAAAAGCAAAGTGAATTACCGTTGTTTCCTCAGATACATCCAGTTTCACATTGATAGTAAAGTAAACTTTCGAAGATCGTCCCTCAGTCGTCCTCTTTTCAATACAATCTTTCAGTTCCGCTAAAGCCAGCTGGTCATTCACTATGAGCTCGTTCTCACCAGGGAACATACTGGCTAGCAGGTCTAACTCAGAGAGCTGAGCCTCTGCCTGTTCAATCTCAATCATTTTTGGATATCCGTAAATTTCTAAGGAGGTAAGCATAAGAGAGATAATTTGCAAATAGAACCTAGGGAGAACTCAATAGATCAATATAGGTCTTTATTGAAAGTGGGTTTGATTTCTTCATAAAATGTGAAATTTAAATGAGTGTTAATATACTAAGGATCCAAACTATGGATCATAAAGTGAAAGTCATAAAACTATAATATTAACCAGGCATCAAATTCCTCTGTATCTGGATAGTTGACCTGGAATCTTGAGCTATCACAATGAACAATTTCACTGAAGTAAACTAATTATATAGTCAAAAGCCATATCAGTGATATAGCCAGGAGAGAGGCTATGACTGGTTACTTTGGAAACCTAGAATGAACAGAATAAGTAAGAGAATTTTGTGGATGGCTAATATTTTTCTCTTAATGTTAGTGTTTATTTGTTTTTAAAAAGCAGAAGAATGTGAAGAAGAGAAAATATGCTAACAATCTCACAGCTCAAGTAACCTGTGTTGTATTAAAAGTACTAGGTTATAAAATCCAAGTGGTAGAAGGTTAAACAATGAAGATATAGGGGCCCCTGGGTGGCTCAGTGGGCTAAAGCCTCTGCCTTCGGCTCAGGTCGTGATCCCAGGGTCCTGGGATGGAGCCCCGCATCGGGCTCTCTGCTCAGCAGGGAGCCTGCTTCCCCCCACCCTCTGCCTACTTGTCATCTTTATCTGTCAAATAAATAAATAAAATCTTTAAAAAAAAATGAAGATATAGTTTCAGCTGGTGATCTCTTCCCCTACTTTCCTAAGCTTCCCATCCAAGTTGAAGAGTTTAGGTATTACAGTAATGTAAAATATTTTAGGCATTATACACATGCATAAATGGAAAATATATGGTGGTATAGTGTTTATGTATATGTCAAGAGTGAGATATATAATCAAAATGTATCTGCAGAGAGCATATAAACATATCTTTTTTCCCTACTTCTTCCCTTCCAAATATATATCAAAGAACTATTCATTGTCAGTACATAGTGATTTATCTCATTCTTTCTAGTGGTTGACTGTCATACTGAATCATGTCAATAGGTCATAATTTACTGCATTCTTTGCCTACTGATGGGCACCTGGGTTATTTACACACATTTGATATTATAAACATTTATTTAATAGACGTTCTTAATAAAAGCTCACTGAAATTTTTTAAAGATAGGTTTTTTTTTTAAGTTTTTAAAGTTTTATTTACTTTTTTTAAAAAAAGATTTTATTTATTTATTTGACAAGTAGGCAGAGGGTGGGGGGAAGCAGGCTCCCTGCTGAGCAGAGAGCTTGATGCAGGGCTAGATCCTAGGACCCTGAGATCATGACCTGAGTTGAAGGCAGAGGCTTAACCCACTAAGCCACCCAGGCACCCCTATGATACATGTTTTAAAATCTTTGTCGGGGGCACCTGGCTGGCTCAGTAAGAAGAGCATGCAATTCCTGATCACAGGGTCACGAGTTCAAGCCCCACATTGGCTGTAGTGATTACTTTAAAAAAATAAAATAAAATAAAATCTTTTGTCAGATAATCTTGCCATCTCTGTCATCCTGGCATTGGCATCTATTTTATTGTCTTTTTCATTTAGTTTGAGACTTTCTTTCTTTTTAGTATGATGATGATTTTTTAAATTTATTTAATCTGGACATTTTAGGTATTATAAGACTCTGAAAAATATTCAAATCTTCCATTTTAGCATACTTCTTCTGAAACCCTGCTTCAGAAGGGAGAAAAGGGGGAGCTTCTGCCTTGGAGGGGTGGAAGTGCCTCCTTATTGTTACGCATGTGGCCTCCACTAACAGTACATTGATGCATCACTTTGTTAATGTTAGGTGTTGGTGAAAGTTGGACTCCCCACTAGACTTTTTGGACATCACTCCAGAAGGGTGAAGGTGGGATGTCTTGTTACTGCTGCATCAGAGGGGAAATACGGGCTCCCCAAGTGGTCTGACATGGATCTGACATGGGTTTGACACTAAACCCTGGTAAGGTCCTCATTCTCACCCAGCAGAGAGGAAAGTCCTAGATCCCTAATCACATTTTTTTTATATACCATCCTGACAAGGAGTGGGCACTGAAGTGGTTATTACAGCTGAGAGAAAGTGGAATCTAGGTGCACTTTGCTGGTGTGGTAGGGAAGAGGCCACAGTGTTTTCTTTGGTATTTACCCGATGTAGCACGTTTATTATTTAAGTGATTTCCATCTTGCTCAGCTGCACATTTCTTGGTACTTTAGCTAGAGAGAGCAGGGTTTTTTTTAAGGCTTTTCAATTTGTTTGGTCTGTACCCTTGATATTTCTTGGTTGCTGCTTCTTTAATCAAGTCTCAGGTATTTGAGGCAAAAAAGAATAACCAAGGATGTCACCATTGTGTCCTTCCTTGGCTCCCAAGGTCCCCTGGTTTTTCTGCTTTCCTCTTCACTTTTCAGAGTCTTTTGTGTTTGTTTTATAGTGTCCAGGATCCTTAGTTGTACTTAGCTGGAAAATCAGGAAAAATACATCTACTCTGTTCCAAAAGTGGAAGTCCCTCCTACACAATATTTTTAACTTACTAAATTAGTATGTATGTGCAAACACACACATACACACACAGATATACATATACACACAAAGATGGTTAACATCTAATAATTGTTATAGAAGAAAAACTTGGTATAAGGAAAGCTGATCTAATTCTGTGAAACTGATCTAAAGAAAAAATCAGACAGTATATAAAAAAGGTGTTTATAAGGATATTCATTGCTCATTATCTACAATAAAAAAATCAGACATGACCTAAACATTCAACAATAGATGAGTTAAATAAATATATATCTAAACAGAATATTATGAGATCATTAAAAAGTACATATTAACATGGATATTCATGATACAATAGTTACCTTAAAAAAGTAGATTGTAAAAGAATATAAATAGGTATGATCATATTATTCATTGTTATATCATTATACACACATGAAAAAAGTCAGAAAGGGAATTCACCAAATTAGTTTGTTAAATGTGGGTAGAAGGAAGAAAGGAAGGACTGACTAATTTATACGCTTCTTTATTGTATGAAGTTTTAGGATTACTATATAGTGTTTCTGAAATTAGAAAAAAAGGAGTTACACATCTGAAAAGAAAAACAGAGCTCAGTCCCATTGCTCCAAAGGAAACATGTCTTACCTTCTCAAAGAGAATTTACTCTGTGAAATCAAACACTATTATCTTGGTTAATGGCGTCTTCATAGAATTCCTTCTCATCTTTGGGCAAATGTTTATTGAGTAAATACTGTATGTAGAGCTTCATGCTTCATTCCTTCGCGGAGCTTTCTAATTAGTTTGAGGATCAGGATTTATTACCTAGTAAGATATAGAACAATGCAGATAAAAAAGGCTAAATGTGTTAAATGGCTAGTGTTAAATGACTAGTATAGGCATTATTGTGGGGATTAAGAGAAGTACATGTCAATGAAATGGGCTATCAGGAAAGAGTTAAGGAAGGAGACAGGATCTGAGTTGGATCTTTCTCCAAAAAAATTTTTTTTAAAGTTTTATTTAAGTAATCTCTACACCCAATGTGGGTCTCAAACTCATGACCCTAAGATCAACAGTTACATGCTTTCCCAATTGAGCCAGCCAGGTGACCCTGAGTTGAGCCCTAAATATAGGCTAAGACTTAGACAAGTGGAGAAGGAAGCATAGTGGGGACAGAAGAAAGGTCTGTAAGGCAGGAAAGCACCTGAAAAATAGTGTAGACCTGAACCTGTCCCTTCCTCACAATCCTGAATACAAAGGCCTAATTCAGGGGCTCATTATTTGGACCATTTTCTTTTCTGCTAGTTACTTATTTGTCCCCTAAACACATTCTTTTTTTTTTTTTTTTAAAGATTTTATTTATTTATTTGACAGACAGAGATCACAAGTAGGCAGAGAGGCAGGCAGAGAGAGAGGAGGAAGCAGGCTCCCTGCTGAGCAGAGAGCCCGATGCAGGACTCGATCCCAGGACCCTTAGATCATGACCTGAGCCGAAGGCAGCGGCTTAACCCACTGAGCCACCCAGGCGCCCCCCCTAAACACATTCTTGGTCCTTCTTTTCCTTGCTCTAGACTCTAAAAAACTGACCTCTGCAGCCTATACCACCCCACTCTTTTTTCTTGTGGTTAGTTTCAGCTAATGCTCTGGCAGGAAAGGAGAGGATGGGAGGAGAAAGAAGCCAGGGTATTTCTTCACTACATCTTTCCTGTTTTGGTGGGATTCTGACAATGGTCGTGACTCCTAAAGACCATAGCTTTTGTGGGCCGCCCTTCTTCCTCAGCTCCAGCAAATCTTCCAGGCCTAGGGGCAATAATGCACCTCTGTCAACAGTCCCTTCATTATGCAATCTCTTCAAAATTTCAGAGTTGAGTGCATATCTATTTCCTTCTAGAACCGTGACTCCTCTTACCTGGACATTGCCTCCATCAACTCATGCTCCATATTGTCATTACACATACTGTATGCAGTGTCTAAAAGAGGTCTATAAAGACATGCAAGAGGGCACCAACTATTTATTAGGAATATGTTCTCATAATCCGTGATTGGGTAAGAATGTTGCAGTCTGAAAGGAGTTTGGGTGTGTTAGGTTTCCCTTAGTTGAAGGCAAACTAGCTGAAGACCCTGGCACAGCTACTTAGTGGAGTGAATTTATCCCAGTTCATGATCTGGCTGCTAGTTTCACAGATTGGTAGCCCAAAATGCCAACATATTTAGAGTGGACCCAGTTCACAAAGGCTGCCTTGGATGATTCATTATCAAGCCTTCTGAGAACATGTCCTCCCTTTATTACATCTTCTTTACTCCATCCAAATACAGTTGGATCATTTCTTTAATATTAGAAAATGGTATTTGGTCAACAATTTAGCAAGTTCACTGTATGGTAGTTTTAAAGAATAACAATTCTACTTAAATGGAAATGTATGTTAGTCACAAGTGACAGATCAATAACTGTATTAGGTCCTATCAAGAACACATTAAGGAGATGGGATCAGGAGGGAGGCAAACCATAAGAGTCTTAATTTCACAAAACAAACTGAGAGTTGCTGGGGAGAGGGGGTCAGGAGAAGGTGGTGGGGTTATGGACATTGGGGAGAGTATGTGCTATGGTGAGTGCTGTGAAATGTGTAAACCTGGCGATTCACAGACCTGTACCCCTGGGGAAAAAAATACATTAGATGTATATAAAAAATTAAAAAATTAATTAAAAAATAATTTTAAAAAAAGAACACATTAAGGACTATGAGAATGACTAAATGTGGTGGGGGTGTTGAGTTCATTACAATTAACTGGATAAGCAATCAGGAAAATAGGAAGCACTCTTACATGCATTGGCTGTCTCCACAGACCAGAGTATAAATCAATGCCAACACACCATTCCTAATCCCAGTGCTTTTTCAACTGAAGTCATTAAAACATTGTTTATCAAGGCATCAGTGCCATGCTGGGGGAAAAAAAAATTACACAGAGCACTTGTGTGCTCAAATAAGTTCTTGAATGCTGAATGACACAAAGTTTAACAGGTTTCTTCAGGGTAACAGCTGGCCATCCCATTGTCCTGACTAGTATTTATCTTAAACAAAAATAACCCCATCTAGACAGTAAATTATATGGGCACACTTTTAGCATGTGGCTTCTCAAAGTCTTTATTGTTACATACCAATAGGGACTGAATTTCTAGGAAGTTTTAGTATGCTGAGTATCCCAAACCTATTTGACCCCAGATTTCTTCCCCCCAACTGAAGATTAGCTCTCTTCTACACAGAACAGATCAGGAATCCCTGCTTTGTCATCTAGTCATCCTAAGATAAATAGTTTAAATATTACCAATGCTACCCATCATCTCTGAGTTTTTTTAAAAAAACTGCTAGAGCTGCAAACACTTCTCCCTTCCTTAAACACAATGTTTTCTTTACTAGCCAGTCACTTCATGTAATTTTATATCCTATTTTCATTTGACATCCTTAACATATATTTGCTCTGTTATTAAAAAGAAAATTCGGGGTGCCTGGGTGGCTCAGTTGGTTAAGCAACTGCCTTTGGCTCAGGTCATGATCCCAGAGTTCTGGAATGAAGTTCCACATTGGGCTACCAGCTCCACAGGGAGTCTGCTTCCTCCTCTGACCTTCTCCCCTCTCATGCTCTCTCTTTCTCTCAAATAAATAAATGAAATCTTTAAAAAAAAATCCATGTAAGTATTCAAAATCCCTGAACTCATTGGAGTTCCATGAATATCTTTTCTAGTCTTTTATTTTTAATTTTTTAAAGATTTTATTTATTTACTTGAGACAGAGACAGTGAGAGAGAGCATGAATGAGGAGAAGGTCAGAGAGAGAAGCAGACTCCCCATGGAGCTGGGAGTCCGATGCGGGACTCGATCCTGGGACTCCAGGATCATGACCTGAGCCGAAGGCAGTCGTCCAACCAACTGAGCCACCCAGGCGTCCTCTTTTCTAGTCTTTTAAAGTTGAGGTTAGTTATTAGAGGTTATTAGATGGCGAGATGGTTATTAGAGAAAGTGAATTTATTTTGTATTTTTATCCTAGTGGTTTAAGTATGTACTCTGCTACTTAGACTGCCAACATGCACTTAACAGCTGTGTGACCTTAGGCAGGTGGCTTAATTTCTCTGTGCCTCAGTCTCCCCATCTTTAAAATGGGGAGGATAGGGTCGCTGTGAGGACTAAATGATGGTGTGTGGAAGATGCTTTAAACAGTGCTTGGCAACAGAGTACTGTAAAAGTGGTTGCTGTTCTTATATTCATCCACAAATATGTCTTGAGCACCTATTGTGTATCAAGCATTGTCCTTCACACTAAGACTCTAACAATGATCAAAAATCATAAAAAAAAAAAATCTCAAAAATCACACACATAAAATGCCTTTTCCAAGCAAGAAGAACAGCAAGTTCAAAGGCCTTGTGGCAGGGAAGTGCTAGACCAGGTGCTGGAGCCGACTAAGCATGGGGCAAAATTTTAGGAGGCAAGGTTAGAGAGGAAATGTGGGGCAGTTTAAGTTAGGACTCAGAGAGCACGGCCAGGCTTTGGATTTTATTCTGTCCGATATGGAAGACCACCGCAGTGGTCTTACTTACCAGTAAGTTTCATCCAGAGACTTGACTTACTTATGAGACCAGTAAGTCTCATACAGAGAATGAATCCAAGGCATTAAGAGACTGGAAGGATGGGTTTGGCATTTAGGTAGGGAAGATGGTGGACACCTGAAGCCTGATTTTAGAAATACTACGTAATGAAGTGTTATTAAGACATCTATCTCCTCAATAGAGATGTTCAGTAGACAGATGGATGTACAATTATGCAATTTATGAGGTATATGGCTGGAGATGTAATTTTGGGAGTAACCAACATATATTTAAAGGCATGTTTGTTTTGTCACTTACTGAGTGAGTGAAGCTGGGAGAAAGTCCCACTGAATTTGGAGGTCTGGAAGATGAAACAGTGCCAGCAAACAAGTCTGGGGCCAAGCAACCTGGATGCGAACCACTGCGGGAACGATGCTACAGGTGTATCATTTACTTGTCCAACTTTTTTCCTAGATAAGATTTCCATGCAAAAACCAAATCAAAACAAAAACCCCGGAAGAGAATCTTCGGACTCAAGATTTCAGGGTAAGCTGTACGAATGTAGAATGGAAACTGAGTTTCCTAAGTGGAATCATTCTTTTCTCCTCGCAGATTCTTACTCGACAGAGCACAGCGGCTTCAGGCGGCACAAGCCCTGACACTGTGCAAGTCGCAGACCACTGCCGGAACCTTACGCACCGGCGCCGTCGCCCCTAACAACTGACTGGGGCGGGGGGTGGTGGTGAGCGCGCGAAGGGAAGGTCCCGACTGCGGGCGGGGTCAGGAGCAGCCGGAGCCGGCTCTATCCAATGAGCAGTGTAGCGCGTGGGGCCGCGACGTCGCCGAGCTCCCGGAGGGGGCCACGGGCCTGGACCACGCGGGAAATCCTCGGTTCGGCTGGGCAGCGGTAGGCTGAAGACTCACCTGGGCCATGGACCCCCTCAGTGCGAAACCCTGGATTTTCTGGCTGCACGGACAGCTCAGGTCTCATCCAGCGGGAGCCTGGATGAGCGTTCCTCTGCTAGGCAATCCGAAGCCTACGCGGCCCAAGGGAAGCGAGACAACGTCCTCTTGGCTTGGCGCATGCGCACGCGGGGCCCTATGCCCCGGAAGCCCATTGGTCCCGGCTGTTTGGTCCTGGCCGGTGCTCGGCGGCCGGAATTCCCGGCGATGCTATGTGCCTCTCAGTCGCAGAGTTCAAATTCCACTCTATTGGCATTTCTCAGCTGCTGCCACTGCCATGGAGAAGTATCAGACGGCACTGGTTCCCGGGTCAAGGAATGGTCCATTAAAGTAACGCTCCTCAAATACAAACATGGGTAGGAATCGTTCGGTTTTATGTAGCTTGGGATTAAGTATGTAAGAGTGGGGTTCCCTATTCTGCGTTTCTGCTATCTTCCCACACGACAGGGATTCTTCTGGCCCCTAAATAGCAAGGCGTTAGGGAGAGGTGAGCCTGGATGGTGGTGGTGGTGACTTTAGGAAATACTGTGTCATTGCATAGAAATATGTCTCTGATAATAAAAGGACAGTTTGAAGGCGAATCCACCATGAAAGTAATTTAGATTTTTTTTCTTCACAAACTAAATATAGGGAATGCACTTTTTCTTTATGTTACATATTCATTTTAAAAATCTCAAGATTTTTTTGTGAACATATTTAGTGGTATAAGGTATCAATAACTTGCACAACTTTTTTTTATGAAAATAAGATTAGTACATACATTTTCATAGCTGCATCTTTGAGATGCTGTTTTGTGGACATTTTTCAATGTTATTACTCTTTTTTCTTCAACTTTAAAAACAGATTTTATTTATTTATTTGAGAGAGAAAAAGAGAGCACAAGGTGGGGGAGTGGCAGGCAGAGGGAGAAGCAGGCTTCCCGCCAAGCAGGGAGCTGGATGTGGGACTCAAGCTCAAGAGCCTGGCATCATGACCCTAGCTGAAGCAGACACTTAACCAACTGAGCCACCCAAGCGCCCCGTTTTCCCCCAATTTTTATGAGACATTTCAAGCATGCAGTAAAGTTGAGATAATTTTACAGTAAAGTAGTGAAGAGACTCTCAAGGGAGGAAAGAAAGAAGGGGGTGATTTTGCTCCTCAGGGGACATTTGGTAATGTCTGAAGACATTTTCAATTGTCACAACTGGAACGGTGCTTCTGGCATCTAATGGATAGGGTCCAGGGAAGCTGCTTAACTTTCTTCAATGCTGAAGATATCCCCCTACAGCAAAGAATTTGCTGAGAAACTGATGTTGTCATGATTCTAGACACTATCGTAACCTTTTATTCTACCAGTTCTGTTTTATATTAATCCATTCATCCTAAACAGTCCATCTGTTTTGATGCATTTCAAAGCAATTGCACACATTGGCATACTTCTCCTTAAGTACTTCATCCTGAATAACATTAAGATTCAAATGTTTGATTTTTAATTTTGAGGTAAAAATGAAATGCACATCTTTAATGTATATTTGCTGAGTTTTGACAAATGCATACACCCGTGTGGCTTAAATCCTATTAAGATATAGAACATTACTACCATCCTAGAAGTTCCTTCATGCTCCTTCTCAGTCAGTCCCCACCCAAATCCCCAAGAGGCAACCACTTTTGATTTTTTCCTGCCATAATTAGTTGTGCCTGTTCATATCCATGGAATTACATAGTATGTACTTTTGTGTAAGTCTTCTTCCACTATAGTATTTTATTTTTTTTAGATTTTGTTTATTTGACAGACAGAGAACACAAGTAGGCAGACAGGCAGGCCGAGAGAGGGGGAAGCAGGCTCCCTGCGGGGCTCTATCCCAGGACCCTGGGATCATGACCTAAGCTGAAGGCAGAGGTTTTAAGCCACTGAGCCACCAGGCGCCCCTATGATATTTTACAGATGCATCCCTGTTCTTATGCCTTACAGTTTCTTTTTATTGCTTAGAATCCCATTTTATGAGTATACCACAGTTTTCCTATTATTTTGTTAAAAATGTGGGCTGTTTCTAGTTTCTGGCCATTATGAGTAAGGCTACTCTTGCAAACTTTTTCATTTCTAATGACTGTCCTTTAATAAGTATGTGGTAAGCATTTACTATGTTCCAGATATTTCTGAGTACTAGAGATAGCCATAACCAAGATAAACGAGATGTCCCATTTACATTTGTATGTTTCTGTGTATGTATGGGTGTGTGTGTGTGTGGGGGGATATATAGGTAAATTTGAAAGAAAAATACTAGATAGTGGTAATTGCTGGGTAGTGACATAAAATAAAGTGATGGGAGTGATCAGGTGGTTCTATAATCTAGATTGCCCAATTTCTCAATGAGAAAGCGACTCTTAAGTTGTAAACAGAATTACAATAAAATAGCAACCACAGAAGATAGTGGCAGCAGCATTCTAGGCAGAGGAAGCAAGTGGTACAATGTCCCTAAGGCTGCGTTTGAGAATAGAAGAAGAAAAAAGCCTGTGTGCTGAGTGAAGAAAGTTAAAAAATCCTATCAGCGGTAAAGAGCAGAAGAGTCAAATGCAACTCTTGTTACTCTGGCCAGTTTGATAGGTCAGGATGCCACTTTCTTAATCTACTTTTCTCTGATTACTAATAAGATGAACATTTCTTCCTGTCTCTTATGACCAGTTGTCCTTTTATTGTGAATTACTTGTTCATATCCCCTATTTTTCTGCTGGCGCTTGCATACCCCCCCCCCGGCCCCGCACCAAGCGATTGTTGTGTCTTCTGTAAAAGACTAAACTCCAGGGTAGCGAGCCGGTGTTCATTTAATTCACTGCACAGGAGGCGCGGCACTTACGTATTTTTAACAAACGCGTAGCAAATGCTTGAAAATTTTACCTTCCGTTGGCAAGGTTAAATTCAAGACAATTACGTACTGAGCATTTAGAAGGCGATTGGGCAGAATAAGGGGAACTGCGTGAAATGTAAATGTTACCGTCCTAGCCTGCCTTCAGATGTAACGTGAATAAGGAAACCCATCAAGGAGACTCCAATACTCTGACCATCACCAGGTGCTCATGCTTCCGAAGCATTTAAACCACTCCATAATTACACCAGAGTGAGGAAAACAGCCAGCCAGGTTCTTCCAGGTGGCTGTCCGAACTTCCGGAAGGAATTGCGCGCAAGCGCCGATGCAATAGCGTCAGCGCCGAAGGCTCCTGGGACTAAGCCGCCTCCCATCATGCCACGTACCGGAAGTTGTTGCTTTCTAGGGGTCAGTCTGGCTTGAGCTCTGTCGCTCTCTCTCCGTCACCGGGAGGAAGACAGAGCTGGCTGCACAGCCCACAGGCTCATTAGGGGATGCAGTCATGGGCGCTGTCGCCGTGGGTGAGTTCTGTTCCCGCTGACTCGGAGTCACCGCTCGCATCACTTCCTGCGTTTTGAGAGCCCGAATTTCCTGCCTTGACCTGGTTCTCTTCTCGAAGGGTCCTCTTCCTTAAGCACGTTACCCGGCCTCGGCCCGGTACCGCGTTCTCATTGGCTTCATGTCCTGTCAGTTCCAGGAGCTGGCCAATGAGTTGTCGGTGCTGGCGCCCCGATCGACCCCGGACCCGAAAGCTCCCCCGTGGGTGCCGAGCAGTTGGAAGGGAAGGGGAGGTGTGGCGGGCGCCGCGCGGCCAGGAGCACCCTACAGGTGGGGTTTGCTGCCGCGTCCGTGTGGTGGTTCGTAGGAAAGGCAGGATTTGTCATCTCAACGATTCAGTGACCCTAGGGTAGGTCAGATGTACGGCAAACTTGAAAGCCATATTTAAGATCTGCTGACAAAGTTTTATAAACGCTTCCATTTTTAATGGAATCGGGCAGGCATGGGAGGACTGGGAGGGGGAGGGAGCTGTATTACTATGCGAACCGGCAAGACCAGCTTGGATTTAAATTTTGTGTGGAGTCCTGTAAAGGGTAATTTGGTTGAGAAGCTGACTCTCATGTGAACTCACCTGAAAAACTTAATAGGTTTATTGATGTTTTATAGCTGATGGTACTTGACACTCTTTTTTCTAGGTTTATTTGATGGCCTTTATAGCGGCTAATGATTTATGGTAACGCTTTCCAAAGCTTTTAAGTGTCCTCTCACCGGAGTAGTTTACAGTTGTCAAGTTGGTCTTTGGTGTCTGGGCTACCGCAGTCCTCAAACCAGATTTGCTAATGCTGTCTTCACTACTGGAGACGTCTAAATTCTTTACCTTTTTGTTTTTCACCGGAACCTGTTTGCTTCATTCTTAGGTGTACCTACCTATGCACCTTATAATCGTCTTTTATATCTCAGGTACTATGCTCTTTTTCTGTTTCAGTGCAAGCAGTATTTCTTGGGAAGTATTTTTATATGTACTAACACTGTATTGGATGCTTTAGGCAATTCAGAAGCGATGCCTAAAAACCATTTCTTTCTCCTAGAACTTTAGATTCCAGATAGAGAAATAACACGTGTCCAGGTCAAAGATTTAAGAAGCAGCCCATGGGATTAGGGGACAAAAGCAAAAGCGCACGTTATAAAGGTTGGGAAACTTAAGTTGAGAGGTTTATTTATAGTAGAATGGTTGCCTAAGGCTTCATTGAAATGAATATCTTGGAGAAATGGTAAGATTTTGCTAGAGGAGAGAACATCCTAGCTAGAAATCAAAGTCTTAGAGGTGGGGCCACAGTGTTTTGGAGAGACTGGTTTGACGGGAAGGCAGAGAGTGGTGGTCTTGGAACTGAAAAATCTGTGTTTTAATTCCATCTCAGCCACTCTGTGATCTTTGGTCATTTTGTTTCTGAGTTTTTTCCTTTAGCAAAACGCTCCATTTAAAGGGTTGTGTAAAATCAAATAAGATAATGTTTATGAAATGGCTTTGGAGATTAAAAAAAAAAAAAACGTGGTATAAGTAAACTTAACTGGTTCTTTGCTGAGAAGTAATGAGAATCAGGATTACCAGAGTACTGAGGACAATTTTTAAGGGACTGTAAGTGCACAGGTCAGAAGCATAGATATGATGAAAATGGTATTATTAGATGTATCTGGTACTGGAATGCAGCACAGATTACAGGGAGTTGGATTGAGGCAAGAGCTTGGGTACTGTTTCCTCCCCCCCTTAAAATCTCTAATTCTAGAGAAGATAAATTATTTAACATGTTATTTTAAGGGGATGAAATGTATGTAAAAAGTACCCTAGTTTTATATATGCCTGTATACTTTGTGTTGTTTGTTGTTAGTTAATTCGTTTATTTTGTAAACATGGAACTGTGTTAAATTTTAGATGATCCTTGGAAAGTTTACCTATTACTAGATGTGGCACTTCATATAAACCTTTTTGAATTAACTAACTAAACAAGTAAGAGCTAAAAGAGGAATATTTCTAAGACCTTAGTCACGACAGGATAACAGCTAAGTATCAGAATTAATTGGGAAGTGTTTTCAAAACCTGTCTCCCAGGTCCTGCTTTCCACTTAATGTAATCAGAATTTTAATAAACATCCTAGGTAAAATAATTACTATAGTCATTCAGGTGATTTTGACACCAAGTTATTTGATGTGAAGTACAGATTTTCAGAATCATTATTATTTAAAGTTAGGTAGATCTGTATGTACCTTCAGCACTTTTAATATATTCGAATTTTGAATTGTTAACTAAGGAGATGAAGGTTTGATGTGCAGCTAGATTTGTTATAGTCTTCCAAACTGATTTTGGCAGTAATATAATAAATGTGAATAGTTGAGAATGCAGTTGTTATAAATTCTCAGTTAGCTAATACCCAGAGGGAATCTTGGTATGGAAAATGTGGAACAGTGGATCACTTTTTATATTTGGCTTTGAAATTTGTAAATTTTCTAACTCCCTTTAGTAGATTATCTTCAGAATTATTTCATATTTTTCTTGGAGAAATTATCAATTTGATTTGCATAGACTGCAAAGTTAAGAAAGATAGCTTAGGGGAACGTGATATTATTCTGTTTCAAAATGCCACCACCACTCCACATTCATGTAATGAAAAGTTGAATTCCTGGTAGTATAAAGTGCTGAGACTTTTAAAGATCTGTATAAGAAGACACAGATTCTTTCCTGACTCTTACACTTATTGCAAAACTCTTAATCTTACTAAGAATCAGTTTTCTAAGCTATGAAAAACAGGAGTAACACTTTCCTGTCTACTTCAGAATTCTTACTGAAAACTGGATGATATTTGTGAATGGTCTTTGTAAATTATAAAGTGTGATAGACGTAAAATATGTGGCTTAGTTACTATCGCCTAGAAAAATATAAAACATACTTTTTTTTTTTGTCAAGCTAACTTTATCTTGTTTTCTAGATTGTTATTTTGTGTCAGTAAGTAATCCATAAAGTGCCAACATGGGAAAGAAACGGACAAAGGGAAAAACTGTTCCAATTGATGATTCTTCTGAATCTTTAGGTATATTTTACCAATTGAATCTTTAAAGTTATGTTTATATCCCTAAATGGACATATTTTAATATGTACAAATGGGATCAAAGTGTACATTATTGTTCTTTAATTTGCATTTTAACTTAATGTTTTTATTTACATGTCATTTAATCGTCTTGATGTTCTTAATGACATGATACTCCATTGATATAAAGGACCATGGGAACATATTTCATAATTTGGTAATTCCCCACTGTTAACACAAATTTAGGTAATCTTTAACTTTTCAGTGATATGAATGGAATGATAGTAAACATTTTTGTAGCTAAATCTCTTTGCACATCCAACTATCTTTTTAGTACAGATTTTACAAGTAGAATTGCAGAAATAAATGGCATAAATATTTTCAAGGCTCTTTTGCTTCCATAAAAATGCCCTTCAAATTTTTTTTACTAACAGGCCCCCTACCAGTGAAATAAAGAGCCCATTTCCCTTAACATTATCAACACTGGCTGGTATCATTTGTAAACATCTGCTGATTGTGTAGTTGAAAAAGAGTATTTTCTTTTTTTAGTTTGTGTTTCTTTAACTACCTGTTGAGATTTAGTAGTTTTTTATATGATCTCATTAGTTTTTATTTTCTCTGGGTGCAGGTTGAGTTCATTGTACAAAAGCTAAATGTGCCACTTGACTGGTTTCTGAACCTCTTGGGTCCCTGAAACAACTGAGGTGTTTTAGAGTGACTTGCAAAGCCCTTTACTGATCTGGTCCCAACAGGGTTTTCGGGCTCAGGTCCTGCTGTTCGTTTTTACACACGTGTGAGATGACAGTCTGAGGAGACAGTATGCACTTTGATATTTTATACCCTCATACTTTTGTTCATGGGATACGGCCTTTTCAAGTTGTTCAGTCCCTGAGTTTATAGTTTATAAAGTGTGAGCTTTGAGGTCAGGAAGACCTGAGTCCAAATTCTGGCATAGGCATTCTGTAGTTATGTGATCTTGTGCACTAAATCTTAGTTTTCGCATCTGTCAGTGGGGATAGTAGTGTCTTTCTTTTAGGGGGATGTGAGAATTAAATGAGATCATGTATGCAAAAACATTTAGCACAGTGTCAAATTCATAGTAAGTGCTTAATATCAGAAAACTTCCTCACTATAAATAAGGCTGTACAGATGTTACCTAGTCTAGGTAACCTTCATTGATTTTAGCCCTTTGTGTACTGCTATAGCACATTTTGGAGATACTGTTTTTGTTTGTTTTAACATTTTGGAGATTCTTATACATTTATTTATTTATTTATCTGCTTCTGCCAGAATACTACTCAAAGAGAGGAACTGTGGCTTGGTCTTTTTTAGGTTTTCTGACCCCATCACAGTGCTGGGTTTGCAATGGTTGTATTGTTGACTTAACAAAAGACCTCTTCATGAACCTTTTAAGATAAAGAGAATAATATGATAAAGGCCTTAATTGAAAGGAAACAGATAAATGAATTGAAGTGAATTTGGGAAGGTGATGTTTATACCTGGGACTTCAAAAAGCCAAAATTTAAAATTTGTATAGAATCTCTTTCTCACATCATCATAATATTCAAGTGTCAAACAGAAATTTAAACTTTCAGATTATCTAACAGTTTGTTTATAAATTCATTTTTGAAGTTCAGATGAAGGGTAGGTTTTGAGTTTAACTTCAGAAAGCCATTTTTATCTCACATACTCCTTTATTATTTGTTTTAATAGAACCTATGTGCAGACACATTAGAAAAGGATTGGAACAAGGTAATTTGAAAAGGGCTTTATTGAATGTGGAATGGAATATTTGCCAAGATTGTAAGACGGACAATAAAATAAAAGATAAATCTGAAGAAGAAACGGAAGAAAACCCTTCAGTTTGGCTATGTCTTAAATGTGGGCATCAGGTATGCTTCAGTTTTGATCAATATGGGATTTTATAAAACTCTTTGAATTTATTTAGAAGGTGTTAGTAAAACCACAGTTTGGGTGAGTAGGCTGCCAGCTGGTTTAGGTCCTTTTTCCTGGAGAACAGATTGGGGACTGAGGTCTGTGTATATATGGTTTATTGGATAGTGTTCTCAAGTACCACAACCAGGAAGAGAGTTAGGGAGGCAAGATTAAGCAGAGGGAGAAGTTGAAGTAAGAGCCAGTACTATGGGGCCTCAGCTGATCCCATAATGAATTCTGGCCTTCAGAGGTGTCCTGAACTGAGCGAAGGGGCCAGGCCTTTGTACTTGTGCATGGACTAAACACTGGCTGTAGGATGCTGCTGGGGAGGGGAACTGACCTTGGGCAAGGCAGCTTCGTTACACTGAGGATAATTCCTGGGGATGGATAGATTGAGCTGTGAGCTGTCAGTAGGCCACATTCGTGGCAGCTGGGGGAGTGAGTACCTGGGTTTTGGCATGGATGGTATCTAGGGGCAGAACAGCTCACAGTATTGCCATGGTACCAAAGGTCAGGTCTCTTTGTTATTGGTGGCAAGTTAAGTTCCTATGTTAGGCTACTGGGCTGGTCGGCATTCCTGTCATGAAGCTTCAAGATGAGGCAGAGGACTTTTTTTTTCTTTTTAATGGAATTTTTTTTTGAGATAATTATAGATTCATATACAGTATAAGAAGTAATATAGAGATATCCCTATATACATTGCCCCATTTCCTCCAGTGGAACTTTTTTTTTTTTTTTTTTAAAGATTTTATTTATTTGAGAGAGAGCAAGTGAGAGAGAAAGAGCATAAGCTGGTGGGAGCTGGGAGGAGCAGTGGGAGACGGAGAAGCAGACTCTGCTGTGCCAGGAGCTTGATGGGGGCTCAATCCCAGGACCCGATCATGCCCTGAGCCGAAGGCAGACCATCTGAGCCACCCAGGCACCCTCAAAGTGGAATATTTTATGAAACTATAGTATAATATCACAACCAGGATGTTAATATTGATACAGTCCATTCACTTTTAAGCAGTTCTTCCTAGTTTTACTTCTCATTTGTGTGTATGTATGTTGTGCATGTGCGATTGTGTGTATTAAGTTCTGTGTAGTTTTGTCACCTGTCTAGATTCATGTTTCCACCAGCACAGTCAAGATACCAAATACTGTCAAATTACACAGATCTCTTGTGTTGCCCATGCTCCTGCCCCCTTTTTAAAGTAGGCTAATGCAGGGCTTGAACTCCCAACCCTGAGACCAAGACATGAGCTGAGATGAAGAGGCGGACGCTCAACCAGCTGAGCCATCCAGGCACCCCATATGTTGCCCTTTTAAAATTACACCCACATCCCTACTGCCATCTCTCCCTCAAGCACCCCACAGCCACTCATCTGTTCCTTATTTCTAAAATTCTGTCATTTCAAAAATTTTATGTAAATGGAATCATACAGTATACAACATTTTTGGATTGGCTTTTTCACTTAGCATAATTGCCTTAAAAGTTACTAAATTGTGTTTAGTTCTTTTTTATTACTGCGTAGTATTCCATGCTATAGATGTACCACAGTTTATTTATTCTTCTGTTGAAGGACATCTGGTCTGCTCTCATTCCAAATTTGGTGATTACAAATAAAGCTGCTATGAACATTTGTAAACAAATTTTTATAATTTCATTTTTTTGGAAAAATGTCTAAGAGTGCAATTACTGTTATGTACTAGTTGAATATCTAGTTTTTAAGAAACTGCCGAACTGTTTTCCAGAGTGTCCATTAATGTTTTATATTTCTACCTGCTCTGTATGAGTGATCAACTGTCTCTGCATTCTTGCTAGCATTCAGTATTGTCGCAGTTTATTTTTAACAGTTCTGATAGCAGAATAGTGCTATCTCATTGCAGTCAGACAATTTAAAATTATTTGAATGTTGGGGCTTCCTGGGTTGCTCAGTTGGTTAAGCACCCAGCTCTTAATCTCAGCTCAGGTCTTGATTTCAGGGTCATGAGTTCAAGCACCCTGTACTAGGCTCCATGCTGAACGTGGAGCCTATTTAAAAAATAAAATTGAATGTTAGCAAAGAACACATTTATTATTTGTATTTGAAAGGTTTTCACTGAAGCTCTTAAATTTATAAAGTGAGAATGAATATATTTTCCTTTACCTTTTCCAGAATACATTTCCTATTATAAATTTTATTTTGCTATCTATTTAGTTCCTAAAGTTAAGATAATATCACTCTTAATTGTTAACTTTCGTCCTGCTATAGTCACCTTTTGCACTATTAGCAAGAGATTCTCAAAGGCTATCTTTTTTTTTTTTTTTTTTAAAGATTTTATTTATTTGACAGAGATGACAACCTCTCTTGGCAGAGAAGCAGGCAGAGAGAGAGGGAAGCAGGCTCCCTGTTGAGCAGAGAGCCCGATGTGGGGCTCGATCCCAGGACCCTGACATCATGACCTGAGCCAAAGGCAGAGGCTTAACCCACTGAGCCACCCAGGTGCCCTTTCAACTGCTATCTTAAGACAAGTCATCTCATTCTAAGTTTCAAATAATCTCAAATGGTGTTAAGAAAACTTTTTTTCAAAATTAATAATCATTTATTTAGCATTGAATATTGAATGGGATAAATTAAATCAGTGGTATTGATACCATAGAAGATTAGAAGCCATTGATAAACAGTTCCCCTTCGAGGTATATTTTTAGCTTTATAGAAACAGGACCACTTCTGTAGTGCAATCTAAGAGAGTTTGTGGCCTAATTCAGATAGATACATAGTGAAGATATATTTCATAACAGTGACTTAACCAGCAAAAGACAGAAAATCTGGTCGTATTCTTTTATGACTAAGTCTATACATCTTGTAGGTGAAAAATCTCCCATTTGCTTGTTCAGTTAATGCGTATTGACCTCCTTCCATTTGCTAATTTTTTTTGTTTTTTTTTTTTGGTAGTAGAAGATTAATTCTGTTTTTGTATCTTCAGGATTTATAGTTCAGGGGAAGAAGGATATAAACATTAACAACTTTACTATGAAGTAGAACATAAGGAATGCCACCAGGAATTTACACCATGTTTTGTAGGAGTTTGTTTACAGCAAGCATACAGTGTTTTCTTATCCAGGAGGATAAACATAGGCTTCTGAGAGGAGGTGGTCTTTGAGCTAGACCTTGACAACTGGGTGGGATTTGATATAGGACAATATGAAAGTTAACTCCAGAAAGTAGGGTCAGATGGTATTAGGTTTGTTAATTAAAAGTTTGAAAGCAGGGGTGCCTGCGTGGCTCAATTGGTTATAACCGTCTGCCTGTGGCTCATGTCATGATCCTGGGGTCCTGGGATTGAGTCCCACATGGGGTTCCTTGCTTGGCAGGGAGCCTGCTTCTCCCTCTGCCTACCTCTCTCTTTCTCTCTCTCACTCTGACAAATAAATAAAATCTTTAAAAAAAAGTAATAAAAAGTTTGAAAGCAATTCATAATTTTTGAATTGAGTATATGAACAGAAATTTGTTTCAGATACCATTAAGCTGAAAAAATATGTACGTGAAGAAAAAGTCAAAGTCAGGAAAATACTTAGGAAGCTGTTAAGTGGCTCACACTAGACCTAGTGAATGGCTCCTTAACGTGGTTTAGTTGGGACTAGAAAGGATAAGTTGGAGAGGTGAATCCTTTGAGTGCACTGTTCCTAAATACCTTCTTGTTGAGATGTTTTCAGTTGCCTGTTCGTACTTAGCTTTTCACAAAATTGGTACTCTCTCTAGAGTCTAACATGTTATTTTAGAATTGTAAGAGTGAGAATTTTTCAAGCCATTTTCTTTTGCATTATGAATTATGAATTCTCTTTTTGTGAACTTTTGTGGCTGCGAGGTTTATGATTATGATTCTCTAGGGCTGTGGCAGAGATTCTCAGGAGCAACATGCCTTGAAGCACTATATGACACCAAGATCTGAACCTCATTGTCTGGTTCTCAGTTTGGACAACTGGAGTGTCTGGTAAGTTTCAACTCTATGCCTATCATTTGACTGGTAATTATTTGAAATGGGGGGATGGAGGTGTTTAAGGAGCAAGAAACTGGGGAATGGAGGTGTTTAAGGAGCAAGAAAGTTTAAATTTTTGTGGAATTTGTTTAAATACTGTCACTTTCAAAAGGCTTGAGAATGTGATATTTGAGAACCTTTTGCTTAGTATTGTACACACTTAGAAATTGTAGCATGTAGAAGACATGTGAATCTTCACCCGTTTGTTTTTCTTCTTGCTTGTGATATTATAAATGGCATGTGGTGGGTTATTATTTAAAATTTGGAACACTGAGAACAAATTTCAGATGAACTGAGAATATAGTAAAATTTTGGCAATGAATTTGCGTGAAAATAAATGTCAGACTGGTACATGTATTTCTTGTAACATCAAAACCAGTTTTCACATCTTTAAAAAACATTTACACAGCCGTGTTCACAGAACATCATCTGTCAATTTTAAAACTTGTGAATTTTAATGATGTAGGTCTGTATTTTGAAATATGTGTAGAAAAAACTTTTGACTCTAATATTGTAACTAGCCATTTCAGCAAAATGTTTGGAATTTTCCTATAGTATTTGTATGTAGCCACAGTTCTGGCTAATTTTACTAATAGTAAACCAGAGTTAACATGGGTAATCTTCTTCAAGAAACCACAGAGTTTTTATTTTCATTTTCTTTAATAGAATAATTTGGTGTTTACACATTTTTGGGTTCCAAGCATTATAATTTGTCCCCTTTTTTGGTTGTGTTTGTCACTTTTCTTCTCTGTGTTCTTTTGGGACACAGGTGTTACCTATGTGATGATGAGGTCCAGTATTGTAGTTCAAACAGATTGGGTCAGGTGGTTGATTATGTTAGAAAACAAGCTGGTACTACAACTCCAAAATCAGGTAAAATCATTTGTTTCTTAATGTACGCTGTAATGTTAACTTAATGTATCTATTTAATGTTAACTTAATGTTAATTTAGCTTAATTATTGAATGTATAATGTTAACTAATGTATCTTTATGTATCCATTAATGTATCTGTACTGCTCAGCATTACATATACCTTAATAAAATGAATTATGGTTGATTTCAAACAAACGAACTATTTTTGGTTAAGAATGTAAAACATTGGGAATATAAATTATTATCCTGTGTTGGAAGGGAATCTAAGAAATCATCTAGTCAGAGTCTGTGACGAGTCTGAAGTAATGAGCAGTGATGCCCTTTCTGTAGAGGGGGACTTGAGAGAGGCCTGCCTCATACTGACTTCATTTTGTTACATTTGTGTTTGGATAATACAAAAGTGAAGGCCAGCTATTTCTCAGTTTTTTTTCATGCATAATTAAGTTGATTGGGTTGGCATACATCATCTGCTTTAAACTTGTTTTGATTTTTACAATCACAGAAGTATCTTTGTCCAGCCAGAATTATTTGTTCTTAACTTCAGGGTTCGTTTTTGACCTGTTCATTTAAAAATATATTTCATGTCCACATTCTTTACTTGATTGCTTTATACTCTAATTTCATAAGGTAGGATGTGCTCATTTATTAAAAAACGCCTTGCAGTAGAAAGGGGGGGGGTTTATACCAAACATACAGTGTTTGGTTTCATTTGTCAAACTAATGCTTCCATCACTTTCACATATTTTTTAGTGGTTTTTCTCTTGTGATGGTAATTTACTTACATTTATTAGAAAACATTTAAAATCAAACAGATGGGAATAATGATGTTAGGTAAAATTTCACAAATTCTAGTACTCTGTCCCAAGTATAACTTTGCATTTGGTATAGTTGTATCATACATTTTGCTGAATCGCTTTTTCTTTCCTTTTTCTTCCCCTTAAAGCAGCAAAAGATGGTAACATTGAACTCGAAAATAAAAAATTAGAAAAAGAGAGTAAAAATGAACAAGAGCGAGAAAAAAAGGAAAACATGACTAAAGAAAATCCTTCCACTAATTCTGCTACCCAAATAACTGTGAAAGGACTCAGTAATTTAGGAAATACATGTTTCTTCAATGCAGTTATGCAGGTGCCAACGTTAATTTTTTTTCCCCCTCTATAAAACTTTTTTCCCTCACATTATAGGATGTTCTTGCATACTTCTTATTATAGTATTAATTTTTTTCCCCAAGTAATTTATTTCTGGGTTTTCGAAGAATACTTCAGGAACTGTTGACTTTATATGACAGTAAAACACTGTGCTAAGCATTGCATGCATTAGAATTCAAAATAAACATTGACCCTGGCTTCAAGGAACTCGTACTCAAACGTTGGGGAAGCACAGGATAACCTAGTACCGAAACAAATACCTACTTACAGATGGTGGTAATGGTAATGTAACTACTTCATGTTAGATAGTAGGCAGTGCCCTTTTGGGGGTGATGAGTAAGCTCTGAACTGAAGAACTTATGAGCCAAATAAAGTGGGGGGAAAAGAGCATGCTGCTACTTTTTGTTTCCTGAGCTCGATACAATAAAGACTGCAGTGTTGATAGTAGTTTTCTGTTTTGATAGAATAGACAGTTAAACTGTTTAAATATTTTAGTGATAAAGTAAATATTTGATTTGCTTTGAAATAAATTTCCTTTTGTTTCCATCCCATATTCCAGAATTTGTCACAAACACCAGTGCTGAGAGAACTACTAAAAGAAGTAAAAATGTCCGGAACAATTGTAAAAATTGAACCTCCTGATTTGGCACTAACTGTATGTACTTAAAGATTTTCTTTTACAATCAGTAATTCTCCTCTCTGAATATCTGCATTCTAAATTATTTTAAAGAATTTATGCTCATTTTCACCTTTTTTTACTTGTTTTGTTTGCTTTTACTTTAGACTACTGAGTGAAACATTTTCAGGCTAATAGATTAAGCCTTTAGATTTATTTGTTACATGTATGCAATGTTGTGCTGTGCTCTGGTGTTTGGTGTAATTCTTGGGAAAGCTGTTGATAGGCATGAAGCCCTAGGCATGCATTATTATTTTCAACAGCTTTTCAGGTGGCTCAAATTGTGTGTAGTAAAATGAATTTTATCCTGTCCGTTTTTATTATTCACATTTTGCTCTGGCTCTTTCGATTCTTAGGTGGTCTACTCCTGATATTCTAAAACTAAAACAGTAGAACTGATTTTTTCATAAGTAGTCAATGAACAGAAACTTTCTACATCTTTTGATGTACGTTTTTTGAAGTTTTAAATGTGACCGCTCTATCAGGAACATTGGCAATAGCAGTTGATTAGCTACATTTTGGTAACATAAATGATTCCAAACTTTGACTGAAGAAAGTAATTTTTATTCCCATATTCAGGAACCCTTAGAAATAAACCTTGAGCCTCCAGGCCCTCTTACTTTAGCCATGAGCCAGTTTCTTAATGAGATGCAAGAGACCAAAAAGGGAATCGTGACACCTAAAGAACTCTTTTCTCAGGTCTGTAAAAAGTGAGTATCTGCTTTGATTTTGTTTTCAGTGCATCAGTAAGATGCTGAGAAATAATATGAAAAACTCAATAGCATTAAAGTCAATCCAGTATATATATTACAGCATGGTTTATTTCATTTGGATTAAAAAACATGAACTTCATGTGAAAATTAAATCTACTAAGGGTGTTGTCAAAACTGAATGGAAATTTTGAGAAAGTACATTACTCTTGAGATTTGGAATGTGATCCTAAGATTTTGTAAAAATAGTTTCATATTTTAGTAGACTCATCATTGTTTTTCTGTCTTTTCTTCTTTTTTTTTTTTCTGTAGAGCAGTACGGTTTAAAGGCTATCAGCAACAAGACAGCCAGGAGCTGCTTCGGTATTTATTGGATGGAATGAGAGCAGAAGAACAACAAGTTAGCATATTTTGACCAGTATAATTTATAATCCCATCTTCATTAACTTGTCCGGAATTTAACATCTGAAGGCTTATTAATTAAAGCAATGAAAACTAGTTATTGAGGCCATTGTATTTAAAATTTTTTTTCCACACCAGTGTTTTCAACTGGTATATTTTAATCAGTAAAATGAATGTAGAGAGTTAGAAATGATTCTCCTTTTCATGTTGCTCTGTTTTCCTTGGTGGCTAGGGCATTAATATTCTTTAGGAGCTGTTCTATAGTACTAGCCTATGCCAGGAGTGCTCCAGAGTATTGGAAAATGTTTCTCCCAAAACAGTTCCCAGTTGCAGCGCATTCTTACTCTTGCTCTGAGTGTGATTTAACACCGCTTTTTGAGTCTAGGAAGTATGCTCATTTTTAAGAGTCAGGGAATGTAGTTACGTTTTTAAATGTTTGTAAATTGCCAGATGTAAAGTAATGTATTTGGGGATGTTGAGTATAATTAATAATAGTAATAGGAGTAAAAACAAGGGATAACTAGTGATGACATTTATTTTGCTCTTATTTTATATCAAGCATTGTTTTTAGAATTTTGTGTGAGTTATCTTACTTGGTCCTCCCAACCTTTCTCTGAGGTGGATGCTGTTAATCATTTTCTCATTCCATAGACTGTGAAGCTAGGGTGTAAATAAGATTCAGGACCTGGTTCAAGGTCACCCCGTAATGGTGGCTCTCGGCTTTGAATGCTGGATTCCCCTATAGCTCTCATTTAAACAGTCTGCTTCTAGGACATAATATTTCAGTGGTCTTTCCAAAGGAGGTGGGCATGGGCTCAAATGCTTTGGTTTGAATAGATTAAAATCTTAAAGTAAGACAGTGCCTTTGTGTAGGGGTTAGTGATTGTTTTGTAATTTTTTTAGCTCCTTGAATTAATTTCAAAAATGTGACCTTAGAAATAACTAATTTTTATTCAGTAAGTTTGGGGAGCTAATTCTTGATCACTTTCTTGACTTGATTACATATTTTCTAGGGAAAATAACTATAAAACTTTAAAAATTTAATAGTATATATATATCCATTTTATTACTTTTAGAGAGTGAGTAAAGGAATTCTTAAAGCATTTGGTAATTCTACTGAAAAATTGGATGAAGAACTAAAAAATAAAGTTAAAGGTAATGTCTGACTTTTTGAACTAACACACTATAGTTGAATTCTTCTGTAACTTAGGACAAGATTGCTGGCACTTTTATTTCAAATTCAGTTATTAACATAATTTTTCTTTATCACCATTGATTTAGAAAAATAATTTATACTCCAAAGGGGAATATTTTTGAAAAATTTAACTTTGGTGTATTTTTATGCAGTATTATAGTGAAATTTTAAAAGATAGAGCTAAAATGAGATCAGTTTTGTTTTTCAAAAGCTTACACAGTTGACACTTGAACAATGCAGAGGTTAAGGACACCAGTTTCTTCTCATCCCCATTCCTGCACAGTTGAAAATCTATTTATGACTTTTGACTCTCCAAAAACATCACTATTAATGGTTTACTGTTGACCGGAAGCCTTACTGATAACCTAAGTGGAAAAGTAACATGTATTTTTTTTGTAATATGTATTATGTATGGCATTCTTACATAAAGTTAATTAGAGGAAAGAAAATGTTATTGAGAAAACCATAAGGAAGTGAAAATACATTTTTAGTACTGTGCTGTATTTATTGAAAAGATTCGCATATAGGTGGACCCACAAAGTTCAGACCCACACAGTTCAACACAGTGTTGTTCAAAGGTCAACTATATTTCTAATGAGCAGTGATATGTGAGTTACACTTGTCTGTGTGAATTGTCAGTAACTGGTTTGTTAATCATGGAGCCAACTTCATTATTATTGTGTGGCATTTAAAGATTTAAAACAGACCAGTCCGATAGAACTTTCTGTGATAATGGAACTCTTCCGTATTTATGCTGATAGAGTAGCCACTAGACATATGTGGCCATTTAGCTCCTGAAATGTCACTGGGGTGCTTGAGGGGCTAAACTTTTACTTTTATTTAATTTTAATTTAAATCATCACAAGTGACTAGTGGTTACTATATTGTAAAACACGATTTTTTGTTTTGTTTTGTTTTGGTTTTGTGAGGCTTGAATGCAGGGCCCTAAGATCAAAAGTCAGGTGCTCTACTGATGGAGCCAGCCAGGCACCCCTTTGAAGCACAGTTTAGAATCAACACATAGCACCTGTTTGCCTCCTTAGTGTCCTTTAGTGTCTCCCAGTAGCAGAGAGAATCCTGCCCTGCTGGCGCTGTTGTCATCAAGTGTGTTTCTGTATAAATGGACACACTTACCATTGGAATAAGGCTTATATATTTCACGTATTTAGAAAATTGGGTGACCAGGTGGTAAAATTGTCTTATTCTAAACTTATGAAGATTATTTCTGGGAACATAGAAAAAATAAAAAGAAGATTTTGTCTGAAACATTTTCCTAGTGTTTTTGTTTGTTTGTTTTTTGATTTGATTTTGAATGGAGTTCAGTCTTAGAGTTTAAAAGTTTGTGGGCATTCTCTCCTCAGTTTGCTGCTGAATATTATGAGAGTGGCAGAGCTAGAAGTGGTCTAGAGTATCGTCCAGCTTGGCCCCATCTGTTCATTTTACTAGTGGGATATTGACATGTAGAAGGTCTCACTGACTTGCACGGTTTATTTTCCACTGACCCGATCTAGGATAAGAACTTTTTCTTTTTCATGAGACATGATTGTGTTAAATTGTGTTATGCTCAAAAGCGGAGTATTTGCTGCTGACTACGGCATAAAATAAAATGGTAATTATGAACAGAGAAAACCTGTGGGATAGGAAATTAAAAATAAAATTTTAAGGTTAGATAGGTAAGTAAATAGTTTTAACTTATTCTGTTAATTATGTAAGGGTAATTGATAAACCTTTTTTCCCCTTCTAGATTATGAAAAGAAAAAATCTGTACCAAGTTTTGTGGACCGCATCTTTGGTGGTGAACTAACTAGTACAATCATGTGTGATGAATGCAGAACTGTAAGTTGATGTAATGTGGACTGGATTTATTCATTAATATTAATAGATTGTATTTCATCGGTTGTATCTTTCAAAAACAGAAGTATCTAGTTTCATAAGGTTTTCTCTTTTGGGCTGTGCAAATCTTCATAGTTCTTTCCTGGGACTGTGAGCACTCCTTATGTCTGAAAGAAGTTAGTTTAACATTTCAAGTTATTTCTCCTAACCCAAAGCCCTCAACATTGTAATTTTTTATTTTGTTAAGAATTTATTTTAAAATGTAACCCCCCACCGTAATCTTACTATATAATGTCTAAAATGAATCTTTTCCTTCCTTTTTACATTTATCTGTTTTGGTTGATTAAGGTCTCCTTGGTTCATGAATCTTTCCTTGATTTGTCTCTACCAGTTTTAGATGATCAGGTAAGACCTACTGAGTGTATTTTGTTTAAGTAGATTTTTTTCCTCCCTGTGTTAGATTTTATGAGGGAAGCCTTGTCACTCTTTTCCAAGTTTGTACATTAACCCTTGGAGGAATTTTTTGAAATGTATTTGAGACAGAAGAATTTTAAAGATTTGAATGGAAATTGGGGTAAATATTATTTTATTTTAAAAAAGTATAGATAGTGTGTCTAGAATTCTTTATGGATTATTAGCTTGATTGGTAGACCTATAGGGAAAGTGTTTTCTTTATACTAAAAATTAAATTTTTTCGTTATTTAAGACTAAACATAAATCCCTTACAGTCTTCATTCAGTTCATGCATGTTAATAGATAGTATCTCAGTTTTAAGCCATATCAATTCGGCTTCATCCACTAGTGGTTGGAAAAAAGAAAGCCTGTTATGAATATTGGATAAATTGTTATTCAGCTTCATATGAATTCAGGGTCTGTTTAATCTGTGTTACTTAGTGATTAAAGTCTTACCAAATTTACTTTATTTTCCCTTTTTCTAAAATTCTCATTTACATGGGAAGAAGGAAAAGGATAAAAAGGAATGCCTGTAGTGGGACAAGTAAATAAACCACTGATAAACAGAAAGCGCAGTTAGAAAGTGGCATAATTACTGTAGGAGGCAGCACATATCTTAATAAAATGCATGATATTCCTTTCAATTTTACTGGCATGAGAAGCTGCCTTTTTTACTGTTTTGTTTGTTGGCTTGTTTTCTCAGTATGTAAGATTGTCCTAGTATTTGAGATGAATGAGTTTGTCCTAGATATATTTTCAAACATTGTAGAAAGTAAAACCAATATGAAATAGGAGTAGAAAAATACTTAGGTAACATGAAATCTCTTCACCAAATAGTTGTAAAATTTTATTTTTGGCTCATATTTTAAGAGTGGTAAGAAAAGTATAAATGATAAAAATTTGAAAAAGACCATGGAAGATGAAGATAAAGAGAGTGAGGAGGAGAAAGACAATGATAGTTACATCAAAGAAAGGAGTGACATTCCATCGGGAACAAGTAAGCACTTACAGAAGAAAGCAAAGAAGCAAGCCAAAAAGCAAGCCAAGGTGGGTAACTGGGAAGAAAACTATGCTTTTCTAATTTTATATTTGCAACTATTGAGTCTGAAGTCTGAATGACCAAAAGAAAATGTTGTGCTTTTGTGTTTTTAAAATCTTGTGTTGCTTGTGAGACCTTTCCTTTTTTTAGAAGGAGAGAGCAGAAGCTGGGGTGGGGTGGGCGGGGGGGGGAAATAGTAGGGGGTGGAGAAAGAGAATCCCAAGCAAGCTCCATGCCAGCCCAGCATGGAGACCCTGTGGGGCTCTATCTCATGACCCTGAGATCATGACCTGAACCAAAATCAAGAGACAGGTATCAAACTGACTGAGCCACCTGCACACCCGTATTTGTGAAAACTTTTAGGAGTTGTAGTTCATTTTTAATAATTTTTTGAGTTCTTAATACATTGACTTTCAAAAATTTAAAAATATATAAAGATGCACAAAGTACCCCTCCAGCTCTGTCCTTTCATGACATAGATAACCACTTGCATTAGTTTCGTATGTGTCCTTCTGGAGTTTCTTTTGAAAAATATGGTCAAATACAAATATGTAGTCTTTTTTCCTCCTAATTTTTTTTTTTTAAGATTTTATTTATTTATTTGATAGAGATCACAAGTAGGCAGAGAGGCAGGCAGAGAGAGGGGGGAAGCAGGCTCCCTGCTGAGCAGAGAGCCCGATGTGGGGCTCGATCCCAGGACAGCGGGATCATGACCTGAGCCGAAGGCAGAGGCTTTAACCCACTGCCCAGGCGCCCCCCCTCCCCAATTTTTAAAGAAATTATACACACTGTTCTGGATCCTTTGTTTTAGTTGGGTTGTGCTTAGTTGGGTTCTTGGAGATTTTTCCACTTCAGGACACAAAGATTCTGTTGTTTTAAACAGCAGTACAGTATTCTCCTTTATAGATGTCCTGTAGCTCATTTCACTGTTTCTCTATTGATTTAGGCTGTCTGTAGTCTTTGCTCTCTAATAACCAGTGCTGCAGTGAATAATCCTGTATGCCTGTCATCAGCACGGCACATTTTGAGAAGAGGGATGGCGTTTGTAATTTTGATAGATGTACCTTATTGCCCTCCACAAAGGCTGTACCAATTTATATTTCCACCAGCAACAATGAGATTTGCTGTTTCTCCTTAACCTTGACAGAAGTGTGTTATCAAACTTCTGGATTTCTGCTGGTTTCATAGATGGAAAATAATTTCTCAATGCAGTTTATTTTCCATTTATTTTAATATAAGTATGTTTTTATGTTTGAGCCTTTTGGGTTCCCTTTTCTTTGCAGTATTTGCTTATATCCTTTCTCCATTTTTCTTTCATGTTCTAACTGTTTGTAGCTGAGGCACACGGGAAAATGTTTGTGTCCTGTGTGTGTCCTTCAGCCTTCTGCTATTACAGATTAGCCGCACGGGACTGTCATCTTACCTGGAGTCTGTAGGCATTCCAGTGACAGTAGTGGTGATGAAATGCCTTTCTCCCCACTCTGCTTGTAAATAGGCTGCAAATGGCAGATCAGAATGCTTTTAGGAGGGAAGTCCTTTATTGTCCTCTGTTCGTGAGGCTTCCTTGCTTCCTCTCTAATTTGGGGCCATTTATTTCCTGGGATGTTTTCCTCCATCCTGCCCAAAACAGTCCTGTACTTGTGCATCCTGGAGTTTTCAGTTTGTATTTTCTTCCCTCAGTACAACCTTGGATACACGTGGATACATTGCTTCCTGCTCTCTTTGTAGTCCTCTCCCCACGTGGTTTCCTACTTGGCTGCTTCGATTTGGCAGTTTCTGTCTAGTCTACTACCCTGTCTTGGTCACTTCCCTTAGAACACAGACTGTGTCTTGCATGTTTTTATCCCCCCCACCGTGTCACAATATGTTGATGACTGGTGATAGTTTATTCCTGGTTTCAGTGAACGAGCTTTCTTCAAAATTTATTTGATCCCTGATAGTAAAGGAGCTTTTAGGATCAGAATTCTGTGAGTGCACACTCTTCCTTATAAGCTTTTTGGTAAACAAGAAGATCTGATGTGGTACATGTATGCTTTTTCTTCTTCTATTATTTTTTCTTCTTCCTTTTATTTTTTTAGTTTTATTTTTTAATGTTTCATGCTTTTTGCACAGAACCAACGAAGGCAACAAAAAATTCAAGGAAAAGTTCTTCATTTAAATGATATCTGTACCATTGACCATCCTGAAGATAATGAATGTGAGGTTGAAATGTCACTTCAGGGAGAAGTGGATGTTAAATCCAACCATATTTCAGAAGAGGAAATTATACATAAAGAATATTGTGTTAATCAGAAAGATGTGAATGGCCAAGAAAAAATGGTAGAAAGTGTAACTGACAATCAGAAATCCACAGAAGAAGTAGATATGAACAGTGTCCACATGGATAACGATCTGGATGTCCTGGCATCTTCTCCCGGTGACTGTACTAGGAATGTAAATGGTGCCTATCTGACAGAAGGGAGTGGTGATGTGGACATTTCCAGTGGTTTCAAAAACCTTAACTTGAATACTGTTCTTCAACCTGATGAAATAAATATAGAGATTCTGAATGAGAGTCATTCTCCTGGGACCAAGGTATATGAAGTCGTAAACGAAGATCCAGAAACTGCTTTCTGTACTCTTGCGAACAGGGAAGCTTTCCATACTGATGAGTGTTCGATCCAACATTGTTTATATCAGTTCACCCGAAATGAGAAACTTCGAGATGCAAATAAGCTGCTTTGTGAAGTATGCACCCGGAGACAGTTTAGTGGACCAAAGGCAAACATAAAAGGTAATTTAGATTCTCTCATTGAAAGGGAAAATAATGTTCAGGGGCACATTTTGCATGAACAGGTAGAATACTGCTATCTTAATTGTTTCGGGATTTGCACGGCATCAGTAAGTTCCCTCCCCTGTGTAATATTTTAACAGAAGATTGAACAAACAGACCAAAGTGGCTGATACTCTGTGGCAGCCGAACAGCAGATACGAGTGGGACAGTTTGCTCTCCAGCACCTCTCTCTGGGGGTGAATCATCCTACTGAGTTGTTATTGCAACAGGCTCCTCACAGATAGTGGCTCTCTCTTAGTCTGCTCAGTTTCCCATCAGCATTTGTGTTGGCCCTCCTCTCCCTCCATGCCGGGAGCTGCACTTCCTCTGGGCGCTCCTGGGACATGCCCAGTGCAAGGTACCGGGAGGACAGTGCTTTCTTCTAGTCGCCCTCAAAAAGAGAACAGAAAAATAGTGATAATTCTCTTTCTCCCCACCCCCATTTTTTGAGCTTGGGTAAGTGGGATAAGGAGGGATCGTGGAGTCCCAAGGATTCTTACTAGAATTATCGAAACTTTTAAAAAAAAAAAAGGTCTAGGTTTTTATTTATTTGCATGTCAATATAGAAAGTAAATTATGCTGACTTTATAGCATTTCAGTTTGCTTTAGAGCAGACATTTGCCAACTGTTGTTCACAGTCAGGTTTTTGTATGGTGTCTAGAAATATTTTTTACTGATGAACATTTGAAAACGATTTGGTGGTAGAAAATACTAACTTTGAGCCCCAACTGATTCAGTGGTATCTCTTCAGTACCGTTCTCCTTGGTAGATCGTACTTGTATTCAGTTATTGCTATATTTTGAATTACAGCAATAAAAATGTGGGAATTTGTGGAAATTTTTACTGATACTTACAAAATGTCCTTGGTTATGCCTCTTGGTCCACAGAACCCAAAATATTTACTATCTGGTCCTTTCCAGAAAGTTTAAAAGATAAATCGATTGTGTTAGATGCTTAAAATGATACTATAGCAAATGTGAATGCTCTAGAAATCTAAAATGATTTTCACACTGTTAAAATTTCTTTCTTTAGGAGAAAGGAAACATGTTTATACCAATGCGAAAAAGCAGATGCTAATTTCTCTTGCTCCTCCTGTTCTCACTCTTCATTTAAAGAGATTTCAGCAGGTACCCCTTTTTAGCTCAAATTTGTTTTAAATAGGTAACACTTGCTTTGTTATTATCTTACCACATGACTGTGTTTCTTTGGTTTTCTGTTGTTTTGTAATTCTAACTTTAAAAAAAATTAAGAAATATACCTGGGCATGACAAAAGCTTAGATGAAGATGCCTCTCAAGGTGGAGACATGTAGGCACAATCCTTCCTCAATTTTATTAGAACGCGTGTTGTCTTTTCTTAGTAAAATTAGCATCTTCCTCTAAACTTTTTTCTCAGGTTAAGAAAAAAAAAAGTCCAGTTTACTAGCTGTATCTCACAGTTAAGAAAATTAGTGATACTATTTTTTTGGGGGTGTGGTACCTTATTTTTACTGACCCTTCATAAAAAGACATTGATACGTTGGATTTTCATCATTTTGGCGACCCTGTCTTTTCTAGAAGACTTCTGTAAGCAGTACAAGTTTTAAATTAAGTTCCAAATTCCCAAAGTACCTTTACAACATTTTCCCTGCAGTGGGTGGTGTACGGGTTTGCCTAGCTGGGTGGGTCTCCATGAGCCAAGCACTAAGCTTGGTTAGAAAGGAGGCTGAGAGTATGTGGCTCCACAGAAAAGTATTCTGCTATTGCTGAGTTTTAAGCACTCAGAACTCTGAGCTAATCTGGCTTTTCTGGATGGCTAGAGCAGAAACACTGAGAATTTTCTCAGGGGAGCAGCTTTCTTTTTTTTCTCTTTTTTCCTTTTTTTTTTCTCTCTCTCTTCTTTCTTCCTTCCTTCCTTTCTTTGTCTTTCTCCCCCCGCACCTCTCTCTTTCTTTTTAAGTCAGTTCCATGAGCCTTGTGTGAAGCCCACTGTGGGGGGTTTGAACTCACACCCCTGAGATCAGGACCTGAGGTGAGATCAAGTCTGTGGCCATACCACCCTGAACATGCCGGATCATGTCTGGCTTGAGATTGAATCAGGCACTTAACCAGCCACACCACCAGGCGCCCCGTGGGAGCACATTTCTTAGTGCGTTGGGGTGTGTGTGTGGTGGGCACCTAGCAGAAATCATTTAATGGTCAGAAAGAAAAGAAGTCTCCTGAGAAGACTGAACTCTAGGGTTGGGTGTTGGTGGTGTTTTGTGCATCAGAGTAAGACTACAGTTTATTTAATGTGTACAGATTTTCCAGGAAAAGAAATCTATTATCTCTCCTTTTTTTAGGCTGGTTTTAACCTACGCAAAGTTAACAAACACGTAAAATTTCCGGAAATCTTAGATTTGGCTCCTTTTTGTACCCTTAAATGTAAGGTAAGTGAAAGTGGTCTTTTTGGGATGATCCTTTGAAGGGAAATCATAGCTTATTTATCAGATACTCCAATAGTAACTCACTTAGGTATGAAGTTGATAAGAATGACTGAGTAGAATGGGTCTTTGATCTTTGTACCATTATAATTTCAAGATCTGTGATGAATCATTTTGAATATTAGGTTGTTAAATTTAGTTCAACATTTTTTGAATCTCTGTTACGGTGGCAGACATTGTCTTGGGAGCTGAGGGCACAAGACTAAAGATCAGCAGGTAATTAATTTCAGTTTAATATGGTTGAGTGTTAAGACTGGTATACACAGAGCGGGGTGGTATGCACTTTAACCCAGTTGTTGGTGGGTCAGGGAAGTCTGCTCTGTGAAGTAGACCACACCTCCACCGCTACTTAAAGAGTAAGAGTTACTGTGATGAATCAAGAGGAAGCAAGTTTTTCAGGCCGAGGGAACAGAACAGCTGGTGCACAGATGTGTAAACTGATGTGGTGGGGACCAGGGACTGGCAGTATGAGCAGCTGTAGAGCTTGCAAAGCCGAGAGAGCACCGGGATGTGAAACCAGAGAAGTGAGGTGGGAATGAGGCCTGGAGGATTATCATGGTGAGGAACTTGGGCTTTCTTAAGAGTGTAGTAGGGTGCCACTGAAGGTGACATAGCCAGATGCGTGTATTACACAGGTGACTTGCTGAAGCATGGAGGAGGTTGGATTTTAAGAGGGAAAGACCAGAGAGGCAGGGTCTCCATATTAGAGGAGGTGAAGATGTTGAATTTAGTCAATGGTGAGGACTTCAGCTAGGTTAAGAGAAGGCAAGATTGCGAAAGTATTTTGGGAGGTAAAATTAACCAGACTTATGATGGGATTGGTTTGGAAGGTGAGGAAGAGGCCTTGAGATGGATGGTAAGGGTAGCACAAGAGGCATTGAGCATGATTCCTGAGGCCTGGATGAGTGACAAGGCAGCTGGGCCATGGGAGTAGCATTAGCTGAGGTAGGAAACACAGGAAGAGGAGAGGTTGGGAGGTGGAGAAAGGAGAATGAGTTTGGTTTGGGTACATTTTCATGTATTTTTTAATACTCATGGGGCTTTGTTAAGAAAACATTTGGATGTACATATGTGAAGCCTGAGCCCTGAGGCAGGGAGGTGAGATTTGGAGATAAAGATTTGGAAATCAGTACATTGGTGGTTAAAACAGGATAGGATCTCCTGTGTGGAGCACGGAGAAAGAGAAGAGATGGTTAATGACAACTCTGGTGAGCATCAGAGCCCAAGAGGCATGTGAAGAAGAGGATGACACTACCAACGGTCTCAGCAAATATCCGTGTTGAAGAATTTGGATAGAGAAACTATAGTATTTATTTTTTTAAAGATTTTTTATTTACTTGACAGACGGAGATCGCAAGTAGGCAGAGAAGCAGGCAGAAAGAGGAGGAAGCAGGCTCCCTGCTGAGCAGAGAGCCTGATGCAGGGCTGGATCCCAGGACCCTGGGATCATGACATGAGCCAAAGGCAGATGCTTTAACCACTGAGCCACCCAGGCGCCCCGAGAAACTATCCTATTAAAGCTGTAGATTCCAAATACCTCAGTATCAACATTACTAAGTTTTTATTGGCAAAATTTGAAATGATAGAGATTCTCTTTTCCTGCCTCCCAATTTAGAATTCTTCAAGAAAGGTATTTCCGAGCTGGTGGGTAAAGGGAATTGTTATTATCTTCATTGTATCACCATGGGGCAGGGCCACTTTTGCTGGTAAACAGAAATACCTGTAGTTGGATTAGTTCAAACACAGGGTCATTAGGAATCTATTATTTGCCTAAAATGTCATTGGCCATGTTCAAGTTTCAAGGAAAGGGTGAGGGGGCCTCAGTGTCAGAATATCAGAGAAAAAGAAAAGTATTTGTGGATTAGATGGTATAGGGGTCATGGTAAATTTTTAAAGAATTGTTGGTGACTTGAATGAGAATATTGGAAATAAAGCCTGTAGATACATCAGAGGCTTTACTGAAAAGGAAGATGGTGGACCAGTGATTTTGTTAAGCCTGGGAGACTTAAGTAGGTTGGTAAGCCAAGAGGAAAATTTACTCCTTGAAGATACAGAAAAGAGAGAGAACTGATTAAGCAGGACCCTGGAGGAGAGGAGAAGAGCTTAGTAACACTAAGTTGGGAGCATAGTCTCTGAACAAAAGGGAGAGGTACTTCATGTTCCTGAGAATGGGCAGCTTAGAGTTGAATAGCTTGTTATCTTGGTTTTCCTGAAGTGGGAGGTGAGGTCAGCTGCAGAGATTAGTCAAGGGTTGGGGGACAAGGAGAGGCTAAAGGAGTGGTGAAGTGCGGGCCGGTTGCTGTGCAGGCCGTCTGTGGAACGAGAGAGCTCAGGAACGAGTTACAAGATCGTAGTCGCACGGAAGATCCCAGTTAGTCCTCAGTCAATTTACCAATCCACAGGGTGTGTAATTTTGCCTCCTAGCAATAGCAGCTGTCTGTGTGTGGGGCTGGAAAGGGTTTGCTGTAGGATTCAGAGTAGAATTTTCTGGTCAATGTGCTCGCAAAGCTGTGGTGTGTGTAAGATGATTTCTAAGACTGATGCATGTGGTCTAAGTTCTCCAGCTTTAATGTGCATATGTCACTTGGGCCTCAGTAGGTCTCAGGTGGTGGTCTGTGCTGACACTGCTGTTCCATTGCCACTTGGAGTAGTGAAGACACAGATCTGATTGGGGAATGAGGCCAGGAGAGGCTTCATCAGCCAGGAGAAAAGGACTGGAACATTCAGTTAGGTTGGAGAGGGGGAGACAGGTGAGATGAAAACTGGAAGAATGGAAGGAGTTGTGGGCTGAGACTAGAAAAATAGGAAGACTTGAAGTGGAACAGTTCCAAGGGAGGACGCATTGTAGAATTTAGTCCTGGGTGTGGCAGCTAAGTCAGAAACCCTGGGAAGGGGAGCAACTCTTTGAAGAGCAGACAGGATTTGGGGCAAAGTATGAAGTTTTCTAGTGAATAGGGGGCCATGGATGTAAAGAGATGATAGTTTGGAAGGACAGGGATGCACATTCAGGACTTTTTACAAGAGAACCTAAGTTGGAAGTTGTCTGAAAGTGGCCCCCAACTCCGAGAACGCCTTTCCCCGTCCCCAGTCTGCCCTACTGCATGTATAGTATCTTAGAATAAGCAGGCTCCATGGTCTCGGTGGTGAAAGTGAACATGTGAGAAGTTGAATCTCTAAGGGACATATATAAATTTAAGGGGGAGTTTTTTAAACGTGAGCCTCTTGATCTTAAAAGACAACTTAGTCTGGGCGGGCGGGGTGGGGGGGCGGGGAGCTATACTCGTAGAGCTATTATTTTGCAATTATCAGAGCCCGGGCAAGTTCAATTATTTAAGTATCTGGGCCAGGAAACTGCAATTTCAGGTGGCCTCAGGTTTATGATTCTAGCAGAGAAACAGCAATGGTAACTTTCTAATAAAAGCAATAAAAACATCTAGCCATGGTGTGACACTCCTCAGTAGGCTGGGTAGAGGTAGGGAAAAAGTAGTCAAGGTCAGACTTAGGATTTCTTCATTCTCAAAGTAAAGGTTAGAAACCCTTTGCATAAACTGATCCTGCCCCTGGCATCTGTAAATGGGACTAGAATTAACTTTTGAATTCTGTTCACTTTGAAAGAACGTGGCTGAAGAAAATACTAGAGTACTGTATTCCTTATATGGAGTCGTTGAACACAGCGGTACCATGAGGTCAGGGCATTATACTGCCTATGCCAAGGCCAGAGCTGCGAATAGTCATCTCTCGAATCTTGTTCTTCACGGGGATATTCCACAAGGTAAGAGATCTTGGAAAATTCTGGTATTCAGATTATGGCAAAACCAAAAAAATAATGAACTTGAATCTCCCCATTTATATTTAATTTTACTTCTCTCGACAGATTTTGAAATGCAGTCAACCAAAGGGCAGTGGTTTCACATCAGTGATACGCATGTGCAAGCTGTGCCTACAACTAAAGTACTGAACTCGCAAGCGTACCTCCTGTTTTATGAGAGAGTATTGTAATAGTTTCAAAGAGTGCTTCCTCCAGAAACAAGCTTATGGCTTTTAAAATGGCTGTAATTAATAATAATAAAGAAGTAAAGCCTAACTATAAAATCATGTTCACTTAAAATTAAACACATGCCAGAAGAAATCATGTTTATTAAAATACTGAAGGGAAGACACCTAAAAATTTACAGTGGTTTTGTATTGTCATAGTGGTTTTTATTCTTGCTGCCAGTTTCTGGAAAGGATTCTGAATTCCTTAAGTCCTCTGTGCTTAAATATGTCTGGGTGGTGGGTTATAACATCAATAAACTGACTTACCCCAAAACTTGTTTTATTACTTGGAGGATTTTAAGTTGCGTTTTTACCCTAGCAGATAACATTTTAAAAAATGTTTCAGACTGGCTAATGAAATTTCAAGTGAATTTTTAAAGTGTTGGTTATTGAAGCATAGACATTAGATCTTGGCAGTAGTATATACTTGGAAGAAAGAAATCCTGTTATCTGCAATTCTGATGGCATATAGTGTGTGCAAGCTGGTGTGGGTTCTGTGCAGTTGTTAATGGATCCAAGGTAGATACTCTTAAGTAATATACCAGGCCCTCCTTAATGCTAGCATGCCAGAGAAAATGTCATTTTCCCAAGCCAGCCAGCATTGCCACATTGCTTATAATCCTAAGAGTTAAGGATACCAAGCTTGACTAAACTTCCATTACTCTTAACACTTGCTAACTTTATCTAAAATCCAGTGAGTCCTGCTGCTTCCAAAATTCTTTTTAAATACCAAAATATAAATTTTAATTTTTCTTTTTTTTTTTAGATTTTACTTATTTATTTGACAGACAGAGATCACAAGCAGGCAGAGAGGCAGGCAGAGAGAGAGAGGGAGAAGCAGGCTTCCCGCCGAGCAGAGAGCCCGATGCGGGGCTCGATCCCAGGACCCTGGGACCAGACCTGAGCTGAAGGCAGAGGCTTTAACCCACTGAGCCACCCAGATGCCCCAAATTTTAATTTTCTTAAAATATAAAATTTCACTGTTACCAGGAGACCTTACATAACCAATACACATAATAACACATGTCCCATAAAAGTCAGTTAACCTTTCATGTTATTTTTTTCAAAACTCCATACTGATCTTAAGGAAAAATATCTACTTCATAAAAACTAACTTGCTTAATTTAACTGTATTAGCAGATAGATTTTCAGTTGCATTACAAATATCTTTATATTCTACTACTGGACTGTATTTTAAGTTAGGCATTACTAAAACAAGTTCTCTCAAGTCTAATTCCCAGAGCGGAGCTGTGAAAAAATTGAAATCCAGCAGTCTGTGGGACGACAGACTTCCTGTAAGGGGACAGAGAGTAAATCTGGCTTTGTAGGCCATTTAGTCTTTATCACTGCTTCTTTACTCTGCCATTTCCTTATAGAAAGCAGCCACAGACCATATGCAATTACACGAGCATGGCTGTAGTTCCAGACGGGCGGCAGGCCAGATGTATATTGGAACTGGCCCCTAAGTACTTAAGTGGCTTGCCTGAGGTTCCACAGCTAATTTCATTACCAAGGTTGAGACAAACAGGTCATTTACATCCAAGAACAGTACTCATCAGACGGTGAGGCTTTGATACCAACAACATGTTTATTGTATCATCCAGCTGAGGATATAAACACAAAACACTTCTTAATTTAAGGAAAATATGAAAACATCAGGCAATTCTTAGACTACTACTACAAATGTAGTCTTCAACTATAGTAAAAACTAAGCCAGTCAATCATTTTGGTCATCATCCCAGTCTTTCTTCCCGCTTGGAGGTTTGGGCCCACCGGCTGGTTTTGCCATGATGATCTAAGAAAACAAAAACCACAAGCACATACTCATAAACTCTACCTTTAAAACGAAAAGAAAGATTTTATACTAGACTGATTCAAGATGAAGCAATCCTCTCAATATAAGCAATCTGTTACACACTGCATACAGGACACTATCACAGAGTTGTTAGCTTCCAGCAATGCTCTTGTGGACATTAAGAGCAACCAATCCACCCGTTAGTGAAGGGCATTCTAAGACATGCACTTCAGTAACTCAATAACCCTATAAACCAAATGTGAAAAATAACTGCATGCATTACTGTATAAATCTGTTTGGCACCTGATTTGCTATTTATATATGAAGTTCATCTTGCCAGTCATCTTTATCCCAATTTCCTTGTGGTTTAGGAGCTTTAGGTCCACCTGCCAGTTTTGCCATTATAATCTAAATGGTTGGTACATAAATATAAATATATATAAAAGTTCAACACTGAAATTTCATAGTACCTGTAAAATCCATTCAAATGGCAGGAAGTGTATATTCATAATTATCCAAATACGTAGAGTTTTCTGCTAACTTAAAACCAAGAAGCCCCTTATTTGTCTAGAATGCACTAATCAAGTATGTTCCAAGTATAACCATCTTGCATTTTTAAAGGATTAATTTGGGAGAAAAGAGTTAGTGGCAGCTTTAGCTCAAATTTGGAGAAGCCAAATTAAATTAGATGGCTTTCCTCAAAGTAGAACTCTCAAACTCTTAATGTAAATTCTGAATGTCTAAACTAAAAAGAGTATTCATTGCTTCCCAAATTTATAGGACTGAGAGACCTCTTATGGTAGAACATCAAGGGGTATGGCTGGTGTCTCAAGCAGCACAAACCCTAAAACATCTTCACAACCACTTCCAACAGATCAGCATCCCTTTTCAGAAGCTTCTACGGGAAATCTAAACTTTAAAATTCTTCATACAACATTTTATTAACTGAGGTTAAATTCAGACTGAATTAAAGGCATTATTGGGTACAGTTTAGAACCAGAGTAGAGCTTGATAAAACCAAACAACCCAGAACAGTTCTCAAACTACTAGTAGGCATCAGTCACTGAAGAGCTTATTTAAAACGCTGCTGGGCCTCCTCCCAGAGTTTCTGATTCAGTGGGCCTGTTAGGGCCTCTGGAATTTTTGTACTTTTAGCAAATTCTTAGGTGATCTTGATGCTGTTGGTTTAGGGACTATAATTTCAGAACTAGTGAAATACACACTGAACAACGATGAATCTAGCCCTATGTTCTTCAGCACTTAAAATTCCGATTCCCGAATATATACTACGTGCATATTATTTACAACAATCTTAAAGAATGTAAGTTCATTACAGTAACAAACTGGTTACTGATAGATGGGTTCTTCAGGTACGTATTTGAAAAAAGTTCACAGATACCCAATGAACATCCCCCTTTACTAGAAAACAAACAAAACCCAGGCTTCCCAGTTTAAAACCAAAATTGTGAAGTATCTTTGTGATCAAGGTACTTGCATTATTGTATTACTGTCTCACTTGGGAAACTGACATTCAGGAAGTTCCTTGTTAAAGAACTTCCACTATTAGAATTCCCGTTTACTTCATGCTTCCAATGTACTTAGCTTCTCCAGTCCCTGCTATTTTTAATGTAACTTTTAGAGCAACCATTTTCTTCGGCTTGCATTATAACTATTTGAGAACTCCAAAAGCATATTATGCTGGAAACTACTTGATACAGATATAAACACACCCTATTAATAAAATCCAGGGCATGAACATTCAATCTGTTTATTTCCAATGAGCTGAAACTAGATATCCAGTTCCCTTTTTTGGTCGTCTCACAGACCACAAGTAGGGAAAAAGCTCTTATTTTTACTGCGGCAGAATATTTTAATCTCCTTTCCATTAATTTCTACTTATAACTTGCTTCTCCCCAGGTTCATTTGGCATGATTTTCACCTAATGGATTTTTATAACAATGCCCCTTCACAATTACAATTTTCTATTAAGTACTTGAAAAATAACTCATTGCTTAACAATCAGTTTAGAACTCTCTAGGAAAATGGATTTCACTGGGTACCAGAAAACACCTTTTGAAAAACCTCCTCTGAATTCAGGCTTGTATCTGAACCTAGAATAGTCTTGATTGTTTTCCTCTTTGCCACAGTATCCTTCCCACCACCCCCTACAAAAAAAAAAAAAAAAAAAAAAAAAGAAAGCAGAAATACTATAATTTTTAACATTTTTCTTTTAGATCTTCAAAACTTAATTTGTCATAGCAAAAAATTCTATGCACCTAAGTCCTATCATTTCCACGGACAACCAGAAGTTCCATTTTCCTTAAAGCTGGTGGCACATGTGCTTCAGGGCTTCATGGAACCTTCCACGTTATGAAACGGAACTCCCCTCCCTTCCCCTTATTTGTAGAAATGGGTTTCTAGGCTAAAAAATATCTGAAAACTATGAACTTAAGCTTGTTTTATCCATTCCAGTTTAAGAATGGCAAAAATTTCTTTCAGTGAAAGGATACTCACTGCAGCTGAAATATACTAAAAACAATTTAAAACTGTAACAGAAAAAAACCCAAACTTTTTGAGGGGGCACTTTTAAATAAAGGAACAGACCTTTGGCTAGAATAACCAGGTCTATCAAAATACACTACTGAACCATATGAAAATGAATATTTTTTAAGATCAGAATTTGTCACTCACCTGGTCTACTCTGAGTACAGTGACGGCAGCATTCGTAGCCAGTTTGATAGCCCAGTATTTTCCCAAATAAGTGTCTAGAATACCAGCTTCCAACATGTCCTTTACAGCAGGAACTTCAGCCTGTCAACACAAAAACAATTTTCATTTTTTCACTTTAAATTGCTGAAAGTGAAAATGTGTTTAGGGCAGTAATAAAAACACACAGCTCCTTATGTAGGAAGCTGCCAGGTCAAAGTACTCCCCTACGCACACTATAAAACAAAGGTTATTTAAGGAAAACAATCAGACAAACTGTCAAAGCTTTTGTTAAAATCATTTGCTTACAAATCAGAACATTTTCCAAATAACTTTACCTTTTAAACTTACTACTTCCATTTTTATGTTTTACATTTACAAAATAAGTTCATAGTGTTTGTTTTTCCAAATACCTCAATATCTAATCCAACATTCTTATTTCCTTCTTGATGTACTGCATAAAGTTTGGAGATGACTTCATTGGCCTTAACTCCAGAATTTTCTGCCAGTGCCCGGGGAATAGCTTCAAATGCCTCAGCAAACTTCTTAATGGCATACTGTTCAAGTCCAGGACATGTCTAAAACAAAAATGTGTTTAGCACTGTATTCTATTCAAGGACCACGAAAAAGTCAATTTATCCAGAGAAAGCTATACCTCTCCATATGATGTGATCTGTTTGGCTAACTCGATTTCTGTTGCTCCACCTCCAGGAACAAGGCGTTTATCCTAGAATACATAGTTTAAAAAAAAAAAAAATTACTAAGAAGCAATTCATAATTTTCTAATCCTCTCAGATTAGAAGATTAGATTCTAAAATAGAGCTTTTAATCAAGCACTGTTACATAAATTCTAACTACAAATTTTATACAATGGAGTGATTTGGGCAAGTTACTTTACAGTACATAGTGACTGTATATGAAAAGGGAGAGGGGCACCTGGGTGGCTCAGTGGGTTAAAGCCTCTGCCTTCAGCTCGGGTCATGATCCCAGGGTCCTGGGATCGAGCCCCACGTCGGGCTCTCTGCTTAGCAGGGAGCATGCTTCTCCCTTTCTCTCTGCCTGCCTCTCTGCCTACTTGTGATCTCTGTCTGTCAAATAAATAAATAAAATCTTAAAAAAAAAAAGGGGGGGGGAGAACCAAAGTTAAGAATTGAACAGCATACAAAACCTCACACCTGCATTTCAAAGGACACAGTACTAAGAATAATGCCTTAAGCAACTAAAGGTACATTTAAAATAAAAAACCATAAGCTAACTTTTTCTAACAGTTAAAAGTTACTTTGCTGTTTCTTTGCATAATCATTTCAGAAAACTATTATACTCATCAGCAATGAACACTTCAATCTTAAGTAAAAAGGGTACTTTGCTTTTACATAAGCCATTCATTTTGAAATTCTCTGCCAACTATGTTTGAAGCTTTACAAAGTACTAAATTAAAGATTATTGCGAATACTGACCCTTGTGAGAACTTTGAAAGTATTAACACCATCATCTACTGCCCTTTCTATATCATCCATCAGATTGTCTGTGGAGCCTCGAAGCACTATGGTAGAAATGGCACCATCTTCCTTTTCTGTCAAGAAATTTAAATAGATTAATACAAGCAAATGAACACCCTGCACTTACATAAACATACTTGACCATTTCTACATACCATGCTTAAAAACCACCACCTGTGTGTCTCCAACTTCTGAGAGGTAAACACTGTCACAATGTCCCATTTCTTCAAGGACAGGAGGAGTCTAAAAGAAAGTGACTGTTGTAATAAAAGTAATTCAAATAGGTTCAACTACATTTTATAATGTTGTCCAAAATACATACCAATCTAGGAAGAGCTGTAGCACCGACTGTTTTACATAGCCTTCTGAGATCCCATTTTGAATTCAACCTTAAAAAAACCCCAAAGACCTTAAGAGAAGTTTTAATTCCATCAGATAACATAACAAAATGCAGAGATGAATGAGGGAAACTACCCTGGTCCCCTAGTCACATTCTTGATTCTGAATTGAAGTTCAATAGGTCTGGACGACACAGTGTAATCCACACATAGGTGTATGTAGATGGCATTATTCTAGAATTGGGAGAGCTCAAGTCTCACTAGAATGTCAGGATTTATAGTCCTAAAACACTAAGGCAGGCCTGGTATATAGAGAACTCTGGCAATCGCTCATGGTGTCCCAAGGAAGAGAAGAGACTTACACTGCATATTCGGTCAGGTGTGCTGGGAGGGGTCGGAATGGGTAGGTACATTGTCTACTGTCCCCATAAATGGGTTTATGGGTTACAAGTTATATTTCAGATCCCATATCTAGACTGTGTGCCCCTGGCTTGAGTCTGGTCTCTCAAATTGAGGCTTTTGCCTGGAATGCTTTTTCTGCTCTCTCCTCAAATAGTATCTGTTGATTGGTCCTTCAGCTCTCAGTATAAATACCAGTTTTCTCACAGGTGTTTCTTGTCCCTCTAGATCAAGTTAAATCCTATTATTTGATCCAATGTCTTCAACTTGCCCTTTTTTTAACAGTCATGAATTCATGGTGTACTGAAGCTCTTTGGTGTTTCACCATCAAAAGGCTATTTACAATACACGTTAATAGAATGCAGCTCTCACCTCACCAACATGATATTGTACTTGTTTGCATAATGAAGAGCCATGTCTGCCACTTTACCACCTGTTACGATGACATTTGCTCCAGTATCAGCTATTGCTTTAACTTGTACATCCATGAGATTTTCTTCTCCCTTGCTAAAATTCATCAATTCTTCAGCCGTCTTTATCAATACCGTTCCCTAGCAAAACAAACAAGCATGCTCCTTAGAACCATTTTACTACGTTGGTGTTTGAAGTCACAGAGTAATATTGTACGAAATAAAGATGTGGAAAAAAATATGAAAATAATTATACATGAGTTATGAAACAATACATAGTGTGTATGAAACTCATTGAAACTCAGCTTATTACTAGAGCCCCCCCACTCCTAAAACTGATGCATTTTGCTGTTCGACAGGCGCTTTGTTGGTAAAGTTGGAGAAACACTGTTATTCTAGATATGTTGGGCATGTGATCTTGGCATTACTTTTGACAAACGTCAATTAGTGTACCCAAAGCACTGTATTGTGGTTTTTCAAGTTTTTCTCAACTTTTTTAAAATGACTACACCTGGCCCATCTATAACCTGTGACACTTTAAAAACCATCAAATCAGATTTTAAGAATTCTAGGGACAAAGATGGAAGTGACTTACAAACAAGAACTTCAAAACTTCCTAAGGTTTTTTTTTTTTTTTTTTTTTTAAAAACAAACCTATCATTTTCATATATTAGCATGTTTTTGTTTCAGGATGCTACAGGATCTCAACCTCTAGATATATTAATGAAGAGCACACAGTACTCCCATTCCATGAGCATTTCACTTGCAAGAACCACAGGGAGTCAAGAGCTGTATATGAGAACATAAACTATACTGCTACCATTTCATATTTCAAACTTAGTATGCGAATTAAGTATCCAAAAAAGAAAAGGAGTCTGATTCTAAGAAACACATACAATCCTGGTCTTCAATAATTATGCAGTAGAGCAATCTCTTCCTGAAAGCTTAAGAATCATAAAACATTAATCTGAAAAGGCAATGTCAAATTTTTACCTTTAAGGCTTTGAAGTCTACATACCTTAGTTTCAGTTATCATGCCATCAAAAGGACAAGAGTACACTGCTATTTTGGCATTTTTGACAGATGTTACATCACCTTCGGTTTCCTTCTTAAAAACCATGCCATGTAATACTGAAGATGAATAGATGCCAGAGCCCTAAGATTGAATATAAAAATCATCAGTGATCTCATCAAAATAACATTAGGGCTCAGCTGTTGATTTTACATGTACCCAAAAGACCTGTTTCTAAATAAAGTAAGGTATTAAGGCAGTGACTCTTGGGACCAAGGAATGGGGTGGTGGATAGAAAGCACATGGGTCTGCTGAAGGTAGAAATCACTGAACATGAGCCACTGTTAAGAAGGGGGTGGAGGCTGGGGCGCCTGGGTGGCTCAGTGGGTTAAAGCCTCTGCTTTTGGCTCAGTTCATGATCCCAGGGTCCTGGGATCGAGCCCCGCATCGAGCTCTCTGCTCAGCAGGGAGCCTGCTTCCCTTCCTCTCTCTCTGCCTGCCTTTCTGCCTATTTGTGATCTCTGTCAAATAAATAAAAAAAATATCTTTAAAAAAAAAAAAAAAAAAAAAAAGAAGGGGGCGGAGGGCCTTCAGTGCACTAAGAGCAACCAAAGACAGAGAACAACTGCTCTGAGCCCTTCATTCTCTCACTCACCTAATACATGGTGCCAATGTAGCTGGCACAGCTGTTAGTACCAGGGATAGAAAAGGGAACAAAGCAAAGTTTCTGATCTTACAGGCTTACAATTCAGTGGGGGAGGAGAAGGTAGTGCATGGAGTCAGAAAATGCACAGCATCTATATAAATACACAACAGGTATATTTATATAAGCTAAACTCAAATAAAATTCTAAATTTTCCTATGGGAAACACAATTTTTTAAATAAACAAATACTCTTAGTATTGCATTAAGATGTGAATTCTAATATTGTATTGAACTTCATCTCATTTGAAATTAGCTTCTAAGTTTATTAGTTTAATTCAGCACATATGAAGAACATAAGACATATTAATATTTTGTTTATACACTGTTCTCAATCTTCAACTTGTCGTGAAAAGATAACTTTACAAGGAGATAATACATCAACACCCTTAAAAAATTTAACCTACGAATATAAAAAATTACAAATGATAGCTCAAAAGACACAAAGTCCTAAATGCTCAAAACCTGGGATAAAATTTAGATTTGGATCAAGATATCTTTTTCTTTCTGCAAAATGTAACTGACCTTTGTCGACAACACTGATAGATTTTCTAAACTTACCAGAATCTTACAAACTCTGATGTTATCAACATTGAAATGGCCAGAATCCGGAAAAATAGACACTGTTAAAAAAATGAGACATATCAAAAGATATTTTGGAACAACAGATAAAATATCTTACTTTCATTAAGATATTTTTATTTTGGAGCTTTTCATTGACCAATATACTCACCACATGCTTGAGCAATAAGCTTGGCCAGAAATACTTCATTACCGTATTGTTTACTCATTATGGAGGTATGAAGCAGAGAGGATACTTCATCAACATCCCGAAGATTTTTTGCAGAACAACATACTAAATCAGGAAGAATCTCATGGGCTTTTCTGCAGGCTATTTCATAACCTTCTATGACCTTAAAGAGCAAAAACATTTCCTTAAAAGACGTAATTTTGACATGACTTTATAAAACATAGATTATTTTGGTAACCCAAGAAATATGGGTATTGGTTTTCCAAACAAAATGGCAAAGTATACTTTCAGAATAAGCATTCATGGCACAGCCTACTCATCAAGAGTTTAGGCTTTTGTGATGACCCAAATTTGAATGCTAACTGCCACTTACAGATTTTTCTAAGTTAAATTTCCCTTTCCTCATCTAAAATAAAATAGAACTTTAACAGGCCATACTCACAGGTTTCTTGTAAGAAGAGGATAAGATACTACACGTAAGGCACGTGTGCTCCAAGTGGCGCAAGTTAAACTGTTACTACAATGATGATTCTTACAGTGTGTATATACATGGTCACAAATTAAACAGGAGTACTTTATAAAATGAACACTTGCCTCTGAAACTGACAGGCCAATTCTCAGAAGCTCTTCAGCTAGTTCCAGAAGGGCTCCAGCAAATACCAGAACAAAGTTCGTGCCATCTCCAACCTCTTGTTCTTGCATGTGAGAGGCCATTACAATCATTTTTGCAGCAGGATGCTGCACCTGGTAGAAATTTGAATTTAAACATCGAAATATTTGATCCTTAAGCAACACACAGTTTTTCAGTTCCATTCCCTCTTAAATTAAGACTCCAATCTCCCCATGGGCTAGGTAGCTCCACTCAATCATACTGCTACATATTACTTATAGTGTAGTGCACCTTCCTTTGATGGTCAGCAATCCAGTATAGATGTCTCTGCACGTAAGATTCAGGAAATTACACGCATATTTGAGAGAGAGCATGAGCATGTGTGCACGTACAAGTGGGGGAGGGACAGAAGAAGAGGGAAAGAATCCCCAAAAGACTCCCTGATGAGCTGAGAGCCCTATGCGGGGCTCAATCCCTAGACTGAGATCAAGACTTGAGTCGAAATCAACAGTTGTACACTTAACTGACTGAGCCACCCATGCTCCCCATCATTACAGTTTTTTTTTTTTTATTATTATTTTTATATTTGACAGAGATCACAAGCAGACAGAGAGGCAGGCAGAGAGAGAGAGAGAGGGAAGCAGGCTCCTGGCTGAGCAGAGAGCCTGATGCAGGGCTCGATCCCAGGACCCTGGGATCATGACCTGAGCCGAAGGCAGAGGCTTTAACCCACTGAGCCACCCAGGTGCCCCCATCATTACAGTTTTATTAAGGCAATGTTCCCATCATCCCTGAATAACTCCTGAGACCATCTTACTGTCCAACATTAACAATCACAATGACTAGTCCTTCCGTAAACATCTTACGGAATGAAGTTTGTTTGTTCACCATATTATTTTAAAAATGCACTGTTATTTAAACAAGTAGAGAAATGTTAACATACTTACAGTTTCATCTGAAAAGATTAAGCTCTAATGCTCTAAGAACGAAGTTGAAGAAAATTCCTTGAAGTTGAAAATATCTTTCAGCTACAAAGCAGCTAGCTGAGGAATGGCTCTCTAATGTTCAGGTGCCAGACCTTTCTCACAACCCTGCCAGCAGTTACCTATTCTACAGACTCTAACATCAAAACTGTAGGTGAACAAAGCAAAATGCCACCAACTTTTATTTTCACAAAGCCAAAGAAATAGTTTGTGTTTTTTTAAAAATCACTGTTTTAAGTACTAGTGATTTCTGCATTATGGAATAATTCACTTCAGTGTCCTACTCTATACAGAATGAGACAACATACTCAATTTGATATGATTATCAGCAAATATACTTTTATCACAACCAATTCTCCATAAATTAATAACTTGTGAGGTTTTTAAATCAAGTGGTGAGATGTTAAAACTAAAGAAGACTCCATAATTAAGAAAATCAATATAATAAACTTTGAAGTTGGGGCAAAAAGTTCCTTATTACCTTAAGAGATTTTTTCCTATGTCAATCTATACTTAATTTTTGACATCATCAAAATATTTCTTGGCTTCAAAGAAGTAACTTACTTCTAGCTCTCTTAAAATAGTGGCTGCATCATTTGTCACAAACAACTTCTCCAGGTGGTTGATAACCATTTTGTTCATTCCTGAAATTAAAGAAAAAAAAAAAAAAGAAAAAGGGAAGAAAAAAGTTAGAAAAAGAAATTCATTATCACTCAAATCTTTCTCCAAATACCCCAAAAAACCTAGTTAAGAAATATAAGCTTGTATCTATTTCTTTTTTTTTTTTTTTTTAAATATTTTATTTATTTATTTGACAGAGAGAAATCACAAGTAGATGGAGAGGCAGGCAGAGAGAGAGAGAGGGAAGCAGGCTCTCTGCTCAGCAGAGAGCCCGATGCGGGACTCGATCCCAGGACTCTGAGATCATGACCTGAGCTGAAGGCAGCAGCTCAACCCACTGAGCCACCCAGGCGCCCAAGCTTGTATCTATTTCTTAAAATAACTATAAAAATTTGACATGTATTATTTACTCTTTTTTAAAAATTATTATTTACTCTTTAAAACTACCTTAGCCTAAGGGCACATGGGTGGCTTGGTCATTAAGTGTCTGCCTTTGTCTTAAGTCATGTTCCCAGGGTCTTGCGATCAAGCTCCGCACTGGGCTCCCTGCTCCCTTTTCCCTCTCCCACTCCCCATGCTTGTGTTCCCTCTTGCTGTCTCTGTCAATTAAATAAATAAATAAAATCTTAAAAACAAAACCAAAAAAAAACTATGAGCCTAAACGTACTCCCATATTATTCCTGTCCTTTCTAACCTCCGACTGTTTATTAGGGAAACTATCTTCTCATATTTTTGTTTAATAAATGTAAATTACATTAACATGTAGAAAGACCAAAATAATCTACTTTAAAATACAGTTTTATTGCTTTCCATACATGTGTATCAATTAAATTCAGTTGATGGTAGGAGGCAAAAGAGAACTTTCTCCCTTACATTAGGTATCACCTCAATAGTGAAGGCACCATAATTTTTCTATCATCTTAATGACAAAAAGTAACACTTTGATTTCTTTTTTTTTTTAAGATTTTTATTTATTTATCAGAGAGAGAGGGGGAGAGAGTGAGCACAGGCAGACCGAATGGTAGGCAGAGGCAGAGGGAGAAGCAGGCTCCCTGCTGAGCAAGGAGCCCGATGTGGGACTCGATCCCAGGACGCTGGGATTATGACCTGAGCCGAAGGCAGCTGCTTAACCAACTGAGCTACCCAGGTGTCCCTGATTCCTATTTTTCTAAAGAGATCTGAGTTGCTGGTTAAAAACTGTGAACACTACACTGGTGGCAATGAACTACGAAATTACTTCTGTATGGCGGCTAGAACTCAGTTTATGTATAATATTTTTTTTTAATGTATAATATTCTTAGAGTAAATTTGAAGAAGTACGCAAAATTCGATTACTGCATCTTTTAAAACATGAATTTGGAAATTACCATTTGGTCCATATGCTGTACGAGTTGTTTGGGCAAGCTCTTTGCAAGCCTGAATGTTCCTGTACACAGCCTCTTCTAATCCAGAAAAATGCTGTAGAACAAAAACAAAAACAAAACCTCCTTCTAATTAAAGAGTAAAAGACAAGGTTTTTCTTCATCTTATAATGGGGATAATTATAATAGTACCTACATATAGGACTGCTTAAAGAATAATCAAGCAAGACTTATGTAAGGAAAGCATAGTGTTTGGTATTCATAAGTGGTTCATAAATTTGCTCACTGGGGGAATAAACTGACATTTTTAAGGACCACAGGTATCCACTTACACATCAAAACATAAAACGTATGATTTCTTTTTTAAAATATAGTGAAAAGTGCAGGAAAGAATGTTGTGACTGATTAGTAAATGCAGATGAGGTATTTCAGGTAAAGTTTATCATTACTTTTGGACTAAATGTGAAAACATGGTATGAATACTTTTCTGATTGTGTTAGGAATCTGAGCATTATAAAACCAGCAGTTTTCTGTTTGTTGGGAATTTCCACTTAACATACCTGTCCCCAAATGCTTATATGGACTTCTGAGCGCTTCTGTAAACTGGAACACAATTCTAATGCATCCATGTTGAAAAACTGCTGAATTGCTCACGTGAAAATTCTCAAACTTTACACTGGATTTTGATTAGAGCTGGGATTTACTTATGGCCTCAGATGGGTTTCATGAGCCCCCCGTTTGTTCAGTGAGCATTTTTCTAGAGTTGCTATGCTCAACTTAGTAGTCATTAACCACATGCAGTTTAAATAATTAACATTAAAAATTCAGTTTCTCAATCCGGTTCAGGTGTTCAGCAGACACATGTGGCTAGTGGATACTGTATTAGACAGAACTGATACACTGCTTCTCACCTTTTGGCTAAGATCAAGTAGACAACGGACACAGAACATTTCCCTCATCACGGGTAGTTCTATGAGAGTTCTGCTCTGGAGCATAAGGTGTAGCTTTTATAATATTCATAAAAGGAACTGTGATCTGCACAAGGTTAATAACCATTGCTTTAGAGACCATGTCTTCAGAGTCAAGAGCTGAACTCTTACAAGAGCATTTAGTCTGATCTGGCTTAACTGCTGGCTTTTCCCCCTCACCCATTCTGAGGAACAGCCATGTGATCATAAATCCGATTCCATCAATGGTCTCCCATCACTCCTAGGATAAAATGCAAATCCTTCCTCCGGGCTAAAAGGTCCTACATGTTCTGGTCCTGAATTACAGGTTCTCTAAATTCATCTCACCATTCTTGCGTTCCCTTAATGAGGTTCAACCCCATCACGTTTCTTACCGTTTTCTCTAACAGGTCAAAACTCACTTCATCTTTAGGGCCTCTGTACCTACTGGTTTCTCAGCCTGGAACACTACCCTGTTCAATCTTGGCTGGTCCCTTCTGTCACTCGGTACCGAGCTAAGAGTTCTTCCTTGAACATCTTATTTAATTGTTCTATCTACCTATGACCCTTCATTTTTTGGGGGGGGGAGAGACTTTATTTCCTGTCATTCCCTACTACAGTACTTTCTAAGGAATCTTTTGTCATTACTATTTTTTTTTTTTTTACAATACTTTCTTTTATCAGATGTATCTGAAACTATCCTTACTTGACTGTCTCAAAAGAATAAAAACTATGAAAAATCTTCAGTCTCATTTTTTAGAAGAGTCAATGTCATTACCAGCGAAGCTGTTTTACCAGTATTTACATCGGACCCTGATATTCCATATACTCATGTTATCCCACGTGTATTCCGCCATCCAGAACCTAGTTCCCTCACACTGTTACTGTAAACTGAACCACAAGGATCTGTTATTTCTTTAACCAGGTACAGGAAATCTGGCGGACAAAAAAGGGAAGACTTTGAATACAAGAGTCAAACTTATTGGTAGTATATGAAGATATTTTAAAGAACTTAGGCTCTTGAAATGATGTTCCTGAGCTGACCACAAAACAGAAAGTCTTAATTAATTAGTCCAGGGCGACCCTTATTCTTGCAGTTAAGCCCGACAGTGGCACCTCAAAGGTTCCCCCATCCTTTTCTTAACGGAGAGACGAAAGCAAGAGCTGCGGGTAGGTTGTACATCAAACCAGCTCATCGAAGTCGGGACCAGAACCCATCCGGATTGAGAGTAACGTTGTTCCTACCGCAACGCACTACTGCGGGCGAGCCGAGGAGCCCTCCCTCTATCCCTCGCTGAAGGACAACGGTCCAGAACTGGCCCGGGTCCCTCTCCTCTCCTCAGATCACCCACTCCCTGAACTGCTGTCAGTCGGCTTCGCGGTTCCCGAAGCATTTCACCTACGTTATTCGACTTCACCCTCAAAAAGGCGGAGAGCCGGAGGAGCCCCGTTTCAGGGACGGAAGAAAACGCATCAGCGGTTTCCCGCTTGCCCGCCTAGGAAGCACAGGACGCGAATCCTGCGGCCGGGCCTGCCTCTCGCCGCCTCCGCCCCTTCAGGGAAGGGAAGGAACGAAAATGCCCGTGGGTCTCGGCAGCCAAGCCTCCCCCTGCCCCCAGAACACCTCCCTTTCTGGAATCTTCCTTTCCTCCGACCGCTGTGCCCGGGGAGCACACCCAGACTGTGAGCAGGCCCCGCTCCTTCGCTCCGGCCGCCGCAGCGCTCCGGCAGCTCTCCTACCTCACTCCCTCTTCCGCCATGCCTTACCTTCGCCCCCTCCTTGAGCATCTGGGCAAAGCCCGGGGCCTTGGGGACGTGAAGCGCCATGGCCTCTGCAGGTAGCCGTTCACGCGCTCGCTCGGAAGATCCCAGAGGAAGCGAGGGGCACGCAAAGCCTCCTGGGGACGCAGCGTGCGGTGACCTCACGCTCCTCCTTTCTCTCCGACTGGACCCACCTCTTCTCTAGCAGCCCGATCTGAAGCCTCGCGAGAAAAAAATCAGCGTCTGCAGCCAGGCCTGAGTTGACGATCCTCGATCACGTCGATCGATTGGGCCGATCACAGAGCGCGCCCTCCGTGTGTCAGCTAGCGCGCTGGGTCCGGGGTGTTGAATCCCTTGCTGAGACTCCAAGGTTGGGACGTTTGGTTTTTGCCAGATTTGACCTGGAACCCACTCCTTTTAAAATTAAGTTGCGCGAAATCTTCCAGACCCACCCCCAACGTCAGGGCAGTTGTGCTTTTTTTTTTTTTTTTTTTTCTTTTTTCCCCCTCCAGCTTTATTGAAGTATAACATACAAATTGCAAGACATACGCAATATACATTGTGGTGATTTGATTTTAAATATCCGTTGTGAGATTTTTCAGTATGATTTCCTCACTGTGAAAAGGATTAATGATGGTACTTTAATCTTTTTTTTTTTTTTTTCCCAGTTGTGCCCCCCCCCCCCCCCCCCCGAGGCAGAGCACCTGCTCTCCTCCCCTTCGAAATACCTCGCTGGGCGTCGGCTCTGTCCTGGGCGTGTGGGAAGCGCTGGAGACTTGAGGGCCATAAATAAAATCTGTAGGAAAAGCTATACACCGTGTGCCAGCCTCGGCTGTTGACGTGCGGTGTATCAGCTAGTGGTCCATCTTAGGAGTTAGCTCTGACCATCTCCGTCTGATACAGGGAAACCGACGTTTGCAAATGGTAGTTTGTTCAATATCGCAGCGCTAGAAACGTTAAATTTAGGATTCCTAACCCTGATGACAAAATACGGGTTCTAAGCCATTAGCTGTATTCCTCTGTTCTGCTTCTTCTGGGTCCCAGAATCTTAAAACCCGATCTCTGTGCCTTCCCACATCACCATACGGCTGATTTCAAAAAGGTTGAATGGTAATAGAATATTTTTAGAAATAATTTCACTCTGTGAAAGTAGCCCACTCTTATGGAAAATACAGAAAACGTGAAGCGGAACGTTTTGACGCGACTTTTGTCCTTTGACTCGGACACTACCAAATTGTATATTTTTAAAAATTGGAACAGATTTGCTGTGCCTTAAGGAATACTCAGAGGCATCAAGTGTATCATCAGTAATAACTTCTAATAATCACTTAAAATACATAATTATTGAAATAAAAACTTTTTTGCCATGTCAAATCTAATGATGTGTGAACCACTTGCTGGGAAACATTATAAGAGATCAGGGATTCTCAAAGTGTGGCCCAGGCACCTCTGAAGCTCGCCAAGACTTTAGGGTCCTCAGTAGAAAACGATTTTTATAAGACTAAGACATGTGCTTTTTTAATTGGGGAGTTTTCCAGAAATTCACTATGTGTGTGATTAAAATAGTTTGAATGTAAAGGGCATGAGAAGCCACTTTTTGTTTAGTTTTTTTAATTAATAAAAATAAAAATAGGGGTGCCTGGGTGGCCCAGTGGGTTAAAGCCTCTCCCTTCAGCTCAGGCCATGATCCCAGGGACCTGGGATGGAGCCCCACATCGAGCTCTCTGCTCAGCAGGGAGCCTGCTTCCTTCTCTCTCTCTCTGCCTACCTCTCTGCCTACTTGTGATCTCTGTCAAATAAATAAATAAAATCTTTAAAAAAATTATACAAAATAAATTTTGTTCAAGCCAGTTTTTAATTTATAATACAACAAATATTGGTAGCTTTAACTCACATAAACAAAAGCTCTTTGATAACCTCAATTTTTAAGAGTAAAGGGATCCTAAGACTGAAAGGTTAGAGAACTATTGCAATAGATCAGTCTGGAATAACAGAACAACTCGAAATTTTCTTTTCTTTTTTTAACTCGAGATTTTCTTATGGATTGGCTAAGAAATAAAAAATTTCATTCATCTGACTCAGAGCATTACTTATAAGCATAACCAACACAAAATAAAACTGAAAGGGGTTAAAAATGATACATGGTGACATTTTATTAAAAATGACTAAGGAATCAAGTTTGATAAGGACTATGGGAAATTAAACTTGAGGACAACTATTGATGAATCAAGTTTCCATGAGAAGTTTATAGTAAAAGATCAATCTCATTAATTTTAGTAAATTGAAAGGAAATGAAAAGAACTAAAATCAATTAAAATCTCCTGTATGGTAATTTACCAAAGGATTAAATTGATTTAATTGCTAAGGAAAATACTTTTTAGATGAAAAAATTAATTTTTTTTTTTATTATTTGGGTTAAATTGTGTATTCATCATTGTGGAATCAAAACCTCAAGGACAAAATTTCTGCTGGATCCTAATAGTAGGTCAAATATTCCTCACTTGGAATAGAAAATAACAAATTCTTAATATGGCTTCAAGCCCGAGGTACTTGTCCCTGCTTATCTCACATGTGTCTTTTTTTTTTTTTAAGATTTTATTTATTTATTTGACAGAGAGAAATCACAAGTAGATGGAGAGGCAGGCAGAGAGAGAGGAAGGGAAGCAGGCTCCCTGCTGAGCAGAGAGCCCGATGCGGGACTCAATTCCAGGACCCTGAGATCATGACCTGAGCTGAAGGCAGCAGCTTAACCCACTGAGCCACCCAGGCACCCTCTCACATGTGTCTTATTCTTGGCTTTCTCTCTTGGCCACAATAGTAGTTCATCCTGTCTGCTTTACTCTTCTGCCTCAGGGTATTAGCTTCTATCTACTGTTCTCTCTACCTAGAATGGTCTTCTACTCCCTTTGGCTGAGTTAATTCTACTTCAGTAAACAGATACTTTCCTTAGAGAGCCTTTGATGATTCTCAAGACAGTTCCCATTGGTTACTTTAATAGCTTCTGTGTTTCCCCTTCATACCATTTGCCACAATTGTAATGACAAAATTAGTTAAAATCTTTCCTAACCAATAGGTGGGTGCTGTGTCATCAGCACCTATTAATGGGCATGGAGTAGTCTTAATGGATGACCAAACGACTGTGCAGAATAGAAGACCGAAGAATTGGGAGATGAGGTCTCTGTTCTTCCCATCTAGACGTACATGCTGTAAAACCAGAGAACAAAACACAGCAGTCAAAAGGGTCTGCCTATGAGTTTGCAAAAGGCCAAGGAGACTAGGTTACTGCTACTTTGATTAAAGAACTCAGGTCCCTCTTGTTAAGTGCCAACTGAAAACATAGCTTCCACTGTCTAAAGACCTGGAAGATCAGTGGTGCCTCCCCCTCAACTCCCCCCACAGGTCCGCTTCTGGCTGGAGATGTCTAAGCCAACCCAGAATTTTGATAAAGACTCAGGTTACCAGTTGTTTCCTGTGACTATTTCTATTTTTTTCTCTTTTGTTTGCCTAAAGCTTTTATTTCTGTGCTTCAGAATTGTCTTGGCATTTTTGCCTTGTCTGTATGTTTTAATTTTGGGGGGGGGTGTTCTTATTTAATTTTACTGGTTCGCATTAGATCTTTAATCTTTTGGCTTTTCTTCTACCCCTCCCACCTATTTGTATGATTTATTTCAGGTCCCTATATCTTACTCCTCACTATTTTCCATTAAAGTTTAATTCTTTTTATTTGGTCTGGATTTTTAAAAAAGACTTATTTATTTGAAAGAGAGACCGAGAGAGCAAGAGCAAGTGGGAGGGGCAGGAAGAGGGAGAGAGAGACTATCTCAAGCAGACTCTGCACTGAGCAGAGGGCCTGATGCAGGGCTCCATCTCAGGACACTGAGATCATGGTTTAAGCAGAAACCAAGAGTTGGACGCTCAACTGACTGTACCACCCAGGTGTTCCTAGTTTTGGATTTTATAATTTATTTTGTTTGGACTTACTATTTTACTTCATTTTTTTGTTAAAATCTCTTAATTTCCCTCTATATATTTAAGTGTGTTTCTTTGTTTTCTGTTTTAATCAAATCTTGTTGGGCTTAGGGAACCTGTGTTCCCTTTCCATGTTTGGAAACAATCCCAGGGAGTCAGGCAGCTGGGATTCAGAGTATCACTGGACTTTGGAGGCTATGGCTTAGTTTGAAGTGCTCAGACATGCTTGTCCATGAATGGTGCTTTGCACTGAATCGCAGTGGATAAACAGAAAAAAGGGTAATAGATTTTAATGGATTAATTCCATGTAATCAAGAAAGCTGGTTCCATGTCAGTCACCCAGCAAACTAGATCATTCCTTCCAATCAGGGAGAAAAAGGAGTGAAGCACCAGGCCAAAATGATTGGGGAGAACCAGGGGAGTGCAAAGAAGCACACACCTCCTGATAGGTGACTTTTATGTCTTTATTTCCCTCTAAACTTTCCATTCCTAGCCTGTTATCTATGGAGTAGGGGTGAGGCTGTGGGACATTGAGCCTCAGACTACCATGTCTGTTTCACAGTGTTACAAGTTTCTGTCAAGCATGCATGAGGTAAGGAAGTTCAAGACCAAGCCCTAACTGATTTGGATGGTGAAGATACAATGAGCCACTTTCAGAATCAGTTTATTACTGACATTGACAATGAAAGGAAAATTAGCCAAAGGTGTCAGCTCCCTGGGGTCATTGTCCTACATGCAAAAAGAATGACACTGTGGGCATCTGGGTGGCTCAGTCAGTTAAGCCTCTGCCTTCAGCTCAGGTCATGATCCCAGGGTCCAGGGATGGAGCCCCGCATTGGGCTCCCTGCTCAGCCAGGAGCCTGTTTCTCCCTCTCTGGCTCCCCCTGCTTGTGTTCCTTCTTTCTCTGTGTCTCTTTCTGTCAAATAAATAAATAAAAATAAAATTGTAAGGAAAAAAAAAAAAAGAATAGGATTAGCCGTAGCCATGCCTCATAAGATGATGAGAAACTTCTTCATAACAGCTTCCCAGAGGGGATAGGGAGGTGTTGAACTTTTAGATCCAAGACAAGACTCTTGTCCAGGGTATCACATCAGCAAACTGAAACTTAAACAACTTTTGTGTTCCTAGAAACACTCTGCTGCCCAGAAGTGCAGTATATCCAGTCAGCCAATCCCCAAATACCAAGCCAACCCTGGGCCTTCTCAATCCAAACAAGTTTGACTGTGTGGCCCCAGACAATCAGAAATTTCCCATTTGTTTTTTTCTTATTCTTTTTCTCTTTTTTTAGATTTTATTATTTGTTTGAGAGACAGTGAGAAAGAATGAGAGAGAGAGAGAGAGACCATGAGAGAGAGAGAGAGAGAGAGAGAGAGACCACGAGAAGGGGGAGGGACAGATGGAGAAGCAAACTCCCCGCCAAGCAGGGAGCCTGATGTGGGACTCGATCCTGGGACTCCAGGATCATGACCCATGCCAAAGGTAGTCACTTAACCAACTGAGCCACCCAGGTGCCCCATTATTCTTTATTCTTTATCCTATTAGAACTTTTTGCCTTGCACTCCACTTTGTAGTTCTCCAAAAGGTGACTGCTTCATGAAGTTTGAATTAAAGTTTGTTTTTATCACCTACATTGTCTTCTTTAATATATATTTTTTTAGTGGAGGTGAGAGGGAAAGGGCCTTGGAGAAACTCTTTGCAGGTCTCCCATCCTCTTGTATTCCAGGAGAATCCTAAAACATTCTGCCAAGACCCAGCTTAGTTTAGGATTGCCTTTGCCTGTGTAGTCTACACGAATAGACGCAAAGTCTACATGGGTAGATGCAGACCCATTCTCCTAGTTTTTTGGCACAATTTTTCCTTGTGGCTATCTTCAGAGGGTTCACTCCAGCACTGATTCCTGGTCCTCAGAGAGGCACATCTTGCCCTTCCCTCATTTGGAAGCTTACCCTTCCTCCCCATTCTGCTGAAATAACACTTCTCTAGCCCCGTGTTGTTAGAGATCTTACAGCCTTTTGTTACCCTGGATTATTTCCTAATCTATAGAATATTGGCTTTCTAAAATATCACCAAGACAGCATGTTAATGAGACAAAGCTGAGTTTATTGTACTGCAAAGGGAATACTACTTTGATACACTCTTAGTAACGCCTTACTTTGAAGATGGCAAAGTTAGGACGTTTATGAGTTTCTGAAGTCCAGGTAATGAGGAGCGTGGGTCGGTTTGAATAAGGATCATGATATAGAATCGATGAACACAGCGAGATGAGGATTTGAGGCAAGGCGTTCAAAGAATCTTGAAACATAAACTGTCATTTGATCCTTTCTATTGAGGAGTTGGTGGATCTTTCAGGAACTTCCTTGAAAGTACAGTAAAGTTATTTGCAGCTTTGATGTTCCTGTGCCAGTGTTTTCTGGAATAGTTATGTTGATGATGACTTGCACTAGTAAAGTCATGCTTATGTGGACATCAAGCTGTGTAGGTGTAGATGGTTTCAGTTGTCACTCCTGACTACTTTCCCTAGTGACCATCAAAGGGGATCCTCTCCAGATGATTAAATGTCTCTTGAGCTTAGCATCAGGAAAGGTATCTTAGTCTGAGCGTTTCCATTGATCCAAATGCTGGTGATGGTGGTCATGTTTGGAATCAAAAGAGGGTGCTGGGTTGACCCTGAGCTGACAGAGGCAGATGCCCCTCTTGCTGACACCAATCCCCCCACCATGATCAAATATGTATCTTCTCTATTTTTGGTTGTTCAGCTGGACCTTGTTTCCCTTCCAGGGAATAAAATTCCTCTATTAGCATGTGGTGTAGTTGGGAACTTAAGACCTTATTTTAAAAATATCAAGTAAACCTGCCATATGTCTTCTGGCTACATTAATCGTTTTACTGAAGGAGGCTTTAAATCCCAGGTTTTGTTTCCTCTTTTCTTAGTTAGAGGGAAAAACTTCCATAGGAGGTGCTAGTTATGCCTTTGTTTTTCAAACTTACAGGAGGCAGAGATGATGGCTACCAAGGACTTTTAGTCAGTTCAGGCTGCCATAACAAAATATGCTGTTTTATTCTGAGGCCTCTTTCTTGGCTTGTAGGTGACTGCCATCCTGCTGTGTGCAAGACCTCTCATGTCACTTTCTTAGAAGGCACTGATTGTATTGTATCAGGACACCACCCTCAGGGCCTCATTTCACTTTAACTACCTCTTCATAGGCCAATCTCCAAATACAGTTACATTGGAGATGAGGGGTTCAACCTATGAATTTTGAGGCATTAATGTCAAAGCATTCTCCAGTCTTACAAGGACTTTTTTAGTCTTGATTAATTTTTCTGATAAATCAGCCGAGATTCACCTCAACGCACATATTGCCTTTAGCAGACTTCCCACTGTCTTCCGGATGTTGGGCCCCATTTCTGTCATCTTTGGACTTAAATTTATTCCATGAGTCCCCTAGCAGGAAGAACCATTTAAGCACTTGGTCTGTTATCTGGCCTCAAAATATCCAAAGACAGAATTAATTTCCCATGAGCCATTTCTCTGGGACCCCCCTCCCCCCAGGAGATGCTGAATGGTAAATTTCCCACCAACTTCATTTCCAAACAGAGGCTGCTCATTCTAAACAGTAAAACAAGGCACAAACCTTGAAAGGTCAGTTCTGTCTACTCTGGGAGCAGTATTACATGAGTTAGGCTCCTTGAGGTTGCACGGAAAAGAAATCATTTTAGAGGGTGTGGATTATTAAGGATTGCAAAAAAGTAAGAAATTGCATATCTATCCTAGGGTGAGATGACTTTTCATGTCTACTGCTACAGGTTGGTATCTCTGAGTTACTGTTTTTTTTTTTTTTAATTTAATTTTATTATTTATTTGAGAGAGAGCAAGAGTGGCCGAGGGAGAGGGAGAAGCAGGCTCCCCACTGGGCAGGAAGTCTGATGCAGGGCTGGATCCCAGGGCCCTGGGATCATGACTAGAGCTGAAGGCAGATGCTTAACCCACTCAACCACCCAGGGGCCCCTCTGAGTTATTATTTTTATACCCAAGTTTATCTCTGTTTCTATGGTTTCTGCTTCTCTTCACCTCTTTCAACTCTTGGCCTATTTTTCTTCTCTCTACATCTTAGCTTCAGCTTCTTTCCTTGTCTCTATGTGTCTCTTAGCTGCCCTGTCCCCCTCAGGTGGGTCTCTGTGTGTTTCATATTTAAACATCCCAAGACAGAACATCCGGTCAGTTCAATGAATTGCTATCTAACAAAAAGGCCCCAGGTTCTGCTGAATTCTCAAATCAAGGCTACTACAAGCCTTTGTGACTGCCTTGGCCTAAGCAAGAATTGCTGGCATGCTTAATGGTGACCATGGGCCAGGATCATCTGTAACTTTCATGTAAGGAATGCCTTATGGCTCTTTTGTTCCAACATGGGCTGTTTGTGTGACCCACCTTCAGATCGTGTAAGATAAGATAAGTAGTCCAGCCAGTCTGTCTAAGGCAATGCTTAGTGAACAGCTCCCCTGAAGTCTTTCTGGATCAAAGCAAAGTAAAAAGAAATGAAATGTGTTATCATTAATCACTCCCTGAGTATTAACCGTTCTGAGAATGGAGATTTTTATCTGTATGAACGGGATCATTTTCCTTACTTTAAATGTTGGCTTAATTGCCCCATGCTGATTTGTGCCTAGCCAGGACTGATCTGGTTAGGTTACCAGGATAAGAAAGGGGAAATGGAACAAGACATGTCTAGATTCCATAGGCAATGCCTCAGATCACTGGAGACGGATGACATCTCTGTCTCAGGGCCTGAGAGACAAGTTCCCCTTCTGTGTTTACTAAAGGATTGCTGATATGCTGAAACTGTGCTCATCAGTCCCTCTTATAGAAAAAAGAGGAGTTACCGCCATAGCTCCTCTGATGGACATGCGAGACTAGTGCCCTTGTGCCGACCTGTGTTGCAGAGGCCAGGAAGCCCAAACTGTACTTCCCAGGTTCCCTTGTGGTTATGGTCCTAGGTATCAATGAGTCTCCAGCAGTTATACACACTCATGTGAGAGGTGGAAGGTGGTAAGCAGACCTAGCTGATTTTCGTGAGGACTTGTTGTGTCCTCCAGCAGATAGGGTCAAGACAGGATGCATTTTTGGCATCCCAATTCCATAGTTAGACTCCAAAAATGTGTGGCCAGGAGAAAGCTTCTGCATCCTGTCTTTGGACTCTCTGCATCAGAGCTGTGGTGGGGTACTCCTGATCTCTCACACTGTCTGGTGGTGTTTCTTGACTCTCAACTGTCCCATCATGTAGAAAGTATAGTTCCCAATGTGGGTCAGTTCTGTGACACCCGGGATTTATTCCTGGAAGCCATCTTAGAGCTTGCCACTCCTTCCTATCACGGATGTTTCAAGAATCTTGATTCCTTGTACTAAGGCCTTTCTGCTTATAATACTTGAGTGGTTTCTGTTTTTACATGGGATGTTGATTGAGAAGTTCCTGTGTGTATGATTTTTAGGAAGCTGAAAGCACTCATGGCCAGCCTTGTGAGCTAACATAGGAAATGAAATTTGGAACTCATTCAGGATCTTGCCAAATCCAATTTTTACTCGGATTTTTAAAAGTCTTGTTTTTAAACTTAATTTCTTGTGGCTGGCCCAGACCTGGCATATAGAGCCGAGAGGAAAGATTTTGAGATGAATCTGGTAAGGATGTTTGACGACACCCCAATAGCAAACAGTATGAGACTCCCCTTTTCTCAAATTTGTAATTTGAGATAAATTGCTTTCTTTCTAGTGTATGCAGAGAACATTTTCTTTCATAGTCTTTCTGATTTAAAAGGTCAAATTAAATAAGTCCCTTCGTGAAGATTTTCTGTTACTAAAATGGTTTATGGTCTGTTGGTGATTGGCCTTTCTAACTTTGTTCTGATGGACAAAGTATATAATGTATCCTGCTCTCCAACCTTTTAAAAAAAGATAAATCCTCTGCCCTTTTCTAATTATGGATTTATCGGATTACTGTTTCTTTAAAAAAAAATATTTTAGCTACTTTCTTGTCGCAAATTGCAAGTCCAGGTTTCTCAGGCCAATATTCTATAGAAGGAACAGGCTTTTGGTAAAGCTATTCCACAGTAAAGTATTTTTCCTCTCTGTATATTTTATACAGAAATCTTTCTGTAGAAGATAAGATCATATGAGATAAATAAGGACTGTATGTAGTCTCTACTATTGGCCTGTTTTCATGGATGTCAAACATTTCATTACTTTTCCTTTTTATGTGACTTGTCGGGAAAAGTCATCTCATCATTCCTCCATTATTTTTATTTTATGGGCTCTATGAATCTTACACCTTTCATGTTTCTTTCTTAAACTGCTGGAATTTTTGAGCCAAATGTATATATTAGAGTCCCCCAATAATGGGTCAGTGATCAAAGGAGCAAGACTGATGCAAAGCGAAGGTCAAGCAAAGCTTTATTTCATGCCAAGCATTGAGAATCAAACCGACCAGTAGGGGCCGTCTCTTACAAAGAGGCGATGACCCTTCCCAGCCTCACAGACTAACTTTTATAGAGGTGGTTGAGCCTGGCTTATACACAGGTGGCCTATGAGATTGCAATACACAGGGAAAACTGCATAGTCATGCTACGTTGGCAATACGGGTGGCCAACTGGATTTCAACTTACAATAGTAAATATATGCACGCCCTACTGATTGGATGTCTCCACCCGGCCTGGCCTGCCCTTGTATCAGGGCTTTGCAAGTAAGTTCCTGGGGTGGGGGGGCGGGTGGGCAGGGTCAATCTAAGTTTACAACCAAATGGCTCCCTCTGGCTAATCAGGCCCTTACAGTATAGGTCTTCTGTGTAAGATAAAATCTTCCATGTAAGATAAGAACAAGATAAGACGTTCCCATCTTTTTATTTATTTTTTTTTTTAAATCTTTACTCAGTATTTGGTTCTGTGGATAGCAACTAGTTATAGACTAACCAGTACAACATTGAACCCAATCTAGAATCCCATATAGAAGTTGTATCATAACACCTGTGTGAAGATCTGGGTTTGGAAGAACAGTTTTCTGATCAATTGAACAATTGTCTCAAAATGAATAAAACAGGAATGTTTGAAACCCTCCTTTCTTTTTACTCATTTCCTAATATTTAATATTAATTTTGGATGAGCTAATGGAATCCCTCCCTACTCCCATTCAGGGTAAAAGTAGTAAATATTATCTACTAATATCACCAAGCTCTAGAAATGACTTGACCAACTCTTGGTCTGATTTTCTAATATTACATAAAAGAATAGCTCAAATTCAGGCACAGTAGTAGTTAGTGATTGCTATATCAGCTATCAGTTGTTGCCTCCGTTATCAAAGGAATGAGACTGAGACAAAGTAAAAGTTATGCAAAGTCTTATTCTATGCCAAGCATTGGAAGTTAGACTGACCAGCCAGGGGAACGAGGCTGAGACAAAGTGAAAGTTATGTAAAGCTTTATTCTATGCCAAGCATTAGAAGTCAGACTAACCCGCCAGGGCCACCTCCAAAGAGAGCGATGACCCCTTGGTCTTACAGGCTAGTTTTATAGGGCACAACCGCAGACATCTACATATGTGGCTTTGGCTGATTGGATGTCTCCTCCCTGTGTGTTTTAGTAATGGTTACCCGAGACCGATACTACTTAGTAACTGCTGAGGTGTTTATTAAACAACAAAATGGCCTTGTTTTAGGTATGTGTTTTAGCAACAGTTACCTGGAACTGATATCAGTAACTTCTGAGGCATTTATTAAACAACAAAATGTCTACCTAGGCAACATGGAGTCACTATGGCTAAGTAGGCCCAGGCAGGCCGTAGGGGTTTAACAGGTTTTAATGTGGAATTGGCCCCAACATCAATAGCAAACCATTCCAAAGCTTAGTGGCTTGAAACAACAACTACTTATCATTTCTCACACATATAGGGCTGGTTGGGCACTTTGTTTGATTGGGACCAGGCTTTGTTGTATTAGGGCAAGGACAGTCAGCTGGTGGGCAGGCTGGGAATTAGCAGGTTAGGAGGCCTCAAATGGAACAATTTAGCTGTGTCTCACATGGCTTCATCCTCCAGCAGGCTACCTGTTCTGGTGCTCACTGAAATGGAGAGTTCCAAGAGAGCAAGACAAAATGAAGAAGCCCTTTTTCAAATTTGCTACTACCCCACTGGCTGAAGTAGGACACATGGCCCAGGCCAAAATCAGTGTGAGTGGGCAGTATCAGAGAGCATAGACGCAAGGATGTTTGACAATTGAGGACCCCAGTACAATCAGTCTACCACAGTCACTCAAACTTCAATCACCCTTTCTGGTCAGAGTTTTCTAACATTCGCTGGCTTTTTTTTTAACAATTCCACTCAGCGGGTTATCTTGGGAAAATATCAGGATGAATGTGTCTTTTGTAAGGCTCACTAGAAAGCAGTATTACTTGAATTAAGATTTCCTCCAGTGTTTTACTGAAGTTTTTTCTTTTTATTTTTCTTGAGCCACAGTGAATAGCTGGTAATATCTGTACAAAAAAGATGCAAGCAAAAAAATTAGTGTGGCTATTCTTTGTTTGTCGAGTTTTGGTAGCCTTTCCATTTATTTATATTTCTAAGTGAATTCAGAAATTTTTGCAGGGCATGCTGTCCATCCATTCTAAAGGTACTTGGGTGTTTACCTCGGTTAGTTCTTCAGGTTTCCCTGCTTATTTTGCTGCACAGAATATCTGTACCCTAGAATTCTAGTTTGAGAATATAACTTTTAATCATCCCTTATCCCTATTAGAGCCTAATTGCAAAAATTTATGTTTGTGAGAAACCCCCAAGTGCCATACAGTTCATTCCCCTTTAGATAACAAATTTGTTGTTGGATCAAGCCAGACCACCAAAATTCTAGTTATGTGGAGAATTGAGTTTGACATTGCATTTTGGTATCATGCCATTGTCTTATAATAAGGAATAGTAAAAGGCACAGCCAAATGTAATGGACTGTATATAGTCTCTACTCTAGGCCTGTTTTCGTAGATGTCAAACATTTCATTACTTTTCCTTTTTATGTGACCTGTCGGGAAAACTTATCTCATTATTCCACCATTGTTTTTATTTTATGGCCTCTATGAATCTTACACCTTTTGTGTTTCTTTCTTAAACGGCTGGAATTTTTGAGCCAAATGTATAGTGCAGCTCTGTCAACCATAGATGCCAACGGCGCACCATTTCTGTATACTACTCTTACTACTTGGATTTGTTATTTTCTTGCTTGTTCTTTCTTTTTTTTTTTTTTTTGCTCAGACCATCTCAGCTTAAAAGAAATCTTTATTGACTTTATTTGTTTTTTTTTTAATAAGCCATATCAAATCCTTTATGAAAAGTGATAGGATAAAACATATGTATTTAAAGTATAAGTTTATGGACTTACAGATGGTTTGAGGATGATTCAAGGGTTTAGAAACTTCACTTCAGAATCATTTTTTTTTTTTTTTTTACTAATTTAGGGAGAGGAATTTGTAGTTTTTGCTAGAAACACAACCAACTATGAGTACAACAATACCAAAGTTTAAAACAAACTTAAGAACTTACATTACTAAATGTAGATTCTATTAGAAATAATAAGGGGAAGGGTTAAGTGTCTGACTCTTGATTTAGGCTCAGGTCATGATCTCAAGGTCATGAGACTAAGCCAGGCATCGGGGTCCATTCTGGGGGTGGATCCTGCTTAGGATTCTCTCTCTGCCTCTTCCTCTGCCGCTCTCCTACCACCCCCGTGCTGTCATGTGCTCCCTCAATCTCTTTTTCTCTCTCTGAGAAAAAAAGGGGGAACTAAAGGATCATTCTAGAATTATTTTCCTTAAGGTATAGACACTAATTTATTCATATAAGATGGTCCCTGATTTCTTTTGGGTACTTAGCGCATGAGCCAGTACTTATTTTTGTGGTTGGATTAGAAAGGATGCTTGCTGGTTCAAATGCTTATCAGCCATCGTCATGCTTGCTTGTCCTATTCTTAATGTTTTGGCTATTTTTATTACAATGATTTCCACTAGGATTTTCATTAGGGGCAGTCTAAGGGAGATAAAAGTAAGAACAGATCCATGTGTCTATTTATGTAGTAGTTGGCTAGCAAAATTATTTTCTCATTGCTATTTGATTTAACTATTTTCTGTTCCTTCACAAATATTCACTGTTCTGACTGTGCCAAATCACACTACTGAGGTGAAAGTTAAGTCACAGCAGGAATCCTGGTCAAGAAGAAGGATATGGCTACCAAAAATCCCCTTCCAGAAGATCTTTTTTTTTTTAATATAATTTTTTATTTTTTATAAACATATATTTTTATCCCAGGCGATGGAACTAGAGGGTATCATGCTTAGCGAAATAAGTCAAGCGGAGAAAGACAACTATCATATGATCTCCCTGATATGAGGAAGTGGTGATGCAACATGGGGGCTTAAGTGGGTACGAGAAGAATAAATGAAAGAAGATGGGATTGGGAGGGAGACAAACCATAAGTGACTCTTAATCTCACAAAACAAACTGAGGGTTGTTGGGGGGAGGGGGTTTGGGAGAAGGGGGTGGGATTATGGACATTGGGGAGGGTATGTGTTTTGGTGAGTGCTGTGAAGTGTGTAAACCTGGTGATTCCAGAAGATCTTTTTATCCTGCTACATCATACAGGGATTTTGGACAACTTAGGCAAACAGGCTAGCAACACTTGGAAATTAACTTTGTGAGACGAGTAAGATAATTTATGCATAAATGAGAGACACAGAGAAGGAATATGTTCAGAAAATGCAGTATTACACAGTCAGTTGTCTCAAGATGACTCTCAAGCTTTGCCAAAAAATTACAAAAGAAAATGGAAAACATGTTAGTAAGGAAACTGCATCCTCAAGCCCACCACTTTCTTCTCATTTGAGGTACAAAATGACTCTTAGGCTCTTGCCTGGGGCCTTTTGGACTGAGAATTATTGTCAAAAAATACCACTCATTCCCATAAGCTTTATACTGTGGTCTAGTTTCTCACACAGGGTAAATAAGAACAGGTGTGAGAATGCAAAAGCTAACTATCAGACCTACTGACAGTAGTAAGGATAGATAATAGCCAGGCAGACAAGAGCCTGATATTCTTTTTTTTTTTTTTTTTTAAAGATTTTATTTACTTATCAGAGAGAGAGGGAGAGCGAGTGAGCACAGGCAGACAGAATGGCAGGCAGAGGCAGAGGGAGAAGCAGGTTCCCCACCGAGCAAGGAACCCGATGCGGGACTCGATCCCAGGACGCTGGGATCATGACCTGAGCTGAAGGCAGCTGCCTAACCAACTGAGCCACCCAGGCGTCCCAAGAGCCTGATATTCTTAAAGGATATGTAAAGGACTAAAGGAGCCAAAGTGGGGCTATTTGGTGAACTGACTGTATGCAGCAGTGAGTTACTCTTGAGGTGATCTTTGGATGACAAAAGACAAAACAAATAATGATACTTGCATCTTGTTTAAGTGGTGAGTGAAGATGTTAAATACATTTAAATTCTCTCAAAAATGATGAAAAAACATCTTTTGACCCTTGATGGGGGAAGCTTCACTTTTCTGGAAAATTCATTTATGGAGGAAACCTCATTCCCCCAATTAATACTGGGGGATACATGAGTTAAGTGTCTCTATGTTTAATAGTATTAAATGCTAATGACATAGTTAGTGTGTTGTTTGAAGAAAAGATGTGATGGCTTTTATGTAGAACCCTAATTCTTTACCACACCTGTGAAAGACAAGAGGGGTAGTTCAATTATTTCTATGCAAAGAGGGGCACCTGGGTGGCTCAGTTGGTGGAGCATCTGCCTTTGGCTCAGGTCATGATCTCGGGGTCCTGGGACTGAGCCCTGTACCAGACTCCCCTCTTAGTGCAGAATCTACTTCTCCATCTTCCTCCCTTCTCTCCACTTGTGCTCTCTCTCTGTCTTTCTCAAATAAATAAATAAATAAAATATTTAAAAACAATTATTTCCATGGAGAAACCAAGCAGTTCACATCATTGAAATTTCAGGAGTTAGATGGGATGTGGCAACAGATCTCACTGTATGCTAGCCCTCTCCCAATCTTTTCCCGTAAGATCCTCAGTCATAGCCCTGTTTTGATTAAAAATAGGGTAGGACAAATGTAAAAATGTAAAAAAGCAACAGAAAGAAATGAACTCTGGAAATCTTACAGCCAACTATTACTGTTGGCAACCTCTGGGAAGTCTACGGGAGGTCAGTCGCCTGTTTATTGAAGTGCTGATTGAAACTCTGGGACACCGGTTCTTTCCCTTAATACAAAACCAGTTTCAAGCCAAGTCACTTAAGACCTTTTGAAAACCTTCTCCAAAATAGCATGTGATATCCTGAGGAAAAAATAAACCATGATTTAGTAAATGAAATGATCCACGTAGTAAGGATGGCTTTATATGGTGTTCTCACAGAAAGAGAAGGCACAGATGGTCAAGTGTGGCCGGGGCGGGGGGTGGTGGTGGGGATCTTTGGCGCACCCATGTGAGTTCCAACTTGAAATGGACTTCTCCATATTCCCAGCCCAGGAAGTTTTTGCTCCCCACCAGCTCTGGGAAATGGGTGGAAGGATTCATACTAACCCTGGGAAATAGAAAGTCCACTTACCTGGCAATGCTCCAGGAGAAATTAAGGAAGGTTTAAGGCTTTTCATAGTGACCATGGACTTAAGTCTTGCTCCTTCAGATTGATTTTGCCAGAGGCACATTGTTATTTCATTCCAGAGGGCAAAAATCAAGGCTGGTGAACAGTGCTGGCCCAAGATTCGACTTCAGTTTAACTGATGACAATCACCATGAGAAAGACCACAGAGCAAAAGAGGGGCCACAATGATGAGAATTTGGTGTTATGGTGCTTGATAACTGACTCCTATCCTCTATTCAGGCCTTGTTCTCAGGTAATATTACATTACTTTGACCCTGACTTTTTATTTTATTGCTTTAAGACTTTATTTGTGGGGTGCCTGGGTGGCTTAGTGGGTTAAGCCCCTGCCTTCGGCTCAGGTCATGATCCCAGGGTCCTGGGATCGAGCCCCGCATCGGGCTCTCTGCTCAGTGGGGAGCCTGCTTCCTTCTCTCTCTGCCTGCCTCTCTGTCTACTTGTGATCTGTTGAATAAATAAATAAAAAAAAATCTAAAAAAAAAAAAGACTTTATTTGTTTATTTATTTGAGAGAGAGAGAGAGAGAGAGAGAGAGAGCCTGCGAGCAGGGGAGGAGCCAAGGGACAGGGAGAAGCAGACACTGGGCTGAGCACGGAGCCCGATGAGGGGCTCGATCCTATAACCCTGAAATCGGACCGCAGCCGAAATAAAGAGTCAGACGCTCAGCTGACTGAGCCACCCAGGTGCTCCAACCCCGACTTTTACATGAATGAAGATCCTGGGCCTTACAGTATTATATGTCCGTGTTGTTCACATGGCCACAATGACAACACATCTTGTTGAGTGTGAGCTGTGCACCATGCATTTGCTGTGTGGAACCCTTCACGGAGGTTTTCTCATTTAATCTTTAATAACCGCCCCGATGAAAATCCTCTAATGACTTCCAAGGGCCCTTGTAATAAAACTTGACCCTCTAACAGGGCCCTAAGGCTCAGCGTGATGCCTCCTCTTTCTATCTCACATCCTGCTTCTTTCCCACTCGCTCTGCTTCCTTTTATTCTTAAAACACACCAAGCTCATTCCTTCCTTGGAGCTTTTCCACCAGAGGTTCTTTCTGTCCGGACAGTTCTTCTAGACCTTGGCGCAGACGGCTCCTGGTCACTGAGGTCCCGGATGAAGTCTCACCTTGCAGAGAAGGTTAGCTTGATCACCCTGTCCAGAGTACGTCCTGATACCCTTTCACATGACTCTGCTTTATTTTCATGGAAAACCTAACACTCCCTGAAAATGTTCCTGTCGAGTGATTTAAAAACTCTGTCTCCGCTCATTTGAATGTTCCTCAGCATTTGGATCCTACATATTCATTATTATTATGTTCCCAGCTCTCAGAACAGTGCTTGGCACATGATAGGTATTCAATACATGAACTCCAGGTTCCAGAGCAGGAAGCCAAAGCACTAAGGGGTTAAGATACCTGTCTTTGGCCACACGACTCCTAAGATGCATGAAGGATTTATCTAGGCTTAATTCCAAAGCTAATTTTCCTAACCACCATACTATGACACAGATTAATAGATCTCTTTCCATCAAACCTGGCCTATTGGAAGGATTACGCTGAAAACAAAACTTCGATGCCCAAGAGCAGAGTTCTGGTTGTGTTTAAATCTACTAAGTTAATTGAGTGGGTTAAGAACTTCTCTACTGAACCACTGTGCACTTTTTTTCTAAGCCACAATTAAATAACACCCATATTTCTCCAAAGTGCTGAATTTCAAGACTGTGCCCTCAGTAGAGAGCAGAGCTGTGAAAATATGTGCACTTTTGTCCTAATAACTGTGATCAAGATAGATGCATTCATTTTTTTTTTCAGGAGTTTATGTGAAGTGAAGCTTAAATAGACATATAATGTAGGCCATTCTAAATATTCTTTTTTTTTTTTAAAGATTTTATTTATTTATTTGTCAGAGAGAGCGAGCACAGGCAGACAGAGTGGCAAGGAGAGGCAGAGGGAGAAGCAGGCTCCCTGCAAGGAGCCGGATGTGGGACTCGATCCCAGGACTCCAGGATCATGACCTGAGCCGAAGGCAGCCACCTAACCAACTGAGCCACCCAGGCATCCCTAAATATTCTTGATTAAGAAATTTAAATATAAGCATAAGAAACAGCAATGAATAAACGCTATCCCCCTTTGTTGCATTTTCCTGCATTTGCTTATTTTAAGATATGTGATCTATATTTGATAAACAGTATGTAAGTTTGCAGCCTTGCACTACATTTTCATTATATTTTGAATTATGTGTAAGGACTAAATATAATTTCTGGGTTCTTCCATCTCCTTCTCTTAAGTTATTTAATATCCTGCAAAGTTTAATTTAACCATGCTAGTTTTATTTGATAGGTTAAGTGGAATTAAATTGGTTTTAAAATAAATTACACTGCAAATAATAAAAATGCTAATAGGAAATATATTCCTTAACACTAATGCTATATTTCTTGAGGTTCTTGAAGCCCAGTTATTATTATCATTACAGACAGTCTTAGCCTGCAATTGACCAATTTATGGATGAATTTTAGTAAGACAAGGAAAGGTGTTTGTGCATGGGTACGTGTGAGTGTGTGTGTGTGTTGAAGAAGGCAAGACAGTCTACCCTTTGTGGTTCTGCTTTCTCTGACGTCACAGAGACAAAGAATTTCCTTCATTTCTCTTCTTTAGTTTGGAAATCTTGGGTGTGATTGTCCCATTGAGTGAGCTTCTTTTTTTGGCAACATAAGAAGCTAACAAGCTCCTGGTGCTGGGCTATCTGCTATGGGTGTGTCAGAATTACCTTTCATCTCTGAATCCAGAAGCTGGGAAGGCTGCTCATACTGTTGGAGAAAAAGAGGATGGGCTCCTGAGATACCAAGTTGAGCCTTATATTTTTTTCTCATAAAAATACTGCTATATTATTGTTTGATGGGTTTATTAGTGTAATGTGTATTTATATTTTTGCAAACTTGCCCTGGAACAAATGAGAAAAAGAGTTTTAATTCTAAATGACCAGTGAATAAGCGGCCTTTGGGAAGATAACCCCTTCCTAAGTTGAAGGCTGCTTACTGTTATGCACTTCACTCTATTAAGTTTGTAGCTGGTGAATGTTTGTGATCTTACTGTGTCTTGATCTTGTCTGTGAAGTTGGGCTTTGAAACATATATGACATATTAACCTCACGAAGGCATCGTATAGAAACAAGCAGCATGCGTCTCTAAGTCGCATTTGACCTTATGGCTCTGTCTTTACATAGGTTTTATATAAAAGGTGTGTCTGAGGGGTTCAAAGAGTGAAAGAAAGAAAAAAAAATGAAAGGAAAGAAGGAAGGAGAGAAAGAGGGCAGGACAGAAGAAAAGAAGAAAGGGTTGGCATGACCTAACACTAGTTTCTCATTATCAAACCTGTTTTCTTGCCTTTATTTTCATCATTATTGAATTCATGATAAAAACTGTAAAAGTAGTAACGTGACATGTAATTCATTCATTCATTATTTTTTACAGACTCCTTCACTGTGCCAATTTTTTCCCCTCTGGTACAGTATACTTACTGATTATACTGGACAAGATAGGGCTTCCCAAGCCCTTCCCCTTCTTCAGAGGGTCTGGGATGGAAACTGTGGAGGTTGGGAGATTCTCAGTGTGTTGGGGGATGAGTTAGGCAAGGACTCCCCAGCAGGTGGGGACTTCCATCTTCCTCTTGCTCTTGCTGGGACTTGTTGTCCAGGGAACTCTTAGTCTTTGGAGGCCATGTGGACCATAAGGTCCACCACGTGGTTGCTGTAGCCAAATTCATTGTCATACCAGGAAATGAGCTTGACAAAGTGATCATTGAGAGCAATGACTGGGGACGCGGGAGGTCATACCAGAGATCTTCCCATTCAGCTCAGGGATGACCTTGCCTACAGCCCCTTGGCCATCATGTCACAGGTTCCCAGAGGGGCAGCTTCTGGGTGGCAGTGATGGTGTGGACTGTGGTCATGAGTCTCTTCACGATGCTGAAGTTGTTGGGAATGACCTTGGCCAGAGGGGTCAAGCATTTGGTGGTACAGGAGGCATTGCTGACAATCTTGATGGAGTTGTCACTCTTCTCATGGTTCATGTGCATCACAAACATGGAGGCATCAGCAGAAGGAGCAGAGATGATGACCCTCTTGGCCCCACCCTCCAAGTGAGCCCCAGCCTTCTCCAGGGTGGTGAAGACCCCAGTGCACTCTACAACATACACAGCACCAGCATCGCCCTATTTGAGGTTGGCAGGGTCTCAATCCTGGAAGATGGAGATGGGCTTTTCATTGATAACAAGTTTTCCGTTCTCATCCTTGATTGCAGAGAATTTGCTGTGGGTGGAATCATACTGGAACATGTAGACCATGAAGTGGAGGTCAATGAAGGGCTCACTGATGGCAACAATATCCACTTTGCCAGAGTTAAAAGCAGTCCTGGTGACCAGGCACCCAAGATGGCCAAATCCCCAAATCTGTTCACTCGCACCTTCGCCATCATGTCTCAGGGGTCGGGGTCGAGGCTGACTCTGCACCAGAAGATGCGAAGATGCGGCTGTCTGTCCAACCAGGAGGAGCGGAGAGCCACTGGGCTGATTTTCTTTTAAAATTCTACTAAATAGCCTGCAGAGGGTGCACTTTCCTTAATTTAGGTCCTTCCAACCACTTACTGACCAAAAAAAGGACAAACTGTTTCATAAGATTAAAAACAGTTATCTTGTCATTCATGACAACGTAGAGGGACCTAGAGGGTATTATGCTATGTAGAACAAGTCAGACAGAGAAGAACAAGTACCATATGATTTTGCTTACATGCGGAACCTAAAAACAGGACGAATGAACAAAACCCAGCAACAGACTCATAAATACAGGGAACAAACTGGTGGCTGCCAGAGGGGAGCGGTGCGGGGAGCTGGGTGAAACAGGGAAAGGAGATTAAGAGATACAAATTTCCAGGTATAAAATGAATGAGTCACAGAGATGTAAAGCACCGCGTAGGGAATATAGTCAATAACATCATGATAACGTATGGTGACAGATGGTGACTACATCTGCACCGCTGAGCCTTATGTAATGTATAGAATTTCCAAATCCTCATGCTGCACACCTGAAACTCACATAATATTGTATGTTAGCTAAGCTTCAATAACAGAAATTTGAAAAAAAATATATATATATAATAAAAAAGGTACAAGTTCTCTTTTCTTTCTGCTTTCTATCACACAAAATGGAGTATGTAAAATGGAATATGTAAAAAGCATAGGAAATAGTCTTTTTTACTTTTCTACTAATACAAAAATCAGTTGTAATGTCTTCCTTGCTTTATGTGGAGCTAGGATCATCAAGCCTGTGTCCTCCCTTACGTACTGACGTTTTTTTCTTTTTTTTAAAATTTGCTACATCCTTGGGGCTTCCTTTTTGCCTCACTCTTTTGTGTATGTGTGTGTGTGTATCCCTAACTAAAAACAAGCAGAACAGAGTGTACTACAAAATGGTGCTGTGTATGCAGGGACCCCTGTATTTTTAATTATCTACTAATTTGGAAGCATGAAACATGAGAAATGGCCTCTGTTCCTTCGAGAGACTTATCTACCAATTCTGAGAACTTTTTAATAGAATGTAAGTAACAGTTCCTAGTCAGTCAATTTTTAAATGGTTCTCTGTGTCACAATATGACGTACAGATTTTAATTAAAACCTTTAATTTTGGGGGCACCTGGGTGGCTCTGTCAGCTGCCTTTGGCTCAGGTCATGGTCTCAGGGTCCTGGGATCAGCCCCAAATGGGGCTCCCAGCTCAGCGGGAAGTCTGCTTCTCCCTGTGCTCATACTCTCTCTCTCTCACATGCTTTTTTTCAAATAAATAAATAAATAAAATCTTTAAAAAAAAACCCTTCAATTTTATTTTCCGATTTGTTTACAAATGTATAATAACAACTACTATTTATTTCATTCTTCTTACATGCTAAGGACTGTGTGCTAATTTTTTATCTGGATGATTCCATTTAATAGTTATAATAGATTTTTCGGTTGGGTACTATTACTATCACCTCTATTTTAAAGATGAGGTCACTGAGGATAGGAAGGGTTAGGGAGATATCTTGCGTGGCCCAACTAACACAGCAGAGCTGGGATTTCATGCTCACTCTGAATGACTCTAAAATCCTGTTTTTTAAAACATCATGCATGATATTTCCCAAGCCGTGGGTATATGAACTGCAAGGTACAGATGTTGATAAAGAGTGTTATACTCACAGAAGGAATCCTAGACTTTCTGTAGTTACACCTGTCTGCTTTATGGAAAAAACAAAAAACAAAACAAAACCAAAAAAACCCCAAAAAACCCAAACCTGAGGTCAGCGCAGGCCGAGTGGTTTCTCCATTGAACATCCAGGACCAGAACCCAGGCCTTCTGACTCTAGGCCCAGTGCTCTTTCCTCTGATTAGAAATATTTCCAGATTTAAACTCCAGTTTATAGGACCATTAATAATTGTACAGAAGAGGCAAGAGGTTTCAAATTCTCAGAGCAAAAAAGAACTGACATCAAAAGGTTTCTTTGGGGTCATTTGTCTCATGGTGACTTTGAGTTGGCCTTGATCTTTATTTAGAATTGCAGTTTTATGCTCTGCAACAAGTTTGGCCTTGTTGAAGGACCGTGCAAAGGTCAGTGAGTTGGCTGCTGGTGATTGGATGCACACTCAGAAGCCAAAGTCTATTACTGTGCTCCTGGAAATCCCCAGCTCGCCTCTGGATGGGTATCACTCTCTGGAAGCTGTGGGCCTTGTGGGCTTTTTGCACACTGCTCCCTAGGAGCCCAATGTTAGTTGAACAGCCCTTTATTCTGCAAGGATCCGGGTCACCGCAGGACAATAGCTCTCAGGCATTTTGGGTTTTTCTCTTTCTCTCCTTCAGCCGATGATTCTGATTCTGTTTCACTTGCTCCAAAAAAGTGTGGTTTAGAAGACAAACAGTCCCCCTGACTTTGTTTAGCTATGCTATTTTGTTCTTCTCTGATTTGAGTACAAATTTCCCCCCATCTTGAAGGCTCACAGGAACTGTCACAAAGATTTTCTTTCCAAGGAACAGCCCACACTGTCTATGGATAGGTTTACCCAACTCCTGCATACACAGCACATTTCATATTGAACATTCTGTTTAAGAATTCCTACAACTATTATTTCTCAACTAATACTGGATTTGTTCCAAAAGCAATGACTGATTGATTCTTTCCTTCCTTCCTTCCTCCCTCTCCCTCTTTCTTTTTCTCTCTTTCCTTCCTTCTTTCTTTTTTAAAATTTATTTTTAAAGATTTTATTTATTTATTTGACAGAGAGAGATCACAACTAGGCAGAGAGGCAGGCGGGGGCGGGGTGGGGGGAAGCAGGCTCCCCCCTGAGCAGAAAGCCCAGTGCGGGGCTCAATCCCAGATCATGACCCGAGCTGAAGGCAGAGGCTTAACCCACTGAGCCACCCAGACACTCCTTCCTTCCTTTCTTTTTAAAAAAGATATTGTTTATTTATTTGACAGCACAAGCAGAAGGAATGGCAGGGAGAGGGAGAAACAGGCTCTCTGCTGAGCAGGGAGCCCAATGTGGGGCTTGATTCCAGGACCCTGGGATCATAACCTGAGCTGAAGGCAGACTCTTAAGGACTGAGCCACCCAGACACCCCAGCAATGATATTTTTCAAGGATAGAAATACCCCCTCTATAACCCATCTAATAAGATACTCCTCTTTATCTAGAAAAAGAAAACATCTAGGTTTGAGTTCCAGCCTGGCTACTTAACAATCAGTGACCTGGGCACATCAAACTCTGAATGTCAGTTTCCTTAGCAGGAATACAAGAATGATGAAAATTATCTCCTGCATAGGATTAATGTGAGAACAAGTGACGTAAGTAGGAAAGTGCTTTGTAAACTATAAATGATTCGAATCTTAGCTTATGTCAAATTGTTACATACTTGTGAACCCTTGAATGCATAGATGTTATTGACGTGATTGTTTCTATGTCATGATTTAGGCTTGGACCTGTCCAGATCCATAGTTGTGACTTTAGGGCAGTGGTTCTCGACTTGGGACAATTGTGTCCTCCCAGGGGGATATTTAGCATTGGAGATTTAGTCTGGAGACATTTTGGGGTGTCCCATTAGGGGGATGGTGCTGGAATCTAGCAGGTAGATTCCAGAGACTCATTTAAATATTCTACGATACACAGGATACCTCCCTACAACAGAATGATCAGTCCTAAAATGCCAATAGTGTTGAATTTGAGAAACTCTAGAGCAGTGCCTCTCAAACTTCAGCATGCATCAGAATCACCTGGGGGTTTGTTAAAACACAAATTGCCAGGTCCCATCCCCACATTTTCTGATTCAGAAAGTCCAGGCTGGGTCCAAGAATTTGAATTTCCAAGAAGTTTCCTGGTGATACTGATGTTGCTGGTCCAGGGACCACACTTTAAGAACGGTTGCTGGAAACAATTCCATCAATAAGCATTGGTGGATTTGATAGGCTTCTTTGCTTAGTCAATACAGCAAAATAGTGTCTTGTTAAGTGGTGCAAATTTGTATTGGCTAGTCTGGCTCTGGGACTAAATGCTTTGTGTGATCTATGTGAGATTTTAGGCAGTGACAAGGCTTTGCCTGGCGAGCTTCATGGAGACAAACTGGCTAGGGAAAATAAGAAAAGAAAAGAAAGGAAGAAAATAGAGAAGGAAATTGGAAATATTACTATTATGCATAAAATAGGAGATAAAACAAAATTAAAACTTATTTTCAATTTTAACTATCACCATTACAATTTCCCATACGTCAAACTTGAGATGTCTGCTAGGTACCTATGGTGTGATGAACACTTCAGTTTTTAGGGGAGAGGACAGTGGATTTATTACCAGTTTGTTTAGGTCATAGCCATCATTCTGAATCCTCTTGAAATTATTAGTTATTCCTGTAAGCACTATGGCCAAGCAACATGATATATAGTTTCTATATATCTTCACATAACTTGGGCAAAAGACCAATATTCCAGTTTAATTACAACATGTAAAGATATCATTTTTATAATGATGTTTACAGTTGGTCAAAATGGGTTATCCCTTAATTTGATAATATTGGGGCAAACAGAAGTACAGAAGTCTTGATAATTTTTTCTTCAGGTTTTAGCTCAGTCAGTAGAAACTGGTCAAGTAGTTAAGACTGGACAAGGTCATAAAAGTGTACATAAGAGCAAATTGTAGGTAAATTGTGTCTGTATAATTAGAAGGAATATTAGTGGGAAACATCTAGAGGGCATATTCCCCAGGCTTGCACTGTCCAGTATGGTATATATATAAAGCTGGCCATAGTGCCTATAGGAAAAATGATTAATTTCAAGGGGATTCAGAAGTGGGTGGGTCGTTAGATGAAATAGATAAAGGGGACTAAGAGTATACATCATTATGAGCAGTGAGTAAGTATAGGACTGTTGAATCATAATATTTTACAGCTGAAATTAATATAACACTATATGTTAACTATACTGAAATTAAAATAAAAATATTAAATAAAATTAAAAAATCAATTCCTTAGTCATACTAGCCACACTGCAAGTCCTTAAAAGGCTTATGTGGCTAATGTTTACTATATTGGGCAGCACCTATATTGAACATTTCCATCGTCCCTGAAAGTTCTTTGGACAATGCTCATCTAGACACTATTGTGTCAAGCTCCCTTTCTTTGGGATGAAATAAGCTAAATATAAATTTTAACAGAGATTTTATTATTAACCTATAATGTATTATTTGCCCCAGGGGTATAGGCCTGTGAATCATTAGGCTTACACATTTCACAGTACTCACCATAACACATACTCTCCCCAATGTCCATAACACAGCCTCCCCCCCACACCCAGCAACCCTCAGTTTCTGAGGGTTTGTCTCCCTCCCGATCCCATCTTATTTCATTGTTCCCTCCCTACCCCCCAGGACACCCTGCCATGCTTCTCAAATTCCTCACATCAGAGAGATCATATGATAATTGTCTTTCTCTGATTGACTTATTTTGCTTAGCATAATACCGTCTAGTTCCAACCACATTGTTGCAAATGGTAAGATTTTGCTTTTTTGATGGCTGCATAGAATTCCATTGTTTAGGGGCACCTGGGTAGCTCAGTGGGTTAAAGTCTCTGCCTTTGGCTCAGGTCATGATCCCAGGGTCCTGGGATGGAGCCCCGCATCAGGCTCTCTGCTCAGCGGGGAGCCTGTTTCCCCCTCTCTCTCTGCCTACTTGTGATCTCTCTCTCTCTCTCTGTCAAATAAATTAAAAAATCTTTAAAAAAATAAAAAAAAAAAAGAATTCCATTGTATATCTTCTTTATCCATTCATCTGTTGATGGACATCTAGATTCTTCCCATAGTTTGGCTATTGTGGACATTGTTGCTATAAATGTTCGGGTGCACATGCCCCCTTGGGTCCCTACATTTGTATCTTTAAGGTAAATACCCAGTAGTGCAATTGCTGGGTCATAGGGTAGCTCTATTTTCAACTTTTTGAGGAACCTCCATACTGTTTTCCAGAGTGGCTGCACCAGCTTGCATTAACAGTGTAGGAGGGTTCCCCTTTCTCTGCAATGTTGCCAACATCTTTTGTTTCCTGATTTAACAGGGACTTTTCTCTATCCTTGTGCCCTATAGTAAATCCTCTAAACTCTACCCTTAAAACCTCACGGTATGTGGGTAAGGTAGGTCAGCGAGGAGTGGAAAATAGTAAAGCTTGCCGCCATGTGGAGGAGTTGCTCAATGCTCAGATAGCTGTACAACTGAAAATGAAATGACTGCTGTGGGCAATCTGTACATTACTTAGTGCTCCTCATGGTAAGCGTACTCTTAGTCCCCTTTATTTCATCTACTCCCCCCACCCATTTCTGAATCCCCTTGAAATTATTCATTTTTCCTATAGGCATTAGGGCCAAGTTTATATATTTACCATAATGGACAGTGCAAGCCTGGGTAACATGTCCGCACGCAATAGGAAGGGGAGAAAGGAACATATTTAACAGTGGAAAGGGGCTTGTTCTGCTGTTGTTTCAATATAAATTTGAATTTCTAAGAAGAGCTACGGCTGAGAGGAGACCTAGAGAATGTTTCTGGAAGGAGAATGGAAGGACCCTCAAGGACATGAACAGACATTTCTGTAAAGAAGACATCCAGATGGCCAACAGACACATGAAAAGTGCTCCACATCACTCGGCATCAGGGAAATACAAATAAAAACCACAATGAGATACTCCCTCACACCAGTCAGAATGGCTAAAATCAACAAGTCAGGAAATGACAGATGCTGGCGAGGATGCAGAGAAAGGGGAACCCTCCTACACTGTTAATGGGAATGCAAGCTGGTGCAGCCACTCTGGAAAACAGCATGGAGGTTCCTCAAAAAGTTGAAAATAGAGCTACCTTATGACCCAGCAATTGCACTACTGGGTATTTACCCTAAAGATACAAATGTAGTGGTCCGAAGGGGCACGTGCACCCGAATGTTTATAGCAGCAATGTCCACAATAGCCAAACTATGGAAAGAAGCTAGATGTCCATCAACAGATGAATGGATAAAGAAGATGTGGTGTACATACATACAATGGAATACTATGCAGCCATCAAAAGAAATGAAATCTTGCCATTTACAATGACATGGATGGAACTAGAGCGTATCATGCTTAACAAAATAAGTTAATCAGAGAAAGACAACTATCATATGATCTCCCTGATATGAGGAAGTGGAGATGCAATGTGGGGGGTTTAGGGCGCAGGAAAAGAATAAATGAAACACGATGGGATGGGGAGGGAGACAAACCATGAGACTCTTAATCTCACAAAAAACTGAGGTTTGCTGGGGGAGGGGGGTTGGGAGAAGAGGGGTGGGGTTATGGACATTGGGGAGGGTATGTGCTATGGTGAGTGCTGTGAAGTGTGTAAACCTGGTGATTCACAGACCTGTACCCCTGGGGCTAATAATACATTATATGTTTATAAAAAATAAAAAAGAAGGAACCTCAAGGGAAAATATTGTGTTGTTTATAAAGGATCATCTGAGGTGATGCTGATGTCACTGGTCCAAGGACCATCCTTTGAGGAGCAGAGCCTTGGGGGACACAAGTCCTAAGACTGAATGACAAGAAAATACGTACCCAAAAGAAAAAATGCAAACAGCATCATGGCTGGAGTTTGTGTTGGTGGGAACTCAACAAGGTGGTCCAGGGTTCTGGAAAACCATGAAGGATGAAAATAGGATGGTCCTTTTAAAGTACTTGCTACATCATAATAAGTACCTAGTACAAAGGAATTTGTCAAAACTTCTTAAGAGGGACACACAGAAATATCCTCTCTACCTTGATTCTGTCATCCGACCCCTAGAACTCAGTCAGTGACCAAGAAGGCAGGCAAGAGTTGCCCTATGCGAGAGAAAGCATCATGGAGCTTCTTTGTGTCAAAAACCATCCAAGAAATGAAAAGAAGTACAAAATACAAAACCTTAAAAACACATCCCAGATCTACCCACCGCTCTCTTTTTCCACTGACGCCCTCTGAGTCCAAGCCACTAGGATCTCCTTTTTTGCAACTGCAATAGTCCCGACTCATCTCCCTGTTTGCATTCTTTCTATTTATATAGGGTCTCCCTAGAGCAGTCATGGTGATTTTTAAAAATGTAATTTTTTAAGAGGAAAAAAGCATTCAAAAGAAGAAAATCAAGCATTTAATGATTCCCCACTATTTGCACTATTGTGCCCTGTTCTATTTTCTTTAACCTTCACAATAATAAATGAGGGAGGTATCGTAATTCTCTCCTTTTTGCAAAGGTTGAAATTAAGGCTTAGAGAAGGCAAATAACTTGTCTATGTTCACCTAGCCAGTAAGTGGCAGAGCTGTCGAAGAAACGAATGATCAGATAAGCTGCTAACTGGTCTGCCTTGCTAAAAGCTATTAAGCCCAAAGAGAGATTTGTTATTGGGCCTCTTTCCATTGAGGAAGAAAGGAGCTTATTGTTGTACCCTTATTTATGATTATCTACCTGTTTGTTTATTAGGACTTTGTGTCTTCAGTTATGAGGACACCAGTCTCCTCATTAGATTAAAGTGGAAACTCTCTGTTCCTTTAACTCCCAAAGATGCCATAGTGACAGGTGGAATTTTGACGTGGCCTCTGCTGAGAGGTCCTCTCCCTGATCAACTTGGGCCATTGTCCTAGTCTTTAGGGCAGTGGCTTCCACATTTTTGGGTTTGAGGCTTAGCTGAAAACACTGGTTTTTGAAGACACACTGGTACAGATTGAAAGAGTCAAAACAGAACACACAAAAGCCAGTGAAACTGATAGCAAAGCATGATAAAGTAAAATAGCACTTCAGAAGGTGGAAATTGGGGTACCTGGGTGGCTCAGTCAGGTAAGCATCCAACTTTTGGTTTTAGCTCAGGTTCTGATATCAAGGCCCTGAGATCGACCCCTGAGTTGGGTTCCGTGCTGAGCATGGAGCGTGTTTAGGATTCCGTATACCCCTCTCTCTGTCCCTCCTCCCCATTCATGTTTTCTCTCTCTCTCTCTTTCTTTCCTTTTTTTTTTTTTTTTTTTTTAAAGATTATTTATTTATTTATTTGACAGAGATCACGTAGGCAGAGAGGCAGACGGGTGGTGGGGAGAGCAGGCTCCCTGCTGAGCAGAGAGCCCGATGCGGGGCTCGATCCCAGGACTCTGGGATCATGACCTGAGCTGAGCTGAACGCAGAGGCTTAAACCCACTGAGCCACCCAGGTGCCCCCCTACCTTTCCTAAAAAAAAAAAAAAAAAAAAAAAAGGATGTGTAAATACATCTGCAGTTATCACACTGTAGATCACGGTGTGCCTCTTTGCCACTAGTCTCTTTCTCTGCATTGCGCTGCAAAGTTCTTTCTGTCACGTCACTCTATTAAAGGGATGGATGTATGCTGAGTTGCAGCAGAAGTAAGTTATCATACTTTCGTTACATTGTTGCAGCTGGAAGATCTCTGTTAGAGTAGAAGCTTCTTCCTTTCCTCTTAAGAAATAGACCGCATCCCCTTTTTACCCTCTGAGTGGCAGCACTGGGACGTGTGGGACGCTGTTGGCACCAGCTGCAGAAAAAAATGGAGATTCCTAAGCCTCAGTGGTTTCTGACTTTAAGGTATTTCTTTAGCTAAGTCAAGTGATCTTCAAAACCTCGCCTGTCACCCTTAACATTCTCTAGTTCTCTAGTTTCTCAAGTTTAATGATAAAAGTCATTTAAAATAAAAACCATTTAAACTTGCTTCTTGGGGTGTGGCCAAAGCAGAGGATGGGGATGAAATTTTGTAATATTAGAGATGAATAATTTGTTTCACTCCCCAATTTTACTGATGAGGAAACTAAGAGGTTGATGTTACCTGCTCAAGGTCATGGAGCTAGAGAAAGGAATATCTTATTGTAAGTGGAAAAGATTATGGATTTTAGAGCTGAATCCTGTCATTTGCTAGTTGTTTTAAAACCCGGGAAAGCCATTTAAATACTCTGAGCCTTTCTTTACTCACTTATAAAACGAGGATGATAGCATCTAGGTTGCATGGTTGCTTGTGGTTGTAAGTTTATAGATATCTATTATAAGTCACTTAGAAGAGTCTATTAGTTATCTATCACTGTGTCACAAATAATTCCTGGACTTAGCAACTTACGACAGCAAACATTTTTTTTATCTCAGTTTCTGCGGGTCAGGAATCTGAACGTGGCTTTGATGGACACCTCTAGCTCAACATTTTTTTTTTTTTTTACAAAGAATCTTGACATGTATGCAAAATGTCATTTAAATGGGAATGAAAAGCAGGAGCTGGGATCACTGGGGACCATCTTAGATGCTGCCTAGCATGGAATATCTGTTACTTAACAGTGGATTTAGCTTAGATGCTGGGTCAAATTGTAGTGGTACCCAGACAGCCTGTTGGATCAGCATTGATCTTGAGATCAGGTTCTGTTTTCAGCCTGAACTCATTTAAAATTTTTATCAGCGACTTAGATGATGCTATAAAACAATACTGTTTAATCTTTCTTTCTTTCTTTCTTTTTTTTTTTTTTTAAAGATTTTATTTATTTATTTGACAGGCAGAGATCACAAGCAGGCAGAGAGGCAGGCAGAGAGAGAGGAGGAAGCAGGCTCCCTGCTGAGCAGAGAGCCCGATGCAGGGCTCGATCCCAGGACCCTGGGATCATGAACTGAGCTGAAGGCAGAGGCTTAACCCACTGAGCCACCCAGGCGCCCCCTGTTTAATATTTCTTGATCACACATCTTTAAAAACTTCTGAGCATCCACCTCTCTCTCTCTCTCTCTATATATATATATATACTTATTTATAAATTATGAACAGCTGCCAACATTCATTTATAAACATCAACTAACATTAGTTAATTAACTAATAGATAGTAAGGCTTAATTTTATTTCTTTCTTTAGATGAATAAAGCCCCCTAGAAATAGAAGTTTTTTTTTTTTTTTTAATTTTTAACCTGCACCCAAAAGGATTATCTTATGTATTCTCTGGATGTATGTAACCCCCTAATATAGAAAGTGATGGAGACATAGGGAGTGTGGTGAGTATCAGAGTTAGAATCCAAGTAAGTTTCAATAGGCTGGAGTTACAAATAAACCAAGATTGGGGACAAATCATGCAAAAAATCAGCATCCCAGTTACATAAGTCAACTTCCATAGATCCTTGCAGAGGTGGTCCCTCCAGGCAAAAGAATGACAAAAATCGTTTCCTTCTTCAGGGAACAAGACTTAGTGAGCTGAACACAGGCTGGATTTCAGTCCCAATTTTTCATCTCATCTGGGCCCCTTACACAGTGTACACACTGTGCAACCACACCTGGCAGACTTGTGGCTTCACACTAGCACATGTGAAAAAGAGTCTTGGGGGAATGCCTGGGTGGCTCAGTTGGTTGAGTATCCAATCTTGGTTTCGGATTAGATAATGAATTTATGGTTCATAGAACTGAGCCCTGTGTCAGGCTTCACACTCAGGGGGAAGGGAGTCAGTTGAAAGATAAAGCCAACACGAGAATAACAGAGCTTAAAGATGCAAAAACCATAAGAGACTCCATAGTTAATAGAGGACGAACTGAGGGTTATTGGAGGCAGGTGATTGGGGGATGGCTTAAATGGGTGAGGGACATTAAGGAGAGCACTGGTGATGAGCACTGGGCATTGTATATAAGTGATGAATCACTAAATTCTATACCTGCAACCAATTTAATCATATATGTTAACTAACTAGAATTTAAACAAAAACTTGAAAAAAAAAAAAAAGAAGCAAAACCTGGGTGTGATGTTAACTTTATGTGCCAACTTGACTGGTTTCAGGGATGGCTAGATGGTGGGTATAACATTATTTCTGCGTGAGTCTGTGCAAGTGTTTCCAGAACAGATTAGCACTTGAATCTGCAGACGAAGATCACCCTCACCCAGGAAGGGAGGCATAATCCACTCTTCTGGGAGCCTTAATAGAACAAAAAGTTAGAGGAAGGGCAAATTCACTCTCTTGCATGAGCTGGGATATGAATCTTCTCCTGTCCTTGGCCATTGGTGCTCCTGGTTCTTGGGCTGTCCTGGTTCCCAAACTTTTGGGTTTGGAGTGGAGCTATACCACCAGCTTCCCTGGGCCTCTTATTTGCAGTTAGCAGGTTGTAGGACTTCTTAGCCTCCATAACTGCATAAACCAATCTCTTACAATAAGTCCTTTTTGTACACCTATATGAATCCTAGGGTTTCTTTTCCTTTGGAGAATCCTGATTAATACACTGGGTCTGTGATGAAGTCATCAAGTCACTGAATTAATCAACACTGAAACCAGACTACCGAAGCTCTGTCTTATACCCTACAGATTTTCTTATTGTTTTAGTTCTTTGAGTTGGGATTTTGGATACTTGCAGTTAAAATTATCTTAATTATATGACTATATATTTGAACAAAATGGCTCTGCAAGCAAACAGAGCTTAACTCCATTCAAAAGCATATTAATTTGTCTAGGCAACTGGAGAATGTGTTAGTGGAGCTTGGTGCATTGCAGGATCTTTGTAGCAAAACTCAAATTGCCTCTACCTTCCACTTTTCCAATGTTTCCTTCTTCCATCCAAATCTGTGCTGGTCTCCATTGGGAAGGGAGCCAGAATACATTGGGATTCCCTGGACTCCTGGTGCCTTGAAGGCCATTCACAATAAATTAACGATCTGGGAGAAGAATGCACCTAAAGAACACAGTTAATCGCTTGTGGCCTGCCCATTGCTTTCATGGTGGCCCTGACACTTGCCCCCCACACTGACCAGTGAGTGGCCTAGGGAGTGCATAGTGGGTCTGCTGGGTCAGAACTGTGTTGTGGGGACCCACTTCCACCTTTAGCCTGACACTGACCAGGTGGGGGTGGGCTTTGGTTTTGTACTTCCTCTTTTCATTTCTTGGGTTGGTTTTTGACACAAAGAAGCTCCATGATGTTTTCTCTCGCATAGGGCAACTCTTGCCTGCCTTCTTGGTCACTGACTGAGTTCTAGGGGTCGGATGACAGAATCAAGGTAAAGGATATTTCTGTGTGTCTCTCTTAAAAAGTTTTGACAAATTCCTTTGTACGAGGTACTTATTATGATGCAGCAAGTACTTAAAAAGGACCATCCTATTTTCATCCTTCATGGTTTTCCAGACCACTGGACCACCATGTTGAGTTCCCACCAACACAAACTCCAGCCATGATGCTGTTTGCATTTTTTCTTTTTGGTACATATTTTCTTGTCATTCAGTCTTAGGGCTTGTGTCCCCCAAGGCTCTGCTCCTCAAAGGATGGTCCTTGGACCAGTGGCGTCAGCATCACCCCAGGTGATCCTTTAGAAACAACACATTAGGGGCGCCTGGATGGCTCAGTGAGTTAACCCTCTGCCTTTGGTTTGGGTCATGATCCCAGGGTCCTGGGATCGAGTCCCACATTGGGCTCTCTGCTCAGCGGGGAGACTGCTTCCCCCTCTCTCTCTGCCTCCTGCTCTGCCTACTTGTGATCTCTCTGTCAAATAAATAAGTAAATAAAATCTTAAAAAAAAATAAAAACAACACATTATTTTCCCTTGAGGTTCCTTCTGTTATCCTTCCAGAAACTTTCTCTAGGTCTCCTCTCAGCCAGAGCTATGTATTTTCATTTAAACTATTGTTGTCCCAGCAGAATAAACCCCTTTCCACAGTTAAATGTGTGTGGTCTGCATGGGGATGCCCCACAGTGGCCATTTCCTTTACAACCACACAGCGGCCTGAACATCAAGCAACTCCTCCACGTGGAGGCGAGCTTTACTGTTTTCCGCTCCTCACTGACCTGCCTTACCCACATACCATGAATTTGAGAAGCTTCTTTCCTCAGAGGGAAAGCTTGTCTGGATTAGAAAAGTCCTGCGTAGAAACTTGACACTATCCTGAGCCGGGAGTACTTGGAATCACACACAGGAAAGGGTTGCCTATTCGTTGACCTGCCTAAATGACAGAATGTGTGTGTGGCCAACTCTAATTACAGCACTCCCGGAAGCATCACCCCGAAAGTACGACTGCTATGAACCACGGCACGTCCTTCAGCTAATCCTCATTAACCGAGGTGGACATTCTCTTTCTGCAGGCACTGGCTTCTCAGCCGTGTCCTTCCTGCCGTCTTCATGCCTAGGAGACTCATGGATCAATCTTCTGGGGGCACACGAGCCTCCCTGACTAGATAAATTTAATAGTTATTTGTAAATAACCGGCTCTTCTCAGCCAAACTCTGGGTCCCATTGAAGGACTACCCACAGGGACCCGGAGATAGAACTTCTCACACTGAGAAGTCCGCTGTTTTCTGATGAGCAGGGAGGCAACTCTCATTTGCTGCCTCCTCTTGTGCCAAGAACCGTATGATTTCCACCCAGGTATCTGCCCCGGCTTAGGGGTGGGACGCAGTTGCGGATTAAGCCTCTGGACCAGTCCTGATCTTTGCTTTCTGTGTCTAGGATGCCAACATGGGAAGTAGAGCTTGCCCTGGAGGATTCTATATTTAAAGAAGACCTTTCTGTCTCATCTTCCTCAGCCTTCGTAGAGGCGTTCATCCCTTCTCTTTCATGCATCTGCTGGGCCTTCTGCGGAAAGACATCTCTTCAGAGCCTCTTCAGACTGTGCTTCACAAAGCGACAATTAAATGTAACAAATAATGCTCTCCCTTTTTTGAAAGTAAAACAATATTTTCCCCTATAAATTAAAAAAAAAAAGACTTCATACATCTATGTATAAATGAACAAATGTGTTCAAATCTTGCTTCCTTATTTAGTCAATTTCTTTTCCTTTTGGCTTAGTTTCCCCTCCCCCATCCTTAGAGTGCCCACCCCACCCACCACTCCACCTCCTAGCCCATGTTCATAAAAGTGTCCTTTCATATTCCTCTCCATGCCCAAATAATCATATTCAAATAGAGCTATACATAAGCCCACTTATGACTATGTATATGTTTTATACAAAGAAACTGTATTATTCATGCTTTTCTGCATCTTGCTTTTCTCACTCATCAGGCTCTAGAATAATCCCTCCAAGCCAGCTTCAGGGGCTCTAATTCATTCTCTTGAATGCCTATATGACAGACAATCCTTTGTATAACAATATTGTGATTGAATCAGCTTTTTGCTGCCGATGGGCACTCTCTTTGTTTCCATTTTTGCTATTATGTAGCACGATCCAGTAAATGATCTTTTACTATACTGTCTGTACTGTAGCTTTCATTTTTTGCATCGTAGACTCCCAGGAGTGGGACCTCTGGGTGAAAGGGTATACAGAATCTTTAATTTTAGTTGATGTTGTCAGTTTGTTCTCCAAGAAGACATTAATCGAGCAATCCGAAACTGTGTATTTTCCCTACAGCCCTGCCAACAAGAGATGTTTTCTGTTTTTAAGAGGTTATCAGTCCAATGATGTATAAAGTGATACTATATTCCATATTTAATTTTCATCTTTGATGCAGCGAATTTGAGCACAGTTCCACTTTTCTTCAAAACTCCTATAACTTGTACCCATTCTAGTTTTTTCTTTTACTATCTTCAGTTACCCCTTGGGACCAGACATTTCACTTTAAACACAAAATTAATCTTTGTCCCTCATAAAACCTCACAGTCATTTTATGAACATACATTTATGTATCTCTGCCATTATGTACTTTAATCACCCATGATTAATTAGTTAAGGAGTCTTAACTAAAGCCATTAATGAGGTATTTTTTCTACATTTTCACTTTCTGGAACTCCTCTATTCAAACGATGGTGGGACTAGTCCTCTGATTTTCTTACTCTTACTATGTTCCATTTTCCATCTCTGTGCCTTTTTTTGTTCCACTTGCTGGTAGGCCCTTAATTTTCTCTTCTATCCTTTCTATTGAGTTTTTCATTTCTACTCTCATGTTCTTAATTTTTTTTTTTTTTATGAGAGGTTTACATGTCTCCCCCCACCCCCAACATGGGGCTTAAACTCATGACCCTGAAATCAAGAGTCACTTTCCGGACTGAGCCAGCCAGGTGCCCCTTGTGATTTTAATTTCAAAGAACTTTCCTTCTCTGAATGCTTCTTTGTTTTATACTATCCTATTTTTGTTTCATTTTCTTTGAAATCTGAATATAAACATATATATTCTGAATGTATATAGCAAATCTGAACATACATATATATATATAGTGATTGAAGTATAATCAACATACAGTGTTAAATTAGTTATATTAGGTGTACAATATAATGATTCAGCTATTCTGTACATTGCTCAGTGCTCATCACAATCAGTGTATGTTTAATCCCCTTCATCTCTTGCGCCCAACCCCCCACCCTCTAGCTACATGCATTGTAAGGCGTATTTTTTTCCTCTCTCCGTAGTCTCTGCATCTTCCAAATTGCTTTCTGGTTTTCTGTTTTGTTTTTTTTTCCCTTCCTTTATTTTTCATAGTAGAGGTGTCTGGTGAGCTCTGGTTGTCTGCTCTTGTTTAAAAAGAAGGAGGTAAGTGCTGGCCGGAAGCTCTGAAGGCACAGGTGGGCCTGTGCTCTAGAGGGTGATCTGGCTATTGTGTTTGTGGGAAGCTCCTCCTCCTCCTGGGATCAGGCTTCTTGGGCCTGTCAGATTTTCCTGAGAAGAATCTTCAGTCTCCTGGGTGCTTCACTGCGAAAGGGGAGGGCAGGAAGACCTGTGGTTTCACTTAATGCCACCTCCCCGCTCGGCCCCATTTCCAGGCAGCCATACCCACTCATCCTCTTTTCTCCTTTCTCTGGAGAATAAAACGCCACTCTTCTTCTGGCAGTATGGAGTAGAATGGGAAATTTAAGGGTCTGACGATGCCTCAATCGATTTCAACCCATTTTCCTTATTTTCATTTCTTACTTTATCCACCCTTCCAGAGGTCCCGGGTACCACCGATTCCTAAAGCTTTGGAGAATTTTGTGATGTAAATCGAGTTGGTTTTTGACTTTCCCTGTTGATGGCTTATACCCTGTGGTGTGCTCAGCCCTCTGCCATTCTCAAATCTGTATATTTCCAGACTCAAGCTTTGTGTTGCCTCCTCTCCTGTGTCTCCTTAAGGTTCTGTGCTCATTCATTACAAAATATTTTGTTGTAGTTTTGGAAAGATTGAAATCAAATGTAATCCTCTAGCATTATGAAGGCAAATCTTTTTCTTTTTCTTTTTTAAGATTTTACTTATTTATTTGACACACAGAGAGAGAGAGAGAGAGAGATTGGGAGCACAAGCAGGGGGAGCAGCAGGGGGTGAGGGAGAAGCAGTTTCCCCGCTGAACATGCGGGGCTCAATTCCAGAACCCTGGGATCATGACCTAAGCAGAAGGCAGATGCTTAACCTACTGAGCCACCCAGATGCCCCAAAGGCAAACCTTTATCACTTGTTCCTGTGTTTTCCTTGTAATTAGTCCATACAGTTAGGATTTCTTTGCTAACTCAATCTGACATTCTCTGCTTTGTAGTTGAAGCATTGATGCATTAGGCTTTTTTTTTTTTTTTTTTAAGATTTTTATTTATTTATTTGACAGATCACAGGTAGGCAGAGAGGCAGGCAGAGAGAGAGAGGAGGAAGCAGGCTTCCTCCTGAGCAGGGAGCCCGATGTGGGGCTCGATCCCAGGACCCTGGGATCATGACCTGCCGACCTGAGCTGAAGGCAGAGGCTTTAACCCACTGAGCCACCCAGGCGCCCCAATGCATGCAGTTTTATTCCTTATATCTGATTTTATTTTATTTATTTATTTTTAGATAGTTATTTTCTCTTTTCCTTTCTTTGGTAGGTCTGATCAAATTGTAATTCATTCCTTTTCCCCTGATAATTACTATGCTTTTCCAATCTATCTTCCATTTTTGGTTCTCATAATTATATACCTATTTCTCTACCACTGTTGAAAAGAAGGCATCAGTGATTTCCCTTATCAAGATGCTCTTTATACTTCACCATATGTCCCTCCCATCTTGATTAGCTTGACTCCGGAATATTATATTTTTACTCTTCCTTCCACCTTTTCTCCAAGCAAATGAGAACTTTGGAAGTTTTACTCTAAAATTTCCCTACCCCCCAGATTCAACTCTCAATGTCAATATTTTTTTCCATGAAAGAGTTAACTTTTGATTGTACGCTTTTGTTAGAATTTCTCCTTTTGGTATGTTTCTTCTTCAAGAATCCCTATTTGAGAACAATTCAGGACTACTATGTTTAAAAACTAAGGATCTGGCACTAGATTCCATTTTTTTTTTTTTTTTAAGATTTTTATTTATTTATGACCGAGAGAATAGCGAGAGAGGGAACACAAGCATGGGGGAACTGGAGAGGGAGAAGCAGGCTCTCCACTGAGCAGGGAGTCCGATGGGGGGCTCAATCCCAGGACGCTGGGATCATGACCTGAGCCACCCAGGCACCCCTCCCTGGGTTTTAATCCTGCCTTTATCCCTTTCTTGTTTTGTGCCTATAGGTCAGTTGCTTAATCACTTTGTGCCTCACCCTCCTCCTTGGTGAAATGAGGTGAATACAAGTACCATCGTCCTGAAGGTTTTGTGAGGGTTAAGTTAGTTACTACATGACAAGTACTTGAAACACTGCCTCTTTCATAGGTTTTTTTTTTTTTTTTTTAAAGATTTTATTTATTTACTTGAGAGAGAGAGAGCGCATGAGAAGGGAGAAAGTCAGAGGGAGAAGCAGACTCCCCATGGAGCTGGGAGTCCTGTGCAGGACCAGGACTCCATCCCGGGACTCTGGGAACACGACCTGAGCTGAAGGCATTTGCTTAACCAACTGAGCCACCCAAGCATCCTCTTTCATAATTTTTTTTTAAAGAAAGAGTTATTTAGTTATGAGAGAGAGTGGTGGGGGAGGGGCAGAGGTGGAGGGAGAGAAAGAATCTCAAGCAGGCTCCCCACTGAGCACAGCCCTACTCAGGGCTCAATCCCAGGACCCTGAGATCACAACCTGAGCCAAAATCGAGTGGGACGCTTAACCCACTGAGCCATCCAGGTGCCTCTTTGCCTTTTTCATAGTTTAATAAATGTTAACTTATTAATACATCTATAAACATTCTTAGATATTATACCATTATTCATTTACATGCATATCAACAAGAGGTACATGAATGCATCCATAAATGTGTGTAAGTAAGTTTGAGTGTTTATATCTATCTGTATGAATGTAGGTATATATTCAAGGTTCATCGATGATTTCTTTTTTCTCTTTTCCCTCTGTGCCTTGGAACCTCTATTATGATTTGTACTGATAGGTGATTTAAATATAGGATTCTTGGATTATAACCATTTTCTCTCAAAATTATTTGCTTTTCTTTCATGATTCTATTTCTATTTTTGCTTTGTGCAAAGACTATATTTATTCCTTTAGTTATTTTACACCACCATTTTGGATATCAACATGGCCTTCCTTTCCTCCAACTCATCTTGTGAAATGTTAGCTGGAAAATGATAATTTCAAGCTCCAACCTGCTTTTGGACATGAATTGGGGCTTCATTTTTCTCCCTTTGGCATTCTCCTACGCTTCTATTTCTCTTGGCCCGTGCTGAATTGGAACAATCTGGTGGATTGCTCTCTCTCTCTGAGCCTCCTTTTATGTGTGTCTGTTTTCCATTGCCCATTCACTGTGGCATAGTTTTGCTCATTGGCATCTCCAAAAGGTGGCGGCCAAGTCTGCTGGGAAGGCCTGATGGACGCAGGTAGGCTGCTAACCCATTGCTGAGACCCCCGGAGAGAAAGTCTCTTTTCTTTTTCTCTTAGGCTTTCCCAGCTTCCAGGTCAGGGAGGGCTTAGCTCACTGCTCAGAAGGACAGGGAGACCATTTCTGGGAGGTCCATAAATTCCTGCAGGCTGAGGTGATTCTTAGGTCCCCGCCCAGCTGCCTGGGAAGAAAGCACGCAACCACTCCTCTGCTTTGCAACTCTTCACAGAGCTCGAGGCTTCCCTTGTATCCAATGTGGCATCTGTGCCCTCAGGGGAGACAAATAGGTGGGAGCTGGTTGTGAAGGGGAAGGGAATAGTGATTACTGACTCCCTGAATAGAGCCTGCAAGTATCAAATGTTGATAAAGCAAAGCAGAGTCAGTAGCTTCCTGGCAGTGAGAGGGTAAAGGGGGGATTTTTATGAAGCCTGGTTTAAGGGGAGTCTTTCAACTTGGTGGGAACTGATTGGGATTGGGCAATTTGTTATCTAGTGGTTTAGAATTAGTGGACAAACGGAGAACGCCACCTGTCAGGAAGAGTAAAGAATCATCTGATGACTGGGTTGAGGGATCTACCGTTCTGAGAGGTGGTTATTTACTCATCAAGGACCACTGGATAGTGTTTTTTAGGTGAATTTTTTAAAGTGAATTTTAGGGAAGTTCCTGAAACACTCCAATTATTTACAACTTCGTCTTCCAAGCTTCCTGGAACAGTGATGTGATGTTAACCTAGACCATGACCTGGGTGGTTGCAGATGGTTTTTGTGTCCAGAGGTCCAGGTCAGTCACCATCCTTGCAAAATTCCCTGCTGCCAACTATGGCCTTCAGAGGTGCATCCTCAGATTTGCTCTTTCAGGGTCAGTGCTTCTGACTTTTGGTTGCACGTGGAACAATGATGTCATGGAAAGGAATTCGGGGGGAGGCGGGATATCTGACATCAGCCAAATGCAGAATGGACTTGGGGACAGGGAACCTCTTTGGGAATTCTTACTTGGTTTTTGGTGGTTCTTAGGAGGGAAACAGAGGTTGGAGGCCTCCTAAGAAGACTGATGCTGGCTAATTGACTAGATATTAGAATGTACAGAGACCCTCCTGACCGATCAAAAAATCACAATAGTCTGAGAATTATGGGACCCTATATTGGACTGACATACTCCAATCACAAAACATGCGGTTTTATCCCTGAATCGAAGATTCTTGAAAATCATTCACTTCATGTAAGACTCCACCATCAATTACTGGGTTTCTCTCTTCGGTGTAGCACACAGGGTTCTGGTCTGCCCGTCGCAAGGGCAGTTTGCGATAAGGAGTGTGCTGGGTTCCAAGCAGCAGCTTCCAGGGTTCTCTTTGGAGACAAAGTTTGTGCCCAAATCTGGTTGGTCTTTTTATTCACCTGTATTTGGAAGATAGTTTTGCAATTAATAAAACAAAAGAGTTTTATTCTGATGCTTACAAAACCAAATGTAGAGCGCAGACAGAAAATGAGACAACAGCCAATAATAATAATAATAATAAGAATAATAACAACTCTCAGAGTTTAGGTGGTCTGATAATTAATAATAATAATAATAATAATAATAATAGCAACAATAACAATTCTCAGAGTTTAAGTGGTCTGGACCAGGCCCGGGATTCCTGAGGAATGTCTGCAGTCCATCCACTTGAGCTCATAGGTTTTAGTCAAGGTAAAAACGCACAGTTATTTTGGATAGAAGATGGGGATGGAAGAGGGTTGGCAGGAAACTCAAGAGCCAAGGGAGGCCAGATGCTTTTCTCCCACCTGACCTTTGACTCTGAGTCCTAGGGATATCGTAATGCTTTTCTTTAGTATTTGATCCTCAGCTGATGCAAACCTTTTATTTATGCTCCCCTTTGGGCGGGGCGGGGATTGAGGGGATGCACAACAGGGCAGTTGGGCTGTTTTCACTTCTATAAAAGGCAGCCACGGGAGTGCTCCCTTTGATGTGTTCCGCCTCTGCTGGGGCATCGCCATTCCCAGCTAACTTGTTCTTTCCCATGTAGGGCTCTGGATCCCACTCCTAAAAGCTCTAATTTGGGGATCAGAGCCTGAAATAGCCCCAAAGGTATCCTGTTTGGCTTGTCATTTAAATAGCTAAGCCCCTGCCATGACCATTTCAAACACTCTCACCTTTCATTTAGCTAAGCAGTTCTTTTTTCAAATTCGGCTTGTTTGTGAATGCAACATATCTTTTTCTTTATCCACTGCGATTCTGTAGCTATAAAAAGCCTTGATTGAAGGAGGAAAGAGTGAAAACAACATTCCTCTCAGTAAAGGACTAAGCTAGGATTGCAGAACCAGCGAGGAACTGAGCACAAGGGCTTCCAGCGTCTCCCACCCGGGGCGGGACAGAGGTGGGGGTTGTTCAGAGGTGGGTAGGATTTGAATCCTGGTTCCAACAATGACCAACTTTGGGGACCTTGGGGAAGTTACTTAACCTCTCTTTGCCTCAGTTCCTGCATCTGTAAAATGGGAAGGATAATAGTTCTAACACTTCATAGGATTCGTTACCAAGTTCGCAGAGCCCTTTGTTCAAATTTCAGTGAAGTGAATGCTCGGCCCCTTGTTCCAATTTCAAGATGGCGACAGCAGAGCATTAAACCAAATGTGGAGCCCTTCTGGGGGAGGAAGGCCCTCTGTTGTTGCCCAGAAAGCTGGCCCTAATCATAGGATTGTTGTGAGGATTAAATGAATCATTGTATTTAAAGAAAAATTAAAAAAATTTTTTTTTGTTTATTTGAGAAAGAGAAAGAGTGGTGAAGTGGGGTATGGGGGGCAGAGGAGAGGAAGAGAGAGAATCCCAAGCTGCCTCCATATCCCGTGGAGCCCAAGGTGGGGCTCAGTCTCACATGAGACCATGAGATCATGACCTGAGCCGAAACCGAGTCAGAACCACCCAGGCACCCCTGTGTTTAAACTTCTCAAAGCAGCATTTAGCATATATGCAATCTATGTAAATGTTAGTTAGATCTAAAAAATGACAATTCGGTATTCTGAGAACTGAAGAGGCTGTCACCACTTGAAGGAAACTGAGTGAGTTGGTGGTAAATGGAGGCTTAGGCTCTGTCCCATGGCTTCCTACGTGGTTTATTTACATATGTTCTATGCTTTTTTCAGCAAAGGTTATTCATTCATTCAGCATTTTTGGATGCATTTTCTGTTCCATCCACAGTGCTAGACCACGGAAATATGCAGTTTATGAGATTTGTTTTTTACTTACAATGCTTTAGTGCTCTAGAATAGATTTCAAGTCGTGCTAACTCTGTCCTTGGATAGACCTTGGTATTTTCACCTTATTAAGCTTCAGGAATTTAGAAGAGTCAGGTAAATGACACTGGGATCTTATCCTCAAAATATGAATGGAACTTATAGTTGTAAATTATTTTTAAAAGATAAATGTAAATATAAATGATGGATGAGTCTCTTCATGGGTTAAAGCCGGGAATGACTTAGGTGATTTAAAAGAAATCTAGTTCTAGCATTAGTAATGTAATCACATGTGCTCCAATTCTTTGTTAATGTTCATGGAGACAACGCTGGAAAGACCTAGTTAAAATTACTCTATTTTTTGCTCTTAATGTGTACTTAAAGAAAATTATTAAAAACAGCTCAGATGGATAGGAGATAAATTTTTTAAAAACCCTTGCTTAAAAAACCTAAATGGAATACAAAATACTATTCATTCTATATTCTCATTCATCTTCATTTACTCTTTTTTCTTGGTAAAAGGGAACATAATGTATGTTCATGTGAATTGCAGAATCTAAATTTGGAAAGGGAATTCTAAAAGCATGCTAATAAGCCTCTTTAAAAGTTCGACTACATCTACATGGTGAACACTGAGTAATATATAGAATTGTTGAATCACTATGTTATACACCTGAAACTAATATGACTTTGTATGTCAATTATACTTTAATAGTAAATAAAAATGATTGAATATACATATTTATATGTATTCATATATATAGAATTTTAACATTCATAAGATGAAGTAGTTACAGTTAAAAGTCCAGAGGACTTTTAAAAGCAATACATTTTTTTTTCATGTTCAGGAATGCTTTCTTTACAAACAACTTCCATTTTCATGGAACTCTGTCCATGAAGGACCTTATAGTACAGACTTGTCAAATTTAAATTATAAGGACTAGTCTGGCAACCTGTGAAATCTCACTTGGATTCTTACCTTGGTTATGCTGGTCTTGAGTAAGGCTTTTTGTTAATGAGGGATGCCCTCACCTCAGACAACAGAAGCATTTGTGAACTCTGTCCTCACTATTGATGGGTTTCTTATATTTATATTTAATAGAATATCTTTAATATTCTCAGATCTCAAAAGGAGATCATCTCCTGTCCTTCATTGGGAATTTTCTGTTCCAGGAAAATGTCTATTTGTAGCCTCTTCTAGGAAGTTTTCTTCATTCTCATTTAGCTGGACCAAGGATGGGAAGCTGTCCCTTCTCTGATGGACTTAACGATGCTATTTCTGTATCTCATTGGAGAGGCAAGGCAGCCATTCATTTGTGGTTAATACTGTAATTCTTAAAATGTATTTTTAAGAAGCGGATGGAAATATCTGAAACTCCATTTTCGTTTGAATGCTATCACTGCCTAAGCACACACAGAGCGGTCAGCAAAATGCTGTTAGTGTTGGGCAACTTCTATGAATTGAAAGTGGCCAAGCTAAAAAAAGGGAAATTGACAGGTGTCTTATTAGGCTCTAGCTATTAGTCATTTTTGTATCTGCACAAGTAATTGACACTCCACTTCTAAACAAAGATTATGCATTTGCATGCTTTCAGGAAGAAGTCCTGCTGGGTGATTCTAATCCACTATTTTAGGATGTGATGGCTTAATTTGAAAAATGTTTTGATGAACAAAACATGATCTCTTCCTTGTCACTTTCCTCCGGTTTCACAGTATAATCAGGGACTGAATGGATTTTGCTGGGGTATGAAATATCCGATGACTAAATGGGTTTGGCAGGAAAATTGGGGGTGGTGTTGGTAACTGGCTTCAACAGGAAAAAGAAGAGGGATTATCTTCATTCTGTTCTTGACGGTTGCTGTAAAATGTATTTTTGGTTTGTTACAAACCGGTTGCCCCTTTACTGAATCAAAACTACTGAAGGAATTCTGAGGATAATTTGTTTTTTTCATTTTTAGGGCTGTTCTACCTCCCCAAATGAAAGAATTTGGAATTATAGAAAATTCAGAGAGCCTCAATTTTATGGGGGTACCTGGGTGGCTCAGTGGGTCAATGTTAAATCTCTCACTTGCAGATCAGGGAAACTGTGGCCCTGGAATGGAAAGTAACAATGTCAATGAGGCTCAGTGAGTGAGAGACAGAACCAAGATGAAAAGGTGATTGAAACATTGTGTTGGGTCATTTTTCTTTTGCTCTCATGTTGGTGACTTTTTCCACGAAAAAGGTGAGTTGCTAATGTGTATCTTCTTTACTGCCCTTCCAAGTCATTTTACCTTTCTCTTACCTCTGAAAACAGGGAGTCTATGTAAGCTGGTAATGAAATGGAAACGTTTGAGTTGTCAATTTAACTAATTAACTACCTCCACCATCAACAGCAACATTTTTCCGTAACAGCAGCTTCCCATTTAGATGAGTCTTGCAACTCTCTGTGTCATTGGCCTTTGTGACACTACTCAGGAGTATCAGGTGTCGTACTCCAAAGTGGCTGAGCCCTTTGGGTAACTTCTGTTGTCTCCCCATGAGTGACCTTGGGTTTAGACTCACGACTTTTTGCTTTTTATAGTTTATTTGTTTATTTGAGGGGGAGAGAGAGGAGCATGAGTGGTGGGGAGGGGCGGAGGGAGAGGAAGAAGCAGGGGCCCCGCTGAGCAAGAAGCCTGATGCAGGACTTGATCCCAGGACTCTGAGATCCTAACCTGAGCCGAAGGCAGACGCTTAACTGACTGAGCCATCCAGGCACTCCCAGATTCGCTACCTTTTTACCTTCTCAAAATACACATGTCCAAAAGCATTGGCGAACAAGGTGGATTTTACTGTATGTTTCCTAGGGAGACGGATTACATACCGCCCAGAAAAATGTAGACTATTCCTTTGGAATCTCATGTTTCTCTTCTTGGCATCCTGTTGTCTGGTCTCTTTTCTCACTTCCTCTTTCTCACACAGCGTTTTCAATTCCCTTTGTTTTCTGGAGCGACTCAGCTCTGGCCTGGAGAGTGTGTGGTAATCCCACCTTATCCGTGAAGGCTGGCTTCCAAGACCCTTGTGGGTGCCTGAAGCCGCGGGCAGTATCACACCCTCCGTATGCTGTATTTTTTCCTGTGCACGTGTACCTAGGATAAAGCTGAATTTATAATGTAAGCACAGTAAGAGATGAGTAAGAATAACTAAGAATAAGAACCATGATAATAATACACTGTAATGGAAGTTATGTGAATGTGGACTGTCTCTCAAAATGTTTTATTGTACTGTACTCACTCTTCTTATGATGACGTGAACTGATAAAGTACCCACATGACGAGATGAGTGAGGGGAATGACGTAGGCATTGTGATGCAGCGCTGGGCTCCTATTGACCTTCTGATGATACGTCAAAACGAGGGTCATCGGCTTCTGGACCGTGGTTCCCTGGCAGGAACTGAAACCATGGAAAGCATGTTACCATGAAACCGGTAAACCACTCAGCAAAACCGAGGCCCACTGTCAACAATGACGTGGTATGTTCTTCAGGCGTGCCTTTTAGGGCAGGGATGCCTCAGTTCATTTGGCCATACCTGTGGCTTTTTGACTACTGATTCTTCACAAAAACAGATCTAGAGTTAAGATCAGTTCAGGCCTGGCAGTAGATAAAATTAGAAAAACCGGCAGAATAAACTGGTAACTCTTAACTTCTCTCCCGATATCCCTGCGTTCTCTGGGTGTCTTCCCCACTAGACACTTGGATCCCAGATTCGATTTAGTTCCCGTAATATTTTTTGAGCTTCTGCTATGGACCAGGCACCGTGCATGTGCCTTCGCTCTTGTAGTTTCATGGAGGAAAGGGGGCCAGCCTGTAAAGAGATGGAAGCAACACCAAGTGCTGCTGAGTGTTTTAGCGTGAGCGTGCACAAAGGGCTTTGGGAATAGTGAGTTCAAGTGGCTTTACAGAGGAGGTGACAGCAGAGATGGCCTTGATCGGCAAGAGCACAGAGTAGGCACAAAGGCTGTCGTGTTTGAAGGCACTGAGGGCTCAGTGGGGCCCCTCGTAGGGAGAGAAGGCCATGAGCTGAGACCAGAGGAGAAGAGGTCAGGGTGAGAAGGACTTGGAGTGGTGAATATTATCTTCTAGGCAAGACGTGGCCCCCAAATGGAGCCTTGGATATCTTAACTTTTCTCAAAGTTTGACGCACTCATACGCTGACAAGTTAAGTATTTCCGCAAGATTTGTTGAAAAATCCTAACAGCGCTCAGCGCTCCTTCCCAGTTCTCCCTTCCAGAGGGAACTGCCTTCTAGAATGATGTTGGTTTCTACCTCCCACCCCTGCACCACGCGTTTGCATTACCATTTCTTGCGTTTTGGGGTCCGTGTCATTATCTGCTGGTGGGAGAATGGGGATTGGGTTCTTCCTCCCTGTACCCTGGTGCCATCACTCACACAGGCACCCTTCCTACACCACCTCTTTTCAACAGTGCGATTTTAGTTGGATCAGTATTTGGTATTTACATTCTTAAGGTCATATAAACGCTAGTCACAGCTGAGGCAACTAGTCAACTACTGTTCCTTCTGCTTTGCTACAGACGGCCCTTGAGTTCATCTTCTTGTTTGTTTCCTTTTTCAGTTCATGTATTGTCACTAATTCAATCCTAAATGTCTGCTCTTCTGCCAACAGTATAAATCCCTTCTCATGTGGTACCAACAAAGTCTAACCATTTCCTATTCCTAAGCAATCGTTTCTATGGTCTTCGGACATGCCTCTGGAGGAACTGGCGATGGACTGCCCTCTGCTCCTTGTCCTAGGGTCACTCTTATCTTCTTTACTGTCATCCTCAAAGTATTTTCCCTTCTGATTTTGTCTCCGTGTCTGAGGCCTCCTCTTTTCTAGTTTACTCCAATAGCTTTCTGAGAAAAGTGTATGGGATATAAATTATTATTATTATTTTTTAAGATTTTGATTCTCACTCTTGATTGCTGGTTTGCTCAGATATGGAATTCTAGGTTGAAATAACTTTATCTTCAGGTGATTCAAGACTAGCTCCACTTCCTTGTGGTTTCCAGTATTGTGACTGAGAGCCCTAAAACATTGCCGACTACTGATTCTTCTATTTTTTTTGCCTCCTGTTATGAAGATTATAATCTACTTTGAATCTCAACTTACCTTGCTGAGGTTTGATTCAGATCTCAGCGCCTACTCATCCCTTCTTAGTACCCTTCCACCTGCTTTCCAGCTTGTAAAACTTTGTTCTTGTTGTGTTTGTCCCTATTTTCTCCATCCTTAGGGATTTATGCCTAAAAGCAGAAACAAAACCAATAAAAACAAAAGCCAATTACAAGAAAAAACTTTACTATCATTTTATTTATTTATTCTTTAAAAGATTTTATTTATTTATTTGACAGACCGAGATCACAAGGAGGCAGAGAGGCAGGCAGAGAGAGAGAGGAGGAAGCAGGATCCCTGCTGAGCAGAGAACCCGATGCGGGGCTCAATCCCAGGACCCTGGGATCATGACCTGAGCCAAAGACAGAGGCTTAACCCACTGAGCCACCCAGGTGCTCCCATTTACTGTCATTTTAGTAGGGCTTTAGAAATGAAAATGTTTGAGCTGCCATATTTACCTGTAAGTCTCTTTAGAAATGGACACATGGATCTTGGTTAGTAGCGTTTGAAGCTCATGGAATTTTATTGAAGAAGTCTAGAAAATGGTGCATGCCCTCTAAGGCACACTGGTATTATGAGATGACCAATGGCTCTGCACCTTGGTGTTGTCTTGCTGTGAGTTGGCACAGTGGGTGGTGGGGTTATATTGGAAGCCATTCCTACACTGGCTCAGCTAGACATATATTCTGTACTGAGGCAGAGAACCACAGGTATATATGGATAGTACTTATATCCCCAGTTCAACTTCCCTTTAGTCCAATTCCTACTGCGAATCCATTTCTATTCAACACAAGAGGAAATGTGACAGAGGGGAAGTAGAATTGGTAAGAGATGAAAATCTTAACCAATGTTGCTAATCTATTTCAGTTTTGCAGATTTTATAAAGACATATGACCAAGTGAACCCATTGCAGGGGTCCCACCCAGGCTCCTGGAAGGGGTCTGTGGGAGTCAGTATCCCCGAAACCTGCCTCTGTCCAATGGATGCTTTTCATCCGTGTATGATAGTGATTCAGACCTTTCTTTTTAAAGGAAGGTAAACGATGATGTTGTTTTGGTGACGATATCACCACCTGGATGTTGTGAAACACATTTGGGAAGGAGTCACCCAATTTGGTGATCAGTTCTGCATGGAGAGGTGAGGGAAATGATGTTTTGTGTAAGAAGAATCAGTGAGATCAGGAATTTCTCCTACTTCACTTCTGCCTTTCTTTCAAAATTTAAATGGTATAAATCCATACCTTATAAGAGCCTTATTGTGCTTTCAAAAGTAATATTTGGTTGGTACAAATTTAAGCTTATAAAGAGGATGATGCTGTTGGAACAGGTGTGAACTTTTAATGCTTGTCTCCTTCCTTTTTGTTCTCCAGTCCGAGGGCATAACCTTCTTTTTCTGGGTCTCAGTTTCCCCAAGGAGTTGGATGAAGATCGTAGTCCGGTCTAATATTCTGTGTTTCTCAGACTGCTGATTATGGAGGCTTCATATTGATTTCCTGCACAAGAAATAACTCGTTTTTATTCATTGGATGAGGTGACAAAATTTGTATCTATTGGAATTTGATTATTAAAATAAATACACCCTGCATTTTTTGAGACTTTGCATTTCTTCTTTATAAAGAAATGACTTTTGAGACTCCCACTCTGGCAATGGGAAAAAGCATCTTCTACAAAGGCAACTTCAGCCATATGCCTTGAACAGGATTTTGGTTTGTAGATGAAGAAATTTATCTTGGAAAAAAAAATGGTCTAGTACTTTATTAGCTCTGCAACTTAGAGCAAATTACTAAAACTTTTGGAGTCTTTTTGTTCTATAAGACAGAAATGACTATAGCCATCTTAAAGGTGTGTTTTGTGGTTAAGTGATGTCATGTATATGAAAAGAACTTAGCCGAGGTCTGGAAGTTATTGCCCCATCAGGTGAGGTGACCCACCAAGGTCATTTTCACCACCATCTTGAAATCTGAGTGCCTCATGGGACACTGATATATCCTACTTCCAAAGATAGTAGCATAGGATTTTTAAGTGGCCTTTTCTTTCCTTCCTTTTTTTTTTTTTTTTTTTTTAATATTTTACTTATTTGACAGAGATCACAAGTAGGCATTCAGGCAGGCAGAGAGAGGTAGGGAAACAGGGTCCCCGCTGAGCAGAGAGCCCAGTGCAGGGCTAGATCCCAGGACCCCGAAATCATGACCTGAGCTGAAGGCAGAGGCTTAACCCACTGAGCCACCCAGGTGCCCAAGATACTCTCTTTTTTGACCGGGCTTTTAAAGTTGATAGGATGTGAGTTTAGATAGCTTATGGCCCCCACATGGGGAGTCTCCATTTGAGAATGGGGTTAACTCTAGAGAAAGATGACCCAGGAGGTGAAAAGAGACATATTCCTGATGTCCCTGTGCCTTTGTATAAATCCACTTCTGAAATCAGAAGGCCCCTGGATTACCTAGTCATGAGAACCAATAAATATCTTTTGTTATTTATGCCAATGTTAAATTGGTTTTTGACTCTCATACCTGAACGAATTCTGATTCAAATCCTAATTTAAAGCTAAAGCTTGTTTTCACTCTCCCTCAATCACATGGGAGGTTTGACTGGCCATTTGGTCTGCTCTCACAGTTGGAGGCTTTCAAAGTAAAGACACACACCAAGAAGACAGACAACCACAATAATTAATGGACCATACAGCTCAGTGTCTGGGATTTTTAGCAGTAGTTCAATGCTTTTCTTTAGTAATTTCAATAAAGATGTAACCTTAAAACTGAAGCTCATTTGAGAAATGTCAGAAAAATATTCAGGTTATATCTACTTCCAATTTTAACAGGCTGTGCTCATGGGTTAATATGGTGCAAAAGAAGCAGTTGTGGTTAGAAAAAAGGACGCCAATATTTGCAGACACCAGGTGCTGAGCATTTTCTTGATCATGTGTGTTCGTGTGAAGGGCAAGGATGTCATGGACACCAATCAAGCATGAATTTCAAAGTAGGTCGCAGAAGAAAGTCCCATAAGCAACTAGTCATCATGCTTGTAGCAGTGTGGACAGAGGAATCCTAATGAATCATACCTTCCAAATGACTACTATATTCAAGTTGCATATACTTGGTTATTTTCAGGGAAGCCTTCTGTCATCTTAAATTAATGGGGTTAAATGGTGTTTTAATTGTTAATTTATAAATTATTTATAAATTAAACACAATTAAATTATAAATTATACACAATTTAGAAATTAAACACAATTAAAAGCTTTATCAATTTGGTTTTAATAAGTTTCGTGAGAAGCTTGCCCATAGTTTTATGCTTGTTCTTAGGTAACATTATCATCAAAATTATCTAAGTCAATATTGGAGAATACTTTTTCTTTAAAAGAATAGTATTTACTTCCTGTGAAGCAGTCCTGCTTCTCCCAGCCCCCCACCAAAAAAAAAAAAAAAAAAAAAATCAAACCTGAATCTGATCAAGTTTCTGTATCTAACTGTCAACTTACAGGGAGTCTAGAGGGAACCTCTATGTTTCTAAAATAAATAAATTACCAAAAAATGAATTGTAGATTTAAAAAATGTAAAAACAATAGCAACCAGTCATGTATGCAGTCTTTGTTTGGGTCTTGATTAAAAATAAAAAATAAACTGAAAAATTAATTTAAGACATTTGTGAGAAAACTGGATATCTGAGCACTGTCTGGATGTTGATGATGTTGGGCAACTATGGGGGCTTTTATTTGGTATTATACCCTCTTCAGATGTGCTAAAGAAGGGACTATTCTTGCCCTATGGGGTACATACTGGGATATTTATAGGTGAGAAGAAATTCACATTTTCCTTAGGATAATATTAAAATGATAAAATAAATCTCTACTGTAGTAACAAGTTTTTTTTTTGTCATAACAAGTTTTAAAAGTTGGTTTTATTAGTTCTAGTTTATATTCTTGGGAAAGAGGCAAACATTGAAATATAAGATAAATATAATTTCCCATAGACAAGAATATTAAAGAAAATCTCATTCTTCTCCATGAGCCTGATGTCTAAGTTATTACAGAAATTGGGACACATATGTAAAATCTAATCAACTATAAATGATAAACATATAGTATAAAACCATCAAAATTCTATATAAAAATGCTTCCCATACCGCCCCCCCTACATACACATTGTATTATTCTAGTTTGGGAAACCATGAGTTATCCTATACTTTCTTGTTGGGCTCATTCTGTATATTAAGGGTCCTAAAACTATAGACCTCAGGAAAAATCTGGCCCACTGCCTGTTTTGGTTTAGCTCATGAGCTAAGAGTGGATTTTATATGTTTAAGTAGTTGACAAATATTAAAGGGATATAAAGTTCCAGTTTTAAAATAAAGAAATCCTGGGGATGTAATGTACAGCATGGGAACTACAGTTAACAATACTGTACTATACGTTTGAAAGTTGCTAAGAGAGTAGATCTTACAAGTTCTCATCACAAGAAAAAGAATCAGTAACTATGTGTGGTGAGGATGTTAATCAGACTTATTGTGGTGATCACTTCACAGCATATACAAATATTGAGTCATTATGCTTTACACCTGAAACTAATATAGTGTCATATGTCAGTTATATCTCAAAGAAACCTTAAATACCAAAAGGGGAACAGTATTTGGTGACAATTGGAAATTGTATGAAAAACTAATTTCATTGTCTATAAGTACAGTTTTATTGGAACACAGCTGTGCTCATTTATTTACTGTTTCATAAATAAAGTTTTATTGGCATCCATCCATCCACTTACGTGTTGTCTATTGCTGCTTTTGACAGCAGAAATGGCAGAGGTGAGTCATTGCAGCAGAGCTGGTATGACATGCAAAGCCTAAAACATTTACCCTCTGGCCCTTTACAGAAGAAGTGTGTCAACCCCTGTTCCAAGTGACGATTGAGACTGGTATGTGAAGTGTTTAGTGTAAAGTTGCCCAGAATCACAATGCAAACCTAGGCCTTCTAACTCTAGATACCAGTTGCGTATGGTTTTCCCTATGTTTTTGCCCCTAAAATAATAATTTTTACTTACACAGTGCTTATTGTGTTCTTGGCATTATTGATCTTTAAATAATCAAAACAGCCTATGACAAATATACCATACTTGGGGAAACTGAGGCACAGATTAGTTAAGCAACGTTACCAAAGTCCCGTACCAACAAGAGACGGAGCCAGGCTGGGGACCCAGAAGAGTCTGTCCTTTGCAATGAGGGAGTCACAAACTCCCAGCAGGACCCATTGAGTGGTTTAATTGTTCTCATCTATTCAGCCTTAAGCTTAGTGGTATAAAGATGATTGTTCTGCTAGCCTGAATTCTCCTCTGCACAAAATACAGAGGACCCTTGGAAAACACAAGCTTGAACTATTCAAGTCCACTTATATGCAGATTTTTTTTTTGATATAGTACAGTGCTATATTTCTTCTTCCTTATGATTTTCTTAACATTTTCTTTTTTCCTAGTTTACTTGGTCGTAAGATTAGAGTACATAGGGGCACCTGGGTGGCTCAGTACATTCAGCATCTGCCTTTGGCTCCCGTTGTGACATTAGGGTCCTGGAACGGAGACCCACATTGGGCTCCCTGCTCAGCAGAGAGCCTGCGTCTCCTTCTCCCTCTCCCTGCTCTCTCTCTCTCTCACTTCCTCAGATTAAAAAAAAAAAAAAAAAAAGAATAGGGTATATAATACATAAAACATACAAAATATGTGTTACTCAGCTACTTATATTAACAGTAAGGCTTCTGGGCAATAGTAGCCTATGAGTAATTAAGTTTTGGGGGGAATCAAAAGCTACGTGGGGATGATTGACTGCCAGCAGGGGGCTGTTGGCACCCCTAAGCCCCCACATAGTTCAAGGGTTGGTTATTTCATGACATGAAATAATCAGTCTTTCCTTAGAACCGTGGGTCAGGAATGTCTTTTAAACCATTCCCTAAACACTGTTAATAGGCATTAGTATTTCTTATTTAAATTTACAAAACCCTGGACCCATCCTAGCCCTACTGAGTCATTGCCATGGCAGAGCCTAGGAATAGGATTTTTAAAAGGCATGGGCCCAGTGATGAGTCAAGTTTGGGAAACACTAGCCTGGAGCGCACTAAATCTTTCTCAAATGAGTGGCACCTGGCTGGCTCAGTTGGAAGAGTGTGCAACTGTTGATCTGAGGATTGGGAGTTTGAGCCCCGTGTTGGGTGTAAAGATTACTATAAATAAGTAAGTAAATAAATCTTCCTCAAATGCTTATTGAATTGTATCGAGACATTCAGATCACATTAATTTTTTTTAAGATTTTATTTTATTTATTTATTTGACAGAGATCACAAATAGGCAGAGAGGCAGTCAGAGACAGAAAGAGGAGGAAGCAGACTCCCCGCTGAGCAGAGAGCCCGATGCGGGGCTTGATCCCAGGACCCTGGGATCATGACCTGAGCTGAAGGCAGAGGCTTTAACCCACTGAGCCACCCAGGCACCCCCAGGCCACATTAATTGCAATGATGACCTGTCCCATGGGCCTCTGTGCATATTACAGACCACAATTCAGAAGCAAGTTTGGATTTCATTTTCTGAAAAGCTCCTAGAATACTATTAAAAACTAACTTTCACCTCATAATAAAATACATTTATTGCTGAAGAGAAGAAAATAAAAATTATACACATTGCTTTTACTCAGAGACATACTGTTCATCTGTTACTATTTTGATGTATATTCACAATCCTTTTTTGATTGAATTAGTACAATTCTATTAAATTCTTAAAATACCATGTAGTTATTTTGGGTTACAGTTGTGGGAAGGAATTTCACTTGGGTTTCAGATTTGTTACTCTCTTGAAAGTGTTTAGATAAAGAGCCAAGAAATACATTGTTGCTCCTATGGGAACAGAAGAGCTAGTGAATATTAATTACTATTTAAAACCTTGAATTTATATCATAAGACTTGGACAGAGCACATTTAGATTATTTGGATGTGTTCTTTTTGTTCCTTTCTGGTTGCTGCCAAATTATCCTTTAATGAAATCTTTCTCTTTATAGTTCTTTATCAACTGGGCATCCACCATATCACTGTTGATGTCATCTTTGATGTGACAAGGGCGGAGCCATGGACACCGAGGCCCACAAACTGGGCAGTCCCCAGGATTGCTTTAATTAACGCTGAGGAATTGTCTGCCTAAAGATCAATGTTGCAACTGTCAGGTGCTTCTGACAATAACATAAAGAGTGATTGTTCTATTGTATTTAATGTGTAACTTTCCTTTTCTATCTCTGGGTGGTTCCTCCAGGGTTTTGATGATGGAGCAGTGGAGGAAGGTGCTACCTCATTCTGGGTCTTTCCATTCTGAAGGGTCAGCTTCACTGGAATCCAAATGCTTCCAGCTGCTAAATCGTTTGGCAATGTCAATGTCGCCGCCAGCGTTTCTGAAGGTGCACTGAGGGGTTGATTTGGGAGCGAGTGTGGACGTGGTACCCCCTTCGCCATCAGCACAGATAAGATGCCCAACTTTGATTTCCTTGGGGAGTCATGATAAACATGGCTGGCATTAAATGAACCTGGATGCCAGACCATTGAAGCAAGTTATACTTCTGTCTCCTCCAAGACAAAAGATAAGAGTCAGGCATCATTCATGAAAGAGTTCAGTTGGGTATTTAATACAGAGTGCATTCTGGTGTAGTGGAAATAGGATGAACCAAAAATTAGAAAACTTGGATCCTATCTGGGTTCTTTATTCTATACTGATCATTTATCCTTAAGACTGTTACTTGTATTGTCTGAATCTCAGTTTGCTCACCCGTAGGTAAGGATGGCAATATTGACCATGATTATGTTTAGGATTACAGGGAAGGTGAGGATGAGATAGTGGATAAGACTCCTTTGATAAATTATGATGCATTATGTCAGGTGATATTATTAACCATAAAACAACAAGAGTAATAATGATTCCTGTAAAGAATTGCCATTAGAAATGCAAATAGGTTTCTATGTGAAGGCTCTAATTATCTGAATCTGTGTAGCTTATTGCTGTGGATATCATAAGAAATTAGCACCCCCCCCCCTTTTTTTAAGTAGGCTTCATGACCAGCATGGAGCCCAGTGAGGGGCTTGAACTCACCACCCTGAGATTACAACCTGGGCTGAGATCAACTGACTGAGCACAATCTGCTAAGTCCTTTTACTTATTTATTAAACTTCTTTTTCTGAGCAGTTTTAGGCTTACAGAAAAGAATAAATAAAAAGGAGGTTTCCCTTATACCTTCCCGATGCTTTTTCCCATTTATATTCACATCGGGCATTAGTATGGTACATTTGTTACTAATGATGAGCCAGGATAGAGACAGTATTATTAACTAAAGTCCACAGTTTGGGTTAGGGTTCACTCTTGGTGTTGTATATTTTGTGGGTTTTGACAAAAGTCTAATGACATGTATTCACCATTATAGTATCACTGTACAGTATAGTATAGTATAGTATAGTACAGCATCACTGGTATAGTTTCACTGCCCTAAAAGTCCCACCTGTTTAACCCATGCTGCTGCCTTTCCCCTGAACCTCTGGCAACTACTGATCTTTTTCTGTCTTCTTAATCTTGCCTTTCCCTGTGTTGCATAGTTGGAATCATGTAGTCTGTAGCCTTTTATTTTTCTTTCTTTTTTTTTTTTTTTAAGATTTTATTTATTCAACAGAGAGAGAGAGAAAGAGGGAATACAAGCAGGGGTGCTGGGAGAGGGAGAAGCAGGCTTCCCCCTGAGCAGGGAGCCCGATGTGAGGTTTGATACCAGGACTCTGGGTTCATAACCTGAGCCAAAGGCAGATGCTTTTTTTTTTTTTTTTTTTTTTTTTTAGATTTTATTTATTTGACAGACAGAGATTACAGGTAGGCAGAGAGGGAGAAGCAGGCTCCACTCTGAGCAGAGCCTGACGTGGGACTCGATCCCAGGACCCTGAGATCATGACCTGAGCCGAAGGCAGAGGCTTAACCCACTGAGCCACCCAGGCGCCCCAAGGCCGATGCTTAAAGACTGAGCCACCCAGGTGCCCCCAGTCTCTGGCCTTTTCACATTGGGTTCCTTCAGTTAAAGATACACACTTAAGTTTCTTCCATGTCTTTTTGTGGCTTGAGTGCTCTTTTCTTTTTATCATGAATAAGATTCCCCTATCTGGATGGACCACAGCTGGTTTATCCATTCACCTTCCAAAGGACGTCTTGTCTGGCTTTGGGTTTTGGCAATTATGAGGAAAGTGGTCGTAAACATCGGGGTGTGAGTTTTTGTGTGGACAGTAGTTTTCAACTCCCTTGGGTAGATACCAAGGAGCAGGACTGCTGGGTCATAGGGTAGAACTAAGAGAACTAAGAGTTCTCTTAGTTTTGTGAGAAACTACCGAATTGTCTTCCAAGCTGGCCGTGCCATTATGTGTCCTCATCAGTATTGGATGCTGTCCTTGTTTTGGTTTTGACCATCCTGATATGTGTGTAGTGGTTACTTACGTTCGTAGTTCTCTAACGACCTGTGGTGTTCAGCAGTTTTTTGCATGCTTATTTGCCATCGTGTATCTTTGGTGAGGCGTCTGTTCAGATCTCTTGCGTATTTTAAAAAATTGGTTTGTTTGCTTTCCTACCCTTTAAAGAGTTCTTTTCGGATTTTGGACACTGGCTCTTTATCTGGTACTTTGTTTGCAAAGACAACTCTTTCTGTCTATGGCTTGTACTTGCTTATCTTTAATTATTCACCCTCACTCAACATCATGATCCAACTCTTAAACTAAAGCACCGGCAGGTTTATAGCTATTAAAGAGGATGAACAAGTGAAATGCTCCATTCCTTTTCACCATGGACTGGTTTTGCAGTCGGGAGTGTTTGTAGATGAGATGGAGTCATCGAGCCCATCCGCGTCCATCTCAAGCCCCACGTTCTTAGCCGGGATCCTTGTTGCTAGCATCTGAGAGTCAGCCTGCGGCTTGTCCGAGTTGGCCGGGTCTTGCTGAGCCGATTGGAGCTGCCGACATTTTTGCTGACTGGAGTCATGCTATCTTTGCCAGTTTGCTGGAATAGACACAGACACCGATTGGGTCACGCTGAAGACATTCCTGTCTTGTGAAGCAAGTCTGTTTGTATTTTAGGTTTGCCAGGACTAATGAATTAAAACATTTGGACTCTCCACAACTTGCTGTTTATCAATGCCTCTGACAGGAGGAGGGTTTTCTTTTGCACTTGCTTTTTCTAGAAGCATGACCACATCCTGGCTGGTGGCGAGGCAAGGAAAGGAGAGAGGGGTTGCGGAGGGAAGCGGAACAGGGAGGCCCGTGGGACGCGGGGTCTGGGGGAGAGCAGGTAGCAGTGACGTGCCCTGACAGCTGTCCTTGCTCCTCAGACTGCCCGTGACTGCTATGCAGCAGGTGCAGCCTGCTCTCTTACTAGGTCTTCACTCCACAAAGGCAACGACTGGCCAAGGCAGTGGCCGGCCCTGGATGACACAAGTGCAGACACTCAACTAAGTGAGGTAAGGCAACAGGTGTGGAAACCGAACTAAACGCTCGGGGCACCAGCAACTTAACCGAAGCCCTGGTACAGCCTAGAGGAGGAATCAGTGGTCCATTTCCCCAGGCGGTGTGATGAAAAGGCAAGTTGGTTGAGGGGCTCTCCTGGCTGACACCGTGAGGAACTCAAAATCCACCCCACTTGGCCGCTGTCATCCTTTGCAAGGCAGACAGATGTTCTCGGTTGTGTGGAGGGGAGGGGCTCTCACGAGCTGTGTTTATCAGTTTCATTTCCCCGCGCTGGAAACCTTGAGGCAAATTCCCACCTCTCGTGCTTTATTTCTTGGTGCAGGAAAGCATTGGGAGATTGAGCCAAAAGAGCAGAGCTTTTCATCCTTAGATGTTAGGATATGATGGGTTGGTGATGGTACAGTGTATAACAGTCAGACTTTTTCTCTTAGCTACAACTTTAAGGTTTTTTTTTTTTTTTATTGTTTGTTTTGTTAAATTTGAGACAGTCTGTTCTATTCCCTAGGAACAGGTGGCTAACAAGATGGTTGATTCTAAGCAGAGGAGACTACACAGAAATGTATGTCAGAGCTAAGATAAAACAAATCCAGAGTCAAGTAACAGCAATTTTATATTACCCTTTTCTTAAGTTGAATGTTTCATGTTATTATTTTTTTTTCTAACTTAGAAGGACATGACTCGGAGTGCTTTATGGTTCATTGCTGTTTGTGGTTTTAAATGAATGGGCCAAATACGATTCTAACTGGGTGATAAACAGCTGCTGGTTTTTCTCCAAAGCTCTACTAGGTGTTTAGTATAAGCCTGTTCTCTTTCCATATACTGGGTAGGATGATTCCATATCTATGTATGTCTAAATATATGTGTGTATGTGTGTGTGTGTATGTATATATATGCATTTGAGTTTGCTCTATAAATATGTGTAAAAACAAATTCAGTGTTCTAGACACTATTTTTAGATACAAAAAAGTTATGGGAAAGAGTCGGAAACCTTGCTCTGAGAAAATGTCCTGCTAAACAGTTCCCAGAATCTTGCTGGGGATGGTTAAAGAGATGATTTATATTTTGCCATTTTTAGAGACGTTTTCCTAAAAATATCACTCAGAGCTTTTGCTTTATGGTCTACATGAGAAGGAAAGTAGAGAGTTTAGGGGAAGCAGGATTAAAAATAGAAAAGTTGCATATGTGTATTTAAATAATGAAGATATCATGTATTCATAACAATTTCTTTTCCTTAGTCCCACTGAACCAAAATTATCAAATATCTTGGTTAAAATGTATTTGGGCTAAATTCTATTATTATAACAAGGAAATATGCATGTATTTTTGCCCATCCCAACTCATCTGTAGGATGTTTTTCTATTCATTCGATCTGAGTTTATTAATGATAGTTTAGCAGGTACAGTGAAACATCTGTAGGATGTTTTTAAGTCCTTTTTTTTTTGCTTGCACAATGCATTGTTAAGATGTGCAACCTGATAAAAATTTGATAGATTTATAAGTAGTTAACTAGATATTTAAAGCACATAATATTCATATATTACAACTGCAGGATATTTTAAAATGTCTTTGGATTTCTTGAAGTGGTCCTTGATATTCATTCTTTATCACTCAATAATTCAGATCAATAATTCAGGTCCAATTTAGGCTTTTGAGTGTGAGAAGCTAATTTAATATGAAGCCATCTGATGCCCTACTAGGACTTCTTTATCCTCCTCAATTAAAAATAAAACACTATATAAGAACTTGAAGGCCAGGGTTAGATCAGTCAGTGTGAAGAGATACTAAAAAAGTGAGGTGGGTGGAGATTTTGCTCTATGTTGTATATTTTATTCTAGATATGTATTTCCAAAACAATTTTTTTTTATAAGCCAGAAAAAGAATTTTAAAAGGGGCAGGTGAATACTTTCCATGTAGGGAAAGAGAGCTAGGAACTGAGAGTATCTTCAAAATATGAATGCAGTGCTTACTAACTTTCCCTCCAATTCCCAAGATCCTCTGAGTATTTGAGGGATGACTTGGGTAAGTGACAACGGCTCTCCCTTGTCCTTACAGCTGGAAGACCCAGGGGAAGGCCAAGGCTCAGGTGCCCACATGATCAGCACAGCCAGGGTACCTGCGGATAAGCCAGTACGCATTGCTTTCAGCCTCGATAATGCCTCAGGTAAGCTCTGTTCCCCGGGGAGGGGGCCATTTCCCTGCCTGTCACTGCTTTGTGGTCATCCTTTCCTGCTCCACAGAGGATGTTTAAAAAATGCATGCCTGCCATGACCTAATGATGGGGTGTGTGATTTTTCATCAAGCATTATGGGAGCGTGGCTTCCAGAAATGCCTCTGGGGGTGCTTCTCCCCCCGCCCGCCCCCATCCCCCGCCTCTGATGTCTGGTTGTTTTAGCACAACCAGAGGAGTTGTTTAGCACTTTTTGCTTTCCCTATTTAACTTTCTTTTAGCATAAAATTCACGGAGCTATAACAATTTCTAACAATTCCACTGTATGTCATCATTGAAACTGTGTGAGGAGACGTTTATTAAAGCTCTGGCAGTTGGTTAGGTGATGTAAAAATAATCCCTGTCCCAGTTCCAGCAGCATTTCCTGGAGCCCGAGTTCCAAATGCTGGTTTCTCACTGCTGCTCCCACACTTCCGGCTGAGCAAACAGACTTCAGCCAAGAGTGATGAATGGGACAGGTGAGGCAGACCCTCTTGAAATAGTAAGGTCTGAGGTGAGGCTGCCACACTTAGAGCCCTTCAGTGACCTCTTAACACACATATTGAATTACACCACCTATGATGGGGACCTCAGGTGGTGTGAGGTCACAGACGCGAGGAAGGGAACGCTTGGATCTCTTTCGCTGGCATCAGCCTTGGCTGTCAGTCTGTCATCTGATAAAATCCATATCACACACTCAAACATTTCTCTTTCAACCTTGGGACTTTGGAGGACTGAGTCTATTTACATATCTATCCGTCGATCAGTCATCTATTTTTCTTTGTATGCTGCCCCTCGATGGGTAATATTTTAAGAAGTAATAATTGAGAAGAAGCAAGTTTATCCCCCAAATAATGCAGAGTAAGGATCTGGGCTCTGTGAAGTCCGACATTACCCAGCCAATTCAGGTTTCACTAATACCAAGTGATTATGGTGACGGTACATCTGCCTCCATTTTCCTGGACCGTGCAGCCCCCCGCAGAGGATTTGTTCTAGAGAAAGAAGAGGTGAAGCCTTGACTCTCAGTCACCTGTTCTTTCAACCCTCTTCCCAATGGCCTGCTGTTGTCCTATATCTTTGCTCAGGGGTTGCCTTGAAATGCAGTGGTAACGGGAAATCCTCCCAAAAGGCAAACCACCCAACCCAACAAGGAAAGGATGACTAACATTAATTGCATTTCGCATTTCTCTTTTGTATTAGGCATTCATATGTATTATTTTAAATCTTCAAAATAACCATGCAATGTAGGGGCACCTGGCTGGGTCAGTTGGTAGAACATGTGACTCTTGATCTCAGGGTTCTGAGTTCAAGCCTCACACTGGGTAGAGAGATTACTTAAATAAATAAGTAAATATTAACAAAAATAACCATGTAATATAGACATTAGTATTGCCAATTTGCAGACACAGAGCTTGAGGTCCAGAGACCACGCTGTTAGTAGGTAATAAAATTATGATTTAAGTGCAGGTCTCTAGACTTATGAATCTGAACTCTATTATTCTATATCACTACTCTAAAAAGAAAAAGAGGAACCCCTCCTGCTTTCATGCATTTCATAAATGTAAGATTTTGAGGAATAGTTCATGCTTGAGTGGTTCGCTTTCAAGACAGATACATGTGAGCCCCCAAATCTAGGGACAGAGAAGTATAATTTACTTCCTTGTGATTATGTGCCATGTGAGCAGAACAAGTCTGGTCACAATCAGCAGTCTTACAAAGACAATTTCAGTACATAAAGGTTAGTTATTCCAAGCAGTGTTATTATATCATAATTTTGCGTGAGACAAATACGTATACTGTTTCTTCTTTGTTGTATTTATTTATTAAGATTTTGTTTATTTATTTATTTATTTATTTGAGAGAGAGAGAGAGAGAGAGAGAGAAGGCGTATGAGCAGGGGGGAGGAACAGAGGGAGAAGCAGACTCCCCACTGAGCAGGGAGCCTGATGCGGGTTTCGATCCCAGGACCCTGGGATCATGACTTGAGCCAAAGGCAGATGCTTAGCTGTATGAGCTACCCAGGCGCCCTCCTCATCTTTATATTAACATAATTTAGTTCATGTACAGAAAAGAGCCATGGAGAGGTGGATCTTGATCTTTGAGCTGCATAGACTTTTCCTTGAAATACAAGATACACAACTTGTCATTAATTTGCCACCATCCTTTGAATGGTATCAGCCCCTGACTAGGAGCTCTTGCATTTTTTTTTTTTTTTTAATCAGTCAGTTTAGATTGATTCTTCCCAGTCTTTCAAACGTCCCAAGAATGCCCACTTTCAAAATTCATGTTTATTGATACGGGAGCTTCCAAAAGGGGTTGTTGTTTAAGTAATCCCTAATCTCTAGCTCCACAAAAAGATGCATGGGAAGATGTATAAATATACGGTTACAATTAAAAAATTTTTTTTTTTCCCTGTGATCTGTGTGTCCTCACATCTCTAAAAAGGCATCTAACTTGAGAATCCAAGGCAGGAGTAGGTTTCTGTGTTTCTCAGCCTTTCTTAAAATAATGACCTGACCAAAAATACATGTTCCAAGGCCCTACTCTTGTATATTCTGGGACAGTAGGGACAGAAGGAGGCCCAGCAATCTGTATTTCTGTATGCATGTGAAGTCGTGAGTGCACAGAAAGATGCTTCGCAGATATTTGGAGACACTCCCTCTGAATTCTTGAGTAAGGAGCCTGGGCAGTGTCACACTGAGCGACACTTGCAGTCACGCACCCTGTGCATGCCTTTTGAATTCCAGCGCATTCTAGAGCACACATTTAGAGGGAAAACAAAGGCAAACATCCTAGATTCCCATGGTAAATAGGGAAACTAGATGGAATTTTGGGAAGTAATTCCATATTTATGGACTGATCATTGAGGGGTATGCAGAGTCCATGAGAAAAGAGACCTCTTTGCCTGTTAATATTAAATTTATTCATTTCTTATGAGTCTAATACAGTGCTCATTCCTTTAGTTATTTTAGAATTTTTTTTGCCTATTTTTCTGACATGATTTGGTGTAGAGGTTAAGGACATAGGGCTTTGGAATCCCCAAGACATGGTTTCTAGACCCATCTCTATCTATCACGATGTGTGTGATCTTGGGCAAGTCACTCAATTTTGCTGAACCTCAGTTTCCCACAAGATGTATATAGTGATAAGTCATGCAGTGGTTATAACAATTAAATATCGCTATATAGGGAAAGCATTTAGCATAGTGCTTGACACAGATTCAGGACTCAAATGGTCCTTGTACCTATGATAATCGGTTCTGGAGTATTAAGGAACATATAGATGTCTTAAGCAGTTTTATGTCTCATCTACATCTTCCACATCCACTTAATGTCACGATGGAGATTATAGTACAACTGGCCTGAGATTATGTAGAGAGTGGTTATGCGATTGGTGGATTTTGGGTACCCCCGTCTTTCCTCTTATCAATGGGCTGAACTTAGTTTCTATGCTCTTGCACTCTGCCACAGGTGAGTGAGATGTGCAAATGCAAAGTATGCCATGATCCCTCCCATAGGTTTCATAAAGAGAGTTGGGGGAAAAATATCTGTGGCTTGAACAACTTCTTGGGAGATGTGATATTCAACCTGCTCTTGAAGAAGTGTGGGGTATTAAAAGGCAGTGTAGGAAAGGACCCATCTCTGGGTACCAGGTAAAAAAAAAGGGGGCTATATAACATTTATTTATTTATTTATTTATTTATTTATTTATTTATTTGACAGACAGAGATCACAAGTAGGCAGAGAGGCAGGCACAGAGAGAGGAGGAAACAGGCTCCCCGCGAGCAGAGAGCCCAATGAGGGGCTCGATCCCAGGACCCTGAGGTCATGACCCGAGCTGGAGGTAGCAGCTTTTACCCACTGAGCCACCCAGGCACCCCATGGGCTATATAACTTTTAAAAATTCTTCCTTTTCCTTCCAAACAGAAAGGCTGAGCAAAACCTAAAGGTCAGGAAGAGCATGATATATTCATGAGATAGTAAAATTCTCATCAGCTGGAGCAGAGGTCTGGGGGGTAGAAGAGTGGCGTATCATTTAATGAACCTGCTTTGAGTTTTACCTGGAATATCTGTGTATATAGCCATTGGCTAGGGTTAATAATATAATCCTAAAAGTTCAACAACAGGGTTTGGATTTGATCCGAAAAAATCGAGTGTCTACAGTTCTTGCGCAAGGGAGTGATAGGATGAAAATGGTAAATATTGGATTGGTTGAATAGTCTGGAATGGATAGAGAGGAGAGAATAGAAGAGGCTTTTTTTTTTTTAAAATATTATTTATTTATTTGAGAGAGAGAGAGAAAGAGAGAGAGAATGAAAGTGAGCCCAAGCAGGTAGAAAAGCAGAAGGAGAGGGAGAAGCAGGCTTCCCGGTGAGAAGGGAGCCTGACTTGGGGCTCGATCCCAGGACACTGGGATCATGACCCCAGCCGAAGGCAGACGCTCAACCGACAGAGCCACCCAAGCGTTGCGGAAGAGGCTTTTTGTAATGGTACAGAGACCAAGTACTGAGTGCCTAGATCAGACGATGGAATGGGATGACTGAATTCAGAGTGCATTATGAAGGGAGGGTTGAAAGGACTTGTTGACAGCCTGGCTCTGGATGGGGCGTTGATCATAGTCTATTGATAGCAGAATGTGCCACAAACTCCAGATAGACTGTGGACCTCCAGGGGCTTAAATACAGGAAATAAGTTTTTAGCGGGGAAGTGGGGGGTGGTGGTGGTGGTGGTGGTGTAGAAAAAGCTCTTTAAAATACAATCACCACTTCTAGCCCATCATCAGAACCTTTCATTAAGTAACACTTAGCTAACCACAGTTCCTGAAGGCATCAATGACTCTTTTTAATAAACTAATGATATGATTGGCATTACTTCTAACCTGAGAATTCCAAAGAGTTAACTTTCTAAATTAGGATATTTCTGGAGTTAGTTTTCCCAATAGAAAATATGCAGAATAGAAACATGAATCCCATCTCTTGGGTTATTAGAGAATCACTGGCTCTTCTCCAGTTGGAGAGAATTTGGAGTTGGACAGACATGAGGATTTCGTGTTCATTCCTTGAGAGTTTCCTTTATTTCAGTCAAGCTATTAAATCTGCTACACTCATGTGCACATTTAGACCTTGGCTTTGGGGCTCTTTTTGTTGTTGTTGTTAAGTTTTTAGGGTTTATTATTATTATTATTATTATTAGTGTCAGCCCAAACCGGTAGCTTCCAACATTTTTGTTTTTATTGTATTTTGTTTTATTTTATTTTTAAAAAGATTTTATTTATTTATTTGACAGACAGAGATCACAAGTAGTCAGAGGAGCAGGCAGAGAGAGAGAGAGAGAGAGAGAGAGAGAGAGGAGGAGGAGGAGGAAGCAGGCTCCCCGTGGAGCAGAGAGCCCGATGTGGGGCTCGATACCAGGACCCTCGGACCAGGACCTGAGCCGAAGGCAGAACCCACTGAGCCACCCAGGTGCCCCTCAACATTTTGTTTTTTAAAAAATTCTTTCAGACTATTAGAATTTTTCATATCTGGCCATGAATTAATCATATGACACTTAGTTAAAAAAAAAAATCCAAGACCCATTCGGTCAATATCTCTTTGAAGTACTACTATTCTCCTCACATATCAGGGAGTTTGTGTGGCAGCGGGAATTGTGTCGAGCAGCTGAAGTAGTGAACGTTGAATCTAATTTCACTGGCCGTTGTGTGAATGTCGAGTGTGCACGTGCACAACTGGTTCTCAGCAGAATCGTGACGGCGGTGAAAGGTCTCTTGTCATCATTGTTTTCCTTTGACTTTTTCTACCTTTGGTAGCTTTGGCAATTATTTCCCTCTCCCTCCTCAGGACCCTAATGCTTTCTGTCTTCTTTGGCTCCATGGTCTCAATCCTTGTATCTCTGGAAAGACTGGAAAGCCTCATTCACACTAAGCATTAAGTGAATGAATATTGAGGTTTACTTTAAAAACAAACAAACAAACTCTCGGGGTATTTTTTCTTTCTTTCTCTCTCTCTCTCTATATATATATATAATATTTTTTTCTTTATTTTTTAAATACCCACAGGGGAATTGGTAGGAAGTCAAGGTTTAAAGCTCCCCTTGGAATTTTACCAGCCAGTGAAGGGTCAGGATGGTGTTTAGAAGAATAGGGGCTCAGGGAGCCGTTTGGGGCTCTTTCAAGTGACCTTTCCTAACTCTGACCCTGCCTCCAAAGCTATTTTAGCACTCTGTAACAACAAGCAGTCAAAAGCCCTCATATGTCCATCTGGGGGGAATTGAGGGGGCAGGGATCTCCTATATTTACATCTTTTACAAAGCATGGAGTTGAGAACTGTAGTAGAAACATAATCATCAAATACCATAAAATCAATAATATAATATCTGTAACCACTTTGAGTTTGTTATTCTGATATGGATGAAGTTTCTTTGAGATACAACCAGATTTATGCATTTGTATCTGTTGCTTAAGGCCACAAAGGCTGGAAGGGAAGTCATTATTTGGGTACCGAGATGCTTTTACTCATATCATCTCATCCGTTTAGACTGGCAGCAGCTCTGTGGGAGGATGTCATTATACCCATTTCACAGATGCGGACCGTTGGCTAAGGGAGGTTAAGGAACTTACCTCAAATCAAGCCGTTAATAAGTAGTAGGAAGGGGTTGATTTTGGGCTTGATTTTGGGGCTGATTTTGCTTGATTACCTGTTTGAAGGTAGGGACCGTGTAATTGAGAGAGAAGCATGATTGTTTCTGATAGCAAACAGCTTTCTCAGTAGTCATGGGAAATGGTAGAGAAAGGTTAGTTGTGTTATATTTTTATAGAGCAGGAAAGAGGAAATGTAGAGATAAGTTTTATTTGGTGGTGTGCTGTGAAATAAATAGATCTCCAACTGGCTCTTTTCGAAGCAAATGTTTCTGGGAAAATATGTTGTAAGCTAAATAAGTAAAAATATTCTTACAAAAGAATAAACTGGTAAGATTCACAAACTCATAGCTACAATAATAGTGGCTAGATGAATGTTTTTAAGAAACATAAAACCTGTCTTTAAACTGAATCAGGTCTCTCTGTGTGGAGAAATTCAGTCTGTTTGATGTATGATCTTTTTTTTTTTTTTTTTAAAGATTTTATTTATTTATTTGTTAGAGAGAGAGTGTGCACAAGCGGGGGGGGGGGGGTAGGGTAGGGAGAGGGGGAAGGAGTCTCCCTGCTGAGCAAGGCGCCTGATGTGGGTCTCAGTGGTAGGGTCCTAAGATCATAACCTGAGCTGGAAGCAGATGCTTAACTGACTGAGCCACCCAGGAATCCCTTAATGTATGATTTTATTTGTAGGTACTGGCTGAGATGATATGATGATTACTATTAATTATAAAGAACTGGCATTCTGCTAGGTGTCATATGAAACTGATACCTGTATCCGTATCCATGTCTATACTTTTAATTTGATGGGCCCTGAAAATCCAGTGTGTATTGGAGGGTTCACATGTCCAATGTTTCACAGGCAGGAAGCAAAATTTCAAAAAGCTTTTGATGTGTTTCAAAATGACGTGATGTTCTAACAAGAACCAAGGTATACAGAGGTATACAGACATTTTTAAAAAGTTTTTTTTTTTTTTTTTGATATATTAGTTTATGTGCTGCCGAAGTAAGCACTTTTTTCTGATATATTGGTAATGTGAGTTGAGAACCTTAGATCACTTATTTCTAAAAATAAAATATGAATCTTGATTTAGATTTAAAATGAAAGTTCTCAAAGACCTTTCATGTATAAATTAGAAGTTTTTAAAATAGTATTTCATACAGAAAGTGTTTGCTTTAATAAGGAAGTTAAAGGGAAACCCTTCCTAAATTCAGATTTAAATGAAGAGAAAACCCACGAGACCTGAGGTTGGGGCTGCACCAGGGAACTCTCTCTTAACCAGCATGGGGAGAGCTAAGCAGTCAGAAACAATGATTCTCATCCTGTCTCCTGTCTGTATTAATCAGGCGAGGAATAATACTTTCACCCCCAACCATCATACACACACTCTCATGTGCACACCTCCACACGCAGGTCCCTTGCCCCCCATTACCCCTTTGGTTGGGTTTATGCTGAAAAGGAATGGAAAGTGAGCTCAGTTATATTAAACATTCATTATTGTTCTAGATTATTTCCTAGGTATCAGGCTTTAGGCTGAATGAATTGACATGCATTCCTTTACTAATAAGTTTTTGAGAAAGGGGAGGAGAAACCAGGTCTCGAAGAGATTATGTTGCTTGTCCGCATTAAAAAGTGCCTGACCTGAGTCCTATAGAATGTGGATTGATCCACTGGGTCTCGAGTGGTTAGGAGTCTTCACAGTTCCAAGAACGTTTTTGCATGAGTCTTGGCACTGTAGCCATTGTCTAAACCATCTGCCTTCTAAGTGTGAGTCTGTCCCTGGTGCCTTGAAGGATGATCTCCAGGACACTAACTGGCAGGATAGCTACATAATTTGTGGAGGCACAGTACAAAAAGCACCGGGCTACTCTCTAAGAATTTCAAGTCCTCTTGTTAGAGCATTGTTAGAGCATTACACCAGGAGCAGGGCCCAGCTGGGGGAAGGTCTCTGTGAGTCTTCGTAGACACAGGCTCATGGGGCCAGGTCTGACTACAGAAAATGCAGTCAAATGGAGTGCATTCCGGGCAGGGCTGCCTCTTGAGTTTCTGGGTAGAGATTGGGATGGGGCATGTCCTCTGAGCATGGCTTGTCTCTGTTCTGAGGTCTACTCTGTGTGGAAACCAAAACTCTTCCTGCCAAGGATTTGCCCACAGTTAATGCCCAGGTTGGAGAGCCCAGTGGAAGGGGGAGATAATGGATCCCAAAGTCCAGTCAAGATGTTGCCCAGAACAGTGGTTCTCAACTGCTGCTTTGCAGACCTGGTCTGGTTTTGATGAAGTTTTCACTTCTTCGATGTACAACAGAAGAAACAAGAGCATGGCAGGGAGGTTTCCTTGGTGTGTGTTTGCTTTCGTCTCTAAATTTAAATTTATCCATTTATAATGGACACTCTTCTTTGATTACCTTTGTCTTAAGATTTGGGGGCTAAAATGTTCTTTCTGTCGTAAAGAGATCCTAACGACACATGGTAGGTGTTTTGAGTCATCTTCACCTGCTGAATAAAAAGTTGGACACTCTAAGGCATGATTCCCAATGTTTTGAGGAAAATGCACTGTCGTGAAATATAAAAAAGTCTGGAGCCAATGGACCAGAAAGTGAAGGAGAGTGGAGTCGTATAGTGGAGACCCTGGGCAAGGAGATACCCCTTCATCTTATGAGACTCTTTTTCTTCGTTGGGGCACTTGTCCTTTGCTCTTCACTGACTCCTGGACCGGATGATGGCTTAGCCCTGTCCAGCTGCAGCATTCTCTGAAAACTCTAACCACATAGCTCTCATTGCTAAATAACATCGAGGGTTTGGATTACAGCCCCAGCGGTTCCCACTTATCTGATTCATGGAGAAACACAGAGAAGACAATTTAAAGAAATCTGAAACAGAATAACCACAAAAGTAACTCAACAGCTGCTCCATAGATGCTGGGACAAGCCCATCATAAAATGTACTATGGCATGTCTTAATGGTTGGGATATCAGTAAGAAAGTTCTATCTTAAGTACCATTGACTTAGTCATGTTGTGTTTTGCAAAACAGCAAATATCTGCTTATCCAAAAACAAACAAACAAACAAACAAACAAACAACAAAAAACCCCAACAAAACAAAACAAAAAACCCCCCACAAAAAACCCCCCAAATCTTTAAATTATTTCCTTTATATTCTAATATTCAAAAATTCTGTAGGATACACTTTGCTTGGTCCATTAAAGCCCACAGGGGCATTTTGAATAATGAAGCTGATGAATCACTTTAAAAAATAATAATATATTAAAAAACATGATAAAGTGATTTGCCAATTTAGCAAGAGCCCGACTACTTGCCTGGTACGTCATAGGCATTCAATGACTATTTGGTAAATAAATATATTTCAATAAAAATGTACTTGCATTCTGATTTTGTCATATTATAACTGCTCTCCTTTAAAAAAAAAAAAGCCAAATTTGCCCAAGAGAGGGTCTCTTGCATACCTACTGTACAATCCACTTTGTGCCTCTGAATTTTCAAAACAAATCTAACTGCTGTCAGGAACTCCGATCCAATGTCACTGTCAAAATGTTTTACAACGATTTGGCCAAATGTTGGTAGAACAGCTGTGCTCCTAGTCTGCTTGAATCATTTTCCTTCTTTCCTTTTGGCCCAATCCTATGATTCATCATTCTGCTTTTAGAATACTTGCCTATTTTTAAAACCAGTCAAAGAAGGCAGCCACTGTTTAAAAGTAAACACACCGCGCATCCACTCAGACCAGCTTTGTAAGCGGCTTCACAAGCCCTGAAATTTCTGGCGGGCAGGGGCGCCTGCTGAACCAGATGGCCTCGGGCAGTGAAGGCAGCCCTGGCTTCCAGACTCGGTCGTCTCCTTACATCTGTCTTTGGTTTTCTTATTTCCGCTGCCGTTTCCCGCTTGGATTAATCCAACGTGAACCATTCTTTAACCAAAGTCTTATCTTTATTTTGCTCAACATTATTACAACATCTGTTACATGTTTCTATGTCAGTGAGTTAGACTTTTTTTTTAAACTCAAGAAATCCAGTCTTAAGCCATGTCAAAATTATCAGCATACTTACATATAAGTGCCACGGTTTGATTAGATTTCTATAATGCACTGTATTAATTCCAGGTCATATCAGAATAGGCTACTTACTTTACTATAATAAAGCAATTGAATAACTTTCTTCGTTTTTATAACTAAGCAGGAAGGTATATGACTTCATAGACAGCAAGGTAGATTAAATCCCAGGAAGCCCTGAGCTCCCTTCCTGGCTGACTTTTAGGATTCTGGAAGGCATTATCTATTCTGGTACTTTACAGAAGTGGTTTCTCCTTCTAATGAGTGCCTGCTCATCTACGATTATTAGGGTTGGCGTGCCAACGTATAAGATGTTCCCATTGACCTGTGCCAAGTTGTTCTGGCCTTGAAGTCAATGAATTGACAAAATCATGATGTCAGGCTTATTGATATTTTATTGAAGTACATTTAAATCTGCCTTAGACCCAAGTTAGTTTTACAAATGATAGGTTTCATCGCGACGGCTCAGTAGCAGCAAGTGAATATCTCTGCTTTCTGTCCAGCTCTTTGCCGATGAAGGGATGCACTTGAAAACCACAGTATGTGGCGGACGTTGTCGTTCCGAGTAGGAAGTGAGCACTCACAGGGCCCGGGGCTCAGATCTCCTTGGGTCCTCTTGATGCAGTCCTCCAGCCCGCAGCAAGGATCCTGGGGAGATTTCTCCATTTCTCCATGCTCTGTGAAGCAGAACAGTGTTAGTGAACCTGCGGGCATCTCTCGTCTGGCATAGGTACAGGGAAAAGGAGATTCAAATGTGGTGATGCATTATCATTGTCGTAGCCACTTTTAAACGGAAGTATTCTTATACGACTCTTGACTAAAATATACCAGAGGCTATTAACTGCGGTGACCCGTGCGGTGCTTGGCAGAGGCAAATACTGTTCTCCTCTGAATTCTCTTTCTGGTAATTATCTTTGATGCCTTCAAAGAATCTTACTGCCTTAGAAGCCAGGAGCTCCTTGCATGCTGTGTTTTATTCTGGACTCTGCTTTCAGCGAGTAGGGAGAGGAGACTTGTTTCTTCATTGGGTACGGCCCATAGTCGTGCTCTTGTTCAAATAGAACAGCACAGTTTTATAAACAGATTGGGTTATGAGAGTGAGAACATAAAAGCCACGAACTTTCTTTTCTTTTGTTACAATGTAAAAGGGATTCGGTTTTTAGACGATTCTTTAGCTTGTCTTTTGTCTTATTCTCAGAGTTGTCTGTCTCGGGGTAGGTGTTGCCAACACGGAGGGGACAGGAATGGATGGCCCGGGAGAGCCAGAGTCTACCTGGACATAGGAGGTTCTGCTGACAAGGGGCTGTCCTCTTGTAGCGCAGCTGGGTCCCAGTTTGTTCTTGAAGACATTTGGGGGTGATTTGAATATTTTAGGCCAAACTCCTCTCGGGTTTCCTTGGAGGCCTCTGAGAACGTCTTTGGATCCAACAACACCTGCCCGTTGCCAGTCATCAGTGAGGGCGGTTGAGGTCAGAGTGCTCTTGGCTCTCCACATCAAGGCAGTGCATGGGGCCTCAGGTGGGGACTGCTGCCTCCTGCGCAGGGAAGAACCTCTCTGACTGGGTTGCTGCCTGGTGGTGGTGGTTTGTGGTAAGGACATCAAAGCTTGCCAACTTCGGAGTCACTCAGAGTCGAACTTCTATTTTTCACTAACACATTCTTCTGTCCCATTGAGGTTGCTCTGGTCACCTCATTAGCGCCTTGTTAAAGCACTTTCTTGCATACCAGGGAATCTGGTTTTGGCTACTGTGAGAATTTTGAAGGACAAGCAGTGCTTCTCAATTGTAGAGCCACCAGACTGAACTGTGGAGGATTCTGGTATTTGTTTGCAGAATTTTGGCTGGGTCATCTATGCTCTCCAGGCTTCTGTTTCTATCAAAAATGAACAAGATTTCTTTCTTTTTCTTTTTTTTTGTATTCTCTGTGGCCTCACCTGAAGTGATGAGAATAATTAAAGCAGTATATGTTGATGATTTAATTGTATAAGTCCAAAGATGGTGAGAACGGGACCCCCCACCACCCCCCACCTCAAGAGAGAAAGAGCTCTATAGTGAAGAATCCTTTTATTTTTCTTATTTTAGATGATACACCTTCTGAAGACGCCATTCCTCTGGTCTTTCCAGAATTAGACCAGCAGCTACAGGTAAGGATATATTGAGAGTCTTTCCTTTTTCCTCCTTAGCTTCACGGATGTAGTGAATGGACACGTGGCCTCATTGAGAAAGGACGGACTTGGAAACAGAGCGGGGAGCTTCCAAGTCAAGTCATCCAGGCTTCTACTTTTAGAACTCCAAAGTCATGCAACTCGCATTTAACCTCCCTGTCTGGGTATCTGGCTATAGCACCAGAATATCAAGAATTTATAGTGTAAGCAAGCACCTACTTTTAAAAAAATTTCTTTTCAGTGTTCCAGAATTCATTGTTTATGCACCACACCCAGTGCTCCATGCAATACATGCCCTCCATAATACCCACCACCAGGCTCACCCAACCCCCCACCTCTCTTCCCTCCAAAACCCTCAGATTGCTTCTCAGAGTCCACAGTCTTTTTTGGTTTGTCTCCCCCTCCAGTTTCCCCCAACTCACTTCTCTCCATCTCCCCATGTCCTCCATGCTATTTGTTATGCTCCACTAGTAAGTGAAACCATATGATAATTGACTCTCTCTGCTTGACTTATTTCACTCAGCATAATCTCTTCCAGTCCCGTCCATGTTGCCACAAAAGTTGGGTATTCGTCCTTTCTGATGGAGGCATAATACTCCACAGTGAATATGGACCATATCTTCCTCATCCATTTGTCCGTTGAAGGGCATTTTGGTTCTTTCCAGTTTGGCGACTGTGGCCATTGCTGCTATGAACATGGGGGTACAGATGCCCCTTCTGTTCACTACATCTGTATATTTGAGGTAGATACCCAATAGGCAAGCACCTACTTTTAAGGAGTTCTGGAGCCTGGGAACAGGGCTGGTCCCTGCCTTCTTTCACTGAGAATGTCTCTGTACCATGGCACTGGTTGCCGATTTTGAATTAGTGACTAGGGGCAAACTGTATGGAGGTGACTTGTCATGGATGGGGGTAGGGGATGGATAGGAGCTTCAGAATAATCTTTCCCTCCTCCGCCTGCAGCCCCTCCCCAGTCCTCTGACAACTTTCTGTAGAATATAATTATTGTGAGTTAAACATTCTGAATGCTGTGTGGTTTTGGTCCACAGAAAAACTATTTTGTGTGCCTAGGTACGGATGCTCTTATCAAAAAGATCCCATTTTAGTACACCAGAATCCTTTGAAAGGGGCTGACTTATGACATTTCAGTTTTCTTTAGATGATATATGGTGATTCCAGGTGAAGATGGCTTTAGGAAGAGGCTCTGCCCAGAAGACGTGGATATTGGCTGTGGGTCAGACGAGCTCTTGAGCACCTCACTTTGCAGTCAAACTTAGACAAACTGAATAGGGGACTTGAATCTGGCACACAGATATTTACTCAGTCACTACTTTTTAATTTTCCCTCTAAGTATGGATTTTGAAAGCCTTTAGGAGGGATCTGCATCCTCTACTTCCTATCGGGCCTCATGTCCACCATTGTCTTACACCCCACAGCTTTTCCTATTTGCAGGTGTGACTGGTATCCTGACGTCATTCACATTCGTGACCCCCAGTCCTGAACAGTCCCCGATTGAGGTGGGAAGAACCAAAAATGAGCCCTGGTGCAACCCAAACAATGCCCTTTTTGATGGGTTCCAGTTCTGATTTCAGCACCCAGTGCACTGAGTTAAAAACCTAGAAGTAGCCAGGTCAGATCAGAAGAGCCTGTGTTCCAGTACTGGAAGGGTCTCTTAAAAAAAACAAACACAAACACAAACAAACAAACAACAACAACAAAAAAAAAAACAAGAACCCAGCAAGACTCCAGCGTCACTAGGCTGCTTGGAGGAGAGTCCTCCTTCTTACGTCTGCCGTGGTCCTGGGCATCGTCACAGCCCTCCAACAGAAAGTCCGCTGAACAGACCGGGATCCGTTATGCCGAGGTTACTGGACAGCGCCGGAAGTGGGAGGGTTATGCTGATCACCACACAGTGGTCAGAGGACAGAGCTGTTCTCCTTGAAGATTTCTTCTGTGGCTATCAGCCACCTTATCTCCTCCTTCTCCTGCTCCGCATGCAGGGTCTTCAACCCAGCTCCCCTAGATCCTGATAGCTAACTTCGTTCCAGTATCGCTTTTTCTCACCACGGAGAACGATTCAGCTCTCAGTTTGCTTTGCTGCCCGAGGTGTTCTATACACACAACTTTCCCCACTTTCATTCTGTCCTCACAAAACGGCTGTGCACGTGCTACTGGTGTTAGAGATTATAACATAAAACGAGATATTGCGGGCGCCTGGGTGGCTCAGTGGGTTAAGCCGCTGCCTTCGGCTCAGGTCATGATCTCGGGGTCCTGGGATCGAGTCCCGCATCGGGCTCTCTGCTCAGCAGGGGGCCTGCTTCCCTCTCTCTCTCTCTCTCTCTGCCTGCCTCTCCGTCTACTTGTGATTTCTCTCTGTCAATAAATAAATAAAATCTTAAAAACAAACAAACAAACAAAAAAACGAGATATTGCTCCTCCAAGTCCCAGTTTTTTTTTTTTTTCTTCTTGATTTTATTGTCACCTCAAGGTTATTTCATTAATTATCATGGCAGCTAGGTGAAAATAATGAGTATACATGTTTTGGAAATAAAACAAGAAAAACATGTTTAGTTATGGTCTCCATCCAACAATCGATCATTAATTCTACTGTTTTTTTTTTTTTTTAAGATTTTATTTATTTATTTGATAGAGAGAGACACAGTAAAAGAGGGAACACAGACAGCAGGAGGGGGAGAGGGAGAAACAGGCTTCCTGCTGAGCAGGGAGCTGGATCCCAGGACCCTGGGATCATGACCCGAGCCAAAGGCAGACACTTAACAAGTGAGCCACCTAGGCGCCCCATTAATTCTACTTTTTTTGTATTGACAAATTTTTTTTTTTCCTTTGGGAACATTGATGGTCTTCCCTGTTTCACAGATTATTCTTTAAAAGATATTCATAGTGCCCTTGACAATTCTCTAGACATTTTTCTGTTAGAACATCTCGAGATCCATTTGGATTTTATGGTTTTAATTCTGTTTTATATATATATATATATCTATATATATATATACACATTAGAAATTAGGTCTATTTAGTTATTTTAATCCAATGAGACTATTTCATCTTCATTGATCCTTAACAAGAGAAGCAGTTGAGATACTACTTTCTGACTCATGGGTTTTGAGCCCCCAATTCCCTACCCTTAAAATATGGTATTGTTTTACCTCTTCATGAATAGAGGGAACAATCCCAGCTTCACACCTAAAATCATCTAAGTAAGTGCTTGCTTCCTGAGTGAAGGATCTGATCCAGTTTGCTATAAACATCTGCCAGTTGTCCATGTCCTAACCATTTGGTTAGGGTCCCCTTTGCCTGGTGATAACCTACTACCTTTATTCTATACTCCAGGGCATCAATGACTCAAAAACCAAATGGTGGGAATTGAGAGGGGGGAAGCTAAGACAAAAAAATCACATCTAAAACCAGATTCTTCTTTCCATGCTTTGCATAAGCGTATAAATTTAAGGCATTCAGCAGGAAGTCTCTGTACTGAAAGCAATGAAAATGCTTTATGTAGGAAAGGAGCAATCCATTCTGTGGAACAGACCATCTTCACAGTCAGTGTCATGGGCTTTCATCACACAGTGATGGCTCTTGGAATTTTTCCGACCATCATAATCCTCTATGGAAGAATAAAAGTTAGGTTACAAAGGCAGAGGAAGTGCCTTGTGGTTGTCACTATTCGCTCGAGGATAAACTGAGTCTTCATTATCTCTATAGGAGCCTTCAAAACATGCCAAATGAAAAATAAATGATGCCAGGTGATTACTGCCAGTGCTATTCTCTGCATAGCCTCAGATTTAAATCCCACCATGCATACAGAGTGTCGCTAGACAAGTGACGTTTCCTCACAGATAATCTCATGTGAGCCTTGCCATAATTGTGTAAGCTAGCTATTATGTCTCCACTTTAGAGATGAGAAACCCAGGGCCAGATTTTGACCTGAGTAAATTTGCTATTTCTGACTCCATCTGGAATTCTGCATCTTGGTGGCTTTCTTTCCCTTATAGCTTTTGGGAAACCTGTGGATTGCTTAAATTACTTTGATAGGTAGAGGGGTTTTTTCGTTTGTTTCTGGTTTGTGAGGTGGCCCTGATGAGGTTATAGGACAACGTTGTCAAGTCGGTTCTGACTTTCTGATATCTCTTACGCATTCTTGTGTTGTTTATAAAATGGAGCTATAAAGTAGCTATTTGGTAGACACTCTCTCACCAGTTTGACCCCCTAGATTTTTCTGTTGCTTTGCCAAGAATGTGGACATGTTGGAGCATGTAATTCATGGTACTTCTATTTTCACAGAAGCCAAAAAAAGCCCTATGCAAGAATAGCCGTGACAAACATTTCTCTTGATGTCTCTATTAAAGCAAAAGGTTGGGCAAGAGACTTTGGGGTAAGGTAGGTGTTAAAAGGAGCATCTCTTTATAATGTTTGTTTGTGGGCCTTAGGCCTCAGCGAGGGGGCAATGGGTAGGTTGATTCTATTTTATGCAGATTCCTTTCCTAGAACTTGGTTTCTAAATTCTCTCTGGCTATTAGAGGCAGTAGTTGGGTAGAGCTGGTTTAGCACACAGTCCAAAGAAAGGAGGCTCAATTCTATGTCCACTTCTAAGAATGATTAAAAATCACTCTTTTTTCTTTAGGCTCCAGTTTCCTTCTATTGGAAAACAAGGGTATGCCCAACCTCCCTCTTTGTTCTGAAGGATGGTCTGAGTTGGCATCACGTTTGTTTTAAAATTTAACCATATTGTTGTGTTTTGGAGATTGTTATTTGACCTATAGATGACCCAAAGCTGAGCTGTAATCTGGTCTTAATTGCATTGCAGTGAAGAATATGCTTTCATAATCAGGTAGAGAATATTGTAACAAGTAAATTGTAACAAACTTCCTTAATGGGGAATTATAATGGTTGGAATAGGGACAGTGGCATTAGATTGCCCTGAATTTGGATCTCAGCTATGTACCATTTTCACAATTTGGGGCACAGTATTTACTTCTTCTAAACCTCACTTTTCTGAACTGCAAAGTGGAGACAATATTGATCTCACAATGTTGTGAGAATTAAATGTGGTAATGAGTAGATCTAGCACAGTGCTTGGCAAAATAATTGCTCACTTTATGTTAATTTCCTTCTTTAGTGAAATCTTTTTTTTTTTAAAATGAAGTATTTAAGAACTAGTCATTTATTTTTGTATGTGTACACCGACAAGAGAATCATCTCTTTGGATATTTGAGTTAGGGATACAGGTTCTGATGCTCTCTTCTTTCCATTAAGCTAAGATACTTTGAAAATAATATGGCTTTATTTTTCAAGCCAAATTGAGCAAGAGCTTCAATCCTTCCTAACATCCTCTCCTCTAATCTGAGAAGACAGGGACAGGTGTCTCTGTGGTACACACTGAACTTGCCTTTTCTCAGACAGAGTCTAGTAAGTCCAGAAACTGATGTCACCTCCACAAATAAACAATTTCCTAGCTTCAGTTGTGTGCTGTAATATCTTGTTATCCGAACAGTCTCTCCAGAAATTTCTTTTAGGTCTTATTGTCAGTGTATTGCTTGATATCTTGGAAAGGAAAATGAGAGCGAATGGGGAAGTCTTAGTATTCTGGAATTCTGCTATGCTGGTCTTGAACATCCATCTGGAAATGCAATTAGGAAATAATCCCATAGAAAACACTGAAAATGTCTGCATTTTCTTCCCTATACGCATGTTGAAAAGTATTTTATCATTCATTGGCTGCTGTGACCACATGGAAAATATAGCCAGATACCTTGGAGCTTTACTATGGTATCTTACTTTTATTTATTTATTTATTTATTTGCTTGCTTATTTTGAGAAGCCTAATAGCCATCCAATAAGATGCTTTATTGGAAAGTTTGAGACACTCTTGAGTAATCTCTCCTTTTAATATTGCTTACGTTAATAAAAATGACTTAAATATCTGTCATTTCAATTCTATAGAAGATATGCAGTACAATGACTAGTGTTGACTCTGGCCATCAGGTAGATACTATAGAAGTGCCAATTCTTAAAACAGTTTCAGAAGTGTTTTAAATTCTAAGATAACAGAGTTTTCAAATATTGTGATTAGTCCTGATGATGTTTTTTTTCCTTTTAGTTTTAACAAATTGTACCTTTTCATTTGGGGACATTAAAATGCAACATAAATTCAAACCAGATACCTCCACCCCCCCCTGCAATAAAGATAACACTGAGATTCAAGGAATAAATAAAAAGTCTGCTCAGCAACTGTAGAATATTTAGCTTCCTAAATATAATCTTCTGTGTGGGAAGCTGGGAGAGGAAAGTTAAATTCTTACATTTTTTGAAGTAGATGGGGCCAGTAGTATTTGAAGAAGCCAAGTAGAAAACGGAAGCACTCAAGTTGGCTTTGCCCCTTGCAGAGAGAGATGCTTGGCTTGGTTCTTTCCCACGGGGCGCTCTCCAGAGGACGGGAGTCCATTTCAGGAGGAGCTTGCTATAAACTCCCAGGCAGAGAGCAGAGAGGGATGGTGTGGCTCAAGCCAGCATTCTTGGAACAGGAGCCTGCGGTTTCTCTCTTACTTCATCTTGTTAAATCTGTCCTGTTGATTGGGTGGATACCAGGGGTAGTAGCAATTCACTCACTGTGTGTGTAATTTAAAGCCCTTACAAGTTTCATCCTCAGGCAGCTGCGGGATGGGGTGGAGAGGAGAATAGGGGGTGAGTGTGGAGCAAGTGCCCCCTCCTGGGCTCTGACCTCATCCCAACCTCAATGTGGGTCTCGGAAAAATGTGCTTCAAAATTGGCTTGAGTTGCTATTAGGAGAATATCTTGATTTAACCTTCTTAGAACTGCTGTATTGTGATTAGGCTAGATACCAAAGCATTAAGGGGAATGAAGGGTCGTCTCTGTGATTCCACAGGACACGTGCTCTAGTGCATGAAGGATACCTTTACCTTTTCACTTTCAAATCAAGTATCTTTGGACTCCTTGTCTTTGGGATGCAGTAGTTCATCCTTTAGGCAGGAGTGTGGGAGAAATGTATCCAGAGTGTGGGAAGAGGTAGTAATTATGGATAAAACAAGGAAATTTTTTTTTTCTCCTAATGTGAAAAGAAATTCCCTGTCAACATGAAGAGTTTATTTATTCTTTGCTTGTTCCCAGCGAATGACGACTACAAAAGCCTCTTGCACGGAATAGTCGAAACAAACAATGAGCAGTAAAGCAAAAATATGTGTTAATTTTTATCCCAAGAAACTAATAGAGGGGCGCCTGGGTGGCTCAGTGGGTTGGGGCCTCTGCCTTCGGCTCAGGTTGTGATCCCAGGGTTTTGGGATCGAGCCCCGCATTGGGCTTTCTCCTCGGCAGGGAGCCTGCTTCCCTTCCTCTCTGCCTGTCTCTCTGCCTACTTGTGATCTCTATCTCAAAACAAAACAAAACAAAAAAACCAAAACAAACAAAAAAATTTTCAAAAAAAAAATAGCTAATAGATTTTTTCATTTCGTTATCACCAGTATTGTCTTACATTATTTTTTAGTTTTCAGTGTGAACATGTGTTAAAATGCTATCTTTACCTATGCATGACTGATTAATTCATGAATGCCAGTGTTTCAAATATCACATGATATAAACCCATCGATAGCTCCATTTTTGCCCCAGAAACCCAATTCTTGTGTTTAAATTCTAAGAATCTGTTTCCTCAGGCAAACACTTTCATTTTATTCAATGAATGCTGGTGGTCATATGTCCTCTCTTATTTTGTGGGGTTATAAGAAGGTTAGAGAGAGTCACCCTCAGGGAAGACCTTGGGATGCTACACACACACAAACATGCAAACACAAGTGACAAGCAGTGACAGTGTTTTATATTGTACAGAACAAAATGTCATTACCTATAGCTATACTTTTTTTGGGGTGGTATAAAACCAAATATCTCTCTTTTTTGAAGATTTTATTTATTTATTTGACAGAGACAGAGAGAGAAGGAATATAAGCAGGGGGAGCAGGAGAGGGGGAAGCAGGCTTACTGTTGAGCAGGGAGCCCGATGTGGGGCTTGATCCCAGGACCCTGGGATCATGACCTAAGCCGAAGGCAGACGTTTAACAATTGAGCCACCCAGGCTCCCCTAAACCTAAATATCTTAATACTCTTCTTCATCAGAATTTGTGTTGGGATGGGAACCGTATGTATTTTAAAAATGCTCTGATGAGTTTCTTTGGCTGGGATAAACGTCCAATGCCTTCCAACGACAGTGCATCCTGCTGCCAGGGGTAATTTGTTTTGTCTAATGACATTTAGGGTTTGTGATGAATGACTGTAGACATAAAGGGATGAGAAACTTTAAGTTCCCTGGGGAGAAATTTGGGAAGGAGGGAGCATTAGGTTGCATATGAAGTGAGCCTCAGATAGCGAATCCTTGCCATAATTCTTAGAAGTGAATCTTTGCAGCAATTCTTAGAAGATGAGTGGGGTGGCAGCTGCGTGGCTCAGTGGGTTAAGCCTCTGCCTTCAGCTCAGGTCATGATCTCAGGGTCCGGGGATCGAGCCCTGCATTGGGCTCTCTGCTCAGCAGCAAACCTGCTTACCCCAATCTCTCTGCCTACTTGTGATCTCTCTCATTCTGTCAAATAAATAAATAATATCTTAAAAAAACAAAAACAGAAGAGTAGGGATAGTAGAAAGCTCTAAAGATAATTTTCTTTTTTTGCATTAACTTTTTAAATTTGTGGTGGAAACGCATAGCACATTTTCTTGGTGATTTTTTAAGTGTACAGTTGAGTAATGTTAAGTCTATTCACATTATTGTACAACTAACTTCCAGAACATTTTCATCTTGGAAAACTGAAACTCTATACCCATTAAATAGCTCCTCATTTCCCCCACTTCTCTCCCAGCCCCCGGCATCTAATGAAATGACTTTACAATGTTGTGGTGGGCTGTGCAATGTAACTTCCTTCCTTGCTTCAGAAAACCTTCTCTATTGGTCTTTAATGCTTTCATACAAATTGAGAGAACTGAAAGTGGTGCTGAGTTACATGCCAGGTTGGGTGAAGTCAGAGCTTGTGGGAGCTGAAGGCTTGAAGTGACACCTGGCATTCTTTTTTTCCCTGAGATATGGAACACTAAGTATTTTTGGCTTTTCCTTTTTAAATTGGCACTACTTTTTAATCGTGGGAAATCTTGAAAATAGTGTTATGTGTAAGTAGCATGATTATCCTCTAAGAGCATATGAGGATACTGAATCTATTCTGAAATTGTCCTTATCCTCAATACCCTTAGCAGCACGATCACACTACCTATACGTAATATCTTCAAATTTCCCACAATTAAGAAGTGTCAGTAAATCAGAACAGACAAAAAAAATTCCCACTAGTAAAATGGATTGCAAAGTAGAAAGCTAAGGGGGGAAAAGCACTCTGTTCTTCAGAAAATTATATATGTAAATGTATATTCTCTTCTTAAGAGAATTATATATGTGAACTTAAAAAATTATATATAGAACTTTATGACATAGTGTTGTATGTTCACACACAGACACACGTATATGTAACTTTCAGTTTTCCTTCTTGATCATAGCAGCCAAGGGCATTTCTTCCTGTACATGGCTACATTCATTTATTTCCTCTTAAGGACATGAACCCTTTGCACAGAATCCTAGAATCTTTTGGCTGTCACATAGGTGACTATGCTGATTTTGTGACTCAGGGACCTACAAGTGGTGGCAAGTTACGGAATGAGCTGAATATAGTCTACATGATGTTTGTAAGGACAGGAAATAGGATGCGAAGAGTCTTAGGGCTTTCAAGTGAGGACAGAGGATACAGATGATTTAATAGCAACTTGGCCAGGGTGCCCGGAGTAAATTGTTTTCATTCTCCTTACTGTTATACCTGGTAATCTGCCAGGGTAACAGGTGAAAATTGATGAGGGGGTGGTGATTTCTAGGACATAGACCAGAGGAGCCAGGAGTTCTGAATTCCTTTGGCAAGAGCTTTGTTTCATGGGGTGCATTATACTGTAATATTACTGGGCAGTACTTTTCAATTTATTTCTATAAAGAGAGATGATAATGGTTCCAACAGGCTGAGTTCATGTTGTAAATGTGTTCATGGGGCAGAAGGGAAAGATGCTCCATAATGCAATTATTATTAGATTTTCCGTGAATTTGGATATGAAATGTTCCACATGGAGGTAAATTCTATGCAAATTTATTTCAAATTTTATTTCCTTTAGAAGACCTCTAATCGGAGGCCTCATGATAAATAAGAAGGGTCATCTTATTTGTTGATCAGACTTTATAGGCTTTTATAGAACTTCATAGAATTTCTATTACATCCTGGGTGGGGTTGCTGAATACAATACCTGAAGAAATCTTTGTCCTCAAAGAATATAAAGAGAGGAGAAAACAGGAAGAAATGCATCACTTCCTAATTTCTGAATATAAAATTAGTGAAAATATTACTTAGTCAGACACATACTTAGATATATAGACTATAACAAGAAAAGGATTTAACCAGAGAGCCCACTCAGCAATGAAATTGTTATTTCTGAGACGTATATGCCATTTTCTGTGAATTATTGTGATTTAAACACTCTTTAAAAGACTATTAGCTAGTGTTTCTTAAGGTAATGTTTTTAATAATATGTTCCAAAGTAAAAATTAGAATTACAAACTCAAGGAAAGCTAGTTCTTTAAAAAATAACTTCTGGAAAGGAGTAGGATTTTCCACATGTTTAGGGTTTAAAGGCTTTCCCTCCTGGTCTTTGTTTTCCTTGTGGATGAGAGAGGAAAAAAAAGACAAAAATCCACATTCTCTTTGGCCTCACATGTGACAAGCATTGTTTCACTTGAGGTTTGGGTCTTTCATGGGGTTTGTTAATCCTCTATTTCCAGCCCAGCAAGATTTCTTCAGTTTGTTTGCATTTCTCAGAAGAGAACCTTTCTCGTAGGGCTACTCCATTCCCCAAGATGAGACTATGCCTCTGGGCTGCAGGTGTCGAAAGCAGGGGATGGTTAAAGCAGACCACTGAAATACTCCCCCCGCCACTGCCCTTCTCCAGGGCGGAGTTTAAGATTTCTGGAGAGAAGTAGGGAATTATTAGATGACCTATTTTTACAGGCCTGAGAAAGCCCATGAACGACACCGGAAGGTGACCGTGGGGAAACGTCAGGCCACCTCCCTATTTTCAGTCTAGTAGAATGAGCCAAACTCTGTCCAGTGTTGACCAACAATGCTATTCTTACGCAAAAAAAAAAAAAAAAAAAAAAAAAAAATCCCTCTAAAGGACATCAGTGGAGCGAAATCATTGATAATACATTCTGATGCGAAGAAATGGACTGATTTCTGCTTCTTCTTGTTTGTGAAGCCTCTGCCGCCTTGCCATGACTCCGCGGAATCCATGCAGGTGTTCAAACAGCACTGCCAGATAGCGGAAGAATACAATGAGGTCAAAAAAGAAATCGCTCTGCTTGAGGAAAGGAAGTGAGTACTGCCCCCTCGGAGTGCTGTCTGCTGGTCCTGGCCCTGGGGGAGGCAGGGAAGGAACGGGCTGAGCTTGAGGGTGAGAGGGAGGGAGCGGGGCAAGGGGGTCACAGGTTACTAGGCCACTTCTGTGGATATCATGCTTGATGACAGAAAAGATCCAAATGGGACTGCTGAAGACAAAATGCTTTACTTTATGGAGTACTGAGAAGAACAGTAGGAAGACTTCTGACCAGAAACTTAAATTAAAAAAAAATTCTTTTAAATTTTTTTCATACAGGAACTTAATTTTTTTTTTTTAAAGATTTTATTCATTTATTTGACAGACAGAGAGAGCGATCACAAGTAGGCGGGGGTGGGGGGGAACAGGCTCCCTGCTGAGCGGAAAGCCTGATGTGGGGCTTGATCTCAGGACCTTGAGATCATGACCTGAGCCAAAGGCAGAGACTTAACCCACTGAGCCACCCAGGTGCCCCCCGAAACTTAAATTTTTAATAAGCATTTTTAGTTCAAGAAATTAAAAATACCAGAATACCACCCAGAGTCACACTGTGCCCCCCCGTGCATGTGCCCAAAGGCCCCAGAGCACTTTGGCTTGGAAGGAATTTTGATGATGCTTAATGGAGGAGTTCCCGCATCAAGTCAAGTAAGGGAGCCTGTAGGACAGATCTTTGGAATAATGTAAATATATGAGTCGACTAACTGCATTTTATAGTCCAGTAGCCCGAGGAGGTTTGTTTGTTTGTTTTAATCTGATAGCTTCCATTAGCATTCCAGTTCTGCTGTAGGGAATTATAGAATCCTAATAATTAAATTAATTAAAGCATTCTAATTTTAATCACACGTAGCTTTTTCTTGCAGAATTCTCCTCCTTTTAATTGCACTCGGTTCTACCAGTGTCTACCCCAGTGATCCCCATTCTTTCATGCTTTCAAAGTCTCAGAAATCTTGTCACCCCAGCACTGCTTAGCCCATCCTTATGTATTTATTAGTGAAATCTTTTGGCTAATATTTGCATCTCCTACTACATGGTAATTGCTAAGTGCTTTTGATCCCTGAATGCAGGGAGAGCCAGGTGATGCTCACTGTCGTACTTCTGAAGCCAAGCACAGTACGTGGGATGCAGATGCTGAATCAGGTTTTGCTGAGAGCCTGACGTTAATCAAAACACATTTTGATTCCTTAACTTTCTACTTTGTTTCCACTTTCTCTTCCTGAAGTGATACGTGGTATGCATTTATTACCTTGTTTTTAAATCAAAGCAAGTGAAATATGCTTTGAGAAATTTATAAAATTCTTGGGACTCTGTTAAGACCCTCCCTGAGCTCCCCTCCCCCATCTGCCTCCCCCAGAATGGTGGCTGGACAGAGTAACATGGTGGGGAGTGGTATGGGTTGTAGGGTTAGACCTTGCACTTACTCTAAGAGCTCTCCGTTAACAATCTTTTTCTTACTTCCTTTCTGTGTTGTGCTTCTAACATAAAATCACCCCTGGTCTTATGGCTAAAGGGATGAAAAGATGTTTATGAGGACATCAGAAAAACACAACTTCCCCTCATTTATCTGAGACTTTGGTTTTGATCTGAGAGTTCTCATAAATTGGTTGGAAAGCTCAGATTGCACATTTGCACACAATCTGAGTCCTAAAAAAGCCTCTTAGAGGAGCTGAAGAAGCTTATTAATAATACCCATGGGGAAGTCAAAGGAGGACTTGTATAATCAGTAGCCTATGAATGTATCTCCTCGTGTGTGTGTGTGTGTGTGTGTGTGTGTGTGTGTGAACTGTGCCGTTTAGACAGAAAAAACAGGTAATCATGTATCTATTTGTAAACTCTTCAGATTGAAAGTATGGGAGGACTTGGCCTATTTCAATTAATCCATGGATGGCCTTTTTTTTTTTTTTTTTTGGCAATGCCAAATTCACCCACTAAATTGTATGTTTCGTAAGTTTATATATTTGTGTGTTTCATTAAAAAATAGGATAAGATGTACTGGTGACTCATATGGTCTTTTATTGAAAACATATCCTTGCTGTTTCTGCATAACTAATCTTATGTTTCCCCTAAGCCTGTTCGAACTTCGGACTTTTCTTGAAACTGTGATGTTATCTCCTCCCCCTCCTCAACTTTCTTCTTAAATAATTGGCTAGATGTACAGCAAAGGCCAAATTCTTTTGTTATCTTTTTTTCCTTTCTTTCTTTTCTTTTCTTTTCTTTTTGTTTTTTTTTTTAAATAAAGTCTCTTAAATTCTTTTTTCTCCATTCCTGATTCTGCTATTTGGGATTAGGACCTGCTGCTTCAAATCCTGGTCAACTGGTTTCCCTGCCTGTGGTTTCACATTGCTGGAAAAGGACACCAAGTTCTTGGCCTGGCTTGTAAGCTCTAGCTCAGGATGGCCTTAGCACCCCTGTGGAATATTCTACCTCATCCTTAGTCTTCAGCTATGTTGGCCTATTCACTCTTCCTGCTCCTGTGCCCTGGCTCACACAACAAGCTCTAGGTCTGGAGCACTGGGTCCTTCCTTTTTGCCTGCCCAAACGCCACTCTCAAGGAGATCTTAGCCAATATCCCTGCCCAACCAGGGCACGGGGTTCATCTTTCTTACTGGGTGAAAGAAAACACTCCAGAATGGTTCTTTTTTTTCTTTTTTGAGATTTAATATTTATTTATTCGAGAGAGAGAGAGAGAGAAAGAGAGCAGGCAGGTGCAAGCGAGCTGGGGGAAGGCCAGAAGGAGAAGGAGAGAGAGTCTTTCTGGAAGACTCCACACTGAGCACAGAGCCCAGGGTGGCGCTGGACCTCATGACCCTGAGGTCATAACCTGAGCCAAAATCAAGAGCTAGAAGCCCAACTAGTCGACTGAGCCACCCTGGAGCCGCTGGAATGATTTTGGGGGCATATTTGTGGGCTGGTGTTATCAGTAGTTATCTATTTAACTTTATGTCCTGACTTTCTGCCTGTGCAGAATTCCCTACAAATATGGTCACCTTTTAACATCTCGTTGTGTCCCAACCACCGAGCAGGGACACGTGCGTAGAGTCAAACACGAGTGACTAATTATAAGACATGGTAGTACCCTCTATGTATACAAACACTGTAACAGATGTGTCATTTGTAATTTGTAGGGTCCATATTTAAAATACAGAGTCAATATCAGCAATAAGGAATTGCTAAGATAAATTGTTAAAATAGGAAGGATGGTATATATTTTATTTAATAAATAAATAAGACTGGTTCTCCAGGCGTTCCTGGTGATCACTGTTTTCATGAACACTTTACTGAAGCAGAAATTCATTACATGACAGGTGTTTTCCTGGACATTCTTTGTGTTCAAGCAAGATAAATTAGGTCAAATGGATCTGAACCAATTCATTAGCTCTCTGTGTTTTGATGATTTGGATGTGAATTTATTTCCCTCATTTCATAAAGTGTGGGCAATTATGTTGTCTCTGGTGATTGGCTAGCATGAGCTAGACCAAGGAGAGGTGCTCACTCAGGTATTTTAAAAAGAGTTTTTCTTTGGTGGAACCATGTGGGGACAGGTGAAGCTGAACTTCTCTCTCATCTCCAGAGGGGGTCACCCTGGATCAAGTTTGGGAGACTTTGCAGAGGCGAGAGAAGAGTTGATTATAACCATTATTTTAAATCATGTCTATTAGATAGATAAAGAGAGTCAAACATTTTCTTGGACTATAAACTCAGCATGCGGTGAATTTAATTTAAAGAATCACTTCCGGCTCATTTGATGTATGAAAAGCTTGTTCTTACTTTTATTGGATTTTTTTTTCCTTCTCAATTGAAAAAAATGACGATTTTATTGAAGGCTTTAAAAACTTACCAAGAATTCTGACATCTGTCCAGAATTCCTACTATTATTTCTGCCTCTTTTTAGGCCTTTTGAATGTGAACCAGTAGTTTTGTAAAATTGCATATATAATAAAATGGAATGTGTACATGCTTTTCTCAGCTTTTAAAATATAACACAGTCTTTTTGTAGATGTTATGGGAAAAAGTGAGAGGGAGACATTTTATGACTTCTGGAATTTATCACCAATATTTTGACAGCAAGTTAAAGTATATGATTAAGCTACAATTAGATCTACAACCAGATTTACAATTAGTAAAGGTGGCTTTGCTCCAGATAGGGTATTTCATCTTGTTTAAAGGAGAAGCCATTTGTCTTCTGTATATGTGGAATGTGTGCCAGATGCTGGGGTATTTAAAAGATTGACTTAGAATGTCAGAAAGAGAGATAAACTCTTAGAAAAGTCAGGATGAAAAATGTTACATAATTAAAGATAACTCTGGGTTTCGGTATGTTCCCAGAATTGTGTTGCCACCCTGACAGTTTTAGAGCATTTTCATCACCAGGAAATAAACCTTGAACCCCTTTTTTCTCCCCAGCTCCAAGCCACTGGTCCACACTCATCTACCTTCTCTCTGTGGATTTGTCTATCCTGGATATGTCATATAAATGGAGTCATACAATATCCATTTTTTTTCGACTGGCTTCTTTCACTTGGCATGATGTTTTCAAGGTTCATCTATGTGGTAGTATGTAGCATAATTTTCATACTCAATATCCCATTGGACGGGCAGTCTGTATTTTATTTATCCACCCATCAGTTGATGGAAACTTGGATTGTTTGCCCTTTGGTTAAATAGGAACATCTGAGTACAAGTTTTTGTGTGGAGGTATGTTTTCAGTTCACGTCGGTATGTGCCCCAGACTAGAATGGCTGGGTCATGTGATAACTCAATGGGTAATCTTTGGAAGAACTGTCAGACTGTTTCTAAAGTGGCTACACCATTTTATAGTCCCACCAGAAAGGTATGAAGGTTTTGATTTCTCCATACCTTTGCTGACTCTTATTATGTCTCTTTGGTTATAGCCAGGCTAGTGGGTGCAGAATGACATCCCATTGTGTTTTTGACTGATGCTTCCCTGATAGCTGAACTTTGTTGAGCATCCTTTCATGGGCTTTTTGGCAATTTTTATGTCTTCTTGGAGAAATGTGCATTCAGATTCTTTGCCCATTTTCCGGTTGGGTTATTATGGAATTGAAAAAACTGTTATATAATTTTTTGTGGGTTCAGGCAAAACATAAAAATATGGGGGTAACATAAAAATATCAGACCTATATCTTTAGATCTCTTTTTAAAAAGATTTATTTACTTACTTCAGAGAGAGAAAAAGAGAGAGCTCGCACATGAATGGAGAGGGGAGGGTGCAGCGGAAGAAGAACAAGAGATTCCCCGCTCAGTGGGAATCCTGGCACAGGGCTCAATCCTGGGACTCTGAAACCAAGAGTCTGACACTTAACTGAGTCACCCAGGACCCCCTATCTTCAGATCTTTTAAAAATATCATAAAACGGTGATTGAAAGAGCAACATCTCATTGAGGGAAACATATCAGGATGGGGAAAAGGGAGCATATGTGATTGGTAACAGCATTGCCTGAAAATAGCCCTGTTAGGATTTGTTTTCCGTCATGACATTTAATTTGTTCTTTATTTTCCAGTAGTGATAGATTTTTATGTTTAACCAGAAACAGTCATTTCTTTAGGACATCCCTGATGGTAGAGATGTTTAAGCTATGTTCTGGGGACCATTTCAAAGATTGGGAATAGAGCAGGTGTCACACAGGGAACTGTCCAAAGACCAACCAGAGAAAAGTCCTATCTGGTCGGTTTTATTTGCTTTACTTCAGGGTGAAATTTTCCTTGAAAAATGGTATCACAGTTAGAAAACATTGAACACCAAACTTCACTTTTATATTCCAGGCACTTAAAAAAATTCTTTGAAAAAATTTACACAGCCTCCAGAAATTAGCAAATTTGTTGTCATAAAGCAATAGTAAATGGAACCCCGTCACCCAGTATCACCCAGTACCAGCGTGTACCCTAGTCATAATGATTTGGCCTTTGATGCCACCTAATTATCTGATGTTCAGTCTTCTACCTAGAATCTCATTCCTCAGTATCTCTCCTTCTAATCTCTGCCTGGAACCATAATAAAAGGGACAGAATATTTACCACTTCTCAATGAGAGTGTCTTTTTAAGTAGATCTCCCTGGCTAAGGAAAGAGGCTCCAATCTTTGGGGGAGTAGAATGAGGAAAATTTTGCCTTTCATCCATTCCTATTCCTAGATTAACTCTCTCTCTCTCTCTCTCTCTCTTTTTTAAAGACTTTATTTATTTATTTGACACAGAGAGAAAAAGAGAGAGAGAGAGAGAGAGAGAGAACAAACAAGCAGGGGGAGCATTAGGCAGAAGGAGGGAGTAGGCTTCCACTGAGCAAGGAGCCTGATGTGGGCTTCGATCCCAGGACTCTGGGATCATGACCAGAGCTGAGGGCAGAGGCTTAACCCACTGAGCCACCCAGGCACCCCTCCAGGATTAACTCTTTGTGGGGTGATCAATAGGGGAAATCTCCATTTCCTTTGGGGTCGTGGTTCTTAACTAGACCAATTCCTCAGTTCCCGACCCCTGGTTATTGGCAATGTCTGGACACATTTTTGGTTGTAATCATCAGGGGTGGGGAAAGATGCTACCGGCATTTAGTGAATCGAGGCCAAAGATGATGCTAAACCTTCTGTGATGCCAGTGAATAGAGCAGCCTCCAATAACAAAGAGTTTTCCCGCCCAAAAGATTAATTGTGCCAAGAGAAACTCTAGAGCAAATCTCACTTCTTCCTGCAAGAAGTGTTGCCCTTTGGCTCCCAAATGATGTAATACATTTATTTCTTATGCATTATTCATTTGTAGGGCTTCAATTACCACAGTCTAGACTGTGCTTTGCAATTCCATTTCAATAACATCGATTGTTCCCCCACCCACATAAAATGAAGGTAGATTTTCACATCCTTTTTCGCCATCTGGAGGCATCTGCTTCTTTTTTCCTGTGCATCAATGCTTGTACTAGAACACACATCTTTTAAGAACCACCAATAGTGCAGTCTAAATCACTATTTAGAATAAAATTCTTCCCATGATGAAGATAGTATTTTATCACATTATTATCCAGAACTCTTTAGCTCATTATAGCAAAAACATCTTAGATTTTGTCTTTTCCAAATAAATGTCTTAGTCATCTTTGAAAGTCCCGAGAACAATGGTAGTGGTCTTGCCAGAAACAGGTGAATTCATGTTTTAATTTTGGAGTTAGTTTCCACGAAGTTTCAAAGGTCTCTTCACTTGCACTTTCCCTTCCTCCATTTGTTGTAGTAAAAAAACAAAAACAAATGAACAAACAAAAACTTTTCCAGGCATACATGGCATAGGATGGGGATGGTTGATGATCTCTGATGGACCCAAGGTCAAGGTCTTTCCAAAGTTGAAGTACATCATGTTGGAAACTGTATTATAGGTTCTTGATTTCAGAAATAGGATTCCATGGAGCACCTGGGTGGCTCAGTGGGCTAAGCCTCTGCCTTCAGCTCAGGTCATGATCCCAGAGTCCTGGGATCGAACCCCACATCGGGCTCTCTGCTCAGCAGGGAGCCCGCTTCCTCCTCTCTCTCTGCCTGCCTCTCTGCCTGCTTGCGATCTCGCTCTCTCTGTCAAATAAATAAATAATATCTTAAAAAAAAAAGGAAATAATATTCCTGTAATGATGGCCTCCTACCCCCTTATCATATTACACTGAAAGGAGTGCTAGAAATGATAAACACACAGTCAAAGGCAGGGCCACATTTTAGCCAATTATAGATATTGATTTGTTCCTCAGATCATCTGTTTATAAGATTGTCTCCATAGCTTGATATGCAAGGTTTAATTATGATTTGCTAATGGATGAACATAAATATATCTATAGAGATATGTCTTGGACAGAAGACAACATACATTTTGACAGTATTCATTGAATATGTATATGTTTGCTTATCAGATACATCAAACTAATTTATAAACCTATCATTTGAGCCCTCTTGATTCCAGTAAGGAAGAAATTATTACTGACTTTCTCCAACACAAGAAAACTGAACTAGAACATCATGATCATTCCTTTTAGTTGCAAATTCTGTGATTTTGTGATTTATCTTTTCTTACCAGTTAAAACTAATAACAGATGTCCTGAGGAGTTTTAAGCAAGGTCAGATATGGAGCCACAAACATCGCTGTTGTTATACCTGGTACTCCCAATTTCCAGACCATGATTTGAAAGCAAAACTCTATTTCGATGAGAATTATTTGTGTCACACAGTTCATTTGAGTTTTAAGTCTTATTAATTTCTCTAGGACAGTTACATAAGGAACTTTACTAATACTTAATTATTGACATTTCCTGCTTAAACTATGCTTAGAGGCAAAGAGCCATAAACATTTAATGAGAAGGATAGGTTTGATTTTTGGCTCTTTCTTATGAGTTAGGTGATTTTTTCCCAATAAGTTAAGCACTGTGCATTCCCATTTCCTCGTCTTTTAAAATACACGTGATTTGTCTCTGAAGTATCTTACTCTTTAATTATTCATTCAGCAAGTATTTATTAAGAGCCTTTATGTTCTAAATACCATGGAAAATTCAAAGAGCAATAAGAAACCTTTTGCATTTATATAGCAGTGTTCTAGCTGATCTTCCTTTTGTCCCCTTTGGGCACTTTCTTGCCAAGGCCTAGTTTTGATCAGTGGTCATCAAAGTCGGTGCACAAGGCAGTGCATGGGGTGAAGGACGAATATACAAGAACTTCAACTCTGATTTGTGTTTTGTCCGTTTCCTGGGTAACTTTTTATTTTGATACTTTCAAACTTACAGCAAAGTTGCAAAAATGATATAAAGAACTGACGTATATCCTTTGCTGGATTCACTAATTATTCAAAGCTTCTCCAGTTGTACTTTATTATATAGTCAACATTGCATACTACTGGTGTTCTCTCTCTCTCCCTCTTTCAGTGAGATGAGATATTTATCTGTCTGCAGTCTATCTATCTAATCATGCCCCATTGCTCTAAATGCTTCAGTACTTCAGCATTTTCTAAGAATAAGGACATTCTCTCATTACCATAGTACCATAATTACAAATTAAGAATTTCAGCATTGATGCATTACTACTACTTAATCCATGTTTAAATTGCATCAATTTCTGAACAATGTCCTTCAAAGCAATTTTTTTCCAGTCCAGAATTGTACATTGCACTTAGTTGTCATTTTTCTTTAGTTTCCTTAAATACGGAACAGTTCAGGCTAGCAATTTGAAGACTACAGGCTAGCAATTTTGCAAAAATTTCCATCAATTTGAGGTTGTCTAGTGTATGCATTTTTGGCAAAAATACCAGAAAAAGGATGTGTCCTTGGTGCCGGCGGTATCTTATTTATCTCCTTACTGGTGAGGTCAAGGTTGGTCACTTGGTTAAGGCAGTCTTCCAGGTTTCTTACGCTTTTACCTATAGAGAAGGAAATCTGACACATGTTTATAGGCAAAGAATTTGGTTAGATCTAGTTCAGGATTAATTAACTCACATAAGGGGAGTGGACCTGTTTTGGGTCGTCATGTTTGATGAATCTAAACATAGAAGGGGAATCTACAGCTCCTTATTATATGTATTTATATCAACGAATTATTTACACGCAACTACTGAGAACTGAATTTAAGAACTTATCACTACAAGTTCCTTCCGATAACCTTAGCCTACCTCCTGAATTCTAGAGTCAGGCCAGCATGAATCGTAGATACATTGTTTGTTAAATAGGGCTGCACAATACACATAAGCAGCAAGGAAGGAGATGGAAAATAATATTTGTAGGAAGGAGTTGGATTCTTTAGTTCAAAGAAGCTTAATAAAGATTTGTTAAGCTCTGAAGCAGAAAACAAAGGAAGACAGTATTTGAATTTGGAAGACAAAGACAAGGTAAGAGACAAACTATAGTTCTACCCACAGGACAACAGATCCCATCTTAAATAAGAAACTCACTTTTGGTTTTTTTTCTGCCCTAAACTAGTTGCAATTTTTATGATCTGTTACATTCTTAAAAAAAAAAAATCACTTTTGTTTTGACCATTGAAGGACTCATTGAGCTTTTTTGGTCTCTATTTAGTATTTTGGAGGTGTCTGTTTGAGGTTCTAGAGTAAAATAAGGTGGCTAAAAATCATGAAGTTGGAAAAGCTAAAAGGAAGTCACTGGAAGCCAGTAGAGATGGTGAAATTCAGGAAAGCCAAAGGAAACGTTCTGCTTCCATTATGCTGTCGCTGCACCCTTTAATTTGCTTGCATTAACTCTTGTGCTCTTCTACTGGGTATTTACCCCAAAGATACAGATGTAGTGAAAGGAAGGGCCATCTGTACCCCAATGTTTATAGCCGCAATGGACACGGTCGCCCAACTGTGGGAAGTACCAAGATGCCCTTCAACGGACGAATGGATAAGGAAGATGTGGTCCATATACACTATGGAGTATGATGCCTCCATCAGAAAGGACGAATACCCAACTTCTGTAGCAACATGGACGGGACTGGAAGAGATGATGCTGAGTGAAATAAGTCAAGCAGAGAGAGTCAATTATCATATGGTTTCACTTACTTGTGGAGCATAACAAATAGCATGGAGGACAAGGGGAGATGGAGAGGAGAAGGGAGTTGAGGGACATTGGAAGAGGAGATGAACCATGAGAGACTGTGGACTCTGAAAAACAATCTGAGGGTTTTGAAGGGGGTGGGAGGTTGGGGAAGCCAGGTGGTGGGTATTAAGGAGGGCACGAATTGCATGGAGCACTAGGTGTGGTGCAAAAACAATGAATTCTGTTATGCTGAAAAGAAATTAAAAAAAAAAAAAAAATCTTGTGCTCTTTTCCTCACCCATCCCCTGGATCTTCAGAAAGGAGCTCATCGCCAAGCTGGATCAGGCAGAGAAGGAGAAGGTGGATGCCGCTCAGCTGGCTCGGGAATTCGAGGTGCTGATGGAGGAGAACCGGACGTTGAAGTTGGCTCAGTCCCAATGTGTGGAACAGCTGGAGAAACTTAGAATACAGTATCAGAAGAGACAGGGCTCGTCCTAACTTTGAATGATTCAGTGTGAGCATAGAAGGTTGGTGACTGTTGTGTGCTGGCCAAAAGATTTTTATTTTCAAGGGCTAGTGTGTAAAATTTTATTGTTCCTTTTTATTACCCACGTGGCAAACGTCTATAATGAATTTAATGCTTGCCAGATCGAGTTTGACAGAAGGGATATTTTATTTGAAATAAGATGATTAAAGCAAACCTATGGCCATAATATGTTTTCAGAGATCAATTATTCATTTCCAAAGATTTTTTTTTTTTTCTTTAGGAAGATGTGATCACCCTGTACATCAGGGTACAAAATGAAGGAAAATAGAATATTGACTGACTCGTCTAAGAATCTTGAACAGATTTGAGCCATGAAACAAACCAGTGAGAGGCTTGCCACAGGTTCATAACCATGTATCTTTAAATTTCACGTCTTGACTCTTTCAACTGTGCTTGGACCTGAAGTCAGAAATGTCTGCACACATATTTATGTTCACCAGAGTTAGGTTTAATCCCTCAATGATTGATCGTACTAAGAATAAATGGTTGCCTATCATAAAAGCTTTCTCATGAAAATATTAGCAGAAAGCATGTTTGTGCCAAAAACACATCTGCCAGTGCTAACTTGCTGTTGGAATAAAATGCTGATAAGGCTGCATTTCTTTCACGCCACGTTACCAACCAGTAAACATCTCTGCCTTTGCTTGTGTGTGTTCTGGGGGCATGGGGGGGAATGGAAAAGTATGGTTTGGACATGACTTTGGTGAGTTCCCATGAAAACATCCACAAAACTGTAACTATGACTTTGTTTTGGATTTGAGGAGATATTTTGGATCAGGAATAACAAGTAGGATATATGAATAAATTCAGGAATAAAAGGATTTTTCCCTTGTTCCACCTTTCACCGTCTTTCCCCAAACTGATCTCTTTGTTTTGTGTCCATTTCTATTCATGTAAGTTCTTTTTCATTAAACATGAATCAAAATTGTCAGTCTGTGTTTTGTCTCTTTCTGAGCTTCTCTTAGGCTAAAAATTAGTTGGGTTTGGTTACCCCAAGTCAGGCTGTGTTCTTAGTTGTATCTGAATGTGTGAAATAAGCAGTGAAGTCCCTTTTCTTGGAAAGACTGTGGTTTCTCACAGGAATCATTCAGAGTTCCAATATTTAATATGATGCATCAACATCTTAAGGTATTTTCCAGAAAACATAAAAGAGAATAGTTGATTATGCCAGTATGATGGTTTAGAAGAGACCAGCTGTTATGGGACAGGGGAAGATTTTATCCCGGGGGGACATGTGGCAAAGTCTAGGGGCATTTTGTTGTGGTGGTCATGACCCGGTTAAAGGGTTGCTACTGGTCTCTAGAGACTAGAGGTCAGTGATGCAAGGACAACACCCCAACTACAGAGAATCATCTGGCCCAATGTACCCATGATGACAAAGTTGATACACCCAGGACCAGCCTAGTCACTGGGAAGACATTGCGGGGTCACAAGTTTCTTGCCATGTGCTGGGGAGTCCATGACGTCCTTCTATCTCCTGACTCTCAATTTCCTCATTTGTAAAATACAGCTTTTAGATAGATCTCAAAGTTTTCAATGTTACATGTGCCTATTCACCCTGAAGCTGGTTTAACATTTGACCAAAAATGAAAGTCTCTATTATCCTGGTAGAACCTCCTTCTTTAGTAACCCCAAGGCTCATAGATACTAATACAAAGGAGGGATTGTCCACTAAGTTTCTATAAATCCAGGATTAATGAACTGGGAGGAAGAAGAGTATGTTACCAACATTTACACACAAGAATTCGTTTTTGGTCATTGCCCGTCTGAAGATAGTTACATCTATTTGCAGAATTCAAGCAGTCATGGCCCCTTATAGATAATGGGGAGGAACAGGGAAATATAGTTCCAAAATATCTTTGGTCTATCAGAACGAAAATAATTTTGTTTGTCAAAATGTTTGAACACTACTGGTAATATATTAAGGAGACACTGAATAAATAGTTTTCATGTCTGTGCCAGTCTCAGCCTGAAAGTTTACTATGTGCTTCCAAAAGGTATCTATTCATGACTCAAAAGTAAGAATTTCCCTAGGTGTGTGTGTGTTATTCATTGAAAATATGCAAACATCATCTACTTTTGAAGCATTACCAGAGCAGTCCAAAGGTAAAATATTTTACATTGTCAGTCCCATATATTTCTTCATTTGACAGATTTCCCCCAATCTTACTTACTGCTGCATATTACCGATATAACCCAGAATAATTTAAGGATTTTCTATCTTCAAATACATTTACTGTATTCTTGCTACTAGCAATAATGAAAACGTTACAGAGCATTAAAAATGAGCAGAGAGGTCCTATTAATATCAAGGTGAAAATACTTGCATTGGAGCTAGAATTAAAGGAAAATGTAACCTGTATTACATCCTGCAATTGCTCTACGAAAGAGTCGCTGTTTGCAGGTCCTTTAGTTTATGTAGATGTGAAAAGAACATGGTCCTGTGTGGCTAGAAGTCAAATCTCTCATCATCGGTACGGGCAGACCATGTTGCTCTATCTTATTCTGGTACTGGGCTGGGATGTATCATTAAGGTGGTACAAATAAGGAAATAAAAACCATCTAGAATCCAAACTCAATTCAACAGAAGTTTATTATACTCTTTCCTGGTGCAGGGCAGAGGAACTACAATAGAGGATGTAAGAATGAGTGGCATAGTCCCAGCTTCGATGGGTTTCCAATTTAGTAACAGAAATAGCACACACTCTAGTTCCTGGAACCCGTGAATAAACACAAATGCAATAAGATAAATTGGGTTTATAGTAGGCGCTCAAAGAAGAAAAGAATGGCATAAGCAGAAGGACAGTGGTTGGGAAGCACAGAGCAAGGGCTACACATCTGTGGGCAGTAAGTCGTCTTCTTGGAGAGTGTGCATGGGGGGTCGTGGAAAATTAAGTTGGGCAATTCCACTGGGCTCTGGTTGTGGGGGGGGGAGTTTGGACAAAAACGATTTGAAATGCGGAAAGTTTAAAGATCTTTCACGTGGTTGCGGAACATGGGATGGGTCACACAAAACAGATCCCAGAAGGACGAGGAATTGTCAGGAGGGCATAGGAAGCAGGGAGCAAGACAGAGAATGGTAGCAATGGAAGTGGAGTCACAGTCTGGGAGTGATGGAGGGATGCGAGAAGCAGAGTCCGTGTGGCCTGGGGAGTCTGCTTATGTCATTGAAACAAAGAAGATGAGAAGTAATATTTAATGAGCCCCATTCTGTGCCAGATGGTGCTGGGTGCTTTACATAGGCTGTATTGTTTAATTCTTACAATAGCCTGAGAGGTAGCTGGAATTAAACCCAATATCCAAAACCAGTGACTGATATTAGAAAATTTGTCCAGAGTTCCCTAACACTGGGATTGAAATACAAAGGTTCATTCCTTTATCATTTAATTCATTCTTTTAACGATTTCCTGAATGCTGTACTTTGCCAGGCATTCCAGAAGGTGCCAGGGATACAACAGTGAACAAGAGAAACATGGGTCCTATTCTCAAGATACCCTTGGTCTAGTAAGGGAGGTAGACATTTACCCAAAAGTAGTCTTGGGTTAGTCTTAAAATATATCCAAAAATCCCTTCCAAATGTGGAGCTTAATTTCCCGGCCCTTCACTGTGAGCTGGACTTGAAGACTTGTTTCTCACAAACAGAATGGAGGAGTAGAGTACGTGACTTCTAAGACCAGGTTCTAAAAGACCTAGGGCTTCTTTCTCTTCTGTTTTCTTGGATCACTTGCTCTGGGATGAGCCGGCTTCCATTGTTCTGAAAAGATTCAGGCAAGTCCTGGAGAGGCCCCCATGGTAAGGAAAACTGAGGCCATACTAGTGAACCTGGAAGCAGTCCCTCCATCTCCAGGCAGGACTTCAAATGACTATAGTGGGCCGACATCATCTTTTCTCTCTCTCTCTTTCTTTCTTTCCTTTTTTTTAAATTGTTATTTTTTTTAAGAGAGGAAAGTGGGAAGGGGCAGAGGGAGAGAGAGAATCTTAATCAGTGTCCACACCCAGTGTGGAGTCCAATGAGGGTCTCCATCTCACAATCCTGAGATCACAATCTGAGCTGAAATCAAGAGTCAGATGCTTAATTGATTGAGTCACCCAGGCACCCCCTGGCTGACGTCTTGATGCAATGTAACGAGACTCTGAGCCAGAACCACCCAACCCGGCTGCTCCTAGATCCTGATTAATAGGAACCAAGAGATAATAAATGTTTGTTGTATGAAGCCACTAAATTTCAAGAGGATTTGTTATGCAGCAATAGATAACAGATATACCATAGAAATGAGGTAAGTAAATGCCAAGCAGAAAAGAAACATACTTTATGAATGCACATATGAAAGAGAATCTAACTGAGATAAGGAATCTGGAATGATTTCCTAAAGGTGATAAGTACTGAGCGAAGATCTGGTGGATGAATAAGAGCTTAAGACACAAGTGGAGGCAGGTGGAGGAAGGCATCTAGACAGAATGAAAATGTGCAAAGGCCCTGTGGCATATTCAAAGCCTTGAAGAAAGACTAATGTGGCTGATTATGAAGATGTTGGGAGAGTGTGATTTGGGATGAGTTTGTAGAATAAAGCAGAAACTTGAAGATTACATTAAAAATTTTGGCCTTAATCCCCAAAGCATTAGGAAGTCATTGAATTTTAAGCACAGGGAGTACCCTGTGAACACATTATCTTCTACAGTGACATGTTTTAAGAGTTTTTCTTTTTAAAGTTACCTTACCTTCCATTGTTGGAAATGCTATAGAGGGTATTTGTGTTGTATGTATTTGGCTAGCTGGCCAGAAAGTCTGAAGATGGGGTTAGTTACATAGGTTATTGCATACATTTTACTTGATAATTCATTTCAATGAATATTTTTCTCCTTAGAGAATAATAAACCCTCAGTAGTATTGTGTGTCCTGACAGAATAAAAGACAGACTGAGTCTACCTTCACAGTCACCATTAATATGTTTAATTTGATGACAAATATTCCTGCTTTTCCATGACTATTTCTACCCGCCACCTTTTTAAAAATGTTTAATAAACATTTCAAAGTTTCCAAGCCTAGAATGGGCAAGAGAATCCTCTGAAGCAATTCGAACTTCTAAGACAATGTTTTCACCCCTCTTGTTATTTTAAAGAACCATAACAATCAGAGCCGGAGTGAAATTCAATCACACGTGAACGTAGAAACTCAAAATGCACATAATCCGAGGTGAAGTAACCATGATGTTGATAGCATGAACCATTCGATTCCTTGAATTCCCTTCCAGTTCTGACTGTCCATATTACATCATTGGGTGAATATATTATTTCTCACGGCTACCAACAAATGCTCCCTCAAAGAGAGATATCTTATACTCAAAAAGGTTTTAGGTTACAGTGTTAAAATCATATGTTTCATTTTGCTCTTGGAAACCTTGGAAACATCCCTTCCTAGTCAGTCCTTGTGTGTGGGTGGCTTTGCAAGTGTAGATAATACGATAATGATGGGGAGGCAATGGCCTGAGTCACACCAGCCAGAACACACAGTTGTTCCCTCTGGAGTCTGTCTTCTAAAAACTCGTTATTGGCTGCTTTTGGACTCAGGCGTTCAGGACAAGAATTCTGAGCCGAAGCACCGAGCCCAGTGGGAATGGAATAAAGGAGGAACCAAGGTTTTCAACAGCGGAATGAGAGGAAGAATTCACATTAGCAATCGGCTTCTCTGAACCAATTTTGTCTGTCACGGAACATGTCCGGGCAGTGGCTGTTCTCTCAGATCGGACTCTTGGAAAGGGAAAGATAAAGAGATAGCAGGACGAGGTAAAATTATGTGTGAAAGAGACTGTCCTCCCCGGCCCCTGCCCCCAGCTTCTGGTCGGCTCATTTCTCAAAAATGGAGTAAATACTGAACATGCTGACTTTCCCCATCATTCCTGTAAATAAGGCTATGACTCACAAGCCCTGCAATCTTTAGAATGCCATAGATACTATGGTGATTTGATCATTTAAAAATAGCTGGGAAAAAGCAAGAAATCGGCCATGGCTAAGTTGGGAGGGTTTCTTTCTTTCTTTCTTTTTTTTTTTCTCCCCACTTTTGTTTTTGTTTTTCATTTAACTTGCAATTGTGTCAGGCCCCAAGGATCCTGACAACATCTGGTTTACCAGTCACATTTTAGGGTTTTCTGGGAACTAACACGGTGAACACAGTGATCAGATCCTAGGCAAGAAGCAAGACTCAAGACTTTCCAGGAGTCACTGTGGTCTACAGGCATATCTCTAGCTGATTATATGTTCTTCTTTTCACAGAGAGAAATGAGTGTTGCAGCATTTGAATACACTGGCCTGCACCCCCAAACTGTTGCACAACCATTGCAACATTATAAATACAGATATTTAGGGTGCTAACTACAATAATAGCGGTTGAAATAACAGTAACTATAAACACCTACTGATCGGGGCGCCTGGGTGGCTCAGTTGTTAAAGGTCTGCCTTCAGCTCAGGTCAAGATCCCAGTGTTCTGGGATTGAGCTCGTATTGGTCTCCCTGCTGGGCAGGAAGCCTGCTTCTCCGTCGCCCACTCCCCCCCGCTTGTGTTCCCTCTCTTGCTGTGTTTCTCTCTGTCAAATAAATAAAATCTTAAAACAAACCAAAACTAAAACCAAAACCAAAAACCTACTGATTGGCATTCACTGATTTTTAGCTAGCTGATCCAGAAATGGGAAGTCAGGAACCTCTTTATTAGTGGTGCTAAAATCCCCAAAGCAAGACTTTCTGCAAACCTCGTTTCAGTTTGAGATTTAGGATTAAGGTACAGGTGAGGAATTTCCCAAATCTCAGTCTTACCTTGAATAATCAATGTCCTGGTGGGGAACAGGAGCACATTCAAAAGGGGCCAATAGAAGAGACCTAACAAAGGGAATATTGACAAAGCTGGGGGAGAGTTAAGGGAAACCGGGAGGGTTGGTGAAGCCCTGGGGACTGGCAGCCTCGGGAAAGTCTCTCTTAAGCTTCCGAAGATGAAGGGGAGAAGAAGCAGGACTAGGACCTGGCAGAGACTGTGTCTGGAGGGGAGGTTTCTCCCCATCACATCCTCAAGAACTTGTGCTTTGGTGGGAATGGGAGGCCACAGGGCTCCCAGGGCTTAGCAGGGAGAGGCCTGAGCTTAGCAGGGAGAGGCCTGGGCAATAAATACTTGTCCTTCCCTCTTCTGCTGGTGGCTCCCAGGGCGCAAACCCAATCACAAGTCAACTTTGTGGCTTTAGTTCAGATAGGCAGTCAGTCCCCTGGGGGAACATAGCAGGAGGGAAAGGCAGGGACAGGGGATCAGCAGGGGCGCACGGAGGGTGTTTAGCACAGATGACCAACAAGCTAAAGAAGGTAAAAATAGCTCAGAAGTGCATAAGAAAAGTAGGATAGCCACGCTTGTGATTTTAACCCAGCATCCTTTCTACTTTGTAAAACCCCATTAAATGTCCAGAAACACAAACCAAGAGGGCCCTCAGCTCCTCCTCCCTGAGGAGGGATTAGGGGCAGGAATGCCAAACAAATACGAGATGCCCAGTTAAAACTGAATTTCAGAAATCAGATAAACAATGAATAGATATATAAATATATATAGTATTAGTATGTCCCAAACACTACGTTAAAAAAAAAAAAAAAAGCTGCTTATCTGCTGTTCAGTTTTAACTGAAAACTCTGGTATTTTTAATTGGATAAATCTATCAATCCTAATTAGGGAGGTTGGTGTGGAGATGGCTCTGTGGATGTATCCTGCCCTGTCTCAACCTCGACCTTAACTGCCATTTGTTTAGAAGAAAGTGCTCTGGAAGTAGAAAGTGGTATAGGATTTCTGAAACCATGCTCTTGCAACATCAGTGTTTGACGTGTGAAGCATTAAAAAAAAAAAAAAAAGGAGAAGAAAACACTGTTTCATGATCAAATAAGTTAGAGTAACACAGGGTTAAAGTTAAAGAGCTCTCCCAGCTTTAGGCTTTCTCCTGAACTTTTCATTTATTTATTTATAGATTCTATTTTATTTTTATTTATTTATTTTTAAAGCTCTTATTTATTTATTTGTCAGAGTGAGAGAGAGAGAGAGAGTACAAGCAGGAGGAGCAGCAGGCAGAGGGAGAAGCAGGCTCCCTGCTGAGCAAGGAGCCCGATGATGCAATTCGAGACTCCATCCCAGGACCCTGAAATCATGACCTGAGTTGAAGACAGATATTTAACTGACTGAGCCACCCAGGCATCCCATAGATTTTACTTTTAAGTAATCTCTACACCCAACATAGGGCTTGAACTCACAGGCCCGACATCAAGAGTCGCATGCTCCATTGACTGAACCAGCCAGGCCCCCCTCTCCTGGCCTTTAATGCCACTATGCACTGTGACACCAACAATGGGGCTTTCTGGCTTTATTGAAAACTCAGTACAGCCAACAAATGACAGGCCCAAGATTCTTTTGTTCCACAGTGACCAGAGGGTTCCATTGAAATGCAATTTAAATTTAGCAGTCATTTTGATGTCCATCATGTTAAAACAGAATTTTGCCAGTACCTCAGAATCTTGCTTTAAGGCTTAATCTGCATTTATAAAGAGGTTTTTAAAGCTCCCCATAAATGTTTGTAAACTGATAGCGATCTATTGAATAAGATATTAGATTGTTCGCTTGATACCGCATGGTTTTGCTTAGCTTAAAATGAGGAATCATTTAGGGCGCCTGGGTGGCTCAGTGTGTTAAGCCGCTGCCTTCGGCTCAGGGAGTCTGCTTCCTCCTCTCTCTCTCTGCCTGCCTCTCTGCCTACTTGTGATCTCTCTCTCTGTCAAATAAATAAATAAATCTTTTTAAAAAAATGAGGAATCATTTAAAACCAAATTATCATCCAAGCAGGAGCGATCCTGGATTTTTCAGAGAGAAAAACAAGGACAAAAATATAAGCTTTCTCTGCTTCGCAAGGTTCTTTTTGGAAAGAAATGGGATGTTGTGAAAGACACACAAAAGATTACTGTGTTGAATGAAGTTTTCTTCTTACCCTCACTGTACTGTTGGTGGGCTATGCAGGTCTTACGGTTTTCCTTCTTTCCAGTCCTAAGTATTTTAGCTAACTTACTGTCCAATTCGTAACCTTATTCTGTAATGTGCAATGGGAGAAAAAGGGAGGCACATCAGGTTAGGATTAGAATCTGCCGTGAAATAAGTCTGTCGGAGAAAGACAAATACCATTCGATTCCACTCATATGTGGATTTTTTTTTTTTTTTTTGACAGAGATAACAAGTAGGCAGAGAGGCAGGCAGAGAGAAAGGAAGGGAAGCAGGCTCCCGTCTGAGCAGAGAGCCCGATGTGGGGCTCGATCCCAGGACCCTGGGATCATGACCTGAGCCGAAGGCAGAGGCTTTAACCCACTGAGCCACCCAGGTGCCCCTCATATGTGGAATTTAAGAAATAAAACTGACCAATATAGGGGAAGGGGAGGAAAAATAAGGTGAAATCAAAGAGGGCGGTAAACTATAAGACACTCTTAACTCCAGGAAACACTGAGGGCTGCTGGAGGGGGTAACTGGGTGATGGCATGAAGGAGGCACTTGATGGGATGAGCACTGGGTGTTGTATGGAACGAAGAAATCATTAAACTCTACCTCTGAAACTAATAATACACTATATGTTCATTAACTGATTTAAATAAAAAAAGAATCAGGGGCATCTGGGTGGCTTAGTGTGTTAAAGCCTCTGCCTTTGGCTCAGGTCATGATTCTAGGGTTCTGGGATGGAGTCCCACATCAGGCTCTCTGCTCAGCAGGGAGCCTGCTTCCCTCTCTCTCTCTCTCTCTGCCTGCCTCTTCGCCTGTGATCTCTGTCAAACAAATAAATAAAATCTTAAAAAAAAAAAAAAAAGAATCAGCTTCGAAGGGCAGATTGCATGCTTGCCCCCTACCCTCTGTCACCACATCAAGTAACAGTGGAAAGATGTTTTTTTCTATGATATGAAAAACTGGAGATGTAGATCCCTGGGTTGAGTTGGAGGTTCCGCTCCATAAAAATCTTGGAAGCCTCAAATTTCTCTGTCATTATTGAGGGATCTCCCTCATTATTAATGTCCAAGATGGCAGCAGCTCATTGTTGTGGTTTAAGATGGCTACGTGAGGAAAGGACATAGAAGAAGAGCGGCTGACTGGGGTGGTCTGGCTATCCTGGGAGGTGCCGCAAGATGCTTCTGGGCCATGGGGTGCTCAATATTTGCTCAAACGTGATTCTGGGTGTGTGAGAATGTTTTTGCATGAGATTTGCTTTTAAATGAGTGAACTGAATAAAGCAGATTGTCCTCCTGATTGTGGGAAGATTTTTTTCTTAAGATTTTATTTATTTATTTATTTATTTATTTATTTATTTATTTATTTTTCAGAGAGAGAGAGAGAGAGAGAACATAAGTAGGCAGAGTGGAGGCAGAGGCAGAGTGAGAAACAGGCTCCCTACTGAGGAAGGAGTCCTATGTGGGACTCGATCCCAGGACTCTGGGATCATGACCTGAGCTAAAGGCAGTGGCTTAACCGACTGAGCCACCCAGGCGTCCCTGTGGGAAAATTTCATTTGATCAGTTGAATAGAACATAAAGGCTCTGAGTAAGAGGGAAATCCTTCTCCTGCCTGCCTGCCTACCTTGAGTTAGGATGTTGGCTCTTTCCTGCCTTCAGACGAGGACAGAAACATTGGCTCTTTCTGGCTCTCAAGCTGCTGGCTTTCAGAGGAGAATGACACCATTGCTTGCCTGGGACTCTAGCTTTCAGATGACAAATCTGGAGACTTGTTAGCCTCCATAAACACATGAGCCAATTCCTTATCATAAATCCCCCTCTCCTTCTGTATCTCTTGTTGGTTCTCTTTCTCTGGGGGAATGCTTACTCATACAATCTTATTGTCTGGAACTTAGTATGGAAGAAAAAGAGCAAGTATGTGGAGTGAACTGTGTTGGGGGGGTGCAAGCAGAAGATTCTGCCACAGGAAGGAAATGCAAACCCTTCAGGCTACGTGTGAGTCAGCAGGGGTGCAGCCTTTCACTGGGGGAGCTGACCAAGAGCACAGTCATATCAGCAGGTCGGGCTCTCCATTTATCTATTTGGACAGCAGTGTCTTCCTTTGTCCTACCAGTTCAAAGTTCTTGGAAAATATTAATCATATCCACATTCCTTCATTTTCAATATCTATCCAGAGTATGTTAATACAAATATCTCTACAAATAGAAAGCTCTGTCACTTTGTGCAGTGATGCATGTTGGTATTGATACGAATATATGTGTATAAAACATGCAAATAGGATATTTGGTCTGTTTTAATGACTGAAATGGAAGTAAGGGTGATTACTTTTGTGTACCAAGTAATAGACCCCCAGCTTCTTGGCATTTTCTTTTTCTTACACCGGGTAACTGTCAAGGGTGAAAGATGGATGACAAAAAGTTTTGACAATGGTGAGAAATTTTTCAGTTCCTAGACTGGGGATTTTTTTTTATTATTATTATTAGTTTTAAGGGTAGAATTCAGTGATTCATCAGTTGCATGTAACACCCAGTGCTCATTCCATCAAGTGCCTCCTTCGTGCCCATCACCCAGTTACCTCATCCCCCATCCCCTTTCCAGCAACCCTCAGGTTGTTTCTTAGAGTTAAGAGTCTCTTTTTTTTTTTTTTTAAGATTTTATTTATTTATTTGACAGAGAGAGATCACAAGTAGGCAGAGAGGCAGGCAGAGAGAGAGAGAGAGGAAGGGAAGCAGGCTCCCTGCTGAGCAGAGAGCCCAATGCGGGACTCGATCCCAGGACCCTGAGATCATGACCTGAGCAGAAGGCAGAGGCTTTAACCCACTGAGCCACCCAGGTGCCCGAGTTAAGAGTCTCTTATGGTTTGCTACCTTCTCAATTTTCATCTTATTTTATTTTTCCTTCCCTTCCCCTATGTTCATCTGTTTTGTTTCTTAAATTCCACATATGAGTGAAATCATATGGTGTTTGTTTTTCTCTGACTGACTTGTTTCACTTAGGATAATACCCTCTAGTTCCATCCATGTCATTGCAAATAGCAAGATTTCATTCTTTTTTGATGGCTGCACTATATCTGTATCTATATCTATATCTATATCTATCTATCTATTTATCTATGTATATCTATATCTCCCACCACTTCTTTATCTACTCATCAGTCAATGGATATCTGGGCTCTTTCCATAGTTTGTCTATTGTGGACGTTGATTCTGTAAACATTGGGGTGCATGTGCCCCTTTGAATCACTATGTTTGTATCCTTTGGCTAAATACCTAGTAGTGTAATTGCTGGGTCTTAGGTCGGGGATTTTGAAGCCACTTCACTGGCTGGATGCAGATGTTACCCCACTATTAGAGGTCTAGTTCTTGATTTTCAGAGCAGTGATCCAAGCTCTTGTAAGAACTGCTGAGAGTAGCCTACATCTCTCTCCAAGCTTTGTACAAAGATCAATTGTACACAACTCCTGATTGTTTTTGCTCAAAGTCTTTTCTTGTTTTTTCTTCTTTCCATCTGTGGGAAGGGCATGGGAGTATGAGATCTGTTTGGTTTACTATTTTTAGATCCTAGTATAAAGCCATCAAAATGATCAGCTGGTGGAATGTTGAATAAATGCTTACACTTAATTTGTAATTGGTTTCCAAACTTGAAGTGTTATGTAGCATCAGAACTAATCACATAATTTGTGTGAAATTTCACACCAAGTGTGAAATGAAAATTTGGGGCCCCTTGGTTCAAAACTGAGAATCTCAAGATGCTGATGTAGAGCATTTAAAACCGAGCAGAGCCCTTCTGAGTGCGGATCCTGGGCAACTGCGCAGGTGGCACACCTATGAAGCCAACCCCTCTTAGTATTGTATCATTGTCACTTTGATGTCCTTGAAGGCTCCACAAAACTCCACTATACCCCTCACTCTGTGCCCTCAAATCTTCTCTTTCTTCCCAAATCTTTACTTTGCATAACATCATAGGAGATAAGAGGATCTAAAGAGAAAACATTAATTGGTCTTAGATTTTTTTCCTCTTTCCTGAATATTAGAACTCACAGATATTTCCCTGTCTTCTGACTGCCTCTAAGATGAGGCAGTACCCTGAGTTGCTTCCTTGTCATGTATGCACACGTGGAGAACACTCATGAGGCTATATGTATGAAGGGGACTGAGTCCTTCTAAATAAACTAGGAATATTTGTCAAAGTACCTTGACCTATAAGAATCACATTGCCCATGTGTAGTGAAGAGTGAACTCATTTCCCAGGAAGACGGGATACACCTGGATCGTGAAAGATTTATAAGACAAATCAAAAGCACACATTCTTTTTTTTTTTTTTTAAGGTTTTATTTATTTATTTGACAGAGAGAGAGATCACACATAGGCAGAGAGGCAGGCAGAGAGAGAGGGAGGAAGAAGCAGGCTCCCTGCCAAGCAGAGAGCTCCATGTGGGGCTCAATCCCAGGACCCTGAGATCATAACCTGAGCTGAAGGCAGAGGTTTTAACCCACTGAGCCACCCAGGCACACCGAAAAGCACATATTCTTTTTTTTAAATTTAATTTTAATTTTTTATAAACATAAAAATATATTTTTATCCCCAGGGGTACAGGTCTGTGAATCGCCAGGTTTACACACTTCACAGCACTCACCATAGCACATACCCTCCCCAATGTCCATAACCCCACCCCCCTCTCCTGATCCCCCTCCCCCCAGCAACCCTCAGTTTGTTTTGTGAGATTAAGAGTCCCTTATGGTTTGTCTCCCTCCCAATCCCATCTCGTGAAAAGCACATATTCTAATCAAAATAGCTTCTGATTGCTTTGTTTCCTGTGCTACTGTATTTGTTAGGGCTCTCCAGAGAAGCAAAACCAGTAAAAGGAACTGGCTCATGCAGTTACCAAGGTGGGCAAGTTCCCAAATCTCCAGGGTGAGTCAGTAAGCTGGAGGCTCCGGAGAGCATCCGGAGAGCGGTATGTATCCAATCTGAGTCCGAAGGCCTGAGAACCAGGGCAGCCAGTGGTGTGGCTCCTGTCTGAAGGCAGGCCCTTGGAGACCTAGGAGGAGCTGGCTTTCAGGCAGAAAGAATTCCCTTCCGTTTGGGAGGGGGTCCGCCATTCTGTTCCATTCAAGCCTCGCGTGCGGCGAAGCACGCCCACTTTGGAAGGTGCAGTGTGCTTTATTCTAACACTTTAACGGCTAATCTCATCCCCAAACACCCCTATAGAAACACCCAAGCTAATGTCTGACCCAATATCTGGGCCTTCTGGGGCCCAGGCAAGTTGTCACATAAAGTTAACGATTACAGATACCCTGTTGTCACCAACTTCGCCTGGCTCTTAAAATTCCTGGCTTCCCACGTGGTAAAGAAAACAAGCTACTGTTTATGCCATTTGTTTAGGTCTGTCACCCACCGTAATGGAAGAGCTAATGAGAACAAAAGGTGAATTCCTGGGCAGAAGATATGAACAGACACTTCTCCAATAAAGACATACAAATGGCTATCAGACACATGAAAAAATGTTCATCATCACTAGCCATCAGGGAGATTCAAGTTAAAACTACATTGAGATATCACCTTACACCAGTTAGAATGGCCAAAATTAGCAAGACAGGAAACAACATGTTTTGGAGGGGATGTGGAGAAAGGGGAACCCTCTTACACTGTTGGTGGGAATGCAAGTTGGTGCAGCCTCTTTGGAGAACCATGTGGAGATTCCTCAAGAAATTAAAAATAGAGCTTCTCTATGACCCTGCAATTGCACTACTGGGTATTTACCCCAAAGATACAGATATAGTGAAAAGAAGGGCCATTTGTACCCCAATGTTTATAGTAGCAATGGCCACGGTCACCAAACTGTGGGAAGTGCCAAGATGCCCTTCAACGGACGAATGGATAAGGAAGATGTGGTCCATATACACTATGGAGTATTATGTCTCCATCAGAAAGGATGAATACCCAACTTTTGTAGCAACATGGACGGGACTGGAAGAGATTATGCTGAGTGAAATAAGTCAAGCAGAGAGAGTCAATTATCATATGGTTTCACTTATTTGTGGAGCATAACAAATAGCATGGAGGACATGGGGAGATAGAGAGAAGGGGGTTGGGGTAAATTGGAAGGGGAGGTGAACCATAAGAGACTATGGACTCTGAAAAACAATCTGAGGGTTTTGAAGGGGCGGGGGGTGGGAGGTCGGGGTACCAGGTGGTGGGTATTAGAGAGGGCACGACTGCATGGAGCACTGGGTGTGGTGCAAAAATAATGATACTGTTATGCTGAAAATAAATAAATTAAAAAAATTTATTAAAAAAAAAAAAGGTGAATTCCTACATCAAAGTTTACTGAGTGTGAAGCACAAGCCAGGGAGGAGAAACTAAGCAACAATAGTTGATTTCTACAAAGAATACTGGTGACGACGCAGCTTTATTCAAGTGGGTGTTACCTACCAATTTCCCTCTTTCACCTGTCAGCCTTCTTGCCAGGGTCGTGACTTTGTTTTCTCTCGTGTTTGCCATTTTAGGGCTGGAGCTGAGCGAGGGTCCTCTCTGCTGCTGTACGGACGAGGCTGGGTTAGGTAGGACGTACAGAATGAGGGTGCATCGTGGAAAGCGGGTGAGCTGTGGGTGCCGGCACCCATCACCGCGGGGCAAGGAGAGTTGGAAGGAGTAAGCTGAGGAGAGGATAGGGAACAATGTTGGAAGGAGCAGAGAGGGGAAGGCTGGACGGCGTGACGTGAGCCCGGGTGAGCTGGCCACGGTCAGCTCTACATTCTTTTAATTTGATTTTTTAAAAAATATTTTATTTATGTATTTGAGAGAGCAGTGGGGGGAGAGGCGAGGGAGAAGGAGAAGCAGACTCCCCGCTGAGCAGGGAGCCCATTGGGAACTCAGTCCCAGGACCCTGGGATCAAGACCTGAGTTGAAGGCAGACGAGACGCTTCCCCAGCTGAGCCACCCAGGCTCCCCCCAGCTTTACATTCTTAAAGAAGATGCACAGATTACAGCAGGAGAGAGAAACCAGCCTGGAGCTTGGAGAAGACTCAGGTAATAGGAGAGGAAAAAGAGCGGTCATCACTGAAGTCCTTGAGGAAAAAAAACACAGAAAACTATTAAGAAACAGCTTAAAAGACAGTGGCATCCATGGGTCAAACAAGTTTGAACTAAAGGACAGATTTGATTCAATAGTGAAGCACGAATGTCATGGTCTTACTTACCTTAGGGCTTTGTTCAGGTTGTTCTCTCTGCTGGGACCTGGAGTGCCTTCCCTCTCTGACGCCCTCTGGTTCATGCCTGTTAATTATTAGGTCTCCACCTAGCAACTTTTCTGCCCAGAAGACCCCTCTGACCCCTGAAGACTGGGTTTCGTGCCTTCCTCCCGTGTGCTCAACTCACCGTGTTTTGGAACTTATTGTACTGATTGAGATTGCTTTCTGCCACGTCTGTTTTCCTGAAGGAGCTGGAAGCTCCTTTATGATAAGGGTTGTGTCTTGTTTAAACTTGCATCTCCAGAATATCCTTCAGTGCCTGGCGCTGTATAGGCGTTGAATAGGTATTTGCTACCTGTAGGAATCAAAGAATGCAGGAGGACCCTACTCTTGTCCTCCCAGTGGTCTTTAAGGCACCGTGCTGGGCATTTGGTGATGGAGCGTTAGGAAGACTGAGGTAGAATTGAGGGTGAGACAAAGCAGTTGGACACTCAGCTTGGCCTTCGAGAGCCTGGTCACAGCTGTGACTCATGGTGTAACTTAAGACAAGTGAAATGATACAATATAGGACAGCAGGAGTGCCCTATTTAAGTCAATAAAAATATACGGTGTCCAGTTAAATTTGAGTTTCAGATAAACAGCCCATAGTACACACACGTCTCATGGAATCTTGAGGGCATACTAATGCTGATAATTATGCATTATTTATTAAAATAAAGGTTTGACTTGACCTTCTGTAGTTTATTACCCTAAAAGAGAGGAACATGGCCTATAAGAGATGATATGACCTCTGTCTTTTAGGTGGTGATATAGAGATCTAAGAGAAAGACAATACAGAAAAAATTTTTTAGGCAAAATGGGAACTGAACTGGGTTGCAAAAGATGCAAGCCAAAACATGGAAGAAATGCAGTTGAGGCAGGAGACATCTTGGGTGGAAAGTCCTTGGCAGCTTTAGACACTGGCTGCCATCTGGTTTGGCCAGTGTGAGGAGGTGTGAAATGGGTGGTGAGAAATCCAGCTAGGTGGTGGGCCAGGTCTGGTGACTCCCCATGTGTCAGAGCCTCAGCACCCCCCAGTATCCCCACCCCTAGGAACAGGCGGGGCAGGATCTTTCTGTCTGGGCCAGCGTTTCATCGCTATCCAGCTGAGCAGTGCTGGACATTCGTTTCTCCTTGTCAATGATGAAGAAGAAGCACCAGGGACATTTTGCAAGGGTCAGAAATTGCTCAGTCATTTGCATTTTTTTCAAACACTGGTGTCAAAACAGCATCTCTAGCCAAGTCGAGGAGAAAGTACTAATAATGACTTACCAAAACAAGATGGGAAATACTAACAACTTTGAAGGCATTCATAATTCACTCTTTTCCACTTTTCTCTTACAACATTTATTTAGCATTATATGTAAATATATGATGAAATTGATAAAATAGCTTACTTAGCATCCAGGTAAGAGGTGGAAACGTTTATATAATCTTTATTAAGCATCGGCTATGCTCCAGGATGCAACATACCCAATTTCCCCTAGTCTTTTTTTTTTTTCTTAGATTTTATTTTTTTAAGTAATCTCCATATCCAACATGGGGCTCGAACTCACAACCCCAGGATCAATAGTTGCATGTTCCATGGACTGACAACCAGGCACCTGGCAATTTTCCTGTCTTAGTCACAATACTACTGTAATGCTATAGTACATACATAAGCATACGTATAACATTATAACACTACTGCGCATATAAGCATATACAATCATACTAAAATGGTTATGTACCTCTTGCTGAAGTTCATGTTTACTTGCTCATCTGTGATCATTCAAGCAGCAATTTAGTTAATTTGGAATTCAAATCTGATTTGACTCTAACATCTATATTATTTCCATTATATCATATCTATAGATATAGACTGATGGTAAATAACAATTATTTAGCCTTTCAGCATACACCCTACGGAAGCAGAAAGGAAAGAACATTTAATTCTGTCTTATGGGCATCACGCGTGGCTTCATAGAGAAGGTGACACTTGAATTGTGATTGACAAAATTTTCTCATCTTCTAGTCAAAACAATTATAGTCAATGTGTGGAGGATACTGGCAATAAAAGAATTATTACTAGTTTCAAAAACATACTGTATTAATTCAAAAAAGCTCTCATTAGTTTTTTGTGATCGTTTATTAAATGTTCCACATTGGTGACACATCCTTAAATTCTCATACTTGCTTCTTTTTTTATTACACACCCACTAATATAATTAGTCATATTCATTAGATGGTCATTATTTATAATCTTCAGTTATTATATGATTATAGTTTGATACCACTTTTGTTAGAAACCCTACACATTCACATAGAAATATGTTTTAAATGTCTTTATCATTCTATAACCTACATGATGGTTACATAGTTGGGTTGACTAGATTCCTCCCACATAATTATTTCAATTATATAAAATGTTACTTACATAAGTGGAATGGTATTATAGTAGTAAAATATTCAATTCTGTAATTATGTAAGATTAAAGTAAGAAGAAAGCCCTGAAATTTTAGCAACATACTTCCTAGAGAAAATCTGAACGGTTCTATTCCTAGGTTTTATTTTATTTTATTTTTAAAGTTTATTTATTTAAGTAATCTCTACACCCAACGTGGGACTGGAACGCATGATCCCGACATCAAGAGTTGCACGCCTTTCCAACTGAGCCAGCCAGTCCCTCTATTCTTGTATTTTAAGCACCTATAATGATAAAATATGAAAACAAAATGCTTTTCAATGATTTGCTTTCTCATAAGACATTAGCCAAATTTTAGTTTAAAACCTCAAAGAGTGTTAGTTTTGAATACATTCTTTTAAGTTGAATCCTCTTTGAACCCAAATCTGGCTTCCAAATTTTCTCTCCAGGAAGCTCTCTAGAGGGATCTTACTTCCCTGAGGTTAATACTTATTTTTACCATACCCCCCCCCCCCCCCCGGGCAACTCATTGTAATATTGCAGGCTTTTCTTGTATAGAAAAAGCTATTTAAAAATGCCCGGGACACTAGTCTTCCCTTGGTAAGCTTCGACAGCCATCTTTGACTGACTGACTTTCTGACGATGACTGTCCAGAAGCCACAGGAAGAAGGGCTAATTCTGGCCTTGACTAGAACGTTTCCGGGGAAGGTTCAATGCTTGAATTTCAGATGTGTTTCTCAGGAAGTCATATAAACTGGATGCTTATGCTTATTAAAGGAGAGATTTTAAATGATGATAAAATTATGACTTCCATACAATATAAAATGAAACACGTATCAAAGGTTTTTGTTAACTCAGGAATTAATGAGGGACCAACAGACGTTCTCGCTCCTTTAAAAAGAGAACCACAAGTTTATAGTCAGGTAAAGAATGTGACATGAATTCTCAAATACATGAAAAACTGGTAAAACTGGTCAATAGCCACAGGAATACAATTTGCATTTTTATGGACAGGAATTGTTTGCATTACAATAAATTTTCCACAAGTTAACTTTTGTATCTTAAAGGTGGTGAAATGGCCTCCTTGGAGGCAAACAAACACATAGATAACCCAGGGGATGAGCTAGAAGATGCTTAGCAAATTTCAAAGTTTGCCCCATTATTTATTTATTTTTTTTTATCATGTAGTCTTTCTTTAAAGGGTGCTCTTGTGGGGGTGCCTGGGTGGCTCAGTCAGTTAAGCCGCTGCCTTAGGCTCAGGTCATGATTCCAGGGCCCTGGGATTGAGCCCCAAGTCAGGGTCCCTGTTCAGAGGGGAGTCTGCTTCTCCCTCCCCCTCCCTAACCTCTGCTTTTACTCTCTCTCTCTCTCAAATAAATAAATTAATTAATAAAATCTTTTAAAAAAGTATTTGGGGGCATATGACATCTTTATAATGATAAATAACTAAAGATTTAGAAATTAACCGGTGAATAAATTAGCTATTGGGGTCTAAGACTCACACACAGGAATTTGGCCCTGAAGTTCATTTTGGACAATAGCATGAAAATTAAGGATTCTTTTGAGAATCTGGCACTAATTATATGTTGATGTAAAAACTGAAATATTATTTTATTTTCTGTACATGTCCGTGAAATACAATATAAGCATTCTGAATAATTTGAATCAGTTCTCTAACTAACAGAAACATCCCTGTCACTCACAGATCGACCTCCATAATAATGGCCAAGCTAATTCCAGCAATAATAATTAAAAGTACGGCAGCCAAGTCTTACTGATTCCTTTTTAAAAAAATTTTTTTTAAAGATTTTATTTATTTATTTGACAGACAGAAGTCAAAAGTAGGGAGAGACACAGGCAGAGAGTGTGGGGGAGGAGGCTCCCTGTGGAGCAGAGAGTTGGATGCGGGGCTCGATCCCAAGACCCTGGGATCATGACCAGAGCTGAAGGCAGAGGCTTTAACCCACTGAGCCACCCAGGCACCCCATTACTGATTCCTTAATACATGCCAGACACTGTGTTAGGTCTTTTACCTATAAATTTTTAAATTTGATTTTCATACCGCCATATACAGTGGGGTATATTTATACCTGTTTCATGGAGTAGCAGTTCATGCCTTCCTTACTCAAGTCCTTCTTTTTTAATAAAGAAAAGGAAATTTTAAGCAAACAAGTTTCATTGAACGATCTGAATTATAGTATTTCAAAAGCAGCATGGTTCAGTGAACTAAATAGCAATCCTTTTTTGGCTCTGGTTTCCTCAACGACTTGGCTTCTTTCCCCTCAGTTTTAAGTGATGAATAGCTTTACATAATTGCTGATGCTTAATCTCTATGCAATGCTTCGAGAAATCTCTTAAGGTATAAAACCCTCAATTATTCCTCTTTATGAGTGAATTGGAAAGGACCTGAGTGCTTTGCTTCCACAGACAGAAGTCTGAGACTGTTGACTTCTAGCCATTCAGAGAGAAAACATCTCAAAGAGGAATGCAATGAAATTACAAAACAGAGTTTGGGGAACTGAGATCCTATCTGGACTACCCACGCTGGAAAACTATGTTCACACTTACCTCCCTCCTTTACACTTCTTTCTCCTCCTCTTCATCACCTCTGTTCTCTTTATTGGCTTTGTATGCTTCAAGAGTCATTTAGTACCTGACCACCCAAACAAAGAAATGTGCTGAGTCTGACTTTCTTGGTGGCGTACATTCAGGAGTTCATTTTAATGTATGTTGCATTTATTTTACGGATGACTCTTTCTTGTCGTCCTATAGTTATGGTTCTAAACTCTATCTTCCTCTGAACTTTTATTTCCTTGCTTTGCCTTGTGGCAAAAGGAAAACAAAAAACAATCCCGACAGCAAGGACACCCTCTCAGTCAAGATGGTTTCCCCCAGGCCTGCCTGGGAGCTTTCTCCACCCCGCTCGTAGAAAGGGTTAGAAGAAGGAAGTAGCGTGAGTCATTACGATTGCCACACTTTCAGGAAAACCCCTGTTCTGTCTTCCTCTCTACCCTGGGTAACAGGAGGTAAAATTTCAGAACATATGTTCAGGAGTTTTCTGTAGGAATGCAGTGTCGATTTGATTAAAAACAACAGAAAGGACACAAGTAAAACAATCTTTGAAGAGCAGAAGAATGGATCTGATCTAAATTTGTTCATAAGCTAGTTGTTTGGATGTGGGAATGCAGTTGCCATTTCTTACACATCTTCTAAAATTGCTCCTAGCTTAGTTCAACCAAGCATATCCCACCCCGCTGTGGCTGGCATACATGTAGTATGTATATCACATACATTTGACACATTTGGCTTTCCAGTTTGAGTACCAGAGACATGTTCAACAAAGTGAAAAGACGGCCTGCAGAATGGGAGATAATATTTGTAAACCATATAGTTAATTTTATGAAGTAGAGGGTTTAATTTTATTCTTTCACATTGGTTGTTCCAGCACTGTATGTTGAAAAGATTATTGTTGTTGTTTTGTGTATGTGTGTGTTAAAGTATACTCTCTATTTTCTTTTTTTTTTTTTTTTTTTCCCAGAGAACAGTTTTTCTTCAGTCCTAAAGACTTAGCTCTTTACATGGGTTTTTGTGGAAGTTGTCGGGTAGTACCCTTGGGTCTAAATCAAGGTTGTGTGTGTGTGTGGGGGGGGTGGTCCTTCCAGGTTTCATGAGTGCAATTCCTGACTCCCTTGCTGTCAATGTCACAGCTCACACAGTGATGTAGTTTCACACAGAGCTTGGGAAGCATATAGGCATCGAAGACACTTGCTTTGGCAATGTCCCTGATGACAGTGGCCTCTACTATGTTCTGAATAATGAACTTCTTAATGGCCTTGCCCTTGGGCACACAACTAGCAGAGCTGGTGAAGCAAACACCAGCTGCACTTGGTCAGAACCCTTTCTGGCACCACCATTATTCCTTCTTGTCTTGGTTATCTTGGAAGTGAGGACCCAAGAGAGTGAAAAGATTATTACTTATCCATTGACTTATGTCATTACCAAATTGTCTCTACTACTTTACTACTGCAGCTTTGTAATAAATAATTTTGAAACTGGGAGGTCTAAATTCTGTAAGTTTCGGGATGCCTTGGTTGTTCAGTCAGTTGAGCATCTGACTCCTGATTTTGGCTCAGGTCATGATCTCAGGGTTACGAGATGGAGCCCTGTGTTGGACACTAGGCATGGAGTCTGCTTAAGATTCTCTTGCTGCCCATTTCCCGCCTCCCCACCTCCTCTGAGGTGTGCATACTTGCACACTCTCTCTCAAACAAACAAACAAACAAAAACAAAACAAAAACCCCCTGCAAGTTCCTTAATCTTTTTGAAGATTGCTTTGGATAGTCTGTTTCCATATAAATTTTACAATCAACCTGTCAAATTCTGGAAAAAAAAAAAGCAGCTTGCACTTTGAGAGGGATTAGTTTGAATGCATAGATCAATTTGTGGAATATTGCCATCTTAACAGTAATAGTGCCTTCTGACCCATGAGTATGGGATGTTTTCCATTTATTTAGATATTCTTTAATTTCTTTCACTGACATTTTATAGATTTCCAGTATATAAATCTTGTGCTTCAAAAAATTTATTTCTAATTTCTTTTCTTTTGTAAATAGAGTTGTTTTCTTGATTGTGTTTTTGAGTTATTCTCACACTTTCCCTTAATTCTTTAAATGTAGTCTCCTTTACTTCATTAGGTGATTTAAAGTCTTCGTTTAAGAAGTCCGAAGTCTGGACTTTGTTAGGGAGAACTGACTGGTTGTTTTCTTTTGCATGGGCTCTAAGTTCCCGTTTCTTTAAGTGTCTCATATTTTTTCTGTTTTAAACAATATATTGGGGCAACACTGGAAATCAGATGCTTTCCCCAGGGTTTGTTGTTGTTGCTGTTTTTTTGTTTTTGTTCTAGTGTGCTGTTTTTTTATTCATTTGTTTAGGGACTTGCCTGCGTTTTTTGTCATGTGTTAGTTACCATTGAAGTCTCTACCTGGTTAGCTTAGTGGTCAGCTAAAGATTAGACAACTGAGATTTCCATAAATGCTTTGAACCAGTAACTCTCCCAACCTTTATAACATATATCTTCAGGGCACCTGGGTGATTCAGTGGGTTAAGCCTCTGCCTTCGGCTCAGGTCATGATCTCAGGGTCCTGGGATCGAGTCCTGCTTCAGGCTCTCTGTTCTGCAGGGATCCTGCTTCCTCCTCTCTCTCTCTCTCTCTCTCTCTCTCTCTGCCTCCCTCTCTGCCTACTTGTGATCTCTGTCTGTCAAATAAATAAATAAAATCTGTTTAAAAAAAACATATATCTTCAGTGATCTTGCTGGCAGTTTACAATTCTGCCTTAGCTTGTGCAGAGTCTCCATGCAACCTAGAGATGAGAGATTAGAGCCTTATGTCTTTTCTGTGTATGCACACAATCCTGAACATGTTCTTCTAGATTTCCAAGAAAGCATGTGAGCTTTTCAAAGTCCCTTCTGGACCTTGCCTTTCTCTGTTCATTTTAGGTGTTTTGATTAGCCTCAATAAGTAACATCATCTTAGGCAGCTGCAATGTTAAAACAATTGTCACTGATTTTTTTTTTTTCTCTTTCAAATTCCCTAGAATCAAGGATGTTGGTACAGAGCATGTTCTGAGTCAAGTCAAATAAAGACTCATCCTGGGAATGGGGATTTTCGGTAAGCTTGCCATAAGCTGGTCAAATGTTGACAATTCTGTGGCTTTTGGAAAGTTCCAAACCCATCCTATTCTCTACAGTTAGAATCCTGGCTTGATGATTGTCACAGTTATGAAGCTTTTGGTCCTGAAGGCTACCATGAAGCTGATAGGGAAAGATTGTTCTCACCAAGATGCAGTCGTTTTTCTTGATAAACACGACTTGGAATTTTGTAATTCTTTAGTTAATGTCCAGAATATGGAAAAAGTTGATTTTGACTTTTGCCCGAGTTTTATTGCAGATTTTTGTGGGTCTTTATTCTGTCATTCAAAAAGCACTCTTTTCTTTTTTTCACAAGGTTAAAAGATAATTTTTTGAAAAGGCAAAATCATGATACCCAAATCAATACCAATATTATATAAACCCATGCCAAAGAGTTTTATTTTATTTAACTCATTACTTAATGTGGGGCCCAGGAAGATGCTACAGATTCAAGAGGGTATGGAAGGGACACATGCACGCGCACACACACATGCACAGGCAAAGAGGATGCTGTCTGATTTGACATATGATGCATATTTAGTTAGTGCTGACAGCCACCAGCCAGTTGTATTTCGCAGATCCCAATACACTTGCATTTCTTCAGAAAATAATCATTAGCATTGCGATTAGTTTTCTATCACTTTCAGAGTTGTAAAATACCTGAAGGTTAGTGAAAACAAAAATACATTATTAGAAGGGTAGATGGACAGGACACATGGTCATCGTTTTTGTCCACATCAAAGTCTTTCCCAATTTTATGATATAAATATTAGTATATTTAGTATAAATTATAAATGTATTAGTATAAATATTAGTATAGTATAAGTAGCAATGGCGAGGAGAGCATGGGAATGGCCCACAGACATGTGGTCAAAGGGGTTATTTATGACCCCATCTTTGGGGATAGTTTCTTTTATGTGCCCCAGACTCTTCATCTGTGAGGGAAAGGGGATGGCCCAACTGATCACTGAGTCTCCTTCCATTCCAGCCGTGTTCTTTAAAGTGAGGATCTCAGGCTGCCAACGCAGCATCACCTGAAAAGTTCTTAGAAATGCAAATCATCAGGCTCCATCCCAGTCCGACTGAATGAGACACTCCAGGCTGGGTCCCAAGAACCCATGTTTTTAACAAGCTCTCCAGGCGATTCAGATACAATTACATATTGAGGACCATTACATCCCAGGTTCGTGATATGGCTCTTTGATATCAGGGAGATTCGGTTGTCCTAAGAGTCTATTTGCTACCTCCTCTTGAAGTTGGAAAGCATGCAGTTCCACATTTGTATAAAAGAGAAAGTCATTTTGGTAGAAGCTGCTTTGCTCTAGGGAAAACTGCAATCTACTATTTATTTCAACATAACCAGTTTCAAGAGGTCTCGGAGAAGTATTTCTTGAAGCTTTGGGTTTCCCATATTTTACACCGTTAGACGATCTCTCCCAGTTGTCATGTCAAGCAGAGATGAGATAAGTCTTTCCAGATCTTACACCGGAAAACATTTCCACTTGCTCCTTCTGCAAAAGCGATGATCACAGGGAACTATATGGCATCATTGGAAAACTTCTCCTTAAACTGTGGCCCAGGGTGGGGGCCTTCTGCTCTTACATACGATGAACTATTCTGTGTCTGTTCATACACAGAGGATTAGTCTGTCCTGTTTGCCATTGTCCTTTCTTTAAAGGTTACAACCATGCTGAGCCATATGAAGTGGTGGTTTTCAAACATCCTAATTCTATAACATACCTTCTGTATATTATCAGTATTGTGCTCTTCCTAGTGTTTCCTACACTAGTATTCTCTGCTTTGCTCCATCCGATTGGGTTTCTAACCTGTTGCCTTGGCCATCTATGAAAACTCTTTTATCCGTGACTTACCCTTAAGAATGGGTTACTAATTACAGTGACCAAAGTAGTACCCATGAACTTAAGAACCACTGCGACTTCAGAACTTGTCAATAACCACTATTCACCCTGTAGGCAAGTTTCTCCAGGAGGTATTACTAGGTTAGCTAGGAAGAAATCATTACATGTAGTCAATTCCCTATCTTGAAGATTCATAACATACATCGTGTTAAAGGCTCTGAGAGTCTTACCATAGAGAAACTTACCTGTGTTTGACTCAACGTTTTCCAAACTTTGAGCATGGAACGTTTGTATTACTGACATATCTAATGCCATCCAGCTTGGGAGGGACAGGTGTAGAAGGTTTGAGTTGATGTATTAGAGCAGATATTTCACAGAATCCTATTTCATTCATTTATGATCAAATGAGGGAAAGTATTTGAGGGCCAATCTTAGGTAACTTAGTAGTTGAGTCTACCGCGGCTTTGTTACTCAAAACTTGGGAGCCTTTTAGAAATATAGAATCTTGGGTGCCTAGGTGGCTCAGTGGGTTAAAACCTCTGCCTTGGGCTCAGGTCATGATCTCAGGGTCCTGGGATTGAGCCCCGCATCGGGCTCTCTACTCATCAGGGAGCCTGCTTCCTCCCCTCTCTCTGCCTGCCTCTCTGCCTACTTGTGATCTCCGTCAAATAAAAAATTAAAATATTAAAAAAAAAAAAAAGAAATACAGTCTCGGGTCTTCATCTAGATTTATTTCATCAAAAGCTTCATTTGGGTGACATGTGATTCCCACACGTTTTAAAGTCTGAAAAGCATCGATTACAGCATTTCCCCTGGAATTTCCTTTATTCACTCCCTACTCCATCTAGAATTCCTTGGGATGCTTCCCTTCCTGGATATTTAAAATCTTTGCCATTATTATTATTATTTTTTAAAGATTCCATTCATTTATTTGACAGAAAGAGAGGGAGATTATAAGTAGGCAGAGAGGCAGGCAGAGAGGGGGGAAGCAGGCTCCCCACTGAGCAGAGAGCCCGATGTGGGGCTCGATCCCAGGACCCTGGGATCATGACCTGAGCTGAAGGCAGAGGCTTTAACCCACTGAGCCACCCAGGTGCCCCGCCATTATTTTTATGCAAACTTTTGTTTCTCTTTCCCTTCTCTGAATTCCAGTATCTTATGAGGTTTGTTTTATACCAACATTATGGCTGGGTCTGGGAAAATTCTACGAAGATCACAGTAAACTTTTGAAAATTAGTAACATTCTTTAGATTGTTGGACACTTTTAATTAGTTTTCTGAAGTTGGTCTCTCTAAGTCTTTCTTTAATTGTAGGAAAGAGTGGGGTTGTGTATTAATGATCTCCTTCCATTTAAAAAAGTTCCTAAGTGTTAAAAACATAAATTCTGCATGTATTAAAAATAACATTTTTTTAAAAAAAGATTTTATTCATTTATTTGACAGAGAGAGATCACAAGCAGGCAGAGAGGCAGACAGAGAGGAGGAAGCAGGCTCCCTGCTGAGCAGAGAGCCCGATGCGGGCCTGGATCCCAGGACCCTGAGATCATGACCTGAGCCGAAGGCAGCGGCTTAACCCACTGAGCCACCCAGGTGCCCCCAAAATAACATTCTTAATCACAATAATTTATATTCACATGTCTGACTATCAGAACCATGCAGTGGTAACCACAATAAACTTTATATAGGGGCTCCTGGGCAGTTCAGTCAGGGAAGCCACTGACTCTTGATTTCAGTTCTGGTCATGTTCTCAGGATCCTTGGATGAGTCCCGTGTCAGGGTCCCCACTCCACCTAGAGTCTGCTTGAGTTTCTTTCTCTCTCTTCTCTGCTCCTCTTGCCCTGTGTACACACACACTTTCCCTAAAATAAATAAATAAATAAATAAATAAATAAATAGCCACAGTGAGACTCTATAGGTTAAATATCGACTTTTTTCCACTGAAGACAGATTAAATAACAAATTTGGGCTAGACCTTAATTAAAATGTCTGAGATTTGACCATGTTTTCAATAGACAATGAATGTAGGTTTTGATGACCCCAGCCTCCAGGTATTTCCAGAAGAAGCAGTGAGAGGAAAATTTAAATTCTGACAAAGATTTACCCCATTTGTTCTTTTATGGGGAAGAAGAGCTGTATACTGAAATCTAAAGCATTAAAAACTTATAACTGTTCTTGTCCCAAGCAGATGTTTGGTCTCTAGTTTTATTAGCCGATAAGATCATAGAATTCCAGAAATATTCCTGAAAGTTCTATTTTCTTCAACCCTTGTGCTCATATTTATTTATGTCAGTGAAGAAAGTAGCCTTAATATTTGAAAACATGTATCATGTAAAGAGGAAGTGAGAATTGCAAATATGGGAAAAGAATGTGATACAAAGAAGGGCATTCTGCTCAGCAGAGAAAGGATGAAAGCTTCGGAGAACCAGCTGAACGTATGAGATCACTAACTCAACATTTTAAATTCCCCCGTGCTGAACTTTAATGATTTGCAAGAAATCTGAAAGGCATTAAGTTTCTAGGAAAAACTGTTGCAACTCTGGATTTTTGCCTGTCCTTTGACATGAGTAAGACTGTTTAAAAATAAAGTTATCAAGGGAACTTGATCTATCTCTAAAATGAAGAATAAAATTCTGTTCTTACAAGCTTCTGATACCACATACCTTCACACTTTAAAAAAGCTCAAATTCACTGGGGATTAAAATATTAAGAATCTATTCATGCGGAGAAAACAAGAGTTGTTTTCTCAGTGTCAAGAAATGATTGGCTCTGAAACTCTAGAATAGCATTGTCCAATACTGCTTTCCATAATGATGACTGTGCTTCATATTTACAGTTAAATATGGTAGCCACTAGCTACATGTAGCTTTTGAACATTTGGAACAGGGCGAATATGATGGAGAAACTGAATATTTATTTATTTTGATTTTGATTTAAATTTAAAGAGCTATAGTGGTGGACACCTGGGTGGCTCTGTCAGTTAAGCTTCAGACTCTTGATTTCAACTCAGGTCATGATCTCAAGGTCGTGAGATCCAGCCCTGCATGGGGCTCTGCACTCAACAGGGAGTCAACTTGGGACTCTCTTTCCTTCTCCCTCTGTCACTTCGCCCCCCACCCCCAGCACACTCACTCATTCTCTTTCTAAAATAAATAAATAAATCTTAAAAAAAAAAAAAGCAGTTACAGTGGTCAGTGACTACTGTGTTAGACAATTCAGCTCTAAGAATATTTTCTTTCCATTGTGAATTAAAATTTACAGCATTTTTACTTCTTAACATTATTTTCTAGTTTACAGATTTAGGGGAAAAAACATTTTGTACCTCAGATGAGAACAAATTTTATAATATTTGTAAAGCCATTGCTTATGGATATTTTCTTGAAAATAACAACAATAAGTTGTCCACTGGACAATGTTATATAGGTGATAGAAATGCTTGACATGAAGTCCAAGATACCCTTACATCTGTAGTCTACAGGGAAGGCTTAACTGAAAACTACCAAGGGAAACCTGAGCACAACAAAGAGAGATCACTGCTGGAGCTGTATGTCTGTCATTTTCTCTTTTTATTTTTATTACATTAAAAAAAGATTTATTTATTTATTTGAGAGAGAGAGAGAGACAAACAGAGACAGAGATAAAGAGTGTACACATGCATGTCCAAGTCTGGGAAGGGGCAGAGGGAGAGAGTCTTCAAGCGGACTCTCTACTGAGTGTGGAGCCCGAGACAGGGGTCCATTGCACTACTCATGAGATCACAACCTGAGCTAAAGACCAAAAGCTGGACAGTGGGGCCAACTGAGTCACTCAGGCACCTCTATTTCTACCAATGCTGAGTGACTTTATCAAGTCCTTTGATTTATTTTATCCTTTTCTGACTGGCATTCGAAATTTGAGACTAGGCTAATTAAAGGATGCAGTTTTTAGATGTGTACACTGCCTACCTGCCGCCACCACCCGGGAAGATCGGAGGTGATGGACCAGCATGAGTTGTGGCCTGCAAAGAAGCCCCCCATGAGCTCTTCCTTATTTTAAATGTAATGTAAATGGTATTTCTTGAAACATCATCTTTTCGTTGGGTCTCTCCTTCAGGACTGGATTATAGACCACATAGGAAAACCAGTTTCATGACTTGATAATTATGCACAGACTGGGCACATACGAGGCAGCAAGCTAGAAAACAATCCTCTTTCAAGCTCTCTGTCCTCTCTCTCTCTTTCCCTGCACATTCGTCTCACAGATCTTGTTTGCAGGTACTGGAAAGTTTAGCCCACGTGTGCGCCAGCCCCTGTTGTGGTTCTTTTGAAGAGCAATTTGGCCTGTGCTGTGTAGTAAATGTGCCTCCCCCATATTCAAATGTTGACGCCCCAACCCCCAGCATGATGGTACTAAGAGGTAGGACCTTTGGGAGGTGATTATAGGCGAGAACTGGCCTGTGATGACAAACCCAAGAAGAAAGCTTTCCTCAGGAGCTGAATTGGCTGGCAACTTGATCTTGGACTTCACAGCCTGCAAAGCTGTGAGAAATCAATGTCTGTTGTTTAAACCACCCAGTCTATGATATTTTTGTAACAGCAGCCTGAGCTAAGACAGCTTGAGGAAAGGAGAGAAGCCCTCCTCCCACTCTCCCTTGGAATGCAAAACTAACATACAAAGGCATCCTTAATAATCTTCCTCTAATGGTATAGAAGCTGCAGGGAGGTGGTGTAGGTGAGTTTTGAGTTGCCCCTTAGAGAACCATGCACAGATGTTCTAATGCTTCCCTTTAGGACCGGAGATACAGTGGACCATGATAACCTCACCGAGCTGAGAGAATTAATTGGCATCTGGTGGAAGCAATCTCAAAATTAGGAGGCACAAGATTTATAAAAGCAAAGAATATAAATATGTTAAAAAAAAAGCCTTTTTCTAACCCTCAGGGGATGATGCTTAAAATGGAAAAATACCAATATTCATCTCCTGTTACCCACAAAACACCTCCGAACAGTTCACACGGTATATATAATATGTGGAAAGACCTTCACAAGGCTTAGCATGTATTTACACTTTGCCTATAGAATTAAGATACATTTTTTAAAAAGATTTTATTTATTTATTTGACAGACAGAGATCACAAGTAGGCAGAGAGGCAGGCAGAGAGAGAGAGAGACACGGGGGAAGCAAAACTACCCACCGAGCAGAGAGCCTTATGTGGGGCTCCATCCCAGGACCCCAAGATCATGACCTGAGCTGAAGGCAGAGGCTTGACCCACTAAGCCACCCAGGCGCCCCAGAATTAAGATAATTTTTAAAAATGCCTAAGCAAAATTCGAATGTGGGAACGTTTACTTCTGACAACCTCTGCCTACCTGTTCTTTTTTACTACCCTGCCTTTCTTCCTTCTGAAAGGCCTGCCCCTGCCAAACATAGACACACAAATATACCAACACAGACACACATTCACAGAACCTACATATGGTAAAACAAGTCTTCAATCTTTATACCTCCTGTTTGTTCTCTGTACTAACCACCCCCTCCGCTTTTTTTGAAAGATTTATTTATTTGAGAGAAATTGTGTGTGTGTGTGTGTGTGTGTGTGTGTGTATGCGTGTGCCTGTGGGGTGGGAGGGGTTGGGGGGTCTAGGGAGAGAAGGAGAGAATCTTTCATGCAGACTCCATGCTGAGTGCAGAGCTCCATACAGGACCCAATCCCCTGACCCTGAGATCATGAACAGAACCAAAACCAAGATGACAACACTTAACTGACTGAGCCACCCAGGCATCCCTCTAGCCCTCTTTTGGTAATGTATAATCCATTTAAATCTTCCAGTGCAGTGTCTTATGCTCAGAATCTTTCCTTCCCTCCTAAACCCTGACAAGATTTGTGGTCTTTTGTCCTAGGCCCTTAGGCCCTTAGGTTTTACTTTTTAGTGAATGGTCAGAAAAAAATAATTCCCGCTAGACTTCTCACTTAAAAGGACAGATGTGAATGTGTGATAGCTTTCAGATATCAGATGTACATTCCTGAACAGTACATGGGCTTTGGAAATTAACTATGTGACCCACATAGAGGCACATAGAAGCACATAGAGGCATGCCTCAAAGGGCTGCAACTGAAGGTAGGTTGGGGGTCGGTAGAAGAGATACTGCTGGAGCGTAGGACCTTTTCTGTTCTCTTTAATTCACACCATCTAGATAGTTTTACAAAGAATTTTTTTTTCTAGGGGATTATTTGTCACTCCTTGAATTGGTTTTGGGGGAGCAGCCAAAAATGAGGCCGAAAAAGCTTTCTTTTATCACCTACTGCATAGTGGTGATTCCCCAGGTTTTTATAGGTTAAAAAAAGTTTATATTTTTTGCAAGTAGAATTATTTATCACTAAGTCCTAAGGGGCTTTAAAAAATAGGACTAGAATTTCATGGAGACAAAAACTTCATTTGACACAGGTTTAATAGTAAAGCTTTTCACTGTTTCCTTCATTAGTCTTGAAGTTGCAAGTTCTTGTGAAGTGAACTATGGAAACTCTGTAACATTCCAGACACCCCTGTCTCCTGGCCTGGGGTGTGCATTATCTCCACGAAGATTGCGACAGCAGAAACGCAACGAGAAAGAGCCAAATGTTGGCTTTGGACTGCCAGAGCAGTCTCTGAAGTCCTCTGGTTTCCTTTTAGTCCTTCCCATTGGCTAGCTGCTACTTGTTCTTTGTCACTTGGCTGTAGTCCGAAGTCTCCAGAACGCCTTCTCCAGTTTCCGGTATGTTCTCCTATTTTGGCTTCATGGTGTCAGAGCGCACTTTTATCTCAGTATTTAACACACCTTGAAATTACTCATGTTACCCCTTTCTTGGCAGGAGCCTTGTCTTATTCATCTTTGTACTTCCCCCCCAATCCCGCCCCCTCAGAGTGTCTGCTTTGGGGCCTACCACATGGTAAGTTGCTCAATAAATGTTTATCAGACAGAGGGAACTAGGTAGGATTGGGATGAATTCTGAATCACATTTTGTATTAACAGAACTAAGAGTAACAGGGAGTTGGCAAACTCTTGGTAGAAGGCCAGACAGTAAATATTTTACACTTTGCACGCCATCCTGTCTGTTTCACAACTTCTCAAGTCTGCCATTCTAGCAGGAAAGTAGATAATACACAAATGATTGGGTGTGGCTATGCTCCAATGCAACTTAATTTACAACAACAAGTAGCACACAGATTTGGCCTCAGGGATCTAGTTTGCCAGCTCTCATGCTGTAAACTAGGAGTGGTTTACTGACCTCATGTAGTTCCATACTTAAGAGTTTATTTGTACAGGGCTGTTCTTCCCCAGAACTCTAAGTATTTTTGCATATTTGAATGAGACTGTATTATGGTAGAATAGTAATCTACTCAGTGGTTTGCTGGTGGCCTAAAGATTTAATGTCCAAGCAAAGATGTATAATTTACAACCAAGAAAAAGGTTCCTCACTAAGAGAAAGCAATTTAAGTCCCACTAGGTCTAATGTACTTCTGAGTGGGAAAAAACAATTAATATCGGCTGTTCAAGCAAACAGTATTCTTAAGAACAATCTGTTCTAGTGTCTCCCAGGTCATCAAGACAATGAACTTCTTAACAGATGGGAATTATGAGCTTAATAAAGTTGTAATACTGTTTCAACTTGTCAGAGGAAGCTCATTAATCCCAGACTCTGTTTCCCCGTGTCCTCCTGTTGACCCACCATTTCTTGACATTAGCGATGTTCTCTGGGAGGCCTGTCTCTCACAGGGCTCCACGTAGTCCAAGCTGGACCCTGGCTTCTATGGCTCTCTGCTAAGATTAAGCCTTGAGGGTAGCAGGAGGAGAAACTCTAAGGGCTCTAGGATGCCTTTCAGTCCTCAAATTTATAAAATTCTTTCTCCTCTCTAAATGCCTCTTTTCCATCCTCACTCAGCTCTGGCCTTGGCACCGATCCTGCGTTTAAATTGTCTGTTCCTTCTCTGAACTCCGATTGCTTCTTTAGGCTATCGCACATATGGCAGAATTCGTTTGAATATTAGTCTGATTTCTGTGCATTTCCCCTTCCTTCTGTGTGTCACCTTCACTTGAACTCCGGGGAATCCCCAGAATTTAATCAAACACCAACGTAAGCATTTTCAAATGCTTACTTATAGACACTCCGTAAGTTTGGGGCTGAGGCTGTGGGAAGGCCAGTGCGAGGGCAATGGGGCTATGAGAGGAAGGTGTGGACGGACAGACTTGCCCAAATGGAGCTGGGAAGAGAAGGAAGGACCAGGATGCGGAGGGAGTCAGCACTAAGATGAGCTGATCCACTTGCCCTCAGGAACCACTTGCTCTCAGGAACTAATGGTTACTGCCCATGGGCAAGCCACCATCTAAAGCCCACCAGGGCAGGTGCCTTGTTAGCGCATTAGGTAGTGCATCAGTCTCATAAAACCCACCAGGGCCTTTATTTGTGCTCTGGACAAAGATGGAGTACTTGCAGGGAAGAGAAAATATTTTTTGTTACTACTTTTCTAGGTTCTCCAGTTGAGGCCCTATATATTGTATAGATGAAAGACACATTAATAAGAGAAAAATAGCTTGGGGGAAGCCCTTTGTCCTGGTGGTAGTGGAGGTTGCAGGTCTTCTAAGGTAGGTTCCCCCCCCACCATTCCACTATGGAGGAGGCAGAGAGCACAGCTGTGGCCCTGGATGCTTTCACCTTCTACTGCATGGGTGGTGAAGGCACTAGCCATGCAAGCTCAAGACATGGTGGTGCGTGTGGCCTCTGTGGGCCTGTGAATGGAAGTGATCAGGGCTGCAAAGCAGAGGGGCAGGTGCATGACTGGTCTCCAACTCCAGAACTGCCTGCCAGGGTTTAAAATTGTAAATGAGAATACAGAATATTATTTATGAAAAAATGAGAGTGAGTAAGTCATCTCTAACCTCTCCCAGCCTTTTTTTTTTTTTTTTTTTTTTTAACAAGAGAGACCGTATTAAAGTTATATATTCAAAGACTGCATAATCCTGCCTCCAGCGCCAGTAGTTTCTCTGTTTCATGATCCAAAGCTTCTTCAGTAACAAATGAAATGGTCCAGGGGCATGGAAAATACGACTTTTATATTGGTCTGTGATTGGCTGTGAGCTCCCGCATTTTCAATGTAGGGAATTTTGTTTTGGGGAGAAAAAAAAAAAGGTCTTTTGTGCTTTGCCAGGAAAGGCTCCATGAGACCAGGTCAAGGTGGCCATGAATATCTTAAAGAATGGTTGTGGTGGGCTGGATTGCTATCAAGAATGCATGCAAAAAGGGGGCGCCTGGGTGGCTCAGTGGGTTAAAGTCTCTGCCTTCAGCTCAGGTCATGATCTCAGGGTCCTGGGATGGAGCCCTGCAGCAGGCTCTCTGCTCAGCAGGGAGCCTGCTTCCTCCTCCTCTCTCTCTCTGCCTACTGGTAACCTCTGTCTGTCAATTAAATACATAAATAAATCTTAAAAAAAAAAGAATGTATGCAAAATGTTTGAATACAATATTATAGTTTTATATTAAACGTTTCTACATATTAGTATAGCCTTATTTGAGCACATTTTAAAACTTAAAATAGATCATCTTTTTTTAAAAGAGAAAGAGCATGAAGGGGAGTGCAGAGGGAGAGAGAGAATCTTAGGGATGCTCTAGGTGCTGCATGGAGCTAGAGGTGGGGCTTGATCTCACCACCCTGAGATCATGACCTGAGCCAAAATTGAGTCTGACACTTAACCAACTGAACCATCCAAGTGCCCCTATAAATCCTTGCTTTTGTATTTAATTTTATCTATCTATCTATCTATTTATTTCAAGATTTTATTTATTTATTTGACTGAGAGAGATCACAGTAGGCAGTAGGCAGTAGGCAGAGAGGCAGGCAGCGGGTGGAAAGCAGGTCCCCGATGAGCACAGAGCTCAATTCCAGGACCCTGAGATCACAACCTGAGCCAAAGGCAGAGGCTTAACCCACTGAGCTACCCAGGCACTCCAATCCTTGCTTTTTTAATGAACAAAACTCAAAATATGTAAAATTCAAGCCAGTAGAAGTCATCTAGCAGTTGAATAGTTTATTTAATTCAAACGAGAAGACTTTCTTTTACCTCTCTGATTAAAACATGTTAGATAGGAAAAAAGAAAACCAATCAGAAGTTTATTGACATGTGCATTATGCTTACCTATGGGAGCACTCAGATGTGAGTAACTCAAAGTGTTGGTTAGAACTTGGGCTTATATAGCAACTTAGCAAAGGAACAATACATTTTTAGAAAATTCACAAGACAAAGAAAAAGGACTTCTGATTTTTCATGGCAGCAAATTGTGGGAACGCAGATAAACTGGAAACTAATATCAGATAATGCTAGTTGTAGGAAGGTTTGTCATGTAGTTTCCTCTGGTGCCATCTCCAGGCTGATAAGGGTCTAAAGTTGTTTCTGTGATTAACTTGTTCTTCTTGGAGTAGGCGGGTCCTTTGTAAGTTTATGTCCTGCTTTTAGGCAAATAGGAGAGGGCATGGAGCTTTTCCTACATCCACTTCCTCTCATTTGCCTTTAACTTAAAATAATCTTTACACCAGAATGACGTATTTGGGCGCGGTATATTCTGCCACCTTACAGTCACCTTGTCAAAGCAGAAAGTGGGAAGGAAAACCATGGTGTCCTGGCCTAGATGGATTAGAATTGTTGGGAACTTCCCTGTGAGAGGAAACAAATGTGGACCCACTACCATTATTATACACTCTGCGTGGTTGCTAACATTAGTTATTTCTTGTTAGTTAGTCTTGTTTTTAATTGCTTTTCTATTATTAAATTTCTTCATCCCAAAGTGCATAGAATAAGATGAACCAGGGAGAGTTCTTGTAAGGATAAGTGAATGTGTGTAAGTCTTGTGAAAGTATTCCATTATACCAAAATAAGGAATTATTATTAAATCAAAAGCTCTCTGAGGATCAATTTTTTAATTTATTTTTTTAAAGATTTTATTTTATTTTATTTGACAGAGAGAGATCACAAGTAGGCAGAGAGGCAGGCAGAGAGAGAAGAAGGGAAGCAGGCCCCCTGCTGAGCAGAGAGCAAAGAGCTCAATGCGGGACTCGATCCCGCAGGACCCTGAGATCATGACCTGAGCCGAAGGCAGCAGCTTAACCTACTGAGCCACCCAGGCACCCTGAGGATCAATTTTTATTCTTCATTTATACCACATGATGACTCATATGTCAGAATAACATCAAGATATGAAGTTTGTGGAAAGTAGTTCCTGAATTTTCATCATATTGGTGTTATATTCATGAGTCATTGAAGTTACAAAATTCTTCCTGCATTGAATGTTCATTCTCACTCTCCCTTCAGGCTTCAACTCACATGTCCCTTTCTCTGTAATCCCTTTGTCAACACTCCTCTGCTCCAGCCTTCCCTGTTCTGTTCATTCCTTTTTTAAAAATTATTTTTATTAACATATAATGTATTATTTGCCGCAGGGGTATAGCTCTGTGAATTGTCAATCTTGGACACTTCACAGCACTCACCGTATCGCATACCCTCCCCAATGTCCATAACCCAACCACTCTCCCCCTCACGCCGCAGCAACCCTCAATTTGTTTTGTGAGATTAAGAGTCTCTTATGGTTTGTCTCCCTCCTGATCACATCTTCTTTATCCATTCATCTGTTGATGGACATCTATGTTCTTTCCATAGTTTGGCTATTGTGGACATTGCTGCTATAAACAGTTGGATGCATGTGCCCCTTTGGATCACTACATTTGTATCTTTAGGGTAAATATCCAGTAGTTAGATTGCTGGGTCATAGGTAGCTCTATTTTCAACTTTTTGAGGAACCTCCATGTTGTTTTCCAGAGTGGCTTCATCAGCTTGTATTCACAACAACAGTGTAGGAGGGTTCCTTTTACTCCGTATCCTCACCAGCATCTGTCATTTTCTGACTTGTTAATTTCAGCCATTTTTTACTGGTGTGAGGTGATATCTCATTGCGGTTTTGATTTATATTTCCCTGATGCTGAGTCATGTGGAACACTTTTTCATGTGTCTGTTGGCCATCTGGATGTCTTCTTTGCAGGAATGTCTGTTCATATCCTCTGCCCATTTCTTGATTGGGTTATTTTTTCTTTGAGTGTTGAGTTTGATAAGTTCTTTATAGGTTTTGGATACTAGCCCTTTATCTGATATGTCATTTGCAAATATCTCCAATTCTGTCAGTTGTCTTTTGGTTTTGTTGACTGTTTCTTTTGCTGTGCAAAAGATTTTAATCTTGAGGAAGTCCCAATAGTTCATTTTTGCCCTTGATTCCCTTGCCTTTGGTGATGTTTCTAGGAAGAAGTTGCCGCAGTTGAGGTTGAAGAGGTTTCTGCCTGTGTTCTCCTCAAGGATTTTGATGGATTCCTACTTCATGTTGAGGTCTTTCATCTATTTTAAGTCTATTTTTTTGTGTGGTGTAAGGAAATGGTCCAATTTCATTCTTCTGCATGTGGTTGTCCCATTTTCCCAAAACAATTTGTTGAGAAGACTGTCTTTTTTCCATGAGTCATTCTTTACTGCTTTGTTGAAAATTAGTTGACCACAGAGTTGAGGGTCTATTTCTGGGCTCTCTATTCTGTTTTATTGATCTATTTGCTGGTGTATAGTACCATACTGTCTTGATGATGACAGCTTTGTAATAGAGCTTGAAGTCTGGAATTGTGATGCCACAACTTTGACTTTCTTTTTCAACATTCCTTTGGCTATTCAAGGTCTTCTCTGGTTCCATATAAAATTTAGGATTATTTGTTCCATCTCTTTGAAAAAAATTTGATGGTATTTTGATAGGGATTGCATTAAATGTATAGATTGCTTCAACTAGCATAAATATTTTTGCAATATTTGTTTTTCCAATCCATGATCATGGAATGTTTTTCCATTTTCTTTGTGTCTTCCTCAATTTCTTTCATAAGTACTTTAAAGTTTTCTGAGTAAAGGTTCTTTGCTTCTTTGGTTAGGTTTATTTCTAGGTATCTTATGGTTTTGGGTGCAATTGTAAATGGGATTGACTCCTTAATTTCTCTTTCTTCTGTCTTGCTGTTGATGTATAGAAATAAAACTGATTTCTGTGCATTGATTTTATACCCTGACACTTTACTCAATTCCTGTATGGATTCTAGCAGTTTTGGAGTAGAGTCTTTTGGGATTTCCACATAAAGTATCATATCATCTGCAAAGTGTGAGAGTTTGATTTCTTCTTTGCTGATTCAGATATCCTTTTATTTCTTTTTATCGTCTGATTGCTGAGGCTAGGGTGTCTAGTACTATGTTGAATAGCAGTGGTGATAGAGGACATCCCTGCCATGTTCGTGACCTTAGGGGAAAAGGTCTCAGTTTTTCCCCCATTGAGAATGACATTTGCTGTGGGTTTTTCATAGATGGCTTTGATGGTATTGAGGCTTATACCCTCTATACTTACACTGTGAGGAGTTTTGATCAAGAAAGGATGCTGCACTTTGTCAAATGTTTTTCAGCATCTATTGAGAATATCATATGGTTCTTATGCTTTCTTTTATTAATGCATTGTATCACATTGATTGATTTGCAGATGTTGAACCAACTCTTGCAACCCAGGAATAAATCCCACTTGGTCATGGTGAATAATCCTTTTAATGTACTGTTGGATCCTATTGGCTAGTATTTTGGTAAGAATTTTCACATCTGTGTTCATCAAGGATATTGGTCTGTAATTCCCCTTTTTGGTGGGGTCTTTGTCTGGTTTTGGGATCAAGGTAATGCTGACCTCAAAGTTTTCCTTCCATTTCTAGTTTTTGGAACAGCTTCAGGAGAATAGGTATTAATTCTTCTTTAAATGTTTTGTAGAATTCTCCTGGGAAGCATCTGACCCTGGGGTCTTGTTTGTTTGGGAGATTTTTTGATGACTGCTTCAATCTCCTTACTGATTATGTTCAGGTTTTCTATTTCTTCCTGGTTCAGTTTTGGTAGTTTATACATCTCTAGGAATGCATCCATTTCTTCCAGATTGTCAAATTTGCTGGTGTATAGTTGCTCATAATATGTTCTTATAATTGTTTGTATTTCTTTGATGTTGTGATCTCTCCTCTTTCATTTATGATTTTATTTATTTGGGTCCTTTCTCTTTTCTTTTTAATAAGTCTGGCCAGGGGTTTATCAATCTTATTAATTCTTTCAAAGAACCAGCTCCTAGTTTCATTGGTCTGTTCTACTGTTCTTTTGGTTTCTATTTCATTGATTTTTGCTCTATCTTTACTGTTTCTCTTCTCCTGCTGGATGTAGGCTTTCTTTGCTGTTCTTTCTCCAGCTCCTTTAGGTATAGGGATAAGTTGTGTACTTGAGAACTTCCTTGTTTCTTGAGAAAGGCTTGTATCACTATACACTTTCCTCTCAGGACTGCATTTGCTGTGTCCCACAGATTTTGAACAGTTGTGTTTTCATTTTCACTTGTTTCCATGACTTTTTTTTTTCAATTCTTCTTTAATTTTCTGGTTGACCCATTCATTCTTTAGTAGGATGCTCTTTAGCTTCCATGTATTTGACTTCTTTCCAATTTTCCTCTTGTGACTGAGTTCTAGCTTCAGAGCATTGTGGTCTGAAAATATGCAGGAAATGATCCCAATCTTTTGGTACCAGTTGAGACCTGATTTGTGACTCAGGATGTGATCTATTCTGGAGAATGTGCCATGTGCATTAGAGAAGAATATGCACTCTGTTGCTTGGAGGTGGAATGTTCTGAATATATCTATGATGTCCATCTGGTCCAGTGTGTCATTTAAGGTCCTCATTTCCTCGTTGATCTTTTACTTGGATGATCTGTCCATTTCAGTGAGGGGAGGGTGTTAAAGTCTCCTACTATTATTGCATTATTGTCAATGTGTTTCTTTGATTTTGTTATTCATTGGTTTATATATTTGGCTGCTCCCATGTTAGGAGCATAGATATTTAAAATTGTTAGATTTTCTTGTTGGCAGACCCTTTAAGTATGATATAATGTCCTTCCTCATCTCTTATTATAGTTTTTGGCTTAAAATCTAATTTATCTGATGTAAGGATTGCCACCCTAGCTTTCTTTAGATGTCCATTAGCATGATAAATTGTTTTCCACCTCCTCACTTTAAATCTAGAAGTGTCTTTGGATCTAAAATGAATTTCTTATAGACAGCATATTGATGGGTTTTGGGTTTTTTTCTGTTCTGATACCCTGTATCTTTTTATTGGGGCATTGAGCCCATTTACATTCAGGGTAACTATTGAGAGATATGAATTTAGTGCCATTTTATTGTCTGTAAGGTGACTGTTACTGTATATTGTCTCTGTTCCTTTCTGATCTACTATTTTTAGGCTCTCTATTTGCTTAGAGGACCCCTTTCAATATTTCCTGTAGGGCTGGTTTGGTGTTTGCAAATTCTTTTAATTTTTGTTTGTCCTGGAAGCTTTTTATCTCTCCTTATATTTTCAATGATAGCCTAGTTGGATATAGTATTCTTGGCTGCATATTTTTCTCATTTAATGGTCTGAATATATCATGCCAGTTCTCTGTGGATGTCTGCTGCCAATCTAATATTTCTACCATTGTATGTTACAGACTTCTTGTCCCAAGCTGCTTTCAGGATTTTCTCTTTGTCACTAAGACTTGTAAGTTTTACTATGAGATGTCAGGGTGTGGACCTATTTTTATTGATTTTGTGGGGGGTTCTACGTGCCCCCTGGTTTTTGATGCTTGTTCCCTTTGCCACATCAGGGAAATTCTCTACTATAATTCCCTCCAATATACCTTCTGCCCCTCTCTTTCTTCTTCTTCTGGAATCCCAATTATTCTAATATTGTTTCATCTTATGGTATCACTTATCTCTCAAATTCTCACCTCGTGGTCCAGTAGTTGTTTGTCTTTCTTTTGTTCAGCTTTTTTATTCTCCATCATTTGGTCTTCTATTTCACTAATTCTCTCTTCTGCTTCATTTATTCTAGCAGTAAGAGACTCCATTTTTCATTGCACCTCATTAATAGCTCTTTTGATTTCAACTTGGTTAGATTTTAGTTCTTTTATTTCTCTAGAAAGGGATTTTATTTCTCCAGAAAGTGTTTCTCTAATACCTTCCATGCCTTTTTCGAGCCCAGCTAGCACCTTGAGAATCATCGTTCTGAACTCTAGTTCTGGCTTATTACCAGTGTTCATATTGATTAGGTCCGTAGGCATTGTTACTGCCTCTTGTTCTTTTTTTTTTTTTTTGTGGTGAGTTTTTCCACCTTGTCATTTTATCCAGATAAGAATATATGAACAACAGAATAAAATACTAAAAGAGAGACAAAGACCTCCCCAAAAGGTATGCTAACCAAATCAGTAGAAACCCAAAACTGGGGGGAGAAGAAAGGGAGAAAAAATAAATAAAATTAAAAAAAATTAAAAGAAATATATATTAGACTGGTGAATAGAACAGAGCCCACACACTTGATTTTGGGTGTATTTTGGTCTCTTAGAAAAAACTACCCCCAAAAATTTTAAAGAAAGAAAAACTTGTATATATACAAAAATAAGGGTAAACATGATGAAGGGATGGAATATGACTGTAAAGATGAAAATTTTAAAAAAATTCTAAAAAAGGAATTGATAAGATAAGTTTGTTGGAAAAAGAAAAAAAGGAGAAAAAAAGAGGAGGGAATGTGCTCAGGCTGGAGACTAGAACAAAGCCATGTGCTAGATTAAAATATATGTTGATCTGTTGGAAGAAATTAGGGACACCTGGGTGGCTCAATGTGTTAAGCCTCTACTTTTGGCCCAGATCATGACCTCAGGGTCCTAGAATCGAGCCCCACATTGGGCTCTCTGCTCGGCAGGGAGCCTGCTTCCCCCCAACCACGCCTGCCTCTCTGCCTGCTTGTGATCTCTCTCTCTCTGTCAAATAAATAAATAAAATCTTAAAAAGAGAGAGAGAGAGAAGAAGAAATTGTATCCCAAAATTTTTTTAGAAAAAATAAAACCCTATATCTATACAAAAAATAAGGTTAAATAGAATGAGGGGATAAAACATGACTATAACAATGAAGGTTTAAAAAAGATTTTTTAAAGAAAGGTATTGTTAAGATAAACTAGTTAAAAAATGTTAAAAGAGGAAAGAGAAAAAGTTTAAAAAATAGAATAAGAAAAAAAAATTAAAAATCCTTAACTTTACAAGACTAAAGCATCATGAAAAAGCCATGAATTCTATGCATTGCTTTCCCCTAGCTCTGGAGTTCCACTGTTCTCCTTGATCAGTGAGTTTGGTCTTGGCTGGATGTTCTTGCTTATCTTCTGTGGGAAGGGCTGCTTGTAGTGATTCTCAAATGTCTTTGCCTGATGCAGAATTGCACCACCCTTGCCAGGGGTTGGGTTAAGTAATCTGCTCAGGTTAGCTCTCGGTAGTTTTTGTTCCCAGAACACTGTGCACCACTTTGGAGGACGGGAATGAAAATGGTGGCCTCCCAATCTCTGGCCCAGTGGAGTTGAGAGTGCAGGGCCTCACTCCTCAGTGCACCTTCAGAGAAAAGCAGTCAATCCCTCCTGTCTCCCTGCACTCTGGCTGCACTCTGAGCTCATTTCTATCTCTGTGACCTGTGACCGAGCATTTCTATATTTGGCACATAGCCCTGTTTGGAGTCTCCAAGCCCAGCAGATTCCTGTTGCACTGCTCCTCCTGGAGGAGGAAGATGAATATCCCCGGATCTGCCACTTGTAGGGTCTCAAAGATCAGTGGTCCTAACTGTGCCTTGGATCATGGTTTAACGTAACCCTGATCTGTCTCTGTAGTCAGCTTCCCCACTCTGATACCTGGCAGCTCTGCCACACTCAGAATGCCCAATCTTTCTGTGACCCCACGGGTCCTAAGACCACATTGCCCCATGAGGGCTCCACCCCTGCTTAGTCTCTGGAGTTATGTCCCTCAGTGGAGCAGACTTCTAAAAGTTTTAATTTTGTGTTCCACTACTCTGCTGTTTGCCAGGATCCCCCCACCACACACACACCATGGTCTATCTTCCCTTTACTTTGGATTCACTTCTCCACACGTCCTACTTTTCAAAAAGTGGTCAGTCTTCTGTTCCTGGAATTGCTGTTCTCTTCTATCTCCTGTTGAGTTTGTTGGTGTTCAGAACGGTTTGATACATATCTAGCTGAACTCCTGGTATCTGATGTCATTTCAGTCTGCTACTTCTCCGCCATCTTGCCTCCCCCCCACCATCGCCCTCGTTCTGTTAATTCTTCTCTTATATATATATCACAGTGTAATTATTTATTTACATGTCTGATTCTCCTGCTAGCTTATGGGCACTTAGAGGAGAGAAAAACAGAGCCCATGTTTTGTTCATCTTTGTATCCCCAACATTTGTACCATCTAACAGCATAAATTCTCCACACAGTCCTGCAGCTTCTGGAGTTCTGCTGAATGTTTATAGAGCAATCAAAGTTTGGAACTCTGATAAAAGCAGTTGAATGTTCCTTACCCTATAAATGCAATTTGGAACTAAAGACATCTGGTCTACTGTAAAAATCTCAAGTGGTCTCCACTTTCCTTTCTTGTCTCCTTTCACTCATTTTCCAAGTATGGCCAAAGAGAGCATCTTGAAACAAATATATTCATAACTTTCTCAATTAAAACTCTTTAAAATCTTCTCCTTGCTAAAGGATAAAGTTAAACTTTTTAGGATGGCACAGGACCCTACATAACTTGATCCTGTCTGCCCCTCAGGTCTTATCTCTCTTTCTCATTTTTAAAGATTTATTTACTTATTTGGGAGAGAGAGAGAGAAAGAGAGACAGAGACAGAGAGATAGCAGGGTGGAGGGGCACAGGGAGAGGGAGTTTTAAGTAGTCTCTGTGCTGAACACCAAGCCTGACATGGGGCTTGATCTCACAACCCCGAGATCACAACCTGAGCTGAAAAGCATTCAATGCTTAACCAACTCTGCCACTGACTGGTCCCAGGACTTATCTCTTGATGTCCCCTCTCCATTCCCTTCCCATATTTCCCCACCCCTCCACCCCCCTTCGCACATGCCACTGTAGAGATGCTGAGCTCCAAGTAATATGTAAGTGGACAGTGCTGCATTAACCTCTGCTCTGTCTTTTTTTCATCATCATCCTGTTCTTTCACTGTAGTCTCTATGCATACTTTAACTCCTTGACTATCTAAACTTTACTTATTTTATAGTCTTGTTCACATCTATTATATCTAGTTTTTGTAATGTGAATTTTCCATTTGTAATGTTCACTGACTCTTGTGATGGTGGATTGTTTCCCAATATCTATCTGTGTGTGTGTGTGTGTGTGTGATTTTTTAGTTTATTTCATTGTGCGATCATCTTCAGTAGGGGGTCGATTTCCCCCCTGTGCGAGTAGTACCCTCCATAATGGAAACACCAATTGTGCCAGTTTTCTAGTGGTTTCATGGGTCTCAGACCAGCTTTATGTTAATGTCTTAGCTTGGGATTTTGATGGGGACAATATAAATTAGACCCTCATATGCAAATGTGCCTTGGGTGTGGGGTTTTCAATGTTTTCCCCACCCTAAGTTCCAGGCAGATGGCAAGTTTTGTTGCTACTTCTCTAGGCTGGTGGAGAGAATATTTCTAGTTCCCTTTTTTTAGATGGCCCAGCTAAGTGCAGAGATCTCAATTCCACCTCTCTACCTTACATGGGCTATATTCTTTTCTTTTTCCTGCCTGGGTGTTAACAGCCCTCTCTATAAGAAAGGCTGACAACTCCTGCTTGACGAACTACTCTGTATTTGGATGTCCCATTCATTTCTTGAAACTATGGGCTGTTTTCCTTTACTTCTTTCAAGCTTGGCTATTGTTTCTTATGCTATTTTATCTAGCATGTGGAAAAATCTGTGTCAGTTTTGTCCACTAGGTTGCTGGAGGGACCCTGTTTTACCCACCGGGGTTATCCTTGTGTCCTTCTTTACATATAATGGTCTACCCTCAGACTAACTCAGACCCAGGTGAACTTTGCTCATCTTTCAGTACCCCGCTCAAACACCCCTTCCTCCAATGAGATTTTTCTAACCCTTTCCCAGGGTGAAATTTGTCTTTCCTTCACTTATACCTCTACTGTGTTCTTCATTCTTCTACCATAGACCTGAGACATTAATGTGCTTAGTAGCATATATGACTGTTCTTCCCTGAAGATTGTTTTTTATTTATCTTTGTGTCCTCAGGGTCTTGCACTATACGGGGTCTATAATACATGCTCAGTACATGCCAGATGAATGGATGAATAAGTGAATGAATATGTAAAGTGGGTAAGTAAGGAATAACAAAATTTAATAGTGTATCTCTCTTTGTCTCTATGCCAGGTTGTCATAGTAGGTTATTTCTGTAAGGACATTAAGAAAATCAAATTTAAACAAAGATTTTATTTTTGAGAAGAAGTAAAAGTGTCAGACGTGCAATCAGACTAATAGCAGCAATCACAGTTAATGCTCACTATATGCCAGGAGCATTAAATTCACACATCTAATTTTTACAACAATTTTCTTTTTGAGGCAGATGCATTTACAGATCAGGAAACTGAGTCACCAAAAGGTTAACTCGACCAAGCTCATAAATAACTTGACCAAGCTCATGAATGGCAGTACTAGAATTTGTGCTCAGATACTCGACTCAAGAGGCCATGCTTATAACTATAACGTTAGACAGGCAGCCTGTTAACACCAACAAGAGAGACATGTTGAAGTCTCTGGACCCAAGATATTTTTAAAGCAATTATTTTTAAGTCCAAAGCGAATAGTTGTTTTCTAATGATGGCTCAGGATCTTAAAACTGTGCTATGTGGAAAGTATATAACCTCATCCAGTAAATTATCTCTATATTTAACTGATCAGCCTAAAATTGAATTTAGGTCTCAGATGTTGTTGTTTAAACACCTGCCTTCCTTATTCATAGGTGACAGAAAAAAAAAAAAAAAAAAAGAACAAATAAAGCAACCTTCCCCCTTGTGTTCCTAGAGTGAAAGATGAGGCTCAATGAAAAAATATTTAGTAGTACAACCTTTTTTTTTTTGACTCTAGAAAGCAGCTAAATATTTCAGATATACTGATACAAATTCACCATGGCCCTTACTCACTCTTGTCTGTTATCACTGACCACAATGTAAGAATCAAGACATTCTGCAGGCAGAGCAACATGCCTCACTGGCCCAGCCATTCCGACTCCCATTTTGGCTTTGGGTGGTTACCACCATGCTCATCCTTGTGGATGCAGACAGCAGTGATTCCTGAATTGCTAATATGATATCATTCTCTTATCTAAACTCCTTTAATGGAAATCTGTGGAGAAGTGATGACTTCCTCACTGGCTATAAGCTAAACGGGAATAAATTTTTAGAGTGGCAGAAGTTTCTTAGGGTTATGAAAGACTATGCTAAAGAGAGATAGGCAACTTGAGCGTTACTAAAAATACCCAGCATGCATGGGGCTGAGATATGTGAGGGTATGTGCAGCTGAACAAACACAATGACTATTTCTGTAGGGACCCTGAGTGTTTGGTGCTTTGCTTCTGATGATGCACCTTACTATTTAAGGAGTGCAGGAGAATTATCCTATCTGAAGTCCAGAATAGATTTTCCTCTTTAAGAGAAATTTATTTTTAAGTATTTGAATGGCCCTTGAGTAAAATAGATCTATTATAAGACGTATTCAACAAGTTACATTGCCACTGAGATGACACAGCCTAAGAGCCATGATGAGATCAGAAAAGTAGAAGTAATCAGTACAGTACAAGGAACTTCATTTTTCTTTTTATTTAAGAAACTGGCTCTGTTACAGTGACAGGATTTCCAGAGAATGGATGGTTATTGAGATGAGATTAGTCGTGAGAGATAATGTGGATGATTCAGGTGAAAAGTTTTTCTTGTCTTCCTTTTGGGCCTGAACTACTATATTTAGACAAAGTTCAAATAGATAGTAGAAGTTATCACAAGTATTAAAATTTAAATGCCTGGCATTTAGTTAATGATTGGCAACCTTGTTTAAGGTGTTCTGGCCATGCACAGAATTGTAGTACAATTTTTCAGGGATTAAGAAAGAAATAACACTGAAGGACAATATCTGATAAAGGGTTCAGGCAGTTTGAGTTCATGTTTGAACAAGTATCAGGCAAAAGATTTATTGTTTTAGAAATAATCTCCCTGTAAAAGATATCTTGAGTTGTTTATGAGTTACTGGCACTTTCTTATAAAGCTCCAGTTGTTGCTTTTCTCAGAGAACTGGGAAGTCCCTTTTGACTTTAGTTGTGTTCAATGGATAGCTCTCCGTCTACAGAGACTGGGTCTTCTCTTTTCTTGCCAAAGGACAAAACTGGAGCATACATGGGTGATTGGGTACAGGGGCCTCTATGAAAGGATTTTCTCACCCCAGTGCTCTCCATGCCTGAAATTCATTATAATTCTTTAGTTTGGGAACTGGATACCTGTCAAGATGACTCGGAAAGAAAAACACATTCTTCGATTTTGCAAGGATGTATTTTTAGGGTCAGATGATATGAGAGGGGATCACGCAATATCAGGATAGGTGACCTGAGTTGACCAAAGAGTGTAGGCTGAAGAAACAAAAACAGTAGCCTATTTTAAAGTGTAGCTGACACAATACAGAAAAATAACATGTAACTCAGGGAAAAGGCAGCAAGTTGCGATGGGTCGAATCTGGAGAATATTGAACCTAATATGACAGATCGTAATACAGTCGTTTAGTTTGCATTCTGAAGTTTTTCAGTTCCAGTGACCATTTTAAAGAAACACAGTCTTACCCATTTTTTGGGGTATGTGATTATAAAAGGGTTAAAAAGCAGCATTATTACTCCTGTAGCATAGAAAATAATTGGAAAAAAAATAATTGGGTAAATTTTTAAAGTAAAAAATTTTTCAAAAAAAAAAAAATTTTAAGTGTTATTTGAATTGAACTGATAGAGAAAATAAATGGGTAGAAAATAAATGAATTTTTGACAGATTTTTTTCTTTTTTTTTAAATTACGGGTTTAAATTTAAATTCCAGTTAGTTAACATACAGTGTACTATTAGTTTCAGGTGTACAATTTAGTGATTCAACACTTCCATACATCATCCCATGCTCCTCACGAGTCGCCTCCTTAATACCCATCACCTACTTAAGCCCTGCCCCCCCCACCTCCCCTCTGGAAACCACCAGTTTGTTCTTTATAGTTAAGAGTCTGTTTTTGGTTTGCCTCCTTTTTTTATCCCCTGTTTGTTCGTTTGTTTTGTTTCTTACATTCCATGTATGAGTGAAATCATATAGTATTTCTCTGACTTAGTTTTACTTAGCATAATACTATCTAGCTCCATCCATGTCATTGCAAATGACAGAACTTCATTCCTTTTTATGACTGTGTAAGATTCCTAGACTGATTTCTTAATCCCCAAAGATATTATTTTCTGTAAAAACTCCTCTTTAAAGGAAAATATATTAAGCAAATTTACACAGGGTATTTTATGTGTTTTAAAAACAGTATATTTCAATTTTAGAGAGTAGTTTTGAAACACCCACTAAGAAGATGGGGATTTTATCATAATACATTTCTTTTCCCTCCCCTCTATTATAGGGTTACAACCAAACCTGGCCTGCTGCTTGTTTTTGTAGATAAAGGTTTTTTTTTTTTTTTAAAGATTTTATTTATTTATTTGACAGACAGAGATCACAAGCAGGCAGAGAGGCAGACAGAGAGAGAGGAAGGGAAGGAGGCTCCCTGCTGAGCAGAGAGCCCAATGCGGGGCTCAATCCCAGGACCCTGGGATCATGACCTGATCCGAAGGCAGAGGCTTTAACCCACTGAGCCACCCAGGCACCCCTGTAGATAAAGTTTTATTGTAATTTGCTCCATTGCCTATGCTCATTTGTTTATGTATTATTTATTTTTGCTTTTGAGTTACAGCATTGAAAAGAATAGTCCTGATGGAAACAATATGGTCTTGTTTTGGTAAGTAAAGTTTTGTATTAACACAGCCCCATCATTTTGTTTGCATATGGTTGATTCCTGCTTTTGAACTATAGCAATGAAATTAAATCATCTTGACAAAGACCATAGGGCTGCCAAGCCCAAATTATTTAGTCTTTTGCTCTTTTTAGGAAAAGTTTATTGACCCCTACTATATTGTTACTTCTTATATCATCAAGATGTGTATCTCCTTTGCAACCATAGTTCCACATTTTGGGTATATTTAAATGCATACAGTGCTCATTACTAGTCCTCTTTTCCATGACTTTTATAATTTTGAATTCTTTATTTTGATTCTTTTCTGGATTTCATCAGGTAGTTTCTTCAATAAAAGGTTATAAAGGCTGAATTTCCCTTTTTACATAAAAAATGTATATATGCTACAATATATTTTAAAGCATCTTGGGTAGCTATTATATTCTTTCCTAAAAAATTATGTAGATCAAAATAGTCTGATAGAATTATAATTCTAGTAGCCACATTAAAAATATTGTGTGGAACAGATAAAAGTAATTTTAATAGTATATTTTATTTAACCCAATATGTTGAACTATCATTTTAACATGCAGTCAACATAAAACTTTATTACTGAGATTTAAAAATTATTATTATTATTATTATTATTATTTTTAGAAAGAGAGAGAAGTATGATTGGGGAAGGGCAGAGGGAGAGAGAGAATTTTAAATAGGCGCCAAGCCCATCATGGAGTCCAACATGGGGTTCAAGCTGAGATAATGACCTGAACCAAAATCAAGTGTTGGACACTTTAACAACTAAACCACCGAGGCATCCCTAAATTATTTTTTTATAGTAAATCACCAAAACCCAACATGTGTTTTATGCTTACAACACAACCCAATTTGAATTAACCAATTTTCAATTGTTCAAAGGCCATATGTAGCGAGTGACTCTCATATTGGACAACACATTGTACACTATTCTCATTTATAGTTGAGTGTGGAGTGTTGTTGCTATGCCGAAGTCTGAGATCTGTCTGATCATTGTTTTTTCTCCTTGGAGGTGACTAACATTTCCTGATGCTTGAATGATAGTTTCTTCATTATTGTTTGAAATTCACTAACTTCACGTGGACATATATTAATGCAAAGAGTTCCATACCTGATTTTCATATTCACTCACTGTGCAGATTTAATGTTCTAATTTCAAGGATTTTTTTGGTAATATATCTTTGTAATACTTTTCTTATTTCATTTGTTATTTTTCTTCTAGACACCAATTATGCATTGTTGGGGGCCTATTTTGGTAGTGGTTTCTCTATGATTCTTTAAGTATTCAGGTTTATTTTCATTACCATGATGTTCATAATCTTTTTCTAAGTGTAAGTCAGTGGATTTTGTTTTTTTGCTCTTTCAGTCTTGTTTTTAATGACATTGCTTATTTTTAATGACATTGTTTTGCTTCTCATTTTATTTTCTAAAAGTCATATTTCCCTTTTAATATTATTGTGTTCTTTATATTCTAATTATTGTGCTATTATTTTGTCAAAGTCAAACGGTTCTTGTTGACTCTTGTCCTATTAAAACTTCTGAAAATCTTCCGTTTCTTGTTTGCTTTGTTTTTCTTCTATGTTAGTTTCTTTATTAATTACATATTATATTTTCTTTCTTCTCCAATTTGTCCATAGTTTCTTTTCACTGTTCTCACACCATTTATTACTTTTATTGTTGGCCATGGTTCTTTACTCCTCTAACCAGCACATTCTTTTCTTTCTTTAAGATACTGATACCACTGGATGTTAGATGACTCTGAGGAGAAAAAGGAGGCATTAGCATATATTCTCACCCAACTAAAACTTTAATTTTGCACTTTTTGCTGATTTGATAGTGAAACAAATGATAGTTACTTATACAGAGTCTGAATAGTGATTCTCACTGGTACCCAAATCTGGACTAGACTTTGTATGTAGCCAAGCTTTAATTTGTTACCTCATTCATCACTACCAAAAGCTATGTTGTTTATACCTTTTGGTTTTCTTTATTGCCTCTCCAGTCAGAAGAGGAAGAAGATAAGCAATCTACTGTACTTCTTTTCAAATTGAGTGCATGTTAGTGAGAATTCTCAGGATTTTGTTAATGAATATATGTGGGTTCTGGGGAAAGGGTAGGAGTGAAATTAGTAGCTATGCCATACTCTTCTCTGTGAGACATATCTGCTTTTTGAAATTCTGTTTATTAAATTTAATGACACCGGGTCATATCCCTTAATCTGCTGGTAAATTTTTTCTTTATAGCTTCAGAAATAGTTAATATTTCTTACTAGATACTAGGTGAAAGTTATTGTAAAGCAGCTTCATTTCTCCCCTTACACAGTAATTTCTTTTTTATGAAATAAAACAAAACGAAACAAAACAAAACCAAATTAAAAAAAAAAAAAAAAAACAAAACCCAAAACGCTTATCTCTGTATGTGTCTGTGTGTATGTATATGAGAGAGATAGAGAAAGAGAGAGAGAGAGAGAGAGAGGAGGAACACAAGAATATTCTGGAATGTTTTTGAGATAGTTTCCAGTTCAGAAGTTATTCTCCTGTTTCCAAAAGTTGGGGAGCCTCGGAATATCTCCAAGACTGTACTCACAAAGGCAGTGGGAAAAGCAAGCAATTTTTATGGCTTTTGTCAGATTTGTAATTTGTAAAGTTCAAGTGTCAGTACATATTTGTATAGTTGCTGCAACTATAGACAGAGGATATTACAAATTCTATTTTAAGAGCTCAACTTTGGGGTATTTTCAAATAGAGATTAAAAAAAAAACCTCTGAAATTCAGGTAAAACTGGCAATGGAGAACGAATTGACTAATATTTTAGTGGAAAAAAAAACAAACAAACAGACTACCTTTCAAATTTGTTAATCAGTGCATGGTTGACCACTGTGACTTGGGAGGTGATCCTGAAGGAATCAAAGTGTAACATAGAACCCAGATAAAAGCAGAAGAAAATCACCTGGTGTAGACCCAATAGGCATTTAGGAATAAGATTCTGATAGTCCAGGAAAGTGACTCCTTTTAAAGAATGGGGTTCAATCAAAGCCAGTTCTCATGGGGGCCTGCATCTTTAGTGAAATTTTTAAAATAAATACATGCCCTTCTTATCTCTGTTTCATATTTTATGCCAGAGAATCCTTGGCTACTCAATGCAGAAACCGTATTGGTAAACATTTCTGTCAGTTATTTTATTTTATTTTATTTTTGGCTATTATAAAAGTTTATTTAACAAAAAAAGCTCAATATGAAAATGCACACGATCTGATTTTTATATTGTAGTAAAACAGGTACTATGGAGAAGAGGACATGTGGAAGCAGTTGATTCTTCTGATGAACACATCCATTGTTTATACTCGTTCTAAGGCTTCTAACATGATGATACTATTTCCTCGTATTACCACCATTCCAATATTGTTCTGTTGCCCACTAGTTGCCATCTCCACACATTCATCTATCACAAGATTCATAAACGGATCGAACCCCTGCAATATTCCTTGAACATGTCTGCCACCATTTAATTTCAATGATAGTTTCTTGTCCATAAATTTTTTCAGCTCGGGAGGGTGAGCTTTGCTCATGGTGTCTACTCGGTGAGCTCAAAGATGCCTCCAGGTGTCCCTCGCCTCTGTCAGTTATTTTATTGTGTCCTAGAAAGTATGTATAAAAATTCTTTTTTATAGATGAGGAAACAGAAATGAAGTATCTTTGAGTGTGTATTTTTTATTTTAGCATCAAGAAATTTTAAATTAGGATACAGTGAAATTGACTTTTATCTTTTGGTGTACAGTTCTATGAGTTTTCATACGGATCTAGATTCAGGTCACCCCTCCAACAGTAAAGATACAGAACAGTTCTCTTACCCCCTAACATTCCTTTGTCCTGTGTTTTTGCAGCCACAACCTGCCCTCACTCTCCTAATCGCTGATAACCATGAATCTCTTCTCAGGGGTGATAGTATAATCTTTCTGATAAATAGAACCTTACACCAGGTAACCTTTTGGGACTGGCTTCTTTTACTTGGTGTATACTGCCTCTGACATTCATCTAAGTTCTTGCATGTACTGATGGCTCACTGCTTTGTCTTTTTGTGTTTGTTCAGCCATAGTTTGATGAACCACTGAAGAATATTTGGGTTCTTTCTGGTTTGGGGTAAATATAGGTGCAGCAGCTTTAAACACCCATGGAAGGACTTTTGAGTGAATATAACATTTCATTTCTATGGGGCAAATACCTAGGAATGGGATTGCCAGGTGATATGGTAAATGTATGTTTCATTTCATTTCATTTGTATTTTTTAAAGATTTTATTTACTTATTTGACAAACAGAGATCACAAGTAGGCAGAGAGAGAAAGGGGGAAGCAGGCTGGCTGCTGAACAGAGAACCCAATGCGGGACTCGATCCAGGACCTTGGGATCATCACCCCAGCTGAAGGCAGAGGCTTAACCCACTGAGCCACCCAGGCGCCCCTGTATGTTTCATTTTAGAAAACAAAACAAAACAAAACAACCTGTCAAACTATTTTCCACAGTGTCTACATTTTGGGTTCCACCAGAGAAATGTGTCAGTCCCAGGTGCTCTGCCTCCGAGCCAGGACGTGGCATGATCAGTGTTTTTTTTCTTTTAGCCATTTTAATCAGTGTGTTTTAAGCCTGGTTTCAATCTGTATTTCTCTAATGGCAAGTAATTTTGAAAATCCTTTCATGTTTGACTTGACATCCTCTTCTCCTCTTTGATGAGATGCGCAAGTCTTTTGCCTACTTTTGAATTGAGTTGTTTCATTTACTACTGTTGAAATTTGAGAGATTCTTATATATTCTGGATCTAAGTACGATGTCCAATATATGGTTTTCAAGTATTTTCTCTCAGTCAATAGCTTATCTTTACATTCTTTTAATGATCTCTTCCACAGAATAAAAGGTTTTAATTTTGATGTAGTCCGATTTATTATTATTATTATTTTTTTTTCTAATAATGTGCTTTTGTTGTCAGGTCCAAGAATGTGTCTTTTCTTTTCTTTTTTTTTTTTTTTTTAAGATTTTATTTATTTATTTGACACAGAGAGATCACAAGTAGGCAGAGAGAGAGAGGAGGAAGCAGGCTCCCTGCGGAGCAGAGAGCCCGAGGCGGGACTCGATCCCAGGACCCTGAGATCATGACCTGAGCCGAAGGCAGCGGCTTAACCCACTGAGCCACCCAGGCGCCCAGAATGTGTCTTTTCTTGATACTGAAGGTTCTCTTATGCTTTCATATGAAAGTTTTATAGCTGTACGTTTTACATTTATTTTTATTTTTAGATCATAGTTGCTTTATTTGTTTCATTCTTTAATTTAAATTCAACTAATTAACATACAGGGTATTATGAGTCTCAGAGGTAGGGTTCAGTGGTTCACCCAGTGCTCCTTACACCTAGGGCCTTCCTTACTGCCCTCCACCCACTTACCCCACCCCCCTGCCCTCCTCCAGCAAGCCTCAGTTTGTTTCCTATGATTTAGAGTCTCTTACAGTTTGTGTGCCCTCTTGGATTTAGTCGTTTTATCTTTCCTCTCTTCCCCTATGATCCTCTGTTTTGTTTCTTAAATTCCACGAGTAAGATCAGATGATAATTGTCTTTCTCTCATTGACTTATTTTGCTTAATATAATACCTTCTGGTTCCATCCATGTCTTTGCAAGATGTTCATTTTTTTTTTTTTTTTTTTTGCACATGAATATCCAATTACTCCAAAACCATTCATTTGAAAAGACGACCTTTTTCATTTAATTTTCTTTGGAATGTTGTTGTCAAAACTAATTGGTCATATTTGTGTAGGTCTGATTTTGGACCCTCTATTCCACCCACCCATTGTTATGTCTAAACTTTTACTAGTACCACATTGTCTTGATTACTTTAACCTCACAGTGAATTCTTGAAAAAGATAGTGTGACTCCTCCAAATTTATTCTTCTTTTTCAAAGTTATTTTGGCTATTCCAGTTCATTTGGTATTCCATAACAATTTTAAAATCAGTTTGTGTATACTTGCAAAAATCTTGCTGGATTTTGAGGTGTTATTGGACCTATTGATCAATTAGGGAGAATTTACTTCTTCACAGTATTAAGTATTTCAATGCATACATGTTGTATGTCTTTCTATTTATTTAGGTCTTTGATTATTTTTGTCAATATTTTGTAGTTTTCAGCATATAGATCCTGTATGTTTTGTTAGATCTGTACCTAAGTGCTTTATATTTCTTAGAGCTAATGTAAGTGGTATTATGATCTTAATTTTTTTCTTTTTCTTTATTTAGGTCTTTGATTATTTTTGTCAATATTTTGTAGTTTTCAGCATATAGATCCTGTATGTTTTGTTAGATCTGTACCTAAGTGCTTTATATTTCTTAGAGCTAATGTAAGTGGTACTTTGATCTTAATTTTTTTCTTTTTCTTTTCTTTCTTTCTTTCTTTTTTTTTTTTTTTCTGAGACCGTGTGAATGGGAGGGAAGATAGAGGGAGAGGGGGAGAAATACTCTTAAGCAAGCTCTGCTCAGCATGGAGACACAGGGCTGGATCCCTTGACCCTGAGATCATGACCTGAAACAAAATCAAGAGTTGTATGTTCAACCGACTGAATCAACCAGGCACCCCTTAATTTTGGTTTTTAATTGTTTATTGTTAGCAGGTAGACGTACAATTGACTTTTGTGTGGTGACCTTGTAATCATGTGACCACAATACTGGGAGGTTTTTTGTTTTTCTTTTTCTTTCCTTTTTGTAGAAACCTTGGGATTTTCTATGTAGATAATCATACTGCAAATAGGGACACTTATAATTATTTTTTTCTATCATAGCCTTTCATTTCTGTTTCTTGCTTTATGGACCTCTGGTATGATGAGGAATAGGAATGGTGCAAGTGGATATCCTTGGTTTGTTCCTAATCTTAGAAGGAAAACACTCACTCTCTTGTCATTAAGTATGAAAGTTATCTGAAGGGTTTTTTTTTTAATTTCCTTTATTGGATTTAAGAAGTTTACTTCTATTCTTAGTTTTTAGAGAGATTTGTTTTTGTTTTCAATCAGGAATGGATGTTGAATTTTGTCAAATGCCTTTCTGCTTTTCTTCTGTCAGCACTCAATATGATGGATTGCATTGATTGGCCCAGATTTTCATTTCCAGGACTCAACTTGGTCATATTGTATAATTATTGTGTAATTATTTTATATATAGATCGATTTTAGATTTTAATATTTTATTATTTTTTGGTTTACTTGCATATTTTCATTAATTCTTATTGTAACATTGCAAATTAAGATGTATTCCCAAATCATAGAGGGACATAGTGAGGATTGAGAGCACTGGTAATTTGCCCAAAGTTACACAGTGAAAAAAGTTTGATAAAAGGATTTCTGAATCCAAAATTGTTCTCTTTGCACTCTATCACCAAGCATGGGATTTGGAAAAAGAGTAAGAGGGCCTCAAGAGATCTCAAGTGTGGTCATGCCTTCAGGATTAGATAAATTACTTCTCAGAGTGTAAAGGTCTTCTAGATTTGTTGTCAGAGACAGTAGAGAATTAGAGAGGTGAAGGAATCCTGACAATGTGCAAATATTTAAAAAAAAATAGATTCAAGAAATTCTAAAATTTTTTATTAGATAGATGGGCTGTTGAATACTTGGAACAGAAGATGACAATCAATAGGGACTGACATACACTTACTAAGAAAAGTTCAAAATAAACTCTCATTTTCTTTGATCATAAATTCCCTGGATTGCATGATCACCATGGAATAGCAGACAAAGCATATATCTTATTAGCTCTGGGAACCCCGGTTGTCATCACTGGACTGAAATCCACATGGGAGAATATTAAATAAGAAACTACTCCAAATTAAAACTAACTTGTGTAGCCAATAAGGACTAGCTTAATATTACCTAGAATAATGACCAACTCTCCAGTCAAGTCCATGAAGACTTCATCTTCCATGACCCAGGCAGGTGTTCTCTCTGTCTGTGATCATTGTGTCTCTTGCATCCTATAATAAACTTCTACAATGTGCCTTTTTCCACACATCCTAGATTGTTCCACAATATTCCTAGGGGAGTTGAAGAGCCACATTTCCTAGACATAGGCGGGTTTTCTAAGGGGATAAGGATTTCTGCATTCTCATGACCGTTGGCACATGATTTGGTAGAGAAGCCTCTCATCGGAGCCCTGAGGTTTCTTTATAGACTGTTTCTGCTGTTGTTTTTGTGATTGGTTCCTCTTTTGGCTTTTTTTTTTTTTTTAATCAGTTAGCTATCTGTGAGGTTCTTCTTTTTCTTTTTTCTATAGAAGTAACTATAAATAGCACAAATAACCAACCCCTTCAATCTTTATTATTGTTTTGCCTTGGATAAAGCCTATCTAAATAATCTTTTGAACGAGGTAGAGGCATGTGGGATGGCTGATACTACAACAGATGACTTTTCAGGTAGCTGGACAATCACATGGTAGGATATAAATCAAAGGAGGTCAACCTGGAAGGAGATTTCTCCAGGCATCCATGCATGCCACAGTTCTTTGTTCTTGGAGTTTTCCGGTGTTTTTTGTTTGTTTGGTTGGTTGGTTGGTTGGTTTTTTGTTTTTTGGGGTTTTTTTTGGTAAGTTCTACACCCATCATGGAGGCTTGCTTGAACACATGACCCTGAAATCAAGACTTGAGCTGAGACCAAGAGTCAGATGCTTAACTTACGGAGCCACCCAGGTACCCCTCCTGTGAAAATTTTATCAGTGGCTTAGGCATAAACATAAAAGCCATGTTTAGCACACTTACAAGCTTACAGTTTATAAAGCTAACGGTAAAAGATGAAAGATCTCTCCAGGCTGGACCACTGGCTCTGAAATGACATGAAATATGTGAGTCCCTATTGTCAACTTCAAAAGGTCAATTTTACAATGATAAGATATAACATACAAACCTTTCTGACAGCTGTTTTTGTGACAATGAAAATGAAACCTGAACAAATCAATTAACTATGAGCTTGCAGCAAAACTAAAATAATACATGGCTGCCAAAAAAATTAACAAAGTCTAATACTTCTGATACTGCTTATAAGATCCGAGTTCTAAACTCCATGTTTTATATTCCTTTGTATCCCCTGTGTCTTGCACTTAATAGATTCTCAGTGATTGTTTAATAACAGCTATGATAGTCAAGATGTAGCTGGAGTATTGTACTGAAATTTCACTGACATATTTTAAGGGTCAGGTGTTAAGCTGGAGTGCACATAAATAATGGTGGTTCAACAGAGAGGGTCTGAAAACTACATTCTCAGACAGCCAATGGAAAAATTAGAAGTGTGCAGAAGAGATGATTAATGAGATACAGGCTAATTATTTTGGTCTAGATTCATTTTATCCTGTCCCAAGGGAAGAACTTGATTGATCCTGTGGGGAGATAGCTGTAAACTCAACATTAAGAAGAACTTTCTATAATTAATGGAGACAGTGGTGTGGACTATTGAGTGAGCATCTGTTAGGAATATTGCCAAGGGAATTCTTGCCTATGAGTATGGTGTGGTGATTTAGCTTGAATGGCCTTTCCAATGCAAAGATTTTATGTAGTAAGTAGCAGTAATATTTGGTTAAATTTTTTGGAAAATGATAATAAATGTGTGTGATATATGCATTTTTCCATTTCAAGATTTGGACACTTAACTGACTGAGCCACCCAAGTTGTCCCAAAGACCTTTCCTTTTTAATGGTGTAGCCAAGAAATGGGGTTTTGACTTTTTTTTTTATTAGACTACAAGTTTATTTTTTCAATTTGTTGTGGTTAAGTATCACTGGACATTTGCTTTAGGCATATCCATTATTATGTTAAAATGTAGCTATCTTTCTGTTGGTTTTTTAAGTCCTTAATTTTCCTAAATTAAGAAGTCATTTTACAGCGTCTTTTTCCACATTCAGGTCATTGTAATTATTTGCAAAGCTGATAATAATATGTTTTCAGTTTCATTTATTCTGCTTTTTCCCCATAGTTAAATAAACAGCAAACATTAAAATTTTTAAATGCTAATTTTTATTATATAGTGACCCAAATACCCCAATAATGAAAAGTTAAGTCAAACCAATTGCCTGCCCTCAAAATAGTTCAGTGTAACCCCAATTTCAATTTGCTAACAACACAAGTCAGCATTTTGATATTCAGGGGATTTACCACCACATTCTTAACATTATTTACCCTGGATGCCTGGAACACTGTTTCCTGGTTCTGCTCTGCCTCTATGACTTCTTCACAGAGGCCTCTCCCTCATTCTCATCTTAATTATGGCTCTAAACAAAGTCCTTGTCATTGTCTTGTTTCTTTAGGATTTTCTTCTTTAGGGTCTCATCTACTTCCATGCTTTACACTGTGGAGCCCCGTTTTTTCCTACTAACTGCCATGCCTTGGTTCTCCAGCTCCTACTTAGGACACTCCGTAGGACGACAGATCTAAGATTCAACCCAAACAACTTTTGTTTTTCCCTCAAAACAGAACTTTGGGATTGTCTCTGTTTCTGCCAGTGATAGAACATTACTCTCAGCCTTTAAAGCTTAGAATGTATCACACTCTTTGGTCCTTGCTTGCAGAGGTAGTGTCTCATGATTGGATGATGAGGAAGAACGACAATTTCTGACTCACGCTTAATAGGTCCAAACCCAATTCCTTGCCACTTCCAGTTGCAAACCTGAACTAATTGTTCAGCCTTTTGAGGCCTCCTTTTCCCCATCTGTCAAGTAGAAAGGATAGGATCAAACTGTAGATGTTGATGTCCATGTAGCTGGAGCAACTGTTATGGATTTGATAGCCCAAACTTCCAGGCTGACCAGGTCATTGTTTTGGTTATTCAGACATGTCTCCCATGAAATGTGGATATCAACAAAACATTAAATAAGAGAGAGAGATTATATTTAGTTTTCAAGTCACTCCCTACTGGTAAATTTTTATATATTAATATATTCACTGAGATATGTGAATATATTAAAATGAGGAAAAGTTAAATATACTGTAATAGTTTACCAGGGCTGCTGTAACAAAAGTACAAAAGACTGGGTGGTTTAAACAATAGAAATGTTATGCCTCACAATTCTGGGGACCAGAAGTCAAGATCAAGGTGTTGGAAGATTTGATTTTTTATTCAGGCCTCTCTTTTTGGCTCATGGACGGTCATCTTCTGCCTGTGTCCTCACATCATCTTCCCTCTGAGTATATCTGTGCCCTAATCTCTTCTTATAAAGACACATTGGATTAGATTGGATTATGTCTTTTTTTTTTTTAAAGATTTTATTTATTTATTTGACAGAGAGAAATCACAAGTAGATGGAGAGACAGGCAGAGAGAGAGAGAGGGAAGCAGGCTCTCTGCCGAGCAGAGAGCCCGATGCGGGACCCGATCCCAGGACCCTGAGATCATGACCTGAGCTTAAACCACTGAGCCACCCAGGCGCCCCTAGATTGGATTATGTCTTATCAGACATATTGGATTATGACCCACTCTAACAATCTCATTTTATCTTAATCACCTCTTTAAAAATCTTACCTCCTCCAATCACATTCTGAGGTCCTGGGGATAAGGTCCTCAGCATACAAATTTTGGGGATGGGTGTGGGGAGACACAATTCAGCCCACAGTAGGTGTACCTACTTGAGGACTTAATGGGTGAAAAAAAATGTGTAGAATTTTAAATTTGTCTCTTCTGCTCTTTCCCATGAGGTAATATAAATTAACCTGGGGAATCTAGGTGGTTTTTAAAGCAGTTAATTTTGTGGTGTTTCATTGCTACTCCTGAGTGGAGGGAAATGAAACTCAAGCTGACCTATTTGGTTTCTCTGACACCAGCTTTGCTCACTCTTCTTGGGGAAGGGTGATTTTGAAACTACAGACTAGAAAGGTTTTTGGATTGTGTGAGTCATGCTCTCCCTGTGACCCTCACCAGGCTGGGTGATCAGGGTTTGGCTGTAAAGTTACTGCTCTGGGCAAAGACCAAATTTCCATTCTGATATTAGTCCTAACACCAATACCACTCTGATATACCATGCATTATTGTGTGAAGCTTAAAAATCAATCCACTTAATATTTTGTCTTCTGTAGGTAGAGTTTAGCTATTTTACAGATCAGGTTCATGTTCTTGGGTAGGCACCCAAGGTAGAGGGAATAGGAGGCTGGAGGGAGTCACAGGGAGTTTGCTTCTAACATGAGTATGGGCTCAAGTGCCCTCTTGTGTCTGCTTTGTCTTACTTTGCAGAGGAAGAGCCCAAGTTACATGGAATCCCATTGCCCATCTAATTCCTTTTTCTCTTGATTTTCAGACAGGTTTTAATCCCGATTAGATGAACTGGTGATAGAATCATTTTCAGTAGGGTTTGGTTCATCTTGATGATTCTTTGATACCTTTAAATCACACAGTTGTTTGAGTTGTGTCACAGCTCAGTCAGCCCCGAAAGCTATTCTGACGAGGTCATGGTTGTTCCCTGTGGTTTATGCAAAGAGAAACTCTGGGCATAGTCTGCTCCAAGTAGCAAAAGCAGGTACTGTCAGAAGAGACAAAGCAAATCTACCAAGTGCTGGAGAAGCATTTCCTCCTGAGATGTTCATCACTTTGGGAAGCCCAAGTGTAACAGGGGGATCATGGGAAGAATATCTTCCAGTGGAGCCTGATAGTAATTGCAAAATGAAGTCAAGTTGCTCTTCTGATAGTTGAAGATGTCTGTTGACGATGTCATGGATTCTATTTTGCTGAGTAGGTATTTAGGATCTGCTTTGGGAGGAAATGAAAGTATGACAACTAGCAAGGGGGAAGGAAATCACAGAAATTTGCCTTTTCTGTATATTAAGATCTTTATGTCCATCTAGTGTTTTGAAAAAATGTCCAGGCTACCTACAAGCATTTTAAATGAGTCCTTTGCTCTGTTTCTCATATGAATACCTAATTTAGCTGTACCCACCCGACCAAGTTCTTTATTTTCATTATTTGTCAGAAAGTGTTTTCGTTAAGCACTTCCCTCGTCTTCCTTCCTCTTCTGAGCCCCTCCCACTCCACCCACCTGCCTTCTCTATCCCCAGTCCCAAAGGGAGAGTGATGCCTTTAACTCATGCTTTACGCAATTCTCTTTGGGGAGGATCCTTCCCACTGACAATCAGGTTGACTGGTGATATTTTCCAAAGATGAAGTTTCATTGGTTGTGGAGATCACATGGTTTGATTCCCCCTTCCCCCGCACATGCAGATAATATCTACACAATGGTAACTTATACCTCTAGTATGTGTGGAAGCCTTGAGCAGACATGTCCTGGGCTGATCCCTTGCTAATTGCCTCAAGATTCAGAAGGCTTTGCTCTTGTAGTCACATCTTCTGTCTGCTGACTTGGACTAGATGTTAGAGGTTCCTGCCCGACCCTTATATTTATTCCGGAACAGACCAGTGTAGAGACTAAGGAAGGGCTCTCACCAGCAGATGGAAAATTCAGCCCCCAGCCCTGCCCAGCATCTGCCATGTGCTCACTGGCGATGGTGCCCTCGGGTGGGTCATTTAACCTCTCTGGACTTAGTTTCCTTATCTATAAAAGAAAAACACTGGCCTGATAGGGAAATCTGGGAAATCCCTTCCAGCTACAGCTGCTCTGTGGTAACACATCCCTGGGCAATCGTCTTTCATGAGTTCCTTCTGCTCATCCTTTTCCCCAGACTCCTAAGTCCTAGCGTGTGACTCATCCCTTCTAGTTGGTCTAGCCAGAGTGAATCTGCTTTGCTTTTGAGCTTCTGAAGAATAATTTGTTCCAGGGACAGCAGACATCATCTGTGATTGCACCAGTCAACTCACTGCTAGTTGTCTTCATGAGGCCCAGGCCTCACCACCAAGCTGAGCTTGCCAGGGATTAGGGCGTAGCTCCCACAGCTATGCTTGAGGTCTGCTTCCCAGCCCTGTCTGTCCTTGCTGGATGAGGCAGCAGCATTCTAGGAACACATGCCCTCTACTCAGGCTGCTTTCCTGCCATCCAACTCATTTTCTGAATCTCACTGTTCTTTCCTCCCTACCGGTCCTGGCAAGACTGAATTTGCCAGGTCCTGCAAGTCCCTGTGGGCCTGTCCAGGTGGTTAGGACTTTGGTTGCTCTTGGCTTCTTCCCTAAAAATTTTAAATGCTTTTAATTGATTTGAAAAACATGCTAACATTGAGTTTTAAAGTATTTGTAATTGTACCCCAAGGCCACTGGCTGAGCAGTGGAGTTGTCAAATAGCCCATAAATAAACAACTTAAAAGGAAGAAGTGGAGTCATGAAGGCAGTTGCCTAACTGGGAGCCCAAAGAAGCAGTTTCTCTCTAATAACCCTCCTGGTGTGTATTAATTCCACAGTCTCCAGGAAGGGAGCACGAGTTACCTTGCTTTGGATTCCAAGAAATGGGTTGCAGTAGACAGATATAAACCCCTGCTTACCAACTTCTTCAAGGCTAAGCTATGTTATGGGCACTCCCAGAATTTTAAAATGGTTAATAATGACTCCCTAGGATAATGAAGACTCGTAGCAGCCCAGTTCTTTCAAGATGGCACAATTGCTCTTTATCCCTGGTACGTCTGACTACAGATAACATAGACCTTGAAATAATCCTAGCTAATCTCTGGATCATGTTTAGATTAAAATCCAAGCCCCTCAAGCAACCCAATGCCCTTGAAGATGGAATGTTTATCCCAATGTAGTTGTATTACTACTTTGTGGTATCAGATGTATTAGTCAGCTTAGCTGGAGTAACACACAATCTCCAAATCTCAGGGGCTCACGCCAACAGATTTTCATTTCCCACTAGGATGGCATGGTGGTAGCTGTGAATTGGTTCTACAGTTCTGTTCCAAATGTCTCCTCTTTTTAGGGATCAGCAAAAGAGCAACACTTAGTTGAGATATGCTGTTTTTGTGGCAGAGAAAAAACAGAGAATTGGCTGAAAAATGTGGTTCTTCTAAGTGTTTCCTTGGAACTGGGAAACTAGCCCTTCCGCTTGTATTTCATTTTCTCAGACAAAAGTGATAAGCCAAACCTGATAATGTGGTAGAGTAGTTTACTCCACCCACAGAGAAGCCCTACAAGTCACCTGGAAATGGGCTAGGATGTGCAATTGCCTTACAGGGAAGAGAGCCAAGGTAGGAAACAATAACATAATCTATCATATTGGGCTGACATGCCAGACATGTAACTTCATGAGAAAGGCAAGGCTTCCAACAGAAGTCTCAGACTATAAATCTACCTTTCCTATCCTTGAATCCTCTCATATGAAGGAGACAGAGAAGATCTCTTTGATTTTCAGAGGTGGGAAGACTTATACCAATGTTCCTTTTGTGAGATGAAGTTTGGCTTCAATCTCACTCCCTCAAGGTTCACTGATTTCCTACCTGACTGTCTCCTTTCCTGTGTGTTGCTTCCATTGGTTTGATTTCATTTGGTGGCTTTGGTGTTAGCATAATTCTGCTTTGCTCTTCTTTGGGCTGACTCTGAAACAGTGCTCTTGCATCTGCAAAATCACTGTGATTGAGAGCGAGGCCAGAAGATGCAGCAATCAGCACAGGCAGAGACCAGAGTGTCTTAGCTCTGAGGTGGGTTCAAGAAGTAGAAGATGACAGAAGAGTGAGACATAGAAATACATGCATAAATTTCTCTATTTTAACTGATTGATCGGTTGATCGAATAATTTTTTTAAAAGATATTATTTATTTATTTGACAGAGAGAGTGAGCACAGAGATGGGGAGTAGCAGGCAGAAGGAGAAGGAGAAGCAGGCTTCAAGCAGAGTGGGGAGCCAAATGTGGGGCGGAATCCTGGCACCCTGGCATCATGACCTGAGCCAGAGGCAGACATTTAACTGACTAAGCCACCCAGGTGCCCTGGTTGATTGGTTAATTATTAAAATACCAAGGGAAGGGGCACTTGAATGGTTCAGTTGGTTAAGTGTCCAACTCTTGATCTCAGCTTGAGCCTTGATCTCAGGGTCTTGGTTTGAGGCTGTGTTGGGTCCAGCACTGGACTCCATACAGGTCATAGAGAACACTTTAAAAAAGAAAGAAAGAAAGAAAGAAAGAAAGAAAGAAAGAAAGAAAGAAAGAAAAGAAAAAAAAAAAAGAGAAAAAATACCAAGGGAAAAAATAAAAGAAAGTGAAAGCAATTTTCATATCCCTGCAAGTAAAATGTGAAAAACAGTAGCTGCCTTTTACTGATTATTTTCCTGTATGCCAACCCCTGTGCCAAGGCCTCTACAGACATGAGAAGTGGGATTGTGCCCTCAGCGTTGGAGGTGTGGGGCTGAGGCCCAGAAAGAGGTACTATTTGCCCAGTGCCCCACAGTCGGCCCGAGGTGAAACTCAGATGAGAACAATGGTTATCTGATTGTATAGCTCATGTTTGAAAAGAAGATATTGTTAAATAAAATGGTTCTACTTAACGTACCAAGGAGATTGATTGAGCACAAAATTCCCTTTCGTGAGAATCAGTGAGCTGCCTTGGGGACTCCTGACGGTGGGCATTTTTGCAGTCAGGTTGCTTGGGTTCTGTGCCCATAACTCTAGTTCCAACTCTTCTACCATCTGTACACGATTTTGTTACAAAATGAACACAGTTTATTTACTTTGTAATTTTTTTTTCTGGTGCCCTGATCATATACTTCCCACTCCTTCTCAACCTAAGCCTTTCCAGAAAGTGTGATAGGTGGGTAGAGTTTCCATCTCTAGCTGCAGATATCACAGATATCATATCACTGGTTATGGATAGCACTGAAACCTGCAGACTGATTGGACTGTCTCCTCTGAATTCCCAACATTTTCCATTTTCTCAGTTTCTCTATGAATCATCATGTCCCTTAGTGCCTTTCTTGGTACCTGACCAACGAAAGGAGTAGTCTCTTAGAATTAGGGTCATACAAAATAAATTTATTGATAATGACATACTTACAATGAGGAAGTTTCCTCTAAAAATTACACTACACTGTTTATATAATTATGTTGTATTTGTTCTTCAGTGTTTATATCTTCTTTTTGAAAAAACAAAAACAAAACAAAACAAAAAAAAAATACGACTGTGTGTGAGAGGTTGGCAAGATCTATCCAGAAGCAAGGAAAATTTATTTTAAGTGCTGCAATTATGTCAATTATATCATGAAATCATGAATTGTGGCTCTCTGTCAAAATGTGTTGTATTTCCTCAGATGTGCAAAAGATGATGAATTCCCAAGATAACTCACTGAGGTGTCTTTGTTAGGCTGACATATTTGGTATCATTCCCAGATAACTTACATGGTCCGAGAGATTCTCATTATGCAACCCGTCCTTGAGCAAGAGACACTAGGGCTTTTGCTCAACCACTCAATGTTCAGATGAATTGTTGATTACTTAGCTAGCCAAATCAAGTTAATCCTCTATTCATCTATGGCAGCATTTATTAAAAAAAAAATTGTTGAATGCTTTCTATGTGCCAGACACATTTCCAAGTGTTGGGGACTCCCAGGGAATGAAACTGATATGTACCCCTCCTCTTGGGGAGATTACACTCCAGCGTTAGGTGTTAGAACAACACACACCGAAAAATGTGCTTGATAATTTTTAAGGCTTAATAGTTCAAAAGGATAAGAGTATAGATTTCTGTATTAAGTTTCTTTTAAAAGAAATTTTACCCTGGGGCTAATAATACATTATATGCTAATAAAAAATTAAAAATTAAAAAAAAAGAAATTTTAGGCACTTGTCTAAGTCAGCTTACATTATTCATTTACTGCATTTTTTTTTAAAGAATTTATTTATTTATTTGAGAGAGAGAAAAGAGTGAGTGCGGGGGTGGGAAGGAGGAGGGCAGAGGGAGAGGGAGACGCAGGCTTCCCGGTAAGTGAGGAAGATGACACTGGGCTCAGTCCCAGGACCCTGGGATCGAGACCTGAGCCAAAGGCAGACACTTAACTGACTGAGCCACCCAGGCATCCCCATCTACTGTATTTCTTGACAAATAATTTCTTGCTGTTTGTCTTTCAGTCTCCATTCTACCATGTATTTGCAAAGTCAGGAAGCTCAGGATAAACTTCAATTAAAACAGTATGTTAGCTACATTTTCAAATAATAGGCTCAGCGTGCTTATCATGTGAGGTGGATGTGCTGTGTAAAGCAACAGGCCTAATTACTAATCTGGAAAAAAAAAAAAAAAAAAAAAAAAAGAACTTAGGAAAACGCTACTGACCCCAAATTCTGGAAGTGCAGGGAACATAGGATAATTATGATACTTTGTAAAGGGTCTGAAAGTTGAAGAGATACAGACTGTGTATGTTTTGACATTATAAGTGATGCAGTGATGAAAATGAGTTTATCCTGTGTTTCCTGACTTGGCGGGACACTCTGTGTTTTACTTTTCTACCCACTGCAGTAAGAAGATAACCCCTTCCTGATACTTCCTACATAGCCCTTGTTTTATCTCCCGTTTGTTCTTGGAATGGAAGGCAGATTTTCTTCTAGAACACTCTTAACTTACCTTAACTGAGGCAATGGAGTTCTGGTTTCATGAAAAGAAACAGGAATTCTATCTTCTGATTCTACATCATCAGTTGCCAAGGGCTTTCTGAGATGGGTCCAACTGCTTTCCCTCGTGTCCTCCTCCATAAAATGAGAAGCTGGGGGTAGATATTTTCTAAGTCCCTTTTTGTTCTGACGTGATGTGTTTGCACTCCATATGTGTCATTGTGACCTTAAGAAGGTAGGAGGATAACATTTCTTCCCCTCTTTTGGATGTCTCTGCCCATAATCACCATCTCTTTAAGGGTTTGGATTCATCCTTAATGGCAATAATTCTTTCATGCTTTGTTAATAAAAAAACTAGAATATCAATTGACCTCCGCCTAATCAATTAGAGTTTGTACGGAAGAGGGAGAAATGCACCAACTGTGGGGAGAATAAGGCAGTATCCCATTACTTGTTCGTCGGATTTTATGGCCTATTACGATTTTTGAATATTTGAAGTACATACACCAAAAGATCATTTTAGCCATTCTGGCAGGTGTGAGGTGCTATTTCATTGTGTTTGTTTTGTATTTCCCTGATGATGAGTGATGGTGAGCATCTTCTCGTGGTTTTGCTAGTCATCAGTATGTCTTCTTTGGAAAAATGTCCATTCATGTCTTCTGCCCAATTTTAAATTGGATTATTTATTTTTTGTGTTGAGTTTTATAAATCCTTTGTATATTTTGGATACTAACCTTTTACTGGGTATGTCATTTGCAAATATCTTCTCCCGTTCCAAAGGTTGCCTTTTAGTTTTGTGATTATTTCTTTTGCTGTGCAGAAACTTTTTTGTCTTGAAGAAGTCTCAATCATTTATTTTTGGTTTTGTTTCCTCTGCCTCTGGAGATATGTTTAGTATGAAGTTGCTTCAGCTGAGTTAAGAGGTTGCTGCCTGTGTTCTTCTCTAAGATATTGATGGATTTCTGTCTCACATTTAGGTCTTTGATCCATTTTGAATTTATTTTTGCATATGGTATAAGAAAGTGCTTGAAGATGTGGAGGAAGGGGAATCCTCTTACACTCTTGAAGGAATGCCAACGGGTGCAGCCACTCTGGAAAACAGTATGGAGGATCCTCAAAAAGTTAAAAATAGAACTATCTTATGACCCAGCAATTGTACAACTAGGTATTTACCCAAAGGATACAAACATACTGATTTGAAAGGATACATCCCTGATGTTTATAGCAGCATTATCAATTATAGCCATTTTATGGAAAGAACCCAAATGTCCATCAACTGATGAGTGAATAAAGAAGATGTGGTATATTTGTATAATGGAATATAACCGGCCGTCAAAAAGAATGAAATTTTGCCATTTGCAAGGACATAGATGGAACCATAAGTCAACCAGAGAAAGACAATGATCCTATGATTTCACTCATACGTGGAAATAAAGACATACAACAGATGAACATACGGGGGGGGGGAATAGAGAAAGAGGCAAGCCATAAAACAAGCTCTTAATTATAGAGTTGCTGGAGGGGAATTGGGTGGGGAATGGGTTAAATGGATAATGGGGATTAAGGAGAGCACTTGTTGTGATGAGCACTGGGTGCTGTTTGTAAGTGAGGAGTCACTAAATTCTCTACCTGAAACTAGTCTTACACTGAATTTAAATAAAAAACTTGAGAGAAAAAAAAAGTAAGGACTTTCAGGAATGATGGTTTCCAGAACTCAGAACCACATTGAAGTCTTATATTTTCATGTTTGAAAAATATAGATCAATTTTGTTGAAGACAGTGGATTAAAGATTAAGAAGAGTAGGTCTAGGCTATTTCAAAGATTTTGACATGCTTTTCCTTAGGAACCTCCACGTGGGTGTCCTGTAAATCAAAATAAGATAAATTAGCAGCCCCCCCCCCAAAGAAGTCTGTGCCCAGTCTGTATGCAAACCAAAACATATGGCAAAGAGTGCTATCTCCATGCATTCCTCTATCTAGGGGGAAGGCTGAAATGTTATTTTCATAGTGAAATGATTAAAACAGTAATGGTTTATTTATTCTCCCCTAGTGTGGTTGGGAAATATACTAGATTAAAACTCAGGCAACTGAGTTTCTCTTTCTGATCCACCAAGTACCAGGGTAAGTTGGTTTCTCCGTGTGAGCTTCTTGGCAGATGTCTCCTCAGGCCTTTACTGGGGAGACAGGAAACAATGATGACAGAGCTGGGCAAGCCCAGACCCCACACGAGCCTCCTCTGTAATTTTGGATAGTTCTGGAAACTGGACCATCAGCTGTAATTACCTATGTCGGGAAACCAATGTACACTAGGCCACGTTTCTCAACAGCTTGCCTGAGCCCTGCTCCTAAAAACAGCTCAGACCTGCTCCACGGGAGCATTAATCCTGGCAGGCGAAGAAGGTGAACTCATTTTGGGCATACGTTTCTGTCAACAACAGAAAGAACCACTGTTCTAAGCATAGACCTGACCCAACTATGCAGTAGCTGTTTCACTTTTGCAATTTTAGAAGCTACATACTTTCACCTTATAGCAGATCTTGGTCAGATAAATTTCAGTGAACTTCTAGCTCTCTGCGACACAACTGCAAAATCATCACCACTTCCACCACCATTACAACAAAATGAATTTTGGTGGTTGAGTGCCATTCCTCAGCTCTTTCTCAGAGCCATCAAGCTAACTGGAACAAATGAACCAAGCTTCTTGTGTCATCAGCACCCACAGCTGTGTTAAGTGGGAGTTGTGTGTATGTCTTCCACTCTCTGCACACCAAACTGTGAGGGTCATTTTAAAATGGTGGCCATTTTGTAGAAAGGTTAAAAAAATCAATGGCCAGGGTAAAAAATTACAGTTACAAAGTTACAGCTCAGTGATAGAGCCATGAATTCTTTACTCTTTCGTTCCATACAGCAGCAATCAAGTATAAAACCAAACACAAAAAAGTATTTCTATAAATGTTTTCTTTCAACCTGAGATTTTGAGCTTTTTGTAGATATTAAGTTCCTTAAGTTTTATGATAATAATACTACTATTATTGGTTACATTGTGTTCTATATCTGAGTGATTGCATGTTATAAAGACATAATGATGTTGTGACTTGGAAACGATTTTAAGAAATGTCCCATGAATATGCCTACAATTTGCTATTTCTCCCTAATTCAGAGTTTATATTCATGAGAAAAGGCTTCAGGAAGAGAAAATGTACCACACAATTTTATTTGAGGCTTTTTAATAATTATGAAGAGAAAAATGGATGAGAAGAATGTGTAGACTATACTCTTTAATACATTTCAGCAAATCTAAGAGCTGACTGCACAGGCCAGATTGTTAGCTAAAGGGTATACATTCAATAGAATGCTTGCTTAGGAGAGAATTAATTACCTTATAGGTTTATTAAAGGTTATTATTTTGAATGAGCTAAAGTATTTAAATAAGTGATCTTGATAGGAAAGATCTTGAAAGAAAACACAGCTAAGGTATAAGGCAATCTTCACTTGAATTTGGACTTGTAAGAGTAAGGACATAATATTGCTCAGTGAGAATCATAGGGTGTTACCACCATCTGGAACCTGCTGATGTTTTAGGATGAAGAAATAGCCTCAAGCTTTTAAGGGTGAGCAGAGTCTGAAACTCAGGTTTTCTTATTTTGAGTCATTTGCTGGTTTCAGCAAACCCCTGGTTCCAAAGGAAAAAAAGTTCCTCCACCTGGCAACTTTGCAAAACTTATGCAAAGGTATTGACTTGAGGTTGGCCACTCTCAAAGCTGTGCTTCCACAGAAATACTTTTTCCTATCAGTAAATAAAACTGGACAGCTCACCAAAAAAGACATATAAATGACAAATAAGCATATGAAAAGATGCCTCACAGCATATGTCACTAGGGAAATGCTAATTAAAACAGCAATGAAATCCTACTACACACTTACTAGAATGGTGAAAATCCAGAATGCTAACAACATCAAATCCTGGTGAGGATGTGGAACAAAAAGAAGTCTTGTTCATGGTCAGTGGGAATTTAAAATGGTAGAGTTACTTGGAAGACAATTTGGCGATTTCTTATAAAATTAAACTGCACAATCCAGCATTTGTGTTCCTCGGTATCTACCCAAGAGAATTAAAAACTTGTCCATCCCCAAACCTTCACATATATATTTATAGTAGCTTTATTCATAATTGCCAAAATCTAGAAGCAACACAGATGTCCTTCAGTAGGTGAATAGATAAATAAACTGTGGTACCTCCAGACAATGGAATATTATTCAGCATTTAAAAAAGTTATTGAGGTATGAAAACACATGGAAGACACTTAAATGTCTATTACTAAGTCAAAGGAGACAACCTGAAAGGTTATATATCGTATCATTCCAATGGTACAACATTTTGGAAAAGACAAAACTATGGCGACAGTAAACATATCACTGGTTGTCTGGGCTTGGGGGAGATGAAAAGATGGAGCACAGAGGATGTTGAGGACAGTGAGACTGTTGTGTGATATTCTAATGATGAACACATGTCCTTATACATTTCTCCAAACCCATGAAATACATAACGCCAAGAGTGAACCCTATGGGGAACTATGACTTTGAGTGATGATGCATCAATTAGAGGTTCATCAATTGTAACAAACGTAGCACTCTGATGGGGGATGTTAAAAATGGGACGATGCAAGACTATGCACGATTTGGGGCAGGGAGTATGGGAAATCTCTGCACCTGCTTCTCCAATGCTAGGAACCTAAAACCATTCTTGAAAAATGGAGTCTATTAAAAATAATTTTAAAAAGAAATAATACTGGAAATCATAGTCAAATTCATATTTTATATTTAAAATTTATCTTTTAAATCGGTTGTACAAGATGAAAAATGGAAAACGTTTTTTTTCATCTGTCTCAAGAATGTCCATGTGAAGATTTCTCATACTTTAAAATCCAAACAGGGGCACCTGGGTGGCGAAGCCTCAGTCTTTTAAGCGTCTGACTCTTGACTTTAGCTCAGGTCATGATCTCGGGGTCCTGGGATTGAGCCCTGCATCTGGCTCTGACTCCAGACTGGAGTCTGCTTCAGATTCTCTCTGGATCTCCCCCAACTCTCTATATCTCTCTTTCCCCTTCACTCTAAAGTGAATAAATCAATTAAAAAAAAAAAAACACAACATAACGAAAGTGAGCATGTGTAGGCAAGGGAGTTTGATTTAACCCTTGGTGAGAATATGGGTTTCACCATTTTCTAATGGAAAAAGCTGGATTTATGCTCAGCATTTCAATTCCTTAGTATTCTACGTTTCTTGAGTTAACTAAAAATAAAAAAATTTCCAGTGTTATTTCACACAGCCATTTCTCCTTTGCTATATAATGATTCTTGATGCATAGAGTAAATATTCAACAAAAAGCAGGATGCCTTTTTTTTTTTTAAGATTTATTTATTTATTTATTTGACAGCAAGAGATCACAAGTAGACAGAGAGGCAGGCAGAGAGAGAGAGAGAGAGAGAGAGAAAGAGAGAGGGAAGCAGGCTCCCTGCTGAGCAGAGAGCCCGATGAGAGACTTGATCCCAGGACCCTGAGATCATAACCCAAACCGAAGGCAGAGGCTTAACCCACTGAGCCACCCAGGCACCCCCAGGATGAATATTTTTGAGTGGTTGCTTTTTGTCCAGTAGAATTTTGCCTTTTGGTCACATGAACTTCTAATCTGAGTAGTCAGCAAATTTTGTTTGACTTCTCTTTCTTATTTTAACAGACATTAAGAATCTCTATTAAACATTTTCTATTTTCAGTTTATTTAATATTAGATACAGTATTATTCACAAGAGGAAGGGCTTATTTCCCCATTTCCTTCATAGTTCCCAAAGTGCTTTTTTTGGATGATTTCATTTCTTCTTCCAAGAAGAAAATTGGCTAACCTTCCCTTAAAAGTTATACTGTACAGCAAGTGTTCCAATACTTCATTTGGTCACAAACGAGAAACAGAATTTTTACAACATGACTTTCCCTCTGTGTGGTGAGCACAGTGGGTGGGAATCAGCATCACTAAAGAAACAGACAAATGCTCCTTTGTCTTCCTCCTATTACAGATTCTAGAAACCCAGGGTTCCATCCAAGCTCTTGAAATCATATAATTTACGTCAGTTTCTCCTCTTCTGATAAGAAGGCTATATGGAGAGATTTTTAGAATGAAACTCTCTCTTTTGCTTGAGCGAGGACTAAAATTTCTATTTTTATGGTTAAGTTCAACATGTCCAGCTTTCAAATTTTTCCTATAATCTGATTCTTTGTCCAATGAAGAACAAAACTAAGGAATCAGAACTTAGTTTAAGAGAGTGCTAATAATGTGTATGTACATTTTCTAAAAAATTAGTAGGGGTGCCTGGGAGATTCAGTCAGTTGAACGTCAGACTCTTGATTTTGGCTCAAGTCACAGTCTCAGGATTATGAGATCAAGCCCCACATTGGGGTCCATGTTGGGCATGCATCCTGCTTGGGATTCTCTCTCTCCCTCTTGTCCCCCTCTGCCCTTAAAAAAAATCAATGATGACTGACAACAATATCCACTTCTCTGTAGTTTTTATGTAACAAGATTTAAGATGTTTTAGTATTTTATTATATTTGGTATTCCCAACTATTTTTAACTTGAAACATTCAAAATCCATCCAGAAAATATTTAAATGTTTTCTTTATGATTGGGGTTCTGTGTAAGAATTTATTTGAAAATGAGTTCTACTTCTTCAAAAATTTGGAGCCATCACTTTAGAATATTTCCTTTTTCCATTAAAAAAGTACCATATTCTCACTGAAAATATTTAGGAAATATGAAAGTGTTAAAACATGCCAATAATCCCACCTATACACTAACCATTGATAATGTCTGATGCTTCTTTTTTTTTAGTTTTATTCCTATATATATTTTCCAAATATTTTTATAATCATAGTACTTGCAGGAGGTGCCTGGGTGGCTCAAGTTGGTTAAGCATCTGTTTTTGGCTAAGGTCATATTCCCAAGGTCCTGAGATTGAGCCCAGAGTTAGGCTCCTGGCTCAGCAGAGAGTCTGCTTCTCTCTCAACATCTGCCCACAGCTCTCCCTGCTTGTGCAATATCTCTGTCAAATAAATAAATAAAATTTTAAAAAATGTATATGCAATTTTTCTGTGACTTAATGTTATATCATATATATTATCTGTAATATTATTGTATCTCTGGTAGAGAATACTAAAAATAGTTTTTGCCAAAGTAACCTTTTTTTTTTTTAAGATTTTATTTATTCTTTTGTCAGAGAGAGCGAGCACAAGCAGGCAGAGTGGCAGGCAGAAGCAGAAAGAGAGAAGCAGGCTTCCAGCTGAGCAAGGAACCTAATGCAGGACTTGATCCCAGGACCCTGGGATAATGACCTGAGCCAAAGGCAGCCACTTAACTGAGCCACCCAGATGTCCCGCCAATGTAACCTTTTAAATTATTATTATTTTGTTATGAGAGTAAAATAAAATAACATAGGAAGTCTCCTAACTGGTCCTAAAGTTTCTTAACTGGTTCTCTTACTACCCCCCTTTAGAAATAACCACTTTTAAGAGTCTCAACTATCCTTCCAGAAATTTTCAAGCATATAAAAGTATATTCTTATACAATGAAACACTTTCTACATTATGTATTATCTAAGTTTGTGTACACACCATACACTGAGAGAACCATTCATATGTAATTTAATAAAACGTCTTAGTGGTTTCTTTTTCAGACTAATCCCTATACATTTTCCTCATTTTTTTTAAAAAAAAAAAAGCTCAGTGACTAACATTCTATTGTGTTGCATACATTAATTTGGCACGTGGTCCTCTAGTAGTGAACTTTAAATTCTTTCTTTTCTTGTGCAATGATAAAATGTGGACACGAACTCCATGATGCCCTTGTACAGATTAGAAAATGACACTCTTCTGTGAGGGATGTCTTCTCCGAGTCCCTCCAGTTTTGCTTTCCACCATTTCCAGCCTAGCTCTGTTCCTTGGGAAGGTGACCTACATTTGGATCATATCAATATACTCTTTTCCTTTTGTGTTGGTTCAGCCAATGGGAGCAGCTGCAGGAAATTGGAAGGGAAACGTAAGGAGAATTTGGGGTATTCATCTTGAGGTTCTTTTCCTGTCTGCCTGCTGAGGGCTGGCTTCCTCTCTTAAACTTTCTCTCTCAAGCTCTACTTCCTTCCTTTGGTAGCTGCTCTTATCTTTCTAGTCCTGGGACACTGTACCCTCCTCTCTTGCTTCTCTACACTGTGCTCTACCTTTGTAAGGAGGTAGAGCTCAAATTACCCATATGGACTGTGCCACTGACTTCCTTGTAGGACACTAACGGATACACTTCTCTCAACAGATATAGCCCCAAACCAGAATGTTTAGTTTGTTGTTTGGAGTAGGTGATTACCACCTGCCATCCCCACTCCCCAACTCCTTGATACTTTGTCAGGGTGCCCAGTGTAGGGCACCACCTAGACAAGACCTGGCAGCCTTGAGACTGTAATCCAAATGGTGATTTTTGTGTGTGTGTGATCTTTGTATGCTTTCATGAATGCCACAGGATAGATAATTTGCAGTAGAATTGTTGGGCCAAGGGTCACAAAGACCTTTTAACTTTTAAAGGATTTGCCAAATGGTTATCCCAAAGACACCCTGAATTTACATCCTTTTTGGACTTTCACCAACTATCAGTTGTAAAACATTAAAATTTTTGCCATTTTTATGGGTAAAAATGGTATTTCATTTTCTCTTTGACATTACGTGTATTTAATTTTGAGTTCAGATGGGTATCTTTTCTACTGGGTAAGTATTTTCCTTACTGATGGGGCCCTTTGACTCATGCTCTCTTTGTGTCAAATAGATAAAGAAATAAAATATTTTCCTAACTTACTTAAAAGTATTACTTTTATATTAAGGGAATAAGTTCTTTGTCAGATGTGCAGGAAATATTTTTTTCCAATTTCTTATTCCATATGGATTTTTAAAAGTTTTTATACAGACAAATGGTATCAGGTTTTTTTTTTTTGTTTGTTTGCTTGTTTTTTGTTTTTTCCCCATAGCTTCTGGATATTGTGTCTGGTCAAGAAATGTTTTTCTTACTCCAAGATAATAATTGTTAAAATCCTATGTCTACTTCTAGTACTTAATATTCTTTTTACATGTACTATTTTAATCCATCAGGAATTAACTTCCATATGGAAAGGTAGGTGTCCGAATTTTTTTTGCCAAATCTCAATTTGATTTGGCAAAGGCATTATCATCAATAGAGCTCTTTACCACTTACCATTAATATGGAATGTCATCTTTATGATATACTAAACTCTCAAAGGAATTTTGTTTATTTTTATATCCTTTATGTTCTTCCAATGGTTTGTCTTTCTAGTTATGCTAGAGAGATTTGTAAGATGGCCCCTATTGATCCTGGTGTTCATGACTTTGTGTAATACCCTTCTCTTGAGTGTGGGCCAGACTTAGTGACTTGCTGCAAAAGTGATGGGATGTCATGTCTGCAATTAGATTACAAAATCTGTGACCTCTAGACTTACTTCTTTAAAAAAAAAAAATTTATTTATTTATTTGACAGACAGAGATCACAAGTAGGCAGAGAAGCAGGCAGAGAGAGAGAGGGAGGAAGCAGGCTCCCCAGTGAGCAGAAAGCCTGATGCAGGGCTCGATCACAGGACCTTGAGATCATGACCTGAGCCGAAGGCAGAGGCTCCAATCCACTGCGCTACCCAGGTGCCCCTAGACTTACTTCTTATTAGGACTCTCTCTCCCTCTCTCTTTCTCTTTCACTTTCTTTCTGTCTCTCTCTCTCTTTTTCTCCCATTTGTTGGCTTTGTTGGGAGCTGCCATGTGAGCTGCACTATGAAGGATATGGCAAGGAAAGAGAGAGATCTCCAGGTTCCTGTGAGGAACTAAATCTTTTCAACAACCAAATATTGAGCTTGGAAGCAGGTCCTCCCTAGTTGAGACTTGAGATGACTGTACCAGCTAGGTACTTTGACTGTAGCCTTGGGAGACATCCAGAGTCAGAAAACCCAGCTAAACCATACCCAGACTCTTGACCTCAAAAAATTATGAGGTAAAATGCCTGTGTTGTTTAAGCCAGTGTTTTGGGAAAACATGTTAAACAACGATAGATAATGAATCCACTAGTTCTGAGACAAGATGGTTTTTATTCCTGTAGTTTTATATGATTTAATATTTGATTTAAAAAAGACCTTTCTCATTTTATTTTTTCTGGATTTTTTTCCCCCTGGCTATTCTGGCATACTTGATCTTCCTGAAGAACTTAATATAGTTTTATCAAATATTTTGCAGAATTTTATTCTTTTTTAGTTGATTTTTATGAAGGTTGAATTGATAAATTTATAGTTTTAAGTTTTTCTATATAGGAACATTTAGTCAACTCTCTTTCTATGTGTCCTTAGTAAAGTTGGGGTACTTTATTCATATTTGTTCTACACAGTAACCATTAAGATGATTCCTAATTATTTGTTTAGTTTTGCTATTATAAGATTTTGTTTATTTTCTCCTTTGTTATGATTTGTATATAGGAAAATTATTCATTTTCATAAATGATAATTTTTAACTAGCTAATTTATTTAATCCTTTTATACATACGATCTCCAAATAATGACAATTATGCATCTTCCTTTCCAATATGTAGACTCCTCATTTACTTTTCTTATTTGATTACATTGGGTTTTACTTCTAGAACAATGAATTATAGCAGTAGTGCACAACACCATTTTTTTAAAAAATAAATTTGAATAGAAAATTGCAAGTTTTACCATCAAATTTGATGCTGGCTTTAGATGTGATTAAATGTAAAATTGATCTCTTTCGCTTTGTATCAGGGATAGATGTTGGATTTTATGTCATTTCTGCATTGATTTTGATGTTTACCTAATATTTTTTCATGTGAATTATTATTATTATTTTTAAAAGATTTTATTTATTTATTTGACAGAGATCACAAGTAGACCAAGAGAGGGCAGAGAGTGAGGAGGAAGCAGGCTCCCTGCTGAGCAGAGAGCCCAATGTGGGGTTTGATCCCAGGACCCTGAGACCATGACCCGAGCTGAAAGCAGAGGCTTTAACCCACTGAGCCACCCAGGCGCCCCTCATGTCAATTATTTTTTTTTTTAATTTTATTTTTTTTTTTTAATTTTTTATTTTTTATAAACATATATTTTTATCCCCAGGGGTACAGGTCTGTGAATCACCAGGTTTACACACTTCACAGCACTCACCAAATCACATACCCTCCCCAATGTCCATAATCCCACCCCCTTCTCCCAAACCCCCTCCCCCCGGCAACCCTCAGATTGGGAGGGAGACAAACCATAAGTGACTCTTAATCTCATGTCAATTATTAATACCAGAAGTTATACTAATAGATTCTCTAAGATTTAACAATGCAGTTATTGATGACAGAATATTCCATTAGTGAAGGTCTTGTAGCTTCCACTTCTATGCAAGCCAGTTTTTGCTTTTGTAACCACCTCTTTAAGAAGCATCTTCATGTTTATAACTCTGTACTTTGTTAACAATAATAATGGATCACATATATAGAAACTCCTATCAGCCTCCTTTACATCTTCATATTTATTAATTAATTTTTTAAAGACTTATTTATTTATTTGAGAAAGAGAGTAGGGGGTCCAGAGGGAGAGTGAGAATCTCAAGCAGGCTCCACACCCAGTACGGAATCCTATGTGGGACTTGATCTCACAATCCTGAGATCATGACCTGAGCCAAAAATCAGGAGTTGAATGCTCAGCTGACTAACCACTCAGGTGCCACTATTAGCTCATTTTTTTTTTTAAATTACACCAACCTTATAAAATAGGTATTATTAGTATTATGCCCCTTTCAAATATGAGGGAGTTGAGGCACAGGAAGGTTAAAAATAACTTGGCAAAGTAAGCAATGGAACCAAGATGCAAAGCACACCCACTGGGCCCAGGCACAAACTAGGTAACGGCCACCACCACAGTCAGATACAGAACATTTCCATCATATCAAAAAATGTCCTCCACATGTCAGATAAAAGCCTAGTATCCAAGACCTATGAAGAACTTATGAAACCCTACACCCAGAAACCAATCCAGTTAGGAAATGGGCAGAAGACATGAACAGACATTTTTTCAAAGAAGACATACAAAAGGCCAACCAACACATGAAAAAATGTTTAACAACACTTAGCCTCAGGGAAATACAAATCAAAATCACAATGAGATACCACTCACACTGGTCAGAATGGCTAAAATTAACAAGACAGGAAACAACAACTGTTGGCACTTTCGGAGAAAGGGGAACCCTCCTACACTGCTGGTGGGAATGCAAGCTGGGGCAGCCACTCTGGAAAACAGTATGGAGGTTCCTTAAGAAATTAAAAATAGGGGAGCACCTGGGTAGCTCAGTGGGTTAAAGCCTCTGCTTTCGGCTCAGGTCATGATCTCAGGGTCCTGGGATTGAGCCCCACATCGGGCTCTCTGCTCAGCAGGGAGCCTGCTTCCCCCCCACCCTCTTTGCCTGCCTCTCTGCCTACTTGTGATCTCTCTCTCTCTCTCTCTCTGTGTCAAATAAATAAATAAATAAATCTTTAAAAAAAAAAAAAGAAATTAAAAATAGAATAACCCTACAACCGAGCAATTGCACTACTAGGTCTTTACTCTAAAGATGTAAATGTAGTGATCCAAGGGGGCACCTGCACCCCCATGTTTACAGCAGCAATGTCAATAACCAAACTGGAAAGACCCGAGATGTTCAAGGGCAGATGAATGAGTAAAGAAGCTGTGGTGTATATATACAGTGGAATATTCTTCCAGCTTTCAGAAAGGATGCACACTTACCATTTACATCAATATGGATGGAACTGGAGGGTATTGGGCTGAGTGAAATAAGCCAGTCAGAGAAAGACAGTTATCATAGGGAATATGTGGAATTTAAGAAGCAGGGCAGAGGACCCTAGGGGAAGGGAAGCAAAACAGAATGAGAAGGCATCAGAGAGGGAGAAAAACCATGAGAGACTCTTAACTTTAGGAGACAAACTGGGGGTTGCTGTCGGGGAGGTGGGTGATGGGCATTAAGGAGCGCACACGATATAATGAGCAACGGGTGTTATACAAAATTGATAAATTATTGAGCAGTACACCTGAGATGGATGACTTACTATAAGTTTGCTAATTAAATTAAAATAAAGAAAACAAAAGAAACAAAGTGTCTTCCAGCTTCTGTGCAATGATCTCCCATCTCATATGGCCCCAGGAAACCAGATACTCTTATCACTATAGATAAGTTTTCCTATCCTAGAATTTCATAGAAGTAGAATCAGCTCTTGTGCATTTTTTTTTTTTTTTAAATTTTTTATTTTTTATAAACATATATTTTTATCCCCAGGGGTACAGGTCTGTGAATCACCAGGTTTACACACTTCACAGCACTCACCAAAGCACATACCCTCCCCAATGACCATAATCCCACCCCCTTCTCCCAAACCCCCTCCCCCCAGCAACCCTCAGTTTGTTTTGTGAGATTAAGAGTCACTTATGGTTTGTCTCCCTCCCAATCCCATCTTGTTTCATTTATTCTTCTTCTACCCACTTAAGCCTCCATGTTGCATCACCACTTCCTCATATCAGGGAGATCATATGATAGTTGTCTTTCTCTGCTTGACTTATTTCGCTAAGCATGATACGCTCTAGTTCCATCCATGTTGTTGCAAATGGCAAGATTTCATTTCTTTTGATGGCTGCATAGTATTCCATTGTGTATATATACCACATCTTCTTGATCCATTCATCTGTTGATGGACATCTAGGTTCTTTCCATAGTTTGGCTATTGTGGACATTGCTGCTATAAACATTCGGGTGCATGTGTCCCTTTGGATCACTACATTTGTATCTTTAGGGTAAATACCCAATAGTGCAATTGCTGGGTCATAGGGCAGTTCTATTTTCAACATTTTGAGGAACCTCCATGCTGTTTTCCAGAGTGCATTTTTTTATGCCCAGCTTCTCTTGCTCAGTGTAATGTTTTCCAGATTCATTCACATTGTTACATTTATTAGTTTGTTCCTTTTTATTATAGATAGTATCCTATTATATGGATTCACATAATTTGTTCATCTGTTCACCTCTTCATGGACATTTAGGTGATTTCTGGCTTTGGGTATTACAGATAAAGCTGCTATGAGCATTTGTATACATGTACTTTGTGGACACACGTTTTTACTTCTCGTGGGTAAATAAGAAAGCATAAAATATGTCTTTCCTTACATCGGTACTACACTCTTTTAATTACGTTACCGTAGAAGCTTGATGTTAATGAGATATATATCCAAAGTGATTGGTTAATTTCTAAATACACCAAACCACCATTTTATCAAATTTCTCCTGTAAAAATGTATGTTATTACTGAAACTTTAAAGTAATTCCTTCAGACTGTGTTAGTGTTTTATTGATGGCCATTTTAAGTCAGTTTGAGGTCTTTTTGGTTCTTGGTATGAGTAGTAATTTTTTATTAAATCCTGGATACTTAAAATCTTTTCTCAAACAACAAAAAATTCACAGCCACCCATTTACAGTTATTTCTTTCTTCTACTATTAGCTGCAGGCAACCACTGGCCCATTTTTTCCCCCCTCTCTCTCTGTTGTCTTCTCTAGAAATTTCATAAAATTTGAATCATAGAACATGTAGTCATTTGTGTCTTTTATTTTTAAATTTTTTATTTATTTACTTGAAAGAGAGGGTGTGTGCACACGTGGGAGCAGGGGCAGGGAGAGGAAAAAGCAGACTCCCCACAGAGCAGGGCTTGATCCCAGAACCCTGGGATCATGACATGAGCTGAAGGCGGACGCTTCACCAACTGAGCCACCAGGTCCCCCTGTTGTCTAGCTTCTTTCACTTAGTATAGTATTTTTGAGTTTTCTTCAAATGCTTTTCTGGTATCAGTAGCTCATTCCTTTTGTTGCTGAGTGGTATTCCATCTTAAGAACATACCAGATTTTGTTTATCCATTCACTACCTGAAGAACATTTAGATTATTTCCAGTTTTTTACTATTATGACTAATTCTGCCACGAACATTCACTACAAAGTATTCATTTCTCCAGATGCCTGGGTGGTCCATCCGGTTAAGCATCTGCCTTTGGCTTGGGTCGTGATCCCAGGGTCCTGGGATTGAGACCTGCATTGGGATCCTTGCTCTTTGGGGAATCTGCTCCCTCTGCCTGCCAATGCCCCTGCTTGGGCTCTCTCTCTCTCTCTCTGCCTCTGGCAAATAAGTAAAATCTTAAAAAAATATATTACTTTCTCCTGGGTAAGTACTTAGAATGGAATTATTAAGCCTATGGTAAGTGTATGTTTAACTTTTTAGGAAACTACAAGACTGTTTCTCCACAGTGGCCGGACCATGTTACATTCCTGAGAGCTTGTGTAAGGATTCCATTTCCCCCTCATCCTCCAAAAGTCTTTTAAGCTAGGGGTGGTGTGTCCCACAAGCAGCGAATCCTCTTCCTTCTCCTCTCTCCCATCTTTGCCTCCATCCTGCTATGGGCACCCGTGTCCCCCACGGGTGTAGTTTGAATTGTCTACTTGATCGCTGACTGGGATTGGATGTTGAAGGGGAAATCAGCGTCTCCTTGCGTGTGGGTTATAGTTCTTCCCACATATTTGGCATTGGTTGATAGTCTGTTTTTCTCTCTGTTCAATGCTTTCTCATGGTCACAATTCCCCCCTTTGTTGTACTGCAGCACACTGTTGTTGTTGTTTTTTTTAATATTTTACTTATTTATTTGTAAGAGAGAAATAGAGAGAAAGAGACAGAGAGAGAGAGAGCACGCACAAGCAGGCTTGCTGCTGGGCAAGGAGCCCAGGGCTGGACTTGATCCTAGGACCCTGGGATCATGAGCTGAAGGCAGATGCTTAACCAACTGAGCCACCCAGGCATCCCAGCACACTGTTTTCTGCTACCACAAGAGTTGAGAATCTTATCCTCTGCTATGCAATGTTTGCCTATTTGAAAGAAAGTTTCACTGTTTGCTTTCCAGATAGTACACAGTTATGAATATTGGCATGATTTTTGATATATGGATCAGCTACTCTTTTCAAATGTATAAGCTCCTTTAAGTAAAGCCCAAAGGCTGCCCACCTTCTTTAAATACATATAGCATGCTGTCATGAGCTGGCTATCACATTTGGAACCTGCTAGTCCTTGAATTAGCAGGTGTGGCTTATTTCAGAAGGTAGTCCACTCCTCACCTGAGGTTGACAGGAAAAAGGTCTTCTGCTGCCAAAAAAACCCATCTGTTCCCAGTGTCTGTGGACTGTTCTCAGAACGGGAGCTGATATGATTCACAGTCATTATCTCTCTAGGAAAAAGAGTGCAGCAGATTGGAGCTACCAGCTGTAGGGAGGGCATGCCATCGCTTGCTTTCCCTGTCTATTTTCATTGTAAAGGACTGCTCGAAGTGTATTTTAACAAGATATATTCTTTCAGGAAGTTTCCATTGCTCTCTAGGTAGCATCTGCCATGGGAACACTGGGCTCTATGCTAAAATACGAGGCTGCCCTTAAGTTCATTTTGTGATCTTGAGTGAGACATCTATTTTCCTAGAGCTCATATTTAAAAATTGTTGAGAAGGGGCAAATTATCTTCATGCATTGTACAGTGTACAGTGTACTTGGCAGGACTATGCACTAATGAGATTTATAAAGCTATTCATAAATGAAAATTCTCACTGGATATATATTCCTTCTGTTTTAACTCTGAAAAGATACTCAGGTCAAAAATATTCTTACTTATTAAATGTTTCAAAAGAAATTGAGTCTGAGGAAGCCAAGCTTGTGACAAAAAGTCATGTTTTCAATGATAGATTTCTTGTCTTGGTCTTCAAGCAAGGATTCAGTTTCTGGTTTCTTCTTGCATACGGAAAATTGTTGTAAGTTGTTTATTGAGGATTCTCATTGCGATATGACATAAACATAGAATTTTGGTTTCAATAAGCTTCTCCGCAGCTGTGCTATATTAAGCAGCTCCTTTTCTGTTGAGTATCTTGTCTCTTCCTGACATTTTGGCTGCAGTCTCTAACTTCCTGTCACGCTAGGTAGTAGGTCAGATCTACATAGGTATTTGAAAATTCTCTGAGACACTCTTATCATTGAGAGTTGTGTTTTCTGTTCATACTCCTTGAATCTGGGCGAACTTGGAACTACTTTAACCATCAGAAACCCCACAGAAGTAAGGTCGTCTATGATTTCTGAGGTGAGGTTATAAGATAGATGACACAGATGGTCTGGGAGGTTTATTTTTTTAAAATTTTTTTTATTAATTTGTCAGAGAGAGAGCGAGCGAGAGGGAACACAGGCAGACAGAATGGCAGGCAGAGTCAGAGGGAGAAGCAGGCTCCCTGCGGAGCAAGGAGCCCGATGTGGGACGTGGGACTCGATCCCAGGACGCTGGGATCATGACCTGAGCCGAAGGGAGCTGCTTAACCAACTGAGCCACCCAGGCGTCCCAGGTCTGGGAGGTTTAATCAGTTACCCAAAGCTATGTAGTTCATGAATTGCAAAGTCAGTGTTGCTGGCAATCTGTTTATCTGTGGAGACCTTTGCCACATCTCTCTGCCACTGCCTCTGTTCAAGAAGAGCAACACTCTTGCATCTAGGTTACAGTTTTTTAAACAACCTAGTAAATTCGTAAGGAAAATTTAAAAAAATACATTTTTACTTAAATGGACACATGAGCAAAAAGCAGAGTTCTTGGGATTTTCCAAAGGAAGTGACCTTCATAAAATATTTTCTATCTAGCCATTTTTCTTGGGGTTGGGTTTCTTTTCAATTTCTCTTTTATCCTAGTGATGTGTTCTTATAAAGGATGAAGGAAGAAAATATTATTTTTTCCCCTCCCCAAGGACTTTAGTTTAGAGGACTTTAGAATGTGATGTAGTAGGAAGGGTTTAGACTTTAGAATCAGATCAAGGCTCCAAACCTGGCTTTGCCACTAAAGATCAGAGTACTTTTGGGAAAGGCGCCTTAGCAGTAAAAATGGAGATCATACCACCTTTTTGGTGGGATTGGATGAGAGAAACAGTGAAGAAAGCAAAGCATAGGAAGATTATCTGTCTCGGAGACTAGCATGTTGGAGACATTCGGTACGTATTTGGTATTGGTGTTTCTTTTTGTAGCTATAATTATTTCATCAGCCCTGAGACACTCAAACAAGGCTGAGCATGGACCACACAGGAAAGGGGTTAAGACATAGTCCTGTTTTGAGCGTATTTGACCATTTATACACAAGGTGATGTAATGCAGTAGTATTCACAAACATGGGACTTCCCCGCAGTCAGTATGATTTAATTGGTATTGGAAAGAACAATGCCAAAGTTTAGGGAAAAAGGAGCATGAGGAGATAAGGGTGGTGCATGGTGGGATGAACAGAGGACTCATGACTGATCGCAGGAATCCTGCTTTCGGCCAGAATGAGCCGCGGGAAGCTGGAAGAAAATTCATGTCATAGATGGCGGCGGAATGTGGGTGCAGCCTCCTGGCGCATGTTTATCCCGTACCTTCCAATTTCTGGAGGCTATGCCTACGTGATTTTGCCTGTTGCATACCTCAAATCAATCATCTCCCTTTTAAAAACTGTAGCAAATTGTGCAACCTTTTCTTGTTTATTTTTGTTCATATTTCCTTTGCGTTATCACTGGCAGGAAAAACTTATCCCTGGAGATTTCCTGTGGGACATGATTATTTACAGTACCTACAATTCAATGAATTCTTGAGGATTTCTTCCTGATTTATCCTCTCTTTTGTTCCTTCTTAAATATAGTTCCTAGGGTTTGGGCTGTTTTTCTCTTGGGTGCTTTTGAAAAATTATTTTTTAAGATATCTGTAGCGTGAGTGTGTGTGTGTATAACATGTATCGTTTGTCATACATCTGGCTTTATTCTTTTGGGCATCGTGGCTTTAAATGATAAAATAATGATCTGCAACATTTGGCTACTTCAGCCACTGCGAGCTTGGTTTAGACTATTAAAATCTTTCGCTCCAGGAATCCAATCAGCCTCCTGTCTGGTCTCCTGGGCCCTCGATTTCTAGTCTTCTAACACGCTGAAGCCAGAGCAATTTTTTTCTGAAGAGAAAATCTGATCATATCCGCTTTGTATCTTGCAAGGGCACCATCAGATTTGGGCAGCACGATCTGGCTCGTACCTGTCCCTTTGGCCCCTCTCATCTGCTTTGACCCCCAATCTGTATGCTGGTCCCACTGCTCAGTGAAGAGTTACCTAAAAATCTTCCCGTCTCCAGGTCTTCCTGAGCTCTGCATGTTGCTCTGTCTGCTTGGCGAAACTCATCTGCACCCCACAGCTGCTTTTTGCCTACTTTATCCACTAGTTATTTAGGACTCAATTTAGACATCCCTTCTCACTGAGGGCCTTTAAGGTCCTCGAGACTGGGCTGTACGCTCCTCTACCACTCCCGTTTGCTGTGCGTATCATGGTACTATACTCTTGTCTAATTACCTGACTGTCCATCAGAGCAGAGGCCCTGACTGGGGAGCTAACACTCAATAAATATTAGTTTAATGAGTGAGTGAAGGAAGGCACTTGCTTGAGGCAGTGTGGCCCAGTGGAGAAGGAAGCTGGCTGGGGCCTGGTTCCTGGCTCCACGCTTAACTAGGTGTGTGACCCCTGGCAAGTTTCTTCACTTCAGTTTCTTAATCGGTGAGATGGAGATAATTAATAGCAGACATCTGTTTAGATTGTCATGGTTATATGTTAATAGAGGTGAACAGTGAGAATGGCATACGCACAGGACACAGTTTCATTTCATGTTAGCTTTCACAATTATTATAAGGTTAAAATGATGATGAAAATGATAATAAAATCATGAAAACTATAAAAACTATAATGAAAATCATAATGAAAAATTATAATGAAAATTATTTAAAAATTACTTATATTTGTTATTGTCTCAAGTTTCGTCTGGCCACTTAGTAGCCAAAGTAGAAGGCATAGGTTTTAGTATGGTCTATTAGCAATTGTCTACTCTGCTCCTTAAGAATGTTCCCAAGAATTGGTTTATAAAAGGTGGAATTTCTACAATAATGTTGCAAATGATTTTGGCTGTAACATATAAGTATTCTATATTAGAATTTAATACTATAGTTACAGAGTATATAGCTAATAACTGTTTAAGTTTTACTGTGTCCTAGGTAAATAGATTTTAAAGAATTAGAATCTATTGTAGGTAAATTTTCTGTCTTGGTTACGGAAAGGAATCTATATGAAAGGTCTTGCTCTGAGAAATATGTTTGAGACATATTCAGAAGTTGGCTAGAGAAAGGTACAGAATTTTTCCAACAGAAAACACTAATGAAGACTTTGAAGAAAGCTGTCAGGAAGCTCATAACTAGGAGGAAGATCATGTTTCACCCAAGTCAACAGGGATGGTATTGGTGAATATTTCTCATTTCACTGGGTCCAGAAATGAGACACAAGTCAGTGAGGGGAGAAAAGAGAAAGAGGGAGACACAAAGGTGTCGAGAAGCCAGAACAGCCGTGGGAAACTTAACGTCCAAGTTAAGAGTTTCAGCTTGAATTCAAGTTACTTAGACCAGATTAGACCAGGGTTAGAACAAGCAGCAATTCAGAAATGCCAGAGGTTAGTTACCGAGATAACTATACCTAGGTAATAATGCAGATGATACTGGATGTTAGTGTGTTACCTTACCAATGTACTTTTTGGTTATTTTAAGAAAAGCGTTATTAATGAAATGAAAATAATATTGTATTATATTTTCTTGGACTTAATTATTTCTGTCTGTAGGAAACAGCTTTTTGGATAGGAAGCCAATATTTCATGTAACACCAGCTACGTGAATGGACAAGCAGGAGACTGGGTCCTTGCCCGAGGCGATGTGCATAGCGGTTCAGTGCCCTTGGCCTGGGAGCCCCTCCCAAGGGTTGAGCGTGAGTTGGTCAGAGAGCTAGTATTGTTTGAAAACTCCCCAGTGATTCTATTAGGCATCCGTGGCTGAGACTTTGGTCTCAAGAAAAAGCAGGAGCACCCAATTAAGCCAATTAAAAGGACAATGAACACTTGCTGAAATGAATTAAGCGCACGAGGCTTAAAAAAAAGTGAACTCCTGCATCTGTCCAGCTTCCACTAAAGAATCTTGCTTTTAACTTGAACCCACTTGAGAGGCCAAGTGCTTGCCTCAGCACCACTTGTCCGAAAAGTAGAAGCTGTTTCCTCATTCTCAGTCCACCTGAAGTTAGTAGTCATGGCCTGTCTCCATATTCCTGAAACTGGTCTTACTAAGCCTCAATAACTAATTTGTTTCACTATATATTAATGCATAATCAGTACATAATACATTATATAATGCAATAACATAACTAATCAACGCATAATATACAAAATTCTTACTAGATAGAAGACTGACCTGAAGACTTCCCCAACAGTGCTGTGAGTGGTAAGCAGTGCTACTTAAGAATCGATATTTAGAAATTGGTAATATTAGAGAGCCAAATAAAGATTTGGAGGTTTCCTTGTGCTGTGCTTCTCAAGTTAGTTATTTTATTTTACTTTATTTAATTTTTTCTAGAGATTTTGTTTCTTTACTTGTCTGAGAGAGACTGTACGCACAGGAGTTGGGGAAAGAGCAGAGGGAAGGGGAGAAGCAGGCCCCCTGCTGAGCACGGAGCCTTATGCGAGACTCCATCCCAGGACCCTAGGATCATGACCTGAGCTGAAGGCAGATGCTTAACTGACTGAACCACCCAGGCATCCCCTAAGTTAGGTTTTTTTTTTTTTTAAAGCAATACATCCCTTTATTTGGGAAGCCTATTTAATATTTTTTTTTAAAGATTTTATTTATTTATTTGACAGAGACTACAAGTAGGCAGAGAGGCAGGCAGAGAGAGAGGAGGAAGCAGGCTCTCCGAGGAGCAGAGAGCCCGATGCAGGGCTTGAACCCAGGACCCTGAGATCATGACCTGAGCCAAAGGCAGAAAGCCTATTTGAAATGTCAGTGTGTAGTGAGAGAGGTTGGAGTGGCTTTGTTTGAGTGATGGTGGTGATGGGGGGCGCTGAACCCTGAGCGCTAGGTTCTGTGAACCTTTCAATCTACCCACCCCTCAGGGATAGCCTTTGGAGATTTACACAGACCCCTTGTCTCACTGAGAAGCATGGTTTGAAAATCATCCATCCAGGCTTGATCTCTTTCAAACAGAACATAGGACATGCCTGCTGCCTTTTGGAAGCTTCTAGGTTTTGGAAATACAAATACCTATCCATGGTAAAACATTTTAGCTCATGAGCTCATATTTACATAATGTTTATTATGTGCTAGGCACTTTCCCCTCCAACAGCTGTAAGTGTGGCTATTATTACTCTTATTTTTTGGATGATGACGGAGAAGTGGGAGATATTATGTCACTTGCCAGTGTCAAATAGCTAGGCAGTGTACTTATGAGCCATGATCTTCACCATCAATACCCTTGCTTGATATAAACATGGTGTGTATTCAGTGATCAACACCGCACATATAATATGTTTTCATGCATAAACATTATTTAACCAGTAGATCTTTAGAAGCAGTAGCTTGTCATGTCATAGATGCTGGAGATTCAGGAGAGAATAAGACAAAAAGTGTCCCTGCCTTCATGGACTCTGGTTGAGAGATAGGCAATACACCAAATAAAGAAATACGATGATTCAGGTAGGGGATGATGTTATTAAGAATGCACACAGGATGGCTCAGTTGGTTAAGCTGCAGACTCTTGGTTTCAGCTCAGGTCATGATCTCAGAGTCCGGGGATCAAGCCCCACATGAGTCTGTGTTCAGTGGGGAGTCTACTTGTGGATTCTCTTTCTCTCCCCCTGTCCCTCCCCCTATTCGCTCTCTCTCTCTCTCAAATCAATCAGTCAATCAATCAATCAGTCAATCTTAAAAAAAAAAAAAAAAGAATGTATGACAGGATAAAACCATAGGTGGCTACGGGGAGGTACATTCTTCAGGTAGACTTCTAGAACTTGCTGCTCAAAGCATTGTCAACCGCCTAGGAACATCAGTGTCACTTGAGAGGTGGTTAGGAAGGCAGAATCTCAGGAACTACCCAAACCTACCCCATAATCAGAACCTGTACTTTAACAAGCTCCCTAGGTGATTCATGTGCCCATAAAAGTTTGAGAAGCACTGAACAGCAGACACCAAGTTTCTGTTGCTGGTGACTGGGATTCACTCTTTCTCTCCCTCCCATTCTCTCTCTCTCTCTCTCATGCTCTCTCTCTCTCACACACACTGAGTATGTGAATATAGATGGAAAATCTGGAGTTTGCATTTTGAAATATCATAATACAAAAACATTCTCACTTTTATTTGCAGCATTTTCTCAGAAACTTCATCATTTACAAACAAGATTTTCTCATAGGACTAATGGTATAATTGGGGGTTACATTGCTGATTCACCACAAACTGATTCATAGCTCTGACCAAAACATCATAAAAGAAAATCTTAAGCAAAATTTCTATATGGCCTTTTGAAATAGGCCATTTAATGCTTCAACTCCAATAAAACAAATAGAAATATACTGTGAAGTTAATTATGTAAAGAATGTTAATTTGCTGCAATATATATATATATATAGTATATAAAAATATAACTTCAATGTAAATTTGCTCTAAATTAGTATGGCAGCTACAAGTATTATTTAACATTTAATTAAATAATTGTCTTTGTATTTTGAATGGAAGATTCATGACCAGGTCATTTTAATAAACCATCTGATTTTATTTACACTTGTATAACCTCTGAGGAAAGTTCTCCGTAACAAGTAACATTCAGACTCATTCCAATTACCTTACAGCATTAAGAAATTACTCCTCAGAATACTGAGGTATTATTTCAGTGAAGGGTTATGGCACATTTCTTACTAAAATTATTTAAAAAACTGAAAGTTACCCAACATTCCCCTACTTTGCACTGCCCTTCTCAGTTTCTTGAGAGCTCTTGCACAGAGAAGCTCAAACAGAAGTCTCTGGGCAAAGGAAGTACCAAAGTACTCAAGTCCTTTGAAAGCCATCTGAGCAGTCAGCAGTGAGGGCGACCAACTCATCCCAGTTTGCCTGGAACTTTCCTTGGCTTAGCTCTGAAAGTCTCAAATGCCAGAAACAGTCATACTCCCTGGAAAACTGGAAGGGCTGGTCAGTCTAGGTCACTAATGATGAACCTGAAAAAATGAGCTTCAACGTAATTGCCACAAAATTGTGAGCACAATATTGCACTTTATTTTCCTACTTTTAATGAAAACTCCAAAATTAAAAGTGAATATTGAATAGCATCGGGTGTTAATTCAACAGCATCAAACAAATAGGGTGTTTGGTGAAAGGAAAACTAGAGATCACCACACCTTTCTTGTCTTTCTCAATATTTTGAGACAGGGAGAAGAAAAGGAAGCAGAAAGATAGATATAACATTCACCATTCACTAGACCACTGAGCTCCAAAATGGAGGTAAATAGAAAATAGTACAGTTTCTATTTTTACTTAATTTTACTAAAACTGAAAAAAAAAACCCCTTAAAAATATAAACTAAGTTTACTGATGGGTAATATACAGGTTAATATAAGTGTCTTCAAAGGGTCAGTAAGTCTGAGAACGTGTGCTCTCTGGAGGGAAGAAGGGTCAAGAGCAGATCCTTCCACCGTTGGTCTATTTTGGAGAATTTAGGGACAGGTTATCAGTTACATGCTATGGGAAGTCAATTTTGAGTCAATTTATAAAAATAAGACCTTCGAATATAGAATGGGTAATATTTTGTATTTGAGATGGAGTGTATTAAGCAGCTCTTGTTATATAACAGACCACTTCAAAACCTAGTGGTTTAAAGCAGCAACCTTTATTCTTTCTCATGATTCTGTGGGTAGGCTGAGTGGTTCTTCTGGTCTGAGCTGACTCATATGGAGTCGTATGGTTTAGGATACCTTCACTTACAAGCTGGCAGGCCGGGCAGTGGGGCAGCTCAGCTGGGATGATCCATTTCTGCTTTACATGGTCTCTGTCCTCTGGTAGATTAGTCTGGGTTTCTACATCTGGTAATCAGTAAAGAGCAAAAAAACAGAAAAGAGAAAGGAATCCCACTTTTTAAGCCTTTGCTTGCATCATCTTTGCTAATCTCCCATTGGCCAAAGCAAGACACATGGCCAACCCCAGCTTCAAAGGTTAGAGAAAAATACTTTGTCTTTTGATGGGAAATTCTGTAAAATCATACTGCAGGGATGGGCAGAATTTACGGCTACCTAGCAAGCAATCACAGAGGTGGAACTATTAAATTATGAAAATATTTTGTGATCCAGAGAAGTTCCTGGCTTAATTTTAGTCAAAGTAGTTAAAAGATGTATTAAAATGTAGTGAAAAGTAGAGCCATCTGTACTCCAATGTTCACAGCAGTAATGGCCACAGTAGCCAAACTGTGGAAAAAGCCAAGAAGAGCTTCAACAGAGGAATGGATAAAGAAGATGTGGTCCATATATACTATGGAGTATTATGCCTCCATCAGAAAGGATGAATACCCAACTTTTGTATCAACATGGATGGGACTGGAAGAGATTATGCTGAGTGAATTAAGTCAAGCAGAGAGAGTCAATGATCATATATGATTTCACTTACTTGTTGAGCATAAGGAATAACATAGAGGACACTAGGAAAAGGAAAGGAAAACTGAATTGGGGGAAATCGGAGTTGGGGGGGATGAAATATGAGAGACTGTGGACTCTGAGAAACAAACTGAGGGTTTTGGAGAGGAGGGAGTTGGGGGGTCGGGTGAGCCCGGTGGTGGGTATTAAGGAGGGCACGTATTGCATGGAGCACGGGGTGCGATGCAAAAACAATGAATCTTGGAACACTGAAAAAATAAAATTAACCACACACACACCCAAAAGAATCTATGGATAAAAATATAAATTCTAATTGAAGAAAAGCATATAATGAAAAAGTTCCAGATATCCTACTTTTTGTCTTTTGAATAAAGATAAAAAAATTAAACTACAAATAAAGATGTATTAAAAGATAGCATGCATGGGACGCCTGGGTGGCTCAGTTGGTTGGACGACTGCCTTCGGCTCAGGTCATGATCCCGGAGTCCTGGGATCGAGTCCCACATCCCAGCTCCATGCGGAGTCTGCATCTCCCTCTGACCTTCTCCTTGCTCATGCTCTCTCTCACTGTCTCTCTCTCAAATAAATAAATAAATAAATAAATAAATAAATCTTAAAAAAAAAAAAAGATAGCATGCATAATACAAACAAGACAAATTTCTCACTTTTCTTGGAAAGATAAATGACTATTAGAACCATGCTATGTAGCACACAGTTTTGACAAATAAACACACTTTGTCCTTTCAACGTAAATACGACATTTTAACAGTAACAAAGCACCTATTTTTCAAGAGACACTTGTGGTATATAAGAAGTCTTTTGAAACAATCGTTTAAAAATATTTCTAATGTGAAATTATTTTGTTCCAAAAATGGATAGAGATTGTGCAAGTAAATCTAAGGTATACCCACGGCTTGTAACTGTGCTTCTTAAAGTTCACATACACTGGGATATACTAAGAGAAAGGACTGATGCAAAATTGGTATGTTCTGACCAAAGCGATTTTAAGATAGTGAATGTTTGTTATTATTTCCTTTTTAACGGTTTTACTTATTCATTTGAGAGAGAAAGAGACCATGAGCAGGGGGTAGAGGCAGAGGGAGAAGCAGACTCTCCGCTGAGCAGGGACCCAATGCAGAGCTCTATCCCAGGACCTGGAGATCAGGACCTGAGCCCCAGGCAGACACTTAACCACGGAAGCCACCCAAGTGCCCCAAGGGCGAATTGTTACTTGGAGCTGTTATTGTTTACAGGAATTTGTTATACAGCAATAGATACTTAATACAAAGTTAATTAGTTATTGTTCTTTAAAGCCATGTTTCCTGCAGTTACTTATTTTCTTTATGCCAAGTCCCTTCATGTTCACGTGTTCAAATAAATTGTTTCAAAATAACATTTTGTCCTGTTATGTATCACTGTCTGTATGATATAAACATTGTTCAAATATCTCAATATGACAGAGGTTTGCAGTTTTCGTATACCAGATAATATAAATTTCAGGGTCTAAACCACAAGCAGCTTTCCTTTAAGCGTATTAAAACTGGTATTAAAATAGTAACAAAAGACTTAAATTTAGGATGACTACAAATTATTGAATTTATATTTTTAGTGACTACTTCTAAAGGTTTTTTTAAAAAAAAAAAGATTTATTTTAGTTGAGAGAGAGAGCGAGCACAGAGGAGAGGGGTGGAGGGAGAGGGAGAGTGAGTCTTTTTTTTTTTTTAATTATTTTATTTATTTATCAGAGAGAGAGGGGGAGAGAGCGAGCACAGGCAGACAGAGTGGAAGGCAGAGGCAGAGGGAGAAGCAGGCTCCCTGCCGAGCAAGGAGCCCGATGTGGGACTCGATCCCAGGACACTGGGATCATGACCTGAGCCGAAGGCAGCTGCTTAACCAACTGAGCCACCCAGGCGTCTTAAGAAGACTCCTCGCAGAGCCCGGAGCCAGACTCAGGGCTCAATCCCACCATCCTGAGAACAGAATCGGAGCTGAAAGCAAAAGAGTCTGATGCTCACCTAACTGAGGAGGGAGCAGAAGGCTGGCTGAGGACAAAGCAAAAGGCTGACACCTCGCAATCTCCCCCTCATTCCCACCACTCCTGGGCGGGACAAATGTGACATCCTTTAGGAATCTCCCAACTATCTTGATATTTATGGCTTGCCAAAGGGGAAAAGACAACATTAATCAACAAGCTGCAAGACCTCTGGTATCCCGCACCTTGTAGGCCCTCTTTAGCATGTGAAAGCTCTGTTGAAACCTCCCATCCCCGCACCTTCCCCCAATCGCAAGGTACAGACCTGCCATCCCTCACAACCCCGGGGCAACAGCTCTCCCTGCCCACGGGTCCTGTCCCCGTGCTTTAATAAACCACCATTTTGCACCAAAGATGTATCAAGAATTCTTTCTTGGTCATCGGCTCCAGACCTCACCCCACCGAACCTCACCTAGGTTCTAGAATTTCATCATAACTGTGCCACCTGGACACCCCGTTTCTAAAGGTTTTTCTAATTCTCATTTTTTGAATTGATCATTTCAGTTAAAACTTCTAAATTATTCATGGCTATGTCTTACTGGAAGCCTTAATTTCTAGAAATTATTTATAGAGTGAATAATAGCTGTCATTTTTTTGAGCACTTACCCAGGGTAACCACTGTGCTGAGAACTTTATATTCGTCCCTTCATTTAAATTAGAAGAATTAGAAGAGCTAGACCTACAGAAAGGAGGGCAATGACCAGCAATACACTTGATCCAGGAAGCAGGCCCAAAACCAAAAGAAAAAGAGAGAGAGAAATATAAAACATTACTTACATCTTCCTTCTTCTTGGTAGTTCTTTGAAGAGCATTCATACTGCTTCATTAAAATATTTCTTTTGATTTTGTATTTCATTTTTCCTTTTGAAACACTTAAAACATATTGTCAGTTAACTGGCAGCCCATTAAATTTAAAATATATTTCACTTTAATAAAAAGTAATTTGGGGGCACCTGGGTGGCTCAGTGGGTTAAAACCTCCGCCTTTGGCTCGGGTCATGATCTCAGGGTCCTGGGATCGAGCCCCGCATCAGGCTCTCTGCTCAGCGGGGAGCCTGCTTCCTCCTCTCTCTGGCTGCCTCTCTGCCTAGTTGTGATCTCTGTGTCAAATAAATAAATAAAAATCTTGAGGGGGAAAAAAAAAGTAATTTGTAGTTTAAGTTTAAAAAATTATCTGTATCCTTTTATAGCATAGTAGATAATAAAATTGGAGTTTGGTAATTCTAGGTTCATGAGTGAACTTTATCATGAAAAAAATGAATCATAAAAGATGAATCGACTTCCTAAAATTTAAAATATGATTTTATTGCTCTTAGTCATTTATATTTTCTTAATTGAATGCTTCTATTTTTAAAAGAGCTATAATTCTATATTGAATGTCATAATTGTCTAAAAACCATGATATAATCTCTAAAGATTGAGACTGTTAACATCATTTTAGCAAAAATCTCCTAATTTTGTAAAAATTTATTTTCCATGTTGGATATTCTCAAAAACATGTAGCACAGAGTCATTCATTTTTCCTGGGAAAGTTAGGGAAAGTTCTAATCAGGAAATGATTTTCGAGCTAGGTCTTAAAAGTAAGTAATCAGCAAAGGAGAGGTAAATGGGTGGTTTTGGGCATGACGCTCTTGAGGGTGAGATAATAATAGGTAGGAAAACAAGAAGTTGACTTTCTCTATACTAGTAACAGACCACTAGAAAGTAAAATTTAAAAACAATACCATTTATAGTAGCCATCAGCTATCATAATATAGTAAGAATAAATGTAACAAAATGTGTGCAAGACCGTTGATTTTTGTACCTTAATCTTGTATTCTGTGACCTCATTAAATTCACTTACTAATTCTTGTAAGTTAAATTTTTTCTTACAATTTTCTGCATTAAAAAAGGTATCGACTATTAATATAAAGTTTTGGTTCTATCCATTTGTCATCCCTTTTAGTTATTTTTCTTGTCCTATTGAACAGGCTATTACCTCCAGTATATTGTAAACTACAAAAACATTGCAGAGAAAAAGTGAAATACATCTAAGTAAATGATGAATTAAATCATTTTTGTGCATTGTAAGATTCAGGATTGTTAAGACATCCAGTTCCTCAAATGACTGAAATTGGAATACCCATGTGTATACATTTGTCACAACTCAGAGAACTATACACTTAAAATCTGTGCAGTTAATTGTATATAGATTACATCACTAGAAAATTGATTAAATGAAACCAAACCAACTGAAAGATTGAAACGGCAAGCCACAGGGTGAGGAAAAAAGTGACAAGGTCTTCCTAGAACTCATTAAGGAAATATAGACAATCCAAAAGAAAGTGGCAAGACTCAAACAAGACCTCATATATCAGAATTTTGAAACAATTGATACGTTTATGAAAAGGGGTTTAACATCATGGAAATGCAAATTAAAACCACAGGGAAATATTATGTACTACCAGAATGGAAAAACTGAGAATTGATGATGCCAAGGGTTTTGGTAGACATGAAACAATCAGAACTCTCATGTACCAAGAGCAGGAAGGTAAACTCAATAACCATTTTGTAAAGTTGCTGGGTAGTATCTACCAAGGCCAAACCTCTGGATATCCTTTAACCTAGCAATCTCACTCCTAGTTTTATATCTAATACAAACGTGTAGTAAGTTCACCAGAAAACATTTGCAGGTATGTTCAGAGCAACTTTATTTATAGTAGCCCCAAACTGGAAATAATCCATATGGCGACAAACAGTAAAAGGGATGCATACATTGTGGTTCATTCTTCAGCAATGGAATATGTATATGATTGCTACTCCTAAAAACAGAAATGAATTTTGCAAAAATAATGCAGAGCTAAAGAAGCCAGATACAAGATCATAGACTGTGTAATTCCACTTATATAAAAGTTCACAAAACAGGCAAAACTAATTTTCTGGGTGAGGTTTTAGAACAGTGGTTATCTTTTGGGGAAATGGGTAATTATTGAGAGACAATATTAGGGAGTCATCTGGGGGAATGGAAAAATTCTATACATTGATTTAGATGGTGGTTAAATAGGTACATTTTCATTTTGTTAAAATTTTTAAGTTGTCCACTTGTGATTTGTGCCTTTTCTGTTTTTATGCTTTGTTTCAGTAAAATGTTTATATTTAGATTAAAATTAAAGGACTGATAAAGGCCTGAGGCCATGAGAATAGACATGGGGGGTGGTGAGGGGTGGAAACTACTTGATATTAAGGATATTTCAGAGGTAAAATCCACAGGCTTTGGTGATTGGTTTTGAGGAAGTGGAGGTAACAGGTGGGGACAAGATATTCTGGAAGAAGGTAGTTGATTAATGAAGATTGAAATATCAACAGTAGAGGAATTTGAGGTGAGGACTAAGATGGGGTGGTGGGGGTAGTATGGTAATAAGATGAAAGTACCAAATTAAGAATCTTTGAGAACATGAATATGCCAAGAGATCATTGAAAGTACAGTTCTGAAGCTTAGCCATAGTTTAGGGATGGTGATATTTTTACCATTATCATATGAGATATTTAAGTCATCCATTTCTATGGATTTAATTTTGACTTTATTCTACACTTTAATATATTAAACTTTATGGGCACATGCGGGTGGCTCAGTTGGTTAAGACTCTGCCTTTAGCTCAGGTCATGATCCTAAGGTCCTGGGATCAAATCCAAAATCCAGTTCCTTGCTCAGCAGGGAGCCTGCTTCTCCCTCTCCCTGACACTCTGCCAGCTTGTGCTCTCTCTCTCTCTCTCTGACAAATAAATAAATAAAGTATTAAAAAAAACCTTTATCTTTCACATTTCTAATTGCTCCTTCCTTATACATAACATCATGTTTTTGAAATGGTTGGGTGGAGGTTTCTTACTTTACCTGACTTCCTGAATAAAAACTTTTAATTGTTTTGAATATGACTCTAGGTATTGTCTCCTTAACTTGACAATGTTTATGGTTGTGCAATCCATCCATTCTAAATTTGTTTGGGTTGTACAGTTAAAATCCCTTTTCCTGTGCTTGAGATTTTTGACTTTCTTGGATGTGCATGTTTTTGGTTTTCAACAAATTTGGAAAAATTTCCAGCCATTACATCTTTAATGGTTTTTCTTTCCCTTCCTTTGCTTTAGGATCTCCAATTACATGGATCTTCCGTTGCTGAGGTTGTCCCGCAGTTAAGTGATATTCTGTTTATTTCTTCCCCCAGTTGTTTATTCCATTTCATTTTGGATTACTTCTGTTGCTGTGTCCTCAAATTAACTACTTGTTTTTTCCACAATGTCCAAACTGATGTTAATCCCATCTCACTGATGGAATTTTCATTAAGACATCGTGTTTTTTCCCCTTAGAAGTTGGATTTGGGTAATATTAATAAGCCACATCTCTACTTAAAACATCTAACTTTTTCTCTATCTTCTTGAGCATACAGAATATAGTTACAGTATCAATTTTAATATCCTTGCCTATTAATTCTACATTTGTATCCCTATCAGTTCTGAATATTTTTCTTTTGATTGGTTTTTCTTTTCTTTAGGGGTTGTCATATTTTCCTGCTTCTTTGTATGCCTGGTAATATTTGATTGGATGTCATTCACTGTGAGTTTTACCTGTTGGGTGATGGATACTTTTTATTCTCATAAATTTTCTTGAGTTCCATTGAGGTGCAGCTGTGAAGACAGTATGATTGTTTCAAGTCTTGCTTTTAAGCTTTGTTAATTGAGACCGGAGCAGCCTTTCGTTTAGGGCCAATTTTGCCCCATTACTGAAGGAGGATCCTTCTGAATATTCCATTTGATACCCCATGGGTGATGAGATTTTTTTTTTCCCATTCTGGCTTGTAGAACCTGAACTATTCCCAGCCTTTATGAGCTCCAGTATTGGCTCCCTCTGCTCCTTTTGGGTGGTTCCTACCGTGTCCTCCAGCATTTTCCTCACAGATGTGCACTTATTACACTGAGGACCCAAGGAGGACCCTCTACAGATTGCTAGAGTCCTCTATGTAGCTCCTTCTCTTCCGCATTCTGCTCTGTTAATTCCAGACACCTTGGTTTCTCTAGACTAACAGTGTCTGCTCTATCTTCATCTCAACTCAGATTGACTACCAAGCTCCACCTGGGGTCCCTCATAGGACTCATAGGACTGAGCTTGTGTGTGTTCCCCTCGTTCAGCAAGCCCTGACCTATGTTGTCAGAATCCAATGTCTAAAAGCCACTGTTTCACATTGTTTTCTGATTTTTTCTTTTCTTTTTTTTTTTTTTTTTTTTGGGCTCTTTCTGGCAGGAGGATAAATCTTGTCCCTCTTACTCCATCTTGGTCATAAGCCAAAGTCCAGATATCTTTTCCTACAAACATTATTTTTCTCCCTTTCTGCTGTCTTTTAAAAAAAGAAAAGGTTGGGATGCCTGGGTGGCTCAGTTGGTTAAGCAGCTGCCTTCAGCTCAGGTCATGATCCCAGCATCCTGGGATCGAGTCCCGCATGGGGCTCCTTGCTCGGCGGGGAGCCTGCTTCTCCCTCTGCCTCTGCCTGCCATTCTGTCTGCCTGTGCTCCCTCTCTCTCCCTCTCTCTCTGATAAATAAATAAAATCTTTAAAAAAAAGAGAGAGATTTAAAAAAAAGGTGAATCATGAGAGACTATGGACTCTGAAAAACAATCTGAGGGGTTTGAAGTGGGGGGGTGTGGGAGGTTGGGGTACCAGGTCGTGGGTATTACAGAGGGCACGGATTGCATGGAGCACTGGGTGTGGTGAAAAAATAATGAACACTGTTTTTCTGAAAATAAATAAATTGAAAAAATTTAAAAAAAATTTCAAAAATCACAAGATCACTGACATTTCCTAGAACAGAAGATTTATCCTTAGCTCAAGATCCAAAGTCACCTGTTTAATTTAGCACAGTAAACACAAACCAGCTCTGCCCTCTTCCCTAAAAAGCAATAGCTTGCCTTTAAAGTAGAATTTAAATAAATAACCAGAGGCATATGTTTGATAAACCGGGCTGATAAACAATAAACAATAAATTTGCTGAAAAATCTATATAAAACAAAGAAAAAAAATGTAGAGAGTAACTTGTCTCAACCTTTTCCCATTGGCAGTCTCATAAATCTTACCTATTTCTATTTATGAATAGGCAGTAAACAGGCCACACCTGTGTGACTCTCTTCCCTAGGGAACCAAAGAAAGAAAGCATGACTTACATTTTTAGTGTCTCCTATCATTGAATTCTATCTGTGTGACGGATATTATTTCGTGAACGAAAGTTTCGTTATAGCCCTCCTTTTTCTTTTTTTAAATACTGTTCCTCAGCTGTTCCTAATGCTATCTGATTGAAACACTGAATTTACACGGATGACTGTTCAGCACCCGTGACCAAGAGTACAGATGTTAGCATTGATCAGAGTTGCTTGTGAGTCCTGGCTTACCTACCAAATAACAACATTCCTCGAGCTCTTCCTACTTGGCCAGACACTGTGTTAAGGGTCTTTTTTTTTTTAATTTTTTTTAAAAAAAATTTTATTTATTTGACAGTCAGAGATCGCAAGTAGGCAAAGAGGCAGGCAGAGAGAGAGGAGGAAGCAGGCTCCCCGCTGAGCAGAGAGCCCGATGTGGGGCTCGATCTCAGGACCCTGAGATCATGACCTGAGCCGAAGGCAGAGGCTTAACCCACTGAGCCACCCAGGCGCCCCTGTGTTAAGGGTCTGTACATGTACGGGCTCACCAAATTTTCAGAAGAATCTTATCTAATACCGAAATTGATAATATTGTTATAGTATGACTATTAGCCCCAGAAGTCAGAGTGTCTGAGTTGAATCTTGGCATTACCCCTAAGTATCTTTGTATTAATGGGTAAGTTTTTAACTTCTCCAAGCCTTAGATTCTTCATCTATGGAGGGGAGTAAGAGTATTTCCTTCACAGGGCTACTTCAAGGACTACAAAAGAAGAAAAACGTGAGATATCCAGTGTAGGGATTGCTGCACATACGTACTCAAAAAAGGTGACTAATTGCATGATTTTTCTAGGAAACACTGAGAATAAAAGCGATGTAGCTTTGTAACATTCAGACACTTTTGGGAACTTGATAAGCCACGAGAATGCATCTCCTAAACCTTCTACTGCAAGATGCAATTGTAATTGACTGAGGGTCACGGCTGCTAAGCTTTGAAAATCAATGACATCTTAGTTCAGGTCCATGCCTTACATGGGTTGCTCCCTGTCAGTGAAGGAGTGCAGTGGGGGAGACTGAGGCAGTCCCATTCACACAGCCACAGGACTCCTACCAGAGTCAGTGTAGACTCAAGGCCTTCCTGATGGTTTTGCTGACCCTTCATTAGCTTGTACCCCATTCCTAGGACGCTTCCATGCAACCTTCTCCCCCTCTTGCCTTCACTTGAAGTCCATGTGTATTGGAGTCTTACGGTTCTGCCAGTCTTTTTTGGCTCCCTCCCTACTTCCTTTCGTATAGGCACTCCTCCTAATCAAATGTTTAATCTCATCTTGGTGCCTGCTTTCTGGAGGACCTGGACTAACACACTTGAGTTCTTATTTGGTTTACCCTGGTAATTATGCTAATCACAACTTGCAGAGAGTTTTTCCTGGCGCCAATCTTGGAGAAATGATGATTACCACTGTTCTGAGAAGTTTATGTCTCCATTTCTCCAGTGGTTCCTTTTTCATTTCATCTGATTTCCCATCCTAATTTAACACTGAGAGCCCCCTGCCCCTTCTCTGATTTCCTTCCTGCCAGTGATGTTTAGTAGGCCAGTCTTTATCTACCCCTTTTTCTCTCTCTTCTCCTGGAAAACTTGAGTTGCCATCTCTCAACAATATCATTCAGTAGAGTCTGTTTCACATATCTTTGTACTGTCTCAATATTTACTGTAGTCCCACTATGGAGGATGTGCTTGTAGGTACCTTTTATAGTCCAGAAGGGAAGGCATCTTTATACAACTAAGGGCATTATGCATAACAGAAGTTTACCTTTTTTGGGAAATCCTTCTTATAATTATACATTCCACATTAGCTTCTGTGAATTTAAAGACTAATTTCATATAACATTGGGCAAATAACTTCTCTGACTCACAAATTCTTCATCATCACATCTGGTTGTTGTGAAGATTACATGAGATAGTATTGATGATCTCTAGCCCTGTGCCCAGCACTCATCAAATGTGGATTTGTTCCTCTACCTAGGTGACACAGAATCTAAGGTAGTTCTTGGTTGTGTCAAGAAGAATTAAATCAAAAACATTCACAGATGAGAAGGAGGCACAGAGAAGTTGGCACAGCTAAGTGCCAAGACAAGATTTGAACGCAGATCTTCTGTCCCCAGATCCTGCCTTAATTACAGATCAGTAATTATAAAATAAGACAAAAATTATCTTTAGTTCTATCTTAGGTCAGGCTCCGCAGAAGCAGACTTTGACACAAGGATTCACGTGCACCTGATTTACTTATTATTTATTATTTCTTCCTTATGGAAGCCAGGAAGGAAATGGAGGAAGAAGGAAAGGGAAGTGGATGCCAAACAAGGCCCTACAGAAAGTAAGCTCAATCTGATCCCACAGGGGAACTTGAAGCAATGGAGTTGGCTTTTATACCTCTGTACCCATCAACTAAATGCCACCCGATTCACAGCCATTTCTGGATCAGTAGACCAAATGAAGTCGTCTAGAGAAGGACTACAGGTGCTAGTCATGGGGAGCAAAACCACATGAAAGGTAGAGAGGGGAACAAAAATGTCAAAGGGGTCTGAAGGGCCAGACTGGATCACAGACATTGTCCACTATTCCCCCAACTTACTCCCCATCAAGCTCTTCCCATGGTTTTTGTTTCACTTTAGAACATGCTCATCTCAAAGCCCACATACATTCTCTCTTCTGAAACCTAGCATTATGCTAGTTGGTAACTAAGATTTGAATTTAAATTTAACTTAGGGTAAAGAGCTCTTGTGTAGTTTCACACTAATAAATGATTTGTATTTGCATTACATTAAGAACAAAACCGTAAAATCAGTGGGGCCCATCTTTTTCTTCAGGCTCTCTAGTCCCTTCTCAGAATCAGCAAGTTGGGGCTGGGCAAGATCTGATCTCTGCTTTTCCATTGCTTTTAATGTGGTTACCTTTCTTGAACATTTTTGGCTTCCATAATAATAAAGCTTATACTTACATAACTTATACTATGTGTTGTTCTAAATGCTGTCTGCGTATTAGCTCATGTAATGTTTACAACGACTCTAGGAATGAATATTAGCATAACCCCCATTTATGGTTGAAGAAACAAGCCAAAATAGGAAAGTAGTAGAATTGGGATTCAGACAGTCTGGCTCTAGAGCCCATGCTTGTCCCCACTATGCTGAAGTGCCTCTCCAAGAGGAAAAAATTTCTTCCCAAACCAGCCTATGTTAATTTGTGTTCCATCTATTGTCTTATCAATGATTCCCTGTCAACTTGAATTGGACTAATAAGTACTCAATACCAATAAAAACACTTAGTCTCTGGACCTGGTGATTCCAATAGCAGCTTCTAATATAGGCCATCCCTGGCTTGTCCCATAGTTCCTCCCACGAGGCCTCCAGAGAGGCCAAGATCTTGCCGTGTTTGATCATTACAGGTAAAAGTGCTTAAAAAAAATCCCCTACAAATCCTACTGCAAGAGAGAGTTGACAAATTTTGTAGAAATTTGTGATTAAGTATCACAAATCATACTTCATGAAAAATAAAGGGTATCACTGCACCTTGTGCGATATAAAGGTTTGAACATGCATATAATTCAATGCAATGGACAATATTGAGCTCCATGGATTCAAGTTCATTTCTCTGTATTTATTTGTGGGTCTTCAGGGAAACTGTTTCAGGTAGAGGAAAGGGTTTTTGGTTAAGGAGCCCGAAGCACGGTGTGGCAACCTTTACTAGCTTTTGGCTCCCAAATTCAGCTTCCTCATTTTAAAAATCGGATACTCTGTTTTATCTGCCTTAGAGAGTAGTGTATCAAATGAAACAAAATCTATGAAAATGGCCTGTAAATGATCAAGTATGAAATGCACACATAGCTTTAGCGTATTAATGACGATTAAGATAGATGTATCTGAACCTTTCCTGCTGCTCATGCTTTTATATTTGCGGTCCTTAATTTTTCTACTAATACTGATTAATTTATAATTTCTGAGGATCGTCTTTTCCTTTTCTTGGGGGGGGGTTAAGATTTTATTTATTTGAGAGAGAGAGAGTGCACATCTGTGAGTAGGAGTGGGGAGGGGTGGGCGTAGACTCCCACTGAGTGTGGAGCTCCACTGCAGGGGGCCCGTGGGGGGCTGGGTCCCAGGACCTGAGATCATGACCTGAGGGACAGTCAGAGGCTTAAGGGACTGAGCCACCCAGGCATTCCAGCGAGGATCTTATTTTCAATCTCATACTTAGAGATGGGTTTATAGTAAAAATTTAATGAATAGATACACTTTCCAAAAGCTGCACTAGCTCTTCACAATGATTCCGAATTGGTCTTGGGTGGTGTCCTACTGCTTAGTCATTCTTTCCTATTGCCCTCCTCGGCCCCATCTTAAGACCCTTACATTCTTAAGACTTCATGGTTCCTATTCTAGATACCCCCTCCCATTTCCCCACGAAGACATATTTGAACCCTATCTGCTGTATTTTTATAAACTTATTCTCTCTAGAGTGATTGTGATTGTCCTTGAGTGTGGCTTACTGTACTTACGCCCTTTGACAGAACTTTAATTCTACAGAGAACTTCTGAATATGCAAAACTTTCATCCCCAAAAATTAATCTCCAAGGGATTTCAGGCACCAAGTAAAGAAGTAAGAAAGGTGAAGCTTGATTTATCTGGATACGATAACAGAAACATGGACTTTTGTCTATTAAATAGACTGATGGAAATGTCTATGATTATTTTTGCTCCTTTCTACGGCACATCATGTGGTGCTTGCAAATGGCTTTATGCTTGACTTCTCATTGCTGAGGACAAAGAATCAAATTATGTTAGAGCTTGTTTTTAGAAACCCAAGGGGCACATGTAGCTAATTAGAGATATGCCCTCGGTTTCCTTTTCTTGTTTATCCTGAGGGATATTAAAAAAACATTCCCAGTGGTATTTCTTCTGGAAATCTTATATAGCCAGGAGGCAATTTTCTAGTGTTCTAATCAATTTAAATTGATGCTTTTAGAACTCTAAGCTTAATATTAATTCTAAAGCCGCCTTTTATTTAGGTAAAAATTTCAAATTATTAGTACAAAGATTTTTTTTTTTCCTGACTGGAATTCAACATCTCTTCATTCCTATTGCTTCCCCTAAGCCCAGTGTGGGTTGGTTGGGATAGATGTGGATTTAACATATATTTCTTTATTTTGGCTGCTTTAAGTGGGTTTGCCTCTTTTAGTTCATGTAATCTATTCATTATGATGCAGATTTCTGATTATTCAGTTATAGAATGCACAATAACAGAGGAAGAATTTAAATGATCAGAATAATTCCATGCAATTTCTTATGCCCTCCTAATGCTTTTGCAGAGCTTAAATCCATGAAATTGTTTTGAAAGATTTTTAACTTCCTCCCCCACCTCCCCACCACCATTTGGCAGCTGTCCCATGTTTCAGAGAGCCATTTCCTGGAATTTTATGATTTCTCTGCGTCTCTGTTTTCTTATTTGTGACCTAGTTATATCTAAGAGGAGATGGAAATCCTGAAATCAATAATACTATTCTTCAAATTTCATAAATAAAATCTATTTTTTTGCCCTTCTACTCTCAACACTATTATGCTGCTACGGAATGCCATTCATTTGCCAGCTTCCAGGGTCACGTGTCCAGGTTGTGTATGCTCATAACAATCCGTTTATTCCCAGATAACCTAGGATGCATGCCTGTAGGGGTCCTTAGTGCATGCATTTAAACACAATGATATGGGGGGACCAGTCAAAGCCTTGAGATGCAGAAGGGGTGTCTGTTGAGACTGCATTTGGCTTCATGTAATAGAAACTGAACTCCTGAAGCTTAACCAAATAGGCTTTTCTTTCTCTGGGATGATTAGAAAGTAAACCCCACAATCAGGGCTGGTCAGCTGCTCAGGGTAGACATCAAGGACCTGAGCTTCCTTTTAGCTTCCTGTTCTGCTATCCTTAGCCTGTGGTTTTCATCCTCAAGATTGAAAGAAAAGAGCTGCACCTCCAGTCTTTTGATGGGGAGAGAAGAGGGTAAAAGTACAAACCAGCTGATCTGCTCTTCTGCTATCACAACAGTAAAAGCTTTCCTGGACGTTCAGTAAAGTGCATGTTTACTTATATCTGGTTGAACAGAGCTCAGTCACATAGTTAATGGAGTCTGGGGTGGTGTTTTTAAGTGTTTTTGAGCACAATTAGAATTCTTTTAGAAAGGAAGAAGGAAGAAGGGAAATTGGTTAGATGACTAGCAATGTCTGCCAAAAAGGGATTTAGGAAAAGGGAAGTGAGTGGGAATAAGTGTCCCTGGTCTAGAGGTCAGTCCCGAAGTCACCAATAATGAATATACAGAGTGTTTCTGTGAACTAGCTAGCACCTGGACTAAGCCATGTTGGGCTTTGCTTTGCCTTGTGAAACGTCCCACATTCTGAACCGGCAGATGCAGGAAGCTGAACTGCTGATGCATCAGTGTCAATTCATCCTTCGGATGCACGCTCGCCCAAAGCTGCAGAGACAGGAAGAAAACCGCCAAGATCATTTATTGGTTCACCGTGAGAATATTGCCAGCAAGCGTACCAAATGTTCACCAACCAATCTCAGGCAAATGTATGTGTGTGCAATATATGTGCAATGTATGTGCAAGTCATTAGAAAGAAACCAAAGAGGGATGTGAGGGGGGTGACCTTAATGGCTAATCTAGTGGAACCAAACCCCAGTAGCCTGTGGCTTCTCTCCTCACTATGTACTTAGGAATAGATAGTACTCGGGAAGAAAATACTGTATCCTTGGCCAGTGCACCCTTCCCTCTGGGCAGCATGAGAGATGTGTGCCTTTATTTATGCCTCTAGTTCTCCCTTTTCTTGGCTTCAGATTTTAAGGAACCACCCCCGCTCCTGATATGTGTTCATATATTCATTCTGGCTACCTGCAAGTCTTGGCCTGGTGAATCAGTCAGGGAACTGGCAAGAAACATACGGGACCGCTTATAAAGGGGAAGACATGTAACCCACTAAGGGATAGTGGGATAATGGTGCACCCTGGGGCTAACCAAGGTGGGGAGGTATAGCTTTCACTCCTAGAATGATGCTGCTTTTGCTATAGCTCTAGGAGATGTTTGCCTGGCAAGAACTGAGGTCTTGGTAGAGGACTATGGCTACAGCCAACCTATTGCCTGGCAGAGAAACAGCTATGTTCCTATTGATGCCTCCCACCATCCAAACACAACCAGAAGCGAGGCAGGAGGGGAACCCATGGATTCTGTGGCTAGAGACCTTTGTCCTGCAACACAGAGCAAGGTGGAGAAGGCTAGAGAGGGAGTCTGGAGTGGCCAATAGTGAAAATCCAGTGATTTTGTGGCACTATACTTATCTGTCCTCTGATCCAAGAGGTCTCCTTTTATGGCTCTTAGATCTTAGAGGTCAGCCATCATTCTACTCCATTTCCAAAGTGCTTCCTACCTAAAGCAGCCCAGCCTGGGGGACAAGTTGGTGTGTTGGGGGTGGTGGGGAGGGTGGGGTCCTCGCGGCTGTGTTCATTTTCTCTTCCCTAGGCTTTCAGTACTTTTTTCTCTCACTGTGGTCACTTCAGTGCAACCCCCATTTAGCTCAGTCCTGATCGATCAGGTTTCCTTTTTAACCTGGTTGTTAGGAAGCTACAGAAAATTCAGTAGCTTATCTTTATCAAGGGTATATACACATTTCTCCCATTGAAGCATGAGTACAACTAGCTCAGGGCTTCTCAATCTTGGCATTACTGACACTTGGGGACAGAGGATTCTTTGTTTGAATGGGGAATGAAGTGTGCTTATTCACTAAGTTTTTTTTTTATCCACGGGGACTGTCTTGTACATTGTCGGGTGTTTAACCACATCTCTGGCCTCTATCCCCTAGATATCAGTAGCATCTCCTCCCTTCCTTATCAACACCAATATTTCCTAGAGGGGTAAAACTGGCCTCTGTTGACAACACTGCTCTAGGTGAATAAAATGATATAGGCCAGAGGTGAGTTAAAATACAGCCCCTCTACCAACTGTGTCACTTTTACTATATATATATATATATATATATATATACACACACACACACACACACACATATATATTATATATCCTTAGTTTTGAAGAAATTTTTATTATTATGGAGTAGAATTTAATACTTGCATGAATTTTAAAGATAAAATATCAAGAGTCAAGGTTATATAGTCCTTGATGTGAACGTCAACAAATACATATAACAAAGCTATCGGGCTGGATTTTTCTCCGTTCTTTGCAGGCATGTGACCTTGGCTGAAGGCACTCTATGTGCTGTTTCTGACTTAGCAACATGCACAAACGTCACTGGCTCCACAGGAAAGCATTTGCATCAAACATTTAGTAACTTCAGTAATCTCATTCATTCATTATATAATAAGCATACTGTCCAGCATGACCTTCCAAGAGAATAACATTTTCTCTACTTCATTATATAAATATATGCCACAGAGTGAGGGAAATTTGGGGCACCATCAGTCTGTAATTGTGGGAAATTTTAAGTGTCAGGTCAGGGAGCTTGAAACAGGCTTAAGATGAAAGTCTTTTCTATAGATTTTTTCTTATTGAGCTGAACTTCCCTCTAAGCCCTGATCATTGGGTTGCGATTCTTCTTACAAATTAGGGGATGAAAAAGAAACTCCCTTTCTTAACGAGGAGGGCGACACAAATTTCACAGCCACTGTTAGTCCACTCTGGCCTCCGATTGGTTTTTGGAGGCACAAGGATTTTTCCATGCTGGGATTCTTCATTGAACCGCTTTGGTTGTCATTAAATCTGGTGTCTGGGCAGCACCACTTTCACCAGTTTGGGTCTTGTTCCACGAAGCTCTTCTCCAATACGGTCTTCTTTTTTCTCCTTCATCTGCCTTTTTTGGTTGGTTTGATCTTAGACTTTGTGCACATCTCCAGCCGGAGGTTACATCTCTATCCCCTTTGTTTCAGATGTCAGGTGAACATGAGGGCATGCTCGCCCATGCTGTTTCGGGATGTCCTCCTTGTTTTCTAATAAAATATGTTTATTTTCCACGAAAATCTCCCAATCAGGGACAGGGGAGATATGTTTCAATCACAATCCCTTTGGAGGGAAGACATGTCAACTGGCTGTTTTTCAAGTTGGTGACACTAATATTTATTTCTCTTGGTAATCATCTGCAGTTTAAAGCCTATTTTTTGATCCCCTTCCCTAAATATTGTTGCCTGGACAGCACATGAATTTTTAAAGACAAAAGGAGCTAAAGCAACAGAGATGGAGTGAATGAAGTTCTCTGGAATTAGCTTCTAAAAAGAATCATATGACTTGGGGCACACCTGGGTGGATCAGTGGGTTAAAGCCTCTGCCTTTGGCTCAGGTCATGATCCCAGGGTCCTGGGATTGAGCCCTGCATTGGGCTCTCTGCTCGGCGGGGAGCCTGTTTCCCTTCTCTCTCTGCCTGCCTCTCTGCCTACTTGTAATATCTGTCTGTCAAATTAAAAAAAAAAAAAAGTTTTAGAAAGAATCATACGACTTAGAGACCTCTAGGCACTCCCGTCAGCCCATGGAACAAAGGCCAAACTCTAAGAACAGTGTATGATGCCCATTCTGACCTGGTTTTATTTCATTCTCTAATTTAATTTTTACCCTGTCCCTACTACACACTATAAGCTCTAACTCAGTACTTCTCAAGAGTGGTTTGAAGATCACCTGTGTCACTATTAAAAATGCAGATCCTTGGATAATATTTAGACCCATGAAATCAGAATCTTTGGGGCAGGACCCAGGCATCTGTATTTTACAAGCACCCAGAGATTCTCACACTAAAATTGGAGAGTCATTCCTAGCTGTCTTGGTCTCCTCACCACATTTGTAAAACTTTTCAAATAATGAAGCAAATCAGAGGTTGTGCTAGAAAATATCACCACTGTCATTCAAAGGAGGAAGAGTTCCTCCCAAAGGGGAGGATCTGTTCTTCATCTAGAAAACAACTGTACAAGTGTGGGAGGAAAGAAGAACCTAATTTCATTGGCTTAGGTAGAAGGAGAGTGAAGACTTAGAAACTCTAACATGTGGAAGAACCAAAATCCTTTTATAGTCTGTGTTCTCTCCTCATTTCTCAGCATTTCTTTGTCCCCCACTGTGAACTCTGGCAGTCTGGAATTCCATCGGCCTCCTACCTCTGGCCTAAGAGCATGTTGCACACTGCAGAGCTCCAATCTTCCCAGTTAAGATCCCATGCAATGCTGTCCCCTGCCCTGATTTGAAGACACAATCACTTGACTCCTTGCACTTGTCACTTTCTCACGTATTCTGGATGAAACTCCGCTGTCCCTAACCTGTGAGTACACATTCAGTCACGTTAGTGAGAATACCTGACTTTACTATCTTGGTAACGTTTGTTTGTCCTGGGAGCTCCAGGGCTCTCCTCCTGTGTTAAAAAATGAGTCCCCACACCCTGGTGCTGCGGCTCTTCAGCCTCCAATTTCTCTCCATCTCCTCTCTCTCTCCGCTTGAACTCAAAGCCAACAGCAAAATCCCTTTGCACAGACAATTCCAACTCCAATCAGGTTGGCTGGCACAGTCTCAGTTCTCTCTCCAGATTGATAAGCTTGGGCTTTGCCTCGTGTGTATCTTTTCGCAGAGACAGTGCTTTGCACTCCAGAGGTGCTAAATGGCTTGGGACAGAGTTTTAAAACTGACAATTGGATAAACACCAGAATAAGCATCGGAGGAGGAAAGCCTGAGCAGGGCTCGAGCTGACCTGGCTGACACCACTGGGCGCTGGACCTGGCTCCAAGTTTCCTGGCAGCCACGGCCTAAAGGGGAACACCTGTTAGGCGGACGCCCTTATTTTCTTTGTCAGACAGCAGAAGTAGGGCTGCCAGATGCTTTCTACAAAATCCTGAACGCATTCGATACGTCCTACCAGCAAGCTCAAATGCCACCTTGAGAACCTGGGCGCCCAGCCACCAGTAAGGCATGGCAGAGGAGGGACCTCCTGTTGTCCGGGCTCTTGGCAGCTTCGTTCAATTCTGAGCGTCCTGGCAATGCTTGGGTCCACAAGGCCGTCAGCCTTCTCCTTTCTGTGCACCCTTGGGAAGGAGGAGGAGGTGGTCCTCGGTGGCTTTTCCGTGCAGGCGGCGGACTGTCCTCGCAAAGGGGAGCCGAGCGCCGCCCCCCCCCCCCCCCCCCGCTGCCGCCGCCGCCCCTGGGAGGTCTGCTCCGGGCCCGCGCAGTCCCTGCCCACGACCTCTCCCGTCGGCCTCGGGAGGGTGCAGCCGCTGCAGCCGCCGCAGCCGCCGCAGCCGCGGGAATCCAGCGGGCTGCAGCCCGCCGATTGAGGCCTCGAGTGAGGGCGGGGTCTCCGGCGGGAGCCGGGCTTAGCGCCGCGGGGTGGGCGGGGCGGGGCCTCGCGAGGCGGACCCACGGGGCGGGGCCTCCGGTAGGCGGGGTTTAGGCACCAGGAGGTGGTGGCGGCCGCCGCGGCGGCGGAGGGGAGGGGAAAAGAGGGAGGGGAAGGGAGGGAGAGGGAGGGGAGGGGACGGGAGGGGAAGGGAAGGGAGGGCCGGGGAGGGAAGGGGGCGGCCGGCCGCGGGGAGGGAGTGAGTCACCTGACCGCTGCCCGCGCCGCCCGCTGGGCTCGCTCGCCGCCGTCAGTCGGGCCGCGCGGCGCCTCGGCTCTGGTGAGTGGCTCGGCGTCCCTCGCGTCCTTCCCGGGAGGGTCCGCGCGGCGGCGCGCGGTCCGGGCTGCCCGCCCGTGAGGGGCCGCCCGCGGGCCGGGCCGGCGAGGCGGGGAGGCGGGGAGGCGGGCGGCGGCCTTCTGGGCGGGGGGCGGCGGCGGCCCCTCTTCCTGGAAGTGGCCTCGGCGGCCGGAAGGGGCGACCTGCCTGCGCCCCGGGCTGCGAGCGCGCGGCCGGCGCTGTTGTTGACCGGCCCGCGCCGCACTTTCCCCTCGGGCGGGCGCGGTGGGCGCGGTGGGGCGGGGAAGCGGCCGCGGCCGCGGGGCGCCCGGCGCCCCCGCCCCCTCTCCGGCGCCGGGGTCCGAGCCCGGCCCTCCGGGACCGTGTGACACATCAGCACCGCCCGCGCGGCCGGCCCCGGCTCCGTGTCGTCCTCCCGCCGCCTCCCACCGCGCTCCGCCGCCCCCGACGCGTCCCGCGAGCTGCCCGCGTCCGGTCTGCCCGGCCTGGGTGTCTGCGGCGCGTGGAGTCGCGTTGAGAATGGCCGAGGTCGTGGCCGGAGCAGAAATGCCACCTTGCGGGGCTGGGTTGAGCCGAGATGGGTTTGGGAGGACCGGACATCGCCGAGCTCCCTTTGTTGGAGTTTTGCCCACACGCTGTAATTAAGACTCCCACGGTGTGGTGAGGGTGGGCGCCCATGGCCGAGGCACCCGCTTTGTGCCTGTCTAAGGGAGCACGAGTGCCACTGCCTTCTCATTCTTGCGCGGCGGTTTATGTCACTGAGTAGTATTGTGCGGAACGCCTTTGTGCAGCGAGCCTTCTGCGTGAAACTTGGGCCGATTTAGGTATAGTGTAGTAGGAATTGTGAAAGACGTGTGGGGGGAAAACAAGCTACTGTGCGATGCTCGAGGGAACAAAGGCTGTTTTGTAGGGATGCTTATCTCTTTGGAGAACTGTGTCCGTGTTGGGACTGTTACCCTTGGTGGATGCCACTACTGGGTCTTTGTTCCTATACTTTAACGCTCCTTCTGCCTATCTGGAGGCTTTGCGTTTAGAGCCGTCCAGAAGGACAAGGTGGGGGGGACACACCGGACGTGTTGGTGACCGAGCACTTGAGCGCTTCACATGGTCAAGCAGAGAAATGGAAAGAGGTGGGCACGCTGGCTTCTTCCTGGTCTTGGGTAGTGGTGCAAGGGCTGGGCTGGGTTGGGCTTGAAGGCACTTGCCACTTCTGTCTTTGGCTAAAGAAGCCTGGGGAGAAAAGGACTCTTGGTGAGTCAGCTTGGAGTGGGATGGCTTTGGTTTAGTGACTGCATTGCATGGTGTGTTATTGTTGTTTAATATGGCTGGGTCTGGTGGTTTACCATTGTTCAGTATGTTGGTTGGATAACAAGGTAGGATGATGACTCCTTAAAAAAGTTGGGTTGCTGAGTCATTCACCCCAGCCTGAGAGGTAATTAAGAACAGCTGGTGCAGATATGCTCATCACATGCCTCCACCATAAAAGGCCAAGGAGCGCTCAAGAGGGGCTGCTTCGGAGGGCTGAAGGGGACCCAGCCAGGGTTGTCTGTTTTGATACAGGTAAAGAGTGGGTGAAGAGCAACAGCAGTCTTAGGAAGTGGCCAAGTGGTGCTGAGGTTGTGTTTAAACACAGAGCGGCCTCATGACCTACTGCCTGAGAATGAATTTGTGCTGGAGAGAGCTAAAACTGAGCCAGAAGTTTACAGCTAGGGGTAACCTAATAACAGGATTGTCATAAAAATATTTACTACCATTACTGTACTTAGTTTTTTGTTTCCCTCTTGTGGTTTTGTTGTTATGTGGTTTATACATTTCAAAAAGTGAACTTAATTTGTTCCTCTTGGTTTTCTTGGCCCTTGGCTCTTCATGCATATAGTACTAGTTTCTGGTGGAGAGACAGGGGTAAGGGAGCGTATGAATGGAATTGGCAGGTTGCATTGGGTCAAGTCTAGAAGGAGCTGTCTAATGAAAAGTAAACCATATATATATACAAATCTCATTCTCTTGGTTATGGTGCTAGAGTGTATTTGCATCTTAGTTCATTACTTCTTGCTGTAAAAATGACCCAAGCTCACCAGACAGCCCCCTTATTAACAAAGTTTAGGAATGGAAAATGTGGAAGTTGGGGGGTGGGGAGGGCAGGGACTGGCCCTTACCTGTGGTCAAAAGAATGACTAATTCTTACTGATGGTAATTCACTTAAAACATTTTGTAAATGGAAAAGTAGTTAATTTTGTTGCTCTAAGTTTGAGTCTATAGGAGATTAGAAAACATGAATTTTTCAAGTAAGTATTAGGATCTCCAAGGTGAAGTGCCGGATGATTCATTTGGAAGAAAATAATAAAACTTTGATTTTTACAATTTTAATTTTATGTAAAACAAGGAAGTTTCAAGATACAGATAAATAGGAGTCCATACATATTATAAAATGTGGGTACGGGCTCCTCTTTTACTGTTGGGGAACACAAAGAATTTGTTAACCGCCGCCAATATCATTCAGCAATTGGAGTATTTTTTCAAACTTCTGATTTCCTCTTAAGAGCTACCATTCTTTCAGAATACTCTTAATATTCATTCAATTTTTATTGCATATGTAGTTCTATTCTTTTTTATGCTGTACTTTAAAGATTTGAAGCTTGAATGTAAATTTATTACATTGTTGGTATCGGGAGTGGAAATAAAAAACTCAGAGTTGCTCTTTACGTATGATACCATGTATTTTGAATTTGGAAACAAGCCAGCTGGCTGGTTTGTTAAATATATGCGATCTGAAGTGTAGTAATCTGGAAAAGGGTGCAGTGGGAGCACCTGAAGATAATGTACACATTGGATTAGGACTTGGATATAACAAATTCTTTTAAAAGTTATTTTGTTCTGTTACTCCTTGAAGCCATTTTTGGGGGGCCGAGTTTACATCTGTTTTAGTAAGGATTAATAAGACTGCATATTCAGGGGTGCCTGGATGGCTCAGTTGTTAAGCGTCTGCCTTAGGCTCAGGTCTTGCTTGATCCAGGCTTCTCTGCTCAGTTGAAGCCTGCCTCTCCTTCTCCCATTCCCCCTGCTGTGTTCTCTCTCTCTCTGGCAAATAAATAAACAAAATCTTAAAAAAAAAAAAAAAAAAAAAAAAAAGACTACATATTCAGTACATCACTTGGGAAGTGGAATTTCCCCCCCGTAGGAGAATGTGTGTATTTAGAAAATCAGTTTCTGAGTATGCTAAGATTCAGTTAAATCTTGTAGGTCGTGTGCCTTCTACACTCCTGTATTGTGAGAAATAATGTTTAGAATAATGATTGCGAAGTTCTTTAAAATGACCAGTTGTCAGAAGTTCTCTTCACTGTAGAGATCTCTCCAAGACTTAGGTGTTAACGAATCAGCTCCTAACAATTTTCTAATGTTCTGTTAATGGGAGCATTGCTTTAATCTGAAAACTTGCATTTCTTGAGGGTTCTGTTAGATGGAGGGTTGTATTTGTTTATTTATGTATCTATTTACTTCTTTATTTTAAATATTTTATGTATTTGTCAGAGAGCAGAAGGGCGGAGAGCTGCAGGCAGAATAGGCAGAGGGTGAAGCAGGCTCCTGGCTGAGCAAGGAGCCCCATATGGCACTTGATTTCAGGACCCTGGGATCATAACCTGAACTGAAGGCAGACACTTAACTGACTGAGCCACCCAGGTGTCCCGGAGGGTTTGTTGTATGTGGTGGAATAGTTGACTTAAGAAACTTTCAATTTAAAAAAAAAAATGCCCAATAATCTCCCCAAACCAAAGGGAAACTGAGCACTCTTTGCCAGAATCCAGGCCCCTTGAAGAGATGAAACATTTCAGAACTGCAGATGAAATAGACTTACAGCACCTTGAAACCCAGACTTCTGGCTTACTCATGGACAGCATTAACGAAACTGAAGTTGCAGGTTCAGTCAGCGTGCAGCTGACAGAGAAGCAGTAAGCAAGGTGGTTCAGAGTGGGAGATCTGGAGCCAGACTGCCTTGGATCAAGTTCTGGCTCTCGTTACTTACCTGCTCTGAAGCCTTGGGCAAGCTGCTTCCCCTAGTTGTGCCTCCCTTTCTCATCTTCGAAATGGGGATGATGATGGTGATAGAATGTATATCCTAGAGACTATTTGGACAATAAATGCATTAATATGTGTTAAGTGTTGGCTCCATCTTAATACATGTGTGGTGTTACTATCTGTTCACAATCAGAGGGAAGTGCTCTGTTACACAGCCACATTCTGTAGTCTCTTTGAACTGAATCGCAACCACTGATCATCAGGAAGACTGAAGAGAGCATGTGGATGTGCAACACGTTGATACTACTGGAAAAACAGCCCCAGTGAACATTCTGATGTTAAGTCAGTAGCAGGAACTCAAACACCCAACTTCTGATGGCAGGGAACACAGGATGTGGCTTTTTTTCTAAAAGGATCTAACCATCTCAGCAAAGGCCTGCAGGTGGTCATCACCAGTTGGTTGGAATTGGCTTTTGAAAAAATAAAAGCACTTTCCATTCTGCATCTAGTCAATTCTTTTTTTTTTTTTTTTTTTTTTTTAAAGATTTTATTTATTTGACAGACAGAGACCACAAGCAGGCAGAGAGGCACGCAGAGAGAGAGAGGAGGAAGCAGGCTCCCTGCAGAACAGAGAGCCCGATGCGGGGCTCGATCCCAGGACCCCCGGGATCATGACCTGAGCCGAAAGCAGAGGCCTCAACCCACTGAGCCACCCAGGCGCCCCGCATCTAGTCAATTCTGTATGTAATAGTTGAGGACTCTGGTCTGGCAGGTTTAGTAACCTGTTCACTCCCTCCTTGCTTATTAATATCAGGGCAGACTCATTTCTAAATTCTTACTCCTGACCAGTTTTGGGGGAACATTTGAAATGTAAATATACCTGCCAGTTACTTCTAAGTATTGTATTTTCCTGAAATGACATGCCTATGCCAAGATAGAAAAATTAGCCATAAGAAACAGTGGATATGTTTATCATATGGCTTCTTGCACCTGTAGGTCATTCAGAAAGGTTGTGTCAAGCATTCTGACCATCCTTTAGGCTAGAGTGTGAGTTTCTTTTAATTTATTTATGTATTTATGTATGTATATAATCTCGACACCCAATGTGGGGCTTGAACTCACAACATGAAATCAAGAGTCACGCGCTCTTCCACCCGAGCCAGCCAGGCGCCCCAGAATGTGAGTTTCTTGATGTTGAAGATACTTATCTTCTGTTTTATCTCCCATGGAACATTGAATGTGTCTTGGCTGTGTGTGTTGCAGACTTTTGGTTGGTTGCTGCAGTGGTGGTATGGTATGGATTCCTTTTAGTCCTGTGGTTTTCAAACTTGGGAATTTTTGAGAGTGAAGGTGAGAACATGTGCTGTACCTCTTATGTTAGATGTGTAAGTTAAAACGTTTGATCATTTAAAATTCTGCTTTCTGGGGCGCCTGGGTGGCTCAGTGGGTTAAAGCCTCTGCTTTCGGCTCAGGTCATGATCCCAGGGTCCTGGGATCGAGCCCCGCGTCGGGCTCTCTGCTCAGCAGGAAGCCTGTTTCCTCCTCTCTCTCTGCCTGCCTCTCTGCCTACTTGTAATCTCTGTCTGTCAAATAAATAAATAAAATATTAAAAAAAATAAATAAATAAAATTCTGCTTTCTGTTTTCATTATTGATATGAGTATAGAGGGAAGCAGCTGAATTTATTAAATCATTCTTTTGGTTCATCTCCTGGGACAGAAAGAAAATTCATCTTGTGACTTCTTTTTTACCTTGTAATTGACTTAGAATTGAATTGAGCAAAATGTAATTTGGATTGTCCAGATGTTAGACCTCTTATGTATCTAATACTTTTCCGTCATATCCTCACTCCTTTAGAACAGATTCTTTGTTGTATTTAGGATCAGGGACAATTTAGAGAATATTAATGGGGTAATAAAAATTGCCCCAAAGCAAACATAAGGCAGAAATAGGAGTTGCCAGGAACTTGGTTGCTAATGACTGTTGTAGGAGCACAGTGGGCATGCTGTGAAGTTGGCAGGCTGCAGGTTTCTTTCTCAGCACTGGCACAGTTTAGAAAATGTTACTTTAATGCAGTTGAACCTATGTGTGAATCATGTTCTATTAAAAACTAATTTTCTTAATGCTGTGGAAACTTAGGAAGTATTCAAAAGAATATTTTTGTAATAAAGTTTTTATTCCCAGCTTCTATCTGATGAAGTTATTTTCACTTTTTTTGTTACTTCTTAGATTGGATCAGAGTTACATTAGACAGTTATAATCCATTTCCCCATTTCCCTTTAACATGGAATTATACTCAAAAGTGTTTCATATAATGGAGCTGACAATTGACATTGACAGTATCCTACCTTCATGGTAACAGACTAAATAGTGTGGTGAGGGAAGTGTTTTGCCCCTCTCTCTTGCCTTTTTTTCGCATTGATCTTTTTTACTGACTTGCCTGCCTCCAGGATTCCAAGGGGGAAGTGGGTTTTGGCCTCAGAGGTGAACTTTTAGGGTCCTGTTGAAGAAATGGTGATAGGCACCCACTCAGCTTCCTATTTACTGGTATCTTCCTATGCCTAATGCCTTATTCCTTCTTTAAAGTGTGCCATCATCTTTTGGAAGTCAGCTGTATCAGTGAAGGAAATTATGCATCAGAGAGTTTGTTATAAAATATGCCTATAAAAGATTTATTAGTCTTTGAATAAATTTATGAGGTTATAATTATTAGGTTGTCATTTTAGAGTGGTTTTCAGTAAGATCAGTGATTTCATTAGTGTGTATTTTTCACTTAAATACTATTTTTCAGAAATGCAAAGTGGTTATCAAATGTTGGCCCAAGACACTTTTCATTTTCAAAGAACCTAACATTTCCTTATTTATTAAATTTTTCTGAGGAGTATTCCCAGCATGGTTCAGGGTTCTCCTACAGATAGATTTATCACTTAATTAGAAGGTGAATGAAAATATTCACTGGCTTTTAAAATAACTTTTTCCACATTAATGGAAGACTTTTGAAGTAGAAAAGCATTTTGCTTAGCTTGATAGGGTTGCATACTTTCATTCCCAGCCTTTATCTAGAGAAATCAAATGAAATGATAGGGATGAGTCTGTAGCTACTCTAATTTGGCCTATTTAATGGTCTCTTTGTGGTAAAGGATTGTCGCAAGTTCTGTTCAAACTCTAGATATAGTTCTTTGGGTTTTTAAAAAATGTGTTTTGCCCCTCCTGGCGTGTCTGTTGCTATAGGCCTGGTTTGTTGTCTGTTCCAGACCCCAGGGGGACCTGGGACCCCTTTTCCTCTCTGGAGCAGGTCCGCAGCGGTGTACCCGCATGGCAGGCGACTCAGAGACCTGCCTTCCTGCATTTGCTTCTCAGGCCCTTGCCCTGTTCCTGTACTCAGTTAACTTTGAGCAGCTTTCTTATCTCTGGAGACTAAGGAATAATTGTGATTCTAAGTTTCAAGGCACTTTGGTCTCTTATCTTTCTGTCCGTGGTGCTCCTCTCCCCAGACTTAAACACAAACACATAATCAGCTTTTGTTGTATATAAGTAGTAGGGTTGGTAAATTCATTTCAGCATTTGTGGTATGCCTTTGTATTAGGTATTGGGTTTATGTTTGATTAATGAAACAAATATTTATGCCTTTTTATGCTAGGAACTTCTATAGATATTGGTAGTATAGAACTTCTTACAAGTTATTGTCTAGTAGACAAGCCATGTAATAGCATGTATTACTTTCTGTAGTAGCAACATGTAGAATGTGCCTGGGAGCCATAGAATGTAAGAAACCTAAGTTTTAAGAAATCAGGAAAGCCTTAGGAATGTCAATGATGAATGCATAGTTGAACAGAGGAAACAGTTTGTTTTGACATCTCTTGAGAAGTTTAGCATTGAAGAAGAGTAGAGAAGAGGGATTTTAGTAGGGGGAAGTTGGGTCAGGAAGGGTGTGTGTTTGTGTATGTATGAATTTTAAAAAAATGTCAGTAGGAAAAGGTTGAAGATGCAGTGTGTATCTTTGCTTTGTTCTTGGTTAGTTCCTATTATGGTTGCAAGGTGGCTGCTACAAGTTCAAGTGTCGTAAGTCAGTGACTAAGTTCCTTGGGAGAGGACTATTTTTTCCCCCCCACGGGATGTCTCTTAAGTAAAACCTGCCCCAAAAGCCTTATAATAGATGCCATCCTGACCTTCTCTCTGTTCATGGGCCAGCGTTTTACATAAGCCCATACCTAAATGAGTCAATATCAAGGGAAATGAGACCATCACGATTAGCTTAAATGGGTCATCGTTCGTCTTCGTTGGTACTGGGACCTGCTTCCCCCGAAACACATAGCCTCAGGGAGAAAGTAGATTTGTGAACATAATCAGAGGTTGGTTAGAAAATGAGGTGATGAATGGTATTGGGTGATCAGTGGTGCCCTCCTTGCCTGCCACTTAACCCATCACTACAGACACATACTTCTTTTTAAAAAATTTTTTAATTTTATTTTATTTTTGCTATTGAGTTGTATAAGTTACTTACATATTTTGGATATTATATATTTCTTTTTAAATTTTTTAAATTTTTTAGTAAACATATAATGTATTATTAGCCCCAGGGGTACAGGTTTGTGAATCTCCAGGTTTACACACTTCACAGCACTCACCTTCCCCAATGTCCATAACTCAACTCCACCAACCCTACCGCCCCCCCCCCCCAATCCTCAGTTTGTTTTGTGAGATTAAGAGTCTCTTATGGTTGCAGACACATACTTCTGAATAGAAAAAGAAAATGTGGTTGTCTCTGGATTTGGAATTTTAGGTGACTCCCCCCTCCCTTTATCATCTTATTATATTTCTTGACCTTTACAGTCAGATTAAATAAATTTTATTTAAAAATATTTAAAAATTGAAAACAAAATGCCCATTTTACAAGAAAAAAAAAAAAAAAGAAAAAAGAAAAAAAAACCCTATGGAAGTAATCTAAATCTATTTCTTTCAGTACTCCAACAGTTCTAAAGTTCTCTGTCATTTCTTAAGGGGAAAAGGAGAATATACAATTAAGTTTTGTAGTTTCTGATTGTATCTATGCCAAGAGAATCTCTCTCTCTCTCTCTTAATCTGCAGGACATGTTCTCCTGTGATATCTGTGGCTCTCCTGAGTGGTGAGGCTAGAGTGGCTTGAATAGAATGGTTGATTCAAAAGAATGCCCACTTGGATGGGCAGGATTCTTTGGAACCCAAACTCTTGAGTTACAAACAGGAGCATCTTGTTTCCTCTCCACACACATTCCCCTAGTAGGGGGGAAGGTGATCCTGTGGTCAGTTCATTAGTTATTCTTTTGGGACTTCAAGAATAAGGCCACTTTAGGTTTATATAGTGTTCTTCGTGGTATGTGAAAGGCAAATAAATAAGTACACAAATAGCATTGTAAATTCACAAAGTAGAAGCTAATTGCTAAGAGTTTTTCCTATTTAATAATAACTGAGAGGCTGTGATATAGATGGTAAGTGTTTTGAAATGGTATTAATTTTTTAGAGAGAATTTAGAGTAAAAAGCAATTAATATTTATCTACTTAGTGTTCCTTAAATAATATTTGTACTGAGAAATATTTCAGCTTTTTTTTTTTTTAATAGGCCTCATATTTACTTATTTGACAAAATCTTATAATTACTGTATTTGGGAAAGTGGCTATGAGGGTTTAGGTAGAAAGTCTACAGCTTGGATATCCCCGTTTAGAAATGGTAATTTTTTTTTTTTTTTTTTTTTTTTTTAAGATTTTATTTCTTTATTTGGCAGAGAGAAATCACAAGTTGTTGGAGAGGCAGGCAGAGAGAGAGAGGGGGAAGCAGGCTCCCCGCTGAGCAGAGAGCCCGATGCGGGACTCGATCCCAGGACCCTGAGATCATGACCTGAGCCGAAGGCAGCGGCTTAACCCACTGAGCCACCCAGGCGCCCCTAGAAATGGTAATTTTGACTTCCAAGTTAATACTGTAGCACTATGGTGACTGTCAGGGATTAGTGGATCAGGTTATTTTTAAATAAAGCATTTCAATTTCATACCCTTACTTAATTAAAAACAATTTCAGATCTGTGATTCATGTAATATTCTAATTGTTCCCCTATAACTGCTGCCTTATTTAATTAAAATTGATAACTTTTTAAAACCTTTTTTTTCCTTTAAGTCACATTTATTATGAGTTGGAATAAGATGATGTTTAAGGAAGGGTGGGGAGTTTGAAGGCACTTTTTTTGGTTGTTGTCTTTTTTCCTCCGCGCCCCCCCCCCCCAGTTACTTTGCATACTGTATGTGTTAACTGTTAGATCTACAGAGTCATTCTGACCTTGATCTAGCTTTGGGACTTTGACTTCCTCTACACAATCAGAAATAAATAATTTGGATCATGGTTATGCTTTTTATAGTTTGAAAACAAAGTGACATATGAAGAATTTATAGTATTTCATTTGACTGTAGGACATAAACACTTAATACTTTATATGAAAAGTAACTTTTAGTGAAATACCTTATAGCAGTCTGTCCTTGAATTTTCCATATATAGTTGAGTATAACTATAGACTTTTGACTTTAGTTCCGCATAGTTTAATGTCAGATTCCTTTTAATGATACATGAGATTATTTATGTAATCCAAGAAGTGTTTTTTTTTTTTTTTTAAGATTTTATTTAATTATTAGAGAGAGCACAGAAGGAGAGGGAGTAGCAGACTCCCTGCTGAGCAGGGAGCCTAACTTGAGGCTAGATCCAGGATCCCGGATTATGACCTGAGGCAAAGGCAGATGCTTAACCCACTGAGCCACCTGGTGCCCCCTAAGAAGTATTAATCAGAAATTAATTAATCAGTATTGAATAATAAAGGGAAATTGGTTATTTCTTGAACGCCCTTTTAGTCTAACACTGTTCTCATCACACGCAGGATACTTGAGGCATTTCCCTCTCTCCCTTATTCTTCCATCCCTTTTCACTTCACCCACCCTGTCCCCCACCACCCCAAGAAAAACCTGCACACATGTGTCACTTAGGTCATGCATGTGAATTGGAATGTACTATTTGGATGTGGGGGTAGAAGTCCTCTGTAGCCTTTAAGTTACTGACCCCCTCAGGGTTTCAGTTTCTGCATCTGTAACAGAAGTGGGGAAGCAGGTCATACTGGATGAATGTGTTCTTTTAATTAGAAATGCTTTAGTTCTGTGCCACTGGCAGTTATCTTGAGCAGACTTTCCAGTTTTAAAGATTTCTTTTTACCTTGTTGAGATCTTAAGTTTACTAAATTTTTATTCTTCCAAGATACAGGGGTCTCTGCCTTTTGTAACTTAATTCTTGGGTTTGCAGAACCTTTTAAAATACAGTTTTCTGTTGATCACTTGCATAATGATGGCAGTAATAATGATAAAATAATAATGATCTTGTGCCAAACACTGTGCTATTAAATGCACCAAACCATTCAATCCTTAGAGTAAGTGTTTTTCTTATGGGAAACCTGAAGCATGAAGTCAGGTAGCTCACAGAAGAACACACACCTGGTGGGTAATAACGGCAAAGCTCTAACTGTATTTAATACTGCTGTTCTTTCCAGAGATATTCTGCTGGCAGTGTTAAAATAACCTAAACTGAATTTTCTTCTGCGTTTCATAATTCTCTGTGTTTGTTTAGCTCTTTATCCCTTTTAAAGGCCTTTGTGAGACAAAATAGGTTAGGAGCTACCTACTTAAGTCTAATGGATGCACATTTGCCCTTGTTTAAATAGCTACACCTGACTTGATGCATCCTTCCTCCTTATTTTCTGTACAGAGTTCTTTTTCCACATTAAATCATCCTTTATTTGAGAGACCTATATAGTTTCCTTTGTTCTTTCGTATTTACTGTGAAGATACCAGTGGAAGCTCCTGTGTTGTAGAGTTGCCCATGCATTTCACACATAGTAACAAACCAGTACCACTGATGACTGGAGGAAATATCCATTATAAAGGAGGAAAAAGTATTTGGCATTCTTTGGAATTGCCTCTTTGGGAGCCTTCAAGACAAGAAATAAATGTCAACTGCATTTTTTAATGAAAGTACATTGTTTGATTTATAGTTGTCTATTGTAGTATTTTTTTTTAATTTAAATTCAATTAACCAACATACAGTACATCATTAGTTTTTGATTTAATATTCAGTGATTCATTCGTTGCGTGTAATACCCAGTGCTTATCACATCATGTGCCTTTCTTGTTGCCCATCACCAGGTAACCAGCCGCATCCTCCTCACCTACCTCCATAGCCCTCAGTTTTTTTCCTGAGTCAAGAGTCTCATATGGTTTGTCTCGGTCTCTTATTTCTTCTCCTTCAGTCTTCCCTCCCTTCCCCTATTGTCCTCTGCACTCTTCCTTGTGTCCACATATGATGAAACCATATGATAACTGTCTTTCTCTGATTGACTTGTTTCACTTAGCATAATACCCTCCAGTTCCATCCTTGTCAATGTAAATGGTAGATAAGTCATCTTTTCTGAAGACTGAGTAATATTCCATTGTAAATATGAACCACATCTTCTTTATCCATTCATTTTTCTGGTTATAAAGTATCATGTATTTATAGTTAAGAATTTGAATGCAGAAACAAAAATTACCTAAATGTAACCATTGTAAATATCTTGACATACATTCTAACTAGAGGTGGGGGGAACCAATATTTCTGGAGCCGTTAGTGTGCAATGCTTGTTAGATATACAAGTAGTAATTTGAGTATGTAGTTAGGTACATGAATATGAAGTTCAAGAGAGCTGTTGAGATTAGACCAACTATAATTATGAGAATATACCATTAAGTCCATGAGGGATCCTCTTCTTACTTTGGGTCTGAATGAGTTCACCTAGGAAATGTGTGCAAAGAAGAGGAGGTACCTGAGGACTAAGCCCTGGGCTCTCCAGGGTTTAGAGATTTGGAAGAGGAGGACAGTCCATCAGTGAAAATTGATAGGTGGCTGCCAGCAAGGTAGGAAATCAGGATTGTGTATCCTGGAAGCCAAGCGAAGAAAGGAATTCAGGGAGAGAATGCTCAACCTGTTGAATGTTGCTGAGATGCTGTGTAAGAAGACTGAAAATTTGCCATTTAGCAGTAGTTTCCATGGAACGGAGGGGGAAAGGCCTGGTTTTAGTGGGCTCAAGTGAAACTGGGAAGAGAGGGAAGTGAAAATAGGGAGGATGTAAATGGCTCTTTTGAGGACTTCTACGAAGGGGAGTAGAGAATTGTATTGTAGATGGAAGGGCATTGCGAGAAGAGCCATTCTAGTATGCTCTGTGTGATAACGGGAATTCTCTGTGTTCGTCTGTTTTCCTTGGTGAGACTGTAGAAACTTGTCAGTTTTACTCGTCTTCTCAAAGCAACAGCTCTTGATTTCATTTATCAGTTCAACTAAAAGCAAATGCAAAATTTTATTATGTGAGTAGTTTTCTTGGTGGAAAAAAGTTTCATCAGATTTTGTAAGGCTCTAGTGGTTTGGCAGTTCAATAGTTCATTTCTTTAGAAGATTTTTGAAGAATCTGTTTCAGTTGGTATTGCTATCAGGATAAAATATTAAACCATATGTATAACATTGTTCCCAAGTGAGAAATCTTACTCTATTTCTTTACCCTCCCACCTTCTAGTTCAGTCAGAATAATGTAAAATGTTAATTAAAGGTTGATTTTCCTCTTTGTCAAATTTCTTTTCTACTTGGAAAATCTTCAAAAAATTTAAGTCTCACAACGAAGTTATCAACAATTTAGGCTTAACTGTGTTTTAATATTTTTGTTTACTATTTAAATATCTTTAAGTTTATGTTATTAGTCAAAGTATTACATGTTTTTGGTTTAAAAAATATGGAAAGATTTATCATGAAGCAACCCTATCTGTTGTACCCCATCCTACCCCTAATTCTGCTTTGTGGATAATATTCATCTTTACCCATTTCTGCTGTGCAATTTTTTTGGTAGTTACCTGTGTATCTCTAAGATGTTTAGACCTCAGTTTATGAACCTAATATATTATCTGTTGACTTCCTTTTACTCTGGATATTAATTTTGTTGCTTCCACCATCACCCCACCTATATTTGTAATCTGTTATTTCATTTGTTCTTGGTCACCTCTACCACCCCAGAATTTATTTTTTAATTTGGTCTCACTCATCCAAGGAAGTACTTTTTTTTTTTTTTTTGACGTATCTTTTGACTACACATTGTAAGTCATATAGAAATACTAGTTTTCCTTTCAGTTCTCTCTGATTCCATCTCCCAGCCTGTTCGTTTTACACTCATTTTGTCAAGATTAACAATGTCTATATTCCATCTATATTATTTATATTATGTATATATAATATATATATCTATATCCCTTTTATAATTATATTAATTATAACCATAATTAAGTCTTCTGCTATTTGTCATTCTGAACGTTGAAAACCAGTTAAGTGTCCATATTCTCATGCAGGGGCCCTGGAAAGCTAAGCAGTATGCTATTACACTTCTTTAACTAGAGTTCCAGTGTCTTCTATGCCACTCAAAAAAACTTTCTAGCATCAGATTCAGATAATAGCTAACATTTACTCAAATAATAGCTAACATTTAATTAATTAGTCAGTAATTCTTGAGCAGTCATTATGTGCCAGGCACTGCTCTAGAAACATTATGTGTATTATTTTATTTGATCCTCCCAATAGAAAGTAGTATTCTTGTCCCTACTTTACCTAAAAACAGAGGGAATGCCGTCAATGTACAGGACAGCCCAGCTTGCCAGGGTTTGTCATCGAGCTGCAGAATGCTCTTCCATGCTGTCCGCCCTCGCGATCTCTAGAGCAGAAAGGCGCTATGTTTGTATGGTTCTGACAGTCTTTCAGTCGTGGGTGTGCCCTCTGATAACCACCCTGTGCCCTTCTTATCTATAGCCCCTGATTTTGGGATCCTTGGATGTCTTGGGGTCTTGGGTAAATACTTAGAAAGTGGTGTAGGAATGAAGGGTGCCCTTAGAGGAGGCTGAGTGAGTTTGGGAATTTCACTCTTCTGGGGAATTTTGGGGAATTTTCACTCTTTGCTTTTTTTTTTTTTTTTTCCCCTTTGAGTTTCTTATATGAGCCCGAAGTTAACTGGGATAGTAACTACCACACCTCCTTTACTGCCCATCAGTTGCTCATCTTAGAAAACTTACAGTTAACATAATATTTAATGGTGAATTATCAAAAACTTACAAGGGAATAAGGCAAGAGTGCCAGCTCTTAGCGCTGTCGCTCTTCAGTCATTGCAATAAGGGAAGAAGAATAACTCTAAAGATGAGAAAAAAGTAAAACTGTCTCTGTTTGCAGATTGACATTGATTATGGTACATAGAGACTCATAAAGAATCTTCAAAGCAACTGTTAAGACCTGATACGTGAATTAAGTAGGATTGAAGAATTCAAGGTTAATATTTAAAAAATTGATTTTTTGTTTACAGTGTAGCAGCAGAAAACCAGAAAATGAAGTTTAATAAACAGATTCATTTATAGTAACTATAAAAAAGTCCCATAAACTAGTTAAGAGTAAATATAACAAAAGATATGCAAGACCTCTTTACTAGAAACACCGGAATAATGCTGAAAGAAGAACTAAGTCAACGGGGAGATTTGCCATGTTTGTGCATGAGAAGACTCAATTTAGATTTTGGTTCTCCCCATATTGGTATATAGAGTCACTGCAATCCTGATAAAAATTCTGCTGGCTTTAACAGTTCAGTAAGAAAACAGCCCACTAAACATGAGCAGATAAATTGAACAGATTTTCACAGAAGAAGATATACAAATGGCCAATAAGCACATAAAAAGATGCTCAACTTCAGTGGCCATCAGGAAAGGTAAATTAAAACCACACTGAGATACCACGGTACATTTATTAGGGTAGCTAAGATGAAAAAAAACTGAATACCAAGGATTGCTTAGAATGTGTAGCAACTGGGCTTGTACACTGCTAAGGAGCAGTTCAGAATGATATACACTTGCTTTGGAAAACTGCTCAGCAATTTCTGAAAAGTTAAACATAAACCTACCATATCACTCAGCTCTTCTACTCCAAAGGTATTTATTTACCCAAGAGAAATGAAGTATATGTCCATCTGGACGTTCACAGAGGCTTTATTACAGTAGTCCCAAACTGGAAGCAATGCAGTTACGTCCATTTTTGTTAGACTCGTCCATCAGTAGTTAACTAGATACACAAAGAGTGATACAGTCATACAATGGAATATTATTCAGCAATAGAGAAACATCTGATGTATGCAGTATGAATGTCACTAAGCTGAATGAAAGAAGCCTGAGGCAGAGGACATAATGTGTGATTCTATTTATATAAAAATCATAGAAAATGCAGGCTAATCTACAGTGACATCAAATCTTTTGTTACCTGGAGCTAGGAGGACGCGGAAGGAGAGAGCAAACGGGGCATATGGAATTTGGAGTGATGAAGTTTATCTTTTTTTAAAAATTTCTGTATCTTTATTGGTGGTAGTTTCGTGCCCATATGCACGTGTCAAAACTCACTGAACACTTTAAATAGTGCAGTTCTATGTAAATCATACCTCAATGTTGGTACAGAAAGTAGTGGCTGACAAGTACATGATAGAGAGTGTTTTCAGTAAATGAGCCTTATTGGTTGTGGGCCAGTTCTAATTGCTAGTTCATATTTTCATAAGATGATCTATTTCACTTGAGATACAACAGTCTTATTAAGGATCAAGTAGCCGCCAAATATGTTAAGCAAATAAAAGACTGCTTTGTTTTCTTTAAATTCTTTTCAGTTAAAAAGGTATAATCGTGGTGTCTGTTATTCTTGTTTTGGTTCTTGAGCTCGGGTTTCCTATGTTAATTCTTTTTTTTCTTCCTTTATTCCTTTCCAAGCTATTTTAAATGTACTACGCACAGTTATCAAAGTTGAATTTGTTGACTTGGGAAGTAAAAAACCTTTTGTTTCTGACCTCTGAGTTGGTGAGTCTGTAAATAGGGTCTTCACACTTCTCTAACCGTTCAGATGTCTTCCCTCTGTGTTTAACTTTAGCTCTTTCATTTCAGATATGGAATTAAACCAAGAAAGTACAAAAAAGATCCATGATTAAATGCATAATTTTTAATTCGAGGAAGAGTAAGTGGAGAAAAGTCCAACTTTCCCTTTGTGGAAGCAGGGATTGAATCATGAGCTGCAAAATTTTAGTGATTTGCTCACCTTCTCCATTCTCCACATCTCATTCTACAAAAGCTGTGGCAGGGGTGCCTGGGTGGCTCAGTGGGTTAAAAAAGCTGTGGTATCTTTAGTCACATAGTTAACATCGATTTCCATTTTCCCATATGTTATTATAAAAGTCCTCTAAAAACAACATCCATGTTTTGGAGCTTTTATAAGGTCTTCTGCTACTTACTCAGATTTTTGTTTTGTTTTCTATTTTCACTCAGTTTTTTTTGATCTACACATTTGTATATCTTATCTCTTCATACTTGGGATTTTTTCATAAGAGGAATGGATTTAGAAAATGGGGTTATCAGATATGTTTAAGCAAGTATGATGTTTAAGATCTTTATGTTAAAAACATAAAGAAAATAGCAAATCTTGGAAACTGAGTTACTCTTCCTGGCTCTTCCTGGAAGATGACTCAGCTCTGAGAATATAGGAAAGAATGTAGACTTAAATTATTGTCTCTGATTTAAATTCCCACAGGCTTTTTTTTTTTTTTAACCTATAATATATTCTTTGCCCCAGGGTACAGGTCTTCTCACAGACTTTTTGATGTTAAGCTTCTTTCCAGATTGGGAATGGTAATAAGAAAAGCCCTTCTTTTTAAAAAGACATTTTTCTGTGGGCATCTCTACCTTACATTAAAAGCAAACTTATTTATGTATTTATTTATGCATTAATATATAAATATATAAAGGCTTCAAAAGGAAAGACAAAGAACTAAAGGTGTACACCCACAATATTGTTGGGTCTTTGCCATCTACTTGAGCAATAGAAGACAAGGTGCACCTAACTGCAGAAGAACACTCAAACGCTAGGTATCTTGGGTAGATTGTAACAGAAACTGGCTTAGGGGAGCTTGAAGCTTAGGAGGGAGCTGAGAAGGATGGTGTGCTAAGAGGAATTTTCCTGTCTTCTGAGCCTTTGGAGACCCTGACCTGAAACTGAGTGAGGTAAAGGTCATTGTGTGATGCAGTTGGTGGTGGGCAGAAGCAATAAGGAGAAAGAGGTAGAAATTACAAATGGCCACTGGAGAGAAGGGGAGGGAGGTTCTGAGGAATTCTTCCTTAGATGAAGAGGTTTGTAGATGAAGAGTATTGTTTTTTCTATAAAGGCCAACTCAATTGCCCATTTTGCCGTATGGGATGTCCAATTGATGCCCAACCACGTCACCCCCCCCACACACACACACCCTCAGCTAACAACTGTTTTGGAAATCATCATTTTTCATTAATTGAATATTATGGTTAAATGAGAATTGACTAGGAAGTAGTTTTTGTTTGGAGAGTTATTGCAAATAAATACTTTTAGGAATGTTCACATTCCTGTGTAAATTGATGATAACGATCATTGTCATTGCTTTTGCCCCAAGGCATCATTTTTATTTTGAACATCTGTAGGTGATGTTCTTGAATGTAGAGACTGTTTTTTACTTGTGTTTTCATGGCACTAAATCTGTTGGGTAGCTCGGTATACACTTGTAGAAAGGACATTCATCATTGTTCAGTGAAGATAAAGGATGTTTGGATGAGAGTTTTTGTTTTTGTTTTTCCTTGTAAGTGATTCCTTGGTTATTTTGTGTGCCCTTCCACACTCATAATTAAAAACAAGAAACCAAAGTTCTATGGGTATTTGAGGGAAACAAAATTCCAGCTCTTGTATGTGTGGAACTTCATCCTCATACAGTTACTTTCTGAATTTTGGTTGTGAAGCATCGTACTTGGTCCATGATCAGATAACCACTTTAGGCTTTTAAAAGATTTTTTTAAAAAGTAGGTTATCTTTTAAATTATGAAAATGGGATGAAACCATAGCATTTTGTTTATTTATCATTTTGAAAGCAAAAACATCAACTGGTGACTTTTAAAACTTGAATTGTGTATGTTGAGCAGAGAGCAGAAGTTATTTCTAAATCGAAGTACAGGAAGCTTTAAAATGCTTGTTCATCCTTTATCAGCATTACTGAATGAATCAGCAAGCTACAAAGGTCAACAAACCTTTATTTTGAATTATAACTGTAGTTATATAGTTATATATAACTATATATATGTAGTTATATATATATATGTAGTTATATATAACTACATATATATATATAACTATATATAACTATATAACTACATATATATAGTTATATATAACAGTAGTTATATTTCCAGGAATAGAGAAAAATTCATGTGTAATGTAAGAATCTAAGTTTGGTGTTAATAAATTAACAGTTATGAATCTGGAAGGTTCCTTGGGTGGTGGTGTATTTTACCTTTTAGGTTTGAGAAATGTTACAAGGTCACACTGACAGATGCTAGAAGGATGTGTGCCAGTCTTTAGTCATCATGTTATTGGGTGAAAAAATAGATTACTGACCACTTAGGTGGTTTTCAGAATTAGGAAAATTGATTTTCAGATTAACTTTCTGTAGTACCCCATATTGATGAGGCCAGGGTCATGATGTCTTTGTTCATGCAAGTCAGCTGTACTGGCTTTATTTATAGTTGCCAAGTTTTGTTCTTCTTTGACCAGTTGTTTTGCAGATACGGTTCTGGCTCCCAGAGGCGGGCTCTCTTTCGCTGCTCCTGACTGTGAGAAAGCTGGTATCCAAGGACTTTTCTCGGAGTGCTGGGCTTAGTGGCATTGTTCCTATATATACCAGAATAGCTGATTGCAGTGTGTTTGGAAGAAAATGTAGATGCTCTGCGTTCTGGATTTGTAGTAAATATGTGAAATCATTCATTCAGAAGCAAGTTCCTGCATGGAATCAGGTACAGTTATGTTATGTGCTTGAGTTATGGCAGAAAACAAGTCAGACAAGATTTTGACGTTTAAGCAGAGACCTAAAAGGTGGGGAGTTAGCCAGCTGAGGAGTAGGAGAAGTGCAGGTTGCAGGCACAGTGTGTTCAAAGGCCCTGAGGTGGAGAGGAGCTTGGTGCCCTGGGGCAAGAAGAAGGGGTGGTGAGGCAAGAGAATAGCAAGAGAGACAAAACTCGAGATAAGGCTGGATTTTTGCAGGTCTGGAGGATGGGCTAAGGATTTAGAACTGATCATAAGAAATTTGGAAGACAATGTTAGGTTTTGGCAAGGGAGAAATCACTTTGATGTGGGAGAGCACATTGGAGGGGATCTAGAGGGGATTGAGGGGGATGAAGCTTTTGTTATTATTACTGTCATTAAGAACAGCTGATACTTCGTAGTTGTTTGCTCTAGGCCCGGTACTGTGCTAAACCGTTTATCCTTATTGTCCATAGACACCTCATGACAGTCCAGTGAGGTGCTCTTGTTATCCTTATTTTACAGGTGAGGAGACCAAGACCTGGCAAGGTTAAAGCAGCTTGCCCGAAGGTCATACAGCTAGGTAATGGCAGAGCTGGAATTTGAACCTCGTGTGTGGAGTTAGCCACTGGACTGTGTTTTCCATGCCTGAGATGGTGGTCCCTTGGTGGTTCTTGAAATCGAGTGGATCACAACTGGAATTTATTTATTTATTTTTAATAGAACAGAGTAGATATTAGAGTACTTTGCACTAGTAAGGATAAAATATTAATAGGTGAAACTTAGTTTCACTTTTTATTTAGTGTATTTGTACATGTGTGAGCTTAGACGCCATTACCAAAGGTAGGCAGCACCTGTCTAGACTAGAGCCAGTGATGGCTTGGACTAGAATTGTGGCAATGCAGATGGAGAGAAGTGGGTTTCCGTGTTGAGAAGCAGAGGTAGCAGGTGTCAGTGAGAGATTGCCTACAAGGGCCGAGGGAGGTGTCAGTTGAGTCCCAGGTTCTGCGGGGAGCAGGATCAGTCATGACATGCATATGCTTAGTCCACTTAAGCGAGACACTTTGGGTTCTTTTGAGAGGCTCTTTGTTGTACTACTGGGGTCACTGGCTCCTCTCTCCTTGGCTTATCTCCCAAATCTGTATCTCACAGCAAATCTCTAAATTGGCTGAGAACTTTTGAAGTGATCTGTCACCCCAAACTGCCTAAACAGGAGGGCTGAGCCAAGAATAAATTCTTTCTGGGATTTGAGGTGAGTAGTGAGGGCTCATATGTGTGCTGACAGCAGCTTCAAAGTGAAGGTATGGGAACTGCTTTTGTTGTGGTTTTCTTGAGAACCAGCGTCCCTTTAGGTTGCAGTGTTGAAGAGTCCAGAGTCCTCTTTGTTGAAGTTCAGGTCCAGTTCATTTGATCTTGGCGCTCTGGGAGGCTCATTTCCCTATTTTCATACACAACCTTTTAGTAATACTGTGGGGAGGGAGTACTGCAGTGACTTTCTCTACTATGTGTTCAGCAGCTACTAACGGGAGACAAATACGGAGTAGTCGGTACTTGGTATGACTCCTCATTCTTCGTCTTACTGGTTTTTTGACCACAGCCAAGATTCTTCTTACTGAGCCTCAGTTTCCTTATCTGTAAGGTTGGGATGATGTAAGAGCCTCAGTGTCATAGGGCTATGTTGAAGAGTAGGTAAGGGAAGCTGTGTCAGCACCGCAGGCCTGTGCCTGGTACAGAATGATAGCTCGATGAATATTTGCTTTAGTGTTTTAGGATAGTTTCTTGAGAGACTTAAGCATATGAGCGACGTCTGATGGGAAAAAGCTGGCATAGAGAGAGAGTTTGGGCATACGTGAGAAGAGAGTGTTAGGGGAAGGTCCTGGATTGAAGAAGCGAGGGTGCTTTGAGGTCGAGAGCAGACACCGGGGACTGTTTTCAGTAGGAGAGGTGGCCTGTGGAGGTGGTGGTGGGGGATAATAATTTCTGAGGTTGGATCCTCGTTGTGGTTGTCTACTGGGAAGGACACTTACTGAAGACAAAAGTGTCCACTTGGAAGGCTCTTGTGGAGAACGGGATATCAGGGCACACGAAAGAATTGATGAACAGTGCTGAGGCCATAAATTTATAGTGACCCCAGCCTGTGTGTTTTTATGATTTTGCCTGGCTGTGCAGAGGTCAGCAGAATGACAAGATGTAAAAGTAAGATTAGTCTAGTTACAGGGGTTTGCAGGGCAGATGCCTGAAACGGATAAAGAGGCTGGGGACTTGGGTGCAGAGACAGAGGAAGGCAAGCTGTTGAGTCTGGCTCTGCGGGGGGAGGTGTACATCGTCTTAGAGAAAGTGGAGGGTGGTGGTCTGTGTGGCACCACACACCTGGGGCACGTGATCTCTTTGATAGTTCTTCCTCACGATTCCTAACTCTAATTCCTTGTTTTGGTAAGTGAAATACTAAGACCAGTTGCCAAAGGGAATTCACTACTCTTTTGAATGGGCGCAATCCAGAAGTTAAGTTAGTCCTACTGCCTGTTTTGCAGTCGCCGTGATTTTATGTGGTGTGCTGAACCAGTGAGTGATCCGTTGTAAGCCTTAACCTAGGGCAGAGTTCAGCCACATAACTAGACATTTTGTTTTCATTGACTGCTTCAGAAGAACTCAACGTTTTAGCTGTATTGAGTACTTCAAAGATAAACACGTAAGGAAGGTAGAATTTATAGATGAATTTCACATGTTTGTGACTAAAACAGCCTGTCCGTGAGGCAGAAGTCACCCGTACCCGTGATCTGGACCTGGAGTGCCTGAACACCAGTAGTCCTCTTGTCTCCTCTCATTTTCGCTTGGCGTATAATGAATCTGGGAATAAGAAAGTTTATTCAGTCACTGAACTTTTGAGGACCTTCTTGTTTTAGGCAGTGCAGTAGTTCAGAAAAACAAAAGTGAATGACAGGTAATACGTGTGAGGAGTTTCTCAGTCTGATCATGCCATAGAGAGGTATGCATACACTCCTTGGGCGTGCTCGCCACTGGCCTTTGGGCTCCGGAGGAAGATACTAGAACCTCTCTTTTAATTTCTTACTTTCAGTCTCTGTTATATAATAGATCCTGTATAAGAATAGTACACGATTGAACTATGTAGATACAACATATATTGTGGCTATCTTATTTGCTGGTAGTTTGTATATGATAAAAATGGTGGTTATGATATGTCATAATATTTAAAATATGGTGTATTTTAAAATACATACACATTTTTTGATGACTTATCTTTGAACATTTTCAGCAAACTGAGAGTTTCTGTGTATGGTAAATCATGCTCTTAATGATGAAATAGTTGTACTCCGTTTCCTCTATTTGTAGTGTAAAGTATGACTTGTTCTGTAAAAAGACTCGTTAAGATCTGGCTTGACAGATTTGAGTCTTTTTCTCAAGTCATTTCTTCCTTATGTTGGAGGAACTTTACCTTATGTAGAGTGTGTCTCTTGTTATAAAGCACCAAAGCCTCCTGCCAGCTGTCAAGTGTTGGAGAAGGGCGCCTGGAGAACCGTGGGTCCATACGCCTGTTCTCCTGCCAGGCCCATCCCAAGGGTGACCTCTGGGGAACGAGGCACACACGCCCATTCATGTCATAAAGCAACAGGTTTGGGATCCCACCCAGAAACTTCCCGGACCAATGAGTCTGTTTGCTCATTGGAGGTGTTTTGTCAGGGTGAATGACTTACTTTCAGAGAACATAAAGTTCTTCCCTCCCTCATCCTGAGATGCTTTTTCCTAAAATTAGAAAAACTAACTAAAAATGGTGGTGAAGGACCTATTTTAAATGAAATAAAGTAATAAATATGTCTAGGTTCTCTAGGGGATTTTGTTTTCATTTTTGTTTTTGTGATGAGTAATTTCATTTATATTTGACACTGTCATTTTTAAAAATACTTCTAACAAGACTTTATTCAAGTGAAATCTTGCATGTGTTTTTACAGGTTTGATGACGACGAGAAGCATGCTTTCACTGAACTTCCCGACACCATTTGTTATGCAGAATGTCTCTGAGTGAAATTGCGGTTTTTGCCTATGAATCTTCGGTGCACAGCACCAATGTCTTGCTCAGCCTCAATGACCAGCGGAAGAAGGACGTGCTGTGTGATGTCACTGTCCTTGTGGAGGGCCAGCGGTTCCGTGCCCACCGATCTGTGTTGGCGGCGTGCAGCAGTTACCTCCACTCGAGAATCGTAGGACAGGCTGATGCAGAGCTTAACATTACTCTACCAGAAGAGGTGGGAAAGAGGTCCTTGGTTCTGGAAGCTTCCTTATTTTAGTTTAACTGAACCTAATTAAATCTCTTTATGGTTTATAAATTTAAAAAATAAAACAGTCCTTCTTGTCATGAGGCTGAGGAGCAGTTCCCAGGTTCTGTAGCAACTCATTTCTTTAACTTTTTTCATGGAAATTACAACATTTTTACATGTAGAATTGTTAGTTTGGGATGTTAGTTAACAATATTGAGCAAGCAGTTGAATAACTTTACCTACTATTATATTCTTTTTTTTTTTTTTTTTTTTTTGAAAGGGAGCGTATGTGTGAGTGTGGAGCAAAGGAGAGGGAGAAAGAGAATCTAAGGCAGGCTCCACACACAGTGTGTGGAGCCTGAGGCAGGGATTGATCTCACAATCCTAAAATCCTGAGCTGAGCCAAAATCAAGAGTTGGCCGCTTAACTGACTGAGCCACCCAGGTGGCCCTATGTTATTTTCTGATACAGTGACCAAAGCAGGGCACAGCCAGTGGATTGTAGACATTGGGAGAGATCATGCTTAGAGTCATGGACACACTGTCTCACATTCTCTCCCTTTGACCTTTTCCTGTAATGGGAAACTGAGTGGGTTTAGGGTTCTAGAAATCATTTTTGACATGGCCTCATGGAAAGCAGGTACTCCATAAGTGTTCTACTGCCCCCCTTCTTCTTTCTTGAGATTGTTTCTGTGCATTGGTAAACCAAAGGTGATTTTGTGTCATAATTGTGGAGCTTGGTTTTACACATGTCTTTCACAGCAGCCTGTTTGGAGCTCAAGCATGTAAATGTTTCTGTCCTTGTTATGTCCTGCCTCCAGGAGACCTCTCACAGGTCTGCGAAGTGCTGGTTACACTCACTCTTACTCGAATAGAATAGCTTGCTTTTACTTAGTGAGTGAACGCAGCTAGAAGAATGTTGAGCCTTGGGACATTGGGACACAAAATAGCAGCTGTTAAGAGGAGTTTGGAGAAAGTATATAGAACTTTTTTGTTTATGACGGGTCTGTGTGGGCAACTCTCTCATGGATACTAAGCCTACATACAGTTTGGCTTATGCTGGCCACCCGTGCTTCCATGAAATTGTCGTTACAGTTTGGGGAATCAACAGATTGTCACTTCTGTGGCAGAGATCAGTGAATAAGGCAATACCAAGAAAATGATAAAGGCCAACTGTAGGTTAGCCATTGTTTTTAGAAGGAGCAACACATATCATAATGGCTGTGTTTAGTGTCTTTACCTCATATGAGTAAAACTGTAATTCATGTGTCTTTATATTCATGTGGAAACTGCATAGGTATCTTAAATCATGTGTCACTTCCATAAAGTGGAGGGTATGGTTCCAGTGAATGGGGTATGTTAAGCATGCTTTTCCAGACTCCTAATTAACTTTATATTTTCTAGAAGAATATTTTTACTTTCAAATTAAAAGACTGTTTTATCATGATCCAAGTAAGTTATTCATCTATTTCCCTTCAGCTTTTCTTTATCTACTCGACTGCTTTCCAGTGATGCATTTGTTTTTATTTTGTATGTTAACAGGTGACAGTGAAAGGATTTGAACCTTTGATTCAGTTTGCCTACACTGCCAAACTGATTTTAAATAAGGACAATGTGGATGAAGTGTGCAAGTGTGTGGAATTTTTAGGTGTACGTGACATTGAGGAGTCTTGCTTTCAGTTTCTCAAATTTAAATTTTTGGACTCCACTGCTGACCAGCAAGAATGCCTAAGAAAAAAATGCATCCCATCACACTGTCAAAAAGCAGACCTTAAATGTTCACTTTTGGACCAGAGGGATTTAGAAATTGATGAAGTGGAGGAATTTTTGGAAAATAAAAATGTCCAGACTTCTCAGTGGAAACTGCATAGGTATCAAGCAAATGCAAAAGTATCATCTCCTCTACAAGACAGTGCCAGTCAAACCTGTGAATCCATGTGCTTAGAAAAAGATGCTGCTCTGGCTTTGCCATCTTTATGCCCCAAATACAGAAAATTCCAAAAAGCTTTCGGCACTGACCGAGTCCGTACTGTGGAATCCAGTGTCAAGGACGTTCAGGCTTCTTCTGTTCAGCCGAATGAGACACCTGAAAATGAGTGTCTGGGAAGAATCCAGGACTGTGCAGATCTGCAGGTGACTTTAAAATGTGAAGAAAGTAGATTAGCAACAGAACATGAAGAAACCAAGAAGGAAGATCCTGCTTCTCATTGCCCGTCAGAAAAATCGGAAGTGACTCCTTTCCCCCACAATTCTTCTGCAGACCCTCATGGACTCTATTCTCTGTCTCTTTTACACACATACGACCAATATGGTGACTTGAATTTTGCCGGAATGCAAAACACAGCAGTGTTAACAGAAAAGCCTTTGTCAGGTACAGAGGTTAAAGAGGAGAAAACATTTGGTGAAAGTCAGGATTTACATTTGAAATCTGACTCTGGCCCCAGGGAAGACAGTAGCCTTGCCTCTAGCGATCGGAGTAGTGTGGAGCGAGAAGTGGCAGAACACCTGGCAAAAGGCTTCTGGAGTGACATTTGCAGCACAGACTCCTCTTGCCAAATGCAGTTATCCCCTGCTGTGGCCAAAGATGGCTCAGAACAGATCTACTCGCAGAAGCGGTCTGAGTGTCCCTGGTTAGGTATCAGGATTAGTGAGAGCCCGGAGCCGGGTCAGAGGACTTTTACAACGTTGAGTTCTGTCAACTGCCCTTTCATAAGTACTCTGAGTACCGAAGGCTGTTCAAGCAATTTGGAAATTGGAAATGTTGAGTATGTTTCAGAACCCCAGCAGGAACCTTACCCATATGCTTGTGTGATTAGCTTGGGAGATGACTCTGAGACCGATACTGAAGGGGACAGCGAACCCTGTTCAGCCAGAGAACAAGAATGTGAGGTGAGGGGAAAATGTGTGTGTTGTTAAGTCCTTGTTTTACCAGTGTTAATCAGGGTTCACTCTCTGTCAGCTCCTGTTGTGCCACTAGGGACATATGAGCAGGCTCAGGCAGGGGGTTGGAAACCCATAGGCCATATGATCAGTACCAAAAGAGTGTGACCAAGTTTGAAGGACTTCTCTGTTCATATATTTCAAGCAGGTATATTTATGTTTGCCTTGGAGTGGATTCACACATTGGCTGTATAATGGTTTAAATCGAATACTGTGTCCCAAGAGGGGGAAAAGAAAAGAGTGTGACTGTGACATGGTAACTGCTGGAAAAATGCAACATATGTTCCTATCTCATTCATTGCCACAGGATCCCTGGACTAGTCACTTAGCAGTGACTTAGTAGTGACTAGGTGTAGGAATGTGGCTTCTAATGCTGAGTTTTCTCTGCCTTAGTTTTTCAGAGCCATTAATTTTTTTCTTATTTTCCTTAGCCATTTCAGCCACTAATTTAATGTCTTAATAATTCAGCATGAGTTACATGTAGCTGGTATGGTATTAACCTTACCAAGCATGATCTGTGTAGTTTGTGTACAAATGTTTGTATTTGATAGCTGCTTTTTTGTAAAACATTACCATAGTTCCAGTGATAATAAATGCTTGTTGGTGCTTTATCATTTTCTTGAGTTTCTAGCTGTTGGATGACATGGGTTTAAAAGAGGGACTGATGTTCTCTCCGTCAACCCATCGCTGGCGTGGCTTGGAAGGGAGGTTATAGGTGACTGAATTTAAGAAGTAATATGTACGCATGAGATATTTCTATAGATTTATTTATGGCATTTATAAACCCAGTGTTTGAAACTATGAAAATAATATTAAGAAAAATAACATTTAAGAAATCTAAAACATTTTGTATAACTAGTTTCTCTAAGTTTGAAAGACAAATTAAGTAGGTTTCCAGAGAAACTTGATCAGCGTTTTGTAAGCATTTTTGATATCATTAAATTGACACACAGTTTATTAAAAAAAAAAAAAAATCCTCCTTTTTCCAAATTTAAGTATGTTGAAAATGACTTTAAAATATTCATAAGGCTTTTCTAACCATTCCTATACTGGAAAGTGAAATGTGTAGATTTTTCAGTTGAGTTATATGAAACTACTATTCTCTTGACAGAAAACTTAATTTTCTGAAATGCCTTAGAAATTACTAGTGTAATTATACCAGTGTTCAATCAGTGCTACCCAGTAGTATAAGTGAAAGTATAAAATAGATTTTTTTTTTTGTTTGGTTAAGCACATTAAAAACACTTTAAAAAAGAAGTTTAAAGATATTTTTGTGTTATTAAAATACCCTAGTAAAAGAACTTAAATTCTCTTTATTTTAAATACACGAATATTTGTGTTAATATTTTTATTTGCTAAAGAAATATGCTTCTCAATTTTCTTGTTTTCTGAATGCTCTTAAATAATCTAGAAATATCAAATTATCAGTTATTTTTTATAAGGGGTTATATAGAAATTGGAAATAGAGGTCTTTCTTTTTTAAGTTTAAATAAAATTCCCTGGAAAATATAGATGTGTATCTTCCTCTTCCTAGATTTAAGTGTAACTCCATATTATGGCAACAATTACTCATGTTTATTTTACATTCTAGGTAAAACTGCCATTTAATGCACAACGAATAATTTCACTCTCTCGAAATGATTTTCAATCCTTGTTGAAAATGCACAAGCTGACTCCAGAACAACTGGAATGTATCCATGATATTAGAAGAAGAAGTAAAAACAGAATTGCTGCACAGCGCTGTCGCAAGAGGAAACTTGACTGCATACAGAATCTTGAATCAGAAATTGAGAAGCTGGTAAGGATACAAGTTTCTTGCTGCTTAAAATCTACTAAATTCATTCATTTTTTCTTTTTTATAGAGGAAATCGCTGTTTCAGTTCCCAAGTCAGCTATAATGCTCAGTGATACGTTCATTTCAAAATTTACCAATTACCATTTTAAGAAAATAAATTATATGACATTTTTAGAAAGCTTAAGAAATGAGAAAATGAAGAGTTTTCATAGACTGTTTTACTTATGTGAGAATTCTACATTTTTAGGGTGTTCTGCTATAATATGTAAATTGAGAACTATTTCTGGGTGGTTTTTTAATGATAAACAAATTACGGGTAATTTTACTGACTGCTTAATTCTTTTAAAAAAAGATTTTATTTATTTATTTGAGAGAGAGAGAGTGCATGCATGAGTACAAGATAACGTGAGGGGGGCTGCCCACAGAGGCAGAGGGAAAAGAAGGCTCCCCACAGAGCAGGAAGCTCAGTGATGTGGGGCTTGATCCCAGAACCCCAGGATCATGACCTGAGCCGAAGGCAGATGATTAACCAGCTGAGCCACCGAGGTGCCCCACTGTCTACCTAATTTTTAGTATTTGGGTAAAGATTAAAGAAATGATGAAACACTTTAATCTCTTTGTGCAGTGTTTGGTGTCTATAAAAGCTAATGTTCTAGTTGTTGTTCATTTAAATGAACTGTAAACTTGAATAACTTGTTTTGGTTGCTACCAGAACAACAACAAAAAAAAAACAACTTGGATCTTTCATCTAAGGGAAAAAACTCATATGCTGATATGGATAGAAATTTTAAGATCTAATGAGACTCTTAAGTAGAAGAATGCTTACTTTATTGAATCTTGTTATTTACTCCACCATCAAAATAAATTAATTGAAAAATGGATTCATTTGCACCCAAGTTTCACTGTTCTCCTAATAGTTGGTGGAAGGAAGCACTGTATGAAAGAAAATAACTGTGATGGAGAAAGCGGGGAAACCAGCCCCTAGAAGTAGTAAAAACATTCTTTGAATATTTGGTTTTGAGTCTTTGTTAATTATTGGTGAACGTTTAAAATTGTGATTGTAGCAAGTCTTCAAGCACAAACATTCTAGCTATGAATAATAATAGTGTAGCAACATTTTAGTAAATAGAAACAATCTGTCCAGGAGATGCATCCTTATGTTATGCTGTATCTGATTTTTATGATAATGCTGTGATTTCCTCCATTAAATCTATCTTTGCCCTCATCACAGAAAACAAAACAAAATAAAAACAAAATAAAAAACCAATCTGTGCCTTTATATACCTTCAGAAGAGAGGAAAAATAAAAACTTACTCCTACATTGTGGTCAGTACCCTATTTACCTGTTACAGTAATTTGGTACTGGCTGTAAGAAACAAACCATCTGAAGCATGAATGAATGACTTAATGAATGCATTTGTTGTAAGGATAGAGGTGTGTCCCATATAGAGACCAAAGAATGGAGCAGACCTTGTAAGTAGCATAGAACGAGCAAGTGGAAAAGTGCCAAGAACCCAGACAGTCTAATCTCTCAGCTCATCTCTCTGCACCTGCCCACGTGGCACTCCGTGGGTGGCTCTCTGTGCCACCAAGGGAGGAATGGCTGCAGTGTGACTTCCGTATAGTTCACTCTTCTCCAGGGTCTAGTGCAGATGGAGATGACAGTTTTAGTTCTAAATTCCCAAGCTGAGAGCCCCCCTTGGGCAGGCAGAGTAGATAGTCTGCCGGGGATCTGCTCACCCAGGTGTGCACCGGTCCGAGCTCAGCCCAGTTACGTTCTTCTCCCCAGTATCACCAGAGAAGACATGCTAGCTTTTTTTTTTTTTTTTTTTTTTTTTAGCAGAGTGACTTGCCTTGTGCTTTAGCTTCCTTGAACTCTGCCCCATCCTTCATACTGCTCACCGTTCTAGTAATTTATCCAGGCACACTCCAGTTGCAAAGGGTAAGGGGCACTTGTAAAGTTCAGTCTTGCCACAGATCTCTCTCTCTCTGGTGAAAATAAGCGGAGAGTGTGCTACTTATTAGCTTATAGGACTAAGAAAGCTGGCCCTTTTCCTAGAAGTAAAATAATTTGAGCCTTAAGGTATTTTATTACATTAAGAAGTTTGCTTAGAATTTAGACCCTGGTTATTGGGTGATGTTATGGGTCTTGTTTTTTTGGTAAAGAGAGCAGGACCTATAGTAGTTAACAGCCACACTTCTACCACAAGTTTGTGTTTAGTAGTATGGAGAGCTGAGAATGTGGGGGACAGATCTGTTTGTTTGTTTTTAGATGATACTCTTTGGAAACATGGCCAGTAGACCAGCAGTATTTCCCAGTATTTATAGTCTGGGTGGTATTTTAGCAAACCTATTTAAGGGAAAATACTTGTTTCATAACTAAACAGCCATGTTACTATAGCCAGTATAGCCACTAACTGATTAGGTTAACGTATAAATAAATGCTCAGTAACTGGTCTGGTAATATTCATGTGAAGGGTCCCATATTTCAGTAAGCTTCAGTCTTCGGCTGTTGGCTATAAACTTTTTGTGCTTTGTCCTAAGAGTAATAGCATAGTAGACTGGATGGAACAACACATGAAAGAAGTGTTTTGGTTACAGTAAGAACAGTGATTCTAAAAAGTCCTCAAGATGGGTCCATGGAATAATGATCATATAGAAAAAACACTTTAATAGTCTGAGTGTGCTGGGAAAGCGAAAGGGTGATGTTAGTTCGAATTCAGTAAATTAATGAGCTGTATTTCTCAACAAGAATTCCTGTCAGAATCTAACTGGAACCCTTGAAGAAAAAGAAAGATGTGTATTTATTTAAATTGATGGTAATTCTAACATTTATTTAAAATTTGATAGTGTATTAGAGGTTAGGTGTTTATTTGGCATTGCATTCACAATAAGGATTTTGAATATGTATAATCTACAAACCAACCAATAACACGGCTTTTTTTTTTTTTTAAACCAATATACAAAGTTCAAGAATCATTCAACTTCTGTTTATATATTTGGCTTACAAAGCTCTTATCTTTATAGGATTCTTTGTAAGGCCCGTGTTTCTTTTTTTTCTGGAACATTAATTCCAAAGTTAGCAAATAATATGTTTCTATACCATTTTGGCCTCAAGGAAAGGTAACCCTGAAATCAAAGGAACTCGGCTTTTAAAGATTTTATTTACTTATTTGACAGAAAGAGAAAGAGAAATCACAAGTAGGCAGAGAGGCAGGCAGAGAGAGAGGGGGAAGCAGGCTCCCTGCTGAGCAAAGAGCCGATGTGGGACTCCATCCCAGGATCCTGAGATCTTGACCTGAGCCGAAGGCAGAGGCTTAACCCACTGAGCCACCAAGGCACCCCAAGGAACTTAGCTTTTAAAGAAAAAAATTACCAAAGTGTGTTTCTCTTAGATGGCATCAAATACTGATTGATATCAGAATCAGAATCTTCAGAAAAGCACTTGAATTAAGACATCATTTTGTTTCATTGCCGTTGTCCATTGAGGGTATAGGAGTACAGAGACCTCATCTGTCCTTAATGTTTGCATCTTATGGGGAAGATTACATTATTTTATTAAAAATAAACCTGTTTTAGCACAGGTTAATAATAAACCACATGCTACTGGCTGCTCTGCCCACATGCACACTGCCATCTCCAGACACACCCACGGGGCCCTTCTGGATTTGCCCATTGCCGTTCTGTGATACCTTTGAGCAGCACACGTTGAAATGGGGTTTGTGGACCATTGGCATCGGAGTTATCTGGGGATGTCCTTTCAAAAATGCACTTTCCTAAAAAAAAGATCAATAGGAAGATAAAATGCATGTTCCTTAATCCCACCCCAGAGCTGAGAGAGGGCCCAGAAGTATACATTTTATGTGTTTCCAGGGAAAATCTTTATGCCCATTTAAATCTCAGAGCCTGTTGCACTGGGACACAGAGTTCAGATGGAGGCTATGGAGTCAAATGGCCGGAAATTTTGTCTGACTACTTTGGTAGCTTTGGTAGCTCTGTGGCCTGGGGAAATTATTTTACCTCTAATACCAACGTTCCCTCATTGGCGATATGGGGATAAGGATAGCATCACCCTCAGGATCGGTGCAAAGATCACATGCCATTAGGGATGGGAAGCTTTTTGTATTACTCAGCACATGTCCAGGGCTCAACAAATCTTGTAGTATTTTTTTTTTTAAGAGTTTATTTATTTGAGAGAGAGACAGTGACAGAAAGCATGAGCGAGGAGGTCAGAGGGAGAAGCAGACTCCCCATGGAGCTGGGAGCGCGATGCGGGACTTGATCCCGGGATCATGACCTGAGCTGAAGGCAGTCGTCCAACCAACTGAGCCACCCAAGCGCCCCATCTTGCAGTATTTTTAAGTAAAAGTCGTTCTCTCTTCTTTCTCTGAGCATCTGCCAAGCATATTAAATGTTGTGCTGGGTACCAGGAAATCAAAGATAAACGAGAGGTAGTCCTTGCCAATAAAATGCGTGTATTCTCAGAGGGAGCCTGAGAATGTGTTCTCATGTTCTCTTTAGATTTCGTCTTCCTCCCCTGCCTTCTGAAAATTTCAAGCTTTCAGGAAAGTGAAATGAACAGTGTAATAAACAACCTCATGTCAATTCAACAGTTATTGCCAGTTTGTCACATTTGCTTCTCTGTTGGTCTTTCTGGGCAGATGTATGTCCCTGCTCTGGTTAGGCTGGTCTGTCTGTGTCTCTCCCTGACAGTCCGTTTTGGTCTCTTTCTAAGCACAGTTGGTTGATCTTGGTCTCACTGTCTTTTCTCTCTTGGTCTCTGTTGCTCTTCTTTTATTTTCTGAATCATTTAAAAGCCACCACATTATGACATTTCACCCCTAAATGCGGACACATGTATCACCTAAAAAATAGACATTCTTACATATCTTTACCAGTATTTTTATCCCACCTGAGAAAAAAATAAATCCTCAATATTATATTTACTCCCTATTCAGATTATGCTCATTGTTCCCCAGATATATTTCATATATACACTTTTTTCCCCAAACTAGGCTCCAGTCATCACAGAACACATCTGGTTATGCCTTTTAGTCTCTCAGTCTAGAGCGCTCCCCATCCCCCTTTTAAAATCACAGTAATTTTTTTGAGGAGTCCTGGCCAGATTTCTCTAAATGTCCCACTTTTAATAATTGATTGTTTTTAACAATTAGTTTTAGCTCGTTCTTCCATTTTTACATAAACTGCGAAAGTTTACGATGTTGAAGTGAAGTGAAATGTGAACTGGTGTTGTGTCCTCTCTGTTGTGTTGTGGAGGGGGGGCATGCGCTGGTAGGGCGGCCCACTTGCATAGGTGCGGATTTTCCAGGTTATTTTTTTTCCTCTGTAATTGCTCAGTAATCTGTGAAGTATTACTTAGGCCTGTTCCCCGCTACTCCTACATTTTTTGCTTTCTAGTATATGTTGGTGACCTTTACCATGGATGTTGCAAAATAGTGACTTTTTCAGTTCTCTCCTTTGTTCCACTCACACTCAGGCTTAATTGATACTCCTCTTTTCTTTTCTTTTCATTTCATTTATTTATTTATTGGTATTCCTTTTATTTATTTTTATTTTTAATTTTTTGAAAAGATTTTTACTCATTTATTTTAGAGAGATAGAGCATGGAAGGAGAGGGAGAAGCAGGCTCCCCACTGAGCAGAGAGTCTGATGTGAGGCTCGATCCCAGGACCCTGGGATCATGATCTGAGCCAAAGGTAGATGCTTAACTGACTGAGCCACCCAGGCGTTCTGGTATTCCTCTTTTAAAAATAGCTTTTCTTTCCTCCTGTTTTCCTTCCCTCCTACCACATTCTTTTAGTAACACTATGGACTTAGGGATTGATTTTTTCCTAATTTAATTTCTTACAGTCCATAGTGGTCATTAGCCTTTTTGATGTTGATATTTTCTCAAACTTGGCCAAAGAGAGCCTTCCCCCGCCCCCCTCAAGCCAGCTGCTGTGTCCTTTTGACATGACCCCATTAGTGGTTCTGTGCCCCCTGGAGTAATATGTCACAGGCTTACCTTGGATCTCCTGTGTCCCAAGATTTGGAATCATTTCTTCAAAATTCCCTGATTCCTTTTAGCAGGTATTCAACTTAAGAAAGCATGCTTTTTGCTGGAGTGTGTTGATCTGGGAAATGTGTGTGTGTGTATGTTTATGTATAAAATCATGTGTACATTCAGTATGTTTATCATGCTTTGATAAATAAAAGTAAAAACATAATAGAAATCACAAGTTCATGTAGATATTTTCAGTAAAAATTTCATAGTATAGAGCTTTTCTCTTTGCTTCTGTGTTTGTCTTTTACCTCTTTCCATTACAGGGAAAATCTTGGCTCCCGGTTATATTAATATATTTTCTCTTTGCTTTATGCAAATATATTTATAATATAATGACTACATATATATAAGTATAAAGCAAACAGGAAATATTTTGTTAAAGTAATAGTAAATATAATTATATGTTAGTATAAAGTAAATAATAAATGTATCATAACTATATTAGAATTATATGTTAAAAATATATAATTATATATTATATGTAATAGTCACAAAATTACAGCATCAGTATTACTATTAACAATAAGCAAATGGAGCAAAATTTAAGATTTGTTTGCCTTTTTTTGTCCTTAAATATATTCCATACTATTGAAATTTAAAAGTTTAAAAGTTATTTGAAGTAATTTTTTGTCTGTGCTAGCAATTTGATATATGATAAAATTAATTTGTTTCTGTTTGTATTTATTACTGTGATTTGCTTTTCAAAGTTTTTGTGTAATTTTCAAATATATAAAGCATTGATACGTTTCAGAAGTTAAAACTATGTTTTAAAAAAGCTGTACTCCAAAGTCTTGATCCCATGATTTCCCTATACCCTAGTCATAGCTATTTCCTTTGGGTAACTTTTTATTAGTCTCTGAATTTTTTCCTTGTGTTTTTTTTTTCCAAAAACAGGCTAGTATTTTATGTTTATTCTTAGTACTTATTCTTTCTCCTACTTTTCTCTTATTCTTTCTCCTACTAAACATTCTATATGTACTTTTCTGTATTTCACTGTTTTCACTTAAGAAGTGGTTTACAGGAAATACTTTTTTTAGTTCAAAAAGGTTGTCATTTTTTTTTTTAAGATTTTATTTATTTACTTGTTTATCTGTTTATTTAGAGTGGGATGGGGTGGAGGCAGAGGGAGAGAGAGAGAGAGAATCTCAAGCAGACTGTGTACTGCGCTTAAAACCAACTGTGGGGCTCGATCCCATGACCCTGAGATCATGACCTGAGCTGAAGTCAAGGGTCACACACCCAACTGACTGAGCCCCCAGGTGCCCTGAGGTTGTCATTCCTTTTACAGCTCCATATATTCAGCTGTGACTATAGCACAGTGTCCATACCAGTTTCTTATTGGTGGACATTTGGGACACTGCAATGAATAACTTTGTACATTTTTGTGTGTGTGTGTGCGTTTAAGGAGATGTGACCTTAGGGATAGATTCCTAGAAGTAGGATTGTTGGATCAAGGGTAAATACATAGTAATTTTGTTAGATATGAATAAATTCTGCTTAGTAGAGGTTGTAGCATTTTGCCTTCCCACCAGCTAGCTGCATCTGTGTATCTGTCTGCCCACAGCCTCAGCAAGGAGTTTGTCCTCAGCTTTGGGTTTTTTTATCTGATCGTGACAACAATTGGTATCTCATGGTGGCTTTTTTTTTTTTTTTTAAATTTATTTGACAGAGATCACAAGTAGGCAGAGAGGCAGGCAGAGAGAGAGAAAGGAAAGCAGGCTCCCTGCTGAGCAGAGAGCCCTATGTGGGGCTGGAACCCAGGACCCTGGGATCATGACCTGAGCTGAAAGCAAAAGCTTTAACCCACTGAGCCACCCAGGCGCCCCCTCATGGTGGCTTTTATTTTTGTTCTCTTATGAGTGAAATTGAGCATTTGTATTTATACTTTTTTTTTAAAAGATTTTATTTATTTATTTGAGAGAGAGAGTGTGAGAGAGAAAGAGCATGAGATGTGGGAGGGTCAGAGGGAGAAGCAGACTCCCTGCTGAGCAGGGAGCCCGATATGGGACTTGATCCTGGGACTCCAGGATCATGACCTGAGCCAAAGGCAGTCGCTTAACCAACCCAGCCACCCAGGCATCCCGAGCATTTGTATTTATACTTTTAAGGGCCACTTGTATATTTCTCCTGTTTATGTAGAGGCTTTACATCATAAGGAACCATTAATCACCATTTCCTAGTAGTGAGTACTCTTTAACCTAAAAAATTGTCACTGTCAGCTAGTCCTTTTGGTGCCAAAGTCTTTTATCCCTTATCTTTATTGGATGAGTTATATTTAAAATGTATTTTTTAAACTTCATGTGTTTGAATATTGCATACTAGCTGTTGAAAATGTGGATTTGAATGTAAATTTGTTGTGATAAAATGTGGAATGGCACCAGGATGCCAGTTTTATTTTTCTTATAGATCTGTGTTTAAAGCCACAGTACCTCAGACTTGTGCTTTATATGATTGTATTACAGGAAAATTAAAATATATTATATAAATAGGTAGAAAAATAAGCATATAGTAGAAGTAGATAGAGAAATTAAAATATATGGTATACATAGGCAAAATATATTGTAGAAATAGGTGTATTGTACAAATGGAAATATAGAATAGGTGTATATAGGAGAATTAAAATATATTGTAGAAATAGGTAGAATAGGTAAAAAATATAGTTGCTGGTAGAGTATGTTTGGGAGGTATCTTTAATAAGATACTATGATGCAATTAAGTTGAATTATTTTCATTTAATGAATATTACCAAAGTAAATTTGTGTTTTAGAATTAGAGTGAAATGGAAAAATCCGTAACTGCCTGGAAACTTACCTGTGTGGGAGTTTAAGTGCAGGGGAAAATCTGGGAGCATTTAATCATGGTAGAGTTCCAGGCTTGTACCTGTTGATTTTAGTTGTAAGCAAGCCATTCCGTATGGGACACACACAGAGTGTCATGTCACCCGTTATTTAGTGGGGTAGGAATAGGGAGAATGTTTAAGGTCATATCAGTGTTTATCTAAAGATAATGAAGTTATTAAGTATTTGTCATCTTTCTAGTATCTGTAGGTTTAAAGTAGCCATTCTCATTTCTGGAAGAAAGCTTAGAACTCATGGTTTTGCTTAGCCATGTTTAATTTAAAAGACCAATCAGCAGTTAACACTTCATCTTTCGGGGGCGCCTGGGTGGCTCAGTGGGTTAAGCCTCTACCTTTGGCTCAGGTTGTGATTCCAGGGTCCCGGGATTGAGCCCCACATCAGGGGCTGGGTGGGGCGTCTGGTTCTCCCTCTCTCTGCCTGCCTCTCTCCCTGCTTGTAATCTCTCTGTGTCCAATAAATAAAATCTTTAAAAAAACAACAAAGAAACACTTCATCTGTTTCTGTTTAGAATGGAGACTCATTCAACTTCGATAGAGGAGTCCGTGGCTGAGTATTGTGACTCAGGAAAAGTACTTCTTATTTTCTTCTAGAAGCTTGGTTGCCATCCTCATTTGGTTTGGCTTTTAGGAGGCCATAAAAAGAAGTGGGCACTGATCGCATTAAATATATTCCTTCTTGGGCAGGTAGTGGTAGGCCCTGTTCTTGCCCTCTCGGTACCTGTAGATTCATTTTATCAGAAGCCTACAACTGGCAAACTTTCTGTAACCAAAAATATACTGTCAAACACTGATTTTGGTTTTATTTATTTACTCATTTATATTTAAAAAAATTTGATATTCTTGACCTGTACCTGTATTTTCAAAACAGAACAATTCTGTAAAAATATGAACAAACTAGAGAATACTTGATGATATAAAATTGAGTACTTTGGGGTGGTGGGTGGCTTAGTTGGTTAAGCACCTGACTTTGGCTGAGGTCGTGATAACAGGGTCTTGGGATCCAGCCCCACGTCAGGCTCTCTGCTTAGTGGGGAGTCAGCTTGTCTCTCTCCCTCTGCCTCCACTTGTGCTCTCTCTCTAATAAGTAAATAAAATAAATTAAAAAAATACAATTTAGTACTTTATATTCAAAACATTAGATGGCCTTGAAATATTTAAAAACTATCAATAATTAGATTCATGTATAATTGTTTCAGAAAAACTTTTACGTAAAACCGTAGCAGCTCTTTCATATAAAGTAAATTTCTTTTTACCATTTTAGCTGTTTTTGCTCCAGAATAGAATCCATTTAAAGGATGGTCATTGTTGATTATCACTCTGAAATAAACGGTCTGATGTTAGCATCCAGCCTCTGCTCTCCAGGGCCTGCCAGTGAGCAGAAAGTCAAGAGAGTGTCATTAAGTTGCATAGGAGAAACCTTGGACCTATCAACATTTATTTACTCTTAATTTATAAATAACTTGATTATTTGGTTTCCTAGCTCATACTAGGTAAGAAGCAATGCAGTGGTTGGTAGAATAAGAAGGACAAAGTAGGACCTTGATGGAAAGAGACAGCATCAGCAAGTGATGGTGGACAGGAAGGCAGGAACCAGGAAAACTTTTGAAACATTCTGTGGTTGGATCTTTCCTGTAGGGATTAAAAAAAAAAAAATTAAGTAGTAATAATAACAGCACAAAAAATAATAATTAAGAAGCATAAAATTCCTCCCCGAACTCCTCATATTTGAGTAATTCACTCACTAGCTTTGTGACTCTGAGCACATTAAACTCGGTGTCCCATCCGTGAAATGGGTTCATTAGTACTTAAATCAGCAGAGTCATTGCATGAATGACAGATGAGATTGCATATCTGAAAGCATTTAGCACAATATCTGGCATGAACTCAATGCTCAGTGATTTGAGTTGCAATAGTTATGAGGACTGTACTCGTATTTTTGGTTATATTCCGTCTCAAATGTCAGGCCCACCCACATTTGTTTACAATCTGCAAATCCAGAAAGCTCTGAACACCCAGCAGGTTTGTCATGAAGTATTTGATCAGAAAACCGATGTAGGCTGACATTGGGCTGTGTCCTCCTATCTCCCACGTTGTGCATGATTTTATATTTTAATGTGTTTTATCTAGAAATGTGAAGATGTTTGACAGTGGGGCTACTGCCCCAGACCCTGCTAAAGGGATTATGTGTGCATCCACGTTGTCTTCCTAAAATCGGAAATATTCTGAATCCCGTGATACATCTGGGCCTCAGAGTTTTGGATGAGGGATCATGGGCCTCTGAGGTACTTAGTAGATTTTTGGATTGAGTTGAAAGTAAAAATTCTATGTGATCTTATTTAATGAGAAGACGACAGTAGATACGACATGTTTGGTTACCTTAGAAATGTGGATTGAGCTACTAAACACGAGTCATTGTCTCCTTCCCCCTCCCAGCAAAACGAAAAGGAGAGCTTGTTGAAAGAGAGAGATCACATTTTGTCCACGCTGGGCGAGACAAAGCAGAACCTCACTGGACTGTGCCAGCAGGTCTGTAAAGAAGCAGCGCTAAGTCAAGAACAGATCCAGATACTTGCGAAGTACTCCGCTTCAGATTGCCCGCTCTCACTTTTAATTTCTGAAAAAGAAAAAAGTACTCCTGATGGTGAACGTGTGTTACCGTCCCTTTTGAGTTTACCCGAGGGGCCCCCAGCAGGGCCACCCACCTGCGAACCAAGCGTTTGCCACCCCAGTGCACAGAGCGGCGGGTCGGCGGGCTCTGCGCCCGGCCAGGAGCCCCGGGCCGCTGCCAGCACTGCACCTGAGCAGGCCGGGCTCGGAGAACCGTGCCAGCCGGGGGGAGGCATCTCTGATTTCTGCCAGCAGATGACGGATAAATGTACTACTGATGAGTAAGCTTGCATTCACGCCCTCCATACCACTCATCTACTGCAGTTTCAATGTCTTAAATGCATAATATAACTTCTGTCTCTTAATGATACTGTTTTTTTGCCCCTGGTAGTTTGCTGTTAAGGGAGTTCCTCTGCAGTTAATCCTGATTTTTCTCTGATTTCCATGAGATGCAGAAATTACATGCCTCCTGGATCCCAAAAAACCACCTGTGAAAAAGCAGTAAGGCTTTAAAAGCTCATGTTATTAAGAATAATAACAGTGAGTAGTAACTTCCCAGCACGCAAAATAAGTTTGAGAATGAAAGCAGCGTATCAGTCCACAGTCTTACAGCCTGAAACGTCTACAAGGTTCCTCCTGAAGAAGGAGCCCGCAAAAGTGTTGTAATCTGACCTTTCTGCACTGCACTGGGTTTAACAGAAGATGCCTCCCCGAGTCATGCTGGTGGAGCTCAGTTCTGCCTCGAAGTCAACTAACTGAGAAAAACTCGTGTAGAATCGCAGTGTGTGAACAACACTGTCTTTCCTGAATCCTGGAGCTCCGCTCTTCTCCCACTGAAGCCAGGGATTGGTCAGCCTACGCCGCGACTGCTAACTTCCGCTGGAAATAGGTAGGAGACAGCAGCATGCGGGTGGCCTGAGGCAGAGGCTCCTGCTCTCCCTCGGTGTCAGCTGCAGAGATTCTGGCTGTGTCAACAGGAGAAGTGTGCTCCCTCCTTTCTTCCCTGCAGTCTCTACCACATCTAGGTCCATGACGAACATCCTGACGTTCTCCTTTTCGAAGAAAGAGGACTTGGGATACAGTGGCGTGAGGGATGCGTTGGCAGCATTGTTGTAGCCTCCCTAGACTCCCGGAGAACTTTCCAGAATCCAAGGCTGTCGGTCTTTCCAGCAGAGGTCACCTGTGCATCTTTCCACCACGGGGAAAGACGACTGCTGACACTGATCCGGAGCAGCAGTTTGTTTTTCCTCCTATTTTTGAAGTCCCGTGGTTTGCTTGTACAAAGCATTATTGTAGATAAAAATGTATCTGCAAACATAAAGGTTTGTGAAATAGGATGAAACTCAATCTTGTTCCATTGTGGGTTTGAATTTGGGAACCAGAATTAATCTTTTTTCCCCAAATCTGGTATATAAGGGCACACCAGTCATTTTGACTTGGGCATTTTGTAATCGGTCCTTGCACTCATTCAGTCCTGTTTGAAAATAAAGTTTTTATAATCTCAGCACGTACCCCATAACATTTTGCAGTGGTTCTTGGCCATTCTGATGTTACAGGCTTGTTTGGGAGTCAAATAGACCTATAGATTATGAACCTTCTCAACAATTTTTTCTAAAAATTGCATATATTCACGTAGGCAGAAGCATTTGCAGAGCGGAGTTTTAAAGGGTACACAGGAATAATTGACTGTGTTGGACTGGAAAGTACTGAATTTCACCGAGATCAGGCACCCGAGAGGCTTTAACCTCTTGCATTCTGAGTCTAGTGAAGTCACCTGGGTAGCTGACCCTGGAGATGAGCATCCATCCTGCAGGAGGGAGTCTGAAGCAAGCAGACCTCTGTCCTGACAGCTTATGGGGACCAGACTTACTACTTCCGAATAATTTTGTCAAATGTTTATCCTTTTCAATGGGGTGGTGGGTGGTTGGGGGAGATACTGCTAGTGTATTTTCAGTGGTTGTATGTTATCTCTGTTACTGACTTAGTTGTAAGAGAAAACTAGTTGGGCTTGCTTATTTTCTAGAGGCTTTTATAAGTACCCCTAAGAACTCGTCAGGGAGAGGAATTCTATGATAATGCATCCCATGCTGCACAGACTTGTGTGTGTATGCCCTATCTATGTAATATCCCCATGTAGCTATTTCTTTGATACTTGTAATTTTAAATTTTAACTTCAAAATATAAAATAATATAAAAACTTTTCTGGTTTACAAACTGTAAAATCTTTTACAAACCAGTGGAATCCTTGATTTCCTACCTCAGTGTACACTCAGCTGTTTGTCATATCAGTTTGTGTATGTGCAAATGTCACATAACCTTTTGCTTTAACGGCTACTGTAAATAACTGCTTTGAAAGGTTACTTAATATTTTATGATACAACCCAGTTGTCTCCAGAATTTAAATATGATTTTTAAGACACTTGGTTTAAATTTCTCTCTGCATATAAACAGTTCAGCATTAGGGGTTTATTTTAATGATATTCTGATTATTGGCCAACTGTAATATTTTGTAAAACATAGCATTACTTTTAATAGCCAGCATGTAATACAAGTAACTACACTACCTCATACCTACATGATTTTCACATTGTAATACAGAGGGACAGAGAGAAAAAGATTTTATCTTTGTTTTTCGGCCATAAGGTGGGGAAGTTTTCTATATATTGCATAGCATTACACATTTATGCCTATTTTAACATTAACTTCTAAAGAAGTTTTTTCTAAGAAAGTTTGTTTTGATTTTTTTTTTTTTTAAGGCTGCCGAAGAGGACAAATGACAGGATTATGTATATACAGTGTATATCTTTTCCTTCATGCAGAATTTTGGAAAGGTTGTTTTCAGTTTGTATATGGCATATTTACGTGATCATTGTTCCTTATTTTATTAATTGGCCTTCTCAGTGCTTGATTATTTTCAAGACATTTATGTCTGACTCAGTAAAGTAACATTACCTTAAAATTGCTTTCATTGTTTGAATTCTACAGCTATAGCAAATAATCTGTTAAATTGTTACATCCAGATCAACTACGGTTGTAAATTAAATCTTGGTTCTCCATCTGTAAATTTAATCACATAATTTACTGTAGCTTAATGCTTAACCAGTTTTAAATAAGGAGTTAAATATATTTGATGCAGTAGACGATACAGGTTGCATGTGGACACTTAGCCACATTAACAACTTGGGAAAAAAAAATCAAACAAATGGCAATGCTATAATGAATTCTCAGGTGAACTTTTTTCAGTTTTGAAACATCTATTTTGAATCTGTAAATATTTTAAGTGTTTTATTAGGCATGTAATAAACTATTCTTTGAGATCTATTGGGCAGTTTGAAAATTTAAAGCCATAATGGAAAAGTTGGCATTCTGATGGTAAATAAACGGAAATAATAACATCTATTGATTTTTTTTGTATCTTTCACAATATAATTTTCTAATAATGCAATAAAACCATTAGATTTATATATCCATTTCCTGTTAAGGTCATGATTCATTAAAAGTCAACTTTTATAGTATTTAATTTGCATTCTTCTTCAACGTGCTTATCCAAATGTAGCAAAACCATAAATGTTAGATATTGGTTGATAAATTGACAGATAATAAAATTATCTAAAATTGCCTCTAATTGAATACAGTTGTACATTCCATTTCCATTTTCTCACCTTTCATGTGAATTTACTAATTTTATGCTTTTGGTCCAAATCAGTATGACTTACAGAATTTGTATGAGATAATCTTTCATTGTTTATTATGCTTGGAAAAAAATATTCCCAGCACTCAGATAGTTAAGGAAACACAGATTTTAGCCTGATTACTGATTTACTTAATCTCCATCTTCAGATAGAGTTGTAGGGTTTTTTTTAAGGGTTGTTAGGGCTTTTAAGGGGGTACCCTATTAGTCCTTAATTTTATCTATCATCCATCCGTCTGCCTATCTATCTATCTATCTATCTATCACCTATTAAGTAGGCTTCACGCCCAGCATGGATCCCAGTGTGGGGCTTGAACTCATGACCCTGAGCTCAAGACCTGAGCTGAGAGCGAAAGTCATTTGCTTAATCAACCAAAGCACCCAGGAGCCCCATCCTCTTAATTTTTTAAAGATTTAAAGATTTATTTGCTAGGTTCCATTCAACTTCTAATCAGGCCTTGTAATTGAGCTTGGAGCAGCTGCTCAGAGGTATTGGCAGTCTAGAGCATGGTCTGGACCATTTGAGAAATAAAAAGATGGTAGGTGAAGTCCACATTGCTGATGGAGGCCGGGTTGTAAGACAGCTTGAGAGCCGCTTCGCCCAGTGAATTTGCTAAAAGCAAACTCTGGAATTAGGCAGACTTGCAGTGTTGAGGCCTGAGAAAGCTGCCTCCGAGGGATGGTTTCTCCTTTATGTGGACTTCAGCTCTGCAGTGCCAACTGTGGACGAGCCACGTGCACCCGACACGAGTCCCTCCACCATTCCTTCCTTGGGCCTGAACACAAAATGGCACTTGGGGCAGTGGATGTAGTGCTGGGGACACTGGCCTGGCATTACTGGTCAAGAGCTAGAGCCTTGCTAGCACTCTCTGCTGCATTGGACTCTAGCTGCCTTGAAACAGCTGGAAGAAGCACATGTTCTTCCCAGGTTTGCCTAAAAGCCTGGCATAGAGTGCTTTGCGCCCTGGAAACTGCAGCAGTGGTGCCCGGAGGGTCCCTGCTGAGCTGAGGGCCTGCTGTTGGTGTTTGGACATCCACAGGCCTGCTGCTTGCAGCTTGACTTAACTGATGCCATGTTGCATTCACTTTCCAATTTTAGTATATGTGCTGCCGAAGCGAGCACATTGCATTCACTTTCTAAGGCTCCTGCTGTCCTCCAAAGGGTGCCTTATTGGGGATATTCCTTCCAATTTAAGTTCGCAGGTAGTAGATTTTAGAAAGTGGGCATTGACAGACCAGCACTGGGGGGAAACTGATACAAGGAATCTCTCCATCTGCTTTCCGTATCTCAGAAACCTGAGTGTGGACCATAGCTTTTGGGCATGCTACGCACTGTGTTCTGGGAGTAGAACTTTGCCTGGGATAACTGCTCTAATGGCTGGAGATTGGCCGACTTTCAAAACAGGTGGTGCAAATGCTGTGGTGATCTTGTGTATCTCATTAGCTCTGAGTCACTTTAGACTCTTGGCATTGGGCCAGTAAACTTCTGCGTCCCTGAAGGAATGACACTTTCTATGATGGGTGACCCACTCCTTTACTAAGGTCTTCATGCCTTTTGCTTAAAGGCTTACTCAGCCTTTTCAAAGGCCCAAGGAGGGCCGTTCGGACTCCACAGAAAGTCCCATTTGGTGAGTAAAGCACCAGAAGCTCCATGACCCTCCGGATCCAAAATGCTCACAGGATGGTCTAAAACCTCTCACCCAGGCCACCTGGTCTACCGCGAACACCCACCTGGCCAATAGGAGACTCCACCTGTCACCAAATTTAAAATTCCCTGGCCTCCACGCTACAGCACCCGCCCACATGACTCTGGATCACATATCCTATTCCGATGTTGATGGCTCCACGTCTCTAATACTGCTGCCCACAGGCCTCCAGAGGAGCATTCCTTATTCTCCTCCTGAATTATGAACAATTAGAGAAATAAAATGAGGGGATGGTGGATGGAAACCCAAAACAAAACCTCAGGGTTCTGATCAAGAATAGCTGAAGGAAAAGCTTAAGAGGACCTAGAGGAAGTCCAGGATGGGGCCAGTTTGCCAGGTCAGTTCGTCTCCTGTTGTTAGCGAGCGCCACACCCACAGACTTCCTCACTCATCAGCATGGATGTGTGTGTGTATGTTGGGGGGGGGTGGCAACCACTGCAGTTTTGAGAAGAATGACCCTGCTGAGCCAAGAGCAAACAGTTATTCTTCCCCAAATCATCAACGAGCTAGGTCACCACCTCTCCAGGGAAGGATACCTAAAGAGGCTAAGGGTCGATCTCCTCCCAGAAATCAGAGGTTAAGGGAACCATGGGGGCGGGGTGGGGGGGGATCGTGTGGAAGCAGCGAGGCTGGGGACTTTGAAAAATTTACAAGCAGAGAAGCAGCAAGATACCCATCAGAGAAGCCAGCCCCACCGGATGTCCGGGACCCACCCTCTGTCCTCCCGCCCTCCCGGGTGACCTCTGTAGGGACCTAGGTTCAGGTTTACAAACAAAATGTGACCTGGTGCTTAACCCCAAACACCTCTTTTTCCTCCCTCCTCACCTCTGTTTTCTCTCCTGCTCTTGAAGTATAAATGAAAAGACAATGGAAAAGATTTAGAAAATTGAGCACAGCACATTCCTTTCTCCTTTAAACATAGCTGTCTTTTCAGCAGACGTGGCCCTCCTCCCTTCCGGGTTCACACTTAATCACTGTCCTGAAGGCCGGCTGTTTCCCAAAGAGCGGATTTCCTCCTCTCAGGAGGCAACACCTAAATGATTTTCTAGATACCATCTTGATACGCAGGTTTCTGACGTGATGTTAATCTCTTGCAAGGAGATCCCGTTAATACCCAGAGCACTAGTCAATATGGAAATATCCACTGTAATGTAATCTTTCTAAAGTAACACCGCTTTGGTCCACTTTGGAAACTTACTGTCTTTTTGCTTTGGACCGTTAATCACCAAGAATTGTCCTTTGTAAAATAACTATGCTTAGGTTTGCTTGCTTTGATTTAAGTGATAACCTTAATGAACAGGACCACTACCAGTACCTTTAAAATAAACTTTTTTTTCTGAAGCAAATATTTTTAAATGCCCTGTTTGGACTTCATTTGAGCTTCATCTCTCATTTATAGAAGACCTCACTTATAGCTTCTTTGCAGCTGACATTTGAGGGGTCTGTGGTAGAAAACCTAATCTTCCCAAAAGTCTTCCATACTAATCCTAGAACTTTGGGTATAGATGTTCAAACAGCTCTGTTTCAGCTGGACAGATAAATAAGATAGCATCGAGGAGGGGAACGTGTGGTGGAATCAAGGATGGGGTGTGGAATTTGTAAGAAGCAGGAGTGGAGCGCATATAAATTAAGGAGACCAAGTTGCTAAGATAAGATAGGAGAATTTGGCTCATATCAGCACTTAATAGGTTGACCTTCTGTTCCCTAGGGCCTGGGAGAGCAGACAGCTGCAAACATACTTTGAATAGGGTAAAGATGAAGTATGCACTTAAGGACTAAAGGAATTGCACAAATGGAGGCAATGACTCAGGGCACAGATCCAGGCCCTTCCACAAAGTGCTGTGGGGACGGATAGAAAGAGCACAGACCTGGAGCTAAGAGAGACCTAGTTTTGAAGCCTGGCCTTGACACTTAATCACCATAGAACCATGGGAAATTGATTTCTTCTAGACATTGTTTCTTATCTGTATATCTTCCATATTGGGTCTTCTGGCCCTTGTGATCAAAGTAAGATTGACCCAAACTTCCATTAACCCTCTGTGAAAATACAAATCAACTCTCCAACACACATTTATTAAATGCTGTCCTTAAATTGGAGAGGGAGCTGGATTTCTGGAGTGTGAGTGTGGGGATTAGCGGTAAGACTGGCTTAGAGTCAGTTTCATAGTAACCCAGTCTGAGATGCCTACTTCCATCAAATTAGTTCAAACTATCAGTTGTGTGCTGGGTTTGATACCTTGTTGATGGAGCCATTAAACTCAATGTCTTCCTTTAGTTCCACCAAAGTCAATTAATTAATATACCTACAGCTCTAGACTTTTATGAATAGAGTTGGCTTTAATTAAAATTTGGGAAATATTGTATTTATATAACAGTAATGTAAATGGCTGTGAAGAAAACACTATGCCTTGTCTTAACACCTTCCCCTCCACTGGGAAATTTTCATAGGCTGCTCAAACTCATGTTGTGTCTCAGCTTCATGCCATCCCACTGGCTCCTCTCTTCCCTTCGGCTCCTTGGTTGTCTGAGAGACATACATTCTTCTCTCTTGAACTTGTGGAGCAGTCAGTTGACCCCAGCCTTGGTCTCTAAGGACTTGCTTTCTACCATCTTCACTTACAAACCCATGCAAGGGCTCAGCAGAACAGAGGGCATTCATGGAGAAGGACCTGGCTTGTCCAGAAGGCTGCTCATCCATTCATTCAACAAAACTAAGCTCTAGGAGGAACCACTAAACACTGTTCTGGTTCCCGGGATCCATTAGAGAAGGAGAGGGACCCAAATCTCTGCCCTCACTGAGTTGATGTTCTAGTTAGGGTAAATGGGCAATAAATAAAATTATAAAGCATCTAGTATATTTGATGATGAAAGAAGGCACAAGAAAAACAAGCATAGGAGGATAGGGGATGGAAGTGTTAACTAGGTGACAGTGGAAAGCCATCTGAGGAAAAGGACATTTGAGTTAAAACTAAAGGAGGTGAAGCAAGTTATGAATTATTCCTGGCTTAAGCTGTAAGCAGAGAGGGAGAAAGTACCAATCTTGTATGGTTGTAGGATCCAATGAGACCATGTATGGAAAAGTTGCTATTGGAAGACCAGTTAGTACACAGCTAGCATGTAGTAAGTTTTAGTTTTCTTATTAGATAGAATGGTTTCATTCAATACAGTGTCTTCTAGCTACAGGAGGCTATTTTTAACTTAAATTACTTAAAATAATATTAAAAATTCTTTGTCTCACTAGCCACATTTCGAGTTTTCGATAGCCATGTGTCGTTTGTGGCCATTTTGCATGGTGCAGACATAGAACATTTCCATCCTTTTAGAAAGTTCTGTTGGATAGTGTTAAATAGAATGTCTAACATTGATAAATCAAAGAAAATATAACAGGACCGTAATGGGACTTTGTTGTCTTAAACTTTCAGCTCAAGCCTCTAGACTCAGGACAATAGGAGACAAATAGGACCACAGACTAGAGAGACGTCAGCAGGGACACATCACGCAGGACCTACTAAAGGTCGCCCCATTTGCCAGCTTAGATAAGAGAAAGTTTATGATTCATTGAGAGATAAGATTCTTTCAAGTGAATTCATGGGAGTAGAGCGTGCTGGGGGAGCAGAGGGGAAGCTTCTATTACTAAAGTCAAGAGGAGGGGCACCAAGAACTCCTCACCTAGAGATGGGATTGTCTGCGGGAAGGGGAGGCTGACTTCTCACTCCTGAATGGGTGCCTCTAGTCTGCAGAACCTTGAATGTTCCCTCTCTGCCGCTCTCAGAGGCAAGTTAAGAGAGGGTTCTTGGGTGAATCTGAGGTGAGTTCTTAGGAATCCGAGAGAGGGGAAAGTCTGCTGGTGGGAAGGCTGAGGAGAGACGGCAGCTGGGGCATAGCCTGCACTGTCACCTGTGGCCACCACACACCGGAGCCCGCAGTGGGGCCAGGCGTGTGTCATAGGGGGTTGGGAGGCTACAACCATATAAGGGACAGCCTTTATGACAAGGGATGAAGTCCATATGCAGTGAGGGGCAAGTGTCTCAGTGGAACGGTGGCTGTCAGCGGTCCCGGTCCGTCTGACACGGCCTCACCCACGTCCCTGGGGAGGATCTCTGAGGAGGCCCTGGCTGGGTCCCACGGTTGGCTATCTGCCTTGACAAAAGGGTCAACAGGCAAGCAGGAAGCATCAACAGGAGCTGCTGAGGAGGGGAATGAAGAGGCTGGCCCTGAAGGAAGAGGCCACGTACCTTTCCACGGGGCGGGTCCCAGAGCCGGAGATCAGCCACTGCCCGGAGCCGGAGGCGCGGGGCTGCTGGACCCAGGGTGCGCACCTTTGCCCCTGTGGGCATTGCTCGTAGGCTCTGGACATTTGTGGCCCCGCAGGCTGAGGGTTCCCAGATCTGTGGGAACACAAGAAGCCACCCTGCCGGCTTTTCGTGTGCAGCGACTGGATTTTCACAAACAATATACATTTCAAACAGATTCTGTCCTGGGTTTTGGGATACCTAAAAAGGACAAGGGGAGATGGAGATGAGAAAGGAGTTGGGGGAAATTGGAAGAGGGGGTGAACCATGAGAGACTGTGGACTCTGAAAAATAATCTGAGGGTTTTGAAGGGGCGGGGGGTGGGAGGTCGGGGTACCAGGTGGTGGGTATTGGAGAGGGCACGGATTGCATGGAGCACTGGGTGTGGTGCAAAAATAATGAATACTGTTACGCTGAAAATAAATAAAACAAACAAACAAAAAACTGTTCTTAGACTCCATAACGATGGTAAAATTCTGAGATGTGCACCAGCCACCACCACGGGGTAGGGAAGAGACATGGACAGGGTATCAGAAGTGGTGGAGGAAAAAAATCAAACTGTTAACTGGATCGTGTGTCTTCCGAGTTGGGCCCATTTCATGTGGCGGTGACAGCTCTAACTGCCAGGTTTCGTTTTCCTTCAGGGTCCAGGATCTTCTCCTGTGGCTCTGAGGCATCTGCTAGTGAAACGCGCACATTTTCTTCTTTATTTCCTATTTACGGTGCTGTGGTCTGGCTTTTCTCTCCCTGTCTTTCATGAAACTGGTTTCTAAAATTCACTTTTGCAGTCAAGGACCTTCCCATGCTCTTCCTCTAGGTCCTTACCCTCGAGCAGGGCATCTGGGCATCTCCGAGGTATGGCTGCAGATTCTTCTGGCACTCCTCCTGGTGAAAGGGGGGGGTCTCCGTCTCCTCTCTTTGAATCTAGCTGTGAGTGCTTTGACCAATAGATCACAAAAGGCCATGCAGTTTTCCCTTAAAAAAATAAATTGGGTAAGTTGGGGGTGGCGGGTCGGGGAGATGAAGCATGAGAGACTGTGGACTCTGGGAAACAAACTGAGGGTTTTGGAGGGAAGGGGGTGGGGGTTGGGTGACCCTAGTGGTGGGTATTAAGGGGGGCACGTATTGCATGGAGCGCTGGGTGTGGTGCATAAACAATGAATCTTAGCACACTGAAAAAAATAAAATTAAGATGTTAAAAGAAAAGAAAAGAAATGTCCAGAACAACTGTTCTTGGACCCCTCAGTCACCACGAAGGAGCCCAACTACTCCAAGGCCATTAGGCAGTGAGAAAGCCCAAGTTTCATGGGAAGGCCATGTGTGGGCTCTTCCATCGGCAGTACCAGTTAAGCCCAGGCCTCAAGTCATGTCAGGCTCGGTACCAGATATGTGAGTCAAGAAACCTCCACATGATTTCAGCCCCCGGTCAGGCAAGCCGTGACCAGCTGTTTGAGTCTCTCCATCTGAGGTCTCTGATTGCGTGGAATAGAGATAAACCAGAATCCATGAGTGTAAAGAAAAATTATAGGGGTACCCGGGAGTCTCAGGCAGTTAAGTGGCTGTCTTCAGCTCAGGTCATGATCTCTGGTCCTGGGGTCGAGCCCCGCATCGGGCTCCCTGCTCAGTGAAGAGCCTGCTTCTCCTTCTCCCTCTGCCTGCTGCTCTGCCCACTTGTGCCCTCTCTGTCAAATAAATAAATAAAATCTTAAAAAAAAGAAAAGAAAAGAAAAATTACAGTTACGGCACTGAATTTTGAGGATGATTTGTTACATAGCATTCGATAGCCAGGACCATAGACTGGAACATCTGGCCCGTAGACTGCCTTCTCTCCATTTGCATGTCTAATCATCACCGCAAACTTAAAATAGCCCAAAGAGACCTTCGAATACTCTTTTCTGATCTGAACCCTGCTCTCCTTCTGGTTGTTTCTGTCTCAGTAAATTATACCATTGCTCATGGCAAAATCCTTGGACTCATCCCTTATTTCTCCCTTAGCTTTATTTTTTACAACCCATCTGCCAGCAATGGCTGGTGGTTTGACCATAAAACCCAGCTCTAATCCCATTGAGGGGTCTCGTTGCCGGATACCAAGATATCATCTCTCCATGTGGCTGAGATGTCTTCCAACTCTTCTCTTGATTTTCCTCTCATGTTTTTGCTTTCTATTCTACACAAAGGAAAGAGGGGGATTTTTATGACACGGGAGTAGGTCACATCTCTCTTTGCCTAAAATGCTTCAGTGGTTTCCCTTTTTGAAAAAAAAAAAATAAATAAAATAGAAACTCTTTTCGATGGCTTTCTATCTTTTCTACCCCACCCATTACATTTCATATCACTTCCCTTTTTTGTTATTCTCATTCAGTCAGAGGTCCTCCCCGTTCCTTCGATGTGCCAAAGTTTTCCTTCGTCCTTTATGGAGCACTTGAAAAGGAGTTGGCCAAGAACTTGGTTTGGAACCCTTTGGTGACCACTCCCCTCCAGCCTGCAAAGGCGGTTGACAAGGCTGAGAGGAGCTCTTGAGAAAAGATAGAGAATCGCGTTAGGAAGCAGCGCTCATGGGACTGAAACTCTAAGCTGCAGCTTAGGAAGAGGTGCCATGAGAAGGTTGTTAGAGAAGCCTTGGACGTGAACCACCTAGAGTCTGGGGGACACAAAGGATTGGTACCAACTCATGAAAATAAAAAACAAGATGAGAGGTGGATGGAACAGCTTGGGCAGCAGGATAGAGAGCTACATTTGAGAGGAATTGGAATTGAGACTGGTGTGGGTCAGAGCTGTAGAAGTATGGAACCCAAAGGAAAGCAATTAGCTTGGGCTTATTTCCAAAGGGATCCTCTGTAAGAGGGTTTCAGCCAGGCAGCAAGACAACTTTGAAAAGAAGCTGAGATTGACTCTCAGGTACAGCCGCTGAAGAGGAACTTCAAGTAACCAAACAAGCAAGCAAGCAACCAACCTGTGGAGATTGAAACAATGAGCCGGAAGTGGGGCAAGAGGCTTGGGGAAGAGCTTTCTGTGCCTTCTCAGGTGAAGAGGCAATTGCACGTGCAAAAACTGAGGGACAAGAGGGGGGCTGGCTTACTTGTATAACTGCGAGGTGTTTAGTATGGTTGAATGCTAGGTGTGAGAGGGGCGGGGTGATGATGGCTCCAGATGGAGGAGTGGCATGAGACGAGCTGGGAGAAGTGACAGAAGGGTCCAGATTTTCTTAAGTATGTTGTGAAGTTTGGAATGCATCTTAACGACAGTGGGAAACTGAAAGTTGCAATCCGACCAGTCTTGTGTTTGGCTTTGTGTTTGACTTTCAAAGCGGCTTTGGCTCTAGTGAGGAGAATGGCTTATGGCATGAAAGAGTGGAATTGGGGAGGTCAGTGAGAGACTGTGGTGACAGACAGGAGACTGGACTTGTTGCCGTGCCAGCAGGAATGCAAAAGAGTGGCCAGATGCACAAGACATTTAAGGAAGAGGTGGTGGATTTGAGGTGGGAAGATGACTGGAAAAGAAGAAGAATCATGGACAACGAATCCCAGATTTCTTTCTCGAATAATGGAGTAGAAGATGTTGGTATTCCATGAGGTGGTGAGTACAAGATCAAAGCAAAGGTTTGAGGGACAGGTGCATATTCAGTGATGAGTGCACAACAGGTGAAGGACAAAGTGTGCAAGCTGATATATAAAAGTTGAGCTCAGGAGGCAGAGCTGTGTCAAAGCTTCACACGTATGCCATTAACATATAGTCCATGTTTGAAGCCATGTGTGTGGAGTGTGTATTGTGAACAGAGAAGATGGTCTAGGGAAGATCCCAAAGGAATCTGCACTAGAAAAGGAAAGAACCCACAGAAGACCACCAAAGGGAAGGAAATATCAGAAGACAGGAATAACATGGAAGAAGTGTGTTAGGAAGAAAAGTGGTATTAAGAAGGACAGGACAGGGGCTCTTGGGTGGCTCCGTGGGTTAAGCCTCTGTCTTTGGCTCAGGTCATGGTCTCAGGGTCCTGGGATTGAGCCCCATATCAGGCTCTCTCTCAGCAGGGAGCCTGCTTCTCCCTTTTTCTCTCTCTCTGCCTGCCTCTCTGCCTACTTGTGATCTCTGTCTGTCAAACAAATAAATAAAATCTCAAAAAAAAAAAAAAAAAAAAAAAAGAAGGCCAGGACATTTCCACTGATGATGAAATGTTCAGACTGAGCTTGACCATGACCAAGTCTAGGGGGACTGGGGAACTTGATTAGTGGGAGGCAGAAAAGCAAAAACAACATCTATAGGAAATACTTGTTTTGCTGTAACCAACAAATGCATGAAAAGATCTTCAAGTACAATAACAAGAAGCTGAAATAAAACCAAGGTTTTACAGTCAAAGATTTAAAAGATGATCCAAACTTAATGTCAACAAGTAGGTGAAGAATGAGTACTATCGTTTGAGAGGTAAATTGGTGCAAACTAACTAATGGTGGTTTGACAACACCTACAGATTTATTCACAAGATTGTTCCAGATATTATGGTTTAGTTGGAGAAATGTGGTTAGAACAGAATGGTAGGGTGACGAAGGCTTAGGGTAGGGGACTCCCTGCATATTATAATGGGTTTGTTTTCCTCAATTTATTTTTTTTATTATAGTAAAATAAATACAACATAAAATTTATAATTTTAACCATTTTCAGGTGTACAATTCGGTGGCATTAAGTGCATTTCAAATGTTATGCAACCATCACCAGTGTCTATTTCCAGAAATTTTCATTATCCAAACTGAAACTTTCTACCCAATAAATAATAACAATTCTCCCCTTGCCCAGCCACCATAACCACTATTTTACTTTTTGTCTTTATGATTTAACCACTCATATAAGTGGTATCATATAATATTTATCCATTTGTGTGTAGTTTATTTCACTTAGCACAATGTTTTTATGGTACATCCACATTGTAGTATGTCTCAGAACTTCCTCTTCTAGGCCAAATAATATTCTACTGTATCTATATACTACATTTTCTTTATCCATTCATCTGTTTCAATATTTTTTGTTTGTTTTGAGTATAGCTGACACACAGTGTTACATTAATTTTAGGTGTACAACTTAGCAATTTGACAAGTTTATGCATTATGCTGTATTCACCACAGTATAGCTACCATATGTCCTATTATGTGGCTATTAAAATATCAATGACTATATCCTCAATGACGTTTTAAAGTAATGGTCGTTCTAGTATTAATTACTTTAAAAATTATGGAGTATTATATTAACCATTATGAGTAAAGAGAACAAGCAAACACATTTGTTGTCTTGAATATGGAATTATACGTAAAATAAAAATTAATTTGGTTTTAAGAAGGGGAATGTGAGATACAGATGAATGCAATTAAATGAGTATGTATTAAATATGTGTACTCTAAATACATATTTTATAATATAATACATATTAAATTTAATGACTGTATAAGGTGAGTTACTGAGTTAAAATAAGGAGAGAAAGTTATGCATGTTTCTCCATTGACTTTTGTATGACTATGTATTCTCATCTATTAACTCCTGCATAATTTCAAGAGAGAGATTAATGTCTACTTTTAGGCACTACCACTGAGGAAAACCTAGAGAAGTTTCTGTACATAGGATTGGACTTTCCATTTCAGGGGATTGAGGGAGCTTGGGTGTGGTTTTTTGGAATTGATGGAATGTCTACCAATTGCATCATCTCTGGAGAAAGAACTGAAAAATGAACTATTTGGTCTGGTTTAGTAATTAGCTGAAATTTCTAGAAGCTTCCCCATGTAGGAGCTGAGTAAGTTGAATATTTGTGAGCCCAAGTCACAGAAAAACAAGTTATTGCAGAGAAACTGGGTTGTGTGTGCAAATACCGTGACTTCCTTTTGAAATACGATTCTGAATCTAGATTTTTGCCTGGAAGTCCAAGATAAGGAGAAATTTCAAAAATACTTCAGTCCTTTCTTTTGAGAAGTTAACCTGTTTAAAGCATAATCTGTTAAAAAACACAGTAGTTTCTTTTATGAGGAAGCTGTGTGCTTTTTTAATGAGGCTTTATGATAAAAATGTTTTTCAGTAGTAGGGAAGACTTTAGAAGTAGGAAAAGTGAATCATATCTAGTTATAGTAACTTAGAACCAATTGTGTCTCTTCCTGTGCTGCTTTTTTTTTGTTTGGAAGATAGAGAAAATTTGAAACCCACTTCTGACTATATAGAACTTTATAGAAGCAATGTGTTTTTTTAACACCATTTCTGTTAAATTATTTATTTTTCAATTCGTCTGTAGCTTATATGTGAATTTATCTTATATAATAGTCCAATAAAGTAGATAGATATAAGATATTGAAATTAACAGCTTTCCTATTTATCAGCAATAGTCAGCCAGAAAACATCCAGATAAAAGGGTTACCTTATATAATGATAAAAACAAAATAGCCATTTCTAGAAGTAATTCTGGTGAGAAATTGCTGAAACTTACTTAAAATAAGTTGAAAAGCTATTTTTGAGAGATGTCATGGAAAATTTAAATAAATGGAGAGTGATACTGCATTTCTGAGTGGGGAGAAGGGTGTATTAGTCAGCTTGGGCTTCCATAACAAAACACCACAGACTGGGTAGCTTAAACAACAGAAATTTATTTTCTTGAAGTTCTAGGGGCTGGACCAAGGTGCCAACAGGATTGGTTTCTGGAGAAGCCTGTCTCCTTGGCTTGTAAACACCCATCTTCTAGCTGTGCCTTTACATGGATTTCTCTATGTATGCTCACAGAGAGAGATTTCTCATGTCTTTTCTTCTTATATGACGGCAACAGCAGCCCTATAGGATTAGAACCCCACTCTTAGGAACTCATTTAACCTTAATTACCTCCCTAAAGGCCCTATGTCCAAACACAGTACCACTGGGTTTAAGGTTTCAACATATGAATTTTGAGGGGACACAGTTCAGTCCAAGCAGAAGGAAAATGTGCAGATGTTGGCTGTGGCCAAACCCATGAATTTCCAATTAAAATACTAAAAAGATTTTTGTGTGTTGGCAGGGTTGTAGAACTTCAAATAAAATTACTCTTCCCTTTAACTGAAAAGATAAATACTTCAACACAAATTAATAAAGAAGATAAATGAGGGTAGGTCGAGGTTGGGAACATTATTCACACTATGTACTGAAAATATTATAAAGTTTCATAAATTAACACTGTGGAAATGGGCTAAGGTTAGCATTTCAGTAGAACAGAATAGCTATCCCTGAATATCCACTTTTAAGCATGTATAAACATATTTATACATGATATATTATTATATTATTATTTTATATTATATATAATGTGTATTAATTATATGTCATATGTAATACAATATGATATATAAAGTATGTATTATATATTTATAAACTTATATATAAACATATATATTATACACATGAAATATATATTTCAGTGTTTATATAGTATAAAATATACACATGAATCTTCAGGAAAGAAGTTTATATTTGTGTGTGTGTGTGTGTGTGTGTGTGTGTGAGTGATAAATGATGCTAGAAAATATGGCAACTGAGGAAAAATTCCTTACTTCACATCGTACTCAAAAACAAATTCCAGATATATAATACTTAAATAATAAATCAAATCATAGAAAGATTAAATGCAAGTGAATCTTTATCCAACCTTTGACAATGCCAGTACTTTGTAAACTCAGAAGTAATGGCAGTAAAAGTATATGGAAGATACATTTTAGTAGATAAAAGTAAAAACTTCTGTATGTTTAAAAAGGAGAAATAAAAAATAATAAAAACCGTTTGTTGCCTGAATGAAAGATGTCATGGCAGCATGTGAGGAAACATTTTAATTCATAGTGCGGGCACTCCCTTTGCATTGGCTGGTTGCCATGTGGTTACTGACTCTCTTCCTGATTATGTAAAATATATATGGATTCAAGGGTATGTGTATGTGTGTGTGTGCATGTATGTACAATGGTGGCTGCGTGAGAGTGTGTGTGTATATGTATGTGTGTGTAATCTGCTCTTTAAACAGCATAATCACATATTATTTCTCCTGCCAAACTGTTTTGAGGACCACCGTGTCTTACCTACACTGTGGAGTGTCAGGCTAGGAAGATCGGGACCTGGGTGGGCTATGAGCCCACCTCACAAAGGCCAGGTCTGTTTTCTCCTATGAATCTGTTGGAGTTGCTACAAGTCTTTCCTGTCCCATCATCTCACTGCCACTGTCTCCTCGAGCCCTTTGAACTCTGCCCCCTCACCTGGGTTCTTTTCTTAAGCTTTCCTGCTGGAATGGCTGGTCCTGGAAGATGCGCAGATGCTCTATCCAGGGCCCAGGGAAGAAGGTGGACTCTAACCACTACGGTCATGTCACTTTTTCTGCGCTTTTCTTCATGGGTAGGGGCTAAAGGGAGCTGCGAGGTGATGGCAATTAAGCATAAACAGGAAAACGATTTTAGTAGCAAGTTTAAAGCAGTCTCCCAAAGGGCTAATATCCTTCCTATATGACCATATGGTAAGACTCAGTAAAAAGAACACCAAAGTTTGAAGGATGGACAGGTAATAAACATGAACAAGCAAGATACCAAAGAAAACAGGGATACCCAGCAAGCATCCATTCAAGGACTTTGGGGCCAGACAGCATGGGTTAACATTCTGCCGCCTCCCCTTGTTACCTGTGTATCTTTGGGCAAGTTAGTTAATCTTTCTATTTCTCAATTTCCTCATCTGTAAAATGGGGATGATGATGGTACAAATAATAAAGTATTAATAATAACAGCTACCTAACATGATTGTTTCAGGTACCAAGTGATTTTATAAATATAAAGCTCTTAGACTATTCTTAGGACATACACTATTTAAATGATATAGATGATGATTATTATTATCTCATTTGAAACGTAAAAAATGCTAAGTAGAAAAGACAATGGATCGAAATTTTCTATTAAATTAGAAAAAATAGGAACAATGAGGGGTAGTAAAATTAGTACTCTCACACAGGGGTAGGATTTAAAATAGATTTCATGAGAATATGTATGCATGTATACACACACACACACACACACACACATAAGACTCAGAATGCAATAGTACGCAGCCATAAAAAGATGAGACCTTGCTCTTTGTAGCAACACAGATGGACCTAGAGGGCATTATATTAAGTGAAATAAGCCACACTGAGGAAGACAAATACCCTATGATTTCACTCATATGTGGACTCTAAAAATAAAAAAAATTGAATGAACAAGCAAGTCAGACCTATAAATACAGAGAACCATCTGATGGTTGCCAGAGGGAAGGGGGTGGGGGGTGAGTAAAACAGGTGAAGGGGAGAGGGGAATACAGGCTTCCAGTGAGGGAAGAAGGAAGTCCTGGGAATAAAAAGCGCAGCATAGGGAATACCAACAACGATATTGTAGTAGAGTGGGGACAGATGGGAGCTACACTTGTGAACACAGCACAGGGTATAGAGAAGTTGAACCACTATGTTGTACACCTGAAACTAATGTAATATTATGCATCCACTAGACTCATATAAAAATTTTTTAAGCAAAAATAAATAAAATACATTTCATGCTTTGGGAAAGCAATTATTATTTAAAACACTTTTAATTAGCCGTAACCTTTGACCCAGTAACGGTACTCCTAGCAATCTATTTTGAGGCATAATCCTAAAAATTCCTTTATGTATCAAGATGTTCATTGTAGTGTTATTTAGTCTAATAAATATTTGTGATTTCCTTTAGAAATAGAAATAAAGAAATCCCTATACATAGACTCAAAACTAAGATTTATTAAGGGCGTATCTGGTGTCAGACACTACGTTCAGTGCTTTTCATGCATTTTTTCATCTAATCCTCAGAATAACTTCAAAAGGCAGATATACCATTTTTATCCTCCTTTAAGAATTTTGTTCAGCTAATAAACTGTTTATGATAAACATGGAATAGAAGGAGAAATGCTCTTGGCAAATGCTAAGTATAAAAGTAAGACACTTATATCAGTCAGTATTATTATAAGCATGCATATTAATATCTCTCTGTGGATAAAAAAAATTGAAAAGAAGTCCATCCAAGGTGAACATTTGTTCTTATTTATTCAAATTGGCTTTTGTCAGTACACATGAATCTAAAGACAGTAACTACCACCACAATAAAACTGTCAAATATAATTTTTTTTAAAGATTTTATTTATTTATTTGACAGAGAGAGAGATCACAAATAGGCAGAGAGACAGACAGAGAGAGAGATGAGGAGAAGCAGGCTCCCTGCTGAGCAGAGAGCCCGATGCGGGACTCGATCCCAGGCCCCTGGGATCATGACCTGAGCCGAAGGTAGAGGCTTAACCCACTGAGCCACCCAGGCGCCCCACTATCAAATATAATTTTAAAGAATAAAAACCTGAAAGAGAAAAATGTAAGGGTATGACAGCCAGAAATCTAAAAGCAAGAAGTCATGTTTCACTCAGCTGAAAGCCAAAATCCTGTTGGTGGCCTCCAAGGGCTGCCATTTTGAACTTTGTCCCCTTTTCTCTGGTCTCCCTCCCCCCACCCCAGCCTTGTCCCTCTCTTGGCTCCCCAGTTCCATAAGACTCTTCTTTCTCAGCACACTAGGTGTTTTTACTCCATGGGCTTTGGCTCAAGTGGTCCTTTCTCCTGGAATGCTTTTTTTTTTTTTTTTTTTTTTTTTGTAGATACCCCTAATGCCCTTCGGGATGACATTTGTCCCATGTCCCCTTTGCAGTGAGAATCCCCTAGCTCAAAGTGCATCCTACCTTTACCCTCTCTTCCTACTTCCAACCCCCGTCCACCACTCTCAATTTTCTCTTTCCATAATACCCGTCACCTTCTAACATACTAGAGGTTTAGCCTGTTTCTTTTGTCTAGGACTTATGATCTGTCTGGCTCTACCAGAGTGTAGGCTTTCAAGGGCGGGAGATTTGAGTGATCCACGCTGCACCTCAAGTAGCCAGGACAATGTCTGGGACACAGGAGGATGTCCAAAATGTTTGTTGAATATTACTGATTTTGGTGTCCGGGACGAGAGAAAGGAAGAAGAGTGGAAAAAAAAAAAATTCTTAGTTGAGCTCTGGGCAATGTGAGCAGTGGCTTCTTTGGAAAGTTGTTATAATCTTATGCCTTTTGACTTACTGGTATTGGTGACCCTATGGCACCTGCCCCGCCCCCCCCCCAATTCCCCAAGAAGAATTGGGTTAGTGCAGCTGTGATATTATATGGCTTGATTTATCTAGGTTTATTCTGCATGTAAATCAATCGATGTCTTACAGCGACTTTCACATGAAGAAAGCTCCATAGTAGTCTACTTTGGAATGTACTTTGGTCTAACCTCCCCCCCCCCCCCACTGTTACTCTTTTCAACTGTTCTGGCTTTGTCAGAACTTACTGCACATGGTCTCTCTTTTTTCCCAGCCATAGATGGCAGCACACCACTGCCTACGATCAGATAAACAAGCTGAGTTCGTAAGTCAGAGCTGTTGGTCAGGAGAGAGCAGCTAATGAGTAATCGGTCCAAGCTGAATGGCAAATTAATGTCTTCATTAACTGAACTAACTGCCTTCCTTTATAAACAAGGTCAGGGTATTTATAACTATGGTGCATTTCATAAAGCAAAATGCATCTACACTAATGTAAGTTCGCTAAGGAACCCATGATTTATCTGCAGGAAGCATATGCAAAATCTTACATGGAAACCATCTTTAATAAGGATCGCTACCATTCTGATGTCATCATTAATAAAAGTCACCTTTGCTACGTAGCCTCATTTTTCTTACATAGGGTAAATGAAAAGGGGATTGCCTTAAATACAAGCCACTCATTCGGGATATTATTGGGTGGCCTGTTCCAAATCAAGTTCTTAGTAATAAAAATGAAGTGTGATCCTTATCAATCAAATATGTCCACCACTTAAGTTAGAGAAGTTATTTAATGTTTAGATTAGAGTGCACAGGTATAAAGCGTGATGTTTACTAACCTCTGTATGTTGCATGTGACATGCTTAATCTTGTCATCATTGTCAGAGAGCTATGTGAAGAGTTCAGAAACTCTTCTCACAATGTGACCAGATGTCAGAGACCTGGGGAACTTCTGGTTCTAGATCAGTGCTGTACAACAGAAATATAAACGAAAGCACAGGTGTGAGTTACCTGTGATAACTGCATTGTGTATTTTAAGTTTCCTATAAACCACACTGAAAAAAGTAGAAAGAAAGAGGTGATGTTAATCTTAATTCTGTATAATATTTCATTTAACCCAATGCATCTAAAAATACTTAGCAGGTGATCAATATAAAGATTATTGAGATATTGTACGTTCCCTTCTTCTATACCAAGTAGTCTAAAAATCTGGTGTATGTGTTTTACCCACAGCTCATCTCAGGGCAGACTAGCCACACTTCGAGTGCTCAATCTCTGTGTGTCGCCAGTGGTCACTGTAATGTCCAGCCTCATTATTTGTTATGGTTTGAAGTGCATCTCTCGAAAATTGGTATGTTGAAGGACCAGTCCCTAGTACCTCAGAATGTGACTTACCTGGACATAGGGTCTTAACCAAGTTAAGATAGGTCATTAGGGTGACCGCAATCCAATATAACTAATATCCTTGTCAAAGGAGAAAATCTGGGACAGACACACAGAGGGAGGACAGAGGTATGGGTGATGCGTCCACAGGCCAGGGAAGGCCAGAGACTGTGAGCAAACCTTGGGGCTGGAGGAGAGCCCAGGAGCCCTCAGAAGGAACCCACCCTCCTGTCCCTTTGATTTTGGATTTCTAGCCTCCAGAATTGTGCAACAATTCGTTTCGGTGTTTTAAGCCACCCTCTTTGTTGTACTTAATTAGTACAAAGAACCAAAGATAGTTCCTTTTTTGGTAGTGGTGATTTTATTCCATAACTCTGTCTCTTTCCTTTCTTGTCTTGAACCTTTTCTCCTCCTCTTCCTGAACTTCCTTCTGTGCTGTCTGTCTCTCAGCAGACTCTCCTGGAACCTTCCTTCAGGGCCTACATGCCAGTCGAGCATTTCCACTGCATGAGAGCGAGAGGCCTGACTGGCTTCAGGCCCCTAACAGCCGTTAACAGCAACAGCGTCCACTGTTCTGTCCTCTGGAGCTGCTGTTATGTGGGAAAGTGCTGAGCGAGAAAGGGCTTTGAAGCCACAACTAGGTGAGAACGAGCATTTTGTGCATCTTACTTGCACATAGTCAGCACTCAAAGATGGAATCGTTAACAGACAGAGCCGGTCCCCAGCTCAGGTTTGGTGCTTGCTGATCGAAAATCAACACTCCAGAGACAAGTGAGGTCTAAAAAAAAGTTGCTTTATTCAGGGAGTCAGCAACCTGGGAAGATGGTAGACTAATGTCTCAAAGACCATCTGACCTGCCCAGGCAAATCCGGAGAGTTTCAGAGGGGGTGGGGCATGGGAAGAAATGGGGTGGGGAGGATGCGTGTAGGAGACGCAGGTGGCCAGGGGGTTCTTCATGGGTGGCATCAACTTGAACAGACTTGCTGTTTTCAAATGTACCCAGGCCTTATCTGCTGGGAGGGTCTGGTTCTTCACTCCTCAAGGCCAGTGGTCTGCAAATCTCAAAGAAAGTAAGTTCGTTCTGCTACAGATCAAGAGACTTAGGTCAGCGAGCAAGGAGTGCATAAGCTTGAAGCATGTTAACCCTTAAAGCCTGTAGGAGAGCTGTTATAGGATAAGTGTCCCCCAAATTATTTTGATTTCTTCTCCTTGTAATTATTTGTAGCTGCCAGCGTGACAGAGGGAATGAGGAAAGTGGATAGGGTCCTGACATTTCTTTTGCCATCTGGCAATCGTCAGCTTTCCAGCATGGAAGGTATCCTTCTCCAGCCAGGCACACATGTGTTACGGGTGACACAGATCCCACCTCCAACTCTAGAAATGGGGCCTAATGTGTACACGCGCGCACACACACACACACACACACACAATTGGTTCTGTTTCTCTGGAGAACCCTAACACAACTCATTGTTCTTACTAATTCATGACCAGGGAAAACTTCATACTTTATAGATGTCATAAATGCTTAAAAAGATGTGAGGCAAGGGAGAAGGCTTCTGGCACTTAACCCAATTTCCTCCTCAAATAGCAAAAGTTGGATCAACATATGCCTGTAGTTATAAAGATATAACATAATCTTTGGAGTCTTCAGCAGCAGAATCCTAAAGGGCCCCTGAACTCCACAGTCTTTGCCTTGCTCTAGACCCATCCCAGCTGTTTCTCCTAAGTGCTCAATTATCTGCAGATTGTTTTCAATTCATCCAGGGTCCAGTGGAAGACCACTGGGGCGGTATAGCAATAGAGCTGTCCTTGGAAATAATGAAATTTGAAAATAATTTTTGGCCGCTTCATAAATGAAAGCTATCGATCCTCAAAAGGCCTTTCCTGGGGAGGCCAGGCTGTGGACCCTGCTTCTTTCTGCTTGACACTGAAGTACTTGGCTTTCAAATGCTATTATGTCCTTTCCCTAGCCAGGAGCAGGCAACTCCTTCCCTCCTGCAGCCTTCATTCCCATGGATCCTGCTCTGATTTTGGATGCGTTCTTTTGGAAGCCCCCATTGGTGTCCTAGGGCTCTCCGCTCTGTTGCATTCTGCTTTGCTCACCAAAGACTGCCCGCTGTGGTGGCTCCTAGTCTGTTGGGGTCAAATGCATGTGAAACTCCCACTTCTCTGTACTTTCTCTAGCTGTGAGTTTTAATCCCTGTTCTGAGCCTCTTGTTCCCTTCTCCTCGGCCTCACTTTTCTGGTGGATTTCTTTTTCCATCTACTCACATTAATTCTGTTCTTCCCAGCGCTCTGCATTTGGCACCAAACAGGAGTTTGCTCTAATCCCTCGCTGGGAGCTGTTGCTGTCAGCCAGATGGCAATAAGATGTTAAAAGCAGCCCTTTGAACCTGTGAATTGAGAGACAATACTCTTTACATCCCTGGAAAAACAGTTCTTATTTTGTTTTAGTTGGGGGTAAAATGATATTTTTAAAAATTCTACTTTCTTAGTTAGATTTTAAGTAACAGATTAAGAATAAGTAATAGATTTTATCTACTTGCAAATATGCTTTTTAGTATTCTTTATCTAAAGAAGTATTGGTGTTTCTCAGAGTTTTGCTGAATATTACTTTTTTTTCCCCTTTCTCTTCAGTTTCTGGTGGTAATGGAGATTTAAATGACCCATGGTATTATTATTTTCTGTATTAAATAAGCTCACATTTTTAAAAAAAGGATTTTATTTATTTATTTAGGAGAGGGAGGGCACAAGCAGTGGGGAGGGACAGAGAGAGAGAATCTCTAGCAGACTCCCTGCTAAGTGGGGAGCCCCGAGCTAAGTTTGGGCTCGATACCCCAAACCTGAGATCATGACCTGAGCCAAAATTAAGAGTTGGACACTTGGCTGAGCCTCCCAGGTACCCCAACTGAACTCACTTCTTATGTTAGTTTAAAATGATGGATGACTAGAATATTTGAAATTTGACTCTGAATAGAAGGTTATCATTTTTGTCTGACAATGAGCACCAGTACTCTGTTCTTATGGTATCTGATGGGTGACACACATGGACCTTTGAAACAAGCAGGGTCAGAGCATCCTTCTTTGGGACTTTTCAAATTGTAGCCAGGAGAGAGAAACCATCTGTGTTAGTTAGCTATTGCTGCATAACAAAGAACCATAAAATAAAAGTGGCTTAAAACAGTGAGCATTTATTAGCTCATATATTTGCACGTTGGTTGGGCAGGCTCTGCTGATCTCATCTGGGCTTCTGTACATGGTTTCAGGGTGGAGATAAGTCGACTGATTTAGGCTGTGGCACTGGGGTGTCTGTACCCCAAACTGCAAGTTTGCATGTGTGTTGTATATGCCTCTTACCTTCCAGCATACTAGCTGGAGAATGAGCTATAAGAAAGCAAGTGACAATATGCAAAGTCTTATAGACCAAGGCTTAGAAATGGCACATTGTTGCTTCTGCCCATATACTATTGGCCAAAGTCCCATGGACAAGCCCAAAGCCGGGGCAGAAGAACACACCACCCATGAGGGGACCACGGCTAGTGTGTGGATACATGGAAGGATGAAGAATTGAGATACTGGTCTTCCAATACATCACAACAATTTCTTTCCTTTTTGTTCATGGAGCATTTGGGAATGAGCTCCATGTGGAGATGTCTGTCTACAGTAGATGAAGACAGAGTCAAATTCTACATGGAAGCAGATGGGAAAGGAAGGTGGAGAGTTCTGATAATATTCTTTTTTTTTTTTTATAATTTGAATTTGACCACCTAAGGCCGGGTCAAAGTTTTTTTTTTTTTTAAAGATTTTATTTATTTATTTGACAGAGAGAGATTACAAGTAGGCAGAGAGGCAGGCAGAGAGAGAGAGGAGGAAGCAGGCTCCCTGCTGAGCAGAGAGCCTGATGCGGGACTCGATCCCAGGACCCTGAGATCATGACCTGAGCCGAAGGCAGTGGCTTAACCCACTGAGCCACCCAGGCGCCCTCTGATAATATTCTTGTTCTTACCAAGGTCTCTTGTGATATCTGAGCTTTTTTTTAATTGTGATGTGGGCTACTCCATAGCTCCCCAAACTCCCCTTCTTTGTATAACTTACTATAAACTTGGTTCCTGTTACTTGCGGACAAGGGATTATGATCCACATAGACAATTTTCCCGTATCAGAGGGACTTTATATAAAAAAGAGGCTTTCTTTATTCCAGTGTAAAGTTTTTAAGGCTTACTTTTGGAGAGGGATGAATTTTTTTCATGTTAGAAGTAAGCTTTAATATCTGTATTTCACGAGAGATTACTGGTTTATCAGATTAAACTGGACTACACAAGTTTCAAATTAAAATGTTACTTAATATTGTGGTAAAATTATTTACAATCACTGTCAATTGAGTAAAATAGTATTTACATGAATATTTACACTATGTATATTAGGTCACCCATGAAGTACCCACTTTATACATACAAACACACCCACAACACCACACACACACACACACATTTTCTTTTGATGTGCAGTAGTAGCAAATTGTATTTTGAATCCACCTGTAATTTTCTCTTGCTCAGAGAGTAGATACTTACTATCTTTCAGTACAATTACTCTTCAATGGATACTTTGTTTATGCAAAATCAAAATCCTATCCTTGAATCATAAAGCTTAAACCTCACATACTAAACAACTCTGAATAAATTTATTAGAGACTGAAATCATTGTGAGCAGAATTGAATCTCTGTGCGAGAATGATGGTGTTTCTTGTGGGTGAGGAGTGGTGGATTATGTCCTTTCACTGAGGAAAGGGAGGTTTGGGGAGTATACTCTGGGGACTATAGATAGGATCACGGTGATAGGGGTGGGCTGGAGGAGGCCAAGAAGAAAGAGGACTGATACCTTGAGCTAATATCTTGAGCTGCCAAAACTCAAGAAGCAGTGATATATTATCTATCCAGTACTACTGTTTTCTTTTTCTCTATTATAATTTCCTTGTTATTCTTAATACTTTAGTAAATTTTCTTAAATGCTCATTCAGATGTTTGCTATACTTTTAGGATTTAAGAAAGGGGATTACAATTCTCCTTGGATATAGGAATGAACCTGGCTTCCATGGAAAAATGATAAGAGATGCAGTGCTGATCTGTGGAAAAAGTCCCTGGAGCTTGGTCTAGAATGAGAGTTGATTTGTGGACCATGTACAAATTCCATTGGTATTTTAGACTGTGTCTCTCTTTGCTAAATATTTATTTTTCTTCCATCTTTTTGCTGTGGAAGGATTCTACTTTCTTACTCTGCTAACTCAGGAAAGACCATTTCTGGGCAGAAGAAAAAGAATCAGAGCATACTTCTTCATGTCTCCCTTTCCTCAGCCCTGGGCCTGGCAACATTCCAGTTGCTGTTGCCCCATCACTCAGGATCCTGGAATGAAGTTGAGGTGAAGAAAGCCACAGTCAACTTTCATTTGACGTGTGTGGGTGTGATGGTTAACTTTATGTGTCAACTTTAGTGGATCACAAGGTGCCGAGATACTTGACTAAACAGTATTTCTGGGTGTTTCTGTGAGAGTATTTCCACATGAGATTAACACTTGAACTGGGGGCCTCTGTAAAGTAGATATCCCTCCTCACCATGGATGGGTATCATCCAACACACCGAAGGCCTGATGGAACCAAAGGAGGAGGAATGGTGATCTGCTCTTTTTTGTGTCTTTCGGGACATCTCATCTCATCTTATCCTCTCCTTGGACAGAGACTTCTACTGTCAGCTGTCCTGGCACTAGGTCTTTAGAGTCAGACTATAACACCAGTTTTCCTGGGTCTCCAGCTTATTGATCATGGGGCTTCTCAGACTCCATACTCACTTGAGCCAATTTATCATCTATGTATCTATCAAGTATCTGTTTGTCTGTCTATCTATCTATCTATCTATCTATCTACAAGTTATTCTGTTTCCCTGGAGAACCCTAACTTAATAGAGTAGGCAAAAAAATCAACATTTATAGCTATTAGCCAGTGAGACCTTGGGATTATTTCTTACTGCAACAAAACTTGTCCTGTCCTGACTCATACATTGGGATTTTTCATAAACACAAAGGAAGTAGATCATGGACAATTGTATCTTTTGTTGCCATCCAGTAGGGGGTGTTGATCTATTTTATGTGATATCTGCAGACTGGAGACCTATGAGCCTTTTGGTTGACTCTTTGATTTATACTTGAACTTTCATGTCAGGCCAAAGAGTATATTTTTACTCTTCCAAAATGTTTCTTCTACCTAAGTGGCATATTGGTTAACTTTCTCACCAGTTCCTATCTTGACTTTTGTCCCTCCAGGGACTGTAATGATAGCTGTTTAATGAGCACTGTACTCAGACTAATTCAGAGAGACTGATGAACTCTGTTTTGATTTGTGCAAAGTTGTCGAGAAGTATATTTGAGAAAACAACTGTACCCTGGACAAACCTGAGGGTTTTTGTCTTAACTATTCTCCAAATTTGTGTATTAGGAAATCAATCTGAGTATTGCGTGTGTGTGTGTGTGTGTTTTAAGATTTTATTTCTTTATTGGAGAGAGAGAGCACGAGCAAGAACAGGGGGGAGGGGCAGAGGGAGAGCAAACTACTCACTGAGCAGGCAACCTGATGTAGGGCTTGATCCTGGATCCTGGGGATCATGACCTGAGTCAAAGGTAGAAACTTAATTGATTGAGCCACCTGAGTGCCCCTGAGTATAGATTTTAGATATAATGATTTGATTTGATTTGAAGCTAATAATTTCAAATACATTAAAAGCAATCCATGCAATTCCAGAAGAGCAGGGACCTAGATTAATTAGAAAGGCCTCATTAGTTCCAGTGCAGGGAGAGTTGATAGGAACATCCCACTGACAGCTGAGGAGCAACTGCACCAGAATGAGTAGCCCGAAGCATACTCAACAGGCGACCCCCATAAATACTCACTCTTCTGCGCAGGTATCTCTTGGTAAAGGCAAATAGAGGAACCAAAGCAATTACCCAGATAATTAAGGAAAAACAAACCTGTGTGTGGCAGGTAACTTGGGGAGCTTCCACTAAATTTTCTAGGCAACCATTTTAATTCTTTTCCTCCCTGTTGTCAGCAGGAATGTGAGCTGGCTCATGAGAGCTACTTTGACAATTATAATGCTCTCAGTTGGTAAATATTGCTTCCCAGGAACTCCACTACTCATCAATCTAGAGTTTGAAATAGCTCTGTGAGATCTCAGGGCTGTGTTGTTCCCACTGATTCATGGCAAACCCCCAATAACTGCTGTGAAAATGTTAGGCTATTTGTGAAACTTTGGGAAGCAGCTTCTAACAACTCTTACTTGTTTTGTGATTCTGGAATAAGATAAGAACTGCACCCTCACAGGTGAGGCAAATCCAATTGTTATGGCAGCCAAGGAAGAAGATTTAGGGTCAATCTGTGTATGAGGCATTTGCTGCATCTCACCCCAAACACCTTCTTATCAGAGAGATCCTACTACACTCATGTTGGAGATGAGAAAATGGAGTCACAACCAGGCACACAACTGGTGAGTGACAAAACTAAGTTTGATCAATGCCATCCTGATCAAAATTCCACCAGAATTTTTCAAAGTGCTGGAACAAAGAATCCTAAAATTTGTATGGAACCAGAAAAGACCCTGAATTGCTAAGGATGTGTTGGAAAAGAAAAACAAAGCTGGAGGCATCATGTTGTCTGATTTCAAGCTTTACTACAAAGCTGTGATCACCAAGACAATATGGTACTGGCACAAAAACAGAAACACAGATCAGTGGAACAGATCAGAGAGCCCAAATATAAACCTGCAACTCTATAGTCAAATTATCTTTGACAAAGCAGGAAAAAATATACAGTGGAAAGAAGATAGTGTCTTTAATAAATGATGCTGGGAAAATTGGGCAGCTATGTATAGAAGAATGAAACTCAACCATTCTCTTACACCATACACAAAGATAAACTAGAAATGGATGAAAGACCTCAACATGAGGCAAGAATCTATCAAAATCCTAGAGGAGAAAATAGGCAGTACCCTATCTGATATCAGCCACAGCAACTTCTTTCAAGACATATCTCCAAAGGCAAAGGAAACAAAAGCAAAAATGACCTTTTGGGACTTCATCAAGATCAAAAGCATCTGCATAGCAAAGGAAATGGTCAAGAAGACAAAGAGGCAACCCACAGAATGGGAGAAGATATTAACAAACAACACTACAGACAAAGGGCTGGTATCCAAGATCTATAAAGAACTCAAACTCAACACCCCCAAAAAACAGATCATCACGTCAAAAAATGGGCAGAAGACATGAACAGACATTTCTCCAAAGAAGACATACAAATAGCTAACAGACACATGAAAAAATATTCATCATCATTAGCCATCAGGGAAATTCAAATCAAAACCACATTGAGATACCACCTTACACCAGTTAGAATGGCCAAAATTAACAGGACAGGAAACAACAAGTGTTGGAGAGGATGTGGAGGAAGGGGAATCCTCTTACACTGTTGGTGGGTATGCAAGTTGGTGCACAGCCACTTTGGAAAACAGTGTGGAGATTCCTTAAGAAATTAAAAATAGATCTACCTTATGACCCTGCAATTACACGACTGGGTATTTGCCCCAAAGATACAAACGTAGTGAAAAGAAGGGCCATATGTACCCCAATGTTCATAGCAACAACGGCCACAATGGCCAAACTGTTGAAAGAGTCAAGATGCCCTTCAACAGATGAATGGATAAAGAAAATATGGCCCATATATACAATGGAATATTATGCCTCCATCAGAAAGGATGAATAACCAACTTTTGTATCAACATGGATGGGGACTTGAGGAGATTATGCTGAATGAAATAAGTCAAGCAGAAAAAGTCAATTATCATATGGTTCCAGTTAGTTGTGGAGCATAAGGAATAACATGGAGGACATTAGGAAAAGGAAAGGAAAAGTGAGTTGGGGTAAGTTGGAGGGGGAGAAGAACCATGGGAGTCTGTGGACTCTGAGAAACAAACTGAGGGTTTGGGAAGGGAAGGGACTGGGGGGTTAGGTGAGCCTTATTATGGGTTTTAAGGAGGGCATGTATTGCATGGAGCTCTGGGTATGGTGTACAAACGATGAATCTTCGAACACTGAAAAAAAATAAAATTTAAAAAATTTAAAAATAAAATAACATTAAAAAGAAAACCCTAAATTTGAACTGGATCCTTCTGATTCCAAAATTCTTCCCACTCTCCCAGTGGCTCTGGGAGAATCCAGGGAACCTAAAAAGCTCCATGATTGTTTCCAGTGTTGGTTGCGTTGGAAACTGTACATTAGGCTCTGGCTCTCCAAGTTTTGCATGTATTACAATCTCCTTTAACTCTTCTTGCGCACAGGGACACCTGGGTGGCTCAGTTGGTTGGCTGTCTGCCTTCAGCTCCATTCATGATCCCAGGGTACTGGGATTGAGACCTTCATCAACCTCCTTGCTTGGCAGGGAATCTGCTTCTCCCTCTGCCTGCTTTGCCTGCTGCTCCCCTTGCTTGTGCACACTCTCCCTCTCTTTCTGACAAATAAATACATAAAGTCGTAGGAAAAAATAATCTTATTATATACAGAGATGTCTGGCATCACACATAGAGGGTCCAATTCAGGTCTGGGTTAGGGTCCAAGAATTTGTTCTTCTAACAAGTTCCCAAGTGATGTTGATGCTGTGACCTGGGGACTGCACTGGAGAACCTCCACGGCATTCAGGTCAACTCAGAGAGCCAAGTTTGATGTGAAAATGGACATTGATGGGAATGAAATCAGAGATCTGCAGAGTCAACATAGAGAGAAGGTTGAGAATGGGTCCTGATAATAAAACTAACACTTTCTTAAGAGACTATGTCTATCACGGATGGATGGTCAGAATAAGAGCATTAAATAATGGGGCAGGAAATGTATCTGACAGTTTCCATCTGGAAGGAAGAAATGATTAAAAGGTTAGTTTCTACCTTTCCTTCTGATTCCCGGGACACCAATCAACCTTATGAACACTACTTTGATTAACTTAATTAGTTTGATTAGTTTGTTTTGTTTTCCCAGGTATCTGGTACCTGAAGGATGCTTTGCAAGTATGACTATTTTTCAGGACTACCTCTTTGCATTTTCTCTATGAACACCATTCATATTGAAGTCTATGTAAATGGTGCCCCCTGGAGGAGTGGAAAAGAATAGCATCCATCCTCCATGAAAGATCTAGCATCGTCATGATTTGAGTGCCCTTAGAGACTACTCCTCTCATCATAAACTAGCAAACCTGAGGACCAGTCCAGGAGCTATGAGGACACGATCTCTGAGAGGCCTGCCCTTGAGAAAGATTTTTCTAAGTAGTGCCCCAAGTGACGCAAAATGTAAAGTTGTTGAAAGAAGTGAAAATGGGCGGAGGGCATGGTTAACAAATCTAAATGCTATCACGATGTTTTGTTGGAATCAAATTATTTTAAGATTCACTTACGAAGTAGGGGTGGTGACTGAAAGCTTCAGACAGATATTTAGGCACTTATTAAGTGATCTCTCTTGTCTAGAGGACAAGGCAGCCAGGAGTGCCAGGTGTTTTCTGTCTCTCCTCTGCTCCTATATCTGGAAGCAAGAGATCCTCAAATGTCTCATCCTCGGGGTCTACAGGAAGCACAGCCGCTCAATGGGGAAGTTCAACAAATAAATGTGTGTCTCGGTGAGACAGCAGGATGTCTCTTAATTTGAACCCTTTGGTCTAGAAGGGAGCCCTGAAGAGGCCCCCCATTGGAAGGTTACACTTAGCCTTTGTGTTAATGCTTCTCTATGACCTGCAAGTTTTCCAAAAACACCTTCATTCAAAGGATAGGTCTACCACATAAGAATAACAGTTCTGCTACTTTACTTAACCTTTCTGGGACTTTGTTTCCTTATTATGGGTTGTTTACAAAGATTATGGATAGAGAGCCATAGGTAGACAAGGCTGAGAGCAATGATTAATACCTACTTGGATTCTTCAAATGTGGCTTGTTATCATTATTGCTTAGACATGTGTGTCGAGAAGGTTCTCGGGATGATTTGAACCTGATGGGTAGTGAAGGGCTTGAAAAGTATTACTTAGTGGAGAGAGTCTTGAGAAGTCCAAGAAGTCCATGTATAATGGGAGAGCTAGAAAGACACGAAGGTAGTGAGATAAGAGAAGAGTAGAGAGGTATGACTGCTAGAGAAGAGGACTCTTCTGGAAACTAGGTTATCAGGAATACATGATTCCAGTCTGGTGGTAAAGAAGGGGCTGCAGAAATGGGAGGCGTATTTCAGAGAGAAGAAATGACATTGTCCATGCTTGTATGCCCTTAACTTTCCCTCCCTCTTAAGGGTCATCTCCTTCTGCAGAGAGTTGCTTATGCTGCTTGTCATAGACGACTAGGGTCCAGAAACCAATTTACATGGGTTGTGACCAGCATTAAAAAAACAAAACAGAACAGAATATATAATATCAGTGTCCACTGCACATGGGGAGTAAATATTGTTTTATAAAACTTGAGTCTGTTGTGCATGTATAGGGTCACGATGTAAAATGTATTTTTTTTACTGTGGATCTTGGTACAGAGGTTTGAAAGTCACTGCTCTGCTGTGTTCACTGAGCTGGGAAGTTCTCGCATGTCTGCTCTGGCAGAGTCCTCTTGACTTCTGATTCTGCAGGCTGCCTTCTCCTCCCCAGCCTTTGGGCACCTGGTCCTTCCAGCAGGGGCCTGGGCTCAGTGCTGCTACCTTTGCAAAACCCTGCAGGTGAAGAGGGAGGCTGGGCGCAATCTGCTCTCCCTCCTTTTGCTTTTATGGCCCAGCCTCTCACTTATTTCAAACTGTCAAACCCTGTGCCAAGTGTTATCAATATATTGGGGCAAGTAGGAGAGAAATAATTTAAACCTTGCTGCTTAATTTTACTTTTCCTGCGGTCCAAAGAAAGGGTATTCTGGAATTTAAATCCTGTACAAGGCTCACTTCCTAGATGCTTCTGGTTTATCGTGGTGTTTCCCTGACTGCAGGGCCACATTCTTCACAATGGAAGGGCTTTTCCCCCAATTTTAAGCCTATAAATATTTGTTAATTTTCTGGGGGAAAATTCTATCTAGTACTCACAGAGTTCTATACATTCTTATTTATTTCTGACTATTTCAAAAGACCAGTCAAATTTAAAATACCCATTTCAGATCCATTCTGATGCCAACCATCTCCTCCCCTCCTCCCAGCACGGGCCATGCTTCTCCATAGTGACTCAGACTAGGGAGAAGGCTTGGTCTGCTTTTTTACTCCTTCCTTTGTTGGTACCTTTCTCCTTTCCTGGGGAGCAGAGATGTAAAAGGACACTCTGGCTGAGACAGGTTCAGAGAGTAGGCAGATCAGCAATGTCTGTTTCATAAGCCAGTGTAATCCTGTGGATCAAGATGACCATTTCGACTTGTTTCTGATGCCCCCAATGTCTGAGAGTGCACCCCTGTCTTCATGGAAAATATCGGAACACTCTACTCTCCACGGATGACTTACAACTAGCAATCCCTCTTTCCTCCGTTCTCCTTAATCTTCTGCTTGTTTGGGGGTGGAGGAATGAGATGGGTCTGGGGATGCTTGGGATCAGTACCATTGGGAGCAGATGATTGGGAGAGTAGGAGCTCCCTGCTCCAGGGAGCAGCTGGACCTGTAGATCCAACTGATTAAAACCTTCTGGAGGGGTTCATAGCCTCCAGCTGTTGGCAGCTCTCTTTAGATTGTGAGTTCTTAATCGGTCTTTGTCTTCAGGCCTGGGTCTTGGTAACCAGTTTTGAGACAACAGAAATAATACCATCAATACCCCATGGCATATGGAACAAGAGATCCATACAATCTACTCCTCCCATATTCTGAAAAGTTAAGTTGGAAGGATCTGAGACATGTAAACATGCCTGTGGGCAGTGCCAAGAAGGGTGTCTCACGTAAAGACTGTCCAGTTGGGCAAAGGCCTATGGATTTAAGGGTGGACTTGGTTTATATTATAGCTACAACACTGTCCCCAGGCAGGTATTTTTCAGAATTAAGATGGGAAATTAAAAATGCAAAAAAACAGAGGAGGAATCCCCCTTTTCCAGAATGAGTGATATCTTGGTTTATAATGCACATTCATCGAAGAGAAAGGACTGGAAAAAAATTCATGTCACATTTACTCTCAGCAAATTTTATTTTCAGAAGCTACAGATGTACAGGATTTCTAAATTTGGCCAGGAAAAAAAAAAGACATTTTAAAACTGCCTCTATATTATTTGGTCATTTTAGTAAATAAAGTCACCAAATTTGCAGTATGGAACTGTGAATTAAAAAAAAAAATTTTTTTTTTTTCTCAAATACCATCTTAATTTACCATCACGGAAGCAGGCTTAGCTATTCTGAAAAATTCAAGTGGTAAAAAAGGTACATTAGATGTCCTCTCCCCACCTTCTTTTAGTTTGAAGTAGATGTTACCTTGGAAAGGTGGCACATTAACTTATGAAATGGTATGGGCTGCCTTGGGCTCTGAGCAACCCCCAGAAATGCCCCTGGAACCTCCATCCCCATGACCTCTTGGCTGAGTCATGGGGGTAACTCTCACGTTGTCAGTGGGGTTGGCAGTTCTCTTGCTCAGGCTACCAGAATTCATATTCTTTTTTGTCCTCTCTCTCCTCCGCTCGGTGGGGCTTTCATTCCTGCAGCTCCTGGCATGGCTTCAACAGCGGTGTTGACATAATTCCTGGAGTGTCTATAGGACCCAGTGATTTGCCTCCAGTTTACCCAGGTGACACAAGTGTGTGATTTCAAGATTCACAGCTTCCATGTGGCTCTCACCAATCAAGGGAAGAGTATCCACTTCTTAACCAGGGGTACTTTTTTTTTTTTGGTTCCTTCTTTCAGATTCCTATGCCTTCCTAACTCAGAGCTTGATACAAGTTACCTAGCACCTAGACTGGAGGAAAGCAGCATACCTACAAAAGTACATCCCAAATTGTTTGTTCTTGGCAACCAACAGTTGAGGGAAAACCCCCACTTCCTTACTTCCGAGTGGGATAATATTCAACATGCATATTTAATGACCAGTTGGCTTGGTCACCATGATGGAATTGGGCCCTGAACAATCAGTATGGCCAAACCAGTGCGTACTGGTTGAGTATCAGCTTGGGCAGGGGTCCCAGACAGGCAGGCTCCTGGGCCTCATTGCCAGTACATTAGCTTTGTTCAATATGCAGAATGGTTTTGAAATCTGTTTCTGAGCCTTTAGGCTAGGCACACACTCTCCATTCCCAGTTTCCCTTCTTGTCTCATTTCTAAGAGCCTGATGGCTTTGCTAATTTATGTTACCCTGGCTTCCTGAAAACCATCTGCTGTGCCAGACTCTTCTTAAACCTTTCTTTGGGGTCTAGTCTCTGACCAGGGGCTATTAGCTCTAATTTGTCTCTTAAAGTGTCCTCCCCACTTGTCTCCCACTTAGACCAGTCCTCATACGAGTGGAATTATACAAGGCCACCTCTACTTGCTGGACCCAAGTTTCCATAGAGACAGGCGTGCCACTCTGGATCTGAATTATACCGATATTTCGAGGGCACATTAAATTATTTCTGACTTGGGAATGAGAGACGAAATATACAAAAAGACAATGGCAAAACCATATATAAAAATAGAATGCTGACCCACAACCTGCAGCCACCTTCCTATTAAACCAACCCCCTTTATCCACAATAAATAACACAGGAAGCCAAACTGTATGAAGTCAGACCACCATCTTGAATGATCTAGAAACCTGAACAAGGGCCTCTGTAAAAATTGGCCCCAAACTGGCCAGGACTGGCTTAACAACTGACAGTTTCCTGAACTTTTGTTCCTGCCTCCAATTGAGGATGAAGTGGAAAAAGTCAAATAAGCGTCCTTCGTCAATCTCAGAGGATATTTTGCTAGTGATTTCCATCCTCCAGCTTCCATGTGCCCACACCCTCCCATCAGGGCATACCGGAGCCTTCCCTTCTCCTACTCAAAAGCATTCCCACTTCCCTGCCTGCTTTTGAGTCTTTGCCAAAATGCAAGTGAACATGGTCGACCCGCTTCTTATCTTAACTCTGAAATAATAGCCTTTGCTTGTTCTCATTTGGTTGGTCTTCACTTATTTCCAAGCAGTAAATTCAATTCTAACTACTTAGATAATCAAAATAATAATAAGGCCTTCATTAAAATGATAAAACACAGCAGAGAGGAAAAATAATATATATATATATTTTTTGTATTCTGTAAAAGTTTAAGGGGTGGTGGGGGGAAATCTTCCCTGTAGGACATTTCGAATTTCCTCCTGATTCCATTTTCTGATTTTTCCTGATTGTAATAGAACAGCCCACTTTAAAATGTTGAACTTTGTTACTCTTAAGCTGAAAACTTTTTTTGAAGCTTAAGGCAGTTATTTCTGTGAAAAGATGGCTTCTGGGTTTATTAATTAAAAAGAATGCAGGGAGTATTTGAAATATTATCATCTGGGTGACTTTATTCCACATTGATAAATACAGTCTCACCGTAATTAAGATAAAATGAAAAGGGTTTGAAATATGGTGATAGCTTAAAACGTGAAAATAATTCTTCTTAACATGAATAATTATCCTACCAGTTTTATAACCTAATAAAAATCAAAGTAAAAGAAAATCCCTGGGCATTTTAATTAGGAGAAATCATATGTATTCTGGGAAATTAGAAACATTACCAACATATTCGCACTTTAGAATCTTCATTCTTTCCCGGGAGATTGTCCAAAGAAGGGGATCCCATGAGTCTGTTTCTCTACAGGACCTAGCAAATATAAAGCTCGATATGAAGTAAATAAATTTAGCTGCAATTTACTTTATTTTATTTGAATTGAGATACAGAGGAGAAATATACAGTCTTTGGATTTTGTTTCCCTTACATCTGTTCCTCTAAAAAACATAGATTTTTCTTCTATATTCTAGACAGAGAGAGACAGAGGAGTGACTCCTCTTGAAGTTCTGGTGTGTTTTTTAATTTTCTAGGAATTTACTAACGTTTACTACGCTATGACTTATACACATGGCTCACAATATGGCTTTAAAATTGTAAGTCCTTCAGAGTTCCCCAAATGCTCTCTGGGTAGCTATAGCTGGTGTATTTTGAAGAAATGGACATAAAAGTGTTCATTTAACACTTGTTGGCAAATTGATTCAATGCAAACCAATTTTAAATTAACCTCTATTTGGAAGCATGTTGGAACCATGACAGTTGTTTAACACTTACTTTGTTAACATTTGATTTACATTATCTGGCCTATTTCACCCCTCCCATCTTTTCTTTAATTAATTCACATTGACTATGTATCTTTTGATTTCTTAATTACTCCCTTTTCTGCCTGTGTAGAAGAATGCCTTATACTCATCGAGCCCTTGATTTTTTTTAAGACTTAGAGGAGGAGCTGCAGTATTCCCCCGTAGTTCACTCTTCCTTTGTGGGCATGATTCTCCTCTATTTTTCCCATACTTTACATAAACAGGATCACCTGAAGAACTTATTAAAAACTTGGGCTGCTAGAACTACTCCAGAGTATCTGATTCCATAGGTCTGGAGTAGGGCCCAAGAATGTTCATATCTAACAAGTTCCCAGGTGAGGCTGGTGCTGCCTGTCTCAGGACAGCGGGTTTTGAGATCTACAGCTACTGTGCTCTGTGCATGAAATAGGAATTCCTGTGTGTGTGTGTGTGTGTGTGTGTGTGTGCGTGCGTGTGTGTGTGTGTGCGCCACGCTCATGCCTATTGGTAATTGTGGAGGTGGTGGGACCGCTAGCATAGAGGTAGGTTTGACCAGGGCAGGATCTGGACACACAAAAGCTTGCAGAGAGTTCATGGTGAGATAGCGGTAGAGCTTCTGGAATGAGCCCAGGTTCCCAAGGTCTAAGTGAGAGGGGAGAGGAGAAAAAGAAAACCCGATGTGTTCCTGATAGCCGGATGCATCTTCTGTTTGGATTTCACTGTAATGAAACTCCTAGATGGCTTCAGGACCCCAGAGGGACAGCTTAATTGTCACATCTCAGACTCATAGAATATTGGTATCTGCATTTTATGCTCTCAGACTGCATATTAAAACTCTGTGCACTGGCAGAGTAAGTTAGATAAATATTTGCGCATTTGACTGCACACAGCTATGACTTATGTTTCCTTGTTCTGTTCTGTCTCCCAAGAATCTGTGAGTCAGTTAAATTGCTGGCTATGAGATAATTGGCTGTGAATTTTAATCCCATCTTCATGGTCATTCACCTGCTTAAAAGATTGGGGTGGGCGGATGCTTTAGTGAGTCGGTAACTTGCTTCTTTCTCTGCCAAATGCTAAAGACAAGAAGCTCTTCACAGGTTGCTGGATGGCTCCAGTTATTATACGTTCTTATGAAGACACTGCAAACAGGCAAATGTCAGCTCAACAGAATAATGATACTCATTGATATTTGGATCATTCTTGCGTAATATAAAATTGCAGGTGGTTTCAGGTTCTTAAAGGGTTCATAAGCCTCAGGTCTTAACACTCCCTTTGGTTTTAATGGCACATTATCTTTTTTATTTCAACTTTGTTTTAAATATTTTATTATGAAATTTCAAACATACCCAGGATTTGAGAGAATAGTGCAACGAACATTGACAATACTGCCATCCAGCCTTCATAATTATCCCTATTTTGCTGATGGTATTTAATTGGTCTGCACTCCTGGGCCACATTAATTTTATTTGTAAATATTTCAGAATTAATTTCTAACAGATAAGGGTTTTAAAACAATATAGCCACAATAGTATTACCACACCTAACAAAATTATTATTTGAAGTATTATTCTAGGCCATGTTCAAATTTGATTGTCTCAAAAAAAAATTTTTTTTTTTAGTAGTCCTGTTTGTTCAGTCAGGATCCAAACAAGGTCCTTTATAGACTTTGAGTGATAAAGACTTTGATTGTCCCATATTTCTTCACTGGTAGCAGAGTCTAAAAACATGGGTTTAATTATCTAAAGTATAATTAATTTAATTATAAAGGAGAAGCAGGATAAATGCTTGATTCTCTACCTTTATCTAATTCAGAATGATGAGCTCAACAACTTCAAATGTGACCAATGAGGTTTTTACTTTTCAAAATATCATTAGGAACTTAAAAATATTATATATGTATATATTTTATAAGTAAATATATTAAAGATTTTATGACATATTTAATTATTATTTTATATACTTCAATCCATTACAATGGATTATAATGGGTGCTCAATTCGTTTCTTTCTTAATTTTAAGAGGATTGCTCTAAAACTCAGGACCTAACTGCTTCCATATCACTTTGGTTATTTTTTATAACTGTGCTTAAAACTAACATATGCTTATTGTAAAAAAAAAAAATTAGAGAATAAAGACTCATGAACATGAAAATTACCGTATTCTCCCTACTTAGAAATATCCCTTTTAAACGCTTTGTTGAATTTCTTCCTATTCTGCATTTATGCATATCATTCAATATCCATGGTCCATCATTATAATCGCTCCCTCAGGGACTCTGCATTTCTACCCCTTACCTTCCTCACATGGGTGTAGCAAAACCTCAGCTCTCTATCTTCTCTGCACCTGTGTCTGAGCAGCTGACCAGAGAATATCTAACTGAAATGAAAACTCCTTCATTTGATGACCTAAAGTGTCAACTTGCACCTACTATGACTCAGAAATCACCTTGTTTCCCAGAATAATTTCATATGTTCTCCTCAAACCTTCCACAACTCCTCACTCTTTTATCCGCCCTAAGTCATAGACCTTGCCTTCTACTTAAGTGAAATAAAGGCTTCAGATGATAACTCTAAAATTCTGCCTGTCATCCTTGTGCAGGGGCCATGCTCATCTTCTCCGTATCGTTCTGATTTTAGTATATGTGCTGCAGAAGCGAGCACGGTAACTCTAAAATTCTGAATGCAAACTTAACAAAGACCATCCTCATCTGTAGCTCTCTTCACTTTCCCCTCTGTCATGATGTATGGAGGGCACGTTATTCACCGTAGCCAATTCTAGCTCCGCCTCTTGTCCTCTGGACTCCTGCTCTTTGACCTTTTAAAGCATGTCACTTTGATTTTCCTCTCTCCTTGTATCAGCTTTTTCTGTTTTTTAGTTGGATCATTTCTCTAACCATATTCCAATTTTCCAACTCTAGCTTTTTATTTTAAGATTTATTTATTTGAGAGCAAGAGAGTTGAGGGAAAGGGCAGAGGGAGAGCATCCTCAAGCAGACTCCCCATTGAGTGTGGAGCCTGATGCAGGGCTCCATTTCACAACCCATGAGATCATGACCTGAACCAAAACCAAGAGTGGGACCCTTAACTGAATAAGCCACCCAGGCTCTCCTCCAACTATCATAAAACAACATCAACAACAAACAATCACTTCCTTGGTTCCATATCTGCCCGAATGTTTCACCATTCCTCCATGATCCTGAATAATCAAACTTCCCAAGAGTTTGCTAACTCTATTGTTTTCATGTCTTTAACTCTTCCTTCATCCATTTAAGCCCCACCCCCCTCCTGAAATTTCTGGTCTTCAGATCACTGGTAATCCCAGGCAACCATATGTAATGTACACTCTTCTGTCCTCTTTGCTTCCTCCTTTCAACATTTGGGAGAGTTGGCCATTCACTTCTTGAAACACTCTCTTCTCTTTACTAACATTGCACTATTATGTCCTAGCTTTCCAAACTCATTGGCTTCTCCATTCAATTTCCTTTCCTATCTGGCTCCTGTCATTCCCTAGGTGTTGGCCTTCCTCCGGTTTAAGTTCTTGATCCCCTTCTCTTCTCCTTTTACTCTTTCTCCCTGGGTGATTTCATTCTTTCCAGGCTTTTAAGAATCATGATGACTTAAGACCCCAAAGTTTATACCTCCAACCCAGACAATTTTTCTGAACACCATATCAAACTCTTCTTACCTGATAGCTCAACCTGGATGTTTTGCAGATATTTTTAAGTATACATTTTGAAGTATCCAAGACAAAACTTCTCATTTCCTCTCTACAAATGAATCCTTCCTCCATCTGTCTTATCCCAGCAAATGGCTCCATTCTTCTCCATTTGCTCAATCCAAAAACTTACAGTCAGTCCTGATTTTCCCTTTCCATAAACCCTATATCCAAAGTATCAATAGCTCTGTGTGATTCTATCCCCCAAAATATCTGGACTCTTAATTTTTTTTTCCATCTTCACAGTTAACTCTGGATGTACCCCATCTTTCACTACAGGATGTACCCCATCCTGGACTACATTAACACCTCTTTAATTGTCTCTCTGATTCCACATTTAGTCCCCTATAATTTATTTTCCACGTTATAAATAAGAGCAGTCATCTTCTAGAACTCACAAATAAAACCTTCCTTAAAAACCTTCAGTGGCTTTTCATTATACTTGTAATAAATCCAAACTCCTTACAAGGGCTGGATGGTTCTATGGATCTAGGTGATCAGTCTCTGCTGAATTCTCCAACATCAGGTGTGCCGTTTTCACACTGTACCAAAGTCACTCTTTTTTCAGACAGACCCAAGTCTTTCCACTCTCAAGATTCTCATAAATGCTACTACCTCTGCTTTTTTCTCTCCACTGTTGTCATATGTGACTCCTTTGTTGGAAATCAGCTTAAATACTGTCTGTCAAGTTGATGTCTTTTCTGGCCACTCTAACTAAAACAGGTAGCATTTCTACTTCATTCACCTGTGAGGGAAGGGATTGAATCTCTCTCAAATGCCAACTGCTTATTTTTAATATTTTCTTCTCTGAAAACAGTTTCTTCCCTTATTAGCCATATAAATCTCAGTGATCTATTCTGGAAAAAACCAATTTAAACATAAAAATGCTGACTTTGATCTGATAATAGTTTCATGAGAATACACTTGGGTTCAAATTTGGAATTCTACTTGTTACTTTTAAAAGCATCTCTTTCCTCCTCTATTTCTTACTTAGTAGACAGATGACAAATCAGAATGGATGAAATAAAGGGGAGGTATGGCACAACTGCTGGTGATAGGACAATTTTATAGGACTTCATGCATCTTTGGGCAGAGGACCCAGGAAGATATGCCCTGAATGCCTGCTCTGTGCTGGGTACTATACTAGATGCTTAACTAGCTGGTCCAACTCTGGAACACTACTCTGCCAGTGACACCAACTCACGATGTTTGAGAGCTGGGAAACGTCTCAGAGGTCATTTAATTCACTCTGTGGCGAACTTACCTGCTAAGTGATTCTTCTTACAATATGTTACCTAATGCTTTCCCAGTTTCCCCTTGAACTCCCTGCCTCCTTCTGCAGCTCGTTCTATGGTTAATAATTTTAATCATCAGAAAGTTTTAGCTGAATGCTGTATAAGTCTATCTCCATATAATTTCTACCCACTAGCCCTGCTTCTATCCGGTGTAGCCAAATAGTGGGATGAACCTGTCTTCCCCATGAGAGTCTTCTGGGTACTGGAAGATGGCCTTCAAGGGGCTCTCAGGTCTCCTTCAGGCCAAATGATATCAATATGATCTTGCATTTAGGGTTCCTATGACTTGACACTGAGTGGCTACATCCAGAATTCCTGTAGACTTCCTCCTCTCATTTCCCCCCGTGGCTCCAGGCTACATGTGCCGAGCTGAGATCATTCCAGAGCCCCTTCTCTTTAAATAAAAACTTCTTGAGGCTTAAGTTTGTTCCTATTATTATTGTCCACAGAATAACTACCATCCAAATGTCTGCAGAGTACTTGTGCTGCATATATATTAACTTTAATCCACACAATATTCTGGGATGGTAGGTATTAGTTTGAACTGTTGAGATTATCTTTTTATAGGTCAAAATTGGTTGCATAGCAGCAATTTCAAATGGTTCAATTATTATTAACTTGATTTTATAGATGAGAAAAGTAGAGACTTCAACAGGTTACATACTTTGTTCCCGGTCACAAAGCCAGCAAGAGCCCACTGAGGTCTTCACCCACGTCTGTCTGGTTCAAAAGGTGGCTCATTTGCTGCACATCCTGCTTCTTTATAAATCACCTTGCAGCTGCAGATGCAAATATTCAAGGTAAAGACAAAGAGGCCAGTCTTTTGCAACACAGTGTGGCAGAGTGGAAAGGAAAGAGGAATTTGAGGTACGTGTCTATTTGTTAAGTCTTTATCCCACTACTTACTATTTGTGTGACCTTGAGAGCATTATTGAACCTCCCTGAAACCTAATTAGCTCATCCCTAAAATTAGGTTATTAATATTTAACTTGCAGTACTTGTGTGAGGATTAAGTGGATTGACATTCTGTCAGGCTCCTGCCCATTGCTCTCCTGTTGCCCGGCATGTCATGCTGTGGGTCCTGAGTACATTTACTCTCATTTTTCTACATAAAGGTTGGCCAACTTTTTCGTAAAAGGCTCTTGTACTCACTGAAAAACTACAGTCATTTTACAACTTACTTTGAACCATGTAAAAGCCATTCTTGGCTTCCAGGCCATTAAAAAACAGGTGGGCCAACGGGCTGGAGTTGGGTGGTCCCTGCAGTAGTTGGCTACCATGTAGTTTGTTCTCTGTTCTCGAGTCTCCAACAGCTTGTTACTCATGCTCCCTCTCAATGATGAGATTGCTTTTTCTCTCACTGAGGAAATAGAGGCAACTAGGAAAAACCTAGCTCTGGCTCTCTTGTCACCCCTTTCATCATTGTGCCCACATTCTCTCCCATGTCTCTGTTTGCACGAGTTCTCTGGACTCCTGACACAGGCCAGCTCCTCTGCTTGTGCGCTATATACCAGTGCTTCCCACTTACTCAGGAACATTGTTCTAATAATTGTCCCATCACCTTTCAATCTCTTCCTTGACCTCACTTTCTTCTCTACTTATCACTTACTCCCCCATTTCTTACAGAGTTCCACGAATGCATGAACTAACTATGCTGGCTAATTCCAACCTTCTTCTTCTCATTCTTTCTTTACCATCACATATCAAGGTCAGTAACAGCCTCCAGGTTCAGGTTCTCAGTCCTCATTACAGTGATTTATCAGCAGCTTGTGTCAGAGGATTATTCCTTTGGCCATGAAAACCTGCTTTCACTTGCTTTCTTGGGTACTACTTGTTTCTTCTACTGCATCATCTACTTCTTTCCCTCTTTAATCATTCTACTTCTCTTCAGATTCTTGGATGTTCCTTCTCCGCTGGCTCTTAATGCTGGAGAGTCTGGGGAATAGTTCTTGGAGCTCCTCTATTTTCAAACCATATTCATTCTTGTAATGGTCTGAAAAACCTCCTGGCTTTATCTATGTGTTACGACTATCATATATACACCTCCAGCTTGATCCATTCCCTGAACTCCAGATTTTATTTTTATTATTATTTTTAAAGGTTTATTCATTTATTTGTGCATGGGTGTGTGAGAGAGAGAGAGGAGAGAGAGAGAGAGAGAGAGAGAGTGAGAGAGCGGGAACACAAGCAGGAGGAACAAAAGACAAAGAGAGATAGAGAAGCAGCCTCCCCACCAAGTGGAAAGCCCAATGCTGGCTGCATCCCAGGACCCTGGGATCATGACCTGAACTGAAGGCAGGTGCTTAACTGATTGAGCTACCCAGAGAATGCACAAGCAGAAGGAGCATCAGGCAGAGGGGGACCCCAGCTCCCCTCAGAGCAAGGAGCCCAAAGTGTGACTCTGATCCCAGGACCCTGGGATCATGATTTGAGCTGAAGGCAGACGTTTAACCAACCGAGCTACCCAGATGTCCATGAACTCCAGATTTATATATCTGCTTGTCCACTTGACCTCTCTACTTTGAAGTCAAGTAGGCATCTCAAACATAGCTTGTCTGTAACTGAGCTTTTGACATTTTCCCATTAACAAACTTGGCTTCTCTCAGAGATTTTCTCATTTCTGTAAATTGCAACTCCATTTTTCCAGTTGCTGAGGCTAAACAACCTGGCTTCATCCTCTTTAAAAAAATTTTTAAATCAACTTTTGGAGATGTAATTTATGTCTTGTAAACTCTGTCCATTTACAGTATACAATTCAATGAGTTCTGACTGATGTATAATATCCATGAAATACAGCCACAATCTGCCATTGCACTCATCCCCATTTAGTAACTGATATAAATTTGTTGAACCTCAGCTATGTGCCAATGACTGTTCCAGTCACTTGGGATGCCCTGTGAATTGAAACAGTCAAAAATCTCTATCACCATGGAGTTTACATACATTTTATTTATTTACCTTGCTCCTCAATCATCTTCCATCCACTAGAATAAAATCTCTGTGATAACAGGGATTTTGTCTGTTTTGTTCAAGGCTGTATCAGTAGTGGCCAGAAGAACGCTGGCAAATAGTAGGATTTCAACAAATACCAGCTGTTGTCTTTTTATTTTATTTTTCAAAATGAAGAGGTAACCCCTAGTTCAAGCTTCATTAATTGGAATAGATTCCTGCAGTGTCCTACTTTGGGCCTTGGGGGAATCTGCAGCCTGTGAAAATTGAAGACACAATTGAATTGCTAATTTAAAATTGGAACCAGTTCAATTCTATGATCCTCTAAAAATGGGATTTAAGCTGTGAAGTAGTATTAATCTAACTTTTCAGAGTACTTATCAAGAAAACTCCAGTTCTCTGCCAGCAGGCTCTTCTAAAACCTTTTGGTTGATGGGCCGCTGTCTGACTGTCAAGCGTTGAGACTGGCTATTCCACTAATTGCCTCTTCCTTAGGGATGTGTCGTTTAACACCACTGTCGAGATCACTGTTTCCCAAAGTGTGGTCTTTTGATTACTTGTATTAGCATCAGTCACTTGAACCACTGAATCAGAATCTTTGGGGGTAGGCTTCTGAGACCTGGGGTGGTTGGTTACTTGATGCTTGCAATTATTTGTTTTATAATCTGAGTTAGGGCAACTGGATCTAGGAGGATTGAATCACTGTAATTGAAGGAGGCCTGGCAGAATCCTCAGCAGGTGGATGGAGATGTCCAGGTGAGGTTTAGAGGCTTTGAGGGAAGCCCAGGGTTATTGTTTTTGGTGATTCTTTGGTTATGGATTGAACTGTATGACGACAGTAAAGTGCCAACATTAAATAACTCAGAACGTGACCCGGCTTGAAAACGGAGTTGTTGCAGATGTAATCTGCTAAAATGAGATCATACTGGAGTAGGGCAGGTCCCTAATCAATATGACTAACCTCCTTACAAAGAGCAGACTCCATGTGAAGACGAAGACACAGGGAGAATATCATGTGAGCATAGAGGGTTGGAAGGAGGCATACACAAGCCAAGGAATACCAGAGATGGCCAGCAACTCACCAGAAGGTGAGGAAGAATTCCTCTATAGCTTTCAGAGGGAGCATGGTCCTGCCAACACCTTGAATATGAGCTTCAAAAGTCCAGAACCAAGAGACAGTAAGTTTCTGTGATTTTTAGTCAATCCAGAAAAGTGGATTACGATCCTTCGTCATGGCAGCAGTGAGAAAACAATAGGGCCCTTCTTCAGTTGTTCATCAAACACCTAAAATGATATTGTTGAGGTAGGAACATACACAAAAGAAGAAGAGCCAAGAGTGATGAGTTCAGGGACCTCTAGAACTTAGGAAACTTTAGGTTTGAAATCTCAATGGGAGAAGAAAGAAACTAGAAAAATGTCCACATCTACGAGAGCTGATGCACGAGAGAAATGGCATTATTAGATCAGTGGGAAAGACGTAAACTTGTTAATATATAGGAGGGAGAAATTTGGCTGTCAATATGCAAAAATACAATTAGATTCCTACTTCATACTATAATAATAATAATGACAAAGTCCTCACTTCCACTGCATTTAGTAGTGCTGCTCTAGGAGGTTTTTACATTTCCTAGTTGTGACTTCATGCTTACCTATCAGCAGGTTCTATCATTTGTATACCCATTTTACAGATTAAGAAACTGGGGCACACTGAGGTAAAGTGACTGGCTAAAATAATGGTGAAGTTGGGATGTGACCCCAAGCAGTCTGGCTCCTGACTCCATGATTTTAATTAAGAATGCTATGTTGCTTTACACATCATACTGAATTAGTTCAAGGCACATTAAAAACTCAACTGTGAAAATAAAAACTCAAAAAATTTAAAAGAAAACAAAGGAGAATTTCTGTAAGACTTTAGGGCAAGGAATACATAAGATGGGAAAATGCAAATTATAAAAAAAATTGATGGCATATTCTACACTAACAATGAACAAAACTTTGTTCATTAAAAGACCTCATAATAATAGTGAAAAAGAGATAGATATTTGCAACATGTATAATTAACAGAGGATTAAAATGCAGGATATATAAGAAATTTGGCATATCAGTAAGAAAAGAGAAACAACACAATCAAAACATGGGCTAAAAAAACAGAACATGGAGCCTCACAGACAAAGAAACATAAATGACTAATACTTACGCAAAAAGATGACAATTGTGCACCTGTTATCTTGGCAAAAATTTAAAAATCTGACAACACTAAACAGTGACAAAGATATAAAGCCATAGAAATTCCCATATATGTTGGGGGTTAATGTAGATTGGTATAGCTGCTTTGGAGACCGATTTTACACTAGTTAGTAAAGTTAAAATTTCATGTGTCCTATCATTCAGCATAGGAATACACCTTGGGGAGACTTGCTCAGATAGTCAAGGAGACCGGGACATGTTCATAGCAAAATTGTTTGAATAGCAAACATTTAGAAACAACCTCAGTATCCATCAACAGAAAAGTGGATTAAACATGTGGCATGCTCACATGATGGAATACTATGCAGCACCGAACATTAAGCCAGAGCCAAATTACATTCACGAAAAGAACTCCCAAACATTATGTTGCCAGAGAAAAGAAAGTTGCAGAGAGTGTATACGACTTAAAAACATGGGATTCCTGGGTGGCTCAGTGGGTTAAAGCCTCTGCCTTCAGCTGGGGTCATGCTCCCAGGGTCCTGGAATTGAGCCTCGCATCAGGCTCTCTGCTTGGTGGGAAGCCTGCTTCCTCCTCTCTCTCTCTCTGCCTGTCTGTCTGCCTACTTGTTATCTCTGTCTGTCAAATAAATAAGTAAAAAACATTTAAAAAAAGACTTAAAAACATATAAAAAGGACTGTATAAAAGTTCAAAAATAAAAGAATACGTAAAGGCCAAAAAACAAAAGAATATATAAGATTAAAAGCATACAGCACAATACAAAAATTGTGAAGCACTACATATAGGTAGAGTAAAAGTATAAAGAAATTATTAGAAAAGGCAAACCCTAAATTCAGGACAATGATTACCTTTGAGAGTGAGGGGAAAGTTGTAATTTGGAATGGGTAAACAGGAAGCATCAAATACAATGGATTCATGCTATTTTATTTCTTAAACTAGGTGGTCGGTGCATAGGTACCTGGATTATTCTTTATTTCTTTTTCTGTGTCTTAAATATTGCAAAAATACATTTTTAAAAAGATTTTATTTATTTATTTATTTGAGAGAGAGACAGAGCAAGCATTGGGGGAGGGAAGAGGGAGAAGCAGGTTGTCCAGTGGGCAAGGAGCCCAATGAGAGAGACTTGATTCTAAGACCCTGGGATCATGACCTGAGCCAAAGGCAGACGCTCAACTGACTGAGCCACCCAGGCGCTCCAAAGTACGTTTTTTAAGGTGAAAAGAGATTGGCTGTCAGCTACTGAAAACTGTGAGACACAAGCGAGTCATCAGAAAGTCAAATGTTGTTGGGGCTACAGATCAGAAAAGGTCAGAAGTGGCCACAATCTCTGCTTCCTCTGGCTTTCCTTCCCTCCCCTTGTATTCTGGAATGATGGTGGAAAGAGAGGTGCCGTAAGAACCTTGCTCCTTCTCTGTCTGAGGTCCCCAGTCCCCGTGTTTCTGTCCTAGGATTCACTTCCTCCTGCTTTAGATAAGGTACTATCTGGGCAAGAAGTTTTCTTTTCAGAGTGAGTACTTCTTTATTGCTGGGTGGCTGTGGTTTCTAGTCTTTCATGTGTGACAAGGTATTTTTGATTCAATGTTTTCTAGTGTGCTTTTTATTAACATGCTCTTAGTGAGCAAATAAAGTGTGACTGACATGAGCTAATATTGCCCCTCTACACAACCGAAGGGTCTTCTAGACAAGCAATAAATAAGAATCAAGAGCTTGGAGTCTGGTGTCTCCAGAGTGGCTTATAACACTTCTCTGGGAATCTATCTGGGCTCAACCAAAAAGAACATCTGAAAAGAGGAGCTTTTTTTCCCCATTGGAGTTGATAAATAATCTTGCTGTTGCTTATGTTTTTCCATACACCAGTGTCAACGGAGGAGATCATTTTGGATGTGGGTATTGGAAATTATTACTTCGCTACTGTGAATTTTGCCCAAGTATTGTAGGATAGTGGGAAGAATAAATCTGATTGCAGAATATGACTTTTTGTGTCCTTTCAATAATGCTGCCCTCTTACAGGCATTTTGCATATCAGCCTCATTATTAAGGTTAATTATTAATATTATTATTATTAAGGAGGACCAGGGAAGGAAAGAATACAGAGGAGTTGCCTGGGTTGATGCGAATTTAGAAAGATCCAACCTAGAAGGTTCTTTCAAAACCTGAAAGCATGTTTTCTCTCTCCTGAATATCTGTATTTATTTCAGAATTATTATTTTGGTCACAGTAACAGGGACATGCCTCCCCAGGATGTTAGTATCTTTCATTGTTGTGGAGATATTTTGTTTGTTTTCTGTCAATTGTTGGTTATTTAAATTTGGTTTCATGACTGAAATGGAATTTGGATGCTGAAGAATTGAAAGGTTTTAATAACATTGTTAAAATGCATAGCTTTCTAAAGAGGTAATAGGAGGCAGGTATTGCCTGGATGTCGTAGGATTTGGGTCAAGGGACAGGTGCAGTAAGAGTACCATTCTTCTTGTCCCCAGGGACATTTCTCTATAAAAGCTGTGTTCAGGATGGGTCATGGGTGGGAGGACTTACCCCTGGAGTTCTGTTTATTGTATATACCAGGTCCATCAGGGACCATCTACAACCATTGTCTGGTTATTAAAATTCTGTGATGCTGTAATGACATATTTTATCATTTGATTATTAACTATCTAACAGCACCCAAATATTTTACCAGGCAAATGACTGAATTTCTTTAGTAAAGAATTTGTACCTTGCAGTTATCCGAAAAAGAAGAATTCTCTTAGAGTATCATTGACTCCTTAAAAGCCTATTTATTTTCTTGGATCACCTACAGTTGCTTACTTGGCAAAGAAAGGATGAAAAAGTCTTTACTAGACGCAGGCTGTAGAAATAGTCGTGTCGGTCTGTTTCATGCTCTATATTACTATGTAAAACAACACCTGCCATGTAATAGATGCTGTTTAACCATTCAAAGAAGGAAGGAATTAGTGAACAACCGGACAGCAGATTGAACATTAACGTTAACTATTACGTTCTTCGTATTTTTTTCCCTAAAACTTCAGAGACCATTTTGCTATAACTGGGGCTACTAGGGAATAAGGGGAGTAGTAGAAGTGCCTAGCAAATAAAAAAGTAGGAAGCAGCTGGAAAGCATCAGTAGGTCAGAGGCTCCTAATCATCTTCTGTTTTATAGATACAAGATTAGAGATTCCCTGTGAGTTTTGATTAAGAATGCACAGTTACACGATTAAATATCAGTGAGTCAAATTAGAAAAGGTTTAACTCCAATCTCAGAACTCATCAAAGCCCCCACTCCTCCCCTCCTCCCTCGCATTAAGCCGTCTTTACAACGTGGGATTAGAGCGAACCATCTAAGACTTCATGTCCTCGGGCTCTCTGTTACCTTTCCTATACAGCTGTCCTCATTCAGATCACAAACAATTCTCTCCTTAGGAATCAAAGCTCATTTCCTCTTGAGGTTTCTGTTTATACCCATGACTGGGTCCATTCCGGTGCCTCTCCACAGAATTATTTATTTTGGCGACCTGCAGGGTCCTATATCAGGTACAACATGCACTCGTCTTATGCACTGTCACGAAACATATTAAAACTTAGTACACTTGTCTATTTTAGAAAACACCTCCTTAATCATCCCAGTAATTATGCAAACGCTCCCACGAGGCTGGCTATAAACATGTCCTTCCCTTGGAGAGACGCTTTCTGATTCTCTGTCCTCGGAGGCCACACCAAAGGAGTGTGGGCAGAAAGTGCAATTAATAACTCCACTGAGGAGAGGTTAATATGGTCTTGAGGCATCTGAGAAATAAAACTGTCACTGCTTTTATTAAAGGCTCTAATTCAGGCACAAGCTTGCATGATAATGATAAAATGATTTTAAAGGAATAAATAAAAGGACAGGAAAGAAAAATATTGATCTGAATTCTAGACTCTATTCTAGATTCTGCAAATGTATTTCCTTGGTAGATGAAGAAGGAGATCTATTGCCCTTTAAATGTGTCATTTGTTGCAAGAAAATGTACAAGGCCAAAGAGACCCTCTTCAGACTTGTCTACTTGAGGCTCAATACCTACCCCATAGTTTTCTAAGCACACGGAACTCCTGGGGGGCCATATTTTATGTGGCTCTATCTCTTTAAGGGTGGTAGGATCAAGTTTCTTTATGTAGATTTTCCTTGAAATTCAGATCATGTTAAAAAAAGTCTATGTTTTCTTTTTCTTCCTTTTGTCTCACTTTGTATATTGAAGACGGCTAGGGAAAATATAAAGAGATAGACTTTAGTTTCTTCCAGCATCCCAATATATAAAATAGAATTCATGATCGTGTCATGATGTAGAGTCTTGCAGAATGGGAAAGGACAGATATGAAGATAATGGGGTGCCATTTACTGGTCACATGGACTCTGTAAGGAGGTCACGACAAGGAAGAGCCCTAGACTCCTGACACATGACAGCCAACTCCGGCTGTGGATAGGTTCGTGATGGGGTGGATGATTTTTGTTCCGTGATCTAGGTTATTGAAAATAATCTTCATTTCAGAATGTCTCCAGGGCACAAGGGGAGGATCCCCAGGACACTGATGAGGTAGCCCTTCCAACCTTACGACTGGAATGTAGTTTTCCCTGGGAAGGAGGAATCCTGGGACATCTGGAGATAAGGATTGGTGGGGAGGGTCTTTAGGGTCAAATTGAAAACCCTGGGCTTTATCCTTTAGACCGAAGCGTCAATGAAAACTTTTGGGTAGAGGAAAAATGGGGTAAGAAGTAGGGTCCAAAGCATATGAAGTGGGGCACAAAAGAACCTGAAGGCTTTCTAGGAAAGAGGCCAGTTCAGAATACTTTTTTCAATGATCTATGCCTGAGAACATGAAATAACATCGGTTGATTGATAGAGCCGAACTCAGGAGGGATAGAAATTAGGCAAGTTTTAATTTTTCTTCATCTATTGTATTTAAATATTCTCTGTCCAATTCCCTTTGCTTATCCCTGGATGAAACTGGGGAAGGTCTCATAGCTTTCTTGTCCTTTTCCTCATCAAAAAAGCCCTATTTTACTATCAGGTATTAAACATTCCCATCCAGTCTAAATTCAATTCCGAGCTCCTCTCCTTCCCTGAGCTCAGGTCTGATTCATCATCTGGGATAGAGCTATGGTCTTTTCTTTTGTTATTCTTTCCTGGTTTTGGCTCTTTCTTCTACCCCCTGCTAGTGTGTCATCCTGGGTTGGGACATGGGAAAGGAGGAAGAAAGTGAAAAGGGAAAGCTATTTTTCCAGAGTTCATGTTATTTGTAGGTTCCTTCTGGTGTCACTGATTTGTGTGGTAGGCCTCCAAGTACTGGGTCCATTGTGAGTGCTGTGCGGTTGGTTGTGTGCTCTCGGTGAACTCTGGATGGTGTGGCAGGAGATTCACTCCACAGCCGGCCTTTTTCCAAACCCTCCCTCGATCACCTTCTGCCCTGTGTTATACTGCTAGCCTCTTCCCTCCCAATAATAAGGCTCAAGCCTGGCTCCCAGCTCTCACTGGGAAGTGAGATTGTGGGTAGTTTGACATAGTTATCCTCACTTCCGTTCTGGCACTGCAAATGTGAAAGCGCTTTCAGTTCCATTCCTTATCCTATTTTCACCATATTCTGAATCTCACCAGCTACTCTGATGAGCTGTTTGCATTGCAGTTAGGATCTCTGGAGCAACGGCCTAATGTTCACTGCATTGGACAGAATGAGATGATTGCTTTTCTTTGAAAACAAGAATGTTTCGGGTCCATGAGAGCCATCTCACGGAGTGGACAAAGCTGTTGCCTAATAGGTGGAGAACAATGTATGGTTACAAGTGAAGAGTTCAAATTCTGACCCTATCACTCACTAGCTTTGTGGTTGTGGGCTGGTTACTCAACGGCTCTGACCTTTGATTTCTTCTTCTGTAAAATGGAACAAATATTAGGACCGGCTGATTGAAGGGTTTGATAGATCAAATGAGGCAAACCATTTAAAGTTCTTAGCAGAGGGACGCCCTGTTGGGTCAGTCCGTTAAGCATCTGTCTTTGTCTTAGGTCATGATTCCGGGTCTTGGAATCAAGTCTGGAGCTGGGGAGCCTGCTTTTCCCTTTCTTCCTTCTGCCCCTCCCCCAACTTATGTGCATGCTCACTCTCTCTCTCTCTCTCACTCCCTCTTAGATAAATAAATAAATAATATCTTAAAAAAAATAAATATCTTAACAGAGTGTCTGGTGCATGAGTAAAGACCTGAGAGATGTTAGTAAAAATGGGGATGTTGATAATGCACAGAAATCTAGCTCTTTCTGTGTGGTCCTGGAAGGTCCCCAGGACTGGTATTTGGGGTGAGTAGAGGAGTGGGGGAGGGTGGACTATTTTCTGTGTGTGAATCCTCGCAGAGGCTGGGTGGTCACTTACTTCTCTTAGGCAGGATACCAGAAGGGATTCAGGAAAGGAGTAGAAAGAGAAGATGTTTAAGATGATCACCAGCTTCATCCGACTTTGCTGTAGAGCAGCAGGGAGGCATCAGGTGAGGGTGCAGATGTGAGTCAGGAGTTTTGAAAAGTCCACAGTATTCAGCTGAACTCTGAAAGCAAGAGTGTGGCATGTGGTTAATGGCACCAGGAACGTGGGCATCTCTGCACTGGGGAAAGGCAGGGTTAGCTGGAGAAGGTGGTCAGCTCTACACAGAGGCTGTAAACAGAAATCGACAAGTTCTCTGGTTTGGCCCTGGGCTTGATCATTGTTCAACTGTGAGCATCGTGGGAGCCCGACTTCAGTCTCCTGTGCTCCTTGGTCCTTTATCTTGGCACCACACTGCCAAGTGTGTATGTCTGCTTTATCCTTTCAACTAAGGTACTCACATTTATGTCTATTTCTATTTTTGACACAACAGTAAGCAGCTTTTTCTTCTGAATGTCTATTGGTTTAAGGGGATTTTTTTTAAAAATTTTTTGGTACTTATGTGTGTATTTTTCTCTTTCACATTCCTGGTACTCAAGTTAAAAAAATGAGATGAAACTGAACATTTATTTGAATTTCAACTCCATGCTACATTCCTTTTGATGGTGAGCTTATCTTGAAATTCCAATTTGGATGGCATTTGTTTCATGACTTGAAAATAATTCAGGATTCTTTCAGTTGAAAATGTGAAATCAATGCCTTTTTGATGAATAGGGGTTCTACATCTGAATAATAAATAGACTCTTCTTTGTTTTCATAAATAGCTGGGAAAAATCATAAACTCCAGTTATCTGCTGTCATTAAACTCATCCTGGGGATGTGTGGAGTCTACTTTAGAAATACTTATAAAAATAAGTTCATAAGTGTAGATTATCCAAAGAGAAAACATTGAGTGTTAAATAAAGAGAGTCCGAATAATTTATTGGTTCTATATGAGCACCAGAGAAGCTTAGAAGGCAAGCATGAAATGGAGCACAACATCATAGTAATGACCAAATATAATACACTGCTATAAAGATCTTAACATTTATGTTTATCTCAGGTTAATTTACCAGTTACCTCACGGCCAATTTTTTCCTAGTGGCTGTAACTGGTGATTTATATTAAGCATAATGAGTAACACATGCTTTCTGATTATTACCTTGTTGAGGCAGGGAAATACACCACAATTAAGTGAACACCACTGCTTTCATAGTTTTCCAATTAGTGTAACTGGTTTAAATGTTATATACATGATATTCGGTTATCTTATTAATTTTGGGTCTGTATTAGCTTAGAAATTTATCTTATATAAATAGAGCCCTTATGGAATTCTGCTTGCTTGATTTTTATTTAGGGGAACTAGTTGATCCTTTTGGAGGAAGATTTCTTCCTGCAATTTCCTTCCAGAAACAAGTTCTAGCTCATTAATTTTAGCAGAACATAGGTAACTTACCGTTTTTAAATGGTTGTCCTTCTGAGGGAGCACAAGGAAATAGAAATGAGCAGCCAATTACAAAATTAATTTGAGTTCAGCATAGAAACTGTGTAAAGAGAAGAAATATAAAATATAAATTCTGCTACCCTGGAACAATCATTGCTACAATAGAGGTATTTTTCTTTTCAGCCCTTTTTTGGGGGTAGGATGTAACTATGCATGGTTTTTCTGTACATATATTAGGTACCCTGCTTATAATGAGCATTCTCTTATGTTATTAAATATCCTATAAAATATTTTTTATTTTGGAATAAGTGTTCACAGAAGTAAAGGGAAATCCCAATGGTCCATCACCCAGTTACTACCAATGGTTACATCTTATATAACTACAGGAAAATGTCAGAACCAGAAAGCTGACATTGGTACAATATGTATCTGTCATTATATCACAAGTATCACTATGTATATCCACCATCAAATGAAAGTACAAAACTATTGCATCACCATAAAGATCTCACTCATGTGATCCCTCCTATGTCACACCAGTCACTGTTTCCTGCCATCCCTCACCCATGCTAACCACTAATTTGTTCTCCATCTCTATAATATTGTCATTTTACAATCATCCAGCATGTGAGCTTTGAATTGGCTTTTTTCCCTTACTCAGCAGAAGGCCTTTGAAATCCACCCATGTTATTGTGTCTATCACTAGTTTAATCCCTTTTTTTTTTTTAAGATTTTATTTATTTATTTGACAGAGAGAGCTCACAAGTAGGTAGAGAGGCAGGCAGAGAGAGAGAGAGAGAGAGAGAGAAGGAACAGGCTCCCTGTTGAGCAGAGAGCCTGATGCGGGACTCGATCCCAGGACCCTGAGATCATGACCATGCCCAAAGGCAGAGGCTTAACCTACTGAGCCACCCAGATGCCCGAGCTTAATCCTTTTTAATGTTGAGTAGCATTCTGGGGGTGGGGGGACCACAGTTTGTTTTTCCATTCACCCACTGAAGAATATCGGAGTAGTTTCCAGTTGTTTATTAGTAGAGCTAAAGCTGCTATGAACAATCGTGTATAGATTTTTCTGTGATCGGTTTTTATTTCTCTGGGATCAATTCTCAGGATTGTGGTTGTTGGATCACATGGTAAGTACATGTTTGGTTTAGCTTTGTTTTTAAAGAAACTACCATGTTATTTTAAAGAAACTGACAAGGTTAAGAAACTGCCAATTCATATAGCGAATGAACGATTGTACCATTTTTCATTTCCAGTGGCAAGGTATGACAGATATAGTTTTTCCACGTCCTCATCATCATTTGGTATTATTGCTATTTTTTATTTTGGCTGCCTGCTTTGACTGGAGTGTAGTGGTATCACATCATGGCCTTACATGTATTCTTTTACAATATGATTTTTGAGTGACTGAGGTTGTCTTCCCGCAGCATTTATTTGAGACCTTCATTGGTGATTTTTTTCTATGCCAATTTAACCAATAATCATTATTACCTGTTGGAGGATCTTTTCCTCAACAATTCTATGTTCACTATACTCACTAATTGAGCTATTAGCTGGCCAGGGAAGACAGCCTACCGGTTTTCTCTTTCTTTACCTAAAATAAGTTTCTTCTATTTTGCCTTCCTCCTAGCCACTGTCTCGCAGGCTTGCAGAGAGAGGGAGGGAGGAATCAGAGTGTGTTCTGATTTGAAACGAATATCCTGGCGCGGCTGCTCAGACCCAGTGTCTGAGCTGATTGTGCTGAGTTTCGTCTGGTGCGTATCACCTGGAGTAATTTTAAATCCCAGTTATCATATCAACATAAATGTTCCTTACCACATTGCACCATGAGTCCTTGCCATCGTCCATCAGAGGGATCACCTTGGCCCTTCCCAAGGTCACAACTCATTGTCCACAGTTACTTCGTTGCCATCTGGGGAGGGCTTCAGAGAGGGGGAACCTGAGGGCTGGGATGCTCAAGGAGGTGGGTTCACCCCTCTGATTAATGCAGTTCCATACAAAAAAGTTTCTCTGAGGGAACTAAGTGCGACTCCATTTGTGGGAAGACAAGATTGAAGAAGAGCTCTCCTTAATGCATCAGGCAAGAGCCGCTTGATAGATATCTTTGCTAAACTCCCTTCCTAGGAAGAGACGAGTCCTGCAAACCTAAAAGCTAATGGCATGACAATTTAAAAATGGTCATTAGACAGGAAGAAAATGTGATGCCTATTGCAAACTGTAGAGGTTGCAAAGAGGGCCACATAATTAGAGCATAAGTCTGCTGGCGGTGACAGCACGTGGTCCTGGGAAGATAGATTCACCAGCTTGATGCTGAACTCCCCAGCTGGGCTGAGCAGGTTCACCTCTTGTTGCTGCAGATAATCCACTTGGGATAGGACACCTTTTTTTTTTTTTTTTTTTTTAAGATTCTATTTATTTATTTGACAGAGAGAGAGAGTGAGAGAGAGAGAGCAAGCGTGAGAGTGCACATGCAGGGGGTCGGGAGAGGGAGAAGAAGCAGGCTTTTGGCTGAGCAGGGAGCCAGATGTGGGATGGATCCCAGGACCCTGGGACCGTGAACTGAGGGGAAGGCAGACACTTAACTCGCTGAGCCACCTAGGAGCCCCAGGATATGAAGTCTTAATGTATGAATTCATCAGGACTAGACTTGAGACTTAATAACACCATACATTGCCAGAAGACATTCTTTCTAATTGACCAGTTAGTCACAGCTTTTATTGATGATGAGCTGGATTTTTAGAAATCAATTGCTAATTAGTGACACAGACAAGAAAATGATATAAACAATGCCCACTTTGCAGACAAAGTTATGAAAAAAAGATAAAAACTGTAGGATAAAGACACCAGCTAGAAGGCAAATAAGACCTGAATGGAAAGCAAGGAAGAAATGGAAAACTCTCAGGCCTTAAAATAGGAGGCCAAGGATCTAGTTCTAACACCAGGATGAGCTGTGTGAGCCTGAAGAGCTGTCCTTCCTTCCTTCCTATTTAATGTTATTTGGGCGAATCCAATGACTTAGAGAGTCTGATGTGGGTTCCTTTTTTTTTTTTTTTTGAATAGACTTTATATTTTTAGAAAAGATTTAGGCCCACCACAAAGTTGAGCAGAAGGTACAGAGATTTCCCATATATTCCAGCTCCTATGTATGCACAACCTCCTCCACTATCGAAATCTGAAACCAGAATGATGCACTTTTCACAACCGATGAGCTCACACTGATAAATCTTTATAGTCCGAAGTCCATAGTTGACATTAGGGTTCACTCTTAGCTTCGTACATCCTATGGGTTTTGACAGAAGTATAATGGCATGTATCCTTCATAATATCACACAGAGTAGTTTCGCTTTCCCAAAAGTCCTCTGTGCTTCACCTCTGCCTCCTTCCTGCCCCTTAACTTCTAGTAGCCAATGATCCTTTCACTGTCTTCATAGTTTTGCCTTTTCCAGAAAGTCATGTAGTTAAAGGGAATCATATATAACCTTTCAGACTGGCCTCTTTCACTTAATCATATGCATTTAATTTTCCTCACATCTTCTCATGGTTTGACAGATCACTTGCTCTTAGCGTTAAATAACATTTCATTGCCTGGATGTACCACAGTTTCTTTATCTATTCGCCTACTGATGTACATCTTTGTTGCTTCCAGGTGTTGGCAATTGTGAATAAAGCTGCTATGAACATCCATGGGCAGGTTTTTGTGTGAATATGCATTTTCAACTCCTTTGGATAAATAACAAGGAGTGTAATTATGGTGCCAGTGGATTCAGCGATGGTGAGAGCCTACTTTCTAGCAGCTGTCTTTTATCTGTGACTTCATGTGGTGGAAATGCAAAAGGGAAGTTTCTTGGGACCCTGTATTAGCGCACTCTAATATCATTACAAGGGCTCTGCTCTTATGACCCGAGCAACTCCCAAAGCCCCATGTCCAAATACATTCACACAGGGGATTGGGTTGCAACATACAAATTTTGGGAATACAGCAGATATTAATTTGGGGGACATTCTCAATCATTAATGCTTCACATGTTTTTCTGTTCCTTGCTTTCTTCTCCTTCTGGTTTTCCCATTGAGTATATGTTATACTTTTTTGTCACTGTCCCATGGTTCTTCAATATTGTTTCATTTTCTTCTGCCTTTTTTCAAATCACCTTTTTGTTTTGGAAGTTTCCATTGACATGTCTTCAAGCTCAGAGATTCTTTCCTCAACCATGTCCAGTCTACTAATAAGTCCATCAAAGGCATTCTTCATTTCTGTTACTGTGTTCGTGGTCTCTTAATATTTATTTTTTGATTCTTTCTTTTCTTAGAGTTTTCCTCTTTCTTCTTTCATTCCCATTTGTTCTTGTGTGCTATCTATTTTTTCCATTAGAACCATTGGCATATTAATTACGGTTGTTTTAAATTTCTGGTCTGGCAATTCCAATATCTCTGCCATATCAATCTGTTTCTGATGCTTGTTCATTCTCTTTAAGCTGTATGCTTGGCTTTGGAACATTTTTCTATAGCCAGACATAATGATCAGAGTTAAATGAACTGGGTTAAATAGGTCTTTAGTAATGTGGTGGTAAGATGTGGGGGAGGAAATTGTTCTATTGTCTGTTGATTCAGTCTCAGTCTTCCTATGAACTTTTGCTTCTGGACTGTGAATGTTGCCTGTGCCTTCTGTATCCCCCTGAGGTGGGACAGAATGACTGTAGTTGGGTATTCCCCTCCCCCACATAGAAGGCTAGAGCAGGCTGCACCTGGATATTTTCCTTTCCCAAGGTTGGTTAGGATCCCAAAAAATCTTTGTTGTTTAGGGTCTGGGGAATTTTTTTTTTTTTTTTTTTTTTTTAGGTGGGTCCTATTAGGAAGACCGAATGCTCTGGGATATTCCAAAATGGTTACTTTTCCCTTTCCCCAGTGGAAGCAGGAGATTTTTCTCCTATATACACTATTCTCCTATATTCACTATTTTCCTCCTATATTCTCTGTGAGAACCTCCTGGTAAAACTGATAAAAGTGTCTGTCTTCCCTAAGCCCCCATGCTGGGGTCTTCTTGGAGTTTTTAACTCTCAGGCTTGTCCACACTGAGCCTCCAGCAATTTGCCAGTTACAGCTTCTCGTCTCGTACCTTGACACACGTTTCTGCAAAGGCGTCTGTTGTGGGTTTTTGCTCCAGTAAGTTGTGATTTTCTGTCTTTGTCTATTCTCTCCAATTTGGAGAGCACCAGCTTTCCCTGTGACCTTACTTCTCCCACAGATCCAAGAAGAGCTGTTGGTTTTTCAGTTGCTTTAGCTTTTTATTTGTTGGGACAGCTTAACAATTTCCAAGCTCCTTACTTGTTGGACTGGGAACTGGATTGGATCATTCTTTGAAGAGAAAAAAAAAAGTAATAGTCTTTATTTTAAGGGCAGTTGTAGGATTTTTATAAAAAGGAGCAGTCAGGTGCTGTGAAGTGTGTAAACCTGGTGATTCACAGACCTGTACCCCTGGGGATAAAAATATATGTTTATAAAAAATAAAATATTAAAAAAAATAAAAAAATAAAAATAAAAAGGAGCAGTTAGTATTGAATTCCCATATACTCCCTCTCTCCTCATCTCAGTTTCCCATATTATTAATATTTTGTAAGTGTGGTCCATTTGTCAATCAGTGGACCAGTATCAATACAGTATTATTAACTAAAATCCTAAAGTTTACACTAGTGTTCACTATATGTTTTACATTCTCTGGGCTTTATCAGATGTATAATGCCATGTATCTACCATATCGTATCATCCAGAATTAGTTTCATTGTCTAAAAACATTCCCCTGTATTTTACCTACTTCCCCTTTCCTTCCTCCACCCAGCCCCTGGCATCCACTGAACTTTTTATTGTCTTCACAGTTTTGCTTTTTCCAGTTTGTCATATGGTTGGAATCATACAGTATGTAGCCTTTTTACAATGGCTTCTTTTATTTAGTAAAATGCATGTCAATTTCTCCCTTGTCTCTTTGTAACTGGACAGCTCAAGTCTTGTGATGAATTAATTCGATCACTAGGTATTAGATGCAGGCCCATGTCTTGAACCTGCTGGGACCAGAGACATAAAGAGAAATAAGAAACTGCTTTGCTCATCTGAAGTTCACATGGGAACCAGTGGAGAGACAGTGATTGGACAGTGGCCCGGCCACACAGATAGGGGGGAAGGAGAGAAGAGGCAGTGAGGAGAGCCAGCAGTGGTAGGTGATGTCTCAGAGAAGCAGAAAAGGAGGGTCTAGCAGTGTGGTGAGGAGACAAAGTTTGAACATTAGCTGGACCAGCTTTCCATTTTGCAAGCAGGGAAGGGGAAAAAAAAGTGTTAGAAAAAATTTGTCCTTCCACCAGAGGACAAAGTAATACATTAGAGGAGAGTGAGAAAGCGAGACAAGAAAATAAGGAAAATGTATTTGTAGTTGTGATGGTTCCAAATGAATACTTGGTATGAGGATCTTACATTATTTCTTCTTGGAACATAGAAGACTCTTTTCTTGGTGCCTGGAACAAAATGAATTCCTTTCCCCTGGTAAACCTGGGTTTAGAGAGGGGTCTTTCGCTACTGAAAATCATAGCATTTTGTAACTGAAAGGAACCTTAATGGAAATTTAGCCCAAGTCATTCATCTTACAGATGAGGAGAGTAATGGCTAAAAATTAAATGATTTTCTCAGTTACCTAGGGAAGAGAAGTGTGGGGCTGGAAAGTAGGACCTCTAGTTTTGATTCTAATGGTTCCATTCTTCCATTCTTCCTATAGGCGCACACACACACACACACACCCACACACACACCCACACACACACACACATACACACACACACACACACACACACACAATGAGCAACAGAATTGCCCTACAGTAGCTTCTAGAACATCAATACAAAGAGGAGAGAACCATAGGCGAGGCTCTTCCTTACCCCAGGAGGAGGTGAGTTCAGACAGTGCTAATCTCCCAGTTGTAGCTGAAAGCAGGAACTCTGACTGAAGGGAATATGAGGGCAGTTGAGGTGGGAGAGAAGAAAGGGATGGAAACAGGACAAGAGGGGCGCTGTGGGGCGGAAAGGAACGATCCAAAGAACACTCAAGGTATTGTGATATCTGATCCACCACTTTAAACAGAATGTTGCCAAGTCGAAGGGGTCAAAAATGAAGTGCTAGACAACTTGAAATTCCACACGACCTGGGGGTGGCTAGAAATGACATCAGTTCCAGGAGGGAAATCACATTCCTGTTGTTTTCTGGGAAAATCTCAAGTATGAGGTCATGATTCGGAGTCCGCACACTCTCACACATTTTTCCCAATTTGACCCCTTTTCTCTAGTTCTCCATGTGGCTCTAGGGTGCCTGGGTATTAGAGCAACTGTCCTGTTCCTGGGAGAGTTGCTGGAAAGCTTATCTGCTTTTGCTCGGCCTGTTTGCCCCCTGTGGGAGGGCTCTCCCAGGCAGCCGTGGGGGACCCCAGACAAGGGGCTGGAGGGCGTTAAGTTCTGTCCTTCTGTCTTCTTACTTTTCCTCTGCCTCTTCTCTCTGGCCTCCGTTCCTCTCTCCCCCCTCTCCTCTCCCTCTCTCTTCCTCTGTCTCTTCACTGTGAAATAGACGTGTCTGCATCCCTCCCAGGTTGCCTCCTATGATGAAAGCTCCTTCTTCTGTTGACTGATGTTCCCATCTTTCCTCCTTCCCCTCCAGACAGAGAGGTTTTCCTCTACTATGGAGACAAGGAATGGGGGTGACGGGCATGGGTGACAGTAACAGAGAAAAGGAATTTTTCTAAAGTTAGAAGATAAAATGTGACCCTCTGGGTGAGTGGCCATGACACATAAATGGCACTGGGTCCCTGGATTCCTCTGTCCAGCAACCTGTATGCAGAGGGGTGTGACAGGATGGGCGTAGAGAGAATATGAGAGTACTTTCTGATGTAGCCCACCATTGCTCCTATTTTCAGGATAAAAGGGTAAATGTATTCAGAGCTAAACTTTACGGTTTTTCAAATACTTGATCCATTTCAATTCTGTCTGGGGAATAGAGGCTTACATTACTCTTTTGTTTATTGAGTTTACTGATGTGTTCAAGGCTTTCAGTGTGAACATGCTGAAATAATCTCCTTTTCCTGACCTTCAATCCTGTAGTCTAAATGCTTTTACCTTTGTGAGAAATTTTGGAGCAGAGGCCGGGATGGAATGCTATGGCAAGAGATTGGAAGCAGAGTGGAAGGGACAGAAGCTGATGTGAACTCAGGGTGGGTGTTATGAGAGTCTGAGAAGTGGCAGCTAATTCCAACTTCAGGAATCTTGGAGGGCTTCCTAGAGATGACATTGGAGACACCCTATGGAGGATGACTAGCAGTAGCATAACCTGGTGTTATGCCGAGGAAGGATACGTACGCCTGTGGGCCACACGGTGTAAGACTTAAGGCAACCGAAGAATGGCTCCCAGTAGGTCTGCTTGTGGGGGCTGCTCAGCTCAGAAGCCTTCTCCTTTCTATCCAGTGAAAGTTTTGAGCCATGGATGAAAACTTCCCATGGTGGTATTCCTGCTCTGTGACCTGATCTGGCCACCTGGTGAACCCCTGACTCAGCATGTGCCTTGCCATTCCTGAATACCTGGAATTTCATAGCTTGAACTAAGACATAAGAACTGCAGGAAGATGAGAAGGGAGTTGCTAGTGGCTGTGCTCTAGAAGGAAGTGTCCCAGACACAGGTGAAATCTGTCGGAGCCCCTGTCCCCTCCACCTCAGGGGTTGGCTGTTCAACTCTTAGAGTTACTGGTCATTGCCACTACTTTCCTACTAAATTCATTTTTGTTGGTTGTTCTACAAGTGATTTCTAGTTGTTGTTGTTGTTTTTTTTAATATCTTAGCTAATTATTTCCCCATAGATCTGCCTTTCAGAAATATCCCATGTGCTAACAGTCCCGTACTCTGTTCTTTTTGGAGAGGCTCTTCAAGTTTAGATCACAGCAGACCTCCCTGGTGGCTTTAGTAAAACACAGATCGCCTGGACGATCCTCTCTGGCAGAGGCTCTGATTCAGCAGGTCCAAGGTGGGACATGAAAATGTGTATTTCTACTTCTAACAAGTTCTCAAACGATGCTCACTGCTGCTGACCATAGAACCACACTTTTGGGAAACTGATTTATGACGTAGTAACTTTGGAAGAGTTCTAGAAAAATAAAAATGAATCATGAGATGCGTTACACATAAGTGTTTATGCTTATATGGCATAAGCAACCCATGTCCAAGTATCTGACACCTTCACATAAATGGGATAATAATCATTTTTAATTGAAAGAGAGCTGATTTGGGTATAGATGGGATCATAGGCCCTGACTAACCTGTATATACCAATTTCAAGTAATGTTTATTCCTGCTGGTTGTTACATGCATAACTAAACAGAACTGAACAGTTATTTCCTTTAAACACTTGCACAGAACAACAAAAAATCTGTTGTTAGGCCATGGGTCTCACTTTGTTTTTGTTGTTGTTTAAGGAACACCATCACTATGGCATACAAGTAGGATTTGAGTAAAGTTGGAGGGAAAGGAAGGTTCAGAGCAGGGGCCACCAGAAAGACCTTCCCAGGTGGGTACTGGTATGGCAGAGTGTGAGGGTGCTTCTATCAGCGTTCAACCAGAGAGCTGGGACTAGTAGAAAAGGAAGGTCATGGGCAAAATGGATCTCCATAGCACAGGCCAAAACTGTGGTCCACAGGTGGAATTTCTTTTTCTCCCAGAGAAGTCTGCTATTTCGGGCCCTCTGACTGATGCAGCCTCACCAGGTGATCCAGGATAATCTCCCGTAATTAAAGTCAACTGAATAGGGACTTAAATTGAAGCTACAAAATCTTTTCACAGCAGCACCTAGATTACTGTAGGACTGAATAGCTAGGAACTTTAGCTTAGCCAAGTTGACATATTGAAAAAGCCATTTCAGAGGATATGAGCAGACTTGAGAGAGAAAGAGAGTACCAGGAAGGGTTAAATGGTGATTTTTGAGGGCTGAGCATACAAATCACTCCCTCTTCTCAATTTTGAGGATGCTCTGTATTCAGGAATTGTCTCCTAATAGACTTGGAGAAGGTGGGGGGCGGGGAAGAAAACCATTAATAATGGTTTCTGCAAATGTGTGAAAGCTGAATGTGAAGCAGAAAAAAAAAAAGTTGTTTTCAAGAAATAGGAGCTGGCTTACCTTTAAAAAGAAAATCAGCTGCCTCTAGCAAAGTGGAAATGCAGTATTGTCCTGGATGGCAATTTGCACTGGATGGCAGAATTTATCACCAGTCTGGCAGGGGAGATCCTGAAAACAAAAGCTTTTATCTTTCAGTGAGTCAGTAACACAGGCTTGGATGACAGGTGGGGAGCGTGAACCTGGAAAAGAAAGTTGCCTGCCCTTCAGTTCCTGAGCATTTGATGAGAAGTTGGTCCCACGGACCACACTTTATTTTGCTCCATCATAAAAATGACTGGGGCCCCTGCAGCCGAGGGAGGTTCTCTGGGCTATTAATTAAAGATCTATCCTAAAAGTCCACGATTGTCAGGGAATCCATCACTTAGTAATGTCAGGTAAACGGCTAGGAACTCAGAATTTAATTTGCATCTCGGAGCGTCAGAAGTCAATGGGGCGCTGACTGGCAGGCATGGTGGACAATGGCATATTCAGTAAGAACCCGCTGGGACCTGAGGGGTTAGCAGATACATGCTATTATCAGAGGACAGCAGAAAACAAACTTTCATAAAGTGTACCTTTCAGAGGAGAACCACCTGGCAAGGGCGGAGTTCACAAGAAAACCCTGAGTTGTAGCCCGCATGTAGGAAAATACTCAGCAGGGTTAGAGGGATGGAAAAATAGCACTGCTTTTTCCCTTCGTTACTTTCTTCGTCCCTTACATTTGAGCCTTCTAGTGACACTTCAGTGCGCACTGGGTACCCAAAAGATCTTTGTCAAGTCTTGGGGTGCCTGGGTGGCTCAGTGGGTTAAAGTCTCTGCCTTCGGCTTAGGTCAAGATCTCAGGGTCCTGAGATCGAGCCCCGCATCGGGCTCTCTGCTCAGCATGGAGCCTGCTTCCTCCTCTCTCTGCCTACTTGTGATCTCTGTCTGTCAAATAAATAAAATCTTTCAAAAAAAAAAAAAAGATCTTCGTCCAGTCTTCCCTCCCAGGATTTTGGTCTGCCACTGACCCTTTCGCTTCCAGCCCCCTCCTCTTAAGACATATCTCTCTTACAAATAATACTCTCAGAACCCTGTTTTCAATTTTCTAACTTCTGGGAGATGCTCTGATGACAATATTGCTGCTGACTGTGGAGTTCACTCACAGAATATAATACCAAGAGAAACGTAACTGTTTTTTCCTCCTCTTCTTTCCCGCAGTGGAAGGATGGAATACAAATACTTTCTTCCAATTCCTGGAAAAAACAAGTCTGTCCCCGCCCTTGCTTCTGAAAAGAACAAAAAGTGTGGGGTGGGGGGAATATCTGAGCAGAGAGTATGTGTATCTAGGAAAGTGTACTTCTATACCCAAGTTTGGAACAAGAGAAGATTGAAGAAAATGGAGTCGTGAAGCCAGATATCATCTTTATTATTAATACAGCTGAGCTTGGAGGGTGTGACACACCTGTAGGCAAGTAGAATCCTGATTCTGAGCCTAAGAAACGTACAGGCTTACCCTAGGAAGTCCCAGGCTATGTTGGACCAGGGCAGGCTCCCAGAGGAAGGCTGCCTCTCTAACAAGCCCAGCATGGAGAAGCAGTGGTGGTGTCTCCTCCCGATGGGCAGCTCTCTCCGAGGGGAGATGAGCGGGCTGGGAGGCACATATCAGTTCCTTAGCTTAAATCCTCTAAGGATGTTTCTCATCTTCTGGGGACATGGTAAGTGAGAGGGAGGAAAATGGCTGGGAATGTTAACAACTAGACTCCCTTCCTATGAGGGGGCAATTGTTCTCCCCATGAGAAAAATGAACTTGGGGAGGTGCCCCTGGACTGGCAAAAGGAAGAATCTACAGTCAGTGGGGCAAAGGAGTTCTGTGTCCAGCTTCTGGTAGTACTCTTAGAGGACAATAAGAAACTGAGAAAGAATTGACTTTGTGTTTGTTTAGGGAGGCACTGGATTTACAGTCTTGCCAAAGGTTAACACACACCAAAGCAGCATGGCCCAGAAGTGGTAGAATGACTAAGGTTCAATTTACCATCAGGTTATCAGAACAGGGGCTCACAACCAGAATGGTTTATAGAAAACTGAGGAGTAGTAGGATTTCGCATTTCCTGAACTCTAAGATGTCATTGACTTTAAGATGCTGAATTGTTTTGTGTTCTACCAATAAAGAAATTTGTTATTAAGTTGTGACATAGTGCTATCGTATCCCCTAGGATTTTTATTTTATATTTGTGAAAATGTTTTTTTCTAGATTTCTCTAGGCATAGAATTTTGTCATCAACCACTCTTGTGCATAAATAAAAATAAAAAAGTATAAGCAAAATAAATTTTAACAGATTTGTAATACTTTTTCCTTTTTCGTCTTGCTTTTATGAATCTCTTTTTGATTCAGAGTTGAGAAGGTTTGCATTTTGGTTCCAGTGTTTTCCTGTGTGCTTCAAGAGTACTGATCACACAGTATTTATTAAAATCCTGTTGCAACATTGTCTCTGACAGTGTTTCTTCTGACGATCTCTTTCTTCCAAGCCACTTGCCACTTCTCTTGGTCAGGAAGTGGCAACTCCACCATGATTGCCATATGACGACCGTGATGGTAAGAATCTTTGATTGAAGGAAGCATCCCAGTTTCAGAGAGGCTGAGATGTAAATTTAAAAATGTGTACCCTAGAATAAATGAATAGTTTTTTTTAATTGTTGTTGTTGTTTGTTTGTTTTTGTTTTTTGTACATCTGAGTTTCATTCCCATTGCACTGTGGGCTTCTAGGCTGCAGGGCATATGACTGGTGATTTTAACAGCTGGGGACCTTTCTGTTATATCTTTAATCACGTAAACAGGCAACATTTGCTATCTGTTCCTCAATAGTCTCACTGTGTTGGTCCTTATGAGGCATTCAGCTAATTTGGGAATAGAAAAATTGGATACAGTTATGACAAAATGCAGTGCCTCTCAGTTTTATTACCTTATGAATTAACCAAATGCTAAATGTTAAATTGATGCATAGGCCATTGTAACGCTACTGAACTGCATGATCTTGGCTGAGTTTTGGATTAGTTTCTTATAAAGTGGGCAGGTTACATAAGAGCATCTTTCAACACAGCTATTCTATGATGACAGTCTAGCACATCATGGCTCAAGATATAATATCTATGGGAAATAAGATCTAAGTTGCATGGCTTGTCTTTGCTGGGGAAACACAAATCCAACATGATTCCAACAGAATGATTGGCAGTGAACTGACTCCTGAAAGATCAGTTATGTCGAGATTTATTTATGCACAAGCAAAGGACTGTTTGGTCATTCTGGACAATTACGGTTGCTGTCTTCAAGGGTTGTCATCACAGACAGAACTGCAGATCTTTTCTAAGAGGTTTTATAAACCATTGTATTTTAGTGGGGCTTCATTCCACTTCGAACCATGACTTACAACAAGATAAAGTTCATAGGCTCAAAAACCACTGTAAGAACAGGGAAAGGAATCTGCAGTGAATCCAGAAGTTAATGAAAGGCCTGATGTAGGAAAATGTGTTTTCTAAGAAATGCCATTCTTGTGAATGATGCTGAGCTGACCCTCAGAGAAATAATGAGTCTGTGGCTTTCCTGCTATAATCCTCCAGAAGACTAGCAGGCCCATTCCTCAGATGTCTGTGTCTTTCTTTTCCAGCTGTGGTGGTTTATGGTCCTCTGCCCAGCCTCCTTCCCAGGATCTTCCTCACTGCATATTTTCCTGCCTTGCTGTGTTTGAGGCAAGCCCAAGACTCTGTTTATTATTATTTGTTTATATTGCTAAAAATTATGGGAAAACATACAAAGATTGCCAAAAGTAACAAATCTCAGAGAAAAAAGCATCTCAAAATATATGAAGGAAATCGTCTCTAGAATTTGCTGAAATACGAACAGGAACATACCTTTTGGAGGACTGCTTTCCAGACTCCTTCCATGATACTCCCTACTGCTTATGTTGGCCTTCCCTACCAGTCCTGTGGGCACTAGGTTCCAGCCGAAAATGCTTAGGGATCTGCCTAAGTTCAAGGAGATCTGACAGTGGATTGTGCTACTCCTGCCTACCTGCCTTCTTTCGTGATAATCCTTCATTAACCTTTAGGCTCCACTCTCCTGCCCCCCTCCCCCACTTATCTTTAGTCCAAATGGCATGTCCAAAGTATAGATGGTCTATAGAATATGACCATCCTTGTGTTCATTTTCAAGGTATTATGTCCTCTCATAGCCTTGATTCTTGAGGATGCCAAGTTCTTCATTGCTGTTGGTCCTTCCTTTCATTCCTTGGTTCAGGTCAAAACTTGCCTACAGTCTCTCTGAATGCCAAATGAGAGGTTCTTTCCTGTGCCGTGTTTGTGAATGTTTAACCACCAGCTCTGAGAAGCAGGAGAAAAATCTAACTTGTAGAGTTTGTCGATTTCCATGGTATAAACACTGATTCAAGCTGTTGGTGTGAGGCTCCTGAACTCTGATTTGGGAAAAGATGCATGTAACTGGCTCTCACGAGTTGGGTTCAGCACTCCACAGTCTGGTTCTCTTTCTAACTAATTTCTTCAATATGGTGGCTGTCATGGCACAGGGAGAAAGCAATTTTATTCTTACCTCTGCTTCTTTTTTTTGGAAGATTTTATTTATTTGACAGAGAGAGAGAGAGATCACAAGCAGGAAGTGGGGGAGGAAGCAGGCTACACGCTGAGTGGAGAGCCTGATGTGGGCCTCGATCCCAGGACCCTGGTGTCGTGACCTGAGCCGAAGGCAGAGGCTTAACCCTCTGAGCCACCCAGGTGCCCCTTACCACTGCTTCTTTAAAAAAAAAAAACGTCACTTTTTCCTTCTCATCCCTAGGAGAAATCCCAGGCAGAGCCCATAGCTTCTCTGGTGACTTTTTTTAGTATCAAAATATCTACTTAATGTACCATTTACATAAAACCAGCAGCCGCTGGTTGGTCTGATGTTCAGGGCCCTGCTGCTCATTTTCTACCCAGGTTCAGGTGACCTGGGAGTGGGTGGGGAGGACCTTTACAGAGCTAACATTTTGGAAAATAAGAAATATTTTTTCAAATCAATTTTGGCTTCATTGATGTGGGTCAGCAGTTAATAATCTGGTTGGATTGTAATGGATGTTGATAAATAACCATTTACTGTATGTTGAATTGATTTAGTATTATAAATTTGTCCTTTTAAGATTTTATTTGATTTTTTGTTTTTAATTGAAGAATAATTAACATACAATATTATATTAGTTTCAGAGGTACATAATGATTCATCAATTCTATATATTACAAAATGCTTTACCATGACAACTGTAGTTACCTTCTGTTGCTTTAGTGAATTTGTCTTTTTTACGGTGCTTCTTAATCTGACCTCACAAAGAATTTATGGACTCTGGAACTAGATTTCCTGGTTTTGAATCTTAGCCTTGCCTCTTAGCAGAGTGACTTTGAGCATGATACTTGACCTTTCCGTGCATCTGTTTTCTCATTTGTAAAGTGGGGAAATTAAGAGTCATCTGTTATATAGTGTTGTCTTAAAGGTTACAGCATTATTATGTATAAAGTATTTACTACAGTGATGAGAAATGGTAGGTGCTGTGAATGTGTTAGCTGTTATTATTATCACTATCCAAAAATAATGGACCATGAAAACATGTGTTCCAACTTTCAAGGTATAATAAAGCATATAAATCTATAAAAAACAACAACAAACAAAACTCCTATGTATCTCTAGTCTAATACATTTGAACATTTAAGTTAAAACTTCTTCCCTGTTCCAGGTTGGATTTGTGCAGTCTGCAACCCTGTTGCAGAGAAGAGGTTGTGGTCAGTTTCACTCCTGTTTCCATACAGGAGGGCTCTTTTCACCCCTGCCCTTTGTGCACTGGGCTGCTTCTGGTTTCCGCAGGGTGATGACTGTGGTGGTGGAGGGTGTTGGTAATGTGAGAGCAGGTTTTATTTTGCTGGTCCAGTTGGTGGTGTTGGGATAGCAGATGCCACAGCTGACTCTGTCTTGTGGGACACTTTTATGGCTTCCTTGGAGATTCCCCCAGAGGACTGCCCAATTCCAGTCTTCTGGCAAGGAGATACCTCTTCAGGCTGGCCGTTTTATGTTCTCCCTCAGAACCTAGATTCTGGTTGTTCATATATTGCTTCCTTATTCACTTTTGTCCTATTTAACTCTAGACATACAGACTACTACCAATCAGACCCTGCCAGTTGGTTCTGTTTCCCAGCTGGCACTACAGCCAATCTCTCACTTTCAGGTTTTCTATGAGTTGAAGGGACACATGTCCTCTGAATGGTTCTCGTAAGCCCTCTTTCTTCTCTCCACTTGGCTTATGGAGGTCTTGGTCTCTCCCCTATGTGTGGGGAAAGTAAGTGCCACAGCCCAGAACAGGTGGGGTGGAGCATTCCTCTGTCTCTGATCTCTTCTGTCTCCTCATGAGATTCATCTTTCCAACAGTTCTTCCTTTTCAATGAATAATTCAACTCTTGGGAATCTACCCTAAGGAACTAAGGTCAAAGAAAGAAAAAGCTTTCTGCTCAGAGATGTCTTTTTGATATCCTTGTTGCTTTCTCTTATATACTCTGGCAGGGGGTGACAGGCAGAAGCTGTCAGAATGGGTTTTAGCCACTCTTTTGCAGATGTCACTTTAAAAGTATGAGTATACTTGGTAGGGAATGTTTTCCATTTGGGGTCTCAGGTAAAAATATAAGATAGGAGGATTGCATTTTAATACCTGTGCTACACCAGCTTCCTTGTGTTCTCTCTCTCTTTTTAAAAATTAATTAATTTTTTTTTCAGCGTTACAGTATTCATTGTTTTTGCACCACACCCAGTGCTCCATGCAATCCGTGCCCTCTCCAATACCCACCACCTGGGTCCCCCAACCTCCCACCCCTCGCCCCTTCAAACCCCTCAGATTGTTTTTCAGAGTCCTTGTGTTCTCTTGATTAAGTCTGTATTTCCCATGCTCTTCTAGCTGGCTAGACTAATTCCCTTTCGTGACTTTTTGTGTCTTGACAATTATTTTCTAGATAGCCTCGGTAGCACTTCAGACATTTAACAAACATACCTGTTTTCTGGTTTACCTAAAAATGTGTCCTTTTACAAAAATTATTTTGACCCATACCCTGGCTCTCAGAGTATTTTCTTCTTCTTATAAATTAGATCTTCATATAAATTAGATATCAAGAAGATTAAAACCAATGTTGACATACTATGTTATTGCTCTGTACATGGTATGTGTTATAATTCACAATAAATTAAAGCAGGAGTATTTTTCACAAGCTCTCACCACTGCAGGTTTTCATAATCCAACACATGGTAAGAATGCCAACCAGTTAGAAGCAATTGAAATGCCCAAGAAATGCTTTGAAACTCAACCTTTGACTTCAAGAATTCATTTATGGTTCCATTAAATGGCATTTTACATGCAGTATCACAAAGCTCCTTTTAAACACTCTTTATATATGGAACTTATGCATCATGAAAGAATCTTTTACTGTACACCAGGATACCTCACATCTTAATAGAGACTTATCATTGATTTCATTTGAAATAATGTGATTTTGAGAACATTAACTAATTCCTGTTTAATTAACTTGTAACCTCAAAAATTTAAATCTGGAAATCTGGAAAATCTGGTTAATAACATGAAATATTAAAGATCTATAAAGGATTATATATATATCTGAAAGGATGAAGCAAGTGATAGTATTAGAAACTTTAAATATTTTGGGATTATATTAATGTATTTATATGATATGTTTATAATCTTAAGTGGTTTATATTATAATGTATAATTAGCAGCCCTAAATAAACTCAAATAAAAAGAACTATTAAATTTTATAAAAGGGCAAATAATAAGTTGGAATATAAGGTAAAAATAAAAATATTTTATTAGCTCTTCTTGGTAACTTTATAACTACTTAGATTACACAGAATAATGAAATGGAATCCATGAACCTAAAAAAACACAGATCTAAAATTATTAGAAATAATCTTAAAAAATAAAATTACTAGAAATAATCTGAATAATAAATGAGCAGGACCCACATTAAGGAAAAAAAAAAAAAACAAAACAATGGTAAGATTAACAAATGACCTAAAATAAGATTTTAACAAATGAAAGACATACTATTTTATTGGTTGGTAGGGTTAAATATCATAAAATGGTTAACTTGTCCCAAATTAATTTCCTATTTTAATATAATTACTCAAAGTCCTGAGAGGATCACTTTGGGAGGAACTCTGTAAAAAGCAGTATCAGGTTGGTTTTTGTTTTTTTTTTTAAGATTTTATTTATTTGAGAGAGAGAGCAGAGCAAGAGAAAGCAAGCACAAGAAGGGAGAAACAGGCTCTTCACTGAGCAGGGAGCCCATTGGGGGGGGGCTCAATCCCAGGACCCCAGGACATGACCTGAGCTGCAGGGAAATGCTTAAAGGATTGAGTGACCAGGGACTCCAGCAATATCAGCTTTTAAAAAAGTAAAAAAAAATATTAATGCATGGTGAGGAACTGTACATTAAGAAGTGTGACTCTTGGTTTCAGCTCAGATTGTGATCTCAGGCTTGTGTGATTGAGCCCATGATGGGCTCTGCTCTGGGTGTGTGACCTGCTTAAGAGTCTCTCTCTCCTTCTCTCTCTACCTCTTCCCCTACCTCTCTCAAGGAATGAAAAAAAAAAAAAAAAAAAAAAAAAAAAGAAAGGGAGGGAGGGAGAAAGGAAGGAAAGAAGGAAGGAAGGAAGGAAAGAAGGAAGGAAGGTGGTGTTATCAAGCCAGAATAGTTTAAGCCCTGTAAGTCTGACATAGGCTGATCGCAAGAACCAGATGGCTTGGATGAATTCTGTGATGTGCACATTTTGACTCATGCTAAAGGAAGCAGTGCAAACAAATGGTCAAAGGATGTAGTAGTCAGTCAATGGTGTTGGCGCCAATCCATTATGTGTTCACAACAAATATCTTTAGATTTTTATCTCATACCTTACACTCAAAATAAATTCTACCCAGGTAAGTAAATTAGTGCAAAGTCATGTAATTTTAAAAGTTTAGAAGGAAAGTATCAAGTCTCTGGATGAGGGAAAACTTACTAAAACTTAAAAATAACAGCACAAAACCATAAGGCAAAGAGAGACTTTAACACTACAAAAATAGATACTGCCCATTAAAAATAACAGAATTAAGAAGCAAATACTTTGTGGATTTTTTGACTCTCTTATGAATCAGGTTCATTTTCTTTATTACAAAAAAACTCCACAGAAGTCAATAATAGAAACTTTAAAACCACAATAGATAAACGTGCAAAACTCATTATCAGAAAATCATAAAAGCTGAGCACAGCTAATAAATGAGCATATGGAAACGATTTCAACAGTATAGTAATCAAAGACTTGCAAATTAAAATGACAATAAAATGTCATTTCTTCCCAGCAAATTAAGAAACACAATTTGTTTTTAATGAGAATACTTACTGCTAGTAAGATAAGGGTACAATAGAATGGGTATGCTTATCTACTGTAGGAGGGAATACAAATTGCTGAAAATCTTTGGGGAAAAAAATTTGGTAACATATACCTTCAAATATTTCTTCTCTTTGAATTAATAATTCCAATCCTGGGAATCAATCCTAAGGAACTAAGCCCAAATAATGAAAAAGTTTTCAATTTAGAGATGTTCTTTTCTTCTATGTGTAATAGTTAAAACCGGAAACCATTTTGACATGCCACAAAATAAAATAGTTAAATAGGGTCAGTTATTACCACTTGAGGCACTATTATGTAATTATTTTAAGATGCTTTTTAAAAAATTTATAATAGGAGAAATGTCATGAGATAGTAAGGAAAGCAAAGTACTTCACATATATTTACATATATATACACCTATACTTGTATGTACAATTTATATATTCATGAACTTTAATATCCCGAGTGAACACAATTATGTAAAACCAAAAGGTAAAAAAGGATAAACAAAACCCCAAATTCCATTTAGATAAGCAAAAAAGGAATATCAATTTACCAAATGTTAACATTGATATTGTTTTGTATAATGGGAATATGGTTGATTTTTTTCCTCTCCCTTTTTTTCTTTTATTTTCCATAATGAGCAGATATTACTTTTGGAATAGACAAAACAAAGTTTTAAAAAGTAGTACACCCACACATAATGGTTTCCCTGTATTGATTTACATAAATGCGCCATTTCATTGAGCAGAAATCCATTAGTGCCAAAATCCACTTCCTATTACGTTTGTCACTTCAGGCAGTTACTAAGAATTCTTCCCACCTTAAAGAATATAAACCTATTTCTTTAGTTCTGCAGCCTAAGTTAAAAGGTGGGGTAAGTGCTAACATTTCTTTTTGAAGAAAGAACATCAATTTCAGTGCAGACTCTCTACCTAACACTGAAAGTGTCATTAGGAAATTGTAGTCTTTCACCTAAAAGCTTAAAAATATAAATTATATGGATGAATCAGTTTAGACTCATGAATAATATGAAAAGGTCTTTTAATCATAAAAAGACCTGGACAATAAAATGAATCACTGTGAGGTTAGTTATTTTTGTAGAAGATGAGTTTTTTTGTCTCCCACCAATATTTGAAAGAGTGAATGTTGCAGCTGGAAATCATTCCAACAGTAGGGGGAAAATAGAGCTATAAATAGGGTAAAGAAACAAGTGAGCAATTAGGAAAGAGAGGAACAAACTGAGGGCAACAATAGAAGCTGGAGAAACATCAGCATTGGGTTCAAAGCTGGAAGCTGTCCACGTTCACCAACAGTTTGTGTCAGTGAAGAGAAAAGGCCCTCCAGAATGTATGGTCCCATGTGGTTTTTCGCCATCTGACTTCAAGTACTGTAAAAGATGATCCGTTCGAAACTTTGGAAATGAATAACCCTTTGCTGCCATTTCAAGATTAATAACATGAATACCTGTTAGCAGTAAACATTCCTAATGCTAATAATAAGAATATCTGAAGTTTAGCTTGATGGTTAGTTTTTTTCTATTGAAATGTTCATAGGCAGCATCTGCAGATTTTTAACTCTTTCTACAGCTGAGATGTGCATAGGAAAATAATGATTTTTTAAAAAATAAAAAATTTAAAAAAAAATCATAAAAAAAAAATAAAAAGTTAAATTAAAAAAAAATATTTTATTTATTTGAGAGAGAGGCAGTGAGAGAGAGCATGAGCGAGAAGGTCAGAGGGAGAAGCAGGCTCCCCGTGGAGCTGGGAACCTGATGTGGAACTTGATCCAGGGACTCCAGGATCATAACCTGAGCTGAAGGCAGTGGCTTAACCAACAGAGCCACCCAGGCACCCCTGATTTTTTTTTTTTTTAAACTGGTCTATTCTTCCCCTGGAGAGATTATCTTCTGGTCAGTGGGGAAGGAATTACCTACATGTACAAGCCAGTTTGGAAATTAGAGCAATTGGATGAATTATATAGTCCTTCTAGGCAACACCCCAACTCTGTTGTATAATGGTTTTCAGGGTTTTAAGAGAAACTTCTCCACCTATTGTGGAGTTCATGTGTATGGAGGGAGGCTGTTTGCCCTTAGCCATGGGTGAGGGCTAGTGTGGGATGGTCCTTGACTCCTCCCTGGATTCTGTCTTCTTTGGGGTCCCTTTGGATCCTAACTTGTTCAGACTGACAAGTTTGTAGCTGCAGAAATCCCAGTCCCTTCTAATGGCTGATGTCAGGTTACTGGGAAAGCTATTATTTCCTCTCTGTTCCCAATAGTGCTAGGCTTTGATTTCATGATTTCCTTAGATTAAATTTTCATGTATATGTGTGTGTGTGTGTGTGTGTTTGTATATGTGCATGTGTGTTTATTTTCATGTGTGTGTATATTCATGTCTGTGTTTTGTGGGGACACCAGGAAGGAGAGAGAAAACATAGGTTGTGAAATCTCTTTTCTGTCTATGAAGTGCTGAGCATTTATAGGCAACATTATCAAGTTTAATCTTCACAGAAACCTTTGTGGCCAGTTATCACTTTTTAATCAATAAAGAATGTGAGATTGATTTGTGATATCAGAAATGGAGCCCATGTATATTTGAATTCAAAGTTTATACTTATTCGATTACCTCTTAGAAGTGGTAAAAATGGAAAGAAAAATATTTTATGCTCCTTGGTGTTCATTTTGTCATTTGTCATTCAGATAAGTTGTACCAGTTTGCGATGTTACAGATTGGGCCGAAAAGTCCTAGTGGGATAGCTTCTTCATTAAATGTATGTGCTGTTACTAAAAATATTTCCTAATTTGTAAGTGCAAAATAGTATTCAAATTCACTTCAATGCACGTATCTTTGATGTTTAGTGAGAATGAACATGTTTCCACTTACAAAAGGTATTTGTTTTTGCTTGTACTAATTGTTACCTATTTTCAATTTAAATGTTAGAGTATTATTCTTCTTACAAATTTTAATGAGAGATTATATGCTACAGAAAGAAATGTTTGGCATATGTGATATCAAATATTGTTCCTATTAGTTCCCTTTTCAATTAAATTTTTTGATAAAATTTTGTTTAAATAAAATTTTGAATCTTACATATATACATTTGTTAATATTTCTTTGGAGATTTTATTTGTTTTCTTTAACTTGAGAAAGTTGTCATTCTTCTGTGGATACAACAGGTATTTAAATTATTCTACTTTTTATGAATTCATTTAAAATGATTCTTCAATGGAGATTGAATTTATTTTAGTCAATGATATATGGTAAATATCTAACTTAATTTCTTTTTAAATTGTTATCCTTTATCAATATAATTTGTTAATAATCTTTATTTTAGCCACAATTTCAAGTTTGTTTTATGAATATTAACTTTCCATATAAAGCTGATGCAGTTTCTATTCTTTTTCTTTTTTTAAGATTTTATTTCTTTGTCAGAAAGAGAGAGAGAGAGGGCACAAGCAGGGGGGAGCGGCAGGCACAGGGAGAAGCAGGCTCCCTGCTGAGCAAGGAGTGGGATGTGTGGCTGGACCCCAGGACCCTGAGATCATGACCTGAGTCAAAGACAAATGCTTAACCAACCGAGCCACCCAGGTGTTCCAAGCTGAAGCAGTCTCTGATTCATCTATTTTATTCTACTATACTTTCTTTAAAATTTTTTACACAGAAGTAAACTTTCATAAATGATGTTTTATAATATTTTATTACCTGATAAAACTAAATTCCCCTAAAGTAATACTTTACTTTCCCCATATTTAAAAAAACCTGTGGTAATTCCATTTTTAAATATTTCTTTAATATCTATTATTCTAAATGTTTTTTCAGAATAAATTTTACAATAATTTTTTTAATCTTATCATCACTTCCTATTGGGAATTTGAGTGGGATTATAATATTTATAAATTAACCTTGGGGAAATAGTAATCTGTTTATCAAAGTCTAAATGACAATGCTTCATTTACTCAAGCTTTCTTTTATATTTCCTACTTAACATTTTTTCATTGTAAAAGTTCTGTGTGCCTTTCAATAAACTTTTTCATTGATATTTTATAATTTTATTACTATTAATAATAGTTTTTTTATTGTTATGTTTTAGCTACCTGTTACGGATATAAGACTTCCATGAACTTTTTAGATGTCCTGTCTTTCCATTTCACTATGTTATTTTATTATTCTTAACTGACAATTTATTTACAATAGCAGATTCATTTGGCCCTTTTAGTTATGTAATTGTTCTAATTGTGCATAATGATTTTTCGGCTCCCAGGGTAATGTTTATGTCTTATTCAAGTAATAACAATATTTATTATTATAATTCTAGTAAAAAACAATCGTAGAAGACACATCCACTAATTCTTCCTCTATTCAAATTCCCTTCTGAACTGTTCAAATTGAAGAATTAGTTAGTTCTGCTTGATGTTAAGAGCTACATGAACCTGTCTAGTCATGGTTGATTGGGTTAAAGAATGGGCACATGACTCAGAGGAAGGTAGTTCTTTGGTCAGCAAGGACTGCGAGTCAGATGGTATTGGATGGGAGCTATGTGCTCTTGGGGATGGAGTTGTCACTGTGGCAACTCCAAATTTTCTGTAAATCCCAGGAGCAGGAACTGGCAGCCCTATAGGTAACAGGCTGATGGGTATTAAGAAGGGCAGGTGTTGTGAGTAGCCCTGGGTATTATACACAACCAATGAATCATTGAACACTTCAAACTCAACACACAAAAACCAGATAATCACGTCAAAAAATGGGCAGAAGACATGAAGACACTTCTCCAAAGAAGACACACAAGCGGCTAACAGACACATGAAAAAAATATTCATCAGCAATAACTATCAGGGAAATTCAAATCAAAACCACACTGAAATACCACCATACACCAATTAGAATGGCAAAAATTAAGAAGACAAGAAACTACAAGTGCTGGAGAGGATGTGGAGAAAGGGGAACCCTCTTACACTATTGGTGGGAAGGCAAGTCAGTGCAGCCACTTTGGAAAACAGTGTGGAGATTCCTTAAGGAATTAAAAACAGAGCTACCCTGTGACTCAGCAACTGCACTAATGGGTATTTACCCCAAAGATACTGATGTAGTGAAAAGAAGGTCCATCTCTACTGATGTAGTGAAAAGAAGGTCCATCTCTACCCCAACGGTCATAGCAGCAATGGCCACAATTGCCAAACTGTAGAAAGAGTCAAGATGTCCTTCAACAGACAAATGGATAAAGAAGATATATGGTCCATATATACAATGGAATATTATGCCTCTGTCAGAAAGGATGAATACCCAATTTTTGTATCAACATGGATGGGACTTGAGGATATTATGCTGAATGAAATAAGTCAAGCAGAGAAAGTCAGTTATCATATGGTTCCACTTAGTTGTGGAACATAAGGAATAGCATGGAGGACATTAGGAGAAGGAAAGGAAAAGTGTATTGGGGAAAATTGGAGGAGGAGACAAACCATGAGAGACTGCAGACTCTGAAAAACAAGCTGAGAGTTTTGGAAGGGAGGGGAGTGGAGAAATGGGTGAGCTTGGTGGTGAGTATTAAGGAAGGTATGTATTGCATGGAGCACTAAATATGCTACATAAACAATGAATCTTGGAACACTGAAAAAATGAAATAAAATAAAAAAACCAAAACTAATGATGTACTATACAGTGGCTAACTGAACATAATAAAAAATAAGCCAAAATAACAATTAAAAAAAGAACAAAAGAACTGCACACTAAAAAATGGTTAAGATGGCAATTTTATGTTCCATGTTACTTTACAACAATTAAAAATTTTTTAATATAAAAAAAGAAAGTCAGTCTTCAGGGCATTCACACATGCACACTCTCCAGCTGCAAAAAACAATCCAAGAGAACATCTAACCTCAGAAAGAGAGAGAGGGACAGAAAAACAGAAGCTTCTCAATGTCTTTCAATTGCGGCGAGCTGTTTCTTCTTTAGATTTTACATGCTGCCATGACAAATCCTCCTTTTTGTTTCTGGTGGGTTTTTGTTTCTCACAACCAGAAGTTGACTAAGACAATGTTAATAACGTGTCCTTACAATTTTCCTGAAGTTAATAAGGATGCCGCATACATTTCAACCCTTGATTTAATAGAAACAATTAGAGCAAGGTGTAACCCTTTTATTCCTTTAAAATATTTTTATATAATGTTGAATTCTATTAAGTATATGTGGAGCATCTGTTGAAGTCATCATCTTGTTATGACTTTGTTAGATTTGTTAAGTGGAGCCCAGGGTGTTCCATGATGAGTCCTTGTTCAAAAAACAGACCACAAGAGAAAATGACATACAAAAGTTTTTGACTCACAGGCCTGTGGGGTGGTACTTTGCATCCCTCCAGGGTCCACATGGGGAGGTCAAGGCAGAGTGCAGAGAGAGAGAGGGATAAGACCTGGGACACATGCCTCTATGATGGTTCATGGGCAGAGTGCTTTCCAGGTTGGTCAAGTCAAACCCAAAGAGAGTTTCTGTAGGCTCCATGGAGGTCTATCTACCGGTTGCACAAGGGAAAGGGCCTGGGAGGCAGGGGAGATGGTTGAAGCTCAGCGCTATTGCAGAAGCCATATCGGGAACTGACATTTGTTTGTGACTCTGGGACTTTCATTTACAGCGTGTCCTTGCATGAGGGGTCATTATCTGTTTAAGGCCCTAGAGGACACATGGTCAAACAGAGTGGATGCCAAAACCATAATACCATGGAGGAGCTTAGCTAACTCTGCACACACATTTTTTTTTTCCTATTTAATCTATACATTGCGGATTATATCTATAGATAACCACATATATTGCACTATAAATCCAGTTTTTCTGGCATTTGGTTAATTGATTTTTCATCACCCCACACAATGGAAGAGTATATATTATATCAAAGGACAGAGATCATGTGTTTTCTAATTTTCCTGGGAGACCATCACTAATTTATTAAGATGTATTTAGTAATTATTTTTAGTATTAGCAGTAGCATGATGGCCTCATCTAATGGTTCCATCTCTGCCAAGGCTCTGATTCTGTCAGATTCCCAACTTTCTTTCTTATCAAAATTTGCCTTTTTATGACTCAGAAATGTAATTCAGAGAAATATATGCTTGCACCATGGGGATATGGGGAGCTATTGAGAGGTACTCCTTGCCGTCACCCTGAACTCAATACTACTGCTGAAGAAATGGGTTTGGACACTTTTTTTTTAAAAAGATTTATTTATTTATTTTAGAGAGGCAGAGAGAGAGAAAGCGCTAGTAGGTGGAGGAGTGGCAAAGGGAGACCAGGAATGCTCTAGAAGGTTTCCCACTGAGCAGGGAGGGAGCCTATCACGGGGCTCCATCCCAGGACTCTGCACTCATGACCTGAACGAAAATCAAAAGACAGCTGCTTGGCGGACTGAGCCACACAGGCACCCTGGACATCTTTTTAGTGACACTGGCAATGGCTCAGTTCAACCATCTTTGCAAAACATGACACTTCAAATACACATTAACACATATGATATCTCACTGGTCTTTTTCCCTCCAAATTTTAGTATGAGAACTTTTTAACTTGTAGGGTAGTTGCAAAAATAGTACAATGGATTTAAAAACTTACTACCATTCCTTTTCCCTTGGCTTCTTCCTTCTAAAGTTTAAAAATTTCATTCACTTGTTAATTGGCCAACTATTACTGTCATTCAGAAGGGTTTCATGGATTTTTAAAAATTCCCTCATTTCTTTTATGTTCAGGAATGTCTGTCTGATGCGTTTAAATGTGCACAATCTCTTTGTTGGAGATAATACTCTTGGGAAAACATCTTCTTTCCCTTAGAACATAATAGGTATTATTCCATCATCTGGCATTCATTGCTATGGTAGATAAATCCAAAGCCAGTGTGATTTTTGATCTTCGTGGGTGATTTTTGTGATTTGCCTGGATGCTTGTGTAATTCATTTTTCTTGATGTCTGATAGTCTATCAGTGTTGAGGAACCTCTATCACATTTGAGATGCTCAATCATAACACACTCTTCTACACTAACACATCAGTTTTTTCTTGGAACTTCAGCGTTTATTTTTTCTTGTGCTATAACTTATGACATATTTTTCAGGTCAATCTGTTGTATTTTCTACCTCTGGGGCATTAATTCTTGGAATGGCTCATCTTTGTCCTCCATAAAATTTCATTCCTCTCTAATTGTTTGAATGTCTTTGTCTTTTTCATCTGTATTCATTGCTTTACTCTCAACTTTCCACATGCCAGTAAATTGCTCTTTAGAAATGTCGATTCAGTTCCTTGCGAGTTCTACTCTATTTTTTTTTTTTAGCTCAGAAATGATGTTGATTTGAGCAGCAATTTCTTGCCCTATCTATGCAAAACCCCTTTCATCTCATCCTATCCTTTTATCATCTTACTGTGTCCATTAAATAATTAAGTTGTTTTATAGCATAACACAATTTGTAGAGGAATTTCCCTCTGTTCATTGAGTAATTTTCCCTTCTAGGCTTGGTTCTTTGTCTTTTTGAAATTCTGCTCTTTTTACTACTCCCACCCTTTTGACTGTCACATGTTTGCAGAGTTGCCTTGCTGTTTCTTTTCATCTTGCTTGTGCTTTGGCAATTCTGTGCCTGCGTTCTATTTGATCTGATACAGAGCTGGTGACTTCTTAACCCACTTCCTGTCAGATATAGGAAGAATTCGTTTTCTTCTCCAAGCTACATTTTGAAAGCCAACTTTCTTTTTGTCTTTCTACCCATCTTTGAGTAGCCTAAGAAGAAAAGAAAAAGGAAGGAGAGATGAGCTGAGGAACTCTCTTTTAGGGTTCTTAAGATATCCTCCTTTCCAAGACTTTATTAAACACAACATCCAACGCAACTAGCTGAGAGGTATATCACATTTCCATGGTGGGGGTGTTTTTGACCTTTAACGTGTTCTTCAATTCAAGATGTAGCTCTGGAATCCTGATTTTCATCAGAGAGACTTATACATATTGACTGCTTTCTCCATGTAAGCTGCTTTACCCAAGAACCATTCCACTCTTCTGTTAAAAGAGGAAAAGATAAGGGTATGCATTCAGTCTTGTTTATGCTCAGATTTAGGGATATTAATGAAAAATTTCAAGACTTTGTACACTCATTGACATTCCTTTTGGGATAGCAGGGGGTCTGGTAGGAGGGATGTGGTTAGGCATGAAGCTGTACTGTTGCCCCTCCCTTCACACCTGAGTCTCCTCTAAATTCCATTCTATTACTTTAAAAAAATGTATATCCCCATTTTCATTCTTTCTCCCTCTGTTGGTTGCTATAGCTCTCTTTTCCTTACTTGCTTAGATATCTGTGGACAGAAGTTTTGTGTTGCAACTTGAATTTGTTGTGCTGACCCAGAAATCCTGCTACACACACTACTAATGATGGGGTGAGGAGAGTATTAATATACCCAGCCTGCAGAGATAAACAAGGTCCAGTCAAGTAATATGCCTATGGATGTTCACGTTAATAAGTAGAAGTTTCATAAATTAAAATCATTTCTTTCCATTTTCCAGATCATTGCTTTTTGCATTTGAGTTCCCTAAATACTAGGCTCATTCATTCATTAATTAAACAAATATATATATTTAATATATAAATACAGAATGAATTAAATTTGTATACATTTACAAATATATATATATATTTATATATTGTTTTACTGTGCTTGACGTATTTTGAAAATTACAAGATGAAGGATCTTTTAGAAAAGAACCACAAGCTTATTTCTGTTTGTTCAACTGACACATTCCCAAAGAGCTCTATGTAAAATGAACTATTCTAGATTATATATTTCATCTCTATTTATTTTAAATATATTTGAATATATTTAAAATACACATTTATGTTCACTATTGATTTACTTATTTCCCCCCAGATTTATTGAGATATAATTGACACGCAACACAGGGTACACGTAAGGTGTATAATTTATTGATTTGATACTTTTATATATTGCAAAATGATCATCTCCATAACATTACCTAACAGTCCCATCCTGTCACAGAGTTAATGCTTCTTTTATTTTGTGATGAGTATGTTTAGAATCTCTTCTCTTCATGGCACTCAAGTCTGTGATACAGTATTATTAGCTGTAATCACCATTCCATATATTAGGTATCCAGACACAGTTATCTTATAACTGAAGTTTGTACACTTTGACTCACATCTCCACATTTCCCCCACCCCGGTAACTGCCACTTTACTCTCTGTTTCTCTGAATTTGACTTTTTTAGATTCCACATGTCTGTGATAATATATTTATTTTTGTCTGACTAATTTCATTAGCATAATACCCATGAGGTCCATAAAAGGTTTTGTAAATGGCAGGATTTCCTTCTTTCTTGTGGCCTGATTAATATTCCATTGTATATATACCCCATATCTTTTTTTATCCATTCATCTCTTTACAGCCATTCCAATTGTTTCCATATCTTGGTTATTGAGATTAATGCTGCCATGAACATGGGAGTGCGGATATTACTATGAGATCTGATCTCAGTTCCTTTGGGTATATACCCATAAGTGAGATCGCTGGATCATAAGGTAGTTCTATGTTCAACTTTTTGAAGAACCTCTGTACTGTTTTCCATTGTGGCTGCAATGATTTACTCTTCTACCAATAGTGCCACAGGGTCCTCTTGTCTTCACATCCTTGCCATGTGTTCATATTTGAAGTAATACTGCATGGGGCACCTGCATAGCTCAGTCAGTTAAGCATTTGACTTTTTTTTTTTTTTAAAGATTTTTATTTGTTTATTTTACAGAGAGAGAGTGAGAACACAAGCAGGAGGAGTGGCAGGCAGAAGGAGAGGGAGAAGCAAACTCCCCACCAAGCAGAGAACCTGATGCTGGGCTGGATCCCAGGACCCTGGGATCATGACCTGAGTCAAAGGCAGATGCTTAATCGACTGAGCCACCCAGATGCCCCAAGTGTCTGATTCTTGATTTAGGCTCAGGTCATGATCTCAGCGTTGTGACATTGAGCCCTGCATTGGGATCCATGCTAGTCATGGAGCCTACTTGGGATTCTGTATCTCTGTCTCTCCTTCCACACACCCCTTCACTTCCTCTCATACATGCTCTCTCTCTCTAAAAAACAAACAAACAAACAAACAAACCACACTGTAAAATATGTGATAAACTAAAGAAAGTTTTAGGAATTTGATTTTCAAAATATGCATTTTGTTTTGTTTTTAAAATGATGTACACACATATCAGAAGTCACCAAGATGCTGGGGCACCTGGGTGGCTCAGTGGGTTAAGTGTCAGACTCTTGATTTCAGCTCATGTCATGATCTCAGGGTGGTGGGATTGAGCCCTATGGAGGCTCCACATTTAGTACAGAACCTGCTTTCCCTCTCCCTCAGCTCCTCCCCACAATTCATGATTTCAGATAAATAAATGCAAACCTTTCTTGAGAGGTTTAATCCAGAATGAAATTTCATTTTGCTGTAATGGTTTATGGGAAGCAGAAGACCAGCGAAATGGACTTGATTATATTGATGTGTCCTAGGTCTCCAATTCCTTTAGAAAGCAGATTTCTCAAGATTTTAGATTTTCACTTCTCAGGGCGGCAGTGCTTTTTTTTTTCTTTTTCTTTCACATTTACTCACTTATCTCATATGGATTCTAGTTTAAAAGCTCCTCAAAGAAAAATGTTCTTCTGAGTATAGGGCACTCGACCAGCCAAACGTGTGTCTTGTGTTGATGAAGTACCTTCTGCCTCACACAGTGGATTATCACACGTGGTGCCATTTTCTTTCACTGTCAATGGCCCATGATGATCATTCTGCATTAAGGATCTATTCCTGCTTCTCTGAAATCACTTCCTACAGGCAGTTATATGTTTGTATCTCAATTTTTACTCGACACGGGGGCATTTGTTTGTGAGAATATGACAAAAACCAATGTCTTTATTTTTGCCAAAGCTAGAAAATTTTGTTTTTGTTTCTTCTCTTGGTATTTTTTGGCTGTTCCTGGGTGTAATGTACAGAGGATTCTATGTTCATGTCTGAGTTTTATTTGTATACTCACTGCTTTCATCTTCTGGTTCAGTGATTCTCATACTATATTGAATGTAAATGTAGCCTAGGATACTTCTCAAAATGTAGTAGAGACCCGCCACTAGAAATTCCGATTCAAAAGCACTGTGGTAGGACTTAGGAAACTCTTTTAACAGGGTGTTCTGATGATTCAAAGGAAGGTAGCCCATGGTCCGAATTTTTAGAAACACCACATTAGATCACTTACTATTTGGAATTTGGTCAACCAAGGAGCACATCTTCAGTATGATTATTAGACTAGTAAACATGCTTTGTATTTCACAATGAACTAAAGGGTAGAACACCTCATATAAAGTGGCACTCTAAGTTTCATAAAAGGGGAATGTGGAATTTAAGATAGTAGTGCTAGAGATAGACATTTGAATGAGTAATTTTATTTAATTAGCCCTTAATTTCACTAGCTTATTCTAAAAAAATGTGCAAAGGCAAATACTAAAATCTTATTGAAAATAACAGTTTTCATTTTTTCCCCTAGAAATGGCTAGCCTATGGTGTCTGGTCGTTTGGTCAAAAACTAGTTGTGATGTTGCTATGAAAGTATTTTTTGTACCTGATTAGTGTTTACAATCAATTGACTTTAAGAGATTATCCTCCATTATGTGGGTGGGCCTCACCAATAAGTTAAAGACCTTAAGAGTAAGGACTGAGGCTTCTAGAAGAAATTCTGCCTTAATTGCTACAACATAGAAATTCTGCCTGAGTTACCAGCCTGCCAGGTTGTCCTGAAGATATCAGATTTCTTGGACCCACCATTGTGTGAGCCAGTTTCTTAGAATTCTTTCTTCTCTCTCAATCTGTTTTTCATTTCTCTGGAGAACCCCAACTAAAACAAATGGTAACAATTTTTGGTTTGTAAAAGATTCTTCTTGACATCCAAAAAAAGTACTTTGGGTTTGGAATTGAGGACAAGGATTCAAATTCAGCTTTGTACCTTGATAATTGTGTGATTTTGGACTAGTTACATGTTCTAGTTGTAAGTTGCCTTGTTTGTTAAGAGGGGATAATAACATCTTTCTAGGCTATTTAAAAGTGTTTTTGTGAGTCTCATTTATGATAATTCATGATAATTCATGGGCATGTTCTCTGAAAAATATGTATTATAATACATTTGAAGAGTTTAACCATCACTGATGTTTCCTACCTTGAATGCAGGAAATATGTGACAATCTTGCTCTTCAAACCATTTCAGTGGTTGGCAAATTGGGGTTTACTTTTGGTGATCTTACTTGCAATCTTTAATCTTGTACCTGCATCTGTTCCTCCCCCTCTACCTTTTTCTCACACACCTGCCTTATCTATTGGTTATTCTGCAAGAACAACTTATGTCTTTGTTCTCTTTAGGAGAATATTATCAATCACTATTTTTAGAGACCGTATTTGTGTATCATTTCCCTGTGTGGACCTTACAAAGTGGGTGCCAGATATCTTTTCTGTGATTTCAGCTTAAGGTAGTTTAGCAATTTCTTAGAGAAACTCTTCATTAGAAATTCATCATTTATTCTGGAATGAGCCCATTTTTTGCATACATTTCAGGTTGCTTTGACTTTCATTTTTGTTTCTAGAGCTCATCTTACTAATATCATCTGGAAGAACTGGGTAGCATCATCCTGTTATTTATCAGACATTTCCTATTACGCATTCCCACAGTTCAGTGAATAGAGTGTCTCTCTTTTGGAATTAACTTGCATGGTTCTAATGACTAGCCATTTGGCTTAGTTTCTGATTGTAGATGAATCATTACATCTGTATTGCAGAGGGTTGGCCATCTTTTTATTTCTGCCTTCCTGCAATGGAAACAACTAGTTAGGTGAACCTAAAAAAGGACAGAAAGTGTGCTAGCACTTCCTTTATCTAAGTCTCTCAGTGAGGCCCCTTTGTTTTTGTTTTGTTTTGTTTTAAGCAAAAAGGGATTTAATACAGGGAATCAGGAACTGAGAAAATCACTGGAAAGTGTGGTTGGGGCCCTTAGGGAGTCTCTAGGAATGATTCCTAGGACAAGACCGCTGTTCTTGCCTACTGGGGGAGTTGCTACCCCTATAATAATCAGAAAGGTGACAATCAGTGGACACTGTTGGTACTGTAGAGTTCAAAGACATGCTACTGTGGCTGTGATTCAAGGATCAGGAAGCACTGCTGCCCCCAAGGCTAGCTTTCAACACCCATGACCTGAAATAATGCTACAGAAATACACAATGGGCCCACAGGTGAGTTTGCAGCAGAGACAAAGAGATGACTCCACCCTTGGATCTACCCTTCAAAGGCTTCTAATTTGCAAAAGCAGAACCCTACCTGCAAGGAGATGGGAGGAAGTATGGTTTTCCTTCAACCCCTGCAGGATCAGAAAACACGCTAGCAGTTCGGAGTGGATGCTGAGAGCCAGTTCAGAGCACCCACCCCAACTGGTTTGAAGCTTTAGGTTCTTTCCAACTCTTCTCATCTTTGGCCAACTCCTTAGTCTTGTATTGAGAAAACTCTGGCCTTCACTTCCCTCTCCCCACCATTACTAGATAGGATGCTTTTTTGTGAGCTCCCATAGCTCTATGCTCTAGCGCGGCCATGCGTGTGCCACTCCATGTCGTAATAGCCTGCTTTCTTCCTCCACTAGATCACAAGCTCCTTGAAAGCACAAACTCAGTCTTATTCATTATTGTGTAAGTAACGGTTGAGAATAGTAGTTACTATATTATAAAATCTCAAACTCTCCTGTTTTTTGTTGCTCCATATTCTCTTTTTTAAAATTTAAATTCAATTAAGTAACATACAATGTATTATTGGTTTCAGAGGTAGAGTTCAGTAATTCATCAGTCTTAGGTAACACCTAGTTCTCATTATATCACGTGCCCTCCTTAATGTCCATAACCCAGTTACCCCATCCCTCCAACCTCCTCCCTTCCAGGAATCCTCAGTTTGTTTCCTATGATTCAGAGCCTCTTATGGTTTGTCACCCTTTCTGATTTCATCTTGTTTTTATTTTTTCCTCTTTGGATTAGGGTTTAGCCTGTCAAGGCATTTGCGTTACCTACAATTATTAATCCCTTAAGATACCTGAGAAACCAGGAGGAGATGAGGGTACAAATAACAGAGGGCAAGTTTGGGACTTCACAAAGTGAATGGAATTGTATTTATCAGGAGGGGGCTGCTATTTAATTCACAAGCACTGATGCCTATATTCATCTGTGACACTGAAGCAGTTTTGTAATGAGTGGTGTTTTTCTCCAAGGTTCCTTCATGTTACTCTTTCCTTCTGCTCAAATTTCTGAGTTGTCTTCTACAATCATGGGGAAGGGAATGTTTCATTTACCTCCATTCCATAAGGGATGGGACATAGGTTTGTTTCCAAATGTATGACTCTGGTATCATATCCTTTATTAAGCATTTTCTGGAAGAAAGTGTAATAGTTTTACTTTGCTTCACAACCATCAGATACATTAGATCCTGTGAGTCTTGGTAAATTATTAAGTGGTTATTGATTTTGCTGTGGTGAACATCAAGATGTATTGACTTTCACCCCAGTCGATAGTTTCCAAGGCATAATAAATCTTGATGTTTATTGAAACATGTATGTTAATCTCTCCGTGTGTGTCTCAACATTCAGATATTTATATTGTACTCTTTCTGAAGACCTTTGTAAGAACCATTTTCCCCAAAAGATCCTATTATTTTTTCCCTTGTTTTTTCATTAGTTCCTCATTTATTCTTTAAAATTTTAACCTCATTTATCCTTCTCTTCGTTGATAATAGTAAGGAAAACCAAGGTTTGTGAAGAAATCTGTTTGCCTTTCACAAACAAGTTGGGGTTAGTCTTCCTGATGAGTTTGTGATTGATTACAAAGCAGGTATTGCTTTCTGTCTGCAACCATGTCAGAGTTCAGTAGAACAATGAGTAAGCTATAGATTTTCCCTTTCCAATCTATAACTTTTTCATTGTTCTAGTTTGTGAACAAAGAATACTTTATCCCAGCATCTCCCAGAACAATACTAAACCAGGGACCACATCTGAGAATACACTTCACTGAATTTCAGTATTTTTTTTCCAGCTATAAAATAAATATAACAAAAATAAGGTCCAACTTGCATTTAGACAAAGTTAAGTGATCAGCTACATGATACAGTTTAATGGGTACAAAACAACAACAAAAACAAAACACCTCTTATTGTTTCCCAGAAAACCTTACATTCTACCAGTAGGGATTTATTGTAAGTGTCCTCTTAGAAAGTAAAAATTGCTCCTGGGTGGACAACAATATCAATTAGCTGACCATTAACCATTTATTGACTCTTTTCTATATGTTGCATTCTATGTTGTCTTCTCGAGTTGACACTTTACTTGGTTTACTCTGTTGTATCTATGATCCATGTTTCTTTTCTTTTCTTTCTTTCTTTTTTTTTTTTTTTTAAGATTTTAAAGTTTATTTTGGGGACATAGAGAGAGAAAGAGAGAGCGGGAAAGTTGGAGGGGCAGAGGGAGAAGGAAAATCTCAAGCAGACTTCCCACTGACCATGGAGTCCAACATGGGGCTCCATCTCTCGACCCTGAGATCATGAACTGAATAGAAACCAAGAGTTGGATGCTTAACCAACTGAGCCACCCAGGCACCCCTATGTTCCAGGTTTCTTTAGCCTAGTTACTATTTTTCATGTATCATGGGATGCTCTGTGATCAGTGGGGCAAATGAGATAGTGCTTATTTAACCAGTAAAGTTTTCCCTTCCAGCTAGAAAACTGCATGTCATCAAGGAATGGGTGTTTTGAAGGCATGTGAGAAAGACAAAAAGGAAAGGATAGATTTAGAGTAAGCAAATTGCCATCCTGTATGTATGTATTGCCCCCACCATACTCTGAAAGTCTGTGTTCCTACCCTCCAAATTCGTGTGTTGAAATCCTAACCCCCACATGTGAAGGATTAGTGAGGTGGGGCCTTTTGCAGGTGCTTAAGTCATGAGGGTGGAGCCCCCATGGATAGAATTGGTGCCTTGTGAAAGACGATACAGAGAAATCTCTTCCTCTTCTGGCATGGAAGGCTACCACAGAAAGTCTGATGTCCAGAGAAGGGCTCTCATCCATGCACGTTGGCATCTTGATCTCAGATTTCTAGTCTCCAGAGCTATAAGAAATAATGTCCATTGTTTATAAGCTACCTAGTCTGTGGTCTTTTGTTCTAGCAGCTCATATGGATGAAGGCACCCCCTCATATGTATATATCTCTGAAGCAAAATGAAAATAATCGTTTCCTGTGAGTCCACTTGGTAGGGTGACATTCCCAGGGAGTTTTTAGACAGCTCTTGAGACTTTGAATGGCAGTTTGATATTTTGATTTCCAGGGACAAATGAGGTCAAGAAAAGAGAAAGATATTACAAACCTGACAAAACTCAATCTTTCTGATGAAAACAATTGCCCTAATTGATTAGTGCCTCTACGTATTTTAGGTCTTGGCAGGAGGAAAAAGCCAGTCTGATAAAAATGTCTCTTGCAAAAGGGAGAAAGCCTTGGCTTGATGTGGCAGAGACAGCATGACCACGGCCAACTCCACCTTTAAGCAATGTGATCTTCAAGAGCTTTGCCCAGTGCTTAAAGCTGATATAGAGAAAATAACAGCTCCCAGATGCAAATTTCAAGCTAAGAACTTAGAAAATGCATTTTTTTAAAAAAAATGTTCAAATTCTTTTTAATGCTCTACTTCAGGCCAGTGTGATTCCTGATAAAATGGTTTGCAAGCATTCCATGGGTGTTAAAGAAAAGTCATTCTGAACTTAAATACATAGATTTTCATGAAGCTTTTATAGTCCAGGTAGCTTTTGTACTTTAGACTCCTAATGTAAAGAAGAACGACGCTTAAGACACATCCAGTAAAAGCAAAGTATTTTTCCTGTGGAAAAGGAGACTAGTTGGTGAAGTTGTAGATGACTCCTTTTTTTCATGCTATATAAAAATTTGGATTGTAAAACATATCCGTACAAAACCCGTTTTTTCCCTGAACACCTGCCGGGTTTTGGAAATGTTTTGCTGGCTCTCCTACAGGGTCTCCATGACAATCATTTCCTCTGCAGCTATATAGATTGGGTTTGATTTGGACCTGGATGGCACTGGTGTTTCGTGGGAGGTGCAAACCAGTCTTGCCTTGTTTGTGAAAGGTTCCTGGTGAGGTTCTACTTTCCTAGCTGTGTCATCCCAGGAAGTGTTCCCGCTGGCTCTTGGCACGTTGTGAGGAAAGTGGTTTGAGTTCGATACTCGAAGCATCCAATATGTCCATTTCATTCCATACCTCAGCAACCTCTGCTCCACGGTTAATGTTCTTTTGCTCTTTATTATGCTAATTGTACTATTGTATATCGATATATTTTATCTTATGTTTTCTATTATTAAAGTAATAGTTTGATATGAGTAATAAAATATAATCCAACATGTAAGTTTTAGAATTAAAACAACACTACTTAAATATTTTATTAGGCAGTGAAAAGTTTTTCCCCATAAAAAGGAATTTGAGGGATAACAGCTGATGGGGAAATGTACTGAGAGTAGGGACCCTTTGTACCTACAGTGGTTTCAGCAGCCACTGTAATGCTCTGCCTGGAGATCTGTAGAACTGACTTCTATAGGTGTTCTCTCTGGATTCTTTCCTTCTTAAGTTGTGTGACTGAGAAGGACTTTCTATGGGAGAAACTACAGCATGGAACAATACAGACAGTACGGTACAGTGGAGAGACCACAGGTCTGGCTTCCAGGAAATTCAGGGTCTACCATGTGTTTAATGTCTGATTTGGACAGGTCCCCTAACCTATCTGGGCATTGTGTCTTCACCTGTAAAGTGATGAAGATGATGATGGAGAACACTAATACTTACCAAGCATTTGCTGTACACAGGAGTGTTCTAAGTGCTTAGGGAGAATGAACTCATGTAACTTTCACAATATTATAACGAAGTAGGTACTATTTTTCCTCATTTTACAGATGAGGAAACTGAGACATAAAAAGGTTAAAATTATTTCTTTTTAAAAGCGATTTATTTATTTATTTTAGAGAGAGAGAAAGAGAGAATAGGAGGAGGGGCAGAGGGAGAGAGAATCTCAAGCAGACTCCCCACTTAGTGTAGAGCCTAACTGAGCCATGCAGGACCCCCAGGTTAAATATGTTTCTTAGGTCACACAGTGAAGTTGCGAACCATGCTGCCTGGCCCCAGGACTCTCACTCTTGACAGTGGCTTAAGTCCCTTTAAAATCCAGGATTCTATTTTTTTAAGATTTCATTTATTTATTAGACAGAGAGAGGGAGCATGCATGAGTATGGGGGGGAGAGGAAGAAGCAGACTCCCTGCTGAGCAGGGAGCCTGATATGGGGGTCAATCCTAGGATCCTGAGACCAGAGCCTGAGCTGAAGGCAGCTGCTTATCTGACTGAGCCACCCAGGCACCCCTCTAGGATTCTATTTTTAAGCAAAATTGTCCTCTGTGAAGAAATAGACGAAACAATGTACTCCAGTGGATTTGAAGGACCCTTGATAACCTTAAACAAAAATTACTAGTTTGTTTTAGAAATACATATCTCTGCATCTCTGTATCTCTGTATCTGTCTATTTCTATCTAGCATCTCTCTGTCCATCCATTCATCCATCCATCTACTTATCACCTTTTAAAAATGTATACCTGGGAATCAGTCTGCTCAAGCTACCCTCAAAATTATAGTACCAAAGTGATGGCTCCTAAGAGAAATGAGTAATTATAGCTTGTTGCCAAACAGCACTGAGAAGTATTCTATCAAATTGTTTTCCTTCTAATGGCTGATTGTGTCACAAAAATAACTTATATTTAAGAAGGGTTAGAAAACATCAACAAAAAGAATGGCAAGGGAATCGACTCCATTAAAACCTTAACAATACAAAATAATATCATGTAGATTTGGAACCATTTTCTCTGGAAACCTCTAAATGCTACATAGATTCATTCATTCTTATGACACTTCTAATTATTCACACATTATTTATGGATTTGTCTTGGTCTCTCTTATGTTATCTCTATGGTCTGCTTTGCTGTCATATAATCCAGTGATAAGTGGTGCATGGGCTCTCTCTACCAGTAGTTCTCAGTGCTCTAACTTCTTTTTCTTCAGCATCTTAGAACTGGAGGTTCCCTTCCACACTGTGATTAAGGGGTAGGTGAGTTTTTGAAATGTTCTCCTTTCTTTGGGCACGGAGTGTCCAGGTTCATACAGTGAAGTCTTACTGACAGGCTTATTTACTGAAAGCCTCAGCTTTCTTTTAATGCTTAGGGTTTAGATGTGGTTAAAACCATCCTGTTAGTGTTTTTGGAGTCATCGTGTAAGAGTTCCTTGGAAGAAGGTGACCCTGGATCTAAATGCCTTACACACTCTTTCTTTTTTCTTTTTATTTATTTCTTTAAATTCAATGAATTAACATATAGTGTACTATTAGTTTCAGAGGTAGGGTTTTCAGTGATTCAACACTTGTGTATAACACTCCATGCTCCTTACATCATGTAACCTCCTCAATGCCCCTCACGCAGTTATTCCATCTCCCACTGCCTCCTCTCCTGCAACCCTCAGTTGTTTCCTATGATTAAGACGCTTAACGGTTTGTCTCCCTTGTTGATTACATCTTGTTTTGTCTTTTCCTCCCTTCCTCTATGCTCTTCTGTTTTGTTTCTTAAATTCTCCATATGAGTGAAATTATATGATAATTGTCTTCATTTGTCAATGGACATTTGGACTCTCTGCAGTTTGGCTATTGTGGACATTGCTGCTATAAACACTGGGGTGCAGGTGCTCCTTCAGATACATTTGTATCTTTGCAGTATATAGCTAGTAATGTAATTGTTGGATCATAAGGCAGCTCTATTTTTAACTTTTTGAGGAACCTCCATACTGTTTTCCAGGGTGGCTCTACCAGCTTGCATTCCCACCAGCCGAGTAAAAGGTTTCCTCTTTCTTGGCATCCTAACCAACATTTGTTGTTTCCTGACTTGTTAATTTTAGCCATTCTAACGTGTATGAGGTGTATCTCATTATGGTTTTAATTTGTATTTCCCTGATGCCAAGTGATGTTGAGCATTTTTTCATGTGTCTGTTGGCCATTTGTATATCTTCTTTGGAGAAATGTCTATTCATGCCTTCTGCCCATTTCTTGAGTGGATTATTTGTTCTTTGGGTAATGAGTTTGACAAATTCTTTATAGATTTTGGATACTAACCCTTTATCTGATAAACCATTTGCAAGTTTTCTCTCATTCTGTCAGTTGTCTTTTGGTTTTGTTGACTATTTCCTTTGCTGTGCAAAAGATTTTTATCTTGATGAAGTCCCAATAGCTCTTTTTTTGTGGGGGGGGCGGTCTTAGTTGCCCTTACTGTTGGGGCGATGTCTAGTTCTGAAGGTGCTGTGGCCAAGATAAAAGGTTGCTGCCTATGTTCTCTAGGATTTTGATGGATTCCTGTCTTACCTTTAGGTCTTTGATCCATTTTGAATTTCTTTTTATGTATGGAGTAAGAAAGTGGTCCACTGTCATTCTTCTGCATGTGGCTGTCCAATTTTCCCAAGACCATTTGTTGAAAAGATTGTCTTTTTTCCATTGAACATTCTTTCCTGCTTTGCTGAAGATTAGTTGACCACAGAGTTGAGGGTCCATTTCTGAGTTCTCTAATCTGTGCCATTGATCTATATGTCTGTTTATGTGCCAGTACCATACTTTCTTGATGTTGCACAACCTTTTAGTGAATTGCCTGTTTTGCCCCATCCAGAAGTTGGCAGTTAGGAACATGGAAACAGTGTAAGAAACTTTTGCAACATCATGCTTAGGATAATGATGTACATAAATGGGCATATTGCAATCCCATAGTAAAAACTAAATCCAGGAGTTAAATTCTTTGTGAATTTGTCTAGAAAAAGAGGTTAGGGAGAAAAGGTGAGTTTATCCAAAAGAAATTGTACCACGAGACTGGCTATTAAGTAGTCCCAGAGTTAAGATTTTTTTTAATTAATTGATTAATTATTATGTTCAGTTAGCCAACATATAGTACATCACAAGTTTTTGATATAGTGCTAATAATTCATTAGTTTTATATAACATGTCTAGTTTGCATGTCTAGGTCCATTCTTATAACACCTTGAACCAATATAATAGAGAGAGAAACCTTCTAACCTATGCCATTAAGATATAATCAATGGCCATTAGTCCTAATATGCCCGCTCTGTGCTTTCCTGACAGCAGGGAGTAAGTATAAAATAGGATAAGATTCAGGCTGATAACAGGCTAGAACTTGACTAAGCCTGAACAGGAAGATGGGCCAGTTCCTATGTCCAACTCTGTTTAAAGTTGTGCTGTCCAATATGGTAGCTGCTAGCTACCTTTGGTTATTATAATTTAAACTAATTAAAATTAAAGATAATTGAAAAATTAGTTTGTGCTTTACACCAGCACAGTTCAGGTGGTCGGTAGCTATGTGTGGCCAGTGGACACGATACTGAATAGTGCAGATGTAGAACACCCATTCATTGCAGAGAGTTCTTTTGGGCAGGAATGGTTTAGAGTCAGCACTTAAACTGTTAGAAAGTGAGACATCTCTAACTCATTAGGGAATAGGGGATCATCTGGGGCCTTGGTTAATTAGACTGAAGGTCAATAAGTAAAATTTGACTAGGGGCACGAGAAGGGAAACCACAATATGTTCTGGAGGATTGCTCTTTCCTGCTTAATTATTGCCCAAAAGCTGGCAGAAAGTGACCTTTTGTGGCAGAAGTGAGTGGGAGCTTGGATTTGTCTTTCACTTTCATTTAAAGAACCCCCTCCTGACTTGGATATACAGTTTAAAGATTTCCTCCCTCCTTTGGTCTTCTGCATCCTATTTTACTATGCTACCACTCATTCTAGAAATTCTCATCCCTAGGTTTTATGAAGATTGGTGTGCTTCCACACAGATCTCACCAGAAAATTTAATGCTCCAGACCTCAGGCTTGCTAGTCTGAAGCGTTCTTTGTACCACTCCTTGTCTGCCTCCAGTTAACTATCTTTTTTTTTTTTTTTAAGATTTTATTTATTTATTTGACAGAGATCACAAGTAGGCAGAGAGGCAGGCAGAGAAGGAGAGAGAGAGGAGGAAGCAGGCTCCCCACCAAGCAGAGAGCCTGATGTGGGGCTCGATCCCAGGACCCTGAGATCATGACCTTAACCGAAGGCAGAGGCTTAACCCACTGAGCCACCCAGGCGCCCCAAACTATCTTTTATAGAGAAGGAATCCTCTTGAAACCTTATACTGCTCCAGATTCGGAGACTAAGTATTGTCCCTACAGTATAAAATACAACACAATGGTTATAATGTCTCTATAAGGAAAGATTTGGAAGAAATGACTGCAAATATACATTCAGTTGCTTGAATAAAAATCAGGGCCATGGGGTGGACTTAAATTATAGAAAGGAAGATGTTGAGTGGGTTTCTGAAAAGCTTGAAAATTTTTAATTAGGAAAGTTGAATATTTGTTGAACATCTTTTTCCTGCTTAATTGCGATCACCTTCTAAATTGTGTCCTGACTTTAGCATTGATCATAGTGGCCCCCCAAAAGGTATACTCACATCTTACTCCCTAAAACCTGTGAATATGACCTTCTTTGGAAAATGGGTTTTTGCAAATGTACTTAAATTAAGGGTCTTGAGATGAGATCATCCCGGATTATCTGGGTGGCCCCTAAATCCAGTGAAAACCGTCCTTATGAAAAACAGAAGAGGAGAAGACACAGACACACAGGAGAGAATGTCATGTACAGACGAAGGCAGAAATCGGAGTGGTCACAGCCAAGGAATCTGGCAACCACCAGTAGCTAGAAGAGGCAAAGAACGGATACTCCTCTAGAGCTTCCAGAGGTAATGTGGCCCTGCTGACACCTTGATTTTGGACTTCTGGCTCAGAGTTCTGCCTTCCACAACTATGAGAGAATGCATGTCTGTTTGTTTAAAGCCACCAAGTTTGTGATGATTTGTTACAATAGCCACAGGAAATAAGAATACAGATCGTTTCTGATATGTCCTCAAAATCACTTTTAGAATGATAAATTTGAGGCATAAGCCTCATGCAAAATATGAAATACACGTTCTTTAGAAGAGCTTCCAAGAACCCCTTGATCTGGTCACTGCCTGCCTTTCTCACTAGGTTGCTCTCTGTTCCCCTGTTACATTTAATAAGAGCAGATTCTTTTGTTCCCTGGATGTACTGCCAGTTTCATCCCACTGTGTTCTTTGAACACAGTTCCTACTATCAGCAATGTCCTTCTGAGGCTTGTCCGTTTCTTTTAACTCTTGATCTTTCTTTTGAAACCCTGCTCGGTGTCTGTCCCCAGGAAGACATATAAGCTGACTTTACTCTGTCTTCCCCTCCTCTCCCATTGTCACCTCTGCATCATGAATAGACACCCATTATGACACAGTACTTTTCTGCATCCATCCATTCAAAAATTGAAAATGAAATTTTAATAGGTAATACATCCATAGGTCTCAAAAATCGTTAAAAAATGATTAAAGAAATAATCCTGGAGAAGACTTGCTCCCATGGTTATCCCCACCGGTTTCTCTCCATTCCCTAGAGGTAACCATTTTAGAATACTTTGTTTCGTTATGCATATACAAAATTTTCCTTACACAATGGTGGCACACTATATATGTTGTTCTGAACATTGCTTTTTTCCATTTTAGTATTATATCCTGGAGTTTTTTTGCGTATCACTTTATAGAGTTCTTCCTCATTCTCCCATTTTTTTCTGGATACATAGCATTCCACCGAGTAGATGACCCTAGATAATTTAACCAGTCCCTAAATATTGGCCTCCTGGTTTAAATCCATTATTTTTTATAATGAATATTGCTCTAATAAAAAATACTTTTATACATGTATCATTTTATACGATAAAAGTTTAGGATAGATTTCCAGAAGTTAGAATGCGGGGCCAAAGGTCAAGTATAAATGTAATTGTGCTAGACATCACCAGATATTCCCCCACAGGCACAACGATATCTTGTATTCCACTGGCAATATACAAGTGGGCTGTGGGCATGACTTATCAGCACAGAGTGTTGCACACTTTTGCATTTTGGCAAACATGGTGGATGAATGTAATAGTTTCCTATTGTTGTATAATAAATTACCACAAACTTAGTGTCCTAACGCAACACATATTTATTATCTCACAGTTTCTGTGATTAGCAGCCTAAGTGTGGGTTAGCTTGGTCCTCTGATCAAGGTCCCACAGGCTGTTAGTAAGAACTGCAGTCCTATCTGAGGCTCAAGGTCTTTCAAGTTCATGTGGTTGTTGGAGGAAGTCAGTTTCTTTGGACTGTAGAACTGAAGCTCTTGGCCTCTAGATGTCTGTCTGTCAATGGTTCCTAGCCCTGTGACCTTTCCCCCAGACAGCTGACATACATCAGCTTGCTTCTTCAAGATCAGCAGAGGAATCTCTTGGTATAGTCGCTAAGATGGAGTCTTATTTTAGGTAACATAATCGCAGAATGTCATCCATCCCATCCGCCATATAACATAACCTAATTTAAGGAATAAAAATCCCAAGATTACTGCCATATTCTTTTGGTTAGAAATATGTCGTAGGTCCTAGCCACACTCAAGGGAAGAGAAATACGTAAAGCTTCACACTTGCGGGTGAACATACTGGGGACTTCAAAGAATTCTGCTCATTGCAGTGAGAAATGTAGTTTTAATATGAATTCCTTTTATTATAAGTATTTTTGTAGGTTTAATGGAAACTTTTTTTTTTTCTTTGTAAACTATCCATGTTCCTAGTCTATATTTCTCCTAGGCTTTGGTTATTTCTTTTTTCCTAGATTTCCATTGACATTGACATTGATATAAACTGCAAATATTTCCTTCCAGCTTGTTCTTATGCTGTTTTGAATGTAAAATTTATGAATTTTATGTGGTTGAACTTTTAAGTTTTTCTTTTCACTTCTATTTTCTGAGTCATAGTTATAAAGTCTGCTTTCATTTGGTGGCTATAAAGTAATTCAGCCTTTCAACGTTGTTATGACTTTATTTTTTACACCTTAATTCTAAATTCATTTGAAATTGTCTTTGGATATGGTGTGATTGATGAAAACAATAATATATTCCAGGTGGCTATTTTGTTTTCCCTAACATTATATATTAAAGTTCATGTTTACCACCCCAGATTTGAGCACACCTTTATCACATACTAAATTCCCATGTAAGTTAAAATCTATTTCTGGAATCCATCTTCTCTTTTTTGGTTTCTATATATGCCCAATACCACACTGTTTAATTATCAAAGTCTTAAAATGTATTTATGGGCTTATAAGTCTTTTCTACTTGGTAGATTTCCTGGTCATTGTTATTAGCTTACTTTTCCATAAGAACTTCAGAATTATCTAGTTTCAGAACAAAATTGCTTTTTTAAAGTATTCTTGTTGGGATTGTTAGATTTATAAATTAACTTAGGAAGAATTGAAATTTTTAATGAGATTTTTTTTTGATTTATAAACGTAATATACCTTTCCATTTATTCACTTTTTCTTTCAGGAATGTATCCAATTTTTTCCTCATATTGTTTTTTCACATGCCTTGTTAGTCTTAGTCCTAGGTATTTCATCCTTTTTTAGAATTATTGCTGGCCTATTTGAAATGGAACTTTCCATTTTATCTTCTAAGTGTTGTTTATGTACATGAAAACTATCGATTTCTATAAATTTTACATATGACTAAATTACTATTTAGAAACAATTTCTTGAGTACCCAACATGTGAGGAGCTTCTGTACAAAAACTGCACTCACAATACACAGAATAGTCATGGCCCTTCCCCCAGCAAGGAAGCAGAAAGTGAACAGGTAAGCAAATAAATAAATGTATAAATGACCATTTGTGATCAATGCATAAAAAGTGGTTTAGTGGGGCGCCTGGGTGGCTCAGTGGACTGAGCCGCTGCCTTCGGCTCAGGTCATGTTCTCAGGGTCCTGGGATCGAGCCCCACATCAGGCTCTCTGTTCAGCAGGGAGCCTGCTTCCCCTTCTCTCTCTGCCTAACTCTCTGCCTACTTGTGATCTCTGTCTGTCAAATAAATAAATAAAATCTTAAAAAAAAAAAGTGGTTTAGTAATACACAGTAATTAAGTGGGTCTTCCCCAGTTATAGAAACTTTGAGGATTTGGTACACACTTTTTTTTATCTCTGGGTCTCCAGAGACTAGCACAATGATCAAGAGACAAAAGGCAACAAATATTTATTGAACTGAAAAGAACTAATTGCTTTGAGTTTAAGGGCAATGATGCTTTAAGTCTGTTAGCCTGATGACTATACAGCCCAGATTTTTCAAACAATTTCATATTTTATCTTATTTTTTAAAAAAGATTTTGTTTTTTACTTGAGAGAGAGAGCGAGAGAGGGAGAGAGAGAGCAAGAGAGAGAGCTCAAGCTGGGGGAGAGGCAGAGGAGAGCAAGAAGGTGGCTCCCTGCAGGGGGCCTGGCACAAGGCTCAATCCCAGGCCCCTGGGGGCATGACCTGAGCTGAAGGTAGATGCTTCACTGACTGAGCCACCCAGGTGCCACAAACAATTTCATATTTTAGTTCACTGTTTCTATAAATACATGATCACAAGATGGCTCTTTAGGGTTTGTTTGGAAATTGTCAACCATAGTTAAAGTTTTTATCCCAAGAGTCGTTACCTGTTTCAGGCCTATGAGCAGAGTGGACTTTCAGTCATTGGCATGAATATTTTGAAGCTTTGAAGATGAGGATATCCCCTCTTTCAAGTTTTAATTGAGGGACGCCTTGGTGGCCAAGTTGGTTAAACATCCGCCTTTGGTTCTTGGGATCCAGCCTCCCCACCCACCTTGCCCCTCATTGGGCTTCCTGCTCAGCAGGGAGTCCGGTTCTCCCTCTTCCTCTCCACCTCTCCACTCTGGGTGCTCTCTCTCACAAATGAATAAATAAAATCTTAAAAAGAAATTACGTTGTAATTGAGATGTCAAAATTAAACAACTTTGCTGAACCTCATTGGAGCTTATGTGTTCTTCCAAGTCTAGGAGTTAAGATTTACATCTTTTATACTATTTGGAAATAAAGAAAATGCTATAATGGTGAAAATTCTACTCATATATATATATATATATATATATAGGCTTTTCATTGTTGTTTTATTTTTTCTTTTTAAATGTTAACAAATGGCAAGTAAAGGGTCTAGGATTTAGTCTGTTAATTTTTATTTATTTATGGCTTTCCTAGCTTTGAAAAAGAATTCAGACCAGCTTAAAGGAATTTATGAAATGCATCAAATTTACATATATTGAAAAAGTGTGAGAAAGAAACTGGGTACAAAACAAACTTGGAGACATATGGTAGACTTGCTGTCAGAAGCCTCCGGTTTGGGCTCTTATCTTATTGAAAACATATTGAGCATTAACACAATTTACTGTCCAAGTAAAATTTTTAAAAATTCCTAATAATAGCAAAAATACATTTCATGCTTACTCTCTTCCAGGCGTCATTTTAAGCTTTTTAAAATGCACTACTTAACTTAATCCTTTGCAACAAGAACCTGATGGGATATGTACTAATATTGTTCTAGTTTACAGGAGAGGATCAGCTATTACTAATATTAAGACAAGAAAGGAAATTATTGAGAGGATTCTTACAAAGATGATGCTGTGAACTTTGAGCAATATTCCCCACAATATCTGTACAGTGGGTACAACAATGAATTTCCTGTGTTTTTTGTAGCTTCCCTTGATCTAACGGCCCCGTTATAAGCTCAGACTGATTCTACAAGGTGGCTAGTAAAGGAAACACAAGTTCTGCTGGTATAGCTTCATTCAGGAGTGAATTTAGGAATATCTGGAAGAATGCATTATTTGAATATCATGTAGGCAATGCTTTAAAAATGTTACATCTTCTAATTAAGTGATAGGTGGATTTAGGAAGTGCTGAGTTTGAGATGGTTTTAAAGTTGAATTAAATGGTTTTCAAGTTGAATTAGAAGGCCTTTCACCCATAAACATGGCTGGTGAGCAATCTTCCTTTTTCAATTAATGGCTATACCAGACTGGTGAAATAAGGTGTATCAGGTAGGTTATGCTGTGCTAAGCTGTGGTAACAAATAGGTCCCTGCATTGCAGTGGCTTTGTATACAAGATTCTTATTTATCCTCAGATAAGGTCCAGTTTGTGTCTGAGAGCTCTTCCATCTTATAGTAGCACTTCCTCGAGAAAATAACCTCCAAGGTCAGTGTAGCGTGGGAAAACAGCAATCTCAGAAAAGGAGCACCCACTCTTACCTTTCTGACATGGAAACTAGCACATGGTTTCTGTTCATGTTCCGCTGATAAGAATTAGTCCCATGACACCACTCCGATGCATGGGGTTGGGAGACATGGATATTTACTGAGCACTGACCATTTAAGTCACAGAAGAAGTAAGTTTCTTTATTTTCTTCTTCTTCTTTTTAAATTTTTTTTAGTTGATTTTTTTCTAGGAACTTGTCTCCTGTTACCTATCTTCTTACCCCTTTAGACCTCTTGTCTCATGAAACCATATCCTTATGATTCCAGATCCCTTCTCTTCAAGCACTTTGTCCTGATTGGAGGAGGTATCTATAAAGATGGGCCAAGAGACACAACAGTAGGAGAATGAAGAGGGACGGGACATCCCTTCAATTGTCAACTCTCATTTTTTCTACTGCTTCCTCCCATTTCCTTCCCTAACCTCCTAGCTCTGGCTGATGATTACAAGATTAAAGTAAAGAAAGAGAATACCATTTTGTTGCTCTGAAGGCCTCTGTTATTTCTCCTCCTCCTCCTCTTTCTTTTCACTTAATTTAATAAACACATTATTTTAACCCAATTTGTGATCCAGTCATATATAAGCATTGGGTATCCAGAAATGCACAGTATGTGGCATCTGTGCTCCAGAGCCACTTGGCTCACTGGTGAATACCAAGAACTATAAAATGTTAGAGATAGAGTGCAAACTAGAAATAAAATTTAAAAAAAAGTGAACAATTAAATGAATGATTTAATGCTCATTTGAATGGATACTCAGGATTTTCACCTTATGTGCAGAGAAGGCTTGCTTCTCAGGGCGGTTAAGGTAGAAGGCAGGCAAGGCAAAGGGAGACACAGAAGTTACAAATATTACCAGTGCAGTGTCTCCAGTCTCTTCCTCAGCCCTTCCCTAACCCTTAGCCCATTCTTCTCTTACCCTACAACATAAATCCTGACCTGCCCCAGCTTCCTGTCCTCAACCCTTGGGTGCCTGGACATGGGGTGGAGGCAGGAAATGTCACTGAATGTTGGGGATGTCGGAGATATATCTGTGTAGCTGGATCGTCTAATTGTTACTGTGATCTGATCCCATTCTTTTCCCCAAAGGAACATTACAGTACAGTTTGGAAAGATGTGGCACCACTATGTGTTCATTGCATATACCAAGGTGATTTATGGTGTAAACACAATTGTGTAATGTAATCTGGAGACTTAATTGCCATTCATGGCATTATTTGCTTGGCAGGGGTGATGTAAGAGGTGATTAAATCTCCAAGCAGTGCTTGACCTAAATGATCTCTGAGGCTCTTTCGAACCTGTAGACTCTTTGATTGTGTGCAAATATGTGCCCTAAATTCTAAACAAGTGATTTTAAAAATGAGCCTTTGGAATATAAATCAGTGATTAAGAGAGAGATTGCCTGCAATGTAGCAAGTTCTCATTTCTCCAATTTCTGTTCATTCTTTAGTTCTTACCTATAAATGATTCTCTTATTTTTTCTACCGTTTCTGCATATTAACACAGAATTTTTCCTTACTCCCAAATTGCTGTTTTTGATTATAAGCATCTCTAAATCTTCATTTGTTGTTTCATTAAGTGAAAAAAAAAATATATCTCCAACAGAAGAATATACTTCCAAATGGACAACAAGGGAATATTTCATTAATTTGTTTCTCAGTCTTTGCAATCATGTGCATTAAAATGTTTAGCTGCTTCTTTTCTTTTAATGAAATGAGAAGTGGTTGTTAATTTTTTATCACTGCCCTAAATAAACTGTGCCATTCCTAATGGTTGTATAACCAGAATTAATCTCAAACAGAAATCACCAGTGACATGCAAAGAGGATTATGTGAGTTTCTTACAGGACTTTATTGAGAGGTATATTTTCCTGAAGTCGGTTTACATTTGCATTCAATTTTTGTGCTTTCTGTCCCATGTTTCAAATTTTAAAAGAAAGAAAACTTGTACACAACTTGGGCACAATAATATTGGATAAATTAGACTTACAGAGCTCATTAACATCTTTCCCTGCTTCCTTCCAGATAAATGAGAATTCCTTTTGACATTTCATCCACTCAAGACAAGGAACTTTGCCATCTCGTTCGGTAACTAATTTTAATATCTAACGACACTTTTGGTCAGGATTTCTTTTTTTTTCCCACAAACCGTGGTACTGAAATGCCTTTTGTCATTTTCCACTTTTCCAAACCTGAAGGAAAAAGGTAAACAGTTGGTTACAGTTTTCACAAAGTCATGAGTTTATGGTAAAATCATGATTCTTTTATTAAAGTCGTCAAACTAATGTTGCCTTTTATCATTATTTTATCAGTTTCTTTAAAATAATCTTTTAAAGTCACTTCAAGTTTTATCATAAAGACCACACTTATTAATATTTTATAAATAAATACTTATAAAATATTTAGGACTGATGCTGTCTAAAGGGTCGCTCATCAAAATTCTTCTTTGATGGAAGGTGCTTTTCTTTCTTTCTTTCTTTCTTTATTTTCAGCATAACAGTATCATTATTTTTTCACCACACCCAGTGCTCCATGCAATCCGTGCCCTCTGAAATACCCACCACCTGGTACCCCGACCTCCCACCCGCCCCCGCCACTTCAAACCCCTCAGATTGTTTTCCAGAGTCCATAGTCTCTCATGATTCACTTCCCCTTCCAATTTACCCCAACCCCTTTCTAACTCCCCATGTCCTCCATGCTTTTTGTTATGCTCCACAAATAAGTGAAACCATATGATAATTGAGTCTCTCTGCTTGACTTATTTCACTCAGCATAATCTCTTCCAGTACCGTCCATGTTGCTACAAAAGTTGGGTATTTGTCCTTTCTGATGAAGGCATAATACTCCATAGTGTATAGGGACCACATCTTCCTTATCCATTCATCCGTTGAAGGGCATCTTGGTTCTTTCCACAGTTTGGTGACTGTGGCCATTGCTGCTATAAACATTGGGGTACAGATGGCCCTTCTTTTTACTACATCTGTATCTTTGGGGTAAATACCCAGGAGTGCAATGGCAGGGTCATAGGGAATTTCTATTTTTAATTTCTTGAGGAATCGCCACACTGTTCTCCAAAGAGGCTACACCAACTTGCATTCCCACCAACAGTGTAAGAGGGTTCCCCTTTCTCCACATCCTCTCCAACACATGTTGTTTCCTGTCTTGCTAATTTTGGCTATTCTAACTGGTATAAGGTGATATCTCAATCTAGCCATAAGGGAGATTCAAATTAAAACTACATTGATGGAAGGTACTTTTGAAACAGTCTTGTTGAAGACAGTTTTATCCAGAGCTGTTGTTGACAGAAGGAAAAGGGTGTCACGGGCCCAGGAAGAGATCAGTAAGGAGACCGCTGGTCTGGAGGTCAAGCAAAATATGAATTCTGAGTTCATTATCATTCAGAAGGGGATGTATATGGAAAGTGGACTCTACAAAACCAAAGGGTGTTTCGACTCTTGTGAGTTAAGAAAGTGTGTGGAGGTAGAAAGCAAAATTGCAAAACAGACAGCGGAGGGATGGCCCATCTCTTGGGTGAAAGATGAGAAAGTCCAGCTCAGGCTGATGCACTCAAGAATTTCTCTAATGAGCTGGATTTACAGCTGTGTGCAAGGCTGAGGGCAGTTATTAGTAAATAACAGGGAAAGAGTGGTAGTGTCCCAATCACTGGTCTATAATCAATCAGAGCTTGGTCTCTGTGTGTAATTCTCCTAGGGGATTGTTAGGAGGAAAACACTGCTAAGGCGAGACACTGACTCATGGGGCCCCCATTAGTTGCTTACTAGGGACAGATATCCAATTTCTGTACATATAGATGTTCTGCTTATTAGGAAAGCAAGAGAAATGACTGAGAGACCGTGTGTTTTTCTTTTGTGGTCTGTTTTCTAAAAGTAAATATCTCAGTGCAACTTAGTCTAATTGCAAATACGTGTAAGACGCTAATGAGATGATATATTCTTATATGAAAGATTCTGATGAGCACAATGCGTAATAGAAGCAGGCTCCATCTTAAGGATGTGATGTATCTACAAAAATGCCCACGAGGTTCTGGTATAGAGACAGAACAATAGATTTATTTGTTATGAGTGGGTAGGGGATAGGGCTTATTCACCAGGGTGTTAAAAAATATAAAATCGTGATTTATTCTAGCCCTGTAGCCTCAATATTTGACAACCTACTTCCGGTACATGATACCTATTATTTAATTGTTTTCTTTTCATACAAAATTAAAGATGCTGGTAACTGGTTTGCATTCAATACAGGGCAGATTGGGGCTAAATAATGCTACTTTCTCTACATTAAGTGAGTCTCATCTCATTCATTGTACTTTGCTTTGAGGAGAACTGTGCCTTTTGTCTTTAGTGTTGGAAATATTTTTATATTTCCTTTTTATTTCATAATGTGACAAATATAATAAAATAGAATTCAAGATACTTTGACAAACTCAGTATTTTGTTGTGTTTTTCTCTTCTGCTAGTCTTAGTCTTTTTTTTTTTTTTTTAAGATTATTTATTTTAGAGAGACAGCATGAGCAGGAGTAGCAGAGAGAGAGGGAGAGAGAAACTCAAGCAGACCCTGTGTTGGGCTCAGAGCCTGATGCAGGACTCAGTCTCACAACCCCAAGACCATGACTTGAGCTGGAATCAAGTGTCAGATGTTCAACTGACTCCACCACCCAGATGCCCCTTCTTGAAAGAGTTTTTTTAATTTAAATTCCAGTTAGTTGACATACAGTGTGACATTAAGTGTTAGATATAATGTAGTGATTCAACACTTCCATACAACTTCCTGTGCTCCTCACGACAAGGGCATTCCTTAATCCCCATCAGCTCTTTCAGCCATCACCCTATGCACCTCCCTCTGGTGACCTTCAGTTTTCCCTCTGTAGTTAAGAGTCTGTTTCTTGATTTGCCTCTCACTCTCTTTTTTTCTCCCTTTGCTGGTTTGTTTTGTTTCTTAAAGTCCACGTATGAGTGAAATCATACGCTATTTGTCTTTCGCTGACCGACTTATTTCACTTATCATTATACTCTATAGCTCCATCCATGTCCTTGCAAATGTCAAGATTTTTCTTTTTTATGGCTGCAAACTCAGTAGTTTTGGTCAAGAGACTGCTGTTGTTGGAACAGACCTGTTGGGAGGCAAGTACAAGCCTTGTTCTCACTGATCTGCGGAAGTAGGAGAATCGTTATTTGTCACATAAAAACTGATCTAGTGCCATCACTACACAATGCATGAAAGTGAATGTTAAGAGAAAGTCCAACATATAAAAGTCAGGAGCTGCCAATATATGCATCCTCAGTCCTAGCAAAACCAAATTCCCCAAGATCCGGTGTTATTATAAACTCCTAAGTACTTTCTGTACATCAGGGATCTTTGTAACTCATAAGCTGGTAGTACTGTCCTCCTCATTATTATTTGTGTGATTATTTGGTGTTTTGTTATACCGTCCCTTTCCTTCCAATATTTAAATGCCAGCAAGTATGTCATGAGGTACAAATGATAATTTAGCACCTCTTTTCTGTCTGGTAGAAATGTCTGCATTAAAGGGTATTTGAAGCTGAGGTATCTACAAAGTTGGCAACTGTATCTTTCCATCGGGAGTCAAGATGGGAGATGTCAAAAAGAGTGGCCAGATCTACCAGAAAACAATGTAACCTGCAGATAGCTCTCTTTCTTTAGCTTCGAGCAAGACAGAACCTGGAGGTACTTGGTGGCGTGTTTTTGTTGCATGCATAGCATTGCTTGTTCTTTTCAATATATAAGAATGCACTCCCCTGTAAGCAACTGCAAATCTGAATTGTTGGATATGTATTATCTCCTATAACAGTTAATCTAGACATAGGTGCTTCAAGGTGTGGGGTGACAGCTCAAAAATGTCAGGAAAGTCAGAAATAATGTTGCTCCTTCCTGTTCTCCATCTCCAGTCTACAAGCTTTCAGACCTAGTGTCTATCTGTTGCAAGTTGCAGGCTGTCTTGCTGCAGGATTGGAAGCATCACAATGGTACTTAAAGGGGAAAGGGGGAAGGATGAAAGCCTCATGCAGTTCTCTCTGGTTTCATCAGGGAAGAGACATCTCAATGGCTAAAACAGTGTGACATGGCTACTTCTTCCTGCCAACTGCAAGAGAGGCTGGAAAGGGGAGAGAGAGAGAGGGAGGGAGAGAGACTAATTTTAAGTAATAGGTTTATTCTAGGTTTATTCTGTTGTATAGCCTGGAAAGTCCAAAGTCTATAGGGCATACTGGCAGACTGGAGGCCCAAGGAAGACTTAATGCCCTACTCTCAGGGCAGAAGTAAGAAGAAATCACAGTTGCCTTAGGGTTGGCCTCTATCCCTTTTTCTGAGGACAATGAATTCAGGAGTACTTTTCATGGAGCCTCCGTGGTCATGTCAGCAAAGACAGGCATGCCGTTCTTGTAGGTCTAAGAAGGTGACCTGAAGAGACAAAGAGATCTCTGCAGGTAGGAGTTGTAGGTACTACAGCATTCCTAATGCTGGACGAGTATGAGACCAACTTGAATAAAGACCCATTCACTCGATGGCAGTCTGCTCAGGCCCCCATAACAAAGTTCCATAGGCTGGTGGCTTAAAGAACAGAAATTTATTTTCTCATAGTTCTGGAGGCTGGAAGTCTAGGATCAGGGTGCCAGTATGGTCAGGTTCTGACGAGGATTCTCTTTCTGGTTTGTAGACGACGTCTTCCTGCTATGTGCTCATGTGGCCTGTTCTCAGCTCTCAGGTGTCTTTTCTGGTAAGGGTCATAATCCTAGCGCAAGGGCTCCCTGCCGTGAACTCATCTAATCCTAACTGCCTCCAAAGGTCCCATCTCCAAATATCATATGAGGGATTATGATTTCAACATATGAATTTCCAGGGAACATAATTCAGTAAGAAACATTCAGGCTGAGCAAATACAGATGAGAGATCCCTGGAGGCAGTCTCTCAAGAATCCACCAGAACGGGGGAGACAAACCATGAGAGACTGTGGACTCTGAGAAACAAACTGAGGGTTTTGGAACGGAGGGGGTTGGGGGGTTAGGTGAGCCTGGTGGTGGGTATTACGGAGGGCACATATTGTGTGAAGCTCTGGGTGTGCTGCATAAACAATGAATTTTGGAACACTAAAAAGAAATTAAAAAAAAAAAAAAGAATCCACCAGAACACACAGAAGAGGAGCTACGAACCAAGTTAGAATTTTTTTTTTTTTTTTTTTTTTTGCTTTCTTTTTCCTCTTGGAGCCTCGACCTTGGAAGGGTTGGAAACTAAAGTGAGAAGAATGGGGGAAGAATGAGAGGACACCTTTTCTCCTTTCCCAGTAGTCTGCTAGCCAGCCTAACCTGGCCCAAGCTGAGGTTCTCTTACCTTTAATGATGGATAGAAATTCTGGGGGCCAACTATTCTAATTATTAAATTGCAACAATGTATCATGTAACCAAAAGAGTTTTAGGCAGGCTGAGTTCTCATCCTGGAGCAGGGAAAGAACTAGTCTCATTCAATAGATTTTAAGGGGTAGAGAGGAACAAAGAGTTAATTTGATGAGACATGCTTGTTCAACTTAACTATTAGCTTTATTTTATTTCCCGATCCACTTTTAGGAGAAAAAAGATAATTTGTTAGAATGATGTCTTGATAGAGTGATTAAAAAATCCTGGGGTACGATCTCTGGATCTGAGGATTTTTACATTTGGTTTTTCCTGGCAGAAACTTGGAATTAAAAACATTTCAAGTAGCTGTAGTATCTGCAGTGGCCACTTGGTGGCAGCAGTCTATGAAACTGCATCGCGCTCTGAGACCCAGGAAATCTTGGATTTTTGTGTGAATAGCATTCTTTGTCTTAGTGCACCCAGAGCAATGCCTGTTCCTACTTTTGGTGGAAGCACCATTTTCCGTGACACTGTTTGCTTTGTGGTTGAGCCCTCACTGGCCAACTTTTGTGCTTTCTGAATATCATATATTCCGGTTCTGTTTATAAACGTTCAAATAGTTTGGTGGAAATTTAGCCGTTTGAAACCTCCGTCGGTTTGGAGGTTTTTCTTTTGTCCTCTCATTTAATCCAAGCATGAACTGCACATTGGGAAAGAAACACTGCTCTTACTTTTCCTATTCAGATTTTCTCAAATAAGACATACTTCCTAAAAATTCTTACACACATCAAAAAAGAAGACCATTTTTATGCTACGTTTGTGTCTTCATTTTTCATGTTTACACATGTCATTAATAGGGTGAGTTTCCTCTAGATTTGTACCAGATGGCGTGAGATTTTATATATATATATACATATTTTTCCCCCTTCGTTAAAATCTACCCAACATTAATCTTATCTAATTGGTTCATTTCTTTAATAACAAAATCTCATTTACAAGGATCCAGTAGCCAACTGAATCTTCAGCTGCCAGGGGGACAAATGTGGTTTTTGCAAACCAATTACTTTTCTATGGCTCTTTAGAAATGAAAGTCAACTGTTGTCTGGAGGGAGGTGGTGAAGTGGGGAGTTAGAAAACCATGACGGTTGGGATTTGAGCCAGCTGGTGTCTAAAGCTGACCCCAATGTTTGTGGATACATTTGTGGTGTGTCCTCAGGCACAACAATGAGGTTTTCTATGAATTTTAGATGAAATAATTTGTTCAGGCAATGAATGCTGCCTGTATGGCAGGTCCTGAGCTGTGGGAACTCAGTGACACGGGTGAGCATGAGACATGGTCCTGGAGCTCTCAGTGCATGCTCTGAACAAGCATGACTTCCAACCAAACATGCCAAGAATGGTACATGTAATCAGACTGAGGTTTATGCTCAGGAGGAAAAGAACATGCTATAGAAATACAACAAACAGTTAATAGCACAGCTTGATCCAGGCTGGAAGGTCAGGCAGGACCTCCCTAAGAAGTCAGACTTAAGGTAAATGCTGAAGGGTACTTAGACTGACTGTTGGAAAGGCAGGGGGGTCGAGAGGGAGACAGTGTGGGTGCAAATGAATGAGCGTGTGCAGAAGCCAGAGGTGGGAATCAGCATGGTGTGTCTGAGGAATGGAAGGAAGGCTCTGGATGTTGGAGCACATTGAGTCATGGATGAGGAAGGGTAGGGAAACACAGTCTGACCCAGAGGACTGGGGCAGGGGCGCGGAGTTGTTGGCAATGGTGGTGGCCGTGATGCATGTGGTCAGAAGGTGGCCTCTGGCTGCAGCAGTGAAACAGGGAAGTGACATGTGTCCCAGAGCCCACCGGAGTGGAAGGGCTGCTGTGCAGATCCTGGCACAGAAAGGGGCATGCAGACCAGAGGAGAGGGGGCCAGGAGGCAAGGGACAGGACTCAGGAGACAGGGAGGGTCTGAAAGGGGCTGAATGTTGAGGTCAAAGGAGTGGGGAGGGCATGTCAAGGGACGGGAAAGCCTCAAGTGCTTCTGACTCGAGTAACTGAAAATTTGGTGTATTTTTCATTGAGTGAGGGAACACAAAGAGACTGGCGTTAAATTTGAGACAAAGCAAAACCCAGATGCCTAAAGGTAGGGATTGAGAAAGGCTGAGATCTCTCCAGACAGTGGAAAGAGAGAGAGAGAGAGAAAGGGACTGGAGTTTAGAGTGCTAGTAAGTCACACGTGTCCAGTGTTCCTGATGGATTCTTGGCCCACCGCAAGGACTCAATTCATGGTCACTTCCCTGCCTTGCATGCTCTCTCCTTCACTCTCACTACTACTCTGTCCTTCTTCTTTTTCTTTGTTTCCCTTCTCCCTTTGTTACAATTGTATCTAAATTTGCTCATATTGAAAATCAAAATTTTCCATCTTATGGATCTCAACAGTCTTTTCCAGAATTTCTAGGAAGGGTCTGTACAAATTCTGGCAAAACAGTAATTTTTCCAACTGGCTTGTAATTGGTCAGTTTAAAAATATATATATTTTTTCGTGCATCTTTCCCTCTGTTTTTGTATTTTACATCTTTTTACTTGAGATCGTGTATAGTGTGATTTTCGACAAGTTATTAAACCTCCCTTCGGTTTAGTTTCTCATTTTGAAAAACAGATGAATGATCTGATGATACAATAATTGTGCTTTTCTAAGGGGTGGTTTGGAGGGTTAAATAAGTGAAAAATTGTGAAGTGCATTATGCGCACACAATAATTGTTAGCTGTTATTATATGCTGTCGTTATGGGCTGGGGAAGAGGAATAGATTGGGAGACCCAGGGATACAGCTCGAACTTCAGCAGCGGAGGTTGTAGCTATGTTTAATGTATCCATGAGGTGAAAAGCCAGGGTTTCCTGAAGTTTATGATACAAGTTGTGTCCTACAAAGGAAGTTTGGAAGGTTTTTCCTTAGCCAGTGGAGAATAGGGAATGGGTGGGGAATGGGTGTTCCTTGTTCCTTTACAGTGCAGTGTAAGGTTACACTCTTTCTTATACCACTTTGTGTCTCTGTGGGGGAGTCCCCTCTTAGTGATCTGAACAGCATAGAATCAGCTCACTAATAACAGTAATAAGAACTGACATTGGTGCTGTCATAGTGTTTATTATAATAGCCCTATCAGGTTGAACATATTCTTATCTCCATTTTGGCAGTTGGAAAACTGAGATTATACAATTTAACACAAGGTTACACTGATGAAGCTGAGTTTGAATCCTGGCTTCAGAGCAGATCTGCGTGAACAATCTATATTTCTCCAGTTTCACTTCCATTCTTAAAATGTTTCCGAAGGTCCAAAGTTTGCTACTTTCTTTAAGAAGAAAGCAATCATGCACCTTTTCTTTCCTTTACTTTGAAAAAGGAAGAGTTTAACAAGGAAAGGTACATGTTGGTTGAAACAGTCTTTAAGGACACACTTAGTCCTGACTTTCCATAGTTTTATGAATGAAGAAATGGATGAATTTAGAGAACTTGATATTGATGGAGGGAGTAAGCGCAGTTGTGCAATCAGATCACTGATGGCTGGTCGCTGGAGAAGGGGAGACGTCTAAATGAAGGAAGACAGAACAATCAGATTCCCACCTTCTATATTAGAAAATTTATTTATTCACTGAGTATAAACATATTAAGTGCCACCTCCAGTCCAAGGACTTTATCACGTCAGAATCCCCATCTTTATGATGCTTACAGCTTCACTAGGAGGAGAGAAGTAGAAAAAAGACACATCAAGTACACTGATAATATACTTCTTGATAGAGACAATGTGTTATGGGAACAGAGAGAATCCATATCTAGAGAAGTCTGGTTACAAAGTGGTGGGGAGTGTGAGACAATAGAGGTGGATTTGCAGAGCAAAGAGATTATAAATGGTAAAAGTAGAGGAACCCGTCTCTGACCGAGAAGCATGAAGAGAAAGCCAATTCTTTGGGGGAAGGAAGAGTGGACCTACGTGAGTCTTGACTGCACTGGATTGGAGACGGATGCACACATTTCCTTTGCTGAGTCTCTTACGACATAAAAGATGTGGATTCATGGCAAAATCCCTGTTGCTGGACCTAAGATAAAAGATCAGTTACAGACAAGAGTCATCAGGGGATGGAGACAAGAGAACAGAAGGTGATGTATTTCTCACAGCTGGATGGGCAGTGTTCTCCTGGCATTCTCCAACGCCCGTTTTCATTCTGTAGTGACAGTAGCGGCTTCTCCTTTTGCTTGTCCCTGTTGTTAAGTGCAGTGCTCGATGCAGAAGTGTGAGCAGGAGGTGTCCATAAATGGGCAGGTGCAGGGGAGGTGATGGAGAATGTAGCAGCCTTGGATTAGTCAACAAGAAAGAATTTGTATGTATCTCATGCTCAAAGAGGAGAACAAAATGTTGCTAAAGTCTAGCATTTCTTTTCCCTTTGAGTTTCATTTGTTCATCTGTTTTAATTTACTGTGTTCCGTCGGCTCTATGAGTTCATGTGGTGTCTAGGGTAAAACTCAGGAATTTATCTTTCATTCATCAGCATTTCTAAAAATGGACATGTTGATGAGCAAAATTTGGGGTTTCCTGCCCTGGCCTGGTGTCTGAGATAAATCTTTGGAGTCTGTTCATTTGGGCAAATGAAGAACACTTGCTTGATAATGAGACCGCTGTCCTAATTAACTAAGCTTTATGAAGTAATTATCTTAGCCCATGGAGTGGGTTACCTTTGCCCTCATTCAAAAGACTGGGCAGATGGTGGGTTCTGGGGGATTTGAGGCTGACATTCTTTGGAGTTTCAAACATAATGATTACTGAAAGGAAAGGATTACCTTTAGTAGGTTTGTCCCTGTGCTTACCAAGAAGTGGGCCGCATAGGTCAGTCAGAGTAGTGGCACCCCAAGGCAGGAGAAGGTGCTGTGTTCGAGGGGGTGGGTACACTCTTCAGTAACCTGGTTTACACTCATTTGATCATCTGACACTATTGATATTCACACTTGTATCCCTTTGTTCTTGGAGGAAATGAATATTTTACTCAACGAGTTGCTTACTGGTCTCCTATGCTCCTGTGACCCCTTGGGGGTACCTCACCATTTCCTCCTTTCTTGGCCAATTCTCGGTCTATTCATTGTTGATCACTGATGCTTTATTGAGACTCACTGGGAGAGCCTGTGTAGAGAGAAATCTCTGGTACTCTGGGCATCATGGTGTTTCTCCAACCTCATTATCATTCCAACAGAAGTCTAAAGAAAACAAAGCAGACACATCTGCTGACAATCTATCTCATATGTCTGATATCGTTTTAATACACCTGTATATGTAGAGATATGTGTGTGTGTGTACGTGTGTGTACACAGACAACATAAGCCAGCCTGCTTTCCAGGCAGGGTTTCGGTAGATGTAAAATAAATAAAATCAAATGGCTCTACAAATCTTCTGGAATACATTGGTTTTCTCTCCCTTCAGCACATGGTTCTGGGTACAACGGCCTTCCTCTGAAGTAGCTACTTGGTAGATCATTGGCCTCAAGACCTGAGGCCTTCAAGACCTTCCTCAAGACCTGAGGCCTCAAGACCTTCCTACTTCAGAGGAAGTGGCTACTTCCTCTGAAGTAGCTACTTGGTAGGTCATTGGCCTCAAGAGCCCCCATCACTGCCTCCAGAGACCCCTTTGGCCCACTGACATATAAGAAGGGGAATGTAATAGACGCTTCAAATCTCATGTGATGAGGGTGACCTAGTCAGGAGAAGTACTAAAGTATCTCCAGTATAAACCCTTTTTAATTCTCACCAATGATAAGACAAATCATGTGGAGTCCTGAGTACTTCCAATTAGCAAGTGAGAGACTCTGATTAAAAAATCAGGCCCACTGCATGGCAAGTGTGTTTTGGCTCTTTTATTTTGATAAGTGGTTTTAAGTGTTTATTATAATAATCCACAGTCTATGGATTAATGGGCTGTAGGATGTCTTTTAACTGCGATAGAGTCTTGAGAAAATGGGGCCTCATTGTAAGCGCTTGCAGTTAAATCTTGCTTGGGACGTAAAATGAGGCCACTTTTTGATCACAATGATCACGTTTTCTGATTAATGAAGTGAAAAATAGATCATTTTACCCTATCGAAATTACAATACCGTGTATATAACAGTACGAACAAAAGGCATTAATTGCTATTAATGGTCTTGATGTCTATCCTGCAGCATCACATTTGATTGCTTTCTTCATTTGCCTTATTCAATTATTTGGATTTCTCTTTCATTACGGAAGAACAATTCTCTGAATTTTATGGCTCGGTCTTCTCACGTCGGAACTGGAGTCGGATTCTCAGTGCTGCGTCTTCCTCTTTCACGTTCTGTAGCATCAGAATCTTTTCAGACACTCACTCTGTTGTTCCTTTCTCCGCCCCACGCAACTGGCTGACTGCTGAGGTTGGCGGGACAACGCGCTGCCGTGTTCATGGGTTTGTACCAATCGGTGTGGCCTCAGCCAGTTTTATTCAACCTCTTGCTCTGGCACAGACTCAGTACGGCTTGTGGAGGGAAGTACTCGTGTGACAAGTGGTGAGAACTCCTGAGTGGTGTTAATAGTCTGCTAATGACCTCCTTAATTGGTAGACCCCAGCAGAATGAACGTGATGGCAAATCTCTTGGCCTTGAGTTCCCTCAGATGGTACAAGGGCCTTTGTAATTGATGTGCTTCATTTCTTGTACAGGACAACAGGGAAGTTAAAATAGCTCTGCCTCTCAGAAGTTTGCCAATGACTTGAGGCCATCCTGGATGCAGCAAGTTCCTAAGTGATATTCCGCTATTCTCCTTAGCTACTAAGATCCTTTCCAAAATTTCTTCAGTTCCCATAAATTAGCACTGACTCTGCAAGAACCAGAGGGCCAGTTTCATTAATAGACTTTTGTGTAGAGTGTTGCTGGGGATAGTGATGTCCTCTTTAGTCACAATTGGGGCTTTGAGCACAGACTGCCTCCTTGGCTTCCTGTCCCCTGCAAGCCGTTCTTGATTTGGTGGGACTTTGGGAACTTTTCTTAGCTACCTGCCTTGGCCGTCCATGCTCAACTCCCAGGCATTTATAGCTCCTCGCCTTTGAAAACCTTACTGAAGGTAATGCAGTCTCCTGCGATCTCCAGAGTTATCTCTCCCAGGTTCACCAGCATATTGTTAGTAGTACCTTCCCAGACATGGCCAGCTTTCCCTTGTCCCCTGTCCTCTAGCTATTTCAAGAGAAATTTATTTATTTATTTATAATTTTAAGATTTTATTTATTTGTCAGAGAGAGAGAGAGGGAGAGAGAGCGAGCACAGGCAGACAGAGTGGCAGGCAGAGGCAGAGGGAGAAGCAGGCTTCCTGCCGAGCAAGGAGCCCGATGTGGGACTCGATCCCAGGACGCCGGGGTCATGACCTGAGCCGAAGGCAGCTGCTCAACCAACTGAGCCACTCAGGTGTCCCCAAGAGAAATTTATTCTAAGGGATGTACTTTGTTCCTGACTAAGACTTCTTACTCCAAATGCCCCTCACCCTTTTCCCTAGTAAATGCGACCATACCGCACACAGGCACAGACCATCTCTCTCTGATCTCCTTGCTTAAAGCCCAGAGACAGTCCAGCCGGGGCCTTTCCCCTTTTCTGTTTGGTCTTCTTTGACTCTCCTGAGCTGAGAACTTTCTAATCTGAAAATCTAACCAAATAGTGTTCTAAACACTAGAGAGAGACAACCTCAAGGAAGGTCATCCTGCTTTAAGACCCATGCCCACAACATTTCCCTCTGGTTGGTTTTTAATTATCAAAGCCATTGTTTACTTATTTAAGTCACACTCTACTCACAGTTAGCAAATCATAGTTGAGAACTTCCCTTACCTGCCCAAATAGACCTTTTAACTGAAACTTCAGTGGGTCTCGTGATACCGTCTTTTGCTCTCAGTCCTCTGGATGGTTTGTACTGTCTTACCGGCAGTTTCCTGCCTGCTTCTTCTTAGAATTCATTCTGTGCCTTTAGAACTTGGAGAACTAGAAATGAGGATGTTAAAAAAAAAAAAAGTGTTTCTGGGACAAATTCCGGCGTGTGTGGAGGCAGGGGTGAAGGCAGTTCCCCACACCAACAAGAAACAATTCTCAGGCACCCGTTGGGTGTCCTATAATTCAACTCAGCTCTGAAACTGTGTAGTCAGAGATAACCTTAGATTCTGCAGGGTAAGGGCTCAGTCCCACAACCTGTCCTCCACTTCAGGTGTCAGTCACAAGTCCAGGTTGTCACCTGTGTCTCTGACCAACTGGATACAGAGTGGATGTCCTCCTGCCCCTTGGAATTTAATTTTCTAGAGTGTCTCATAGAACTCAGAGAAATATTTTCCTTACTAAATCACCAGCTTATTATAAAAGGATATACTAGCTCAGGAACAATGAGGCGGAAGAAAGGCATGGGGCAAAGTATGAGAAAGCTCAGAGCTTCCACGCCCTCTCTCCCTATCTTCATGTGTTCAGCGACCTGGAAGTCCTCTTACTCCCATCCTTTTTGAGGTTTTTATGGAGGTTTCATGAATAGATATGATTGATTAAATCATTGGCCATTGAACTCCACCTCTGGAGCCTCTTCCATCCTCACAGATGGTGGTGGAAGGGAAGGAAAGTTCTAACTCGCTAATCACATGCTCGATTTTCCTGGCAATAAGCTCCACTTTCAGGTCATCTAGGGGCTTTCCAAAAGTCACCTTGTTAACAAAACACACGACACCTTTATTGCTCTCATTGCTTAGGAAATTCCAAGGGTGTTAGGAGTTCCATAGCAAAAGAACAAAGACCAAATATTTATTTTTTTTAATAAGTCACAATATCACAGGTGCCATTCCTGGCCAAGGAGCAGAGCCAAAATCCCGACATTGGACTCATTAGGACAAGGCTCTCCTCTGTTGAGCCCACGAGCCATGATAAATATATATATATATATATATATAATATGTACTATCTACACATATATATACACACACTCTTGATATATGTGCAGGCACTGGAGTCTGCAAAGAACAGGAATAGAAAATCAAATGCATTTGATGATTAATGAAACCAGAATTTTAAGTGGCTTCTCATTATATATTTGCTGATGACATAAAATTTTCCTTTCTGGAATAAGAGAGTGTAAACCTTTGGACAGGGAACAACCATGAATTATTATTTTCCCTCTAACTATATAAATTAGAGATTCTATAACTGTACTTTCATTAAGTGTATCATGCAAATTGTCACCAGAGATAGAATTGTTATAGATCCAGAATATTTATTTAATAGCAGCTGCCACAGGACGCCTGCTTTCTGAATTCAGTGGACCAGGATCTTCTCACTGTGACCACCCCCCTCTCCCTCAAGGTTCATTTCTTGAGAGTAGCTTACCATCTGCCTCAGAAGCATGTAAAAGGATTTATTTCAATTATAAGACATTTCACATCTCTTTCTGCTTCTTTTAGGGACTCCTTAGAAAATTAAAAATACTCCATCTGGACTAGAGATAATAGGTATAAGTTTATGCATTATTATCTAGATATCTTTTCTTTTTTTTTCTGATGGTAATATTAGCAGTGTAGATTTACTATCTTTTCTTTTCTTTCTTTCTTTCCTTTTTTTAAGCTAAAAATGTATCCAAGAGGACCTCACTTTCCTTTCAGTGGAGAGTTTTAATTGTGTCATCATAAGACTTTATTTCCTAAATAAAGCACAAAGAAAAGAAAGAAGGCTTTAGTTGGTTTCCTTATCTACTAGAACCCATCCCCCTTCCCACTCCTGACATTTAGCGGGAACCCTGTCTCTGTCATTCAGTGACCTTTTCTTTTGTTGGTTCTCTGTTACTAGAAAATGTGAAGACAAGTTAATAGACAATTTGCTTTTTGTTTACAAAAACAATTCAGTTGCCCAACACAGGACTGGGTTGTAGCTGTGAGGATTAGCAGGCAGGATGGCTAAAGCTTAGAACACTACTCAATGCCTAAATGAAGGTCACATTCCCTGTGCTAGTTTAAGTGTGCATGCAAATGATGGCAATTGGCTTGCTCTTCCACTCTCACAGAAAAAGGCTTTGTTAAATATGATAATTAGTCAGTTGGGAAGGTATAAGTTTCCGACAAATAATACTGAAACATTTAAAATAAGTATTGGTATAGAAAAAGGGTCCACTATCATTTAGTCAAGTAGTTTTTAGCTAGAGACAAAATAAAACTGATTGTAAAAGCCAGTGCAAATGGTAATCAGGATGAAATTCTTGATATTAACAATACTAATGAAGGACCCACTTAGTGAGCTCCCTGATTTACCCAAAGAAGAGCTTCCAGGTTTTCACAGCAAACTAAAGAGTTTAAAAAAGAAAATAGGGTTTGTGGTGATGTGCTCATTTCCGTGAAAGAATATTTTAATAGCACTGAACTGCTATCGTGATGGGGGAGAGTGGTCAGAGTTTTAACAATCAGTATGGCTGCTTTTTTTTTTCTTCTCTTTTTAAAAATTTCTATTTATCTATCTATCTATCTATTTATTTATTTATTATTTTTTATGAACATATAATATATTTTTATCCCCAGGGGTACAGGTCTGTGAATCACCAGGTCACCATAGCACAATGTCCATAACCCCACCCCCCTTCTCTCAACTCCCAGCAGGCTGCTTTTTTTTAAATCATAATGATGAATCTCTCCCTTTGTCAACATATGGCTAGTCATCTTCAGTTATCTTAATGCTATCAGGCGGAGTGTGCGGTTGGTTTGTGCTTGAAAAGGAAAAACAGTTAAATGATCAAACTGATTTAACCCTGAATTCCAGCAGTGACAGAGGGTCTGCTTTCCTGATGAAAACTGGGTGGTTTTCACATCTTGCAAAAGACCGAAATAGTGTTTTATATTTGCATTATTGAATCTATTAGTTACATCTAAAAAGTTGAACAAATAATTGCAGTGTTAAAACATGAAGATTTAGCTGAGTAAATATAGAGATCTAATTGGTTTTATTCAATGATTCATGAATTGGTAGCATCTCACCTAGGACGTAGAAAGAAGCTCCAAACGGCTGTACGGAATGAAAGGCTAGGACAGAAGGAGGCAGGACAAGGGAGTTACTCTAGCAAATACCTGCTTTTTTTGGGCAAGGTCACCCTCCACTGGGGGACAGCTGGAGTCTGTCAGACAGGTTACCTCACTAGTGTTGACTAGGTAATTCCAGGCTGATTGGTTAAGATTGCATTCCTGGGAGAGGCTGACATTGCAACTAGGTTAGGTATTAAATTTGGTGAAGAGGGCTTAGCACAAGTGACTCCATTTTGGGCTTGTTGTCTCTTTTAAAATGAAACAAGATGGGATTGGGAGGGAGACAAACCATAAGTGACTCTTAATCTCACAAAACAAACTGAGGGTTGCTGGGGGGAGGGGGTTTGGGAGAAGGGGGTGGGATTATGGACATTGGGGAGGGTATGTGCTTTGGTGAGTGCTGTGAAGTGTGTAAACCTGGTGATTCACAGACCTGTACCCCTGGGGATAAAAATATATGTTTATAAAAAATAAAAAATTATATATAAAATAGTGTTTAAATTAATTCTCTAGGGAGAATTCTTATTAACTCTATTAAACAGTTTCTATCCTTAAGAAAGATAAACTAGTTGAAGGTATAGTGAATTATTGCATGAATGCACTAGTGCAGCTATTCTGGGAGGATCTAGAGTTGAGGACACATCTCAAAGGGAGCCTTAGTATTTTTATGTGGGTGGGATGTGATTCAAAAGAAACATCAAATGTTCTTTCTAAAATAGAGCTAATAATAGCATCTTCATAAGGTTCTGTGAAGAATGAATATAAAGCTCTGAAAACCATGCCTTTGCATATGGTAGAAAGTTAAGTATTGATTGGTATTATTTTATTAAATTGAAGAGGCAACATTAACCCAAGTGTAATTTGTGGCCTGAAAGGCTTTAGAAAGGCAGACCACACAGTTGTTATTGTCAAAGAGATGGTGTCCACCATGCTTTGACTTTCCTGGATCTGGGACACTTTTGACCTAAAAAATCACTTCTTCCATTGGAAAAAAATATATTTTTTGATTATGTTGGTATAAAGAGGAACACAATCCAGAATAGATTCATTATTATATATGTATTATTATTATAGTCATATTTTTTCTGATTTAAAAGAGATAAAATTTAAAAAATTTTGTGGGCCCCTAAAATTTCATGGACTTTAGGCACTGTGTGTACTGTATCTGTAGATTAATGGTCCCTGTGATCAGGGTGTGGCTGAAAGTGAGGTTGCTAGTTAGAGAAAGGTAGACCAGGAAAACAGTTCTTCCACGTAGAGATTCTACGTGGACCCCAGGATCTGGGTTCATTTTCAGGCTCTGTCATGCACCAACTTAGTGACTTTGCATCATTTATTTAATTTCTCTAAACCTTAATTTCTCATTTATAGAATAGGTTAAAATAATAATATTGGAGTGCCTGGGTGGCTCAGTTGTTTAAGTGTCTGCCTTCACCTCAGGTTGTGATCTCAGGGCCTTGGGATTAATTAAACTCCCCATCAGGCTCTTTGCTCACCTTAGCCTGCTTATCCCTCTCCCTTTCCTGCTACCCAGCTTGTGCTCTCTCTCTCTCTCAAATAAATATCATCTTAAAAAATACATTTTTTAAAAGATTTTATTTATTTCAGAGAGGGGGGGAGCACAAACAAGGTAAGTGGCAAGCAGAGGGAGAGGAAGAAGCAGGCTCCCCACTGAGCAGGGAGCCCGATGCGGGGCTCAATCTCAGGACCCCGGGATTGTGACACAAACTGAAGGCAGACACTTAATGACTGAGCCACCCAGGGGCCCCATCTTAAAAAATATTTAAATAATAATAATAATAATACATACTCAGAAGATTGTTTATAAGAATTAAAATGAGATTATTCATAGAAAGTAGTTGGTGTAGCTGCTAAGACCTAGCAAACATTCAATATATGTGAGCCATTTTATTTTTAGTTAATGTGTTGGTATATTTTAAGCATCAGTGACTTCTCTCTGTTCTACTCCCATTGTATCCTTTTTAGAGTGACTTTCAGCCTTCTGTGGATTTAGGGTCATGCCTGAGGTTCTTCATGTCCTAACAATGGTTTTTATTATTATTCTGGAGTTTTGGAAGATTCAAAGATGCCCATGGCTTGATTCCAGAGTCCAGGGGGGCCTCAACCCTCTCTTCCAGCTTATATATTTTCATATCAACCACAAAAGTCTGCCCTGTGCTTTGTACCCAAAGGATGCTGATTAACTGTCTGCTGAATTGAAGAGCCAAGGGCAAGAAGACATTTAAAACTAAGAACTGTATCACCTCACAAAGTTCTAGGGCCATATGGAACAGAACACTCTTGACTAAACTGGGTAAACATACAGAAATACTAGCAATTTGAGATTTTGAATTCAAACCCATGACTGTGACAGAAGAGAAGGAGAATAGTCCCATGATATCTTATCTTGGGGCAAAGCCGCCTCTGTTAATAAGTGCAAAACATAGAAGTTGTCTGGAGGTTTTGTTCCTCATTTACTCTTCTTAGAAGAACTATCCTCTTTCTGGAAACATGGTCCTTTTAAGCCACTGTTAAAATACACACGGGGGGGGGGGGAAGGAGCAGTCATACTGCTCAGGCAAATCAACCCTGGTGGCAAATGGAGTGACAGACATTATAGCCAAGTTATTCTTTCATCCCATAGGAGGTGATTCCATTGGCAAGAAGACAAATTTCTGCTGCAGTTTCACATGAAAAAACAAAAAAACAAAAAAGAGATAATTTTTAAAAATTTAATTCAATTTCACATTCTCTTTTGATTAAATTTTAGCCAGAACCAATTCCAAGGAGGAGCATAATCTCATTGGAATCATATGGTGACACAATTTACTTTCTTGAATGAAACTGACAAAATTGACAAGTGTTAAAACAAACGGTGTCTATGATGATCAAACCCAAGAGAGTCAGCTTCAGAGTGATGGAGAGTTATTTGCAAGTAACATCTGTAGATGTTTGTAGATGTAATCAGAGTTTTATTTGTAGTCATTGTCTTACTACAAACTTTGTACATCTTACTTGCAGTTAAACAATGAAGAGATCAGCATATAACTATTATACTGCAAGATGAGATCCTGTAACCACCATCAATGAGTGGGTATTCTTTCTCCCATGACACAGCAGATTCTATCTTACCAAAAATACAGAAATTTAGATGTTTTAAGGATGATTTTAAAAAACTGTCATTATTGTGGCTATGTTGCTGTTAGGATCCATGCCACCATATTGATCTTGATTTTCTCTTTTCTTATGGCTTCTCCTCATCCTCTGCTGTCACTGATCTCTACAAAACCCTAAACTACTGGATTTCCCAGGATTCTTGTCTAGGCTTTCTTATCACCTTATTCCACATGCTTTTCTCTGCAGTCTCATTCACTCTCCTGCTTATGGCTCCTGAAATCTCACCTCAAGTCCAGACCTCTTTCTGGAGTTCCACTGAGAATATCCGATTCTCTACTTGACATCTTATTTTATTTTATTTTTTAAAGTAGGCTCCATGTCTAGTGTTGAGCTCAATGCTGGGCTTGAACTCATGATCTTGAGATCAAGACCTGAGCTGAGATCAAGAATTGAATGCTTTACTGACGAGCCACCCAGGCACACCAACATTTCCATTTAGGTTTCTAGACAAATGAAATTCAACCCAATGCAAGCTTGATTAATTATCTTCCTTCTTCCTCTCCTCCTTCAAAACCTGCTCACTTTCCTGTTACTCCTGTCTTAGGGAATGGCAACCAACATCCTTCCTTGTCAGCCAGTTGGGTGTCGGCATACTCTGTCATTCATTCCACATCCAAACACCAATTGGTTGCTGCCTTTCTTTCTAGAAATCTCTGCCTTTTTGCTCCACACTACCATTGGTGCTGTCCTAGATTACTACAATGGCCTCCTGGTAACATAACTAGACTCCTGGTAGCATTTTTTCCTGCCTTCCTCCTTTGTAAAGGAGACCATGCTGAAGTAGATCTTTTTTTTCAAAAACGCCATTCTGATCACATCATTTCCTGACTAAAGAACTCAACAGCTTCTCATTACTCTTAGAAAAAGGAATAAGTTCTTTCCCTAGTTCATGAGAACCCTCTACCTAACTAGACTCACTTCCCGTGGAGTCTGGGATGAATACCTTCTGTGACACTCAGCGGTTTTGGATGCTCAGTAGTCCTGCCTCTCCACAACATCTACCTTCATCAAATGCTCTTCTCTTCTCTGTTTATTTGCAATAGCCATCAAGTCTTTTTTTCAGTTTCCTGAATGTACTATGTTGTTTTGCTCAAGCATAGATGTTCCCAAATCAACTGCTGGTCACCTTTCACATTTTAACTTAAAGGGGGATTTGCCTGGTAGAACTTTTCAGAACTCCTTTTGTTTATTCCCTGCAATACCCTGTATTTCCCCATTTTGTAGAATTGTATATATTTGTTTAATGTAGTCTCCATGAGGAGAGAGACCATTTCTACACCCAGAACTTAGAATCAGCTGAGGCATGTTGCAGTAGCTCAGTGACTTTGTGACATAAATGAAGGAATAAATGAATATCTAACAGAAGAAGACATATGGCACGAGTTTTCAGAAAGAGAGTTGAACATTCTGCATTTAAATATAAGATCACCTATCTAGCTACATATTTCTTTAGTTTATTGATGCCAAAATAATGATTTCCATTTAGGGTAAAGATATTATTGCAGTTACATCTAGTGGAATGGGTGTTAATCTAGTTATCAGGATACCTAGGTTGTGTTTGTCTAGTTAGCGGGAGACACTAACTAGTTGTGATCTTGGTTAAGACACAAAACACTTCACACGTTACTATCCTAAATATTGGAAATGGAAATAGTTAACTGCTTTACTCTCTGAAATAAAATTACGATTATGACAGTGCTTCAAAAATGTAAAGACATATATTAATAAAATTATCTTGGGGCAAGCCTATCTCAACTCATAGCATATCTTTGCATTCCCTGTTGTAAAAGATAGTGGGAATTACCATCTTGGTTTTAGGCCAATATTTTTCAAAGTGTGGCTTGAGGACCATCTCTTCATTTGAGTGTGTGAGGGATAATTTATTAGAAATTCAGATTTCTGGAACTCACTTGAAGATTTTCTGAGTTAGAATCTCTAACAATGGGTCTCAGGGCAATCTATCCATGCATTAGCCTATATATCCTTCCTGCCTCCCTCAGTCCTGTCCTTCTTTTCTTCCTTTATTATCTATCAATTGATCAATCTTCACTCTACCTACTCTCTACCCACTGTCTATCTAATTATCTACTATTTCTGTAAAAGCTCCCAAAGTAATACTTGGGCATAATAAAATTTGAGAATTACTCTTTGCCTTTCTTCATGGTGGTCCCATTGGTCAAAAAATTCTATGTTTGTTTCCTAAGTATTAACCACGTTTACATATTTCAAGACTCATTTTAAGTTACTCACTTCATCTTGAGGCTTTTTCAGATTTTTCTAGGGTTCCCATGGAACTTCCTTTTGATTATATTTTAAGGCACTTAAAATTCATCAACTTTAGCACTTAACTATGCATACTGGTATGTTTTCCAGTACGCGAACTAATTGTTTCTAGGCTAGTCTTACTCCTTCAAATAGATCTCAAATTTCCTGACGTGCAGAAATCTGGTTTATTCCATTTCCATATGCCTCTGAGTATCTGGGAAATGTTGAGCTCAGAGTAGGTATACCAAACTTTGGAGGGAGATGCTTGGAAGAGACAGACCTTAAATAGATGTAGAATCTAGAAAATCCTTTTTTTCTGTTCTCTTTTCTGTTGTGGTCCTTGTTTTCACGGTATTTCTTTAGACATCCACGTCATATTAAAAACTTTCTGGTTAGCTCTTTATAAATCTAAAAAAAACACTAAACAAAACACAAATTTAACTCTTGGTGGAAGGTCTGCAAATCAGATTCACAGCAAGTAGGAAGATTTCCAGGAGCTTTAGGAAAAGGTGCTACATCTTGGGCATTAGTTTTAGAGACTGATTACAAAAGTCATTTTCTGGTTGTGATTTTGTAATCTTACTTTCAGGTGAAGTGTGGTCATTTCTGATGGGCCAACGTACCACAGCCACATTATAGTGTTTTTCTTCATCAATCATGATTTCTTTTTGTTTGCTGTGAGTTTTTAAAAACAAATTGAACCAAAAGGTAAAATGGGATTTGTGCTGAGTTGAGAAACAGGTAAAAAATACTTTCAAAAATCCATTCAGAAGGGATTAGAAGACAAAAAGTTTTCTCTTTTCTTGTTTTAAAGATACTAAAATTTACGAAGGTTTTTTTTAGGGTTTAGGGTTTAGGGATCTGTAGTCTATAGTTAAAGAAAAGAATTCGGGACACCTATAAGGTGTGTGTGTGTGTGTGTGTGTGTGTATGTGTGTGTGTGTGAATGGACAGTATTTTGAGGGAATTTCCATTCCCTCACTGGAATGGGGAAGTCTGGGAATCATCAGAATCTAAATGCTCTTGCCATTTATTGGTTTGCTCTTGCAAAATCTCCTCCAAGTAATAAGGGGTTATTAATATTTTAATCAGAAACTTGCTGTGTACCTGAAGTCCAGGTCACAGAATTTGCAGCCCAAGTGTGTAGTTCCCTCATAAATTACTTTGAAATAAAAATAATAATGGTAGTGTTACTTTCAATTTGTGAGATCTTGATTGTGTTTTCCTGTTTCTGATCTCAGTTTGATTTTAATCCTCATAACACTCCTGTGAAGTCAGGAAGCAAGGTTTACTATCCTCAGCTAAAACCACAATCTATGCTATCATTCACCATCTCTCCCGGGTGATTTGTTTCATAACATATTGCCAGCGCCATCTCCCCACCTTTTTTTATGCTACCTAGACATATCAACAATATAGCTAAAATACACATCTTTCTAACATACTGTTATATTTATAAGTTTAATTCATATAAAAATGTGTATTATATGCATCATAAACAATTAGGGATCTCTCTGGACATTACAGGAGGCAAGTGGTATGCTCCAGTATTGCCTGATATTCATCCGTGAAACTCACAGGACCCTCTCGTGATCTGGTCCAGGGTGACCTTCTGTCCCAAAAGAAGACTCATCTCATACAGAGCACACAATTACACAAATGTGATATCTATAGGCTGTATATGGCCCTTGAGAATTCTCAGGGAATCCTTGTTTGCAAACCCATTCATTCTCCCAGGAGGCCTTGGGGTATGAACTGCTTTCTGCAGCAGTCTTCCTGTTTTTGTCAAGTGTGCCACTTTGGGTTCTCTTCCAAATAGACTCTGGATAACCCTACATGGATCCATCTCTCTTGCCCTTGAACATCATGTGCTCTGCTCCCTGGATACAGGAAGACTGTCCCTGGGCCCTACTGGGTCTCTGGCACTGCCAATAGGTTTTCAGGTGCTGGTGCTGTGATCTGTGACAAGCACAGGAACTACCTGTAGGGCTGGTAGCAGTGGCTGCCCAGTCAACCTCTGTCAACTCCTGATGTCCCAGCAACATTACTGACAGGCCCAGCCAGATAGCCAGGGGTCGTTCAAGATTTCCTTGGACTCCACATCCTTCTCTCCTTTTCCCTTTCTTGGGCTTCACAGAGACTCATTTCTGCATTTCTGTATCTATTTTTTTTAATTATGTTATGACTGATATACCACATTATATTAGTTTCAGCTGTACAACATAAAGAGCTGACATTTGTATATATTATAGAATGAACACCACAATACACAGACTCACTTTTAGTCCCCAGCTGTCCCCTAAAGGTCTGTCTGCCCACTCAGTACCCCAGCCTGTCTCCTCTCATTGTAGTCTTATGCTGTATTGTATGTCTTATGCTGTAACTCTGTGGTTCTCTTACACTTGAAGAAGCAGCAAGAGCTGGGGACAGCAGCGTATTAAATTATGGAGCTGGAATTCTACTCAGGTCTATCTAAAGCCAACATCTATGCTTTTAACCATAGCCCCAGATTATTTTTCTTTTAGAAAGTTTATCTCTTCAGAATGGGGCGGGGAAGTGATAACTCAGAACATGGTGGAGAGAGACACTTTTGTTGTTGCTGTTGGGTGTTTAAGGTTGGAAGGAATTTAAATATATTATTGCTTCAGAGAAGAGCCTGAGAACAAAGGATCGGTGTCAGGGAACATGCTAAGTAAATTAGGAATTCTAGAACTCTGGGAAAGACCCAATGATCCTTGCTTTGGGAATTCAAACATAAACTAGAAAGATGGACCTTCCTCTTATCATCTTACAGATGGTTTGTTTTGTGTGTTGATAGGATGGAGTGAGTTGAGTTACAAAATGAGTGATAAAGTAAAAACCTATTAATTTTAGTAAAATCAGAGATGGTTTAAGTAGTATCTATAATTTGGGGAGCAGACTCCTAAGAAGTAGTCTTTAACTTTGAGGAATGTCAACAAAATGGTCATGTAAAAAAACAAAAACAAAAATAAAAACAAACCCAGCTCGATCCTGGGATTGTGTTCAGATAACTCTCAGAAGTTTGTGACTAGAGGTAACACATGCCTGCCCCCCCCATGCCAGTTCTGTTTGCCTGAATGAAAAATGAAGGGGAAGAACAGGTTGAGAACTCAGGAATGGGATGGGGCTGTATTAATTTCCTAGGGTGGCCACAAATCACCACCAACTTGGAGGCTCAATACCACAGAAATTTTTTTCTCTCACAGTTCTGGAATCCGGAAGTCCTAATTCAAGGTGTCAGCAGGGCCATGTACCCTTTGAAGCTCTGGAGGTGAACACTTCCTTGCCTCTTCCAGCTGATGGTGGAAGTACCACTCAAATCTCTGCCTATGTTTTCACATGGCCATCTCTTCTACTTCCCCTGCAAATACCTTCAGAAGATCCTGTCTAATTAAGTTAATTTTTATGTGTGCTGGAGGTAAGGACCTGGACATAACTTCTGGGGAAGACACCACTAACCCCATTATAGGGTAAAGACATTTGGAGAGGAGAGAAGGAAGAGTAGGTGTATGTAAGGGAGTGGTGGCATACATGTCCCACCCCTTCGCCAGAGCTTGTCAAAGCCAGTTCTTAACACTTATAAGGGAGCAGTTTAAGCCAGAAGCTTGAAGACTTGCTGTGAATGTGAGCATCAGCAGAACAATTTCATGGCTCCCACAGAAGAGGCAACTGAGACATCACCCTAGTATCCTAGGCAGACTAGAACCTCTGGGTGGCCACCAGGTGAAGGGTACAGTACCTAGTGTTGCAATGGGAATGTCTTTAACCTCTCTTCTCTCAGAGATTCTGTAAGCCATGGAGTGATAACTCCTTAAGACACCTCCTCTAGTATAGACCGTGTATGGCAGGTGTAGCTGAAATGAAAACCCATAGCAGATTTGTCCCTTGCAGGCATGGCAGGCAATCCTGGCCTCCCTGAAAAACATCGAGGAAGTTTTTGGGATTCTCTTGGGTCCCTTCATTAAGCAAGTGGGAACTAAGAGCTATTGTGATTTACATATTAACTTAATAAAGCTCCATTGCTTCTCCTATACCGCTGCCATCTGGGAGGGTCAGTTTACAAAGGTACAAGAAGTATTAAAACCACATCTTCATAAGGTGCCTGGAAGCATGCAGTCCATTGCTGCTGCTTGTGACCTTGAAACCTCGTTTGCCTAGTTTGAAAGATCAGGAGGAAACAAGCACTGAATCTGATAGTGAGAGGTGGTCCAGGCAGACTTGTCAGAAGCCCTGGAACAATTCAATGTTGTGTGGTACATAAGCAATGAATCTTGGAACACTGAAAAAAAAATAAAATTAAATTAAGATGTTTAAGAAATGTTGGGAGAAGCTGAGGCATTGACTGGGGGAGATAGGGGAAAAAAGGTAGTGAAAAAAAGTAAAATAGAAAACGATTTTAAAAATAGTAATATGTGGTCTAAAGAAAGCACACGTTCCTGCAAATGATTATGCTAATGAGTTGACAGGGACCGAGGGGGGCACAGTTAGGAGGAAACACTGTGAGCTCTGTGTTTCCTGAGCTGGCACTGCCAGGAGAAAGAGAACGAGCCATAGTCTATGGCTGAGCTGCAAACGTGGCTTTGTGTGCAGCTCTTCTCAAGACTGGAATGCAGTAGTGATGCCTGAGGGAAAGACTTCTCAAACTGGGGACTCACCCCTTGTCAAGGCCTGATCCACCCTGAAGGCTGTGTCCTCCAACATGCCAGCATGTACACTCTGCTTATATTCCTTATCCTTTCAAGTAGGAAAGAGACAAAGAAGTAATTGGTTTTGTTCAGTACAGAAAGTAGGAAATACCAGCACAGTGCTCTTTTCTTTTTTAAACCACTGCTGTTATTTTTCAGAAGAGATGAACAAAGATCTGTGGGCCCTAATGGGGTTCAGAAAAATGTTTTCCTGTAGGACACATGAAATGGTGGTGGTCACTTGTCAACAACCCTTGCTCAGACCGTAGGCAAAGAGCTAAAGACGCACTCATGGCTGGTTCAGTGATCCACTTGGGACCCCTGCAGATCCTGGCTTGGGGTTACAGTCTCGGCTTCTCCCCTGTGGTGGATGGATGAGTCCAGCAATTGCCTTTTAGAAGGGTTTGGCCCTGTGATTTCTAAGACAATGGCCTTGGGAATCAATGAGTCTATTCATTGCAAACCCTGCAGGGGGCAGCAGAAAGCAAGCATCTGGTAGGGGTGCTTGGGCAGCTCTGGGCCATTGCATTCCCCATCCCTGCCCGGGTGTAGGGAAAGTGGACATCCTTCAAACAGGACCGTGGAGAGCAGAGCAGGGAAGTTTGGACAGACAGAGATATTGTGGTCCCTCTGTCTTTGTAGCTATGTCTGCTGCCTTCTGGAGGCTCTGAGAAATCCCCATCTCCAAAAGCACCTAAGACATTATTATCACATTAATCATCATCATCATCATCATCATCACCATCACAAGACATTTCTTCCAACTGACTGTGGGGTGCCCAGGATAAGGCCTTTTCCCCATCTCTATATCTCCAGCTCCAAACACAATTCCAGGCACCCGGTATATGCTCAATAATAAATGTTTGTGGCATGAAAGCGGGGATGGATGAACTGGTATCCCATTTTAGTTTTCCCAATATTTCTCCATCACTTATGATCAAAAACGCAAATATCCGTGGTATAGTTAAATTGGATAGAAGGAGTAAAATTAACCAGCTCTAGATAGCGTAAGACAAATGGAGTTAGACCTGAGCCTTCTCACATCTAAGTAACGGATCAATGGCATCATATTCTGTGATACTATTCGGCAGGGTAGGCCTCAGTGTGGTTAATGGGGAGAGGTTACAAGAATAATAGCTCATAAGTTTGCTAGTCTATGTTCCTGTGGTATTGGTGATAACTGATCACATTTGACCCAATTAAAATGCACCTGAGATCTCTAAGTCAGAAAGGGTTATTTGCAAAGCCACCAATCCCATATTTCCTTCTGGAGAGGAGTGGAAGATGCTGTTCCAGTGAATGGAATGTTGACCCATAATAGATTTTCACATATGAGGAGATAAACCAGCAAAGATGCTGACGTAAAAACAAAGATGTTCAAGCAAACAAGGCTTGAACATGGATGTGGTGAAGGCCGGTTTGGGGATGAACAATACAAGACTGTCAATGTCATATTTTCAGGGTAAACTTCATATTCCTTCCAGCAACCATGGGCTTCTACTGAGTTTTCTCTGTGCTGCCCTGTGTGTGAGAAACACTGTGCCTTTTGGGGAGAGAATGGGCAAAAGTTATTTGACATACTTCATGTGTCCAGAAAATACATTAACTTGGTATTTTATTTTTTTCCACACTGTCCTTTTAAAATTTTCATGAAACCATCAATATTTCTCCTATAAAAATAAATTTGATTCTTCAATGTTCATGAAAATATGCAACTCTTGGTGTTAAACTTTTCTTATTTTCCTATAGTTTTCTTTCCCTAAGAAAATCTGTTGGCACAGAAATATTTTCTGTTACACTTGTCATTTGCAATCATCCTCTTGCACATATCTGCCTCATAGCTGCCTCATTAACTCTGCATTTCTTTTGAGAACTCAGCTTGAGATTATCTTTTTCTCTCTTGCCTAATACAAATTCATTTTTTTCCTGATCACTGTTATTATTTGTTTAACCCAGAGTCATATTTTTAGATGCGTTTTGTAAGGAAGATGCTGTACTAGATAAAACATACACTACCGTATTCAAAAATATCACAGGAAAGCAACTCCCTAGGTGATGGGTAAAACTGGAGATGCTCTCGACTTAATGTCCTTAAAGTAGAACAATAATGGGTGTGTTATACAATGCAGCCAGTTTTGCAAAGAAAATGGTGAAAGTAAAATTAGACATAATGTTCTTAATAGTCTTCCAACAATGCCGAAAGGGAGAGACTCTGGCATATTCCAAGCTGTTGACATCTCTTGCCTGTAGGCTTTCTTCATTAGTCATTTATAATGTCTACTTATCTAGGTCCCTTATTATTTATATATTTTATGCTTTGTAATACAGCAACTGGAACCACCAAAGATTCTGTTCTTTAGAACACCAGCTGGGTTGCTTTTCTACTAAATGGGCATAGTGTTCTGGGAGATCAGGCATCTAACATGGAAATGTGCCCTCTTTCTTTGTAGAAACTGTCGAAATTTGAAAACGACTTTTTCAAGTAATAATTTGTTGTAGCAGGAGCAAAAGTTCACCATCACTTACTGAGGGTTGGGAGTAGGGAAAATTGTGGGGTGTTACTTTCTTAAGTAAAATTGTGGGATGTTACTTTCTTAAGTAAAAGACGATAAATTTCCCTGAAGATTTGCTATGTTCTTTGTCTCTTTCACTTTCAAAGGAAGAAGACAACGTTTTTAGTGGATAAAGGACCACAGTGGTGTCGCTCCTGAGACCTGGGGTGTCCCACCTGGGGTCTTGGGGATTTCTCAGCAATCACTTCTGATTTTCTGCTCCTCAGTGAGCTTTGCAACTGAGAAGTGATGAAACTGAGTGCTACCTTTCTCTTTAATTGGTAAAGTTGCAATACCTGTCTTCTTCAATGGAAAAATCTGTGCTGACAATAGTCTACATGTGGCCAGAATTATGAGACCAGAGGATAACATAACATATAGTTTTAAGGCAGAATAACCTATCAGCCATTAGGAAGAAATAACTGAATCTTCTATTCAAAGATTAAGAAAAAGTAAATGCCACAGTGGAGTGCCCAAGGAGGAAGGAATGTCACTTTAAATTGTACACACGCACACACACACACACACACGTGCACACACACACACACACACACGAATAGTACTCAGCCATCAAAAGGTATGAAATCTTACCATTTACAATGCTGTGGATGGAACTGGAGGGTATTATGCTGAGCAAAATAAGTCAATCAGAGGAAGACAATTATTATATGGTTTCACCCAGATGTGGAATTTAAGAGATGAAATAGATGATCTTAGGGGAAGGGAGGAAAAGTAAAATAACATGAAATCAGAGAGGGGGGGACAACCATAAGAGACTCTTAATAATAGGAAACAAACTGAGGGTTGCTGGAGGGGTGAGGGCTAGGAGGACCGGGGTAACTATGTGATGGGCATTAAGGAGGGCACCTGATGGACTAGCACTGTGTGTTCTATGCAACAGAGGAGTGACTGATATTTACACGTGAAACTAATAATACACTCTATGTTAACTGATTTAAATAAAATAAGTTAATAAAAAAATTTAGGCAGAGAATTGCCTTTTTAGGGTGGAGATTTCTAGTGCTTTTAGTTTCTGGAAATAGAAACCTGCAATCCCTTGGAATGGAAAGCCCTTTTGCGGCACCATCCTTGGTTGGACTGCTGAATTCTACCAATAAGAGACTAGTGGCCATCTAGGATTCTTGGGGAAAACCTTGATATTCCTCCTTGTCTCCATCCAGGTTCTGCTGTCTGCTCATGTAAATTATTTTTATTTTGTGTATGTGGTAAGGAAGACTTTTAATAGTTTTCTCCTAAAGAACAAATAACTTACTTTGTTATTACCTCCCACATGGGAATATAGATAGTAGGACAAGCCGTGCATTTTTTGAGAGGGTCACAAAATTGAATTATGGTATGGAAAGTGAGGTGTATTTCACGACTGAATGGAAGGCCTGAGATTGAGCCATTTCCTATTAGGGAGGGAATGTCCTGGGGATTCCAGCAGCTGCCTCTGAGTCTTATTCTGTTCTTCTGGAGAATTAGGAGAGAGTCTAAGCTTGGATCTTAGCTTGGAGAAAATGGGTCTAAGCTTGAAGTAAATGAAGGGGGGAAGGTTTGGTTCTGGGCTTAACATGTAGAGATGGTAGAACCTGCCACATCCCAGCACCAAGGACTCTAAAATGCAGAGCCTGGGTGATACTGAGTGTGCATGTGTATGTGTGTATGTCTGTGTCTGTGTCTGTGTCTGTGTTTGTGTTTGTATGTGTGCCTGTGTATATGTGTGTGTGCCTGTGTGTATGTTTATGTGCATGTGTATATATGTATTATGTATATGTGTGTATGTGTATTATGTGTATGTGTGTGTATAAATGTGTATGGTGTATACGTGCATGTGTACATGTGTAAGTGTGTGTATGTGTATTATGGGTGTGTGTGTGTGTGTGTGTGTGTGTATGTGTGTGTGCTTGCATATGCTTGCGTGTATGCATGTGTTTGGAGAGCACAGTTATAGGTTGAAATCAGCGATACATAAGGATAATTTGGGAAGCCAGTCTCAGTGCCTGGGAATATTAACCAACATGTACCCATTGGACTAGGTCAGCTGAAGTGAGAGTTCCTTGGAGGTATCTGGGGAGAAACAACTTTCCAAAATTCACTAAATGGTAACTCAAGATCAAAACTACTGATGTCTGGGGCCATGACTGTGACCAAGTTACATGACTGGGCACATGCAAGAGTAGGAATTTTAAAAATTGTATCTGGTTTCGGCTACAGAAATAAACTGTGATGAGGTGGAGATTGACAGGCTGTCAAAATCTGTGGACCTAAATCCTGGTCAACCAGCATATATTTAGCAAAGTCTTTCATTCACGATAACAACTTTTCTTTGTTTGATTGTTTTTCTCCAGGTATTTCATCTTCTATCTGCCACTCCCTGTGTTCCAATCAGATTGCTTATTGCTTGAGGGGATAGAAGGAGCCCTCAATGTTTCAAAAGTTTAATGCCTTTGAGAAATTTGGAGGATTTGAAGCAAAATGTTGTGAGAAACACAGTCGGTTAGCTTTTGCTGCATGACAAACTACTCCAAAATTTAGTGAGTAACGCAAAAAGCATTTGTTGTGCCCCAGTTCTACTGATTTGGGCCAGGTTAGCCAGGTTTGGCTGACTGTGGATGGGCGTGCTTGTGGTTTTATAGTCGGCTCACAATGATGGCTCTGGAAGACTGAGGTTTGGAGAGACTTGGCTCTTTGCCTTCCATTATCTAGTAGGCTAGCCTGACAGTGAGGTACCAAGAGGGAGGAAAGACATGTGCAATTACTCCTTAAGCCTCCATCAGAGCTGGCACAACATCACTTCTGCCATATTCTGTTGGCCAGAGGAAGTCAAAGGACATCCCAGATTCAAGCAATGGAGAAAGAGACTCCTCTCTTGATGGGAGGAGCCATGCACTTTGCAAAGGAGCTGCCTCTGGAGAGTGGGGCAGAATTGAAGCTGTGTTTGCAATTTGCCATACCATGATAAAGGACTGGGGAACATTGTGACCAAGGGAAGGGTCTCACCCTTCTCTGCATCTGCTCACACAATAGATAAGAAAAACAGGTTTTCCTTCTCCCATTCTGGAAAAGGTAAGAAGCTAGGGGTAAATAATAATCCAGTAGAGATCCCTAATTCCCAGCTAGCCACATAGACCAATGGAGTGGGTCTCGTGCCTACAGATGTGGCAGGGAGCCAGCATTGAGATAACTGAGCCCAAGTGAGGTCATGTGGCTAAGAATGAAGCCATCTTGGAAGCTCCTGGATAGACTTAATACTGAAGACAGGGAGACTTACTCTCCCCTTCTGTCCATCCCAACACTTCAGTACTAAGTAGGCCAACCACCTCTACGTGACCATTCACAGGTAAGAGATACCCTGAGATTACATTTTTGCCATTCCCAACAGAGTAGGAGCTCAAAAAAAAAAAAAATTAAGATGAAGTACAGAAATTTTTTTTTTAAACTATGTATTTTTTTTCAGTATGGAGACTGAAATTCAGCTCATTTCCTATATAGGAGATGAAAATGCATACAGAACTTTCCATTAAGACATTAGGAAAAGACAATATATGAAAAGCCCTCATTTGGGGCTCTGGGGCAGTAGGAGTGGACTTTCTGATATGACCAGGTTCTCTGGACCAAGGAAAGCTTCAAGGACCCAAGTCTGGTCATTCTTCTATAGGTTATTGCATGGTGGCCAGCTACACAGAAGGCTGTTCTTCTTATGGTAGAAAGAATTAGGTATTTGTGATGGTTTATGTGACTTCAGTGGGATAAGGTATGTCCGGATAGCTGGTAAAACATTGTTTCTGTGCGCTTGTTTCCAAAGGAGATTAGCATTTGAATTGGTAGATTGTGTAAAGAAGATAGACCTTCACCAACGTGGCAGAGCAATCTAATCCACTGGGGGCCCAAATACAACGAAAAGGTGGAGGAAGGACAAACTCTCTTTTCTCTTCTGTACTGGGACATCCATTTCTTCTGCTCTTGGACATTAGAGCTCCTGGTTCCTTTGCACATTGGGACTTATACGAGGAGCCCTGTTGTTCTCAGGCCTTTGTACTCAGACTGAATTGTAACACTGGCTTTTCTGGTTCTGCAGCTTTCAGATGGCATATAGTAGCATATTTCAGTCTCCCTAATTGCATGAGCCAATTCCTATATTAAATCTCCTTTATATGTCTCTGTATATCCTATTCATTGTGTTTCTCTGTAGAACTCTGACTAATATCATACACAATACATAATGCAGTTGAAGTTCTAGAAAGTGTTATTCCAACTTTGAAAAGAGGTCTTTGAACCATGGCTGAGGCCACCTATTACAATGGGGCAGGAAGTGTGCGACGAAATGGAACTGAGAAAGGTTGTGAGGAAGAGTCTTGGAGGCGCCATGTTTGAAGTGACTTGTACTTTCAAAACGACAAAGTTTCTGATACTGAGGCCAAGGATTTACAGTGTAGAACTACCACCGGTAGTTTGACTGAATGTCAAGAATTTCTTATTATTTTTCATTGAGTGGGAACTAAAGTGCCTGTGTTTGTGGTAAGGCTTGAGATAGTGCTGTTGAACATGGGAGAAAATGGAACAGTAAACCAAGGAAACATTGATCAGACCCTGTACAGCAGGTGTAAGATGGGGATGAGCTGAGAGAAATGCTTCTGAAGAACCCCAAGACTTCATAGAGTCTGATAAAGGGAAGTGGTGGCTTGAGTTAATGAGAAGAAGTTACTGAGTTGAACAGTGTTCTTTGGTTTAGTATAAATTAAGAGTTGGTGAAAAAATGAATGTCTTAGGAGGGTCCTAAAGGAGTTGATGAAAGAAGGCAAAGGTGATGAGTAAGGGAAAGACCAAAATAAGCATTCTTATAAATGTGAGGTGATGGGCACATGGGGACAGGGTGTAGATACAGAGAAAAATCACCTTTAGTGTTTCATTGTCTAGCTGTGAATTATTTCATCTCTTTAGGTCTCAGTCTCATTGTTTGTGCAATGGGGATAATAATAGTACTGGCCTCTTAGAGTGTTAGAATCGCATAAAGCATTTCACATTGCACTGACTATTCCATAAGTGTTATCTCTTGTCATGATTACTTGCCACACCGAATAATATTAGAAGATAGGGAAGGAGCTGGGGATTTGAGTCATCTTCTCTTGTTCCTGTTGCCTCAGTTGAAAAGCTTCTAATTAGTTTAAGGATCTAGCCCCTAGGATTGATGTCACAGTGAAGAGAAATAGAGGAGAAGGGATAGGTGCTGGGCACTGTTCTAAGTACTTTGTGTGGGCTAGGGTGAATTAATGCTACGATTAGTACAAAAAGTCCGCGATGAACAAAATGACCAAAATTTTAAATGATGATAGGATCACTAAAAGTGCCATCCTAAGCCATGTTGGAGCCTGAGGCAAAGCAAAAAAAATACTGATCTTGCCTTTATTTAAAATTGTGATATCTTAAGCACCTTGGTGGCTCATTGGTTAAGCAACGGACTTCAGTTCAGGTCATGATCCCAGGGTCCTGGGATGGAGCCCCATGTCAGGCTCCCTGCTCAGCATGGAGTCTGCTCCCCCTATTCCTCTGCCCCTCCCCCACCCTTTCACTCTGTCTCTCAAACAAATGAATAAAATCTTTAAAAATATTGTGATAGTTCACTGAGGATTTTTTGAGAGAAGGAGAGCGCAAGCATGAGAGCATGTAGGGGGCAAGAGGGGAGGGGCAGAGAGAGAGAGACAGAGAAAATCCCAAGCAGGCTACATGCCTAGTGTGGAGCCCAGCTTGGGCCAGATCCCACACCCCTGAGATTGTGACCTGAGCTGAAACCAAGAGTTGGATGCTTAACTGACTGAGCCACCCAGGTGTCCCCACTAAGATTTTTTTAATATTAATTGTGATTTTTTTAAACATATGGTGCACCTGAATATTATTTATCCCAATCACTGACTTTCTGGTCCCTCTTAAACTTTGTGCTTCCCATTCTCTCCTTCCTCTTGATGCGTCTGTGTGTAAAAATTTATGTAACCATTCTCAGCCTCACTGGGGAAGATCCTATCATTGCCACATTTTTACAGTTTTTTAAAAAAAAGCATAAAGAAGATGTATATTGGTTTCCTATGGTTCCTTTAACAAACTACCACAACCTTGATAGTTTAAGATAGTACACATTTATTGTCTTACAGTCGTGCAGATGAGAAGTTCGAAATCAGTTTCACTGGGCTAAAATCAAGGCACCACTTTGCCTCTGGAACCTCTAAGGGAGAAGCCCTTCTCTTGTTTTGTCAGACTCTAGAGCTACATTCATTGCATTCTGTGGCTCCGTGCTCCCTTCTTTGGGCTTCAGAGCCAATGGCATAGCACTTGCTTCAGCAGACACATGGCCTTCTTCCATTGTAGTCAAATCTCCTCCTACCCTCCTGTTATGAAAACACTTGTGTTTACATTGAGGGCCCACCCAGATAATCCAGGATCTCCACCTTCTCAAGGTCTGTTCCCTTAATCCCATCTGCAAAGTCCCTTTTGTCATATAATGTGACAGTCACCAGTTCTGACCTCTTTGAGGGGCATTAATCAGACTCCCATGGGCTGGATGGTGAGTGGCAATGTTCAGATCGGACTGAAGTAGACTGGCTTCTGCACCCTTTCGCTGGAGGCAGCTGATGTATCTTTAGGGCCAGGGGCTAGTTAAGGAGGAGGCTGTAGGAATGAGTATAAATTTCAGTCTCTTTCCGGGGCTGCCCCTGTAGTCGGAGCCAGGGGCAAGCTAGTGGGAGCCTTCCTCATCCCCATCCTACACATCCAATACTACCTAGAAGACAGTGTGTGAGGAGCTACATGGATTTGATTCTTCCAGGTGACAAGACCCTATTTGATGTCCTGAGCTAGGGAGTAGGAAGTTTTAATAACAGAGAGAAAATGATGCCCAAGCTTCTTTTATCCCACGTTCTTCCCAACTGTCAGGAAGTTCTTTTCATGAATCCTAAATACTCACTGATTAAGTCCCAATTTCTTTGTTCTCTTGGTGAGAAGATGGAAAAAAATCACCTTCTACTATATGAACGATCCCATTTATGATTTCAGTGACGAGTGATCCTTCAGCCTATTTTGTCTGATTATACACAAAGTAAAAAGAAGCAGGTCTGTGGGATAAACACTGTGATGTATTTGCTGTTGGATCTAAACATATATAGTGAGGGTTATCTTTATTTTATGCCAGCAACTTTTTGTGAATTATACATGGGCATTCAAGGACTCGACCATTTAGGGCAGGGTGGGACAGATTTCTCCTGTAAAGGGTGACGTTGTAAATATTATTTAGGTTTTGTGGGTCATACTGTGCATTGTCTGTTGTAACTACTCAGCTCTGCTCTTTTCTCATAGAAGCAGCTATCAACAATTTGTGAAGGAGCTTGTGTAACTGTGCTCTCATTCAACTTTATTTATGGACACTAAACTTTGAATTTCATATAGTGGTATGTTTCATTAAATATTTTTTGGGTATTTTCCACCAGTTATAAACCATTCTTTGTACATGGACTGTACAAAAACAAGGAGTGCTTTATAGTTTGCTGATCTGGGACCTGGCAATCCTCAAATTTTGTAGTTTATTTCTGGATGATATCTGGAAGATAAAATGAAGTAGGCCGGCATGACATTATTCTACTTGGAGGGCCAGGCCTGTATAATGTCTCACCCATGATCTTGTCTAATCTCCTATCCTATCCTAAAATCTGCCAATGACTTTATTTTTATTTTTTCTTTATAGATTTTATTTATCTATATGACAGAGATTGAGAGTACGCAAGTAAGCACAAGCAGGGGGGGCAGGAGAAGGAGAGGGAGAAGCAGACTTCCTGCTGAGCAGGGAGCCTGGCATTTGGCTTGATCCCAGGACCCTAGGATTGTGAGAAAGAGGGCAGGAGATGCAATGGGAAAGGGGGGGAGTAATTCCACCAGCCTCTGTTGAGTGCAGAGCCCAATGCTGAGGTTTGATCTCATGAGCCTGAGATCATGACCTGAGCTGAAACCAAGAGTTAGACCCTTAACTGACTGCACTACCCAGGTGCTTCAAGATTTTATTTTACTTTGTTTTTAGATTTATTTAGTTTTTAAACAGTTTTTAAGGATTTTATTTATTTATTTAAGACAGAGAGATACAGAGAGAGAGAGAAAGAGCATAAACAGGGGGCTCTCCCAGAGGGAGAGGGAGAAGCAGACTAACTGCCTAGCCAGGAGCTGCTGGACGATGGCAATCCCAGGATGCCGGGATCATGACCTAAGCCAAAGGCATATGCTTAACCACCTGAGCCATCCAGGCACCCCCAAGATGAGACTTTAAAAGTCCATCTTCCACCTAGTTTATCCTACCTCCAGAGCTTGGTTTAACACCAACAACTCCCTATTCTCAGGCTCCTCCCCCCTTTTCTCTACCTCTATTATTTGAGTACATTTTTTTTTTTATCAACCTCTATTATCGGTGTACATTTCCCCTCTCTGTCTTCCCCACTCGGAATATTTGTTTCTTCCATATAAATTCTTCTCCAAAATGACATGTTGAAGTGGAGAGCCATTGGAAAAAAAAAAAGAGATAGTGTGTCCTTTGTTGTGTCTTCATATGTCACATGCTTTTGACCCAAATTAATGATAAACGGCAACAGGCAGAATGTCTGCGTTTGCAGATACTCCTTTTGGGAAACAAGTCTTCCTTCTCTCAGCCCTGAATCATCCATCACACTGGGTCTATACTCTGCTAATCAGAAAATGAAACAAAACAAAACAGTCGGTCTGGAGACAAACCAGAGTATGAAAGAACACACAATCAGATGGTGAAAAAAAGTTGAACCACTCTCAGGCTGATTCATGCACTAGTGAATTAATGGTGCCATTACATTCTGGTTACAAAGATCTACTTCAAAAGAAGCTACTCACGATAAAGGATCCCCAGTCTACGGACAAGGAAAAGAAGTCTCTGAACACTTAAAATTACTTCCTTATCTTTTGGAAAATATCTTCCCACAATGCTGAGCCCTAGTATCAGTGGAGAATTGATTCGTTAGTGTAAAAGGATTTAGAATTTCTTCAGTGCTCTTTTCATTCTGTTTAAGATGTCTTTGAAGAATTGCTGTCCATAGGTTGTTATGGGACAGTTGACAGAATGTAAGAGCAGTTGCTACACTATTGATGGACCCAAATGTCATCAAGATCTGGTTCGGATGGATATAGCAGTGAGACCCCTACACAAAATATTGTTGCAATGTTAGGCCAAAGATATCAATGAACAATTTAAAAATTCGCCTGCTGTGCTAAGGGCAGTCACCCTGCCGTGTGAGCAGTAGTGCATGAGGGGCAGGAAATTAAAAGGCTTAACCACATGCCCCAAACTGTCCAAGCTACTTCATTGTTCAAGTGAAGTGAAAATACAAATACAAATAGCCAGAAGGGTGAAATTTAAATTAAACTTCAAAATCATTTTGTGTTTTAACCATCTACGATATTCTCAGCACTGCAAATAAGTCTACTTTCTTTGGAAGCCTAGAAAAATAATTCAATATAAAAAAAACTCCTTCGGGCTTTTCCTTCCTCCTTTACATGCTCTGCACATGTTCACTTTTAAAACAAAAGTTTGTCCAACATCCAGAGGAGCACAACATGGCTACTCAGAAAGAGTTTCTAACTTGTGATGGCCATTGCTGATGCCTTCTCCAGAATGAGCTCCGGTGGGCAGCAAGATTTCAGGCCAAGATTGCTGTGATTTCCCTTGTTAGATGGCTGCATTGAGAATTGCATTGCAAAACAGACATCTGCAAGGGAATCATTAGGAATCCTCTTCACTATTTGCTGGTTTTGTGTGTTGGATAAAGATTTCTGGAGACTGTTTTTTCTTGGCATGTTTTGCTACTAATCTCCAGTCAGGAGATGGATGTAAATAGGCAGGATAGTTCTCTGAACAGTTCAACTTTTTTTTTTTTTTAAGATTTTATTTATTTATTTGACAGACAGAGATTTCAAGTAGGCAGAGCAGCAGGCAGAGAGAGAGGAGGAAGCAGGCTCCCTGCTGAGTAGAGAGCCCAATGTGGGGCTCGATCCCAGGACCCTGGGATCATGAGCTGAGCCAAAGGCAGAGGCTTTAACCCACTGAGCCACCCAGGCATCCCTGAACAGTTCAACTTTTATCTTTTGAGTCAGAGACCACCTTCAGAAATTCCTCTGTGGAGGGGAGTGGGGACCCATATTGGAACTAGGCAAGAGTCTGACTGGATTGGTAATTCCATGTTTTCTCTATGAGGCCAAGAAACCTTCTGAAAGGTTTGGGGTCATTCCCGAAAAGAAAATTAAATTTCTAAGGGTCTGAAATTAAGATAGTGAGCTAAATGCAAAATGTGAAATAGAATAAGTTAAAAATCAGTTTTTCATGGGGGAAATAACCAGGTCATAAATGTCAGAAGCCATAAAGGAAAGGTCTCATGTCTCTCTTTCCCTATAATCCATGTAAAAGCAAGTATTTTCTTGCAAAGATATCTCTTGCGTTTGTTATACAGCTACTGTTTTTTCTTTTTTTTTTTTTTAAGGACTGATGGCTTTTAAGGAGGCTATTTTACAAAATTCTATACGTAGGGTTTGAAGTAGGGTAAAAAACAAACAAACAAACAAACAAGAAATCCATGAAAAGGGAAAGAAGGGAGTCCAGTCAGCAGGTTTTATGAACAGAAGAAGTTCCTTCAGGCAAATTTGGTGAAAGGGACCAAGGTGGCTTCATGCCCTCCTGGGGAGCACCTGGGTTTCTGGGCTGCCTTGCCCACACCAGGCAGCAGCACTCCATCACTCAAATAAAGCTCATCATGCCAAGAGAAATTTCTGCATTTGATCATGGTCTGCATTTTTGCCTTGAAAGGAGTATTTTCTGTGTTTATTTCTTTTGACTTGAAAGTGCTTTTTCCTTAGGCAGAGACAAAAAAGAAAAATTCTTATTAGTAGTCAGGGGAGCCAGGAAGAACGTTCCCTGTGACTTTGTGGCTGAGTGGTTTTAAAATCTGCCTGTAAATGCTTTGATATTACTTCCTTCATCAGGTGGAGTCTATGTCCCAACTGTGTGAACATGAGTAGGCCTTCGTGATTGACTTAGTGAAGAGAATGGAACAACAGGGTTATGCTCTATGGCTTCCAAGCCTAGGTTAGACCATGCCATGTGGCTTCTGTGGTTTCTCTTTGGGATAGTTGGAGAGCTTCAGCCACCATGCTTGAAGTCTAGCTATTCAGAGACAATGCGGAGAGACACTGCATAGTAAAGGATTAACGCAGAAAGTATAGGTTGTCCAAACCCCTCATGTTCAAAAGAAAGTTTTGGCTTTCATTTAGGTCTTGAGAGATAAACTCTAAGTGTTTGGAATAAACCATGTTGTTGCTTATCTTAGCCTTGGGTTATGCTGGATGGTTAATGTTAGAAACGTGACTGATGGTGGGGGCCTTGGGCTGTAGTATCAGCTTGCACTCTGAAGAGTTATGGTCAGTCATGTAGATGATTAGCTATGCTTACATGACAAATCTTCAAAGAAAAAGAAACAACCCCCCCCCCAAATTCCCCAAATACTGCACACCAAGAGCTTCCCTCGTTGGCAATGCTTTGCATCAATCGCCAAATGTTATTGCTGGAATTAAGTGCTATCCACGTGACCCCACTGGAAGAAGAAACCTAAAAGCTTGTGCCTAGTGCCATCTGGATCATTTTCTATACAGCTTTTCCCAATGTTGATTTTACCCTTCATCCCTTTGCTATAATATACCATAAATATGGGTATGACAGCTTTCCTAAGTTCTATGAATCCTTCTTGTGGATCCTTAAACCCTACCAGATTTAAGGTTCGTCATGACTGCCGAAATTATTTGGTCCAAACTTCTCACAGGGAACTAATTTAAGCCCAATAATACTAACTAATACCTAAAATAGTATTTTACAGGTAAGGATACAGTGGTTTGAAGAGATTAGGTGACACGTTCAAACTCATCCTGTCATTGTCTCCTCATGAGACCATATTTGAACCTCTGCAGAAAGTCTTATACAATGCTATTCCAATGGAGCATTTATGGGTTCATCATTTTGTTTGGCAGTGTGTTCAAGTGATGGTCTAACAATGAAACCAAATATATTTCAGATTTTCAGTGCAGCATTGAGACCAGCATTTCCCCTCATTTTGTGGCTTTGTGATGTTGGCAAGAGCAACAGTGATATGTTGTAACTTTTCATCCAGCCCTGATAGGCATGCTGTTCATTCATTGATTCATTCATTCACTCATGTACACATTCATTCATTTATTCACTTGCATTTGTGACAAGGTACCCTGCTAACGATTTTTTTTTTTTTTAAACTACACAATACTATGTGTGGCCCATTCTGGACACTGTGGCTGTTCTTTTCCTCTGTGTTCCTCAATCTGCTGCTGCCCCATTAAGGGATCTGCCTCACAAGGGGATGACTGTGATGTTTCTGAGAGTTTTTGAAGGGCAGTTGTGGCTTCAAAGGGACAATTTATACTCTATTTAAGAGATTTAGCACGACTTTGGTTAGTAAGTGACTCCATTCATCAGAGAAAGGGGAGGGTTTGCTGTTGAATGGGTAAATGCACAGGGAGAAATTTCAGAGGCTGACAATTTTCCTCAACTCCCCTTTTCCCTTTATATAAAGTATAAAGCCTCCCATATAAATTAGGAATCTAATCAGAATGGTATGCTCCACTCAACTGGGACAGGCTTAATTGGGAAATCCGCTTAATCAGGACATCTCCCAGGGAAACGATTTAGCCCGATGATACATAATGTCTATGATTGCGGCTTAAAGGGGGTGGTAATTCTCTTTAATTGAGACACTTTCAGGTAATTTAGTACTGCCTGAAACTAGGTGTATGTATGTGCTGTGGCCTCTGGATTTTTTTTTTTTTCCACAGTAAGGTGTGCAGGATTGATTCAGAAAACAGCATACATCAGTTCAGCACTGCCCCACATTCTCATCCCTCTCCACGATGCGAAGAACGGTAGACTCCTTGGGAAAGAACTGCCATGCACCTTTTCAGCAACTTGGAACTGGCACTTTAGTCCATTTTGGGATGCAAATATGGACTAATTAGCATTTTTCCTTTGTGCTTAGTTTCAGGGGAGTTTGTTCAGGCAGCAAAAGCCAGTTCTTTTCTACTGATTCTTGTTCTTTCTTTTCTTCTGAGTGGTCTTCCTGCTGGGACCTTATACAAAATCCTGGAAGTTGACCTAACTTTTGTTGGGTTGAGCAGCATTAGAGAATAATTGATTGCAAGAAGCTATGACCTGAATTCTTATGTTGAATTCAATGCGATAGAATTTGGAGATGAAGACTTTATGGACCTTCAATGTGATAGAGTTTGGAGATGAAGACTTTATGAAGCTTTTACATTAAGACAAGGTAATGAAGATGGATAGAAGTGGTGCTCTTTTAATAAGAGATACCACAAATGATGTCAGCATCATCACTCGCTTTTAACATCAAGAAGATATTACTCATTTTCATCTATTCTGCGACAACTGTAATTCAGCATCCATCCTTAAAACTGAAGTGAGTCTCTTATAGGTAGCACATATTAGGTCTTGACTTCCAATCTCCAGAACTGTGAGAAGTAAATATCTATTGTTTCAGACATTCAGTCTATGGTATTTTGTTGTGGCAGCTGGATCCAACTAATACATGGGGCAATGGCACATGCATCAAATTCTTTTTTTAAAGATGCAGCTGCATAATGATGGAAAATTGGAATGAGGAAATAGGATGGTCATTACCAACATTGGTTAGATTTTTCTTCAATTCTTTTTATTCTTATGGGAACTGAGTACTGATCACAGTCCTTACTTTGTGTCACCCTGTGACTATTGGTCTATGCATAAACTCTACACTTAGGCATTTACTTATTCAGTCACACAGTTACTTATTCCCTTTTATTTCATGCACTTTCTCTCTCTCTCTCTTTTTTTTTTTTTTGCTTTCTTTTCCCTCTTCAGCCAACATTACGTCACGCTTAATGTGTAAGGTTCCTGGTTCATAGGCAGCCATCTTGCTGTGTTCTCGATGGTGGAAAGAAGGAGAAAGCTCTCTGGGATATTTTTTATAATGTAGTTAGTTCCATGAAGACCAGTCTGCTCTAATGACCTCATCACCTCCCCAAAGCCCCACTTCCAAATATCATCACATTGGGGATTAGGTCTCAACTCTTGAACTCTGGGGAGATATACACCTTTGGCTTATTGCATACTCAGTGGTGTGTATCTACCAAATTTTATCTATCATATTAGTTAAGGGAACACTACACATGCAACTGGTTAAGTTCTTCACATTTCAGAGCCTTACAAGAGCATCAGGTTAATTAATGAAGTTGAAACTCAATTAACAGTCTGAAGTGGGTGCTCCCACTTAGGTGAATTCAGGGAGCCACACACTCCATCTTGTGATTCCACAACCTTGAACACGTGGGTCCCATTCTACTCCAGGGATCACCTCCACTCAAGCCTGGTGGAAGGAGGAAAGAGGAAGAAGATTTGCACTAGGGAAGTTCTGATAGCCAGGTCTGCAAGTTATCCACCAAAATCCAGCCAAACATTCCTTTCTCTGGAATTCAGCCATGGGTTTACACCTAATCTCAAGAGGATGCTAAGAAATGTGTTTCTTTCCTCCTGGAAGAGGAGGGAAAGCCTTAGTGATAAGGCAGCAGTTCCCTGAACATATATATCCTTTCTCAGGGATTGACAGCTGGATTGCCTCTGGTTTCCTACCACCAAGTGTTGCAGTTAACACTCCCTTTTTGATACTCTGTGGACCTGTGTGAAAATATCTTTAGTTCATAAACCCGGGGATGAAATTGCTTGGTCTTAGGATATTTATGTGCTCATTGTGACTCTTGATTGGCAACACCTGTCTGCCCTTACCAAGAGTTTGTAAGGATGCTTCTATTCCCACATCTCCATGTATACTTCTTGCTTCAGGTTTCTTTTTTATAGACTAGTGTGTATATAGAAATATATCATTGTAGTTTTAATTTTCATGTTTCCAATGGCTAATAATTTTGGACAGCTCATCACCTTCTTGTTAACCCTTGGGTTCCCACATCTGTAAATTGCCTGGCTGTATTCCTTGCTCATTTTTCCACTGTGGTTTCTATCCTTTTCATGACTTGAAGAATACTTATCTGTTTATTCTTTCAAAAATTGTTAATTAAGGAGTCTTTCTTGCTCCCAAGGTCATAATGGTCACATTTAAAGTTCACCCTTGCAATGTTGTTGGTCAGGGATTCCCTTTCATTTTCTCCATGTGATGAATTAATTTTGCTACATCATTTATTGAAAAATCCTTAACCATTAATTTATAGTTTCAGCCTTATCATATCCTAACTTCCCACATATATGGGCATTTCTCTGTGAACTCTATTCTCTCTATTAGTCATTTTTTTTTTTTAAGTAGGCTCTACACCCAGCATGGAGCCAAATGTGGGGCTTGAACTCACAACCTTGAGATCAAGACCTGAGCTGAGATTGAGAGTGAGATGCTTAACTGAGTGAACCACCCAGGTGCCCCTCATTTGTCTGTTTTTGTGCCAGTATCATTTTGCTTTTTCTTACTGTGACTGAATATGTCAATATCATTACATTAGGTTTCTTCTTTTTAAAAAGTTGATTTGGCTATATGTTGGTTTTTATTCTTCAATGTAAATATTGATGTATGTTTATTCAATTCGTCAAAGAAATTTAATTTTGATTGGGATGCTCTATGTAGATTAATTTGAGGATGATTAACATCTTTATAATACCGAGTCTTCCCATTCAGGAACCTGGACTGTCTCTCCATCTATTCGACCCACCTTCTACGTCCTTTATTAACATTTTGAAATTTTACCTATTGTGTTCTTATGAATTTTTAATTAACTTAGTTTCAAGATACTTTATGGTTTTTGTTGTTATTATGAATAAGATCCCATTTGATTACATGTTCTAAGTAGTCATTGCTGGTAGAGGACAATGAGTTGATTTTTGTAGTTTGGGCATGTACTTGGCAGTCATGAAGAACTCAGTCTAATTACTTTTAATAGTTTGTCTGTTGAGAATGCTGATTTTTTCTATTTATATTACAAATAACATTTTATCTTTCTTCATAATACTTTATATAATTTTGGCTCTCTAGTCCTAGATTAAATAGTAATTGTATTAGTAAATATACTTGTTTTGTTCTTATTCTTAAATAAGGTTCTCATTAAGCATAATGTTTGATGCCTTTAGTTTTGATATTTCATCTTTATTAAACATACAGTTTCCTTCTGTTTATCTCATATAAGGGACTCCTAAAAATATCATAATAGAAATAGAATCTTACTCAATGCTTTTATCTTGCATTACTTGAGATAATAGCATATCTTTTTTTCACTAGTCTACTAATGTGGAAAGTTGTATTGATTTATTTTATATTTGAAAACCCGGTGCGTTTCTGAGATAAACCTAGCTTGTCCACAATATATTATCAACTTCAAAGATAAAGCAAGTGTTATTGCTGCTGGATGCAAGGCTGGGAAAAAAGAAGCTTTAGTTCATCCTAATCTTTCATTTTATCCTTCATCTCCCTTGCCATACAAACAGGTTTTTCTTTTTAGGCACTTACACAAACGGTTTTTGCCATTTAGAAACTTTTAAAAACACTAAGGCTCAGTTAAAAAAAGTTATTTTTTTTTCATTCCAGAATATCAGAAATTTTGGAAAATACAGTGAAGCAGGAAGAAACAGTCACTTCAAAACTGCATCCAGAGAGAACCTCTCCTAACATGTAAACTGAAGTAGGTATAGCATGAGATGCTTTTCCAGAACTGCATTCAGACAGCAGGTCTACTAAATTGGGAAAAAAGACTAGACTCCAGTACTCACCACATCGATGAACACTGCAGGGAAGAGGCTATTCACCGAAATCCTGCAGAATCTGTGGATATTATTTTTTTTAAATAAGGTTATTTTTTATTGTACTTTATGAGTGTTGCCTATACAATCTAATATATATAAAACTCAGTCAAGAATTATAAATGACCAAGAAAGGCATAGACTAATAATCACATTTTATACTTTTGTAATACTTTATAATTCCATATATAATCTCTTATTTGATCTTAAATTTCCTGGATATAAGACAGAAATAATTTTCTCCATTTTCCTGAAAAATATTCTAAACATCAGTTTAATATATGACATATCCAAGATATTAGACATGTTGGAGTAGGTTTTGAAGCTAAGAGCGGAATCCAGATACACTGTCTCTACATATTTTTTTAATTGGGATATAATTGACATTATATCAGCTTCAGGTGTACAATATCATGATTTGATATTTGTATACACTGTGAAATGATCACCACAGTAAGTCAAATTGCCATCTGTTGTCATATAAAGTTATACCTTTTTTCTCTTGTGCTGAGAACTTTATTAAAAATATTTTATTTATTTATTTGAGAGAGACAGAGATAGTGAAAGAGAGCGCAAGTGGGAAGGAGGGAGAGAAGCACACTCCCTGCTGAGCAGGGAGCCCGATGTGGGGCTTGATCTGAGGAATTCTGGAATCATGACCTGAGCTGAAGGCAGATGCTTAAGCAACTGAGTCACCCAGGCACCCCTATGCTGAGAACTTTTAAGATTTACTCTCTTGGGAACTTTCAAGTATGCCTTATAATACTATTGACTGTGATCACCATCCTGTCCATTGCATGATGTAAGCAGTGAGTGGTCCTAGTGATTGAGCCAAGTGGCTAGAGAGGTTTGGGCTGAACTTCAAGTCGTATATCTCTCAAGTGCTTTAGTAGGGAATAAAAGAGACTTGGACCAGTTGGTGAGGTCTAGAGTAAGCTGGGGCTCTGGAATGGGCATTGAAGCTAGGCACAGAATATTCTGAAATAACTGCTAATGAGGCAGAAGATTATGAAGCCCTTTCTGTTGTTTGGCCATGGGCTTCAACCATCTGTATTAACACATGATGGCATCTTTCATTTCTTTGTGTCTGTCAGGAATGGAAAATAATTTTCTGGGTCTAAATATGGCCTTCATCTTTTATTATGGATAATTCTGGATCTAGTATATGTTTTAATTGATTTCACAGAGTTTGTGCATGATGGCTACTTTCCATCATCCCTGTAGAACTGTTCTATATACTACTCTAGCGTGCTCTATGTGTGGGAAGGAGACTGTACCATACACTCTGGCTTCCTGGCCATGTGATTTCCAGTTGGATCTATCCAATGGGAGGTTCCATTGCATAATAGTCCATAGTACCCCCACTCCTCTATTCATAGTGGCCTATGATCATTAACAGAGGCTGTGTTCTTTTACCTTTTACCTACAGCTACAACTCCTATTGGTGCTTTTTGTCCTGTGGCCAAACCTGCTCTGGTTGGGTCCTGGTAACATAATTCATTCTCACTGATCCTTCTGGTTTAAGGATGATAATGCCAGTCCTTATCAGCTTTCTTCATTCTTGCCCTCACCTCTATAAATAGCCCCTTTAATAATAAAAGTTCTTTTATTAGTTTATTGAGTGCACCATCTGTTTCATGTTGGGACCTTGACTATGACTCTTGTTGAAAAGTCTGTCATGTCCCACAGACTGGTATATTTTCGAGTTTGGGGGATACTACAGGCTTATGATAAAACCTTCCTGTTCTTTTTTTTTTTTTTAAAGATTTTATTTATTTATCAGAGAGGGGGTTGGGGAGAGAGCGAGCACAGGCAGACAGAATGGCAGGCAGAGGCAGAGGGAGAACCAGGCTCCCCGCTGAGCAAGGAGCCCAATGTGGGACTCGATCCCAGGACGCCGGGATCATGACCTGAGCCGAAGGCAGCTGCTTAACCAACTGAGCCACCCAGGCATCCTAAACCTTCCTGTTCTAAGTAAGCTCTATACCCAATGTGGGGCTCAGACTCAAGAGTCACATTCTCTAGGGACACCTGGGTGCCTCAATGGGTTAAGCCTCTGCCTTCAGCTCGGGTCATGGTCTCAGGGTCCTGGGATCCAGCCCTGCATCCATCTCTCTGCTCAGCAGGGAGCCTGCTTCTCTCTCTCTCTGACTATCAAATAAATAAATAAAATCTTTTAAATTCACATGCTCTACTGACTTGACCAAGCCAGATGCCCCACAAAACATTCCTGTTCTTTGGAGCTGGTTTCCAGCCCATTTGGCTTTGATGTGCCCCAGCAATGAATGTTGCAATTTATAGATGACAGTGATCATGAGGAGTCCCTACATGAGCCTGCAGAAACACCACTTTCTGATTCTAAAATGCAGGTCATTTGGCTACCGAATACTACAGTTTAACTGTGAGCGGCACATTGATCCTTATGCCTATTGAGTTTCTCTATGATTTTGTTTTGAGACCAGATGGAGATTCTCGAGTAGAGTTTTATTTTCTTCATCTTAACTTCAGGCTTTAAAATTAACAATAAATAATAATAATATAATACTTAGTGCCAGGCATGATGTGCGCACTGTTAATGGTCTCACTGTTGATATGAAGAAACTGAAGTCTAGGGAGAAGTGAAGCAACTTACTCAAGTTCACACACAAAGTAAGCAGCTGAGCAGAGACTCACCCCAGGTCTACTTAACTCCAAATCCCAACCTTGAAAATAGTTGTTTCCTTCTATTTCAAAAATTCCTTATATTGATTTTATTCCACTCCTTTTCTCTCTAAGAAGTAACTTGATTTCCACATGAGTTAATGTAGATTTCAGGAGATGTATTGGGTTTCACTTTGAAATGTCTAATGATAATACTTTAGTTTTGAATGTTACTTAGTACTTACTGATCCACATAAATCCCAATATAGAAGAAAAATAGTGTGCTGAGTATTGTCTGTATCTCCATATCCAATTGTCAATTTGTTCTTTAGTCTAGGAGAGTGACATTTTGATTCCAAATCACTAGATGTCTTGGCCAGTAGGTCAAATATGGGTTCCTGCTGACTTGAGCCAATATGACGCCAGGCCAGAAGATCAGTCTTGAAAAAAAAAGTGAAATTCATGGTCCCCTTGTCTTTAGCCCACCTGAACCTCAGGTCTGTAGTAAATACATCTCTCCTTTCAAAGCCACAACTCTTTTTGGATGGCCTTCTTTAAAGGAAGTCTGCAGGTTCTGGTAACTCTTTCTTTCCCTTACTTGCTCATACGTGGTCATAACAGGTCTCCATCATTGCTATTCTTATCTCTACTCACTATTTGGGAACTAGGCCCTCATGAAACTGTCTTCTTTGCTCCAGAGGGTTGTGCCAAGGGGTTCTTGCCATTATCCTCAGGTAAGAAAATTTTATGATTTACCCAAAACTAAGCCAGGAATATGTCAAAGAATAAAACTCAGCTTTAATATTCATCTTGGGGCCATGAAAGAAAATTGGAGGGGTCTAGTCAACCATAAAGAAAGAATCCTGTTGGGAGAAATAAAGATAAAAATTCCATCTGAGGACCTACAGCCCTTCTGTGGTGCCCTCATCAGCTTCTGAAGCATCCCCCAACCAATTCCTCTGATGATGCTCAGAGAAGCACCAATGTAAGCTGAGCTGATATTCTTGGAGCTCTTTTAGGTAGTTGCTTGCAAGGTTAACACTGAATCTTAACTATAGGGAAAGAGAGTTTTAATAATATTTTAATTAAAAATTAATTCTTCCTTTCTCTCTGTTCTCACTAAAACTCTCCAATATCCTGACTACACTGTCAGGAAAAAAAACAAAACAAAACAAAACAAAACAACAACAACCAAAACCTAAAACCAAAATTATCTATCTTTGACTTAACAAAATCACAGACTTTTCATAATTTGTAGCTACATAAGTAATTTTTAATGACAAAAGCAAGGTGATTTGTAATGAAAATTTTAGAGTGTCGTTCAGGAGAGGCAAGCCCCACTATCTTAGGGCCATGCTCTAGCCCCTGGAACAAATGTGAGGTAGAAAATGCCACTGTGGATTCTGTTAACGTTGTAGTTAAAGCTATAAAGTGTGCTTTGAAAGACCTGAAGTGGAGAATAATGTTATAAAAATGATAGTTTGAGAGAGTGTACTCATGATTAGCTCTAGTCTTTCTCTGAGTTCTTCATCTTGTGCACATTACAAAACTGATCTGGTTTATCTCCATGCTAGAGTAACAAGTTCAAAGATGGGTCCCTCTTTAATCTTTTACTTTATCTTCTTAGATGAGCATGGATCATGTTAGCTAGTCACCTGCAGATGTATCTGGCAGGGGAGTGAAATGCCTGTCTTTCTTGCTTGAAGCCTTCCCATCCTCTCAGATGGGTTTGCTTGGAGCCCCTTCATGTGATTGGTGGTAGCAGTGTGGACCACATCTCTCCCTCACAGGGAAAAGGTACCACTTTCCAAGCTGGATAATCTGAAATATCTTGCACACTTGGTCTTTTCTAGACTCCTTCCTTCCCTACCTCCCTTCCTTCCTTCCTCTCTCTCTTCCTCTTTCTTTTTTCTTTCAAGGATCTTATTTATTTATTTATTTATTTATCTATCAAAGAGAGAGACAGATAAAGCAAAAGCAGGGGAACAGCAAGCAGAGGAAGAAGGCTCCCCGCTGAGCAGGGAGCTCGACATGGAACTGGGATCATGACTTGATCCAAAGGCAGATGCTCTAACAGACTGAGACATCCAGGCATCCCTAGACCTCTGCTTTCATAAGTTGGGGAGGAGAGAGTGGCAGCAAGAGCTTGATTAGAGTGATACTAATAATAGGACCTGAAAAGGATAGCTGCCTGCAGGTTTTGTGGCTTTGGTTACAAGGTGGACTACTTGATGCTTCTTTATTTTCAGCTAATTTCACGTGCTAATTCAGGTGTAAAAGGAGCAATCACATTTGATACATTTTAAATATCGTTTAATGTCATATAAAGCAATAAAAATAGCTTGATGTCTGGTAGATCTTCTAGTCCATCTTTCTGCTTTAAAGAAGCACAATCTCTAAAACATCTCAAACAAATCAGAACTCCTGTAATGTTTCCAGAGAGCTAGCATTTGGGTCCTTTGGGGATTGGTGGGAGCATTTTATCATTGCTCTCAAGAGTGTCCAACTCACTTATGACCTGTCTCCTTTAGATTATGGCATAAGCCCCTCTCTGCCTTCCTCAGTGGAGGAGTAAAACCATCCATCTTCAGGTCCCGGTTCAACACCTTATACATGGGAACATAGTTGCTCTTTAACTGAACTCAGGGACCCACCCTTCCTCCCCTCCTTTCTTTCCTTTCATCTGTTAGTCTTAAATTTTTGAGTAAATTCATTTTGTGGGTGTGTAGTCACCTTGGCTAACATGCTGCATACTTTGAGGGTCTGCGTTATACTTGTGTCTTTTATTTTCACAAATGACTTCTGAGGATCGTCAAGAGGCCAATGCAAACATTTCCACCTTGAGGAAGAATCTCCTCAACACAGACAGTTGCTTGAAAGATCTGATGTGTTTTGTGAGGTTCTGGGAATTCGCAATACTTTGTTATATATTTGGGGACAAAATAAGATCTAGAAAACCTAAGGAGGGAAGTAAAGAGGGAAAAGATGAATCCAAGGTTTTCCAGGAAAGCTTAGGAATGGAAAAGATGAGTAAGTTTTATATTTTAGTGGGAAATTTAACAGCTTTGATCGGAGTCACTTGCATGTTTAATATATAAAATATCCTGTATTGTGTGAGCCGTTCCTGGGAGTGGTGGCGAAGAGGGTGATTTGGGCTTGAAATAAAGTGCTACACCAGTTACCATCATGGACCAAATAGCATTAAGGTCAATTTTCTCAAGTGTAGATAAGTCACAGGAGAGAGTTGGGAAGAAATGAGGGAACGTTTCATCCATCTGTGGCATTTGACCAGAGTCTTTAGGTCAAGTTTGGTCAGGGAGAGATGGAAGTAGGGAGAGAGGAGGAAAGAAAAAGCTTCCATATAAATGAGAAAACATGAGCCAGGCACAAGTTGTAGTTGTTGGTTGGTTCTGGTTCAACGAAATTAACTTGGTGTGTGGCTTTTCTAACAGCATCATTTTCTGGAGGAAGTTAGAAGGAAATAATCCAGGAAATCTATGATGAGATCATTAAACATTTCACTGAAAGATACCCTTGCAATTAATTTCATTTGCAATATGCATGCTTATGAATCATTATATTTGTTGGGATGTTGTGAAAAGGTCAAAACTAATTATATATTTGTTATGATGAGCTTAAAATTCTAGCTGTCATTTGTTATCTTGGCTCCCTTGAGACAATGTAGACTCGATTCCATCCCTACATTGGAGTTCTGAGTGTAATTTTTTAAAGCTTTAATGAAAATGTTTCTTTCATCATTATAGTTTGATTTGTTATGCTTAATGCCACAAAATTACTTTTAAATCTTGGCATGGCTTTATTAAAAATGGTCTCATTTTAATTTGCTGCTCTAGGTACAGAATTCATCATGAAGGCAAGGAAAAGCAGTCTGCCTCTTCAGAGATATCCTGGAAGTCGTCTAATGACAGATCTACAAGTACTGAAGACATTATCAACGCATTTAAAATTCTCTGTGATGTTGGTTACTTGAAAATCTTTATCTTGTGTGTGTGGCACATGTTTCCTGAAATCGTTATATTTCTTGGTCTCTTACTGAAGAATTTGCCAGTATATGTTTTTTGTGAGTAGATGAGAATGTAAATCCTAGAAAACTCAATGGCATTCATAGTTACAGTCCCTAAAAATCAAGTGAGTCAACAAAATTTCACCTTTGAAATGTGACCTATTCATTTCTAATATTCTTAAAGACAAGGACTACGTATTTGAAATCTGACCTATTCGTGTGAAATATTCTCCAAGGCAAGGACTATATCTTCTATAAAATTTGTGACAGGCATCTACATGGCTTATCCTCAAAAGGTTGTCATTCATTACTCAACAAGTCTTTGTTTATTACCCACTATGTATAAGAGGGTAAACAACTTCGGTAGCATTATTGATATATATATATTTTTAAAATTTTATTTATTTATTTTACAGAGAGAGATCACAAGTAGGCAGAGAGGCAGGCAGAAAGAGAGAGGGAAGCAGGCTCCCTGCTGAGCAGAGAGCCCGATGTGGGACTCGATCCCAGCACCCTGAGATCATGACCTGAGCCGAAGGCAGTGGCTTAACCAACTGAGCCACCCAGGCACCTGCATTATTGATATTTAAAAGAAATAGTTTGAGTCACCTTGTAGAGGTTTATAATCAACTGGGAGTTCATGATCTACTTGTCTCTTATGAGATTCCTGGAACATGATAAGGCTTAAGTGTTTACAGGAACTAACACATTATGCCATTCATATGTTTTAATTATGATTTGAATGACTTGCCTTAGGAACAAGAAATGTTGAAAGAGTTATTTCAAATCTGTAATACAACTAGTCTGCACATTTGGTGGCGAGTTCATTTTATTAACTATCCAGGGCTAGAAATGACATTTTACTATTCAAGTACCTTGGCAAGACATTGATATCCTTAGATATTGCTTTTTGAAAACATTAATATCTATCTATCTATTCTATTAAATGCTAATGGGAGATAACTAATTGTCCCTATGATACGTCTTTAAAAGTTAGGTCAAGTTTGTTTCAATACAAAACAAATATATGTTTTAATATAAATTAAAAAAAACATTAAATACATAACTCCATTTAGTACTGTGATTAAGAGAGTCTGGATTCTGACAGATTGAAATTAGAATCTTGGTTCTTTTGAAATTAGAATCTTGGTTCTTCAACCAATAGGCAGTCTGAGCTTGGGGAGCTACTTACTCTTTTTTCCTGCAATTCCTTTTCTGAAATAGAAACAGTAATACAGAGTGCCAGCTTCATAAGGCTGCTGAGGGAACACTGTATGATAAGGTGTGTTTTGGGGGAAGCCTGAGTTTGGCCAATAGTACTCAGAGTTAGGAAGGAACAGAGTGTGGTTGTGATGATGTGGCTGGAGTTATGTTGCATCGTTTGCCACTTTATAGTTAAGTGACCTGGGCAACCTGTTTAAGCCCCCTGAACCTTGGTTTTTAACTCTGTAAAAAAATGTTTACTTTAGGGTTGCTGTCACTATTGCATTAGCAAATATTGTGAAGTACATATAATGCAACTGGATTCATGCATACTCATTAAATGATAGCTGTTATTACAATTATTAACATCTGATAGCCTGACTTTGATATATACCAGGACCAGAATTCGTATCAGACTAAGAGAGTGGGATCTACCTATTATCTACCTATCTATCATCTCTCTTCTATCATTTATATATATGTATATGTAATATCTATCTATCATCATCATCTATGTATCTATCATCTATCTGTCTTCTATCATTTATCTATATGTACATCTATCTATGTATCTAATCTTTCTCATAATGTCCAAATGAAATGTCAAAGTCCATCAGACACCTTCCAGATCATCTTGGATTGCTTTGACGGTGGATAGTGGTCCTTTGTCTTCCATTTGGATCAGTCTTGTCTTTTGCCATCAGTAGAAATTTTAACTTTGTTAGTAGAATTCTGTGGCTGCCAAGAAGATGAAGTCTGAGGACCAATGAACAAAATATCCTATGACTTATTGTCTACATTGAAGTGCTTTTGTGAGGACAGGGGTGCTACTTAACCTATAAGACTTCACAATTTCAGGCGTCATGCAGAATTATTGAGGGCAAATTAGGACATCAGGACATCCTATGAATGAAGAAAAGTGAATGGAAAATGATGGGGAAAAGGAAGGAAAAAGCATATGAATTAAATAAGCAAACCAGATAATACCTGCCCACAAATCCTTTTTGGAGTCTCAGGTAACTGACTAGCCTGTGCAATAATGAAGTAACTTCTCCAGTTTGTTATCTTGTGATGCAAAAACAACTTCTCTGTTGTCCTTGTGACACAGTAGGAGGACGCTTACCTGCAAAGCCAGCCCACATGTTTCTGGATTTCTAAGTGTCAAGTTGTCAGTATGGTTTAACGTTGGTCATTTCTCTCCCAAGGCCTATGGGACTTTGAGTTACTAGTAAATATAACATATATGTCTCTATTCTGGTGGATTTACTGTTCCTGTTTTGTCCTGCATTTTTCCTCCACACAGGCATTTTTTTAAGAAATGTAGCTGGAAAAAATTACCTTTTATATACAGGACAAGACATGAACAAAACTGAGACGTGCTTGTGCCTTTCAAGGACCAGCCTCACTTATTATTACCTCCTTGCCACCCTAACAGGCTTCTTCTCCAAGAACTTCATTACTTTAGGTGGAATGGCTTATTTGTCCTAGTCCTGTACACTCATGACTCTTCTACGGACATTCTTGATCAGTGAATACTGGTTCTCTTCTCCTTGCTCCAAGCTGAAGGAGTCAACTAATACATTCCTTGAGCAAGTAGATTGTAACTTGAGTCTCTTTTAGACAATGCTTCACTTTGTTACCAAACACATTGGCCCCTCTGACATTGAATCTGGTGGACCTTATCTTTGGGGACTGGTAGACTTCATGTTTCTTTAACAAAAAACCACCACAGCATGGGTAGCTCCTAGAAATACCTTTCCTGGAGTAGTCACTCTTATGTTATTCCTCTTTTGAAACAATAATCCCAGGAGCTTCTTGGTTGAGAGAGGGAAGCAAAGTATAAGACACCCTTAACTATAGGGAACAAACTGGGGGTTCGTTGAAGGAGGGGGGGAGGGTACTGGGCTTGGTAGGTGTTGGGTATTAAGGAGGACACTTGTGATGAGCACGAGGTGTTATACGTAAGCAATGAATCACTAAATTCTACACCTGAAACCAATTTTAATATATATGTTAACCAATACGAATTAAAATAAAAACTTGACATAAAAAAAAAGAGCATTTTAGTCTTTTAAGTCAGGCAAAGGGTTAAATTAAAGCAGGGACTGCTGAGACAGAAAACAAAAAGTTTGATCTATTTGATCTTTGTCTTGTTTCCTTGACTCACTTCCAACTAATTTCTCTCTCTCCAGCTTCTTCTGGCCTAAGAATTGAAAACTCTGAGCTCCTAGATGTTTCTACAACCCCATGAGGTCAATGCAAGCAAGGAATCACTTCTCCCCTTTCTCTGTACTGAAGTCAAGAAGGGCCCAGACTGGAAGCTTGAAAAGGAAAATAAATCTTGGCCATGAACATTGTCCTTCAATCAAAGCTGAACTCCTTCTCTCTGGCTGTGTATTTCACCTGGGCAATCTTATTCTATTAGCATCAAGAAATTGCTGAAGGAAGAAATGTAAGATCCAGTTTTTAATTAACTTTGCCATTGATTTCCACATAAGTGTGTATTAATCACTGTTCTTTGGTGAAAGGGATGAAAATCTCCAAGATTAATGATTTTTCTCCTCAGGGATTTTTCTGGACCAAGTTCCAGATATTCCACAATTTCTTCTTTTTTTCTTCTCTGAGCTCACTACCTTACTCTGTTCTTTGCCCTAAAATATGGAGACACACAGAAACATATGTACATACATTCACACCAAACACGCTTTTGGAATGAAAATATCGAGGTGGAGAAAGAAAGATGATCAAGCATATCAAGTAGTTGCCATAAAAATCTTATTCTGTTGTGTTGTCTCCTTCAAAATATTTTTTAACCCATTTACTCATAGCAAGTATCATATGCCTTGAATGAAAATGCATGTTTGCATTTTAGTTATGACTAAGTGAAAAGGAAAGTTGTTCATGGGCCTTAAAGTACCTGTAAGCCAGATTGACACACAATATGTTTTAGGTATTAGAAGTTGAAATACTTCTTTCCCCACAAATTACTGTAACAGTCTGTGAAGAGATATGGTAATATTTTCTGAAATGAGAGAAAAGTATCATACTGTCACATTAGAAAATGGAGAATAGAATGCCTTTGGTATAGTTTTTAGTGAACTGAGTACATCATATGTTTCCCCTCTAATATGTTACCAGCCTAGTCCATCTGTAGCTGCTTGATTCACCTTATTTCTGTTTGTTTGTTTTTTATCTGTTTCTCTCTGTAAGCATATTGTTTCCAATGTAAGCATCTTCGTGGTATTTATGTAAACATCTTAATGAATTTTTGAATGAAATACATTTTCTTCTAATTCTGATTGATCCCAAATCTGAGCATTGATCATAATCACAGGAAAATATCTGTCCAGTATCTGTTATTGCTCTTTTAAAGGTGATTTTTTTCTTTTTATGTCTAGAAACATTTTTCTACTTGAACTTTATAGGGACTAGATTAAAAGATTCTTATTTAAAAATTCTTTTTAAAAAACTTTTTATTTTTTATTAACATATAATGTACTATTAGCCCCAGGGGTATGGGTCTGTGAATCGTCAGGCTTACACACTTCACAGCACTCACCATAGCACATACCCTCCCCAGTGTCCATCACCCAACCAAAAGATTCTTGTAGTTATAGAATCATCCTACAGAAACTAATGGGACTTAATCATATGAAATGTTGATCCAATGCCTGCTCTTCATTGGTTCCCAATATGATGAATGATACCCTGACTCTCCGGTGAAGCCTGCCTCTCCCCCTACCCCAATCCTGGACTTTTTCTTGGCCCCATTCTTCCCTCATGTCCACCATCTAAATCTCTGGCCGATGAGTTGTGCCTCCGAGTTACCTCCATCATCCAGTGCTCTCTGCCTGTCGCTGCTCTGGCCACCTTGCCATGTCCTTTCCCCGGGTTCCCGAAAGAGCCTTCCAGTGACCCAGTCTCTTCAGTCTCCTTGGCCTTCCATTCTTTCTTTACTTCCACCCAGGGTGATTGTCACCTCGCAGACCCATTGCATCCCCTTGCATTTTGCCACACCCAGCTCCTTTTTAGCCCTATTTGCTCTTCCCTCAGGGGCTTCAGATGTGCTGCTTCCTCAGCCTGGAACGCTTGCTTCTCCACCTTGTGTCCTTCCCTTCACCCTTCACCTGATTGACCCGTCATGCTAGTTGAGCTATGCTTTCCTTCATGAAGACTTCCTTGGTTGACTATTTCTCCTGCATGGTCCTTCAGCTTCTGGCTTCCAGAGAGGAAGTGCTAATCCCTCTTTGAGGAATATCATGTTTGTCTTTTTTGCTTAGCTAAACTATGTGAGGGCAGGGACCATCTCTAGGCAGAACCTAGCACAGTGCCCAGAATGTGGTGGATACTTCTGTTTTTTGAACGAATATCCCTTTTTTCAGAATCCTTTTATCTTATACTCACTGATGTTCCAAGTGCCATTTTAAAGTACTTATGAAGTTAGATTTTAAAGCACAAAAATGAATAGTTTCACTTTACTATAATAGCTAGGTATTTTGTATGAACGAAAAATACATATATTTTTAAACTTAGTCAGAAGTGATTCTGTCTGAACAGGTGGAGAGAGTCATCAAAATAGCACACTGACAACAGATGACACTTGGCAACCAAACATTGTGAATGGGAGCCGAGTAAAGGGGAACAAACCAACACTCAAACCTTTTCTGGAAAAACAAAACAAAACAAAACAAAACCCTGTTGTTTTATTAATATTTAGAAAGAACACACAGAAATTTATCCAGAAGAGAGAAAAGGCAAAATAAGTGAGCATACAAATTCATTTCAAAAGAACCAGTGCCGCTTCCCAAGTACTTTCTGTCTCTGTGAGCTTCTTAAACTTTTGTATTTCTTATATCTCTATATATAACCATAGTTATATATATAGATACATGGAAACGCATCACGCCCTTGTCGGGAATCCTTCCTCCCAAAACCTGCAGTGAGCATATCTTTTTTTTTTTCTGAAAGCTGCCTGTAGATGTGTTCTTGGATTATGCCACAGTCTCTTTCCTCTGAGTTCGTCTCTGATGGCAAGTAAGGATACTTGTGAAGGGAGATTTCCCCTTAGTTCTTGACTTTTTCTTTAGCTTTTTCTGATTTTTGAGTGAGATTCCCAGTTCTTCCATGATGGCATTGAAAGAGAGACACTAGAGAACATGAAATAATAGAGCATCAGTGTAACCAAACTAGCTCCCTCCTCCGCTGATCTGTCTCTCACCTAGGTTTTTATGAATACAAGATATTGGTCTAAGGCAACCTGCCACAGAGTAAGTTCCCGGCCAGTTCCCACACCTCCTCCTCCACCCACTGGCCATTTGCCTTTTCTATTTGGGGAAACTGAGGCAGCAGGCTAGGTGGGTAGACTTTGGGGTTTCATTCACCGATGCAGTAGTATAAGACTACCCAGTTAGGTTCTCAAAATAGACAACTTACCTTTGCTGAGACACCAAAATAGAGTTAAGTTAAGTCATTTCCCCCATTGAGATGATCCAAACATTGATAGGTTTATCAAGGCATACGGACACTTCAGTAATGCTATAGAAAATGAACAAACCTTCTCTACACCAAGGCTTTGTTTTTTTCTCCCATGAAACCTTACTTTGTTCCTAAAATAAAATCTAATTCTTGATGACTTTCCTTTCTGATAAAAAAAAAGAAAAAAAACAATTTTAAATTGTATATTTTCTCCAAAAAAACAGAGATCTGGCAGCAGCAATGATGCAGCTGTGGTTGAAATGAAAATAATATGGTACTGAACTGCACAGCAAAGATGATGGCATTATACAAGGAGAAAATGGAGCAATGATTATGAAATATCACACATATGCAGATGGCATATATATGTACACATCTATTACAATTACACTGTATGGATTCACATGCACAGTATACAAATGCTATAATAAAATATAATTTACTGTCATTTCTTCCAGCCAAGATAAGATCTTCGAGTAACAAATTCTTGCTTATAGAGATGTCCATAAAGTAGTATTGTTTTTTATGAGATCACCCTTAAAACACCCTTCAAACCCCAAAGCTGTTGGTAAAGTGTGTGGAAGGGCAACTGTGTGACTCATTTGTGATTAACTCAAAAAATGGATATGTTAAACACAAACAATGACATTCCACCAGCTGATTTTTTGAGGTTGTGAGGGCCTGATAGGAAAACATTGGTGATTCACGTGTGCAATGCAGGAAATGTCTCCTGCAGTCCTGGCATATCAAGAGGCAACATGTATTTTTGAAAATCTACACTCCATTTTTGTTCCATAGAAAAATTGAAGTAGCTTAAATAAACAGTACTTTTTAAAATATATATGTATGTATGTATGCATTTATTTATTTATTTATTTAAGAGAGAGAGAGCGCGCACACAGGAAGAAGAGCAGAGAGAGAGAGAGAGAGAGAGAGAAATATCTCCAGCAACCTCCATGCTGGGGTGTGGAGCCATAGGTGGGGCTTGATCTCACAACCCTGAGATTATGACCTGAGTGGAAACCAAGAGTTAGGATGCCTAACTGACTGAGCCACCCAGGTGTGGCTAAATAAGCAGTATTTTTAATTTTTCTACTTGATTTGAGAACCAGACAGACAAATTTAGATCTTAGATGTAAATTACTGGTCTATCAGACACATACCTCCAAAAAGAATACTCGTTTTTGTATGACTTTGTCTTTTTTTTTTTTTTTTTAGAGATTTTATTTATTCATTTGACAGATAGAGATCACAAGTAGGCAGAGAGGCAGGCAGAGAGAGAGGAGGAAGCAGGCTCCCCGCTGAGCAGAGAGCCCAATGCGGGGCTCGATCCCAGGACCCTGAGATCATGACTTGAGCCGAAAGCAGAGGCTTTAACCCACTGAGCCACCCAGGTGCCCCGACTTTGTCTCTTTTCCACATGAATGTTTATAGGATTTGAATTTCATTTCCATTTTCTTATAGTAGTGAAAATTCATGTTATGCATATTAATTTCTTTTCAAATGGTAAGTTGTGGCTTCATCAACTGAGAGGGGGTATCATGTCACACAAAGAAAAACTTCAAAATATTTTCTATGAATTATACTTTCAAAAAATATTACAGTAGGTATGTCACATATTAATTTTTTTGTAGCATAATGTGATGTGAAATTTATGTTACTAAGATGAATTGAATGTTTTATAGTGCCTTTGTGGTGGATGGTGTTGCATTGGGGTTTTGTAATTTTTGCTCAGATATTTATTTTAATGTAAGTTTTTTTGTTTGTATTTTTTATTTTATTTTATTTTTTTGCACAGGACATTTCTAATTTCAGGAAGATCATTAAAACTGAAGGAAGAGAGAGAGAGAAGGAAGAAGTGCCAAGGATTTTACACCTCACACTGTTACACACAAATCTCACAGCAATCTTATATGGTAGGAATTATTATGCTCATTATGTAGATAAGGAAATTTACTATTGGAGAAATTAAGTAATTTGTCCAGGAAATGTGGCTTGCAAGAGAAAAAGCTCACATTTGAACTCAGTCCATCTGACTTCCCAGACTCAATTGCTTTCACTTAAAATCTCCAACACCTTAATTTTTTTTTTATTAAATCACTATAGAGAATTTTTTGTAGGTTCTTTTCCTATAAATATTTGTTAAGAAATTGCAATCTTTGTGTTTTATTTCAACTCTCAAAACATTTCATTTTAGACATTTCTCTTTATTTTGCCCTAAAACTACCAAAGCAAGTCTCCAAATGTGGCTCCCATAAGAGACATAACTAGGAGGGGGCTAGAAACCCTCTCTCTCTCTCTTATTTTGGGTAGTAGAACAGTCACAGATCTTATCTTGACAATACATTTCAATTATGTTTCTCTTAAAAAACACAGTCTTCCTTCAAATTTTGTATTGCCTTAAAATACAACAAAGGTCTATTCTTTTGATCAACTCCAAGTATTTATTTCTTGCTGCCAGCATGAAAGTGAATATAAATATAGTTTTATGAGTGGTTTGGTTTCTTTCTCTTTGGTCACAAACAATGATTTCTTTTTGATTCTCACTTTGTCTCCAACTGTCAAAAAAGAAAATGGCAAGATATTGGAGCTGACCTTTCTGCTTCCAAGTTTTTGCTGTAGTCATAAGGCAAGATGACCTTTAAGGTCCCTACCAGCCATGAGCTCAAGCAAACCACACTCTTGTATCCACAGGAAATGAAACTGTTGAAGGTCATCTCAGCACAGAGTGGCACGAGAGGGTCTCCTATTCATTCTTCAATTTGCCTTTTATAATCTCAGAATTAAATATTTTATTTTTTTTCTGAATTAGGATAAAAATTTAAGTAGCTTTCCAAAGCTTCTATTTCTGGACATGGTTTTCATGAACTCTCTTGTGTTCACAGGGCCATAGAAAACTAAGTTGAAGCATGGAAGTTTAAATTTGTAAACCTACTTCATTAGAAAGTGTCAGACATATTGATGACCACCTAGTTGCCATGCTTGGTAGGGAAATTAGAGGTAGGATAGATACCTCAGCAGTACCCTCTAGTGGATTGCAGACTAGAAACCCTCCAGTAGCATGAATCCAGGGTCCTTTTATTTTTCTCTGGTGGGTGGAGTTCATATTTTCAATGGATCCACATATATGACCATGAATTATAGTTGTGAGTTGGCCCAGTATCAGAATGCTGGAATTTAAATTTTAGCTACAGTACTCAGTAGCTGGGTTACACTGAGCAAGATACTTAGTTTCTCTTTGACTCAGTTTCCTTATCTATAAAATGGAAACAATAGTAGAAGTCTTTTCATTGAGTAGTTTGTGAAAGGTTGGGCAGGTACCTGTAAAACACACAGGACAATGCCTGGCACATCTCTTTCTTTAAAATAACATTGTATACATCACTGAAAATTTTAAGTCTATGGAGCTTGCTATATGTATTTTGTTTTGTTTGTTTGTTTGTTTTTTGGAGGGCAAGGAAGAACAGTGAAAGGTTGATGCTCCTTCAATTTTAGCCATTGTATGACTTTTTATGCACCAATTCTTTGTTTATACCAGTGTTTTTTTTTAAAGTAGGTTTTCTACATGTTTAATACATAGCATTTTCAATGCTTATTTACTTGTTTTACCCAGCTCATAACCCATTTTAGTATTTATGTAGTAATAGGCTTTATGACAGCTTGTGTCTTGCCTGTGAAGGATAGGTGTTCAAGCATAATAAGGAAATGAAAATTAACTGCAGTCCCTTGCCATTAAAAAAAAAAATTATCTCTGCTTCTGAACCCATTGACAATGAATCCCTATGATGACAAGTCTGATAGGAAAATTCACTTATAAATAAATGGGTTTATAGTAATAAACTATATTAGTGCCTTTTATGCTGTCTGGACATCGTCCAAAGACAGTCAGATGTGTCTATGTATGCGCAAGTGTGAGTGTGTGCGCCTGTGACTTCTTTTGTAGACGGAAGGAAGCTGAGATACAAGTAGTCCGCTAGAAACCACTAGCGAAGCTTCCGGCAGCCCCACAGCTCTTCTGGTTTTTACAGGGAAAAGGATTTGCTTGTTTTGCAGAGAGCCATTCCTCTTTTCCACTTGTTTTGCGCATGCGGTGTGTCCTGAATGACCGCCCCCGCCCCCGCCCACCATCCTTTTCTTCTCCTGCCTTCTTTTGCTTCCTTTTTATTAACCTTCCTCTTTGGCTAGATTTTTAAAAGTAATTGCTGACAGCATGGCACCTCCTTTGGACTAATCCCCAATATTTAATTTCTTGGTACTGGTGTGAACCGTAATATACATTATTCTTCTTTCCTGACACCTTTATCCTTGTATTACAAATATTCCCCCAGAAGGGGTGGGAGGAGCTAATCCAGTTCTTTGTACCTAAAATAACTGCCTTAAAAAAAAAGTAGTCTGGGGGTGAAGAGGGATTTCTTTTAAGTTATAGGAAAAGCTGCGTTTTAAATTTGATTTGAGTTTACAATATTGAAAGGATGAAGGCTAGGCTGACTGGGAATGGCTTTGCTCGTTGTAAACTTGGCATCAGGTTGTGAATATCAGATTGATTTGTTATTGTGTATTTAATGTTTTTGCATTCTGTGCTTTTATTCATTGGTACATTTAGAAGAACTGCTTGGAATGCATTCCTTTACACCTTACATTTTAAATAGGTTTCTCTTACTACTTTATTGGGCTTTTTATTTAAAGACAAACGAAGTGGTCTGTGACATTGTCTAATAAATTTTCACATTAAGTGCTGAAGAAATATATAGATAATATTTGTGTCATCTTACAGATATAAAATCTTTCATTTTACATAGATCTGCTTTAACTTGAAAGCAAGCTGTAATCTGAAGTCTTTTTGTAAAGACAATTTTTAGTAAAATAGACCAAATTTTAGTGAAATATAGAAATCAAGGAACAGGTTACTGAGAAATAATGACATTATCATTGCTCTTATTTTCTTGGTCTTATCAAATTACTATCACAGTTCTGTGGAAAGAATGTCTCAGTGATTTTTTTTTTAAGATTTTTATTTATTTATTTGAGAGAGAGAGAGTGAGAGAGAGCATGAGAGAGGGGAAGGTCAGGAGGAGAAGCAGACTCCTCACAGAGCTGGGAGCCCAATGCAGGACTCCACCCATGACTCTGGGATCATGACCCGAGTGGAAGGCAGTGGCTTAACCAACTGAGCCACCCAGATGCTCTGATTTTTTTTTCTTTATAAGAAGAAGTTCTAAGCATTCATATCCTTAACATTTTTAAACTCTGAGGTTCAATGTGGGAACAACCTAGAGTGTTCAAAATGTCAGGAAACTTTTTAAGGAATAAGGATGGAAGAATTCTGTTCATACATTTGAATACATTTGAATGTATGAATGCATTCTATTCAGAATAGTGTTTATGATTAATTGTGCCTGAAAGCTAATGAGAGAGTTGAGTCTCATCTCCTCAACTGTGCCCCAAATTTTGGGATAGAGGAAATCTAGACACTGAACTAGAACTTCAAGATGTGGTCTCCTTATTGCCACCTGTGACCCAGAATCCACTCCTCATCGTCCAGCCCATTTTCCTGCACCTTTCATATTCCATTTTCCACTCCCTTTAGCCCTATGTTCCTTTTGGCTACAGTTTGTCAATCCCACTAACTCATTTTCCTAGTTCCTTTTAATCTTATGTTGTCACCATCTCTATATCCTTTTCCATCTCAAGTCCTCTATCTTATCTTTTTGCCCCCACACTTGAGGCTTGATGCCAACATCTTTGCTCTCTTATATCCTAGATTTAAGCTAATTCTTTGCATGAATGCATACTCCAGAATTCCCTGTTTTCCAATCTGAGCTCCTTTGAACCATAAACATACACCTGGGGAGGACACAGTTACTCAGTAATACCAGGTACATGAGGATCATCTTTCTGGGGTCCATCTTTATTAAAGATTGTATTTAGGAAAGTTTTTCTTCCATTAAAATAAATACAAGTGTGTATAGTGAAGTGGATATATATATATATATATATATATATATATATAAAATATATAAATAAATATATAAAATATATAAAAATTACATATATAAATATGTATTATTATTTTTTTAGAATTCTTAAAGTTTTCACTTGGAGTGGTTGCTCAGGGCTCTACACCCAAACTGTTAGGTATCAGTTCATTCTCCTCTAACATTAGGTATAATTTCATGGAAAACTTTGAAAGGTGAGGTTAACACTGGAGCAGTACTTCATTTTGATATTAATCCATGTGCTTTTTCCAAATCTTCTGACTCTAAACCCTTTTTCCACTTTTAAAGTCATAGCAAGAGCTTTTATATGCATTATCCTCAGGGTAGGGATGACAGAAAGGAAAAAAAGTAAAATTTGCAGCTTTGAGTTCTTAAATAGATTTTTGTGGATCTATTGAAGCCATTGCAGTCTTTGAAGCTATTAATTACAACAGCCAGGTGTCTGAAAGAAGGAAAAAGAAGGCACTTTGAATTGTAAAAGTTTGCCTTAGAGCCTTCAGGGTCCAACCAGTGGGACTGGGGATGGGGTATAAAGCTAGGACGGTTCTATGTCCGTTTTCAAGGAGAATCTTCCAGCTAGGGATTGGGAGGGCCTAGATGCTGAAGAATACCAGAGAATGAGCCCCTCACTTGCCACTCTTGGGTTAAACTCCCATGGGCTAAGATAAGGCAAGTAAATGTGGGACAGCTTAGTAGATTGGGGAATCTGAAAATGCAGATTGGACATTAAATTCCAGAGTTTGTGCCCACTCTCTGTCTCAGACGAAGAGGAAGCAGTCACTAGAGTGCAGAAATGGCATCAAAGCCAATCATCAGGCTGGTTGGAGATTGTCCTCTGCCTCCCATGGTCTCTGAATGTTGCTCAAGGGCAGCTGAAACTTTCCATTGCCCTAGAGTGGACATGAAAGTGGCCGATAGGTATAGAGAGGTGGCTGCAAAGTGGTCCACTCAAGTGTTATGAGCAGAGAGCAGAAAGAGTTTTGCTCTAAGGATAATCCTCAGGTGGGCCGGACATATCCAGAAGTGAGCAACTCTCCTTGCTTAAGAATGGCAGAAATGTGGGTTTGCATGCCAACCCAAAGGACCCACAGTGCCTTTCTCCTGTCTGAAGTCATCATCAGAGGCCAATCTGATAGTCTTCTTTGGCTTTCTGTGTTCTTTCTGGCTTCCCTACATTACCTGAACCTGCCTCAACCCCTCTTGTAAGCTCAGAGCCTACAAATTTCCTCTGAATATAGGTCTATGTACCAATATGTACCTGACCCGGCATCCACGTTCAAGGCCATATGTCAATGAGGACAGGCTTTCCATTGCCATATGGACAAGAGGGCCTGGTCCTTTCAGCAACTCAGAGGCAGAGTTGGAGCCATACAAATAAACTTTAAGAATTTTTTGCATGCCCCTTCTCATATAGAGAATGGTCTTAGCCTTGAGGTAAATTGAGCCTGATGGAGGGTTTTAGTTGTCCATAGTGCATGTGTGAGCTACCATGAAGTCCTTGCAATACCAGCTTATGCCCTTATGTAGAGGATATACATTTTTTCTCAATCTATAAACCGAGGTGTGCAAGAAAATTATCTGATGCTATTAAAAAAAATTAACAAATCCCACCTTAGTTTAGAGATCCCTGGGTATTTTTTTTTTTAAGAGATATCCCTGGGTATCTAGTGGATATTATCAACTCAAGGTAACTCACTCTTCATTTAAAACTAAGTTTCTTTTCTAATGACTCAGTTAAAATGAGTCTCTCCCCATCTCCCTATTCCTCTTCTTTCCCAGGTGTATCTGGGTAGAGGAGAGTTTAATAGAGAGCCTGGGCATTGTAATAGTGAGAAGCTAGTCTATGGCCATGCTCTATCCTTTGGCTTCCACTGGGGTGTGGCATCCTAGGGGGTCTAGGATGCTATACTCTCTCTCTGCTGTGTTCTCTGAGATGCTTGTGGCCTCACTATGGTCTTCATGTCACATTGAATCTTTTCTACTCCAAACTCAACTCTTTCAGTCCAGTGGTTCTCTTGGCTCTTCCACAAAGCTCTTCATTGGGAAGCATCATGGAGTTTTCACTGAGACACTCTAGGACAGAGCAGGAGTATGAAGCTGTTCGGTGTTCATGGTTTAGACCTTGTTATTCCACCATTCTGGAGACAGTTGGATGTAAAATTTCTTTCAAGTTTTGCCATCTCCTGGGTTACACCCTCTGAACCCCAAAATAGTATTTTCTGTTTAGGATCCTTCCTGAGCCTTTCTGAAGTTTCTATTTCCTGTCCTCAGGTTGGGACTTGGCTCAGGGATGGTCATGAAGCCTTCTCTCAGGACTTCTGGTACCATCAAGTTTTAATGACTTCCCTCCCATTCTTCCCTTCTTTCCTAGGGGTCAAAAATTGGTCAGAATTGGAACATGAGGGAGGAAAATATTTTGTGCATTTCTCCAACTTTGGGTCTTTGGGTTTTGGATCCTGTTAATTAAAGATAAACTATATTAATTATAACAACTAACTTACTCAATGAAACATCTGGTTCTTTAGAAAAACCATGGTTTTCAAGATTTTGCCTATGCTACAGATCTGTAAAGCCTACTTAAAACTCAAAAGCTAAAAGTTTGATTCATATCTGGCTTGGAAGCAATACATATAAAAAACCTTGATTCTTAAAGGTGGTGGAGGGTAGGGGTAAAAGCAATAGACAGTAAGAGCACCTCAACCTTTTTCTTTGTTTCCTTTTGTTAGTAGAATTTAAGTTCCATTTACAGAATAGTTTGCCCCCATGCACTCCAGTCCCACTGATATCCCCTTTCTTGAATTGTGATTGAGAATGTAATCAGTTCCATAGCTTCAAATAACTTCTAACTATAGGTCTTTGTTTGGCACATTTGTTGTTTTATTTTGTTACCAATCCTGTGGGCTCATCAAAGTCTAGAATGATTTTACTTCTGTAGTCTTCCTTGTGTTTGTCATGCTTTGCTTATGAGTGCATGAGAACTGTTTCATTCTCTGATGCTATGATGTTGGTTTTCTCTATATCCAAAGTGGACCATTCTATCCTGCATCATGGGCAGGGATAGGTAATTCTGCTTATGGCAGTAAGAATTTAATATGTCCAAGGTAATTGCACAATATTTTTTACATTTATATTTGGCCAAACCTTTATTATTATTTTTTTGGTCCTGCTTCTATATTTTTATTTCTTTCCCACTTTTTAACAAACTTAAAAAATATTGTGGCTGGAAGAGAACTTTAAATGTCACCTCCTAATTGCACAGATGGGGAGACTGAGAGTGAGGGAAGAACACTGACTTGCCCAAAGTCACATACCCATTAAGTAACAGCACAGACGCCTGAATTCTTGGCTTGTGAGTCCCAGGTCACATTTCCATTGAGCCATTTATACCTTTTAGAATTTGTTTGATTTAGAAGACACTACCATTGTACCCTGGAAAAGTTCTTTCTTTCTTTCTTTTTTTTTTTTTTTTTAAGATTTTATTTATTTATTTGATAGAGATCACAAGTAGGCAGAGAAGCAGGCAGAGAGAGAGGAGGAAGCAGGCTCCCTGCTGAGCAGCGAGCCCGATGGAGGGCTTGATCCCAGGACCCTGAGATCATGACTTGAGCCGAAGGCAGAGGCTTAACCCACTGAGCCACCCAGGTGCCCCATTTTTCTAAATGGTTATTAATTGCTTCCTGGCCTCTCCATGAATTGATGAATGTTTGGGTTTCCAGGCAAAGGAAAGCCTCTTTCCACAATTACAGAAAGAACCTATTGAGAGTTCTCCAAATCATTTTCTTTTTTTTTTTTTTTTTTTTTTTTTTTAATTTTTTATTTTTTATAAACATATATTTTTATCCCCAGGGGTACAGGTCTGTGAATCACCAGGTTTACACACTTCACAGCACTCACCAAATCACATACCCTCCCCAATGTCCATAATCCCACCCCCTTCTCCCAAACCCCCTCCCGCCCGGCAACCCTCAGTTTGTTTTGTGAGATTAAGAGTCACTTATGGTTTGTCTCCCTCCCAATCCCATCTTGTTTCATTTATTCTTCTACCCACTTAAGCCTCCATGTTGCATCACCACTTCCTCATATCAGGGAGATCATATGATAGTTGTCTTTCTCTGCTTGACTTATTTCGCTAAGCATGATACGCTCTAGTTCCATCCATGTTGTTGCAAATGGCAAGATTTCATTTATTTTGATGGCTGCATAGTATTCCATTGTGTATATATACCACATCTTCTTGATCCATTCATCTGTTGATGGACATCTAGGTTCTTTCCATAGTTTGGCTATTGTGGACATTGCTGCTATAAACATTCGGGTGCATGTGTCCCTTGGATCACTACATTTGTATCTTTAGGGTAAATACCCAATAGTGCAATTGCTGGGTCATAGGGCAGTTCTATTTTCAACATTTTGAGGAACCTCCATGCTGTTTTCCAGAGTGGCTGCACCAGCTTGCATTCCCACCAACAGTGTAGGAGGGTTCCCCTTTCTCCGCATCCTCGCCAGCATCTGTCATTTCCTGACTTGTTGATTTTAGCCATTCTGACTGGTGTGAGGTGATATCTCATTGTGGTTTTGATTTGTATTTCCCTGATGCCGAGTGATATGGAGCACTTTTTCATGTGTCTGTTCGCCATCTGGATGTCTTCTTTGCAGAAATGTCTGTTCATGTCTTCTGCCCATTTCTTGATTGGATTATTTGTTCTTTGGGTATTGAGTTTGCTAAGTTCTTTATAGATTCTGGACACTAGTCCTTTATCTGATATGTCGTTTGCAAATATCTTCTCCCATTCTGTCAGTTGTCTTTTGATTTTGTTAACTGTTTCCTTTGCTGTGCAAAAAGCTTTTGATCTTGATGAAATCCCAGTAGTTCATTTTTTTTTTTCCTTGCTTCCCTTGCCTTTTGCGTTGTTCCTAGGAAGATGTTGCTGCGGCAGAGGTCGAAGAGGTTGCTGCCCGTGTTCTCCTCAAGGATTTTGATGGATTCCTTTCGTACATTGAGGTCCTTCATCCATTTTGAGTCTATTTTTGTGTGTGGTGTAAGGAAATGGTCCAATTTCATTTTTCTGCATGTGGCTGTCCAATTTTCCCAGCACCATTTATTGAAAAGGCTGTCTTTTTTCCATTGGACATTCTTTCCTGCTTTGTCGAAGATTAGTTGACCATAGATTTGAGGGTCTATTTCTGGGCTCTCTATTCTGTTCCATTGATCTATGTGTCTGTTTTTGTGCCAGTACCATGCTGTCTTGATGATGACAGCTTTGTAATAGAGCTTGAAGTCCGGAATTGTGATGCCACCAACGTTGGCTTTCTTTTTCAATATCCCTTTGGCTATTCGAGGTCTTTTCTGGTTCCATATAAATTTTAGAATTATTTGTTCCATTTCTTTGAAAAAGATGGATGGTACTTTGATAGGAATTGCATTAAATGTGTAGATTGCTTTAGGTAGCATATCATACTCAAAGGGTCTGTCCAACAAGAAGATTTAACAATTTTAAATATCTATGCCCCCAATGTGGGAGCAGCCAACTATATAAACCAATTAATAACAAAATCAAAGAAACACATCAACAATAATACAATGATAGTAGGGGACTTTAACACTCCCCTCACTGAAATGGACAGGTCATCCAAGCAAAAGATCAGCAAGGAAATAAAGGCCTTAAACGACACACTGGACCAGATGGACATCACAGATATATTCAGAATATTTCATCCCAAAGCAACAGAATACACATTCTTCTCTAGTGCACATGGAACATTCTCCAGAATAGATCACATCCTCGGTCCTAAATCAGGACTCAACCGGTATCAAAAGATTGGGATCATTCCCTGCATATTTTCAGACCACAATGCTCTAAAGCTAGAACTCAACCACAAAAGGAAGTTTGGAAAGAACCCAAATACATGGAGACTAAACAGTATCCTTCTAAAGAATGAATGGGTCAACCGGGAAATTAAAGAAGAATTGAAAAAAATCATGGAAACAAATGATAATGAAAATACAACGGTTCAAAATCTGTGGGACACAACAAAGGCAGTCCTGAGAGGAAAATATATAGCGGTACAAGCCTTTCTCAAGAAACAAGAAAGGTCTCAGGTACACAACCTAACCCTACACCTAAAGGAGCTGGAGAAAGAACAAGAAAAGAAACCCTAAGCCCAGCAGGAGAAGAGAAATCATAAAGATCAGAGCAGAAATCAATGAAATAGAAACCAAAAAAAAACAATAGAACAAATCAACGAAACTAGGAGCTGGTTCTTTGAAAGAATTAATAAGATTGATAAACCCCTGGCCCGACTTATCAAAAAGAGAAGAGAAAGGACCCAAATAAATAAAATCATGAATGAAAGAGGAGAGATCACAACTAACACCAAAGAAATACAAACTATTATAAGAACATACTATGAGCAACTCTACGGCAATAAATTTGACAATCTGGAAGAAATGGATGCATTCCTAGAAACATATAAACTACCACAACTGAACCAGGAAGAAATAGAAAGCCTGAACAGACCCATAACCAGTAAGGAGATAGAAACAGTCATTAAAAATCTCCAAACAAACAAAAGCCCAGGGCCAGACGGCTTCCCGGGGGAATTCTACCAAACATTTAAAGAAGAACTAATTCCTATTCTCCTGAAACTGTTCCAAAAAATAGAAATGGAAGGAAAACTTCCAAACTCATTTTATGAGGCCAGCATCACCTTGATCCCAAAACCAGACAAGGATCCCACCAAAAAAGAGAGCTATAGACCGATATCCTTGATGAACACAGATGCGAAAATACTCAACAAAATACTAGCCAATAGGATTCAACAGTACATTAAAAAGATTATTCACCACGACCAGGTGGGATTTATTCCAGGGCTGCAAGGTTGGTTCAACATCCGCAAATCATTTTCTAAATAAAGTGATCAGACTATGGAAGAAATGAAGCTGAGGACACTTGGAGACACATTATCAGATGATAATGTGCCAAGTGACACTTAGGATTTAAGATAAATGTGAAGATAGGGTGGGTTATCTGTGGACAGTAATTTCTTAGTTCTTATGGTTGGTAAAGACTAAATGATCGGGGCACCATTTTTTTTTTTTCTTTTTAGTTGAAATATCTGAATGTTTGAATTCTAAGCACTTCAGTTAAAAAATTGGATAGGAAGAAAATTCTGACCCAACTACCTTAAACTTAGTGGATAAATGGAACAACAACAGTAACTTCTTTACATCACTCAGGTCTTACTCATTATTTTTATGTGTATCTGGACGTATATGTTGTGATATGGAGACATGGTTGTATTGTGCAATTTGGCCAATTAGCCCTATTTGGTTGGCCAATTACAAATCTCAGATCCTGTAGCATGTGAAACTACACAGAACATTTGGTTTTCTATCACAAAAATATTCTTATTTGTGCAAATAAAATTTCTTTGAAAATTTAAAGGAGAATCCCATTTTCCATGATATCAGTCTCTATGGAGTGGATTTTGAAAACAAAAATGATTTTAATATGCTTGTGCATCTGTGCATATAAAATTCCATAACTGTGGGAAGCATAATGAGATGGTTCCTAAAGGCAAGTTAAAACTGCAGCATCAAGCAGAAATTTTTCATTATCTATAAGAGTTAATTAATAATGCCATTTGGCACATTCAGATGTGCAGAAAATAGTGCAAGAAGTAAGAATGCTTTGCTTTCCTTTTGCTTTCAAGGCCAGGCTGCTTTTAAAGTGCTTACTGGGAAATAGTGTAAAGGGTTATGGGCTTGGAAACTAATTTGGAATCATTGCTTTGCCATAGATGGCTTACATAGAACATTATATAGTGCTAGTCAAATGCAGTAAGGTATTTGGAAATAATTTTGGGAAAGGTTTAACTATATGATCCAGCTGAATTTCCTAAGAACATTATCTCTACCCACCATGTGTTCCTTAGGTAGTTCCAATTTTGCTGAAAAAACCCTAAAATAATTCAGGTTATAATTTTAGTCTAAGACAAAATCAGCTTTTATTTTTTTTTCTTATTATTGTTGCATTGGCTTATAAAACAGGCTTGTCAGGAACCAGATTAGACAACATTCTGGGCTCCATAGTTCTTGATGTACTTGTTCAATCTTTCATATCTCTCTGTTCTCTTGCTAACTTGAAACAGTCTTCCTTCAGGTATAATCCACAGAAAAACTGCCAGTGTTAATAAAATCTCACTCTTACCATTTAATTTGAAGTCAAATTGCTGTATCCTATTTAGCTCCATTTTTTAAAATTATTAGAACTATTTTGCTGTATTTTATATGGAACATCTTTTACATCCATTCACTTGTTTTAGTTGTAGCTCTGGACCAAGAAACACTCCTCATTCTATGCAAGTGCATTTTGGCTCTCTGAAGACCTTGCTCATGCCTTCCACGGATTGTCTCTTCTTTAAGCTAAGCATCTAGCTTTAAAGAAAACTCATGCTTACCAACATTTTTAAACACTTGTATTTAAAAGTGTTGGGGAAAAAACTCATGTAAGAAAAGCTATTTTACAAACCTCTTGTACTGAAGATAGTTTTAATAAAACCTCATGTACATAACCTAATTTTGGAGAAAACTGCTATATTTAAGCTAATTTTTATGAAAACTAATGTGCAAAGTAGTTTTAAGCATTCACTTCCAGATTTTGTTAAAAAATACCTGTTCCTGGATTATAATCCCTGAGAAGGAATCTATGGGGATAAAACTTATAATCAGTATTTAAAGTAATTTCCCTGGGGGATTCTTAGGTACACCAAAGCCTGAGAACTAATGACGTGAAAACAGACTTTGGAAATTTTTTTTCATGCTCAAGCCCCCCCACCTTTTTTCCCTAAATTTCACTAAAATGCAATGGCCCTTGGTGGGGTCACTGTGGTCTCAGTGGTTATTCACTTGATATTAAGAACTCGTTATCTAGGGCATGTATAGAAGGAGAAAGAAGAGAGTGTAGGGAAGCTATATTTCTGAAATGTATGGAGGTCTTTGGGGATAAAAGGGTGCAGAGACCATTTAAACATCTGATTTGATCATTTGGTGTAGGCTTAGCTCCTATAACTAAATTTGAAGGTTATCAATTGAATATAATGAAATTTTTATCTCAAAGATGTGCAGTTTCTTTTTGAATTCTCTTTAGAGAGGGTCTATTGAACATTGAATGCCAAATATGTGCTGTATATCTTTCTTCGAATTACTGGTCATACCTCTAAAATCAATCAGTAAACATCAGTGACTTACTGAGTGCCAGTTATATGCATATAATGCTTTAGATCTCTACTACATGATAGAATCAACTGGTTATCTTAAAAAAAAAAAAAAAAGCTATTGTCCTGCCTCCATTCCAGAATAATCAAAATAGAATTTCTAGAGTCGAGGTTCAAAATTTCTACTAGATCCTCATGTATTGTTGATTTGGGTCCTTCTCTTGCGTGCAATGAAATTGCCTTGATTTTTAATGCTTGTGTAAGGAAATAGGGTTTTATGTATAGTTTGAACCTCTAAACTGGAAAACTTCCTTTCCAAACTGACTTTGTATTAAGTTTCATGGTAAACTGTACTTTCTGCCCACCTGACCAGAGAATAATACTTAATTTCTCTATAAGGAACTAACATCTGCTAACCAGTATCTTTTAACAGGATTCTTATAAATGATCTCATTTTCTATGCCATGATATTATTTCTTTTAATTCTCCTAGTAAATATAGGTCAACAGATTACCTTCAATTTACAACTGAGGAAATTGAAGCTCAGAGAAATTAAAAATTACCCCCCAAACCAAAACTCTTGTTTATTAAATGGCAGTTATGTGACGGGCATGGCTAACATGTTGTGTACATTATCACTGGATGAGATGCACACCATCATACCAGTGTTCCCTAGAGTATGATCTGTAGAGCAATGGTCTGTCAAGATGCTTTTGGGGAAAAATACATTCTGTTATCTAATAAGTATGGGGAGTACTGAATACTTTCCAATCTTGTTGAAAATTCCCAATGCACACACACAAAAAGATAATTCCCAAAGCATAATAGCATATTAAATACCCTGAGATATCATGTGGTAAAGGAATGTTTAGGATAATGCTCCATAGTTTCCTCGAGCAGGAAAACCTTATTTGGGTAACAGTTTCCAGTGGGACCCATTGTGAAGGACACTCCTTCAAATATAACCTTATGATGTAGAAATTATGTCCTGGTGTTACATATTAAGAAACCAAAGCTCTAAGAAATTCAATCACTTTTCTATGATCATTCAGCATGTGGCTATGCTAAAACCTGCACCTAAGTTTGATTGACTTTGAAAATCCTCTTCTGATTCTAAAATCTAAGACTCCAGGCTGCTGACTAATATCTATTTCTCTGTTAGTAAAGCTAAAATAAAATTGTTGAAAGGATTAACTGTAATGCTGTATCTTTTCAAATATCTCAAGAAATTCTGAAAACTTTAAAATAACATATAAATACCAGGAATAGGTAGGATACAGCTTAAAGTGGCACACAAATATTAATTTTATCCAAACCTCTGAGTTACAATTTTAAAAGATAGTCTGTAGAAAAGTGAATTTTGTTATTACTAATCTTGATCATCTAAACTTTATCAATCATTCTTATAATTTTTTGGTAGCATCTTTGATTTATTAAATAGCCCTTGAAATATAAGCTTATATAATTTGTGATTTCTATGTACACAATCAATGAGTTATGAATGATAAAATATTTATTCCAACACCTGACTCTATTGATTATGAAGATGCAAATTCTGACCTAGGACAAATTCTGGTGCTTTTGCTTCAATAATAGTAAATAAATGTTGGTGTAATTTATAAGATATTTATTAAGATATTATCTTAAAAGTACATTTATTTAAAGAAGAAAGCAAGACTGAGAAACAATCAGGGCAGGAGTCAACTTTCCTAAACATGCTTGACTGGGGAAATATAATGTTGACTGGGGAGATCTGTGGTTCAAAATTTGAAACCCACTTAAAGCTAAGCAAAGAGAAGGCAAAATGCTACATGATTGCACAGATGGCTTATCTTTACTTCTGAGAAATACGTTTTGGGGGCTAAAATTCATTCGTCAAAAGGTAATCCCATTTAAGAGAACAAAGACTAGCTTAGTCCATATTGAGGGGAGATGAAAGGCATCTTCAACTCCCCTACTCACGGCGAAGAGGAAAAGAAGCTCAGAGGGACAGCCGATATCCTTCATAGGAACAAATTAAGTATGCAGTTGGTTTTCTATGTCAGCAAGCTGAGGCAGAGTGGGAATTATTTACAACATTTTGAATGCAGGTGTAAAATAAATCTCCAGAGATCTGTAATGTGTGTGGAAATTCTTTCCTCTATTTATTTTCTCCTCCTTGCCCTTCTCCCCAATACACTCGGAATGAATTGATAATGACTAAGGGTCCAGAGAAGTGAGTGTGAAAGTGGTAATGCTCAGAAAAGATTGCTATGAGGACAACCACTGTATTCTGGGTGAGTAAGAAGGGAATAAATAACGTCTTGGGAAAAGATGTTTGTCAATGCAGAGTGAGAGTGAGTAAGTGGAAAATAGAAGATGTTATGCATGAGTTCCTAGTTTAGGATCTTCTTTGGAGCTTGCAAGAAATGATCTGCAACATGAAAAAAAAAATCACAGTTCTTTAGAGACTCCGAGCATACTATGATCTGAACCTACAGAGGATGGTCAAGTAAATGTTACAGGATAATGATAATGAATTTCTACTTGACTGTGTTGTGCCTTCCTGAGTGATGTTCAATTTAGCTAAGGCTCTTCTGTGACGCCAGAGGTTTCAAGTTTATTTTTCATTTTCTGGATCACGTTTTTCAATTTTTAAAATCCAAGACATCTTTGAGTCTTTATGTAAATAATACAGTGTAAATAGTGGAATCAATTTGAGTTGAACATCAACATTGTTATGGAGTTACTACAAAAAGATAGGGCTTGGGCAGTTTGAACATGTGAATCTACAGAACATAAGGGACAGGGAGAAGGAAAGAGGAGAAAAAAGTCCACAAAGATGAAAACAATTCCACAATATTTGCATTTTGTTTTTATGCTTTGCACTGTTGGAAGTCTGGATCTACTTTTTCATGAGGAAAGACTTCTTATTTTTAATGCATGAATATAGAACTAAGATAGCCATTGTCTTGATGGTATAGCAGATTCTGGAAAATACACATATCTTGGGAGTTTATTTACCCCTAATACACCTCAATTTCAACACAGATCGCACATCTGTTCTCATTGCATTGACTTCAACGTCTAGAGTCCATGAGTTTTGCTATCTTAAAGGGATAGGGAATTGTGGCTATTTATGCTTAGTAGATACAGATATCATCAACAACACCAATTAGCAGAAACAATCTCTACTGGGCATACTTTTTTTCCTTTAACTGATTACACAGTATGAACTGAGGACTGTGTCCGAATCCCTCTCTCCTCTCGAATTAATTTGCCACATTCTAAATCCGTAGATAATGTGGTTCCAGAAGTAGAGTTGGTTGGATGGGTTTGCTTACACTGCAGTTCATAAAAGAAACAAAAAGCCTTGCATGCAAAAGAAATGAGAAAAATATAGAAAAAAATGAATAAATCAGAAGCAAAAATGAATGTTTAAATGAAAATTTAAATAAAATGAAGCTGGCAATTATGAGAAGCACATCAAAGCATAACATATACAGGCTTTTATTTTTCAAATTAGTTGCATAAAACAAGACACCTCAAGAGTAAATTGAAAGTTAAAACAAAGCAGAACAGTCCATTTTCCCCTTTAAGCAAAGATAGTTTTCTCTAACAGGAAAGGGGTGCTTAATGTTCTCACAACTGACTTGTAATTGTGGGAAAATTTCCATGGTAAAACCAGGTTATAATCAATCCCTCTCAGCGTTGGGACTGTAAGGAGAGTTTCCACTTAATGGAGGTGGGACTGGTATGGGATTATTAATCAGAACTGGCTACATAATATGTGGGGTCCAGTACAAAGTGAAAATGTGGAACCCCATTATTAAAATTTATTAATTTCAGGACAGTGACAACTGAGCATTAAACTAGCCCTGTTAATAATTGTTTAGAACCTCAAAATTTTAACAGGAATATTAAATTGAATGGGTGGCCTAAAGCACCACAACTGGCATGAGCTTTGTACTTTGCTTATTCTAGAATGCTTATGAAGGAATTCTTTTTTAATACAATCATCTTATTCAGGATGGTGTAAGTTCTTGGTATGATTTCTATCAAAAATAGCAGTGACAGGCAAAAATGATCAACTACTGAAATCAACTATAATCCTAAATACGATTTGGAAAAATAAAGTCTCTAATATGTTTTATTGTCACTCTGTATAATTTAACATATTCCTGGGCCTCCCCAAATTGGTGAATTATCCTTTTAAGAATCATATTTCGAGAGAGGTGAATGCTCAGTTACAAAATACCTCATTTATATCTTTATGTAAATTGCTTTGCATTAGTACATGTGTTCAGCATCTAGACTTAAAGAAAGGATGGTAACATTTATCTCAAAGATCTTTTTATAACTTTTCCAATTTCGGATTTATTTCATGCTTGCTTTATCTAGGTTTTCTATCTTAAGAGCAAATAACTGTCCAAGAAATTAACTGAGTTTGGAATTTCTGCACTGCCATTCCAAATAGTGCTAATTGGATTTAGTATATAAGGCGCTTCCTTCTTCTCATTAATAAATGATGGGGCTACAATGCCAGGAGCACCTGGCAGGGATTCAATAGCTCTTTGCTCTAACTCAGAAATGGCTCTTCTGGGCATCTAATTCAATAGACTGTTACCAAAAAAGGGCAGGCATCTTTAAACCCCCAAATTTAAGACATATAATGCAAACTAAAACTACCCAGTCTTAGAAAGTGATGACTCACCTGTTCAATATCATTGTTCTTCCGGGATTTGTATATGAATTCCCCAATGGCTACAAATACAGAAAGGACCAGTCCAGCAGCCAGAACAATGAAGATGCCTCCAATATTTTCTACTCCCAGAGCACTGGCCTCTTTGTTGTCCTCCTCGGGGCAGCCATTCCCCCGCCACCACTTCTCTTTCATCATATGCAGCTTGCCCTCTTCTTGTAACTGAAGAATAGCAATAGTGATTTTATCCCGGTAAGGAGAGCCTGTAAGGAAGTTCATTTGGATATTGGTCACCAAAAGGTTGACGACATCAAGAGGGATTATTGTCTTAAAGGTAACAACTTTATGGCTTTTGGGAAACCCCAATCCACACAATGACTAGCAAAGGGCATAGAGGTTGAATTCTGTATTCTGAAGTTCTAAGCAATTGGAGAATGGATAGTTGACGTGCTGAGATTAACTCTTGCTCAGACTGTCGGTTCCTTTTAAACAAGGAAAAGATGAGCTGGGAATTCTGTGACAGCCCCCTGCTTCTGGTGAACTTCCCATAAATCTTTTCCCACACTGGTGGATTTCACTGTTTAGATTCTGTTTTTTCTCAATTGTCTAACATTGTGACAGCCTGGCTAGACAGTCACCAGTGCCATCTTATCTTCTTCCTAGACAGCAGCTAGACATTTCCCAGTTCCAGTTCTACCTCACATTCTCCCAACATCATCCTCTACTTTCTCTCTCCATTTCCCCAAATATGCAGTAGGAAGGAAAAGACTTCAAGTCACTAGGGATAGTGGAACCACCAACTGGAAGGAGTATGGGTACCAGGATAGCTGCATGAAGCAGTCTCTCTTTCAATGCGCACTGGACCATGGCAAGGTCAACAAACAAACATTTACGGTGTAAGCCACTTGAACATAGCAGATGTTGGTTATAGTAATTAGTCCATACTGACTAATATACTTAGTAACATACTATTAAGATTAGGATTGAAATACTTCCAAGGTTTTAAAAATTCCACAAGGTTTGGAAAATTTGCAAAGACTTCACTGATATCTTTTAGGCTCAATCATCTAGTAATGTCACTGAACTTCTAATTATGTTAGGGTTAGATAGTACTGTAGCCATAGCTGGCCCAGTACTGGCTTCTGATGCCAGTTAATGCAAAAGAAGATTTTAAAAGATGGTAAGATGCATTTACTCAATTTCTCATTAGATGCTAAGAATTTTTGTTGGTATTTATTCTACTCAGTAGAAAGGTAGTATACCCTCACTCTTTCCATTGAAAACTTTAAATAGTTCTTCTTGGTAGAAATAAAAAAATGCAAAAATCAAACAAAATAGAAAAAATGGTCATCTTAGAACCAAAAGAAATCTTAAAAATCATATAGACCCGTCCATGTATTTTAGCTTTGAAGAAATTTAGAATGTGAAAGTATGAGTAAAAGTACTAGTTACTGGCAAGGACTTAACTCATTTTCTCTTACTTCTCACTTAGTGTTATTTCCCTGAAAGCTGCTTGCTTTACCCCACAGCCTGCCCCTCTTCCTGCCTTCAGTCTCCACATACACAAACCTTATGTTCTGTGGTATGCTTTATGTCAGAAAAACAGAAGGTTAACATTGTGGCATGTGTCATTTTTCTTTCTTCCTTCCCAAAACTTCCTAAAGTGATTGTTAGTACTCAAAATCAAATTTAAAAGAAGGGCAAAATATTTTGGGGTTAGATTGTGGCTTGTCAATTAGAAGAATAGATTTTTTTTTTTGGTGAGAAAATGACTCTTGTATGCCAAATTAAAAGATATTGGCTGCTTGCTTAAACACCCCCAGAATAATGGTTAGTGTCAAAATTAGCATCATTAACATACCCATAGCATGTGAGCAATTAAGTGAACCAGGAGAGCTTTGCTTTAATGTACAAGAAAATGCTTTGAAGAGCATTAAGAATGATTCTTATGGTGGCGGTTGCTGCTGTAATCATAGCAGTATACACAGTGGGCACTCAATAAATGTTGACTGACGCTCTCCTTCTGCCTTCAGGCTGCACAATACCTAAAACATTTCAGACAGACGGGGATCGGATCTCCATTTAAAGTTGTTCTCTAAGGAAGGTAATTTCCAGCCTCTTGGTAACCTGTTTAAGCTGTAACTGCTCTCATTCTCCTGAAGTTTTATTTTTAAATCCCTTAGGAGGCACATTTCCAGAGCTACTGTCCTGAGAGTCTCAGAGAAGCAAAGTTTTCAATTTTGTGTTGTGACTGAGCCGACTTTGCTAATCTTTGACCATGGGAAAGAGTTTAGCTCCTTCGGGGAGTCAGGGAGGGCAAGACCAGAATTGTGTGGAGAATTTTTTTGTATCTGAATATATGTTAGCTTCAGTCTTGTTGTTGTTGTTTAAGTGGACTGAGTGACTTCAGAAGTGATTTATTATAAGTGACTTGAAAAAATATATATGTATACACACAGATCTTCCTGAATAGCAACTGAGCTTTCTTAAAGAGTCAATTCATCATAGAAGAAACATCTCACAAATTTATCCAACAGCTGTATTCCCAATGGATGTATTCTCTCTGAGGTCTGCCATCTGTTCCAATTATTCCTTCATCGTTTTTGGTTTAAAAGCCTGACAGGTTTATAACCAGTATGAAAAATTCCTGGAGTGTATTTCTTTTCATCTAGGGAGGGGGAAGAGCTTTTCAACTTTGGAACTTGTGTGTCAGAGTATGGATGAGGCTGGAAACTGCATGGAAACACTCAAATCTCTATATCATATAATATACAATGCTGTGATACTCGTTGAGCTTCGTTTACATGAGGACAAAGTCATTTTCAAATTGCTGCATTAATTTAGGACTGTTGCAGAAAGAAGCCTCTTGCTTCCTTTCCATTCTCCCTATTCCCAAACTTTAACTTCAGTGTTGTATTCATTCATTAAAAGTATCGTAGTAAAGTACAAATATTCTCAGAAGGAATGATACACGATGCTATTTTCTCTCCTCGTTACCAGATAGGAAATTTGGTGAACAAGGAGTAGTGTTGAAGGTGATCAAGGTGGGCTTATGAGGTGGAAGATAAAATGAGGAAAGTGCAGTTTTCAACTCTATAATTTAATCTAAACATAGTTCTATTAGGGAACCACAGTTGCTCCTCTGAGAAGATGTAGAATATAACAAAATCAATCTTAGGGTCTTGATTTTGAAGATTCAGGTAAAAGCAACCCACTCCTAGTACTTTTGTCTGACTTTTGGTCCATTTAACTAAAATCAGAAATTGTTGTATATATATAAAAAAAAAGCATCTATCTAACGCTCCTCATGCCTATTATGGAAAATGAGGTGACCGAGGTTGGTTAAGGAGATAGTAGATTGTTTTACAAAAAGACTCATAACATTCTTTTAATTAGTGTCTAACAATCCCACTGAGACTCCTGCAGAACATGTTCACTTAATCAAAGGAGAGTTTACCAATTGGGGGGAAAAAAAATATATATATATACACACACATACACTTAACTAGCAATATTGGTATTTTCATCAGGGAAGTTATTGAAAATAAAGGGACAAAAAGTAGTTATAGGTTTCCCAACTCAATCATTTTTCAGATTTCTTTAGAATTCATTCTTGATAATGATAATAATAATAATACTAAAGTTTATTTCTCCAAAGTATATATTTCTAACAACAGCTAGACAGCAAGGAATCAAATTGGTTGTGTATTCATAATAAAAGATAAATAAAGTTGGTCTTTATCTGGTTAATTAAATTAATATTGATCAAAATTTGAATATAAGATATGCTGTCTTTTTTTTAATGAATTTGGGACTAAATGTTCTAACATTTTGGACAGTCCACCTAAAATCTGATTTTTTTAAATGAAAAATAAAACATTTAATAACTTGTATTTAAATTCCCACATATGAAATTCACTAGCCTGAAAGACAACTTCCCCCTTTGAATGACCACATAGTCTCTAAGTTTCCATAGTTGTTACCATTCCCTATAGGAATATTCTCAAGCAAACAAGTTTATTCAGTTATGGTGTCTCCTTAGCCTCTATAAGCATTTGTGTTTGTGATCTCTGTTTAATGTTGAGGGTTGAACTGGACAATCTGCTTCAAACAACAAAAATAATAACATAAATAAGCAAAACTAATCTATCTTGGATCCTTAATAATATGACTTGATTTTAACCAAGATATCAGCTTATTAGACTATCCAGTGGTCTAAGGTGGCCCCTGATTTCTCTTCTTTGGAAATTTTACCACAAAATTACTAATCATTCACTTGAGAGAAGCAGATTACCACCAAACCCAAATCTTGTATGATACAGTTTTTCTATAGAGAGAGAGCTCATAATTGTTCCTTAAATATAGAACACAGTTCTATGTGTTAAGAATGCAAGAAAACCTTGTTATATGCCTGCAAGGCAATGATATCCCTAGGAAAACAATAGCACAAAATACAGAAATAGCAATATTTGGAGGTTTTAGATAGTTATCCTTGATTGTATCTAACATATTGCCAAAGAATAACTCAATCTTCATCTTTCTTCTTTTATAGATATAGAATTCTAACCTTTCAACTTTCAGCATCTATATGCACAATTAATTTTGATATATTCCTATATAATTTAAGAAAGAATAACTAGATAGGCATGTATAGGTACTGAAGACAATAATGTTAAGAGGATTAGTCAGGAAGATATTCTTTTAAAGATATTTTTTTGAGAGTAAAATAATAAAGTTGGTACACTTAACCAGGTATGTAATGGTAGAGCTTTAAAGAAACAGTGGGTTGAAAGTTCATTAATTTAAATATTTGGGAATTGTCAATTCAAAACATGCCTCGACCTGTATGGATGTTTCCCTTATTGATTAGTCCACCATATGTATTGTAGAACTTCTCGGAGTGTGGAGTAGATATCTCTGAGTTTACTCCCTTCTATCCTTCATAACCGACATTGCCTGTCTACTCTTGGCTCATGCTTTGCCTCTCTTACCGATAGGTGTTCCCACTCCGTAACCTTTAGAGTCAATGAGGCCCCCAATCTGAGTGAGGTTGCAGTTTCTCTGCGTCACATACTCAATGCTGGTGGACTCCATCAGCAGGGCATAGTCAGTGGTGAGTACTCGCTGGATTCCTTCATCACTATTTTTAACCAGGGCTGTCTGTTGCCTGCTGCTCATAAAAGCCCACATCTTCTCATAGGTGGATATCCTTGATTTCTGCAGGGAAAGAAAGAACACCCACCAGCAGAGGAGTGCTGAGAAAATGCATCCTAAAGCTACTCAAGATCCCAGTGGTCCAAGTAGTATAGAGAGTCTCTCTTTTCAGGTAGAGAACCAGTATGGTGGATCCCTGGACTTCAGTTTGGTAGTTAAGAAGAGCCCAATTACTACAGGAAAACACTGGAAGTTCTGAGGCAGCTATGGAGGAAAGGGAGGAGATCTTGCCGATTAACAGTATAAGATATTGGCTCAAAGTCCTTATGTTGCTTTCTGTTAGGGAAGAAAGAACACTGGTATTGATGACAGCATTTACCTAATGGACTGTGGTCACTAAGAACAAATTCCTCAAGGCATACTGGGCCAAGGAATGACTAGCTCACTCCAGGACTCTCTTCATGGACTCCATTCCCCTTTATCCCCTCAACTTCAGCAGGCACTGTTTTACTATCTTCTGGTATGTACATCTCTGGACCTGATACAGCATGCCTTTGCTGGGGGCAGCCCCGAGATAAATCACATGCTATTACTGCTTTGTTTATGAAAGAACTTCCATTCATTCATATCTTCTCTGGAAAACTTAGAATACAAATGTTCTTTTCAAGCTGAAATTCAGATCAGAAAATTCTTCATACTGTACTTATATGCTTTTTAATATATATACTAAATTTCAATTGCAACTATATTTTAGAAAATGAGAGCTGAATATTTCATTTCAAAGTGTTCTATGATGTTGTCTTTCCCCTTATTCTTCAGCTTTTTGATAGATTCAATAATAAACCATAAATATGCTTATGATATCTGCATCTATACATTTCATTATCTCATTATCATACTTTCTTTGTTAAAGTATGCTGCCTTAGTTTTCATATTGCTTGGGTATGGATTTTCTATTCTTTTGAGTAATGATTTATGATTAGGCATTTTACATTTTACTCTGTAATTTCCATATTTTTCCATTTTTTTTCCTGAATTTGTCTTCATTTGCATCAACACTCCCCTCCATTTATTTTGAAAATGAAAGACATTATGGAAATTACTGATAATTCCGAACTAATTCCTGCCCCCACACATGAGACAGCTTCTTTGGCAGGCATCGGGTCTATCATCTTAAGAGTGCAGAGAAGCTTAAAACATGATTTGGGGCCATAAGCAATAAATGGAATACCTGTGGAATCAACTCTGGCGTGGTTATTCATTCTCAAGTGTTCCTGGGGGCTCAGTTAATTCCTAACTCTATTTAGGACCTGGGTTAATGCTGTAGACTTTATGAGTAAAGGGAGGACAGATGGCTTTATTTTGGATTGTTAGGCATTTGAAGATCCCCCTGAGAAAGGTCTTGTGGGACAAACAACAATTCAATAAACAGTACCTTATAGATACTGGTATTTTATGGAACCCATTCTGTCATGATTAGGCCCCTGTGAATTACTCCTCAACCCTAGAGATATCTGCAAATTGGAGCTCATGTGTCCATAACAAAAGCATGTTTTTTTGGATCAGGGTCAATGTCTCATTTGGTGTGTGATTTCAACCTCTAACAGATAGATAATGTTAAATTTGTAATAAAGAACTACTTGAAGGAGTACAGGGATGTCAGTCTGTCTTTTGGTAGTAAATGCACAGCTGGGAAAAATTTTCCTCCTTCAGGAAACTATGTTAAGTGAAATAGATTTTTTAGAAGTATGAAATTTTAAAGTTGTCACAGACTTTAGAAATTTACTCATTCAAGCCGCTGTTTCCGGGAGGGGAGGAAATTTTGCTATAGAAGTTTTGGAGACTTCATCAAAGTCACAGAACTAGTCAGTAGCGGAGCTAATACAGGACCCCAGGACTCTTTCCACTGGACCATGATGATCTGGGGGAAGCGGATGTCCTTATTGCCAAATTTCCTCTGAGGTTGATTTTAATCTTATTTTCTCTGCCTGTAACACTCTAACTTAAATTCACGGATTTATATTATTCCCTGAAGCAGTTTGCTACTTTGTATCATGTTAACACAAACTTAGAGTCAGCCTCCACATTAAAAAATCCCATGAAACATCCATTTTTAATCATACTTAACTTTCATTAAAAATGAATGTTATAAATAGTTAGAATACTGGACTTTTAGTTTAAGGACGTTGAGGACAAAACAAAGTAAATTATGAGTTCATTCATGGTAAATGGACTAGTGTGGGGAGTCCAGGTCTTAAAGGACATGGAAGGAGATGAAAAGATTCAACTCAAAACCTACAAGCATGTCATTGAGCCCCATCAGATATGTTCTCAAATTATCTGATGTGGGGGGTTGTCTAATTTCTCAGTACATGAAAGACCTATCTATGGTCTTACGATATGTAGCTAGCATGTGGCTTGTATAACATGTGGCTCACAAAAAGAACTCAACAGCCCTCAAAGTCATCTACACTCAAGGAATCCATCATCATGTACCACAATATCTATGAACAAAAATTCTCAACTTCTACTTTCAATTTCTTTTCTTGTCCCATCACAGCTTGCTAACACCATTTCTCCCGAGTTGGCATGATCCTCACAACACAACAGGCATAGTGATGTTCTGTGGAGCTGGAGGTCATGGATTTAATTCAACCACATCTACTTCTTTCTTCTCAGGGTAGAAGGTTGTTCCTGACCTGAACTCCCTGTGGTGCCAGAGGGGAAGACTAGCTGGTATGGACTCCTTTGCAGTGATGAGGGCAGAACTGGCTCCCAGTAAGAAAACTACCACTTGGTAGAGGACTTGGTCAAGTTGAAGATACAGGAAACAGTCTAAATTTCTTTGACCCCCAACCCCTTGCCATTCTTTTTTTTTTTTAAGATTTTATTTATTTATATTTATTGGACAGAGAGAGAGAGAGATCACAAGTAGGCAGAGAGTCAGGCAAAGAGAGAGGGGGAGGCAGGTTTTCTGCTTAGCAAGGATGCTGAGGCAGATGCGGGGCTCGATTCCAGGACCCTGAGATCATGACCTGAGCTGAAGGCAGCGGCTTAATCCACTGAGCCACCCAGGCCCCCCCGCCCCCCCGCCCCCTTGCCATTTTTGATGCGGCTTAATAATGGTAAACAAAATGGATCATAGACTAGCACCCTTCGGTTTTCAGCTAAAATTCCCTTTCATTATTTAGAAATTTTGCTTTTGTGGGACACCATTGTATTCCACATTTGGAATTACAGACTATTTGAGAAGCAGAGGAGCGTAGATATTCAGAAAGACTCCCAAAATGTGGCTACAGAATAACTTTTTAACTATTAGAAATACCTCTGGGTGACTCAGCACCTTAGGACACAGTCCGTTTTCCACCTTTGAAGCCTACAAAAAGAACTTCATGGTTGGAAGAGTTTCCCTTAAGGATTCTTTAACCCTTACATTCTATTCTCTGGACCAGCTCCTTCATTTCACTTATCCAAGTCCTAACTTTGGAGACATGCGGAAGGTCACATTTGGTTAGTGAAAGAGCCAGAACAGAATCAGGGTCTCTTTCCTCTTTACTTCTGAGTTCTGTCCGTTGTCACGCCCTGTTCTGCAATGTTTATTTTTGTTAGGTCAAAAAGTACTATTTTTGTAGTAGTTAGGTTTATTTCTTTTTAACAGATTTTCCATTTTTAAGACACAAATCTTAGTAATTCTTAAATGAAACTATTTGAATGACAGATATTTTTGTGCTTCTAAATCTTCTGGAGTCTCAGCTTGCTACATAGTTTTAATAATATATATTTTAAAAATAGAAACAGTGAATGCCTCTTGTTTCAATGAATATGTCAGAGGTTAATTAGAATATTTGTAAAGTACTCTGAGTTTCTTAGCAAAAGTACTTAAAACTGAAGTCTTATTTATTAAATCTGAAATTGTTTTTTGTTTTTGTTTTTGTTTTTCCAAATACTGTAAGAGCATCAGTTTTAGATAATTTCATTTTGCCTGGTTAAACCTGATTATGTGGCTGTTCTGTTGCTGATGAAACACTGTTGGCAAAGATTAAGCATATTTTCATCTAAAATCCGTTATAAGGGAGTATTACTGTATCTCTATTTGATGATCATCATTTATTTCTCTTTTTCCCCCTATAGTTCATGCAAGTTAAATACTCACTGGAAAATGATTTACAATGTGTCTGTGTTCAGTTAAAAAGTACTTACTGAAAATAGTAATAATCACCAGAATCTGCAGTGTTTACTATTTGCCAAGCACTGTTCTAAGCACCTTGTGTATATTAATTCATTTAATCTTCAGCGTGATCATTTGAGAAAGATGCCATTTTTATGCCTCTTTTATATGTGAGAAATCAGAATGCCACATGAGGAAATGATAAAGCTCGGATTTGATTCCAGAAATCTGGCTTCAGGCTCTGTGTTCTTAACCAACAAGGAATCAGCTATTTGTTTCAATACACCAAGCAACAAACTCATGGTTTGGCTAACGTTTTAACAGCTAAATTCTCTAAAGAGACAACTTTAGTAAGTGGTGGTGCTATTTTTCTATGATAATCAGAACTGTTGCACCTCTTGTAGTCAACATCTAATATATGGCATAAAGTTAGGCAGATAACATATATAAAAAATTAGATTGTATTTTCAAAAGTGTGACAGTTGGAACTTAGAAGGAAGTGTGGATATTGTTTCTATTTTTTTCCTTTAATGGCATTTTATATTTTATATAATTCTGTTGTTTGCCGTTGCAGGGTTTCTGTTATAACATGTAAAACAGGTGTAGATTCTGTAGCATAAGAGAGTCTTAAGACCAATAGAACCTCCATTTTATAGACATATCCTTTTAATTTCTCGTTTGTACTGAGAAAAGCATGATTTATCACATTATTTCTTCAATCGGGTTATAGGGCTTCTACATTGGAGGTATATAATCTTATTACTTAGAATGAGCAATTGTGCAATTCTACGTAAGACCAATATGTCTGAAGACTTTACATATAGATCCATGTTTATATATGATTATTTATATATATATCCATAACCCCACATGCATACATATACACTGGGAATAAATTATTAATATTTTATCTTTGTTGTCTTATCAAAAATGCTATTATGAATATGGTGAATATAGCCATATTGAACAAATAAAATGCCAAATAGTTACATTTTAAAATCTTCTAATTACTTTTTCTTTAGATAAATCCTGATTTAAGATAAATATTAAAAATCAGTTAGAGAGACAAACCATAAGTGACTCTTAATCTCACAAAACAAACTGAGGGTTGGTGGGGGGAGGGGGTTTGGGAGAAGGGGGTGGGATTATGGACATTGGGGAGGGTATGTGCTTTGGTGAGTGCTGTGAAGTGTGTAAACCTGGTGATTCACAGACCTGTACCCCTGGGGATAAAAATATATATATAAAAAAAAATCAGTTAGAGACCTGGAAATCATTTAGGTAGAAATCCAAGCTTTTGAAGCAGACACATCAGAGGTAATTTGCCTTTAAAATAATAATTTTAACTCATAATTTAAACATATTGTTTCATTAAGTAATATATTCTCATGGAATTTTAAAAATATGACTTAATTTACAAAAATCCCTTTGAAAGAAGATCTCAGAAGAAAATATTTATACTTACAGTGAGGGCCTCTGTCTTTCAAATGTATGTAATATGATCATTGCAGTTGATTGTGCTCTTATCTTGAATTGATAGAAAGTTATGACATTTGCAGAATCTTCAAGGTTTTAAAAATTCATGTGCTCCCTTTAAAAAATTCCCTCAGTGAGATTTAAACACCTTTGCTAAAACATTTTTCATGCTTTTCTCCTGTCTAGAGTTAAAGATTTGTCCATTATAGGCAATATACCAGGATTTGAAAAAGGCTAACCTTAATTGACCTCATGGATTTTTTTTTTTCCCAAACAGATACATTTTTAACAAATGGGGACTTAACATTTTGGGTACTGGTTGTAAAATTAGCTGAATCTTTCAAACACAAGCTAATATCTTCTTATGCAGAGAAGTCTGAGAAATGTCTTTCATTTTGTGCTTCCTTGTACGACATTCTGTCTGAAACCTGTCTCCCCATAATGGCTCATTGCCTCAGTTCCACTGGTGTGGTGTTCAATAACTTTCTTGAAATGTCTTTGGGGTTGATAACAGCTCCTAACTACTCCCTGGAAGGAGATTATAAAGGTTAGAGAGTCCCTTATTCCCATAGCCAGTCCAAAGTCCCTAGACCATGAAAGCAAGAAATGACAAGCCTGTTACGATTTTTTTAAACCTATTTTATCCAAGTCTTTTTAGACTGAATCATATAATCTGTGTAATCCTCTCGTTTGGGTCTGAGAGGACAGTGATGTGTTACAAGGCAAGCTTCTACTGAGAAACATTTCTTACATGAGTATTTTCTACCCTTCTGGCTCACAAGGACTTCTGTTCACACCACTTCTTGTCTGTACAAGACAGGCTCCTAAACCACCTGTTGCCTTGTGTTTAACAGGTCTGTGTGCATCTTTTCTCTTTACTGCTCTTCAGGGCTTTAGCGCTGCACACAATTTTATACCTTCCCCCTCCTACCTCTTACAATGCCAACCTCATGTGCAATGACTAGAGCTATGACTGGGGATCCTAGAAAATATATAAACTGAAATGAATCCTTCTGAACTACCTTACTTTGCTTCTCAGCTGAATTCTAAGGACAGCCTTACCATCTGGATGGCTATCTACCATCTGGAAATGGTTCCTCTGCCAACACCACGTATGTACCTAAGAAAGCTTCCAAAAACTAAGGTTTTTGTCTGGCCTCGTCTCTGAAGGTCTTTGAGATCTTGGGCACAGGCACTCCCTCTGGACTCCTCTGCCCATTAGCAGAAGGCACACCTTCCAGAGATCACTGACAGTAAGAGAGTCGATCAAAGACTAACATAGAGTTTTTGTCTGTCCGTCTGTCTGTCTGTTTGTTTGTTTAAATTCACTAAGACTGAAAAGGTAGGAGTAATAGCTAGGGGTGAGTATTGAATGCTAATGGTGATGACGGTAGTTGAAATTATAATATCTGACTTCCTGATTGTTTACAATTGGTCAAGTGGTACTGTAAACACATGACCTATTTAGTCATTTATTCTTTAAAATAATCTCATGAGTTAGCTATTATCCTCAAAAAACAGAAAAGGAAATCAAGGTGTGGAGCTTAAAGAACTTGCCAAGGTCTAGGTAGCTAATAAGTGGTAAAGTCAGAATTTGAAGCTATGCTGTCTGGCTCTAGAGCAGGCACTCTGAAGCACTTCACCATAACTTTTAAATCATATCCCAGCAACTGGTGTTAGGTGTATTTCCTGAGGTGATGGGCGGTATCCTCAATCTCTGAACAATGGACCAGCACCATTATCCAGTTTGAATGCTGGTTTGCAAGGGGCATTGGAAAATCCTCCTTATTCAGGTCTCAAAATGTTCTTAGACTTTTTATGACAATGCTTTCTTCAACTGGAAAAAAAAAATGTGACTTGCCAAATTGTCGTCCTAAAACTAGAGTTTAGACTCTTCCATTTATTCTGAAAGGTAATTAACAATTACATCAAGGAGATAAAAGAGAATTTTCACACTTTCCTAACTTTCTATGAGAGATGGAAAAACTAGTGTTTTCGTGCTCCATTATGAAAGGGGAAACTGCAGCTGAATGCCCTTGCTGTCAACTTATTTAAGTATAAAAGAGGAAATAGGTTATGTCAACCTTGGGGAAGTTACACCCAAGTTGTATCCACAGCTTGGCTATGAACTGACTGGCCTTTGTACTTCCGACAATGCTGGTGGTGGTCTGAGGGCTTCGGGAGGTCATGGAAAACCTTTACTGTTCCTGCTTTTGGAAAAATAGAAAGAACTAAACAATTCTTCTGTAGACACCTGAGAAACCAATATAGTTAATATCATAGTATTAATTAGTACTATTCTTAGTGGAAAATAAAAGGGAGTTTGTTGAAAATTTCTTGTAAGTGAAGTGTCTTGAAGTTCTGAATTATTAAAACATTGACTTATAAAAAATTCTGTTTACTAATTGACAGCCTGACAAGGAGAAATAAAAGATCCCCTGATATTTGGAGAATTTCCTCACACATCTTCAACAGTCCCTGGATGGTTGATAAAAAATACCCTGCCTCTCTTTAACCTTGTCTTGGTAATTGGCCTAGTGGTAACTGAGACCCTTTGACCAAAAGGGTATTATATCATCCACAGTGCTTAAGACTTTAAGACTCAAAGTGCTGATGACTTTGAGAAAATTTGATGCTTAAAAAGCATCATTAACCAAGTGACCTTGGCCACAAAACCAAGAGTTGTTCCTTTTTATATGGACAATATCAAATTCTAGCTGTCCATCTAAAGCCTAGTGAATGCATGTGGAATTGAATTTATGATTTAATCCTAGTTCTCTTGTGTAAATACAGTCCCTGATGACCAATGTAGTTGTTCTATGTACAAATGACTCAGGGAAGGAAAACTGCTTCAGCCTCTCCTGTCTCAGACACATAGCACCTTGACCAGCACTTGCTTAATAGATGTCAATTTATTCCTTCGGCCTTACCTGAATTCACATGGTAGTGCAATTTCACCTGAGCTACTTTAAAAAATTAAATTTTGTTGTTGTTTTTTATGTTGAAAATAAAATAAACCTGAAATCTGGGGTTGTGTTGTCTACAAAAGCAGAAAAGTCTAGGGAATAAAGCCAATGGATTTTGATTAAAAGTTTAGTGAGCAACTTCTGGCCACACTTTTCAAAGAGGAACTTCTCTAAATGCTTATGACTCAAAGACCAGAAGGGCCATCTGTACCCCAATGTTTATAGCAGCAATGGCCACGGTCGCCAAACTGTGGAAAGAACCAAGATGCCCTTCAACGGACGAATGTATAAGGAAGATGTGGTCCATATACACTATGGAGTATTATGCCTCCATCATAAAGGATGAAAACCCCACTTTTGTAGCAACATGGATGGGACTAGAAGAGATTATGCTGAGTGAAATCAGTCAAGCAGAGAGAGTCAATAATCATACGGTTTCACTTATTTGTGGAGCATAACAAATAGCATGGAAGACATGGGGAGTTAGAGTGGAGAAGGGAGTTGCGGGAAATTGGAAGGGGAAGTGAACCATGAGAGACTGTGGACTCTGAAAAACAATCTGAGGGGTTTGAAGGGGGGGGTGGGAGGTCGGGGTACCAGGTGGTGGGTATTATAGAGGGCACGATTGCATGGAGCGCTGGGTGTGATGAAAAAATGATAAATAGTTATGCCGAAAATAAATAAAAAATAAATTAAAAAACAAAAACAAAAACAAAAACCAGATAGGAAGGATTGGTGTGTTTTGTGTCTTCACGGATTTGGGTAATTTCTATAGTTCTTTCTTTTTTGCTATTTCCTATCCCATAGCTGTAAAAACAATTTAGAATCAACTTGAAAGCAGAGAGACAGATTTTTACCATTTGGATGTTGCCAAAGGGATGGAGATGTATATATGTATCCCTTCCCCCGGGAACAAAAGCACTTCAAGTTACACTGTGTGTAATAAGGAAATGCTTCTTATTAGAAGTTTCCTTGTGATTGAGTGGAGATGAGACCCAGCTGTGCAAATAGCTGATGACCCAACAGTGGGTCAGAATGTGCTAGGATAGACTGGGCGAGGGTGGTTTTCCTTATTCATTCAACAGCCCAAGAGGATATTGTCTTTGATTAGGAGAGAGAGGGAGGGAAACCTGACAGCACAGCAGAGGTGAAACATTAATGAAGACCTGGCTCAGGACTGAGTTTTTTGACCATTAACTCCTGTCTCTCAGTGACTCAAGGTGGAACTAACCTGAGAGCCAAAAGCCTGGAATGTTTCTTTCCCTTGTGGAATAATCCAGCTTAAAAACCCTGTGTATCCCTCTGAAGCTTTCTGACAGCTTGCCTCCCTCAAGGGGAAAACTAAATCGGATTTAGTCCTTGTTCTCTTTTTTGCAAATAAATTCCTTCCTGATAAGTAGGGTTGCCGGCTGCAAGCTAACTTGTCCATTGAGGAACATGGAAACAGTGTCTCTTCCTGTGTGGGTCTCTATCATCCCCCCTGCTGCGGTTGGAATGTGTCCCCCCTCACATTCATATGATAATCTTTAACCCACAAAGATGCTGATATTAGGAAGTGAGGACTTTGGGAAGTGTTTAAATCATAAGGATGGAGCCTTTATGAGTGGGATTAGTGCCTTATAAAAGAGGCTCTAGAGAGATGCCTTGCCCCTTCCGCCATGTGAAGGTATAATGAAGAGTCTGTGACCTGTAACAGGGACCTCACTTGACCATGCTGACACTCTGATGTCAGACTTCCAGCCCCCTGAAATGTGAGAAACACAGGTCTGTTTTATATAAGCTCCCGGGTCTGTAGAATTTCAGGACAGGAGTCAGAATGGGCAAAGACACTTGGTACCTTTCCCCCTTTGTCCCTCCCTCCTCTGATGAATTCCGTCTGTCTTAGAGTTCATTACTGCATTTGTTCGTCTTTTGAAACACGTTCTCTGAGTGCCTACTATGTGCCAGGCATTGTTTTCGGTTCCGGGGATGTAATGGCAAACAAAACAGAGCAATTCTCTACCCTCAAGGAGCTTCCCTTGTAGCACTCTGAAGTTTGGCTGAACCCTGGCTCTTGTCCTGACAGCTTTGTAAGTACGGGTAACGATATTTACTGAGCTGTGCCTCATTTTCTTCCAGATAAGGGGGTAATATTAGTCTTTGCCTCAACGGGTCTTTGTAAAGATCAGATGGGATAATATACGTAGAGTATTTACAAACGGAGTGTGTGGCCATGAGCCAGGGTCCTCCGCAGGCTGGTATTCTCATTGCTGTTAGTACAACCATCACGTTCTTTCTCCCTGAGATGCTTATTGACTCATCATTTGCCTGGTGACCTGAGAGACCATGCCTCATTTTCAGGGCTAAGGAGCAAGCTGGGGCCCTCTTTGAGCAGAAGTTGTGAGAGTGGCACATGACTGTTGTAGGGAAATAAACTATCCAACATACTGCAATGGGTCCTGCTGGAAAAAACAGGGACTGGTACCCTAGATATACAAGAGATGGGAGCAGAAACAGAGCAAAACGAGGCTAAGCGGTGCTTTGTGAATACACAGCTTGTTCGCACAGTAGTAAAGTTGGGTCTATCGCCTTTGCAACAGGCAGCCTCTCCCTCTTCTGTATTTGTAGTATACATCCAGAAGGTAGCAGACTCTTCTCTGCCTCTACTTACCTCCTTCCTGATACTTTAAAACTTTTTGATGCTGGTAAAAGAGGTAAATCATTTCAGATATTTTTTCAGACATACCCAGTTCTACTTTGGCAGTGTCCGTTGGTCCTTTACGACTTGCAGGTAACTTTTCTGGTTTCTGACAAGTATCATGATAGATTACTAGCTTGAGGTAACTTCTGTCTCTTCACACTATTGATTTTACAAAAATCCAGGCTTTCATAAACTTGGATACCATATATTTAATGTCACTTGTCCTTAAAACAACACTTGTCTAGGGAATAATCACCACACTTTATACAGTTACTAAATCAATGATGTATTTCTTAAAGTGAAAAGCATGTTTAAAAATCATCTTTTTCTAATATAGGGGAAAAGCAAATCCTAACTTTTCATGTTACTCAGTTTTTAATAACCCTCTGGACTTTAAAACAGTAATTTTAAACAAAGTACTTAAAGCAAAGTAATTTTTATTTATTAATCATTATTAATTGATTAATTAAAATTTACTGCATAGGTAGTACCTATTTTTGTGAACCAATACTGGTGTACAAAGAAGTATTCCCAATTTTCCCACCCTTAGGTTTTTTGGTTCTAAATTAATATTCTTCCTCAGTTTTTGTCTACTCAATCTTGAGGTGACAACTTCGTTTTTGGTTAGCTAGGTATGCAACCTTGACACAGGTGTTTTTTTTTAGAGTTTATTTTGGTTGCACAACTGTTTTTCTTTTTTTCTTCACATGAACAGTTAAAAGAGGGTTCTAATCCATCCCTGTCTAGCATCAATTTTGTGACTTTGAAAAATAATTTAGTTTCTGAAGATTTTGTTTTCTTCATTAGAAAAGTGAAGGGTTGACATTCTTGATCTCTAAGGTGTTTTTGCTATCTCTACAATTCCCTGGATCTTTTGGAATCCATCCCCGTAGCCCCGACCCCTGGGAGCTATGATATCTGGCATTTCATAATAAAAGTACTAAGGCTTATTCCATAAGCAAGGCAGAAATCAGTTGCACTACTCTAAGTAAGTAATTAAAAAGACTTAACAATGAAATACACTTGACAATAAAACTATATTGACTTTAAGTTAATTCTTCTTTGGTGCTTCGGAAGGCAATCCTGGCTACTGGAAAGCTTCAGACCACTCTGGGGGCAGACACAATATTTGACTGGTATCCCCGGGGGATTTTTTTGTTGTTGTTGTTCTAAATCTCCAAATAAATTCCAGTATCAACACATTGATTTATTATCTGCCTTTATCTCATTAAATACAGACCATAAAGAACAAAACAATGATATTCAAGTATTCTGCATCTGATTATCAGAAATTCAGATTAAGGAATCTTTATTTTACGGGTTTCATGAATGAGTTATTCGTTAATGGGTGGTTGGACTATGTTCAGAAAACAGCTTTTTTATTTTTTTGTATAAAGGAAGAACATACTGATCTGTGGATCTCAGTGTACGAAATTGGGGCTAGAGGGGGCAGAGAAATTGCTTTATGGTGACTGCTGAGGGCGCATGGGTTCCTTATAATGGGAGTGTGCTGTTGTAAGTTTAATTAACAAAACAAAACAAAACAAAACAAAATCGCCCACATCTTTTTTTTCTTTCTTTCTTTTTCTTTTTCTTTTTTTTTTTTTTTTTGGAGAGACTCTTTTATTCCACATTCCCCTCCCCTCTGTGTGAGAAAACCTTTGAGAATACATTGTCAGTTTCTTACCTTGAAGAAGGTCATTGTTGATCCATCTCTTACCGCCCCATATTCTATCTTGGTTTGCTTTGCCAGATCATCGGCTGAATCTATGGGGGATTCCATTCTCTCTACTGTCAGGAAGGCAGCCAGATTGGCAGTGTAGGATGAAATGATGATTAAGGTGAAAAACCACCATATCCCTCCAACTATTCTGGTCGATAGAGCTTTGGGCATCAGCTCTGATCCTGTGATGGTATCACCAGAGTAAGAGTGTTAAACAGAGTTAAGAGAAGACGAAAGACTCATGATTTGACACTAGTCTAGGGAAATAATGTATTTTTATGTCATAAAATTATAAAGCCATTAAGGACTTTTTTGTGTGTAGGTGAAATAGAAGTGTTTTTTTGAAAATAGAGCAACATCTAAATGATCTTTTATTACTAATTGCAACTAATGCTTAAAATATAATTTATCAACATTTGATGGTATTAGATTTTTTTTAACCCTGGGCTATTCCATGTCTAACATTTATGGAGTTAGTTTAATTGCTTAGATTTGGGTTTATTTGCTTGTTTTTGTTAAAAAGTCAATTCTAAGACCTTGGGGCTTTTACTAAACTACCTGACATGCATGTGTGAAATAAAATGTTATCAGTCTTTGTACAACTATGAAAGCTTTGAAACACTAACTTATTTTTGATTGAAGAATTTTTGATTTAAAGATAAAAGAATGTGAGAAACGTTTATAAAAAATTAATATATTATGCCATTTGTCCCTATACTTTAACAAAACTTTAGGACTTTACAATCAAATGAAATAGGGTAAAGCTACACTTGACAGTAGATAAATCAATTTCCATTGTTTTATGTTACTTTTAAAGTCAAAATTATTTTTTTAATGTATACTCTTGTGGGACTGAGAAGAATATATTCACTGAAAAGCATACTGTTGTTGTTTAAAGTGCTAATTTCTATTTTTATTTATTAAAATGTTTTTTTTTAAGATTTTACTTATTTATTTGAGAAAGAGAGTGAGAGGCACAAGAGTGGGAAGAGTGGGTTAACGGGCTAAAGGAGAAGCAGACTCCTGCTGAGCAGCGAGCCCCTTACTGGGGCTTGATCCTGGGACTCTGGGACATGACCTGAGCTGAGGGCAGATGCTTAACCAACTGAGCAACTCAGGTGCCCCAGAGTGCTTGTTTTTTTATTATACTTCAAAGACTGGCTATTTCTTAGGTGGAAAGGGGCCTTTCCTGGTAAACTTACATGTTTAGATGTCATCCGATGTTTATTATTTGTAAAAGATAACATAGGGAGGCATGTAACACGTTTACCGAGAGGACCTTTCTCTCTTAAAAGAAAGGGTATATGGGCCAAGTTTACCAACACAAATGGTCAACATTTGTGAAAACTCTCCAGCTCAAAACTGTTGGTCAACCTGAACCCCATCTAGTAGTAGAATTAGAAAGGGGCAGAAGGGGGAATGCAGGGTTCACTCCAATCGTCCTCATTCATGGGTGGATTTTGGACCACTACCCTTGCCTGAAATTCACCATGGGTTCTGTACTTAGCATTTCCTCCATGAACTTAGAGACATGGTGAGTTTATATCATCAGTTAAAAAGTGGAAAATATAAAAATCTAAAAGGTAACGTTCAGCAGGTGAAGTATCTGTTTTCAAAGATTCTTTCACTATTCTGATTGGATGTTTTGGAGTTTTGGAGTTAATGGCTGAAGATGGAATGGGGGACACAGATAAATGAGTTTATACTAAAATTTAATCTATAAACAGACACACCTAATGCTCATGAAATCAAAGCCAGCTCAAGGCTCATGATAAGCAGATCAAGGTTGGCAGAGTTTCTGGGTTTTGAATTAACAGATACATTTTCCTAATGCTCTTACGTATCTGGGAGCTTTATTCTCTTTTAATGAGGTAAGTAGTTTCATTGCAATTTGTATTTCCTTCTTTTGTTTGTTTGTATGAGTCTGGGTGTGTAATATTACACAGATTTATAATAGTTTCCATTAAATTGCCTCCAAGGATTTAGTGGGATAGTTTGTTGCTGTTGTTTTAATCTTGTGGTTTAATGGGATTTATGTGCCTGTGGGTGACTGCGTATGCTTAATGCCCAAGGTTATTTCATATCTTTGTACTTAATTGATCTAGCAGCCTTTTGGCAGTGTGATATTATTTAGATCTTTAGTTGTTATCATTAAAATACCATTTATTTCATAAAATAGCCATGGGAAGTAAGTAGTACAGTTAATAGGTATATTTTCTTAGCTTATAGGTATAGATTTTGTGCTGCAAATTTATCCTTTTGTTGCATTCATGAAAAGATAAGGTAGTAATTTATTACTTGCATAATTATGTATTATGTGGCAGTAAAACTGGACCACTGAGTAATCAGAAATAATATAAATGTACAAATAATATAATTTTAATCAGAAAAAAATATGTTTATCATACTTCACAATAAATATACTTGTGAATGAAGTTTTAGTTTTCAAGAAAACTAAAAAAGAATAACTAGTAGAAATCTACTCAGATTACATTTTAAACCCTTGGTCTACGGTACAAATTAGATTTCTTGACATTACACTGTGTTTTTTATTTTCACACAGTTTTGTGACTTTCATGATTTTCAGCGTTAATTGAAATACTTAGAAATGGCTTTCCTCAAATAGAGATGATTTGTCTAAGTTGGAAACTGGAGAGGATGAAGTTATGTAAGCAATAAAAGTCAAATGAAACATCATTAGAAAATATTTGGGATGAGAGACAATACTTGCTGAAGTCTCTTTAGTGCCTTTTATGGCAGACATGACAGCCAATCCTGATCCAGACTTTGCTCACGCTCTGTAGAAAAGAGAAAGTCTGATCATCACATTAAAAAAGAAATGAAACAAAATGGTTTCCGATTGAGTACAGTGACAAACTTCTGCTAGCAAGAGAGAGCACAACAGTTGATAGAGACATTAGCTACCTGGTCCAATGCCACACACTAAGGACAGATGCACTAAACAGTCATCAATACCACCAATTTGTATATGACAATATTTATGTCCGCTGACAAGTACTTTTAAACTTCTTGAAAAACAAGCAGAGTCTGGTTGGGGCTGACTGTCATGTACCCAAGGTAGTGGTAACTAGCAGACACTGCATCCCACGGTCTGCTGTGGATGTTGGTAAACTCCAAAGAGAATATGAAAGAGAATTTGGGGAGCTGGGTGCACTCACAGGCACCCAGGCAGTCAGGCTCATTACCTGCATGGATTTCCTGCATCAAGGGCACGCACAGACTGCTCTGTGGAATCCACACCTTCATTTTTCTGTTCTAATGGTACACAGAAGCAAGCTATAGGGAAGGTGTGTGTGTGTTAGGAGAAGTTGGTCTCCAGGTTCTTTCATAGTAATTGCTCCTGAGATAAATGCCCTAAGAATTAAATGCACTGGTGAAGCACTCTATGGTTACTAGTGGGTTTTCCTGCAGGATTTACAGTTCTGTGTTACCCTCTAAACCTATGCAAGTGTTTTCTAGTAAATTCGGTGCTATGTCTGTAAATATTTAGCAGTGCCCGCATAAACCACTGAACTGCCTAATGAGAGAATTTACCCACTTTCCTCAAATATTTGGTGTTTTCCTCTCTCCCTCTTGTTTATAACCACAGAATATAAACATTTCAAGTAGTACGATAAAAACTCCCTCATGAGAAGCCCGAGGTTCACCCCCCCCAGTAACAGACATATTTAATATATATCCTCGTTGAATATTCCTCTGCAAATTTATTTCAGTGTATTGTCAAATGAGCAGATTATTCTAAAAAAGACAGCATCTGTAACTTATAATTTTATTAAATTAATGCATTTAATCTTGGGATGTCTTTCTAGACCATACCCCTAGATTCAAAGCTGAATCCACAAAAGGGCTGGATTTCTTCCAAAGGTTAAAATGACTCCCTCCTCCCTCCCCAACAAAATCAAAATCCCCCATATCATAGAAAATATATAAAATATATTACATTTCTATGGTTCAAATTTTATTTCCGCAACCTTTACAGTTTACAGTTGCTATGGTTACCAATTGAGGGAGATTGCAAAAAGTTACAAGCGAGGATGAATCCCAGTAGGGTTTGTTGGAGTAGTAATTAGGTGACCATTTTAGGTACCGTCAGCTACTGGAAAATGTAAACCAACTTAATTTTCTTTTTTTTTTTTTAAAAGATTTTATTTATTTATTTATTTGACAGACAAAGATCATAAGTAGTCAGAGAAGCAGGCAGAGAGAGAGGAGAAAGCAGGCTCCCTCCCTGCTGAACAGAGAGCCCGATGTGGGGCTCCATCCCAGGACCCTGGGACCATTACCTGAGCCGAAGGCAGAGGCTTTAACCCACTGAGCCACCCAGGTGCCTCATAAACCAATTTAATTTTCAAATGATTCAAATTCCATTCCTTTCGAGCCCCCGACTCATGGACTTATGGTTGGAAAGGAAAAGTCTCATACTTCCATCTATGCAACTTTGTAAATAATTTCTAAGGTACTTTAACCATTACTTCCTTCTAGGAAAATTTGATTGCTGGATAGATGTCTTATTCTAGAAATACAGCCAAGAACTTAAATTTAGGTCATAATTTTATCTTTGCTTTCTTCAGAACTGACTCGGAAGTCAGGTTGTATTTTTTAATTCCTGAGGTGGTTTTTCAGCCTACCCTCTAGCTTTATGGTGGAGTTTACCAGCAACAAAGCCTGTCAGCAGACTGTGGGATGCATGTGACAAAGATAGGCAACCGATGTACCTTGCTGCATGAGAGCTCCAACTCCAAACCAGAAACTGTTTAGTAAAGTAAAATTGTTTTCCACCACGTCTGAGTCAGGGTTGCATGGGTGGGGGTTATACCATTCGTAAGGTGTAAACCTGTAGTAGTTAACAGAAACAGTCTGTAAACATCAGATAAATACATGAGGCACCAAGCAAAACCTGCTGAACAATGCAGAAAACCCAACAATTAATGGTGAAAGCATCAAACCATTACATTAAAGGCCATATCCATCAACTTACAACTTTGGTGAGCAAGGTTCAAAGGAGATGTGGGACATTATCTTTACCAAACTTCTTATTTCTAGGCAACGTGCTTTGGTCGGCTGGAATTATATTTCTCCGACCTATGTCTAATGAATTCTTCTGAGTTTTTATTCATTTTAATTTTACTGAACAGCCAGTTTGACTGTAAAGATAGGTTCACTCATCCCAAGGATTTACCCAACTATAGTGTCAAGACATTATGTTGCTAGCTGCTAGGGGACACTAAGAAGAGGGGTGACTTGTCTTCAGGGGGCATCTGTGGACAGATGCTCAAAAGAAGGATGTGGTTTAGTGATTGCATAATGCACCAAAGGAGCTGCAAGGGCAAAAAAGTGAACAGAAAGAAGGACTAGATTTGGGGTATATTCAATTTGTTTTTAGGATACTTCATATATGGAAAGAAAAATGATAATTTTTAAAGGAAGTGATGAAGTATATGTATATATTTTAAGTAGGTTCTACACCCAGCATGGGCTTGAACTCAAGACCCTGAGATCAAAAGTCACATGCTCTATCAACTGAGCTATCCAGGCACACTGAAGGCTGGAAGTTTAAACTTAATAATATCCTGGCCCAGGGATGGGGGAAGTGATTTCTCAGTGTTTACTCCATAGCATGTCTCACTAGGAAATGTCACACTCAAAATTCCCTTTTGATTTGTTTTTATTTATAGAATGATGGGCTACAGTCACTTGATCAGCAGCTCTAGTGAATTAGGAAGTTGATCTTGAATAAGTCACTTAACCTCCCTGGCCTCAGTTTCCTTATTAGTAAACAAGAGGGAATCCAGATATCTCTGGGACGGGTGAAAAGAAAAATCTGGGGAACTGGATGGACTTTTGGTTCTTTCTCTGTTTTCCAAACATCTGTCTGACTTCTGTAGCCCAAGGAGTTGCCTGTTGGTTATTTTGTAGGGCTATCTTGCCAAGGGGCACTTATTTCCCCAAAGAGACATAAGCAGATGCTCTGCAAAGGATCTGGAAATGATTTAAAATGCCATAGTTCTTAGCCCTGGAAGCTTTGCCATTTGCCACTGGGTTCTTTTAATGTAAGCAGGAGCATTAGAGTAATGTTAAAACCCCATAAAACCGATGGGAACATACGGAACGCTCTCCAGCCATAAGGTTTCAGCAGTAAACAATAGCAGGTTGCTGACACAATGTGGAGAACCGGGATTAAGGTGAATACATTATCTATAGTGAAAAGCAGGACACACTGTGAATCATGCACAAGGAACTAGGCAAACAGTTCCTCTCAAAGAAAAGCCCTTCTCTATCCACCCTGCACACCTTCTGGAAAGTGTACAATGTCTCCTCATCAAGTCTTATGGGTACAGGGATAATAGCCTCATGGTTTACCCCACAGTAATGGTATCCAACTCATGACTGTGCCTCCTCCGCAGCTGCAGGGCACACAGTGCTGGTTCCTGTGAAGCTTATGAATATAGCTGTAATTGACAATGCCGTGCCAATACATTTTAATTACTGTTTCAACAATATAATTAAGTTTTGAATTTATACACTCTTCTAACCATAGTAGTTTGCTGAGCTGAAGAAATGAATACCAGTATTAATGAACCCACTAATTGAAAGAGTAAGCACAGTAAAGATGCCATTACTTAAACAATATCATTGTCACTTGTACAATAATTTTAAAATATTAATTGCAATAAATTAGGAATCTGATGCACTCAGAAGGAGTCTTTCTCAACAGACCATAAAATGGGGCAACCACTAACCCCCCTGATATTCAGGTACTTCTTCCTCATCTGTGCTACCACCAGCAAGCTCACCACTTTCCTCTTTGAAATGCTGCTTTTGGTCTTGTGTCAGTGTTTCATACTTTGCAGTTCTAAGTGAACAATTAATCTAATTTTCTAAGGCAGAAAGGAAAACTGTCTAAACAGCAGTATGATTCTGCCTGCTCTGCAAAGATATTTTAAGTTCTTTCTTTCCAGGATTCTGAGTGATTTGCATTGAATGGAGGGATATTAAGTGTCAGTAGAACGCCGTGCTGAAAGACACTGGGTTTTCATGATAAAATAGGTCTACCTGTTGCCTGGATGTAGAAATTTTAGCTTGAAATGCCTAATGCCTGCTTAAAGATAGCCAGTGAGACAGCAGTGTCAGCATCAGGAAAGCTGGGGGAAAATTAGTATATGATGACCTGCCCCAATGATATTCTGAAGCTGTTATTCCCAATTGATATTGATCTTTAGTAAAATGACAGAGAAAGGGACAAATGTGTTTAGCATTGGTGTCAAAATTTGCATATAAGAGAGTAACATTATGTTGAAATGTAAAGGTTCATTTTGGGTTTATGTTTATATATACCAAGCTTTTACTAGAATGGGAGATATAAAACAATCCTGAGACTGGAAATCTCTAATTAAGGGATTCTTTTATGGCTGGGAATGGATATTGGGCTGCATCAAGGAGAGGGAGAACGGTTCATCGTTTAAAGGACAGAACTTGTGATGTAACTGTTGGGTTTGTATTATCACTTTAGAATTACAGTCAAAAGTTTTCTTAATTTTTTTTTTTTTTTTTACTAAATGACAACTTAAAAATGTTCATTTTTAACAAGATAAACATAAATCATAAAATGTAAGCAGATGTGATATCTGCATATTTGGTTTATTTAAATTGTGTGTTCATGATAGACATAATTCCTTGGGGTTAAGTGTTTTTCAAAAAGTAATAAAAAAAATGTTAACCACAAAACAAAAACCCTGACATGCACATTTTTAGCATCATAACTAAACAAGTCATAGTAACTTAAATGTTTATATAGTTTTCTTTAGTTTGTCTAACTTTATGAATTCAATTCAGTTTAGCAAATGATTTTTAAACATCTATCTAGTGAGACCATCAGCCTCAATGCAGTGACGGGCTTTATTTTTTTCCCCTTTAAAAGGATATAAAAGGATATACTTCAAAACACAAATTCAAAAACCTTCCCAGAGCTAACAATGATTATGAGATTACATTTTTTCATTTCTATTTCACTAACTCTGAAGACAAACCACAATGGTGGTAGCAGAAAGCTGTCTCACTTCTTCGCTTCTTGGTGTAGAGTGACCAAGTTCACTGTCTCAAACTATGGTGGTGGGAAGTAAAAGCAAATTGGCACATCTACGCAACAAGGGTTTTGTCTTTGGGAATCATCTCCAATATATATTTAAGGGTTTTATGCAGTGGAAGTAGGAATGGATTCAAGAGTGTAGAGATGAATGTAGTTGGATCCCCATGATGGTACACCTGTGCACTGCAGGGAGCTTTTTTCTCCCCCACATTCCACCACAACGGTGTTTGCAACAATCCCATCTTTCTAAGACCCAGAATGAGAAGAAAGGCCATGAGAGACAAGGAGAATAAGCTAAACAAAGATCTGGCTTATAAGTGGTGCTGTTGGTGAGTAGGAATATTGAGTAGATAATATTGATGGGCGGGGGCTGCTTTCCTAATAGAGATAGAATAAAGTCAGAAAATATAGGGCTCTGCGTCACTGATTGCTGATAGAGAAAGAGTCAAAATGAGGAGGGGAAAATGACTGAATGTCACATTATTCTGACATATTCTGATGATAAAAATAAGGCAATTTAAAGGCACAGCTGGGGTCAGGTGTAAAGGGGTACTATCAGCCTGTATTCTTGAAAGAACTTCAGAATGCTGTTTACATGTTCTGTCTCCCTTTGGCTATGATCAAGTCAGTATGATAAATAACATTTTTGGTCATAAGCATTGTCTTGTTTTTTCTACTCATCAACATCCCTGCTTAGACAGAGCAGCAGATTGGGGGAGATGGAAACCCATGTCCCTCTGCTGCTTGGTTGCTCTGCTGTCTCCAATGCCACCCAACAAATGTGGGCCCCAGAACAAAAGAATGGAACAATGAGTCAATGCAAAATTTCTCATTCCTCATTCAAATGTTCATCAAATGGCCATTTACTATATAGCCATTCTAGGGCAGTATTAATTTCACTTACTAAGAAGTAATAAGAAATGCACCTCCAGAGGTGAGCAACTTATCTTTTAAAATTTGATACCCAAAGCAACATCTTCTTTAATTTTTTAAAGCATGGTCTCTCAGTCTTGGTGCTATTGACATTTTGAGGTTACTCTTTTTTGTTGAGAGTTGTCTGCATTCTATAGGGTGTTCAGTGACATCCATGAACTCTGCCCACTTTATGTCAGTAAAAAAAATGTTTTTAGAGCAAGGAGAAATGTTACCTGAATGATAAAATATCTCCTAGTTGAGAACTACTGATTTAGAACATTAAAGTATCAAAACACAGTATCACTGCACATACACATTAATATATTATCTTCTGTGGGGAAACTTAGGGAAAGAGAGCTTTGGTCATTATTTAAAGTAGCCTAATACTTGGCCAAAATTTGGAAAATGACCTGGGATCTGGTAATGATACACTTTATAAGGCATGAATTATGGAGAAAACCTCTATTTCATATTGAATGTATAAATAACCACATGTGAGCACACATATTCATTTAGTTTGACTGTATCTGTGTGTCTCATGCATCTTTAAGACTTTCTAGTCTGGGTTATTTTCCCAAGCTAGCTTTATAATTATACCAGGGAAAGAGTTACCTAGCATTAATCAAAACCAGAGAGTGGACAATGACAGAGAGCTGGCACAAAGATATATTTCTCATAGAAATTCCTGGAGGGAAAACAAAAATTGATCAGGGAAAAAAGTTTGCTGAGTTTTGTTGAAAGATGAAAAAGATTGAAAACAAGTGGGGAACATACAAAAGCAATTATTTTTTTACATGGTCTATCTAGGGATATCAAATGTTTAAGCCAAGAAAGATGAAATAGCTGTGTTTCAGATTCAGCATCAAAGGTATTTAGAAAATATAATCTACTGAAAGGTATAAAGATCCTTTGAAGAATTGTGTAAAGTGGAATGGTTAAATATAGAGTTATCTCAGAAAATAAAAGCTAAGCTGAATCATCAGTGGTAGCATAAATATTTCATGCCTCTAGACTCTACCTGTTAGTAATTTTTCTTTTTCATGGTTATTTCTAGAATGCTCTTTCACTCTTTAAAGTTTTTAAAAATAAATTTTATCAAATTTTCAAAGTATTTTTCTTTGTTCCTGAGGCTTATGCAATCTTGTTTCACCCAGTGTTTCTTATTTGCTACAATAATTCCTAGCTAACCTTTCTTCTGTGTAATGGAATATTCCAAGGGTCAAGTATCTGGACACCATTTTTCTCTTCCTGTTGAAACATTTTAGATTTATTAGCTGAGCTGTTGCTTTGTTGTAATATAATTCAGGAAAAATAGGTAAATAAACATTTTATGCTGCCTGAAATACTGTGATGATTAAATTAATATAAAAATTATCTTCTTATTGTCTTTTAAAAGTATCTTTATTTTAAAAAAGTCAGAAGATATTCATTTGCAGCATGGCCTTTGAGGAAGAACTTGACAGAATAGAGCACTAGGCAAAACTAAAATAACATTTAAAGTTCTTAACCTATGTTTACCTAGTCTAGAGCATGCATGATAATATGAGACTGACCTAAATCTGTTTTTGTAAATTCAGTAGTTCTCCAACTTACCTTGCAATTACAAAGAGTACACAACTGACTCCCAGGCAGGCTAAGAGCACATACATCCAAATGTCAGGAGACAGGGGATTGAGGAAGGAGAAGACTCCCGGATTGGTACCATTGGGCTTCCTGTAGAGAATGCTGATGCCGAGGGTCATGAAAGGTTTGGAGAAGTCAATGACTTTCTCCCGAACGTAGGTAATGGTAAGAGGAGCCACTGCCAGATCAGCCTTCTGCAAAAGCAAGTTCAACATCATTGTCTTAGTCATCTCACTTCTCAGCAAATGTCTGGATTTTCCTGGGTCCTCCTGATTTATATTTCTCAATTCCAAACGTTTCTCATGCAAGAAGCTTCTGTAATGATTAGCTCTAGCATAAAAACAGTTGATTTACACAGTTGTTCTTGTGAAATAGCATTTCTTAGCAAAAAGAAACCAGAAGGTATGAAATACAAACAGACAGACATATATATACATTCTGGAACTAAATGGAGGAAAAAGCTGCTGGGGGTTATCTTTAAAAAGGGCAGTGAGCCAAGCAAGGAAGGAGCCTTTTGGTCATAAAATCAGATGACAAGATGAGACTTTAAGCTGCAAACTGTAGAACTCATTATAATTTAAGAATCACTCTGGTTTATTCTTCAGCATGAAAAACGGACCAATAAATTTTTGTCCTCAATTTGTGCCCTTACTTGCCCTTCTACGTAAGCAAACTCCATTTCCTTGTTGTTTTAAACCGATATTAGGGTTCAAAAAAAAAAAAACAAAAAAAAACAAAAAAAAAACTCCCCTGAAAAACCCGTGACATTTCTTCTGACCCCGACTCAATCATTTTTTTCTCTTTTAGCTCTTGCTATGCATTTTGTAAGACACTTAAAACACACATATAAAAGATGCATTTCTGCTTACATGATCTATAAGTTCTTTGACCATTCCATTCCACTCTCCTTTGTCATTCTGAGCTCCGTATTTACCATCAGGGACGAGTTTGACGTCATAAATGAAACCCAAGATGTTGGACAATTCCTTTAACAGGTCCAGGCAATAACCTTCAAATCTGTCATTTCCATATAAAGGCTTATCAGATTTCCTGTACATCACATACGGTTCTTCCTACATGAAACAAATCAAATAGGAAAGCCCTGTTATAAGGGCAGAATTTCCTCCATCAACAGTCAGAAAGTATAAAATATTTGAAAATGATTATTAAGATTTCAGAGTAAGTAAGTTAGTCACTCACCTTCCTGCCTTCCCTAAACTCATTTTCCTTATACCCTCTACCAATACAGAACATTTTCCATATGAGTATCTCTCCCTTTTCGGCGTGTGAATGAGACTGTTTTCCTCCACTGCTGAGGACAGGGACTAGTATGATAGGGACACAGTAGAGGACACAGTTGAGGTCCAGCAATGAAGGACCAGATGTCTGGGTGTCTGGCCTTCATCTATCCCCGCACCCAGACTTCCTTGCATGTTCCCCCTCCTTCCTGGCTTTTACATGAGAGCTTTGTCTATGAACAAAAAGGAAATTTAAATCAGCAACTACAGCCTCTTACTCTTCAAACTTCCTACCTACTAAATATTCTCATTTCCTCATCTCTCAGTTAAATTTCATTTCAGTTTCACTATTCACTTTTATCTACGTATTTTCATTAGTTTTCTTTAGGGTATCTTGTACAAAGACTATTTCTATGTCTTCTTATATTATCAGTTCTGTCTTCTTATTTGAACTCAAATACTTCAAATCTTATATTTGGTAATTCTTTGCTTATATGCTTACATAATAAATCCCCTATTCCATGAATAATTAGCATTTCCTTACTACCACCTTTAACCTTATTTTCATTTGGCTAAATGAAACTTTATTTTATAACATATGATAGTTACTAAACTACTGGTATGTCCTTTAACTTCTCATACATTTTTCCCCCAGACATTTAAGACCCATTTAGGCTTATCCTCAAACAAACTGTTAGAAATAGAAAATTCTACATTTCCAAGAGTTGGTTGCTGGGAAAGTAGTCACCAGAAAAACAAAACTATTTTTATTATGGATGAACAATTCTCAGAAGTTAACGGTTTCATAAATAAATTGGTCTATCATTAGAGACTGAATCAAATAAAGCAGGAATGTCTGAAAGATTTTAGAGGTGGCCACTCCTGACTTTTATTCTTTGGGTTAGGGCTGGAAAAGAGAAAAAATGAACAACCTGTGGATATACAATGACAGGATGGGGGTATGGTCAGGGTTCTAATTAGTAGCAGAAAGTCCCCTCACTTGGGTTTTGAAAAACTTTTTAGTAAAGGGGTTATTTACAGAGGTGTGAACAAGGCAAAGGGAGCCAATAGGAATGGAGGTGGGAGCAATGGTGGGGTATAAACACCCAGGAACCAACATAATAAGGAAGCTTGTAGCACTTAGGGCTAAGGAAGGCAGGAGGAAATAGAGCTCCTGGAATCCAAGACAGCAGAGGTCTGTAAGCAGGATCACTGACAGAATAAAAACTGTGGTTATGAAGTACTGAGGTCCTGAGAAAACCACTGGAGTGTCAAGAGTAAAATGTTCTTAATTCTCTTTCCCTACTTCCTTGATCTCTTGCCAGAGTGTCTATTCGGACAAAACCAACCAGCAGCCAGGCAGCAAGGGAGACTAGCTGAGTGGGGCCAGAAAGTGGAACAGGGCAGAGTTGAGAAAGGATTGAAGGTAGGAGATATGCAGAACATTGCAGGAAGCTTCTAATACAGTGCAATTATAGGTGCATACAAACATAAGTTTTTAGTGTCTTAATTAAAAATTAAAAATAGACATTTGCAGACAAAGTTGTTGGCATGAAAAAGATAGCTGAAGAATTCTTCAAAGTCTAGGGCAGGAGTATGGAGAAGACCCTGAATTCCACTCAGTCTACTTACCAAAATGGTGGTGACGATGAGTGTCCGGTTGGCCAGTGAATCCGTGATATTGTTGGACCTGTCTTTATTGCCATCGGTCATGTTAAGCCCACTGTTGGAGTTCCAAATCCCAATCTACACAGAACATAATACATCAGAGGCTGCTGGCTGTCAGTGACCCCATTTACATTAAAGCGAGGCCCCTTCTACACCAGGAATGGACATAAAAGCTTAGAGTCTGGGGAGAAGACACTGAAGCCACTCACTGTGGGAAAATGAACAACAAAGGAATGAGTGTGCACAGGGAACAGGAAAAATTAGTGCCATTTTGGATAGAGTGGGGAGAGGTCTTTTTGTTTATTAATATATTAAGCTCACTGTTCTTTTTTAAATAAAGAATTCTTAAATGAGTATCATATTTTTCTTCCAATATGTATGTGTTGAGCACCTACTCTATGCCATGTCGTTTTCTGGGCATTGGAGGACGTAGCAATGGACAAACAGACAAAGCTTTCTTCACTGGCAGAGCTTATGTTCTAGTGATACAAACCTCACATTGCCAAAGTGGTACCATTGGTGTCCATAAAATCTATAAGGAATGAGATGAAAGGAGCTAGCTGGATGATGGAGAGATGGGGCATCTAAAAGGGAAAAACATAAGTGGAAGAAAAAAGTGTGGAGGAACAGTAGACTGACCCTGTCTTCATTGAGGAGTCAGTGCTGGGCAGGGGTGCCTATTACTCTTCTGTTTACTTGTTATGTCTGTGCTCTGCACTATGAACTCCTTCAGCAAGGGTTTCATTCTTATTGCTCATTGATCTATCACAGAACCACCCATGGTGATTACTAGTCAGTGAAACCCAATGTTCTTTTAAAAATTAATGACCCACAGTTTTCTCCAGTGGCCAAGTCACTCCTGGGTTTGTAGGCTCTAAAGAAGTACATTGATTTGTTTAGCTTTTGGAGAAACCTAGGAGAAAAGCCTCAGGGAACCAAGCTGTTTATCTGAAGCTTTCTGGAGGCATTTATCGCCAGTCTGGTGAGACAGACAGAATGCAGATGTGTTTCAAAGGCAGGCAAAGCTAATGTCTGCGTGACCTTGGGCAAGCTGGTAACCTTTCTGAGCTCTGGTTCTCTAACTGTAAAGTACGTCATCTGGATATTGAGAAGACCAAATAAGAAGGTACACATAAAAGTGTTGGTAATTGTTAAGAGCTACACAAATGTTGATAATAAAGGGAATTCAAATAGCTGCCCCAGTGACTTCTTCAAGCTTGCCCTGCTGGGAAAAATTTGGATTGTGAGTGAAATTATTTATTTATTTATTTTAATTTAGAGACAAATTAAGTAGAGGAGCCATGAAGTACAGGGGCAATTGAGGAACACTAACACTTGGACACACTCTGGGATAGGCTGGGGTAGACCCATGTTTCATCCCTGAATATAGTCTCCCAATGGGAGGACATTGCCTGTCTGAGCAGAATATAAGCATTACAGACAGACTTTTGTTCAGCTCTTAGCTTTGCAATGTCCCAGCCGTGTGACCTTGGGTAAGTTCATTAACCCTGCTGTGCCTCAATTCCTCATCAGCAAAGTGAAGGAAGGAGGGCTTTTCTGATGATTAAAGAAAATATCACCAGTGGGAATGTTATGCCTCTTCTTTCCTTTTCTACCTCTTTACTTTGATTTATTGCCTAAATATAGCAGCTGGAAATTCATTTAGCTTGACAAATGCTCTTTTCAGACACGTAAATTTTTTGAGGAAGTTTCAAGAACTATCACACATCCACACATCAGTGAGAACTATTTCAATGGCACTGTTTTCTTTCTATGCTTAGTAAGAGTTAGTTGGCCAAGGAGATAGGGAGACAGGTCTAGATTAACGGGGGCTTGGAGCTAGTGTTTGCATTTGGAAGTATTTTGAGTCAGTCTGTAATGAGGTTCCTAGATGCAGGCTTGGGATATAGGACAGCACCATTTAGTCTTTCCACTGTCAAGGGTGATATCTGTCATAGAACACAGCCAATGCACACAACATCTATGAGCTGAAGAATCTTCAGATTTCTTTGGTTGGTTTTTAAACTCAGGAAAGGGGGACAACTTTTTCTGCTCTTTCTTCTCAATGTGTACTTCCTCTCCCACTTTTTTGAGGCAAAGACCTTTGTTTTTAGGAAACATAACTCAGCTAGACACACCTGGAGTCTGTTGGTTTTCATCCAAAGCTACACTTTACGTTGTGAGCAATTGACTACTAACTTGATGAATGATGTGTATAAATTGGGCTGTGGCTATACTTCTAATTAAAACTCGACTTAGGCACTGGGGAGAATGGAACCCAACTTAATTAAGTATTGAAAAGTGGAGAAAATAACTGTGTTTGTAACCTATTTGTTAAGTGATGGATTGTGTTCTCTTAATTAATTTCTATTGATGTCAAGTGTGTTTGAAGGACCTATACTAATATTTGAAAATGGTAGCATTGAATGGCCTCATAATATCATTCTCTTTTAACATACAAACTTGAAATGGTGCACAAATGCGTCCCACAGCATAATGTCTGGCTTTTATTTCTTTTACCATCCCGACCCAGAGTGAGGAGTTCAGGTATCATTGCTGCAGCATTTCCAATCAACTGAGTCCCTGAGTCCCATTCAGTGTGAACTTCCTTCCGTGTAATGAGAAAGGGAGCATATTTTTTCCTACTATCTGTGTAACAGAGGTCTCTTTAAATGTGAAGAGTCTCAAGGTTATTCCAAGGTTATTCCTGGGAAGTGGACAGTATACATATGTAGTTTGAATGACCACAGCCTTCTGTTTTGAATTGTTTAACCAGCAAAACAGAAGTCGTGTGTGTACATGTGTATGTGTGTATTTTGAAGATAAGTAGTCAACTGACTTTACCTGTTAATTAAATGGACACATCAGCAAATGAATGTCTCTTTCAAAAGAAACAAGATCTCACGAGTCCTGTGCATTGGAGGGAGGGATACAGTTAACCAGATGCCTGGGCATTTAGCATTTCAGTCTTGTTCTCTGACCTTGGAGGAGTGCCTCCAGGAAGCAGAGCCTCAATTTTCAAACCATAGAGCAAAAGCAGAGAGCCGTAATTTGCCAGTGAGGAGTAGCAGAGGGTGGATCAATTATTTGCGGGGAGGAACACTCAAGAGCTAAATTGTCTGGTCTTGCCTTCTTTCACTTTGTAAACGGGCATGCGGGAGCAGCCATTTATTATCTAGGACAAGTAAGAGAATCTTCTGAAAATGAGTGCCCAAATGACGTTAAGTAAACTTTTTTTTAAAAAGTGACACGACAAAAGGGTGTTCAGAGAGTGACTAGCATCCATTTAGAGACCTACAGAGTGATCCAGATAAAGTCAAAATCCAAAATTGCTGAGTGAAATATCAAGTATTTAGGAAAGAAAATAAAAGACTTGTCAGTTTCTTGTACCATGAGACTTATGAACACATATTTTAGTGACAGACTTTGGAAAGATTGCTACATCTTCTTTTGGGAAAAAAATGCAGGTGGACTCTTCTGTACTCAATAAGGTCAGCATTCAAAGAGCTTTTGGAATTTGAATGTGCGTCTTGTTGGAAAAGGACAATCGATCTTACGTGCCAGAGCTCGGGTTACTGTAAATTGTTGATGAGCAGTCATAACACAAAACAGCACACCACAGTATATGCAACTTACGACGTGGGCAATGTTAGGTCAGCAAGAAGGAAGGGGTACAAAGGCATGATGTTGTATCTCTGGGAAGTGTGGGTGGGAAGTGATGATTGCAGTTTAGTGACAAATAGAGGACATTCCCCTCCCCTGCAAGTAATTTCAGAGCTTGGATTCCATTCCCTAGGATATTTGGTTTGAATTAATTCAACATTGCATAAAGTGCCTGGAGTCTCAAGCTGGATTAGTGGAATAAGCTTCTTTCTGGGGGCCAGTTAGGTTCATCTATTTATTAGCAATGAGGAAACGAGATTGCCTTCTCTATGCCTTTGGTAGTCTGATTCATTGAAGATTAAAACATGGATATTAAACTTACATTTTTTAAAATTAAAAGGACATTTTTGAACTCATCTACTGAGTACTACCAAAAGAAAGTCAAGTTTTGGACCACAAGGAGAAACTGTTTACACTTTCCACGGCTTAAATGATAATTTGCAAGATAAAAGCAAACCTGACAAAACCATTCAAGTTGAACAACCTGAAGTCATTCAAGTTGCACCCGTCAGTCATTAGATATTTTAGCAATTAGGTTTAGGGAGAGAGAGAGAAACTAAAGACAATGTTTGCATATCACTCGGACATTTTCTTGATCCAAATGTTTTTAATGTCTAACATTTGCCTATACAATAAATCTGTTGCATTCATTGACAACATGATACTGTACAATAAACTATGAAATAGGGAGTGTTAGAATTTACAAGATAATCTCATTTCCCTTCCAGAGTCTCTAATGTTTTTGTCCTCTGGAAACTGGCTCTGAAACAAATTGCCAGACGATATGCACTGACAAAGATCTTACGCAAAACAAAGATATCTCCTGAGAGAAGGGAATTTCTGAAAATGGCACCTGTTTTATGGTGGTGACTTTGAGGGAGATGTCTTATCCTAGCCTTCTCAGTCTTAGCCTATCTGAACAGTCTGATGGATCAAATCTATTGTTTTCATGCCTCTTAGGGAAAATATTTAATGGTTTGGAAAGGAATATAAATCGACAAGTGTCTGCTTCTGTTGCAATAACCTGCTTTCAGTGCTAACTAGGACTGATCCTGCCTGGGAGAAACAAAAATAATCTGTGGGGAAATATTTAATCCATCACTATTTAATCCATCTCAAGCGTGTTTTCAATTCATGAGTCATGTTATTGAGAGACAACATACTCAATCACCCCATTCTCTATACAGATGATTGCCTCTAAACTGCAATTAGAGATCTACCCATCGGGTAAAACCAGAAAGGTGCAGGCTTCTCCTCTGACATTCCCCACCCCACTCCCAGAGCTCCTGCAGTTTTTGTCCGAGTACAAACCTTCTTCCACACTTTATATAAGTGTTTAGACACTTCGCCAGCAGCCTTGGTTTTCAGAGGGAAAAATAAAAATAGCACTTAATTAAAACGGAGCATGGAACCCAGAAGGTATCAAGGTGTGTGAGCGCTCAGCGTGGTACATTCCCCACCCACTGTTTGGAATCTTGCACGTTAATTTATCTTGCATATAAAACCTGAACACAGTAAAGAGATGAACTAAGTACTTGGGTCCCACAGAAGTTACTTCTACTTAGTAGCATAGCCCGATGTTCACTTTTCCTTTCCCACATCAAAAAAAAAAAAAAAATCATCTAAAGATCATTTTAATATGTACAGCTTTGCTTCAGAGTGAAAGGGTCTTCATCATTCTTTAAGAAGGCCTGTTCAAGTTATTTCCATAAGCAGAATCAATCCACACACTCATGCACACACTGTTGCTAAGCAAGAAGAAAGCACACTACACTTGATGACATGTTCTTTGATTATGGGCATCCAGGCAATAGGAACTTGAGTGGAAGTGAAAAGATGGGACTTTTTTTTTTATAAACAATTTTCTCTGTGGACCCCATGAGAGGCTGACATGAAAAGATTGGGCATCTCCTCCCGTGGTTCCTGAGAGAGATGGGCTGGCTTCCCCATTGCCTTAAGGCCCAGTCATTCCTTCCAGGAATGGAGCCCAAGTCACCTGAAGAAAGAAAAGTTATTGCAAACAATGAAGAGATAAGAAACAAATTGAGAAAACACTTTCATCTAATTTGATTTTGCCTTTGATGGGAAAACACCAATGGAGTGTGCATAATATTGCCGTGTATAAATAGCTGTGAAGGCACAATGATGGCTCCGTCTCTTTCATCACACGTCGGAGCCAGAGCGATGTTTTCTTAACAGCTTTTCTTCCCCATTCACTTCTATACATTAACAGAGTGGAGGGGGGAGAGAGGCATGCACAGAAGAGCAGACATTTTTTTTTTTTTTTTAAACATCCATTAGAAGCTTTCAGTCCCTTAAAATATTCTTTTCTTTTCTTTTGTGTCCACAGCCCTGATGGAGGCGAGGTGGGTGCCTCGTACTCTGTCAGACGTGTTAAACTAACAAACCAGCAAATTCAAGTGAAGAGACCCCAGGGAAAGAGGCAGAGAGATGAAAAGACAGAGAGGGGGGGTGAGACAGACAGACAGACAGAGGGCCGGGAAGAGCCAGAGAGAGAGAAAGAGAGAGAGAGGCAGTGACAGAGACACAGAGAGAGGCAGAGAGACAGAGCCAGGAAGAGAGGGCATTTTCGAAATGGGAACCTGTGCACATAATGTGTACCCTCCGAGCTGCAAACTAATAATTTTCCTCAAACGTTTCCACACCAGTGGTCACCAACTATTACATTCAGCCTAATTAATCTTTGTTTGTTTTAATTAGGCTATTTAGGAATGGGGCATAGCCAGGACCTTAAAAAAATATGTTTTAGTAACCAAAAGAAACAGAACATAAATGGAAATCTTATCTCATTTTTAAAATCAACCCAAACATTTCAATTAAGTAAGTAACTGGTTGCCAAAGGTACTCTTCTATAGGAAATGTACCTTCTTGTCCACTACAGTGAAAAAAAAATGTTGGATTACAGAATTTTGATTTTCAAATTAGAAATTTATTTCTAAATTAATTCCAGTACATAATTATGAATAATAAAATTAGTATAATAAAATATACCAAGGAGCCAAGTTCTTTGACCATTATTATTATTATTATTTAACTAAATAGTTCACATTTGCATTACTCTGCATGAGCTTTTATGGAACTTGGAACTTTGAGAGATTGAGAATTACAACTAAAATAATCCTAAGATCAGAATGCAGCATAAAAATGATTTTTTGGCCTATTTCTTCCTAAAATCAAGGCTCTAGTAAGCCCTTTCTCTCCTACTTTAGTTTGTCCTTCTGTCAATCTCAAGTGCAATTAAAATTCATTGCTGAGTAGAACTTGGAAACCATTCCATAGATAAATCACTGACGAACTCCTTGTTTTCCACATCTAAACTCAATTTCCTAAAACCTTTGAGAGATGGGGCTAATGACAGCTTACCCACAGGGCCATATGTATTTAATACTGTAATCATGCCTGCTGTATAAACTAAGCACTAGATGAATGTTAGCATTGCTATTAATAACATACAATTTCAGAAGCTAGCATGTCAGCATCTATCAGCAGAGTAGGGAGAGAGAGCTAAAAACTGGCCATAAATGAACATGCTAAGAGAATCATCTTATCGCTCTGCTATTTGTGGGTACAATTAAAATGCTTAAACAGTGCTCTTTATTTTATTCTGAAATTTATTATTGAGAAGGTTACCTTTTCAGTTCCTTCTTCTTTGAGACTAATAATGTCCAGATCAAAATCCTTCCTCAAGCCATCAGTTTTATTGAAGGTGATACGCCCAGTCAGACCATCCCACCGGGCCTATGGACAAAAGGAACATGGCATTACTGTTTCACACTTATCATAATCCTAACACCATCAAAATTGTAATACCTCGAATTCATCATGGTATCCAATTATTTGGTTTCACTGTGGTGTTAGAAAGCATCGCATTGCTTTCAGTAGCTCAATGGCAGAACACTTCCCTGTTTTATTAGCACTCATTTATTTTGTCAGTTCTAACATCTAACATCAGTCAAATCTGTGATAGTGACAATTTAAATGGGCAGTATGGAAGGAATGACTGTAAAATACTCTACACATGAAGTAAACAAAGTCTGGGAAGCCATAATATTCTGTTTTCCAAGGTCAAGTCAAATCCCTTTTAAGGTACTGACAAGGGAAGTATCCCCTTCCCCATTTTTTTTTTCTCTGTGAAAAGGATATAATCCGGTGATGCATTATTGAATTTCTAGGGTATTCAGATTTAGGCCTTCCAATGTCATTTGGCCACTGTATTAGTTTCCTGTAGCTGCTGTAGCAAATTATCACAAAGGGTGACTTAAAACAACAGAAATTTGTTCTCTCATATTTCTGGAGGCCAGGAGCAGATGTCCAAAATCAGTAACACTGGATAAAATTAAAGTGTAAAAGGGTCATGTCCCCTCACAGGAGACTCTGTTCCTTGACTCTTCATGTTCCTGGTGACTGCCAGCAATCCTTGTCCTGTGGTGGTATCTCTCCAGTCTCTGCCTCTGTGGTCCCATTGCCTTCTCCTATTCTGCCATCTGTCTACTTGTCTCCTATAAGGATACATGTGATGGCACTTAGGGCTCATGTAGATAAACCAGGATACTTACTCCAACTCAAAAATCCTCAGTTGAGTTATATATGCAGTGTCCTTTTTTTTTTTTTTTGGCAAAAAAAAAAAAATAACATTTACATGTTCTAGGGATTAGGACATGGATACCGTTTAGAGGAGCCATTATTCTGCCTGGCACATGTATATCCACATCATGTTAAGAACTAAAAGTCACAGCGGTCTCCCCTTCACAGAACTCACACTGGACATCTTTAGTACTTTCATTTCAAAAAGAGTGACCCCAGAGTTTCTTGAGCTTCAGTCTCTAGGTGATTTTTGGTAATCTGGTCTAATTCAAGTTGATTTACAAATGAGGACAAGAGGGAACTCAGTCCTAACTGTTTTTTTCTTTCCTGGCTTTACCAAAATCACTGGACATTTGTAAAATGTGAAGAAAATCCTGAAAGATGAACTATATCTAACGTGTCTATACCATGTGCACCTGCTGACTGATTTATCTATTTGGCCAAGAGGTAGAGCAACACAGAGGAAGTATGAGTTTATCACAGAGCTGGGTTTGAATCTCTGAAGTATGACTTCATGGAAGTGACTTAACCTGAATCTGGATTGTCTCAGATTTCAGTGTCTGATCCATGCAAGGTTTCTGTGAGATTTAAATGGCACTTCACACAATTCTTAACTCACTGAAAGCACTGAAAATTTAAGGATTATTTTGACAACTATCTCTTGTTTTCCTTCCCACATTCTCCACAAACTCTGGAGTTTGGCTTTTATTACCTCACATGTCAGGACTCACATGTAGTGTCTTTTTGGATCTCTTTTGCATTTCATATTACAAACCAACATCAGATTCATTGTCCCAAAATGAAATTTTCATACTTGTGCAATTTCTCCCAGCACATAAAGTACATAGTGGACTCATGCTGCCTACAGATTAGTTGAAATCTTGACTTTACATTTGAGGTTGTGATGGTTAAGCTTATGAGTCAGCTTGACTGGGTCATGGGATGTTTAGTTATCTAGTTAAACATGGTCTCTGGATATGTCTGTGAGGGTGTTTCCATTTGAATCAGTAGACTGAATAAAGCAGATCTCCCCAATGCGAATGGTCATTATCTAATACATTGAGGGCCTGACTAGAACAAAGAGGCAGAGGAAGGGGAATTGTGCTCTCTCTGTCTCATTGATTGAGCTGAGACATTGGTCTTCTCCTGCCCTTGGACAAGGATTTAGCACTGTTGGCACTGCTGCTTCTCATCTTCTCTGTGCCAGAAACTATCTCAGAATATAGCACCTAGTACTTTTCAGTTTAGCAGGAACAAGAACATTAATGTATTTCAACAAAGCCCTATGGGTGTGAGGAAGAGATTTGCACATAGTAATTGAAGAAAGAAGTGTAGGGAAGAAGTACTTACCCCAACTGCCCAGAAAGAAAGATTTAGCAACAACTCCTACAAGAAGGAAGGCCCAGGCTCTCAAAGGATGAGAAATTGACCAAGCAGGGCACCTAGGTGGCTCAGTCAGTTACATGGCTGTGTTTGGCTCAGGTCATGATCCCAGAGTTGCAGGATCAAGCCCTGCATTGGGCTTGCTGAGCGTTGAATCTGCTTCTCTCTCTGCCCCTTCCTTCTACTCCTTCTCTCTCTCTCTCTCTCTCTCATGTGGTCATTCTTTTTCAAATAAATAAATAAATAATCTTTTAAAAAAAGATTGAAAAAAAAAAGAAGAAGAAATTGGCCAAGCAAAGTTCTACAGCTGAGTAAAAAGCACGAAATAAGTATGTCTGCCATGGATCTATAATGCAAGGTATGGAATGATGAGAAATGAGCCTAGGAAGGAGGTAGGTGGGCACTTGTTCTTAAGGGTGTTATGGATTGTGCTGCTTTTTGCTTGGACTTTGCTCAATAGACATGTGGGAATGGTCAGAATGTTTTAAGCCTAGGAGTATCTTGAGCAGATGTGCTCTCTAGGGAGATCATTTTAGCAGAACTAGGAGAAGATGACTCAAAGATCAAGATTGCAAGCGGAGGATTGGCTGGTAAATAGTTCTCACAGAACAAAATAAAACATATGAACATAGGGACAGCACAATTCCTCCATCTCCCTGTCCCACCAACTTGCACACCATTAACTATCAATGGAAATACTTCCCTAGCAGGGTAGCTGGTTTCAAGAAGAAAGCCTTGCCATTAAAGTTCTTGCAGACAGAGTAGAGAATGGGATCAACTCAATTATCAGGATCCAACACAATTAACCCAGATATATTTTCTGGCTATCATGCAGATGGAATAGGAATCATTTCGGAAGGAGATTTTATCACTTGATAATGCTGGAAGTTAAATTCATGTCAGGAAATGACACATGGACACAAGAATACTTTAGCTCTCATCTGAGCCATCTGTATGGCCAAACTAGATGTTCGGTGACACAAAAGAAATACCTCAGATCCTTGAAATTTGCCTCCAGAATTTATTGCCAAGGGAAGTCATAATGCCAAATGCTAGCACTAGCTTTAAAAACAAGATGGTATATTTTTACAGTTGACAGTAACACCTGTTGTTACATTTAGTGAAATACAGGTAGTCACATTCTCTACACTGGGACCAAAAAAAATCGATATTTGAGCCAAGTAAGGTGTGTCCTCTCCTGTGTTTATTTAGGTACACTTCCTGGCATTGCAATCTCCTTTTCCTCTCCACCATATTCCAATCTGGCCACTTCTTATTTTGCAAGTAAAAGGCTGGTTTCATAGGTTGGTGGGGTAGATGAGAGTCACTAAATAAACTGCTGCATTCGTGTTGTAGCATCTAACAGGATGGGAGACAATTCATCTAAGACTTCAGTTGGGTGGAAATCTGTGCAGTGTTAGGGGTTTGGACTAAATCAGTGTTTCAGGCCCATTCTTCGTGCCTCTCAAAATGTGTAGTTTTAGCCCTCCCTCTGATCTGTGTGGAAAGAGGTAGTTTTCTTCATTAAAGTTCTACAGGATTTTCAGACAGAAAACTTTTCCTTCTTGGGGGTCATGCTGTGAGTCAATTCGATACATTGTCCAGAGTTTAGGGAGCTCTCTGAAAATGGGCAAAATTGGTAGCATTTATCTCTTGATGTAGCATATAGCTCATAGCAGGGTCTTAAAATCCAGTTCAGAAATCCAATTTCATTTCCACTAAGTGTGTCTATTGTGTCCCTTTGTTTGGATTCTGTTGCGTTGCTTTGGAGCTTGAATTTCGTGTTCCAGTCACTGGTGCAGTGTAATTCCCACTTCTCGCTTCTCCTCCTTGCTCATCCAAGTGGCAAAAAAGTTCCTTTTCGTGCTTTAACAATGCTTCCTTCCCTGCCTCAAATATCTACAAAGACTCCCTGCCTGGTTCTTTACTGAACTGAAATATCTTTCGACCTTCAAAGTCAAGCTTCTCTTGCTGACACAATTGCCTTGTCTTCCTCCCTCCATCCCTATACGAGCACTTCTGTCCATGTTCTTTGTTTAGTTTTTCAAAGTAATTGTTGATTAGCATTTATTAATCATCAATGTATTATTGATTAGAGTGAATAGGCAATGCCTAACTCCTGGATATGAGGAATAAGATCCATAAGGAAACGATTTTCTGGGGCAAGGCTGAAGCAGATACAATTTAGATAATGACATATAATTATATTAGTCATAATTACAATTTGTTTGCCTTATGTAGAAGCATTTGCGCAGGGGACAATTATAGTATACTTAACTGAAAACAATACTTAATCTATTGTCCCTATTTTAGGAAATAGCTTTAATTTCTACCCTGCATAAGACCTCTTGACAATAATTGTCTAATAGCAAGTAGATCAAATAGTGTGACTTTTTTTCTTTTCTCTTATCAGGCACATTATCTGATGGCCAAGAAACAGAAATCAAGAGCTGAATGAAGAAAAAGAGAAGTTTTCATTAATGTCTTACTTGTATGCTCTTTCTCAAGATAATCTTTACTATCCAAATGAATTATATATATTTTAGTTTTGAGGAAGTAAGTGGCTAGTACCTAACTCTAGGCTCTTGTAATAGTTAGCTTTTAACTTCATTTTGTAAAAATGATTGCTTTTATTCATTTTTTTTTCCTAAAGGGGACTTAAATATATAAAAGCACAAAAAGCCTCCTTTCTTAGAATATTCCCTGACATAGCCATTCCTATTTACCATGGGGAATAAATTCTTTCTTATTGAAAGAATCTTCCTTTTTGAGAGCAGGAGAGAATGTGCTTCTCTAGTAGATATAATCTTGTAAGGACAGTGGTTTCTAGCATTTTCATTGATGTATTAAGGAATTTTGCTTTTTTGTAAGAATATTGTAAATAGAAAGGTCATGGCAAACCCAAAGGTTAGCTTCCTTTTGAATTAGATTAAGATGAGAGAAAGAAATTTTTCCATGACTATCCTATGTGTTATTGAAACTTACCAAAATTTGAAAATAAAGGAAAAAAAATTAAAGACTGCATGCCCTTTGTCATTGTGGCCCTTGTCTAAGAGGCTCATCCAAAGATGACTTAATTCTTTAGGGAAATATATCTTAATTCCCAGACTTTGTAAAATGTTAATCTATGATGTAAGCGATCTCTGTCTAATAGAAAATATAACCCTCAAATTATAATTTTATTGCCCTGGCATGTTAACCAGTTTTGATTTTCCAGGTAGTCTCCACAATTACTTTTCCTCTGTATCTCCCCAGAATGAGCTTCATTCCCTCAAAGTTAAATTTGTCTTCAACAATGGCTCACTTTATATTTCTGTTAGTCACATTTGTAACTATTTTAAAGTTATACTTTGTTTTAGAGATGGTTCTACCAAGATGATGAAATAAACTTACCTGCCAAAGGCAAATTTATGGGTCATTTTGTCCTCTTTATCCTAGTCCTGGAGCAGATCCCAAACAGTAATGGATTTTACCTTTGCTGATTCTTTATTTCTCTTGCTCTTATCTTTTCACACTATATTTTGATACTGACTTTTGCCCAAGTATCTCAATCTGTAAGTACCTTGCCTGACTCATAATTTGGGCTCTTTCTATTTTTATACTGGGTGTAGAGACCAGTGTATCTGTGTCTGGTCTCTGACCACTGGGCCATCTCTACTGCATAGTTAAGGGGACATTTTGTGTCTCAGAAGATCTTGATTTAAAAAAAAAAAATCTTAGTTTTTGCCATGACCAAGTCTAGGGACTAGTGGTTATATGCATGTTAGTCTAATCTCAAGAACACAGGCAGAAGAACACGCTGTGTACATGGGGAATCTGATTTGCACGTGGCCACTAAGTCACACTCTATTGGTTGCAACACTGAATTGGAATCTGGCATTTTGTTCTGAGAATATGGTGGTCTGTCATGTAAAGAAAGTAATCTAATTCTCTGTCAGTAGTGTGACAAATGATTGAAAATCTGGTCTGTTAGCCTTTTTCTTTTGTCTGAGCAAGAATACATCTCAGGTTCGCTGGAAAGGAGAAATACTCCTTGAATTCCATGTCCAAGATTTGTTGTGTTCTATGTTTACTTTCAACTCATGGCTAAGAATGTGGAATTAAGGCTGCAACCTTCAGAGACTGTATCTTTGATTACTTATATTAACATACCCAGGATTCCTATTATATAGAGAAACTAAAGTTTTATTATATCTTATGTGCTACCCTTAAAAAAAAACTTTCAAAAATTTCTAGCTCAGAAGCATTTTTTATGTAAAAACCCAAGTGCATCTTTGACCACATTTAAGGATTTTTTTAAAAATTAACTGAAATAATTTATACATGTCTTTCCCTTAATTTTACCCATATTGAGTTACAGTTTCAGTCTTCTTTTTTTTTACCAATCTGTTTTTTGTTTCTTGATGAAGAGGGTAAGTAGTCAAATTTCTTAAATTTCTTTTAAAAAATATTTTATTTACTTATTTGAGAGAGAGAGTGATGGAGAGGGGCAGAGGGAGAAGCAGACTCTTTAGCACGGAGCTCGACTTGGGGCTCCATCCCAGGACCCTGGGGATTATGACCTGAGCTGAAGGCAGACACAACCGAGTCACCCCAGGCACCCCATGAACTTCTTAAACTTCTTATACTGGTTTACTGAATTGCTAGAATTGCTACATAATGTTTAAAATGAAGGAGATATAAAATTATGTATGGAATCACATTGAATTAGAATTCTGACAAAATTTTTGTTTCAACAGTAATTGTGCTTTGTGATGTATCTGTTTAAACATAATTTCCAAGTTCATTACTGAGTTTAAGACCTCGAGCTAATGATAAATTAAGTTAATGGATAATCTCTGAGTATCTAAATGTCTTCTCAGTAAGAGGTAATACTGATGTACTGGTCACTATATATGTGTGTGTACATATATAGATGTATATCTCTATATATCTTATTATTTTTATATGTTACAGAGAAATTGTCTTTTGGGTCATGGTATTGAATATGCTTCTTTTTGCCACATTGAAAAAGATGTTCAAAGGCTATATGTGCCTCTATAGGGTTGCATAGTGCACATAGTGGTTCTGTGATAACAGACTTCTCCTGGGGTCCTCTTATAAAGATTCTTGCAAACACATCAGGCCCCCAGATAATTCAGTATAATCCCCCCAATTTATGATCCTTAATTTGATTATATCTACAAAGTTCCTTTTGCATATTTTAAGCTATAGGGATTAGAACATGGAGATTTGGGGGTTCGGAGGGTGCTATTCTCCCTACCACACAAGGGTAAGAAACTAAATCCAAGAAATTCATCTGCACAGCATTCCTATGATGCCTATGTATATTTTGGTGAATTTCTCTTTGAAGTACCCAAAAACTGATAGATTTCCTGACCTGTCAGGCAATGACCTTCCTTACCACCTATAAGTGTGAGATTCCATAAATCACAGAACCAATAACAGACCAGTTTCCTGAAGCAGTTTCTGGCTCTTGGGTCTACAGATAAGAGAACATATGTTCTTTTATGGTGGGCTTGTTATATCTGATTAAATGAGATTTATTCTCAGATATAACTATCCTGGTATGACCTCATTTATACAACCAATTTGTCAAACTCTATCTTGGTAAAACAGAAGACAGATATTTGTTGTCTTATGCAAATGACCACACTGCCATAAAATTTAGTAAGCTGTTACTGAAATCTGAGTCGTCAGGGAGAAGAAAATACCATGTAAGGTACGTGTCATGTGTAGGTTAATATGTTGAGGTTTGCAGGTAAAGAAAGGACATCTTCACTCCCTTAATAGAACATTTAAAACCATATTAGCAATACTCAAACCCAGATAGATAATCACACAACTTTCTCATCACCATTCATTTAACCTTACTTAAGTCTTCTACATCTGGACCACCCTGCTTTCATGAGGTCTACTCTGGACCTACAAAAAGAGTTCTAGAGGTCCCAATTCAGTGCTCTTGTAACAGTCCAAATCATCTAAGTGACATCACTTTAAGCTCCAAAGTCTGTGGGGAGTAGGGAGCCTGATGCAGGGCTCTATCCCAGGAACCAGAGACCATGACCTGAGCTGAAATCAAGAATTGGACACAACTAACTGAGCCACCCAGACACCCCAAAGTAAGTGTATTTTTGGCACCAGCCTTTCTTTGTATTTGTATGAAAACCATGTTGATAACTTTTATAAAGTTTAATTTTGACAAATAGGAAGTGGTATAGGTATATTAGCTCCTTTGATCTTTATAGTAGCCAGATAAGGTAAGAAGAAGTGTCTCCACTTTACAGAAGAGACGAGGCCCTACAGTTACTAAAATGCACTGGAAGTATCCAGAACCTATTCTACCTCATGTACTCTCTCCTTCACCACTGCATTCCTATGAATAAGGTCATGAAAAAGAAAATGAGGAGGTGTGGGCCAGTTTCTCCCAATTTAAAGCTCATACTTGACTTTGCATAGGTCATGAGGAATGGACATTCTCAAGCCAAGACACAAAAAATTAAAAAGGAAAGATAAATGAAATCTAAAATCAGCACCAAAATCTTAGCTTCCCACTAACTCAGTGGCACTTTCTAAGCCTGAGTTGCCCAAATTGACCCAACTTGGATCTTCCCGGTTTGGTTAGAAAAATAAAACCTCTGACCTGGCCTCTAGTATCTTACTTCTTAGTTTCTTCATCGAGCACAGAGCAGCCATGTCCTGAAGATCAATATCTCATGGCTAGAGAGTTCTGGTATCTTGACTAAGCTAAAAGAAGTCATCAGCCTTTTTATTAGGAATCATGGGATAACTGCGACGTACACACAGCATTCCAATGGCCATCAGGGTGCAGAGCAAGAGGAACATCTAGAAAATGTTGAACTCTTGGTATTAATGCTAGTTTGGTTGAAATGCCTCTAATTTTCCTGTCATCACTTCCCTTTGCTGCCCTTCAGAACCCACCTTACCTGTCAATTAGTACATTACATAGAGCAGGATGGTTCTACTTTCTAGGGTTTCCATTTTGGATTTACTTGCATGTGACTGTTCATTGATTTTATACCACAAATGTTGATAACTTTTGCTGACTTAAAATTTAACTGTAAGACTGAGGACCATGTTTAAAGGCCTTTATCTTTGGTCACAATCAGTCTCCTCCCTTTGAGCCTTCTTCCTGGATTTCCTTCTTATCAGTACATTGTCTTCCTCATTGTTCATTAAGGTAAAAAACCTCCTCTTCTATTATTCTGAGATGTCATGGATGCCTTGACTTTTATAAGACACATCACATGGCAATGTGACAGAACCAATTTGTAGTTCAGAAAGCTGTATGGAAAATGCAGTTTCCAAGTAAAAGAGAAGGATTTAATAAAATTGTAAATTTATGTGCTTTCATGAGTTTAACAAAAAAAATCATAAATTGTATTTAAAAAGCAACAAAAACATACTGCTAATAAGCTCTTCATTGGTCTTCACATATTATTCATATACAAATTTTAGTTTATCCCAACACTGTAAAAAAGATCGTTTCAGACATAATGCTAGTTAATTTTAATTGTTACCAAGTTTTAATATGTATATTAGGAAGAGCTTGACTTTGGAATCAAATGACATAGGTTTGAATCTTGGCTCTAAATTTGATTAGCTGGGTGACTCTGGGCAAGTTCCTTAAGTTCTTCAAACTCCATTTGCAAAAATCAATACAGTCTTTACCTAGTTGTTGTAAAGATTAAAAGAGATAATGCTTCAAAGCATCTAACAGAGTACTGTCAGATGGAAGCTCAATAAAAATTCAGTTCTTTTATTACCTTGACCTAGTTAAAAATTCCTTAACTCTCCTCACAGATACATGATTACTTGCAGACCATTTTGCAATAAACCTTAATCCATTTCAGAGCTGTTCTTTTGTTAAAAAGAAAACCACAGGCCCAAAATGCCGTTACTTGGACCACGACAAGTTACCAAACCGGGGCTTAGTATCTAAACTAATTAAAGTTTCAACCTCCTCTAAGAATGTAAACCTTAAACTGTCAGTCATGAATTTTCTGATGGGTGTAAATGAGTTTGTAACATGATCCCTGTCCTTCCCACAGTGGGAAGGATATCCCCCAAATGGAAAATGATCTTGCCTGAAACAATCCTTTCTTTTCCTTATAACTTTCTTGCCCCATCCTCCTTCCTATAAAAACCATTCATTTTGTACAACTCCATGGAGCAACCCTCTACTTGCTACATGGGATGTTGCCCGATTCATGAATTGTTTAACAAAACCTATTAAATCCTCAAATTTACTCTGTTGAATTTTGTATCTTAACACTCTATGCTGCTTGTCAGAAAAAAAAAAACAGCTACCTTTCTACATCATCAATTATATTAATGGAGTGGCTTTCAAATTTTAAAGAGTGAAGAATCATCAGGACACATTTGAGGTGGGAAATGAGGGAATCTGCATTTTTTTTTTTTTTTTAACAAACACTCCACTGGTTTTGATGAAGATGGTCTTCAAAGAGGTGGGAAAAAAAAAAAAAAACAAAGAGGTGGGAATGAGGAAATCTGCATTTTTTTTTTTTTAACAAACACTCCACTTGGTTTTGATGAAGATGGTCTTCAAACTATAATTTGAGAACTATTGAAATAGGGCTCAAAGCTTTTCCGTGGACCCTATAATATTCCCCATGTTTGCTGAATAATCTCACCAAGCAATACCAGTAAGCCATCAAGCATGGAGTCTGATTCCAGTTCCAAATGAGCTCAAATTTGGATGATTAAAGTCTTTCTCTCTTTTTGTAGGGAATATATAATTAAAAAGTAAATAGGGGTTCCTGGAGTACTCAGTCAGTTGAGTGTCTGACTCTTGATTTTAGCGTGGGTCATGATCCCAGGTCCTGAGATAGAGTCCTACATGGGTCTCCTCACTCAGCAAGGAGTCGCATCTCCCTCGCCCTCTGCCCCTCCCCCTGCCCTCTCTCTCTTTCTCTTAAATAAATAAGTAATTCCTAAAAAACCAAAAAGTAAATGAGTGGCACTGATAACAGTTTCCCATAATTAGGAAAAGTGAGCCTTGAGTGGTATGGTCAGTATGGTCTTTAGGAGAAGATGGAGATTGAAGTCACAGAAGACAAATAGGGTTTGAAAAACTACATGCTCTTACGACTCTCAGTGTAGTATTGGTCTAGTAAAACACCATCACCATGTAGCTAGGCATATAGTGATTGGATCCTATACTCTTATATTCTAGAAAATTTTTAGAAATAATACAGACTTGTCTGAGAGAAAGCTTTTAGGTGTCTTGTGGGAAAAAGATCTTCTGAGTCTCTTCAAAACCTGTCCTTGCCCTGAAAAAACAGATTTGCCCCCAAAGATTCTGGTTGCTATAATTATCCTTGGGGTCGCACTAACCTCACCGTTCCTCTTTTGGGATATATGCGTCAATCCCTTGCATGGTCCCAAACCAAGTTTTTAGGAATTTTGTTTTGTTCTGGGTGTCTTCTTCTCCTTCCCCTGCCTCCCCTCCTTCTCCTCCTCCTTCTTCTTCCTCACCACCCCCTCCCTGCTTCTTCTCCTTCTGCTTCCTCTTCTTCCTTTCCTCCTCTTCCTCCTCCTCCTCCTCCTCCTCCTCCTCCTCCTCCTTCTTCTTCTTCTTCTTCTTCTTCTTCTTCTTCTTCTTCCTCTTCCTCCTTCTCTTCCTCCTCCTCCTCCTTCTTCTTCTTGCCTTCCCTTCTTCTTCTCCTTTCTCATTCTTCTTCTCTCTTACCCCTCCTCCTCCTCCGCCTCCTCCTTCTACTTCCTAGCATCTCCTCCGTGGAACACTGTCCTGGTGATAGATGAGATTCCTTGGCACGACCATAGCAGTCCAAAGTTTACACAGCAGTGTGAATCTGAATGAGGCCTGGAAATTTCAGGGCCATGCTCAGAGTCCAGGGACTCCTTCTTGCTGTCAGTCCTGGAAGGATTTACACTGATCTTCAGGTATTTTCCAGTGCTCCTGCAGAGCAACAATCACAGCAGTTATAGTGTATGTACCATGGTGTTTCAGGTTCCTCATTAGAGCATTTCCTTGAAACAGTATTTTGAATTATCTAGAGAATAAAAATCCACCTTTCTAAATGTACTATTTGCGATTATTCCCTATCGCCCTTTCCACCTCATCTTGTCATTGAAGGGGGGCAGGATTTGTCAGCCCAAAATATGTCATAAGCATTATTTTAGGCTGATTATTATTTTTTTTTTTTTTGTAGAAAACAGCAGATACAATGAAAGTCTGAAAACCAAACCAATTATTCTATTGTGGAACAATTTACATTTATAAGGGAATCTCCAAATTTGTAAGGAGGTCTCCTTCTCTGTCACAGGAAGAGGAGAATGACCAAATCTGGAGAAACTTATCAAGGGAGAAGACATGGATTTAAATCTGCATTAATAACCATAGCCTTGCTTACTGTGTTTTGCTGGAAAACCTGGTTTCTTCACCCCTTCAGAGTTACCTACGTGTCCTGGGCATGTCCCATATATACAGGAAGTATACACATTATTAAACTTCTGTTTGTTTTTCTACTGTTAGTTTTTTTTTTTTTTTTTTAAACAGGGTCATCTCTCTCAAGAATTTAAGAGGGGTAGAAGGAAATTATTTTTCCTTCTCTATACCATGTTTCCTCCCAATGGCTCTACATGAACTTTGTCTTTTAATCATATGCATTCCTTCCCAGGTTGCACGCATATTCAAAACTCATTAATTTAGCCAAACTATGGAAAGAACCTAGATGTCCATCAACAGATGAATGGATCAAGAAGATGTGGTATATATACACAATGGAATACTATGCAGCCATCAAAAGAAATGAAATCTTGCCATTTGCGACAACATGGATGGAACTAGAGCGTATCATGCTTAGCGAAATAAGTCAAGCGGAGAAAGACAACTATCATATGATCTCCCTGATATGAGGAAGTGGTGATGCAACATGGGGGCTTAAGTGGGTACGAGAAGAATAAATGAAAGAAGATGGGATTGGGAGGGAGACAAACCGTAAGTGACTCTTAATCTCACAAAACAAACTGAGGGTTGCTGGGGGGAGGGGGTTTGGGAGAAAGGGGTGGTATTATGGACATTGGGGAGGGTATGTGTTTTGGTGAGTGCTGTGAAGTGTGTAAACCTGGTGATTCACAGACCTGTACCCCTGGGGATAAAAATATATGTTTATAAAAAATAAAAAATTATATTAAAAAAAAAACTCATTAATTTGTTCTTGCTACTCCCTTTACCTGCAATTCTCTTTCCTGATATGTTCTTAGATATACTTACTGCTCATTGAATAAAGGTTAGCTTCCCAAGGGCAGGAGTGGTTATCTATTCTGTTCACTGATGTATCCGAATTACTAAGAATAGTATCTTCATCTAGTGCTCACTAAATACTATTGAATGAGTAAAAAGAAAAAAAAATCAAGATCAGTTCAAATACTGTCTTCTCTCTGAAGTCATTCCCAATCCCTTCTGTTTGACTGTATAGCTTTTCTTCTGGAATTTAATGGTATTGTATTTATTTTCTATTATAGCCCGCATCATACCAGTCTTGTATTATGATCAGTGTATTTCCCTCCAGATTATGGACTCCATAAGGTCAGGAGCAGGTTTGTATTCATCTTTGACTTTCACTGCTCCACTCCTCTTTCACCTAACAGTGCTACATGCATAGAATATACCTTGTACATGCAATAAATTGAATTTCTGGCTAAAATCTTCCATTAAAAATTATTTTATTTCATCTTTAGAAGACACAAGCATGACATACTTTAATCAGAAATTATTTTGAGATAACAAGAGCCCTTCTCTGTTAAACGTTCCGTCAGAGACTTTGGGATCCCCTTCTTGATCACAATAGGATAGTCCAATTTTTCTCAATCTCAATCCCCTTTAACTTTGAGCTCCCTGCAAGTAGTAAGACTTTTGTGGTTCTGGGAAAATCACTTCATCTCCTGGGGTTTCCATGTCTGCTTCTATACATGAAGATGTTCAATGGAACATTGAGAGTCCACTGTTCTATTTCTTCCCCTATTTGGTTTGGAAATTTGCCCCAACTGCCTGCATGTGCTTACACCAGTATCTGCTGCCTGAGTGCAGAGTCCAGCAGTGTTAGGAACCCACTCTGGCCCTCTCTAAAAACTAAAACCACACTTTTGGAAGTTAAACAAGATAAATGGCCAATCTAAGGAGGAATGTCCCAACCAGTTCTCTAATGAATCCATTAGACTGTCATGCTTAGGAATCCTAATAAGGAATAAGTCCTTTCCTTTGTTTCTATCCTTCCTTGGTTATCCTTACTCAGCTCCAGGATACTTGTTGAACTCGTTGAACTCTTTTTTTTTTTTTTTTTTTGAGAGATACATAACTCTCTTGTTCATCAAGCAAATAAACTTAGCTTTACAAAATTATCTTGTATTTTAGCTCTGAGGTCTTCTATTATTCTCTGACAGGTTCATATTGCTATAAATCCCAAGTGCTCATCTTCCTACAACGTCTTAATTCACCCTTTTGCAGCGATACCCACCAGAGCAGAGAGATGCGAGTAGGACTTGCCTAAAGCAGTATCATGATATTCTGGCAGAACTGCTGAGTAAGTCCTTCAGTTTTGTTTTCAAACATCACATTAAGCAATACTTTTTGAACCCAAATACTTTGCAGCATTTATTTCCTCGGGACCAAAATTCAAGGGCTTAGATTCACTCAGCCTCTCAAGAACTTTCAGTCAAGTGAAGAAAAGAGTCAAATAAATCCAGTGGCATTTCATGAAACTGCCTTAAAACCACCAAAGGTTTAATTAGACTATGGTTATTTGACTTAATGGTGTTTTAAAACAATATTCACAAATTGTGGGTGAGAAAAAAATCACTCGAGCCATACTTCAAAGATGTCGCCTTTAAAATTGGTTTAGGGTGGAAGCAGCATACATTACTCTGCCTATTGTAGAATAATTAAGTTGGAATGGTAAGAGTCAATTGTTTTGATACCATTACAGTTCAGTTGAATCATGTTAATTAGAATAGGCTGGGTTTGTTCTCATTTAGATCAGCTTCCATTCTCTCTCTTGGTATGGAGCAAAATTTACTATCAGCCATCACTGAATAAAATGTTTTAAAATAAGAAAAACCAATTATAAAAGATGGGTTTTCCAGATCTCTAATTAGCAAACTACACAGAAAGTATATCAATAAAAGTACACCTCTGGTTTAATTTTTAATAATCTTATTACTGCTGCATTAAAAATACATAAAACACCTTTCGGAGACAGGAACACAGCGACATAGCAGTGATGGAGGTGTTGCTGTCCCTTAGCCGTGAGAATGCAGTAAGTGAACTTGGTTCTGTGCAGTGTGAAGCCTCCTCCTACAATAATACAGCTGCTGAACGTCTGTTTCTTCGTCATCTGACATTTGTGATACCAGCTATAGGTACTCTTTAAGTTCTTGCCAGATTGTACCCCCGGGCAAGTTTGAGCAACAGATACTGAATCTGATTTTGCATAAAAGGCATTACACAATCAAAGAGATAATAAAAAGATGTACCAGGTACTTAAAATTTTGCACCAGGTACTGCTGCTCTCACCTCTGCACAGCTTCTACTCACCCACCACCCATTGTGCAGTTACCCTGGGGCAATGGCCTTACAAGCACTCCTGGACAGGCCTATTGCCAGATGCTGCTTGCAAAGGGGTCACACTCCAATTACTAAGGCAGGCTGCTTATTTCCATTTAATGTAATTTCACTGAGCCTAGGGAATAAAAGATCATCTTACATGTCATCCATATTTTTCTTAGTATTAAAAACATTACAGATAAGCAGAGGCTTGGAGTGTGGCATCAGATTCACATATTTTCCCCTGCATCCTTAACATGCTTCAGGGCAAAGTGCCTTTAGAGGAGTCTCTGGGGGCTGCTTTTGGATAGTCCGGTGTTAGAGAATTTGCAACGGCATACTTATTTTAGAATATATTTATTCAAAATCTGTTTCTTCTCTATTGCTTCGAGATCATTTGAATTGCAATTCTTCTTTATTGAAAGACAGCTTTTGGCTTGATTCTCATGTATTCATTAACCCCTTAGTTCCAGTTTATTACATTTACTCTCTCTGGAAGACTTGGGGTAGCCTACTATCTTAGCACCATCTTGATAATCTCTAATTGACCTTCAAAATTCATCTCTAAAAAAAAATAAAATAAATAAACAAATAAATAAATAAATAAATATTTAAAAAAAAGATTCATCTTTGATGTTCTTTCCTCCAAGAAGCCCTAAATCTTAGAGACCAGGTTAGGTGTTTTTATTAAATTTCCCATAATGTTCTGTAATTTGCCCTATGAATGTATGCATTACTCTGCATTGGATTAATTGCTACCTTGTATTTCCTATTTAACTATTGATTCATTGAGAACAATGTATTAGTACTTCAAATAACTTATAATAAATGTTCTTATTGTACCTGTTGTGAGACTGTCAGTTAAACATACTGAACAGAAATTTCTTCAGTGGAGGCAGTTTTGGTATGTAAACAAAGCAGCATGGACTCTGGCATCCCAGAGCCCTAGAATCAAATCCTCTCTGCGCTTTACCCATTGGACAAGGTGATCAAACCAACTGAGTTCCACTTTCCTCATTTATCAAATGGGAAAACAAAAACCTACCTTGCAGGAATGTTATGAGGATAAGAGCTAAAATATTCTTCATATCTAAGCATCAAAAGGTTGTCTGGAGAGGGTCATTGTTCTATTTACTTCTTAGAGATTTCCATTAAGTGCAGAGATTGAATTCAGTCTCTGTCCACGGAGATGCCATGTTGTCTGTGAAGAGGTGTGTATAAAGCATGTGTAAAGCATTTGATGTGAGGAAGTTACTCGTCCGTTAATGTAGGGTATGTCCACCTGCAAACATGCTGGTGTGGATGTAGATAGGGGACCTAACAGTATTAAGTAGACCAGTGGGTAAAAGCAAACCTTACTTCTTTGCGTTTCAAGGGTTGGGTATTAACTGAAAGGTAGCAGTTACTTCTGTTCTGAGTGGAATTTTCTTACAGCAAATAGCTAAATGATCTCATGTAAGGTTTACCAGCAGTTTTAATGGGACGAGGGCATCACACGTGGAAGTGTTACAAGGCACAGAATTGGAACTCAGTCAAGCAATTTGTTGAAAGCGATGGCTTGCTTCCATGATGGCCCTTCTTTCAACTCCCTTGAAATAGAGGACATGCTCTAGACTTTGAGGGCAAGTACTTTGTCAGGTTTGCTCCACAGAGATTATCACTTGTTCTCATTCTTTTGGGAATAGTCTAGTCTCTTCTGAATTTAAATTTTATTTGTGCTTTATTCTGAAGTCATAGGGTTGCTGGCAGTTGCTTGGATGAGAAAAATCTGTGAAGCAAGAACCTTACTGTGTGATCCAAGCCCTGGGTGGGGGATAGAAGGTACGGATATTCTGGAGAAGGCACTAAAGTTAACAGAAAACCAGGATGTGTTCACATCCTTCTTTGGTCTTAGCATAAGTTACTTAAATGGTATGAAAGTTAGCACATCATTTAAAATTCTGAGTATTTGCTCTTGGCACCATGTGACTATGAGCTTCGTGTACACTGAGGAAATCCAATTATAAATTGATTCAGTCAATGATGTGGCTTCTGGAATTAAAAAAAAATAGATAGCCAGCTTTAAAGTTGATAGAGGATAAAATTCTAGCATCCCAATGGCTCAAAATAGAAATTAGTAGGAATAAATTAAAAAAAAAATTACTTCTGAATCAAGATATAGCTTTGCTTAGTACCTAATGAGAGAAACCAGGGATGACCTATAAATTTTCAGTTTCTGCCTCAGAACAATCAAGTGTGATACCTGACAGAAATCCTGTCATGTAACTAGGAACTTCATATAAAAACAACTTTTGAAAAAAAAAAAAAACCAAAAACAAAAAACACAACTTTCGAAGCATTGGGCAATGGTGGAGGGCAATGAAGAGGACATAAAACCTACTACTATTTGTTTCATTCTCAATTTAAAATGTGGATGGGCAAATTATGTATTTACATAACCTAAAACTAAAGAACCAAATACACTAATTTCTCAGTTCACAGGTAAAAGGAACCTTCTTGCTACAACAAAGTAGGCTGGCCAGTAGGTCTTGGTTTGCCCTGGATTGGGATTATCTGGGTTTTAAAACTGAACTCTCATATCCTGCGGATAACCTTGGTCCATGGCAAACCAAGGGTTGATCACTCTAATTCTAGGACAACTCCAATATCGAATGGTTCTTCTTCCCCATAAGTAGATTCACGATATTAGTCAAGGTATCTTAATTTCTTTCTTTCTGAAAGTTGCATACATAACTCAACTAAGAAATATTTTCCAGGCATGCATTTCAATATATTTTGTTCAATTTGAAAGCTTTTTGAACTATAATGACAATTAAGAATTGTATATACTTAAGGTATACAACTTGATGATTTGATATATGTAACATAATGTATCCTAATTTCTGAGTCAGTAAAATACAATATCCCACAATATAGCTCCAACATTCATTCTGTGCATTTGATGGGTTCACAAGACCACAGTTCTGGAGATTTGGGGAGACCATTTCCTAAAATTAGTAGGCAAATTAAATATATGTAAATCAAATTCAATGTGAAATATTCTAAGAATACTTCTTATTCAAAGAATCCTATAGTAAACCTTTCTTTAAAGTGAGTAATTATTCTCACATTTGGTCTTGAAAAATGAAATGTCATACTGGTCTTGTTTAAGTTGGGAGCACTCTATGCTGGAGTGCATGATTTAGAATAAAACTGATGTGATTGAAATCAGTCTTCTTTCTCCTACCAGTGGCCATTTTAGTCAGTGCCACACTCAATTCCCCTTTATCAGTCTGATGTACTTGCTACAGGAAGTGTCCGATGCCGTTGACCTACAGGAGCCTGCCAGTCTGGAGGTGCCTAGGGGCTATGCACAAAACTCCCAGGGGTGTGGTACCCAATAGTCATTGAATGAGTAATATTAGGGTGTGTTAGCTTCCCAAGGGGTGTATGCATGCTGGGGTGAAAAACACATTCCGAACTTCACTGGTGTGATAAAGCTGGGGCTAGATGTCTCTTAATTCCTTTCTCTGTCCTACTGAACTTCCCTCATTCCACCATTGGCTTCTCCTGAGAGCACTCTCTCAATAAATAAACTTGCACAAGAGTCTGTATCTTAGGTTAAGCATTCCTGGCTCCTCACCTGTACTATACATTATGATACATAAATATATAATTTACCAAAACTTTATTTCCAGCTGGCACCTATGTTACTATTTATTTGGCTCACATGTTAATAATGATAATATCTTCAAGACAACATGGAAAATTTCCCTAAGGTCATAGAAGGCAGAAAGATAGGAACCAGAACATTGACTGCATATTATATAACGTGTCATCTCATTTAATCGTGATTAAAACCCTCTAAGGTCCATGGTTTTATTTCCTTTCTTTATTGATAAGAAACTGAGTCTCAGAGAGGTCAAGTTAAGCTCATTTGTTAGTGGGGAAGCCAAACTTAACTTAGTGATCTCATTCCAAATATTTTCTTATTTTTGTTTGGTTTTGTTATTTTATTTTTCTACCTTCTTTTGCTTCTCCTTCCTTTTATCAATTCCTCAATTTTTCATCCCAATCTAAAAATGATGAAAATATCTTTATTTCACCAGTACCCAATAATTTTATCAATAGTCAAAGTAAAAATTGTTGGACTTGAGCTTTTCATAAGCTATAATTAATTTTATGTAAAAAAAAGAAAAAGAATGAACAAAAGTACTTGTATAATTTTGTAGATAAATTTGACCCTATCTAAGTGAAGATATTATGCACTAGCACCTGAAATATGAATTCTATCAAGCTAAATATATGAAGAATAATTATCTAATGCTTAAGTAACCTTTCACAGAGAGAATTTTATTTATTGTCCTTATTTCCAAAATGTTTTGCTGGCAAATCTTGTTGATAAAATGTGAGGGCTGTGAGGATAATTGCAATTCCTGGCTAGATGTATTCTTTGTGTAAAGATGTTCTGGTTCCATTTCTAATAATAGTAAGATGAAAAGAAAGTGTGTTTGCTCATTGAATGGAGCAAACTTAGCTGAGGTTCAAAATTGGATCAATAGTTTTTCACATTTACAAATCTTCATTATTTCTTTAAAACCAAGACCCTTGCAGTTGTTGGAATTGTCTTTGAAAATATTTGACAGTAACAGAGAAAGTCAATGATCATATGGTTTCACTTACTTGCGGAACAGAAGGAATAACATGGAGGACATTAGCAGAAGGAAAGGAGAAGTGATTGGGGGAAATCGGAGGGGAGACAAACCATGAGGGACTTGGACTCTGAGAAACATACAGGGCTTTTGGAAGGGAGGGGCGTGGGGGGATGGTGAGCCTGATGGTGGGTATTAAGGAGGGCACGTATTACATGGAGCAGTGGGTGTGGTGCATAAACGATGAATCTTGGTACACTGAAAATATTAAAAAATATATATATTTGACAGTGACCACACACACTCATCACCTATACTAATTCAGAAAAATGTTTATTTTTCAATTCCCTTCTCAGAATAATTTTAACCACAACTACTGCCATTCTCTGATTAGATATTTTTGTGTGTGTCGTAAATCTTGACTAGATTTTTTGAGTAAGTCTACATTACTTGGGTAATTAGATAATGTTGTTACTAGCCTGTTTGCCATTGGTTCAGAATATTTACTTTAAAAGATTGTAGGATATTTAGAAGGAGAAAGGAATATGTCCTCCTTAAAAGACACTGCCTATTATTTATCATGCCACATAAATTTTAAAGTCTTTTTTTTTAATCAAGGAATCAATTAAAAAAAAAGGAATGAGTAAAAAAATCTCTAACATTTATAACCCAAAGGTTAGGGCAATTCATCAGTGTCAAAACCTGATCTTCCAAGGCAAATCTTAGGATCGTTGATTTAAATAAAAGCCAACAATGAACATTTTCATCCTTTTCTCTGAATATTCCTTCATAGGCTGCATGCAAAGGGAGTCACCATTCAAATATTATTTCCAACCTATAATTAGTTTGATGTTCAAATGACTACTTTGGAATTTCAATAAGGTAGACATCTAAAGCTCTGGCCGTGGGCTGAACTTGCTGGTTGGCCCACATAGGACCAAGAAGGAACGGTGGAAAGATGGAGAAGAGGTTTGCCCTCCTCCTCTGCAACCCCACATTTTCCCCTCAGATCCCCCACATCCCTGCTGTTCTGAAAATAAGGGGAAAAGAAAGGCTTGATCCAGGCCTTTCTTCTTTTCTTCCTACTGCTTCCTATTCCTCAGCATGAGTTCATTGCTTCTCTGTGTTGCTCTGTTAGATCTTCACTTAGATCTGACATCTTGAGGGCAAGAGGCCATACTTATTCTGGCTAATTTCTCTCTTAGCATCTTCCATATTCCGAACCCAGATGAAGGTGATTTAGGAATAATTGTAAAACAGCATGAATATACTTCTCACATCCTTGGTTAGTGATGAATTATACAATACACCGAGGATAGAGGATGGGCAAAATCATTTCACTTCATCTTGTTATCTGCAACGCACTTGTCCTCAAACCAGAGTAAGGATCACCTAAGTTTCTGGAGTTTAAATGTAGGAAATAATTGCTTGTTTTATTTGCTTTTAGTGGTTTCTTCAAGTGATGTTTGGTACACATCGCAGTTTGGCTTACAGGATTGCTCCTAATCATTAACACAGTGTAGAATGTTCCCTGTGAACTGGTCTCTGCTCACCACCTACCATGTTATTTCCTACAGTAATTTATCCTCGGCCACCAACTAGTCTCCAAATATGGAATACCTTTCCCCACTATGCTGCCTCCTCCACTCTAACTCACTTTTTAAAGTTTAGGCCAACCTTCATCTTCTCTGAGAAGACTTTTTTTTTTAAGGATTTTATTTATTTATTTGACAGAGAGAGATCACAAGTAGGCAGAGAGGCAGGCAGAGGAAAAAGCAGGCTCACTGCTGAGCAGAGAGGCTGAGGTATGGCTCGATCCCAGGACCCTGAGACCATGACCCACACTGAAGGCAGAGGCTTTAACCCACTGAGCCACCCAGCCGCCCTCTGAGAAGACTTTTAAAGCAACTTAGATGAACAGCACTGTTGCCTTGGTGACCCCTACTTTTTCTTAAAGATACTTCTGGCTTACAAGTCAGTCCAGAGGAAGACACATATTTGTCTTCATGTTTACCTTCATGTATGAATCTACTTTCTTTGAAGTCAGGGACCACATGTCACCTGTCTGATGGGCACAGTTCTTGTCACAGTTCCCAGCACAGGGTGTATCTTGCTTAATACTTACTGCAGAATAAATATTTCAGAATAACCCTGGTAAATAGTATGTGTGAGTATTTGTTCCTTCATTAAACAGTTCTACATTGGAAGAATTTTCATATCTAGATGATGTGGCTAACACCCATTTTTTCCCCTTGCTGTAAGGAATCCTGACTAATCATCCAAATTCTCACCTGAAGATCTTGCTTTCTAGCTTACTGAGAAAGTGGAAGCAACAAGTTCCCACAACTGCATCTACCCACCTAATTACCAGCATGTCTGCCTGTATTGTCCCATTTCCCTCATCTTACTAGGATGCACTATCCATGCTCATACTCCATGTGTGCACCAGACTCTCTCACCTGTGCAAAGATGTTGCTTCTACAGTTTCCCTCTCTTGCATTATCGATTTGTTCCTCTCTGACTGATCATTCCAATCAGCAGACAGATGTGCTACAAAATATCTCGCTTTGGAAAACATTTTCTGAATCCCATGTAGGATACACCAGACATTTTGACAAATGCTATTTTCTTTCCTTCTCACGCTTGTGTGAAGTAGAAACGATTAGCTTCATTTTATGAGATGAGGGTATGACATACGCAGAGCTAATAAGAGCAAGGCACGGATTCAGACCATATTTTCTGACTCTGAAGACGCACTTGTTAGAGGAAATGACCAAGTGTATCAGAATGGTATCCAAAGAACACACACTCAGTACCTGAGCACCCAGAAGGTTCTCTCCCATCTTTATGTGATGCTCAGAGACTGTTACTCCTACTCCCTGATCTTTATTTTCCCAATCGAAATATGAAGAAATTGGGAAATTTGCTATAATACCATGAAACTTTAACAAGCTACCCTTCTACAATGTCATCTAAAGAGTACAAATTAATTCTGCCAGATAAGTGAAGTTGCTGAAAACTGAACTTCAGAAAAGTTCTGTGTTACTATATTTGCAGTGTAGATGTTTCAGTTCTTTAGTATATCATAAATGCAAAGGCAAGGAATAGGAACTATAGTGGACACAGTCATATTTTGCATCAAAGTAGTGTGAATATCCACTGGCCACAGAGAGCCAGATCCAGTAAAAGCCCTGATCATTTCATTCAAAGGGGAAGAGGAAAACTATGAGTCCCTAGTATCTGTGACTTCAGGCTGTCATGGGGTAGGAAGCATGTTATGTCCCAGAGGACTCTGAGGAATCTTGCTGAATAACTCCAAGGTTATTAGACATATTTATTAAATAAATAAAAGCACATACATAAAGAAGCATTGTCAAGTATTTTGGGGCATGTTAATTGCATACCACTAGATAGAGATGAGAGATTTACCTAGTCATCTTAAATGTCTGGAATCTTAGAAAGGCAGTGGAATACATAGGTGGAGATGGTTGACTCAACAGTGTAAGATTGTAGCTGGGCTGAAATCTAGCTTGTAACTTTGGGCAAGTTATCCAAACCTGCTAAGCCTCAGTTTTATTAGGTAAAGTGGAGGTGAGACTTGTAGGGGTGTTATGAGGTCATGTGGAAAAATAGTTGATCAACCTTTCTTCCACTTTTTGGAGTACTTACTACAAGGACACAGACTCATAGAATCTCAAGGTCACTTAGATCGTTGACGTGACTTGCTTAACTGCACAGCTCAGAAGTAATAGTACCAAGATGATACTGATCTTTTTCTTGAATTTAGACTCAAGTATATATGAGTGTGAGTGTGTGCACACATACATGTATTAGAAGCATACTACCTTAATACATTATGAGAAAGGGTTAATGGAAAGTTATTGTATATATGTAGTCATACACAGTAATAAGCTTTCCTTCTTTGAATGGACTGGTCTGCCCCCATCTCATGGAAAGTAATTCACTTGCTAATCCAAACACAGAAATATAACAAAGGAAAGTAGTACTCTTGACTTTTTTTTTTTTTTGTACTCTTGACTTTTGATTATCTGTGTTAAAAAAAATCTGAATTTAAATTTTATTGTTTTTAGCTTTAAACTATGGCTGCTTTAGGCTGACTGCTGAGTTGTAGGTGTCAACATTTGGAAGGCCTGAACACAATGAGAAATTGTCACCTCTTCTTTCATTTGTATTTTAAATAGAGTTTTTACTAGAAAGGCAGTGTTTGACAATTCTCTCTCTAGTTTTGTTAATTGATTCATATACTCTGGTCATAATTTTATTGATTAACATCAATGTTTAGCACCATCAATTATTTTATGCATTGGTGAGCTCACTATTTCTAGTCTAGAGATGATGAAGAATAATCAAATATGCTAAATGAGTCACCAAGCACATTTTCAATATGAACCTTTGGCAAGGAGTCTCTCTTTTTTGCCCTGAGTGCCTGAAGAATGGATTCCACTAGCAATGCAGTATTGTAAAAATAAATGCTGCATATTGAAATGGCTATTAAGTCACATTGCAGGAGTTTTATAGCCAGAAGAGGGGTTATTCCAAAACTTACTGCTCAAACTGAAAAAAATCAGAGTTATGGGAAATAAATATTTTAAGAAGGAAAAATACAAGCATTGATTCTGTATTCATGTAGGGGGCTCCTTGTTAACTCTCTGGTACTTCATTAGGTCTTGCATCATTTTACCTATGTAAACTATTGTCTTAATTATTTGTATAATGTCAATTATATATTTATTGCATATTTATGCATAATAATTATATATTAACTATGTTAGCTATCTTTTCCATTGATAATTAATTTCTTGATGGCAGGAAATGTTTTACTTCTCTTTGAATTCTACCACTTGCATTTGGTAAATACTGAAAATATTTGTAGAAGGTATGATCGAATAAAGGAACAATTCCAAAATTTGCTCACTTAAATACTGGGAGAAAGGTAGAGGGAGGGCAACAAGACCTGGGAATTAGGACCTTCTTCCCACTGGCCGTGATACCGAGGAAAGGCTACAGGAGTACATTGAGGCACAACAAACATCTGTGCCTTACCCCATTCTCCTGATCCCTTCCCTCTTCATCTACAAAACTGTACAACATGCATATTGAAGAAGTGAGATTGTTCGACTTTCTTAAGGCTATGGTGTCTATGGCGGTAAGATTGGACGGGCAGAGAGATTTAGTTTATTTTCACTCCCTCAAATCAGATCTTATACCTCAACCCAACTCTAAAGAGATTTTTTTTTTTTTTTAATTTTGAAGGTTTTCCAGGCTTAGATGTTCCCTACTGGCCTGTGATTGTGTGGGAAAAGATTACGTCTTTAAGTATTTGACTCCTTAATTCTAGTCATTCATTTAAGGCACTTTCATTTGGCTAACACTTTCTCATGGAATTACTAACAGTAAGATCAAGACAGAAAGGTAACTTGGGGGTTTGGAGAATAGTGTTGAGAAAAGAGAACAGAGATAGAACTTTATAGATTTCAAAAATTCGTCTATAATTTATCTCCTGAATAGAAGAGTTAATGAGGGCAATTCATTGCACTGTTATTTCACTTGTTTTTAATTAAAGGAGGCTCACTCTGTGTCTATTGTATAAATGCAGTATTGATGGTCACCATTGATGGCAGGAAATGTTTTACTTCTTTTTGAATTCTACCACTTGCATTTGGTAAATACTGAAAATATTTGTACATTTACTGTACAATTACTGTCTTATTCAGGTCCCCAGAATGCAATACAATGACAAATCTCTGAAATTCACCCTCCATCTAAGCAATGTGAGCTCTACCTAGTCACCCACAATTTTAAGTCAGTTCTCAGAAAAGCTATTTAAAAACAAATCTGAAGTATACATAATAATGGTGGTAAAAATAAACATTAAGCAAAGGAAGAAATGATAAACATAACCTTTAGACCACATAACTTCCTTGGATGTCAGCTATTTCAGGAACTGAAATGATGCATTTATCATATTCTCATCTGTTCAATATATAATTATTTTAACTATTATGTGTGTTGTTTATAACCCATTATCTTGCAATAACAGCTTGCATGGATCACTGCATAATTTAAAAATATAATGGCTTTTCTTGCCAATATTTGATTTCCAACTCTAAATCTGCTGACTTTAACTATATCTATTCCATGCACTTTGGGTAAATAAGTTTTATTTCCTAAGAATTTATCTTAGAATATGCACCTGGATTTTCTTTTCTTCTTTTTTTTTTTTTCTTCCATAAACTAGTTTCTTTTGGCACTGGTTCATGTGGTAGCTCATTTTCTGAAATGGAATGGATTGGCTCTGTACTTGCAAATCAACCAAATGGGCAGGAACACAAATCTGAGACCCAGTGGGTGTGTAATGGGTGGGAATAGGCCACTTGTCTAGTTATTTAGATAATGTGATCAATAAAACCTGGAAATCAAGTCTTTTGGTCTTAAATTACTCAAATTACTCTGATTGTTAAGGAGGGCACTTGATATAATGAGCACTGGGTGTTATATAAGACTGGTGAATCACTGAACTTTACCTCTGAAACAAAAATACATTATATGTTAATTAACTGATTTTAAATTGAAAAAAGTATAAAAAATAAAAAAATTTTAAAAAAGTTATTCTGGTCCCACTAATTATTGTCTTTGCTGGGTAGGTACTTATTATTATAGCTAATCAATACATTCCATGTCTATCAAGATAAAAATAGGGATCCCATATATATTGACTCCATATCTTTCCTTAGTTAGCTTGGTTGGATGAGATAATGTATTAAGAAAACTTTTATTTATTTAGCCACCAATATTTATTGAACATTTGAAATGTGGGAAATCCAAACTGAGTGCTATACGTTTAAAATAGAAAGGATTTAAAAAACTTATTATAAGAAAAAGTTAAATAATAATTTTTATACTGATTATATATTGAAGTGATAATATTTTTGATATATTGTATTAAATATCTTATTAAAACTAATCTCACTTGTGTCTTTTAATTTTTTAATGTAGCTAATAGAAAATCTAACAGCTATGTGACTCATGATATTCCTACTGGACAGTGCTGCTCTAGGGCAAATTTTGCATTGGTTATAAGAAACTATCAGATGTTCATTGTACCATTGTTTCTATATGCCAAGAATAGAAGAAAAAACAGGTATGAAAATATCTATTCATAAGGGTATTGATAAATGCACCAAAGTATAGCTGACCCTTGAACAAGGCAGGAATTAGAGTCACTGACCCCCGACATAGTCAAAAATCTGCCTATAATTTTTGACTCCCTGAAAACTTAGCTACAAATAGCCTATTATTGACCAGAAGCCTTATGTTTATACAGTTTATCCTTATAATAAAGCAAGGAAAAGAAAGGAAAATTTAGTAAGAAAATCATAAAGAAAAGAAAATACATTTACAGTACTGTATTTATTGAAAAAATTATCATATAAGTGGACTTGCGATATTCAAGTTCATGTTGTTAAGGGTCAACTATATTTTCAGGAAATGAATTGTTCCTCTATTTGGATTCATTACTTTCTTAATATTTGCATATCTTGTTCCTTCATTCCCTCTTTTTTTTCAAGGCTTTACTCGTTTTCTATTAGCCACGACATGCTTTCTAACTACCTTGTATAATATAGCAATGGAGATTTTTCTTCAAGGACACCTGCACACCCTATACTCTTCTGAACTTTGCTTTTCTGATATTCCTTGTCATCCTTTGAAATATTATATGTCTTATTCCCCTACCATTGCATTCTTGATGTCTAGAATAGTGTCTGCCACATACTAGGTATTCGGTAGGAGTTTGTTGACTGAATGAATGATGGAGGAGTAGATGTCAATGAAAAGGAACAAACTGGAAAAAGAATACATATATATCAACCCAGATATCTAATCAAAACTTAATTAAGATTGATTAGAAAAGCAAATTGCTGAATGAAATATATAGACACACACACACGCAGAACATAACTGCACCCACACATCATCATATGTATATATGACATTCCTTTAAGTAAATTAAACACCTGCATATTAATGTGCCCATATGCACACTTACACATGTGTGTAGACTGTGGTACTGAAAGCAAATTCTTCAATCAATGTGGTGCAGAAGCAGGACATTAGTAGCTGAATGGGAGGAGGGTAATTGACCTGAGTCTCTGAAAGCTATCTGATAAATACTAATATTATTTAGAATCATACAAACTAAAAAGAGTTTGGCAAAACCTCCCATCCTATTCCAACACTCCCTTTTCTCATTTCTGACAGGTGATTATTCACCTAGCCACTGATTCCCAGTTTCAGAGATAGGTGTCTTAGCACCTTAGTTACATATAAGACAGTGTATATAACTGGTAAAACTATGAACTATGAACATTTAGGAACTGATCTCATTTCTCTGTCCAGAGTTGTATGGGAATGGAGGAAAGGACCTGAAAACTCCACTCTTTCTTCAGGTCTAAATATCTTCAATGTGAGGGGCTATCAATGTAAATGACTTTGATTTACACAGTGCAACGCTAGGTCGTGGTGCTGAAGACTGAGTTGGAATGCAGGTGGTTTTCAATAGGTGCAGAATGAGAACTACAAATCCTCAATTTCCCAAACAGTAGAGATTTGAGTGAGTTTGTTGCCAGATCCAATGTTGTCTAATTAATCCAAGGGACAGCTTGTCCTGGCAATCAAAATCAAATGGCATGCAATAGTGGGAAGTGTTACCCAGTGGAGCCACAACAGGATGAAAACATGTCAGAGCTTTGCTTCTCCAGGGGCTTTAATTTTTTTTTTCAACCCTCTAATTTTTCACCTGGATCCCATGCTAAAAAAATAAATAAATAAAAACAAAAGCAAAAACAAACACTCAATACTGACCTATTAAGTAAAAGTCCAAGTAAATATTAAGACAAATATATAGGAGCCTCAGTGGAGAATTTATCTTCTATGCTTTGATTTTTAAAAGCTTAAATTCAATGATCTCATTTATATATTCAAATTAATAATCTTCATTTCATCAAAATAGAACAAGTAAATTACAATTTCATAGTGAACCAGTGGCAGAAAGCTGTCCATATTTTCAGTGCTATCCCCATATACATAGGCATTTGGAAATAATTTTCACTCCTATATAGTAAATCTATTTTGGGCCAGATCAATTAGGAACTATTTATATAGTTTAAAAAGTAAGCATTAGCTCAGCACAATTTGTTAAGAGTTTGGTGGATCTTAACTTCCTGGGTTCTGTTCAAGAAGCATCTTGTAAATGCCTACCACGTATAGGCATAGCTCTGAGGACACAAAGATAAATTGACTTTGTCCTTGTTCACGGGAAAGGTCTCACAGTGTCTGGATGAAGCAATTTAAGGCTAACATAGAGATGTAAAATAGCTATGGAGTTCAGTGGAAGAACACCCCCAAAAAAAGTTTTGGGAGAGGATCACTAGAGAAAATGAGTTCTGAATAATAGCCCAAGTAAACAATAGGAGGGAGTGCTTTCCAGCCTGAAAAACATATGAAAAAGGAGTGTCATAAGGCAGGTTTTAGTCTGGAAAGACCATCTGTCTCACTGTGTGAGAAAAGCATGGTGAATGAAGGAAACTACAAGTAAGTTTATGTTTGTAGAAGGTGGAAACCTACTACACATTTATGTACAACACTCTATATGGGGATTTTATATGTGGAATTTATATGCCCAGTTTATATGTGGACAAAAGTTATAAAAGGGTGGATCCAGGTGAGAAATAATGAGGGCAGTAGATAAGGAAGGTTGCAAAACATTTAGAATAGAAAGCTAATAGGACTTACTGAATTAGATGAGTGTTTTGAGGTGGATGGAGAAGTTTAGACAACCTGTAGAAGTCTGGTTTGATTGGCAAGTTTTATTTTACTGTAATGTTTCAACCTAGTTACCAATATAATAGATATCAGGATACTAGAGTGGGTAGATAAACACTCCACAGTTTCCTGTACATAGGTACAAAGGAAGTGCCTACAGAGATTGTCCTAGAATTTTTGGACTTGTGCATGAAATTTATAAAAGGGATCACATGCGTGGTAGAAGTAGTCGCTGGAGAGATTTCTCTGGAGAGTACTGTTACCTCTTTGAGTCCACACTCTTCTGCCTTCAGGATGCCATTTTTGAACCCTGGTAAGTAGGATTTCAGGGGGCCATTCAGAGAAGTCTGAAACAAATTGGCTGTAGTTGGAGAAGGAGAAGACCAATAGCTGGTTCAAACTTGAGGAAGTCAAGGTAGACAATGCACTGTGGAGTGGCTCCTAGGTGACAAAAGAGGACTACACAAGAGCTGACCAACTGAAGGGAAGGCCAACTAGGATGTGCTGCATCATGATCAGAGGCGCTCCCACGACACCCAAGGAAGGAATGAGTGGGTGCGAGATTCGAATCCAGAGTACCTCAGGGGGAGTATAGTCAAGGACTCTCTACAAGGGTGAGGAGATTTCAGCAGAAAAAAAGCAAGTTATGTACCACTGGATGTCATGGGGCTGAGGAAATATGATACACCCCCATCTAAAAGAGATCCATTGATTGGTTCAAATAAACATCAGGAAAGACTGCCCAATAGAAAATCATGAAGAGTCAAAGAAAATTAAAAAAAAAAAAAAAGACTTAGGTTTAAATATTCCCCAGACCCACCTGGGGAATATTTTTTGATCCCAGAGAGCACAGAGCAGGTCCACCAAGAAAAACTGTCATTCTTCTTGAGCCTGGTAGGAGGTACAATAACTAATGGTTTGGTGAGGGCGGGTGGAAGGAAGGAAAGAATGAAAGAAAGAAGAAAGAGGAGAAACCAACCATAAATCACATTCCTTCACTTCTCTAGTCTTCCAGCAGACTGGAGCTCAAAGGGAAAAGAAATTTGCAGTTAAATCAAGTTGGACTTCTGATTCATATTAGAATAGAACTTCTAATTACTAAGTTCAGGTTTCACCTAAAGGAACTCTAGAACTGTTATTACCTTAATAAAACACAAAAATCCCGAAAAATCTACCAATTTACACTGAATAATATTAAGAGGACAGTAGGAAAAAAATTGGTTTTGTTGTTCCACTAGTTATGTTTGTTTGATATCCTAATTAACCTTGTCATTATTGACATTGGGCTTATGTAGCAATAATAGATTTAATGGATAAAACAACAGATTCTCCCATTTAGGAATTTGTTGATGCAGGGCATCCAAGTGAATTTTTACAATAGCTGCATGAATTTAGATCTGTGGAAGGAGTCAAGAAATACTTGTATGTTTCTCTTGAGCAATTTATTTCCCCCTTTAGTTCTTTATGAATGGCGGTCACTTCAAAACCAAGATATCTATAATCCCTCATTAATCTTTGTGGGTTTATCTGCTTTGATCAAACCTACAGAAGGCTATCAAGATAAACTCTCTGAAATACCATATTTTTGTGCTTCAAGAACAGTGACTACCAATCTATTATCAATCAAATTTGAATTTCTCAGCTCAGCAGATAAATTTTACCAATTGTCTCTCCATATCTACTTAAACTCATTTTTCACATCCACATGGGACGACTTTTCTGACCCCAGCAGAAGTCTTTATGCTTCATTTACACTTTTGCTATTCACCATACTGGAACACTCTTTCAACCAAATTCTATTTTCAATACCCAATTCAGACACCCTTAACATGGGTTTTAGGCAAACCAGGGTATTTCTAAGAATCCTGAGATTACAGCTGGATTTGTATGCCTTTTGTGGGAACAATTAAGACAGTTTTTTTTTTTTTAAGATTTATTTATTTATTTGACAGACAGAGATCACAGGTAGGCAGAGAGGCAGGCGGGGGCGGGGGGGGGGTAGGTTCCCTGCTAAGCAGAGAGCCCGATGCGGAGCTAGATCCCAGGACCCTGGGATCATGACCTGAGCCGAAGGCAGAGGCTTTCACCCACTGAGCCACCCAGGCGCCCCAATTAAGACAGTTTTAACATAGGATCCATAACCCAGAAAATAGTTAATAACCACTAATATAACCTAAAATATATGATTCACTTCATGTAGCCACTGTTGGCTGTCCTTCCCAGCATCCGTGATTACAGACTCTCTTCCCAGATGCCTCACTGTGCCTGCTCTTGCTGTAGCTACTCTCACTGCCCCACGGCCAGCTGGAACTTACTCTGGGTCCAGAGTAACTCTGGCGATAGACACAAGGACTTTAGTTTCCTAAGCCCCCACATAGCTACTATTTCTCAGACTAACCTGAGAGGTGGTTTGCCAGGTCTTCTGACAGCTCTACCTAGTTGCTGATTACATGATGTTTTGGGTCCCTTCTGAAGAATCATGCATATGCTCCATGACGGAAAGTCCTTCATCCCCTGGCATCATTGCAGTTGGCCTCTTATGCTATGTTTATTTCCATAGAACTCCTGATGTTCCACTGCTAGCTCCTGTCCTCCTTTTACAAATAATCCTACTTCATCTTGGGCTCCGATAACAATAATGTTGATGCCAATAAGAACAATATCAAGCATGCTGTACATGGGCACTAGGCAATATACTTACACTAGGCAATATAGATAATGTTTTATATGCGTTGCCTCATTTCTTCCTGACAATGACCTTATCTGATAGACATTTTTTGGCAGGACACTCGGTTTATGGTAGCTACCCTTTACTGAGCAACCACCACATGCAACACATTTTGTTAGTCTATACATACATGTAATAGCCACGAACATATACAATGGGTTTTTTTATCTGCAATTTTTAGAAGAGGAAATTGAGAACAAAGATTCTCCATGACTAACTTCAGTGAGATAGAAAATTGCAATTAAATCTCAGGGTCTGTGCTCCCTGCGCCAGAGTTAAATAGGCTGTCCTATTCCTCAGACCCCTGCCTCACTGTCCCACCAGAACCTATGGTCCTGGTAGGCAAGTCCGGCTGATTCTGGTATTGCCTCTTCAAATTGTTTCTGGATATGATATTCATGTTCTGAGTATGTCCTAAAGTACTAGCTTATATGTTGCATGTGCTCTTCAGTTCCTTTGCTTGTTCATTCATTAATTTATTAGTTTATTCACTTGTTTGGCCTCTACTTGTTGGGTGTTCATTCCATGCTAAGTCTTCCTAAAAAACGGGAAACAAGACTGGAAAAGCACAGGTTGGAGATGGACATGTAAATAAATATGATGGTCTAACAACAAATATAATGGAGGTAAGGAACCAAAATTTATGAGTCAAGGTAAGCACATAAAGCTAGCTTTTGAGTTGAGACATGAAGGCCTTCCAGCCAGAGGCAAGAGAATCTGGTAGGAACATAACGGCAAGTTCAGGGAGCCCCAGTAGGTTTAGCAAGTGCTAGGGTTGGGGCAGGAGATCAGACGGATGGCATAGGAGATAAGGAACCAGATCACTGGGGAGCCTGCAGATCCTGCTGATAAGCATAGGTTTTATCTCAGACATAGGATGGCTTCAAGGGAAGCCTGTCATTCCTTCACTATGTAGATTTTATATTAATACATAGTAAAACCACAACTTCCAGTTTGGGAGAAAATAGTACGCTGTAGTGCCACGTTAATGTTACTTGTATAATGGAGCCCTGGTACTGCTTATTGGGTGGGAATTTATAATCTCCTAATACATTTGTTTAGCAAATGCCCAGAGACATGACACTATAACACACTCTACCAGGTTTAAAATGTTCTTTAATTCTTCCTCTTTAGTCAGCCTGAAACTCTGAAGGATGGTTAGCTTGAAAGACTTGTCTGAAAGGCTTACTGATTCTAAATGATGTGTGAAGTTATCAGGGATTAGTGCACACACAACAATCTCTGAGCTCGGAAAATTTACCTCCTGTGACGAATTTGATCTTCACCCCATAAATTCAATCTGCTGACTTGCTCCTTTACATGATTTCTGTTTAGAGATTAGAAATCCTTTAGAAAGTGAGAGTCACTAAAAGAAAGGACTCGGGGAAGTTTTCGCACCACACGCCTGATTTCATGTTTCTTAATAAAACCTGATGTCTGCAAAGTTTTGTTGAATTATGTACTCCTTGAAAGAGACATCTACATTCTCGGACTTTTGCATGTTTTGGCCTGTCTCAGAATTCACTCTTTCGATCTTTCAAAAGACTGGAACACTGCTCCTGATCACGCCCGTCCCATATCTGCAGGTACCTATACCCTGCCAAGAGTGGCATATAGCACCATAACTCAGGAGGCAAAGAAGAAGAGCAATAAAATTTTTAATCCATGACCTGCCTCTCCTTTCAGCCCCCAACTGTGGAGACTGAGAATGGGGAATTTGCTCTTTGGACTTTAAGATCGTAAAATGTTTTTTTGCTTTCAATGTGGTCCCTCATCTTGGAGTTCATTATTTCTTTAAACATCTCTAACTGTGGCTTGATTATTTTACCCTCTTATGCAACCTAAGTATAAGCAAAAAGGTCCTTGGGGTGCTCCAAGCATTTGATCCTAAGCTTTCATGTGGCCTCCTGCCTCTTCTTGGGCTGGCAGGAGATGAAAGGAAACCAGCTGTTTTCTTGTTAAAGATCAAGGTGATCAGGACCTAGCCACGATTGCTGCAGGGAGAGCAGAGACTGGGCAATGTCTTTCCATTAGGCACAGTATGTCAGATTTGTGTAGCTGTCACAAAGGGTATTTCATTTCATGCCTATTTGTGATTTCTTTGTTGTTGTTGTTGTCGTTGCCAGGTTTAAATTCCTGGCATCACACTCAGTAAACTGAATGAGGCTATTATTAGCAGTCTATTCCAATTATAAGAGAATAGCTAATATCTCAGATTCTTACTATGTTTCTGTATTGTTCTTCACACCTTATTTTTATCCTCACAATAATGCTATGAGATAGAAGGTGTTATTTCTGTTTCACGAAAGAGAAAACCAAGATACAAGAATTTAAGTAACTTGTGTAGGTTATATTGGTCATAAATGTTAGTGGAGCTGGGATTAAACCCAAGGAACCATCACAGGACTACGGTGAGATCAGAGAAGTTCTCAGGGGCATAAAACTTAAGGAAGCACTCCCTCAAAGTCTCCTATAAACTCAAACATGAGAGTGAGTGCCTCATTAAATCAGGTACCCAGGGTAGTCTTTGCCACTTGCCATACCCTAGATCCAGCTTTGTTCTGGAGCCCGAGTTAGTGTTAAACCTCATGCATATTGTGTCTCTTGTTCTCACCTTTATGGATCAGAGTCACCTGTCAATGGGGAAGCAGATTAAACAAACCATGAAAGGGTTTGTAGGTGCTTAAGAGACCAGCAGAAATGAAGCCCAAAATAGGACTTCTTATTCTTGCTTGGGCATTCTTCTCTTGCACTATGACCCTTCCATTCTTTTCTCTTAATGGCTCTGTCTCAACTCAACCTTCTCCAACGCAGAGGGCAATAAAGATGCTCTTTACCTGAGAGGTAAATTTCTGCATCTTATAGATAAAACATTAGAACAGCAGCGCAGAGTAGGGTATGTACTCAGTTAAGCCTTATTTCATTTTGTCAAGCCCAGACACACCCTGAGGTGTACGTTGATGTCAAAGATAAATCAAAGATACATGTATATGAGGAATCTCAGGGCCTTAGAGCAGGATCTGATGAAGAGAAGTCAAATTGTATCAGAGAGAAGGAAATGTAGGGGATAGTCCAGGATCCCAGAGTAATAATGAAAAACTCACCTTTGCCAAATACCCCATACTCTTGAAAACCTTTTAGTACACTTGATAAGTTTTGAATAGATTGGACTTTTCTGGTTTGCTGGCAAATGGCAAAATAATTATTATATTATTAGAACAAAGAGGTTCTTCTATTCAGTCCTATATAATATGATATTTAAGAAACCACTGGAATTATGGGCTGATAGTGTGAGAACTATCCCTGGTACCCTCCAGTGATGGGCCAACGCACTCTTTGATTTGGGGCATGGAATAAGCACCTATGAACTTATGAACATATGTGGAGGAGAGCCAGCAGCAACTGAGACCAGAGCTGAGATGAAGAAAGGTGAATGTTATGATCCAGTAGCTTCTTTGAACTTCTCAACATCATACTAGAAAATTCCTGGTCAACAGACTTTTATCAGTGAACTCCTAGCAGATTGGATGATGATGGATTCTCCTTGTTTATAGATATCATGCCCAACAGAGCCGTGTAGGAAGATCACAGTAAATGAACAAGTCAGATCACTATGGCTAGGAAAGAATTGAGCCATGAACGAGTAGCACTTGCCTCTTTGATTAAGTTCATAAATCTGGGTCCAAGACGCCATGGTTTGTGTCGATGACACTGCAAGGAGCTGACAGTCAGCTGGGAAGCCCGATGGGAGGCAATGGCCACCATGTACACCGCATCATACATCAGAGCTGCTTCAGTCTGTGGAGGAAAACACACACCACATCTTCAATTTCACCTTTGTTTCCCTTCCTTTACCTGCATAATCATTCTACCTGCTTCCTTATCTCCTACTTGTCTGATCTCATTAGCTATTTATTCTCCAGCTGAACAGTTTTCACTCTCTGATAACTATTTTTTCTCTAAAATAATACCTCATACTTCACAGTAAATTGAAGTGATAGCTCTGCTTTGTTTTGAGTTCTTAAAAAGACCCAAACCCCTCACATCAGCCACAAAAGACTTGATTTGGGAAACAAACATTTTTTGGAGCACCTTCTATGTTAAGCACAGTGTTAAAATCAACCACATTGAGTTAGAAGATACTAAACCTCAACTTTTCAATATCAGATTTTGTGTCTCAGGACTTATATCTATTTATATATTTATTTACTTGTTTCTATTTGGTAGAAAATAATAGCTTCAAGCAAAACTAATAGGTAATTTCCAAATAGGTATAGTTGTGTTGGTCACTTCCATTTACTAGAGTCAAGAAGGTTTGAGTTGTGGAATCAAATCCAATAGCAAGTTGTGGAAGACCTTTTGAAAAACAGACCTGTGTAACTTGCTTGGAATATGCCTGCCTTTGTCAGCACTTGCTTTTTGATAAAGAGTGTAAGTAGTCCTTGTTTGGGGGGGTTGAGCATCTCATTCTTCCCTTCCTCATGAAGTTTCTCTTATTTGAAAAATTTCACACAAGATTGTTTGCATTTTATTTTTAAAAATTGCCCTATGGTTTTCTTTAAGGATAAAATTGCATAATACCTTCAACATTTTAGTTAAAGGTTTTCACTGAACTTCATTTGAAATTCTCAACAAGCTCCCCAAATCAGAACAGATGGTAAAACTACTTAGGTAGAAAAACTGACCCCCAGACAGGATATTGACTTGTGTAAGGTCCTACATTAGTCGACAATTGGTAGAGTTAAACCTAGAATCCAGGTCATAGATCAAAGATCTTTTTTTTTTTTTTTCCCCCAGAAATCTTGATTTGCTCAACATTTACTATGCACTTATTGAGAGCATGTTTTAGTGGAAGTGGAAAGAGAGGGTAAGAGCTACTACATCTCACACTTTAACCATATGTGACTCCAGAGATTATCCCCACTTTAAATCTATACCCTGTGCAATCTCTACCATTGCATTTTCCATATACATTTATAGTGGTATGGGTTTCTCAGTAACAATGTGGGCTGTGTGAATGCAGAAATGTTCAACTTCATGCTTTAGTGGTTATCACAGTTAGCTAGCACATAAATGATATTTAAAGTTGTTTAATAAATGTTTGCTGAAGGAATTGATATTATTGCATGCCTCACAATAAAATACATTTTTATGAAAACTGTATAACCCCAAGGTTTTAAGATGTACTTCTAAAATAAATTGTCTCACTTATATGATTGACACAAAGAAGTTAGATCTATCAGTCGTGGTGCTGGTGGTGATTGTTAAAGCTTAAAAATGTTTTGCTTTTTTCAGTTCAAAACTGGTGTATAATCAATTTCATAGATAAGAAAACAGAGGCTCAGGAAAATTAGGTGATTAGTCCAAGACCACTCTGCCAGTCACCTGCCTGGCCAGGGATTGAACCCATGACTATCTGATTCTAGTACCCATGTTCTTCACTACTCTGCTATGCTAACTTTGTGTGTTGAAGGAGAGCAATCCATTGGCAGAATGAGACTTTCTGAAACTCAATTAATAATTATAGGTGACTTTTATCAAGTTCTTATTAAATGTAGGGTACTGCTCTAAATACTTTTTAAACACTGAATCTTCACCATAACCTTTACTCTTTATGGATAAAGATATGACCAGGTTAACTGCGTCCCCAAACTGGCTGTGGGAAGATCAAAATTCGAACTCGGGAATTTGGTGCTAGGGTTTATTTTCTCAACCATGAAGCCGAGCTGCTTCTAAAGCAAATATTTGTCTGATGATTTAATAATGACAGTAATACTCAATTATGGTGAATGTTCATGGACAACTTACTACGCACCAGGCATGTTAACCATTCTACACATCTTGTTGCCTTAAATTATTGAAATCATGCCTTTAAATAGGTATTGTTGTCCCCATTTTACCAACAGGAAAATGGAGACTTGGGGAAGGAACTTTAGGAAATAACTTTGATAACTTGTCTAACTTACCAGGCAAGTGAGAATTTCAACTCAAGATGTAAACTTAGATTTTGGAACTCACGCTCTTAATTGCTATGCTATTGGGACCTGGACCATTTTAGCAGTGGAATATACTTTTTTTTTTTTTTAACAATTTTGTATGTATGTTCACTAATAGACTAATTGAAGGATTTGTTGGGAAGGCCGAGGAGTGAAGTTTTGATCTGACTTTTCCATAAGCTGGGCTCAGGAAGGATTTTGACTTTCTTTGTCAAGGCTGCTTCCACACTGGGCTGGCTAATAACATGGCTCAAAACCATGGGCCTGATGAGTGCTTTTCACATTCAAAGAAGAAAACCATTTATTGTAAAACCATACTTCCCTTTGACATGTAATGTTTTCTTAGATGGAGGAGACATGTCTTTACCTATTTTATAACACTAATAAACCACCCCTGAATTTCTTTCCCTTTTTAGTTCTGTGCTGGAGGCCAGCTTATAGAGCAGCAACTTTCAAGCTCTTTTAGGTAAATATAAAAGAAATTGGCCTGTGTTTCAGATTTTATTTTTCTGAAAGTGTTTATGCTTACATTTTATTTATACCAAAATCCTGAATGAAACCCCATTACTCAGTGTTCCTAAGAAAATCTCTTCATAACAGCATGGATCATGAAGCAAGCATATGAAAAGCAGTCTCACACCATGTTCAGTTATCACAACAGTGGGCAGTAAACAGTTAACTCAGCAGGACTGGAGTAGTCACACTCTATGTATTCTAAAGAAGGGACTGGTTTTTAACTGGTTTCTGGGAGATAATGTCTGAAACCTTGGACTATTCGGCTGGATCATAGTATTTCTATGGGGTAATGGACAATGTTAGATAGTTTAACAATATGATTTATGGTGAATGCTTATTTTTGTTCACCTAGGGCCCTGGGCTGTATCAGTTTGCCCTCTGGAATGGCTAAAGACTGAATAACTAAGGTTAGTAACAGGGCTGTTCTATGCTTATGTGACTGACTGACATCAAAGGCTTGGGAGAGTTTCCTTGGTTGGCAATGCTTCGTACATGTGGTCCCACATAATTGCTGTAGAGATTAAAGTACAGTCAATACAAATTTCCTGGGACAGGACCACTGTCCTGTAGCTCTCACATAATTATTATGTGGGAAAATTATGTAGTTCCCACATAATTTCTCCTGGACTTTGCCCTTTGCAACTTTTTCCTTTGCTGATTTTAATCTATATCCTTTTATTGTAATAAACTGTCAACTATGAGTTTAACAGCTCTTCTGATTTCTGTGAGTCTTTCTACCAAATCATCAAACCTGAATATGGTCTTGGGGACCCAGCACAATCCAGTAAGATGTGATCCCTTAGGAATGAGGACTAACAGGATATGGCTCTATAGGCTCCTTACATTTTGCTGCCTTCCTGGTATATAAAATTGTTGGAAACAACTGGAGGACATTGGAGTATTGAGGGAAAAACTTAGTCTTTGTGGAGCAAATGGGCAAAAAGTATAGGTTTCCCATCTTCTCTGGAGACAGAAATATTCAGTAACCTGATATGGATGGACAAGGCAGTTTTCTAAAAGAGAAGCTCTCCCAAATAACACCCTTCCCCATCATTTCCTAAATGTATTCTTTCACGGATTCCTCTTTTAAAATCCAAATATCTTACCCACAGCATAGAGCTAGCGGGAATTTGTCTCAGTATGAATTAGCTAGTTTCCCTTGTTGGGGTCGATGCTGCTGAGGAGTCAAAGTGGTGGGAGAGGCAGTGAATATCCTGGATGCTGGCAAGAGCAACCCACAAGTAAACTGGGTGTTGGAAATGGTCTGGGGAAGGGAACAACGATATGATCAAGTACTCACAATCTAGAAATTCAGTAATTAGGGCAGCAACTCCAGTAGATCCAGTGAAACGTGGCACAGAGGTTTACCTATTTTTACTTCAATAAAATTTTTTCAGCTTTTGAAAGAGACAGTGAAAAATTGGGAAAAGAGGGCCATATGTGAAGTTGGAAGACACCCCTGGGTGATTCCACTGGTCACACAAGGTCACACAGATCCCCGGGAAGGGACGATCTTGGAGTACACGCACAAGTCAAGAGTAAACAAGTAAGTATTCTGCCTCTGCATTTCAGAATGTCTTTTGTTCCTTTATTGACTACAAACTGGCATAGCAGCAGGTACCATCAAGTAAATTCAATTTTATGTCCTGGAGCTTTTGTATATATTATCTAATCTAATTTGTAAAGTAACACTGTAAAGTATTATTACACAGATTTACAGATAAGCAAGGAGCTCAGAGAAAAGAAATTTCAGAGAGGTTCCATAACCTAGTCATGTCATTTAATTATTCAGTAATTTAGTCATTCAGTCCATTGTCTTTCATTACTGGAGCAGCAGTGGACACTTAGGTGCACACTCAAAGGTCCACCTAAGACCTCTTAGATCATGATTATAGGAAATGCTCAGATGTAACATAAGGTTACTGACTAAACTTGATTCTGTGAATGCATCTGAAGAAACGGGAAGGCCAAGGACAGATCAATGTTGTGCTTTCTCTATGATTCCTCTGAACTACTGAATCATACACAATTTTTGTTCTCATTCAGAGAGGAATCCACCTAAAAATGGGTTACCCATTATCCCCATCTTGCCAAAAGCCAACAGACTGAATCAGCCCAAGTGCTAAGAGAAATGTAAGCGTAGTGAAAAGAAAAGTAGATTTTGTAAAATTACTCCAAACTTCTATGGCGTTAATGAACACTTCAGTTGATAAAAAATTTTCTTTTTTTTAATCTCAAGATGTTTTAAATAATGAGTTTCACTATTTTTTAACTCTATTGACTCAGTACCGGGTTTCTTAATTAACACGATTTTAACCCAGTTTTTAAAGTCAATTTTTTTTTCTTTAATTACACCTATGGCATTTAAGTCTGGAGTCAAAACTCCAATGGGGACATGATTTTCAGATTTGGATGTGTTTTGACATGTATAATATTATTTGAAGGTATTTTTAGTGTACAGTGTTCCAAAAAATTTCTAATAGTTAAAATATGAAAGAGGAAATTAGATAAGTAGGTGAAAGACAAAACACATGGGTATTTTTAAACATATATTTTTTATATTTCTATATTATATATTCATACAGGCATCTATATATGTATGTAGCACATGCAAAATATAACTATAAAGGGCAACAGGAAAATTTGCCTTGGAGTATAGTGGTATAAATTCTCTGATTTCAGAGAATACAACTCTATTCTAGTAATGGCATTACTTAAACATCAATAGTCGTTTGTCTAGGCTAATTTTTAAGATACTCATTACTTTAGAATAATCTCTGTCTAAACTACACATGCCTATTTCTTATTTATAGGAAATCTCTTTGGACTTTTACAGATTTATTTCAGGGTTATATGAATATTTTTCATGTAACATCTTGGTCTTAGCAGAAGCTTAATTCCTATTTATTTAGCATTAGTTCCCTTATTAGATACATATTTATTAAAAGCCTGCTTTGCACTGGGCCTTTTCCAGTGCTGGAGATAAAGCATATCATGAAAAGATAAAGCTTCTGTCCTCATGGAGTTTATATTCTTGTAGAGGAAGGCACTTAGCAAACAAATTGAAATATAGCATATAAGGCCACAGGGCTACAGAGTGAAGGAAAACAAGTCATGGCAGAGAGAAAAACAGTCCTCTCTGCTGAAATGCATTCAAGCAAATGTGAATAGGGGAGGGTTTTAGGCAGTGAGAGACACCAGAAAGAGTGAACCATGGGATCTGAGAAATACAGACCCACTGGAATTGAAACCACGCGGCTTATCATCAGGAAGGTAGAGAAGAAAATGGTTTGAGTACAGAGGCAACCTGAGAAAAAATATTTGTTAGATTTGAGCCCCAGCTTGGGGACATGGCATGTGCTCTCTTGACTCACACATGAGTCCGCTGGATACCTTTAAACCTACCCTTTAAACTCGCTGTGACTCAGTTTTCACATCCCCAAATTGGCCCCCTTTACTAGAAGCCAAAATGAAACTGCTAACTTCAAAACAGCCTTTCTGGGGAAATAAAGGTCAATATTAAACTTCGTGGGATCAATTTCAAAACTATTTATTTTCTTTTTATTGTGTCTGTATGAGATGACAGATGCTAACTAAACTAATTGCAATGATCTTTTCACAATATATGTAAGTCAGTCTGTATCCCTTAAGCTTACACATTGAAGTATACCAATTCTATCTCCGTAGAACTGGAGGGGAACTGATCTGCATTCTAGTGGGGGTTGTGTTCTACCACTTTTTTTGACTAGTATAGACATAACCTGATATATCTATTCTCCCCACTTTTAGTGCCCTGGTGAGATCTTCTCTTCTGTTCTGATAAATCTCCATTTCCTTTTTCTTTAGTTTATAATAAAAACAAGAACAACAACAAAGCCTAGAAATCCTTTTCTTAGGTAAGAAGACGGTAGTAAACTTTAGGCCAAATAAGACCCCTTCCATCATTGGGACTTGGCTCTACCATGCTTCCTGCCCATAGAACTGCCATTTGCCCAGGACATCAACAACAGTTCTGGGGGAGTAGCAGCACCCCATGCCTGGCCTGAGTTGGTGTGACTTGTAGGACCCTATTCTTTTTCAATGATTCTCTTCATCTCAGTGAATATGTATAAACTATCCTGTCAGCTCCGTATAACTGAATGCAGCAGATGCTTTTTTTTGGTAAGTTAAGCCACGCTTAGGATGAATATTTAATGTTTGGCATGAATTGATAATCTGTGTTAACACAGCTCCAAACTCTTATTAACTTTTTTAGTGGTATATACCAAGGACAGGTAACAATTACTAGAGATCTCAGCCTGTGACAGAAATCTCACTGGGATGCAAGATGGGTGGGCAGAGGGCTTGAGCCATATTTGCATTCACTGGAATTACAAATTCAAGAGGAAGAAGAGAAAAACCAGTATTCCAGCATAACTTTCTGTCTCTGTTTTTTTTTTTTTTTTTCCCTTTCTCTCTCTAGCTTGCCCCCTTCCCTTTCAGAGGGTCTGCTATTTCCCTGGATATTCTTTATTTATTCCTATTCAAAGCAATATTTCAAATCAACCAAGGCTCATTTGTATCAAAATGCTTTCCATCATTATCTCTCAAATCACTTTGCACACTTTAAGATTTATTTCAAGTTTGAAAAACAGTCAGGGAGCTTGAGCATGGAATCATCCAGAACTACTTCATTCATGCATTTATTTATTTTTTTTTCTATTCATTTGCTTCTCATAAAAAAAAATGGTAGAAAAAGAAAAGAAATGCCAAGTTCATTTCTCCACAAGATGATACCTTTCAGTTATCGGTAAATTGTATCTTAAAAGCAAGAGTGCTTCTCCCGATGATGGGAACAAGAATGAAATACTATGCCAATTTCAAATGCTATTACCTGCCCACATTCCCAGTATCTTTCTCTTTAGATTACATGATTCCTACATAGAAAGCTTTTTTTAAAAAAAATTTCCTGCTCTTTTCTTCATCATGCAGGGAACTTCATTAGAGAAATAAAGCCAGGGGAGGTGCCTTTGACAACGAAAGACAAATGATGCTAGCGAGAAGCTCTCTGATGAGGCAGTTTGCAATTTATCTGTTCAGCAGAGTACCTCTCCCTTGTCAGGAGGTGGACCTGGCATCTGCTTCGAGAGTGACATATGGCCGGTGTGAATCACTGTCAATGTCTGCAATGTTTCCCTGTGCAGACCCAGGCAGGAAGAATGAGAACGCACTGACGTATGAGAACCTGGCGTTTGTCCATGTGTGCCCCACTCGTTGAGATGCATAAGAAATGAGGGAGGCAGAATGGTTCTGGATCACCTGTGTAAGCTCCACGTCTTTCCCTACCCCCCTTCCCAGGGCCACACTTCCAGGCCTAAAACTCTCCACTTACCCTTGTTTTGGTTTCTGCTTTGTCTCCATTTGGCTGGCAGTGATGGCTAACTCCTGTTAACTTTTTTTAATTAATTAATTCATTCATTAATTAATTTAGGTCAGAGGCACATACAGTCAGAAAGCTGAAAACAGAAGTTTTTGGTAGTAGCCCTGCATAGGCTTTCAAATCACCTAAGAACTTTACTCCTTCTTCTCTCATTCAAGTCAAGGCACGGGTTATAATACTTACTCACTCTATAGAAGGCATATGCAATTCTTATCCTAAACCCTAAGGAATTAAAAAATCATCACAAATAATTTTATTTTAAGTTTACTTACTGTCATCATGCCATCCAAGAGGCCAGTCTCCGGCCTGGGGGGGGCCTGTAGTCTCTCCATGGACCACTTCTCAATGATGGACGACACGTGAGGGTTGTCAATATTAAGCAGCCGAAACCCAGTCATGTTCACACCACTGTACCTATAGAGTTCCAGATCTAAAGCAAATAAGTCCTGTGCAGTATTAAAAATGATAAAAGTAGCGTTAACATTTTTAATGTTCTTTGTGTAAAACAGAATAGTGATTGCAGAAGCAACAGGTAAATTAACATTAAAATGGCAGCTGTCCTCACACTGCTTCATCAAAGAATATTTCCTGCTGTTCTTCCCTTGCACACTGCTTGGGAAACTCTAAGGCAGCAAGCATTTTCATTTGTCCTCTATTTTTTGCAATACTATTAGAATTCGGATGAATCAAGAAGAGGAATTTGGCTGTTGATTATTCGTATGTCCTTGGGAATAGGTTACAGTATTCTGAGAAGTTATAGTTCTGTTTTAAAAATATAGTGTTTGGGGGCGTTGTAAGGGAGTGGTAAGTTGTAAGGGATTTATTTTATAGATGTAGACTGAAGTTCTCAGTGGTGATGTGAGTGGTCCACGGATGACCCACTTGTCAGCCTCTTCTCCATCACTTCTTGCTGCCTCAGATCTTGTAAAGGAGACGAAATTTGGAACTTGCCCCTGCATGTGACAGGAAGATCACTTCCAGGAGGAAAAAAATACCATTCCCTGGCTCATTGACCCATGCCCCATACAATGAGGGCATGAAGAACATTCACTGGACAGAAGCTCTCAATAAGAAGTGAAGGGTTCTCCTTCCTACCCTGTTGGTGGGAATGCAAGCTACTGCAACCACTCTGGAAAACAGCATGGAGGTTCCTCAAAATGTTGAAAATAGAACTACCCTATGACCCAGCAGTTGCACTACTGGGTATTTACCCTAAAGATATAAATGTAGTGATCCGAAAGGGCACGTGCACCCAAATGTTTGTAGCATCAATGTCCACAATAGCCAAACTATGGAAAGAACCTGATGTCCATCAACAGATGAATGGATAAAGAAGATGTGGTGTATATATACAATGGAATACTAAGCAGCCATCAAAAGAAATGAAATCTTGCCATTTGCGACGACGTGGATGGAACTAGAGGGTATTATGCTTAGCAAAATAAGTCAATCAGAGAAAGACAACTATCATATGATCTCCATGATATGAGGAAGTGGAGATGCAACGTGGGTGACTTGGGGGGGCCGGAAAAGAATAAATGAAACAAGATGGGATTAGGAGGGAGACAAAGCATCAGAGACTCTTAATCTCACAAAACAAACTGAGGGTTGCTGGGGGGAGGGGAGTTGAGAGAAGTGGGGTGGGGTTATAGACATTGGGGAGGGTATGTGCTATGGTGAGTGCTGTGAACTGTGTACACCTGGTGATTCACAGACCTGTACTCCTGGGGCTAATAATATATTATATGTTAACAAAAAAAATTAAAAAAAAAAAGTGAAGTGCTCTCTTCAAGGAATAAACCGGAGCTTAGAGTTGTGTGAACATGAGTATCGTGACCATAGAACTAATTCCCCTTCAGGCAAAGTTTCAGGGAGAAAAGTTTAACCCACTTGCATTTTCCATTACAGATGAGGCTGAGTATAATCCAGAGGCTTATGTTCATTTATATTTATTTTGTCAAAGATTTTATTTATTTATTTATTTGAAAGTGAGAGCATGAGCAGGGGAAGGGGGATGAGAGGTTAGGGACAGAGGGAGAGAGAGAGAAGCGGACTCCCCGCTGAGTAGAGAGGGACTCAGGACCGTGGGATACTGACCTGAGTCAAAGGCTTAAGCTTAAGATGCTTAAACGACTTGCCTTCGCTGATTCCTATATAAAATGATATAAAAATTTCAAGTTTCTTCTGGTGAAGAAAGGTTTCACTCTAACATATGTCATTAAAAATATCTCACATTTAAAATAAACCAAACTTTCAAAATAACATTTAATGGGAATAAAAGGAGAAAATCTTCCATAAAAGTTTAGTAACAGTGTAACTGTTTTGTGAAAGTGCAAGGCAAGATACTACAGGATCAGGGGCGGCTGTGCTTCCTAAGGAAAAGTAGCTTCAGAAACACCTCATGATCTGTATTTGTAGAAGATATGCACAGATTTGTTCTTTTGAATAATTCTTTACCCTGCTTCTTTCCTAAGATAACATTGGATTAGACTGTAAAGCTTTAATAGGGAAGATCTGTGCTCCTGGCTCAATATCAGAAAAGCGTTCTGCCTTCTAAATTGTTCTGTTTTCCACCCTTATACTACGTAACTTTCTTTCTTCTTTAAGTTTTGTCAATACTCATGGGCTAGAATGGTAAGAATATAAAACGCATGGCACAATGCAGACAAAACCCAAGGAAAATGTTTAAGGAAGCAAATTTAAAGAATAAGACCCTAAAGGGAATGCCTTTAGCATGCTCAATGAGGAAGGAAAGTTGCTTCAACTACAAGAAGGCAGAAAATTCCAGGATGCAGATGGAACCCCTCACAGGCTCCACAGTACTTAATGAGGTGGCCTCAAATAAATACGATACACAGGTACAAAATTAGGTTGGCGCACAAATTGAGCTTCCTATGCAGTATAGAATATGGCAAGTCCAGGATCTGGTTTGTAACATCTGCTTGTCAGTGAAGGATGAAAAAAGCAAGACTGTGAGGGCAAGTTGTTTGTTCCGAAGGGTCTCTGTGAAGACCAGGCTTTTAAGATTTTATTGTCTCAAATCTCAACAAAACCAGCTCTTAGGAGTGTGTACAGTAGGATGATAGAAAGTTCTGAGGCAGGTGTCCATGCTGTCTTGAGCAGAACCTTCATGGGGATGGGGGAAGGGCTGTCCTTGTGACCTAAGTAAGATGCTTTTAAGTTCTTAGGGGTTTCTTCAACTGTTAGGATATCAGTGAGGGAGGGAAGATCATGGAAAGTTTAGTTTAAGATTTTTCTGCCCTGCATCCCACTCCATTACCCCAAGCTCTGGAACAGTGATGCTTTTGGCACCTGCCCTGGAACATTGGTCTCCTGGTCCCAGAGATACTTGAGCGATACATACACTGCTTCCATCAGTAGTATGTATTCAAGGACAGCTGCCTGGTTCTTGTTCCAAATTATTTTATTCCCCTTACTCACCAGCTTACCTTGCCAGTTTAATTTCGTAAAATAAACTCTCAGGAAATTTCCCAGAACCTAGGTAGATTGCAGTCAACACACCACTACAGATTAGCAAAGAAGACTGGTTAGGAGGGGCGCCTGGGTGGCTCAGTAGTTAAGCATCTGCCTTTAGTTCAGGTCATGATCCCAGGGTACTTGGATGGAGCCATGTGTCAGGCTCCCTGCTCAACGGGAAGCCTGCTTGTGATCCCTCTCTCGCCATGTCTCTCTCTGTCAGACAATACATTTTAAAAAATTCTAAAGGAATTTAGGGGCACCTGGGTGGCTCAGTGGGTTAAGCCTCTGGTTTGGCTCAGGTCATGCTCTCAGGGTCCTGGGATCCAGCCCTGCACTGGGTTCTCTGCAGGGAGCCTGCTTCCCCTTCTCTCTCTGCCTGCCTCTCTGCCTACTTGTGATCTCTCTCTGTGTGTCAGGTAAATAAATAATATCTTTAAGGAAAAAAAAAAAAAGGTTGGTTATGTGTTTTTTTCTCCTATGAGAAAGTGAAGTCTGTGTGTGTCTGATTTTTAAAATTGAATGAAAGCTATTACATCATTTTGATATGTTAAATACCCTAAATCATTCTTCCTTGATATGAAAATCTCAAAATTTAGGGTGTTATAGTCTCTTTTGAATTTCTTAGGTTCAGAACCATGATTCTTCTTCTTCTTCTTCTTCTTTTTTTTTTTTTTTTTTTTTTTTTAGTGGTGAAAAATGTTCGCTGTGCAGAGCACCTCCCATGCTCCTTTTCTTGATGATCTTCAAAACACCTGGTCGGTGACCCGGACTAACCTAGCTATCTATTGGACACAGGCAGGAAAATCATATAAGATCAAAACAGCTGAGATACACTAGTGTGCCTTCTAATGTATATAGAAAATGTAGATGATTCTTCTTTATGACTCGTTTGTATTTTGACAGCTTTTATTTAATGAAAGTATCATTTAAATCCCTTTTCAGATGCACATGCACTGATGCTAGTAAAAAAAAAAAAGAAAAGAAAAGAAAGGGAAAAAAGAACCTGCTGTTCAGCTTTTCTGGACTTACAGGATTTTTAAGAAAGTAAGATGAATCTCCATGACAATATCCTGCCTCTGACACCGGTGGGGCTGACTACTGAAATAACTGGAGACATTTCCTATACTGCATGCGATACATTTCTACCTGAATTGCTTACCAGGGTTGTGAAAAAGTAGTGATAGTACTCAGTCATCATGCCCATGAACAGAATCTGCAAAAAAGAAATAAGGGGAAAGAATCAGAAATAGAATTACAATAAGAAATAGATCATTAGCGGGACAATTGCAATATCTTGGGGACACAGAGCAGGAAGGGGCTTTGGAAATCCACAGATTCAGCAGATCAGAAACCCGAGACAGACCCATGGCTGATAGGGAGCTGATGTGGGCAGATGAGGACTCAGGCCATTAACCTCCAACCAATGTTCTTTCATTAGACTATGTTCGTTCGCTCTTCACTGAAGTGGTAGGTCTAATTTAAATTTAAAAAAATTAAAAATAGTTTATGTGCAACAAATTTAATATTTGGATCTGACCTTAATAACAGTGTTTTGCTGTCCTGATTGCCTAAGTGTCTTAGTAACTCCATGCTTAGATATTTTATTGATCTCCTTAGCTTTAATACTTATCATACTGCCTCAGAGAGAACTCATTAAATGTTGAACTGCAATACTGGTATGTAGATATATTTAAATGAGGGCTTATACATATGCATATCTCTGAAGCTTTTCTACTGCTTTCCCATCTTATCCCACAGTATGAGGAGGGGAAAAGAGGATTTGTTTCTAGATGGAAGGATGGGGACTATTTTGTACAAATGTCACACTGCCTCTTAATGTTAATCCTCAGTTACCTACTTGGGACCTTGACAGTTCTGGAGGAGACATTCTGTGTGTTGTTTGTACCTGGTAGGGAATGGGGAAAAGCGGTGAAGAGAAAGGACAAGGGTTCTAGGTGGAGTAAGTTTATTAGAATGGGATCCTACTTTTAGGTTCCTGGAAATGGTGTCCATTGAAAAGAAACAGTTGCAAATGATTTGGAAATAAGGGAAGGTTTCTATGTCTTCTAAATCAAGAGTATCACCTTCCTTAGGAGGGGGGATGTCAGCCAAGGACCATTTGGGTGCGGTTTCTTGGTATTTGTATAGAAATGTATGGAGAAGACTCAGAAATCCAATTTCCAAGGCGTTCTCCTCCCAACTCTTTTAAACTCTGAATGCAAATGAGGATCCCCTCTGGAGGTTTTACAATGAGATATTCTTTGATTCCATCACAGAGACATCCCAAACTGGAATTCTCCAGGGCAGAGCCTGGGTTTCTATTTGCCACAGCAGTGGTTGAAAAACGCTGCTCGATGGAAAACATGTCCGTTCAGATCAACTTCAACAGAAGAGAGGGGTTGAAAAGATCTCAGAAAAGGCAACCCCTGTTATCAGAGGCCCTAGAAAGCGTCTAAGAAATGTAAACTTGAATGATTTTACATGAGAAGGGATAAAGAATGAAGAGCGTATCTGTTGACAGCACGGAACACAGGAATCCTGTACTTCTTTTGCCCTGTTTGCTAATGTAGAGACCAGAGGAATATTTAGTGAAATTGTAATGTCATGAAGGTAAGACAAATGACAAGAAACTCTCTGAATCATGAGCCCACCGTGTGTAAGTCACTCCTATGGTGATAACAAGACCAGGCGCACAAAAGAATTTTAAAAAGGGTAGAATTGCTTTAGGCCATCAATAACGTTTAAAGCCACGCATGGTGAGGTCTTGTTAGCTGGTCTCTTATATCACTGGAGCATAAAGAGCTAACCTGCCGGGGTCAGTCAGGAATCCAATTTTTCACTTTGGTCGTTAGATAGTGTAATTGCAGCCAAGACTACCTCTTCAGAGAGGATGGGGCAAGTTTTATGTCAAAATACAGAGCTGGACACTGAGATTCAAAATATTGTTTCTGAAACTGAAAAAGAAACAAAAAGGCACCCGAATTTTTAGCTTTGCACATGGGCTGACTTTTCTTTTAAAATCTGATAATGGAGACATTTAGTTACCAGTTGAAGGCGTAGGCATTCCCCCCTCCCTTTTTAAGCAACCATTCAACTAATCCTTCTTGTTATTTTTTAATTCCTGAAGACAAGTATTCATTTGATATACCTCTTATTTAATGCTAGAAAAAAGTTATGAAGAGGCAGTGAATATTCACCTAGCAGGTCTACTTTTAATGCAGAAAGAACCCTTGGGTCGTCTGAGTATGTTTTTCATTTAGCACACTAGAAAAATCTCTGTTCTTGACTTTCCCTACCTAGTGCATGGGTCAGTGCCTCCTGATTCTTCCCCTGAACATCCTAGAAATGGGAATTAAGAAATAGGTATAGTTGTGAATCATTCATCTGCCACCTTTGTGGACTCTCTAGGACACAGGTGAATGAAGCTTCTGGGTAAGAATAAAGCCAGAAGCACGAAAAGTGTGCTTTTTAAACAACTGTCCATGTGAGAGTCTGCAGACTGGTCTGGACCAGCAGCTCTGTCATTTAATAGTAGCATACTTTATAAATAAAAGTATTGCATTCACATGACGATTTTCTCTCTACACATTGGCATTTCAACTAAAAGTCATTAAGGGATTAAGAAAATGTCACATCAAGATAAATGTCAGTTTTTCAAATAAAAAAGTATAATCATGATATGGGGAGTTTTCTAGTCTTTGCAAAATTCACTTTTTCCTTAGAAAACTACCCTCTTTGAATTTTGATAGTGTGCTTGTCTGCCAGACTAGGCAGGCGGTGCTGATCTAGGCAATGTATACTTTACCAAGGCAGTATTGCAGAAACTAGTTCTGGCTACCTTTAAATCATTTTTAACAACATAAAACACAACACATCACACACACTAATGTCTAATAAATGTGGCTGTTCAATAGTATTGATATTGATGACATATTATCCTTCATTGCTTCTGCTAATATATTCTTTTTTTTTTTTAAAAGATTTTATTTATTTATTTGACAGAGAGAAATCACAAGTAGACGGAGAGGCAGGTAGAGAGAGAGGCAGGGAAGCAGGCTCCCTGCTGAGCAGAGAGCCCGATGCGGGACTCGATCCCAGGACCCTGAGATCATGACCTGAGCCGAAGGCAGCGGCTTAACCCACTGAGCCACCCAGGCGCCCTAATATATTCTTTTAATAATGTTTTTTTCTTAACAGAATTATTCTTAGTAAATAACTTGATATCATATCATTGACTTAGATTGATAGTAAAAAATTCAGCCCTTTCAATAACATTATATATTTATAAGAGGGATAGACTGAATATCTACTACTCTTCTTGATTTCAGAAGACCCATAGTTTGGACATAATTTGTGCCACTGCCAAGTTCCCGGCTGGAAAGACAATGGGTAGGATTGCATTTCCTGCCCTCTTGTGTGGGCCCTCTTGGGTGGGGCCATGTGCTGGTTTTGGTCATGGAGGGAGGAAAGATACTGACATAGGTCACCCTCTAGAGATTTCACCCTGATAGGTGACTAACAAAGTTATGAGGGCCATAGCAAACTGTTTCTGTTCTGAATAAATATAATTTCCAGTTGCATGAATATTGCATGGCGTGTAAGTACTTTTTTTTTTTAAAAATGACTTTGTTTTGAATGCTGGGGAGTTGAGGGTGAAAATTGTGGTTTCTCCTTTAGCAACAAGTAGAAATACAAGGTATATATTTTATGTGTGCCAGTACCATTTAGCTTTGTCTTTCTCATCTAATTTCCCCTTTCTTTCCAACTTTTCTCTTTAAAAAAAAAAAAAAGATTTTGTTTCAAATGTACTTTTAGGCTGAGTTAATTCCTTGTGTAATAAATAAATAGCACATAATAAATTATCGTGGTTGGGAGAAGCCAAAAGATCTTTTTCACATAAAGAGGGATGGACTATTCAGGTCTCATGTAGCTGAGTTAAGAAACAGAAAAGGCTCCCAACAAAATAATATTCAGAGTTAATCATACTCTATGTCCCTGCAGAATTGGTTATAAAAATTTAAAAGAGACTATGATGGTTAATTTCATGTGTCAACTTAACCAGGCCAATGGCTTCCTAGATTAAACACTATTTCTGGGTGTGTCTGAGTGTGCTTCCAGATGAGATAAAGCAGATGAGCCCCCCAACCCCTGCAATGTATTGGGTATCATCCAGTCCACTGAGACCCTGAATAGAGCAAAAAGGCAGAGGAAGGAGGAATGCATCATTTTTCTTACTGCCTGACTGAGCTGGAACTTTGCTTTTCTCCTGCTCTTGGACTAGGATTTTCGCCATTGGCTCTTCTGGTTCTCAGGCCTCCAGACTCCAACAGGAATTACACCACAGCTTTACCGGGTCTCCAGTTTGTGGAGACAGATTGCGGACCTTCTCAGCCTCCAGGTCAGGTGAACCTATTCATAATACATCTTTTCACATCTATCTCCGATTGTTTCTTTTTCTCTGGAGAACCCCGATTAACACAGAGAAAAATACCAAAAGACTAAAAGTCTTAATACTTTGCCTATGTATGTTATTCCATGTTATCTAGAAAACATATTCCTTAGACCAGCAAGATGAAGGGTGACTCATACCTATTGGAAGAGTTTCTCTGGATTATACTATAATGGAAGTGCTACATGACTATTCTGTTGTTTCAGTGGCTTGAAAATAATTACAATTTTCTTCCTTTTGTAGTTAAAATGAATCATCAGAAGATAAAATAAAACTCCTTGGCAGTTGACTCTCCAAAGGATAATTCTAATGGTCCCACTCTTATTATTATACCATGATACATAGTTATTACTCATTAACAAGGGTGGCCCCACCTCAGCCCATCTGCTCTCTGGAGCTTTTATAGCAGAACACTCATGACCTTGTTAACAGCACCATTGACTTTCCTTGGTGTAGTCCTGTTGTTCTCAGTAAAGACTATCTCTTGGATTTATATGGGTTATCATATAATACCTGAGCAGCACAAAGATCATGTTTTAGTTTGTCTCAAGAGCCCTCATTCAAGTTCAGATGAAGATGACCAACATAGTTTGTGGGTTGTAACTTCTGTGGTTGGTGACACAGTTGGCCTATAAGATACCTAGAAAGTCTTTGGGTAAAAGTCTTCTAATAACATGTCCTGGTATCTCAAGTAGCCTATACCATATTTCAACATGATCATTTTTCAGAAGGCAATGCAGTGCTATAGAGGCAGTAACAAAAAAATCCTCTACAAATTCTCAGCATCCATTACTAAGGGCAAGCCGTATGTCACAAATAATTGGCATCTGCTGCTATCGTAATAGCAGAAACTTAAAATGGAAACTGGAGTGCTCCTGAGCAAATTTTGAGTATTCTTGTAATATTTATAAAGGTTTTTATTACTGCTTCTTTCCATTGAAAAATAGATGTCTTAGAAGTTTATATTGGCCTACCTAAAGAGTATTGCTCCTTTTATAGCCTTCTCAATATCAGGATAAATTCTCAGCCATTAGACATGGTTTTTAGTCAATAATTTCAACTGAACAACTTCCAAATGTATGACATGCTATGTAGCTAAAATAATGGTTTTACCTCAAGATAGAAATAAGTTATTTCTACATAAGAATAATCTTTAGGAAATCAGTTGAATGGTATCAGGTTTCAAAGCAGTGATTTTAAGAAGAAGGTCTGAGAGTTAGGTTTTAGTTCTTTCTCACCTGCCAACTGGGGTATTGTAGGCTGCATCTACACTATCCTTTTGAGAAGGATGCTTCTTTGACAACACACTTTTAGTAGAACAAGCTAAGTATAAGTAGGCCTTGAGGTCAGTCTTTATCATTGTAAAAAAAAAAAAAATCATGTCAAAATAAATGATCATAACCTATATCTACAAAAGTAACAATGGAATGCATAGGAAATAGCATTAGGTATATAGAACTCTTTATGGAGTGGGCTAAATAATGGTCCCATAGAAATGTCCATATCCTAATTCCTACAACCTATTAAAATGTTACTTTATATGTGAAAAAAGAACTTTGCAGAAGTGATAAAGTTAAAGATTTTAATTTTGGAGAGGGTTACTCTGGCTTATCCAAGTGGGGCCAATATAATCACAGGGATCCTTATAAGCTGGAAGCAGGGGTTCAAAAGGCAGAGAAGGTGATAGGAAAATAGATGGGAGTGGGAAGGCCATTGAGGTGGGGCTACAAGCCAAGGAATGAGGATAGCCTTTAGCAGTTGGAAAAGGCAAGGAATTGATTTCTCCCCTAAAGCCTTCAAAAGCAATGCAGCCCTGGCCACACCTTGACTTCAGACTTGTGACAACTGTAAAAGAATACTTTTGTATTGTTTAAAGTCACCACATTTGTGAAAATTTCTTACAGCAGCAATAGGAAAGCAATGCACCACATCTGCTCATCTTTTGCGATCTCAGCACCTGAGACAGCACCACTTTGGTATAGTAATAGTAAGTGCACATGTCAAGGAGAAAAGTGGTTGAAGTTGAAAACATTCTAAATTTTTCTGTGTCCCTCCATTCATATATACATGCTAATGATGTGCATATGTACACATACAAGCCGCCCACAAAGAGAGTCTAGGGCTTTTCCTTCCTCTGGAAGGTGGTGCTTTGCCATGGACAAACCCAAGCCAGTTTCCTCCTGCCTCCAAGAGAAATGAAAGAAAAGCAAAGGATTTTCCACAAAGTGCTGATGGATGAAATGGCCATACTATTTGAGAGTATCTTTAAGTTTTAATTTTTTTTAAGCTTCTCCCTCTAGGAAGTTTGGCCAGGAGGAGAAGGGAAACTGATGTTCATAGATATTAATAAATGGAATGAAAACCAATGAGGTTTAGTTTCACTCTGGGACATCATCCCACTAGAAGAACCAGATTGTACCACCCAGGTGCACAACAGAAGAGATTATGATATTTAAGGGATATGGACTGCTGACAATAGAGCAGGAGAAAAGATTTTCCCTGGCAGAATGAAACAGGCAACCCAGCAAAAGGAGAGAGTAAGGATTTTGGAGGATTACATGAACGGAAAGAATAAACCTTCTGCAACATCCAGGAAACACTGGTGGGAAAATGATATTTAAAAAAGAAGAACACAGTGTGCCTGAGTGGCTCAGTGGGTTAAAGCCTCTGCCTTCGGCTCAGGTCATGATCCTGGGGTCCTGGGATCGAGTCCCATATCGGGCTATCTGTTCAGCGGGGAGCCTGCTTCCTCCTCTCTCTCTGCCTGTCTCTCTGCCTACTTGTGATCTCTCTCTGTCAAATAAATAAAAATCTTAAAAAAAAAAAAAAAAAGAAGAGAGCACAATGGAAGAAAAGTTTGAACAGCAAAGTGTTTAATCAATCTACACAAAGTACTGAACAAACCTGGAAAATTAACAAAATAAAGATGTTGAATACATTTTAGTCTTTTTGTAACAAGCTACTTTCCTAATGGTGGTAACAAAATCTATATCTCCAATTACCCTGAAGATAACTATTTGAGGGAGAGATGGGCATGCAGCCATTAAATAGTGATCTTGCTGGTCTCATGAGATATCTATAGAGGAGTGAAGTCATCGTGAGTCTGGGTTCCGTTCTTCAGCTTTTCAGACTTTTAGTCAATTTATTTAGTAACTATCAGGTTTTGAAACTATTTATATGAGTGTTTTTCAGTGTATTTTTAAAAAACACCAATGCCTGTACCCTATCAGTAAATATTCTCATTTATTTGGTCTGGGATATGTTCTAGGCATTGGTATGTGTTCAGACCTCCCCAGGTAATACTCACATGCAGGCAGAGCTGAGAACCATCTATTTATATTAACCAAGCTTATATTTTTAAGCTATAACAAAAATGATCATAGTGACTGTTTTCTGAGTGTTAGAAAATGCCCACTGCTGTCATAGGTTTTGGTTTTGGTTTTGGGTTGTTTTGTTTATTCATACTACTGGAGAGAAGATGCTTTCTTCAATTTATAGATTTGAAAGACAGGGCATTGTTATAGCAGTTGAACCCAGGTTGGATTTCAATCCTGGGTTCTTTGTGCTATGTTAACTTATTAATTGATTATAGGAGGTATATGTGGCAGGAAAGTCAATATTTTTTTTTCTAAGATTTTATTTATTTGACAGAGAGAGAGCACAAGCAGGGGGAGTGGCAGGCAGAGGGAAAGGGAGAAGCAGGCTCCCTGATGAGTAAGGAGGCCAATGCAGGGCTCAATCCCAGCACCCTGGGATCTTGACCTGAACTGAAGGCAGAGGCTTAACTGACTGAGCCACCCAGGTGTCCTGGAAAGTCCATAATTTGTGCAAAGTTCTCCTGTTCAGTGAGAACCCAAATAAAAGCATGTGGTTATTTGGTGAGACCAGAGTTAGAACCACAGGAGTTGGAGCTTTATCATAAGAAATGAACCCCCAAACTAAGAGAACTTGATAAGCTGCCCATGTAGTTTTGAGGGAGCCTTCTGTCCAGAGTTGGACCTAGCTGTACAATGTTGTGCCTTAAGACAATGCGGGCGTGGTGGTTGAAGGCCCAAGCATTTCAGATGAGAAGAATGAGGTCACATTTTTTATTTGGAACGCACAGTTTTTGAGGCTACATGGATGCTGGATGGGGAGAAAAGGGGGCTTGCAACAGAGCGATCAATTGTTGCAGCGTAGGAGAAAGATGATGACAGAGATGGAGGAAAGAAGGTGGAATCTGAACCATATTCAGAAGGCAGAAGCTACACCATTTGGTAACTCACAAATAGGAAGGATAAGGTAGAGTCAAGTGAACTCCTAGGTTTCTGGATTGAACAATTGGCTGGTGTCTCTGGTCACCAAAGCAGGGGCAGGAGGAGAAAGTAGTTCTGGAGAACTGGATGGAGAAAGGTAGAGGAGAAAATGTAGTGTGTTAAATTTGGTGTGGAGATTTAATGACATCGAGCAAGGTATAATAGGGAGGCTTGGAAAGTCGGGCTTGAGAGGAGGTTTGGGGACCATGGTCACAAAGTTTAAGAAGTAATGCAGTGACAGGGTTAACAGTGGGAAGCACTGTATCAGTCTTGTAGTTTTGCCTAGGCACATATCACTAATGATATTGCTGATGGTGATCTCTCACATGTGGAATATTTCATGCATCAGCGATGGGCTTAATGCCTTATAGGCATTGTCATATTGACTTCTCTCAGAACAATGTGAGATATGTACTATGACTTTCCCATTTTACAGATGTAGCAAATAGTGAATCGCAAAGTCCTCTGTTAAATAATACATCCAATACACTAGAGTTTTTCATTATATTTTATTCCCCCTACCTTGGTGTAGTCTTTAACACATACAAAACATCTAATATATGCTAGTTGAATAAATAGTGAAATTTATGTCCTACGTGGTCACCCTTAAGCAGAAGGATTTGTCTAACAGTCATGGGGAAAGTACGGTGGGAAGATTCTTTTCATAAAATCTTACATTTATGAAGGGTTGAAGAAGCTGATGTGGTTAACATAGCCAAGTGATTTTTAACCTACTTCAGTCTTAGGCTTCTTTAGAGAATCTGATAAAAGCTATGGATCTTTTCTCCTGGAAAAGGCACATGGAGGTGAATAAACATCCCCCAAATTTTGAATAATGCCGAGGTTCACTAATCCTGCTAAAGGTTTAAGACTTGCTTTGATATCAGATGTTTATAACCTGATTCCTTCTAAATTACCCCCACTTCTTTTGCAAGGATAATTTCTCTTATTACCTATTACAACCAAATTCTGATGTAGCTGGAATTAAGCATTAGAGTATTTCTGAGGCATACATGTGATTTTTATTACCTCTCAATTCGGATAGAAACAAATCTACACTCTTTTCCAAATCTACTGTTTGGAAGTTTTTCCAAGTATGCAGTTGGGCATCCTGTGCACTAAGAGTATAGACACATTGCAAATTCCTTCACTACATTATTAGTTATTCACAGAGGTCAATTGATTCTTGTGCATATTAAGTAACATTCTCATATCTATGAACCACTCCTTATAACCAAAACTTACTCTATGCTTAGGAAATGTAAATGCATTTTAATATCAGCCTGAGAGAAACAATTGGGTTGAGAACGTGTTGCCAAAATAATTATATACTGTACTACAAATTATCATCAGTTAGAATAAATTGAGAGTCATCATTATTACATCGTCAGGATTTAGCCAAAGTAATGAACTTCCCATCAATTAGTTGTCTCAAAGGCTACCAAAGGACTTCAGGGACTTGAAAAAAAAAATAAACTGCTTAATTATTCCCTCATTTCTTTTTTTTTTTTTTTTTTAGAGACTTGAAGTTTATTTTGCATCCTTCATATCCTCTTTTTTTTTAATTTAATTTTTTATTTTTTATAAACATCTATTTTTATCCCCAGGGGTACAGGTCTGTGAATCACCAGGTTTACACACTTCACAGCACTCACCAAAGCACATACCCTCCCCAATGTCCATAATCCCACCCCCTTCTCCCAAATCCCCTCTCCCCAGCAACCCTCAGTTTGTTTTGTGAGATTAAGAGTCACTTATGGTTTGTCTCCCAAAAGCCTACTAAGTACAAGGCAATGTGAAAATTCTTTATGTTTGGACACTGGGAAGAGGATTCCTAATCACTTATATGCATGGAGGCTCAGAGCAAAAGAGAACCTTAGCAAGATTAGAATCCAACAATCCTATTTTGCAGATGAAGTCACTGTGTTGAAGAAGAATCAATGGTCTTGCTCAAAGCAGCATGTTTAAAAGATCGAAGAAACTCAAATCATTGCCACGTTAAGCCCTGGCTTGAAATTCCAGCCTTGCTATTAATTAGGTGGATGACCTGGAAATTCATTTATCTCATCTATAACATGGGATATTTTGAAGGATAAGAAGATATCCTAGTGGAATGCATAGCATATTCTGGCACATAGTGAGTGCCCAATGAATGGTGACTATTTTATTCTATTAGGGCAAGAGCAGAATTTGCAACTGGATCTACCAACCTTCAGTCTAAGACTCTCGTCCCAGTCCCTTCCTGCTTTAGAAATGAGTTTCCCTGTATTTGACCAGTCTGTGGGCATTGGGTAGCCACATTCTATGACTTTAATTTTCAAGCTCTTTTTTTTTTTTTTTTTTTTTTTTTTTTGATCAACAGGGCAGGGATTTATTTTATGTTGTTGTTGTTTTTACTGTTGTATCTTTCTCACCTTCAATCAGTGCTCAACAAATATGTGTTAAATGAAAGAGTGAATTTTTCTACTATGTCTCTACTACAGTCTCTCCTTGGTTTCAATATAATCAACATTTCTTAAGGACTTATGTAAACTAGACAAATGATGGGATGTTGGAGAATAGAATGAAACACTGCATTAAAGGAGTACAGAGTCTAGTTAGAATGTGTTCCATGGGGGGCGCCTGGGTGGCTCAGTGGGTTAAACCTCTGCCTTTGGCTCCGGTCATGATCTCAGGGTCCTCTCTTCTCGGCAGGGAGCCTGCTTCCCCCCTCTCTCTCGGCCTGCCTCTCTGCCTACTTGTGATCTCTCTCTCTGTTAAATAAATGAATTAAAAAAAAAAAAAGATTTAGAATGTGTTCCATGGTCTAACTGTGAAGAGAATCAGTTGGCATCTTAGTGTACATAAACAGCAGCAGATTGGGATTTTTTTTCCCCTCCCTTTTAAATCCTGAGGTAAGCTTCGAATCCCAGCCTCCCAGCCTAGCCATTGCTGGCTCTGTGACCTTGGGCAAGTAACAAAAGCTCTCTGAGCTCGGTCAGTTTCTTGTGTACAGAATTTTCTCATAAGAATTAAGTGAATGATGCATTTTATCTTCTTAGCAACGGTGCCTGGCACCCAGGGAGTTCCATCAGAGGTAGTTCTTAAGGTCTTTGGCCTACTCTGTGTGTGTATGATTAGAGATGGGGTTACATATCTGACTTACTGGGTATGGGTTCCCAACACAGGTTTATAACCTCTTGGCACACCACAGTTATACTGTTTGACTGTCTGTTTTCTGTGTTGAGAGGTGAAGACTGATAGTGCTTCTGTCCTGTGGAAACACAAAATGAACCCCTTCTAACCACCTCTCTTTGTCCCAGTCCTGGGCAATAGGTTCAACTTCTATGAGGAAAGAATCAATGCATAAAATTATTTGATTAATCAGCATTGCCCTTGCATGTCCTAGTAGAGGGAAGCCAGGATTTAAACAAAAAAAAAAAGAAAAAAAAAAAAGAATTTTCTCCCTGGCCTTGTTATGCTAATTGACAGAAAGGAAAAAAATAAAAATAAAAATAAGAGCACACAAATGTTGACAGGAGAAAATGTGATATAATCCCACAAAATATTTTGGTACTAAAATGTTTTATGGAGACTAATAGCTCAATTATAGCTTCATATTCATTGCTATAAGTGTTGTGAGGGGAAAGAAGTCTCTCTTCTGACACACTTGTTCATGTAAACAAGAGAGCAGGTTTCCTGAGTCAGAAACAGTATGTTCATGCTTGGTATGGCCGCTCTCCAGCTCAGGGACTTGGCCCAGGGACACAGCTTCCCTGCTGGATGGAGTATCACAGTGTTCCCTCCCTTTCTGTCAGGGAAGCATTAGGATTCCGGCTACCCTGCTTGAAATTGTGACTTGCCTTCTCAATCCTATTACAGGATTTGAAAGTGACTATCCATTTCTCTGAAGAGGTAAATTTATTTTCAGGAAGTGGAATCGTAGGCTGAAATGCATTACAGTTCTTAATATAGGATTTCGGGGATTGAATAAAACCTTCCTTTGAGGAAACTGAGGCATAGAAGAACAACTTATTCAAATGCCTTGGCAGAGTTGAGAGTATAGTACACTACGTCCGATGGAAGGGAGGTGATTTTGGAGATTGCTTTTATCAAGAGCTTCAAGAATATTTCTTGGATCATTCATTCACCCTTTTCCTTTACACATTCAACAGAGCAATATTGAATGCTATGTTTCAAGTAAGGTACATGCTTGGGATTTGGAAGAACAAGACAAAGGAGGTTTCTATCCCCTTGGAGGTCATAGTGTTCTAGGGAATATGGACAACAAATGAGTCAATGCTGGGATGTTTGCATTAAGAACATACTCATCACATGGTAGATGAAATTATTACTATCTCTGAGCTTCAAATTTTGTTTAAGATTTTATTTATATATTTGACAGACCAAGATCACAAGTAGGCAGAGAGAGAGGAGGAAGCAGGCTCCCCGCTGAGCAGAGAGCCCAATGCGGGGCTCGATCCCAGGACCCCGGGATCATGATGAGCTGAAGGCAGAGGCTTTAACCCACTGAGCCACCCAGGTGCCCCTGAGCTTTGATTTTTGCGTGCAAAAGAGGGATCAAACTAATTATACCAAAAATTACTGTGTAGATCCAAGGAGATAGTTTCTTAACACCCAGCATGGCACTGGGCACATTTTAGGCATGCTAGTACAGTCTTCTTATCTAGTTCCTTACCTTTAAATTCCCTCCCATCAGCACTCTCTTGGTAGAATCACACTTATAAGCCAACAAGGGGGCAGATAAGGTGGCACTGAAGAGTCAGTGGGAAGAGAGTGGGACTTGGAGGAAGTGAAAGCAAGGAGTTGTAGACAACTAGGAGTGTCCACACTGGAGACAGGCTTGGAGAGAGGAGTATCCTTGTGAAGCAGCAGGACACCAGCTGGGAGGTGGCAGCTGCACACGGAGAGGAGAGGACACCAAGTAATGGGATGGGTCCCCTGCGTGTGCTGCTGGCTGCTGGAGCCACTCTCAGACTACAGAAATTCATGAAGACAGTTCATTCATATGAAGTCTCTGTTCCTCTGTAACCTAATCAAGTCTTGACATTTGAATTTCTAACTAATTTTTGGGAAATAACTCCTCAGATTCTCATCATATAGCACTTGTTCAATATGAATAGAAATAATTACTTTGCTGGAGTGATTAGCATGCCCAAGAATAACTATAGACTTTTCCCCAATTTTTACTTTTAGATAAATGTCAGGTATCTTCTTTAAAGTGCATTTGATTTCTTTTTTTTTCCTGAAGAATCATTAAAAAGTAGTAAAATATGATGAAGGTGCAGAGAAATGCACGGAAATAATGGGAAATGTACTTGAGAAGAAAGCCAAGTTGACCTGGCAGAGAAAATTTTATCAGCAATGATTTTAGTCACCATAAAAGCAGGAACTATTAATATTAATATCCTCTAAAGGAGACCAGCAGCAGGTGGTTGTGTTTTCTCCAGACATTTCTGGAAGCTTATTTTGAAATGGAAGGGCTTATCCATTCTGAATGGGGGTCCTTCACGGTAAAGTGGGCACACAGGCTCTGATAATAGGTGGTCTCCAGACCATGAGGCAGCCTGGCCAATCAGAGAGTCACCTGGTTGGAGCACTTAACATATCTGAGCTTTAGTTTCTTCAACTCTGAACTGAGAATACCAAATTTACCCTGGGGTTATTTGAGGCTGCATAAGACAGTATAGAGGATGCCAGGCACCATCATTTGCACTTCAGTAGAAGAGGTAGGAAGAGATTGGTTGACTGGTGGCCAGAATTAGGATCTTGAACTCCTGTACTCTCCAGCTTCCCTAAGGACACGCTTGGCAGACAGAGGGGACGTCTCTTCATTTCTACAGGTTGTTGCCCAAAGGTAATGGGTCAAGTCAAGCTGGACCACACGGAGCACTTAGGCCTCATTTTGACCTTAATACAAAGTCCTGAGGTCTTCAATATCTTTCCAACCACACAGCTTCTTGGAGGTCCAGATTAAATCTGGTTAAACCAACCAGGAGCCCCCCACCCCCATCTGTAGCTCAGCAGTCTACAACAAAAGTTGGATGAACATGCTCTTTACTAGTTTCCTGCAATGCCTCACAACAATCTTACCATGAACCTAATGAGGAAGAGTAAACACAAGATAAAATATGACATGGCAAGGACAGAGGCAAAAGGGTGCATGACAATGGCTAGAACAAAGCTGAACTAATTCCTCACTCCCTTACCCCAGCAGACACTTCTTGGGTGTGCTTTACTAAGAAGAGTTTTTTGGTTTGTTGTTCAAAAAATTGGTCTTTGGGGCGCCTGGGTGGCTCAGTGGGTTAAAGCCTCTGCCTTTGGCTCAGGTCATGATCCCAGGTCCTTGGATTGAGAAACCACATCAGGCTCTCTGCTCAGCAGGGAGCCTGCTTCCCCCCTCCTCCTCCCCATTGCCTGCCTCTCTGCCTACTTGTGATCTCTGTCTCTGTCAAATAAATAAATAAAATCTTTTAAAAAATTGGTCTTTGGGGACACCTGGGTGGCTCAGTTGGTTAAGCAGCTGCCTTCGGCTCAGGTCATGATCCCAGAGTCCTGGGATCGAGTCCCACATCGGGCACCTTGCTCCGCAGGGAGCCTGCTTCTCCGTCTGACTCTGCCTTCCACTCTGTCTGCCTGTGCTTGCTCTCGCTCGCTCTCTCTGACAAATAAATAAAATCTTAAAAAAAAAAAAATTGGTCTTTGAATGATGTAATCTCTATGCTACCAGGAAAGAGCCAGTTGCGTCAAAAGAACATTACATCCATATTTATTGAAATAGAGGAAAAACTCTAGCAGCTCTTTCCCAGGCTTGCCCATTCTAAGCCTGTGCTTTAGGGGAGAGGTTGCCAGTTATGTGAGCCAAATGGGTATCTCAACAGGAAAAGACTCATCGGCAAGAGCTTGTCTTAAATGTAATGGAAGTCCCCAGTCTCTGTTATAACAGACTCCTGGGAAGAGATGCTTCTTAGCATTTTGAGGGCTACACATAAAATCTGGGTGTTTTTTTCAGTTCTGATTCACACCCCTTTACACACTTTAATGAACTGTATTGAAATTCTCAAATGAAGCCTTAAGATAAAGTGGGCTGATTCTATTTATTATACCTTTAAAGTGAGCTGTGGACATCAGTGCAACATGTTTGCTTTCTTTAATGAGAAATCATTTTAATTATAATATCCGAAGATTTGTTAATGCAACTGTACCTAAAAGTTGGTAACACATACTTTCCTCCTAACTGGAAAAGCAACATTTCATAGTGGATATGGTGCAGGATGGGAGAGAGGAGGCTGAGTTCCACTTTCTTGATCCTCTCAAGTGAGAAGATTAGCCTTGATGATGTCTCAGGTTTTTTTTTTTGTTTGTTTGTTTGTTTTTAAGTAGACTCCATGCCCTGCTTGGAGCTCAATGGGGGCTTGGATTCACGACCCTGAGATCCAGACCCAAGGTGACATCAAGAGTCGGACACTTAAGCAACTGAGCCACCCCGGTGTCACTCTAAGATTGTTTTCAACTGCAACTTAAAATATGTTCTATGACTTGAAATAGATTTTTAGTGTAATCATCCAGGAGATAATGGGAACCTCTAGTCAACTTTCCTGATTGTCTACTTTCAGTGAAATTAAAGACTCAACACTGAATTCAATGGCTTCGGGGAGATGCCCTTCAAATATGAGATACAGTACTGGAGAGTCATGCGCAATGGCCACTCTAAGAGCTCTCCCAAGTGATTTGGAAATCCACAGCTCTACATTTGTGCAGGGGGTTGGTCTACTTGTGAAATTAGTGCCCATTTCCAGTCAACCACATAGCACATCCCAAACCTTTTAAACGGGGGAGTACAATAATGGTTTGTCATTTCAGATAAGAACATTGCCTTATGCCACAATAACTGCTTAAATTAAATACAAAGAGACACCCATTAAGGCCATGTAAATATGACCTGGGTATTTTTCCCCATGTTTCTTCAAATTCATCCCTTGATCTTTTAGTAATGCATCTATTTTAAGCATCTCGCTAGCCTTTTCCATTGTCTTTGTCTATGCCAGAGTTTTTCAACCCCAGCACTACTGGCATTTTAGGGTAACAGTTCTTAGTTGTGGGGGATGTCCTGTGCATTATAGAATATTTAGTAGCATCCCTGGCCTCTAAATACTAGTTGCCAGGAGAGTGCCATTGTCCCCAATATGACAACCAAAAATGTGCCTAGACGTTGCCAAAAGTCCCCGAAGGTACAAAATCACTCTGGGTTGAGGACCCCTAGTCTATGCTTTATCTTCCTTAGACCAGTAGTATATCTCCTGAAGTGCTCAGGAATGATTACCCTGTTGTTTTCATTATTCCTAACATTCCTAACATCTTTCATTTACATACGATTTCACAATTTATCAAGTGTTTCCACCCACAGTATTCATCAAGATTATGCATGGCAGCTCATTGTCTGTGACAAGTCAGAAGAGAGAAGCATCTTTTCGTTGTTGTCCCTGTGTCCCCTTTTCACTATGCTCAAAATTCTACATGTTTGACAAAAGAGGTCTTGCCATGAGGAAGATGTATTTAGGACAAGTCAGGTGTTATAAAATGAAATCTGCTCAGTTCTTTCAAGAGATGTAAAAGAAAAGATGTTTAATAGCCTTGAAATGTCATCCTTCTCTGCTGACAGGATCTACACACCTCCCAATACATAGGACCCCACATCTACAACTCTATCCAACGGGTGGCTTCTTTGAATTCCCTGAGCCCTATGAACTCCCTGAATCCTTTAAAAGTGTTCTGAAAGCTGTAATCCTCATCCTAAACCTGACTGCTGCAGTTTCATCAGGCTGCTCTGAGTGAAGCCAGATGGCATTTTTGAAAAAGAGATATGAACAAATCCACCCCCCCCCTTCACCCCTCCCTACCCCTCTTACCTGCTTAAGGATTTCTGCAGCTGTTCCATGTGAACAATCAAATATCACATAGAACTCCTTGCCCTTCTTCATCTCCTTGAGCAAAGGCTTGGCATCTTTATTCCCAGAGGGCAGCTGGCGGATTTTGATTTTAATGTTATATCTGGAGGGAGCTTTGATGAGCTCTTGCAGACGAATGAGACCTGGAAAATGACATTCCATCATGCAAAAGACCGTTCTGTCTGAAGAGGATTTGTTTATTGCCATTTGCAGTCAAACTCATATCATTCCCAAAATGTAGCAAGTGGCCACCTTCCTAAAGGTTACACTATTGACTTCTCATTTGTCATTTCCCTTTCTGTGGTAGATTATATTGTATTTTCCTTTTGTGGGCTTGTGTGGTTTGGGAACACAATTTTCTTAAGTGAATGTTGAATTTAGTTAAATGCACTTATCCTCTCCAGCTTTCGGCCAACACCACAAATCTTTAATAAACCAAGTCTGTAACTGTGAAACTTTTGTAAACAAAAGTTGCCTGAAGTTTCTAAAGGTGTTAAATGAAATGGATAATGCTTGCTTAAAACAAAACAAAACAAAACAAAAACAAAAAACAAAAAACAAAATATAAGCAGACAATAGAATAGGAGTATTAATGTATAGCACACTGTTTCCCCACTAATTAGCTGGGCTTTTTTTTTTATAAACATATATTTTTATCCCCAGGGGTACAGGTCTGTGAATCACCAGGTTTACACACTTCACAGCACTCACCAAAGCACATACCCTCCCCAATGTCCATAATCCCACCCCCCTTCTCCCAAACCCCCTCCCCCCAGCAACCCTCAGTTTGTTTTGTGAGATTAAGAGTCACTTATGGTTTGTCTCCCTCCCAATCCCATCTTGTTTCATTTATTCTTCTCGTACCCACTTTTAGCTGGGCTTTTTATATAATTTTTCAGTTCCTACCATATAAACTATTTAGAAATGGCTCTTCACATCTTCTTTCTAATATGATTGAACATTAAAGTGGAAAATCCTTTCTTGATTAAAAAAAGATAGATTATAGAGTTTTTAGAGATTCTGATAATAAAAGCAGAAACAAATTCCTTTAAAATCGACCATCAATAATTGTTGGAAAGTGTACACAGCCAACTAACATAACAGAATATTTGATTTACCACAAATGTGAATCTACTGAGCTACCATTCGTTAACAGACATACTTTACTGGGAGAAGGCAAACAGCTGTACAAAGCCTCTGTTTTACTTCCCCAAATTAACTTGTGATTGCTACAGTGCATGATTTCGGCTCTCACTTGAGGACTCTCATCACATTGGAAAATTGAACCTTTTTAAAAAAAATTATGACACAGTTCTGTGCCTTTAAGATTTGTCAACTTCAGGTAATCAATAAGGAATGTTAAGTTTTATCATATTCAGACACAAACTTGGGTATGAATCGTCATGGACATGGATGTCAGCTACTTCCGGACTTGATACATGTCTTTCATTTTCTTACTTTATTTAACTAGTTATCCACCCCCTCCACCCAAACCATATTTTTGTGGGTCAGATATTAAAAGATTCCTCTAACCTCTTGGGTAGGTTGCGATAACTTTGTAATTGAGCTGCTCTTCAGAGTCTAATGGATACGAGCGATTGCAACGGGGCGGGGGGTGGCAATGGTTAGGGTCTCTAGGACCATAACACGATTTATCGCTCATTATTTAAAAAAAAATTACATGAGAATTAAAATGTTAGAATGTAGCATTCATGGATTCTTGCTTTTTTTTTTCAAGCCAGTCAGCATGGTTGAAGGCTCTCAGGTACCAGTAATGAGCCACTTACCCTCTTCACTTCTGGAACTGCTAGTCCTGAGCCACTGATAAGTACTGAAAATGGAAGAAAACCAAGCACATGGGGTTGCCTAGCTGTTAATCCTCCAATCATCCTGTGAAGTAAGCGTTACTAACTTCGTTATTTACAGTAAGGAGACTGAGCCTCAGAGCGGTTAAGTAACTTATCAGGGTCACAAAGACAGTTAGTAGGAGCCGTGAGTTCAAATTGTTGCCTGTAAGTCCAGCACTCGATCTTTCTACCTCACAGTCCAGCCTTACAAACACAGATTGCTGGTGCTGAGGAAACAGAGAGAATTTTGGATTATTTGTTGAGATGGGGAAAAAATAGAAATAGGGACCCACTCATTCCCCTTTCTTCTTTACTGCTGGCTACTTCAGTCTCATTTGCATTTTTTTTTTTTTTTTTGCCCTCCTGCTTTGAAATTGCATAGTTTCTCCTCCCCCACCCCCACCCCCCTTTTTTTAAATACTGGAGCATAATCACAAAAGAGATCAATGTGGCCTTTAAATAAAATGGGAAGACCCCTGAAAAGTGCATTCATGTGCTGCAACAAACTGCTCTTTCGTTCTTTGCTGAATGGAATGTTCATATGAAGTGCATCTTCTGATCATGGTGACTTACCCATATTAATGGTATTTTAAAGCCGAATATATTGTCTTGCTTCGTTCATTCATTTTTATGGGAAAACATTTCCCAGATGTTCATTACATGCCAAACCCCATGCTAAACCCAGAGTGTGGGACATGAACCCATCTTGCTTTAAGAAAGAGCTTCAGCCTCTGCCTTTGGCTCAGGTCATGATCCCAGGGTCCTGGGATCAAGCCCCGCATCGGGGTCTCTGCTCTTCTCCCTCTCTCTCTCTGCCTGCCAGTCTGCCTACTTTTGATCTCTGTTTGTCAAGTAAATAAATAAAATCTTAAAAAAAAAAAAAAAAAGAAAGGTATGGGGTTTCAGTTCTTCCAGAACCATAATAAACAATGTTCTGGTTATTTGTAACATAAGTATTGCAATATTTTAGTAATAATCTTGCAGCCTTGTTTTCCAACGTTCATTTCATTTTGATCAGCTCAGCACATTGCCCTAATTGTTTCAGGTATTTTCATTACACAAAATATACCATGTGTCCAAGATGACTTAATTTATTTAAGTGTTGAACCGCTAGCAGAACTTGTAAATTTACAGTAATTCAGAATTAGTAAGTGTTTAGTTTTATATTGAGATCCTCAGACTGGAATAAAGTGGTATAAAAAGCAAAAGCAAAAAAAAAAAAAAAGCCCATAAAAGGATTTTATCCCATCAATTATTGTGACATCGATGAGTATCAATTACTACTCGATTTTTATAAATCATGAGCTGAGGCTGATAGAGGCTGATGGAGTAACCTGCTCAAGATGCTAAGGTCTTATTCAGGTCATTAAGCCCACACCTTGAAGCCAGGTCTACCTTCTGACTCCCAGTCTCTGATTCTTTTTACCAAATCAGTAATCCTTCTTGACTTGGGAATTTCAGGTCAACTAACTGACTGAATGATGGACTAAGTAGCTATCTGAGTAAGTATCTGGGTCAATAAAAGAGAGAAAGAAAACTCTGCACTAGCATAAGGCATTCAACCTTTAGTTGGCAAATGAGGTCATGAATAGACATTTTGCTCTCTCCTCCTCAAAAAAGGTGACCATGCAGTTTTACCACTGTTTCCCCAAAGAGAGCTATTTTTAATACCAATAGAGGAGAAAGGAGAACAACTCAGTACAAAAGACCAGTTTCTAATTGGTCTAAATTTATCTTTTGGAAATATTCACTACTAAGTCCCTCATTTTCTCAGTTTGCTTGCAGGTGAATTGGCCTCAGGAAGGAAGAGCTCAGCAGATTTGAAGATTACAGATGAAGTGGGGGGGAGAAGAATGAGGGTGGGGCAGTGGGGTTTGCATTTCTCTTCCCAAAGCAATTGTTTGCTTAAAAAAAAAAAAAAAAAGCCTTTCTGCCTTCATTAGCAAACATTGTAGAATTTATAATTTAAAAGTCCCCTCCACCTCCACCAGAAGAAAAAAATTAGAGAAAGCTTCCCGTTTATTTGCACTTTGCAGCAATCCATCAATTACTTGCAGTTCATTGTGAAGTTAAAATTTATTTGCTAAGCAAAGGGAAAGGAAATTGATTTAGGCACCACTCCTAACTTGGCTAATGGTCCTCCTGTGTTTGGAAGCTAGCCTTGAGTGACCCACTGCTCCCAGGATGGGATTCCAGCTGCAGAGGACAGACAGGACCATGCAAATCTGGTGATGGTTGTAGTCTTTCTAGCCCACCATGGTGGAGGGACTTGAAAAATAAAATGCAGTTGAGGAGACAACCAAACCCAACTGAGGGACATTCTGGAATAAAACTGATCTGGACTTTCATAGTTGTTAATCCTCCAACAATTCTGTGAAGTAAGCTTTACTGACTTCATTATTTACAACAAGGAAACTGAGTCTCAGAGTGGTTAAGCAACTTGTCAGGGTCGTAAAGATAGTAGGAACCAAGAGTTTAAAATTGTTGCCTGTGAGTCCAGCACTCAATCTTTTTACCTCACCGTCTAGCCTTAGAAACACAGATTGCTGGTGATGTTGAGGTCACAAAAGGCAAAGGAAGGCTGAACCAAAGGAGAGTAAAATGAGATGACAACTAAATTCAATGAGTGATCCTGGGTTAAATAAAAACAAAAACCAAAAAACTAAAAATAAAACCTGTAAGGGCAATTATTGTGTCAGTTAGAGAAACTATAATATGGTGTGTGTATATCATCTCTTTATCATCTTTCTACCTAGAGAGAGATCAGAGAGAGAGAGATCAGTGCAGATCCAACAAACTCCATCAGCCTTTTCCTGTGGGGAGAAGGCATGAGGTGTACCTGGGCACAGGTAACTTCTATGAGGGCGGGGAGTTGGTAGCTTGGCTCCGAGTTCCTTTCATCTGGGTAAAAAAAGCCAAAGGGCCCACAACACCATTGGTCAAGAGCAGCACAGCGGGCTCTGGCTGTGCCTGGGCAAAAGCCATGTGCTGGAAGGGAAACCATGGTGCCCTCTGGTCCTTGGGAAAGCCACAGTTGTTTAGCACAACCTGCAATGAGTCCTTCTGGCCAGCAAACACCTGCTCCCCTAGACTCTGTCATCTATGCAGAGCATTCTTTAAGAACTATTATCCTATTTGTATATAATTGTATTGTATTAGTGTTAAGTTTCTTGTATTTGGTAATTGCAGTGCGTCTATAACCAAGAGGGCTCTAGTTCTTAGGCAAGGCGTACTAATGCATTTAGGGGTGAAAAGATCATGATGTCTGTCACTTACTTTCAAATGGTTCAACAACTCTATTAATTATTACTATTATTATTTATTGTTGTAGTAATTCTTTTATATGGAGAGAATCACAGAGCACTATAACAAATGTGGCCAATGGATTACAGGCTGAATGTAGATGAAAGGCATATAGGTGTTCATTGTACCTTTCTGGCATCTTTTTTCTGAGTTCACATCTTGCTAAATAAAAAGAGTAAACATGGAGATAGAAAATAACACCATAAGAGCCTCTTTCCTCCACTCCCACCCCCTGGAATGTAATTGGAAACCACATCTTTGGTTTTAAAAGCACTTCAGAGCAAGGAGCCTATTTATTTCACATGAGTTTGAGCTGGGCTCTGCATACGGAGATAAGTTTCAAAAATGTTCAAATGGCCAATTCTAAACACTACTTTTGGCCGCCTATCCACTCTTGTGCACTCAGACATGACACAGAAAAATGCTGATTTGCATGCACAGGGAGTGACTCTGGGAACAGGTGGAGCATATGGAGGAGAAAAAAAAAAGCTGCTATTTCCAGTGAGGGTTTAAAATTTCCCATGTCTTCTTCTTAAATAATAATAAACGCTGCTAATGACATCACCCCTTTTAGGAAGGATGCTACGTGCCTTCTAAATATCTTCATAAACCTCAGAATATACCTTCGAGGTGAAAAGGTATCAGTACTATTTTACATTAAGAAAAGTGAGACACAGTGAGGTTAATTGTTTAGGTAGGCCCTAAAAATAAGTCACAGATGCCAGGAACTGGAAGGGAACTTAAGGTCAGACCCCTGCTTGATGCATGATTCCCCCCAGCGCCCCCTCACTCCCCGCACAGCAGCTGCTGAACACCTCTCTTTTTGAGAAATTCTCCACCTCATGCTGCAGCCAAGTTCATTTCTGGACAGCTTAGTTATATTTAATAAGAATTAGTTTAAAAGGAAAGTACCTAGGTTTTCTTGAGTCTTAATCCTATTCCCTGTTCATTAAACCACTTCAGTGGGGTTGATGCCATAAAAAGGAATGCAATAAACCATTGGGACCCACAGAGAAGATCCTACATTTTAAATGGGAATTTCCTCTTCATTTGTACTTAGAAACATGTAAAATGGCATTTCACAAACTTGTTGGTATATTAATATACCCAAATCTAATAGGATTCTTAAGGGGATCTATGTATCCTCCAGAGGTAAGGAAAAATCAGAACTGAGAAATGGAGTCCGGTAAGTAAGTGAATTACCTGGGGGAAATATAGCACTTTTAAGTGCAGATCTTCATACATATGATTTTTCAAAAGTGCATCCAAAAAAAAAAAAAAAAAAAAAGGCAGAGAGTTCCCAAAAGAAAAATTGTGTCCCTTGATCAAAGAACCTCAAAGAAGAATCTAGTCAAAATATTTGAGATGAACTCTGTTGCAGTTAGCTCAACCAGAGTATTTCAGTCTTGAACTCTTGCTGATATCAATGGTAGCTAAAAATAATATACCTCTGTGCAATATCCAAATTGAATTTTGAACATCTGAATAGGGTTCTGGGCAGAGGACTGGAGTGGGTGGATAAGAAGGGTAGAAAAGATGAGGATAGAGGGAAAAAAAGAGCTATAATTTATTATCTTGTTGGTTCGGAGTGAAAGGACTTCTTTCTATTCCCTCAGCTGTTTCAGGTGGAATTATGGGAGGGTATCAGAAGAGTTCTGGCTAGCAAGAATGGTCATCATAACACAGTGGGTGAGCTGTGATTGCTGAAAGGGAAAAGATTGACTTATTGTTTTATTTGGCACTGATTGCTTACTGAATATCTTTCATTTTGGCTTGGACAAAACTTATAGCAAAATGTTAATTTTCTTCAAATCAGAATTTTAGGCTTCTGTTAAAATTCTTGGTTCTGGACAATATATTCTTTCTGTTTTCTATGGGAAGATGGAGGGAAAGGTAATAAACATAATAAATCCAAGTCACTATTAAATTCAGCCATACAGCCACAAGAGCTGTTGACCATATTAACTGAGTTAATTGTATAAATTATTTCAAAGAGTGTATACCACATAATCAGAACTCAAGAATTTAGTTATTGTGATGTTTGTGGTTGTCATTTCTCTTGTGTTTTCTCCTTGAAATTATTGTTTTTCCAGTCACTAACACTTTTATGTATGTTAACCTTATTTCAAATTAATCCTCTTCCTAAATCTTCAAGAAAATATTTCAAATGATAGTTAATACTTCTTTATTGTAGGCTGTGTTTTAGGAATCTCATGGCTCTGCTATGTTGGGAAAAATGACTTAGGGCAACCATGGATGAAAAAAAAAAAAAATCTCTTGAAGACTATGTGTTGTGAACGCAGGGCTAGAGGCATCTGGCTGGAACGCATTTCCTTGATGGCCTTATTTAGTCTCATCTATATGCTGAGGACTCTCAAATCTGTCTCTCCACCTCACATCACATTTTGAAATCCAGACTTGTATATTAGCTGCCTATTCATCACCTTCATTTGAATATAGTAGATATTCCAAATTCAAACTTACATATTTATGACTAAACAAACTCCTGCTATCATCCTTATTCCTCCAAAGTAGTTCCATCTATAACCTTCTCTACCTCAAATGAGGTTAACTCTTTCCACGGGCTCAGCTAGAAAGTTTAGACTCACACTTGACTCCTCTGTTTCTCTCTCAGCCAGCCTCCACTTCTTCAGGGCATTATGCTAGCTCAACATTTGAAATATTTCTAGAAACTGACAGTTCCTTCCTCCTCTTTTATTTACCTTCTTCAGTTGTCTTGATTTTTTTCTGGAAGCTACCCATTTTTACCCTTGCCTGCCTGTATTATTCATACAAGAGCCAGAATGATCTTTTTATTATGTAAACCTGATCATGTCACTCTTCTGCTTTAACTGTCCAATGGTTTTCCTATTTCATGAAAGCAGAAGCTCTCCCTGTGGTCTGTAAAATCCACCATTTTTGATACGGTGCATTTCTCCGACCTACTTTCCCACTATTCTTCCCCTCTCATACTGATCCTATTGCACAGGCCTCCTTGTTTGTAATAAAAAAAGGTTTATCAGAACACACCATACTTGTTCATTTGCATGTTCCCTATTGCTGTTTTCTTGCTAAGTTGGCCGAGTGAAGTCATTGTGACCCTATGATCCATAAAGTTTGAGCTATATACTATCTGGCCCTTTAGAGAATAAAGTTTGCTAGTCCACTAGTTGTGGCTACAATTCACTGAGATTGGCCTTGAAAAAGCAGAGACTGCTGAATATCCTCCACACTGTATTTGGTGCTCAGCTTCTCAGTTCTTTCTGATGTGTATGAGGGATAGAAGCCAGGATTCTACCACGGGTCTAATGAAGCAGAAGGGATGACCAATGAGCAGCCATTTCTCATTGCCTTAGGTCACCTCTGAATGTGGGAATCAGAGAGAAGTAGGTGACTAATGGGAAGAACATCCAGGCAGCAGAGAGAGAGAGAGAGAGAGATGAAGCGAAACAGAACTTCACTCCCCCAACAGTTCTCCAGGGTCTTTCTACATTCTCACTTGCAGAGGACAGAATTCTGCTTGCTAGTATTTAGTGAATTGAATTTTGTCCTTAGAGACAAGCACAGTACTCCCCTTGACTTCAATGGGAGTCATGGGCCATTTGGTCCCCCAGACATCTGTGCTGGCTTCAGACTATTTAACAAACTCCTAAACAAATCCCAATAAAGTGTTCTTTAATGGGTACTTAATTCTGGTGTGAGGGTGGGTGCTGAACACACCTAAGTCCTTTCTTTTCCTTCAGGTTTACTAAGTTTTCTCCTTTTTATGGCTTGATAATTACTGCAACCAAAACCCTGAGTCAAGCAGTATTAAACCCACTCAAAGGCAAAAGATGTCTACTTTTATTGATCTCAGTTGACCTGTTTACTCTCTGGCTTCCAATTTAATAGCTCAATTGATTATTCATTTACATTTTTAATTTCTTTGTGGGCAAAATCATTTTAACATGAATCATTTCTAACTTAATGCACAACATACAGACTCATTTGGGATTTTCAACTTTAGCAAGTATGTATGAGTATGTATTGAGCAACAGGGCTCAGGTGAACATAATAGGGATGAAAGCAGATTTCAGTTTCCTGTAAAAAAAAAATGATAGAAATGGTAATTTGAGTGTCCTCCAGTGCAAAATTCCCATCACTTAATGAGTGCTCACCTGAAATCAGAAGGTTGGTTAAGACATCAATTTTTGCGTTATCCTTTTACAAATTATATTTTGCCTAAATTCAATTTGAAATCTGTAACAGATTAGTTGAGCTCTTAAATTAAATCTAAAAGTTTTGATAACATTCATTAATTTGCTTTCCCTTTGGATGGCCCTACTTTGCTGGAGTTGTAGAAGTAGTGAGAAAAACTTGTACTATCGAGTGTACTACATAATAAGAAACAGTGAGACTTTATTAACTTGTGCAGTTCTCTATTTACAAAGGTAAGCAACATGGAAGATATAATTACACTTACATTTATAACTGAAGGGGAGCAGAATTTGCCAGTCCAAAATGGGTCTCTTTGGGGATTAATATAAGATGTTTATTTTATTTCTTTTTCTAAGATTGTATTTATTCATTTGACAGACAGAGATCACAAGTAGGCAGAGAGGTGGGCAGAGAGAGAGAGGAGGAAGCAGGCTCCCCGCCGAGCAGAGAGCCCCATGCAGGGCTCCATCCCAGGATGCTGGGATCATGACCCTAGTGGAAGGCAGAGGCCTTAACCCACTGAGCCACCCAGGTGCCCCAAGATGTTTATTTTTAAGCAACAGCAGACACAGATGAAGCCCTGAAATCTGAGTGGATGTTGCCCTTTTATAAGAGATGTTTACACGTGTAAGGGAAACCCTCATTTGTAAGGGTGTGTCCTCTCTCTACCAGGAAGAGGGGCATGACTCAATCTCTAGAAATTCTTCTCCAAGGAGAAGGCAGTGATTTAAATATGCATAACAACCTGATCCTTGTTCACTGTGCTTTTCCTGATAACCTCCCTTAACTGACTCCCCTCCCCCAACATCTTCTGTCTTTAGCAGAAGTGATGGCTTTGGCTATTTCAGAGAGTGACTTAAGTTTTCTTGGGTCTTTCCATCCTTACAGGTGGTATACATCTTATTAAACTTTGTTTGCTTTACTCCTGTTAATCTGTCTCGTGTCAGTTTAATTGCTTGAGCAGCCAAAGATCCAGGAAGGGAGGAAGAGAAAACTTTTCCACCCCTACACATCGCAATATTCCATCCCAAGACCCTTTATTTTTTATTTATTTATTTTTTTGAAGATTTTATTTATTTATTTGACAGAGAGAGATCACAAGTAGGCAGAGAGGCAGCCAGAGAGAGAGGAGGAAGCAGGCTCCCTGAGCAGAGAGCCCGATGTGGGGCTCGATCCCAGGACCCTGAGATCATGACCTGAGCCAAAGGCAGAGGCTTTAACCCACTGGGCCACCCAGGCACCCCATCCCAAGACCTTTTAAATATGCTGTGCAATTCACTTGATAGTACGTTTCTTCTTCCCAGCAGCAAGTGAAGCTTTAAGAATATGACTGCCTGTGGCTTATTCTTCTCTGTAAGACTGTTTTGAATGTAACATTTATAAGTTATATATCCAATCACCTACCTTCACTTCTTTCTAAAATGAGATGAGGTATAAGAAAATACATAAATGCATATTTCCAGCCAAAACAGACACTTTTATCTGACAGTTTAAAAATGGAACCAAAGTTTAGTGAAAAATAGAGAAGGCTTACTATTCATACTCCAAGAAGTAAAACGTACTATTGCTTGGTGAAAAGGACAGTGGAAAATGAAATACTATTAAAAAATATTGTAAGTGCTTTGCTTTATTAATTTTCACTGATAATTTTCTTAACCTTATTCCCTAATGTGTAGATCAAGAAATGAGCTAATTTTAATTCTTGGAGGAAATATATGCAAAAAAGTAAAATGTTTTATTCTTAAGTGTTATTACTAAGTACTTTCCTATATGCCAAAATTGTGCTAGGTGGCAGATTATAAAAATGAATAGCATAAAAGTCCAATGTTTAGGAATTCCTAGTCTTTTAGATGTGCAAACAGGTAATGGAAACATATAATATAATGCTTATATTTTTAAAGTGCTATTGAACTGAGAACTGGTGGTCTCAGAGGACTTGAAGGAAGAAATAATATTTGACTGTGATCACGCAGAATGAGGGAGCTCACTGTCTTAGGGGTTGTGTGGAGGATCATGCATAGTAAGAGGCCAGCTTCAGAAAAGAAGAGTTGGACATATTCATGATACATCTCATCAGGTAAAAGACACAAAAGCGAAAATAAACTACTGGGACTACACCAAAAAAAAAAAAAGTCTGCCCAGCAAAGTAACCATTACCAGGACCAAAGGAAACTTACTGAATGGGAGAAGACATTTGCAAGCAAAATATTTGATAAAGGGTTAATATCCAAAATATATAAAGAATTTATACAACTCAGTACCAAATTTTAATCCAATTAAAAATGGCACAAGACCTAAATTGACCCTTTTCCAAAGAAGACATACAGATGGTCGACACATGAAAAGATCCTCAACATCACTCTTTACCAGGGAAATGAAAGTCTAAACCACAATGAAATATCACCTTATACCTGTCAGAATGGCTAGTATCAAAAAGACAAAAAACAGTAAGTGTTGGTTAAATTGTGGAAAAGAAGGACCCCTCATGCACTATTGGTAGGGATGTAAATCGGTGCAGCTACTATAGAAAACAGCATGGAAATTCCTGAGAAAATTAAAAATAGAATTCCATATGATCCAGTAGTACAACTACTGAGTATTTATCCAAAGAAAATGAAAGTACTAAATCAAAAAGATACATGTACCCTTATGTTTATTGCAGCAGTATTTATAATAGCTAAAATATGAAAACAACCCAAGTGTCCACTGACAGATGACTGGATTAGGAAGATATGGTATAAATACTGTGATATTACACAGCTATAAAGAGAATGAGATTTGTGACAACTTGAATGGACCTAACAGGTCTTATGCTAAGGGAAATAAGTCAGACAGAGACTATATGATTTAACTTATATGTAGAATCTAAAGAAACAAAACAAATGAACAAAGGAGCAAACCAAAAGAGCAGACAAACCCATAAATACAGAGAACAGACTGAAGGTTGCCAGAGGGGAGATGGGTGGGGAGATGGGCAAAATGGGTGAAGGGGAGAGTGAGGTACAGGCTTCCCATTATGGAATGAATAACTCACAGGAATAAGAGGCACAACATAAGAAATATGGTCAAGGGCATTGTAAAAGCATTGTATGGTGAGAGATGGTAGCTGTATGTGGGGAGAATAGCATAGGATATAAACTTGTTGAATTACCTGAAACTGATGTAACATTTTATATCAACCGTACTCAGTAAGAGTCAGCTGAAGTTGGGGATATGTAAGGAAGGTTAATGGGTTAATGGAGTGCCAGAGTTAATGGAGATGAAAAGGGCAAGTTGGTGAATAGCTTCAAATTAGAAGATCTTGACAAAGGAGAGTCACCAGCATGGCAATTTAACTGTATAAAAGGTAGCCTCAGCTCCAACGAACTTCAAAATATGACTAGAAGGTAGAAAGGAAAATGCCAGGAAAAGAAACTTGAAATGCAGGTGAATGGGAGAAAGTGCCTAGAGAGATGGGGGCTCTAATCATCAGGGTTCTGTTCTGCATCCTAAAATAAGCAGTGGAACAAGGAAAGCTTTATTTGAGGTTGTTTTCTGGGGGTTCTTAGTCCTCTTCCTATGAAAAGGTCAGTTTTATCAATATAACCTCTAACTAGATTCCTCTTGGTTAACCTACTTTAGAAACTTGTCTAATATATAACATTTACATAGTTCCTTAGCAAGTTGGAAGCATACTTCATGGTCATTTTCCAACTTTGCATTATTTTAGGAATGGAGTCATTGTCACAGTCTTAATAGAGTTGGAGAAGTGTGATCACATCTTTAATATTATTTTTTTTTAAAGATTTTTATTTATTTATTTGATAGAGAGAGATCACAAGTAGGCAGAGAGGCAGGCAGAGAGAGAGCGGGAAGCAGGCTCCCTGCTGAGCAGAGAGCCCGATGTGGGGCTCGATCCCAGGACCCTGAGATCATGACCTGAGCCGAAGGCAGAGGCTTAAACCACTGAGCCACCCAGGCGACCCTAATATTCTGATTAGATTACTACATATATCAGTATGGTGATATTTGTCAAACACTGCATCAAAAACTAATGATGAACTACATGCTGGCTAACTGAACATAATAAAAAATACAGTCACAAAAAATAAAATAATAAAATTCTATCTCTCATCTCAGTCCTATGTGTAATATAATTAAAAGTTCAAAATAAAACAAAAACAAATCCCCCAAGTATGACGATAGAAAGATCCAAAGGAATCGGACATGGTGACACATGAAATTCCTAAATTAGAATACCCCGTTAGCTTCATTTTCATGCATTCCATCTGATGAGTTAATGTTTCTAGAACACCTGGATTCCCTTTGTTCAGACCCGACATGGTCAGGTGAGGTCTTGCGCAAGTGCCATACCTGTGCTGTCTTCGTACACCACCGTCACTGTTTTCCAGTTATAGTAGAGGACCAGATCCAGGACTGCCCTACTGATCGCTGCATAATCTGGGTACAGGTTGATGTAAAACAAGTCTTTGTTGTCCACGGAGGGGTGTTTCCAGCGAGTTTGTATGTGTGGAACTTCGAGAGCATTGCAAATCGACTGCACGGCACTGACAGAGGAGCTGTGGGACGGGCCAAAGAGGGCAGCCACACCAAGAGCCAGCTGGTCACAGGCTAGTCGCCACAGACAAGGAGGGGTGCAGAGGGAGGGCGGAGGAAGGGGTAGAGAGAGAGAGAGAGCTGTGAATTTCATCTTTCCTTCATGATCCCTCTTTTTATCTTCATTATTAGAAATTTTTCTCCACTCTCCATCTGTACGTTGAGAAAATATGCTTAATCCAACTTCCAATATCCCCAAGATAGTAATGTGGACCTGATTAACAACACATCTCAGGGCCAATTCTGGGCAATCAAAAATGAGTGGCTAGTGTCACACCATTACTTTCAATCAGATGGGGTCTATATCCCTTGCTTGGCATGGCGTAACGCAGGGGTGCTCAGAGCTGCTCTACAAGACATTTCCCAAGTGAATTTCATGTGAGTGAACTTCTGTCTTATGGCTGGTTGTCAATGAGGATATTAAGGTGGTCTGAGAATTCAAAAGATTCTCTGGATGGCTGCAAAGTACTTTAGTTTCCATCTTCCCAAAACTCAGAAATGACTTCCAGGCTATCGAAAAACTGCTAAAGAATATCAAGTGATATTGATTTCTAATTAATTAATTATAGAAAAATAGCAGAGCATAGTTTAAAGGGCTCTTAGAAGCCACTTGGTCCAACCCACTAATACCATAGAGTGAAATGAGTCAGGGCCACAGGGTCTGTACCAGAGCCCAGGGGCCCAGCTAAGGTCAGGCCTCTCCCTACCTCAACATTAGCCAACATGTAGTCTAACAAAATCAAGTCAATATGTACTTAAAAATGAGTTCATAAAATGTATTTATTTTTCTCATTATAAGATTTTATACATTCATTGAAAGAATTCAAAATATTTTAAAGTGTAAGAAAGGAAAAAAAAGATGTAATTCCATCACCTTTGGGAAAATACTTATTTGTACTTTGGTATTCCAATTTATAAAAAATTAAGTCATTATACAGATACAGTTTGATACATTGCTTTTTTCGTTTAACACTGAATATAATACTAAAAGCACACCTTTCCCCCAAGTCTCCTCAAAGTCTTCAGAAGTATATTTTTCTCATCTGTAGAATAGTCCATCCCATGGACATGTCATTATTTATTGAACTATTTCTGATGCTATTGAACATTTAAGCTGCTCTTAATTTTTGTTATTTATAATTAATATTATAGCACTTTTAATATTATAGCACTTTTCTTAGTTCTTATATTTTCTTAGTTCTTATATTGTATATGTATGTGTATATTTTCTTAGTTCTTATATTGTATATGTATGTGTATGTGTACACACACATACATGAAAGAAAAATATAAGAACTAAGAAAAGTGCTATAATATTAAAAGTGCTATAATGTGTATATATACATACATATATATACACACACATATATGTTTTCTTAGAGTAGATTTTTAGCTATAATTAAATGGTATGATATTTTTAAGTTACTTGATACATATTAAGCAAATTCCCTTCCAGAATGATAGGACTGATTATCCTCTATAACCATGTAAAATAGTGTCTACTAATTTCATGTTGATATAAATTTATGCTGGCATTATGTGTAAGTTTAAAAGCATTTCAAGTTTATATTTTAATATTAATTTAAAGGAATTTGGGACTGCCAAGAGATGATTAAATATTTGAATTAAATAATAAAATTTATAAGTAGAAGAATTATATATATATAATTTGTTAAAATTATGAGAAAAAATAATAAATGAAATTTTGAAAGCTGTATTGCAAATATCTATGTAACTGTAAATGTTGACAGTCATTCACGAGGAAAACTTTCTGATACTGTGCTCTTTTTACTGAATTGCTACCTGACGTATGAAGACATAATTTTCTGCATTAAGAGCTGTAAGCATAAATTGCCATTGTCTTCAGAAGCTTATTTTCTGGATATGTTTTCACTGGTAAGATAAAATGAGAGCGTGAGAGCACATGAACTGCTATTCTGTCTAACATGGGCAATGGATTAAGATTCCTGCTAATATTTAGTTCAGGGATGCTAATATGACTTGACAGAAAATCAATTTTTTGAATTCTGCTTGCCAGCAAATTACCCATTTTAAGAAGCTTTGGGGTGTTTAATTTACAAGTATGGCAGATACTTGAGACTATAAAAAAGCTTTCAATTTTATGTGGGTTGAAGTGTTGTTGTTAAATGTGTTTGCCTTTCTAAGGTATTTGCGCAGCAATGTTTGCATGCGTGACGTTCAGGACAGAGACAGACAGAGAAACAGAAATACAGAGTGACAGAGATAGACAAAGACAGAAACAGAGACAAGAGACAGAGAGAGGCAGAGAAAAAGCAAGATCTCACCCACAGAAATAATTCATGTGACCATAACTTCGAAGTACCGTATAAATAGAAATTTTTATTAATTGTTCGTAGGCACCTCTGACTTATGTAGTATCTGCAACTTCCCCCAGCTTTAAAAAGAAAATGTGCTTACACTCAGGTTGCACCATAGATTAAAAAAAAAATTAAAAAAAAAGAAGAATCATTATACATATGCTTTTAATCTGTGCTCCTACGAAACAAGTTTTACCTTTTGCTTATAAAGAAAACTAACAATCCTGCAGAAGAGTATGTAAAGTGCACACATCTTATGATCCTGAGGTAATTCTATGTGGAAACACCAGTATTAGTTACTTGGCAATCGACATAAACACGGTGTTCATTGCATTCCATTTATTTGGGGCGAACATTCCTCTATGAAGGAAAGAGCCCCCTGTACTTGGGGGTATGGGGCAGCCTTGGTTTCCACACCAACACCTGCATGGAGTCTCAACACCTCCCTGGTTAGAGGCCAAGTTTCAAGTGTACTGAATGTGACTATGCTCCAGAGTTGTCTTGGAAGTATTTGGGGGATGTCTAAACAAACCCCACAATCCCAGTGGCTCTTTCCATGACAGAGACCTCGAAGCCTGGCCTATATACAAATTAGATTATTTTGTAGGATCTTGTCTTCTACTTGGAAGAAAAAGAGAACCAGGAAAAAAAAATGCAGAGATTGTCTCATTGGTTTAATTTTTACATTTCTATGATATTGTGGAAACCAGTTTAAATGAACAAAGTTGAGAAGAACGCTAGGTAAACCTAGTAGTTTATAACCTGTTAAAATTTAGGATGTGAATTATGTGTGCTGTGGGCTTTTCCACATGTTCGGTGGATATGACCTTCTACCAAGTTTTATTTGACTGCACTGTACAATTTCATGGTGGTATCTCAGGCTCAGGAAGGAAAAACAGATCAAGCTTGACATTTTCTGTTCACAGCTGAACCAGTTAATCATAGAGTAGAGGGCACTGAAGGGTGAGCTAATCAGAATGGCCCAGAAAGCATAGCTAGGCCAACATCCATTAGGATAGTTCAGATTGCACTGGACAGTGACATCGAGGACCGAGATTTCCTACAACCCATTTACACAAAGATGTCCACTATGAAAAAGGGCAGGTAGCAGAAAAGGTGACTTGTAGAGCAGACACATCACCCAAAGAAGCTTTTAAGAATGTGAAAATAGTTACCTCTCCGCGAGGCTTCAAAACTATCAAAAAGGTTAATTCTCTGGATGTCATAGGTTAATGTGGTGTTAGGCATCAGGGTTCGATTTCTGTTGATGCTGGTAACTGCGAACTTGAATGCTAATTCTTCAACATTAACAGGTTCGTTTTCCACAGTTTCAAAAATCCCTCCTGTGGAAGCAAAAGAAATGCATGAGAAGCATTAGTCACATCATTCCTGTGTAGTTTTTAAAAGAAGCATATCAGTGATCACACAGAAGCCCCCTGGCCCCCCACCCCGCCACACCAAATAAACCTAGTGATGGTCAGAACAGATTCCAAATCCACTGTCAAAATTTGTCGGCACATGTCTCCCGCCCATAAACAGGTCTTCATACGTATGTCTAACGTTTCAAATCCAAAGCTGGACTGTTTGTCACCTCTCGGATGGCCAATGTATCCAAATATTTAGTACCACGTCCAGTATAACAGACAATGTGGTGGAGGGTCATTTTCTACAGTTTGGACATGAATCAAGCTCTGGTTGACTGAAACATAAATTCGAGCTGTATCTGGCAGGACAATCCTTCCTCAGAATGAAGCTCTTTCGATTCAAAAGCAGACCTTTTTGACTCTAGAAAAATCAGTCAGAGAGCTGAGTGGGGTCAAAATGAGACATACATACACCTAAATTTTTCAAAATAAAAAACATTTCTCCTTTTTCTCTGGCTCAGATTTCTGGGGTCATATTCCAGTCCCTCCCAAAGTACACAGGCAGATACAAAGAACTTTTGTTCATTTTGTTTTGAGAAACTGTTGTGGTCTCGCCTCAAAGCAATCCTGCATCCTGTCTCCAAAGACGCGTTGCTCCCCTAAGAGAGAACATGCACTAAAACTTTGATACCTCAAATTGGGGCATCTCCAAAGGAGCAGCAGTACAAAACACCAGTGCTTTAAAGCCTCATTGGAGAATTCAGCTCTGACTTTGCTTGCCATGGTGATGTTAATAGAGGTAATTGGAGTATCATTAACTGTGCATTCTTAATGTTCTTAAAAAGAGTTATCCCGGGATTATCAATAGATACAGGACACACAGTAGAGGCTCTCTTAACTGACCTGCACTTATCTTATTCCTTGATTGACCAACACTCCTCATCTCCCCTGAATAAAACATTAACTGGAACCGGTGAAATGCTGAATTCTTGTAACTAGCCTTCATCCTTGAGGGACTCCTTATCAAAGGTCAGATGTAGGTTTTTTTCCAAACTCGGCTATGCCAAATTGATTTGCAAGTGCTTCAAGTTCTCTCTATGCTCAAAAAACAAAAAACAAACAAAAACAAAAACAAAAAACCTAAAACTGAAAATTCCAAATATAGGTCACAGGCACCTGTATGATTTATGTGTATTCTTAGGAAAAGAACTCTAATTAGCAAACTATAAATCAAAGAAAGGACTTTGATCCTATTTTGAAAGACTAGTAAACAAATATACATCTATAATTTTTATTAATTATAAAATTAATTATTATTATTTTGCAATTTCCTGCTCAACTGACTTTCTCTGTTGAATAATCAGTTACAATGTCAGGTTGCAAAAGCTGAGAAGATTTGTAAGGAACTACTTTGGCTTCTTTTGGAAATGTCTCTGGCTTTTGGGCTGATGATATTCATGCAGAAATCATTTCCCTGTTCTCTGAGAGACCAGAGTTGAACATTGTGTGACTATGGTATGAGGCCATGCTAACCTTTATCTACAGATTCCTACTGGACACTCATTCTGAAATCCATGTTAGGAAAAATTTTGCTCTTCGGTGACTTTGTTTTCTTGTTTGATTTTTTCTCAGTGGTAAGCAAAGTCCTTTGGGAGGTACTCTCTGTTTTTCTGAGGACTTTTAAGTGTGTGCTCCACAGTGAGGTGATAAGCTCAGATAAAAGAAGAAGAGAGACATCAAGCTGATCCACAATTAGAATAGCCCAGACTTAAGTTCAGAAAGTCCTTGGTGTTAGGCCCTTCACAATAAAGATTACCATTTAAAAAAAATCTGTTTATCTTCTCAAGCACAAGGTGAGAACCCTTAGGAAGAGAATGTATCTTGTTCAGAATCACCATCTTTCTGGAGATCAAAGTCTCTTACGATGCTCAGCCTGTAGCTATGTAGGAGTCAATCAGTCCTCGGCTCAAATGTAAGCACCAATCATCCGCATAAGCAGACGGTAGGAAGAAATACACCCCAGAATGGGAATCAGAAGTTCTGAAATTTGGACCTGGGTCCACCTAGTTCCTCTTCAAGAAGGAATTTTAAATATTTGGAAGAAAGTTACTATGAAATAGTTCTTCGGTGATATTTCATTTAAGCCCTATTACATTCCATATAGGAGGTAGTATTTCTTTTTTTATGCATGAAGAAGTGAACTGAGACACACATGCGTTGCCTACCTTATTCAAAGTCCCCAAGCCTTGTTTGTGACAAATTGAGGTGCTTGACCCTCCAATCTATACATAGATTTTAAAATACATTTTATATTATACTATATATCATTATTTAATAAATACATTAAATATAACACAATGTTTATTATAGGGAATTAGGTCACATGATTATCATATAGAGAACTATATATAATTGATTTATATATATATGTATTTTCACTTTATCAAATTATTTCTGATGTCTTTCATCTCTACGTGTGGGTATATAATACTTGCTTGCTTATTTAGAGGATTTCTCTGTAAAGGAAATGTTCTAATGCATGGATGGTGCCCTGAAACCTCAATCATCTCCCAGAATTAAGTTAGTATTAGTACACATGGATAAAGAAGAATTAACAGTTGTTATAGAACTGCCTGCTTACCTCAAAATTACTCTTTGGTACATAGTTATTTTTTACATAAAGCTGAATGTTCCTGAGTTTAAGAGAATGAGAAGTGTTTTTATTATATGTATGTGTTTTATTATGTGTATGTCGTGTGTAGGTGAACTCTGTTTTGTCATGTTGGGGCAATTTTCTTTCTTTCTGGCATCCAACAAGCATTATAAATGTTGTCATTAGCTCAACGTCCCACCACACTCTCCTTTTTCCCTCAGGAAGGCTTGCTGCTGAATACCAAAGACCTGCAGTGAAGTGAGGCATACTGAGAACGGAGGAAGTTCCAGGGATGTGAAATCTGATAGAGACAGGACAGTTATTGATGGGAGCCATTCTAGTCCCTCCTAAGGGAGCAGGCTTATAAGCGTTAGTCAGTTCCTCTCTCCTCCTCCTCATAACTTCAGATTAGACAACACTGAATTGCAGAGTCTTTCATAGGAGTAGAGAGACACGTGCATGATTTTTATTTAACTTGTGGGTGTGGGCTTGTCAATTAGACATTTCTTTTTTTTTTTTCCTTTTTTTTTTTTTTTTTAATGTTATGTTAGTCACCATACAGTACATCATTAGTTTTAGATGTAGTGTTCCATGATTCATTGTCAATGAGGCATCAAGTCTTTGGGTCTCCATGTAGTCAACTTCTGGACTCAGTCATTTTTACATGTGGGTCCCATGGTTTCAAAAGAAGGAATTCCTACCTGGTTCCTTCTTTTGTTCCTCTTTCTTGTCTGATGTTCCCCTCCCTTTGCCCTGCCCCCTTTCCCTTTTCTGCTAAGGTCAATGACTCTCTCTCTTTCACCTCCCATGTAAAAGAAGAGGAGAGAAGACAGCTGTTTACAAGCTGGGAAGGAGGCCTTCACCAGACACCAGCTGTGCTAATGCCTTGACTTAGACTTTCCAGCCTCCAGAACTGCGAAAAATAAGTGTCTGCTGTTTAAGTGTCTATTTAACACCAGGTCTGTGAGATTGTTACAGCAGCCAGAGCTAAGATATTCTTCTCCTCCTCCTGCTCCTTTTTCTCCTCCTCCTTCTTCTTCCCTCATAGGCTTTGAAATTTAAAATGGACAATTTTAATGGAAATCATATCTATGTATGTAAAATTCTCTTCCAACAGGATTCTAAATTTATCGTAGAGTGGTTTAAGGTAAGCGGAGAAAAAACTCACTTGAAATCTCAATACAGAAGTAGATAGCAGAGTTCCATCACCACAGGTGTGTTTCTCTCTTTGTTGGGTAGATCTGTACCAACAAGGTCAGGCTAAGACAGGCAGTTTTGTTTTGTGATCATGTAGAAATAGATGGAAACAAGAGATGGCTACCTCCTGCACAAATAACAGGTTGCCTTTAATAAGGGATAGTGGTAGGCACAGGGAGTGCAAGTGAGAACTGGTGATTTTGTGTCACATAATTCCTTCGAGACTTCCAGGAGAATTTGGTCAGAATCACAAACCCACCTACTGTTGGGTCCAAAACATGATCAATATAGGTAAAAGGGAGTCAGGGCTTAGACAGAAGCAAAGTTAAGGCTAAGACTGACTGTTGGGCTGTTTGAAAAGATACCTAAGGTAAAACCAAAGTAATGGATTCCAAACATTTCCTTGACCCCATTCCATTTGTACACAATCATAATGTCAAGGGATGTAGTCCAGAAGTCATCTGCATTTGAAAAGGACCCAGCTTGGCTCTAGGTTCCATTGATTGATTGATTGATTGATTAACTGAGTTTTTTCAGGTTCCAAGGGTATTTTATAACCTGCTTCCTCATGTGCTTTCATGTCATCACGTTCATCCAAAGACATTTTAACTCTGTTCACTTAGCATTTATTCGGTATGACTCTGGAGTATACATATGTTTTTCCTGACAAAATCTGTGTTTAACCCTGACAAAAGAGAACTGGGAAGTCACTAGCTTTCTGTAAAGCAGGGAGGTATCCCCATCAAACTCAGTGTGACTATAACCTGGTAGAAATGGAGGCCCTTGTTTCAGGCACATAATGAAAAGAAAAGCAGTTCTGCTCTTGCCTACTATGTCCACCCCTGCTCCCTCTAGGTACAGCTTGTGCTGGATGATGAATGGGAAGCATGAGATTTGCCCCCTTCTCCGAAAAGGAATTTAAGAAAAACAAAGGTCCGGTGTACCAGGGAATCCATAATGAGACAGAAAAAAAAAAAAAAAACCATGAAAATAGAACATTGACTCTCATTTCTGTAAAAGGAACACACTGTCCTGACTTGACTTACCTTGTAATGGTGACTGTATTCTAATAATACATTTACAATAATACCATTCAGAAAGGTAATAGCCTTATATCCTTACATATATTTAGGTTAATTTCTTTTTTCTACTTCAACTGATTGTGTGTGTCATGTCTATGACTCTACTGAGAACTCCTATGATCATTTAATAATTCATTCACTCATTTAACTATTTATTTATAAAATGCCAGCCTCCTACAAGCCAGACACTCTACCTGGTGCTGGGGATACAACAGTAAACAAAATAGACAGAAATTTGACTTTTAGAGTTTATATGGTAGAAGGGGGTCTGATCAAGGAAGAAGGGCGTTGACATGTTAGGGTTGGAGGCCAGGAAGGATCTCATGGAGAGCATAACTTTGAAGTAAGCACCTGCAGACAATGAGGAAACTGTCCTGAAGATACGGAGAGACGAGCATCCCAGTCAGAGGGAACCCGGTATTCTAAGGTGTGAACGGACGGTGTTAATTTTGAGAAGCTATGAGAATGAAGGTGGGTGAGTCTGGCTTGGGCTGGTGGAAGATGAGCTTAGGGCAGTTATAGGGGTGGATTAGAGATATCACAGAGGGCCTTATAGGCCATAGTAAGACCCTGGATTTTTTTTCTGAGTGAGATAGGAAGTCACTGGAGGGTTTTGAGTGGAGTAGAGACATATTTCAAGAGGATCACCCTATGTGACACTGTAATCTATAATAAAAAATATTTATTGGTCTCCATTCTCTCTTTTGATGCAGAGATCTTAAAGCCCTTAGAATTTCCTAAGTGACAAGAGCAACAAAGTTGTCTTTTGTCATGTTGATGAGGTGATTTGGGATTCCCACCTAAGGTGCTGGTTGCCCAGATCAGAGAACCATATGATTAGAGGGTTGGGACCTCCCAGTTGCATCCTCTGACCTCCAAGATGGGGAGAGAGGCTAGAGGTCAAACCAATAGCCAATGGCCAATGGGTACACCGATCATGCTTATGTAATGAAGCATTTATAAATGACCAGAAGGATGGGGTTCGGAGAGCTTCCAAGTTGGTGAAAACATCCACATACCAGGAGGGTGACATATCCCAGCTCCATGAGACCAGAAGCTCCTGTGTTTGGTACCATTTTTAAGACTCACCCTACATATCTCTTCATCTGGTTGTTCATCTGTATTCTTTAATAAACTGACAAATATAAGTGTTTCCCTGAGTTCTGTGAGCTGCACTAGCAAATTATCAAATCCAAGGAAGGGGAAGTCATAGAAACCTTTGACTTGCAACTGAATTAGGCAGCAGTTGTGGGTAACCTGGGGACCCACTAGCAATTGGTATCTAAAGGGGCAGAACAGTTTCATGGGACTGAGTCCTTATCCTGTGACGTCATTAATACTGTCTCCAATTAGGCAGTTTCAGAATTGAGATAAATTGTAGGATACGTAGCTGATATCAAAGAGAATTGCTTGGTATGGGAAAACTCCTACCCATTTGGTGACCAGAAATGTCCACACCAGAAATATTGTGAGTTGGTAGTCATGTGAGAACAAAGGAGACACACATGGCACTGGGTTCTTAAATCTCACCCAATTTCTGTATTACAAATGGCCTGAAGTGAGGAGAGAAGCAAGAGAAAAAGCGGAGATCTGTTACCAAAGCCACTATAAATATCAGATGACTATAACCAGAGGCACTGTGATGACTGACATAACTGATGATGAAGGTTTGGTGTAGATTAGCAGTGTGGAGGTATGGCAAAAACTGGCCAAATTCTAAATAAAAATTGAAGGTTGATCTGGCAGGACTTGCGGTTCAACTGTAAGCATGAAGAAGAGAATCAAGAATGACATCAGGCTTTTAGTCTGAAATTTCTGAAGAAAAAGAGTGGGTTCTTGATTTAGAGCATAAGTACTGTGTGCTGTTCATTACAACTCTGAACGTAGATGTCAACTAGGAGGTCACCTGTACTGGCTTGGATTTTATGGGAGAGGTCTGGTCTAGAGCTAGAGATTTGGGAGTCATCACTAAAGGTTATGGCTAGGTGGTATTTAAAGCCCTAAGCCTGGGTTGACATCACCCAGGAAAGACTAGATGGAGAACAGAGATGGGAATGATAGAGTCAGACACCAAGGAATGTCTGGAGCCACCAGGGGCTTGAGGAGGTTAGTCTTCCCTGGTGCCCTCAAAGGAAGTTTGACCTTGTTAAAAACTTGATTTTGGACTTCTGGGCTCCAGAGCTGTGAAAGAATAGGAATCTATTGTTTTTAAGCCACACACTGTTTTGCCATTTGTTACTGCAGGAAAAATACAGTATCACAACTGTCTTAAGAAAATTTCAGTAGTGGATGCTCTTAATTGCCGTAATTCTCCTTTGTAAAATGTTACTTTATTTAATATTTCAATTAACAACCTTTAGCTCTCTGCCTTGATTTGGCAAATAAAGCAAGTAACTCTATTACACAACACACTGGATTTCTTTGTTAATTACATTTTTCTGTCTTAGTCTTTATATGACAGGGTCAAGCTTTGTTATTACACATATTCTAATAAACCTCTCTTCCTCCCTTAACTAGCTGTTCTGTACTCATTGTGACAAACTGCGAAGTCATCCAGGAAAGAAGGGTAAAACTATTAGCTGGCAATCAAGAAATGGAAAGCTCAATAGTGTTGACTCCTGTTTTGCATTCCTGGGGAATAATAACCTTTCCAGAACCTATCAACAGAAAACAAGATGGCAATTTGATCTATTCCTTTGCTGATGGCTGCTCCTTAAATATACAGTATTATATTGCCTCTCTTTATTGCCACATCCATAATTCTAGTTTATTACATCATAAGCAATTTACTATAAGCCTATATTTACTGCACCTTTAATTTCAAGGCTACACATTTATATTCTAAGATTCCCTTAGATAAAATTCTCCTTCCCATTCAGCTCACCTCTTCTTGTTTTACTTTTGGAGACTGATATAATCTTGGTAAAGATTTCATGCTACATGAACTTGGATGGGAAGTAGGTGTTCTTTGACCTAATGGAGAATGAATGAACAAGGAGTAGCTGAATTTTTACCTTTCATGTAGTCTTGATTAAGGACAAAGCTGTAGCCTCAGTGGTCTAGCTGTTGCCCAAAACTTCTAAAAGTGTCTTCAGATATTGGCATTCTTTGAAGAGAGGGAATGGGGTTTGATGTCACCCCTGATACAAGAACCACATCCAAATTCTCTGTGATGTTTCAGAGAGCTGCATGAATTCAGTAGGAATGACAGTATGTTTTAGAGTAAGGAATTCCTGAGACACTTCAGATGGTAACAGTTATGGGAAAGGCCAGTTAAGGGAAGGGCTATGGGTGACGGGCAGTTTAACACATGCTGCCAGTAATTTCTTTTAATAAATTTGAGTTGCACATTAAAAAAGGAAAAAATATATATATCCAAAGCCAAAGGTAATCTATTCTAGTGATATTCAATATTCAATTTAATTCAATTCATCAAATGTTATTTGCCATCTATTGATATCTATGATTACGGTGGCAGCAGTGGAGGACACAAAGATGGGAGCACCTGGTTCATGCCATCAGCAGAGCTTTCCGTAGAGTGGTGAGAGATTACAGAAAAGGAATCTATTCATAAAAGAAGTCTGTTAACTCATACAGAACAAGAAGCCCACTCTTTGTCCCCTCCAGTGTGAAGTCTTTTCTGTTTCTTCCAGCGAGAGGTGAACTCTTCCCTCTCTTTTGATAACATATAATCCAGTGCATATTTGGGGAATTCATTTTGGTGTAAAAACACAAGCTGGGAGTCTAACCATCCTTTGAGGGTAGGGATGATGTTTATGGATCCTTGCCTTCTGCTGGGAATAAATGTCTTGATTTGGGCAGAGTCCATTGTCCCCGAACAATGACTATTCAATTGAGTTGAGTCTCTTCTTTCTGCCTTAACACCTCATCTAATGAAGTAATATGTTGTCATACTTAGTATCGTATGTTGGCATACTTGGAATAGTAGTATGCCATGTCAGAGAGGCTTATGAGAGTGCTGGAGAGAGGGAGGGTGGTTGTTGAGGTACATAGAGACTGACTGATTTCCTCTTTCAGCCTTTTCAGCAGTGATTGCTTCCTTTCTCCTGACAATCGTGGTGCATGATCCCCAAGCACTTTCCAAACTGACTCTTTCTTAAAGGCTCACTTTCCCCAGGCTGCCAGCACCTTAACACCTTAGAGGAATGGCTCATCTCCTATTCAACTGCAGATTTCAGGCAGAAACCAGGAATATTGCTTAAAGGATTCATACTTTTATGAAATTCTGTGATTGCTCTCACATCTGTTGAGAACAGTTAGATTTTAAGCTTGTAACACCTCATTTAAATGACACATATTCATAGGAAAAGGCTCAAATTTCATTTTCTACTCATTAAATGAATGGAATATGTCAAATTCACAACTTGTAGTTCTTGAAGTCATGTAATACACTTTATCACAACTGTCTAGTTTTCTTCCCCTGCCATTTCTGCTATTTCTCCTTGCTGAAAAGGAAATATTGCTGCTAAAGATGAGAGCTGTTGTCTGAAGCCAGAACAAATGGAAGTGAGTTCACAGCTCTGACAGAGTAGTATTTACCAATCTGTGTGTGCACAGAAGTTACCCATGAGATGCCACACACAAAAGGAAGTGCAGTGGTCAAGTACATTTAGGAAACATTGCTTAGCATCATTTCTTTTTGGAAATCTACACTGCACAATATAATATAAAAGTGTCTCAGAAAACCTACAATAAAGAAGCAATTTGACTCCAGGCAGGCCATAGTTTCTCATTCATTTGATGATAGGATGTTTTCCTTGTAACGAGCGTATGCAGTGGAATTTCTATCCTGAGAAACACACAGTGTGAAAGGTTTGACCCAGTGACCTGTTCTCTTTGGGACTGACAAAAATAATTGCAGTCTTAAATATTGTTTTGGTGCTCATTTTAACGAAAAATTAGACACGGGGCTCTTAATCGGAAATTTAAACTCTCTGATTGTGACACTGCTTTTTGAAAAATTAGTATTAGATTTATAATGTCAATTTTTACTGCCTTTTTCCATTTTAAAAATAATCTAAGCAAAAAGGTGATCTGTATTTTATGAAAAAGTAATCTTTAATTTTTTTTTATTTTTAAAGATTTATTTACTTATTTGAGAGAGAGAGAGAGGGCATGCACACACGTATGAGCAAGGAAGGGCAGATGGAGAGAAATTCAAGCAGATTCCCTGCTGAACACAGAGCCCGCCCCCAGGTTGGTCCCAGGACCCTGAGACCATGACCTGAACTGAAATCAAGAGGCAGATATTCAACCAACTGAGCCACCCAAGTGCCCCAGAAAAAGTCATCTTTTCTTTTTTTTAACATGCTATTTATTTATTTGAGAGAGTGAGAGAGAGAGAGAGAGAGAATGCACAAGAAGGAGGAGCAGAGTACAGAGAGAGATGGAGAAGCAGGCTCCCTGATGGGCAGAGAGCCCCAGACGGGGCTTAATCCCAGACCCTGGGATCAAGACCTGAGCCCAAGGCAGATGCTTAACTGACTGAGGCACCCAGGTGCCCCTAATCAATCATCTCAAACATATGTTGTTGACAGAATGTAAGTCCTTGACGTTTAATGCAAATATTTATTTATTTTATTATTATTATTATTTTTTTAAGATTTTTTCTTTACTTATCTGACAGAGATCACAAGTAGGCAGAGAGGCAGGCAGAGAGAGAGGAGGAAGCAGGCTCCCTGCAGAGCAGAGAGCCCGATGCGGGGCTCCATCCCAGGACCCTGGGATCATGACCTGAGCCGAAGGCAGAGGCTTAACCCACTAAGCCACCCAGGTGCCCCTAATATTATTTTTAATGTAAATTTTTTAAATGTAACGTCCTTTGTTACATTGTTTCTCTTTCTTTTTATTCTCTATCAGTTTTTTTAACCTCTGCATATTTATTTGATACATTTATACCTTTTTTTGTTACTGACTTAAAAATTGTACAAAATGGTGAACTAGGCGACAATAGTGTTTTAGAACACCGAAAAGAGAGTCTAATTTAAGCACTCAGATGTTTACTATGACCCTCATCATTTAAAGAGTCTCAAACTGAGATTCTGTATTTACTACTGTTCAAGTATGCTATTTCAGAAGGTATCTGAGTTGAGCATACCCTCCCAGATTTGCTCACAGTCACATTTTAAGGTCCAACACTATAAAATGAACAGTTTTCACTGACATAAATAACGAGTAAGCTCAATGGAACTTACTTCTCAGAGAAAATCTTTGTGAAACATTTAGGTCCCAGATAAAGAGAGATAAATTTGACTATTACGTGTGTCCAGAGAAGGTACAAGTTGATCAAAAATAAAGCACAGTTAAATGTTATGTCATAGAGGGATCTGTGTATTGAATGCCACCATTGGAACTTTGGGAAGTGTGCACCACTTATTTTAAAAGTACTAAACTCTGGAAATTCACTTTGCTTCTCATTTACATATATGTCATTGACATATATATTTTAAATATTCTGTATCTGCAAACTCCCATAATGGATACCCCTCTCTGCTATGTGAGCAAACATTGTTTTCTGTTCTAAATAATTTTGTTTTAAGTGTAAGGGCCTACTTAGCCAGAGTGAGCCATTTTGTTGTTTATGCAGTAAACTTAGATTGAACCTGCCCCTTCCCCCCAAGAGGAAAGCGCTTAGAAACAGAACTGGTGAAATATGGCCAAATAGCCCCAATAATGGAGCACAGATACCAGGACATGTCAAGCTGGACAGAGATAACGGAGCCCAGATACAAGGACGTGTCCGGCCAGGTGGAAACGTCCAATCAGTGAAAGCACACATATTACCTCCCTACCTGCCAAGGATAAGCCAAGCCAGGTGGAGACATCCAATCAGGAAAGCACCTCCCTAACCACCCAAAAATGTGGGCCCTGCCTTTTGGGTGCCAATTCTGAGCAGAGTGATAGGCTAGTTCAAATGAATACTATAGGGTGAATTGTAATTCAATTGGCCACCTGTGTGTGTAGTCAGGCTCAACCACATGGCCTTTACTCTACAAAAGTTAGTCTGTGAGGATGAAAGGGGTCGCCTCTTTGCAAGAGATGGCCCTGGGCGGTCAGTTTGATTCTCGATGCTTGGCATGAAATAAAGCTTTGCTTGACCTTCACTTTGTATCAGTCTTGTCCTTTTGTCCACGGACCCTTTCATTAGGAACATACAAATTTGGCAAAAGTTGAAAGAAAGGGAAACACAACAAAATATAATTGTGCTGGTGTGAAACAATTATTACTAATACGTTGGTGATTTTTCCCTCCAATTTATTCCCATATATACTCGAATTTTTTGGAAATAATTAAGATGATACTGTCTTATTATCCTCTGGCATTTTCACAAAATCATTATACCATAGGTATCTCCCCCTGAAAACAAGCTTGATTTTTAGTGGTTGTGTAATATTTCATTGGATATAGCATAGCTTCCTTAATCAACATCATTATTTATTTATTTATTCATGTAAGTTGGTACTGATTCTTCACTGTTATAAATCTTATTACGACTGACATTTGCCACGAGAAACAAAAATACCTTGAAATGTATTTAGTAGGTCCTAAGTTATAAACTGCTTAAGCTTTTGTTAAATACTACTAAACTTTGGTGCTGGGGTGCCGGGATGGCTCAGGGCTTAAGTGTTTTGTTTTTGGCTCATGTCATGACCCTAGGGTCCTGGGATCCAGCCCTGCATCAGGCTCCCTGCTCTGCAGGAAGCCTGCTTCTCCCTCTCCCATTCTGCCTGCTTGTCTCCCCTCTCTCTGTCTCCCTATCAAATAAATAAATAAAATCTTAAAAAAAAATAAACTGCCATGCACAAGGGAAAGCTAACTTGTATAGGTACTTTCTATCCACTGTGTAGAAATGTCCAGCTGAACTGCAACCTCCCAAGAACCTGTGTGACTTTAGTTCGTAGCAGAAAGTACTTACTATTGCTTTAATATGCATGCCTTTGAAAATGGACGAATTTAATTTTTAAAACTTATTTGCTACCTGTTTGTATGTCTGTAATTTTAAATTACTTGTTCCTGTCCTGTGTCTTTTTTTAATATTTTGAGTTAGAATTGTTTTTGTTATTGATGTAATTTACTCTCTTACTCATAAGGATTTAGAGCCTTTGACATTTTTATTGCAAATATTTCTGAGTTTATTATTCAGCTTTTAATGCTGATTAGATTTTTAGGCAGAGAAATGTTTAAATTTTTATAATGTCAAATATATTGATTTTTTTTCTCCTTGAAACATGAAACATTTGTAGGAGTTACTAATATTTCCGGTTCTTTCCCTCTGAATATGTGAAGAGACTGTACTTAACTTGGGGTTGGATGAGGCTGGGTAACTAGTTCTGTTCAGTGACTTGTAAGCAAAAGTTCCCTATGTCACTTCCTGGACAGAGGGTTAAACTGCCACCAAGAGAACCTTCAGAGCTTTTTTCCATTTCCCTCTGTCTCAGTGACTGGGACAATACAGGTAGCAGCTGCAACCTCAGCTGGGGATTCAGAAGGAGGGCTGGAGGAGCAGATCCTGCAACAAATTCACTATGGCCATTAGAGCAAGAAAATCCCTTTGGTTATTTAAAGTCTCTGTTTTGAAGGAAGTCATTTGTTACAGTAACAGAATCTAACCCAGTGGGACTGTTGGAATGTTTATGATTAGAAGTGTCTCTTCTATCCACCAAACTGATAAATATTCACATACCTAATACTCTTAGGATTTCAAAAAAAGATATTTACTCTTTATAATTAGTTATTTAGTCCTTTTGAAATTAATTCTGGTGTATGCTATTGGGGGGAAAGCTAATATAATTATACTATATATAATTACCTTCTGATGTGTATAATTACCTACTGATATGTTATAACACCTTCCTCACATTCTGAATTAGTACATAATTTAAGTTCCTGACTATTCTGTTCTGTTGACCTTTCTGCCTATGTATATGCTAACATTATATTGTGTGAATACTGGTTTTAACACTTGCTGCGTAAATAGACACATCTTCCTAAATTTCTGCTCTTACATAAGATTTTCTTGACAAATTTTGCCTATTTATTTATTGAAATTATTTTGGGAATATCATTAAATGTATACACTTTTTTTGAAATGTAAAAAAACCCCTATCTTTCTAAGAACATAAGCATTTATATCAAGATACCTATATGTATTAGTTTTATTTTATAGTTTTCAGAAACAAGTCACATTAGTATGCTTTTCTAGATATTTCAGAGGGTTTTTTTTTTGATAGTTGAGTTTTATCCATTATAATATGTATTTTTTGTTATTACTGATTTTATTTTATTTCCCACCCTCACAGAGGAATAATTGACAGGTATAATTATAATTGACCATATTTTTCTAGGTGTATCTACATCTACTAGCCTTCTAAAGCTATAATTAAATACTTAATTTTATGTTTATTTGTTGTGTTTTCTCATAATGGAATTATCTCTAAACAGCCACCATCTCTGTTTTGTTTGTTGCATTGGCTGTAATTGAATTAAAGGCATAAACCATGAAATAATTATATCAGTGCTCTTTTGAGCTCACAAATTTTTAAAATATGAGCCTGAATGTCAAGTATATTGATTTTCATACTATTATGCCAGGGAAAAACATGAAAAATAGCTAGTGTGAGGAAGCAGCATCCCCTCCCTTATGGTAAATACCAACAAATCAGTTTGTTTGCTTTTTTTGAAAAATTAGAAAATAAGTATTGGTATGACTTTCCTGAATCTCCCCTTGTATCTAAATTGTACTTTCTGTCATTTCAATTGTTAAAACTTTTAAAAGTACCTATACATTTTTTTTTTATTAAAGCATTTCGGTTTGCATATTTGTATCTCCACATAGTTTTAGCTGTACTTCACCTATTTTAAAAGCTGTTTCTGCATTTTTGTTATTTTATAGATATTCTTAAAATAATGCATTATTTCCTCATGGGCTTGAAAGCTAGTAATATTTAAAATTCAAAATTTGAATTTTCTTTAAATATTTTTTTTTCTAATTAAAAAGAAAGCAGCTTAATTGCATTATTAAAAGTTTAGAATGTACAGAAAAGGAGAAAAAAAAAACAATTGAAAATTCCGCCAGAGTTAACAATATCAAAATTTAGTTGTATTTCCTACCAATGATTTTTTGTAGTATGTGGATCTATAGTAGAATCATATTGCATATCAAATGTTGCATTTTTGTGCTTTTTCTCTTATTGGCATTCTCTATGTTATTTAGTACTTATTAAAATAATTTTAGTGATGTGTAATATTCCACCTCAAAAACAAGAATTTGTTTATGTAATTCTATTGTTAAATATCTTTATTTCCAATTCTTTGCTATCAAAGATAATTCTTCAGTAAATATATCCTTGTGGAAAAAAATACATTCCTCTTTATTTCCTCTATTCCTTTATATGAAATTCAGGGCTTAATAATATGTTAATTTTTAAAGATTTTGATGTGTATTACCTAATAATCCTCAAGAAATATTGCATCGATTTACATGTCTACCATGAGTACATGAAAGAACACATATCTCTGAATTTCTAGGCATTGTAAATAAAAAGAAATCAATTCCCTAGACAAAACTTTTGCAATTGATGGCTATTTACATTCGCATTTCATTGACCATTAATGAAGCTGAACAGTTTCTCAAAATGCCCTGTTGTATTTCATTATTTGTTCCTTTGCCCATTCTTAAATCCTGGTCCTTGAACAGTTTGAATGAGGTATCCATATTTATCTTATGCATTTATGCATTAGGGGAGGAAATTACCTTCCCATAATTCTTTCTGATACTTTTTCCTGTTTGCTATGCCTTTAATTTTATTTAACATTTATTTCCCGATTATGAATGTTCTGCTATGCCTTTAATTTTATTTAACTTCTTTTTCTGATTATGAAAGTTTTATATTTTTATGGTGAAAATAGTTACTGTCTCTCTCTTCTTTTGGGAAAATGCTTCCTACTCACGCTTCTATACCATTCTTGTCATGAGGCAGGAACAGCCATGTTACGCTATGGTGATAGCTGAGTGTTTCAACATAGGTAATGTTTCTTTTGCTGGACTTTTGTCTCAGGCCCAAGAGAAAGTTGAGTCCATCTCTTTTCAGGTATCCAAGCCATAAAGACTCGAAAGTTCTGAAGCTGTTGGCATACTGCCATGCATCATGTTGATTAGAGAAACGGGAGAAGCCATGTGCCATGAGGAAAATGAGGAAGACACACGGGGAAGAGCAGAGATAGAAAAAAATTTTAATGGGGTGCGGTTCATCTTCTAGCTATTTCTGTGATCCAGACACATCCTTGCCCTTCCATCCCAATATATGCATAAAAAATTCCCCTTTCAGCTTAAATTGATTTCATGGGCATTTTTTGTTAAATTCAGACATCGTTGTAACTGATATTTTGTCTTCATGATCTTTGTTTCATGGCTGTAGTGCTTCAAAAATTCTCTCCGTTCTAAGAAATATTGCTTAATAATTTTTTCTGTTGATTATTACACTTTTAGTGTTCTAATATGCTTACAATTTATTTTGTATATAATGTGAGGTAACTCTCATATATATATATACACATATATGTATATATGTGTGTGTGTGTGTGTGTGGGTGTATAAAACCAGCATGCCTGGATGGCTCAGTCATTTAGATGCTGGCTTTTAGTCATGATGTCGGGGTGGTGAAATAGAGGTGGAGCCTGCCTCTGTGCTCACCAGGGAGTCTTCTTGAGGGCTCTAGCTCTAACTCCTCCTCTGCCCCTCCCCACTGTGCCCATGCTCTCTCTCTAAAGTAGAAAACTAAAATAACATGTGTGTATATATTATATAGACATTATATATATATATATATATATATATATATACATATAACCAAACATAAAAACATTAACAAATATGCTATACAAAAATAAATTCTAACTCTGAAATTTCAAATAATGAATAGTAAATCTTGATTGGGGGTTAAGATATGCTTCCTGAACTTTTCCATTTTGCTGTGAAGGATGTGTGGTATTTTAAGATGTGCAGAAACAGAGAGATTATATCATAGGCAGAATACTAGAAAAGACTTTGAAATTCAGAGAATATTGGCCAGTTTGGGACAGAGGTTCCTGGAAATCAACTTTTCCTGTGCCTTTTTGTTGTCTCCAGCTATTCAGACTTTGGTTATGGCATCTTTTCATCTGTAGTACATGAATTTATTTCTATTTGTCCCCCTTTCTGAGCCATAAATCTGAACTGTCTTATTTATTGCTACAGTCTCCACATCTATACAGTGTATTACACGGAAGAGGTGGTCAATGGATGTGCAGTGAATGAATAACTGAGAATGAGTTTTAGCTAGCAGGACAGGCAAGGGGGAGACAGCTCAGAGATTTGCCTGGAACGTGAACATGATCTAATCTGTTTTAAGCAGGTAGTTTTATAATTAGAATTTCACGATGTATATTTAGAGTGTTTAAGTTTTTGCTTCATTCATTTATTGATTGTTTTCTGACAAGTGAGGTACAAGTTACTTTTTACACTTCTCCCCGTGGTTGTCTTTGGTATTTCAAAAGCCCATCATTTTTCATTTAATTTCAAAGTATTAGCTGAGTGTAATAATACCAATGCTGAAATTAAACCGCTCTGTTTAGTATAAATCACTAAAAATAAACTAACAAGGAAGAACAACAAGAAAAGAGAAATCTGTGCGCATTTGCAATATGGAGGTATTTCTGGTTAGAGACAAGGGTGACCATCCACCCTGGTTTGCCTGGGTTGCCTGACCTTTGACGCTGAAACCAGGACAGTAGCTCACCCTACAACCTGACCAGTATGAACGTCTTTGGCTTGACCAAGAGTAGGTGGGTGTCTGCAGGCTGGACTAGGTAGTGTAACCTATGCCAGGTAAAAGCCTCGTGATACCTTTTATTCTTTCTAAGTTTGAAATTGGACAGCATCTCAGGCAAAATAATTGCAGAGGCTGAGAAAGAGACTAAAAAAAACTCAGATGTAAAAGTTAATCTTGCTGAAAATGCATTTTATAGCTTTGATTGGAATTTCCACAGAAATTCTTTAAAAAGAAATCTCTCTGTTCCTCAGTTTTTTAGCTCATTCAATGGGGTTGGTAACATAAAATGATGACTATCAAAATTATGACAATGCTGAGAGATTGAAAGCATTCTGTAAATATAGTGTTAGTTTTCTTCTAAATGCCCAACCTTCTCTGAGAATGGAATTTAGATATTTTATTACTTTCACTAGCATTCAGAGTCCAGCTTTTCACAGGACATGGGACAGTAACTTGTAACTTGCTATTGGATGAACTCTTCAGTGTTTGGGGGAGTAAATGATCACTGACCCCCCTTCTCACCGACTCCAAGATCCTGGAGACTTGGGTGGGAGTCCTTTCTCATTGCCAAATTACTCAGTAAGGTTCAGAATGTATGCAAGGGTCAGGATACTACTGCCTCATACCGAGCCCCTAAACTTAGCTAAAATTGCACTCAATTTCATAGCATAGGAAGATGAATCTGAAAAGTAAACAATGTCCCTGGGGGGGTACCATAATCCACTGATGGGAGCCAGCTTGAGGGAAAAGGGGGATCACACCATTCTAAATGCAAAGAGAGAGAGGGAACAGAAGACTCAGGAGCTAGAATTGGGACCGAGGTGAGGTAAGAGAGGCAGTCATCTCGGAGATGCAATTTAAGAGGGCACCAGAAAAATCAGTAATTGAGATAAATACTACTTTAATTCAGTATTTTAAAAATATCTAAATGCAAAAAACCTCTATATTGGACAAAATATCTAAATCGTGAATAAAGTCAGGATCTTTTGTTGTACTTGCAGGACTCAGCTCACTTGTCTCCTAATCCTGACCAGGCCTGGGTCTATACTCAGAGTTGTGATCACAGTCACATCACCGAGTAGCCTTCCTCCAATGTGTTGATGATGGTTGTAGCTTCAACCATCTGGAGTGTTTTGTGGCTACTTCAGTAGTGAAGTAGAAAAGTTAATATCATTTCCCAATGTACTGCCTTTCTACTGGAGAGTAGCTTAGGTACTAAAAATACATATTTTAGATAAAAATTGAGTATTCTCCAAGTGCCAAGCACCATGTTAAATGCTTTATATAAGTTATTATATTATAACCCATCCAATCAGTTACCTTATGAGATAGATGCTATCATACCCATTGTCTAGAAGAGCAAACTGAGGCTTAGAGATGTTAAACAGTTTTCCCACTACCACATAGCTAGTGAATAGTCGAGTTTGGGAACCCTTGCTTTCATTTATTACTCATCCATTGACACCCCCAAAAGCACAGACTTAAGTGAAGTAACTAAAACTGTACAAGTGAGTTCAGTGAATAATAAAAGAAACACACAGAAACATGGCTCTGATAATTAACAGAAAGGCAAGAACCAGGCATATTGTTAGTGTCATTGTTAAGAAGGTAATGGCAGGGGTGCCTGTGTGGCTCATTGGGTTAGGTCTCTGCCTTAAGTCTCAGGGTCCTGGGATCAAGCCCTGAATCTGGCTCTCTGCCCAGCAGGGAGCCTGCTTCCCCCTTTCTTTCTCTGCCTGCCTCTCTGCCTACTTTTGAGATCTCTCTCTCTCTGTCAAATAAATAAATAAAATCTTTAAAAAAAATAAAAGGTGATGGCAGGGGGTTCCGGGGTGGCTTAGTGGTTTAAGCCTCTGCCTTCAGCTCAGATCATGATCCCGGGGCCGTGGGATTGATCTCCAGTCAGTGGGAAACCTGCTTCTCCCCATCCTTCTGCCTCCCCCTCTGCCTGCTTTTCATCTCTGTCAAATAAATAAATAAAATCTTAAAAAAAAAATAAAAGGTGATGGCCAGGGGTAGCATTGTTAGTAAATATGATGGGGAGAGTTGGGTAACTTAAGACCTGGCTTCATGGTCAGGTTTCTAACTAAATGGTAGGTCAAATGGATATGATGGACCTATATTTGCAAACAAATATATTTAAATGATACCTTTACAATGCATAGGACAGAGCTTTGAAAGTGGCAGGTGTCCATAGCACTTGACAATAGCAATTGCATGTATTGATTATTGACCACAGAGACCTAAAGTGGGTAAGTTGTCAGGGTCTGATTTTTTTTTTTTAAAGGTTTATTTATTTATTTTAGAGAGAGTGTGTGGGTCAGTAGAGGGAAGCGGGGAGGGGCAGAGGGAGAGAATAACTTAAGCAGACTCTGCACTTACTGCAGAGCTCAGCACAGGGCTGACCTCACAGTCCTGAGATCAGGACCTGAGCTGATCACTTAACTGACTTTGTCACCCCGGTATTCCTGTCATAGACCGTTTTGAGAATCAGTAATATAGTGCTTGTGCATGATCAGAAATGCTTCTGTTCCTGGGCATCAAGTGCTCTGAATTTCTAGTACTCCTTATTCTGGTTCTCATCCCCCAAAGACACCCTTCAAATTTCTGCAGGGAGAAGTGGGGAAAGAGAGATTGCAAAGACTATTTCTGTAAAAATTATAATGGACAAAACTCACAGTGACATTTCTATTGCCTTTGCACTTTTCTCCAACTTCTGTACAAGTCAAAATAGATTTGATTTGAAGAGTATAAAGTAGATACAAAATTCATAGCTTTGGGCTAGTATTTATAGTAGAAAGGTACATAAAAGCTCTTACTTTATCTAAATGGAATGGTTTTTTTTTCTGATCACAGTGTATTTTAAAATGTTTTCAGCGTTATTCACTCAAGACTTTAGAAATCACCCCCGAGTCTATTTTGAGTCCATTGACAAAGCAAGATCCTGAAACTTCCAGAATTTCCCATCAGTAAAGTTACTGTTTTCAGCCTCAGAGAGCAGTGTTTTTTCATCTCCATCTTCATCAGTTTTTACATTTCTTTGTCAGAGTATAATTTTTGTAAAATTAGAACAGTATTCTTTCAGGAGAACTTAAAATGTATAGATTTCAACTATTCAACTATGTCTTAAGAGGAAGGACAAGAATGTGGTTTCACAGAGACTTTTTTTCTCCAGTGGGCATGGTCTTCAGGAATGAAGACCTGTCGGAAACCTTAGCTTTGGAGCACCTGGGTGGCTCAGCTGTTAAGTGTCTGCCTTCCGCTCAGGTCATGATCCCGGGGTCCTGGGATCGAGCCCTCCATCATGCTTCCTGCTCAGCAGGGAACCTGCTTCTCCCTCTCCCACTCCCCCTGCTTGGGTTCCCTCTCTTGCTATATCTCCTCTGTCAAGTAGATAAATAAAATCTTAAAAATATCTTATCTTTAAAAGCTCTGCAGCCTGTCCATATCCTTTTTTTTTTTTTAGTTTTTTTTTTAATTTTTAAAATTTTTTATTTTTTTTATAAACATATAATATATTTTTATCCCCAGGGATACAGGTCTGTGGATTGCCAGGTTTACACACTTCACAGCACTCACCATAGCACATACCCTCCCCAATGTCCATATCCTTTTGACAACAGCTTCTGTACTATATAAAATTACCATTATGCTTATTAAGCAATGAGATTCATTATTTCCCAAAGAGATCAGTTTGAACGAAAATAAGTACTTCCCAAAGGACCAATTGGCATAATTCACATTTCAAGACTTCTAAGCAATTTGTCCCTCTCCCCCTTTTTATAGGAAAAGATTATCTTGATTTGCTTACGTAGTATGTTATAATATACCATAGCAGATTTCAGAAATACTGGTTAAAAGCTAATTATATCAGAAAGTCATCTATGAATTCTCTTCTCCTTCAGTTTTATAATATTTTTAAGTAAGAAAGAAACCAGAGCTGCTGAAGACTTCATTAAAATTTGGGCACTTTGATTTCTAATTATATTTCTTCTGATCATGTTTCTACATTTTAAAAGAAGTAGAAAAGAAAATTATTCAAATAGCTAATAAATAAAGCCCTTATTATAGTTCCCTAGTCCCGAAACTACATTAATGATAATTGTTATGTCATTAAATGTAAATATGGTTTCTGTTTTTTGAAACAGTGTATACATATTTTTCAGATAACTGTTTTAATTTATTGTTTTCCTTCCTGTGTAAAATACAGCTTCTTTTACTTTGGGCCATTTAGATTTTATGGGTATATTTTCTCATTTTCAAACTAATGTCAGTTATGGCATATCAGGTTATCTCTGATTCAGGAAAACCCTCCTATCCCTAGTGTCTGTGCTAGTTTACATGTTTTGGGGGTACAATTCTTTATCCCCATGCATTGAATTCTTCTTGCTCATTTGAAGTTGATAAAGCAACCAGGACATGTAAGCCATGTAAAGTATGATGATGTTTGGAGCTAAAAGAGCTCAGAATGAGTTTCCCTAAAATATGTCATTTTGGCATATGGGCTATTTTGAGCTGAAAGCAATGAGACATTGTGGGCTCAAGAGAAATTTTGCCCTTCCTTTTGCTTCCTAGAAGAATTTAAATTGCAGGTCTTTCCCTAAAAGAGTTATTACCAGGGATAAATCTTATCTGAGTGACCCATCCATATGGCAAGGCAAACATTTAATTACAAATGTCATTCTTATTGCCCTGTTAATTACCTTTCCACCTTTTGAAGCCCCAGGGCCTTATCCCGTTTCTTAGTTCACGATATCATACATATCTCATTTTACCTGTCTTTGAACCTCTCATGTATGTGGGGTGCCCATATGTACAAAATTGAATTTACTTCCCTCCTATTAATCTGTCTCATATCAATTTCATTCTTAGACTAACCAGAAGAATATTTGAAGAGTATAGGAAAATTTTTCCTCCCCAACAGAGCTTATCCTACTAAAATGAACTACCATGCCCAGGTACTCTCTGAAATGGCTAGTGGGCTCATGAAGCTTCAAGGACATCTCTAAAAGATGAGAATTTAGTAACAGCCTGCCAGATGGATCTCCAGACAGTTGCCCTCTCTACCCTCACTGTTGGAAGATTCCTATTTGGCTCAGAAGCACCTCCACGAGAGATTATCACTTCCTAAAAAATACATAAGCATCCCAAAACTGTTGTTAGAATTCATATTCTAATGATATTATAAGGATTTCATCTTTCTTAATATGTTGTACACCTTTATAGGATTTACATAAATTTATAGACATTTAAGGTAAATTTGATAAAATTTAAGGTATAGGGGGACTATTATATAGAGAAAGGCTACCCGAGATCTGCCATTTTCTCTTAAAATGTTCACAGCAGCCCGCACACAGAGTCTAAAACTGTAAGGAAGATCGTTAGATCTTCCTTCCACCAAGAGAGTAATAGAAAGCTGAGTTGATGCAAGGCAAGAGATGCAAGCGACTGAAAAGAAATCTATTCATGACAGAAAAAGAATCAGCAAGAGTAACAGGAAAATACATATGAAAAAAATAAAGGGACACGACCTGAGTGTTTCCTGAGTGACAAATACACAAGCAAGCAAATACACAAAGAAACAAAAAACTGCTTCAGAAGCAAAGTGTTCCAGGTTTAACAACCTATAAAACTTCTGATTGGAATAAGAAACACGGCTTACTCAGGACTAGCAAAATTATGAAATGTTTAAATCACTGTTGGGTGCCTCTTCCATCTCCCTTAAATGTCCCTCTACAGGTCTATTCATTCTTCCTGACTACTCTGCCCTATTATGAGGAATGCAACAGAGGAACTCAAAACTACATGACACGGTGGGGGGCACGGAAGAGGGTACCATACGATCTAGAATTCCCAGTCCTGGATATATATCTATCTGAAGGAATTAAAATCAGCATCTCAAAGAGATATCTGCACACCCACATTCATTGCAGCATTATTCACAAGAGCCAAGGTATGGAAATAAACTAAATGCCTTTGGCAAATGAATGGATAAAATTTTTCTTTTTTGCCATTTGTGACAACAGGGATGAATCTGGAGGACATGCTAAGTGATGTAAGACAGAGAAAGACAAATATTCCACTTATATGTGAAATATTTAAACAACACAGACACAAACAAACAAACAAAAAAGAAAAAAAATCCTTATTTAATAGAAACAGAGAATAGAATGGTGAGTTCTAGAGCCTAAGGGAAGCAAAAATGGAATGATATATTTCAAAAGTTTATATTTTCATTTACAAGAAGAGTAAGTTCCAAAGATCGAATGTACAGCATGGTGACCATAGTTACTAACATGATATTTTATATTTGGAAGTTGCTGAGAGTAAATCTTTAGTATTCTCACAATATAGACACATACAACGTTTACTATATGAGATGAGGGATGTAAAATAATCATATTTTATACTTAAAATATATACAAGCATATTTGCATTATTTGTTAATTTTTTTGTTTTTTGTATTTTATATATTACATATTTTATATTATGTGTCAATAAAATTTTAAATAGAGGGTTTTCATAACAAAATTAGAAAAGATAATTATCTTTCCTCATTGAAAAGTTGAAAAATGCTTATATTTCAAGTAATATTTCAAGTTTCTCAGGAGGCCCATTGATAATTAGGTTTTATTAAAATAAACCTCTGACCTCAGAAGAGCTCTGGTATGCCTATGCCTTATGCCTACACCTAATGCCTTTGTATTCAGGGGTTTGCTGACTTCTCTGGGGTCCTCACTGATGATAATGATTGCTCATATTAGAAGTAAGACTGATCAAGGCCGAGATGACTGGGGCAAATTTGTGGCTGCTTCATTACAAATAGCCTTGTAGGAGGGTATTATCAGGAAAATAAATTTAAAAAGGGAGAGTAATCATCTTATATGCCTTTCAGCCATGTAAAGATGAACTAAGATTAGTTGGTGGTTGAGACAAAGATTTAAAGAATGAAAAATACATGTTCTTACATACATTGTATGAAAATGATGTGAAGAAGAGCTAAACCACCAAAATAACATTAATTCCCTCTTTATTTCCCATCAATTTATTCTGCTAGTTGCCAATATGCCCTTTCCTATGTTCTAGTCATACAAGAAGAAAAAAAGAAGTTGACATGAGATTTGTTGAGAAGCGATCTAAGTATAATTAAGATTCTATGACTGCAAAGTTTCTACGAACATGTCTAATGAAATGTTAAAAGTTAAATTTTAGGGAAAATGATTATAGATGATTTTTCCTCTTATTCTTTATAACTGTCTCAATTTTACATTTTCTTCAAGTAATATCGATTACTTGGCAATAAGATCTCTTAATACGTAAGACTTGCTAAAATGCATAATTCCGTTATTTTCTCCTTCAAGTGAAAAAACTAAATTGCTTTCCTTGTTTTAATTAATTTGAATTTTGAACATGCTAAAACATTCTTCAGCAAAGAAGCTGAAATACTGGGGTGCCTGGCTTGCTCAGTCGGTTAAGCGTCTGCCTTCAGCTCAGGTCGTGATCCCAGGGTCCTGGGATCCAGCGTCGTGTTGGGCTCCCTGCTCAGCAGAGAGCCTGCTTTTCCCTCTCCCTCGGCCTGGTGCTCTGCCTACTTGTGCTCTCTCTCTACCTCTGTCAAATAAATAAATAAAATCTTTTTTATAAAAAAGAAGTTGAAATATTAACTCATGGAATTTTATCCTTGTATAGAGGCGTCTAGTATAGAATCTTAACTATTTAGTACCACTAGCTACTTACTTGAAAGAAAAATTTGATCTTCTAAATTTTCATTGTGTTTTACAGATTTGGGAAGCTATTAGTCTTCATTTTCTTCATCGGTAGTTTTAGAATAACTTCGCTCAAACTTCTCAGATGGTGAGACTCATGAGGCATAGGGAGAGGGGAGATTATTAAAACATGACAACAGATAAACATATTCCCAGAATCTCCAAGTGAGCAACCCTGTAATTTGCTTTCTGTTATATGTTTTAATAAGTTCCCCAGTTGGTTCTTAGAAGAGAAGTGGGGAAACACTATTTGGGAGTTCAAGTTTTCCTAACATTATATAATTCTGGAGGCATATTCACAGTTAACGCATAGGGAACAATGGACTGACTAGCCTTTATAAATATTTCTGGTGGCAGAGAGTGGAATGATTTTACTCCTGATATTTTTAGCATTTTCTGTTTTTCTGACTAGTATTGTTTGTCCTCTGCATATGCTTTTTAAAGCTTACCCAAGCAAGCCTATGCAAAGAAATTGCCCTTCCTTTCTCGGCATTAGCCTGACAGTTTCTGTGATGTGTAAACTCAAGGAGAGGTTAGAATCACATAATTTGATTCACAGGTCTTACCCTTCACTTTTCACACATGAACCTACATAATCAACAAGAATAACTGCCCAGAAATATTATGGCTAATTGGTTTAAAGAGCTGAGTGTTCCTTTAGAGATATACAGAAGTAATTTTCTTGAGGTTCACTTGCGCTATGTATACAGCAAAACAGAACTTTAATATGAATATAACTTCAGCCACCAAATCGATGTTTATGGCCAGGCCATTAACCAGATATTTCCTTTAGCACAAAATCAGTCAAAATGATTGTTTTGATGTCCGAAATTTTGCAACTGACTCATTTTTATGATGTGGATAAATACAATGCAATAATTCCCTGCGAAAAGAATCTTACCTCACTGATCCTTCCTGTGTTGTAAGAGAGACTTAGGTCAGGTGTCTGAGATCTGAGTCTTACTGGACAATTATCAATGTGGTAGGATTCATTTCTTCATCCACTGAGGGCTGTTTGTATCTTTGGAGTTCCTCATTCTCCTCTTCATTAGTGAATTCTAAAGCATTGAGTGAAGAGACAGCAGCCCCCCTATTTACAGCTTTATGTATGTGTTAAAATATGCAAGAACTGGGAGTCCTTTAGAGGGGAAGCCAAACAGATTCCACAACCAAATATGGATGAGATGTTTTTGTGATACTGTTGACTTCTTTTTAAAGAATACATTATGTTTTTTTAGGAGGCTGCATTTTCTCAGTAATGATTTAAAAATACTTAGCTCGCATTGATGAAAGAAATACTTTCCCAGTGGTGTGGAACAGTTTGATAGAAGACCATATGGGCTCTAATTCCTATGCATAATAGGCCTGAATTAAGGGGCTACAGGAGCCCCCAGTAAGTGCTGCTTCTCACATTTTTGCTTTGTGGGAACACATAATGTCTTCTTAGTGCATTTTTTTCTCAATTGGATTTTCTTAGTTTTTTTTCTTGAAGGTCATTTGAAGTGGAAATTTGGTGTTCAGTATTTAATTTTATTTTCATATCACTATGCAATTCTGAGTCAACTTAGTGGAATTCCTTTACAAAGCTGTTGAAACCTTGGCTACTTTATCACCCAAAGTAAGACTCTTCTGCCACATAGGCTATTTAAAATTATTAATTACATCTTATCCAAGAGTCTACTCAGCCAACACTTCAGCTGGAAAAATGTGTTCTCATCGAATGTTCAATTGTAGAAGATTGTGAATAAGGTGTCTATCTTCAGCAGCCTTTAAATAAGAAATAAGAAACCAAAAGCATAACAAATATCATAAACACTGTGAAAAATGGCCCTAGCACATGCTAACAGATCATTTCTAATATATAAACATATTAGTGAAAGTAAGCAGCAAGATGTCAAGGCTGCTGTTCCACGTCAAGGGAAAAGGATGAGTCACACACCGTATTTCATGTTTTCAAACTTTCAAGTGTCTTCTTCACAAAAAGAACTTGAAATTACCGGGGTGATTTTTCTCTTTGATGGTTTCGTAGTTTGGTGAGGAAAAAAAGCATATAAGTTATTTAAATACAAATGGATTGATAAATCTGCATGTCCTACTGGAGCACAGTATGAGGCAAGCGGCTGAGATTTTAAATCGCACCCTCCTCCCCACAGTGGTTTATAATAGAAAAACCAAGAGACTGCATACCACCAGGTGTAGCCATAATGTAGTACTATTAGAGCTGGAGCTTCATTGTCAGAAACTTCATTTAAATGTCCATAAAACCATCCTGATACAAAGAATGAACTGTAATAGCTTATAATTATGATAGTGCATAAAGTATGCTTCACAACCCATTACAAAGCCATAATTTTAGCATAAAAACCATAAACCAGGAGAACAAAACTTGCGAACTTCAAAATAAAATTACAGCTTTTGTAACAGCCCAGTAGAGCATACCTTTTTTTCTCCACAATAAATGATTGTCTCGTCTGCCTCCCACATGCAAAACAAGGGTGGATTTCTGATTTTTCAGGCTTTACACTATAGCACTTTCCCAGAGGTATCTTAGAACTGGAGCACTAATACATTTCCAAAAGTGATTTTAATACCCATTTGAATGAGATCTGGTTTGGAGTGGAAGGATGGTTATTATTCACTTATGTCAAAAATGGGAGATGAAGAGGAAAAGCTTTTGTGCTAGGTCTGCTTAAAAAGTCCCTCCTGTCATGAGGAAGAGGGAATGCCTGTTTTGATCATCAAACCAATGCAGGCAGGACTGAATGAGATTTATCAGTCTTTATGTGAACAGAGGAAAGTGAACATTTAAAAATTGCATTTCATGAAAATAAGCAGTCTCCACTTTAGAATATTGAAATCTTTCTCAGTTTACTTAATCCATTTTTACGGTTTCTTTAAAGTTCCCTGATTTTTTTTTTCTCATAATTTAACTGATATACAATTTACATGGTATCAACAAACCAAAGTGCTCTTAATAGCTACTCATATATGTATGCATGTGTGTGTGTATATATATACACACACACATATTTTGACTTTCCATATATATATACATACATATATATAGTCAAAATATGTATGCCTCATAATACATTTTTAAAATATACCACTTGCTATTATTATTGAAATAATATTGTATGTTCAGAATAAAATGAAAATCCCCTATAAACCTACCACCAAGAGATAACCTTACTTAATATTTTGGAATATTTCTCTTGAATATATACATACTTAAAGCATTGTTAAATTTTCTCTCTATATAGTTATGTATAATTTAGTTTTCAAAAAAGCATTACATTACAATCATTTTCATGTCATTAAAAAATCTTTTAATATGAGATGCCTAGGTAGCTCAGTCAGTTAAGTCACTGCCTTTGGCTCAGGTAATGATCCCAGGTTCCTGGGATCAAATCCCACCTCAGACTCCTTGCTCAGCAGGAAGCCTGCTTCTCTCTCCACCTCTGCCTGGTTGTGTGCTCTTTCTCTCTGACAAATAAATAAATAAATAGATACCACTTAATGGTTGTATTAAAACCTTATTGTATAAATTTATTATAATTTAATTAATCCTAATAATCCTATAATTTATATATGTGTACATATTACATGAATCTATCTATTTCTCTAATTATTACATTGGGATCAAATCTTAGAAGTGGAGCAAAGAATAAGAATATAGTTTCAGGTCTTAGTATTAATTTGCTAAATTAAAATGACAAATTTGGAGATTATTGTTTAACATATTGGTTTTTTAAAGATGATGTTTCAGATATAGAGAATGTTAGAATGTTCTCTAATTATAAAACATGCCATATTAAGGAGGGCATGTGACATAATGAGCACTGGGTTTTATATAAGACTGATGAATCACAGGCTATACCTCTGAAACCAGTAATACATTGTATGTATATGAGTTGAATTTAAATTTAAAAAAAGGTTTAAAAAACATGTCATAATGGTATTATATGTTGACAATTACATTAGAATTCTCTCTATACAGGGGTGTGTGTAGTAGAAACTACTCTCTTTGCTCTAGTTCCTTGAACCCAGTCCATGATATGGGTTATTTGACCAGTATCTGAGAAGACAACTAGGCTACCCAATGTAGGAATGTCAACCATGGGTGTAGGGAGAGAAAAGTTTGTAAGTGAGGGTAGATGACAGTTAAGGAAATCTACATCTGATAGTTTCCTTTTTCTCTTCAAAATATGGGATTACAACTTTCCTTAAGAAAAAGTGAAGGGGTCAGGGAAATATCTGTAATTGTCCATGTAGAAGAGTACAGAACAGGATAGAACAGGATAGAGAGCATCAGTAACAAATCTGCTAAGCAGCACTGAGGTCTCGGCTGTTGTCCAAAGACACAATATTGTAAGAGCATCCACACAGCCATATTTTCTCCCATGATGATTAGTACTTAGGGATTCAGGATAGATTCAGTGATATAGGCTTGGAAAACTACAGAAATATGTAATAGAAGGTCAAGATTATCAGGGTTTAGTGAACTGGGGAATGAAAATTTGATATGAAGGAGGAAGAAAGTAAGAATATAATGGATTATTAGTTTGGAGATGAGGGAAGGGCCAAGAGATGATGTGAATTGCTGGACAATATCCATGGGCAAGTGCTGTGGAAGTGAGGAAGTGAGAGTTAGCCTTGTCAATTGTAGTTCAATGCTGTAAATCATTACATCACAGTGACGATGAAGTATCATAATAGCTTATACGTGGAGAATGCAATTATCAGTTAAATTTTTTTATTCCTTCAGCCAGTACATAATCACTGAACAATCGCCATGTGTCAGGTGCTGTTCTAGGTCCTGAGATAACAAAGCAGATGGTGCTTAGCTTCATGGAGCCAATACTCTGGTGGAATAAGGGGGGTTAATAAACAAGATAAATGCATAAAACACATATCCGATGTAAAATATATCAGATGATTTTAAGAAAGCAAGACAGAAAAGTAAGGAGTATTGAGGTAAGAGGGGGTTTGCAATTTTATGCAGCATGGACAAGGAAGAAGTATATGAATTTATGACAAAAAATGCTATGAAAGAAGAGATTACCATCTAAGCAGAATCCAGCTTAAACACAGCTTGAAATTGTCATCTGGTTTCGACTAATTGTAACTCAGAGTTCCATCCAAAGAAATGAGATGACTGACTATGATTTGGCACCCAGGCATTCCTAAGTTTACCTTCCCCCAAAACTTTCTTTGACATAATATGTTGGAAATAGCATCCTTTGAAGCCAGAGTTTTAAGTCCCTTCAAGATTCTTGGGCCTCCAAGTCTAGATATACATATTTTTTAGTGCTAAGAGAAAAGGGTAGTCTTGTGGGTGATGGAGGCTGAGAAATTCTCAAATTCTTGTATATTACATGTGTGGAAAGCAGAGAAGGCAGAAGAAGGAAGGTAGGAGGTGACTCCAATGTCCTGCTTATGTTCCTTGGGTAGAGTGGAGGGTGTGAATAAAAGGCCAGAAGGGAACTCATAGACTCTGACAACAACTCCCCAAGGACATCTTGCAAAGAGTTTCTAGGTACAGAGAGGTCACTGGCAACAACCTTGGCAGCAGCGGCTCCCTTTAGAAGCCTTTTTTAGAAAGTAGGATACCTGCTCTTCTAGTTCCTGCAAAACCCACTGTGCAGGAAGTTCAGGCAGGAAGGAAACAAATAAGACCACCATTCATGCTGAACTGCTTGTTCGTTTGTTTTATCTGCTATCATTTATACAATAATTATTGAACCCTACAGGCATCTCTTGGGATAATCAGTGAATGAAACACCACCAGGTCCTGCCATATGAGCTTACACTCTAGCAATGTATATAGGGCAATTTACAATAAAAAACTTAGGTAAGGTCTGCAGGCTATGTGAGGACTGTGAGTTAGGTAATTAGAAGACAACAAAGGCCTGAGAATCTCACCTATGAGATGCAGTACCTGATCTTCCTTGGTTTTCATCATTTGCAGGCATTTTTCATGCCTATAATTGTGGTAGAGAGACATGAGATTTCTGGAAGCGTTACCAGTGTATAAGGGGTGATTCTATTTATTTTAGATTGGCTTTTCATTATGAGTTTAAAAAACAACTGTAAGTGTCTAAGAATTCTGAAGAGCAGCTTTGGTTTTTTTTAAATGCTTGTGGATGTCTCTGAAAAAAAATTAAGACATTTTAATAACCCATTTTCAGTCTTTAATCATCTCCTGAAATGAGAGAAAAAGGTAAATGCCAAGATGCATGGCTTTGAAATTATTATATAGAGCCTCTATGATAGTTTCTACATTTCTCCAGTGGCTTTATTATGGGACTTTAACTATGGTCTCTGTTTCCAAGAAAGCAGAATTTATAAGAGTTATGGTAGTACACCCAGTAATTTGTAAACATTGCCTAAATCCCCAGTTAGCTAGTCTATATATGAAGGAGCTGTTTAACTTTACAAAGTACATAATTGGTGTTTAAATTTATTTTTCCACATTCCACTGCTGAATTGAGCCACTTATGATAATTATTGTATTTTTCTACCACCTCTCTGAAGGAATTTGTGTGTGTGTGTATATATAGAGTTTTAAAATACACACCTGGAACAGAGCAAGAAGAGGGAATGTAATCTCAACATCACCTCCCAAAAATGTCAGTAATGATACATGGATTTTTTAAACAAAAGTATTTGTATCAATATTCTTATGTTTTTCAGTGTAAGTGAGCTTTCAAAATGAACATTTCTTAGAAACTGCATCTAAGATTTCAAGCAGATAATTACACCAACTGAAGATATATCTCACAGAATCAACTTTGAGCTGCCATTCACAGGATGGAACTTAGCTAAAATATTGCTTATCTGCTCCCTGGTTCCTTTTTTATCTAACTTCTAGTTTATTAAATTAGCTTCTATTCCTTAGCTTGCTCCATATAGATATATTTTTCTTTTACTATTTTTCTTTCCTGTTCACAAATCTTGGGTGATCTCATTTACTGTCATGACTTTACAACCAGGGCATCTAGTCTCTCTCCCCCTTTCTTTTCAACTTCCTTTTGGATCTCTACTTAGAGTAGGGTGACCAATCATCCTAGTGTACCAGAGATGATTAACAGGGACTGTCTCAGGTTTAAATCCAAAAGTCTAATGTCCTGCAAAGTTCTCTCCTCCTGACACAGGACTCCAGGTTTCCAGAGATGCTGGGAAAAGGTACAAAACCCAGGAAGCCCTATCAAAAATAAGGGCTGAAGGCAACGCTATTTTTAGTGTTGTGGATAAAATGGATACAGTGTTGATTATCTGCTTTCCATTGTTGCTGCTACTGTTTTTTTTTCCCCAACCACTGAAGTGGGCAACCATGATTTGTGGTTCACAATAATGGATCATTAATTGCTGTTTCTCTTCAAGTGATGTGTCTTAAGTGGGCGACTTAAGTGGGTGCAATCATGAGTATTAATAATCTGTCTATGACTTGGTTAGTGGATTAACTGTGTTTAATTTCAAGATAGAGAGGCTTTAATTTGTCGAATGTCCAATATCTAATGGTATATCCATCATGAGAAGGCTATACCATTGACTTTATCCCATGAATGTTAAGAATATATTTTTAAAAAGAGAAATTTCTTAGTGGATTGGGCGAGAATTTCTTCCATCCACTGGGAAATTCTTTGTGGCTATGCTAGTATAAAAGGGGGCAAGTGGAAACAGGAGCTAGTATATTTACTTCACTCAGTTCTGGATCACAACAAAATGCAGTCTGATTTATCATGGAATTAATATATCCCTTTAAATATGTGATAGTCCTGAGTGACAAAATGTCATAGAATATCAAAATGATAACAATTTAATAGGTAATATCTATGATTAATTTCTTAGTGAAAAGAATGTAATATCTATGGCTAATTTCTTGGTGAACAAAAACATTTTACTGGCCTAAGAATGTGTAGCAAAAAAATGATAAAAAAAAAAAAAACAATTGATTCTTACAGAACATTTTTTGCCAAACTCTTATATCTGTAGCCAACCTAAAATTGAAACTTAACTATGACTTTACAGATGGAGTTGCACACAATCCACTAATCTTTACCCCCAAATATTATATTTGTGATTTACTATTGAAGTATTTCCCACTCTTGAACAAATTATATTTCTCAAACTGAAATTTCATTTAACTTCAGTACTTGACATGGCACATTTTTAAGTTAAATCTTAATTATTAACATTTCTCCATCACTTTGAGTCTAAACAATCAGCAAAACCACAGATTAGTCTCTGATATTTAGTGTTTACATGGAGCAAATACATCTATCATGTACAATTTTTAAGTTCACTTTACAGACATTAAAAAACTATAATTTTAATGTACACAACTTGATGAGTTTGGAGATAAATATACACCCATGAAATCATCACCAGAATCTATGCCATACACACTTCTATCACTTGCAAAGTTTTTCTTCCTTCCTTCTTAGTTATTATTATTATTATTATTATTTTGTGTAATAAGCATGCTTCACATAAGTTCTATCCTTTTAGAAGTTTGTAAGTATACACTGCAATATTGTTAACTATAGCTCTATGCTGTGCGGTAGATCTCTAGGATGTATTACTCTTATATAGCTGAAATTTTGTACCCCTTGACTAATAACTTTGTTTCCCTCTCTCCCCTCAGCCTCTGATAATCAGTATTTAGTCTCTGCTTTTATAGTTATGGGTATAACTATTTAGATTTTTTTCTGTAAGTGGAATAATATAGTATTTGTTCTTCTATGGCCGGCTTATTTCACATAGCATGATGCTTTCCAGGTTCATCCATATTGTTGCAAATGGCGGAATTTCCTTCTTTTCTAAGGCTAATATTCCTTTGCATATAAATTCCTACATTTTCTTTATCACAATGGGTAATTTTAATCTAGCAACATGATGTCGCTCCACATAGAGCTGGGAAGAAATGGGCAAGCAGTGCGCCATTTATAGTATTTTTTACTATATGGATAAGAAGGATGTAAAAAGAAAAAAAAACCCTAAAGATATAGATAGCAGTAAATGAGTGACATAATTAGGAATTGATGCATTTTTAATATTTATTATCTTTGTTTTTAATGTAATATCTTTAACTGTAAGTGTGTATAATTTAGTTTTTTCATAATGGCTGTGTTTAACAACAGGCTTGTAACACTCCTGAAAATTTAAGACTTGCCTTTTGGGATCTGGTACAAACCAGCTCCAGCGCATCAGTGGCCTAATCTGAAGAGGCTTCCCTTGAGAGAAACAATGTTGTCCTTCCAAGATCTCCGCCAGTGCTTCTTCCTCTAACCTACTGACATTCTTCCCAGGATCACCATGTGTTCTCCAATTTTCCATTCCTGCTGCCCTCATGCCCCGTCAGTCCATTCCCACTATGATCCTTTCAATGGCCATATTATATCACAGAGTTCCTCTTTTCAAAATTGTCCAATGGCTTTCCCTCTCACTCAGAACTTAACCCAAAGCTCTAAGCACTACTGCCTTTTCAACTTGGCTCCAATGACCTCTCTGTCTTGTTTCCTACCAACTCTGACATTTTGTTCCTGCATCATAGCCTCCTTGCTGTTTTCCCACATATACAGAGATCCCAACTCAGTGTCCTCACAGTGTGTTTCCTCTACCTGGCCTGCAGAGACCCCCAACCTTGTCACTAACTCAATGTTACTTTCTCGAAGAGACTTACATGACAATTTCGTAATAAATAGCATATCCATCCCTAGACTCTTTTCTCTTTTTCTACCCTATTCTTCCTTGTTCTCTATTGCATGGATCACAACTACCATATTACATATTCATTCATTCATTTTCAATCTGTTAAGAAGGTACGCATTTCATGAAGGAAAAGACTTTGTTTTATTTGCTTTATTCACTTTTGCTGTATTCATCTCCCCAGAGCCTAGAAAACTATCTGTCCTTTAACAAGCATTGGTAAATACTTATTGAAACCACATATACATATTCTAATCATTGTTTACTTTGAAATGTGTTCATTTGGAGTGAAGTTCACTACCATTTCTCCCAGGATAAGTTCTCCAGTGGGTCAAGGGGGAAGGAAGGGGCCAAGTTCTGCTGTGCCCCTCAGAGAGGGCTCTGTTTCTAATTCTTACAAAGGTGCTATATGGGCTCATGGTGGCCCTGATTTCATCTCTTTGACAAATTATGCTTCCCCGTCTTCCATTATTTTATAACTAAAAATATTTTCTTTCCTGGTCCTACCTCAAATCTTCTAGTGACTTAAGACAACTTGCATTCATCACTCACCTTTCTGGGAGAAAAGAAGATAAGTGGATATAATTAAGTAACCAGAATATCATACTTCTGTTGAGAGTGGGTTTGTGGATAATTAAAAATTGGGAACATCTTTCAAGAGATCGATCCCTAGTTCCACAGAAAAAGTGGTGAGGGAAAGGAGTAAAAGAAAGGTTGTAATTGTTTATAATATTTCAGAAAGGCTCAGTTAAATGTGAAAATAAATCAAGCGTGTGCCTTTCGCCTTTACTATGGCCCAGAAATGAAATTAAGTCCACGGATCTAGAAAGCAATTAGAACTCATCGGGAAGATTGCACACAGAATATTTGTAAACTGCCTATTCAGAAATTTACAGATCATGTTCTATTTTTTTTTTAAACATAGTCCTATTTTATCTATGGCCAGGAAATCAAATAAAAAGGATAAAAATGGAGCAAGAAAACAGCCACCCCATTCCTGATTCACTTACGTAATAGAAACACACCCACAATGTTCAGGGATAATTTTATCCAAAGTTTAAATTCAAAGTTACTGACTATAGATATTTCCTTGAAGATCTTTATGTCTTTATTTGTGAAGTAGGTATAGTAGTATCTATCTCCTTGGAAAAAGTTATAAAAATCAGGTAGTATGTGACATCTGGTATTTTTAGCCTTAAAGATAAGTTTTAAAAATTATGCTAAATATTTATTAAATAGACATTTTTATGAAAAAAAGTTTTCTTAAGACTTTAACGTTGTTTGCATTGCTCTTTAAAAGTTTTTTTATCATTTACTTAAGGAAATGTGAGTTCTTTCAAAGAATACATATGTTCAGACCTTCAGATGTACTCCCCACTTATGATTTAGCCAATACTATATAAAAGTCACTGATGCTTAACAATTTCAAAAGGCAGTTTCATCTTTCCAAGAAGTCTCCTTTTAAATGTGGCCTGCCCGACCTCGCCAGGTGGCTTATCTGTCGGTCTTGGCAAGACTCTGGCCTGAGTGATAATTCTGGCTCCGGCATTTCTGCCCAAAGCACAAAGAAACTGAAGGCTCATTTCCCAGAGGATGGAGGAAGTTGTAGCTCTAACTGTTTAAAATTGGATTTTATTGGGTAATGCTTCAAAGCGCTCACTTTGCATTTCTGCTAACAAAGCTGAACATTCAGCCAAAATATTGGAAAGGAAATACTCAGGCAGAATGAAACGACAGAGGAGGCCTGAGAAGTGGGGACCCAAGCCAAGAATGACAAAATAAAAGGGGCACATTCCAGAAGGAGAAGTGAAAGAGAAAACTGTTTTTACCACATCACTTAGAGCCTCCTTGTCCCACAGCCATACCCAAACCTTGGAAATAACTAATCCTTCGCTGGTTTTTCACTCTTCCTCTCATATACTCACTGAAAGTCTTATGCTAGCACATTAAATAAGACTTTACTAGCCCATCTGTGCAATCCAAGCTTTTAATAGAAATCAGCAGTTTCCATGGAATGACAGGTATGGAGGTCACAGGAAAATTTTGGACCCAACTCTGGACATCAAATGGCTTTAGCATTCATGCAATGAATAAAGTAGGTATTCTGGACAAATACTTCTGTCAGAAGTAATCATCCAAAACACAGCTCTGGGAAGTATTGTGAGTGCCACATATGACAAGAGCATCTCTACTTGTTTGTCTCCTGCTAGGATAACTTTATTTATACGATATTGATTTTTCTGTACACTGTACTGCTCCTTGAAAAACTCTGTTTATTTGATCATGGGAAGCCAATCCCATGGAAACTTCCTGAGCAGATTAGTTAGAAATGGCTCAGGGCAATCACAGAGATGGCTCAGGAAAACAGTCTAAAGGCTATGAAGGAGGGAATATATTGCATGGAGAACTGGGTGTGGTGCATAAACAATGAATCTTGGAACATGAGAAGAAGAAAAACAATAAAAAAGAAAATAAAATTAAGATGTTAAAACATATAAGAGGCAAATCAGAAAACAGGACAGAACACAGAAGCTGGTTGTGCTGGGCAGAGACAGACTTGGATGAACTGATTTCGTCGACTTCCCACATTGGTAATTTTGTCAACAATGACTCTTGCATTCCTAGTCCCTTACCCTCTGTGTGTGTTTGTGTGCACATGCATGTGTCTGTTTCTACATTTCTCTTATAAAGTCATCTTTACTGATTATAGCATACTATCTTGCCACTTTTGAGAAAACTCTGAATTGTGGAGTTCAGAATAAACAAACACGTGTCTAGGTTTTAACTCTATCTTGCCTTGAGAGGACAGTCAGCAAAGCAATCTTTCTGCAACCAATTGGGAATGGTTAACTTCTTTTCCAAGTCTTTTTGCCTCGCAAAGAAATGAAACTGGCACTGGTAAAAAGCAAAAAGTGACACTTTCTGCCTAAGAAATTTCTAAAAATAAGTCATGTGGAAGCAATTAATGATGAATTTGGAAAAAAAAATCAATGATTTTTCTTTTTCTTTTAGATTTGACGTCTCCACATGGTTTCTGCAGGGAAGCTGTATTTGAAAAAATATAAATTCATGGATTGTACAAAGTGATTCTTTTAATGCATATATCTGTCTTAAATTATCATAATGTCAAAGAATTTAAAGGGAATCTGGTCATCTAAAGTTCTTATTCACAACTTTGCTGCCTTTTGGAAACAAAGTCATGATTATTTGCTGACATATCTGCAGATAAGGAGACTAGACCTTGCTCCTATAAATAACAACACAGCCTTTTGTAATGTATTCAAGTCAATACACATTTGTTAGAAAATTAAACTGTGCGTAATACTTTCTTGCTTATGTATTTATTCAAAATCTTTATTGGATATCTACAATGTGCCCACTGAGGCAATGGGTTTTTGAGAGGGAAAAAGTAAGATCAAGTTGTCGCCTTCATGGAAATTTTAGCATAGTGGAGGGAAAAGGCATTTTAGAGAAAGATATTTAATATGACAGGCAGCATAAAGTGCTGTGATTGACGATAAAGCAAGATGAGTGATCGCGAGTGACAGATAGAAGGGTGCCATTTTAGATAAGGTAATCCAGGAAGACCCTTCTGGAAATATGACATTTCAACATGGACTTGAATGGGTGGGAATGAGGACTCTGGCATTCTAGGGGAGGGATCCTAATGCTAAATGTATGCCACAGTAAGAAGAGAGGATGTGTTTAGGGTCATTCCCATGGCCAGTGGTTCCATGTGGATGGAGAAATGGTAGAAGAGAAGGCACGGAAGAGATGTGGGGCAGGCCTTGATGGGATTGTGAACTCTGTTTAAGAGTTTGACTTTCTCGGGGCACCTGGTGGCTCAGTGGGTTAAAGCCTCTGCCTTTGACTCAGGTCATGATCCCAGGGTCCTGGATGGAGCCATGCATTGGGCTCTCTGCCCACACTGGGCTCTCTGGCCGCATTGAGCTCTCTGGCTGCATTGAGCTCTTGGCTCAGGCCAAGCCCTGCATCAGGTTCTGCTGGGCAGGGAGGCTGCTTCCCTTCCTCTCTCTCTGCCTATCTCTCTGCCTACTTGTGATCTCTCTCTCTCTCTCTCTCTCTCTCTCTTTCTCTGTCAAATAAATAAATAAAATCTTTAAAAGAAAAAAAAGTGATTGACTTTCTCATAAGAGAGTAGGAAATTGGAGAAGTTTCAGAAAAAAAGAAGGCAGAGCTATATTTTTGGCCAGTTACTCTGGTAGGGTGTTGGGGTTAAGAAGGATGGAGAAGATCATGCATTTTTTAATATAGTGTAAACTAGAGGTCTTCAAATATATTTACTTATTTATATTTTATCACATATATTTGATGATTAATTTTATGTGTCAACTTGAGTGGGCCATGGGGTGCCCAGGGAAGCATGATTTGGAATGTGCCAGTGAGGGCATTTCCAGATGAGATGAACATTTGAATCTGTACATCGAGTTAAGTAGTTGTCCTTCCTATCATCAAATCCACTGAGGGCCTGGATAGAACAAAAGGGGGAGGACAGAGAAATTCATTCCTTTCCCTTCTTCCCTGATTGCTTGAGCTAGGACTTTGGGTTTTACCTATCCTAGGTGTTCCTGGTTCTGAGGCATTCAGATCTGAACTGGAATCCAAACCATGGGCTCATGTGGTTCTCAACACTATGAATTCAGACTAAATTAGACCATATGCATTCCTAGATCTTCAGCTTGCAAACAAAAGATAGTGAGATCTCTCAACCTTCATAATTAGGTGAGTCAATTCCTTGTAATCTCTTTATATTCCTTATAACAAAAACCTTCATACATATTTTTCTCATACACCCTCCCTCCCCACAAAAATAACTTTGCACAGTATTTTTAAATGTTCATAATGTGTTTAAATACTTGAAAAGTATAATTTCCAGAGTACTCAAAATATTAGTGTTTTAAAATAATTATTTCAATCTATTTAGAGTGTGGAGTAGAATGTAACACCAGGGTGATTCAACAACTGTTTAAAAATGTAGAAAGTTGTAAATAGTTCTATATTCACACATCTTTCATCTTTCCGTCTATTCATCATCTTTATCTTTCATCTTTCTCCACATAATTTTACTTCAAAATAATACATTTTTATTGGATAAATGTTTAATGGATAAACTTCTCCTATTTTCTGCAACAAACATATGTACACACTGTACATACACGTACATATCACATATTTATAGCACATACTAATTTAGTTAATATAATTATTAATATATTTTAATAATTTGTATATTCATATATTTAATAAATAGAATATTTATAATTATATATAACTCATCTATTTAGTTAATATAACAGTCATAATAGCAACAGTCCTTCCTGTAGTACTTACTATATACCATTTGCTATTTCTGGTGCCCTCCGGTCTTAACCTTGGTTAACTTAATCTTCACAAACTACCGCTATGAGGTAGCTCAGAAATCTTGTTCAGGTAAACAAGGAACAGTAATCTTGTTCATATAAACAAGGAGTGGCAATGGAGAGACTTTCATTAAAGTCATGTCATTCAATCCTTTGAACACCTTCAGCATCACATGGCAAAATCAAACAGTAAGCCATTATCAAAGGGTAGAGTGGTCCCCCTTTATCCATGAGGGACACGTCCAAAACCCTCCATGGATGCCTGAAACTTGAGATAGTACCAAACTCTATACACATGGCTTTTTCCTAGATATACATCCTGTGATAAAGGGTAATTTATAAATGAGACACTATAAGAGATGAACAATAACTAATAAGAATACTGGAATGAAATTTACATGAATGTGGTATTTCTCTCAAAATATCTTACTGTACTGTACTCACTCTTCTTCTTATGATGTTGTGAGGTGATGAAATGCCTACTTGATGAGATGAAGTGAGATGAGTGATGTAGCTTTGTGACCTAGCATTAGGCTAATAATGACCCGCTGATAACAAGCCAGAAAAAGGATCATCTGCTTCTGGACCTGGGTTGGCGGTAGGTAACTGGATCAGTGGGAAGTGAAACCATGGGTGGAGGGGGAGTACTGTACTACTAGCTAGTTCACTCCCCTCTAATGTTTTGGTAGCAAAATACTTAAAAGTGTCTGATCTGGAGCACCTGGGTGGCTCAGTGTGTTAAAGCCTCTGCCTCCAGCTCAGGTCATGATTCCAGGGTCCTGGGATCGAGCCCCACATCGGGCTCTCTGCTCAGCCGGGAGCCTGCTTCCCTCTCTCTCTGCCTGCCTCTCTGTCTGCTTGTGATCTCTGTCTGTCAAAAAAAAAAAAAAAGTGTCTGATCTGGGACAGGATTTACCTCATCTCAGGACCTTGATTAGCAAAACTCAAGAGTCCTTACTGCCTTGGGCACTGCAGAGAGATGAGAGGATGGGTGGGTGGGAGATTGACCTTTCCTTTGTGAAGGCAGAGAAGGTCCATTCACCACCCAGACACTTGGAAGGCTACCTTCTCAGGCAAATGGATTTTAGGAAAGATTACTGGGGAAGCTAAAGACCTAGAAACCAGCTGCTTAAATATCTTGTCTTGTTTCTCTTGGAAAGCCTTTCTGCACTATGAAGGCCACAAATAATCTGGTCCTCAGACTGCTCATCAACCCCAATCCCTTCCATGGCCACTTGGGCAGGGCTTTCTTGCAGGGAATGTTCAACATTCCTCTAAAATAATTTTTTGTTGTTGTTTTTATTATCCTTAAAAAACTTCTTATCCTTTTCAAGGGTTGCTTTTCATAATTTAGGAGACCGAGTCCTCGAGGTATGAAATGGCTATCTTGGGGTCATGGTTTGAAAATAGAGACTAGATTTTGTTGTATTGACAAGATCTCTTAATGATGTTCCGTGCTTGGCAGGTTCATCTATGTTTTCTTGGGGTTCTGATCCATTTTATTTGTCCCTCTTAAACAGCAAAGAAATATTTTAAAATGATGAAGACGGGCACCTGGGTGGCTCAGTTGGTTCAATGTCTGCCTTTGACTCAGGTCATGATTTCTGGATCCTGGGATCGAGCACCGCATTGGGCTGCCTGCTTAGCGGGGAGTCTGTTTCTCCCTCTTTCTTTCCCTCTGCCCCTCCCCACTGCTTATTCTCATTCTCTCTAATAAATAAATAAGTAAATCTTTAAAAAATAAAATGGTGCAGACTGTGAGTAAAAAGTGGATAATGGTAGGGGGCAACACTGAAGACTGTGACAAAAAAAGTCTTTCCTAATTTTATCCTTGGAATTCTAGAATCATTTTAAAGTCATATGGAGGAAAAAAAGTTATTTAAATTTAAGCAGGCTATAGGCCTCCTAAAAGACACATATTTCTTGAAGATACACAAGCCATTTTGATATATTAATTTTCTGCCAGAAGTTTTCAGTGCTTGCTGGTTGAGTGATCTGTTGGGACATGACCATTTTATTAAACTGTCATATTTTCATTTATCTAACAGTTATTTTTTAGTGGAAAATCTCATTTTACATGTTTCCACAGGTAGAATGGTAGAAAATTGATTTCTATTGTTTCATTTGACAAATTCTTGGATCCTCATATATTTTCTTGCCTTTGCCCATCACCAGGAAATGGACTGTTATCACTTTGCAAGCCTTTGCTGTGGGAAGGAAACAGAGTCCTTTTGAAAGCTCTGGGTGATGTTGGTGAATATTTAATCATGGGGGTGGTACAATGGCCTCATTTACAACTATAAGCCAAAATTAATTTCATGGTATTCTGTCAAAGAGGGAATCTTACTATATGCCCTCAAATAAAAATAAATGATTTTTTAAAACTCTGACAAGGAGTTTACCCAATTCTGAAAAATCTTTGAATGCAAGTTTCCCTTAAATGAAAATAGAATCACTCATGCAAACATGATTGAGTTTAATTTATTTCAGTTGTTAAAAAGGAATTTAAAAAAGGAGTTTCTGTCTTCTGATGCTTCTATATTCACACTGAATATCTTTAGCAGAGAGTCCCATGTTTTTATTAGAAGTGCATTAAATGCAAAATTAAGTAGGAAGACAGAGGAAAAACAGGAACCTGACAGACACATTTAGAAGGATGTTAAATACTTGGAGGTACAGTGTGTAGATTCTCCAAGCATAACATTGTTCCCTGGGACTGGGACAATACTACATACTGGTGAGTCTGCAACACAGGTTTAATACCAGTTTCCTAGAGGAGAGCCCTGCTCTGCCTGAAAACACGGAACTTTCATTGTCACAGAATCATAAGCCCTACTGCTTGGTTCCATAAACAAATGGAATACAAGACATTTTTGGATGAATTTCCGTAGCAAAATTTCACTTTTGGCCATGTGATATTTTCAAATTTTCAATAAAAGGACATTTATCAATTTTTGAAATTGTACCTGGATTATTTATTTATTTACTTATTTATTTTATAGGTACCAGGATTTTTTTTTTTTTCAGGTTATAATGAAATTCACTCATGCTTTCTTTCAGTATTGTTGATTTTCATTTTTTACATATAGTTATCAAATACCCATTCAGAGTCAACTTTTATGTGTGGAGCGAATCCAAGTTTACATTTTCCAAATAGCTATGTAGTTTTCAAGACACTATTAAAATGTACATTTCTTCATTGTTTGGAGAATTTCGCATTTCGTGCTTCTAATCCTATCTACTTCAGTCTTTTTCTAGGTATTCTATTCTGTTTCACAGGTATATCTGTCTAGTCATGTTCTAGTACCACCAGCTATACTTATAGAGGTTTTACTATATGGTTTAATAGTGGGGTGGGCTACATACATCCCACCCAGCTGCTCTTCTTTGCTAAGGTGTTTTAGTTGTTTCTGCATATTTCTTTAGGAGGACTTAGGGATAAAGTATTTTAATTTCTGTAGCTAACTGTCAAAAGAATATATGCATATGTATATGCACAGAAAGAAAAAGATAAAGCAAATGCAGCAAAATGTTGTCAAGTGGTGTATCTTGATGAAGGATATTTAGATGTTCTTTACAGGATTATTGCAAGCTTTTTGGTGGTCTAAAAGTTTTCAAAATAAAATGAGAGAAAAATAAAAAAATAAGTTGTAGGAAAACCAAAGCGGTTTCCCATTAACCTTTGGGAGAGAGTGGAAGGACATGGGTAAAGGACCCAGGTTTCTCAGTGTGTATTTTGAAATGTTTTATTTTGAAGAAATCTAGATATATTAGTGATTCAAAATAAAAATAAATAAATAAAATCTAAGTTAACATAATTCCCTCTAATATGAGAGCTGTGAAGTAGATTTCAAACTTCGTGAGTGTTTTGCACTGGGAAATTTAACAGTATCATTAAATTCTTAAGAATGGTTCAGCCAAGGATGCTCTTCCTGGTGGTCTGGCTTGCTCTGGTACTCGACAGTACTGCTTGAAAGGAGCCAGGAGCAGAATGGCATCCCACTTCCAAAGGAGAAATTCCCAGGAACTCTGGTTCTTTTGACTGAGACATGGCAATTCTAACTTTTCTTCCTACTCTCCTTCTTCTTTCTCTCTCTTTGGATGTTTCTGAATGTTCTGTATTTATTAAAGGTCATAGGCAAGGACTATGGGTTGGAGCTTAATGGTGCATATGCACACATGTCTGCCTACTTCTGACATCACTATTCCTTTCTCTGTCTGGCCTTTCAGGAGGGAGTGCCCAGACTAGCTCCCCTGCCCTCCCCTGCCTTCAGGCTTTCTTTCTCTCTGGAATCCCATTCTCATACTTCCTATCCCTCATCTGGCTACCACTGTCCTTAATCCAAGCCTCAGTGTGCACTTCACTTGTTCTGAAAAGTTTGTTTCTACTTTTTGACATGGTGTTAATTTCTTCCCACATGCTCCTGTAATCCTTTGAATAATCTGAACACAGGCAGTTCCCACTGTGCTGTGATGACCTAATGATAACTAACATTTACTGAGGACTCACTTTATGCTCTAGGCTCAAGGTGCTATTTGATTTACACATCAGTCTCATGAGGTAGGAGATGTTCTGATCACCATTTTAAAAAAGAGGGAAGTAGGCTTAGAAAAATTTCATCACTTGCTATAACAGGCAGGGCAGACCCCAAGATGGCTGGCAACGACCCTTACCTCCTGGTATTGACGGTCTTGTGTAATTCACTCCTCTTGAGTACGGACTGGACACAATAAGTCATATGGAAAAAGTGATGAGATGTTACTTTCATGATTTGGTTATAAAAGATTGTGATTTGATCTTACTAGTAGAGTCTCTTTATTGCCTTTTTTGGACAGTACTCTTTGATGAAGCCAGAGTGTGTGTTGGAGAGGCCCTGATGGCAAGGAACAGAGGGTGGCTTCCAGTCACCAGCAACTGAGGTCCTCAGGCCAACAGCCCTTCAAGAATGGAATCCTATCAACAAATGCATGAAGGAACTTGGGAGCAGATTCTTGCAGAGCTGGAATTACAGATGAGGTCACAGTCCTGGATGTGACTGGAATCTTGTGAAAGACCCTGAGCCAAGAGACCCAGTGATTCCTGACTCACAGAAACCATAAGATAATAAATTTGTGCAGTCTTAAGCTGCTAATTTTGGGAAGAAAATAGATAACTACAGACTTTTATCAATAGACAACTGATTACACTTAAGTTCCACAGGTAGAAATGGTGAGTTCAGGGTTAAAACCTGGGGGTTCTTACTCTCTAACAAATTCTTTCGTTATACTTCCTGGTTATTTACCAACCAACTCTTTCTTCTTTTAAACACTTCCTGACTTTTATTGCTAACATTTAGTCCTTAGTCTGGTATTTTGCGTGTCCTCAATAATTATGGGATGAAAAATGAAACTTTGTATGGTGAATAGCCTGTCGAAGCAAAATTTTTTCATCTTTACTTTTCTAAAAATTTGGATAAAGAGAAAAGATGCACATAACAAGGAGTTTTGGAACTATGATGCACTTCTGCATACTCATTTTAACATCAGCAATATCAATTTTAAGATCTATCTATCCCAGAATATGGATCAGGGAGCACATGTGGGCCTTAATTTGAGGTTAAATCCTCTATTAAATGTTTTTCAAGCACACTCTGTATTTCCACCTCTGTGCCAAGCCCTTGGGATAAAAAGTTGGATAGAACAGTGTAAGGGGCAAGACCAAATGCAAATAGTGACATTTTGGTATGACCTGATAAGTGATTTAATCAAGGCTTGAACAAATAACTGTGGAATAGAGTATAAACCAATAATCAAGAGGGGTGACCTTCCATTGATGGTGTCTCTCATTTTCTCTTTTTTTACTGTTTTTGCTCTCTATCTACACACACACACACACACACACACACACACACACACAAACACACTTATAGATAGGGTTTTTGGTAATCCAGAAAATCATAAATGTTTGTTCAGAAGAGTGAGAATTTTACCCAGTGATTTTAATTATAAAGTGATTATGAGAAAAAGTTCAAGTGAGACAAACTACTTGGCTGATATGAAGTAGGTCACTATTGATTTTAGTGAATCATTGAGGAACAGAGGTTAGAGACTTGACATTAGAGAAGATGACACACAAATTAAAACTAGAGAATTACCAACTGAGGAGGAGCAACTGGAGAAGCAATGTAAAGTGTCATTCTTTTGATGTTCAAAGTGATTTCTGGTGGTTTTCACACACATGCACACACACACATAGACACACATACATGTGCACACCTACCACCCCCACACACAAATCCTTTCTTCTACATCAAGACACTGCCAAAAAAAATAATCAAAGATAAAAAAGTATCATTTGCATTCATCGATTTTTTACACCCTGTTTAGGTAGAAAACCAGATTTTCATAGGTTTACTTACAGTGAATTTGCATTGTTGCACCCTCAACAAACTATTTTATAATGACTCTTCTTGTCAGCCTAGTGGGATACCATAAAGTATCACCTACCGACTTAGAAATAGAAGAAATAAAGTTGCTCTTTGAAAGTTAAATTATAAGCCAAACAGATAACAAATAAAAGTAGAGAATCACAGTTCCTTTATAGACAAAAGAGTTCCCAGTGTGGCAAGACTTGACTTTCCCCTGCCTGTATGTCTTAGTACTATGGAAGACTATATTCTCAAGAGATGGCTGTACAGCCATGGGAAGATAAAGGAATAGAAAGTCCAGGAAGATAAAGGAATAGAAAGTCCAGAAAACAATGTTGGCCGTGCTATTTCAGCACAGCCCTAGCCAATGAGCAAAGCTCTCTCTTTGAATTGGATGTATCCAGCTCCTATACACTGTATTAACCACTCCAGTTCTTGCTGTGTTCTTTTTTTATGTTCAGCAAGGAAATTTCCAATTGCCATCTGAATTCCTGGTATGGGTCAATGTTAGCGAGGTAGACCCTGAGAAGAAGGGAAGGGAGAAATGTAAGGGCACCTGGGTGGCTCAGTGGGTTAAAGCCACTGACCCTGGGTCAGGATCCCAGGGTTTTGGGATGGAGCTGGCAGCAGGCTCTCTGCTCAGCAGGGAGGGAGCCTGCTTCCCCGCCCTCTCTCTGTCAAACAAATAAGTAAAATCTTCAAAAAAAGAAATGTAGTGTTAATTGGGTAAAGAGTTGGAAAGTATGAACTGTGATTGTAGACAGTTTCAATAGCTCTCAGAGGAAATATTCTTTGACTTTTTGCTAATCTTTTTAACTCTGCATGCTGGACTCTTTGCCATTAGAATGTAAGCATGCTTAATCTTCTCTCCTCTCAAAAAGCAAAATGAAATAGACAGACAGCCCCACTTTCCCAACAATACCTCCTCCCTGAATTCCAAATAGTATTGTGGAAGCAGGCTATATGTTTATTAGTTGTATCCATTTACTTTTTTTTTTAACCTGTTGTTTCTTGCCTGCATGGAGAAAAGTCTTGTTTGAATAGTTGAGTTATACTATGCAGATCAAGGGAAGGGTTATTTGTCTAAGCTTGTTCAAATTTAAATTTTAAAGAGTTGAAAGCCACAGTCCTTGGTGAAATATCAGAGGAGGGAGAGTCTCATGGACAGGTTCACACCACTGGGTCCTGCCACTCTTTTTCCTCAGGATAGCCCCCCTTCTCAGCATCTTTGCCAATCTGCACCCTCCCTTTCAGATTTTAACATTTGGAAACTTTCTGCAACTTAAGAAAACATAAAATCCAGCATTCCCAAACTATAGGAATAACCCAAATGGATGATTCCTTTCATATCCATAAATTTGGTTAGTGACACAATGACGTCGGCAACTTTGCAAATTTTACATGTAATGATTTAAGGACCCAAACTCTGCTAGGCTGAGAGGTATCAGCACTTGTAATCAATACCGAAAGAATCCATGTGGTATAAAATCCAAATTTCAAAAATTGAGTAAGGTCACATGTTGTGAGCTTCCAAAGAAACATGCGGACATAGGAACACGAAGTGCTGAAGCTACCAACAGAAGTGATTACTCCTTCCTTTGCTGTAAACATGAAAGTGAGAGACAGCAAAGAGCAGTCAACAAGTCAATACTCTTTTCATATTTCTTGTGGCAGCTACCTGGAATGGGCAGGGAAGAAAAATGCAGATAAGGAAGTTAAAACCAGTCTCCGGGGGGGCCAGGGACAGCTTTCTGATCCTAATTTGATCTGGAGTTGGGAATGCAGGGGTGTTCTGTAACAGTTTCTTCTGCATGGTGGAGAGCTGCGATTTTTCTGCAACAGTGTCTCCCTGGAAGCTACACAAAGTCCTCTTTGATTGCCTGTGATCAAAGCCAGGCAGGCACGTCTGCGATATCTTAGCTTCAGAAAGCCAGGAAAATCAGAATGTTGAGAGTATATTAATAATTCCTAAGCACATTTTGAAGGTGAGTGGTACTTGTGAGAAAACTTCATCATTACTAAAGATGATTTGTTTCTGCCCTTCATGCTGTATACCTAGGGAAAAAAGTTAGCCTTAACGTTCCCATTAGTAAATTGCATGTCATGGTGAATATTGAACAATATGGTCAGTTGTTCTACTCAAAATTTATTCAGCTGATCATACAGAGCTGGAAAGGAGTCAGTGATTGAAATCTCTCAGATGTTCAGATATCTTAGCATGAATTAGTATGCAGCATCTGACCAAAAAGAGTTTGTATTTTTTAAAAAAGGCAGCAAGCTAAACAAATAAATACATAAATGATACATGTGGAAAGGAAACATATTTTAAAGTCAGAAAACCTGCTTATACATTACAACTGTGCAATTTATTATTTGTGTAAACTTCATTAAATTATTCAAATTCCCTGAGTCTCAATTCCCTATGTGTGTAATAAAGCCTTATCTTGTAATAAAGTTAAAAAGGGGATCTATTTATGAAAAGTATAAATTTTTAGTTACTATATAAAGCCTGTGCTTGAATTGTGATGTCTTTATCACTTTTACTATTTATCTACATTTATTTTTGCTTTTCATGGATATCAATCGTAGAGGTAGTAGAAGGATATTGGTAGGAGTGGTTGTGGTGGTCGGAATTACCAAATTATTTTTTAATGATGATATTTCATGAATAGTGAGGAATCAGGTAGAGGAATTGACTGGGGAGAAGATAGAGACTTTCTGGTACAATTAAAATACGTATGGCCATTCTTAGTATAAGGGATAAACTAATCATCCGGAGTATTTTTTGGTTCCTTTCTCCCTCCCTCAATCTACCGTTTTTCCTTCCTTCCTTCTTCCTACCTTTACCTCTCTTTCCTCCCTTCCCTCTCTCCTTCCTCCCTTCTCTTTGTTCCTCTTAAATCTCTTTGCCATCGGCAAGCTCCAACCTTTGGTGCACTCTAAAGAAAAGGTAAGCCAACCACAGGGTGACAGCATCATTCTGGAGCACAAGCTCCACATCAACAGTGACCTCAGGAGGCAACAGCTGGGAATGAAGGAAGTAGCTATTTTATCAGGACTTAGGAAGAACTGAGGCTCACGTCGGGGGAACCAATAGGAGTGTATAGACAAAATGGGCCGCCAAGCTTGTCCTAAGCTATTGCTTGCTGAGACAATTTTTTTCCTAAGCATAAGACCCTGGGCAATATGGTTCCAACTTTGCTTGCTTTTCTGACCAGAGTCCCCAGTGAGAGAACAGAAGAATGAGAGAAGCAAAAATTGGAGTCTCCTGGAGAGTCAAGGTCTTATAGATTCTCCGAAGGAAAAGGAATACTGTGTCAGTGAAACAGATTCAAAATAAGATCAGTTTGGTAAGAAAGCTTCCTCTTACTACCCCACTCTAAACTCAGCCTTTTGCCCATCCCCAGCCTTTATCCCACGTCTCTTTCATTCAGGAATCCGAAGCAAGAAGGTAAAACAGGACCTGTCTTCCAGCTCACCTCTGTCAACTTGCCTTTAGAGGCCACCTCGCCCCTCAAAGCTGCTCTTGACGCTAAAGGTTTATCAGAACTTTATCTCTGTCAGCTGGAATAGGGAATAAGCATTTGTTATTAGTGATGATCCTGGGTCTCCAGAGAACTTTCAGCTCTGTGCCCCAGATGACTTATTCCTTCCAGCCACAAGAAGTTCTGCTAATGCCTCAGTTTAACCTACCCTGTCAATCCGTGTTGTCCAAGAAGGTTTTTACTACAATGAGAAGGAATCTTTGGGTATCACCTGCTGGGTACTATGCCTCCTGATTTTTACATAGGTGGCACATAATCTGACCAGTTAATGTAGTGACCTTTAATGAGCATATGCATTATGATTGTTTTCATTACATTCCAAGTTTTCACTGAAAGAACCAGCTACATCTCTATTTTCTGGTAACATGCTTACAGAATTGATGAAAAACATTTTATTTGCTTTCAAAGATGGCTGGCATAGGTTGTCTTGGTTATAGAAAATTGGAATTAGAATGGTAAGTCCTTATAGAATTGTCAAGAAATACTAACCACTATAACTAAGGTTCTTTTGAGAAATCTATCGTGACTCCAGAGTCTCTTAGAGTTCAAGAAGATAATGATTTTTCTCAGTCATAGCATCTTGTTACATGGACTTTGTTCCAACCCAAATTCAGTTCTATTAGCATATTTCTTTCTATTCAAACACCAATTCTCAATAATTTTTAAAACCCCCTTTCTGGCTTTGTTTTCAGAAAGAATTTTCTTAACTTTCTTCCCATGCATTGATGTCATAATTGGATTTCAGTTACCAAGGATCCTGGTCCAGAAATGTTCAGTTCTTCCCTAAGAAATTTTAGATAATCTCATTGTAGTAGTATGTTTCTTGTAGGGAGAGTTGGTTTTATAATCCTCTTGATCTCTTTTGACTTCTAATTTTCAGTAAATTGTGATCTTTAGTAAGATCACAATTTAGATTTAGATCTGTAGTAATTTCCATGAGATGGGATTGGGGCTACAGAAGGTTGTTACTTTGCTTGCATCAGCATATGTCTGAACACTTGACCTGGAATCATATCCTTTCCACTAGCTTTTCCTATTTGGTCATTCCCCTTCCCATGCCATCTTAATTCTTTATAAGAATAAAGAGCTTTATTTTGTTGATGTAGATAATCAGGAAATTGTACTTAACTCTTTGGCTATACACTGTGAGCACAAAGAACATGTGAACATTTATTAAAGAGAAAGTTTCTTCCTTGTCTTCAAGAAGCTTACCATTTCTTGAAGGAGATCAAATACCTACAAAAAAGAGCTTAAAGGTATTATACAAAGCAAATTCACAAAAAGGGTTCAAGTGTCTAATGCATCTATTATTGAACGGTAATGGAAAAGAAATTTTTTTAAAGATTGGAGAAGGTGGGAGCAGAGGACTCCGCAGGATGGCCAGACAAGTTCAGATTTGATATGAGAGTCAGCTCTAGTTCCTATTTGGAGAGCTTGAAATACAGTGTACAGGAAGTACTATGTTCTTGTTAGAGGGTAACATGCCAGAGGCAAGAGCTCTCTCTGTGGGGTGTGTGTGTGTGTGTGTGTGTGTGTGCGTTTTATGCATTTGCAAGCTATTTTCTTTCATCCATTCTTATTGGAAAAAAATATTGCCCCAGAGTGTGAGCTAATAACAATTTCATAATATAAATTGTCTAGTGCAATGTAAGAAATGAATATTTGTTTCTCCATTAATAATAAAATACACTTTGATTAAAACAAACAAACAAATTCTTCATCTGCATTACACAAATAGGTAAGAGGTAATTAATGGGAAGATATTTTTCCTCCTAGGAAAATCAATTGTATTCTTGGCTAGCTCAGCTCCCTGTCAAAAAGACATCTTAACTCTCCATGCACAAAATGTCTTAGAGGCAAACAGCATGCTCTTGACATGAAAACTACGCTGGTATCAACATTGGCCCCTCCATGGACAGTGGGCCAGCTTAGCGAAGCCCTCTGGTATAGAGGAAATTTTCATTACTGTCAATTACCATAACTTTGTCCCTACAAAACCACAGAGTATTTTACCAAGTCCCAAACAGCTTCAGGGCAAGAAAGCGAAGTGGGAATAAAAAATAGAAAACAAATCACTCACTCTGTTCTAGAATATAAAAACATATGTCGACAGGCTGTTTCTTAAACAAGTACCTTTGAAAGTAATTCCTTTATTTTACTAAACAGAATAAAATCTTTAATTTTGTATACAGATATAGCAAAGTTTTTAAGTGAATGGTATGAAGAATTAGGGCAAAATTCTGTGTAGCTCAGAAGAGATAAGGTGTACTGATTGGTTAATTAGATAATCTCTTCACTTGTGCACAGATACATATATAGTATCATATGTACGGTAAGCAAAATCCACCTGGATTTGGACATCTAAAAGTCTAAATGAACCAAAAAGTAGGATTCAGATCCTTCTTCTCAAGGAGGAAAAACCCTTCAAAGTCAAGCACACTTTGCAAGGTAAGCTGACTTATTCCCACAACTGTAGGACACGGACAAATCTTAGGTGTTCAGAACCTGGCCTTGATATGGTGATATCTCTATGTGCAAATTTGTCTACATAGTAAAATATTCTGGATACACCATGTCTCCTGCAGAGTAAGATGCCAACCAGTTATACAGAGAGATTAAAGCTCTTAGAAATGGACTTTGTTCACAGGGGGTTACTCCATATTAATCAATTGAAACAGAGAAGTGGATAGTATAGAAAAATGAAAATGTCTAAGCTAACTGATGTGTGGTTTCGTAATATACCTACACAGAGATGATCAGGAATTAGCATCACACTCACTGAAAGACTGAGGTCCTATCTAGGAGACACAGTTGTAGAAGAAGAAGCTCGACTTCCTATAGAAAATGTACATAAAACAAACCTTAGAACCAAGCAAGCAAGGTTTCAGATCTTGGTTCCTACTATTTGGTCTAGTTACAGAATCTCAGATCATAGAATCACAGGTTTTTCCATTTCTGAAATGGGAATAATTCCAATGCTGTGAGGTTTCTCTAAGTAAATACAAAAGCACATGTCTGACCCAGAGTAGTGTGATCGTTTTATATGTCAACTTGGCTACATTGTAGGACTCAGTTATTCAATTAAATACTAATTTAGGTGTGCTGTGAAGGTATTTTGTAGACATGTAGACATCTACAATCATTGATTTAAGTAAAGGAGATTATATTCTATAACCTGGGTGGAGCCCGACACAATCAGTTGAAATGATTTAAGAGACAACCGAGGTTTCCCTTAAGAAGCAGAAATTCTTCTATGCAGTGCCAATTCCTGCCCGAGAGTTTCCCTCCCAACTTCCTCTCTCTCTCTCCTCTATCATCTATATTAATTACGTTTCTTCCTTTGAACCCTGACTGATACAAGTAGGAGCCCCCAGATGTTACTTCCTATAATTAAAGTATGAGGATATATATTTGAATACATAAATTCCGTATTTCTGTCACACTATAGTGGTTGGTAAAAACAGATGTTTTCTGCTCATTTTAATTTTAGATCACCTTACTTTGTAAGTTAGAGGAGAAAGGAACTGTTCCTTAAAGTTCTCTCCAAGACTTTTTCTGCTAGTGCATTGTTCGTATGGATTCACCTGTTTAAGGGATAAGTGTCATAAAGCAGCCCAGCTTTAAGGGGATCAGTAGCAAGAAAGTTTGATTTTCCTGATTGAGAAGAGGAAGGGAGGATTCGAGTAACAAGAATGTCAGCCTCCATGCCAACATGGAAGACTATATAACATGTGCCAGGCATGATTCTTAATAGGTGGCTAACAGACATTCACTTATAGGAGATAAGTACCCCTATCATTCTCGCGTTCTAGTTGGAGGGTAGGGTTTGGAAGCACAGAGTTTAATTATTTGTCCTGGAATGTGGAGGAGCCACAGAGGTCATGGCAAGAACACTGCTCTACAGAGCAACGAGGCTGAGAGTAGAAGCTTCACTTGTGGCACCTCCCTATGTGGAAAGATGGAAGATTGGCAGGCTGCCTGGGCAGAAAAGCACAAGACTATAAAGTGTGGAGTGTCCACAGATGGCTTCTGTGTGGAAGGAGAACTAGAGGGGAGAAAGCAAAGGAAGAGGGTGAGCCAAAGGGGAGGGATGCTGAGAACAGGATGACTCAGTCGGTGGAGGTCTGACTCTTGATTTCAGCTCAGGTCATGATCTCAAGGTTGTGAGATCAAGCCCTCTGTCAGGGTCTGTGCACAGTGAGGAGTCTGCTTGAAGATTTTCTTCCTCTGCTCCTCCTTTTCACTCACTCTCTCTGTCTCTCAAATAAATAATGAATCTTAAAAAAAAGAAAAAAAAGTAGTATATGTTCAAAATCCCTGCCATAAATTGAGTAGAAAGGTCAGGAGAGCACTTTACCAAGAGCTGGCCTAGAGGAGAAGTGCAAAACAAATCTTCACCGTCTGTTTGATTGAGGCTATGGTTATTTATGGCCGTCTGATCTATAAAAACCTCTCAAAGATTTCAGAGACATTTTTGAGTTCTTTAAGTAGAAATCTCACAAAACATTTAAGGAGAATCTGATTATGGAGATGAGATATTTGAAATAAATGAAAAGATTTGATCATATTTGCATTCTTCAGTTCGCCACTTGAAATCCAACCCGGTGACTCAAATATACACCATCCGGGGACAGTTCTCAGATCAAGAGAAGATTCTCAGTCCAATTCTCACTGAGGAAATAGCTTTGACTGGTAAATTTCTGCAGAGAAGGAATAACTGAAAAGTCAGGGTAGAAGCTGTCTTTTAATTTCTCAGGTTAACTATTTCAGTAAACCGCATTAACTCTTACAATACAGTGCTAATATTAGGGTGGTGAAACCTAGGATGAAAGTGTATCAGTCAACCAAACTGCCCTACTTCTGTGAATAAAATGTCTGTTTTTCTAAATATGTCAATTTGATGAAAATAATTTCTTAAATATAGAAAATTTGAAACATAAACAGTCACTACCTCTATGACACTGATTGTTTTTTTCTAACAGGTTCTTGTTTAAAAGATTGTTAGCATGAAAATAGCATTTTTTTTTTCTTCTTAAGTTCTTACTCAAAGGAGTCAATCAACAAAAATGTATCAAGTATCTACCAGGTAATCATTCTTTCAGAGGGTTTAACTTTGACCAGGGTTTCTTTTTTTTTTTTTTTTAAAGATTTTATTTATTCTTCAGAGAGAGAGGGAGAGAGAGCGACCACAGGCAGACAGAATAGCAGGCAGAGGCTGAGGGAGAAGCAGGCTCCCTGCTGAGCAAGGAGCCCGATGTGGGACTCGATCCCAGGACACTGGGATCATGACCTGAGCCGAAGGCAGCTGCTTAACCAACTGAGCCACCCAGGCGTCCCACCAGGGTTTCTTAACCTTAGTTAGCTCTGGTGACATTTAGCCTGGCTAGTTCTTTGTTGAGGGGGTAGTCCTGGGTTTTTGGATACTTAGCAGCGTTCCTGATCTCTACCCATTAATGTCAATATCACCCTTCCATGAGTTGTCACTATTAAAAATGTCTCCAGACATCACCGTATATATCTCTAAGGTGGAAAAAAGCAAAAACAACAACAATAACAACAAAAACAAAAAAGACGCAATTGAGAATCATGGCTTTAAATTCATGAACTAGATAGTACATCACAGTGTAGGCTGTGACAAACATTTCCAGATCTTAGTGGTTTGAGACCATAAAAATTTACTTATTTTTTCTCTTGTCAGAGTACTGTAGGGTCATTATGTTGGGAAAAAAGGGGACATATTCCAGGTTAGGGACTTCCAGCTTCCAGTTGCTTTGACCACATTCCCCTTGGCCAGAATTTAATCCTGAGGCCCTACCTAAGTGCCACAAAGGCTGGGGAACATTAGTCTAGTTTCACGCCAAAGCAGGAAAGGAAAAAGTTGGGTGAATAAAAGGCAGTCTCTGCCAGATAGATTATAATGAAATAGAACCAAATCATGACAGACAGATCAACATGATGGCTTTGGAAAAGGATCCTCACAAACATCATTAGAATGGTTTACTTCCAATCAAGGAAGCCAATATTTGCTTATATGGTACTCAAACATCACACAAAAATATGAATAGGCCACCCCAAAGGCAGAGCCTCTGTTATGGTCATTAGCAGGGATTTAGGGGGACACTGGAGACTCTCCTAGTCCAGGGTTCTCTTTGGATCTTTCAAGCCCATCTCAGATCTAACAGGGTTATTAACAAAAGTGGTGCCTCTAATCTGCTATCACTGGGTTCACATAAAACTCAGGGAAACACCAGGAAAGAAGAACAAAATAAACATATGGTTCTAATTTAGGGAAGTCAGCTAGAATGGTGGTTTCACACCAGTACTGGGAAGGTAGTGAATGAGGCCAGATTCAGATTCTGATTTCAGAAGCAACTTTCCATGAGACCTTCAGATATCTTTTTAAGTTAAAAACAGTGTGCGTGCGTGTGTGTGTGTGTGTGTGTGTGTCTGTGTAAAAGGATAATGCTATGTTTTCAAGGTTATTAAGATTAGTTGAACAAATGCATGTAAAACATCTAGCCAATATAGTGCCTGGCACATCAATTTTTTCAGTTTGCTTCTTGCTTCCTGGAATCATGCATTATACTACCCACAGCTGACCCACAGACACACAGGTATGATCAACATGAGGAGGGAGCAGAGGGAAACCAGAATCAGGAATCAGAGCAAAGGAAGTGAAAAGAAACAGACTTGGGGGACTTCAACAAGTTGAGAGTTATAGAGTATCTAGCTTAATTGTAAGTACAATGCATTCTTCTTCTTCTTCTTCTTCTTTTTTAGAGAGGGAGTGTGTGCACACATGTTCATGCAAGAGTGAGGGTGTTGGGGGGAGGGGCAGAGAGATGGAGAGACTCTTAAGCAGGTTCCATACCTAGCACAAAGCCACCTGCAGGGCTTTATCTCAGGACCGAGAGTCAGACACTTAACCAACTGAGCCACCCAGGTGCCCCAAGAAGGATACATTCTTAAAGTCTGAGAAAGAATAATCTCATTAGCGTTATCTGGATTGTCTTTGGTTCATTCACTATGTGGTGCTTTCTAGTCCCTCTTTTGTATATCCCTATCCGCCCCCCCCCCCCAGAAGGCAAGCAGTAACAAGATGCTAAGATTGGTTTGCCCTGGACCATGTTAACAAGCATATTTTCTCTGTAGAATTTTTTAGTTCTGAATAGCCCCAAAGCAAAAGTTTTTGCAATTGTTCAAGTCTTTTCATAATTATGGTAACAAAGAGTGCTACCATTTATTGGGCATCTACAGTAACATTTATTATGTGTTTATTGAGATTCTTATGACTCTGCATGAGACAGATTTGTCTGTTTAGAGGTATGGAGTCTGGGACCTAAAGAGATTGATTGGTCCAAGGCCAGGTTCCTGTGATTTGAATCCAAGTTTTCTGATGTCAAACCTTCCTTTCTTTCTCCCTAATGGGTTTCCTGCCTATTCTATGGCACGGACAGTATTACCTAAGGTCTGGTGTTGCTCAAGTGCATCTTCTTTCCACCTCCACCATGTTCATGTCCCTGGTCTGGTTGTCAGATTATGCGCCCTGAAAGCCCTCACTGCTGGAGCAAGGTGGCAGGTGAGTATATTATAAGGTGGCCATTCTTTGAAAAGCTTAATGCAACTTAGACATGCTCCCTAAAGTTTAAGATATGAGATCATCAGGCCTTTAAGTAAGACACAGTGGGTATTTTCAGCAACTTAAATACAAGTGAACTTGGGGGATAGAGAGGAGTTATTTGGAGTCTGACAGTGTCTTGGAACTTTCCCATTTCAGCATTAATGGTGGCACATAATCAAATTAGCCTTTAGGAGCAATCATTACTCCATGGGGTGGCACCATGGTGTACTGAGGTGCTTCAGAGATTTTAATTCTCCCTAACAGCTTCCCACAATAAAATAGTTACTGAATTTGAAAGTCATTGGGAGTAATTCCAGTAGGCCTTGTTTATGCACCATCTTGCAGAGGCTTCTCAAAAACTAGTGGCTACAGATTGAGTCATTCTCTGCATTTAAAGTTGTGGATATGAGCACAGATAGAAAACTGTACATCTGTCAGTGAGTCACACTTCATACAACCTCAAGATTCAAATTTCTTTTGAAGGGGATTTTCATAATTCAGATAGAGAAGCATCCCAGATTTCAAGTGATTATGTTTGGAAATTGCAAAGGAGGAGACTCCACAATTTCATGGACTTACTGTGTGTGTGTTTTTTTTTTTTTAAGATTTTATTTATTTATTTGTCAGAGAGAGAGTGAGTGAGAGCAAGCATAGGCTGACAGAGTGGAAGGCAGAGTCAGAGGGAGAAGCAGGCTCCCTGCCGAGCAAGGAGCCAGATGTGGGCAGGACGCTGGGATCATGACCTGAGCCGAAGGCAGCTGCTTAACCAACTGAGCCACCCAGGCGTCCCATGGACTTACTGTTTTAATTTAGCAACATTCACCCTTCCCCTATAGCTTCCGTAAGATATTTGGTGATAAGGACAATGCCATGTCTTGGGGGACTCTACGGCCCCTTGAGTAAGGTGATGAGCAATTCCACAGTGAGCCCTGAGACCTGCTCAGCTTGTCAAAAAATTGTTCTTTCTCCATAAGCTCTTTGTCAGGCTGATCCATTTCCTTTGGACCCAAAACCCCTTGCTGACCACACTCATTTGGCCCTTTTTACTAGCTTCTTATCCATTATGTTTGCACTTAATTCATGCTCTGATGTGGACTTCCAACCCAGAACCTATGATCTCAGACCTGCAAGAACTTTCAGCATTTTTTGCCATCCCAACCTCCCCCAGTGCAGCTGGCTTCCAGAAAGATGAAAGTAGATGTAGTGAAATACTGTTCATCTCTTCCAGGTATTAAAACAAGACCTGCCGTTTAGCCTTGTTAAAGATTTAATTAATATGTTGAGAAAACATATCAAATATGATTGTATTGCATAACTTTCAGTGAAAAAAACAATACTGAAATCAAAAAACAAAACAAAATTATATAATAACGTAAATATTCATTTCCCAAGAGGATTCAATGTGTGGCACCTTCAATTAAGCCTTTCAAGTGGGATTCCATTCATGTCTTTACAGTTAGAAAGGCTTTTCAAAGAGTGTCATTTGTATGAAATAAAGTAAAACTATGCAGTTCAACATTTGGCCACATGGAGATTTTTGAAATATGAAGATTTTTTTTTTTTTTTTTCAGTTGTTCTGAGGTTTCTCCAGGTAATGGTCTGTCCTAGTCAAGAGGACATGGTTTCTCCAGTTAAACAGATATTTTGTTTTGGAAAATGATAGATCTAAATTAATCTAAATCTAAATCTTCATATCTTTCCAAGAGGCCATCATCATTGTGTGTTTTTTGTTTTTGTTTTTTTTTCCCTGGGTGGCTCAGTGGATTAAAGGAGGCCATCAACATTGTAAGGTGTCCCTGCGCATAACATTCTAGGATTACCTGAAAGGCTAATTTAAAAGAAAAAGTCAGACATGTACTAAAGTTAATTTTAAAAACCTTTCCTTCCATTTTTCAATTTTGAATTTACCATAAAGGAAACAATGGGTCCACTGTTTCATTCTGCAAATTGCCAGGAATTACTTTTGAAGGTAAGTAGGTCACTTAGGGGTTATCCATCCTGGTTTCAATAATCATTAAAGCCGATTAAGTAATAATTGTTATTCTAATTCTACTAGAACTCCCACTATGCTGGGAAAAAAGATGAATGACTTTTTAGGGGCATATATATATATACACATTTCTTTAATTATGTAAGAGGTAGGAAGACAATAAGTAAATCTGCTTTTACTTACTTTCAACCACTCCCATCTGTCTGTGCAAGAATCTGAGAGTACCGGTGCGAGGAAGACAGGACCACCTGCATTCACATTTGGAGCCTCACAAACTCACTTGTAGACTGCATAGTCTTCCTTTCCTCACAGAACCAGCCAGCCCCAATTTTCCTTCTATCACTTGATTTCATGTCAAGATGGATAAAACCCTGCCAACATATTCAGTGTCCTATCTGACGTGTGAATACCTGATGTGTCATGCGGATAGCTGAGATGATCTGAACTTCTAAGATTCTGATTAACAAGGAAAACATCAGGCCCAAGTCTTCTTGCAGGTCCCTTAGGTTTCTATCTGCTGCGGGGCTTGAATTGCATCTGAACATAAAGCCTTCAGGGTATTTAGCTCTGTCTAGGAACGGTCAATTTATTTGCAGGGGTCCAGGGCGGGTGTGGGTTTTGTATTAGAACTTACTCATGGCCTGTCTTTGTATTTTTGTCATGTCTTTTGTCTTGTCCTAGAAGTGTCAGAACCAGCAGGATAAATTGAGTGTGATGGTGGACATTCTGGTACTGCTGAAAGGGGTAATCTTTACATAACTGGGATTCCAAAACCCTAAACCAAGGAAAGATAAGGAGACCAGAACAGGGGCCATACTGAGCTCAAGCCTCCCATGACAGTGAAAACATGGCCTTAGAATCAATGTCTGCTGTGAATACAGTTGAATACATAAAACTTATATTCTTATAACTAAGGAATGCACAATTTGATTTAAATTTAATTTCTGGCAGTTGCTCGTTTTCAGTTTGGAATAGTCCCTCACTGAGGAAGCTGCCAATTTGGAGACGGATGTTCCAGACCTGACGTATTTCCTGAATTCTTTGAAGGTGCCAAAGAGAGTGTTGGTTAAATGAATACACGAGTTAGTGTTCCAAGAAAGACACCAATTACTTTCAAATTCTTCTGCTCTCTTAAGCAGATGTGTGCCCATTCAAGAGCACAACTGGGAGGGAGAAAGAAAGGAGAGAAATGTGGAGCAGCCAGAAGCTCGGCCAGAAACGCTTGAGAGAACCGTGGAGGGTACCTGGGAACTGGGACCAAGAGATATACTGGCTTCCTATCTTTCCGCAGATTGGCAGAATCAGGATGAAAATGCTGTCTAAGATTAAGTACTACTTTCTAGCTTAAAGTGATCAGAGAGCATATTATGTTTCCAGTGGAGTTCAGAAGGCTTTATTTCCTCCTTTTCCTGACCAGTATCGCAGGAGCCCAGGGACTCGGTAGGCGAGTATCATACTAATTTCATGCAGCTGCGGGGCCTCTCTCCAGGCAGTTAATTAATATTAGTTAACAGTGTTAGTTACCCACAGCCGTAAAGAAAATAATTTTCCTCTTGCAAAGTCATCTAGTATTTTGTATCAGCTCAGACCGTCCTATTTCCCCTGAATGTCATTCAAAGGGAACACCACCAAGAAGAGGTAATTAACTTTTATAGAAATGACTTCTACATCCAAAATTTGATGCCCACATTTCCTAAGAGACATCAATATTGAAACCACCAGCCCAAACAAGGCTGATAGCTTATTTCCTCATCAGCCAGTGACCTTATCATAAGGGTCTTATGGTTATGGATTTCTGGATTTCCTACCCAGTAGCTCAAACCAGGAAAATACCTGCCTTCACGGAAGGTGTCAAAATTAAAGACAGTATAAACTCACTTTTTGATAGTTTGGCCACAAAAATTAAACGCATTCTACACTTACATAAATTTCATTGCGTTCACCTTCAATAGCATTTTAATAAGAGATATTAAAATTATGGATTCAGAAAATCTAAGAATTTCTGTCTTCAGATCCCAGACTATTTATAAAATGTGTTCCAAGCTCTTTGAGACGTTTTATACTTGATTCCTGGCTTTAAGATAGAAAGCTAATAGGTTGAAATAAAACATTATTTTCAAATGGGGAAAGTAGTACTGAAATATATTTCTTTTAGAAGAAGGTGACCTCCGCACTTGTGTTTCCCTTCTGAAGACCCAAAGTCACACGCTCTCAGAAGAAGAGAGGAATATGCTGAAGTAGTGCCAAGAAGTCAAGACCTTTATTTATTTTTAAGTTATTTGAGCACCTTACATGTACTGTACTAGAGCTGTAGCATTTTCCCTTCTACCTTTATTTTATAATAAAGTCTAACATATATCTTTCTTGGCTTGCTTTTGGGAGTAGGTATTACGCTTTCAGGTACCAGGGAAATCTCACTTATCCATTGTGCAATTCTCTTCCAATCTTTCTTTTCTTATTTTTGGCCACAGATTTATTTAAGCTTTCATAGTTCTTAGGCTTTCTATTATTCAACTTTAAATTCTATGAAATTCCTCTCTTTCCAGCCCTAAATTGGCTATTTAAGATCACTTTTCCCAGTTGTCACTGAAAGGCCCTTCAGAAGGGAAAAAAAAAAAAAAAAAGATGCTCTCTGGTTATGTCCTGGACCACCATCTGCCTGGGGACAGGAAATTATTCCTTGAATGGGAACTAAGCCAGAGAGGGACTGCAGGGTAAGAATCTTGCTGGCGAATAGAGCAAATTGGGATTACTTGTGGTGTTGTGATTTAATAAGAAATAGATAGATATTTGGTTTTCCTCCCTAGTTCCTAGCACAGACCTCCTGAATCCCTTACAATTTCTCTAGTGATAGAGGTCCTAGGGCTATTTTTGTTGTATTTGGTCTCAATCCCGGTTCTGGTTACAAGACTTTCTCAGTGAATCTCTGTAGTGATAGGAATGCCTTTTTGTATGCTAATGAAATGAGTGGTGCCCCGGGTCTCTTAGATAGCTTCAGGACCATGGCCAGAAAAGCCAGTTTTAGGATTAGAGGGTTAGAAATTTCAGCCCCACCCTGAAACCTGGGAGGAGAGGGTTGAAGATTGATAGAGTCAGTCATGCCTAGGTAATGGGACTTTCATTAAAACCCCTAAATAAAGTGATGTTGAGAGCTTCTGGGTTGATGAACACATCAGGATGCTGGGAAGATGGTGCACCTGAGAAGGTCCTGGAAGCTTGTGGACCTTTCCACAAATCTGGTCCTATGGAGGCATCTGCGTGGCTCAGTCGTTAGGCATCTGCCTTCAGCTCAGGTCATGATCCCAGGGCCCTGGGATGGAGCCCCACATCAGACTCCCTGCTCAGAGGGGAGCCTGCTTCTCCCTCTCCCTCTGCTGCTCCCCCTGCTTGTGCTCCCTTAAAAAAAAAAAAAAAAAAAAGAAAAGAAAAGAAAAAAAAGAGGCTGGTCCTATGTATTTCTTCCATTTGGTTGTTGGTGAGGTGTATCCTTCATAATAAACTGGTAATAGTAAGTAAAGCACTTTATTCAGTTCTATAAGCTATTCTAGCAAATTATCGAACCTGTGAGGAGGTTGTGCAAACGTCCCATTTATAGCCAATAGGTCAGAGGTAAGAGGCTCTGATTAGTGATAATTACTTCAAGTGGGGGTAGTCTTGTGAGACTGAGCCCTTAACCTGGAGGACCTGTGCGAACTCTGGGTAGTTCGTGTCAGCAGAGAATTGGAGACCCAGTTGGTATTCAGAGAGTTGGAGAATAAATAGATGGGTGGAACTTTGCCCCCCCCCCACCCCGGCAGATTCGGTGTCAGAGGTATTGTGAGTAAAAACCACTGGGCTTGTATACATGTGGGAGCCAGGAGCAAGAGCTTAGCTACCCCTCAATATTCCTTTGCCGCTGTTCTTGTCAGCTCTAAATATTGTCTGAAAATATGGTTCTTCAGGGAACTCTATATGCTCATGGTGTATCATATACCCAGACACAGGCCTTAAAACCCTTCTAAGAGGGATATTATTGACATAAAATGATGATTCTCAATTGGGGTGATTTTGTCCCCTGGGGGATATTTTTATAGTGTCTGGAGGTGTTATGGGTTGGTTGAGTTCTTCTGGTAATGCACATACAATCTTCACGACCACGGGGATGATCCTATCCCAAACAGTCTGACACTGAGAAGTCACGACACAGAGCTTGGACTTCATCTCTTAAAACCAGAAATTGCACAAGATCTGGTTGAGAGGCATGCAAAGAAAGCTGTTACAAACACTAAGGTTTAGATTTTAATTTACTGACAAGGTCAAAACTAGCAGTTCATCAAGCCCTGAAGACCACCAACTAGCATTGCTACAGTAATAGCTACCCCTAGCTTTGCTACAGTAATAGCTACCCACCTCCAAATATTCTTTTTTGCACACGAGGACAGCTGTCTATGAGCACGGTACTATATGCTTCATTCAACATAGGGACTATGAAAATTTGTCTCTATAAGAGAAAACGATAAAATGAAGTTTATCTTATCCCCAAGGGAAGCATGGGCTTTGAAAATAGGCTCTTTGAAAATGGCTTTTTCCCCTCTTCTAAATCTTCTTGAGGTTATAGCACATAGTATTTTCTTGGAAGTCACTTCCATCTGTCTCTCTTCATGCAACAAGCTCCCCAAATGTGTGAAAACCTATATCACTGCATTGTTTCCCAAAGACTGAGGATTCTGAGGTTTTAACTCGTTTAAAGGCACAGACTGGTTTAACAGGAGGACACGGGGCAGGGTTAACCTTCTCATAGCACTTTCTTGGGTCTGCCTCTTTATAGAAATCTCCAACGTAGCTGGACAGTATCTTTTGCTCACTGCAGCTATGTGACACTCATCCACCTTATACAGAGTAGGCCTACAATTCCGCAAGCAGAAAAGGCAGGAAGAAAATTAAAATATTACAAACTGCATTATCCAAAAACCACTGACAATTAATGAATCATAAGATTTGGGGAAAAGGTCAAATAAAAGAATGAAATAGTATGTTTTTTAAAAAAAATATCCTGTAATTCTCAGTCTTGTTCTGGATGTCAATTGTGGTAAAACAGGATTTTTATCTATATACTACAGCATCGTAATGGAATATACAGTGATAATGGAATTCTTTTGAGACATCTTCCACTCTAATTAATCTAGATGGCAATTGGTTCATTCGTATGTAGCTTCTAGTGCCACTAGGAGAATATAGGCTCCCTGCATTATGGAACTTGAGGTGACCTTCACAGAAAAAATGTCCATTCAGGCGAAATGTACCTTTCTGAATTCTGAATAAAAAATCTTTTATAAATTATAATCTTTTAAAATACAGGCTCTGGACATCATGGGAGGAAGCACCTCATTTGTATATTTATTTCTCTAAAGTGGCAAATTCTCCAGCAATAATCAGAGAACAATTTGAGAGGTCTCAAAAGGCTCCCATGCTTCAACTTTTAATTGGGTGGTGGCAGAAGCAATTCAAGCAGGCTTGCCTTGAGTCAGATGTTTCTATTCTTCTTTTTCTTTTTGGTTCTAGTTAATTTCTCTTCTGTTGAAATTCTTGTGTTTGTTTTTTTTTTGTTTGTTTGTTTTGTTTTGTTTTTTGTTTTGTATAGTGGAAGGACCCTAAGAGACAGAACATTTGCATTTTACTTCTATGGCTTGCTTCTTCAGTTCCACTTCAGGTAAAATTACTCTTAAGCTTCTTTTAGAGAAAATTGTTCTGTGGTGCTGGCACCTGGGACCAGCTACCATCCCTCTGTGCCCAAGGTGATGGTATGGAAAGGATAGAAAATGCTTTCATTCATGAAATGTACTTTGACGTGCTTAGGTGGTAGATGAGACTTCTAGATTGAATGACTTCCGATGGGGAAGATCTTCATGAAGCTAAGAGATGTAGGTACCAGTTCTGGGTATGTCTAAAGGTGCATGGCTTTGAGAAAGTCATTTGGAAGTCAGTTGTTGCCATCTTTGGAACTGGAATAATAAAATCTGATACCAAATGCCTTAGATTACAAGGATTGCCTTCAAAATGAGACTTGAGGCCAAGGCTTCAGTGCAGGTAGTTTAGTTGGGATTGTGATTTTGGGGAGCAGTAAGTATACGAAAAGAGAATAAAATAAGGAAGGAGGAAAAGATAGTAGGATGCATGATTGAGTTGGCCAGCACAATGGTTAAATGACATTTGACTCTGGGATCCTCTGAAAGCCTTATGAACAGTGTCTCAGAACTGTACCCCCAGGAGACAAAAAGGGGAAACATGATTTATTGGTTTCTGTCTCCATCAGTGAAGAATGGTAGTGGATGCCCCTCCACTGTTGGGTTGCATGGGAATGAGTGCAGGGTGGATGCTTCCTGAATTCCAAGTTGCAGATCAGGGAAACCCAAGAAGGAAGTGAAAGATGTATGGCTTGGGCCAAGCTGGGGATCACTCTTCGAACAGCCTCAGACATAGAGCTCCAGTCAATCAATTATCATTGCTCTTCCAGAGCTATTTATCTCTGTGGTTATTACTATTATTATTTTTAAAGATTTTATTTATTTATTTGAGAGAGAGACAGTGAGAGAGAACATGAGCGAGGAGAAGGTCAGAGAGAGAAGCAGACTCCCCGTGGAGCTGGGAGCTCGATGCGGGACTCCATCCCAGGACTCCGGGACGATGACCTAAGCCGAAGGCAGTCGTGATTCTCCAACCAACTGAACCACCCAGGCGTCCCTATCTCTGTGATTATTATGTCTGCCAGATTATTAAACACAACAGGGCAGAATCTCTGTTTTAATCATTTGTAAATGTCTCACAAAGTAACTGGCCACTAGTAAATGTTTCTTAAGGGTAGAATTACGTCATTCACAAAAAAAGGTTGAAGTCCTAACCCCCAGGACCAGAAAATGTGACCTTATTGGGAAATAGGGTCTTTACAGAGTTAATCAAGTTGGAAGGAGATCATTAGGGTGGGTTCCAATGCACTATGACTGGTGTCGTTACAAAAAGGAGAAATTTGGACACAGAGACAGGCATTCAGTGGGGAAAGATGATGTGAAGACCCAAGGAGAATGCCACCAGCAAGCCAAAGAATGACTGAGGTCACCAGAAGCTAGGAGAGAGTCCTGGGGTAGATTCTCCTTCCCAGACTTGAGAAGGAAGCAAACCTGGATTTCAGATTTCAAGACTCCAGAACTGTGAGAATATCAATTTCTGTCATTCTAAGCTTCCCAGTTTGTGACTGTTACAGCAGCCCCAGGAAACTAATACGGCACTTAATGAGTATTTGAATTAATTTGGTTGTATAGGCAGATGGCTAAGATCTGAGTATAGTTTTGTTTTTATAGTGGTTCATCTTACATATCTTTCAAGATCCAGATAAATTCCCATAAGTTCTATAGTTCTTCCCTAATCTTTTTGATGCAGAGTTCTACCAGAAAATATATAGTTTTTCTTTTTTTTTTAAATTTACTTTTTGTTATGTTCAGTTGGTCACTGTGTAGTACATCATTAGTTTTTGGTATAGTGTTTAATGACTCATTAGTTGTCCATAACACCCAGTGCTCATCACAACATGTGTGTTTCTTTCTTCTTTAACTTGATACAGACACTACTTTGTGATTCTCTTGAATGGCTTGGTAACTCATCTTTTAAAATTTATGGTTCAAGTATATAAGTCTTTGTCCTGAATTGGAAACGTGCTGTGTTACCCACAGTGCTAAGCTTCATCTAGGGGACTTACTAAATGTTCTGAGTGTGAATTAATGCCCAAATCTGCTTCTTTAATGGTGTTCGGGTCGGAGTCAGGTTCTGATCTCTTGCATAGCGTTCCCGACATCAGCGTGATGAAACGAAAGAGCTCCAGGGTGCTGATGCCTCTAATAATAACCCTTCCAGTACTTGTGGGATTGGAACAAATGATTACTAACATGTATTTACAACTTACATGAAACGTGCACATGTCATCATACTGACCACAGGGGCAGCTGGCCCGCAGGGAGACATACCTATCACTCAGTCACATACTCTCATAGCCCACAAAATGATTTCTTTAAACAACTTGACTCAAATCTAATTTTTTTATAGCTATTGTGCATGCAGGTTAGTACTATTTAGTACCTTTGTTGCCTTCTTGTCCCAACTTGCTTCATTTAAGGACAACTAACAAAAATGTCTTATTTTGATATTTTTTCATGGCTCATGCACACAGTTTTTGGCACAATTGTTTCAAAATGCTCTCATGAGAAATTCGTGAAGGCAAAATACTTACAGACCCAAGTCCTCATAGCGGTTGATGAAAAACTGAGCAATTAATATCATTGTAATCCAGCATAAAACAGAAAACAGTTATTTTCTTTTTAATAAGCCTTCTAAATTAGTAAGTGGGATGGGCCAGGAGGGAATTACTGACACCAAAGGGTAAAAAAGATTTAATGAATATGGACGCATTAGAAAAATTTAATTAAAAATGGTTTCATATTATAATTTGTTCTGATATTTTATTAACATGTTTTCATGTGTAACTATAAAAATAAGCATATGATCATGCTGTTTTTAATCATCTGAGATTTATTTCAGCAAAGTGTTTAAATTAAAAACAATGCCAACATTTTCTTTTACTTGAATTAGCATAGCCCCTGTAGTGTTTAAAAAACCCAAAACTCATACTATTTCATTCTCTCAAAACAGCCACTCATTCAGTTTTCTCCCAGAGAATTTCATACAAATATCTGGTAGAGACCTATTCTTATTCTACATAAATATAAGGACTCTCATATCTCATAGAATGGAAGATATAAAACACAAGATTTGTGGGAGGAAAATGAGTCCATTAAGGGGCTGATTATATTTACTATTATTTCATTTGTTGGTGGTTGACTTTTGTTGCAATATTAGCCAGGTGTGTTGTCCCCATACTCTTGAATTTAGGACCATCTGAGATCTTGGTTAAAGCAGAGGGCATACTGTCCAGTGAAGCGTCATTACTGAGCTTTGATCACAAGTAGGCAGAGAGGCAGGCAGAGAGAGAGGAAGGGAAGCAGGCTCCCTGCCGAGCAGAGAGCCTGATGTGGGGCTCGATCCCAGGACCCTGAGATCATGATATGAGCCGAAGGCAGAGGCTTAACCCACTGAGCCACCCAGGCGCCCCTGATTTTTCCTTCTATAACAAATGAACTCTAGTCATGGTTGGTACCTGACTCACTGGGAAAGGTATGCGTACAACCTGGAGTCACACTGCTGTGAGAATGCTGATCTGCTGGGCTATACAAATCCAAGCCAGAATAGGTAAGACTTTATTGAGTAGTAAACAACATCTCCTTGATGAGAATCATACCATATGACATCAATCAGTAAGCAGCTTTTGGCTCTACAGTAGTTAATACATCAAAATACTTCCATACTAGTTGGTGAACGGCTGTTGCCTTGAGCCCCTGGGAGCTCCCTCCCACCCCTCCCATGCTACTCTAGCATTCCTGGGGAACTCTGGGGTCACTGATATTTCTTGAATTCTAGCAAGTTGAACATTAACACTTGCTTAGTATGGAGCCTCCTGCTTTAGCTCTGGGACACAGATCCATTCTCCCTAGTTGATGCCATAGCTCCCAGTGGTTAATTATTTCGAATAACACCCCTGGAATCATAATATCAGCCTCATAGTTTGTTAGTTGAAATTCACTTATTCTCAAAAGGTCAATGCATCTTGTGGCTTAAAAAAAAAAATAATTCATTTTGTAAGACCTGTTTCTTTTTACAGGCATATTTCTTTCACTCCAAAGAATCCTTCTAAATAGGAACATTTAAACACTCTGGAAGTTTTTTTTTTTTATTAAAATGTAGGTCTTGGTCCATAAGGTAAGAAATCAATCTAATACAATTTTGTTCATTACTGAAAAATGTCTTAAGCCATATTTTAAAAGTGTTTGCTTCCCTTTTTCATTTAAATTATGAAAAAAGAAAGACTTTAGTTAAAACTAGTTTTGAGCAGTATACTATTAGTCCAGAATAGCATTAACACTCTTGGAAACGAATCTTTGCGGGCACCATCTTGGAGCTTACTAATAGATTCCTAATAAGCTGGTGTACGTAACTTTTTACATACTGTTTTAACAGAGTCAAAAATCAATGGTAAAATGTTTCAAGCTACAAAGGTGTGGTCTGTCATGTAACCAAGGGCAAAGCTTTATGTTTCATATCTTTTTGGAGAGGAACACAATGAACTATTTGTCATTCCCCCCCTTTTTTTTAGTAAAAACTGACTGCAGGCACAAAATTTTTCCCATTAAAAAAGAGCACTGGGTAAAACTAGGCTGTAAGTTTTCATCTTTGAAACCCAAGGAAAAGATTCTTCAAAGATTAAAGTACTAAAAGTGTGTGAAGAGCTATAAACAAATTAAGAAGCTCACCCACCAGGTGGGTCATTTGCCTTACTATTGTAGAGGTCTATCTACACTGTTAATTACACAGGTATAAATATTATGGTCTGGGATTATTTGTCAGTTTACATGAATTTCGCCACTCTATATTTCATATATTCTTCTTTGTCAAAAGTTGTATCCTAGATTTAAATTTCTAGGAGGCCAATGATTATATTCCTTGTTCTTTTGTTGAAACCTATATTTCTTCATTTAGGAGTACAGAGGCAACTAACAAATATTATTAACAAGGACAAGGGCAATGATGTTGAAGAAGGGGAGGCTGATGACAGTAGAGAAAGAAAAGTACACATAAATATAGACGGATGTGAATATTTAGTTAAATTTCTCATTAAGAAGTTTGGGCAATGAATTCTTTATCAACTTTTTCAAAAAATGTCTTTTTGCATTAGTTATATTTATCTTGAAAGGGGTCCTCTAAGCAAAGAGAGAGCCTACAAGTGGTAGATCAGAAAGGAACAGAGACCATATACAGTAACAATCACCTTACAGGCAATACAATGGCCCTAAATTCATATCTCTCAATAGTTACCCTGAATGTTAAAGGGCTAACTGCCCCTGTCAAAAGACACAGGGTATCAGAATGGATAAAAAAACAAAACCCATCTATATGTTGCCTCCAAGAAACTCATTTTAAGCCCGAAGACACCTCCAGATTTAAAGTGAGGGGGTGGAAAAGAATTTACCATGCTAATGGACATCAGAAGAAAGCAGGAGTGGCAATCCTTATATCAGATCAATTAGATTTTAAGCCAAAGACTGTAATAAGAGATGAGGAAGACACTATATCATACTCAAAGGGTGTGTCCAACAAGAAGATTTAACAATTTTAAATATCTATGCCCCCAACGTGGGAGCAGCCAACTATATAAACCAATTAATAACAAAATCAAAGAAACACATCAACAATAATACAATAATAGTAGGGGACTTTAACACTCCCCTCACTGAAATGGACAGATCATCCAAGCAAAAGATCAGCAAGGAAATAAAGGCCTTAAACGACACACTGGACCAGATGGACATCACAGATATATTCAGAACATTTCATCCCAAAGCAACAGAATACACATTCTTCTCTAGTGCACATGGAACATTCTCCAGAATAGATCACATCCTCGGTCCTAAATCAGGACTCAACCGGTATCAAAAGATTGGGATCATTCCCTGCATATTTTCAGACCACAATGCTCTAAAGCTAGAACTCAACCACAAAAGGAAGTTTGAAAAGAACCAAAATACATGGAGACTAAACAGCATCCTTCTAAAGAATGAATGGTTCAACCGGGAAATTAAAGAAGAATTGAAAAAAATCATGGAAACAAATGATAATGAAAATACAACGGTTCAAAATCTGTGGGACACAACAAAGGCAGTCCTGAGAGGAAAATATATAGCGGTACAAGCCTTTCTCAAGAAACAAGAAAGGTCTCAGGTACACAACCTAACCCTACACCTAAAGGAGCTGGAGAAAGAACAAGAAAGAAACCCTAAGCCCAGCAGGAGAAGAGAAATCATAAAGATCAGAGCAGAAATCAATGAAATAGAAACCAAAAAACCAATAGAACAAATCAACGAAAGTAGGAGTTGGTTCTTTGAAAGAATTAATAAAATTGATAAACCCCTGGCCTGACTTATCAAAAAGAAAAGAGAAAGGACCCAAATAAATAAAATCATGAATGAAAGAGGAGAGATCACAACTAACACCAAAGAAATACAAACTATTATAAGAACATACTATGAGCAACTCTACGGCAATAAATTTGACAATCTGGAAGAAATGGATGCATTCCTAGAAACATATAAACTACCACAACTGAACCAGGAAGAAATAGAAAGCCTGAACAGACCCATAACCAGTAAGGAGATTGAAACAGTCATTAAAAATCTCCAAACAAACAAAAGCCCAGGGCCAGACGTCTTCCCGGGGGAATTCTACCAAACATTTAAAGAAGAACTAATTCCTTTTCTCCTAAAACTGTTCCAAAAAATAGAAATGGAAGGAAAACTTCCAAACTCATTGCATTAGTTATATTTAGACAGAGCAGGAAGGAACAGGGCTACTGTCCTCTCTGCATCAGTATCTGTTCCACTTTTGAATATTCTGTATGCAAGGGAACAGGCAAAAGATAAATGTCCAGGACACAGAGGCCCTGTTTCTTCTAGGTTTCAACTCATTTTAACCCATGCCGGTGTATCCTAGAAATATTTCAAAAGGAGCACTGAAAGATATTCATGTGACAGGGCTGGCTTTTCTTCACCTATGTTAGGTAATTAGCATTAGGTATTCCCAGGTTTCCCTTTTTGTCTACTGGAACTGCGCTGGCAATTCTTTTTTTTTTTTTTTTTAAAGGTTTTATTTATTTATTTGACAGACAGAGATCACAAGTAGGCAGAGAGGCAGGCAGAGAGAGGAGGGGGAAGCAGACTCCCTGCTGAGAGGGAGCCGGATGCAGAGCTCCATGCCGGGCTCGATCCCAGGACCCTGAGATCATGACCTGAGCCAAAGGCAGAGGCTTTAACCCACTGAGCCACCCAGGCACCCCTGCACTGGCAATTCTTTTCGATTTTTAGCTACCTGTCCTTTTGCCAAGGTAGAGTCATGAAGTGTTTCCTTTCACTGTCTTTATCACACTCTCCATAGAGCACACACTGCTTCATCAAACACAGCCAGGAACTAGGTAATGCCACTGGGGTTCCTGTGTATCTCTATAAGTTATAACTGTTGCTTTCCAACCTCTAAACACCATCACCCATCTAGAAAGTGATAAAAAAAAAAAAAGTGCGTACAGCACACACAGGGACAAAAGGGTAAGGGCAGAGGGGGTGATTATCTCAGCACATTTGCAACATAATCGGGGGTATGCATGCCCCTGGGGGGGAATTCTATCACATACTAATGCCCCTGGACTGCCTTCCTTCTACTTGTAATAAAAGCAAAGCAATATGCTTCCTCAAGTCTTGTCCATCTTCTTTTCCATCTGAAAAATTATTCATTCATTCAATCCAACTTGTATTGTGAGGTTATATATAGCCAGACTGTATGCCTCTATGCTAGATTAGACATACAAAAGTAAGAATGCCACATTTTCTGCTACTTAGTGGATTTACATATTTCTGAATATAAGCTCTACCAGCAGGACATCCATTTTTCTTTCCTGCTTTCCCTCCAACTCTGTTTGTCTTCTGCTGGGAATTATAATATATTTATACCCGCTGGTTTCTTGGTTTATCAACGAAAAGCATTTTTGTCCTCTTGGCTTACAAAACAAGCGGACTGCTTCTCTTCTTCTAAATATATTAATACAATTTTAACACATTATTCGACATCTTAACAACATAAACTCTGTAAGTAAAATAGAGCTTATAAATTCTAGATGCAGACTTATTATAAAATCTAGATATAGATACAGGATATCACAATTGGAGCAGAAAGTATGGAAGCCAGACATCTTTTGGGTGTCAGTATTGGCTGTGGAGAATCATGTACTATTTCTTGACCTCCAATTTTTCAAAGCTGGAACTCTTGACCAGGGCTGCCTTGATGGACAAGAGACCTGCGTATTCACAGGATCCTACCCTGAGAAGGAACTCAGGCTTCGTTTCATGTTCTTCTATTACGATCTTAAATATCTTAATAATTTTTGGGCAGTGGGTCCACATTGTCACTGGTCCTGTGAATTATATAGCAGGTTCTGTCCTTGGCATGCTGCTCTGGGGTTAGCTCATTCTTTGCCTTCCTGCTGAACAGTCCGCTGAAACTTGTAGTTGCTTTGATAACATATCCCCTTAAACTATCGAGGAACTGAGGAGTTTGGAATCCTGGTACTGCAGGACCAAAGACCTACTGCAGCTCATCTGAGAGGCACATTTCCCTGTCTTCTCTCTCCAGCCATTAACCAAATCAATCAGTAAGCTGAGGTGACAGGAACAGCAGCCAATATGCTTACAGGGGACTGCATTCTTACTCCTGGCAAGGTCCAGGGAAACTTTCACCATTGGGTGGTATATAATCAGGGATGAGATCTCCTTCCTTAGGCTAATTTGGGTCCCATCCAATTGTTCCCTGTCTTGATACTTGACCCTCTTATTATTATTATTTTATTAATTGTCTATCATCCTTGTTAGGAGGGTAGGAACTGAATTTGATTGGTTCAAGAAGAATCCCAGCATAAAAACTCACCTTTGGGTGATATTTCTCTATTAGTCCTGAGCCCTCATCCTTTGAACTTTCCTCCTTCCAAATCAGAACACACATAGAAAGGGAAAACAAAACAAAACAAAACAAAACAGATGAGGTCTCCAGCCTCTCTGCTCTGCAGTGAGCTCTGTCCTGCTGTGTGCTATTTTACTCCCAAATATGTCCCAAGTTTACTCCTGTTACCATGGTGATCAGTTGCTCTCTACTCTAAAGTCATTTTTACCTTTCCTTTTCTTCAATAGGAAATTTGCATTTTATAACTTTTCCTTTAAGCCTGTTCTTAACATCCCAACTCTACTTCTCTCCCTGGAAGAACACACATCCTTTTCTTAAATTTAAAGAAATGAAGCCTGCTTAGAATAGTTTTACACTTATTTTGTGTATGATTTAATGTTTCTCTTTACCTTTATAAGAAACTGCACCTTAAAGTTCAGCATAGTGTGGTCAAACATTTGGACTGCATAAAATGGGTATTAACATAGGGACGCCTGGGTGGTTCAGCTGGTTAAGCGGCTGCCTTCGGCTCAGGTCATGATCCCAGCATCCTGGGATCCAGTCCCACATCAGGCTCTTTGCTCAGCAGGGAGCCTGCTTCTCCCTCTGCCTCTGCCTGCCACTCTGTCTGCTTGTGCTCACTCTCGCTCCTCTCTCTCTCTCTGACAAATAAATAAATAAAATCTTAAAAAAAAATGGGTATTAACATAATTTGTATTAATAACACACTGAAGTGCTTGGCATATAGTTTGATTTGCTATAAAGTTAAGACATGAAATGAAGAGATTACTAGAGAATAATATCTAAAAGAAAGGATATTTTTCAAATTTTATTTATGGGATTGAAATTTAAACCTGCACAGCTAGGTATCACCCCTCTTAAGACAGGGAAAAAAAAAAAAAACCTGGAGAAATATAAACCACTTTTATTCCCTAGTGTGGAACAGGTAGATGATATTTTCTAAATAGTGACAGTCTATTTTTAACCTTTTAAATTCCTGTTGATAGTACTAGATGGACCTGAAGTTTAAAAGACGTTGTCATAGACTATCTAAATAAGCAAATTCAGCTTTTTCAATGACATAGACTTTTTCTTTATGGGGGTGATTGAGGGCACTTTAACCATTAATCATTGGCCAAGGATCTTAGGTGAACATCCATTCACCATTCAATTTTTCAAGACATTTTAGTTGAATGACTAATAAAGAATCTGGGTTTTTATGCTGGAATTTTTCTTGAACTGATCAGATTCAATTCCTACCCTCTTAATAAGGATGCCAGACAATGAAAGAAGAAAATAAGGGGTCAAGTATCAAGACAGGGAACAATAAGATTGAACCCAAATTAGCCTAAGGAAGAAGACATCATCCCTGACTATACTTTAGAATTGTTTTGAGAACCTTAAAAACAAAAGCCAAAAAAAAAAAATTAGTCCATTTCTCAAGCCCCATTCTAGACCAGGAATGTCAAAAAATTTGGAGGACAGCTTGAAGCATCAGTACTTTTACAAGTTCTCCAGGTAATTCTCATGCATCAGGGTTCACCTACAGGGCAGTGGTCTCAAACTTCCAGCAGCATCAGAATCATCTGGAGTATTTGTTGTTGTTGTTGTTTTAAAATTTTATTTATTGGGACGCCTGGGTGGCTCAGTTTGTTAAGCGGCTGCCTTCGGCTCAGGTCATGATCCCAGTGTCCTGGGATCGAGTCCCACATCGGGCTCCTTGCTTGGCGGGAAGCCTGCTTCTCCCTCTGCCTCTGCCTGCCACTCTGTCTGCCTGTGCTTGCTCTCGCTTCTCTCTCTCTGACAAATAAATAAATAAAATCTTTAAAAAAAAATAAATAAAATTTTATTTATTTATTTGACAAAGAGAGACAGTGCAAGAGAGGAAACACAAGCTGGGGGAGAAGGAGAGGGAGAAGCAGGCTCCCCGCTGAGCAGAGAGCCAAATGTGGGGCTCAATCCCAGGACCCTGCAAGCTGAAGGCAGACACTGAGCGACCCAGGCACTCCAACCTGGAGCATTAAACGACACATTGTGGAGCCCCAGCTCCAGAGATTCTGATTTAGTAGGTCGTGGGTAGGGCCTAGAATTTGTCATTAACAAGTTCCTAGGTGTGCTGAGGCTGTTAGTTAAGGGACCACCTTTTCAGAAACAGTGTTCTATAAATGCCAAGAAGTCATCCCAAGGATGTACTATTTCACCCAGGACTAGAAGGACACGTGGACAAAGAGAAAGCAGGTCACTGGAGAGGGCTCTGGGCATAAAAAAAATCGCTTGTGAGAAGGCCTAGGTCAAGAAAGAGCACTTGAGAGATTGAAAAAAAGTCTACATTATGCTTGGAACACAGAAAGCAACGTGAAATATGTTTAGAGTTATACATAGTTGAAGTGGCAAGCAGGGAACATCTTGAGTGACATTGTAAACCATATTAAGGAGTTTGTACCTTACTCTACAGCCCATGGTAGCCTACTGAAGGACTTTAAGTAGGGAATGATACACTCTGATCCTCAATTTGGGAAGTTAATTCAGATTTCATAGTCAGACTAGAGGCTATTGCATTTATGCTGGTGGCAGAGTGGATAAAAAGAAGTAAACAGACTCAAGAATGATTCCATAGAACTTTAAGACTAACCGGTGATAGGTGATGGAGAAGTCAAAGGTGACTTCTCTTTGGACTTGGAAAGCTAGGTAGAGGGTAAAGCCTTTCATGATGTGGAGCAAAGAAACTGAGTCAGTGGAAAACAAGCTATGTGAATTTCAGGGTCCTTGTGTGTGAAAGAGGAATAAACATCTAAATCATGGGGCCATTATGAGGATTAAATGAGACTATGAGAAAAATATTTAACATGGAATCTAGTATATAAATTCTCTTACCTCCTGACTTCCCAATTTAATGACAATTCTTTTTCCTAACTAAGGAAAAGGGCAGATCTTAAAGCACATAATTTTGTGGGTTCCTAGTGGTCTATGGTAGTGTTCCACTCTTCCACTCCAAAGTATATATGCTGTTAACCCCAGTAAGATGACAGAAAACCAAGGTGGTGCTATTACCCTGCTAGACTGAGACACAGGGTTAGGACAATTCTTTATTTTCTCATTTCGACAATTTTTACAAAATTAAAATGTCAAAATCGATTTCTGAGGATTATTTGCAACAATGCTTCATTGCTTCATAATAGCAGTTTATTGTTTTGTGTGTATACTGAGATCCCTTTTTGAAAGATATTTGATGGACAAGACTAATGTCTGCTTCATATGCTGACTCTTATCAGGACTTTTCTCTGTGTACTTAAGCTTCAGAGGAAATTACTTGACCTAGGATAGAACAAATCCATCCAATAATCAAAGATGTTTTAGTAGGGTTTTACCCTATACATGTCCTATCAACAATGCAATCTGTTGACTGTTGTTTTGGCTTGTTTTGTTTCTCAACTAAAACATGATGAAAATTGAACTCCTGGTTTTCAGGTTCATTGCTGGTAAGTGAATGTGTTGTCTTGAAACAGAGATGGCTTCCCAGGTAGAAATCTTGACTTAGACCCTCAACTTCAGTGAAATACTTGCTGGATTGACCATTTCTGAGGAATTATTGACCCTGTGCTTTGTGATTTGCTCCTCTAACACCTTTATTTCTTATTAAGAAAGAGGGCTTTTGAGGGGAAAGGGAATTAGAATTATTCAAAATTATTTGGGAAAATATTTTAAGATATTCCTTGGAATATTCCATATTGAATTATGAGATAATATCCCCAAGAAAAAAATTTGTTTGGCCTGAGCACCTGGTAGTATCACAGGGCAACTGATTGAGCACAGGGCAACCTGAGTTTAGGATAAGTTCCTAAAAAGAAACGGAAATGTTCTATTTTCCGAATTCATTGAAAATTATCGTTACAAATATGACATATTTGTTTTCAATCCCCACAGCAATAGCCATTTTTACACTTTATTTATGCTCAAAAAAAGATGTCACATGAAATGCATGTGATAGAAAATTGTTTTCTCCTTTGTTATGATTTAGTATTATTGGGGAGATTGGAAAGGGGAGTGTCAGGGCATTCTATGTGTTAAGGGCTTATGATTATCAGTGATATTATTTATTTCTATTATAATTAGACACTCATTCTATATTTTGCTCTTTCATGCTATTTGTACATGTGTATGTATGTTTCCTTTTACTACCCATAAAAAGTGAACTTTAGGCTGTTTCAAGAGGCATGCAAGAAACTACACAAGGGAAGACTTGACTTTCAGAAATATATAAGGCAAGCCCAAGTGAATATTTTCTACTCAAAATCTTTTCTCTCAAACAACTTAGGGACTACATGCCTGCTCTTAAAATTCTAACTTGCTATGATAATCTTTTTAGAGATGTGACCTCATAAAAAGTAGAATAACTTTTGCTGGAGGGATCTAGCTTATGGGTGTAAGCACTCTAATTTGTGAGGATTTGTAGTTTATATGGCTATGACCTGCACAGTGTAAGTGCCAAGAAAAAGAAAAGCTCATGCTTAGATTTTCTATACTGTAAAATAGCTGAATTGTGTATCAGCTCTGGTATCTGTTTCCTTTATGGTCTTACTCAAACTCCCTAACTTCAATGACCTCAGATTTACTCATCTGTAAAACTGGACTAATTATACCTATCTTATAAGTAGATATTACCTTTAATTAGGAGGGATCAATGAAATAGAATATGTAGGCAGTTTGTTAGGTGCTAGCTGGTATCTGTTTACTCTGAAATTAGTAAATGGTAGCTGGAATCTCTGAAACTTACTTGTAGGGAATACCATATTTAGCAACACTACTATCTCCAACCATGTACATACAATCATGAGGGACCTTCATTTAAGATTTACATGTTTTGGGCTTAAGCTAAATTTATCCATATTATATATGCTTGCTTAGCCATTATTTTGTAATAATGTTATTGGCATACTCACAAACATAGCGAAATAGAAAAATTCAGGGCATTAGACAAGTTAGGAAAACAAGCATTCTGTAAAGAAAGTGGGTGATATTGCCTTAAATGTTCACACAGCCAAATGCTTCAAAGGTTACCAAAGTCTTCATTTCACTTTGCTAGGGTACACATGTCTGAAATATTAGCCGCTTTTCTAGAGTACCCTGACTGCAGCAGTAGAAACAGAAGCAATTCAATCAAAGCAGGCAGGAGAGTGAATGGCTCAGGGGAATTTCTGTGCATGGCTCTTGTGGGCTCAGGCTCCTTCTGTTGCTTGGTTTCAAGCTCAGAAACTTACTTCTGATGGTTAGATATTGTTTTTAATTATAGAAGAAACAGCTTATAGATTTTTCTATCCATCTTAATAGTGCATTTCAATATTTTGTAAATGAAATCACTATTGCTTCTCTCACCTCTGCCTCATGTTTGACACACTGGAGAGTGAGGGAAATGATTAGAGACCACGTTTATATGCAAGTAAAACCAGGAGAGGGGATCTGCTGTGTCTGCATGTATTATTTCTTCCTATACCTGAAATTATGCTACCTATCACTTCAGATTAGAGGTATAACACACCCTCATGGAATAGCCAAGCAATACAGAAGAAATATTTTAAAAAAGAAAAATACAAGATCTCACTCCAGGGGTGACACTGATGAACATTTTTGGTGAGCATTCTTTCAGGTCTCTCTTTATATGTACACATGTGCACGCACATCTGGAAACACATACATGTATACAGTATATACACATCATTGCACACGAATAGATTGATACTATATGTGCTGCTTTGTAACATTTTCCCTTTTCCCTTCCTTTCTCTTTTCCTCCCTCCCTCTGTATATTCCTTCCTCCCTCCCTCCCTTCCTTCCTTTTTCTTTCTCTCTCTCTTTCCCTTCCTCCCTCTCTTCCTTCCTCCCCTCCCCCCTTCCTCCCTCCTCCTCCCCCTCTTCCTTCCTTCCTTCTTTCCTTCCCTACCTTCCTTCTCTGTTCAGATAGCGTATAATTGTATACCTCTTCCATGGCATATTATTATCCTTAGTCCATACAATATCCCTCTTTATAAGTTATATATATGTGTGTGCCATTGTATTCCTACTCCCCATTCTCATGACTGTCTTCCTACCCCAGACAGGTGACCATGCGATAGGATTAATACGCATCTTGTTAATATCTGGAAAATGTCTATAGTGGCTCTGTTTGCTTGTACTTTTAACTTGCATGGAAGATAGTGTTTTGTTTTGCAGATATCCTTTTGTTTCTTCTTTTTTTTTTTTTTTTGTTCAGCACTACCTTTGCTCTTATATGTGTGAGTTAATCTGTTGTTTCTAGCTGCCTTTCGGGCCATGTGATGTCATCTACCCATTCCATAGGAATGGGCATTTGGTTACTATCAGTTTATTGATCCTTGTACAGTAATGCAGCAAATACTGTCTTAGATGTTCCTTTATGGGTTTGTGAGAAAACTTCTTTGGGGTGTAGATCAGGAACAGAATTGCTGAGTCATGGACAGAGTTTATAGTGAATTTGACTGAATATGTCAGTTACTCTCCATCAACGTTACTAATTCCGATGTTGATAAAAACTCTGGCCTTGCTATACAGGATTCTCTCTTCTCCAAAGGTTAGGAGGTGGTCAGCCGTCTGAGATGGAGCGTCACCCTCTGTGATGTCCTTGACTATAGACAAGTTACTCTAACTGGATCATTGCATGCCTGTCCTAGGCTAAGAGAGAGCAGCAGCCTGGGTAACCCATTTATATTGAAGATTGGACTGGGTTGTTTCTCAAAAATGGTGAAAGATTTCCTTACAGGTAAAGTCATAGATTTGAAATACTATTTATTTTTTCTCATGATGGCATAGGTAGCTTTCTTAGTTAACAACTGTAACTAACTTGTTTCCGTTATGATGGCTCCAGAAAAATACCTTGCATTTCCCCCTATTTCATTTTATCAGCTGTTTAGTGGTACACATTGAGGATTAATTTAGTTTTTTCACTCTTATAAACAATGCTGGAGTGAACATCCTCACTCATACAAATTCTTCTGCACTTGATTGTTTTTCTCCTTAATGTAAGATTCTGGATGCGGAAGTGCTCCAGTAAAAGCCATACACATTTTACTTTTTGCATTGTCAGATTTTCCTGTAAAAAGGATACATATTTTTATATAGTCTCCCACACAATGTATGAAGGACTCCATTTTCTCCATTCTTAATGATGAATTTATCAATTTCTAATAATATGATTTTATATAGCTTTTATAGTTATTCTTTGATTTGAGTGAAGATGAGTATTTTAAATATATTATTGACCTTTCTATAAATTTGTGTCCTTTGCAAATAGTTCTTTCAGTATAATTTATATTCATATTATTTATAAGATCTCCATGAGGGCAAAAGCTGTTTCAGTTTCATTGACCTCAATTTCCCATTTTCTAGCACTTAGTAGCTGCTTGATAAATGTTTGTTGGGTAAACATTAATATTTTTTCTTTTGTATTTTGTAGTTTTTGTTGTTTGCTTTTAAATTTTATTTTTGCCTCATATGTGTATATCAATTTACCTATCATTTTTCCTCGATTTTTGGCTACCATATATTCTTAGTCTTCTTGATACCTATTTTATTATAGTACTTTTATGGCTTTATTTTTTATCATTAATTTTTTCCAATCCATGTGTAATGCCCTTAATGAGATTAGTAAAATAGGGGTCTTGGTTTACATTTTCCAACCACTTTTATTGACTAGTCTGTCTTTTACATATGGTGACGCATTTATCTTATACTGGATTCCTATGTATACTTAGGTCCAATGAAGAATTTTCTGCTCACTTCACTAATTTGTTACTTAAAAGAAGGTTACTTATAGGCTATATGGCTCATAATTTTTTTTTTACTTTATTTACTTTGAATACATAATGTTCAAATTCAGAAGATACCAGAATATTTTGCAAAATGTTTCTTCTGTACATTACTCTACCAGTCAAGCCCTACAAGCAAACAACTGGGCCTCTGAGCATCCTTTTAAAAAAGTAGTCTTTGGGGGTGTGTGGGCGGCTCAGCTGGTTATGCATCTGCCTTTGGCTCAGGTCATGATACCAGGGTCCTGGGATGGGGCCCTTCATCAGGGTCCCTGCTCAGTGAGGGGTCTGCTTCCTCCTCTCCCTCTGCATGCCACTCCCCCTTCTTGTACTCTCTGTCTCTCTCTCTCACTATCTCTCTGTCAAGTAAATACATGAAATCTATATTAAAAAAAAGTATATTACAGGGATTGTTCTGTATTCTACCTTTTTTAGCTTAATAGTAAATCCTGCTATGCCAGTATAAAAGGAGCTTCTTCAATCATTTCATTGCATGATGGAATGTTATATATTCAAACAGTTTCATGCTTATGGATATTTAGGTTTTCTAAACTTTGGCTGTTACAACAATATTGAAATCAATAACCTATACAAACTTCTTTTTGCATGTGTGAATATATGTGAGGTATATTTCTTAGAAATGCAATTCCTACATCAAGAAGTAATGCATTTTTATATTTCTGACAGATATTGACAAATTGCCCTCCCTAAAGGCTGTACTAATTTTTTTTCTACCAATAATGAATGAGATGTCTAATCTTCCTCCACAGAGGCATGGGCAGTGTGTTTTTTAGTAGTATTCAATCTTTTACTTAGGATATTTTTAACTCCCATTAAATAATTAAATAGCAGCCTATTTTATTCAGAAATTCATGGGCTATGAGAATTTTATTTATTTATTTATTTATTTGAGAAAGAAAAAAAGAGTGAGAAGGGAAGAGCAGCAGGAGAAGGAGAGAAAATCTCAAGCAGGCTCCATATTCAGCATGTAGCCTGACGTAGGGCTCTATCTCATGACCCTGAAATCATGACCTGAGCTGAAACCAAGAGTTAGTTGCTTCACCCCTGAGAAACGCAGATGCCCTGAGATACTTCTGTTTAATGAAACATGCTAGACGTAGAAAATCTCTTGTTTTTTCATTTTATATTTAAATGTGCCCTCATTTTAATATCTGTAGTTGTTTTTACCTGATTTTAATGTAAGATTCATGGACCTAAAGATTAAATATAGACTGTCCATTGTTTAATATGCACATTCCCAATGCATTACTTTTGATAGCATCTTAAGTGTTTGAAATGTTGTTAATGACTCACTATTATGAGTATTTTAATCTATTAAAAAGCAAAGAATAAACTTAGAGCATTTATTTTCAGTTTTTAAAAATCACCTCCTTTTATGTTGTTTAACTTGAGTATCAAGGGGTATCCTACACCTAGCAAAGTATATAAAGTAGTCTCCTTAAGTTTTGGCTCTCTATATCTCGTGCAGCCACCTCCCGGTCAAGACTAGAATATTTCTACACTCCTTAGTGTCTGCCTGTTCGCACACCTTTCCAGTTTATACCTCCCCATCCCAGAAGTGACCCCCTGCTTTTGTTTACTGTGTAATGTGTAATGGACTTGATGGCTTCTGTAACAAATGACCTCAAACTTGGGGGTTTCAAGTAACAGGAATGTATTCTTTTATGGTTTTAGAGGTCAGAAGGCCAAAATTAAGACATCAACAGGAGTGTACTCCTTCCGAACGCTCTAGGGGAGGATCCTCCCTTGCCTCTTCCAGTTTCCGGTGGCTGCGGGCATTTCTTGGTTTGTGGCTGCCTCAGTCCATTCTCTACCTCCATCTCCCATGACCGTCTTCTCCTCTGTCTTTCCTCTGTGTGTCTTTGACCCTCGTCATTGGATGTAGAGCCCTGTTGGATAATCCAGGATGAATCTCATCTCAAGAGCTTTAATTACATATGTAAAGACTCTTTTTCCAAAGAAGTTCACATTCACAGGTTCTAGAGGTGAAGATGTGGACATTGTGTGCGTGTGCGTCCATGTGTGTGTGCGTGCGCGCACATGTGCTGCGGTTACCTTCAAACTTATTTTACCTCTGCTCTGAATTACATCACCATAGTTAAGTTTTGCCTGTTCTTGAACTTCATATAAATGGCATTGTAACAATGTCCTTCTCAGTGTCTGCATTCCTTTATTGTTGTGCTTATTTTTTTAAATTAAATTTATTTATTTATTTTCAGAAAAACAGTATTCATTATTTTTTCACCACACCCAGTGCTCCATGCAATCCGTGCCCTCTATAATACCCACCACCTGGTACCCCAACCGCCCACCTCCCCGCCACTTCAAATCCCTCAGATTGTTTTTCAGAGTCCATAGTCTCTCATGATTCACCTCCCCTTCCAATTTACCCCAACTCCCTTCTCCTCTCTAACATCCCTTGTCCTCCATAATATTTGTTATGCTTCACAAATAAGTGAAACCATATAATTGACTCTCTCTGCTTGACTTATTTCACTCAGCATAATCTCTTCCAGTCCCGTCCATGTTGCTACAAAAGTTGGGTATTCATCCTTTCTGATGGTGGCATAATACTCCATAGTGTATATGGACCACATCTTCCTTATCCATTCGTCCGTTGAAGGGCATCTTGGTTCTTTTCATAGTTTGGCGACCGTGACCATTGCTGCTATAAACATTGGGGTACAGATGGCCCTTCTTTTCACGACATCTGTATCTTTGGGGTAAATACCCAGGAGTGCAATTGCAGGGTCATAGGGAAGTTCTATTTTTAATTTCTTGAGGAATCTCCACCCTGTTCTCCAAAGAGGCTGCACCAACTTGCATTCCCACCAACAGTGTAAGAGGGTTCCCCTTTCTCCACATCCTCTCCAACACATGTTGTTTCCTGTTTTGTTAATTTTGGCCATTCTAACTGGTGTATGGTGATATCTCAATGTGGTTTTAATTTGAATCTCCCTGAGGGCTAGTGATGATGAACATTTTTTCATGTGTCTGATAGCCATTAGTATGTCTTCATTGGAGAAGTGTCTGTTCGTATCTTCTGTCCATTTTTTGATATGTTTGCCTGTTTCGTGTGTGTTGAGTTTGAGAAGTTCATTATAGATCCTGGATATCAACCTTTTGTCTGTACTGTCATTTGCAAATATCTTCTCCCATTCCATGGGTTGCCTCTTTGTTTTTTTGACTGTTTCCTTTGCTGTGCAGAAGCTTTTGATTTTGATGAGGTCCCAAAAGTTTATTTTCACTTTTGTTTCCTTTGCCTTTGGAGACATATCTTGAAAGAAGTTGCTGTGGCTGATATCGAAGTGATTACTGCCTATGTTCTCCTCTAGGACTCTGATGGATTCCTGTCTCATGTTGAGGTCTTTTATCCATTTTGAGTTTATCTTTGTGTACGGTGTAAGAGAATGGTCGAGTTTCATTCTTCTACATATAGCTGTCCAGTTTTCCCAGCACCATTTATTGAAGAGACTGTCTTTTTTCCACTGTATATTTTTTCCTGTTCTGTCGAAGATTAATTGACCATAGAGTTGAGGGTCCATATCTGGGCTCTCTACTCTCTTCCACTGGTCTATGTGTCTGTTTTTATGCCAGTACCATGCTGTCTTGGTGATCACAGCTTTGTAATAAAGCCCCAAATCAGGTAATGTGATGCCCCCAGTTTTATTTTTGTTTTTCAACATTTTCTTAGCGATTTGGAGTCTCTTCTGATTCCATATAAATTTTTGGATTATTTGCTCCAGCTCTTTGAAGAATACCGGTGGAATTTTGATATTGTTGTGCTTATTAAAAGGAATCTTCCCAGAAAAGGTTTCTGGAGCATCTCTGTACTTAATTTAGTTCCCTGTAAGACCAGAAGGGCCTGAGAAGAACAAAAATGACTACCCATGGCTGATAAAATCTAGGAGCTTGCTTGATGGCCTTGCCAGCTCAGCCTTCCCATGCTATAGCAAAATCCCACATTTGATCCAGCAATTTTAACTTGAGGTTCCTCAGCTGTAAGAGTATTAGTTTATGGGAATTGAACTGACTCCCATTAAACCCTCAGATAAGGGTACCTCTGAAGAAAACAACTGAAGTATAGCCTAGCTTCGAATAATAATATCCTCAAACTCACAAATATAAGAGACTCTTTCATAGCTCTATATTCAGCTCTTTTCATTTACCTGAGATTCATTGTAATGCATTTGTTTCCTCCACTTTAATGAATGGATATTGCCTCCCTCAAATTTAAATTTCTTTTCAAATACATATTTATGGTATCATTGTCTATGCTCAAGCAGGCGATTTTAAGATGATCTATAAGTATAAACCAGACAAATTCACTGCTGAAAGGAGTTCTGCCAAGATATTTCTCATTAATCTTGGAAACATTGCAGGTGTGTTTATTAATACAGAGGTCTTTGTGTTAGAATGCTGTGATCTTTTCTGACATATTAAGCCATTTTTGATTTGCTGTTTTCATTAAAAGCCTCTCTTTTTCAAAGATATTAGATAACTCTAGGGTATTAAGCGACAGAGTGATTTGGGGGTATAAGGAAGAAGGGGAGGAGTTATTAATCTTATGCAAATGTCTATTTAATTTTCAAAGGATCCAGGCACCACTGCAAACAGGAAGATACATAGACTGTTGGGGGTGGGGGGGAGATAATTTCTTGTTTGTTTAATTGATCCTCTGTAACTTTTCTATTGGCAGGTATAGCTCACTAATGGAATTTGCACAGTTCAATCATTATTAGAAATGTCAGTATGACATTTGATTAATCCAGTCTGTTTATATTTGGAACACAAATCATGTATTTATTCTAACAACATAATTAATTACTATTCTCCCTTTCTGGTTTTCAATATATTTAGAGATTCCCTTAACATTTCCATCTATAGCCTATAGGTGCCATATCTCTCTCTGAAGACTGGGTCCATGCCAATGTGATATTATAGACTGATGGATAGAGCACCAGGAACTTGTATCAATTTTACCACTGGTTTCATTTAAATTGTAATAAGTTATACATTTCTTTAGTGGTTTCTAATGCTAGGAATTGAATGCAGAGTTTTATGACCCTCTTCATTTTAGGGTCCCTCATTTTGGTCCTCCTTCCCCCTAGGCTCCCAAGAGAAATCATTTCTTAAACACTAATGATTTTTTCAACAAAATTTCCCAGTCTGAGACAATATAATTATTTTTATCCATTTGTTTGTTCATTCGTTCATTTAATCCTTTGCTCGCACATTCAGTCATTAACAAATAATTGTAGATAGTAATGATATAGCAGTGAGTAGAAGGAGTAGAGTACCTGCCCTCTTGAGCTTATATTTCAGTGAAGAGAGACCAACACAAAAACAGCCAAAGCTGATACAATTGTGATAAGAGCCTTGGGGTAAAATGTAACAGGATCAGGAGTTTGAAGGATGGTTTATTATGAGAAGAGTTATTTTGTTATGTAAGGTGGTCAAGAGAGGCTTTGTAAAAAGATGACATTTGGGTAGACACGTGAAGGCAATGAGAGGGAAAGACGTGTCATTATTCTCCAAGATATTCAGCCAGAGGTTGAGCAAGTCCAGAAGGCTTGGAGCAGGAGCATGCCTAGCATGGAAACTTACTTATGAGGCCAATGGGCATAGGTGAGATGCGTTGGACATAACTCAGAACTGGTGGAAGTCAGATCACATAGGGCCTTGTAGATCACAGAAGATACTAAGTTTTACTTTGAATTAGAAACCCACAGGGAGTAACCATATTAAACTTTATCTGAGCCCTGTGATCCTGGGAATCAGTGATGGTTAAAAACAAATCCACCCACTTTTACAGCTTACTGCGAAGAACTACCCTTCCCTCATGATGTAGATAAGACCTGGGGAAGATGTCCTTGTTTACTCAGGGTAAAGCCAGGCACTGACCCTCCTCTCCATTTCCCATTCTTTGTCTCAAATGATCAGCTGAACTGTTTATCCCACTGACCAATGAAAACAAAATGCCTGTTAATTTAACTTGATCAAATTTTAGTTAAGTGTCACTCTTCTTGCCAGGATGCTGACCTTGACTTACCCCTAAGGTTAAACATTGGGATTTAGAATATCTCCTCCCTAATGACCTCTGGGCTCAACTTGTCCAGTCAAACCAGGGGCTCATCCACACCTGTTTCTTTCTAGTCTTGTTCACTCCTTTCCATAAAAGACAATCCCCTTTTAGCTTGAGCTCTGTATTTGTTTGCAGACTTTACAGCCTGAGATTTCTTCCCATTTCAGTAGCTCCCTTCTATTATTGCTACAATCTTTTTGAATAGTCTCTCTTTAAATCCATATTTGGTTTGTTTGTTTGTTTGTTTGTTTTTTGTTTTTGTTTTTGGGTGTGTGTGTGTGTGTGTGTGTGTGTGTGTATTTATTCTTATTATTTGAAAAGAGGAAAAACATGGACTGGAGAGTCATGAATAAAAGGCTTTTTCTGGGTGTTAAGTGAAGAACAGCATGCAGAAATATACAGAGGAACAAGGGAGGCAGTGAGGAAATTAGTATTTATTTATATGCCAATGAACTTTGAGAGGTTGTCATAAAATCTCATAGTTCGGTAAAACTTGGTCTTGGACACAGGCTAAATTGGTCCTTGAAAATCCAGTCTTTGGGTAGATGAAGATTGGGAAGATGAAGATTTGGGTAGATGAAGATGGAGATTGAGGGAAAAGCATATGAGCTGGGTGACATGCTCATGCAAGTCTCTTTTTGCCATATCTGAGGTAGATCTTATTAGTGGGAGGGCCTAGGAAGTGATTTAAGTGATTTAAGACATAAATCATGATGAATGTCCATTTGAGAACATTCATCTTATTAGCCAATTTATTCACTCAACTCCTATTTATTCTGTGCCACTTTTATAGATAATATTCCAGATTCTAGGATGCTGCAGTTGAAGGACACATATGGCTTTGGGGATTTGCATTCTAACTGGGGGATGGATATGCATTCTAAATAATCAGTTTAAAAGCAGTACAGGTTATGGTAAGAAGACAGTGAATGGGGTTATAGGATAATGCCTGAGGAGTATGGGAGTCAAGTTTACATTGGATGGTCTGGGAAATCCTCTCTGAGGAGGTGACCCTGGATCTAAGAAGTGATGGGAACAGTTAGTGTAAAGATTTGAAGGGCCAAGAATTGGGCCAATCCAGGAATAGAAAGTAGGTCACTGTCGCTGGATTTGGAGGAGATGCTTGGTGTGAGCTTCCTTCAATGCACAGAGCCTGTGGGACCTTCAGGGACATGACAAGGAATTGGAATTTATTATAAGTGTGATGGAAAGCCAGAAGATTCTGTGGGACACTGGTGTCAAAGGCCCCTCTGCCTAGAATTTTCCCTGCCTCTATCTGCTAACAGACTGAAAAAGAAAAAATAAAAAGGAAAGGGAGTCTTTCTTCATATCAATGACTCGAGAAAGAATGCTTTAAGAAAACAAAAGACAAATAAACAAACAAAAAACCCAACCCAACCCAGACCAAACCAAACAGAAACCCACCACTTTATATAAATGGAGTTGTTACTGTGGTATAGTTCAGGGACTCCTATTAGGTTCCAGCATCAACCCATCAGATGCAGCTGTACACACAAGAGAGAAAAAGGGCGGAAGGCAAGGGAGAGGGAGAAGAAACAGTTCCTGCAGCATAGTCTGGGGAACTTAATGAGCTTGAAAGAGTCCATGCATGATTTTAAAATTTATGAAAAAAAGAGACAAGAATTTTAATGAATTCTCAGCTTGGCAAAGAAGAGAAATTCATTCTCCAGGTAATTGATTAGTGATGGCTTTGTAGTAGTCTAGTAAAGCAGTTGAAAGCCCTAGAGAAGTATTGACTAATGAAGGGTTGGAGGCCTGATAAAGCACAGTACAGAAGAGGATGAGGATGATTATAAATAAGAATGAACAAGTTGAAAATAGAAAACCTCTTAAATAATTTCTGAATATGAGCTCTCCCCATGGAACTATATATTCATAATACTATACGTATGTTCATACATATATTAATAGACTAGATAATATATTGAAAAACCATATATATTGGGTATTTTATGATCTTCTATGGAATTTTTTTCAGTTGACTATAACTGTCACTTTAATTCTGATTTAAATATGTGATCCTTATAAGTTGAAACTGTCATAACACTGTTGATAAGAAAAATAGGTTTTAATAAAATAATTTACATATAAATTGTATAATTTGACTCAATTTATAAATTGTGAACCAACTTTTATATGTGTTTTATATATATATAAATATATATATTTATATATGTGTTTTATATATATATAACAACATATATATATTTATCATAAATTCTAAAACACATGCATGTATTATAAATGTATATATAAAAACATATTTATATTTATATATTTGGCTTGGGTAGCCACAACTTTTGAGATGATTAAAATATGAGGCACTTCCCTTTGTTCCATCTGTGAAAGAAAGAAATGATCCCTAGGGTTGTCATGAGTATATGAAATATGGTAGAGTTGTGAAGTCGGTGTCAGGTAAGTGCCCATGGCCACCATTATTTGAAATTTCTTCTGGACGAGATGACAAAATTACTTCCTAAAGGTCCATTTACTCTTTAAGGGTACTGGTTTGTCATTCCGTAGCATTATGAAGTAATTTCCTAAAAGGAACACTCCTCTCAACATGTGATTCTAGAGCATTACTAAAAGCAAGTTTTATCTGAAGTACACAGTAGGCATTCCATAAATGTATGCTGGATGGACACAATTTGAGCAGCTGGTGGTGATGATTATGATTTAACTATAACCAAAATGTCCATTAAGGCTGATTAAATATGGCTGCTCTGAAATATCCCCTTTACGTGGCTCAGTGCACACTTGGATGTGTGGACCTCCAAGAGCACCATGGAGAGTTGCTGCTAAGATTGTATCACACATTACAAACAGATCTGTTCCTTTCCGTGATGTGTCTTGATATCAAAGTGACAGTACAAATGTAAACAACATCATTAGTAGCAGTTACTAAATTTGAATTTATAGCATAGAGTCCTTGTTTTACTGGGGAATATGTACTTTTTATTCTTAATATGTTTCCTCAAGATATGGATGGAGTAATTTCCCCTTTTGTCTCAGGAGCCCTTAGGTGTGATTGCACTATTTAATGTCACTGTTTCTTATTGTCTTATGTCAATTAATGTACCTCCGTGACATGTTAGCACAGCCAGTTCTCCCTCACACTCAGATTGTAAATGAAACCTGGTCTACGTAAACGGTCCAGAAAAACGACACACAAACGCGCATTTGGGGGCAATTCTCCTTTGTGTACGCATATACCACCTCACTCTACTTGGATCAAGCATGCAGTGCAATGTAGGGGATGGATAAAATTCGGCCAGATGACAGGAACACTAGGCTGTTGCTTGTGGATATCCCTGATAGGCACAGTGTGTGTGTGTGTGTAATATGGGTTACAATTTTATTACCATTTAGGGCCATTGCCTTGGACCACCTCAGGGGCAACCAGTCACAGTAGTGACCACGTGAATGGTGGTGGATGAGTTTCCACAGCTCACAGCTTGGAGCCAGACACACTAGTGCTGCTGTCTCCAGGGGGGATCACTCTTCTTTGTCTCTTTCTCCTTTCTCATTCTTCCACTTTTCCCCTGGGTCCTTTTCCTCTTCCCACACTTGTTCTCCCCCTCTACTAAAAATGGAAGATGACAGAGGAAAACAAACAGACAAACTTGCTTCACTTTCTCATACTGGAAGGAAAATATTTTAATAATGTAGATGTTCACCAGATGGATAAATCAGATCAACTAGAAAGAGTTAAGGGAACACCAGCGAATGAGCTCAATTTAAAAAAAAAAAAAAAGAGTTGTACTTATTTGAAAGCAGTAGTTTTACAAAAAATGGAAGCTTAGGAAATTTTGCCTGTAGCTATCCTCAGACGATTTGCTTTCATGATATATATATAATTCACATGTGATCATTTCTCTGTTAGACTGATGCGTTTTAGGAAATTGAAACATCTTACAGACTTTGTCAGTCTTCATAAATTTTGTCCTTATGAAAAACACATAGTCCATTTTAGCATGGCTTTGTCCAAATTATGACAGTTATTGAAATATACTTTTACATATGACATAGTAAGAAAGAACTGATGAGAAATAGGATTGTTTATAGTGTGAAAACCATAAAACATTGTTTTGATGATGATTAATCATTTAATTTTTAGAAACATTAGGGTTTTCTTTGATAAAACAGATATAATTATACCTGCTTTAGGTTTAACATTCCACAGGTTTCATAAGACTCCAATGTTATGTATGAAAATGATTTCTTTAAAAAAAACCTGTAAATATCAGATTTTAGTGCATAGAAATCATAATTATTAAAGGAACTCTTGTATATTTAAAGATCCATTTAAAAAATCTGACTCAACAGCATGTCACAATAAAATTCAGATCTGTAGACGCTACTACATTTGAGAATCATTATCTAATTTTTTATTTTTTTATTATTTTTTAAAGATTTTACTTATTTATTTGACAGAGAGATAGAGAGAGAGTACAACTAGGCAGAGAGAGAGGGAGAAGCAAGCTTTTTGCTGAACTGAGAGCCCAATGTGGGACTCAATCTCAGGACTCTGGGATCATGATCTGAGCAGAAGGGAGCTGCTTAACCAACTGAGCCACCCAAGTGCCCCTAATTTTTTAAAGTCAGTAATTTCACAAACTTGAAATACTATCTGAAGAAGTCATTTTGAAATTGTCAGGCTCTGAAACCTTGTCATCACTGTTAAAAGTAAGTGGGGAAAAAAAATGTAAGTGGAACCAAAATGCACCAAGTCCTTTGTGGATTCATGAATTAACCGATGGGAGGGACCTACTTTCTGGGAAGTTGGATAAAATGCCTTCGAATATTTGCCTAAATTTCCTTATACTTGGAAGTATGTTTGGAAGTAAGCTGATAATTCTGTCTAGGGTCTCCAGAATCATTCTTCCTTTAATTAATCTATTTCTTGTTGATTGGGAATAGCCGAATTTGTACACTGCGTCACACTTACGATGGAGGTAACTTGTTCGTATATATATATTTCCAATTTTAGATTTGTCTCTTAAAATAAAGGATACTTCCTTCTTTTTCCTACTCTAAACTTTGTGTGCATTTTATAATTGTAATCCTACTTATTAAGGAATTTTATGCAAACACACGCTCACACATTTATGAATTTCAAAAATTTAGAAGTATGTGATTCAGTGGGTTAAAGAATCTAGGAAAACTTGAGGGTGAATGCCATTTTCTAGTCTTTGTTATATTCCCAAGGCCTCGTGTGGTTCTTGGATCACTGCAGGCCCCAATTAATGTGTGTTTCATACATGGAGACCAAGTAAGCTTTCGAAAAGACTTTTGAAAAGTCTCTCCAATCAATTTAATGATAATAGATACAGATCAACTTTAATCCTTGTAATCATCAATTTTCATCCTTGAGAGGATGAAAATAGATGATATAAGATAATACATACTCTGTTATATAACCTATAAAATATTATTTAAGCTATTTTATAGTTTCAGACACTCAGCAATTCACTTGATTCCTGAAATGAATACATGTTAGCTGTTTGGTCTGTTTTATTCCATACAGCTAATAAGACTACATGTAAGCCAGTGCTAAAACAGGATTTAGTTAGTTTCTTATGTACGAGTACAAAAGGAAAGTTTTTCAGTAGCCAGGGTAGAAAGTGAATGTTTCCAATCATCAGGAAGTCAGGTAGCCTACCATTAAACTGCCAGCAAGACTGCGCTCTTACCTACGAAGCAAAGTGGAGTATGTCTCAGAGGTATTTGAACTCTCTGTGCTGTGTGGGGAAAGGCAGCCATTGTTTTCCTAAGCTTGTGGGAGAAATGCAACTGGTAGACTTTGTCTCTGTCCAAGGGAGGAGGCCCCGGGGAAGCCACATAGAAGGCATCCATGGCCGTAGAATAATTGGTGCCAATCAAATCATTCCCGCCAAGAGTTCTGAGGTGGAGGACTTGTCACACATATAAATGAATTTCTGATTTGACAGACTGCCAGGAGCAGTGCTATTTGCCTTCTGTCACCTGTTGATTACATTCTTGTTTTCTGTCACCTGTTGAATCTATTCCTGGAGAATAGAGATAGAGTGACATTGGAGCTCCATACACAAGGAGGTGGAGGGTTCCATGGTCACACCTTTGCCACACCTTTGCTTTTCACTCACTGATAAATTTCTGCCTGGGCAAATGTCTTCATGTGGTCTCAGAACTTTTTTTAGTTAATCTATGATATATGTACAGTTAGTTAACATTTGTCAATATAATAAAGTAGATGGTTGAATTTGCAATGTTGGTAGGTTAAATTCATCATTGATCTTTTTTTTTTTTTTTTTAAATCTGATTGAAAAGAACGGTTCCATGTAGAAGTTACAGAATTTTAAGTGAAGGCCAACACTCTACCTGAGTTTGTCTTTTTAACAATTCCCTGCTTTTAGTCAAAACAAAGCACGAGGTTTTCTCCCATTGGAAGAAGTTCATTCTTTCTATGTTCAACCGTCCTTCTCTGAGTATATCTAAACTCTTGTAATCTTTGTGAAATCCCGATCTTTCTTCAGTGTGACTCAAAGCCTGTTTTCAGATCTGTTAAAGGCCAAATGAATTCCCAAAGTATTTTTAAAACAAATTAGAGAGAGTAAATGACGTCTATGCACCATAATGAGTTCTGAAGACAGACTGTTAGAAATTTACTACACTACTACATATTCTTTTTATTCACTGCTTTTTATATATATATTTGGCTCTTTCTCATGCATTGATCTCACTTGATAATAAGCTTTATTGGGTCTCTTCTTAGAAAATCCAAGAATACGATTGCTAAAAGTGATTATAAGTTCAGAAAGAAATGACTTAATTCTTCATTCAGGTTTTCTGGATGTCTGTATAGAAAAAGTTAACAGCAGCATTGATAAAATTGAACTCTATTATGTGTTTCAAGGTTATCTTCCATTCTCTGAATATAAGTGATACCAAATAGTTTAACTTTAAATATGCTAGTTCTTTTTCTTATAACTATATAGCTTAGAACTATAAAGCAATTTATATATTTAGTTTTCATTTCTTTCCTTAAATTCTGCAACTTGAGTAGATAGATGAGGTTTCCAAGTGACCCAATCTTAATGTTGTATCACAGTAATTTGAAAGTAAAGCAGGGCAGTAATCACAATAAATCTTATTTTATTCACAAAACAAACTGAGGGTTGCTAGGGGGAGGGGGTTTGGAAGAAGGGGGTGGGATTATGGACATTGGGGAGGGTATGTGCTTTGGTGAGTGCTGTGAAGTGTGTAAACCTGGTGATTCACAGACCTATACCCCTGGGGATAAAAATATATGTTTATAAAAAATAAAAAATTAAAAAAAACAGGGTTAAAAATATTATTTTATTTTAGTACTTCATTTTTTAGAGAGAGCATGCATGCACACGTAGCAGGGAAGGCAGAGGGAGAGAGAGAGAATCTTGAGGAGGCTCTAGGCTCAGTGGGGGGCTAGATATCAGGACCCCGAGATCATGACCTGAATGAAAACAAGAGTCAGACACTTAGGTGACTGAACCACCCAGGCACCTCAGTAATCTCAATAAATCTTAAAATTCCTCATCCATCACTTGCATTGCTGAAAGAAACTTTAGAGTGACTTCAATGAGCAATTCACAGAAATATTTCTAAGGCCCCTTTTTCTCTCAATTCCAATGCCCTAATACACGTCGGTTGGCATCGCAAAGCCTCTTTGGTGCTTGGAACGATTTTACACATTCTAGAGAATATGCATATTTATTTGCGTTAAACATTTATTAGCTGAAAATGTCACCATTCGGTCTAAAGTCATTATACGAGTGGTTTGCTTTGTTTGATGGTTGGTTTAGTTGGATGCTGTATGTTTAATGGGAAACAGAAGAATGCTGGGGAAGGGCTGAAAAGGACCGGTCAGTTCCACTTATCCATTTCTGACAATAAGTGATTATCTTCAGAGAACGTTATCTTTGAAAATATGGGTGTTAAGAATGTGGCCTGGAATTACGTTATTCTGAGAATAATCTTGGGGAAAATGTCATCATGTTCAATAAAAGTTATCAACATTTTCCCCACATTTATTGTATTCCATAGCTATATTCACTTTTTTTCCTGTCCTGTATTGTACATGAATGTGCTATCAAACTACCAGATTTAAGAATCTATCTTACATTTTTTTAATAGTAAGAATGGAAAAATAAACCATAACTGTCTTAAGATTGAAACTGAAATGGGCACTGACAACGTGTATGGCACTGTTTTGGGTTGTATGTGTGGTATCATTTAAGGTAGAAACTAGAACATCTCTCATTTAATAGGGAAAGTGAACAAATGTATAAAGACTTCAGGTCAGTGGTCCAGGCTCCTAGTAAGGGTCTTCCTGGGATTAGAACACAGGTGTGTGTGAGTCTAGAGCTTAAGTTTCAGTGTTCCCATTCTTTTTTATTTTTTTTTTTACACAGTTAATATGACAGTTAATATGATAATATTTGGATAGAAGTCCCTTTTATGGCATTAATGAGCAGGTCATTTTAAATAGTTTCTCTACAATAAACCATGGAAGAATTTTGTTAAGTAGGAAATGATAAAATGTATATAAACCTAAGAAGGTCCTCATAACTTCTTCCACAGATGAGGTTGAAAGACCCCTCTCCCCTTGCTAAAGGCTTGTTTAAGTAACCTGATGTCCCCACAGACCCCCTCTCCCCTTGCTGAAGGCTTGATTGTCCCCATAGCCGGATGGCAACACATACCAGGATGTCTATTGTCTGTGATCACCCGGTCTGTCAAGAGAAAAGACAAATGAGGAATAGAGTGTACCTGGGACTTTCCAGAGTGCTGAGCCAAGGCCCACCAGAACAAACCGTTGTGTCCTTGCCTTAAACCAAGTGCCCGACAATGCTTGATTTAAATTTACCAATCAGATTCCTGTAACCAAGCATCTGCTTCTGTAAGCTCGCTTCCCGCCACCCCAACCCTGCCCTATATAATCTGCTCCCCAACCTAGCCCGGGGCGCTCAGCCCACAAAGGCTGATGCGTCTGCAGGTGCCTGTGTAACCAATAAACCTCTTGCAACTTGCATCCAGTGGAGGCTTGGTGTCTGCTTCTTGGGTGCGGATCGAGGGTCTTTCAAGGTCATTGTGCTGGAGCATCTCATAGGTCCCTGCCAACTGTACGTCATTCTTTTGCCATGACATGAGAACTTAGACGATTCCTTTTTATGCAGGTATGTGAAAGCAAATCCCAAATCCCTTTTAAGTTATCAAGTGTAAGGAAATACGGAATCTGGCTTTCTTAAAGTCCACATAGCCAAAGGCACTGACTCTTCTGCTATTCCCTCTAGACATGCAGTAATTCAATTGTAGCAGTTGTTTCCTTTCTTAGGTGTCAGAGTTTATCTAGGAGAACAGTAGAAAGTGATTTTACAAATAGAAAGGAAGACAATGTTTTTCCCACATGTGTGTGCTTGCATATGCCCCCTGCCCATTTATCTTTTTTCCTCACTCCAGCTTAAAGGATTTTAAAAAGAAGGGACCTTTCTCATGCCAACATTGAAAGTCAGTGCTACTGTATTCTCTTATATATGATAGAATGGGCTGTTTCAAGAGTACATACTAAGGTCTTGAAACTTTAAAAAAGAAATATATGTTCTCATAATTACCCAGGCATTACTTTTTCATATATCATATTTGATGATTTCTTGTTGGGATTTCTGTTGGTCTATTAGACCAAAAGTTCTTTGAGTGAAAATTGTCCGTTATTTAACCAGACCCACCTGCTCACAGGGTTTGGCCCAACACCTGCTGTATGTTTGATGCTACATCAGATAGTGTAGAGAATACAAGAAAATACAAGGCATGGTCTCAACTGCAAAGACCTTATAGTGTATTGGGAGATAAAAGGATACCAATGTAATGGGGGAAAATATAAGACATGTGCATACATGGACAGAGGAGGGCAGAGTTTGGAGTCTAAAAGGGAAGTCATGATGGTAGCCCTGGGGAAAGCAAGGTCCATGCACAGAGGGAGCAAGGAGGAACCATAGCATGTGTTTAATGTTTGCTGAAGGGTCAGGACACTGTGCCCAGACAAAGGGCAGTACTTGCTTTGGTGTTTTATGTCATGACTCTTAGGCTAACTACTGGTTTGCAGGAGAATCATGATCTCACTAAAAATGCTATCAGATTTCTACCCATGGAGATGATCATTTTTAACTCTCCCATTTTACAAGTGAGGAAACTGAGGCAGAGAGATGTGAAGTCCTCATTCACGATCACATAGCTGATTTATGACAGAGATGGACTCGGGAACCCGGGGGTAGTGACTCTTATGTTTTTCAGTGTACCATTTCCTCCACACCACACCTCAAGCCAGGTGCTACTGTTACTTGCTCCTCCAAGCGGTACTTCTCTCTTTAAATTTAGGTGATCTGGTTTGAAGAGTGGAAAACTCCGTCAATTCTTTTTAGTCTGTATTGATCAGGGGCTTGAAGTAGGCAGCCAAATTGAATTCAGACTTCACTAATTTGCTGAAGCCTGAAATGGAACAAACTCATAGTTGGTGGTACCTGGATTCTAGTGCTGGATTCTATTTGCTTCACTACTGATGTGTACTAATTGGCTGTATTTTCAATAAAATTATGATTAACTACTTTTTATAAGACTGCATGAAGATATAGGGATGTGTTTTGCAACTCTTGGATGTGTTTGGAATTGATTTTGATATATACACTTCTACAGATATTTACAACTATACAGTAGACCCTCCAACAACATGGGTTCAAATTGCAGGGGTCTACTTATATACAAGTTTTTCCAACAGATGCAGTACGTACTGTCAGTGTGTTTTCTCATTATAATTAATTGCATTTTCTCTAGCCTAGTTTATTTTAAGAAAACAGCATATAATATATATAACATACAAGATATGTGTTGACTATGTATCAGTAAGGCTTCCAGTCAACAGTAGGCTATTGTTAAATTCAGTGGGGAGTTAAAAAGTATATGTGGGTTTTTGATGGCACAGGGGAGTTGACACCTGTATATCCCATATTATTCAAAGGTTAACCATGCATATGTAGAAAAAGATGCAAATGCTTTTTCAGAAATAATTCTGAATTTGGAAATTATTTGTTAAAGGAAACTAATGTTCTTCCACAAATAATAACCCAGCAATGTTTATACCCCAGACTTCTACCAACTTTATTTCACTGAGGATTTATTTCACTTATCTTTTCTTCCCTAGAGGTAAGCTTTCCTTCAAGTCCAACTGAATCCGTCTTTGTGAGAGAACACAAACTGTAATCAAGCAAGTCTGGGCATGGAAATCCAAAGGTGCAAGGGTTCCTCACTTATATCTTAGTATTCCTTTCTCTTTGATGGAACAATGAGTAGATCCACTCAGAAGCTGACATTTTTTTCCCAGTCACACGAATAATGACCAGAAACAATTCCCTTCAACTGCTGGCCACTTGGAAGGAACTAGATCACCCAACATAAATAACAATGGTCTCTGAATCCAAAAGCTGTGGAGCCTCTCCTTTTTGTGTTTCAATGCTGTCAAGTTCAGCCATTCCTGTCTTAGAAAATATCTTTATGACCTCTAGTCATTATGTCTCTGTCGTCATCTTAACTTCAGACTTTATTACTCCCTGCCTTCGATAAGCTTGCTACTTCTGCCTTCCGATAATTGACTTGACACTTCCTCACCCTGATTTCCTGCTTTCTCTTTCATACACACATGTGTGCATGCACTCACATTCACACACATACGGGAATGACTTATGTTTCAAAAAAAAATTGCTTTCATGAGTTCCCTGCTCAGCAAGTGAAAATCTTTTTGTCCAGCTTTCATCATCCGCCACTCACCCTCCAACATGATTTACTGGGCATCATACTCTCTGCACTCCACAGGAGCTTCTAAGATCACCTTTGTGGTTTGGTTCAGGCTATTCCCACTGTCTGAAATGCAATTTCAACAGTACATATCTATACCAATCATAAAAATAGAGACTGAAAGACTACCCTTTTTCCTGTCCATCACCTGAGACCTGTTTGAAACCCTGTGCTTCCAAGAAATCGATCTGGACCAATATAACCCCCCAAAAGTATATATGAACTTGTTTTCTCAGTTAAAACTTAAAATTTTGTCCCTGATCTTCCTTTAATGTTTTTATGTGACTCACAAGGAGTTGCATGTTCCTTTAGGAGGTCTGTATTATTTTAGTGTTCAGTGTAATCTTATGGATATGAAGGCTGCTTATTAATTTATTAACAAAGACATCAGACATATGATACAATTTCACCCCATGATACTCTAGTTTAATTCAGACCCTAAAGCCCAAATGAGATGTGGATGTTTGCCATCTAGGCCAGATGAATGGTAACCATCCCTTTATAGGCAGTGTTGCAGTCAGTCATAAGATAATGCTAGAGGAATCTAAGGCCCCACCTTGTAAGGAAATCATAACTTTATCCTTCAGCTCTAGTCTTCTAGGTGAGATTTGACCCATAACTCCATCTTTATTTATTTAAAAAAGTGATTTTATGAAATGCATAAAGGGCATTTTGACAAGTCAGAAAATGCCATAGTTATGGTTCCTGTGGGGCTAATGTATTCATCTTTCACAAGCTAAATGTTAAGGCATACATCTAAGTGCCAAACTAATCAGCAATTATATGCACCTCAGAAGCAAATGAACATCTCGGAACCATAGGCTTTCCGTTTTCTGGCTCCTGTCCTCAGAATAGAATGAAGAAAAGTGTCAACAAATTGCAAGAGAATGCTCTGTGTTCCGTTGAGAGATTTTTCTGAGACTGGGCTGCTCTATCACCCCTGAAGGCAATGGGGGATATAAACTGGTAAGAGGGATCCTGATGACCCTTCTTCTGGGTAGCCACTTCAGTATGTATCTGGCTCTGATACAGAAAGGCAAATGGCTAGAAGAAGGACAGATGGTTGTGTTGGCATCAGAGACCATGTTGCCCATCATTTCAGTCTCTCCAAAGGTTGGCAACTCAGCTTCCTTTTGGAATGTACCTCTTTATCCAGTAACAACTCCCCCTACACCCATTCCCTCCTTAACCTATATCATGCATAGTCAAAGAAAACTTTCTAAAATATCAGCCAAATCCTGTAAGAAAGTTTTTAAGCTATATTTTAATCCGAGAAAAGGAGATTCTAAGGGCTTGTTATTTATCCTTTTCCAACAGCATGTCCAGTTTCCACATCACACCAGAAAATGCACCAAAGTGCTTCATGAGAAAAAAAAAAAGAAAAGAAAGAAACTATCCTTCATGTGAAGGATAGTTCTTTAATTAGACAACCAAGTATGGTACATTTTCAACTGTGATTAAAAAATAAAAACGGAACACAAAAGTTTCCTCAGTAGGAACAATATTCTTTTAATGGAATGGATATAGAATCTGGCTCTAATTATGAAGTCACCCAATGGTGGCATCAGGTTATTGAGAGGAATTTGTTGAGAGCACTGTGTGATAGTACGGCAAGTTATTTGCCACTTAATTCTGACTCTCTCTAAAGAAAAAAAATCCCATTTTACATTATCAATTGCTACTACTAAGTTCTAAGAATATGAACAGCTCATAGTTTGGGAACTTTCCAATGCTCTGATCCTAGCTTGCAAATCCCATTTTGTATGTCTAAAGATAAAGGCGTCTGAGAGAAGTTAATTACATAGCAAAACTATAAAAAATAATAACATCTAAGAATTGTATGGTATTTACTAAATACCAGGTATTATTCTAAGTTTCCCACATTTATAATTTCACTTTATTCTACCAGGTTTATCAGTTATTAGTATCCCCATTTTGCAGATTAGAAAACTGAGGTGCTGAGCTGGGGAGTTTAGCTTGGCCAAAATTTCGCTGCTAGTAAGAGGAAGAGGTGGTGTTCAGATGCAGGGATTCTTGCTCCGGAGCCTGTGATCCTAACTGATTGTACTTCTCAATGACAGGCTGTCAGGTCATGGAGTAGACACCTTCAGTTGCCTACCCAAACTTTGTTTCCTCCTTATTTCCTCCTCCCCCACAATTTCCTAGATTTTATGAGGATGTGTAGTCCGTGAACTTTATGAGAAGCTCCGTGTACTCAGAGCTATTGGAATGGAGCCTGGATGCAAAGGCCAGTTAGCATAACACCATCCCCCAGCGAGAACATTTCATTCAGGAGCAGTTTTGGGACCCAAGAGAACCACAGGGACAAATCCCCACCTTCTTGCTACCATGCTAGAGCAGGCCCTCACTTTCCCAATCCCCCATGGTGTGGCATATGGCTAAGAATCCTGAAACCACTGCAGCCACCCGACCACCATGAGGGAACTGATCTGCATGAAGCTCGCTGGTGGAAAGCGACAGAAGCCCTCACAACGTCATTGAACCACAGATCAAACTGACCCTGAAGTCGGACCTCCCATGAACTGCCCGTACATGAGCCAATGAATCCCCTTCTGGTGTTAAAGCTAGTCTGAGCAGACCACAGAGTATAATCCACCTGCTTTTTACATGTTGAGATCTAAAAAGAAATTAGCAGTGTCCATCTAGTGGATAAACTGCCCTGCTAGAGGGAGTGGAGTCAGAACCAGATCCTTTAGAAAGTGGCATTAATTTAGGTCAAAAGAGCAGTCAGCAACGTATGTTTTTACTTTACAAATGTTTGTTGATGTAGTTCGGAGATGGCAAATACATAGTGTGCGAGCTCTCCTCATTCTGATACCCATAGCGACATTGCTCATTGGCCATGACAACACTTCTGTTGAGCGTTCCTTCTTGTCATCATGCTTGAGGTACAATCAAGATATCAGAGTTTGCAAACGAAATTTGTGATCACTGATATAGGTAATCACTGATTTTACTACAATATAAATGTGGCAATTTTGCAAAAACACTTCATTGTAAATCAGCATTTCGCTGTATGAACACTATTATAATTAGGACTTGCATTGTTATCTAAGAAGCAAAGTGGATCATGGAAAATGTGAGAGGAACACACAACTCCCCTACAAACCTTTATAGTAATTTAAAATAAATAATAAAATCATACTCCGGAAGCTGTTAAAAAAGACCTAAATTTATTGTATGCATTTTTTGTAAGGCATCCCAAAATACTGTGAATGACATAGCTTATAAAATCATAATTTTGTCACATCATAAATTTTACATAAAATGAATCTAAGGGGCGCTTGGGTAGCTCAGTGGGTTAAGCCTCTACCTTTGGCTCAGGTCATGATCTCAGGGTCCTGGGATCGAGCCCTGCATAAGGCTCTCTGCTCAGCAAGGAGCCTGCTTCCTCCTCTCTCTCTGCCTGCCTCTCTGCCCTACTTGTGATCTCTCTCTGATAAATAAATAAATAAATAAAAAGATAAAATAAAATGAATCTGTGATACGTATATTAGTTGAACTTTTAATTAACATTGATATTTTAATTTACATAGGCATTTTTGATGTGATTGGATGGCCCAGGTCATTTAAATTTTTTAAAAAATATTTTATTTTTATATTTATCAGAGAGAGAGAAACAGAGAGCACAAGCCGGGGGAGCAGCAGGTTCCCAGCCAAGCAAGGAGCCCAATGTGGAACTTGATCCCAGGATCCCAGGATCATGACCTGAGCAGAAAGCAGATGCTTAATTGACTGAGCCACCCAGGATTCCTAGCCCAGGTCACTTAAAAAACAACTAATCAGTCAGCCAATAACAAACCAATTATCCAATTAAATCGGAGAGCTTTTTTTTTTCCTTAATAAAAAGAGTACAGAGAGTAGACAAACCTGGAATCATTCCTCTGATATTACAGTAAATCTCAGATTAGGTTTATGTTAATGGTTGTGGCACTTTTTCTCACTAATAATTCTGAAACATTTCTTTCCACCCTCTCCTATCCTGTTAACTATTGATGTAGCTATTCCATATCATTCAAGTATCAATCCAAAGAATAATCCTAAATATTGATCCTAAGTATCAACCCTACACTATTCCTTATCATTTAAGTATCAGTCTTGACTAAAGATGTAGCTATTCCATACCATTCAAGTATCAATCCACACCAATCAATCCCATGGTAACACCCATGTCAGAAATCACTACTCACACGTCTTTTAAACTATTTTGGGAACCATCCCGAAATGGGATCCCATAACTTCAGTAAGTTATTATAGAAGTGAAACATTAATTTACATGTGAGTATCTACCTTGGGCTGAGTGCTGTTTAAGGCACTTGGGACATGTAGCAATGAACAGAACCCACATACTTCCTGCCTGTATGGGATTTAGCGTGATATTTGTTCAATGAAATAAAAGTCAACAATGACCAACATGCATAATTATGTCTATCCTTAATCTGAATGTTTTAAAGATATTACAAAAAAAATTGCAGTTACTGTTGGATGTGACCAGTGAAAACAAATGTATTTTAATACCCCAAACCATATTTCAGGTATTCCTTGCCTTTTTCTCATTGAGAGGTTCTGCCTTTCCCTTTACAATGCTACTTGATTAAGATGCACAGCACAATTCCTGTAGGCCTTCTGGTTTTCAGGACCTGTTGGCAGGGTTTGGACATAGCAGAGCAACAGTTTTTCCTCAGTCAGCCTGACATCTTACTCCTCACTCCACAGTTCAAGATGTGAACTGAGAATTCTTTTAGAAATCTTGCTCATGACCTGGTAATGACCTGGTAATGGAGATCCAGTGATGTATGAAGTATTATGACAGCCTACCAGTCCAGTGTCATGTCTCTGTGGCAACTGTGGGGTAGGAGAGATATGTAATAACCATGTGTACAAACTTCCAATGACAGCACAACTTTGATCTGATTCCCCCATCCTTCTAAGTAGCTGTACTTTTGGTTGGGATGAACTGGGAAGGCATGGGAGTATGGTCGGGTGGGGACCCTGAAGTTTAAATGTGGCATTGTTCCTCTTGAGTTGTTTCTGTAGAGTTGGGTTGCTAGTGTCTCTTTCTTGCTCAGGCAATAGATCCTTCTTTCACACAGCTAGCTAAGTGGGGTGTGTAGTTGATCTTGGTGGTGTTCTTATTCTAAGACACAGGATCTGTTCCATGATGGCAAATATATATATATATATATATATATATATATATATATATATATATATATATTTAAATATTTATTTATCTGTTTTAGAGAGGGAGAAGGGGCAGAGGGAAAGGGATAGGGAGCTCCAAACAGACTCTGTATTGAGTGCAGAGCCCAATGTGGGGGTTAATCCCATGACCCTGAGATCATGACCTGAGTTGAAAACAAGAGTCAGTGCTTAACCAACTGCATCACTCAGGTTCCCCGATGGTAACTTTTTTTTTTTTTTTGGTGACATATTTTTAACCTCAGTTTTGATTAAACTAAATTGAGCTCAAAATTTGAGTACTCTCTGAAGAAAGTGGTCAGGGACTAATTAATTCTTCCTTCCTCTACCTCTCTCTTTCCTTCCTCCTTCCCTTTCTTCTTCTTCCCCTTTTTCTTCTCTCTCTTTTTTCTTTCACAACTGAGTTAGGTATTTTTATCTTTCTATCCATAAAATATAGTTTCATACATATCTTGGTACTTAGAAGCTTGATAGAGAATGTACCTTTTTTAAGGAAGTTAAAAAGCACATAATATATGCAAAAATGGAATTATTAATAGATTTCATGTGTCAGACACTGGCTATATATTAACTAATTTCATTTCCTTTTCTCTCAGGGCATAGAGCTAGCTATATTTCCCTGCTTCTCTAAATAAGTGTGTCCATATAATTGAGTTCTAGGAAACGTAGTGTGTTCAGAAGTGGTATATACCATTTCCATCCATAACAACTAAGATCTTTCCACTCATGATCTATAAGCTTGAGGCAGACAATGATGGCAATGGTAAGAGATACACAACAAAAGGAACCTGGATCTTGAAATCACTATTTGGAGGAGAAGTCGGGGTCAAGATCATCTGCTTTGAACATCTGGGAGCTGGGATTTGTTATAACAGCCAAGCATAACCTTAACTGATACACTCAGTACCTTTAATTATCAAAATCTAAAGAATAAATACCAAGGCAATAGATTGACTTTCAAGTGGAGATGTTCTCTTTAAAAATTGTCTTCTTAAAAACATATTTTAAAATCTATAATTACAACAAACCATAGCAACAAAGCAGAGAATTCAAGAACCAATTTGTTGATACACACTTATTACCCAACAAAGCAAGTAGTCTGTTATTACAGAAGATCTTCAGTGTTTTCCAGGACCAGGCCCATCCACCATTTTTCTCTCATGGATTTGGAATAGGTGAGAACATTAACAGTCATTTTTACTTCTCAAGATGAATCTGGAACTTAATCACCACAGTGAATGTCTAGGTTGAGTTATCGATTCTTGACAGCCTGGTCTGTTCAAATGGGCTGCCTCCATCTGAGGGCCCAGCCAGTTTCCACAGTGATAAGCACTGGGCACACCTGGGATCTTCTCACTGAAGGGCTTGTTGCAGTTCACAAGAACTTGTGACTTTGCAAAAGGAATATGTTAAAGTCTTAGGATGAAGAAAGGAAAGGTTCATTGTGCATTCAGAATGGTCTCTTTCCCACTGGATTTCACTTTGTCCTACTAGGAATGAGAAATGAGAATGAAAAGGCAGAAGAGAATGGATTCCTGTTGTCACAGAAATTTCCAGAATAAAGAAGGGAAGTTTTATTTTTAAGTCAGAGCTGAGGTGCCTGGTAACAATTTGTGAGACCCCCACAGAAAGCCAGAGATGGATTAATTTCACTCTCCAACACTTATGCTTTTGGCTCTCAGATAGAAGAGCAGAACTCATTGGCGAGTTCCAATGATCTGTTCCCACAGTGAATAGCTAGAAATGAATCAAAAGCTGGCAAAAGCTGAAATGTGAGTGGGCACGTCTCTGGCTCACAAGCACAATATACAATTTCTGAATACATTTCGAGTGGTAGCATCAAGAATGGAACTTGCCACCATGGGCCACCCTTACAGGAGATTTTTCTACCACCATTCTGATATGTTATGTGTATTAGAGTAATGACTGGGACATTCAAAGGAAGAACCTATGAAGAGAAGATGGGTTGTTTTTATATTAGCAGATGAATAGAAGTCACATAAAGCATGACCAATTTCTTTTTGAACTTCTGGTATCATTCAATACCAGTGTTCCTCATTCATGCTTTGGCTTCTTCCAGAAGCACTAAAGGGAATTGTGTGCTTGTAATACAAGCTGCTTATCCATAATTCCTTTTGAAAATGCATCTTTCCAATGTTCGGCTTTCAGAGTTAGCCAGCATCTGCAATGCCCCCTGTTGTTCAAGGTGAGATTTGTAATTTTCCTCAACCCCTCATTCTCCTGACCCCGTAAAATGTTGGATGAATTAGAACAAAAATGTGGGAAAACAATTTCCTTGAAGCACACGAAGAAAGTGAAGGATCCTTCAACTTCAAGGAGACAGATGCACCCCTTGAATTTCACAGGGTCAACTGAAGAAGACTGTATTCTCATTTGTGTTTCCATTTAAATAATTAGCTTCTTTTCCTCCTCTCAGACCACCTTTTTCCTCAACCCCCATTTTTCTTACTGATTCTTAACTTAGCAAATGTATTTTCTTTCGTTAAGTATTTCCCTTTCGATGCACTTTATAAAAGCATAAGGGAAAGTGGAAAGAAACATGATGAAATGAATTGTAATTTTATTTGAATATTTAAAACCAGCAATTTTGTGATAGGTAGGGGCTAGTGTAGTCAGATGTGATTAGCTAACACAGTTCCCATTTTCCTTCTTCAAAGTCAATTGATCTTGTTTTGTTAGATCTTTGGGAATACAAGCATCTGACTCATTTTAAATTTGTGCAGCCCTCTTCCACTTATTGAATCCAAAAGAGAGAAACACATGAAGTCAGTAATCTCAGGAATTTAACACAGTATCCATATGATATCAGAAGAGCTTACCGAGCAAGTCAAAAATCGAGAAGTAGCAATAACAGACTCAAAATTCTGCCATGCTCCTTGGTTCCAGCTCCACCGGCTTGAAATGCTCATTAAACACCCATTACCATTCCTGCTTGGGAGGACACCCCACACGGCGGGAGTTACAGGCTCAGACAACAGCAAAGGTGATATGGCAGCTGGCTGACTCTGGGAATGGGAGCACAACACGCCCCCGAAGTAATGAAATTTCTTATTAAAAGGGAAGATATCTTTAACCGGCCCTTCATTTCCCCCCTGAGACTGACAGGCAATTTCAACTGTTTATTTTTACTTAGCTCCGATGAATGGCTCTATTTCATTCAGCTTCACAATAATTTGGTGGTGCACACTGCTGCGGGCACTGAGTGGAACTGAGAGTGAAGGGCATCATTAGAGGCATTCCACAGCAATTTTGGTGAAATTAGATTCTTTGGAAACTAAATCAAGCCTTAGTTTCAAGGAGGGGAAGTTGGACAAGAGGAAAGTAATATGAAATTGGTTGAATTATCCGTAGCTTTCAAGGCATTAGACAAGGTCAGGAAACCAAAATTCATATTTTCACTCATGTGTGCACTGTCTATAATAACTAGTTAATAGGCATATTGATATTTACACCATGTCTGTTTACTTTTAGAGAGCACATTTCCATTAAATTGTGCAATTGCAGATGTACACAGACAGTGCTCGTTGGTGAATTGCTTTATTCTCTTTACTTGAACTATAAGTAGATTTTAAATACAGCCTAGCAAATACCAAATGAGGCCAAAGAAAACATTTCCTTCTGCCTACCAGCTCCTCCTTTCTATTCTGAGTGTGTCCAATGAGGATTCCTAAATCTCGTGCATGTTCACAATTCCAGGCATTCCTCCTGCATTCCTCTCTACCTGGAAACTTTTTTTTTTTTTTTTTTTTTTTTGTAGCCCTGCATGTCTCACTCTCTTACTCTCTTCCTACCTCAGGTCTCTGTTGAAAGGTCCTCCTCCAGAGATGCCTTCTGAAACAGCTCCATTTAAAATGGATCATCAACCCTCAGTTATTCTTTACATTCCCATCTACTTTATTTTCTACCTGTCACTTACCTCCATGGGCAACAATATCTACCATTTCAATTACATATATATATATATATATTTTATTTCCTATGTCTTCCAACAGAAAACAGGCTCTCTGGAATATAACCCCAGTTTCTGGGATAACATGTGGCACATAGTAGGGTTCTTTATTTGACAGATCAATGAATAAATAAGGGAAAGAGACATGGCACTGTTATAGGAAACTAAAATGATGCTCATCAAATTCCCAGCCAAAGACCTTGAACTCTGTCTTCCACCCTCTTCTGTAAGAAGTCAAAGCAGTCCATGAATGACAGGAATGGAAGAATGTCCTTGTATCTTCTGTAATTTATTTATAAAATAAAAACAACCACCTTGATCTCCAATTTTATTTTTTAAGTTTCATTGGTAATGATTTGCTTCCAGTCATGACAACAGCATGTTCCAACATCTGTCTTAAAGACCTCATGGTGTGAAGACAATTGTGACTAGATCAGGGTGACATGCTCGTATTCTCCTTCTCTGTGAACACTTTAATTACTTTTGGAGTCTCACAAATAAAATAATCAGCATCTAGCATTCGGTGCCAGCTCATTTGTGAAGCTGCTAGGAGCCACACAGATGAGTGACTATGCTCCTCTGTTTCTGAAGCATGCCGGCCAGGGCTGCTTGGAAGCGATGTCCTCAGTCCCCTTGGATCGCACTGAGGGGTCTGCTCAGATCAGCATGTGAACATTTCCAAAGGTGGGAAGCTTGCAGCAATATTTTCATTGATGTGTGTGACCTCTTCATGCAGTTCATACTTTGTGAATGAGTACATAGAAATAATGGATAGGATTTTAAAAACTCTAAGAAAAAGAGTTATACACAGGGAGAGGCCAGATATTCTGGGTGGAGGATACATCACCACATTTTCCATGCATATGTGTTCACAGAGTGAATCTAGCACTTGGTTTATTAGGACAGGGTGGTCTGTAGTCTCTCCAGACACCTATTTCAGAAGCATACAGTATTTTCTCTTATTACATGCCTGACATGTGTATATAAACATTTGCAATGATTGAAAGGCATGTTCCCAAGGTTTGGTGACAGTAAGCACCATGCAGGGGCCCCTGGGTGGCTCAGTCAATTAAGCATCTGCCTTTGGCTCAGGTCATGATCCCAGGATCCTGGGATCAAGTCCCACATGCGGTTCCCTGCTCAGTGAGGAGTCTGCTTCTCCACCTCCATTTGCCCCTCCCCTTGCTAATTCTCTCTCTTTCTCAGATAAATAAAATCTTAAAAAAAAAAAATAAGCACCATAGGATTGCTGGTATCACCACCTGAAGCAGGAGAAGAATTTGCCTAAGAATAACTTAGACTGAGGGACTACTAAACAGTGTGAAGTAGAGCCCCGAGAATTAATTCTTGCCATAAAAGCAGCATTCTGCATTTTTACTGATGCATCGGTTTACTCATATCTTTGCATCATCAGAATTTAAGGGAAATCGCTGCCTGAAAAGGTGGGTCCTATCGGCTGAGGAGCACAAGAGTGTAGAGTCTGCGAAATTTTGGAAAAATCCAGTCGTCATCACAGTGGATGATAAAACACTTGTGTGTTTTGTCAAGGAACTAGGTTCTATACATATTTTGGGGTCCTAAAATTTAATGTCTGTATCCGGTATTGCTGAGTATTATGGACTTTATGATAAATAAGGGTGTGCGGCGTTACCCAATGATGGGTTGGTCCAAAACATCTGTGTCTAAAGAATGGAACAGTCAATGTAGTCTGTATATTAATATAACCCATCTATTGCAAGCTAATAACTCCTTCCTGGAGCATAAGGTTTATATTTAGATATTCGTTTAATATTATTGGATTTGTTCTCCTCACACAATATTGTAATGAGAACGAGAATCCTGTTAGTACTGATTCTAAATGAAGAAGCGGAGACCCAGGGAAGTGGCTTCCCTATCCATCACATAGTAAACCTTGAGATCACGTTAGAGCCTGAGACTTGATACATAAATGGGTAATGTCACAGGAAAGATGCTGACAAGTTTCTACCTGGTGTCTGTGGTGTACTTTTTCGATACACTTATTAATAGAAAACAAAGGAGTGAACATGAATCCCTTAGTCATGGGAAAATTTTCTAGTCCCACAGATTAATATATAGGAGGGTGCTCAATAGGGGAAAATCTTAGTTTGATCCATGAGATTAAGGAACAAGAACTCTTAAGGCCAAAATGCATTTGCTAAGTGGTATTTTATTTTTCCCATTCTGGGCAGCAGACTGATCTCTGGTTTCCTCACTTTTTTAACTAAGGAGAAGGAGGCTGGAAGCATTCTCTTTCCCTCATTCGCTTGCAGTAGTTTGTGGCCCCTTTGTGACAAAGGAGAGACAGGCACATGCAATCCATGTTTTCTTTTCTTTTCTTTTCTTTTTTCTCTTATTTACTCTATGTAATGTTTTATGTAACTGAGATGCTCCTCTTGTTCTGATTTGGGGATGCTGGGTGTTGGGAAAGCCCACATATGGATACAAGATATCCTACCAGAGTCCCGTGAGCCAGGAGTGCACAGAGGCAGCTGCACCATTTACAACCTAATTGGCAGAGCTGCAGATCACAGGATACCCAAAGTTCACCGAGAGGAGATAAAGATGTCAGAGAGGACCCCTGAAGAGACACATCAAAAGCTTCTCCCTTCTGCCTCTCTCGATAACGATTCCAACTGTGTATTGTGGGTTGTGTGTTGTTATGGCGACAGGAGGGGGAATAACTTGGGAGGTAAAGGAAGAAATAGGTTGGACAGGAGCTCGTGTCTGAAATCTTTGCATGTAAGACAGGTCTGGAATACTGGGTATCCTGTGGGATGTATAGTTGGGCTACAGGATATAGGACGAGTGTGGGCATTTTGTGGATAATAAAGCTTTTTTTTTTTTTTTTTTTTTGACAAGGCAATAGCACATGGTGCCTAAGAGAGTCAACCCTAACACCAGAATGTCTTGTTTCACAGTGAGTCTCCATTACTTAACCAGCTGTGCCATATTAGCTTAGTTACTTTAACTTTCCGGATCTGTATAATGGGGATGGATGATGGTATTCATTTTATAAGCATGCTTTGAGTGTTAAATGCATTAATGCACAGAACACATTTCTACACTATAATAAGTGATTGATGCATTTTCATTGTCATGCTTATCCCACACTTTCACAGGAGATAGTATAGTGCATGAGTATCCTGAAGGCTCGTCTGGGTTTCAGTTCTTATTCATTCCTTTCCCATATGTATTTTTTTTGCCACTTAACCTCTCCAAACCTCAACTTTCTCATCTGTAAAATGAAGATATTTATAGTAGGTATTTTGTAATGTTCTTTTAGAAGAACTAGGAATAAATTAAGCACTCAGTTGGTGTGAGCTGTTCTTATTATTTAAGGAAGTTATGATTAGTAAGGTGGCAGGATACCAGCAACAGGGCTGGGATAACAGGGGTGGGCTATTGGTAGCACCCTAGCACTGTGTATAATATGATTCAGAGTTCTGCCTGCAGTATCCTTTTACATCTACAGTAGGAGTCCCACTGCCTAAAGAAATGTAACCCATGATTCTTCCCCTCTCCTCTTAAAAACTGTGATAAAAATAACACATGTAGGGCACCTGGGTGGCTCAGTGGGTTAACCACTGCCTTCGGCTCAGGTCATGATCCCAGAGTCCTGGGATTGGTCCCGCATCAGGCTCTCTGCTCAGCGGGGAGCCCGCTCCCCCCACCTCTCTTTCTGCTTACTTGTGATCTCTCTCTGTCAAATGAATAAATAAAATCTTTAAAAAAAAACACATGTAAAAAATTGGGTGTATAAAAAATAATGTATCACTATATCATAGACCATGTTAGATGATTATCATTGGTATGAGAACAATTAACAATACCCAACAATTATTGCTGGCCAGTACTTATAGAATGGAAATAATAGATATTAAAATTGATTAAAGCACAATGTCTCTTAACTCATAATTCTCAGCAAAATTGAAAAGAAATTGAAATTTTATGACTTCATGGTTATCACCTAAAAATAATAAGCTGAATGGGTATACATTGTTCCCAACTACTCATTGCCTCCTAAGAGGCAGAGCCCACTTTCCTCTTTTGTGACTTTGGGTTTGGCCATCTGTCTTTTTTGATTGATGGAAAATAGATGGGGGTGACAACAGGCAGGTATACTTTGGAGATATTATGGGTTCAGTTCCAGATAAAGCGAATATTGCAATAAAGTACTTTATTGCAAAAAATGTTAGTCATTATCTGTGCTTTCAGTCAGTCATAATCACTGATCAGAGATCATCATAACAAATAATAATAATAATAATAAAGTTTGAAATATTTGTAGAATTACCAAAATGTGACACAGAGACATAAAGTGAGCACATGCTATCGGAAAATGGTGCCTATAGACTTGGTCCTTGCAGGGATGCCACAAGCCTTCAATTTGTAAAAACAAAACAAAACAAAAAAAACCCACAATCTGTGAATTGTAGTAAAGTGCAATAAAATGAGATCTGCCAGTAGTATAACTTTTATATGCACTGGGAAACCAAAACGTTCATTTGACTCACTTTATTGCAATATTCACTTTATTGCAGTGGTCTGAAACGGAATCTGCAGTATCTCTGAGCTATTCCTGTACTGTTTCTAAACAAATGGGTTAACAAACATCTGGGATTCGTGCCACTGTCTTGAGTTTCTGCTCTCCACCATGCCAACAGCACTTCCTAGAGAAGTCATCTACAGCCCAGGGGAGCCAAGCCGACTGAACCTGACAAAAGGACAGCAGACCTGTATCCATCGTGAAATGAAATAATGCATAAAACATTTCTTTTGTAACTCCCTAAAATTTAAGAGTTGTTGGTTGCTCCAGCAACAGCTGAATAATAAATATAGAACCATTTACAGAGGACTTACTGTATGCCCAATGTTTAGGTAAGCATTAAATGTACGGTCTCATTTTATCTTCTTCCTAATCTCTATGAGCTAGACATTATTATACCTACTTAGCAGATGCAAAACAGAGTAAATGTTGAATAATTTGCTATACAACTTATCATGAACCAAAATGAGAGTCAACTCAGGACCATCTAACTCCAAAGACTGAAGTCTTAGACACTTATATGTGTATAATGCATCCTAAGGATGGAAACTATTAGAAAAAACAAAACCAAAAAACAAACAGCTCTCTCTATAAAACGGATGGTATTCAGGGTGAAACATGTCCAAATTCCAGCCATTCCATACAGCTCAACCTAAGAATTCTTTTTTTTTTTTTTTTTTTTCTTCTTTTTTTTTTTTTTTAAAGATTATTTATTTATTTGACAGAGATCACAAGCAGGCAGAGAGGCAGGCAGAGAAGAGGGGAGGAAGCAGGCTCCCTGCCGAGCAGAGAGCCCGATGTGGGGCTCGATCCCAGGACCCTGGGATCATGACCTGAGCCGAAGGCAGAGGCTTTAACCCACTGAGCCACCCAGGCGCCCCTAAGAATTCTTTATATATGTATATATCTGCAGGAAAAACAATGCACACAGTATTTTTTTTAACATATCTGCAGTAAGTAATAAAAATTGAGAAACAATCAACATTTTCCAGGACTAAACCTTTTCTGAAACTAGATTTCCTTAGGTGATTCAGACACAACCCAAACCACACTGAATTGTACTCAAAGGACTTGAATTCTCATGGAGAAAAGAAGCTGGGTTTTTAGTTTAATTCTTTTCGATTCTTAGCACAGTCTCCGTGGCCCTTTCTGTATAAACCCTGGCCTTAGGAAAGACCCCTGGGCCTCCTGGACTTTCTCTCCCCAGCTCAGCTTTGAGGATTTCTCTCCATTTGAGAAACGAATAATTCAGAGTTAGAAACAACATGCGTCCCACCACGCCTCAGCTTCCCAACTTGGTCATATCCTCATTATGGGAAAAGCCATTCCAAAAGGCAAACAGCTTTTCATAATTGTTATTTAATGGATATTGCCTGCTTCAGGGATTTCTTTCTCAGTATCTATTTGTAATTCAAAGGTCAGCATAACACCACTGGCATATACAAGGATTCTGAGAGATTTGTTCCTCCTGATTGAAATTCAGATACAGTGCACAGTAGATTAGTCGAGGAGCCTCTTATGTGGCACAGGTCACAGTCAGGATGAATCTGACGCCGTCTTAATTCTGGGTCTTCACCAGTCACTCAGAAAACTGACCTATGAACATGAAATATACCCGGGAACGTTCTCTGAGCTTGGCCTTAGGGGGAGGTCACTAAGCGCAAAGCCTTCCTGCTCTCCTGTGGTCATTATCCTTCTTCTTGACTGGCCCCAACATCACCCAAATGGGTTTCCCCTTAAAGTAATTTACGCAGGAAAAGGCGACCCTTGAGAGTAATTTAGGCATCATGTATGTCCATATTTGCAGGATTTACAGAGCAAGCTACACTTAAATTAGTAATGGCAGTTTCATTTCAAGATATTACATATTGAAATATTATTCAACAAGAAAGCTATTTTCCAAGTAGGCACGGATGGTGATTATTTATTCGGTTAAAATTCACCCCTTCTTCCCATCTCATCACCACTTCCATTTTGAATGAGCCTGAAGCTCTCACACAAGGCAGGTTATGCATAAAGACTGGCTATTTAGATGCACTTGTGGCTGGAGCTCCAGGGGAGGAAAATACTCCCATCAGGGTCACCGTATTTATGGTAGGTATTTGTTTACTTCAAAAACAGAGCCAAATTAAAAATCAGAAAAGACAAATTCTAGGGCTGTGCACATGCTTTGTGTGTATGAGAGTTTTCTTTTTCTTCTCGTGTTTGGTTTATGGGATGACATTTGGAGTTCACTGTTGAGCTTATGGCCAATCAAACTGCATTCAACTCTGGAACAACGTACAGTTGTCAGCATGGGTGCTAGTGGATTACGAGCCACACATTCTGTAGGTTTAAATGGAGAATATAAAACTAATGTCTGAAAGGTTAACATGATTTGTCCTCCTCCCGAGAAAATCTGGCAGTATCTTTGAGGATTGAGATTCGAAGGGAGCAGCTGACAGTACTTGAAATAAAAGCCAGGAGAAGAATTAAAGCTTTTGAAGCTAGCAAGCAAGGTCAAGAGATCCCGTTTCTGTAGGAGACCCTGAGACCAATAACGAGGATAACCCTTCAACCCCCTCCTACCCACTGGACCTTTACCTTAGCAAGTTGTCAGCTGTTGATTTTTCCCAAATAGTAGCTTACACAGTGAGGCTGGGATGAGCTTGAAAGAGAGACCAGTCATTTTTAAAAAAAATATTAGATACACGAGACTGAAACATGATGTGACTAAAGAAAGTTGTCTTTTTCTTGAGTTTTCTTTAAAGTCGAAACCAGATGCAACTTGCCATGCAGAGTGCTTATCAAATGAAAGATGCTGATGTGGAGCTTTCAGCACACCATCCCAGATACAGACAAGAACATGGGGTGTGTAAAAATCAGTGGCACACAGATGTGGAGTGCCCTGTGGGCCGCAGCATTTATTATTCAGCTAGTTCTTGGAAAAAGTTGCCTAAACTCACTGCTTCCAATTTTTTGTCTCTCGTTCTCACTGCGCATCCAAAAAGATCTTCCCCTCTGTCATTTCACTCTGCGTTGTTTTTTATTTTTTTAAAGATTTTATTTATTTATTTGACAGACAGAGATCACAAGTAGGCAGAGAAGCAGGCAGAGAGAGAGGAGGAAGCAGGCTCCCCTTTGAGCAGAGAGTCCGACGTGGGGCTCGATCCCAGGACCTTGGGATCATGACCCAAGCCCAAGGCAGAGGCTTAACCCTCTGAGCCACCCAGGTGCCCCTCTGCATTGTTTTTATCGTGGCATCCATCATCGCCCATCCAATGGTTCTTTCTCAGTATGGATCTTTCTGGATCTATCGGTAGCAGGTGATGTTCTACTTCTTGTAACGATAATGAAGAACGGAGTGGGAGCCTAAGCAAAAGTTTCCTTTGAGAAATTCTAATTAGAATCCCCTTTATGGGAAAAATAGAGAAGATAGGCTAGCAGAGCCAGTGATGGGATGGAGGGGAGAGAGGATCTGACACAGATGCCGTGGGGCTGAAGGATGCCCGTGGGAAAATCACAGCAAGACTTCAGTGAGTGTTGTTGTATTCGTGTACCTCCTTCACTTGTCAGAAAATCATGCACTCTGTGGGCTGTATGTCCCCCCCCCCCCCACAACCAATTAATGCTGTAACCATTTTTTTTTTTTAAAGATTTTGTTTATTTATTTGACAGAGAGAAATCACAAGTAGATGGAGAGGCAGGCAGAGAGAGAGAGAGAGGGAAGCAGGCTCTCCGCTGAGCAGAGAGCCCGATGTGGGACTCGATCCCAGGACTCTGAGATCATGACCTGAGCCGAAGGCAGCGGCTTAACCCACTGAGCCACGCAGGCGCCCTGCTGTAACCATTTTTTAAAAGATTTTATTTATTTATTCGACAGAGATCACAAGTAGGCAGAGAGGCAGGCACAGAGAGAGGAGGAAGCAAGCTCCCTGCTGAGCAGAGAGCCCGATGGGGGGACTCAATCCTAGAATGCTGGGATCATGACCTGAGCCGAGGGCAAAGGCTTTAACCCACTGAGCCACTCAGGTGCCCCTAAAGCTGTAAACAGTTTTTAAAAAGATATTTATTTATTTGAGAGAGAGAGAGAGAGAGAGAGCGAGCGAGCGGCCGAGCAGGGGGAGGAGCCAGAGGGAGAGGGACAGAGAATCTGCAGTAGAATCTGCGCTGAACAGGCTGCCCCTGCCAGATTTGATCTCATGACCCTGAGATCATGACCTGAGCTGAAACCAAGAGTTGGAGGCTCAGTCCGGGAAGGTACTCAAGCAGCCCCACAGCTGTAAACATTTTAGAGTGGGGGGAAATTAATCAGGTAAGATCATTAAATGTTTGTTATCTGCAGAGCATGAATTTAAGGGATTACAGACGTAGGTTTACACCCAAGCAATCAGGACTCTTATCCTGATTTTACAGATAACAAACTGAGGTCCTGAGAAGTCTCAAAGTTTATCCACCTACTAAGTGAATGTGCCAGGATTTGAACATAGCTTTTGGAACCACCAGTTTAGCCATTTACCTGGGAGACTCTAATAAACATCCTATACCTTTGGAAACCATGAATGCATTCAAATCATGTTTTTTTTTTTTTTTTTTTTTTTTTTTTTTTTTGCTGTACTGGTCACTGCATTATATTGGAAACATACCAGGCACTTTTCTAAGGGCTTCAAATGTGCCAGCCTAACCCTCACAACCTTATAAGGTGTGTGTGCGCATGCACATGCACGTGTGTGTGTCTGTGTATAATTATAATCTCCATTTTACAAACAAGGACAGTAAGGGATTAATGATTTGCCCCAGTTCTCATAGCTAGTTAGTGCAGAGGTAGGTCGAAACTGAGATATATCCTATTTTATTACTGCCTTGCATGTATATAACTTATAAACTAAAAAGCATACAGGTGTTGGGGCTCTTTTTGGTGGGGGCTTTCTTTTTATACTAACAGTGTTAGTAATTAAAAAATCTTGAGTCTAATTGGGGCACCTGGGTGACTCAGTTGGTGAAGCATGTCTGCTTTCAGCTCAGGTCACTATGCCTGGGTCCTGGGATTGAGCCCTGTGTTGGGCTCCAGCCCTGTGTTGGTTGCCCGGCTCAGTGGGGAGTCTGCTTCTCTCTCTCCCTCTGCCCCTCCTCCCTGCTCATGCTCTTTCTCTCTTTAGCTTGCTCTCTCTCTCTCCCTTTTTTTCTTGTCAATAAATAAAATTTTTTTTTTTTAAAGATTATTTATTTATTTGACAGAAAGAGATCACAAGTAGGCAGAGAGGAAGACAGAGAGAAAGGAGGAAGCAGGCTCCCTGCCTTGCAGAGAGCCTGACGTAGGGCTCAATCCCAGGACCTTGGGATCATGACCTGAGCCAAAGGCAGAGGCTTTAACTTACTGAGCCACCCAGACACCCCAATAAATAAAATCTTTAAAATAATTCAACTCTATTTTAGAAACGTGAACCCATTGACCTCGAACAGGAATCAGGAAACCTTTTCCGTAAATGGTCACATAGTAAATATTGTAGGGTTTGTGTGCCACATCATCTCCATTCCAACTACTCATCTCAGCTGAGGCAGCCATGGACACTATATACACAAATGGGCATGACGGTGTTTCAGTAAAACTTCATTTACAAAAACTGGCAGTAGACTGGATTTGGCCCATGGGCCATACTTTCCAGACCCCTGAATATTCTGTTTAAAGAGAAGTGTCCTTATCATTTTATGACTATTAGAGAGAATGTTATCCTGTCATATCTATCATCACCATTTTTTGTTGTTGTTGTTTTGAAAGTAGTATTTGTATTTTTTTCCAAGGTGGACATATGTCTGTCCAGAATGGAAGTCACTCCGTCCCTCATCTCTGACCATGTGACAAGTTTTGGCCAATGGAAAGTATGCAAATGTTGTCTACCCATCTTCCAGGAAATATATGCAGAAGGAGGGAATCTCCTTTTTCTCATGGGCTGGTATTTGGATGGGACATATGGAGTTCCAGCAGTTATTTTGGCCTAGGGGATCACCGTCAGGATGGAACTATACATGATGAAACAGAACGATAGAAGAAACTGAAATTCTCCAAATCTTGGGGCAACAAGGCATCCTATATCCTGACCTCCTCTACATGAAAGAAATAAGTCTCTTTCTTGATTAAACTTGCTATTTGGGTTTTCCATCACACGAAGCTTACCCTAATTCTACATGATGCAATGATCACATATCTTTAACTCTATCAGGAAAGTACACTTGTTCCATAGTACTGAGGAAAGGACAGGATGGGAAGGTGACTTGACATAAAGGAAGAGAACTTCACTTGCAGCCAAAACCTGGATCCATCACTACTGTGTGATTCTGGGCAAATTGTCTTAACATCACTGCCAGCTTCCTCATTTGTAAAATAGAGTTGGCTACAACTAATTCACAGGGGTTTTTGTGAGGCCAAAACGAAATAAAATATGTAAACACGATGGGACAATATTTACTCAATATTTGTAAGATATATGTATGTACATATATATAACATATTAAAATATATATCTACCCATGCATACATATATGTATATAAATATGTGTATAAATAGATGTGCATGCATAATATTACCTGGAAGAGATGAAATAGGTAGGAAATGTTAGGGAACCAATAAGGGGTATTCTTCCAAGCAAGGCTGACCTAACCGTATGCCAGCCATGCTGCATGATTCAAGGTGTCTAATTGTGTTAGGCGACTTTTAGCTCCTTGTACAAGGACCTCTGTGGGTCCTTCTAACATGCATGCCACTCGCTGTTTAATAAACTTTTGCTCATCTGTAAAATCATTTTTTCTTTCTAAAGTCTTTTCCAGCTCTCCCAAGCAGAATATATTTCTACCTGCAGTTCTCTCCTGCACCACGAGCATGTGTACTGTACTGTAGCATTTCACAATTCTTCACTCTCATTCCAAACTGGAATGGAGCTTCTAAGACATCTTTCACTTTCATTCATTCACTCAAAACATGTTTTTGAGTGTCTTTCACACATCAGAAAGTGGTTTTTTTTTGTTTGTTTTCTGATTTTTTGTTTCTTTTTTTTTATTTTTATTTTTTAAAGATTTTATTTATTTATTTGACAGACAGAGATCACAAGTAGGCAGAGAGGCAGGCAGAGAGAGAGAGAGAGAGAGAGGGAAGCAGGCTTCCTGCAGAGCAGGGAGCCCGATGCGGGGCTCGATCCCAGGACCATGAGATCATGACCCGAGCCGAAGGCAGCAACCCAAACCACTGAGCCACCCAGGTGCCCCTGTTTCTTTTTTTTAAAAGAGAGTGTTCATGTGTGCAAACAAGGGGGAGCGTGGAGGGAAAAAAAAAAAAAAGAAAGATCTTAAGCAGGCTCTATGCGCATCCAGCACCAAGCCCAACACTGGGCTCAATCTCACGACCCTGAGATCATGATGGGAGCCAAAATCAAGAGTCAGAGGCTTAACCGACTGAGCCACCCAGGTGCCCTCCTCAGGCACTGTTTACATTCAAGAGTTACCATAGTGTACAAATAGACAAGCACACTTTCTTCATTAATGAAGCTTCCACTTCGCTGGGGCAGTCAAACCCCGAAAAGCTGAATATATAAAATATCAAATGGTGATAAGCCCCCAAAGCATGATTAGCACATGGAAAGTCAGCCAGGGGTTGCTTTTCCATTATTCAGAAAATACATCTCTGATGAGATCTCACTTGCACAGAGAACTCAGTAAAGCAAGGGGAGAGCTTTGCAGGTGACCCAAGACCCTGAGGCAGGAACATGCTGAAAGGATTGCAAAAAAGCCAGTGCAGATGGAGCAAAGTGAATGTGGAGGGGTTATTGCACATGTGCTTAGAGGAAAATGACCAAGACCGTAGGACCTATTCAACTTTTATTTGTAGTCTATGAAAGGTTTTGAGAAGGCAAGTAACAACCAGTCTGCTTACCAGGATCCCACTGACTTATCTGCCGAGAATAGATCACATGGGGACAAGGTGAGAAGCACTGACCAGGGAGGAGGGTACAGTTGGTCAGGGAAGGGGTGATGGTGGTCTGGGTAGAGTGGTGAGAAGTGGTTTGAAACTGGATATGTTTTGAAGTCAACAGAAACTTAGTATCTCCAACCACAGAGCAAATATTTAATAAATTTAGTGGGAAGGATGAGTTACTAAAATAAATGATTCAAGATTAGAGTTAGAGAGACTTAATATTTAAATGAATTTAAATGAATACAGGCGCTGTACTCATTACAGAAACACAGTTAACCCTTGAACAACACAGGTTTGCACTGTGTTGGCTATTTTTTACAGTACAGCACAGTAAATAATTTCTCTTGGATTTTTCTTAACCTTTTTTCTTTTAGCTTAATTTGTTGTAGAATATAGTATATAATACATAGAATATGAAAAATAATGTGTTAATGGACTGTTTAGGTTATTGGTAATGCTTTGATCTACGTAGGCTATTAGTAATTAAATTTGTGAGGACTCAGAAATTATACACAGATTTTTTACTATGCAGGAGTTTCAGTGCTCCACACCCCACCCTGATGTTGTTCAAGAGTCAACTGTGAATTCAGTTTCAATTCCTAAATGGACAGTCACCAAAGAAGAAAAAATGAGGGCACCTGGGTCGCTCCGTCAGTTAAGCGTCTGCCTTCAGCTCAGGTCATGATCTCAGGGTCCTGGGATCGAGTCCCATGTCAGGCTCCCCGCTCAGTGGGGAGTCTGCTTCTCCCTCTCCCTTTGCTGCTCCTCCCACCATCTATGCTCTCTCTCTCTCTCTCAAATAAACAAATACGATCTTAAAAAAGAAAGTCTGGAGTTAAGGTTAAAAAAAGGAAAGAGAAATTTAAAAAAAAAAAAAGAAGAAGAAGAAGAAAAAATGATTTTATGTGTTCCTTGGATCCCTGTGAAAAAGTTGTAAATCTTTTGGGAAATGTTTAAGTTTGTGCTGCAAAAGCAAAAGCTTTAACAATCATGGAAGGAAGACTTCAGTGTCTATTTCCAACTTTTAAAACAATAGTGCATTATGTATTGAGAGTATCCTTAGATAATAAGTCAGTCAGTCCTGTTAAGAAAGCAAAAATATTTTTGCTTCGCACAGCCCAAGACATATCTTAGATGAACAAGAAACAATCAAAAATGTTTATGAAATTTCTATCTGTAGGTTTTGAGAAAAAATATTCTGAGCATTTGCATAACTTTTTAGATGGCATATCTTTGGATAACATATGAATATGTTAATATTATGCAAAATTATGATAAATGATATTTTCCTGACTTTCTGCTGAGAAAGGATAACGTAGCTAAGTGTAATTATGATGGGCTATTTTGCTAGTGGACCTTTAAATTTCTGTGAATCATATTGAGAGATCACATAAAAGGGAAATATGAAAGCTGTAAAGATGACCCAAATCCTACATTGTTCTTAGAGAAAAGGAGTGTTAGCCTAAAGAAGAAAACTTGAAGAATATTTTTAGATTTTCTAAATTACCTCCAAAAACAACCCTTCACATAATTTTTTAGTTTGTAATGCACATGCAACCATATTTGGGATGATGTGTGTTTAGATTTGAAGCCAGAATTGTTCTGAAACATCTTATTTGAATGCCATTTGAAGGAATAGTCCTGTCCCTCTTCACTCAAACCTGTATGATCTTCTGTAGTACTAATTTACCATCCTTCAGAATCATTTCAACCCATAACTTACAGCCTCCTCTTTGTCGTCACAGTCATTTCTCTTCAAGGAATGGTAGTGATATCAGGTAGTAAGACAGAGAAAAGCATGATACACATGATTTGAACTTTCCTCTCACACTCTGCATACTCTTTTCCTTCCTTATGGATGGATACCTGGTTAGAGGTCATCTATCACTAATGTGGGAGGTTTGAGTTGCAAGCCCCTCTCGCCATTTCTCTAAGTCATGACTTCTACTCAAGCACTGCTACTGTTCATCTCCATCTGTGTGATACCCGAGACCATCTCTTAGTTGGCTCAGATCTCAAGGTAAGTGTGGTAGTTAATTTTGTGTGTCTACCCAGTTGGTCCATTGTGCCCAGAAATGTGGCCAAACATTATACTGATGCTTCTATGAGAGAGTTTTGAAAGAGATTAATGTTTAATCAGTAGACTTTGAGTAAAGCAGATTGCTATCCTTAATGTGGGTGAGTCTTTACCAAATCCACTGATAAATCAGTTGAAAATATGAATCGAGCAAAGGCTGACCTCCCCCAGGCAAGAGGGAATTCTGTAGCAGAAGTGTTTCATACTTGAACTGAAACATTTTCTCTCCCCTGAGTCTCTTCCTTGATGGTCTTTGGCCTTGACCATCAAGCATCAACTTGCTGGTTCACTCTGAAGATTTTGGATTCTATAATTGCTGAGCTAATTCTTTAAAATTATATATATATATGTATATATATATATATGCATAATACATATTATATGTAACATATCATCATATAACTATTTCCAGTAATTATATAAAATATCATTATATGTGTGTATATATATACATGTATATATATGTATTTATTATATATTCATTCTCTGGAGAACCCTAAATATTACCCTGAATACTGATAAAGGGACTTGAATAATGATTACTTCTCAATTATAAATAACTATTACTCCTTAAATTCCAACACATATTATTTTCAAAATACCAATAGAAGAATCAATTGCTTATATTACCATTATTATTATTTTTAGAGACAGAGAGTGAGAGAGAATGTGAGTGGAGAGTGAGTGAAGTACAGAGGGAAAGGGAGAGAGAGAACCCCCAGCAGGCTCCATGCCCAGCACTGAGCCTGTTTTGGGGGTCAGTCTCAGCACCCTGAGATCATGACCCAAGCAGAAATCAAGAGTTGGATGCTTTACCAACTGAGCCACCCAGGTACTCCTTAATTGCTTATATTATAAACCCGAGTAATAATTTCTGAAGTCTTCTACATGGTACTAACAGATTTGAAAGTAGAGATATTCTCATGGGAACTGATACCTTCATTTCAAGGGCAAATTAAGCAGTCTTTGCCAAGATCATGCTGCTGAGCTAAAGTGATTCAGTGAGATCATGGGGCTAATGAATTATCCCCTTTGATAAAACTTTCAATTGTTAAACTCAGCTTCAATAAAAATTTGGCAATACTTTAGGGTTACTTAGGTGGTTTGGTATAATCAGAAAAGCATGCTTAATAAAGAAATGCAGTAAGAATTAAGTTGAAGAGATGCTCTAAAATTTCACTTCTGAAATTCTTACATTTGAGGCTTGAAGTTGCTATTTTAATTCAGAACACACCACACATTTTAAAGCAGACAGCATTTTGGACTCAACCTCTAGGTGAAAATTATTTTTTGCCTCTTTAAAGAGAATCCAACCCTAACAGAAATAGAGATTAATGGACAATGGGCATTTTATGAATACAAATATGTATCATAATATTTTACAATGCCCAAATCATGATGAGTCAACAGTGGGTTATAGCGTTACAGAAGCATAAGAAGATTTAGGTGACAATGTTCGTGAAACTGATCTTACAGACTCGTAAGTCTTTATTTGATAAATGCTCAGCAACTACAGCCAAGTTGGACACTCAAGTTTCCTTGAATCCTATTATTTTATAATTAACATGTGTTCTAAATCCTGCAAATGACTCAAGAATGATATTTTAGCTCAACTTACAGGAGCTTTTACAGATTTACCAACGGGTTATCAGTAAAATGGAAACATATGGGAAGAAGTCTAAAAAGTGTGTGTGGTGGGGGAAGGGATTGAGGAAAAGGGAATAGCCCTATTCCAGTTACCTATACCTGAAATAACCCAAGACTTAGTGTTTTAAAATAAAAACTATTTCATTCGTCCACTGTTTCTACTTTGGGCTGGACTCCGCTGGACGGTTCTTCTACTGTTCTTTGTCAGCAGTTACTTATATGGCTGTGTTCAGCTGGGGGGTCTGTTGGGGGCTTGAATCATGGGACACCAGAATGACCAAGCCTGTCTCTTTCTATAATATAGTCTCAGGACTTCTCTTGATCTACACTGTGCCCATAAGACAACAGGATTTCTCACATGGTGGTGTGGGTCTTTCAAGAGAGCAAGAGCAGAAGACACTAGTCTCTGGAATGGACACAGTGTCTCTTCTGCCACCTTCTCTTAGAACCAAGGAGTTGGTTCAAAGTCATTACACTGGGCATCCCTACCAGGACTCGTGGTTCACCAAAGGTCACCAATATAACAGACTGTCACAAACTCAAAGCCATTTATGTCTGAAAATTTTAGGAGGTGATTTGGGTACATATCAGCCTATGTTTTAAGTGGATTTAAATACAGCTGAATTAAATTTAACATTATAAATATATACTTTCCTATAAACCCTGACATGTTCAACACTTTATAAAGGGCAGGGATAGAGCAAAGTATCTTATATAATTTATTTCTTTATTATACCACCTAGTGAGATAGGTTTTCATTATTAGCCCTATTCTGTAAATGGAAATGGACTTAATCACGGGGGTAACATCTGAGACACGTAGCAAGCATTCGGTACCAAGGCAACCTTTCTACTTTTCACTCTTTGTATGATATTCAATAATACATGAGATATTTAACACTTTATTATAAAATAATATTTTTGTTAGATGATTTTGCCCAACTGTAGGCTCATGTAATGGTTCTGAGCACACTGAAGGTAGGCTAAATTTAAGCTATGGTGTTCAGCAGGTTATATATATTAAATACATTTTTAATTTATGAGATTTTCAATTTATAGTGGATTTATCAGAACACAACCTCATTGTAAGTTAAGGAAGATTTATATTTTACCATGTGTTCCGATGAACTTGCTGAAATTCTGTTAAAAGATAAGCCTGGCCATTCTATTCACTAATTTCAAGAAGAACCTATTTCTGGATCAGTTTGGTGGTGTATTCTCCATATATTACCTTCTTCAAATCCTGCTTGTAGTGTAGGCAATGTATCTTGGCCAACCTGTGGTCTCTTTACAACATGGACCATAGTGAGATATGATTATCTTATATATCTTTACCAATAGTGCTAAGTTTTGTGCAATCAGTGGCTGTGTTACAGTTTTTTTTTCCCCCCCAAACCTCCAGCATTGAGAACCCTGCAGGAACCAAGTAGGAACTCAATCAACATTTGTTGAATGAATGTTTGATTGTGACAAATACCTACATATTTTTCTATCTGTGTTAGTAAGCAGTGCCACTGAATGTCATTTCATTCATTCTAAATGATCGATTCTGCCACCGAAGCAGAAACACAATGAGCTGATGCAGATGAATTTAAGAAGCCCTTTGAGGACCTTTCTGCCATGGAATGTTGCCTGATAGAACTCAATACCTCACACTGTCAGATATGAATTATTCATTGACAGTTCACTCCTACATCATTATACCTTTCATTCTGCTGTGTCTGCACAGATAGGATTGATTCACACATCATACTCTGTAACATTTATAATCAGAAAGACTGGAAACATTTTCACAGAGAAGAAAAACATGTAAGAATGTGCTTAGGAGAGCCACACTGGTAATTGGTTCTCCAGTTTCCAACTAAGCAAGAGAAGTGCTGGAAGAAAGAAAAAGTGTGTTGCTTTTTGTCAAAATATTCATTGTTTAAGAATTGATTCAAAAATAGAAACCCATATTTTCAAAAGGTATAAGAAATATGAGTCAATTTGTAAAATTTTATACTACATGTTCCAAATAGGGTATTTTGTTGGCAATGACTGGAAAACACTGGTTTGGAAAATGTAAACAGAATCATTCCAACCATGAAAATGTGTGAATTAATACCATTATGAATTAATTATCACTGCATGTGCATGTGTGTGTGCATGTGTGTGCTTACTTTCTTTAGTCTTTCCCATGAGAAATAAACCATGACTGTTGCATTAGACAGACAGATCCCTACGCATATGAACACAGACATGTTTACATAAAGAAAGCAAAAGCAAGCAAATCAAAGTGAATCCGACATGAGGCTGAATTTAAAGAAAACTTAGACACATTCTACCTCTTCTTTTAATTTCTTCTCTGTTTACACACAAAAAGTGAAGTACTATGTGTCATACATATTATGAGTTGACCAGGAATGGAGTGATGAACAACCAGATACAGTGCCTGTTGCATGAAGCTTAGAGTCTCTGTGATGACAGCCTGTACTTAACCTAATAAGGCTCTTTTTTATTCATTTATTTATTTAGTTAGTTATTGAGGGTGGGACAGACACCGAACGAGAAGCAGCCTCCCCATGAGTAGCGAGCCCAATGTAGGGTTCCATCCTAAGACCCTGAGACCATGACCTGAGCTGAAGGCAGACACTCAACCCACTGAGCTACCAAGGTGTCCTTCTTATAATTTAGTTTTTATAGAGTTCTAAAAAGTGCTGCAATCTTTTACACAACAACTGCAAGTATAAATTTACATTGAATGAGTAAAAGGAAATTCAGAAAACTTAATGCCATAGAAGTAATTTCAGCTCATAAAATTTAGATAATAAAAGTTTGTAAATGCTTATTAAAACAAGATTATTGATGCTATCATATGATGTGTCCAAGGATCATAGAGATTCCAAAAAAAATGTAATAATGCAACAGTGGTGCAAAGATATTTATGATATTAAGATGAAGATAAGTCACAGAATCATATGCATTTGGTTGGGAGGGGATATGTTGTAACACAAGGAGAAAAGCAAGCTCCCACAGATCGGTCTCTATGGGCAGTTAGCTGTTTTTTTTTTTTTTTTTTAATTCGTAAATGTTTATGGTGAAACTCTCCTATAAGGTGTGTACTATATACATTATTACCACAATTTATCACATAAAATAAATATATTGGATATTGAAGTGATTATGAAACATACAGGCATATGTTTTGTGCTTAACATATGCAAAGGGGGAATGGCAGGAATGTTTGGCCAACCTGTCCAGTACTGCCTGCTCAGGGTCCTGGGGTTCCCCAGCTTCACCTCCCACTGATCCAGCCCTCGGCCTCTTCTTCCACTTCCTTATTGCTTCATGCTACCAACCACCAAAGGGCGCTTGCAAATGATATGCCCCCTTGCAGAAATATACTTTGTACTTTCCTCTCAACAACCTTTCCAGTTAACTTTTAGGTCTCATGTCACAAACAATTTCAGCTAGAAGCCCTTCCTTAATTGCCATGGCTATGGAGAATCTCCACTGTGTCCTCTCAAAGCCCATGAACTTCCCCATTGTATTTATGGCAGCCTTAATATTAGATGTATAAATACAGTCAATACATAAATTAATTGCATGTATAATTTTACTTGTAGTTTTACCTACATATTAATATAGGTCTCTCCCACTACACAAGGTTTACTGCAGATCTGTCACATTGTCAATTCCATTTTTAAAGTTTCATTCATTTATTAGAGAGAGTGAGCATGAGTGGAAGGGAGGGGCTGAGGGAGAAGGAGACAAGCAGACTCCCCTCTGAGCACAGAGCCCAGGGCTCCATGCCAGGAACCCAAGATCATGACCGGAGCTGAAACCAAGAGTTAGATGCTCAACTGATTGAGCCACCCAGGCTCCCCATGTTGTAGATTCTTGATATATGTTTATTAAATTTAAAAATGAATGGGAAGAAAAAAGCATTAGCAGTACCTGAGACTGTTACTGTAAATTTTGAGGATTTTTGCAGTTTTAATAGTTCTTAGAACAATGATTGGATAATTTTTGTTATCTTGTTAAGAGGCAACTGTATTAATTTCTACCAAAGTATAAGCAGACATTTTGAGGGAAATTTATATTTTTGGAAACGATTTAGCAGAAACAAAGATATTCTAAAGGCTATATATGTGATAGTCACTGGGATCATGAAAGAACATCCTCATGCAGCATAATCTGTTATCACTAGCAATGGTCAATGAAAATAACAATTGGGGAAAATGTGCAAGGCCTGCTTCCGCCCCACCCCCACTTCACTCTTCAGTCCTTGGTTGATTCCTGTGCTTCCTTGGCTTCTTGCCTTCTACTGGACCTTAGGAGTGTTTAGGAACATGAGCTTAGACTGGGACAGACCCAGGTTTGAATGATGGTTTTCCTAGTGTAGTCTACCCTATAACTTGTCTACTTCTCAGTTTCCTAATACATAAGATAGGAATAAAACCTCTGCTTTACAGTTTTGGTGAATGTTTAATGAGGTAATGTATGCAAATTGCTTAGCACTTTTCTGGCGCAAGTTAGGATTCATAAATAGTAGGTTTTTCTGTATTATTATTCTTACACTTGTCTTCATTTCTGTTCTTCTGGTCTTGGCTGCAGGTTTGGCTTTTCTGATTTTCATACTCAATCTTCCTATGGGCATGATGTTTCTATGCTCTTTCTTTCTTTCTTTTTTTTTTTTTTTAAGATTTTATTTATTTATTTGACAGACAGAGATCACAAGTAGGCAGAGAGGCAGGCAGAGAAAGAGAGGGGGAAGCAGGCTCCCTGCAGAGCAGACAGCCCAATGCAGGGCTTGATCCTAGGACCCTGAGATCATGACCTGAGCCAAAGGCAGAGGCTTCAACCCACTGAGCCATCCAGGCGCCCCTATGCTCTTTCTTATCACTATGTTCTAGGTAATATGCCGCACATGGTAGCATGCTATTTTTAGGATTCTTTTGTTTTAGATCCTCCCCTAACAGTATTTCCTTCTTTCCTTGCCTCACTTTTACCTTACTCTGTTGCTGTATTTTTGTATTTTTATCTGTTAAGTTGCAGCCCCTAGAAGTTTCTGCCTGTGCTGAACTTGCTTGGTACACTTGCGGGTGAATCCTTTCTCCAGGCCAGGTGAGAGTCTTTCCAGAGGAGTGACCCCAGGGAGGCTGGCTGCAGGGTAAAATCCTGAAACACCAGGTCTTTCCGCTTCATCTTTGACCTTTTCTCTTTATTTCCACATGCTGTCCTCCTGCTCTAAGACAATCCATCAAATCCAAGCATCTCATTCATCAAAACCTTGTTGAGAACACAATTATGTTTTGAGAGTTCTCTAGAGTCTCTGAATCCCATAATCAGAAAACTGGATGAGGATAATACATATCTCCAAACAACTGATCACTTGATGAGAATATTTTGGAGTATAAAAACAGCCAGAGAGAAATTTTGGATTCAGGTCTTCTCAGGAGCTTTGAAACTATATTTTATACTATATAAATATGCTTGGTCCTGGACCCTCAATATAGATAATATTCCTTTTCCTTAGAAATTAAGTCACATTTACTTAAATATTTAAATATGACTTACGAATAGCCTGACATGGAAGATCGATTTTTTCCCCCCTTTCTGTTCACTTCTTCACTGGTCTTACCCTCATCTCTAAAAAGCTCCATCCAGAGCTAGCAATTATCTGGTGGCTTGGGTCCCATTTGGTTACATAATTCTGACTCAGTAACCTGTTCCTTAACTGCAGATGGTTTTCTCCAAAGCACGTGAGTATTTGTTCTTGCCACACTTGATGGCTACTGGCATGTGTGGTGAAAGAAATCTGTAGGAGAGACTGGTCTCATTGAAAACACTTGCATGTCTCACCCTTCACAGCCCTGGCAAGCTGCTGCCCACTGTTCTGTTGCCATGCAAAATCATGTCAGGCTTTTAATGCACTGCCCTTTGTAGAGTATAATTTCTTACAAATAAAAGCAGGAAGCAGAAGCCAACCAGCAGGAAATTGAACTGAAGCACTGGGAAACTTAAGAGAGAATTGTGATATTTCTTTGTTTTTTAATACAATGAAAGAACCAGTCACAATAAATAACATGCTTTCGGGGCCAGGCAGGGAAAAGATGCCTGGGTAAAAGTACGAAGTCAGATGATCCATCTCTAGGAATGATTGTGACACATGCAGACAGACATGTGTCCCCTGGTTTATTTGCAGATGTTAATTTCAGGTTGTTTCTATGCAGTACAGCTTCTATTTTTTTCCTGGCCAATTTAATCTGCTTTATGAAAAGTCCCTATGTACAGTGGAATGATTACGATGATAATTATAGTAAGATATATTAAATCATAAAGTCTCTGCTAGATTTGGATTAAAAATAAGATTTTCTTTGAATTGCCATGGTTGCATGGTTTATAAACATGGAACTCTGATAAGGATATGTAAATAGCTAAATAATGAATATATATCCATGTCTGCATCCACATAGAGATCTTTACACAGATGTTAGTAGACACTCACTAAATCTTATAATATGAGCAATAAGACAAATGTTATGCTAACCCCCTAGTCATGTGCGCATACCTTTTTCCTATGCTTCAAAAAGTAGTAGTTGTATTGGTCATAGAGAAGACATGAAGTTTAGTTATCTTCTTTTGGAATTCACCTAGGGCAGGATGATCATTGGGAGAGTGTGACAGATGGGAGCATAGAAAAGAAAATAAACTTAATATATTTTTCTTTTAAGGACCTCAGAAAATTTTACTCTCAAATTTGCTCATAATTTTAAAGATAAATTTACCTTAGATGTAAGTTTCCTCATGATCTAGCACCCATTTGGTCTCTACTCACTTTGGCAAAAGGGGACCCTTTGCTGTCAGCACACCCTAAAACCTGCAATCTTCCAAACCTAAAATGTTATTTCATACTCTTCCTACATGTTTTTATACATGGGATGCTCTCTTTCTAATTGTTTGGCTGGCTAACTTGGAACTGTAACTCAAAATTACCCTTCTGACTTTAAAAATCCCTGATATGTACATCTCATATTTCCTCGTATCTTCCTTCCTTCCTACAAGGAAATCTCTAGAAGGTTAGGGGATAACCTCATATACCTGTGCCTGGCCCAGGCCTGGCACATAGAAAGAGCTCAGTACTTAGTTGCAGGGTGAAGGAAAACATGAGTGATTGAGGTTGAACCTGTCTTGACAAGGTTGAGCTTGTCTCCCACTAGTCAGCAGTGTTTCATAACACCTGATGCTTGCTAACATAGGTATTTCTAAGGGAGAGTAACTATTGGATATTTACACCTACCTCATTATCAATAAATAAATAAATATATTTTGTTAGAGTCACAGGAAACAGAACTATGAGAGAACTGAGAAACTGGAAAACAGGATAGCTAGTCTTCCACTGAGGGGGCGTAAGAGACAGCATGGGGAGACCTGGGAAAATGGACAACTTTCCCTTTGTACTCTATCTTTTTTTTTTTAATTTTTTTTTTAAATTTTTTATTTTTTATAAACATATATTTTTATCCCCAGGGGTACAGTCTGTGAATCGCCAGGTTTACATACTTCACAGCACTCACCATAGCACATACCCTCCCCAATGTCCATAATCCCACCCCCTTCTCCCAATCCCCCTCCCCCCAGCAACCCTCAGTTTGTTTTGTGAGATTAAGAGTCACTTATGGTTTGTCTCCCTCCCAATCCCATCTTGTTTCATTTATTCTTCTACCCACATAAGCCCCCATGTTGCATCACCACTTCCTCATATCAGGGAGATCATATGATAGTTGTCTTTCTCTGCTTGACTTATTTCGCTAAGCATGATACGCTCTAGTTCCATCCACGTTGTCGCAAATGGCAAGATTTCATTTCTTTTGATGGCTGCATAGTATTCCATTGTGTATATATACCACATCTTCTTTATCCATTCATCTGTTGATGGACATCTAGGTTCTTTCCATAGTTTGGCTATTGTGGACATTGCTGCTATAAACATTCGGGTACACATGCCCCTTCGGATCACTACGTTTGTACCTTTAGGGTAAATACCCAGTAGTGCAATTGCTGGGTCATAGGGCAGTTCTATTTTCAACATTTTGAGAAACCTTCATGCTGTTTTCCAGAGTGGTTGCACCAGCTTGCTTTCCCACCAACAGTGTAGGAGGGTTCCCCTTTCTCCGCATCCTCGCCAGCATCTGTCATTTCCTGACTTGTACTTTATCTTTTTTCTGAGTCAGCCTTACTCCTGGACATATATTTAAATCTATTTTTTAAAGATTTTATTTATTTATTTGACAGACAGAGCTCTCAAGCAGGCAGAGAAGCAGGCAGAGAGAGAGGAGGAAGCAGGCTCCCTGCTGAGCAAAGTGCCAGATGTGAGGCTTGATCCCAGAACCCTGGGATCATGACCTGAGCTGAAGGTAGAGGCTTTGACACACAGAGCCACCCAGGCTCCCCTCATATGTTTAAATCTAAATATTTCAGAATCTGTCAAGAATGAACAAAAAGGAAATTACCTTATCATTAAGCTAAACCTAAAGGCAAACTCACCATGGGAATAAGATTTAGAATAGCAAAGCAGCAAAGAGTATGTGTACACAGTACAACTGATCCACATCAGTGGTAACTGGAAGAAAAAAAAATACAGTATCCATAGACATAGACAGAGACAGAGACATAGACTCTGATGCCTTGAGTATAGGGAAAAAACCAATATTCTGTACTTTACCCTAAAGAACCTCATAATTCTGGGGAAACTAATATCTACCTTTCACTATTCTGCTTAGGAAAGCAAATTCAGAATTTTCAGAAGAATGTGTTTGATTACATGCTATGGATTCTGGAAAGGAAGATGGTTCAACAAGATAAAAAGTGAAATTTCTATGTTCCCAAATGAAGAAGAAAAGGGAGAACTTCATGAAGTAAAAAGCATGTTTGCAAAGATCTAGTCAATGAACTCAGACACTGAGAGCTCATCCTATGCATGGGAAAGAGAAGTCCTAGGATCTAAGGGCGAATTAGAATGTAGAGGTTCATGGAAGGGTGTCAGAAAGTCAAAGTTCTAACAACTGGGGGATGCAAAAACTGGGTTGGATAACCCAGATATAGTTTTGGGTTTCAAAAACTGGATAGCAGCATGGCTCTCAGAAGAACTTGGTGGTGGTGCAATGAACATAGATATCACAAAGGAAAAAGATCCCTCACAGCCATTTAGCTTCTCTTTTGTTTGTGTTGAAAACAGAATCAACGGAAAATGGTTATTTTTAAGTGGGAACTCAAATCCAAGATAGGTTCTAAAGTTCTAAGTGGATTCTGGACCCCAACATACACATACACCCCTGAGCAGCTCTCAAGGAGTTCTGGCTGCTGGCTTATTGTAGTGAAATCCCAGGGTACTGGAAGACCTTCAGAACTACAGAATTCTCGAGAAACACAGCAAATGTGAGAGGTATCAGAAGGCTGGGGAAAGGCAAATCGCTCCCTCGTTTCAACAGCACAGTGTGGATTTTACAAAACAGAACGCTGAATTTGAGCTTGAGGACAGCAAAGATTCTAAGAATTGATTATTAAGGAAGTGTCCCATGATATATTAAGATGAGATAATTTTTACGAAGTTCTGACATGGTTTGCCTGATTAAAAAAAAAAACATGAAAATGAGGCTTATCTTCTTGTCAGAAGTATGAAGCACAAAGATCACAAAGACTTGACAGAATTTAAATTATATAAAGGAACATGGCATACTTTTTCCCTATGATGTGAATAAGATGATAAAAATGAGTTTAGGCAAATCCTTAAACAATCGAGGCCACTGTACATGAGAACACAAATTAATGTGAAGCCACTGTACATGGAGAACACAAATTAATAAATCAATATCGTACTACAGAGAATTTTCTGGTTGTGCTTTTGTTTATTGTATTTAGGAGTGGTAAAGCCACTGTAAAAATTTTAATATGGTTGACACATGATGCTACATCAATTTCAGTTATACAGTCTAGTGATTCAGCAAGTCCATACATTATACTAAGCTCACCATAAGTCTATCTGTCACCTACCACCATGCAATGCTATTATACCATCATTGACTCTTTCCCCATGCTGGGCCTTTTATTCCCATGATTTATTCATTCCTTAACTGCAAGCCTCTACCTCCCACTCCCCTTCATCCATTTTGCCCACCCCTTAGCCCCTCTCCCCTCTGGCAATGATCAGTTTGTTCTTTATATTTACAGATCTGATTCTGCTTTTTGTTTCCTTAACCTATTTTTTTTTTAGAGTCCACATATAAGTGAAATCACAGGGTATTTGTCTTTGTCTTGCCTCTTTCACTTAGCTAATAACTTCTAAATCCAACCATGTTGGCGCAAATGGCAAGGCCACATCCTTTTTATGGCTGAGTAATATTCCATCATATATATACACACACATGTGTGTGTACATATGTGTGTATTTATATGTACATATACACACCACATCTTCTTTATCCACTCATCTATTGATGGGCATTTGGGCAGCTTCCATATCTTGACTGTTGTAAACAATGCTGCAATAAAAATAGGGATATATATATCCCTATATTTATATATTTATATATATTATATATATTCTATTATATATATATATTTATATATCCCTATTTTTATATATTTATATATAAATATATAGTATATTGCTTATATATATTTAATTATATAAAATTAAAATGATCAAATTTATTAAAATTATTAAAATTATATAGAAATATATATTTTTATATATTATATATTGCTTATATATATATAAGCCTATATATATATTTTTTTTTATATATATATATCTTCTTGAATTAGTGTTTTTGTTTTCTTTTGGTAAATACATAGTAGTGTCTGTGATTCAAGATTGTCCATGAAGTTAACCAAAAATAATTGTAAAGCTTGCAAATAAGATGAGATAAAAGAATCTGTATCCAAAAATTTTTGGTAGACGGTATGAGTAGTCTGAATCTGAATGATAATTGTAAGATGTTATTCTTGGGTTAAAAAAGAAAGAAGACAATTAGAGAAGGGAAAAGATGAGGCTTGCTGGCAACATTGTATGCCTTGCAGATTTGGGTGGGGCATAAATTTAGTATGACTTACCACTGAGATGTTCTGGAAACAAATGCAAAGATCCCAGTCTATTACATGGGAACTTTATCTGGAATAAGTTTATACTCTGTGCCTTTCATTTCAAGAAGAATTGAGAGTAACTTTGTAGGGAAGGGTACTAGGATAGAACTCTATATACCACATCTTATGAGGAATAGTTAGTGAAACTGGGAATATTGGTATGAAGAAAACGAATCTTACTAGTGGCAAGGCAGGTTATATTGGGCCTCACTTACAAGAAAAGTCTTCACGTGGAAGAGAAGTTAGACTATTCTATGTAGTCCCAAAGGCTCAAATTAAGATGAATTGGTAGAACCTTAGAGAAGGCAGATTTTGACATTATCAAGAAACCCTTAAGTGGGGGCCTTGCTTTCCTTCAAGTACCAGCTAGACTTCCAGATGCTGTGGAATGGAACTGGAGAATAAGAATGTAACATTAGACTTCAGGAGTCGATGGCCCTTTCAGCCTTGAGATTAGATGATTCTGTGATTTGGGGGAATATGCTTTCATCTCTATCCAATATGTAACGCACCATTTAAGAAAAGAAAAGAAAAAAAAAGAGAGATCAGAAGATATACCTCACCAGCAATGCAAACATGACTTTTAGGAAAGGGGAGGTGAAGCCTCAAAATGTTGAAGAATATTAATACTTTTGGGCACCTGGGTGGCTCAGTGGGTTAAAGCCTCTGCCTTCGGCTCGGGTCGTGATCCCAGGGTGCTGGGATCGAGCCCTGCATGGGGCTCTCTGCTTATTAGTAGGGAGCCTGCTTCCTTCCCCCTCTCTCTGCCTGCCTCTCTGCCTACTTGTGATCTCTGTCTGTCAAATAAATAAATAAAATCTTATAAAAGGAATATTAATACTTTTGACAGTTAGATACTTCTCAAAGAAATCACCCCTTGCCATTTCACCTTCCAGAAAGACATCAGAAGGGAGGGTGAGTTTCAAGTCTATAAATACCCTTTTCTTTTGTGTATGACTTTTTTTTTTCCTATTACATTGTCATTGAGACTCTTTGAAACAGCAGGTGGATAAGGGACAATCATAGCTATTTAACCAACTGGAATTCCTGAGTTTCACTTTCTAAGGAGATGCTTGCAATTGGCTTGAGGAATCTCTACCTAGCCTATAGAAACCATCATTTCAAAACAGTCATGAAGAGGACGGATCAGGTGTGACAAGGGAGTAACAGTGGTGAAACAACGATTACATCCAAAATAAATTCAGGGATTGTTTTGGCTCAAAATAATATGCTTTACACTGTATCTGAACACTTAATGACATTTCCTAGTATTCTTTTGCTGAAATACCAAGATGACTCTCAATGTAGAACAAGAAAGCTTAAGGCTGAGTCTAAAAATAAGGCATTACAGAAAACAGCTCCCAAACACAGCCACCTTGATAGCCACAATTTTATAAAATACACACACCAGCTGGAAAAACATAGATGGGAGATTTGGCTTGGCAAATAAATGGGAAGAGGATATGACTTAGCAAGTGGCTGATTATATTGGTTGACTGAACTTAACTTTACATCTGGGTGGTTTGGCATTGTTTAGCTATGTAGTGAAAACATATACAGTATTTGGCTTCTCATTTCTTTTATTATATAAGCAAATAAGAAAGTTATATCAAGTACATATTACTTTTTTTGAAATTGTTTAGTACATATCCTAGCGCAAATGGGACAAGGAGTTATATTTAACTCAGTGATGATACCGATAGTAACTTTCCACTGTCAATTTAAAATTAACGTGTCCTTCCCAAATTCAGCAGAAATAAACTGTTAACCAATGGAATACTTCCAAATTTCACAGCGTACATCAAAATTATATAAGCTTGTGCATTCCTTCTTTCTGTTTGTGATAAATGCTATGATTTTAGATTCTGTGGCAGGGATTTTTGAATGCTTCATAATTATTTTAATTTCCATCTGAAGATGGCACACTGCTTCTGATTTGAGGACAGTATTTCAAAAACTTCTCAGGAGCGAAGTTGTTATTCTTCCGATAGAGATAATAAATGCAAGTGCCTGTTCATTCTTTTGCCCTACCTTCTTTGAAATAGAACAATGATTCCATCTTGGCCATGATAGGGTTAATAGGTCCACACATGACAAGGATCCATGACAAAGGGATAGAAATCATTCACAAGTGAAGCCAAAATAAGCCATTATTGGATGAATCTCACCTCTGAGAAATCAGGTCTTCCTCCATGCCATTCTCTGCATTGGAGTATGCCATCATTACCACAACAAGATGGACACGTTATACACTGATCTCTATCTATAGTCTGAACAAACTTCTGTTTATCCTAACATTACTTGTTTGTTGTTGTTGTTGTTTGTTTGTTTGTTTTACGACCCTTTTCTTTCTGAAGATTTTCTTAGAAATAAAGTTGATAGTTTCTTGGATCGGCTGCCGAATCTCAAATACCCACTTTGACTCCTGCTACAAAATGAGCAACACTCAATCCCATATAAATACCTTTCACTGATTCTCAGACTCACTGCTTCCTAGTAATGGTTGACTCTGTCTCATATGATCAATTTTTTATTATTTCTGGGTGAATTACCATATAATGTCCTAAACCTCCAGTCAATCCTTTTTTTCTGTGTGCTTTGCCTTAGCAAAAGTAACAGTCTGATCTGCCAAAAACATGTAATGCATTACAAAGCAAATGACAAATAATCTTGATAAACCCACTCTTTTGGAGTATCCCGACCATGATCTGCTTTCCAAAGTGAATATTCAAGAGATTATGTATCTTTTGGTTTTGGTTGATGGCCCAGAGAGGACATAACCCGAAATGTAATACAGTTTACCTTTCTATTTCTGTTTATTTTCTCAGTGATTTGAAAGTGTGTTAAAAACGAGAAAATGAAGTATGTGTTGCAAAGGATACTTATGTTCCATCTTCTTAGGAGCATAGACTGAAGTGAGAAATAGTGAAATAAAGAGAAGGAAGATTTTTCTGTTAGCTACAAGTGAGTATATGTCAAATTCTGATAGCTTATTAGAAGTTTTCAGAAGTTTTGGTGCACATTTTCAGGGAGTCTATGCAAAACTGTTAATTTCAAAAAAAAAGATCTCGTATTTGATATTTAGCAAAGCAGTACTTAGATTTTAAATATGTATAGTTTTGATCATGTTAGGAGAATCATTCCCAATGGTAAACGTTGATTAGCTCCGAACATTATAATCAAGAGGAGGAGGGCAAAGATTGGGTAGTAATATCTCAAAAGTATGTGATGGACAAGTCAATATTAACTTTTTATTTTCTTATCTTATTTTATTTAATTACTTAGAGAGTGAGCATGAGCAGTGGGGAGGGGTAGGGGGAAAGGGAGGGAGAGAATCTTTAGCAGGCTCCCCACTGAGCATGGATCCTGACTTGGGGCTCAGTCTCACCACCTGGAGTACATGACCTGAGCTGAAATCGAGAGTCAGACACTTAACCAAATGAGCCACCTAGGCACCCCAAAGTTAGCTTTTTATATCATTCTTATATTAAAAATTTTTTTTATCTTTGCTATGTAGCTTAATACCTGGTAAGAATCTTAATATTGTGGTATTGAATACAACAGGAATGCTTAATGATTTCTCACTCTTACGAAATTTTACTCACAATATAAGACCTTCTTAAATTCACTTCTTGGGTGACCCTTTCTCTGGAGATCCTGTATCTCATTTAAATGATTGATTTTAGAACAATAATGTACGGAGATGGTATATCAAAGGAGATTTAAGAGTGTTTCTGACCTTACATTCTAATTATTTATTTCTATTTATGTGTTTCTGACCTTACATTCTAATTGTTTATTTATTTCCTTCTTTTCATCTGTATCCCCAGTTCTTGAGCTCTCTAGATTTATGAGTGTCATATATGTAATAGGGCACAATAAATACCCAGAGAATATAAGAATGAATCATTGAACAGTTTCTTCTGAGTACCTTCATGTTGTCAAAGTGTCACATTTAAAGGATTTGTTGGGTTGGTTCATGAGAGGGAACACTAAAGCTCTCTAGACATCCAAGGTAATGATGTTTGCTGCTCAAACAAGTTACACACACTCAGAATCTGAATCAGGACCCCTGAGTCCAATCTAGTTCTGTTTCCACTGTAATTTGACCTTTGAAGGACTTAGTTACTTTTTTTTTCTTTGATTATTTTCAAAATCTAGATCTATTAGTATCTGTAGTGAAGACCAAATGAGTGTTTTGAAAAATACGAAACAACATATCCATAGGGTCCTAAGGTTTGAGGCTTATGTAAATATAATTGTGCTAATATTTTGAAATCTGTTGAAAGTAAGATTTTTTTGTGTGTGTGAAAAACATTAGATATTTTTCTTATGTGTAAGATATGGACCCGATGTTTTAAAGGATTTCTTATTTTAGAATTCTGGTTCCTGCTGAAAGCTTCAGAGGACAGCTGGGAAAGAGAAGCCTCTATTTCTATAGAAGAAGAAAATCCCAAGAGAAGATAGATGGATTTTAATTTAGCAGGAATAGACCTACAAATTAATTCATTTGTCGGGGTTGGGGAAGGTGACCAACTAAGGGAGATAATTTGGAACCGGCTCTTCTTCCTTCATTAACAGAGCTCTGCTTTCCTACTGATTTAAATTTATATTCTCACTCCTTCTGGAGTGATGATTCTTCCTTTTGACTGCTTCAGTCCCCACAGACTCCTGGTTGTAGGGCAGGAAGTTGGTTATGTCACATCCAAGTTTTCGTTCCATGATAGTCCGTGCATTGGGAGTAGAGCCGATACAGGCAACTGTCACTTTCTGACAGCGGAGTGACAATGGGAGTTGTCATTATGCCATTTTGAGAGGCACAGCATCTCAGGAGTAAACACTCAGTAGTTTATTGGCCTTAATTTGATGTTTGCTCTAATAGACATTTCTGTCATTCTGTTTCTTTCTTCTGTTTCATTTAACTTTATTTCCTATAAATATGGATTTTAAACTTGAAAGATCTAGAACTCTAATTTGTTTTACTTTGGAATGTAATGTATTCTTACAGTTCTCGAACTATTTAGTCAATGCTACCAATCACCTGAAATCAGCTCACACCCAGTAGTGCTGGAACCTGATGGTCAACATTAACCCCTCAGCTGGGGTCTGCATGCAGTGAGGAGGAACTTCCTACTCTAGAATGGTGATTTGGCACATACTCTTCTTCTTTAAACATCTATTAAGTTTAAATTTCAATGCTTTTAAGGGAAAGATGCTGAAGGGAAACTAAAGGAACTATTTTCAAAACAAGCGAATTCCTGAAAATCCCCCTAGATTTAAGGAAAATGTAATGAGAAACATGAATATTGGGGTCATTATGGATTTTTAACTACAGATTTCAACTTCAGACCATATCTCGTGATGCTATCCAGAGGAATCATTAACACGGTGTCCCTTGTTATTGCACAGAAGGAGCCATGAATGTACTTTCACATTCCCACTTCTTTATTTTGCCGCCTGCCTGTGTTGGTGAATTACATCATTACTTTCACATTAGTGAAGTTTGTAACATTTGCATAGTATTCCCTCAAATTACTTTTTTTTTTTAATTACAGGTTGATTGATCTTTGTGCTAATATTAAATATTTGATGCTGATAACTAGTCTTTTTATTACAATTTTTCAATTCCCTAGGTCTTTAGTTTGATTTACCTATTCTTGGCTTGACTGTTTTTAATCTGTAAGGGCCTATTTAGCCAGAGCGGCTTTACCTCGGTTGTACAGCCATTTTGTTTATGCAGTAAAACTTAAATTGACCCTGTCCCCCTCCAGGGGAACTTACTTAAAAGCAAGTCCAGAAAACCAGTCCCAGGTAACAAAGCCCAAATACAAGGGCGGGTCAGGTCAGGTGGAAATAACGCCCCAAATGCAGGGATGAGTCGGGTCAGGTGGAGACATCCAATCAGTAGAGCGTGCATACTGTCTCCCTACTACCAAGGAGTGTAGGACCTGCCTTTTGGGCACCAGTTCTGACCAAGGTAATAGGCTAATTCAAATAGCTACCATGGGGTGAATTGTAATTCAATTGGCCACCCATGTCGGACCTAGCATGACTATGCAGCTTTCTCTGTGTGTTACAATCTCATTGGCCACCTGTGCGTGGCCAGACCCAACCACATGGCCTCTGCTCTATAAAAGTTAGTCTGGGAGGCAGGAAGGGGTCGCCTCTTTGCAAGGGACATCCCTGGCCAGTCAGTTTGATTCTCAATGCTTGGCGTGAAATAAAGGTTTGCTTGACCTTTGCTTTGTATCAGTCTCGCTCCTTTGACCATGGACCCATTATTGGGTGACCCAACATATCAAGCAAATTTTTCTAGGGAGAGGCTGAGTTGTTGGGTGGTCCAGAATGCATATCTATTGCTGATGAACAAAGAAGGCAATACTAGTTTTTCTCTTACTTTCAAAATTATCCACTTCTTCAGACATAGAGTGTTAGGACGGAGAAGTCAAAGGACACTCATGTTATTCCTTCCTTATGCTCATGTAAAGATTCTCTTTATCTTTAAGATTAAATAACTGCAGGGTGATTGGCTGGTTTAGTTGGTAAAGCATAAGACTTGATCTGGGGGTTAGAAGTTTGAGTCCCATGTTGGATGTAGAGATCACTTTATTTTCTTATTTTTTAAAAGATTTTATTTATTTGTTTGAGATAGAATAGGAGTGGGAGAGAGAGAGAGCGCAAGCAGGGGTTGCAGCAGGCAGAAGGAGAAACAGACTCCCCGGTGACCAGAAAGCCTGCTGAGGGGCTCAATACCAGGACACTAGGATCATGACCTGAGCCAAAGGCAGACAGTTAACTGACTGAGCCCCTCAGGCACCCCTAGAGATCACTTTAAAATAAAGTCTTAAAAAGAGATGGGGTGCCTGGGTGGCTCAGTCGGTTGTGTCTATCTTTGGCTCAGGTCATGAAGCCAGGGTCTTGGGATCAAGCCCTGCATCAGGCTTCTTGCTTAGCCATGGGCCTGCTTCTCCCTCACCCTCTGCCCCCCTCTCCTCCCCCACTCATGCTGGCTTCCTCACGCTCCCTGTCTCTCTCTCTCTCAAATAAATGAATAAAATCTTAAATACACACACAAAAAGATTAAGTTAAAAAAAAAAGATCAAGTAACTTTACTAGGATATTTTAAAGTTGATTGTACTCTTCTAATTTTTTTTTTCCAGGGACTTAGGATGCTTGCCTAGAATGATTGTTGCTTTATTTCAGGAAAACATTTCCCTTTATAGTCTCAGGATTTTTTCCTCCTGTACTTGTTGTGATCTCTTTTCGAGGAATACTAATGAAGCAAAACATATGTTCAATATCTTTTTCTGTCTTCTGTATCTATCATCTTTTTTTGTGATCATTTAAAAAGTCCCCTTTCTTTTCCTTTTTGTTTTGTGAGGTTTCTTAAGCCTGTCCACCATGTTTCTATGGTTCTCATTTCTGTTAATTCTGCTTGGTTACTCTAATGTGGCTTTTTTTTTTTCTATAAAACATTCATGCTACTCTTTCATTCCTTTGTTAGTTATATTAACTCACCCCGACCTCCTTTTTACAATCTCTGATTGGCATGTTTTGTCTCCTCTTTACATCATCCTTGCCCCTTTCCTCAGGAAATCATCCTGTCTGCAATTTACTGGAGAAAATAAAGAGTTGTCTAAAATCACTTTTGATTTTTTTTTTTCTTGATGTATTTGTTCTTCGTTGTCTTTTGCTGATTTTTATCTTTCTCTTTTTATTTCTCTGCATTGTGTGGACCTATGTTCCATGTTGGGTCCTTTCAGATTATTTTTCCTTTTTTCCACAGGATTAGTAGTTTGTTGAGGAATTGTGTGGGAAGGGGCAGCAAGACAGGAAGTGAGTGAGCACACTGCAGTCTTGCTCCCAGGTGTAGCCTGAAAACCTTCTCTCTAGCACTGTTCCATGCCTTGTCTCAGGGCAGCATCTCTCTTTTTCTTTCAAAAAGGTGTGGCTTAGAATAAAGTTCCTTGATTCATAGGCTCTTGGTTTATAATTTTTAAGACCCACTCACTGCTTTCCTTTTCTTCCTTCAATTTCCTTTGTCCCTGGGTCCCCTCCTCCTTCTTAGCTGAAGTATCAAGCAGAAGACACATGACTTCCTTTGCACATTTGTCCTCTTTCTCAGAGTGGGGCCAAGGTTCACTGAAGACGTTCCCCATTTTGTTTTTCGGCAACTTTTTTTTTTTTTTTAAAGAGAGGTTTTATTTATTTATTTATTTGGGAGAGAGAGAGAGAGGGAATGAGCATGAGCTGGGGTGTTGGAGGAGGGACAGAGGGAAAAGCGGACTTGCCCCTGAGCAGTGCTGGGTTCATCCCAGATCTCAGGATCCCCAGGAACATGACCTGGGCCAAAGGCAGATGCTTAACTAACTGAGCCACACAGGCGCACTTTTCTGCGACCTATCTTATATATTCTTGCTTTACTTGAAACCAGAGCAGGACTTTGTAAGAATGTGGCACACATTTTATTTACAGAGAAATCCGTGTCCTGCCTAAAGACTGAAGAAGTATGCTTTTCTTCTTGCCATTCTCCTTCATTTTGGTTCTGATTTGAGGGTATTTATAGTTTCTGGATTGCAGTTGTAACTATTTCCTTGTATTTTCTTGTTTCCTTCAGAATGAAATTTTTTATCATCCATTTTTTTCTATATACATATATCTATATTTAAATTACATATATTTAAATACTTTTTGAAAAATTTTTGAATAAAAATGTGGCATAAAGGTGTGACTTTGTGTAATCGAGGTCCTACTTTCTCTTTAATACTTTTTTTTATCATACTTTCTATTTTTCTATTTTTTATTTACTTTATTTTACTTTCTATTTTCTCCTTCTGTCTCTTTTTAAATAACTCCCTGTTTAAAAATTCTTCATAATCTTAGGAATTTCAAAAGGTGTAATTCTTAGCCTTCTACTCTGCTCTTAACTCTCATTGTCCTTTTTGTTGCTCTTCCCATGATTTCTCCCTTTTTCCTTTTCTTCATCTCTCATGTCATCTTCTCCCTCTTCTACATATGATCTCTCTATTTCAACTATTGCTTCTATACAAAATACTCAAATTTTTCTTATTTCTGGGCTTGGTCTTTCTGAAGCTTTCTGTCTACATTGTAATGGCTTCTTGTCTTTCTATTATTAGCTCCAATCAAACTACTTCAGAAACAACATAGCATCTTATCCTCTCTCTCTCTATATATATATTTTTAAAGGTTTTATTTATTTATTTGACAGAGAGAGATCACAAGTAGGCAAAGAGGCAGGCAGAGAGAGAGGAGGAAGCAGGCTCCCCGCTGAGCAGAGAGCCCGATGCGGGACTCGATCCCAGGACCCTGAGATCATGACCTGAGCCGAAGGCAGCGGCTTAACCCACTGAGCCACCCAGGCGCCCTTATCCTCTATATTTGCTCTTTGGCTGAACTTCCATGTTTCTATCAGTGCAATCTGGACAGTGGATAATGGCTTCAGGAGCTGTATGACCATCCCTATAGTATTGACATGATCCTTCCCAATTACTTGGTTTTCTTTATTCAATTTTTAATTCTCTCTCTCTCTCTCTCTTTTTTCTCTTCTCACATTCTCTCACACATAGAATTAACTAGAATGCCACTTACCCATAACTAACCAGTAGGAACATTAATATTCTCTCAGTTACTCAAGATTAAATTTGAGTTTTCTTTGTCTTTTCCTTCTATCTTGATTCTCACAACCAATTAGATTCCAGTATTTTCCTCGGCAGTGATCATCTCTGTCCCTGTTTCTCATTCCACTGCTACCACCCTAAGACCCTAATTCCCTGTTCACTAACTATCCTACTACAATCTACTATTGTAGATTTTAGGGACTCACTCTAAATTCTTTTTCCATCGCTCTCACTATATAACACATGCTGCTGCCAAATTAGACTTCCTGAACCAAAACTACACAGTATCACTCCTCAGCAATAATACTGTCTGTGATCCCATCATTCTCCTAATGAGCAATTAATTTTTCCACATTCTCTATAATGGGCTCCAACCTGTGCTCCCAGCCTACTACCCAACTGCCAGAGCTCTATCCTCCACTTGTTAGGGTCCAAAACAGACACAAAGCTCATAGAGTTGCATTTATTCAGAAGTTCTGGTTTCCACTCTCATGCTTATCAAAATCATATTCATCTTTCTCAAATGAGAATCTTCTTTAGGAAGGCTTTTAGTTCCCTGTGGCTAGATGTGCTCTGTTTTTCAGCCCCTGCTGTCATCTGCAAGGATCCATATAACCTGGTTCTTTGCATACCATTTATTATCCTCCAGCCTGCTGATCTTCTCTGGGTTCCTTTAATACACTGAGCTCTTTCCTCTTTCAGGATCTTCACGTTAGCTCTTTAATATACCTAAAATGTTCTTTCCCTTCTCATATATTGTCAGAACCTAGAAAAATTTTCTCCCCCGACCCTTTTAGAACAGAATTTTAGAACCTCCTTGTATAGCAAAGGATTATTTATCTTATTAGTCTGTTGTCTTTTCCCCAAATGACCAACAATTCTATGAGGATAGAACAAGACCCAAATCTATTGCTTTAACTAGTGTATGCACATTTACTGAATAAGTGAACGAATGAATGAGCACTTGGTTTGTAAATTTTCTTGCATCATGTTCATATTATACTCTCGAATATACCTGTTTTTACCATTTTTATAAGGCTTTAAGTCCTTTGAAGTAAAACCAAAAACCAAAAACATAAACAAAAACAAACCAACTTCGTATTATTCATCTTGGTATCTCCTAACTCTAGAATGGGACCAAGCATTTATGAGATTAATAAATGTTTGCAGAATTAAATCAATTTGAATTAAACATTCAGAACAATATTAAGTTATTGCCAGGACATCACAGATGGTAAATGGCAGTCTCCTTTGCTAATAGCTTCCAAGGTTGATGATGAGATAAAATCAGTCAAGCATCTATCAATATGGGTAAAGCTCCTAAATACAAAATCCTCTGTTCTAAAGTCACTGTACTGTTGCCTCATTTGTCATATCAAAATTCTTGGTTTCATGTGCCCATTCTTCCTTAGAGTGTTCAGCATTGCTCTATGTGTCATTGTGAAGAGGATAGGTGTGGAGGAACGGAAGGAAGGAGTAAGGCCATTAAAAATAAGCTGTTTGTTTGGGGCAATGTTTTTCCTTGACCAAAGACTATGTGTCTATGTGGCTTTTGCTCCCTTCTCCTTACTTATCTCACTGATTTCAATTTCTCAACCTACTTCTAACGAGATAGTGTGCGTTAAATTCAAGGTCAGTAACAAGGAGGGCTCTTAAAAGCTTGTGCATTTCAAGCACATGTTGAGAAAGCTACCCGAGTGTTCTGCAGGTGTTCATTATGATAGATCTATAATAAAGATGGAAAATGTGAAGGGACTTGCTCCTCTGGTCTCCACACCTTCTAGTGCCCTCTAGTGCCTGGAAGGGAGAAATACTGGACCAAACAGCAGATTGCCCTGTCCTTTGCAGATGCTCTTTATTAAGTGGTGTACTTGAGTGAACTGAAACAACAGCTGGCCCCAGCAGAAACATTTTTAGTATGTAGAAATATGTATAAATCATAAAAGAGTGTATGCCCATGAAGCTTATGCCTGCTCTTTTTAGTTCCTTTTTTTATTATAGTTGACACACAATATTATATTAGTTTCAGGTTGTACAGTGTAGTGATTCAACACCTCTATATGTTATGCTATGCTCACTGCAAGTGTAACTACTGTCTGTAACCATGCAAGGCTATTATAATACCATTGACTATATTCTTTATGCTGGGCCTTTATCCCCATGACTTATTCATTCCATAGCTGGAAGCCTGTTCTTCCTACTCTCCCTCATTCCTTTTACCCATTCCCCGAATCCCTTTCTTCTGGCAACCACCAGTTCTCTGTATTTATGGGTCTGATTATTTTTTGTTCGATTTTTTTTTTGTTTCACATATGAGTGAAATCATATGGTGTTTGTCTTTCTTTGTTTGACTTATTTCACTTAGCATAATTTCTTCTAGGTCCATCCATGTTGTCTCAAAGGCACGATCTCAATCTTTTTTATAACTGAGTAGTGTTCCATTGTGCATGCGTGGTGTGTGTGTGTGTATCTACTTTATCCATTCATCTAGCGATAGACACTTGGAGTGCTTCCATATCTTGGCTATTGTAAACAATGCTGTGATAAACATGGCATGGATATATTTTCTGAATTAGTGCTTTGTTTTCTTTGGGTAAATAACGGTTGTGATATTACTGGATCATATGGTGTTTCCACTTCCAATTTTTTGAGGAATCTTCATACTGTTTTTCAGAGTGGCTGCGTCAGTTCGCATTCCAACCAACTCTCCACAGGGCTCCATCTTCTCCATATCCTTGGCAACACTTGTTATTCCTTGCCTTTTTGATACTAGCCATTCTGATTGGTGCAAAGTGATATCTTATTGTCTTTTGATCTGCATTTTCCTAATGATTAGTGATGTTGAGAATTCTTCATGTGTCTGTTGGCTATTTGGAAAGATGTATATTCAGGTCCTGTGCCATTTAAAAATCAGATTATTTGTGGTGTGTGTATGTGTGTGTGTGCTGAGTTGTTTAAGTTCTTTATATATATTTTTATATTAATCCCTTCTTGGATATGTCACTTGCAAATATCTTCTCCAATTTGGTAGGTTACCTCTTCATTTTGTTGCTGGTTTCTTTTGCTCTGCAGAAGCTTTTTATTTTCATGCAGTTTCATTTTTGGTTTTCTTTCAATAACTGACCTTTAGAAGGATCTAAATATTTTCCTCATTTCATTAACTTTTGCCAATAGAAAATGTTCAAAAACTATCTCAAATATTTAAATAAGCTCTTTCCCCATAAAAATAATCTTCTATTTGTCTTAGAGTTGAATATGTATGTGGATCTTGAGTAAGGCTTGTTAATTCCTACAGACATAAACATAATTCAACAGATGTAAAATTTTTCTTTAGGGATAAAAATTAAACAGCTTGTAGGTTTTTAAATATATATATGGCTATGTATGTTAACTCCTTTTAAGGTGTTCAAGTTTAAAGATAATGCTGCCATAGGTTTAATGTTCTAATCACATACACATCCTGGACCCAATCTCTGGCATCCTCTTTCCTGCCTACGCCTGTTCAAAGCAACAATAACAAGCATAACAATGACAACCACCACAACAACACACAAAAACCAGGAGTGAATAATTGGTCTCAGGCACCAGAAGGTTATTGATGAAAGTAATTTTTGAGTCCCTACTTTGTGCTTACAATATCCTGTGTTCTTGTTCTCTATCTGGGCTCTGAGGATGCTTCAATCTTACAATGTACTGGGCACATAAATCCTGCTCATTAAGAATTGGAATCACTGTTCTCATTTTGTATAAACTCATCAGTCATATCCTCAGCTCACTCCAAGGTGGAATTAGAAGGGAAGTGGTAAATGTTACACAGTAACTATCAAGTAACAATATTTGTCTCAAAGCCAGGGAGTATCCCAAAATGACATTTGTTATTTTAATAGAGTGGAAGCAAAGTTTGACTTATCCTCCCAATTCAAGCTAATTCAGAAGATGCCAATAAGAAACTTCCTGCTTTTTATAACTTCCAGTTTGTACAAACCCATAGCTTATTTTAAGATCAATAAAAAAATGAATCTATGCCTATCATAATGGCCCACGACAAATGATTTTCTGAGACATGACAGTGATACTCCTTGTGTCATGCAGCTTGGTTACAGATGCGATAATACAGAAGGGAAACAAATTAATAAATGTGAACAGCATCTTCTTTCTATATATTGGCATCTTCTGGGATCACACAGCCTGTTCTTTGCCTCTGCTCCTCCTTTAACCATATAACCCAGGGGAAACATAGGAGTCAGGCTGACCTTAGCTTAAATCCTGGTTCTGCCTCTTACCAGCTGTGTGATTATGCATTTGTGACCAAGCACATTAATCAATGTCCCTGGGAAACATTTTCTCTTTTGCAAAGCAAGGATCTAATAAGTAACTTACTGAGCTATGAACTTAACTAAGGAAACCATTAATACAGCACCTAATGCAGGTCAGGCTTACTAACCCACCCTGTGGCTTCAGCAATCTTAGCAACCGGCACGTTTCTAAACAGCATCTTTATGCTGACTGGACCCTCTTCTGAACAGCAGGCCTCTATTGCAATCTTGACATCTTCATTTGGGTGAAATGTCCTGTCTTTAAATTCAACATGTTAAAAAAATCAAACATATTTTCTGTTTCCCCAAATCTGCCCCGATTCCTAGTGTCCTTGGTTTCTCTTAAAGGTACCATCATCCCTCATCCCTTGCTTACATGTGGCATATCCTAGCCATCTTTGACCTCTCTCCTTAACCCCCGACCTTCGTGGAAGTGTTGTTAAATCCAACTATTTCTTCTTCCACAAAACTTCATATATCTGTTCTCATTATCAATATCCCAGTTCGGACCTTGGTTACCTCTTTTGCGAACTCTTTTGTTGGGTTTCCAACCATTCTTACTGACTTGTAGCCTCCACTCACAACATCTCATCTTTACATTTCTTCTTCAAGGATTTCCCTTAATGCCTCTTATCATGTAAGTACTTCTGTCTGCATCTGCATGCCAATAGCTTTGACATTTAAAGTCTTCAAGAATCCGACCCTATTTTATTTAAATAACCCATTATCTCCCACAAAACAACTTTCATTTATGAAAACAAAAGCATTTATCAAAACAAAAGCAAATAGTCAGGTACAGAACCATCCCCATGCTTTGGGCACCTCCATCCACTAAGGCTTTGGTCACTGTTAACTCCTACTAGGAAGGCCCTCTCCTTTGATTCATTCCCCAAAGCTTGGATGAAAAACCACTTGCCCTATGCAGACTTCTATCCTCCTGCTACCCCTTGCTATACCTCTTTTACCCTTTATCACTTCCATTTTGTATTTTAATTCTCTGTGGTTTCATCTTATTTCTGTTACTGGATTGTAGATTGTGTACCAAGAGAGCATAGCCCATATTTACTTTACATGGCACATAGTAGGCACTTAATAAACGTGGTCTGGAAGTTAAAGTGAATAAAGGAACATTCACATAAATATGGAAGTAATTTAGGAAACTTTACTTTTACATTTGTCAAAATGTTTCTTAGCTGGTGAATGCTTTATATAAAGTGTTATGTCATTTCTTTATGATAGAAGAGAATATTTTCTTAAGTCAGCTTGAGAACTATTTTTTAAGTCTTAGCACTTGTGTCAAATTACTGTATTTCAACTGTAGATTTGAGATTGCAGTAGGAATATATATTTATCTTAGTGCTTCTTAATTTATAAAGCTTCTCTGATAAATATGGCATATTTATCAATAAACTATGTAGAGTGTCTAGATAAAAAACTCTTGGTAATATAATTCATGCTGATCATATATCTTAAAGCCTCACGATTTGCATAAAATCAACATCTCTTCTCACTCTTAAAGTACTATTTTGTGCTATTTTAAAAGTAGTAAAATGATTTTTTTTAATATAAAAGGAATTCTAGCCTCATTGAACCGTTTAAGTAAACCACTTTTCCTCATCCTTCCACTGGCAAAATAGTTTATATTATCTTTAAAAACCCTAACAGTTCAAAGGAAATGACTATAAAATTTGTGCCATAATATCTTTCTTTCAAGTAAAAGCCCAATATTTAGAACAAAAAAAGCCTTAACATATACCTAGTGGTACAGGATTTCTCAAACTCCACATGACTGGCATCTTTGGGTTTGCTGAGTCTTAGTTTTGCTATATGGGCTATTCTATGTGTTGTAGGGTACTCAACAACACCGTTGGCCTCTACCCACTCCTACTGTGACAACTACAAATTTCTTCAGATATCACTACCTATCCCTTGGGAGAAAAATCCGCCCACTTGGGAACTATTATAGTAGTAGAACTACTTACTAGTTTTTATTTGCGTTTTTATTATTTCGTCTGTCCAACTCGGGTTTGGGAGAAAAAAAAATAACCCCATAATGCTTGTCCCTTAGTCAACTCTGTATGATTCATGGAAATGTCTGATTCTCCCCATCTGTTAGAGAGCTGATAGTAAGTATTCAGTGAGTGTTCATTGAATAAATATGTATTGAGTATCTACTATACACTCTGACTTCTTCTAGGCACTGAAACAATAGATATAATAAAGTAAAGCAACATTTCTGAAACTTATTTTCTAATGGGAGAAGCAAGACAACAAATAAATAAAAACTAAAAACGTATCAAATAATGTTAATAGGAGGCAAAAATTAAAGAAGCAGTGAAAGGAATAGGCAGTGCTGTAGTAGCAATGGGTGCCTGTGGGGGGGGGATTGAGGCTGGGGTTATAATCTTATATAGAGTGTTGAGAGCTAGTCTCATTGTGAAAGTGATTTCTGAACAAAAACCTAGTGGAGGTAAGGAAGTGAGCCCTAGGACACTTGGCAGAATAGATTTCCAGCCAAAGGGAACAAGGACAGAGGCCCAGAAGAGACAGCATCCCAGCCATGTTTAGGGATAACAGGAAATTTGGGGTTCTCGGAGTGGAGAGAGAAATAGGAAGTATTCTCTATTCTGGAGAATGGAGGCATATGTGAAGATCCCATAATATTCTGTAGGTTATTGTCAAAGAGGAAGGAATGGTTGTCAGGTGAGGTCATATATAAAAATATTGAAAGCAAAAATGTTTTCTATTTCTAAATTGCACTCAGAATCCTGTACATAATGATACAAGGACTCCAGGAGTGATGTCTCTCTGGTTAACCTCTCTTAACAATGCCCACACTCCTGATCTTTCACTTCCCTCTTCTTTGATCAAAATTAAACAACCTCCTTCTGTCATATGTGGAATTTAAGAAGTGAAACAGATGGAAAAAAAAGAAAAAAAGAAAGAGATGAATATATGGCATTAAAAAAGAGAGGCAAGCCATAAAACAGACTCTTAACTGTAGAGAACAAATGAGGGTTTCTGGAGGGGAGATGGGCAGGGCGATGGGCTAAATGAGTGATGGGTTTAAGGAGGGCATTTGGGATGAGTCCTAGTGTTATATGTAAACGATGAATCATTTAATTCTCCACCTGAAATTAATATTGCACTATATGTTAATTAACTAGAATTAAAATAAAAACTAGAAACTATGAAAAAAAAAATCTAGGAGGCCAATCCTTTAAAATCTTGCTGAGAAACTGTCTCACTTAAATGATGTAGAAATGCACATATAGGTATTTATGGTTTAATAATGCTTTACCCAGGGCATATGTGTGGCTCTGTTGGTTAAGCGTCTACCTTAGACTCAGGCTGTGATCTTGGGGTCCTAAGATGGAGTACCACCGGGCTTTGGGCTCCCCTCTCAGGGGAGTCTGATTCTCCTTCAGATCCTCCCCCTTCCTGTGCTCTCTTTCTTTCTCTGTCTTCCACTCTCTCTTAAGTAAATAAATAAAATAAAATAAATAATAATTCGTTACCCAAAGATATTTGCATCTCAGAGGAAGGCTTCCTAGAGAATTTACTTTTTTTTTTTTAAGATTTTATTTATTTATTTATTTGACAGACAGAGATCACAAGTAGGCAGAGAGAAAGAAAGGCAGAGAGAGAGAGAGGAGGAAGCAGGCTTCCTGCTGAGCAGAGAGCCCGATATGGGGCTCGATCCCTGGGATCATGACCCGAGCCAAAGGCAGAGGCTTTAACCCACTGAGCCACCAGGCGCCCCGAGAATTTACTTTTTAAATTGATTTTTGAATGTTAAAAAAATAGATCATTAACTCAAAACCATAGTCTCCTTAACAAACCAGAGAATGAACTACTTAAGGCACAGTGAGCCTTTTTAAGACTTGGACTTGTGTTCTGGGCCTAAGGTCATAGACCGTCATCTTATGTTACCAACTAAACAAATATGAACTGAAATCCTCTGATGTACCACTTATTGTTTTTAAGGCTGGAGAGGTAGTGATGAGAAAGATAAGTTCCAGCTTTCATCGAATTATTTTCCTATAGAGTGAAAGAGACACAAAATAAAGTAGTGAAATAAAAGAAAATGAGATCAGTTACTGATAAGCACTATTGAGACTGTTAACATACAAAGATGTCCCAGGCAGTCTGCTTATAACTTCAGATGGGCTGCTGAGAAAAGCCTTTACAAAGGAGTGGTATTTAAGCTGAGCTGTAAATGATGGTAGGAGCAGGAGGAAGAGCATTCCAGGAGAGGAAGTAACTAGACCAAAGGTAACGATAAGTTTTACCTGAGAAGAAGCCCAGTGTTTCAGGCCAAGTAAATTATGTAGGTAATAGAGACATGTAGTCAAAAAAGTAGGCAGGGGCCAGGATGCCTTTATAAAGTATATTTTTCCCCCCCATCTGTAATGGGAAAACAAAGGAGGGTTTTCAGAAGTGAAATGAGATGCTCTAATCTGTGTACTTAAAAGATCATGGTTAGGGGTTAAGAATAGATCATCTGGGGAAGCAGATATTGGAAAAACTTGAAATACTGAGACCAGTAAGAGACGAGAATGGTATTGCAGGTAAAGAAAAGTGGAGAGACTAGGAATAATTTTTGCACACAGAATCAATAGGAATGGGATGCCTGGATGGCTCAGTGGGTTAAAAGCCTTTGCCTTTGGCTCAGGTCATGATCTCAGGGTCCTGGGATCAAGCCCCGCTTCGGGTTCTCTGCTCAGAGAGGAGTCTGCTTCCTCCTCTGCCTCTGCCTGCCTCTCTGTCTGTCAAATAAATAAATAAAATCTTAAAAAAAATCAATAGGAATTTTTGATGGATTAGATATGAGGGATTCTAGACAAAAAGAATGAATACAAATTCCTAAAGTTTTAACTTGAACAACTGGGTGGTTTGGGATATATTTAGTGAAATGTGGAAGAATAGGGGGTGGGGAAACACATTAGCAAGAAAAGCAAGGTATCAATCTTGGAAATGTTAAGTTTCTGATTCAGATGTGAACAATAAGTAGAGATGTCTAGTTGGCCATTGGCTATATAAGTCTGGATTTCTTGGGAGAGGTCACGTCTGGGTTGCAGAGTAAAAGTCAGCCGCAATGACTGGTCTTTAATACAATGAGCCTGGGAAAGTCCTTCAGAGAGACTACACAGCTAGAGAGGAGATCCTCATCCTCGCACCTGGTCTACATCCAAGAGAATGTATGGAAGAAAATGAGCCAGCAAAGGAGACTAAAAAGTGCAGATACTGATTTAGGAGGACACTTATTAGCATGCAGTGTCAGAGAGTCCAAGAGAATGGGGTAGCCAATTATGTTGAGAACTTTGAGGGTCCAGGGAAATGGCAACAGAGAGAAGTGGCATTTGGTAGGACTACATGACAGTTACGCGACCTCTCAAATGTTTGCAGTGACCCAGGTATGCTGTAGACACACAGTGAATGCTTGTAAAATAAATTAAAAAGACACACATAATAAAGGCTGATCATACTGATGCATTTTTGGTGGCTTGAAAATCATTCATCCTGAAAATCATTCTATTCTGAAATATTTACATGTCCCATCCCAAGTGCCAGACACCGTGTAAGCATGGTGTTGGGGAAATAGAAGATCCAGACGCAATGCTTGCCCCTCTGGAGCTTACTTTCAAGTGAAGAAATTTAGACAATAATCAAGGGACAAGGTGTTTTCACATAATGATACATGCAAAGATGAAAATAGGGTAGAGGGAATTTAATGGAGAGTTCCTGAATGAAAAGAGGAGCTTACAGAAATCTCAGAAGAATGTAGGCCTTAAAGGATGAGGCCAAGGCAGCTATGGAACCTCGAGGGGAGTGTTCTGGGCAGAACAAAATAAAGTTTAAGGGCTGTGGTTGGAAAAAAAATTTAGTGTGTTTGATGGGATGGATGAACAAGGAGATGACTGTTACAAGATGAGCTGAGAGCTCAGTGGACGAAAGATGATGTGACCTATGGGAAGGACTATTTTGTCATTCCAAGTATAATTGGAAGTCATCAGAGGACCTGGTGGTTAGATGTACATAATCTTGTGTCCGTTTCAGAAAGGTAACACTATTTATGAGATAACGGACTATAAAGGCTGAGTAGTAACGTGGAAACAGAGAGATCAATTCGAATGTTACTGTAGTACTCAGGCAAAAAAAGATGGCGGCTTGACGTAGGGTGAGAGAAATGAGCAAGGTGGTAAACGGCAGAGCTGGGACTCCCACAATGCGCCTGACTTCAAAACTCTGTTCTTTCTCATTATTCTACACTACCTCTGAAACCAGTGATCCACAGCAATTTGGCGATAATTCAGGAGTCAGTTCTGCAGATGCCTGCCAAATCACCAAGAAATTTCTCTTACAACAATACATAAATGTGACAAGCTTGGCATTTGTGTAAGTTTATCTATCTGGGAAATAACAATAAAAACAGTGAGTTAAAACACAAATAAGAACAACTTAATGCTTTAGCAGGTGTTTATCAGACCTTTCATTATTAGATATTGGCTATTTCCATTGTGAAGGTGGAAAGGAAAACATCCTTCAAGTCCAACAGTGATGCTCTTGGCTAACTGACATTGAAGGCAGAGGATGGTTTTTACTCATAAGCATTAAGGGAGCATCACTGGAGATCCTGACTCTGTGATGACAACACCTTATTGTCTCATCAGCCCTTACTGTGCTTTTTCATAATGTTTTGAAATTTCTCATCAGAGATCAGAATTTGAATTCTGCTTCTGCTCTTCTCGGACTAGAAGAGCTCAGACCGTTATTGTCATTTCTGGATATCTTGGTACTATTTTACATTATGAAAAATAATGATACCGGGACGCCTGGGTGGCTCAGTTGGTTAAGCGGCTGCCTTCAGCTCAGGTCATAATCCCAGCATCCTGGGATTGAGTCCCACGTCGGGTTCCTTGCTCGGTGGGGAGCCTGCTTCTCCCTCTGCCTCAGCCCGCCTCTCTGCCTGCCTGTGTTTGCTCTCGTTCTCTCTCTCTGACAAATAAATAAATAAAATATTTAAAAAAAACAATGATACCTAACCCATGGGGTTGTTGTGAGAAATAAATGAGATACCATTTACAAAGCCTGGTCGCTCATCCCGGCAACAGCAGGTAATCAATAGATAGCAGTGATGATCGTATATTGCTCTTCATTCACAAAGGAAGAAGGTAAGGTGCATAAAGGAAGGTCACTTGATGTCTCATGAAGACATGCTGGCAATCAATAAGAATCAAGGACTTCTAATATTTGCTGCGGCCCAGGGTTTGTTAGGAGACCAATAGCATACACATGAGCTGTGTTGGTGTCTAAATGGTCCTTCCAGTCAGCACAGAGACCCCAGGGAAGATAAAAGGCTCTGTACTCCAGTTCCTTGATTGCTGGAAACCTGCCAGCTGCCACTAGAGAGCCTCGAGCACAGAAACAGGCCGCTGCTGTCATTGCCAACCTGGGGAAGCAGCCACACAATTGAATCCCTCTCTTGCTGTCTTTTGGCTCAAGATGAGAGAAGAGAATGTCCACCTGCATGGACGCAACACCAAGACGACAAAGTATCTGGCTCGTAGGAAACAACTATGCCCTTGTTACCAGCCCTGCTCCCGCCTTTGATCTACTACCTTTCCACCTGTGCACTCTACAAACCACAAAGGACAATTTATGTCAACAAATATGTCAAAGATATTATGTTCAGCACTGATGCTGGTATTGAAGTGACTCTTTGACAAAACTTTGATGGTTTTGATTGCTTTAAATGTAAAGCTCGTAGATGGGACATGAGTGTGATCTAGAGGAGGGGAGTAGGTAACTATTACAATGTAGATTCATATATATATATGAATAAGATATCTATCTATCTATCTATCTATCTATCTATATCTTTTAGAATTTTAAAGTTTTAAAGTGGGACTATCCGGTATGGTAACCACAAGCCTCATGTGGCTGTTGAGCACTTGAAATACAGCTAGTCTGAACTGAGTGTGGTGTAAGTGGAAGATAAGCGTTTTGAAGTCTTAATAGGAAGAAATGGAAAAATAATGATTTTTAACATTACACGTTGAAAATAATAATATTTTGGATATAATAGGTTAATAAATATATAATAAAATTTTTCTCACTTGTTTCTATTAACTTCTTTCAAGACAGCTGCTAGAAAATTTAAAATATGTCATTTAATTTTGTGCTTTACCCTGAGTTGAACAATGCTGCGCTGGAAACAAGTCTTTATTTTATTGAAGAGGAGACTTCAGCTCAGAGGGGTGATATCTGGAATCATATACAGTGTTTTACAAATGTTCTGCCAGGCTACATGACCACCACCTGTGTAATGTAAACTAGTTAAGTTTTCATAGTAGATGTTTTCACGATTACCTTTCATTTATATGTGTGTATTCTGTTGTGCTTGAAATTGTTATGTTTTGGATGAGAAGTATGTAAAATGACGCCTTCAACTATCTGATAATTACAAGACACTTGTATTAAAATTTATATTTATCCTTTATCTTTTATCCATAACTTCAAACTCACTGATTTTTAATGGAAAAATTTGTGTTGTTTTTGTTTTCTTTTTTTTTTAATTGAAAAAATTCATTGAACTAATTAGAGTTACACATTCAGTGGCAAGAAATAATGTAAAGATCTCTCGTACATTTTGTGCAATTCCCTACAATGTTAACATTTTGCAAATCTGCAGTGTACTATCACAACCAGGACATTGACATGGACACATGAGACCAGTCTTTACTAGGTGTCCTCAGCTTTCTTGTCATCACTTGCATAGATTCTGTATATGTTTTTCCAGAGTGTATACTTAAGTATTTTATTTCTTTGAAGCAATTATAAATGGTATTATTTTTAATTTGAGTCCTGTATGTCCATTGTTAGTACTATATTGAAATGGGGTAGATATTTGTGGGTGTTTGCACCTGTGGCTTTGCTCACTTATTAGTCATGGGAAGTCTTTTTTTTTTTTTTTTTTTTTTTTTTTTTTTCACCTTTAGGTGTAGATTCCTTTTTGGAATTTTCTACAGTGACAAGAGTTTTATTATTTCCTTTCCAATCTAGAGTCTTCTTGTTTCTCTTCTTGACTGTGTGGCACTGGCATACTCTCAGTCATATGCTGAACAATCATAGAGAGAGTTGATGGTCTTCCCTGTTCCCAGTCTTAAAGGGAAAACATTCAGTTTTTCGTCATTAAGATGTCAGCGTATGTTTTCTATACTTGTTCTTTATCAAGGTAAGTTGACTCCTCTCTTTTTCTGACTTAATGAGAGGCATTTTTATTATGAATGAGTAGTAGATTTTATCAAATGCTTTTTCTGCATTAATTGATTTGATTATATGTTTTTTCTTATTTGACCTGTTGATATGGTGGGTTACATCAATTTCTTTGTGAATATTGAACCAACTGTGCATAACTGGAACAAATCTCATTTGGTGATGTTGTATTCTTCTTTTTACACTTTGTTCAATTCACTCTAAGGTTGTATTGAGGATTTTTGCACTGAAGTCTTTGAGAGACATTGTTCTGCAGTTTACATTATTATTATTTTTTTTTTTTAGTTTACATTTTTATTGTCTTTGGTTTTGTTGTCTGGGTAATACATTATAATTATTGATTTTTGATATGAAAATATTTTCTTCAGGATTTTTTTCCCTCCCAAATCCTGGTTTTAGATGATGGTGTACCCTTCATTTTATGTTTTTTTCCTTTTAATTCCAGTCTTTTTATAGGAATTAAAGAAAAAAACATTCTAGCAGTGTTTAATTTATTATCTAATCTATTGTTTACCATTAAACCGTAAAATAGAGTTAATTAGCTCCCCATGACCTAAGTGAATCTGAAGATCAAAATTCATGGTATATAAGGATTACCCTAGTTCCCCACAGCTGTGTGGTGTGGCTCATCCTTCCACAACTTTCCTCATTTACCACATCAGCTGGACTTCACATCATCTGCTTCATACAGATGCTTATATTCCTTTGTTAATTGTAAGAAAAAAGAGCTTACTATTAGAGAGAAGGCAAAAGGCAAACATTCATGGAATGTGGGTCTTATGCTTTTAGTGATCCCCTATTTGTAAAGACAGATCAGTCTTTATATGCACCCAGGCAGAGTGTTCATACTTATGATAGAATTATCCAGGGTCTGGAATTGAAGATTTATGTGCTATGCTAAGCATAGGTTAAGACTAAGTACCCAGCAGGTGAATTTTTTATGGCAACATAGACCTTAACATTTGATCTGCTAGCAGTATTCCAGGGGTGATGAGCTATATAGATAGATAGATAGATCCAGATATAGATGATATAGATATAGATTTGAATATATATATGAATCCATGTATTGAAATATTCCACACATTTTGAACCATAACATTCTTTTGATGTTGTTTTTGTGACTCATATGCTGAGACTTTATTTTTTGTTTGTTTGTTTTTGAGAGAGAGAACACAAGCAAGTGGGAGTGGGGGAGGGGCAGAGGAAGAAGAGGAGAGGGAGAGAGAGGCTTTTAAGCAGGCTCCATGCTCTGCATGGAGCAGGCACAGTGCTATACACAGAGTTCTGCACAGGGCTCAATCTCATGACCCTGAGATCCTGACCTGAGCTGAAATCAAGAGGCAAATGGTTAACCGACTGAGCCACCCAGGTGTCCCTATATACTGAGACTTTAACACCCAAATATCATACATGATTTTCCCACACATTTATCTACAGAAGCATCAGTGGAGGAGCCTTTATAAAAAATGCTGATTCTTGGACTCAATTGCTAGCAATTCTAATTCAATAAGTCTGGGTTTGGAGGTCCAAAGCCACACATCAAGCTTCACTAGCAACCGGACTTTTTGTGTGTTGTTGCCCAGAATTGTGTAATATCAATTTGTGTTTTATGAGTTAACTAAAGAAATACCAAAAGTTTATTTTGCAAAAGAGGAATTTCCCATATACTCTCCAGAATCCTAGATTCAGACTCATATATCACCTGCTTTTAGCACCTAGCTATTTCATTTGGCAGTTATGCACATTCTTAAATATGGCTTTTATATTAGTATCTTGATTCCTTCTTTGATATTGCTATTAAAGAGGAGGCTATAACTCACTTAGAAACAATGGGCATATTTTTTCTTATGTCCTGCCATTCTTCTAATGTTGCTTGTCAGAATTAAAAAAAAAAAAAAAAATCAGGAGTCAGTGTTTCCACTACCATGCTTATTTAAATACTGCTCACAGCTAAGACATGTAATGAACAATTTCATTTCTCCCACAGCTCTTTGTGTTGCTGTTGGTTTTTTTTCCTGCAGGTAATCATGTTTTTTTCATTTGTTTAGCTTTGTGCAGATAGCGATCACGTTTTCTTTCCCATCTGTCTCACAAACTTGCACGAGCTTTCTCACCAAGGTCAAGCACATGAAATAGTCTGACTGGCTCCATTGTTTTCCCTTGGCTGTGTTATGCCTGTGTCCTCTCATCCCACTTCCAGTGTGAACAAGTGGCTCCCTAAGTTTTCAGTATTAGGATTTTTCAGTATATCTCAGTATTTTTGAAGCGGTACATGGATGGCTCAGTTGATTAAGGGTTGTCTCAGGTAATAATCCTGGAGTCCTGAGATCTGGCCCCATGTTGGAATCCCTGCTCTGCACGGAGTCTTGCTTTTCTCACTGGCCCTTCCCTGCTCCTTCTCCTCTGTCTTTCTCTCTTGCTCACACTTTCAAATAAATAAATCAATCTTCAAAAACAAACACATGATTTTGAGTATTCTTTTTGCCATTTTCTGTTATTTGATCTCCCCTCATTTGGGTGAAGTTTATTCAGTGGAAGTTTTCTAAGACAGGGTGCATTTAAGGTATAATTTTGATACATGTATTTGTGATAATGTCTTCATTTTGCCATCATGCTTGATTGATAGCTAGGCTTATTAGAAATGTCTAGTTAAATATTATTTTCTGTCAAAATTTTAAGGGATAGGATTTCATTATTTCTCCTATTTTCCTTTGCTACAAAAGCTAGATATTATTCTGATTCCCAAGCATTTCATGCAGAACTTTTCCCATATTATTTTTTGATGACTTCCTCTACTTTCTCTGAATTTTGACTTTCTAAATAGATCCCCCAATTTTGCCTTTTTTACTTCATTTTCCACTTATTTTTCCTCTACTTTCTCTGAATTTTGACTTTCTAAATAGATCCCCCAATTTTGCCTTTTTTACTTCATTTTCCACTTATTTTCTCTTCTGTGTGACTTTCTGAAAGAACTCTCAACTCCACCTTTTAGTCCTTTTATTAAATTTTATTTTAAGCATCATAATTGTAATAACCAAGATGTGTTATTCTTGTACTTTTAAATAAGAGCTTATATTTATCTCACGGATGTTCTGTCTAACCCAATCTCCCTGAAGGTATTAATCATAGTATAGCTTGAACTTTTCTTCTGCTCCTTATATTGCTTTTGTTTTCTCTGGCTTTCACCCTTCTTTGCTTATTTTGCTCTTTGTCTTTAATGCAGAATTTTCTGTAAGTGATCTTTTGTTGTGCATTATTATCCTTAAACTCTGTGAGCCTGACTGGGACTTGATGGATGTTACTGTTGGGGAGTGTTTCTCTGCTCAAGGGGATGTGTCCACAGGGGACATCTGGCTGTATTTGAAGACATTTTTGATTATTGTGGTTGGGTAGGGTGTTCTCCTGGTGTCTGGTGTGCAGAGACCAGAGATGCTGGTACACATCCTATAGCCCACAAGACAGTTCCCCCACAGAGAATTAATTTCCACCAGTGTCAGTGGTGCTACCACTATTCATAAACCCTAATGTAGGGTGATGAGGGGACAAGGTGTCAATTATTCCATTGAGTTCTTGTACATACTATTTTATTTTCCTTGTGCCATTCAATTTCTTATGAAGAATTCTCCAAACTCTTGCCTACCTTAAGGAGTAGAATGATACTTTAGGAAGGCTATTATAGTGATACAATTTCCAAAAAAGTATTAAAAACTTTTATATACTGTAATTCATTTCAAATATAATGGTTTGTTTTAGTTTTCTCTCCTCTACCTTCCCACACACATAACAATAACAATAACAATTCTCTGGGCCTCTCTTCATCTACCATTCTATGTGTCCTAAAAATATTTATAAATTCATTAAATTTGACCTTTCTCATGAGAACACTTTCATGCTATTTTCCAAAGTAAATATGTAATATTCTGGTTCCAATTGAGAGGTGATAATCAGTCCTGTTGGTTCTATGACAGTGAACACAGTGAAGAGAAACATATTTCAGCAAGGACACTTTGCAAATGTTGAGAACCTCAAAAATCACATAAGACTTTTGTTGCACAAATTACGGGGCATAGGTGTGAGATGATGTTATTCAGCCATTAACAATGGACTGTTCTTAATTAATGACATAGGAAATATGTGCTATGATATTCACTGACAATTGCAAACTAATTTTGAAAAAATATTTTGGCACCAATTTTTAAAAATATTTTATTTATTTATTTATTTGAGAGGGAGACAGAGAGAGAAAGACAAGGAGCAAGGGAGAGCACAAGAGCAGGGGAGCTGAGTGGGGAGCGTGATGCAGAGACTATCCCAGGACCATGGGATCATGACCCAAGGCAGATGCTTAATGAGGGAATCACCCAGGTGCCCTTGGCAACAATTTTCAAATCAAATATACATATAGTGTGGGCATTTCCCCTCCCCAATATGCAAATATATGTGTATAAAGATATTCACTATTGTTTCTGATGGATGGCAAAAGCTGGAAATAGCCAAAATGTGAATTAGTAGGTGACTGTTTACATAAGACACAAAGCATGCTATTTGCACGAAGTGACTTACACTACAGTCCTTTAGTGCAAGGGAAATCAAGGTGTGCTGGTAAGGAAGCACATTCCATGTTTGTCCTAAGGGTCAGAAGAGTTTTTTACACTTTGAATTGATTTTAGTTGCACAGAAATTTTGTTGAAAGGAAGTTCATAAAACTTACCTGCTTTTATCTCTGAGGTATGGGATTGGGAATTAGGAGGATACAAAATTTATCCTTAAGGACTGTTTGAAATTTTCACAATGAATGTTCTGTTTTATTACTAACAAGGAAAATCACAGCCCGGGTGCTTGGCTATGCTGGGGGTAGGGAAGTCATAGCGACTTATGAGTCTAAAGTTTGGGAGTGGAAATAAAATCAGTAGGGAAGACACTTTAAAGATTTTATTTATTTATTTTAGAAAAGTTGACAGAGGGAGATAGAGTCTTGCGCAGACTCCATACTGAATGCAGAGCCCCAGGAGGGACTCGATCTCAGGACTCTGAGCTCTGGATCTGAAACCAATAGTCCAACACTTAACTGACAGCATCACCCAGGCAAGACACTTTAGGTGAACAGAATATGTACAAAGGAATGAAGATGTGAAAAATTATGGCAAATCATTAAAAAGAATATTAAAATGAGAGTCGGTCACACGTGACTGAAATGGCATTTCGAAGTATTGGCCTTAAAAAAGAAAACAAGTTTGAGCTCAGTCTTCAAAATCAGGTCTGCTGTTTCCTGTTGCAAAAAGTCAAGGGGTATCTAGAGAGGAGAAAAACAGAAAATTCTTCAAGCAGAGTACACTTGAATATCTACATGTCCTTTTAAGTTCTGTGTTTACTGCCATTCTTTCAAGTGTCGAATTCATTCAATGCGTGGGCCTCCTGCAACTGTTTGAACCCAGTGAATGGTCAACAGATTTGTATTTTGTTTTTATATGATTAATAAGTGCAAACAAAGCACGTGAGAACAAAAGGGATAATGGCATTCTCAGCACATGTTCAATAACCCTTCATTAAATACCCCCAGTCTCTTGTTTCCAGTGCCAGGAGTGACTTTTAAATCTGTTGGAATATAGAAGCTTTGAGGACCACTTGCCTGCTTCTTAGTGTGGAGCTGCCTTAGTGAGTTAGAATAAAGGAATCTTGGGGACAAAGGCTCTAAAGCTGTTTCTCACAATAAAAGGACAAGAGGCAATGCTCAAGATGAAGAAGCGAGACATAAGCTAAGCTTAAGAAAATAGGACAAATTGAAGAAAAATAAAAGAGAGGGAAGATGAGATGGAGCCTGCAGGAGACCAGAGGGCACCCGAGAGAGGAGAAAGGGCCAGAAACTCCTATGATGCACCTGATATATCCTTTTAGAAGTGCTCCTATAGGGGCATTATTCAATTATCAAAACTTCAAAAAAGTCCAGAGGCTGAGATGCTTTAAGACAAGCGGGTGTAGGGAAAGAAATGCCCGAGAGATCCTCCACCTTCCGTCTGCTTTTCAACAGTTCCTCTCTCAAAGTCCGATCTGAAAAGACGGTGCTTGGGTTGTTTGCTGCTTGTGTAACTCTTATTTCAAAGGAAAACACATACAAAAACTGAAAATACTGTTGACCCTTGAACAATGGAGGGTGAGGGGAGCTGACCCCAACCATCAAAAACCCACATATAACTTTGATTTTCTCAAGCTTGACTACTAATAGCCTACTGTGGGCCAGAAACCTTCTGGATAACATAGTCATTTAACACATATTTTGTACATCATATGGATTCTGTACTGTATTCTTAAAGCAAGCTAGCAAAAAGAAAATGGTAAGAAACTCATAAGGAAGAGAAAATACATTGACAGTGCTTTCCTGTATTTATGGAAAAAGTCCATGTGTAAGGGGACCTGTGCAGTTCAAACCCAAGTTGTTCAAGGGTCAACTGTCTAGTGGAATGAAAAGTAAATCTGAGTTAAACAAGGCAGTCTGGTTTAGAGCTGTCATCCTCTGTGTGACTGGTAAGATCCCACAAAAATCGCTTTTAGAGGGAAAACGCTAAAGTCCAGTGGGGGAAGAAATCTGGAAGCTGTAAGATGCTTTGGAATCTTTTCTTTCAGTTTTGTTGTTTTCAAAGATCTTTGAGGACTCCTGAGCCCTATAAAGTTTCTCTACAAACATATTTTTTTACTGATCTTTATTTTTCTTTATATCTATTTTTATGGAGCATATATTTCTACTGTGGTATTTGCAAAAGCAATCCTGGGAAGCCATTAAAGTTATGGAACTGGGACCTGCATATATACAAGGTTAAGCCTAATAAGAAATACCATCTAATATTTCTGATCTTATTTCTGTTTTTTATTCATTGACTCTGTTTTTCAACAAATGCATAGGGAAGCCCTGTTAAGTGGTGTGGAGGAAAGCAAATGGTTTGTTCTAGAATAATGGGAAGGCACTTGTGATTGATTGGTGGCATGGTGGTGGAGGAGTACTGAGACAGGGTGGATGCAAAAGAATTTGTTAGTTGGTGATACTTAAGCTGTGTTCTATTCATAGTCCTGGTTTTAGGCCATGGAGCTAAGGGTTACTTGAAAGAGCTTTGTGTCTGATGTTAATTTGGAAATCAGTGAGTATCCTAACTTACATTGCTCATAAACAGTGGCTGCTGCCAATGTTAAAAGTGTTGGACCTATAAAAACATACACATTTCCTTCTGCTTTTAAACATTAATTCATGCTTGTTGGAGAAAAATATAAAGATAAAAAGCATATTAAATCTAAAAACAAATCTGTAATTAAACCCCACCACTAATCTCATTTCAAAGTATTTCCGTACTATCTTTTATCAAGGCATATCTTCACCCCCAACCACCAAAAATGAGTGCACTTAATATATTTTTTATCTTACACTTCTAAATGGTGTAAACTATACTTTTTTGCAGATTCTTTAAAGTGAATGTTGCCAGATTCAGTGAATAAAAATATGAAACACTCAGATCCATTTAAGTCTCAGATAGACAATAATGTTTAAGGTTAAGTATGTTTCATGCGATATTAGGACTCACTTATGCTAAACGAATTATTCATTTTTTTAATCTGTAATTCAAATGCAGCTGAACATCCTGTGTTTTATCTGGCAACTTTATTTAAAACACATAGTGATTATAATTTCAAATGTCCTCAGAATATTAGATTACATTGATTTATCATAATTGAATGCTTATCCATTCCCTCTTTGTTGGAAATACATATTTCCAAATTTTTAATTCTGATAAGTATTGTTACATTTTACATTATTTCCCAATAGAGATGCCTCAAAATGAAATTATTAGGCTCAAGGGCAAAAGCAAGCCTTCAATTCATGATAACAATTGCCAAATTATACTTGCTTTCATCTTTCCTTTGCCAGCATTATAATTACTTTTTATAATCTTAACCAATTTAGATGAACAATAGCACACTTTTTACACTAAATAAGACATAGTTAATGTATGATTTTCTTTTAAAATATACTGTTTCATTATTTACATTTTTAAAACAGTAAATTTCTATTTAGCCACTCAGATCTGTGCTTCTTCTCAATATGTAATTTCGGATTTAACAGACTGCCACATTCCAATTCAGCCTGTTCCTATTTCACTTATCTCTTCCCTAAATTCCGTCTTGCCTTCTACCAATCTCTAGAACATAGCCAGAATTGCATTTATAATATAACCTTGATCCTATTTCTCTATGCTTTAAATGCATCATTGACCCACTTCCTCTCATCCCATTATGAATGGGATTAGGTTTGAGTGCCTTGGAGACGTAAGGTTTTCAATATCTGACCCACCTAGTTTTGCAGTTCACAACCTACCCATCACAGATCGGGCTTCAGTTACATGGACTGCCTTGCAGTTTCCCAAACCATGGGACATATCCAGGTCTCCTGCAAATGCTCTCTCAATGCCAGCAATGATCTGCCTCCAGCCCAACCTTCAACTCTTAGCTGGATTGCCACCTTTTCTATGAGCCTTCTTTTGCTTTACTGGACTAGAACTGACATCCTTCATCCATCTTGCTTGTACCTTTTCTTTTTCGGAAGCAGACCTTACCAGAGAGCTTTCTGATGGCAGGAATTACGCCATGTTTAGTTTGTATCATGATCTTGTGCAACTCCTGGAACATGGTAGATAACCAATTTGCCATAATAACAAAAATAAATCTAACGTGTTTGGAACACTTATAAAATGTGAAGTGCTCTACAAATCTCCCTGTATCTGTATTAGCTCATTTCTTATATGCACATATGTTTATGGTGATATGCTAGTGGTCCAAGGCAATGCATGATGTATGGAGAAAAAGAAGGACCATGACTCAGAATTTTGAAAGTGGCTCTTGTTGTTTATTCAAGATCTGAATATACGAATAGATGAGGGGATGTGATTACTAGGAAAAGCCAAATCTTAACACATCTCTTAACACATCTGTACAGCATCTGTCTGGCATATGTGTATACTTAGGATCCCCTTAGCCCAGTGCGACAAAAAAAATGAGGACAACTAAACCCAACATATTTTTGGGAAGTTGGATAAAGGCTTCAGAGAGGAGGTAGGTAGGATTTCAGGGGGTTACCAGTAAGATTCATATTAGAGTAGATGCAAGGAGTTCTAGAGATAAGGAGGGAGGTTGGTCCTAAACCACATTTACAGACATATAAACTTTAAACTAAATAAAATAAAATAAAAGTCATTGCATAAAGAATTGGAAGGCAAGTCCCGGTAAAAAGGAATGTTTGAGTGAGAAAGGGCATTAACAGTCACTAGTTCAACATCTCCTAAAAAGGGGTATTGGGATCCACTTTTATGGGGGATAAGAGGCATTCCATGAAATCATTTCCAATAGTAAAGTAAGTTTCACTGGTTTAAACAAAACCGCATAGAGTTGTGCATGTCAGGGGATCAGGAGAATTCTCAGGGTTTTAATATGCTAAATTCCCCTAAGACACCACAGGGAAGGGCTAGCTAACACATGCCTCTGTCTTAGAGTTCAGGGCCCAAAGTCTGAGAGACCATGGTTCACATCCCTGTTCTGATACTAACTAGATAGCTTCCTTACCTTTCTAAGCCTTGGTTTGCTTTCTGATCTACTAATTAACTACGCAGAGTTGTGAGGATCAAGTAGTATAAACCACATGGTGCTCCTAGTGTCTGGCACAAATGAAATCCCTAATAAACAGTAGGTATTTGACAGTCATGTTATTCAGCATCTTCTAGCTTAGTTGATCGGGAAGCCCCATTTTATGGTGAAACCTACTGTTGAACTGTTGTTCTAGTTCAGCATTGCCCATAAGAAATTTTAGGGCCAGTTTTCAAGAGCCTTGAATGTCTAAACGAAGATTTAGATTTTATCCTATAAAAAATGGAACATTTCCAACTGACCAGGGGAATGATGTGTTGAAGGTGTGTTTGAGGAAAGTGTATAGAAATGGAGTATAGCAAGCAATTGGCAGGTAAATGCAATAGTTCCTTTTATGGGGAGAGGAGCCACACTGGGGTGGAGCGACTGGTGGTAAGGTGGGGTGGTAAGGTGGAGAGAACTTGGCATCTGATCATCCATAGGTTGTCCAGCTTCCATACTTTGTAAACACAACAGATTTGTGATTCATGATTACATAGCGGAAGCCTGCTATTTCAAAGTTCTCATTTTTTCCAAACTATTGTTTGTTAAGAACAGGGATGCTATTGATTCTGCTGCTTTTCTGGGTATATATCAGAGTTCACATAGAATAGTTCCAGTTTTTAAAAGAAAAGTGTGTGTAAACATAGTTTATTTTGTCAATTTTCTCTTATTGTTTCCTTCAAAATCATTAAGCTTGCAAAGAATAAATTTATTTTTACCTCAGCCCTGCTTCATCAATACTCCTTGCTAATTATAGCCTATTTTCCCTGGACATCTGAGGATCAGATTACTGTTAAGTGCTTCTGTAATTGGCTCAAGAAAACACTTTGAGTTTCTGGGCCATCATTTCCACCAGGTTTCCTGGTCGAAATTTTTACTCTCTTTCCTCAGTCAGTGATGCATTGAAATCAATAATCACTACACATTTCCCAGATGTCAAGAGATTCTCACCCTAGGAGAGAGGAGAGAGCTGGATTTGGTTCCAGCATGGCTTTGGTTTAAATTTCTGCTGTGCTCAGTGGTGCCATTTCTATTAATTGTCAACCACATTGGTAGATCCCAAATACCCTTTGCATTCAGCTCCAGTGGCACCTCCAATGGCCCACAGCCACCATAATGGTTTCCATCAGATCTCATTGGGGTGCTTCCACTTAGGGAAGCTTCTAGAAACAATGGCTCCCAGCCATCCCTCTTCTTTCCTGTCCCCCCCACCCTTTTCTACATCTCCTAGTCTTCCCTGTTCCTCCTCTTCCTTACCCTTTTTTCTTTCTCTTCCTTCATTTTGTTTTAAGCCACTATACACTTAGAGCCCATTATGATCCAAATACCACCCTGGGCCCTTCATATATTTATCATAATCGAATCCACTTACAATCTTTTGAGACAGCAATTATTACTTCCATTTTGGAGATGGGTAAATAAAATCTCAGGAATATCCACTGGGATTCTGAAGATGCCTGACTCCAAAGTTCATATGCTGACTCCTGAGGACAGTGGAGACAACTCATATTCAAGGTTCCCTGTCATGACCTATGATGGCTTTCCTCAGGAGGATTTTTGATAGTCACTGTTGGGAAACCTGGAATGTCTATCTGGCCTCTCAGTCATTTAGAGAGCAGGGGTGTCCTGGACAGCCACTCAAGGGCAGGTTCCCACCTGAGCTGCCACTATCCATGAAATGATGAGAACCTCCCTTAAGGGCACCTTTGTCAATTGGCACATGGTCACCCTTGAAGTGGTCCTACAGTCTGCTTCCTGCAATCTGGAGATCCAGGAAAGTCAGTGGTATAATTCAGTCTGAGGCTTAAGGAGGATTTGACACATAAAATCAATCGTCATATAGGTGTGTGTGTGTATACACTGGTATATATATATATTTTATACAGGATATACATGTGTGATTTTATATATTTGATTCCATATTTATGGGGACACACAAACACACACACACACACACACACACATATACTAACAGCTGTTAATTACTAGGTACATATTACCTATGTGCATAGATATTTTGTCCAGACAGTTGAACATTGTTATATATAAAAATGTTGCTAATAATACTTACCCCATATAACTACTGAACAGTTCTATGAAATAGCTTATTGGAACTGCTTAATGTGATACCTGGTAGGACTAAGTAATCAGTAGCTGGTAATAATTTCTCTTTCCTTTCCCTTTTTCTTTATATCAAATACATTATCCCCCCACCCCCGCCGCAAAAAAAAAAACAAAAAACATAGCAATATATTTTTATCTTATTGTCCCAAGTTCTGAATGCTGTAATTATCTTAATTCCACAGATGCTTTGATGATACCGAAATCTACCCCCTACCAGTGTGCATTTTTCATCACTTTATTCTCTCTTTTTTTTTTTTGTAAATTATATTCAACATGCATGATTTTATGCTGCCTTTTCTATAACTGCTGGTGTTCTCATCTTGTGATGCTTGCATTTCCCTGGAAGGGTTATCTGTCGGAGCTACACCAATGTTTTCCCAGTGTTATTAAATGATGTAGCTGTGCTTCCTTGCAGTTACAGCCAATGCCTTCTTTGGAGTTCATTCTGGAATCAGAGTTAGAAACTCATGTAAGCATGCTTTTTTAAAAAAAAAAATCTATAACATTTTGGAAAATTCTTTACTTTTATCACATGCATGAATTTAGTAACTAAGGTTTGATCATTCCTGTAGTTTTTTGGAAAATAATTATGGTGCATCAACCATGCTTCCTAGAGGAACCACTGAACCAAGGATATGCACTACATGATAAATTACAACTATTTAATAAACTGCAAATTAAGAATGCTTAGTTCAAAGGAATGTAAATAAATAGGCTCTAAAAATAGTTTCGTTTGAGAACTTCCCAGAAGGTGCATTGTAAAAGATTTATTTTCCGTTATATTTAGAATAAAAATTGCTAAACTATCCCTAAAGTGTATCTTTTAGAAATCTGTATCTCTGTATGTCATGACAAAGATCAATATTTATTTACGCATTTACAATAAAAGCGGTGTTGTCTTTCTCCTCTGAAGCCTGCAGAAATAAAATACTGTATATAACCTCTTTATGTTTTTTAACTTTAAAGTTTCACTGACACTAGTTGCAGAATAGTGTAGAGATGTGTTCCTCTTTGTGAAGGAATTTTAATCCTTAATTAATCATTTTTGCAAATCTATTACAGAGGGGGCTTTTGAGGATTAACAAGAAAATATTTCAAAGCATCTTCTTGTTAATTCTCAAAATCTTGGATAATAGGCACTAGATAAAATGAGAAGGATTATATTACTATTATTCACAACAAGAAAGCAGAAGTATCAAGCAATTCCCTAACTAACTTTTATTGGATAAAATATATAAATCACGAAGATTTGGATTATTAGTACTAAATGACACCCAGTTCACAAAATGATATCTCATGCTGTATTGCAGATTGTGGATTTGATCTCTTCACAGCTTCACAATGAATTTTATTAGAGATATGTGCTGGCAGATATGCCTCCTATTAGTATTCTTGTGGTTAGTGTTGTTTTGCTTGTCAAGATATTATCCATAACATGGTTATTGAAATAAACAAAACTCAGTCCAACTGAAAGCTTGTTTTTCTGTGGTTCTGTCTAAGTTAGGTGAGAAGCATCAAATTTAAAGAGTAGTATAACAGAACCCAGAGTACTTTGGGTATATGGTATATGGTAGACCTAGAGCTAAGCAAGTCACCTTCTTTACTTTCCACATTCAAGTAAGACAATCAAGCCTGGCAAGACATCTTGGACAAAATCATAATTAAAGATGTAATAAAAGAAGTAGAAAAAAATGCTTTTGAATGTAGGTTGGATGCTGTGAGATTCTGTCTAGAACATGCCCTGGGAAGGCTTTTGGGAGAAAAAATTTGAACAATAATCTTAAGCATAGAAAGCACTTCCATTAAAAAAAAAAAGGCATGCAGAAATAAGGATATTTATCCTTGGAACAGGTGATAGCAGAGAGGTAAGAAAGTGTAAATTAGGGAATAGAACTATACAAGAATGCAAAAAGTAGTCTGACGAGTGTTTAATATCCATGTTTGTTTGGACTGTGGGAATGGGACAGGAGGCAGGGGGTCAGCTGTAGCCTCAGCAGGAACCAATAAGGAAATGACTGGGAAAGTGTGCTCAAGTACTTACTGGGCATCTCTTGTATACAGGGAGGTAGGGACAGGAAGGTCAAGGATGTTATGCTGCAGTGAGGATGGCACCATGATGGACGTGAGGATAAGGTACCACAGAAACATTTGGTAGGAGAATGTCACCTGGAAGGGAGTCGAAACAAGAAGTCGAGGTGAAATGGAAGCTATAAGAGAAAAGAATGGAATTAGGAGACTTCAAAGGTGAAGCAGCAGACTTGAGCCACTAAATGCTTGAAGGAAGAACAGGAAAGGGAAGTGTCAGGGATGAAGCTGCGTGACGTTCCTGATCTGAGGCTGAACATTTATTACTGCCACGAACAGAATTAGAAACACAGAAGGAACAACTTGGAGTGGATAACAGAGAGCTCAGATGTGGACATGGATTTAAAACAATTGACAAAAAAACTAAAGTTCTCAAAACATAGTAGGAATTGGTGGTCTAGAGTTCCTGGGGAACTCAGATAAAGAGATGTCTCCCTGGGAGTCATCAACACAGAAAGATCACTAAAATGATTGTATCTAGGAGAAGCTTAGGAGTAAAGCAAGCTGCTAAGGAGGAAGCAGAGCTAGTACAAGCCATTGGGAAAGCACTCGCTGGCCTTGGCCATGTGGTTACACATGTCACATCATAGAAAATTTTCAGATAGCTGGGTGTTTGTTTGGATGGATCTAGGCATATCCGGCAACTTTATGACAATATTTTCTATTCTTTTTTTTTCTATTTTTCTTTTAATTAGGTGTATGTAGAATTGGTTCCTGAGTTGATTCATCTTTTTAAAAACTGATGATTATAATGTTGATTCATGGTTCTTCTGCTAGTCCTGATGTTTTCCCCCTTAAGTTTAACTAGTAGAACAATTAGCAGCCACAAGCTTCCATCTGGAGACATTTTAGGACAAACAGTAGCTCATTAGAGAGTTATTTTATTCAAAAGAAACAGGATAATAAGGTCAAACAATTCTGTGATTGTCTTCAACTCAGTTCCCTTAGATACAATGTAATAACTTCTTCCTACAGACCTATTGGTTTGAATTTTCTTTTTTAAATAAATGTTTGAAATCAAACAGGAGATGAAGGAAACTTCAAACAAACAGTCTCAAAGGCCTATTAGCATTTAACCTCTTAATATTTTGTGGTGAAAAGAATTTGCATGGGCAGTTGTTACAATAATGATTTCCTGAAGCCCTCAGGGACCCTTGTGTTACTGTGGGGCTAGAGATTTCCAAAATACCATTTTTATAATAACCCTAATCAGGAAACAAAATTACTCTTGCTTCACTGTATTTTAAAATGGCACTCTTTCTCCTCTACTGTAATCAAATATGGAGGTGTTAAATACAATTATAAACTTTGATTCTATATTATTGAATGTACCATCTACATTCCATAAACATGGACAAGAAGGAGATATTCACCTTTTATTTGTCAGCAAATTAAACACGCACACACGCAACCATTATTAGAAAAAAAAAATCTTTACCAAATCATTTTATGTTACTTTGAATCAGAATGATTTTATTTCTCTGCCAAGGAAATGTAGCCAACTTCAGCTGTGCATTAAGAATAATGGTCTAGCAAGATAGCAAATTCCAATTTCCTATGATCAGAGAATCTTATTACCTTTATCCGCTCCTTCCTTCCTGTTCACATAGAAAGTTAAAAGATGTTTTTCAGTTTGAATTTGCTTAGCTTTACATTCTCCTAAGTGGAAGGTGATGTTCTGGGGACTGGCCCAGCAATAACTGCATCTAAGAAATGCAATTCCAAAGCCCAAGTTCATTTCTCGTTGCTGTTGAATTTTCCCATTTGTTTTTAAATGTGCAGATTGCAAAGTAGCATATTGTTCATCACAACTTTGCACAATGGTGGAGATCTGCAGATGGTGTCTTTTCAAATATGATAAATGCCTAATTTAAGGCTGATTTGTGGCAATCAGGACAATGCTGCAGGCACTGTGGGCTCGGAGATGTCTTGATAGTAGATCCAGGGCAGCGGGTGGGCTCAGACTTATGCATGCGCTTGTGACACAGCACACCAAATGTTACTCACTGTAACTGTTAAAGCACTTCAGCTGGAAGAGACCTTCATTCTTATAAATGAGCAGATGGAAGTCCAGGATAGGTAAATGATAGGCTTGAGAACTTTGGGACTGGTAGTGCCCCGCAGTGAGACTACTGAATGAGAGCAGCGTGATCTGTTTTGAGAAGCACCAGGTGGACAACAATTCTAAGACTTGAATTTTGTAGAAAAGTGTAAGACTGTTTTGATTTTATAATCTGGCATGGATTCTTATATATGTAACTATCAGTAAGTGTTTGTAGAATGGAAATGAATTTAAATGATTTCGAGTACTCTAAGCTATCTGTACCTTTGGCTAACATTGAGCCTTTTATGATGGCTTTGTCTTATTCTGCCTCTAGTTAACACTCCATATATTTGCTCTGAGTGCTACGTACCTTCCAACTGGTACTAAAATGCTATTGGGTATATGTTTATTTGTCCTTATTAAGAGAAATACATTAATCAGATTAAAAATGGTGATCTATTTTCCTAGGGTTTCAATCACAAGGAGAGGTTGTTAAAAGATAGTGGGATCCAGCCTCTGGAGCTCCTTAGGATTCAAAAAAAGAATTAAGCAGACCTGTACCCCTGGGGATAAAAATATATGTTTATAAAAAATAAAAAAATTAAAAATAAAAAAGAATTAAGAATCAGAGAGGCCAAATGGCTTGCTGTGGACCACAGAGCAGATGAGTATCTTTTTCCATGTGAGGCTTAGATTCATCTAACACATTTCTCTGAAACTCTGCTGGAAATGTTTACATGCGAAAATCTTGCTTAACAATTTCTAGGTCCCTCACTTTATAGACTAGGAAATCAATGTCCAGCCAGGGTAAAAGACCAGTAAAAAGGTTGCCTGGTTCATGGGAGGAAAAACTGGAATATAAATCAAGATCACAAGATTTCCTGTCCTATTCTTTTTTACTGCACCCATAAACCCTTTGGTTAGAGTGGGAAATCAATCCTCTTTCACAAGTAGAAATCATCTCTTAGCATAAAGAACTACATATATTTATTAGCTTTTGTAGACAAGTGTAACCCAATATGGTATTCAAAAAACTATGTATTTTTTAATTTAGGAACAAAAAAAAGCATTTCCATATTCTTTGGACCACTGTCCATTCATTTTGTTGTTTCATTCACTTACTAAGTCCCCATGATAAGTCACACATACACACCTTGCTAGGTCATGGGTGGAGGGGAGGGTTTAAAAATTAAATTTAGTCCTTGGTCTCATGGGATGTATAGAAAAAAGAGAACAAATTGTTGGGATAAGAATGTTTGAGGGAAAGCCTCTAAAGATTAGACTAGAGATAAGTTAAACAAAAGTGATGATATATAATGAAATAAGAAACAAGCTTTAACAGGGATTTTTAGGTAGTCTAGGAAAAGATAGGACATTTAGGTGGTTTTACTATTTGGAGAAAGATGGAATTATGTGTAACAATCATTGGAAGATATTTTGAGACAGATACTCAGAAAGCTAGATTAACTGTTACGTAAACCTGGCACAAGTTTCACTTTCTTGGTTTCATTCTTGTCTTTGACACTCAATTCCATGGTTTTCTGATGTCTAGCATATTGTTTCAAGGTACACTTTTTGACTTTTAAAAAAGTGTGGCCCATCTGTAATATATTTCCAAACATCCACCAACAACAAAACTTTCATGAGCTATTCCCTTCTTTGCTCATTCCACTGAGGGAATGCTTCAGTGATAGAATTGTATCATGATTGAGAAAGATGATGAAAGAAAAGAGGGCTGTTTTTGATATTTCCTTCCCAGTTCTGTGCTGTCATGATAACTCTAATTTAAGGTTTGGCTCCTTGGAGAAGTTACAAAAAAGTACCTTAGGCTGTGTCATGGGTTGAAGGTGCCACAAATTCCTTGCCTTTGGTCTTAGCTTTTGGCCTGCGATTTGCTTTGACTGCCATCTTGGAAATTCCAGCCCATTTGAGCTGTCAGATGACTACAGTCCCAACAGTACTATGTGAAGAGGAACCACCCAACTGATCTCAGCAAACCCACAGAGTCAGGAAAGATAATGAGTTTTTCAAGCTACTGAGTAGGGGAGTGATTCGATATACAGTGATAACTAAAAACAGGTAAAACAGGAAGCATGTGTATAAAGAAGATGTGAAGGGAAAGAGGTCATGTTCATGGAACAAAAATGAGTTTTCTTGAAGACAGAGAATTATCTTACATGTGTATTTTCTGGCCAGTTATGGATACTAGATAAAGGGGCATGAGTCACTGACTGAACCTGGAAAATTTCTTTCCATTCTTCCATTCATGATATTCTTACTCATCCTTTAAGGCTTAATTAAAATTAGGCCTCTCCATGAAATATTCTCTACTGCGGTTTATATACATTCTGTTTTTAATATCATTTTTTAAAGATTTTATTTATTTATTTGACAGAGAGTGAGATCACAAGTAGTTTTCAAATATTGAGGAATGTAGAACTATGTGTTGGTATATTCTGGAAGTGGTTCCAGTTACCTAAGTTGAGTAACCATTTTTATTTACCTCATAAACCCCTGAGGTTCCATGAAACATTATGAGAACCCTTAATAAGTGAAATAGAAGCCTGGTAAGTCAAATAAAAATAATAGCTTCACACTTGACCTTTAGTAAATAAAGAATTCTCAAGTAGATAAACTTGCAGTGGTTCTATTTCATTAGGTTGACTCAGTGATGCGTTGACTAATGGTTGTTTCAGGAAGAGAAAGTCGTAACTAACAAACGGGTTCTTCATACCAGCCTCCAAGGTCCCAGGCTTTCCACAAAAGCAACTGGTGCACATTTTTCTTCAATTGGAAGGAAGAAAAATAACACAAGAAAGCTCCTTTGGCCATCTAATACTGGATATTGTTTAGTTACACACAAGACCCCCAGGAAGGTATTAGTATAAATATATATCAGGTTAGAAAAAAAAAAAAATCAGGGTATAATCCTGTGGGATAGTGAATGGAAAGAGAAAGGTTGGTTCACAACAATTTAAACAACTTATAATATTTCTTCCCAAAGCATACTTCTTCCATCCTACCACTGTCCTCATTACAAGAAAATTAGAACAGACATATTTCAAAGGCCCTCAACTTGGGATAGCTATACTCTGCAGTGAATACCCGGGAAACCACAGAATAATTACAAAGAAAATACCTAAGCCAAAGCCAATCAAAACAGCCCCTCCGGGCTTCAACAGGCTTCCTTCAGGCCTGATTCTTCCTAAAACGGGGAACGATTTATGCAATCTACTGATAAGAGATGAGACAGACAAACATCGTATTGATTCCCACATACTGCTTCAGTTTGGACAGAGAAGCAATTGTCTAGTATTAAATAGGAATTTTTCTTTATAATATGATTCAATTTTCTATCCATTTCACTGTTCTATAAGCTGCTGTGAATAAAACACATTATTTCTAATGCAAGTTGGAAGAACAGACAGATGAATGAGTTTTCAAACATGCATGCTTTTAAACAAGGGCAGATTCTAACATATGAAGATATTAATGAAAAGGTAATGTGGAGAATAAATATGGCCAACATTCTATCTTGACATGAGTGAATTCATGAACTACTGTACTGTTGGTGGCCTTCTGTAAATACTCTATCATTGTCAGTAACCTTTCTTTTTGGGGGGACTACTGTGCTATCTCTTATTAAGCACTAATACTTAGGAAGTAAATGAATTTCTATAATCCATCACCAGCATTCAAAATTATCATCAGTTTGAACACCAATAATTGTCTAAATTTATAAGTGATATAAGTAGGAAAACCTGAATTAAACGTTTGAATTGCTGCCTCCCCACTATTTGGTCTTATCTTTCCCATTAGAATCATTGTTAGTCTAGCAGTCTTAACTAATTCAGAGAAAAGTATCAATGTATGAATGTATGAATCCCTCATGGCCTATTTCATGTTAAAACGTTCATTTTGTCAAACACTCTTCCTATAGATGTAGAATGTGTTATTGCCACAGTTTCAGAATGACCTGCAAAAATGCTCAGTAAACAATGCAATTTCTTCCCTAATGGCATGAGTCAAACGTATGCTGTGTACAATTTTTAAAAATTCCAATTATAACATGAGATTAATTGAACAGAATGTGAACTCAAATAGGAGATGCTTGCAAGTTCCAAAGGGTCATAATTCATAAAATCTAGTTTGAGAGAGAAAAATTTAAAAAAAAAAGGTGTTTCTTTTGGCTCAACCCCTTCACCTCTTCTTCACGTTGACTTTGTTCTGTGTGTTTGTGGATATTTGCCATGGAAACCAACACTGGCACAGTTCTGAAGACATGGAATCAGGCTAATACCCCGGTATGTTCATTGCAGAGGCTGACAGTAGAATCCAACCAGCAATGTACTGATTGCAAAGGGACAGGAGTGGGGCAGATATATATATTTTTTCTATTAAATGTCTACTACGTACAGGCCACTGTAGGGAACTATCGCTTAGTACTAAAAATATATCCTTTTTGTGCACAACAACTTCAAGGGTAAATTTAAAAGACTTAAAACATCTCTAATTACTTCCTTTTTCCTACTTACAAACAATCCTCTTAACCCATCTCCCTGGCTTAACACATTCACCTTTACCACCAGGTTAACAGAAGTCTAGGCAAGGCTGACAGTCAAATATGGGTGTGTGTGCATAAACATAATTCCCTGTATATGCGTGGATACTCAGAAACAAAGAGAAAGATCTGTGAGTTATGAGATAATAACAAAGCCCATTTCTAGGATAAGTGTGTGTATCTGAGAATAGGTGTACCTGCAGCAGTTACAGGAGGAAATACATCAAAAGAAAGTTGAAGAGAAATACTTTATTAAACTTATTTTGGGGGATGATTAAGGCAGAGCTCATTAAAATTCCTTTAGTCTTTCTTCTCATTTATTTTTTTCACCATAAGCATGTGAACTTATGTTAATTATATGGTAATTTTATAAATATTGAGCAAGATTTTCTGGCTAAATTGTCAAAAGTACTTTGATTCTAAATTGGACAACTTTGAGGTTACATTAACTCTTTCATGATACTGAAAGAGACAGAAGATTATGAATTCTCAGACCATGGGGTCATTGCTTCCACTATCCATTCATATTGCTGCTTCCCCAAAACTTCAAGCATATTTCAGTTTGCTTCTCAAGAAGTCTCAAGAAGTGAATTTTACTAATTCTTCACCAAGTCTTACTAACACTTCAACCAAACTTCTTGGGAAGTTTGGACATTCAGAAGTTCTAACTCAAAAATCCAAGTCACTATGACCCATATTCAACCGCATTCTTAATTATTTGAAACAAATGAGATTTCCTAAGGGATTTCATCCAAATCTTCAACTTCATCAAGTAGTTAGCTGGGGAACTTAGATATTGGTAGACCAAGATATTAGATCATCAAATTAACAGCAATTTTTGCTATTCCAAGGGTAGCAGTTAGGACTATGCCAGACTTCCAGCAACCAAATACATAACCAACAGTGACTTAAATATATTTGGGGTCATTCTTTTCACATAACCATTTCAGAGTTAAGGGATTGCTTGCATGGGCTGACCTGCTCAATCAAGCCAGCCTGAACCCAAGTTCTTATCATTCTCTTCTTGTTGCCTCAGTGTGTTCGCATTTTCCATTACCGCTAATTATCTCATGTTATGAGATCACTAGAGCATTTCCTGCCATCACACACTATGGTAATGGCAGGAGGAAGGAAGCAGGAGTGAAAACAATTTCCAGAAAATGTCCCATTCTGTGTAATATGGTCAGTCCAGGGAAGACTGGAGAAATAAGCATCTCCTTAGGGCTAGGTGTAGCACTTTCCTGAACAAAATCAGGATTCTGTCTGCAGGGAAGAAGAGGAAAGTGGGACTAGAGAGACAACCAGGAGTGCCAGGTGAGCTGTGGTATAAACCAACTCCTCAGAGGTAGAAGTGGGGCTTTTCAAAAGATGAGAGCCTCTCACATTGTCCCCATTTTATAGTACTTCCCTTCTTAAGGTTCATTTACAGTCTAGTTGTGTATTTCTAGGTAACTGTTGTCCCACACTAAAGAATCCTGAAAGAATCCCTAAAATCCCAAACAGAACTATTCAGTGATTGACAACTGATGAGCAGCATTGAACAGCCTGGAGTCTTTTCACATATACCTATAAGCACAAAGAAGCGGGATTCAGAGGCTGGACATAGTACTCACCAAAGACATCCACCAACGGGTTACTGCTGTGCTGGTGTTTTAGATTACAGGAGTTTATTCTCCAATATCCTTTGAAGAACAGGTTATTGTTCTGACCTTCCATTATAGAGAGGTTTCCCTCTTTATAAATGGCAACTCAAATTGTCCCATGCTGTTTTTTTTTTTTTTGTAACTCTCTCCTAAATTCTTCACAGAAATGTCCCAAATCTGTTCAAATTTCTGCTTCTCCTTCTCAAAGCAGCTCTGAGGAAATTGACTTCTCAAGGACAGAACTCTTTGCAAGGACCTCTTCAAATGAAACAAACAGACTTCTAAAATGTCATTTGAATCAAGAGTAGACCAGCTCTTTAAAAATATATTAGAATTTGTTGACTACAGAATACAAACTAAACTTCAGAGGATGATTGGACTGAATACAGAAGTGTGCACAAGGTAATAAACAAAGGAAATGTTATGATACACTGAGACTGATTTTCTTTATTTGAAACACTTTTAAGAATGTGTTCATATGCATTTTGAACTTTAAAAAGATAGAAAAGATCTTCACATTTTATTCACTTTAAAGGTTCTCTTGGAGGACAGAAGAAACCTTTTTTGATTGCTTACTCCACTGTGACACACTCCAATTAGGATAAATCCAGAATTATAAGCAAAATCTGCATCTTTCTGTAGAATTTTCCTGATTACTGAAATCTTGCCTTTTTTCTTTTTTCCCCCTCAATTTTTCCCTTTCCTCTTCCTCCCCCTTATTTTCCTCTTTCTTTTTCTCCTATTCCAGTAAATATCCTTCTATATAATAAGCATTTCACAATGGGTTATCTAATGACATTGTACCACTCTATAAATCTTGTAATAAGTTAGCAGAAATTATGGAACATACATGATCGAAATTATGGCTGAATAAGGAAGGTCATCCCTCATTGTTGAAACCTCTAATTTCCATGGCTTGTGCCATCTACTTGAAATTGTTTTGTCAAAGAGAGATAAGAGAGTTAGAGATCTATTTACTTTATATTTTCATGTCCTGTATTTTAGAAAACTTCTAAATGTAGTTACATAGAATTATCACCAAAGAAGGAAGATAAAATTTCACTATAAGTCCATAATACATGTAAGTCATCATTATAAAATTTAATAGTATATATTTTGAATATATTTGAATATATATTTTGAAGTTTATTTGTTGCTTTTGTTTTTAAATACCAACACAAGCTTTATCCCATCTATGAAAATCTGTAAGCCTTTTGGACCAGAATAATTATATTTACTTTTAAATTTAATATTTGCCTTTCATTTGACAATTAACCATGTGACATGTCTTGTCTGAATTATAATTTCTAATATCATAAATATTTTCACGTATTCCTTACCTCCAATTAGACTCCAAAACTCATAAAATATTCTCATTTTCCTCAGTGCTCCATGTACCCCCATAGGCTTTTGATTGATTACGAACCATTACAAAATTAAATGGTACAGATTTCTCCTTTAAAAATGACAATACTTTTTGGTGCATTTGAAAGTTACCTAATATAATATCTAATGTAAATCAATCTTTAACTCCCTTCCTTAAAGGATTTTCACCATGAACTTCCTTTCTTGCTCTTAAGTTTTACTTTCTGCTGAGATTTTAAGTTTTTGAATTTCCTGCCCACAGCTCATTGTGCATTCACTTCATCAATACTCAGTCTCAAAGAATCAAGGAGCCAGCCAATAATTACTACCCCAACCAATGGAAATCAGGCCCACATTTCTTAATGTTTGCGAAATTATAAGTACAGCTGTAGATCTGTGTTTCCTCCAGAGAAAAAAGATAATGCGTATTGTGTGATACTAGTAAAACTTAAGTACAAGATGAAATATTTCTGAAATTCTTCAGAGTTAAGATGTTCTAACAGGAAGTAGCCTTGATTTTGCCAATCTGGTATTATTTATTAGGTTCTGTAGAAATCCATAGCCAATATTGTAATTGGCAGGCACCCAGTATAATATAAATACTACAAACATGGGATGCCTGGGTGGCTCAGTAGGTTAAGCCTCTGCCTTCAGCTTAGGTCATGATCTCAGGGTCCTGGGATCAAGTCCCACATCGGGCTCTCTGCTCAGCAGGGAGCCTGCTTCCTCCTCTCTCTCTCTGCCCGCCTCTCAGCCTACTTGTGATCTCTGTCTGTCAAATAAATAAATAATCTTTTAAAAAAATACCACAAACACATGCATAAAAATATAAAACTATAAGAAGGTGTCTTTGCTACACAAGTTGGCAGGAAAAAGTTGGAGATAAAGAGAGCTTATATATATAATTGTCAGAAAAAAATAACACAAAAGGGGTCAGTTGATCTGTTCCTTTCTTCCTATCTGTAACACATATACCACCATCATCTGTAAAGTGCCTATCTGTATCAGGAAACTATTCATTACTATCAGGTGACTATAATATCTTAAGCTGATACACACAAAGTTTCTAATATAACATCCTTCTTGACATTTAATTCTAAAACTAGCTAAAAGTTCATGCCTCGGTGGACTGTGATGCATTAATAACTTCTGTCAGAATGAAACTAATCATTTTTAGATCATTTTGATAACGATGATTTTACTTTCATTCTCTTCGATCATCCCTTTTAGAAAAAAACAAAAAAATTGCTTAGCACTTAAATTATAAAAATGGAAATATCTCTAGTATGAATCAAACCACTCAGTATCATCCAAAATCCCAGAAAAATATCATACATAAATATTTTCATTTTATGAGTCCAGCGTGGAGGAGGGAATGGGTCTTTACTCTGTGTAGGAAGGCAGCCAAGTGCTTTATCAACATCTTTTAAAATTTGGATTTCATTCTATTATAATCACACTGATGGTCTGCATGGTGTGCACAATGCATTCCACATCTACAAAATGGTTATGTCTAAAAATTCCATCCCCTCCCCTTTCTGTGATAAAGATTTGTTTTCCACATCATCAATAGCTGAAGCAATGCTCATCTGTGACCATCTGTTCTTATTATAAAACAGTAGATTTTGGCAGCATTTTTGAACATTGAGCTTGTCCAAACGTTAGAACACCTGTTTGATCTTTACCAAATCAGACCCTTCAGATGCTTGAGTGTGGGTGAGAAGTTCGGCACAGGGAAGGTAAGGTTTCACATTTTTTTTTCTTAGAATTGGGATATATCAGATAAATGAGGTAATTTTTTCAGTTGATGGTTATTCTTCTTCTACTTTTAGAAAAGAGTTACTGTACTAAGCATTGAAAACTGATTAATATCAAAACATCCATAGATAAATGGCGGAAGGTACGCAGATAAATTTTTTATCACCTACACATGAAGATATTGTTAGTATCATTTACTGAATAACTATCTTGTCCCTAGAGCAGTGTCAATGCACAGTGGGTACTTGATATGCATACGCTTAATAAAGAAATGTGTGTTTAATTTTGATAAGGCAGTGGGATTTGTATTAGTATTCCCATTTTATAGATAAGTAAAACTGAGGCTAACATAATTTGCAGAACTTTGACTCAATGTCTTCTGCTTCTATCTATGTGATTTTCCATTAGACAGCGTGATTAACTCAGTCTCAAATGTATTTCCTCCACTAGTAACTTTTCTCTAGATACTAGAAAGACTAGAACTAACCAACAGGTAGTATTGGTTTGGAAAAGTTAGCCAGAGGAAGTGAATTTTGAATAGTTTCGAAAGCAGAAGCAATATGGTTTGAAAAGCTAGGAGTAAGCAAAGGAGGTCACGTGACTTCTATGTTCACTACAGCAGTGCCACAAGCATGCAGTGAGAAGAGATATTTCTATTTATGTGAAGGCAGGAATAATTGGTAGAGAGGTTTGAAACCTACAATTAGGAGCTTGGATTTGATACAAAACAGAATTGGGGAAGTGATTGATGTGATTAAAACAAGAGTGGCAGATGAGTGCTGTTGCTGAGTGAGAGTATATTGGCAGGTGTGGGGCTCCTGGCTGCCTGGAGGGCTGGCCCAGCCATACCCAGCCCAGTCCAGCCCAGTCCAGCCCAGTATCTGATGGCTCAGGATTGAGCCAAGACTGGGAAATACTACTGAGGTAGAATCTATGAATTTGAGCCACAGTCTCCTATGCCCTGCAAAAGCCTTGATAAATGGCGAAGCTCTTCATTTTGTCTTTTCCTTTAAAACATAATCTTTTCAGTATCTCTATGCGCATCACAGTTGTACATGAACTAAAACAGAAGATTTTCATCTGTTTTGTCGTCCAAGCAGTTCTAAAGCAAGCAAAAAAGAATCAGAGGTGATTTTAAAAGTAAAAATAATATAATTTTTAGACTTGGATGGAAATTTAAAGATTATCTGGTCTAGCCATTTCATTTTCTTTTCCAAACAAAGAAATTGGAACTTAGAAAGGGTTTTTTTTTCTTTTTTTAATGTATTAATTTACCACAAACTCTGAAGTCACATTCAATAATTTGCATTATGTCTTTCCATTTTTTTATCTGGGAAACTTTAGAAAAAAAATTTTATTTTCTCAGTTTCTTTACCTATAAAATAATGATAAATATTGTGCAATAATCATAATCTGGAAAAAAATTATTTTTCCAAGGCACAAAAGTATGGTAGTTAATGAGATATGCTCTGAAGTGAGACTGCTTGGGTTTAATCTTCAACTCAACCACTCATAAGCAACAGAAACTTGGACCAGCTGCCTAATCTCCCTGTGCCTCAGTTCCCAGGTCTGTAAAGTGTGATATGTATTTATATAGTATTAAAAGAGAAAAGACAACATATATATTTCACCAGAATTCACCTCAAGCTAATGGCTCTGATTAAATGCTAGCTACTATGGCTATGGTCATTACTGTTCTCACTGTCATTGTTTGGTTAACACTATGTGTTGGGCATGGCATTAGATATAGAATGTACAGAAGGGAAAGACACAGCTCCTTTTCCCAAGGTGCATTACAGTCACTACAACTACAATCCAGTGTGATCAGTACTACCATAAAATTTCTCCTCTGTCCTTCCTAAAGCTCAAAGAGGTGTCGGTGAATCAGAAACAGGTTTTTGTTGGTGAGTCATTTGGGTTGAATCTTGAAAGACGATAGTTGTTAGTAGACCTTGGAAAGAGGTGAAGGAAGAGTTTGTGTGTGTTGGGAGCCTGGGAAATAGAGGGTAGGTCGGTGAGATAGAAAGCATGTACTCAGAGACAGAGGAAACCTGAAGGTTGGTGATCATTTGTATGCTTATTGGTAGTTTCCACATGAGGAGTAGGGGGAGGAGGGAATGAAGAATTCCACTGAGGCTTCATGAGGAAGAGCCTTGTTCAGTGCACTGCTAAGTGCTCTGCACTTTATCTTAAAGGTGGTGAGGTACAGTGGAAGGATTTTAATTAGAAGGATGGCCTGATTAAGATCTCTTTGTCAAATACTGATGGATGCCCTCTGGACCCATTCTGTCCTGTATATAAAGATGCTCTAACACCATTACCTTTTGTCCAATTGTTTTCCCTTCCCCACCAGGTGATAAGTCCCTTGAGGGAAGTGATCTGGCTTTCTATTTCCAACATCTGTCATGATGCCTGGAAGAAGTAAGTACCTGATATTGAATAGATGGATGAATGGAAAAGACAAAGTGAAAATTCACTTAAAAGGCTTTTTTTCTGCTTAATTTATGTGACCGAGTGAGGATCTAAAGGTGTTGGTGGCAGGAGACACAGAAAGGGGACAGGTTCAAGTGATATTTGAGTAAGAAAATTGGTAAGGGTTGGAGCTAGAGACTGCTTGAACTGAAGGCAAGAAAAAGAACTTAGCTATGATCTTCAGATTTAGGGTTTGGTCAACTCAGTGAATGATGGTAATATTCACTAGGAGTGAATATCCATGGGTAGGTTTACAAGTGTGGAGTGTACTTCTCGACAGGTTTAATCTAAGGAAACTGTGGATCAGATGAAGGAAGAACAAGTCTTCTTTCATCTGTAGAAGGCATTTAAAAAACCAAACAAACCAATAACTAGTAGAATGTTAAAACCATTTGTGCATAATGATTTTTGATAGTTATAAAATCAAAGAAAATAATTTTTTCTTGACTGCCTTGAATGTCCTTAACCTATCTTTGTTTCTGGAAATGACAGCCATCCACAGTGAACAACAAGTCTTTCAGGAAGCCTTGTCACACCCTTCCAGATACAATGAACACACGCATAGCATATGATTTTACTTTGTCTTGAGCATTTGTACGAATGCATTCAAGTATCTGTATTCACCTTCCTTTAATATATACAAGACAGAATGATTATTAATATCATAAGTTTTGGAATCAGACAGATAAGGTCCTAAAATCTCAGCTGCATCACCTGGCATGTTAGTGATCTAGGAAAAGCGGTTTGCCTGCCCTTATCCTCAGTTTTTCTCATATGTAAAATTCAAAGGCAACACCTACCAATGAAAAGTTGAAACACTCCACAGGCTTTCCATCCTACTCAGCATGAGGCTCTTACCTCTGGTCCCACCACATTGATGCCTTCTCTGCCCTGTGATAACCCGGGCATGCTCTCTTCCCCTCGAGTGCTTGTCCCCCAACTGTCCACATGGCTGGCTCCTTCCCTTTTTGCAAACAGTTTCACAAAATCCTCTTTTGTCATAGGGCTGTAATAGGGATGAAAACTCTGCTAAGTCTAATATGAAACATGCATGCATATTGACAAAGGCCGGAAGGAAATTTTTCTAAAGGAAATTGTATCAAGGAGGAAAATTATGTGTAAAATGTTCCCCTTATGCATTATAGCCTTTGATGTAGTTTTGACATTTGAAATGCAATTAAAAGTTCAATCTCCCGGTGAGATGTTCCCTGGTATCTTATGTAAAATTTCAGTTCTATACCGCAATACTTTGTATCTCTCATCTCTGGTTTAGCTTTTTTTTCTCTTTAGCATTCATTACAATCTAATTGTAATTACTTTACTTATTGTAAAGTAAAGTAAAATTACTTATATACTTATATGTGTATACCAAATAGGAAACTAAGCTTCTTGAAGATGGAGGTTTTATGTTTTTTTTTGTTGTTGTTGTTGTTGTTGTTGTTTTGGTCTGTCTCATTGACTGTTAAATCTCTAGTACATAGAGTAGGACCTGGCACATAGTAAGCACTCAGAAAATATACAGTTGACCCTCAAACAATATGGGTTTGAACTGTGTTAGTCCACTTATATGCAGGGTACTCTCTTTATTAAAGAGAGTACAGTATTATAAAAGTGTTTCTTATGATTTTCTTAATAAGATTCTCTTTCCTCTAGCATATTTTATCATATGAGTAAAGTATATAATACAGATAACATAGAAATGTGTGTTATTTATGTTATCAGTAAGGCTTCTGGTTAACAGGAGCTGTTAGAAGCTAAATATTTTAGGAGTTGAAAATTACATACAGATTTTTAACTATGATGTGGGTCGATGCCCCAACCCCATGGTCCAACTGTATTTTGAATGAATGAATCAATCAATTACATATGTAAATTGCTTAGCAAAGTTTCTGGCATGTACCACGTATTCATGAAGTGGTGGCTGCTGTCTGAATTTTGCTAATATTCTACAAGATTTTTAGAAATCATGAAATATACTGTATTCATTACCTTATTACTTCTACTACCTAAATAATCAATGGATAAGTGAATGAATGAATTACACAATCAAATGTATAGGTTCGCTCCTTGTGTCATGATTGGAGATGTATTGTTGCCACCAAATCAACCCTCCAGGGCTGGAGAAAGGCTTGGAAAAGGAGTGGATTTAGCAGAGAGTTCTGTTCGCCTGAGTAAATCCCCACCTTACCCCACCCAACACTTACACCTTACCCCCCTCAACACTTCTAATGGCTAGGTTATTATGACTGCTTCTCTCACAGTCTCTGAGTCTGTGAGTCCCAAAAGCTGAGGCAAAAGGCAAACACTTTTACCTCTTTAACTTTCTTTGAAAATAAAATTTCCTTCATGGTAAATGAGACATAGATTTAAATCAATCAGATTGTACATCTTTTGCATGCACACACACACACGCGCGCGCACACACACACACACACATTCTTGACCAAAGAACTTCTAATCTTCTTTTCATGCCTTTGTCTCAGTGATTTCTGGCAAGTGTGAAGATATTTCCAAAGTGTTATTAATGACTTAGAAAGTGGGAAGTGGGTCTGTCAAAACTAAGCTTAGGTAGTCTGGTGGCAGGCAGTACCAAGAGGCAGAGTGAACTTCCGAGTTTGAATTACAAAGAACTATTGATCCTGACAGTAAAGCATGCCTGAAAATGAAACTGACATGGAACGAATCTGACATTGAAATATTATCTTAAAATCTTGAAAAACATGATGGAGAATTCAATTATATAACCAAAGGGTATTGGGAGAAAACGAATAAATTGGTAGTGATCTTTCCTTCAAACATGGATTTTTCTGTTTAGGTCAAGTTCACTTTTACACATAATTAGTTATCCTGGTTTCTCACTTCTTTAGTTAATCAATTTCAATAATGATTTAGTTTAATAATTAGAAAGTTTTGAATTCATGTTAAAGCCAAAACAAATCGAAAAAGCTACAGAAGCAATTTGAATCCAGGTTGCAAAAAGAACTCTAGTTCAGAACTTGGATTGAATTGATAGGACACCTTGAAAGTGCTGGATGTGAATCTAGACTGCGTCAGAGAGCCCTGAACCATAGGCAAGATATTTAATCTCTGCCTTTTAAGTTCTTAAGCTGTGAAACATGAGCATGATAATTCCCACTCTATTGTCACTGCTCTGAAACATTAAAAAAAAAAAAAAGATATGTTATTGGAACAGGCACATATAAGAAGACTGGTAAAATTCATTTTGACATATGTTTGAATAAAACTGTCATGTATCTTATGGGGTTGAAAATTGTGTAAAGCCAGGAGAAGAAATGTTTGCAGTTATATTTTATTGATGAAGAAACATGTTCTGATGGGTTAAGTAGCTTGCCCTGGACACCAAGCGGGGGTTAAGATTTATAATCTTCTGATTCTTGGCCTCCTGTTCCTCTTAACTCAACTATGTCTAGGTATTCAAGTAGCCTGTTCTCGGGTGAAGATGGTTAAGTATCTTAGTAGGATTCCCCCCTCCCCCCGACAAAGGCCTAGCCGTACATTTAATGACCTATTTGATCAGCAGATATTTTAGAAGCTGCTGCTATGTACAACGTACTATTCTGCTAGCATGCAAGAGTAGAACAGAGGTGTATGCTCCATGAAGTTGTGGTGGAACTGATTAATCCAGTGAACTTTCATTGAATACTGTCATATCTTAGACACCGTCTAGGAACTAAATATTTAACAGGTCCTTGTCCTGACATTGTGGGTGAGGAGACATACCAGGAAAGGCTGAATGAAGATGTGGCAGGTTCAGAACTCAGCAGACTCAGACCTGGTGAAGGGCGAGGGGCTTAGGTCAGCTTTAGTATGTCCAGAGAGATTTCCCAGGGATACTGATGGATGGGCTTAATCTTAGAGTGTGAAAAGGTAATCAAATTATCTGAAACCAATGAGCAAGGTTCCACCTGGAGAAAGACCTCCCCCTAGCCTCGAAATTTAGTGTGTTTGGTTTAATACCTAGAGGATGGCATACCTGCTGGGTTATGAAACCATTTGAGTTTTCTGAAATAATTGGGTTTCTGGATGCAAAGGGAATTAATTCTCCTTTTACATAGTATGATTTTATAGTGGATACAGAAGTCATGCTGGTAGATTGATGTATTATTGTTAATAAACCAAATGTTTGTGTCCCCTCAAAATTCACATATGGAGGACTTAACCCCCATTGTGATGGCACTTGGAGGTGGGACTTTGGGAGCTTTAGATGAGGATGGGATTCTCATGAGGGTACTAGTGCCTTTATAAGAAAAGGAAGACAGGCATCTCCAAGAGCATGCACCAAGGAAAGGCCATGTGAACACACAGCAAGATGGAAGTTGGCTACACCAGGACGCGGATTCTCACCAGAAGCTAAATTGACCAGGACCCTCATCTCAGATTTCCGAAACTTCTAAAACTATGATAAATAAATGTCTGTTGTTTAAGCCACATAGACTATGGTAATTTATTATAGCCACCAGAGCAGATTAAGATGATGACATACTTTTTCTTATGGGGTTCTGTGAGAAATAAGTATGTGAAATGTACATTAGCAGACAAAAATCATAGGGATGCAGGTAATTGAAGGAATTTATATATTTGAATTAATGGTTGACAATAAGAAAAATATTTTCACACATAGTGAAGCATTCATACAATTGAATAGTTTCTGCATATTCTGACTGAAAGATAGCATGTTTGGGCCCTCTCAAAGGCAATTTCCAGCTGTTTTCTTTCAAATGACTTACCAAATCGAAATAAGAATTAAATTTTGAAAATCAGCTGAATAAATGGAATATTTCTCAAAATGTCCTGAAATGATTCTGAAGAGTCCTAGACATTAACAATACCTAAATTCATGATTAAGTCAGTCGGGTAAATCATGTTTTGGATATTTCTGATTTTTTTTTTAACCTACTCAAGTTTAGCTTCAATTTAGTATACAGTTCTCTAATACCTAGGATTTCCTGAAACATTTTCTGCACAAAAATCCTTTCTAAGACTGGCTATTACAGCAGCTTTCTATGTTTAATGCAGGTTTGTCTAACTGGCTTAATTTATTTTTTAAATAAATCCCATCCTCAAAGTTTTCCATGCATATTTTCATTCTTGCTCTGCCATCCTGATACATAGTAAGTAGCACGCAACAGTGATTTGAGGAAGCATAGTATCAATTAAGGTGCAGAGGCACACTGTTTCTTTCTTTCTTTTTCTTTTCTTTTCTTTTTTCTTTTTTTTTTTTTGCTGGTATTTAGTTATCCTGTTTATATACCCTAGGCTTGAGCCCGTAAACCTACTCCAGTTTTTAATACCTCAGGACAAAATTTGAGACAACTTCAAAAGGCTGATTACAGATGTGTCACATTTGTGCCTAATCCAGGGGGCTATTTAAGGACATCTGGATAGTATATACTGCTTGCTCCTGTGCCAAAGCTGCCCCAGTCTGGAGTAGAGGGAAATGCTAAGACAGGCTTGCTCATTTGGACTGAAGCTGGAGAGCTATTGGCACGGCATGTTAAGGAAGAACTATCTCCCCTTATCTCCAAATCACATGCCTAATTAAATGCATATCCTGTGCTCAGTGCAAGAATACATGGATTCATTTACTTAGCAAATATTCTTTTACTACTTAATGCATATTAGGCATTCCACTGGTTGCTGGGGACACAAAGATTATTAGGACACATTCCCCACCTAAGACAGCTCACAGCATTGTGGACACTAATTTTATTAAAAAAGAAATAGGATTCAGGTAAAAACCTAAGGTTGTCTTTTTTATTTTATTTATTTATTTATTTTTAACTGAAATTAGAACTACTTTGAGCACACAGTAGGTGAAAGAATACTGTTTGCAATACTGGCAAGAGCAGATACTGAGAATCTTTGCTCATTTTTCTGTTTCGAGTTTAACACAATCCAGCACAGACTATGAAGTAGTTCCGTGTTTATGGAGAGAATTGATTGATTGATCCCCTTGTTCCTTGACTGTTCAGACCTCACCAATCTGTACTTCTTAGAACTACTACAATCCACTTATGTGGGACTGGCATTATTTTATGTGTGCTATTCTCTCATCAATTAGATGCACTGATAGAGTCCTATGCTTTCTGTGTGGGGACATGTGAGGGCCTTTCTGAACTCCTCCAAGCACAAAGCACGTGGTAGAGCATAAGAGGCTCTCTACAGAGTTCCCAGAACCAGGAAAAGTTGACCTGAGCCAGAAGACTGGGATGTCCAGAGTTCTGTTCTAACAGACTAATACTTCTCCCTTGGGTCCTCTGTGTTAGGACTCTGCTTCTCCAGACCCTTCTGCTGGTGGCACTCACTTGGCTACACCCCAGCTAACTGACATAGAGCAACTCTGGAGTTCCCAGGGTCACTATGGACAAATGCTGCTGCAATTGTCAGGCTGTTGGAGGTCCTCTCCGTCATCACAGAAGCCTTACAACCCTCGGAGGTGTGAGACCTATTGGAAATTCAGAATCAGAAGATCATAGTGCCATGTTTTAAACCAACCCATTTTAAACGTGCATCAACGCCAATGGCCCAGGTCATTTAGAACTCGATTATTTGCGGGGCGTCTGGGTGGCTCAGTGGGTTGAGCCGCTGCCTTCGGCTCAGGTCATGATCTCAGAGTCCTGGGATCGAGTCCCGCATCGGGCTCTCTGCTCAGCAGGGAGCCTGCTTCCTCCTCTCTCTCTGCCTGCCTCTCTGCCTACTTGTGATCTCTCTCTGTCAAATAAATAAATAAAATCTTTAAAAAAAAAAAAAAGAACTCGATTATTTGCTTACTGAGTGCAACTAACTTTCGTCTCTTTCCTTACTTGATCGGTACAAAATATTTGGGAGCTCAAACCCCAAATCATCCATTACCACATACCAGAGTTTCCACCCGGGAATTAAAGAGCAGGTTAAGTTAAATTACATCATCTTATCTCAGATTCACTAAGGATGAGAAGAACGGGGTCCCCAAAGGTCCATAGAACAGACAGATGGCATGATGGCTTAAGCAAAGGGCTTTCGAGTCTAATTTTTAAGAAATATATCTTATGTGGGGATGTGTATGCATTCTTACAGGGATTAAAAAAATCAGATCCTCTAAGAAACAAAACAATTTAGATGAATATCAACTGAAAAATATACTAGATACAAAATAAATTATTTTTCATCCATCTATGGAATATTGTTAGAAAGATGTAAGAAAGGGAAAATAATTTTAGCTCATCCTATATATTTCAGGTTCTTTGCAAGCTACAATTTATTGCAGAGCACTACAATGTCAGGCTTTGTTCTAATGAAATATAATCCTCAGGTGGCTATGAGCAATAACTGAGGAAGCTATATATTTTATACTGAATACATGTACACATCCTATTAAATGTTCAAAGCAACTACACAAATTATTTTTAGGGTACAATGCATGTGACAATGTTTCAGGGAAAATATAACTTAAGTAATAAAAATGTTTTATTTCAACATTTTTTAAGTTGCCTTTCATGATTACTTTATTTATTTATTTTAACTAGATTGTCACTTGTCACTTTCTCTGTTGACTAAATGATATTCAATTCCTTGTTTACTTTTATTTCATTTTTGTTTTCAATTTTACATAGACTCCAAGTTATAGGCTTAAGAGGTTTATAAATGGTTATAGGTAATGGGTGAAGATGAAAACAGAGGTGAGTTAAGAGGGAAAATGAAAAGGCAAATGGTTAAAATTAAAGACAGAAGGGTTAGCGCAATATTTAGATGAAATTACACTTTTACCAATTAATTTATCTTTGACTGTCATGCTTAATAGTCTTCTGAAATTATTTGGAAGATATACAGTCTTCTTTTATATATAATATATGTATTTTATATATAATATAATTATATTGATTATATAATAGTATCATATATAAAATATATAACATATTTAATATATAACTTAATTATATATAATATATAACTATAACTATATATATTACAAATGGATATATATACTCCATTTGAGTAGCTGTTACTTTTTTTTTTAAAGGAAAAAGGTGTGGGCAGAGGAAGAGGGAGACAGAAAATCTAAAGCAGGCTCCATGGCCGCATGGAGCCTGACACTGGGCTTGATCTCACAACCCTGAGATCATGACCTAAACCAAAATCAAAGCCACTTAACCAAATGAGCCACCCAGGTACCCCTGAGTAGCTGTTATTTCTGATGAAAAATTCCTTAGGACTGCTAACCATGTGAAACAATTGTGAGACAGTCAGCATGTATGGTGTTTACTGCAGCGTAAATTGATCAAAGAATGAGATTTGATGTACTTATAAAAAGTAACGTAGTATAGGCCTGAAAATCCTTTATTTCCCCTTTACAGAAGAGTCAAGAATGAAAATGAAAGCAAAAACAAAAACACAACAAAGTCAGACAAATAAATAGTATCTTGGGTTTCCTGCAAAGGACATAACATGAATGTTTCAGCAATCTACCTGCTATAAGTTTGTATCAATAAAATGTGATAACTTCTGGGACTTTTGACTATTTTTACATAAAAAAAAATTCAATATAATTCAATATAATTCACCTAAATTTCATTGTTTGTATCTGTTTTTTGGTTAACTACATAAATCTTGAGAACTGAGGTGTGTGCCACCCTGAGAAAATATGAAGTAAAATTTCTAGATTTTTATCATAGAATCTATGTTCTAGAATTTACAACAGTATTCAAGTTGTTACATGATAATTGGATGCTTATGTTAAAGAGGTAGCAGATATGTGTCATAAATCATAATGAAAGGCAGATTCTTTCAATGTATTTTATAGTCATTGCTTTTATATATAATTACATTGCATTATACAAATATAATATATATTACATTATATAGATATAATATATAATATATAAATAATATTGCAAAGAAAATCGATTGAGGAGAATTTAAATTCACCTCATACATTTTAAATCAATTAAACAGTTATGAGTTTTTAAATTTTTTAAAACTTATTATGTATTATGAAAAATAATAAAAATCTACATGTATGAAAATGAGAATTAAAATGGTAAAAGACAGGAGCTGAAGGAGAAGATCATTCCCACAGTTGCTTTGGCATGCCAAAGACTTTCACTTTGTCCATTACCTGCTCTTGAATTAAAAATCACAGGGTTCATGACCTAGTTCATTTGCACTACTGGATATTTACCCCAAAGGCACAGATACAGTGAAAAGAAGAGGCACATGCACCCCAATGTTCATAGTAGTAATGTCCACAATAGCCCAACTATGGAAGGAGCCAAGATGTCTTTCAACAGATGAATGTATAAAGAAGATGTAGTCCATATATACAACGGAATATTACTCAGCCATCAGAAATGATGAATATCTACAAATTACATCAATGTGGATTGAACTGAAGGGAATTATGCTAATAAGTTAATCAGAGAAAGACAATTATATGGTTTCACTCACATGTAGAATATAAGAAATAGCACAGAGGATCACAGGGGAAGGGAGGGAAAACTTAATGGGAAGAAATCAAAGAGGGAAAAAACCCATGAGAGACTCCAGATCCAAAACACAAAGTGAGGGTTACAGAATAGGAGGCTGGTGGGTGGATGGGGTAGCTGGGTGATGGGCATTTAGGAGGGCATGCGATGTGATGAGCACTGGGTTTTTTCTACACAACTAATGAATCATTGAACACTACATCAGAACTAATGATGTACTATATGTTGGCTAATTGAATTTAAATTCAAAAAACACAGGTTCGGATTGCATGGAGCACTGGGTGTGGTGCAAAAATAATGAATACTGTTATGCTGAAAATAAAAAATAAATTAAAAAAAAACAATGTAAAAAGAACTTTAAAAACATTTAAAAAAATAAAAAAAAACAAAACATATCATTTATTAGAAAAAAAAAACAAGTTCAAAAGAGAAGAGCAATTTAATATTTAAGGGTGGTAATTTTTAAATTCTTACTTTACATTCCATTCTATGTTAAAAACCAATAAGTTATAGTTATAATTAACATGAATATACAATTATATGTAGATTTTATTATTCTTTTGTTGAAAACTGACTTCTGTTCATTTAAGAAAATATATTGGTGATACAGAATCTTCATTTATAAATTAAACAAATCCAAGCAAATGATACCTTTGTTCCTGTAAAATATAATAATGGTTAACATTTATTAGGCACTGCTCTCTAAGAGTTTTATATATATATATATATATATATATAGAGAGAGAGAGAGAGAGAGAGAGCATTAACATTTATTAATCATGCCCTCCTCCAAAGGAAAAAGACTGTTTCATAGATTTATGAAGATTGTACTCATTTCTAATTTTATTCGCATAGAAACTGAATAAAAATAATCACATATTATTTCCCTAATTTTCAAATAACTACATTTCCTAGATGCCAGCCTGCCTTTCCACCATCTTCCACTTTCTACTGTGAGCTATTTCTTTCCTCCTTCCCACCTCATCTTCAATCACCAGTTTCCATCTCCTCTGGTGTCATATTGGCCCAATCTATCTTGTCTATATTTTTTGCTGGTGTTTTTCTCAGGGCTGGCCAAATCTGCAATATTGTGGTAAAGAAGCTGAACCGCAGAGGGTAGCTTCAGGAACTTTCTACCTACTCTTTCCACAAGAGAGGCAAATTAGAAACTAGGGTATATATTTTTTAAGTCTCTAAAATGTGTGTTTTTTTTTTTTTAAATCAAATGGTGCCTCACTGATTGAGCAAAGTTGCAAAGGGTGCATCTGTATTTTATAATGTCCATTCAATGTGAATCATTATAATAGAAAATTAAATGATACCTTTCTAGTATATTACAAATAAACAAGTAACTGATATTATTTACTCATTTATTTAAGCAAAAAATAATATAGAACTTTCATCACTGAATAAGATTTCTTCATTAACAGTGACACTTTATTTCATTTGACTAATGCAGATGTGGCCTCTGCTCATAAATTATTCAATGAAGTGCTAAAAACCTCTCAAGATTTGCCTCTACAAAATGGTTTGGGGGGTGGATTTTCTTTCTAGATGCACGAATTACATAAACTTTTAATTTGGAGCACAGAAGACATAAGAATATATTTTTTCATTTTATTTTATTTCTTTTCAGTGTTCCAGAATTCATTGTTTATGCACCACACCCAGTGCTCCATGCAATACATGTCCTCCATAATAAGAATATTTTCAAAACACTTAAATTTTTTTATAAAATTAAATTTCATTTGGAAAAAAAAAAAAAAACCCTTCATCTGAGTTTATTTCACATTCTGTACCCATTTTGAAACACATACTTTTTTGATAGAAAATCCAACTTAAAAAGGAATTGTCTTTTCTAGTCAACTAAGCCACAGATATTTGAAAGGGTTTTTTTCTTAAGATGGCAAATATAATATTTAGTAGTGATCTTTAAGCATTCTAAAGATATTTAGATATTTTTGAAATGAAAAGAAATAATTTTATTGGCTGGTTCATCTCATTTTTATTACTCCATAAAATATTAAGTCAATTATCAGTTTTTTATGAGGTTTTATAATGGTTATTGCAACAGAAACATAAGAAAATTTTCTCACAGATCTCTATTGTCATTAATGTGTATGATTATGTTACCAAACATGACTGCAAATAAGATAAAACTATACTCACGACACTGGCAAATGTTTATGTAGTGACCAAAGTCAACCCATTCTAACACATTCAAACTAATACATTCAAACTAAAATAGCTCTCATCTAATTAGTTGAAATCTAAGCTAAGCAATAATAATTAGAAAAAATAAACTAATGGTTACTTTGTGAAATTAGATGGAGTTGAATTCTTTAAGCCTAAAAATCTTGAACAATTGGTAAGGTGTTCAAGAAACTGCTTCCTAAAAAATTCTGTTAAGGAATTATTCTGTTAAATATTTATTTTGTTAAATAATTATTCTGTTAAAAATTCTTTTAAGGAATATTGTTGGAAAGTGGGGAGATTCCAAAGTATTGAGGAAAAGCAATATGGAGCCATTTTTTTGACATCTTTAATTGAAATAATTGGGAACCACAGACCTACTAGCATAGCTGTTATCTCCCAAAAGATGCAGCGATGAATCATTTTAAAAAGTCATTTAATTTGTAGGCACTTGGAGGAAATAGTACTATAAAGTAGCAGACTGAACACCTGTCCAAAACACCCCAAAGAAACATGTTGGCCTTCAACAGACCTTTTCAATAAAAGATGACTTCTCAAACTCAGTGCTTAAGAAGATTTAGAGAAGGATTATTGAGAATTATGATGAATTTTGATGACATGTAATAAACTTGTTTTTATCCCTTTAGGCTTGCTGAAATGTACAGGCATCCTTAGTATCTACACTTGCTCTAACTTACCACTCCAAGAAACTCATACTCCCTGAGATGAAAATAATCTTCAGTTGACTTTGGTCATTTGGGGAGGTCTGAGGAGGACAGAAATGACCTATGTGCAAATTTCTCTAAACTAAAAGAAAGTGAAGGCTAATATTCTTTCCTTATAGATTTATCCTTGACCTTGTGTACTGCATGATACAGAAAATTGAATTGGAATTATAGAAAGTTTATCTCTAAATAGATAAAGGAAACAAAGATTGGATATTGCAAAATATTCAGTTCAATGAGAATTAGATTTTTTTTTCTATGTGTAAATTCAGGCACATAGTAGGCTCTTTGCAACTAGTCATTACAAGGCATGTTGTATTATATATTATATCCATTTTCACACGAAGCTTTTAATCTGGGCATAGTAATTTTAGGTAGCAAAAATAATAACTACTAGCTCTATTTATTCCAATGACATGTAGCTAGAGAATACTGTTTTTCTGATGCCTACTATGAAATCATAAATAAAGAAACCAGCTAATTTTCTTTCTATAAGAGTGATTTCATTGGTTGGAAGTAGGCATTATTAGAAATCTGTATTGGCAGAACCCAGACACCTTCTATCCCAAATATGGATGGCTTTTGCATTATTTCAGTTATCACTTAGAAGCTCTATATCAAGTGACACGAGGCATCAATAATAGTACCACCAACAATAATAAACACACGTAGGACTTTCCGAGAGTTAAATATTGTTTTAAGTGGTTGGCATATCCTCACTTATTAAATCCTTCCAGTAATCCTACGTGGTAGTTACTATGATTATTATTGCTATTTTATGTATGAGGAATACCTAAAGCCTAGAGAGATTGAGTAACCCGTTCAAATTGACAAAGCTAGGAAGTGGTAAAGTCAAGATTCAAATGAGGTAATGGGATTTTGAAATCTATTGCATTAACAACTATTGGCTACTAAACACAGACTCAAAAAATTTATTATATAACATGTAGAAGAATATTCTCCAAAATAGCTGATTATAGTGTTTAAGACTATAACTGGGATGAATGATCCAAAAGGCTGAGGCACCATTATAGATTTAGGAAGACTAAGAGATGTGGTAGCTCTCTGCAAGGAAGGTCCTCATTGAGACCATAGACTAAAGAAATATCACTGTAAATGTTATTATTGGGATAATTAGGGAAATTCAAATAAGGTCTGCAGATCGGATAACATTATATCAACATTAAAGTATCTGATTTTTAAAATGTATTATGATTAAGTGAATATCTTTGCTCTTTAATAAATAACAGTATAATATTTGGGATTAAAGAGGCATGATATACACACGGAGAATAAACAATACATTGAATGTGGCAAAATGTAACTAGTGAATCTGAGTAAAAGGTATATGGCTATATAGCACTATGCATGCAATGTTTTCCTATACGTAGTATTTATTGTGAAGCCCAAGATATGGAGAGACTGATAGAAATGATTTATCCAGGATTTTAATATTTGCAACACATTTTTACATTGTGGACTATGAGGGTGAAGTTATACCATGGTTGATGTCTGTCCGCAAAACCATTAGACAAAAGGAGACATGTTGATGACATACTGTCCTTTAGAAAGATGTGTAAAGAAGCCCTCCCCAAAGTTGTGTGTTTTTTTTTTTTTAAGATTTTATTTATTTTACAGAGAGAGACACAGTGAGAGAGGGAACACAAGCAGGGGGAGTGGAAGAGGGAGAAGCAGGCTTCCCACCAAGCAAGGACCCCGACGTGGGGCTGGGATCATGACCCAAGCTGAAGGCAGACACCCAACAATGGAGGCAGCCAGGTACCCCCCACCAAAAGTTTTATTTTAGGCAAAATCGAGTATTAGCCACCAGAGTCTATGCTAGTGAAACTATAGTAAGTATTCTAAAACAGTAAGTATTCAGGAAGATAATTTAAAAGATTTTTTTTTGTTTAGGATGTTTAATATGATTCCATGCAGCCCCTGGCTCAAGTGCCAAGTAAAAAACATTCTCATTGTCTATAATTGTAGACGTTATGTGTTTAATAAAACATTTTTATGCCAGCAAGCTAGCCAGCCTTTATGGAGATGATGTTATGAAAGTGATTTTTTCTGTTCTTTCCACTTTGAATGCCATTCCAAAGCACCTGTGTGTCACTGGCAGTTTGGCAAGACTTCTGACTTGAGAAAAGGACTGGGTTAAGCCCTAGCTCTGCACAACTTGAGATATGACTATGGAAACTGCCTTCACTCTGAGTTTCTATGAGCACATCTATGAATGGAAGTAGTGAAAATCTACCTTGCTGTGCTCTTGTGAAAGTCTAAAGCACTTGCCATATATTAAAAGCATAATATGTTTCAGTTTTTAAAATTATTTATATTCAATTTTAACTTTAATATATATTTATAATATATTAATTTAATAATAATTTACCTAGGAATAAACCTAACCACAGAGATGAAAGATGTACACTCAGAAAACTATAAAACACTGATGAAAGAAATTCATATAATAATATCTATGGCAGTTAAACGAAGGAAGAGTTTTGGCAGAGTATGTAGGGTAGGCAAAATATCTACTACTTCATGGTTTTGTTAGAGCTAGCCCCATGTTTAATAAACCTTAATAATATTTATTTTTTTCTTTTTTTTAGGTTTTTTAAAATTTTTAAATTTTTTAAATAAACATATAATGTATTATTAGCCCCACGGGTTCAGGTTTGTGAATCGCCAAGTTTACACACTTCACAGCACTCATCATAGCACATATCCTCTCTTAATAATATTTAACTTAAAGTACATTTTTTGTGCTTAAGCATGATACAAGACTATTTTTTGAAAGACTTGGAAAGAGATATAAGTGTCCTTAGGACAACTTAGGAAAAGCAAAATATATAGAATTCAAACTGTCATTAGAAAATAGTCGATTTAAATGAATGAAACCTTGAAATGGTTGGGGAGGGGGCATTTATTGGTGTAATTGCCCTGCTTTCTAACTAAAGCATCACTGAACACAGTTAAATCTTTTGGTAGTCTGAATATTTTTCAAGTGAAAATATGTAGTCAGTACTCATGAGTACTGGGAGACACTATTGATTGCACTCCTAATTGGCATTTCTCCTTTCTCTTTTGCTGAAAGAACTCAAATTTTGTTCTGACTCAGTGTGTCCAGGCTCAAGGGATGAATGAATATTGTTTGATTTAAAATAGGATTTCTCAACCTTGGATATTGACATTTTAGACAGGATAATTCCTTATTCTGTGGGGTTGTCTTTGTATGACAGGCATTTACCAGCATCTCTGGGCTCTGCTCACTAGATACCTGTAGCTCCCATCCCCCATTTGTATGACATCCAAAAATGTCTCTACACATTTCCAAATGTCCTGGGAAAGCATATGCAAAATTGTTCCCAACTGGAAAACCTCTGTTTAAGCCAATCGTGGTGGCTTCATCCCCACATGAGAAAGAATTTTTCTAGGGAGTGCTATAGGACCAGTGTTGACCAACAAAACACAGGGGGATATCTGCCGGTACTTCTGGAAAGCTTCTAATGCAAGAAATGTGAAGAGAAATTCCTTCTTTTCCTTCTTCCTTGGTACACTGTCATGTAAGAATTTGGGTTGAGGTAATTAATGGCACACATGTGCACATCTTCCTGTCTGCTGGAAATGTAGGATAATAATGTGCAACTATTTAGGAAGAGTCTGTTTTTCTCCAGTGCACAGGGAACAGGGTCTATTTAAATGTTGGAATAAGTCATTCGCTTGTGAGTAAGATTCACAGTCATTGTAAATGTTTAAGTGCAAACTCTTTAGTGACCAAATTTAAACTTGATATAATGAAATCATGCCTTCATTCATCCAGTCACTCAACAATTCTTTTTTTTTTTTTTTAAAGATTTTATTTATTTATTTGACAGAGAGAGATCACAAGTAGGCAGAGAGGCAGGCAGAGAGAGAGAGAGAGAGAGGAAGCAGGCTCCCCGCTGAGCAGAGAGCCCGATATGGGACTCGATCCCAGGACCCTGAGATCATGACCTGAGCCGAAGGCAGCGGCTTAACCCACTGAGCCACCCAGGCGCCCCCAGTCACTCAACAATTCTTGAATGCTCACTATGTCATACGCACTGTGCAACAGTACATTTTTATGTCCACCAACCAGCCTGTCTAGTTGTTAACATTAACTCCTCCTACAGAACGTTAGCAGATTCTCTGGAGAACAAGATGGCTAGTTCATGTCTCAGTACTGCTATCTTAGGGTACTGTTGACTGTCAACATCATGTAAAGTGCACAAAAGCAGTAAAAATGAACGCCACCACCATAGGCTTGGGAGCTGGACCTGTGTGAGTTTAACTCAGTCTGTCCCTTAAAAATCCATGACCAAAAAAAAAAAAAAGATCATGACGTACCCAAATCAACACTTGTAGACCCCAGAACCGACTGAAAAATAATTTTGATGAAATGAAATATTACTGCCACCTCTGTAAAAGGCCCCCGTGGACTACAAATCTAGTCAACGTTAGCTTTGTGAAGCAAACACACAAGCAGTCTAGTACAGTCCTGGGCACAGAATATACACTTAGAAAGTGCTAGCTTATTATTTTTGCCATTAACAACTCCAAGTGAGAGCTCGAGAGAACCATGTTTACACACACACAAAAAAAAAAAAAAAAAAAAAGAAAGAAATACATCAATGTCTATATAGACTTAATACCTAATTTAATGCAACAGGTAACTCATATAAGGAGTCTGTTAGTATCCTTATGTTTATTCAAAAAATAGAGGCTAACACCCCTTAAGCGTCTATCCACGAATACTGAGAGAGGGAAGGAGGGAGGGAGGGACAGAAAGAATCTGAAAGGAAAGAACTAGTTAATAACAAAAGCAGTAGGATAGCAATTGCAACTGTGTGGAGACAAAGGAATAAACACTTCTTTGGATAGTAATTCATCTTATTGGGACTAAATCACTTGTAAAGCCCTGTTTGCACTTTTCAATAAGAAGGCCAAAGTTGATTAAAATTTCAAGTCTTAAATATCACTGAGTTTAATATTTGTAAACCCAGTGTTCCTGGTTTGCAGCCTTGTAAATAAATAGACATAATAGCAGTCAGTGGCATAATAAAAGGAGGGTAGCACTTATATGTTCACAGAAAATGGCTTACTAATAACACAAAACCTATATGTGTTTACATGTGTGTATAAATGTATAAATACTACATTTTTAAGCTGACATTATATATGACACAGTTCTTCCCAGAAAAAGTAATGATATTTATTTTCCTCCAAACCACATACATTTGACATTTTTCTCATTATATTCAACATAATTAAGATTTTAGACATCTTGTTTTCATTATATCATTTGGCATGTTTTCGTGTACACACCTAAACACTTAGATGCTTCAACAATGAAGATTTGATTTTAATGTAGGGTAGCCAAGAGTGTTCTGCTGGGTGCTTCTGCTGTTCATTTTTCACAGAAGCCAACACACCCAAAAGCAGACCAACATTAAAGCATGTTTCCATCCCAATTCAGTGAGGTGTTTGGGTCTGTGGTGGAAATTGAGAAAAAATGAATGATTAATCATATCTAATATACTGGTCAAGCTTGCATATTGTTATTTACATTTTCTGTTGCCATTTTATGGCATTGTTCAGGAAAATGAGATGCTGATTTTTGCACCACTGACATTTTAAAAAATAATGGCGATCTATGCTGTGGTTTTATTTTTGTTCAGGAGTCAGAAGAAGGAATGGGAGAGAACACAGTCTAATAGCACAGCGATCTGCTGTAATCCTACTGTGTGTCAAGCACTTATATTGTAACATTCTCTTCTCTAAAACTCTTTAACTGCTTTCTGTTGAACTGAGTATAAAACCCCATCTCCTTGCTCTGAGGACAATCGTCTTTCAGCACTTTTTCCTGACTTGTCCCTAAAATAATGTAGAAAACTAGGTCCTCTTCTCAAATATTTTAAGTCAGTTTTAAAAATCTTGAATGTAAGTAAAAACAGTCTTAAAACATGGAATTTATTGTTTATTATTATTGTATTTGTGCATTATCTATTTTCATCAAATCATTGGAACTTAATACATTTTTTTTTCACTTTTCGGAACATATCTATGTTACCACTAATTTTTAACACTTGTCTTACTTGTCAGACCAATCAGCCAAAAATAATTTCTGTTAAAATAAAAAGGTATGATTTACTTAAAACACAGACACAATGCGGTCTCCCTAACTAAGAGATGACTTCTGAGTTCTGGATCTAAATTAGATAAAGATGGAATAATGACTGGATGGATGGGATGGATGGATAGACAGAAGATGATAGATGGGTAGATGTGAGAAGGGGTGATGGGGGGACATGGTCATAAATATCTCGCTGGATAAAACAAAACAAAACTGCCTTTGGTTTTGGTGGTTCTGCTCTTTCAGGGCTCTCTCTCAGGGCATTAACTTCTGCCCTGGGGCACTGCTCCAAGAGTCAAAATGGGTGGCAGATATATTTCTTTCACTAAGTGGGAAAAGGACAAGTATGGGAGAGGTGGGAAAGGAGAACTTGAAGAGCACAGGGGCATTCTCAGTGGGATCTATTTTAGGAAAGAGTAAAGAATAGAAGTGGAAAATCTGAAAGAGATTCCTTTATTTCTAGTGATGCCCCTTGGGAAGTCTTCATGGACCTCTAGAGACACACAAACTTGTTGGAGTGGTTCACTTTAGCATAAGTAGGTCCTTGCTGACCTCAGACCTCTCTCCTGCCACACTGGCCTTCCTTCAGGTGTTCAAATAAGCCAAGAGCATTTCCTTGCCCTGGGGCCTAGCCCTTTCCAGAGGGTTCTTTCTTCTTCCCTTCACATCTGACTCATGGCCTCCCATAGGGTGCCACCTTGAGTTGTACTCTTTGGCCACGTAATATCTATATTAATATCTCCCCCTCAATAATTTACTTGCCCAGTTTCTATGAATTTGTTTTCTTCATAACATTAACTCTTCATATTTATGTGTTTTTTTTTCTTTTCACTCCCATGTAGCATTATCCGCCACCGTCCTTAGAGTCAGGAATCATGTCGACTTTTGTACCAGGGTAGCCCCAAGGCCTGGCTCAGGGTCTGGACACTGTAACTTAAATAGACCAATGAAAAGCCCTCAAAGCATAAGAAAATGTAGAAAGCAGCAGGAATTAACTTTTCATTGATTGAGACTATAAAGCTACTTTGGTCCTGCCATATTTTCATTATATTAGTCAATTAAATTTTTACTGTGTATTGGCTTTGAAATATAGTCCAGAATTCTTTCGAGTAAATCTAAATATATAATAAAACTTTGTAAGGTTATATACAAAATCAATCCTTACCTGCTATAAGAGGTTAACTATGCATAAATATTCAGATTTTGTCTATTCAAAATACTGTGAGTGGTGGAATATTGAGAGGGTGAGTATTTGATTACCAGGTAATAAAACATAGAAGTAACAGCAGAAAGGATGGAGGTAATGAGATAGGAGAAAATGAAAACAAAACTTAGCACATGAGAAGAACATGGCTGGAGGCAACTAAAAATCACCAGAAGATGCTTAAAATCTACAGGTAAAAATATTAAAAATATCCCTATCTATTTAATATTTTAAGAGTAAATCTGGATAGTATACAACCCAACTAGAATAATGATCAGGAAGTGAACACTAAGGATAAAAAGAGGAAGACATAAGCCCTGAATATTGAATTTGTTGATATGATTTTTTTGTTCACCTTTGGATTGAGCTTTATTTTAACTTTTCTTTTTCCCCTTAGAGGACATAGAGCTTAAATATACAATTGATAATTTCTAAAAATTTATATTAAAAAGACAACTGTCATTTTATATATTGACTATAATTTCTAACAAAATTTCATACTCACCATTCATCTTTCTTTTTTAATATATTTATTTTATTTTATTTATTTCTTTCCAGTGCTCATTGTTTTTCAATTTTTCAGAATTCATTGTTTATGTACCACACCCAGTGTTCCATGCTATACATGCCCTCCTTAATACCCACCACCAGGCTCACCCAACCTCCCACCTTCTGCCCTCCAAAAGCCTCAGTTTGTTTCTCAGAGTCCACAGTCTCTCATGGTTTGTCTCCCTCTCTGATTCCTCCCAACTCACTTCTCCTCTCCATCTTCCAATGCCCTCCATGTTATTCCTTATGCTCCACAAGTTAGTGAAACCATTTGATAGTTGACTTTCTCTGCTTGACTTATTTCACTATGATTTTAAAGAAGTTCTCGGGGTCAACTGGGTGTCTCAGTTGGTTAAGTATCTGAGTCGGTTTCAGCTCAGGTCATAATTTCAGGGTCTTGGGATTGAACCCCACATGGGGCTTTACACTCAGAGGGGAGTTCACTTGGAATTTTCTTTCTCTCTCTCTTCCTCTGTCTCCCTGCTCATGAGCATTCTCTCTCTCAAATAAATAAATTAAAAAAAAAAAAAAGAGGTCTTACCACTATGTTGCAAGATTTTACTAAGGTGCTTATAGTCACAATAAGTTATTGAGTTTAGAAATTAATTGAGGGATGCCTGTGTGGCTCAGTCAGTTAAGCGTCTGCCTTTGGCTCATGTCCAGGAGTCCCAGGATCAAGCCCCACATCAGGCTCCTAGCTCAGTGAGGAATCTGCTTCTCCCCTTGGCCATCCCCCTTTTTGTGCTCTCTCTCTCTAAACTAAATAAAAAAATCTTCAAAAAAGAAGAAACTAATTGATAATGAGGAAAACTTTTTATTAAATTACTGTATATTATGCTAGTATAATAACCTCATGGGTGTAGATTTTTTCTTATTTTGAATATGGAACCAGAACGTGAGACAAAGGATTTAATGATCTGAACTCATTTCTTTTATCAATTTCAGATTTTTCATATTGATCCAGATGAAACATTTTTTTAAAAAAATTTTAAAGGGTGGCTGGGTAGCTCAGTCATTAAGCATCTGCCTTTGGCTCAGGTCATGCTCCCAGGGTCTGGGATCAAGCCCTGCATTGGGCTTCCTGTTCCACAAGCAGCCTGCTTCTCCCTCTCCCACTCTCCCTGCTTGTGTTCCCTCTCTCACTGTATCTCTCGGTCAAATAAAAAAATAATCTTTAAAAAAGTATTAAAATATGTTGGTTTCTTTTGTTAACATAGTTCTACGGGTTGATCCATGTCTTCCTGAACTTTCTCTTGCTGAAGTAAACCAACATCTCTATCTAAGAACCTATAGCAGAGCCTGCCACAGAACAGGGGCACAATATGTGTTTCTTGAACACATGAGTGATTTGGGGACTAAAATAAGAAAATGATTCACAACTTGAAAACTTTTTAACTGATTAAATAAACAGCATCTATTCCTTGGATGACATTTATTATCCTAATACATCATATCAGTGAAACTTCCAAGAAGCTAGGATTAAACTTTCTTATTCAAAGTTATTTTATTCCCAAATGGCTTCACAACTTTTCCCCTTAAATTAGCTTTTGTGAAAATGAAACACTTTCTAAAATGGAGTTCCCATTTCTGAGCTGTGAAGAGCCTCTTTAGGTTATACAAAACAAAAAGAACACTTACAGTATATAACGAATAGAACCTCTCTGACAGGAATTTAGTATCCATTTCAAATGAATCATATCTTTCTTGCTGTACATTTACCTTTTAAACATGATTTTATTTAGTATAGCAAGGGTTTTCTATGAATTTGTTGCCTCAAATTGATTTAATGGAGCTAAGTCGAGATCATTCAGATATATATATGTATATACACACACATATATATGTGTATATATAAAAATATAAATATATATATAGTTTTTTCTGAACTTCAGATATTCAGAGACTTTAATCCTATTAATGAATAACTTTCTTAGAATTTACATTTATAATATGAATTTTGCAACATTTTTGAGAAATTTAGTCTATTGTAGAATAAAAACTGCCACAAAAAGTCAATGATCTTGGCTTGTTATGATAGGAACCTGAGAATATCATTTATTTTCTCTCATCTTAATATTGTCTCATCCCTAAAATGGGCACAATGTTGATAGTAGCTGCTTCTTAGAATTGCTAAGTGTTATGGACTGAATGTTTCTATCTTCTAAATCTCGTATGTTGAAACCCTAATCCTCAATATGATGGTATTTGAAGATGTGCTCTTTGAGAAGAAATTATGTCTAGATGAAGTTAGGAGGATGGAGCCCTCATAATGCCATGAGTGCTCTCCTAAGAAGAGGAAGAGACCAGAGCCAGCTCTCTCCCTCCTGTGAAGAGATAAGAAGGCAGCCATCTCCAAGCCATGAAACAGGTTCTCACCAGACACAATCTGCTGGCACCTTGATCTTAGAATTTCCAGTTCCGAGAATTGTGAAAAATAAGTTTATTACTTAAGCCATTCAGTCTGTGGTGTTTTATTATAACACCCTGAGCAGACTAAGACATTAAGAAGATGGAATAATACAGATTCCTTTATAAGCCACAAATAATTATGCACAATGAAGTACTAGCAACAATAATGACAGTTAAATTTCTTAAGCAATTAATGCTCAATTAATAACTCCATATTCATCAATATATGTCTCTTTTATTTGAGCTGAAAGCCTTGTAAGGCAAGACTTACATTTTTCTGGCATCTTTCATAGTATAGAATCATGCAGGGGAGGGGTATCAGTATTTATTTATCAAATACATTCATTATAGTGCACCTGTTCTGGTAGCCAACTGAAAAATAAGCAAATAAATGTCAAAAAACAACAGATATATCACATTATTAAAATGACATTTTAAGGAAAAGCTAGGTGGAATGATTTTGTGTAAATGGAAAATGTCTGAAATGCATTACTAAATGGCACATTTACTTTATCTTTATGGTTCCACTGTGCTATCAAGAGATGTTTCCGCCCAGTTGCATTAAACTGTCTAGGTCGGTGTCCTAGCAGAAAGCAGATGGCACACTCACAAGACGTGACAGAGAGTGTTTGATGAAGATGCTTTTTAAAAGCCTGTGGCAGAGTAAGAGGAAGGTAACAGATCGTAAGGTGACTCCTCGGTGTTGCAAGATCTGTAGTCACCATCAACTTATATACCTTGAGGTGGAAGGGGTGATCTGGGGTACCATAAGACACTTAGAACTTTAGGGGAAAGATACCACAAATCAGCTAAGACCTGTGGAGGAGGAACTCAGGCACTGACAACTCACAGGAATCAGCAGATAGGGAATGGAGGAGACAAATAATTAAACCACATTCTGTTCCTGTCTTTCTGTCTGATAGAGTTTTCCATTGACCCAAAGCAACACAGAGCACGCAAGAGAAACTTTTGATATAACTCCTGAAGGTCAAAGGAGAGTGGATCTGGAGGAGCAAGCACAGAATATCCATCATGGTCTTGGAGGGAAGGGTCTCCTTTTGGAGAAATGTGGTTCCAGTGATCTTGGTGGATTAATATGTACATACGTAGAGGTTATAATCCAGATTCTCCACAAGAAGTATTACAACAATCTGTAAATGAAGCATATATCGCCAAGTATTCCATAAATACACATGTAGACAACACGATCAGGATACTCTACAAATTCTTGGGCTTGGAAATGTAGGATAGATACTCTGGGCCCTCGTCATCTTAATTCTTCACTGAGCAAAGGCAGCATTCTCTAAAAAACTTTCAGGATAATCAACTATTCATCAGAACATGGTGTTTTCTTTCTACCTAATTTCACTGAGCAGATTACATTTGAGAAACTCTTACTTGACTCATTCTTAAACCATATTCTTAAATGGCTTCTGAACTCCTACAAAATATCAGGTTATATATAGTGTTTTGAAAAGGTTTAGTGTGCTAAAAACAGTTACCCTTCAGCAGGACGAACATGCTTCACGGCAGTATATATTTTGACGAGATTTATCAAATAATGAGGATCCTTCTGTGCCTCACTTTACTTAATTTGTATCAAAATGGGAATCCTTCCTGAATCTGACATTCTCTAATTTCCTATGTTCTTTGGCCAAGGATGGAAGTGAAAAGTAGAAGAAAAATATTACAGAGATGAGAGAGGACTTTCCCAGAAGCAGAATAGGATGAGTCAATAAAGATTTAAGCAAAGAGAAATATTTTTATTTAATAATTTGGGGAGAGGGGGCAGAAATTCCTTATTCTGCTCCTTTGTTCACAGTTCCTCTGGATTTAGAACATTCTATGTCATTTCTGTATGTCATCAAAAATAAGATTTAAATTTTATCTTGGGAGAGATATCTATTGGTTACATAACTGTTTATGCTTTGCAATTTAAGCTAAGAAATAGTTTATTTTCCCCATTACCTAGAAAAAATGATCAGAAAAAGATTATTGCACACACAGCAAAACAAAAAGTATTAATAAAAAGATAAAATTTTGGTAAAAATACACTCCTTTCCACCTCTAAACTTGCATGTATGCTGTTCTCCTACTTGAAATCCCTTTCTTTTTCCTGAGTCGATTCACACTTCTCTTACAGATCAAAACTTAATGACCTTTTTAATCAGAGAAAGTTCTTGAACCTTCTTGAACCTTGTCATTTTCTCCCTTTAAATGAGCTCATAACACAGTGATCATCTCATTCATATTTTTTACAGTTTGCAATTAAGTATGTATTTGTGTGATCATTTAACTCAGGCCCATTTGTCTTTTCTACATGGTGAGTTCTGTGAAGACCGACTGTCTACTGTGAGCATTAATGTAAATACTCAGTGGCCCTCACTGGAGAGTCCCTGAGTCAGGGACATTCAAATGCACAATTTGGTAACTTACTGAAGTGTCTGCTTGTGTTTCAGATGGACATGATCTCAGGAAAATCCTGGGCAAGGGAAGAGTTACTGAAAGCTGCATTCCTGACTGACAGCAAATTATTATCACGGTTCATTGTCTATGTCTTGAGAATATATGATTGACTTATTTATTTATTTGGAGATTTCCAAAGCAGCTACACTAAATCTACACGAGATTTGTGTAAATAATCTCTATTTTAGAACTGGTCGATCTCAGAACTATTAATATCCTGGGCTGGTTAGTTTTTGTTATGGGGAGCTGTCCTGATCATGGTAGGACTTTTAGCAACAGTCCTGATCTCTACCCAATAGAAGCAAGTAACAGCTCCCTTACTCCTAAGTAGAAACAAACAAAAATGTCTCCAGACATTGTTGAATGTCCTCTGGAGGAAAAAAAATCATTCCTGGTTTGGTGTCACCACTCTAGAGGGAAAACCTGACAGACTTAAATAAATATATACAAGAAATGGGAAATGCTGGTGGAAAGTTTTTCCAATATACTTCACAATAAGAGGAGTGTTAGTCTTCATTGTGTGGTCCACTAAGGGCATTATTAATTCAGATTGCTGCTATTCTTAATGGTTTCATTTCACTGATTCAAAATATCTTAATCTGTAATCATTCCCTAGGGGTTTTCAAGTAAAAATTGAGTCTTATAAATCAAGTAAATCAAAAAATAATAGGCCAGCATAGGTCAGACTTCTAATATCTAAAATTTCACTCAGGTTCCCTAAGCCTTTAATTAAGACTTTTGAATTTGGTTTTGTTTCCCAGCACATAGGCTCACTTTAATATAGCTATGCAAATTAATGTACACTGAGAGCCTGAAGAATAGAATTAGGGAAAGTTCTAAAAGAAATGTAGTAAACTGAGAATTTTAATTTCAAAACTACTACTCACAACACAGTTCTTGTATTCCTTTAGGTACTGGCTGCATATTACCCTAAAGGAATATGATGGATTTTAAAGTTTAAGTGGATTTACCTTTTCTTTTGATGACACACTAAAATTGTCAATTGCTGGGTGATGCTATTTTCTGTACATAAAAGCAAACAAAAGAAGGGTTGGCATTTATACAAATATAGACCATGCTGGCAATTAACTTGGACAGTGAGTTCACAGAATATATTTTCCCTAGCTGAGTTAAACACAATACTGTTCTCTATTGACTTGATTTTTGTGTTTGAAAGCTGGCCTCAATTTTCACATTACCAAAATGGTTACGTAGGGAATAACTACCTTCTACTTTGGGGTAACAATAAAGATTTGGAATATAAACATGGCTATCACATGATCCGTGTCCAAGAAATAATATTTGAATTTTAAGGTGAGTCAAAAAAACCACTAGTATGTTTTAATTTTGAAATAAGGTCCCTACATATTTGTTTATTTCCTCAATAATATTGTGGAAACAATAAATTATATCTTTAACAATGTTGAATGGATATTATGAATCTCAGGAAAAGTAATCTTAGAGAAAGGATTTACAATATGTATTAGGAGCAACCCAAATACACTCATTTTCATTTTCTCTCCTTTTTAACCAATTTTCTTCATTGCCTACATGTTAAAAATTATATTACTTGAATAATTCCTTAAAAAAATAAATAGGAACAGGTCTCTGTTTAAAAACCCTAGGTACAACCCCATAACCTCTGCTGTTATATTCCTCATTCCTTCTTTATTTAATTTTCATTATTGGGTCCTGCATTTGCATTTCCCTAAACAAATCGCTTTCTTGCACAGCTTTTGGGAATAATATGTTGAAAGCATTGCAGGCTTTATTTATTTTTTTTTTTGACCAAAAAACCTTAAATATTAGTGTTAGGTATATAAGAGCAGACAGCTGAAATAAAATACTTTTTTCAAATATGTATTAACCAGAAGGTGATCACTTTTTGACTCCCTAAATTGACTTCTCAGCTCCTGAGATTTTTGTGATTCTGTGCCGTTTAGGTGTGTTTATGCATGGGAGTAAATGGGTCTTTCCACAAGGAATTTTACAATTCCTTTTAACTATGACTTATGCTGTCTATAGATTTATAAAATAGAATGCATATTTGGACGGTCATGAATTGATTTGCAATATGACATTTTCCCTCTTTCAAAGGCCCTGAAGAAGTTTGTTTTTGTTTGTTTATTTTCTCTATCCTGCTTATTTCTTTTCAGTAGAACTGTCAATTTCAAACCTTTCTCAGGCAGCTGTAATGGGAAAGTTCTATTTCTGCCTAATTTCTTATGCACTACATTCATATTAATGTTTGATAGAGAGGAAACTAGATAATGATTGTAAATTTTTTTGCAGTGATAAATACGTGAAATAGAAGTAAGCTATCATTAACTCAATTTACAGTTCACCTTGTCATTTTACAGATGTGATAAGAATCTTTATCAAATTATTTTTTGGCTCAAAGTATAGAAGTGTGGGTTTGGAAACAAAATATATCATGAAGCTTTAATGAATGCTTCCTTTCTCCCAGAAAAAAGGCAAGAAATTCTATAAAACTTAAAATTGTTCTTCAGAATCGACAGAGAAAGATCAAAACCTGAAACTAAAACAATGTTTCAGGTTTTGTTTGCTTGTTTAAGTCTGAAAACAATTGTACTGTTCTAAAATATGGAATCCAGAGATCTTTGGCTTTCAGGGTATAGACATAAAAACCAAATTTAAAGTTGCTCCCCTTCACCCTTATACAATCAATGATCCTATTTAATGAAATAGACTTTTCTAGAAAAAGATGATTGGGATTATGGTAGAGTTTTTGGGAGGTTCAGAGTGGAAAGATGTAAGCTTCATTACTCACCATTATATGTAAATGAGATTCTAACTAAAAACAAAAACAATAAGGGGCATGTGGGTGGCTCAGATGGTTAAATATCTGACTTTTGATTTCAGCTCCAATCATGATCTCAGGGTCCTGGGATCTAGCCCCACGTTGGGCTCTATGCTTAGCAGGGAATCTGCTTAAAATTCCCCTCTCCCTCTCCTTCTGTCCATGCCCACACACCCCCAACATACACTTGTGCTCATGCTCACTCTATCTCTCTAAAATAAATAAATAAATAAATCTTAAAAAAAAAAAAAGCCAACAAATGGTGCAGTTAAGCAAATATAAAACACAAAATCTAAGAAAACAAGATAGTACAACAAATAGCAAATTATTTTCTGAGGAGTGGGCATATATACAGTCATGAGGTACTGACCACGAGGCAGTAAGTTTTATTCTATGTTTGCTGTAAGAAAAAAGGATTTAAAACCAACAGCTCTGAAACCCAAATATCATGGTGGACAGACTACACTGAATCCATTATTGGCTTATAGATGACGCTATAGGAGGTTGATGTATGCACACTTCTCAATTTATCTGTCTTAGCGTTTACCTGTAAGACACATTATTTAAAACTGATATCTTGAAGAGATTTATTTTTTCCTCCTTATTCTTACTTTTCCCTTTTGATGGCCATGGTCAATATTTGATATGCCTAGTCTTACTCTCTAGTGCAGACAAATGTGTATCATCTATTCATGTATTTGATGTGATAAACTCAGAGGGATTTTCTGAGCAAACCTTTGACTATGCTTCTTGGTGTTTCATCCACACAAAAATGAGGTGGTCTTTTATTCAAGGAGATCTCTTGTTTGGGTTTCTTAATTTCATAGGAGGACCTCATCCTTATCCTCTGGTGGTTTTGATTTGCCTTGAACCAGAAATGTGCACTTCACTACAATCCTGTACCTGTTTAACTTCCTTCAGTTAACCTCCCAGTAAAGCTCAGATTCAAGGAGCATTGATGACGAACAATTATGAAATGATATACAGTTCTTTCACTCCCCTAGAAATTAGCGATTTGGGATTGAACCAAATGACTTCAGAGCTCCATACTAGGCTGTTCTGCAGAATTGCTTTAATTATTATTTGGTGTCTTGTGGAGTTATATTGGGCACTTTCAGAAACAAATATATGCATCATACTATTTATTTCATCATCATATAGTTATGCATCATCCTATTTATTTATTTCAGTCTACAACATCACATTATTTCTCTTCATCAAGATCACATGATGAAATTTCTTTCTTTCATTTTTTTTTTTTTCATCTAAAATGCCTGTAATTCATCTAGGCAACTAGACTCTCTGAAATTTGTGATTTGTCTTATTTCTCATCTGACTTCAGCTGCTAGAAAGTTCTGATACAATAATCTGGCCCACTTTTGGCCTCTTTTCTGGGACAGCACCTTTGCTTTTCTCTTATGTTACCTTCATGTTCATTTTCATCAATGCATTTGTATCAGGCAATAATATATGCATTTGTTTGGGATATTTTTATAATCAGACAAGCTATAAATAAAATAATGAATAAGCAAATGATGAAGAGTGTGTGAAAACCTAAATTAAAACCTCATTCTCCGAAGGGAAAAGGGAAGGTCAAATGTGACATTCAAAACCCAGCCGTCAGACTGAAAGATGACTTCATGTGAAACAAGCAGCAGTATAGACTTTAGGAACAGTGCAGCAAACTTAATTTGGCGTGCTCTCCAGGAATTGTTTACTGATTTGTTTTTTTTTTATAAGCATCACATTAATTATTCAATCTGCCTCACTTTGCTCTATCTGATATAGAGGTAGGAAGATGACTCTCAGAAGTTGTCTACTGTGGACTGCCATTCTGATTTTTTATGACATTCGTAAAAAGTGAGTGAGTGTTGTTATTCCTGAGGGTTTTCCCTTGCATGTAAATGCATTTAGCCTAACTGAAGGCTAACACTCAGTGTAATTAAATTAAGGTAATAAAAAATCTAATGTTAGTACACACTAATCATTCTAAATTGCTAGGCTATAGCCCACTCATTTGTAATTGCTATTTTAATTATTTTTCTAAGAGTCCTTGCAGATGAAGAAATTTCTACACACTCAAGTAACTGGAAGACGAGTTGACCAAAAATGCCTACATAACCTGAAGCTCAAAAACAATTTCAAAATATGTGCAGTTTAACACATTTTTTGGAATTTTCACCAGAAGTCAGACTCTACTTGGATTTTAATATTTCAATAATTATCACCACTTAGACTGTACTTCATCTCCATTTATTCTGTCTACTCTTTTTCAAGACATACTCAAACCTTCTCTAAAAAGAGCATCCAGATTGAAAGTAACCACACTGATTAATTCTGTGATCTTTGTATTCTGACACTGGTATGGATTTTATTACTTGATTACAACCTCTTATTCATTCAAATATGGATTTTTAAGAATCCTCAAATGAGTCGTATGAGAAAAAATTTGTAAGGAAATAACACTGAGATGTAAATTAAGAATTGTGGCTCAGGGGCTTCTGGGTGGCTCAGGTAGTTGAGCGTCCAACTCTTGATTTCAGTTCAGGTCACAATCTCAGTGGGATGAGATCCAGCCCTGATTCAGGGTTCATGTTCCTTAGAGAAACGGCTTGAGATTCCCTCTCTCTCTGTGCCCCTCCTGCTGCCACTCATTTTTTCTGAAATAAATAAACAAATCTTTAAAGAAAGGAATTGTGGCCCAGCTCCTAGTCCCTCAGTGTTCTTATTTACCCATGAGAAAGTTGGATGTTAAGGTCTTTGAATGTCCTACCTACTCTTAAACAACATTTAAAATATTTATGTATTTATTGATATTTTTTATTTGTATATAAGCTACATGAAAATTATGTCTCTATTTTTTGTATTGATATGCATTCTGTAGCTTGTTCAAAGGGACTTTTGGTTTCATTTCTCTCTCCTCACCACTTAGTTATAATTTCTAGAAAAGTATGCTGCATATATTAAACTAATAATGCACAATAATTTACAGCACATTTTTTGGTATATTCTGTTAAACTATGATTTCCCCTTAAGATATTTATTTGGTAGCTTAATACTACCAAATTTTTGATAAATTTTCTGATAAAATGCTCTACAGGTGTAGCTAAAATATGATAAACCCTTTCATGTTAATTGGGTCCTAGATTATGGAGTGTGTACCTTGCTGTTCAATGTGACCAACAGAGGTATTTCCAATAGCCACAGAGTGGCCATTTCAAAATACATTGTAGCCTGAGAACGTTTTGGAGACATAACATTGTCATGATCTAGGCAGTCCTGTGTCACTCCTTCCTCCCTTCTACCCTTCCCCCACCTCCCACAACCACAGTCACTGACAGAGTATTTATCCACATTGCTCTTCCCGAGTTATTAAAAATGCAGTGATATCGGGGCGCCTGGGTGGCTCAGTGGTTTAAGCCTCTGCCTTCAGCTCAGGGCATGATCTCAGGGTCCTGGGATCGAGCCCCACATCGGGCTCTCTGTTCAGAGGGGGAGCCTGCTTCCCCCTCTCTCTCTCTGCCTGCCTCTCTGCCTACTTGTGATCTCTCTCTATCAAATAAATAAATAAAAATCTTTAATAAAAAAAATGCAGTGATATCTTTACATGTGACCTTTTTTTTCCTATGTAGAATGAATGGGAAAAACAACAACAAATTGACTTTTAATATATATATTTATATATGAATAGATCTATATTAAGTAGCATATCTATTTTATAATAGCATTATATATTATGACGTGTATATTTAATAACACACATATACAATATATATACACTAATTATATAATTATACTCTAATACATAATAATTATATATGGGGGGGGAGAGATATGGGTTTTAAAAACCTAGGTTTTCCACTGCAAAAGCCAGAAAACTGAAATTTCAGAAGTTTGTTTTTAAAGTTGCTTCTTAATTTTAAAAGAAATTTTCTCCTAATTTTAAAAGCTTCATTTTAACACCATCATTGTGTTTACAAGCTGAAGCTCAGAGTTCAGGTAAACCTGAGACACTGTGAGAATCCAGCTCTCTGTTTCTCCTTCCTGCAGTCTGGGAGTGGGAGGCCAGTAGAGCTCCTTTGATCTGAGGAGGACTTTTGCATGTACCATGGTATACTATGGAAGAGGACAGCACCGCGGTACCTAGTGTTTCCTGAAGGTGCATGAAGAAGAACTAAGAAAAGGCTTTATGAGCTTGAAAGAAAGGGTCCAAGGTGACAATAGTCTGGAAGGTAACTTGCTGTTGTGGGGGATTCCTCCTTGATGACATCTAGGAAAATAGCCTACTTGAGAGACCAGTCTTAAAGGGTCATCAGCCCCGAACTAATCGAAGTGGGGGCTCCCCAGTTGGGTGTAAGCAACAGATGCCATGGAGTTAGAAGCAAATACCCAGGATCAGACAGGACAAGCTACGCCACAGTGGATGTCCTGGAGGAATGACAGCAAGTGCCTCTCCCTTCAAGGGAGGAATCTTTGATCACTGTAGGGGGAAGGAAGAAAATAGATTCCTAAAAATTTACATTTTAAATTACAAGTGAGGACTTTGATGTAGTCCCATTGGAAAAGGGGGCTTGTGGGCATAGTTAAATTTAATTTCAGGGAAATAAGCAAAGTTACATTTGTACACAGGTGATGCTGTGGCTGTAAATGCTAAGCATCATGGGGTTGTACGTCTTCATGCAGCATCTCAGTTCAAACCAAGGGCGATATGCAGATCCAACACTGGAGAAGGAATGCGGATCTAGAAAAGGTTAGTCTGTGCACCCAGACACCTATTCACCACCAACTCCCCTCTGACAGACAAGGTCAACAAATTTACTAAAAGATTATGTGGCATGGCCATGCTAAGAATCACCGGGGCTAGAAACATTCTCATTTCAGTGCACTTTTTACTGCGCCAAACTGCATGCAAATGACAGCTAGATTAATCTAGAAACTACAGAGTGGTAACTTTCACCAATCATTTTTAAATTGGGCAAAGAACACTAATAGGAATCAAAGTGAAAGAAAAAAATCATCATCTTAGCATAATAAATGGACTTCCCTTTTCCACATTTATCCTCTTGTAGTTCTGATCTATAAACAAGAATGAATTATATACATTCTCAATCCAAAGTACAGAAAACTATGAACTATGATCTTTATAATTTCCTAAGCATTTTCTGGTTTTAACACAGGAATTTCATTATAAAATTCTATTTAATAGATCTTTCTTTCTTGAGTTTATTCTTTTCTTTTCTTAACCATTCCCTTCTGTTGAACATCTAAATGATTCACAATTGCTAATAACAGCTCTTGCCAATTCACTGAACATGTATAGAAACAGCCTTAGGGTTCACGTATATACCGAGAACAAAAGAAACACACGCTACCCAGAATTCAAAAGGCAAATATTGCCTTTAGACTCAAAAGATGGCTCTATCTGACTAATTCATTTTTAGAAGATGAAGTACAATAACATCTTGTACATTATAAACATAGGCAGGCCACCAGAATTCAACTTCTGTTTATGGATTGCCGAAGTAGGTAATCCAACATCTTAGAAGTTTTTAGAAGTTTTAATTCAAACAGAAACAAAAACAAAAACAAGACAAAACCAAAGCCCTTAAAAGTTGCCATTGAGTCATCATAACAGAAAAAAAAAAAAAAATCTTGGTTTTCACCATCCTTTCTACAATTTGAATTATGAAGTATTTTATTGGTTCTGGGAATTAAGTATTGATTTTTTAAGGGCATATTTAGGCAATTTTGCTAGGAAAAGTAATCCGCACAAATAGTTTGCTATGAGTATTAACTCAGAAACATTAGCATTTAATGCCTCTAACAGAGTATGTTACAATGCTTGAATCAATATTCAAAATTAAATTATGTTTAATTAAGTACAAAAGGCGTAGAGAAGTTGAAAACCTAGATGCTAATAGATTGAAACAGCTAATGTCTGATTTTCTATAAACTCACTATATTTTATCAATAACAATTTTTACATACAGTTTATTTCTTTCATGATTTTTCCAACATTACATGCCATTGTCTTTATTTTAAAGATACTCTAGAAAAATCTTTATGTAGATGTTATATGGAATTGATAATAGTTTTTCTGTTTGCCCCAATACAATTAGTTACAGATCTTTATGTACTGCAGAATAGGTAGGAACAGTAGCAGAAGAAACCTTGGTATGGATTGAGTTTGGGTTTTTTTTTTTTTTGTAATAGACTTTCTTTCTTTTAAAGATTTTATTTATTCGACACAGAGAGAGAGAGAACACAGGTAGGCAGAGAGGCAGGCAGTGAGGCTGGTGGGGGGGAGCAGGCTCCCTACTGAGCAGAGAGCCTGTTGCAGGGCTCCATCCCAGGACTCTGAGTTCGTGACCTGAGCCAAAAACAGAGGCTTAACCCACTAAGCCACCCAGAAGCCCCATGTAATAGATTTTTCTTTATTTTTTAAAACAGTTTTAGATTTACATAAACTTGTGAGGGTTTTACAGAATTCTCATCCACTCCACTTCCAATTTCCCCTGTTAATACCTTTATATAAGTATGGTGCATGTGCTAAAATTAATGAAGCAAAATTGATACACTATTATAAGTAATATCCATATTTACTCAAATGCCCTTACTTTTAACCTAAAGTCCTTTATTTTCCCATTTCAGGATCCCACTCAGAATACTCCATTATAGTTATTTTTCGGTCTCCATAGGTTTCTTTAGGCTGTGACAGTTTCTGAGACTTTCTTTGTTATTTATGACCTTGGCCATTGACAAGTATTGGGCAGGTATTTGGTAGAATGCTCCTCTACTGTTTTTTGTCTGATTTCTTCTCACGATTAGAGTGGGGAAAAACCAGGTAGATTAAGTGCATTTGCATCCCATCACTTAAAAGGTAGATGCTGTCAACATGATTTATCACTGGTGATGCTGACCTTGGTCATCCAGCTTTTCTTCTTGGGAGTTATGTCTCTTCTTGCCCATTTGCTTTCTTACTTATTTATGTATTTACTTATTTATGTATGTATTAATCATTTATCCACACCAGTATGGACTCATGTGTATTTATTTTATACTTTGGGTTATAATCCAGCACTACTTTTTTTAAAATTTTACTGTTCAAATTAAAGCAGTTTTGGCCATTGGGAGCCTGATACCTGGTGTCTGTGTCTCTTTAGCATATTTCCATCAATGAGATTATTTTGGAGCACTCCCTTAATTTTCTGGTAGTACAAGATGGTCCAGGATCATCTTGTGTATTTCTTCTAAAGTCCCCAAATTGTCTATTTCTCCAGGTGTACCTGGGGGACAGGTGTGCTCATTGCTATGGAGATATCACTGTTTCTAGGGCTTCTAAGCTGGGACATGTACATTATGTGTACAGTAACACATTTATGGTTTGTTTCAATCAATCAAATAAGTCTCAGCATAGTCTATAATCTTGGACCTGTTCAGTGTAATAAGTAATGCATTTTGTTAAATTCCTTTGTGCTTTTTATTTTTTAATTTTTTTTTAAGATTTTATTTATTTATCAGAGAGAGAGGGGGAGAGAGCAAGCACAGGCAGACAGAATGGTAGGCAGAGGCAGAGGGAGAAGCAGGCTCCCTGCTGAGCAAGGAGCCCAATGTGGGACTCGATCCCAGGACGCTAGGATCATGACCTGAGCTGAAGGCAGCTGCCTAACCAACTGAGCCACCCAGGCGTCCCCTTTTGTGCTTTTTAAAAGAAAAAAGTAAGTAGTAATGAATTTCAAGTCTCCAAAATGATAACTGATGATAATAGGAATCATTATAGATTTATATGAAATAAAAAGATGTATACAGTTCTTGTATAAAAATCTGTGTTGTTGAGCTCTTTTTGGAACATCCTTCAGCAGAAATTTTAAAGAGCATTGATAGACTTTTGTGTGTTGTTGTATTTTGTGTTTTGTTTTCCTAAGTGAGGGTAGCATTAAACTAGTAATTCAGCAGAAGACATAAAATAGGATTATTTTTCAAATGTATTCACCAAGGAATATTCTGAAAGGATTTAGAGAGCAAAATGAAAGTGTTTTCAGAATTGTAGGGTGCTTCTGTGAAATTGATTTGTGGTCAGTAGAGTTTACTCTTCAATTAGTCAATGTCCTTGCTTCTTAATTTCACTTTGTAATTAATCTTACCTTGTATTTAATGAACATGTTAACACAGCATTAAACAAAATTACATGCTTAAAAAATATTAAACTTTTGATATGAACAAAAAGAATGAAGTATCATTTAAGTGACTTGAAGAAGTTATCTATAGATTTTTATTTTTATTTTTTTAGTAGTTCACAAACAACATGATTACAAAATAAATATTTTTACCTCTTTATTGTTTTTTCTTTTCTTGTTTTCTCCTCCAGGATAAACCAGTTTTTACATTTGGCTTATTATTACTAATACTATAATGTTGATGTAATAAGATTATAGGTTTTTCCAATTTGATGTGACAGCTTGATCTCAGCAGCAAATCAAGACAAACACATGAAATTTATGTAGCTTGTATACATTTCTTTTTATTTTAAATGCTTTCATTTCTCCATGAAAATTGATCTTTGAAAAAATCAGATGTTCCTTTAAAAAGAAATAAGGAGGTTGAACTTTAAATATAGATAGCCTTATTATAGCTTATTACAGATTATATTCTTGGAAAATATATTATAAATATAATATGATTTTTCCATTTAAAATCATGTGAAGAAGCAAGATGGCAGAGGAGTAGGAGATAGAAATATCATCAGGTCCCAGGTGTTCCGCTAGATAGTTATCAAACCATTCTGAACCCCAACAAACTCAACAGGAGATAGAAGAGAAGAAGAGCAGCAATTCTAGCAATTCTAGCAATTCTAGAAAATAGACCACTTTCCAGAAGGTAGGACCTGTGGAGAAATGTTTCCAAAGCCAGGAGAAGATGGACCGTGGGGGGAGGGGCCACCTCCTGGTAAGTCAGAGAGCAGTGATACACAAAATCAGAAATTTTAGAAGTCTGTTCTACTGAAGGACATCACTCCAGAGGCTAAGCTGGGGGTGGAGCCCTCACGGAGACAATGTGGTCTCAGGACTGGCAGGGTCACAGAAAGACTAGTGATGTCTGAGTGTGGCAGAGCTCCCAGGTATCAGAGTGGGGAAGCCAGCAGCAGAGATACAATTGAGCAGTGGGCTCTCAGCACATGGTTACCTTAAAATGGGATCTGAGGCACAGTCAGGCTACTGCTTTTTGAGCAGGGACCCCACAAGTAGCAGATCCAGAGAGACCCTCTCCTTCCTCCAGCAGGAGAGATGCAGGAGTGCACTGTAGGAATCTTCTGGGTTTGGAAACTCCAAATGGGGCCGTGTGCCAGATATAGAAACACTCAGTCACAGGCCAGGTGAGCACAGAGTCTGGTGGGAGAGCAGAGAGAGGGGAGGGATTGACTGCTTTCTCTGAGAGGGCACTGAGGAGTGGGGCTCTGAGCTCTCAGAAACTCCAGCTGGATATTTGGAGGCCACCACCCTCATTTCCATCCTCCAAAGTTCTACAGAAAACATTTAGGGGAAAAAAGCTACCAAGAGCACACCCAGAAAATTACTTAACCTGGCCCCTGGCAAGGGTGGTGTAATTCTGCCTCAGACAAAGTCATTTAAGAATCACTGCAAGAGGCCCCTCCCCCAGAAGATCAGCAAGAACATTCAGCCAAGACCAAGTTCCCCGATCAATGAGAACTGCAGAACTCCAGAACTAGGGGAAAGCAACACATAGAATTCTTGGCTTTTTTCCCATGATCCTTTAGTCTTTCAAAGATAAATTTTAAAATTTTTTTCCTTATCTATTATTTTAACTTTTCCTCTTTCCTATTTTTATGTTTTAACATCTTTAGACTACTTTATCTTATCAATACCTTTTTGTATATTTATTTATTTATTTAAAGATTTTATTTCTTTTTTTGACAGAGAGAGACAAAGCAAGAGAGGGAATACAAGCAGTGAGAGTGTGAGAGGAAGAAGCAGGCTTCCCGCCAATCAGGGAGCCTAATATAGGGCTCAATCCCAGGACACTAGGATATTGACCTGAGCTGAAGGCAGAGGCTTAACCCACTGAGCCACTCAGACGCCCCTTATCAATACCTTTAAAAAAAAATCTTTTTAAAGTTTTATTCTTAAAGTCATATTTTATCCCTTCATTGTATTTAACCTTATTTTTGGTATACATATAGTTTTTTTTTTCTTTAAAATTTGGGATAAAATTTCTTCTAATAGATCAAAATATACCCTAAATTAGTGCATGCCTTAGTTCTAGTGATCACATTTTCTCCTTTTTTTTTTTTTTCTTTCTTTTTTTTCCAACCAACTTCCTACCTCATCAATTCCTATTTTAGAATTTTTTCAAGTTTTCATCTTTACAGTCATATTCCATCCCTCCATCATGCTTACCCTTATGTTTGAATATATAGAAGTTTGTTTCTTAAAATATTGAGAGGTAGTTTCTTCTAAGACACTAGAATACACTCAAAATTAAGTAGATGGCTCTGTTCTAGCCACCAGTCTAATACGTATTTTTATTATTTATTTATTTATTTTATTTAGCCCTTTCTTCTCCCCCAGTTTTGGGTTTCTTCTGATTTTGTTAGCATATACTTTTCTGGGGTCTTTGCCACCCTTTTAGTATTTTGTTCTCTCATTCATTTATTCTATCTGGATAAAAGGACAAGGCAGAAAAACTCACCAAAACAAAACACCAAGAGGCAGTACCGAAGCTAGGGACCTAATCAATATGGACATTGGTAATATATCAGAACTAGAGTTCAGAATGATGATTATCAAGGTGCTAGCTGGACTTTATTTCTACAGAAAGGGATTTTATTTCTCCAGCTTTCTGGAGAAATAAAATCCCTTTCTGTAGAAATAAAAGAACTAAAATCTAACCAAATTGAAATAAAAAAAAAACTATTAATGAGGTGCAATAAAATTTGACTATTAATAATGATGAAGTGCAATAAAAAATGGATAATACTGCTAGAATAAATGAGGCAGAAGAAAGAATTTGTGATATAGAAGGCCAAATGACAGAGAATAAAGAAGCTGAGCAAAAGAAGACAAACAACTACTGGATCACGATCACGGGGGAATTCAAGAGATAAGTGATACCATAAGACAAAACAATGTTAGAACAATTGGAATCCCAGAAGACAAAGAAAGAGAGAGGGGGGCAGAAGGTATATTGGAGCAAATTATAGTAGATAATTGTCCTACCTTGGTGAAGGGAACAAGCATCAAAATCCAGGAGGCACAGAGAACCCCCTCAAAATTAATAAAAATAGGTCTACACTCCATCATTTAATAGTAAAACTTACAAGTCTTAATAACAAAAAGAAAATCCTGAAAGCAGCTCTGGACAAGAAGTCTGTAACACACAATGGTAGAAAGATTGGTAGCAGACCTAGCCACAGAGACCTGGCAGGCCAGAAAGGACTGGCATGATATATTCAGAGCACTAAACAAGAAAAAAATATGCAGACAAGAATACTACATCCAGTTAGGCTCTCATTGAGAATAGAAGGAGAGATTAAAAGCTTCCAGGACAAGCAAAAATTAAAAGAATTTGCAAACACCAAAACCGGCCCTACCGGAAATATTGAAAGGGCTCCTTTAAGCAAAGAGAGAACCTAAAAGTAACAGATCAGAAAGGAACAGAGACAATATACAGTAACAGTCACCTTCCAGGGGATACAATGGTACTCAATTCATATCTTTCAATAGTTACCTGAATGTCAATGGGCTAAATGCCCCAATCAAAAGACACAGGGTATCAGAATGGATAAAAAAACAAGACCCATCAATATGCAGTCTATAATAAACTCATTTTAGATCCAAAAACACCTTCAGATTTAAAGTGAGGGCTTGGAAAACAATTTACCATGCTAATGGACATCAAAAGAAAGCTGGGGTGGCAATCCTTAGATAAACTAGATTTAAAGCCAAAGACTATAATAAAAGATGAGGAAGGACAGTATATCATACTCAAAGGGTCTGTCCAACAAGAAGATCTAACAATTTTAAATATCTATGCCCCTAACATGGGAGCAGCCAACTACAAACCAATTAATAACAAATTCAAAGAAACACACTGGCAATAATACAATAATAGTAGGGGACTTTATTATATCCCTCACTGAAATGGAACAATCATCTAAGCAAAAGCTCAACAAGGAAATAAAGGCTTTAGATGACCCACTGGACCAGATGGATATCACAGATACACTCAAAACATTCTATCCTAAAGCAACAAAATACACATTTTTCTGTAGTCGACATGGAATATTTTCCAAAATAGATCACATCCTCTGTCACAAATCAGGTCTTAACAGGTACCAAAAGATTGGGATCATTCTCTGCATATATTCAGACCTCAATGCACTGAAACTAGAGCTCAATCACAAGAGGAAAGTTGGAAAGAACTCAAATACAAGGAGATTAAGATCATCCTACTAAAGAATGAATGGGTCAACCAGGAAATTAAAGAAGAATTAAAAAAAAGTCATGGAAACAAATGCAAAGAAAACACATCCAGCTGTTTAAAATCTTTGGGACACAACAAAGGCGTTCCTGAGAGGAAAGTAAATAGGAATACAAGACTTCCTCAAAAAACAAGAAAGGTCTCAAGTACACAACCTAACCTACACCTAAAAGATCTGGAGAAAGAACAGCAAAGAAAGCCTAAACCCAGCAGGTGAAAAGAAATAATAAAGATCAGAGCAGAAATCAAAGAAATAGAAACAAAAAGAATAGTAGAACAAATCAAAGAAGCTAGGAGTTGGTTCTTTGAAAGAATTAATAAGATTAATAAACCTCTAGCCAGACTTATGAAAAACCAAAGAGAAAGAACCCAAATTAATAAATCATGAATGAAAGAGGAGAGATCACAACCAACACCAAAGAAATACAAACAATTATAAGAACATATCATCAGCAACTATATGTCAGCAAAGTTGACAATCTAGAAGAAATGATGCAATCCTACAAACACATAAACTACCAAAACTGAACCAGGAAGAAATAGGAAACCTGAAAAGACCCATAGTCAGTAAGGAGATGGAAGTCGTCATCAAAAATCTCCAAACAAACAAGAGCCCAGGGCCAGATGGCTTCCCAGGGGAATTCTATCAAACATTTAAAGAAGAATACCTGTTCTCCTGAAACTGTTCCCAAAAAATAGAAATGGAAGGAAAACTTCCAAACTCATTTTATGAGGTCAGCATTACCTTGATCCCCAAACCCAAAACTAGGCAAAGACCCTATCAAAAAGGAGAATTGATGATCATGTCCTTGATGAACATGGATGCAAAATTCTCACCAAAATACTAGCTGAGAGGATCCAACAGTACACTGGAAGGATTATACACCATGAGCAAGTGGGATTTATTACTGGGCTACAAGGTTGGTTCAACACCTGCAAATCAATCAATGTAATACAATACATTAATAAAAGACAGAACAAGAACCATATGATACTCTCAATAGATACTGAAAAAACATTTGACAAAGTACAGCATCCTTTCTAGATCAAAACTCTTCAGAGTGTAGGGATATAGGGTACATACCTCAATATCATCAAAACCATCTATGAAAACCCACAGGGAATATCATTCTCAATGGGAAAAAAAAACTAAGAGCTTTTCCCGTAAGGACAGGAGCATGGCAGGATCTCCACTCTCACCACTGTTATTCAACATAGTACTAGAAGTCCTAGCCTCAGCAATCAGACAACAAAAAGAAATAAAAGGCATCCTAATAGGCAAAGAAGACGACAAACTCTCACTCTTTGCAGATGATATGATACTTTATGTGGAAAACCAAAAGACTCCAATCCAAAACTGCTAGAACTCACAGAAGAATTCAGTAGTGTCAGAACATAAAATCAATGCATAGAAATCAGTTTCATTTCTATACACTAAAAGCAAGAGAGAAGAAAGAAATTAAGGAGTCAATCCCATTTACAATTGCACCCCAAACCTTAAGATACCTAGGAATAAACCTAAAGAGGCAAAGAATCTGTACTCAGAAAACTATAAATTACTCATGAAAGAAATTGAGGAAGACACAAAGAAATGGAAAAACATTCCATGCTCATGGACTGGAAGAACAAATATTGTGAAAATGTCTACGCTACCTAAAGAAATCTACACATTTAACATATTCCCTATCAAAATAACCATCAATTTTTTTTTCAAAGAAATGGGACAAATAATCTTAAAATTTATATGGAACCAGAAAAGACACTGAACAGCCAGAAGAATGTTGAAAAAAAAAAAAAAACAAAGTTGGAGGCATCACAATTTCAGACTTCAAGCTCTATTACAATGAGGTAATAATCAAGACAGTATGGTACTGGCACAAAAACAGACACATAGATCAATGGAACAGAATAGAGAGCCCAGAAATAGACCCTCAGCTCTATGGTCAACTAATCTTTGACAAAGCAGTAAAGAATGTCCAATGGAAAAAAGACAGCCTCTTTAATAAATGGTGTTGAGAAAATTGGACAGCCACGTGCAGAAAAATGAAATTGGACCATTTCCTTACACCACACACAAAAATAGACTCAAAATGGATGAAGGACCTCAAGGAGAGAAAGGAATCCATCAAAATCCTTGAGAAGAACACAGGCAGCAACCTCTTCGACCTCAGCCGCAGCAACATCTTCCTAGGAACAACTCCAAAGGCAATGGAAGCAAGGGCAAAAATGAACTATTGGGATTTCATCAAGATCAAAAGCTTTTGCACAGCAAAGGAAACAGTTAACATAATCAAAAGACAACTGACAGAATGGGAGAAGATATTTGCAAACGACATATCAGATAAAGGACTAGTGTCCAGAATCTATAAAGAACTTAGCAAACTCAACACCCAAAGAACAAATAATCCAATCAAGAAATGGGCAGAGGACATGAACAGACATTTCTGCAAAGACGACATCCAGATGGCCAACAGACACATGAAAAAGTGCTCCATATCACTCGGCATCAGGGAAATACAAATCAAAACCACAATGCAATATCACCTCACACCAGTCAGAATGGCTAAAATCAACAAGTCAGGAAATGACAGATGCTGGCGAGGATGTGGAGAAAGGGGAACCCTCCTACACTGTTGGTGGGAATGCAAGCTGGTGCAACCACTCTGGAAAACAGTATGGAGGTTCCTCAAAATGTTGAAAATAGAACTTCCCTATGACCCAGCAATTGCACTACTGGGTATTTACCCTAAAGATACAAACGTAGTGATCCGAAGAGGCACATGCACCTTAATGTTTATAGCAGCAATGTCCACAATAGCCAAACTATGGAAAGAACCTAGATGTCCATCAACAGATGAATGGATCAAGAAGATGTGGTATATATACACAATGAAATACTATGCAGCCATCAAAAGAAACGAAATCTTGCCATTTGTGACAACATGGATGGAACTAGAGCATATCATGCTTAGCGAAATAAGTCAAGCAGAGAAAGAAAACTATCATATGATCTCCCTGATATGAGGAAGTGGTGATGCAACATGGGGGCTTAAGTGGGTAGGAGAAGAATAAATGAAAGAAGATGGGATTGGGAGGGAGACAAACCATAAGTGACTCTTAATCTCACAAAACAAACTGAGGGTTGCTGGGGGGGAGGGGGGTTGGGAGAAGGGGGGTGGGGTTATGGACATTGGGGAGGGTATATGCTTTGGTGAGTGCTGTGAAGTGTGTAAACCTGGCGATTCACAGACCTGTACCCCTGGGGATAAAAATATATGTTTATAAAAAATAAAACAAAAAACAAACAAAAAAACCCCTAAAATGTGGGCTCACTAGAAAAGTAAATAAGCAGCCTCTTTCATTGTTGCATCCTAGGCGCACCACTAAGCTTGATGCTCCAACACTACTCTCCAGCTTCTTTCATTTAAACAGTCTTCAACAAACATCTGAGAACCTACAACGAACCTGGCACTGTGCTGAACACAGAATAGGCACATAGGGAAGGACTTACTCCCATCCTTTGAGAACGTATCCAGAGCCGTAATATCCACCAGAATCTTAAGATATAGAAATAAACAAATGGCCTATAAGAAATATAGGAAGGAAAAGGGAAAGACAAGGAAAATAATGCCCTGAGCTTAAGATGCTGAAGATGTAATTGGTGAGATAAGGCATAAATTAAAGCAAACAAAGAAGTCACAGCAATATAGTACAAACAAAGTGAAGTAGAATGAAGTATAGTAAGGCTGATGGAAGTTTGGAATAGTGGACAAGTCAGTGAAGAGGCCAAGTGTCTCTGGTCCACTAGACATATTAGGTGAATGACATACACCGTTTAGCAGTCAGATCGTCAAAGTGCACTGCTTGAAGCTTATCCCCTGTTTTCTTTCTATTCCTCATGGTCAATATTGTATCCACTCAACAAATGATCAGCCCACTCTCTCTTATTTACAGAACATCCTTTTGTTCAACAACCCAACATCTTCCATATGACCATGTGCTTCTTTGGAAAACTGGGATGATCTCCTCTTGCTTGTCAATACTCAGCTTAAGAATGAGAACATGAGCAAGTCTGGTCAGTAGAGACATTGACAAGAATTCTGGAGTTTTCTGGGGATAATATCTGTCCCCCCTTCAACTCTTTTAAAAGGGAGACTAATAGGAAAATACAAATCAAAACTACAATAAGATACCACCTCACACCAGTCAGAGTGGCTAAAATTAATTAACAATGACAGATGTTGATAAAGGGGAACCCTCCTACACTGTTGGTGGGAATGCGAGCTGGTGCAGCCACTCTGGGAAACAGCATGGAGGTTCCTCAAAAAGCTGAAAATAGAGCTACCCTATGAGCCAGCAACTGCACCAGTATTTACCCTAAAGATACAAATATAGTGATCCGAAGGGGCACATGCACCTGAATGTTTATAGCAGTCAACCAGAGAAACACAATTATCACATGATCTCTCTGATATGAGGAATTTGAGAGGCAGGGAGAGGGGTTGTGGGGAGCAGAGAGGAATAAATGAAACAAGATGGGATCCGGAGGGAGACAAACCACAAGAGACTCTTAATCTCATAAAACGAGCTGAGGGTTGCTGGGAGTGGAGGGGGTAGGGAGAGAATGATTGGGTTATGGACATTGGGGAGGGTATGTGCTATGTAATAGGGGAGGGGAGTGCTGTGAAATATGTAAGCCTGTATCCTTGAAACAAATAATACATTATATGTTAATTTAAAAAATCATGTTAAAAAGCAAGTCTAGAGAATAAAATTAGGAAAATATCCCCATATCACATTTCACAATAATAAAAATGATATACCTTTCAGCATAGGTAATGTGGTATTTAAAATGTTTTTAACATAACAGAGAACAACAAGTATCCAAACATTTAAATGTGCAATTGATCCTTGAACAACAGGGGTTTGAACTGCATGGGTCCACTTACATGCAGATTTTTTTTTTTTTTATAAATACAGTACAGTACCCTAAATGTACTTTCTCTTCCTTATGATTTTCTTAACATCTTCTTTTTGCTAGCTTTCTTTATTATATGGATACAGTATATAATACATACAGCTACAAAATCTAAGCTCATCATCAGTTTGTGTTATTAATAAGGCTTCCAGTGGACAGTAGGCAAGTAGCAGTGAAATTTTGGGGGGAGTCAAAAGTTACATGAGGAATTTCAACTTCACAGGGGTTGGTGCCCCTAATCGCTGTGTTGTTCAAAGATCAACTGTACTCCTAAAGCTTTATTAAAAAGTTCTGAGGTAAAGTGGACCGAATTTTGGTTAGACTGAAGAAGTAGTAGGATGTGTGGTCATGTGAGTTCTGATATGTGGAAGTTTTAAATTTCAGTGATTTTATTAGCCAGTGTTTCCTGAGATATGTTCTAAGGAGTAAGAGTTGGTGAGACATTAGTCGTTGTGATTCAAGTAAGAGTCCTCTGATAACGAAATGTAGGAAATACTGGATTTAGAAAAAGAAACAGGTTTCTTCGTGCAGAATCACAAAGAGCCTTTAATACACAAACCCACCTCATGAATCTCTAAGTGACAGCATTTCTCCACACTTAGTTAGCCACACAAATAAATTATTCTAGAGTACAAAACTGCCCTGTTCATTCACAGGGAGGGAGAGAGAGAGGGAGGTACCCTGGTCAACTCTACCACATGACCCTCATTTGACATATGATACCACATTTCATCTTTGCAACAAACCCATGAGTTTGTGACTACTTCTTCTCTAGCTAACAACACACACACACACACACACACACACACTCCCCCAAAAACACATGTTAGCAATCTTTTCAAGGTCAGCCAATTAGGAAAAGTCAGGTAGAAAAGAGAATGCTCTTCTAACTGGAGTTCTTCACTCCTTCTTCTAGGAGCCATAACTTCTGGAAAATTTTAGGACATAGATGACATTTCCTAGATTATACAGTTAATTATCAGTGGAACAATGGAAGAGAGGCTATGGAAAATTACCACCACCAGACTATCTCCATCAATTCTCCCTCAAAACTGGTCCATGAAGTGTAGGATTTCATTAAAAATGGTGTGTTTGCTCGGCATTCAGGAGCAAGCTTTCCCCTCCAACTGGATTGCCTTCCTTAATCCCCTCATAAAGTGAAATTATGGAGAATCAAATAATAATACCGTATCTCCTTTTTGCTAATTGCCTAAAATATACTCAAATATAAATTACTTTAACTTTGATTTATGTGGTTATCCCTGAATCCCTAAGAGCAACATTTCATCTCTCTTATATTTGATTTCAGCTTAAATAGTTATGTAACTGCATTGCTAAATCCATACACAATATCACCTACTTTAATGCAAGTAGCTTGAAACTTGAGAGCAGAAAACTAGTTTCAAGTTCTGGCATTTCTACTAACCAGCACTCGAACTTAGGCAAAGCTACCAAGTCATGGTGTTTTCACTGAAAACTGGAAATTAGAAACCATTTCCTATAGGAAATGTAGCCTCAGTTGACGTTTAACGTAGTATGAACATTGGGCTTGTAAAATTAATATAAAAGAAAAAGATGAATTATGCAGGGAAGGTAATATAGTAAAAGAGCTGCTCATTTGCAGAAATATGTTCCCATTATCCAGGCACTCTCTTTCCATCATGCTAAAAGACAGTTTCTCTCAGATTTTTCAAGGACTAATGGCGTTCTCAAGTTGATATTAACACCAACACCACCCTGCTCTGTCTGAATAAAATCTACCTGAGGCCGAACAGATCTGCCCAAACAAAGGTAAGAGTTTCTGCTCCAGGTATGGCAGAATTAACCCACTCTTTCTGTCTTCTGTGCATTTGGGGACTTGAACTTATTCTATGTAGACTATGCCACTGATGTCATAAGTCAATGGCAGAAATGAACTGAAAACTCTCTGAGTATAACATTTGGAATGAAAAAATCAAATGTCTGTATTGGGCCTGATGAAACACTTCAGTGATTATATACAGTGCACACCACCAGAATATAAGCCTAAGGGGTCAGATGTGTTTGCCTGTTTCATTCATTGTTGTATGTCTTTTTTTTTTTTTTTTAAGATTTTTATTTATTTATTTGACAGAGAGAGATCACAAGTAGGCAGAGAGGCAGGCAGAGAGAGAGGGGGGAAGCAGGATCCCCTTGGAGCAGAGAGCCTGATGCAGGGCTCAATCCCAGGAGCCCTGAGATCATGATCTGAGCCTAAAGCAGAGGCCTAACCCACTGAGCCACCCAGGCACCCCCATTGTTGTATGTCTTGCATCTAGAATTATTTCTGTCTCATAGTAGGGAAGTAAGCATGTAGTAAAAAGCTGTTGAGTGAAGAATTAATATTAAAATGATGAAAGAACATGGTTTCTAAAGAATAAAGTTCTGAGTTTTTGTACATGGAAGCAAAAATACAAACACATATGTAGGCAACATATTTTGGAACTTTGGGGATCTTTGGCATCAAATATTAAAAGATGATGTTATGACCAACTTGATAATTAAAATAAAATTCATTTGGATCTCTCTTAAGGAAATAAGAGCATTTGGTCAACTATATTGTCATTTAACTTTCCACAACATCCATATAAATTTCCACAATATTTCTCTTTATATGCTATATTTAATTGCATAGTAGTAATACATTTTTTAAAGGTTTGTTTGCAAGTCCTAAAAATTGTTTATTTGATCCTCCCCCGGTGAAAGAGTAAAGGTAGATATCATTACAGCTAATTCACAGCAGAAGAGATTTGGGCTCTGAAATATTAAATGTGTAACAGAAATATCCCACATTTACTACTGGGTCTCTGTTAAGGAATAAAATGTAAATAATAAAAAAAAAGTGAAAACAAAACAATAAAACGATTACAATGCAACTAATGTATCCAAATACTGCTCCAAGTACTTTCATATTCTATTTCATGTACTTTTACCAATGTCACTGTGAGGTTGCAGTTGTTTTAGTTGGATTTTTCAGATGCAAAATGAAGGCTCAGTGAAACTGAATAACTCTCTCGCTGACCTATCTCGTAAGTCTTAGAAAGGGGACCCAACCCTTGCTTTGTGACAACAAATCATGTGTCAGAAAGTCTGGCGCCCACCACTTACTTCTTAACTATTCTTTTACCACCACCTCTATGACTGTGTATATTAAGATGATATGTAAAAATGTAGGATGTAAATATATCTTTCTGTTATGATTATTATTAGAAATAGGATAAATCTGTCTCAGAAATTACATATGCACATGGTGTTATTTTTCTTTTCTCTTTTTCTTTTTCCCTTTTTCTTTTCTTTTCTTCTTTTCTTTTTTCTTTTCTCCTTTCCTTTCTTTTTTTTTCCATTTCTTTTCTTATTTCTACTAATGGAGGTGTGTTATTATCTACTCAGGTCACCTAGATCCTGCTGTGACTATTAGTTATAGGTTGGCTGGCCATGTGACTCTGAAGCTAAAGTGTGTGTGTGGGGTGGTGGTGTTAGAAGAGTGGAGATTAGCTGGTTTTTAGAATACTCTGGAGTATACAGAGAAGAAGGGAAGACCCAGCACTCCCTAGGGAATTCCCAGCAGCTAGCCATATTTCTCTTCTATGCACGGTGCTGGGAAACCTCTGGAGTGCAGTGGTAACATTTAGAGAATCTCCATCCTACGGGACTCCCTTCATGTCCCTAAACTGTTGTGTGAGGTTGATTAAACTTTTCAACAGATATGCACAATATGTGTGAGAACCAGGCAAATGTACATACTAAATGACCTCTCCAATACTAGCACACATGGAGTTATCTTAAATTGTTTACCTTTCATTCACGTCCCTCAATAGCTCAGGTTTAAGCAGACGCTCACAAGCAAGTAGACCGCTAAATAATTCATTCAAGCATTCAAGTGTCATTTCATATAAACATAGTGCAAAGTGCCTAAGATTAATGCTATGCTTTAGATATTTTAAGTTCCTGGAAAACATGGGAGTCAATAATCAAAAGCCCCTATTTCTGGTTGGTTGGCTGGAGAGTTCATGGTTTGTGGGAAAGGGAAAAAAAGATGAGAGATGAAAAAGAATGCATTTCAATTTTTCTCTTTCCTTCCCTACACACACACATACACATGTGCACACACTCATAGACACACAGACTTCACACACTTGCTTAGTCCCTAACTCCTTTGATATTTTGTATTCAGTACTGGACTTGGCTGACATAAGAAACTCCCTGTAAAAAGGCAGGTTTCCTCTGAGTTAAGGCTGGTTTCCATGGTGCTGAAATGTCCGTTTAAAAGTAAGCATCATCCTGAGGTACATACAGGGTAGGGCTCATACCAACACAGGTCACTCTGAGCCAGAAAGAGTTAGGACATCTGTATTGCACATAAACAGCATCAGGCCATGCAATTTTACTTTATGCATTTCAGCTCCCATTTAGAAAAAAGAAATCTCATTATCTTGTACCATATATTTTAAGGTCAGTGAATCATGTTGGGATGTTTTCACTTTGAAAACCACATTTAAATGGATGAGTATAATTGCTTGGATAAATACTCATATCTGTGAACAAGCATGTTTTAAAACATCCTCTTCCGCTCCTTCTGGAAATCCCTTTAGATTTGGGGAATGCAGGGGAGGAAAATGCTATCTTAAGTTATACAGGAAAGAGGGTTATTGACTGACATAACCTGTTCTAGTACATCTAGATTTGTCTCTTTTAAAATATATAAGGTATAAGCAAAACCTATTAAGTTAAAAAGTGTTGGAGATTGTAACAAACGTTCATCACTTATTTAGTATTGTTCAAAGGAATTTGTTATTGGATCATGGAGGGCTCACTGCATCCAGGAAAAAAAAATCAAGATGTTAAGGTTAGAACATATCTAAGGTGAAGGATATTTTGGTTTTGAGTGGTATTTGTGTGTGTGTGTGTGTGTGTGTGTGTGTGTGTGTGTGTGTGAAAGGAATACTTTGGAACTCTTTTAATGGACAGTCTGAATTATCCAAAAATGCACATTATCATTATCCATAATCTAGAAAAACATATCTGCAGTAAAAATTAGCATTCAGTATCTTTTCTTTTCTTGAAAATTAGATCCCACATGCCTAGAGAAAATGCATTTCAAAGTAGTAACTTTTTTTTTTTTTTTTTCTTTAATAGTGATGTTGAGTGACAAGAACTAGTTTCTGAATCTTTGGAAAGAGGTTTGCTAACTGCGGGTCAGAATCAGTAAAGTGAGAAATTTCAGCTGCTCAGGGGAATCACTTGGTGAGTGATTGCAATGCTCTGGGCACTTTCTGTGGCGTCCAGGAAAGGGTGTGAATTAGAAGACCTTAGAGCTCAGGACCTCACTCCTGCTACCTCAAGTGGGAGACTAGAGAAGCTGGGAGACCCATGGGGTATCTGAGCCTCACCTGTGTCTCTCTCTTTTTGTGTCCCTAAGAAGCATAGTTGGTTGGGGAAGGGAGAGGAGAAACTGAGACCAAGGGAATAGAAATTGGGTTTAGTATGGAAGGAAGAATATTAAAGAAGGCAAAGAGCTTTTTGAACACACCCCTCCCCCAACAGCCTAGAAATTCAGCCTAGTGCCTCCACTAAACCATGGTGGTGGGTGCTGTGCGTGTAGGTTTATGACCACACACTAGCAAAGTACCCCCTTCCCCAACTCTTCTATTGCCCTGCTTTTTGCTCTCTTTAGGCTGCCCCAGAGTTCCTACACCCAGGCTTCCAGTCCTTTTTTTCCCACCTGAGAAAGAAGTCCAGAGCCTTCCAGGGAATTATCTTGATGGATACTGGGTCATTCTTAGTGGCAGGCAGGCGTGGTAGATCAGGGATCAAGTGGGACACTTAGGTACCTGCTCTTGGTACGGACTGACTATCCACTCCACTCCTTAAACTCTCAGCCAGAGTCAGAGCCGGCCTCTGCCCCACTCTGGAGGAACCTTCCAGATTTCGGAGGCTCCATGTAGAAGAACCCAACTTGGGGATGAAAACTTGGAGGCTGGGGTTACCAGGTTCTAGGAAATCCCTGTAGTTCCCGAATTTTACTCTTGACATCTGGACATGCCTGCGAGTACCAGGAACCCGGGGTGCCTGGGACCTGGGCTGCGCATCTGGACTTCCGACGTCCATCCAGACGCCCAGAGAGCGCATTTCCGCGCCCAAAGCGACTGGCTGCAGCCGCGCGACCCCGCGCCTGGAGTAGGGTGTCCGCGCGGGCGAGCTTGGCCCCCTGCCCTCCTGCCCGCGTTCTTAGAGCCCGGATCGAAAAACCCGCCAACCATCCCTCTCGGGGAAGCCCGGCACTCGCCAGGAGGGCAGCGGTGACGCGGCTTCCCTTTCTCGGAGCCTCCTGGGCGCGCTGCCCTCGCCACCCCCTGGCTCTGCCCTTGCGCCGGCGCGCGCTGCCTCCCCGGGACCCGCCGCCTTCGCGGCCGGCTGCGGGGAGCGGCCAGGTCTCCCGCGAGCCGGCAGCCCGGAGCGCTCTCCCCGGGCTCACTCACCGATCCTGAGTACTTGCGGGGCGGTCTGCGGGAGGACGTAGCAGAGGAAATAGACGAGCGCCCAGCTGGCGTCTCTGGTCCAGAGCCCGGGCTGGGCGACGAGTGCGCGGCGCTCCATCTTCCCAGCTTCTTAATTCCTGCCGAGACCCAGCCGCGGCCGCTCGCCCGCGAGATGCAGCCCGCTCGGGCCGGCTCCCTGCCTCATCCTCCCCGCGAGGCTCGGCGTCGGCACCCTGCACGCTCCCCGCGGAGAGAGAGCGAGGGAGCGGGCGTGGGAACAAGGAGCTGGCTGGCGGCGCTGGGCTGGCTCCGGGCTCCTGGCTTCTGCCGCTAGCCCATCACTGCTCGCCCTCCTCCTCCTCCATGGGCCGCAGACCGCGGAGGGTCAGCGCGCTCCGGCTCCCGGAGCCAAGAGACCAGCTGAGGAAAGTTGCTGCCCCAATTTGCGGGCACGTCTTGCTCATTCGTCCTCTGGTCAGATGGAGAGTGGGGGGCAGGTGGAGGGGTCAGTGAGAGAAGGGGGGGGGAGGGGAAAGGCGGAGGAGGAAGGAGAAAGGGTACTGGGTGAGTTGGTGCCGGGGCTCTGAGCGAGCAGGATGGGCGCCTGCAGGTTAAGTGGGAGCGGAGCCACGCTCTCGCCTCTCTCTATCCTTGCTTTCCAAACCACCCCTCCTTCGCTGGCCCCACCCTTGATTTACTGCCCGCCCCGACACCACTGATCCAGACCCTCACACACGCACACAGGCACGCACATTCCCCCTTTCCCTCAACTTTGCGCTGCGCTGCTGGAAAGTCGATGGAGTGTGGCAGACTCGAGACCGAGAAAATCTTATCTACTGGTCGGAACGGAGGCAGTCTCCGCTGTGGACTGTGAGTGACAAGGGGCCTCATTGGTTATGTCCCTGTGTCCCTGTGAGGGGGTCGTGGAGATGACCAACTACTACTCTCCTCATCACTAGATGGAGAATCGCCTTCCTGGACGCCAGCACTTCGGAGAATAGCAGAGCTCCTGTTTTTAACTCTGACTAGGAGGAAGAGGAAGAGGAGAAGGAGAAACCTCCAGTACTCTAATATTAGAGTAGCTTCTTTTCTAGTCAGATCCCGAGATATTCTCTTGTAAAATTGCTTCCATTTAGAGATGCAGAACTGGGAAAGGGGCAGCTTCCAGCGCCACTTTTTTTCTTGATTTCTGTTGACTGTCACGTTTGAACGCTGGAAGACAGGCTATTTTAGCTATGTAGGTTTGGAGACTATTTCTCAGTAGAAGGACAAGGACAGTTCCGTGGGGAAATCATCAGCTTTAGATCATTTTGGTTTAATTTCCTTAGAGCTTCCTGGGAAATGTTCTATATAAATGGTTGCTAGCTGTGCACTAATATTCATAGATTATTTTTTCCCCCTAAGTATGGATTTTGGAAAACTGACCTAAACTGAGTCAATCTATTAGAAGAACATGTCTGCAGACATACCAGCCTAGAGTAAAAAGGAAGTACAAAACAAATCTATTGTATCTTAAGATTCATTCATTCATTCATTCATTCACCAAATACCTGAGTACCTTCTATGTGGTGCCAGAAACTACTTTTTACTGAAGACCCTCTCTGGACAAAAATGCACCACCTGTCTTCCAAGGGAGATTATAACCCCCCCACTGGAAGGTGGTCAGTTCATACCTCAAGTGGTGGGCCTATTTCCGGATACTATGGGATGAGAGTTGCCAAAGCAGAACACATTCATAGAGAAGAAGAAGGATTGGTCTAGATTTAGGATATCATCTTATGCATGGATTTATAAAACCAAGAAGAATTAGGAACATATGCTGGTTATCTTCAGAAATTTGAAGAGTTCTTATGTTAAAAGAAAGTAGTCTTAGTTAAGTGAAAAGAAATAAGAAAAATAAGAAGATTGGATGGAAGTTGTAAGATGAGTATATTTCACCCAGTTTTTGTGTGTGTGGGTGGGAGCATTGCTAAGCCAGGAAAGTGTCAAACAATGGTATGTGTGCTTCAGAAAGGAGTCAGACACTCCATTCACTCAATCATTTACTGGTTCATTCAGTGCATATTAAGCACCTACTTTGTGGGAGGCATTGTGCCAAGCCCTTGGAGACAACAGCCCGAATACGACTGCTACTATGATGAAACTCAAAGATAGTGAGGAAATGTGATGAGTTACAAGAAAAGAAAATGGTACTTTGTGCATGAATAAAAGGAGAAATTTAAGCTCATTATAGGACTTTAGGAAGGACTTGATGAAGGACTGATGCTTTAAAGCTGAAAAATGGGTATTTATTTGTGATTACTTAGTGTGAAAACAAATATAAAGATAGAGGACTTTGTTGTTGTTGTTTTCTTGCTACATCCAGGGTCAGTAGATAGTGAAGACTGCATCCCTAGATCTTGAGAACCTAAAGTCTAGAATTAGGTCAGCTTTTGAACTAATAGTGTTTGAATCCTGGTTTTTACCTAATTCTAGATTTGTAGCCTTGGTTAAATTATGTAATTTCCTGGGGATAGAGCTTGCCAGTGCTTGTCTATATCCATTTTTTTTTCTTCCCAGGCACATTAAAGTCTGTACCTTTTCAGTTAGGTGTAATCAGGTGACAATTGGTAGCTAACAAAATATGAGGGGAAGTGATATGTGCTATTTTGGGTTGAAAAGGAAGGCACTGGGAGATCTCATATGGCCCTTCAGCATAGTCTTCTCCTGACAGAGTAACTCTGGAAGTCAGAGTTTCTAGAGGACAAAATGAAATCAGCCTGGATCCCAGAGTCACTTTATGGAAAGGGGCTGCTCTGAATAGCTGTCAGAGCAACAACAAACGAGTAACAATATCAATGTGTTTTGAGGTCTGTTTGTTACTTAAGATGACCTATTTCACACTGACTAACACACTCTCTAAGATTTGATATCCTCATCTGGAAAACAAAGAATAATAATAACACAATGGGGCCATTGGAGGATGACATTAACTACTACATATAATGTTTTTTCCAAGGATCTTGTTACTCAGTATTTACTAATTAGTTCATCTGTGGTAATTACTCTTTTGGTTAAATGAATCTATGCATGTATTTCTAGTTTAAATATGTCTCATATAGTAGAGGTTAGAATACATTGTCCAATGGGAAATTAGTTAATATTGATTTAATTAATTGTGTAGTCATAGTACTTGATTCAATACAATTTCAGGAAATTTTGTTACTTTTATTATTTTTATTACAGTTCCTTTTTGATTGGTAGAGATCTTAGAAAGATTGCATTTCCTAAAGCAGGTTTTGTTTTAGTTTTTGTTTTTAAGGATACCATCACACCTAACTTACTTTTCTGTATCATTTGTAAAATTCTATAAAGCTTAAACCTGAAATTTATTTTCTTGTTAGAATGCTTCCCTTCATTGCTCATGTACACAGGCTCATGGTGTTGAGTTACTCATGAGTGATCAGCAGCTGCTGTTCATTTGTTTTGTGCTTTCTAGAAGGACTGTATTTTGTGTATATATGCATTTAGTTATTTTTTTTGCCCAAAATGACTATGGGATAATCACTTTTGATTCACATTTTTATAGTGTCCTCTTAAAAATAAAAATGTCCAATTGAATACATACCATCTTTCCCCCAGGCCCCAGACCTCAAGCTCAAGCTGCTAGTGTGGTTAATAAGAAAGTAGTAGAAGAGCATGCGGCATTGAGCTCCCTATGAGAGCTGATGACATACTTAGATACTAATCCATTTAAAATTGCTTAATTTTTAGAAGATAATTAGATACAAAAAAATAACTAGATATAGAGAAAAACAGCTTAAAATAAACTAAGGAATCCAGATGAAAACTGTGTTTCAGAATGTGGTGAGTATACTTGAGTATACTTAGAATGTTACCCAGGGCACCGAGAGCAAAAGATCAAGTGGCTTTTAGAGAGTGGTAGGAATGCATCACTGATTCAGGATAAAATCCTCATTTAGGGCTACTTCTTTGTCTATTCGTTTTTTCCTAGGCAATGTCATATATGTCTACGATGTTAAATGCCTTGAAGCCAAGAATTCCCAAATTTTATCTCATGCTCAGATTTTGCCTCTGAACTCTAGATTCACACAGCTGATTCTAATGACTATTTCTGACCCAACATGTCAAACTCTTGATTCTGTGCCACAGCATTGCCCCCTCCCCAAATCCCCTTCCCAATATTCTCATTTCCATATGCATAGCCCCTTCCATCCAGCTGTTAAAACTGGAAACTCAGGATACCATCCCTGATTTTTCCTTTACTTTTCCTCCTATATTCAGTCCGTTTTCAAACAGTATTGGTTTTAACTTCAAAATATCCCTTTATTCTTTTTCTCTGTAGATCCATGACTACTAGTGTGGGGTTCCTCAGCCTCAAAACTTGTGATATTTGGGCTAGAAAATCATTCCTTGGGGAGGCTGTCCTGAGCAATGTAGGATGTTTACCAACTTCCCTGGACTCTATCCACTAGATGTCAGTAGTACCTTGCTCCCAAATTGTAACAAACAAAAAATATCTGCAGACATTGCCAAATGTCCTCTGAAGTACAAAGCCATCCCAGGTTGAGAACCACTGCTCTTATCCAAATCACCACAGTACTCCCTCAGGTCTCTTATAGTACGCTCTTCACTGTCCATCTCCCCACATTGACCTCTTTCTATCCATTCTGCCCATCTGCATCTTAATCAACTGCTCCCATTAATTTCTCCTCACAATGGCTGTTTTACTTCCCTCATGGTCATGATCAACTAACTAATTATTTACTTACTTTAGTATAAACTCAATGATGGCAGACTACTCTTTTTACTCACTTGCCTAGCATTTAGGGGGAACTTGATAAATGTTTGTTGAATGAATGAATGAATGAATGATATCTCATAAGTCATACAACCTGCAATTCATAAGTGCACATTTGTAAGATTGAACTGAATAATAATCTAAATTCCTCTTTTGGTTTTATTCAGATCTCCTACATGGATCGGTTTTTGCTTAGTGTTATCCCCAGGACATTAATCTAGTACACTGTGTTGAACAAAACTGGAGTATAATCTCACATATGTTTCTTCAAATGTCAGTAAAATGTGAGATGGAGTAGGGCTTTCTCTGACCATTTCATTCTTCAACACCGTGGCTATCATTACACACAGCTTAACAATTTTACTACAGTTTTTATAGTAACACTGGTCCATCTGTGAAAGCACTGTGGAAAACAATTGCAGTGAAATCTTTGAAAGGAAAACAAAAATATCTTATTTATTCCTATCTTTATATCCTATTATAACAACCTAAGAGTGTAAAGAAATTCGGTCAGGTGGAGACTTAAAACCAAGCTGGTGTTTGGCTGTCTCCACACATAAGTGAGTTCCTCCATGAGTAAAGAAAAGATCCAGGCTGAGCACTCAGATGTCGTAAGACCTGCATCTCAAACCTGGCTTGATCACCAACCGTGGCTCACTTGCTCTTGGTCAAGTTGCGGAACTTCTTTAGACCTCAACCATAATTGGGAGTAGTTAGACTAATGCCTAAAAGTCAACGGGGACTAATGTTCTCCATTTCTCTTTCCAGTTCTGAAAGCCATTTCTCAAAAAGAAGGGCTCACAACTTTGGAGAACAGTGTGGAGATTCCTTAAGAAATGAAAAATAGAGCTTCCTTATGACCCTGCAATTGCACTACCTGGGTATTTACCCCAAAGATACAGATGTAGTGAAAAGAAGGGCCATCTGTACCCCAACGTTTATAGCAGCAATGGCCACGGTTGCCAAACTGTGGAAAGAACCAAGATGCCCTTCAATGGACGAATGGATAAGGAAGATGTGGTCCATATACACTATGGAGTATTATGCCTCCATCAGAAAGGATGAATACCCAACTTTTGTAGCAACATGGACGGGACTGGAAGAGATTATGCTGAGTGAAATAAGTCAAGCAGAGAGAGTCAGTTATCATATGGTTTCACTTATTTGTGGAGCAGAACAAATAGCATGGAGGACAAGGGGAGTTAGAGAGGAGAAGGGAGTTGAGGGAAATTGGAAGGGGAGGGAAGGGGAGGTGAACCATGAGAGACTATGGACTCTGAAAAACAATCTGAGGGTTTTGAAGGGGCGGGTGGTGGGAGGTTGGGGGAACCAGGTGGTGGGTATTGGAGAGGGCACAGATTTCATGGAGCCCTGGGTGTGGTGCAAAAAACAATGAATACTGTTACGCTGAAAATAAATTTAAAAAAGTAAAAAAAAAGGGGGGGGGGCTCACAACTCATCTCTGTTCCCTTTTGGTTATAAAGAAGATAAGTTTTTCTTAAAATAATATTTATTTTTTCTGGGACACCTGGGTGGCTCAGTGGGTTAAAGCCACTCAGGGTCCTGAGATCGAGCCCCGAATCAGGCTCTCTGCTCAAGCAGGGAGCCTGCTTCCTCCTCTCTCTCTCTCTCTGCCTGCCTCTCTGCCTATTTGTGATCTCTGTCAAATAAATAAATAAAAATTAAAATAATAATAATATTTATTGTTTCTACTGAGTTTGTGTTTATTCAATATTCTAGGCTCTGTTTGTCATATTAATATACTTAATACTGAGAGTAACTTTGGAAGGTAAGTACTCCTCTCCTGCAAATGTTACTGGTGAGGAACTCGAGATACAGAAATGTGGAACAATATGTCAGAAATTATACAACGAAGTGACGAGCCAGAATTTGAGCCCAGTCTAGTTCTAGAGTACTCACTTTTTTTTTTTTTAAAGTTGTGGTGAAATTTACATAAATTAACTACTTCAAAGGGACACTAGTATTTAATACCTCCACAGTGTCACACAACTACCAACTCTACCTAGTTCCAATGTGTCTGTTAAGTCCTGAGTGAGACAGAAGCAATAAAGATTAACTCAGAGAGATAGTGGGTATTTAGATCTGCCAAGGAATTGTGGGCTTTTGTGAGGGCTTTGATTTTAGTCTTAGTGAAATGGGAAGTCACTTAAGGCTTTGAATAGAAGAGTGACATGGAAGGCTTATGTTACGTTCTGTTTCAGGTACTATATAAGTATTAGAGACACCGTGAATAGGTTTGGTTCTTTCCTTCATGGAGCCTCTAGTCAAGTAAACAGTTCTGCAAATAAATACAGAACAACAAATCATGTCAGTGGTGAATGTTATTGATGATGGTGATGATAGCTGACTTTTATACAACGGGTTCAAATCTTAAGTTCAGAGCTCCAGAATGAATTATTACAAAGCAAACATCCTCATGTAATCAATAATCCAAATAAGAAACAAATCACTATCTAAACATTTATGGCATCTCTCAGCCACTTTCCATTCTTGCCCCCAAATCACCTCTACCTTGTCTTTGAGACTTCATGTAAATACAATATATGTTCTTTTGTGCCTGGCTTCTTTCAAATGATAACTAACATTTACTAAGCCCTTATTACATGCTCAGCACTAGTTTTAGTGGTTTACAGTTCAGTCACTATGACACTTTGAGCTGGTAACTGATAGTAATACCCTCATTTTACAGACAAGGACACTGATCCATAGAGACAGAATGCAGTTCCCATGAAGGAAAGTGATAGGATGTAATAGACTTGAAAAGAGGAACTTGCCTTGGACCTTAAGAAAGTTTTAAGGAAGTAAACTTTATAGCTTGCCTTGTAAGAGTAGCTGCATCACTGAAGGAGGAGAAAAATCCAGGTAGAGAGAAGGTTGTGGGAAGCTCCTAACCATAAAAAATGTTTGAAATAAGGTGTGGGTGGGCAGATGTGAGCTGGAGAGAGGGTGGCACCAATGAAATGGGGAATGTGAGCAGAGCCCAGATCCTCTGGAATCCCTACCAGCTTCTCAAAGATTTGAGAATTTATTCTAAAGTTGATAGGAAACCTTTGGTTCTGGCTTCCTCTCTCTTACCTAAACTCCTTTGTTATTATTTACTTAGTCAGTTATGTGCTTTGTAAGACAGAGTCCTAAGCACCCAGGCTGTGTATTACCTTCTCCGTGTATTTGCTTCTGGTGATCCTCCCCATTCTGCATTTCCAGGCACATTATGTAGAACTTTCTCACTTAGATACTATTGCACTGGTCCTCTGTTGGTTCTCACTCATATCCACATCTTCAGGTCACAGGACATTTCCCCAAACTTTTCTCACCACCTGGAACTCTCTTTTCATCACACTTTTCCTAATGAGGGATTATTCATGCCTCACATCTCTTTACTTTTTTGGGGTCCACAATGAAAAGTATATGCATCCATGACTCTTTTGTGTCCTGTATTTCTCCTTCTCAGCATTTGTCACACATTTTAACTATTACTCATCTGTTTATGTTTCCCTCCTCTTACAGATTATAAGCACCAGAAGTACAGGATCTATGCCTACAGTGTTGGGGTTCTGGATACATTCAGAACCTTCCCCAATTCTTGATACATAATTAAAGCTCATTTAATGTTTATAGATTCGTTTTGACTGCTGGGGAGGTCAAGAGGTCTATAAGACATGACAAGAAATCTCAGTTCAGGAAAGGAAGTATAAAAATGTTGTATCTTGGGGTGCCTGGGTGGCTCAGTGGGTAAGGCCTCTGCCATCAGTTCAGGTCATGATCTCAGGGTCCTGGGATCGACCCCCACATCGGGCTCTCTGCTCAGTGTGGACCCTGCTTCTCCCACCACCCCCGCCTGCCTCTCTGCCTACCTGTGATCTCTGTCTGTCTAATAAATAAATAAAATCTTTTTTAAAATGTCATATCTTAAAAAAAAGTCATATCTTATGCATATAACTCATGTGTGCAAAATTTGCTTGAAGTTTGGTTTTGTATTATGTTTTTTTAAAAAGATTTATTTAGTTATTTGAGAGAGACAGAAAGAGTGAGTAGGGGGAGACTCCCTGGTGAGCATGGAGCCCAATATGGGGCTGGATCTTGGGACCCCGAGATCATGACCTGAGCCAAAATTAAGAGTCGGGTGCTTAACTGACTGAGACACCCAGGCATCCTGCATTGTGTTTTAATAATCATTATTTTCAGTAATCTTATAGACTCAAATTATCTCAGTTTTGAAATGATTGAATACTTGCACAGAAATCTTAAGAACCTAGGTTAGAGAGCTAGCGATTGCTTTTAAAAAGTTGAATTGGCTCATAACTATTATAACATTCCAACTTTTATTCAGCCCACCCTTTCTAAACAGATTTCCAGTTCATGTCCCCTGCCAACAAAACACACTAAGCTTCTTTATATTTAAATCATATAAATGAAACCAAGTTTCTTATTACTACATCTTGGCTTAATTTCTTTCCTCATAATATCCTCCTACAAGTGTCATGTATTTTTAGACTATTATTTTTATTTATCAAATAAATACACATATATATTTTGAAAAGCTAGATAGCACTAAGTAAAAACAATACAACAGCTTTTCAAGCTCCTCCTCTCCAACTTGTTCAGTTGTTTTGTCCAACATTTGTTCATCCCATATTTCTACCTATTATACACACCTAGTTCTCGCTGGCTTCAACAGTTTGAAGTGTGATCTATCATCCTGTCATAGTGTATAAAATATTCACTCTTTTATACCATCATCCCACTGGCTTCCCCTTCTCCTCTTCTTATTGTACTAAGATTTTAGATTTAATTTGGGGTTTATATTCAACTCTGCACAGTTGAGCACTATAGTGAGCTGTGATTACATTTTCCTCTTACTCTTTATTTTTTCTATTTGTCTTGTTATTGTTGTTGTTTTTTAATAGTCTTGATTTCTTTGTATTATCTCCTTTACAGAGATCCCAAGAGCCTCCCTATCCAATCTTCACAAATGTTCTTCTACTTCTTTATATTCCCTTGAAGACATCTCCCATGGAAACCTCCATTTTCCTGCTCTTTGTTCTGGGCTGTCTTGGCCTTCAGTGCGGCTGTCATTTTGGCAGTTTTCCTCCCTGTCTCGGAAGGAAATCTAAGTTATTCCTGTTTTTCCTTTCCTGGGATGCATTCTCTGTTCTCTGGAGTTCATGCGCTTGGACTTAGCCAAATTGTTAGGTTTAAGGATACAGTCCCCAAGACATTCCTCACTTCTGACACCAACTGTAGATTTGAGGGATTCCCCAAATCACCCCTGAGCTCAAGTACTTGTTAGAAAGACTCACAGAACTTGACTAAAAGTTATTCTACTCATGGTTATGAGTATTATAGGAAAAGGATATAGATTAAAATCAGACAAAAAAGAGATGCATAGGGCAGAGTCTGGGAGGGTTCCAAACGCATCGCTTCTGTTGTCCTCTCCCCATGGAGTCAGGATGTGTTTTTCTCCTGGGATCATCATGTGACAATATGCATGGAATATTGCCAATCAAGAAAACTCTCTTGAGCTCTGGAGTTTTTGTGGAGACTTTATTACACAGGCATGATTGTTGGATTCGTTGATTATCCACATGGTTGATTACTCCCCAGATCAAGGGATACCATGTAAGCCAAACTCTTTACCCTGAATCAGATGGTTGGTCTTTCTGCCACGGCCAGCCTTGATCCTAAAATTATCAGATATGGACAGTTTCTTCCCTAACTAGAGACATGCTCGTCATAATAACATAGACTCCCTCTCCAAGCCCAGGGCAAAGGCCAGGCCTCTCTTTAGGCAAGGCCAAGTTCTTCACTACATACATGTGGTCCTTGGTTTATTCTCTCATTTTGGTAGAATAGTGGTCAGGGAGCTCTTTTATGTGAAATAAAAAGAATGACAGAATATCAAAAAAGATGGTAGGGACAGGCCTCTACATGTCCGTTTTTTGAATTAACACTACTTTCATCAGGACTGGTAGCCATCAATGTGCAGGTCAGTGTCCCTCCTGGTTGGACTACCACTTTCATCCTCATCTTGGAAATTCTTTTCCCTTTTTCTATATTTCATCTCTGGTGTTTTTGTTTTAGTTTAACTTTGAATACTATCTATTCCTGCTCCTCCTCCTTTTCTTCTTATCCCTTTTTATATCTCTCTGTCTCTGTTTCTATTTCTCTTCTTCATTCATTTTCCTCAGTACATACTCAAGTAGCTTTTAGTAGAAGTACTTGTAAGATCTTTATTTCTAAAATTCAATTTATTCAGATATTGTACCTGTTATATTAGTGCAGCTCTTTGTCAATTTGTACATCCTTCTGGGACATTTTCTCAACTCGATTTTTAATCCTTTTATGATTTTTTATTTATACTATTATGTTTTTATATTATAAGTGATATTTTACTCTGAATTTTTTTTAAAAAGAGTTTTGCTTCATAGGTGCACTATCTTTTTTAACCCCTTGAGGGTATTCTTGGAAAATTATCTCCCCTAAATAGTCTCTCTTACTTTCAAGATACTTTTTTTTCTGTGTTTTTTAGTCCATGGTGGAAACTTTCTCAAAGTTCCTATGACCCTTTATTGTCTGTTCATATTTTAGGTAGGGGAACAGAATGCTGGTTGCAACCTCTGAGTAAAACTAGGCAAGGCTTATGGATTCTAAACTTTGCTAAAGAAAAACACAGCATGACATCAGAGGCTGTCAGTATATTTAAGAATCTAGGAGTATATTTAAGAGTTTTCTCATGGATTGGTTACATTCCCAAGAGAAGGTTGTTTCTGGTAGACTTTTCTTTAAATTAAATTAAAATTTAAAAATTTCAATATAATTAATGCACAGTGTCCTATTAGTTTCAGATGTACAATATGGTGATTCAATAATTCTATTTATTACTCAGTGGGCATCATGATAAGTATATTCTTAATCTCCTTCATCTATTTTACTCATTCCCACCACCCACCTTCTCTATGGTAAACATCTGTTTGTCTTCTATTACTTAGGAGTCTGGGTTTTTTGTTTTGTTTTGTTTCACTCTTTTTTCTTTGTTTTGTTTCTTAAATTCCACATATGAGTGAAATCATATGGTATTTGTCTTTCTCTGACTGACCTATTTCAGTCAGCATTATACCCTGTAGATCCATCATATTGTTGCAAGTGGAAAGATTCCATTCTTTCTGTGGCTGAGTAATATTCCATTGCTTCTAACTTCTTTATCCATTTATCTACAAATGGACACTTGGGTTACTTGCATAACTTGACTATTGTAAATAATGCTGCCATAAACATAGGGGTGTATGTATCTTTTCAGATTAGTGTTTCATATTCTTTGGGTAAATACCCAGTAGTGGAATTACTGGGTTACATGGTAATTCTATATGTAATTTTTTGAGAAACTTCCATACCATTGTCCACAGTGGCTGTACCAATGTGCCTCTCCTTCTGGTGCCCTCTCTTAAGAGTAAGAGTCTGGCTGTCTATGAACTGGGTGGCCACTGATAGATGAGCTGGCTGCTTTAACCTCTGTTTGCATCTATGTTTACTTAATTCCCCAAACCAGACCATTTTCATTACTTTCTGGCATCCATCCATCTAGACAATCTGGCATCCGTCTATCTAGAGAATCTCTGTCTTACCCTCTCCAGAGAATATGCCTTCAGTTTTACGTGAGGGTGGTGGGGATCGGAACCTATCCTGTGGTATGGATGGAACTGTTTCTTGGAAGAGGGTTTCAACAATCTTGTTTCCATTAGCCCTGCATTTTCCCTAGGTCCCTGCAGGCAGCGAGACACCAGGCTATTCACTCGGAGCCATGGGACTTCTCTGTCCTGAAGAGCAGGAGGGTACTTCCTTTCTGGCAGTTCTGACTCAGCATTCTCGAGGTGGCCTGTTAGGTTTCCACTCCTCAATGGCTACATTTTCTCCCAGCCTTGGTAATACAGTTTTAATGAGATTTCTGGAGGAACTGTGTTCCATCCTTCACCTTTATCCAGAAGCACTTATTTTATAATTTTTAGTGTACATTGCAGGAACAGATGCTCTCAATACCCCACCCATACATTCTCTGTGGTAACCTCTACATGTGAGTAGAGGGGCTTCCTGAAAACAGCTGCGAATCTTCCGATGGGCAGTTTTTTTCCTTTTTGACTTTGGAAGATTGGCCTGTGCTCAATACCAGCCAATGCCCTTGGAAGCGGCCCCCTCAACTGGGAGAACTCTGAGGTGTTTTCTACATTTTCTCCCCAAGATCTCCAAAGGGATTCCATTCCAAGTGCCTGCAGTGATAACACGCTAGGTAATGCATATTTTATCTTCTCCCTCCTGTCTCATACCACCAGCCCTATACTGATCTTTCCTGGAATCACTTCCCAAATTAACTAATAACAATTAAATTCTTGTTTCTGCTTGCTTCTGTGGGAACATGAAAGTATATTTCTCTAGCTATTTTCCAACCTAGTTAGATGTTTGACCTACCCTGCTATTTTTTTTTTTTTTAAGTTGGTCCATAACTTTCAGATAATTATAATTTCTGAGAGTTGGGCTATTAATCTTATCTTTAGTGTTCTGGTCACTGCAACTTAGACCAGTCACAAGAACATTATTTGAGAGTCTGTTTATGGTGAGTGCTTTCCTACCTCAGGAAGGTAATGTATCTCCTTATTCAGGAAGTCATGCATGTTGTAAGACATCACTTGATTCAAGTGTCCTGAGTTTATCCAGGGCCAGTCAATTTTGGAAGCATCCCCAAGTCTGTGTACTAATTGCCTTGAATCATCTGTAGCATAATAGCAAGGTGAGAGTAGGGTGACCTCAGTCATGAAAAGCCACTAAATCCCAAATGAGTGAAAACAGAAATGCTTTCTTTACTTCTGTGCAACTCCTATATTTGGGGCAGATGAAATGATCTCTAAAAGCTTGCTACATAATGAGAAAAGAACAGATAAAAGCCCAGTTCGATGGATATTTATCCCAGGGCAAGGTAAACAAATGTCCTCTTACCACAGCAAATTATTGAGCTGCAAATTCATACAGGAAACCATATCAGTTTATGAACTGATTCTCTGTTTATCCTTTAAAATCCTCAAAGTGAAAGCCCTTTGTAAATTACTACTACAAAATACCTACATTCTATAAAATTACTTAGACAAGCAACTGAAAATCTTAGAGTAGTATTGATTTTTGTCATTGAATAGTTCTACAATAATCAATGGGAATATTTTTTCTCTCACAGCAGTAGATATTATCAATGTTTTAACTCTCTCGGTTTTTCTTCTCTAAGGACCATAATAGACGATTTCAAGTATTGAAGGTCTCTGCTCTCCAGTGGCCAATTCATTGCATCCTATATATCCCTCCCCCTTCTTTTAATACTCTCAACATAAACAACTCTTTCTGTTGTGTCCTCTACACAACTGCCACAGACATTTGGAACCATATGTTCCTGTCTGGTGCACACCATGAAAAAGTAGAGGATGTCAGAATATGGTTTACAGAGTCTTTCTCAACAGCCCAGAAAATCCTCCATGACATGTTGCTGCACCACAGCCAGCAGGAGAGACTGGAATCTCCCCAGGATGTTGGGGAAGGAGTCTAGTGAGGACACACTGTGGGTTTGCTCCTCTCTTCTGGAGTCACCTTGATATTTCTACTTACATCTTTGCTCAAGCCCACAGAATCAGGGGAGTTATTTATCATCTTCTACAGCCAAGTCAGTGATGAGAGCCAAAAGATTGAAATGAGATGCTTGTGGCTTTATCCTTCTGCTCAGTCCTACTTAAGTGATCTAAAATCAAGGTAAGGAAGATGTGGTCCATATACACTATGGAGTATTATGCCTCCATCAGAAAGGATGAATACCCAACCTTTGTACAACATGGACTGGACTGGAAGAGATGATGCTGAGTGAAATAAGTCAAGCAGAGAGAGTCAATTATCATATGGTTTCACTTATTTGTGGAGCATAAGGAATAACACGGGAGACATGGGGAGATGGAGAGGAGAAGGGAGTTGGGGGATATTGGAGGGGGGAGATGAACCATGAGAGACTACGGACTTTGAGAAACAAACTGAGGGTTTTGGAGGAGTTGGGGGTGGGAGGTTGGGTGAGCCTGGTAGTAGGTATTTTGGAGGGCACGTTATTGCATGGAGCACAGGGTGTGGTGCATAAACAATGAATTCTGGAACACTGAAAAGAAATTTAAAAAATAAATAAAATTTTTTAAAAAATCAAGGTAGTGCCACCTCAATCCTTAACCATCATTTAAAACAAATTTTAAAATAGACTATATTCTTCCAAGGTATGTGAGAGGAAAAGGAGTCATGAAGAGACTTCAATATTTTTGTTCTAAATCACAAAGTAGGTTTCCCCTGCCTATTACCCCCCAACTACATTGTGCCTCTTCACGAATTACAGTTTTATTCATCAATCCATTGATTTGCCAATGCTTATTCTATTCTGAACAAGATATGAAGACTATCTCTCTGGGAAATTGAGAGGATGCATATGATTCAGAAAAGAACCAAAATGTGTGGTCAGAAACTGTTTGCATTAAATACCTATATTATTTCAAAGTAAAATAAAAAATAACAATGAAGTCAGTCTTCTTGGCAGTGCAATCTTTCTTTCCTTTTTCTCTCTATGTCTCATTCTTTTTTTTAAAGATTGTATTTATTTATTTGATGGACAGAGATCACAGGTAGGCAGAGAGGCAGGCAGAGAGAGAGGGGGAGGCAGGCTTTCCACTGAGCAGAGAGCCCGAAGCGGGACTCGATCCCAGGATGCTGAGATCATGACCTGAGCTGAAAGCAGAAGCTTAACCCACTGAGCCACCCAAGTGCCCCTCTCTCTGTCTCATTCTTGAAACCACTTCCTGGGGAACAGTTTCAGATCTTCTTGCTTGTCTTATTCATGTTTGGTTCCCAAGTCATAATCATTCTACTCATACTAATGATCTAGGTTGGATTTAGGAAGACACAGCATCTTTTTAAAGATATTGCTGATATTTACTTACTAGTCTTCTTCACCTTTACCTATTAGAAGAAAGGAAAAGAGAGAAAGAAAGAGAGAGAGAGATCCATGGGGCGCCTGGGTGGCTCAGTCAGTTTAACATCTGACTTCAGTTCAGGTCTTGACCTCAAGGTCCTGGGATTGAGTCCCGTGTTGGGCTCCCCACTAAATGGGGAGTCTGTTGCCTCTTTCCCTTTGCCCCTCCTGTCCACTCATGCTTTCTATCTCTTGCTCATACTTTCTTTCAGATAAATCAATAAATAAGAAATAGAGATCTAAACATTCAGTAAAAGATAAGTATTATATATAACCATGTGTGAATTTAGGCCATAAAAATATAAAATAGAAGTTTTTGTTTGTTTGTTTGTTTGTTTGTTTTTTGCAGCAGCAATTTGTGGGTCCCCGAATTGGCAATGACAAAATTGTCCAAAGTCACAAATACAATACATAGTTAGTCACGGTTGGTGTTATTTGCTTAGAATAGACTTTTATTTTGTCTTTCTTTCCTTAACTATGTTCAGAATTAGAGAGAAGAGTGACAAGAACCAGCAGGAAGAGAGAACAAAAAGCTAGCAGACTCATGGAAGTGTTCAAACAGCCAGCTAAATTCATTGCACATCTCGACCGCAGAAATATTTCAGGTGATTCTGTTTTTGACAAAACGTGGGAACCACAGGATCCACAACACTTACAAGCAAAACTCAACAACTCTAATAATAGTTGCAGAAGTGAAAGCCAATTTGGATAAAATAAGACATTGACTCAAGTCCTTTGAGAGAAGAGTTTTGAACACAAAGTTTACAAAAAGCTCATTTTGCCTTTTGGGAAATCACATTCCTCTTTGCACCTTTTCTGGATTTCTCCTTTTCTGGATTTCTCTATGCCTGGGAAAACAGACCTGCAGCATTTCTTCTCCAACATCATGAAATGTGATTTTTCCCCTTTTTTTCTGATCATAAGATGGGTGACTAAAAGACTATTTCATGTTCTGACCATGACTGAGCATGTACTTTGTGGTCCACCTTCCCAGAGAAGGATGCTGGTGATGTTAACAGTGGGCATAAGTAAATTCAGTGTTTCACAAGGTTTACTGCCTCATTGCCTGTAACTTTTCTAATAATATACCCAAAGGGTAGCAGAAAACACAACCTTAGCGTCTATAAACTCATTCTCTAGGAAAGGCAGAGTCAGCATTGTTTGTACAGAATTAATATAACCTATTCTCAATTGCAGCCACTTCTGTTACATTATGCTTAAAGTCCATCAGCTGGTTCATATCCATATGTAATCAAAACTAAGTAGATTGTTTTGTGTTGACACTATTTTCAAAATGTGTAACATGGTTCCCCTCTCTGGGTACCAAAAGCGCATTTGCTGGACTTAATATTTGAATCAAGCTTATGCTTTTACTTTTCCCAAGCCAAATTTATATGTCCTTTGTTAATTTGAAAATAAAATAATGAAATACGTGGAAATTTTGTTTTCAAGGTTCAGGTAAGAAGAGTGACAGCACAGTTCTAGAAATCAAGGGGTATAGAATACAGAGAGGGGAAAAACTAAATATGAAATGAAACACCTTTGTCCTGTGGCTGTTTATCGGCTGGGCAAATTGCTTTTGTTGACCTATTGGCCCTCAGACTCCTTCACTGTTGAATGAAGCAGATGGAACCAATGTTCTTTAAGAACCTTCTGTTTCCCATTTTCTCTCCAGTCTCCAGTTTCTTCTACCTGGACGTTTCCTCATTCTCCTCATCAGTTCCTCAAAATCTGACGTAATCAAATGTGTGGTGCTCACTTGAATTTGTGTTTTAGTAACGTCACTATGCTCACAATGTGGAAACAGCTTGGAGAGTTGTATGGGGTTGAGGGTGGTAAAGGCAGGAGGCGAATGTAGTCATGTTTTAGTAAGTGGTTGGGGGGTATGAGCTCAGGATGGGGACAGACAGAGGAGAATTGAGTTAAGCTATCCAGAAGCAGCTTTCCTAATTTAGATTTGTTTAAGTGAGGAGGAAGGAGATGTCAAGAATAATGCTCAGGCTTCTAGTTTGGGTAATCTGTTCAGCACCGATGCCTTTCCCTGAGATGGGGAACACAGCAAGAGCATGAGCTATGGGAAGCAGAGCTAAAAGTTTAGATGTGGTGATTTGAAATCTCTCTGGGACATTGTCGTCTTACTGTGACTGTACACATAAGTCTACAACTTCACCCACCACATATCTAAAGTCTATCGTGACATCACATGTCATGATATCTGGAGAAAATTCAAATCTAATAATAATTTTGAAAAGCAGTGTAGATTTTTTTTGGAAGTTTCATTGGAGGGATGGGGGAATGGAGTCACATATTGTATAACACATATTAACACTTCTTAAAAATCGTCCTTAAGGAGCACCTGGGGGGCTCAGTGGGTTAACCCTCTGCCTTTGGCTCAGGTCATGGTCTCAGGGTCCTGGGATTGAGCCCTGCATTGGGCTCTCTGCTCAGTGGGGACCTGTTTCCCTCTCTCTCTCTACCTGCCTCTCTGCTTACTTTTGATCTCTCTCTGTCAAATAAATAAACAAATAAAATTTTTTTTCAAAAAAATTATCCCCCGGGGCGCCTGGGTGGCTCAGTGGGTTAAAGCCTCTGCCTTTGGCTCAGGTCATGATCTCAGGGTCCTGGGATTGAGCCCCGCATCGGACTCTCTGCTCAGCGGGGAGCCTGCTTCTCCCTCTCTCTCTCTGCCTGCCTCTCTGCCTACTTGTGATCTCTGCCTGTCAAATAAATAAATAAAATCTTTTAAAAAATTTTAAAAAATTTAAAAATTATCACTAAATATATCTTCTTTTCTTATAATAATTTCTAATGATTTTCTTGTCTCCCATAAAAAACAAAAACAAAAAAAACCCTCTTTGTTTTCCCCACCACCAAACTTTCCATCTTTTATTCACTTACACATGGACTTAAGGAGGCAGTGTTGGTCTTGGTGTTTAGTGCATTCTGTCACACTTACATCTCAATTTTGTTGTGAAGCATGTCATATCCTTATTCAGTATGTATCACTCTCCTCTGTTCTTCTATTTGAAGTTGAGCCCGTCAGGGACATGGTTAGTGCTTTTTTATTTTGTTTTGTTTTGTTTTATGGAATGCCAATTCTTAGGTTAAATTTTTATTGGGTAGGAAATACGTAATTATTTATTGAAAAAGGTCAATTATATTTAAGCATTAGCTGATCATTTTTCAAACTATACGCTTCTCATGAAATTTTCCTGGATTTCCCAGGTTTAAAAACCTCTCCCATGTAAGGTCCCAAAACAAATTACTTTTACCTCTGTTTCCCCCTACCAAAGATTATTTATTTATTTATTTATTTGACAGACAGAGATCACAAGTAGGTAGAGAGGCAGGCAGAGAGAGAGAGGAGGAAGCAGGCTCCCTGCCCAGCCGAGAGCCCGATGAGGGACTTGATCCCAGAACCCTGAGATCCTGACCTGAGCTGAAGGCAGAGGCTTCACCCACTGAGCCATCCAGGTGCCCCACCTCTGTTTTTTAACTCTCACTTATCACATGCTACACCATATTAAAGTAATTCCATGTGTATTGTATCCCTGCTATGTTAATCAAAATTTAATAGTTTCTGCATAATCAGCATCCATTTTATGGTTTGATTATGTCATGTGTTCAAAAAGTATTTTTTTGAGTATACTTGATTATAAATGAAGGAGTGCCTGGTTGAGTGCTCAGGTTTGTGACTGGGTACTATACACGATCTATATTATCTCTCTGTATAGATCACCTCTGATTCTGATTGTTCGTGTGTTGTGTTCACTCAGCTTCCTTTTGCTTAAGAACAAGGACCATTTCTTTTCCTGGTTTGTACCCTTTCATTCTATTTCCTACTTACCTATTTTGTTAATGCTAATTGCTAAAACTATATTTATTGAATGAAGCCATGCAGGATATCCAGCCTGCCATTTGCAGAATGTCATCCCCAAGTTTGAAAATTGGGTGCCCATAAGTAATTGAACAAAATTTATTATATCTAAGTGAGGAAAAAAGGAGCAAAAGCTATTGGACAGACCACTGATAGTGTTTATCCCCATAGCACACTGTATATTTTCAAGAAAATGTTTAAGATCTTGCATATTCACAAAGAATTCTCAAAATTCACAAGGAATTCTCAAAATTTCAACACTTGGTTGCACTAAACTGCATGTTCACTTTTTAGTAATGTATACATTTGAAGTTTTTTTTTTTTTCCATTGGATTAAGTGCTGTAAGTAGTACATATGCCTTATCTTATATACCACCTGCAGAGATTTTTAAGTGTTTTATTAATCTTTCAGCAAAGAAGAACTTCACAGATCTTAAAGTACAAAACACCTCTGGAAGATAATGTAGAAATGGTTGAACTGCACCAAAGCAGGCCTTCTGCACAGAAAATAAGAAATTTCCCTTTAATTAGAATGGCAGCGGGAATTTAGGAAGATAGAATTTAATGTAATTAAAATAGGAAAATCATTATTTAACAAGAGTCATGCTACATTTCTCGAAGACAACACAATGAGGATCTTTTAATTTCAGATGAGTCAATAATTTTATTTTTATTTCTCTCCTGAGCCTGTTCTAATTAAAAGAGTATGGAAGATAAATTTGTGGAAGTCTTCTGTACTTCCCTATTCTCAATTGCAGTCTTTTGCTTGGGAAGGATGTTCACAACATTAAGTTGAATTTAAAAAAAAAAAAAACACCGATATTTTAAAAACTAATAGGAATGTGGGGAACTGAGAACATTGAATAAGCAATAGAGAATCCAGAAATCAGGGATAGCACTTAAAGAATGAACGATATACCTATACCAATTCATTCTGTATTCACTGCTGCTTGTCAGCTTATCGACATTTTTTATTAAGGAAAAAATGTTTTATCATGAGCATATTGTAAATCTACACAGTGTATTTAAACTGTGGCTGTGAATTACTATTGCATGTCAGGTTTTGTGATTTTGATTCTCCTAATTAAGTATAAATTTAAGATTAAGGTGCCCAGTTTATTAAGCAGAGGAAACGCACATAAAACAGTTGTTCTACTCTGTGTCAGAAAGGGGGGGAAATGCTGTATTGTGTCACATACTAACGAAGAAAAAACCATGTTTGAGGAGAGCTAATTTGTTACCATGCTGATAGACAGAAGGGGATTTTTAATTTGTTGTGGTAATTATGCCTTAGATATGGATTTAAATGTGAGTTTCCATCACTACTGATGGTGTGTGATGCAAGATAGGGAAAGTTTGGGACCTGAAATTTATTCCCCTACTGCCACTTTGCCAAGAATAATAATGGAAATGAATGTTTGTTGGGCTTAGTTCATCCTGATTACTTCCTATGCGTTATCATTTTTAATCCTCACAAAAGTACTCTGAGCTGGGTCTTATCGTTCACATTTTTCAGATGAGGGTGTAAAAGCACAGAAAGTTTAAGCAAATTACCCCAGATCACTTAGCCAATGAGATACGAAGCCAGGATTCAGATCATGTAGTCTAACTCATGAGTCTGTGCTCTTCAGAATGCAATGCTCTAGTTTCTAGGTTTCTGTTTGACACTACTATTGATGACATCTATACTCTCTCTAGAGCAAATATTTCTCTATAATTGTGAGTCTTTTGTTAAACCAGTTTTATTTTACTTGAGGTCCAGGAGCATTTGCATTCTTATTTTGTATCCTTGGATTACGTTTCCTACTTCCACATTCGTCTAATGCTAACAGACATGCCAAAAATAAGGGGTACTACAGAGGTAGAGCCAAGATTCAAACCAAGAAATCTAAATTACTGGATCCCATGTCCTTCATCACAAGCTTCCACACCCAAGAGAAGCACATTCTCTCTCTGCTTCAGTCTCCTGTTCTACAGAGAGAATGCAGGGTGAGACCCATGGTCCTTCAGGATTTTGCCATCTCAACAGTTAAGTCATAGTGTATGGTGGGTATTCTTGGCCTACACAGGGCTGAGGAAGATCCATCTCTGTATGGAATGTAATGATAAACATTAATTTACTGGAATGCTCAAGAGTGGGCTGGTCTTGCATCGTATTCCTAAGAACCCCACCCTGAATCAAGGATTAGCGTGTACGTCATTTGGGAAGTCATCCCAGGATATAACCACTCAGTAAAGGGTCTAGAGAGAGGGGAAAGAGGAACAGTGTGTTGTCAAGCAAGTTGGTTAATTTCTGTGGGGGAACTCTGAGGAAAATGTAGAACACAAGGAAATTATACTATTCCAGAGGAAGGCTGCTGGGACACTCATTTGTGAATGATGCCCTATGGGCTAAAGACAGAATGGGTTTAAGAAACCAGACAAAGTACCCAAACAAAGAAATGCAGATGCTAGCCATGGAGAAAGTCTGACCTGCTCACACTTGAAGGAATAAGGGCGAGCGAATATGCTCGGACATTTTCCACAGGGGAAATGCTAACAAACTTAAGTTTCAGGTTGAGTTACCTTGAAATAGTTGTTTGTTTGTTTATTCGTTCTTCCTGGTAGACTAAATTTTATTTTCTGAAACAGTACAATCTTCATTCTTGTCTTGGTAAATAGAGTGTAAATAACACAATTGAATCTCTTCGATGATTAAGTTTCTTGCCGTAGCTCAGTGCTGTTAATATGACCAAAGTTTGGGTGATTTCATCTTACCTGAAAAATGGTTTCATATAGCGTGATGCCTCAGAGAAATACTTCATGAAGAGATCTCTGCAAATACAGTGGAGGGATTTAGGAGCCTGGATGATGGCTGTTAGCTTTTCCTGCCTCAATGTGAAAGAATGTGTCTATCATAACTGTAATTGTAATTCTTTCAGAGCAATGATTTCCAAACCTATTTTTGTGACACACCAGAGCACTCTTAGGAATATCATAAATTACTTGGGGAAAAAAAGAAATAAAAAAACAACTAACAAAATCCTGAATCAATATAAATTTAATTTGATTTTCAAAATGTAAACATTGCATGAAACACTTCTTAGGAAGTTATTCATCTAATAAAATGCAACAAAAATAATAAGGGCTAAAATTTGCGAAGTTTGATGGTAACCTTTGTAGCAAGTATATATGCCCTAGACATATGCCCAGGGAAAGACTATATATCTTAGAACTGCTTGAAGCTAATTTAGTTATGTGGGTTATAGGAGTCATATAAATAAATTTTTGGCAGGGAAATGTGAGCATAAGAGAGGAGTTTTAATTCTGGTTCTGAATGTTAGAAAATTGGACCAATGTTCCTCCACATCTCTTCCTCTGTCTGTTGTAAGGAATATAGCTTTGGACATTCTCATGAGGACGATGCACTAGAAGGTGGAAAACAAAATATATGCGAAGAACTTGAGTCCTCATTGACTGCATGACCACAGTTTCCTGCCAATCTATACAACTTACTGCAAAAGTGATATGAGTGAGAAACAAACTGTTTTTTTTTTTTTAAAGATTTACTTATTTATTTCATAGAAAGAGAGAAAGGGAGAGAAAGCAAGCATATGCAAGTGGGGGGAGGGACAGAAGGAGAAGGAGAGAATCTTAAGCAGACTCCCTGCTGAGCATGGAGCCCAAAGCAGAGCTTGATCTCAGGACCCTGAGATCACGACCTGAGCCAAAATCAAGAGTCAGATGCTCAACCAGCTAAGCCACTCAGGCACCCCAAAATAAAATGCTTTTCCAAAAACTTTCATTTGGGGGTGTCTTTGTTAAAGCAATTTAGTTGCATAGCAACAAATGCATTCCTCAATAGGTAAGGCTGTTTTATCCCTTGGAACTACACCAATTATCTCAGAGAAACTTTATTCTCCTTACCAGGCAAAAGAGGTCAACAAGCATAGAGCTGATTAATGAAGGCTTTCGGTTTAGGCATATTGGAACAGCTTATTAAGTACAATATTAAACTTTTGGTAGCAGACGCTTAAGAAAATAGCATTGCATTTTTTTTTCTTTCCTACCAAAATGAAAAATTTTGTCGATTTGAGAGTAACGTAATATGAACAAGTGAAATGATTATACTTACCTCATTTGCATGCTTAAGAATTCACCTACATATACTTTGGTGGTAGGGATGGGAAATTAACATCCGACTATTTGGTTGTACATCTTATTTAAGATCATGATAACCGTATGATTTTGGAACTATCAATTAACACAGTGTTGACAAAGATAAGGCTCAATCAAATCTTGTGACAATGAAGATGATAATGATACTGGCAAATAAGGAAAAAAAATATGGAGAAAGATAAAAGAAGAAAAAATAGGAAAAGATGTGTATGGTTAGCTCTAAAAGAAAAAAGAAAGAAAGAAAGATAAACAGTTACTTATTTGATTAATGGGGATCTCAGCCACATAATTGCTCAGGATGGCTGAGGAGAAAACTCCTGTTGTCTGTGTGTTCTTGGGCTGTTATGTCAGATCTCCAAGGAATATCCTCTTGAATGGCCATATTAATAAAATTTGAAAGCCTGTCATGTTCACTGTATTAGTTTCCTAGGTTACTGTAAAAAATGACTTCAAACTGGGTGGCTTAAAACATTGAAAATATATTGTCACACAGCTCTGGAGACCAAAATGAAGGTATCGGCAGTGTGTATTCTCCCCAAAGTCCCTAGGAGAGGAAACTTCTTTGCATTTTCCAGCTTCTGGTAATTCCACGCATTCCTTGACTTGTGGAAGCATAGCTCCATTCCCTGCCTCCATCATCATGTGACCATCTTATCCTGGTGTCTGCGTGTCCTGTGTCTTCACAGAGGTTTCTCTGTTCTAATAAAGCCATCTTCTCTCTTCTATAGACACCAGTCATAGTAGATTAAAATTCCATCCTACTCCAATACAACCTCATCTTAAATCAACTAATTACATCTGCAATAACTCTTTTTCCAAGTAAGGTCACATTCTGAGTTATTTGGGGGTTAGGACACCAACATGTCTTTTTATCAGAGACAAAACTTAACCCATATCACATATGATAGGGACTTATTTTTCCCAAATGAAAAATAATACTTTACAAAGATTGGTCTATTTTTCATTCTTCTTTTCAATATACTAAAGAAGAACTAAAAAATTTGACCCCTTAGCACATTGAAAATGATCGTTAAAATATATAACTGAACGTTAAACTCCTCTTATTTTTATTTAAGATAAAAGTAAAAGTGTGTCAGAATTCGAAGAGATTGTTTTTACTGTCAATTCAGTGAACTCTGTATCTTAAAGCTTTCTTAATTTTTTTTAGAAATGGCATTGAAGACTGAATGGACTATGAAAAGAAAGAGAAAGAAAGAAAGAAAGAAAGGAAGGAAGGAAGAAAGAAAGAAAGAAAGAAAGGAACTTAGACACCACAATCAATTTGTACTTGGCGAATGAAAGAACTTCAATATGCTTTCTAAAAAGATTGCATGTGTGGAACCGTATCCATAATGTGTAGGCATTAAAGTTGCCAAGACCACAAATAAAACTCCAATTATTACAGGTTAACGAGCTTATATTTCTTAATGACACCTTCAATTGATTTCTAAATAAAGCAATCCAAAATATCTCACAAAAATCTTCCAACCTTTCTAAATATTAAAGGCTTGTAGCAGTAAATTATTTAATTATTTTGGTCTTCACATATTCTATTTGACCATCTTTTTATTTATCTTTTTATAGCCATTTGTTTCTTTGCAGGTGCTTTAAGATGTAAAGAGCTCCCATCTATTTTTCTGTTTCCCAAAACAGCTTTATTTATGTGGGAGCCAGTGAAGATTTGGGCAAACCTTCCTTTTCATGAAACTGCAGAGTTTTGACAGTCTGGCTGCTCGCCTGAATTTTGTGGCACATCTGTAGTTATAAATACAGAATTTCAATTATGTAAATCACCTTGGCAATGTCTTTTTAAAAGCTAAAAAGAACACTATAGTTTATTCCCTGTGCACTTTCGTAATATTCTTGTGAATTAGATCCATGCTACCAAAATCTAGTTAAAAGCTATATACATGCTATTCTTTTTAAAGGGGGCTTTAACAAAGATTTGAGTTTCTCCACAAGAAAGAGCAGACTACCTCATTTATTGTGTTAAAGGTTTAGAAAATAAAGAAAAACGATCCTGTCTTTATTTTGCTCCCTTCTATAAAATTATAATCTAAGACCGGAGCAGTAACATAAGCAACAGGATCAGCAGTAGAATCACAATTGTGCCATGAGTAGCATTATTCCTTTTTCCTCTTTCTTTTTTATTTTTTTTAACACCTTATGTCACAATTTACCAATGCACTTTCCACAAGAGAACAGTAATATGGCTTCATTTTCTACAATTCTCTTCGAAATTTCCTATAGGGAGAGGTGTCTTTCAAATCTGAATCCCCAGCATAGGTCTTGGCATATATTAAATGCTCATAAATGTTCACTGTGTAAATGAGAAACCAGGGAGAATAAAAGGGCAACAAAAATCACAGCCAATGAAGGAGTTTGCGTTGTAGTGAACACTAGCATTCCCACAGGTCAGGTTTCTGGGTGTTGCCCTGGTGATCTGTGCCTTATACCAGTAGCTATGTATTGACAAGCTGTATCTGTCTCAGAGAGGATCTCTCCTTGAAGCAACATAGATTCTAATTATTTATTTATTTATTTATTTTTGCAAGTACTGAAGGCCATCCCAAAGGACATTCTTCTCATTTTGCAAATTCATTTAGAAATCACCAGGTCCTCCCTAAGGAGAGCAAATTAAGCGATAGCGACTTCTTTCAGCAGGACACCGTTATAGCTGTATACTTTGACTGGTTCTGAATCTATGTTAGTAAAATCTTCCTTTGTAACATGAGCCATGTGCACAGAGCCCTAGGCCTTCTGTTTTGTGGACTGTTGCTTTTCTTTTTCCCCTTTGTAATCCTTGACTTCTGCCTAATTCACATTCTGTCCACTCTATTATGTTGCTGCATGAATGCCTTGCCTTCCACTCGCTGATGACTTCTCAGTTACTTGACCCTGCAGAAACACTTTACTGCCTTTTTGCTACAAAGCAGGACAGGATAATATATCTTAGTCAAAATATCTCATTTCTCTCTGCTGAATGTGTCTGAAATTTCATGTTTCCATCAGCAGCTGCTGAAACACCCACTTGGAGAAATACTGAAAATGTCTTCACGGAGAAGACACTAGTGTCTCTAACTGTGCTTCCCTTTCACAAATATAGGTCACTGTGCAGGGCTTCGAGGCCAGGGGACTTCAGGTGTCCCAATCATTCTTAATCATTCTAAAAGAAAACTTTGACACATCCTCTAAGAAATGTCTTGGATTGTGTCTGAATCGTTACAATAACAAAATCAGTCATTTGCTAATGAACAGCTCCCATACTGCAATTTAGACATATAAGGCAGTGTTTTTAATGATAATAACATGCTCTGAAAGCTGAGAAAGTAGATAATCAGCATTAGTATGTTATCTTTTGCACACACAAAAGTTTGCCCCGAACCCTGATATCTAGAATCCTTAATTCATGCCATGAAACATATTCAAAACAAAAAGTCTTATTCTATCACTTTTATTTATTTTTTTTTATAAATTTTTTATTTTTTATAAACATATATTTTTATCCCCAGGGGTACAGGTCTGTGAATCACCAGGTTTACACACCTCACAGCACTCACCAAAGCACACACCCTCTATTCTATCACTTTTAATGAGTACATCATTTCCTTATGGTTTTTTGTTTCGAAGTAGAAAATGCCCTGTTGATAGTATGTTATCAAGAAATATGTTTATTTTGACATTTTAAAGTAATGTTCAGATGATTTTGATAATTACTATTCTTTTTCTCATTTAAATTATAGAATTATTTAAAACTGAGTAATTCTTTCTCTTTCTTACTTGAAGTGAAAAATTGTGATGCTCAGAACATTCTCAAGAAACTTGAAATTCTTTCTTGAATCACCATATGGAATTGTGTTTCCGTAAATTCCCTGAGGAAAATATTGAGTACTACCTTATTGTTTAAAAAGTACCTTTTGATCAGAATTCAATTATCTCTGGTTTTGGTTTAAATTTATTTTTTTTCGTTATATAGAGCTATCTTTTATTCAGCGGTAGTCACTCAAGAAGAAATAATGCTATGCAATAGTTTGAAAGATGATAATTATTTGTATTCCACATCCAAGAGTAATGAAATCTTGGTGCTAAACCAAAACAGCCCAAAATCCACTATATGATGTCTCTTAATAGGTAAAAGATTTCTTTCCAAGGTCTGCCAATGCCTAAAATTCTTGGCTTCAAATGAACCTGTAGAAATACAGTTCTATGTCAAATTATTTTAATGGATAGTGTTTACATTCTGATCTTCAGTCATGTCCCTTTTGCAACTTTTATAGTGATCAATAATTAAAAAATGAAATAGCTTAATGTATGAGTTCCCACTCTGCATTGGACCTTTTCTCCCTGAAGCATGGAGGTCTTAGCCAAAATCATCCTAGAGTCCTTAAATAAGGGTGCAGTTCAAAGTATATTAGAGGAGACCCCATTCTGCCGTTTTATCTCCGCACTGGTACCCAATAGGATACAAACAGGCTGCCTCCAACCTACTTCAGTCCTTGAGGCTGACTGTGGCCTGAAAGAGACTTGATAATCACTAGAGTAACATTTTGTGTAGTAGTCACCAGTCCACTCGTTGTGGGCTGAGTCCTTTGAGGATAATTAACAATTAATAATCCTTTAAGGATAATTAAGGATACTTAATTCTTCTAACAACCTAAAGAAGTAGATGTCATTCCATTTTAACAATGAGTAAACTCAGGTTTGGAAAACTAAAGTAGTGGGTCAAAATTATCTTGCAAGTAAACATGCAAACCCTTATTTCATTCCAGAACCTATTCTTAAAAAATCTAATTCAACTTTATTAGCCCTCCCTCAACTTTGGGGGAGTCAGCTGCTATGGGCTTGCAGCCAAATGGAAGTACTTAGTTGTCCCAGTTCTTGAGAAGTAGGACTTGTCTAGTTCTTTTGTCTTCCTCCAAAACCTTGTTTTGTTTTGTTGCTATCTTGATCTCCTTGCCTGCCTCTCAGGGCATGTTGATGTCTCTCACGTAATTCCCTTGATGTTTTCAATTTGCTCATTGCTTTGTATAAGAACGGCATAGTAGCACATGCTTTGTGCACTTACAATTTATTTCTTGAAAACATCACCTAAACACTGTTTCCTGATTCCCCAGATAGACTTATTTCTAAGACCCATACTCAATCTTCCCTACTCCAATCATTCTAATTTAATTATTTTAAAGTTAAATATTATAACAACCCATGAGAACAACTCTAATTTTCAGTTATGATTTTCATGTCCAATCATAAAATGAATACTGAAAAACATGTGCTAGCAATTAAACAAAAGAAAAACCATGATTACTGCCATGTTCTAGTCCTCTTTGTTCTTGTCTATGAGATGAACTCACCGTCACGATTACCTCCCTGATAGCCATGTTTTATCCATCTCACAATTGAGCAAATAGTCATTGAGTCCTTTATTCTTATCAGGGACTGTTATAAATGTCACAGATACAAAAGTGAACAACAAAACAAGATGCTGCCTTCAAGTGTTGAACATTTCTTTTGAGTATAGGACAGGCCTGAGGACGGGTGACTATATGTAACTAAATAAGGAAGGAAGGATGTAACCAAGCAAACTAAAATATTGGATAATGGTAAGTTCCAGGGAAAGGGTTAGAATGAAGAGATGTTATACAGAATGAGAACTTTACCTTGGCAGTTTGAAAAAGCTCTTTGGAGAAGTCAGAATTAAGCTGATTTCTGAATGACAAAAAGAAGCCAAGTGTATAAACATCACAGACACCTCAATGCCATATGTTCAACCAGATTTTTATCAAGAGATTTAGCAAGTTGACAGAGAGGTCTGAGTAGGCCTCTTCAGTGTTGTATAAAATATCTGTGAAAAGGAAATTTCCTGTGGGAATTCCATGGAAGATGTCACCAAACCTACCTCCTTCTTGACCCTGAGCAAGTTGTTCTGCCAGATTGGGTAATGTTATTTGTCTAGGACATCATGTACAACTGAAATAATGTGAGAAATAAGTCCATCAAAAAAAGAAAATGTATACCTGTTGATGGTACTCTTTAAACACTATCACTTAAAACTCTATTTGTAGAAGTGACCCTTAGGGTTTTTTCGGCAAAAGTACCTACTTCCAGACTCTGGCCACTCTCCCTCTTCTTAGTCCTGTTGCCTTTAGGCCATATCTGACTTATTTAGAGGTATGAGAAAGGGTGTGAGTACGCAAGCATAGGTGATCCAATTATTTTACGAAAGCAAATTCCAATTATCTTAGACTTACATAATTAAAATATTGTTCATGACTTTTCTTTGAAAAGATGCCTTATCTTATTAAGTTTGACAATAATAACATTTTACCATTTCTGTGGTACTAAAACCACAGGAAAGTTCAACATTGGTTGAATATTTTGCAATTAAAGAATCACAGCACTGGAAAGCCCCTCCTGTTTTGGGGTAAATGAGTGTCTAAAGCATCTGATGTCTATTTCCTGCTTAAGAGGTCCAAGGGAAGCTGACTCTAAAAGTTCCATGGAATACACCTTTAATATTTCCTCATCTGAAAAATAAGAAATTGTCTTTTTGTCAAGTCTGAATCTCCTTTTCTGTCTGTCTGTTGGGCTCTTAAGGGAATTAAAACACAAGTAGTCACCAAAAAGTTGATGAAAGTGAAGGGATAATTAAACACTTTTAGGTCTCTGGGTCAAAAATGTGTCTTTCCATTTCCTCAGAATATTTTATATAGACTTTATATAGTTGTATCCCAAAACTATATGATGTGGCTTAAATGGTTAGTTAGCTTAACTAAAGAAATTCTAATAATAAAACAGACTGCTGACTTCCACTTCTATCATGACAGACTAATTGGTAGCCCAGTTGCCCTCTTGCCCTCTTGCTGAAAAACAACTAGAAAATTGGACAATGTATGCAACAACTGTTTTTCAGATACTCATCAATGGGCAGCAAACGTTGGCCCCTGAGAAAAGAGTAACAGCCTAGACGGGCCCTACAAACATGGCGACTCTATGCCTGGAAGCATGTTTTGGAAATAAACAAACAACAACATAGAAATCAGTGTGTTGGGGGTTGATACAGTAGGGATGTCTGGTAGATGGTAGAGGGAGCTACACAGAAATGGCACCCCAGAAATCTGCATGATCTCCTTGAGTCTGTTGCTGAATATTAATTCACATACATGTAGGGAAGCTCCATGAGACAAGAGAAACTACCACGAACTGTAGGCAGAACAAATTCCAGACTTCATTAGGACTGAGCGCTGTGTGAGTTCTGACCAGACCCAGTGGCATGACCGTGACGATCAACTTTATTCAGTAGAGGTCCCAGAAATGTAATATAGTGGTAGCAACACCTGGCTTTACAGTATAGTTTAGTTCCATCCTAACAATTTTTAAAAACACATTTTAAAATAATCAAGATGAACTTCAAGCAGTTTAATAGATAAAATGAAATTCAATATTCTTTGAAGGAAGAAAACAATATGGAGACATTTATCACCTTAACATATATGATGTTCAGAATTGAATACAAATTGCCAGATCTACTTTAAAAAAAGGAAAGTATAACTCACAACCAGGAGAAAAAATCAGTCTCTTGAAACTTCCCTAGAAATGCAGGGAGGCTGAAACTACCGTGTAAAAACAAACAACTTGCCAAGAATTTAAAGAAAGACATGAACACAAGGTACAGCAAGGTAGATTGTTTGGGGTAGTAAGGGACAGAGCAAATGAATTTTCTAAAGGAGAAAGTTATAATATCTGAAATGAAGATATTTTTCTGGATAGGATTAATAGCAGATTAGAGGGGTGCCTGGGTGGCTCAGTGGGTTAAGCCACTGCCTTCGGCTCAGGTCATGATCTCAGGGTCCTGGGATCGAGTCCTGCATCGGGCTCTCTGCTCAGCAGGGAGCCTGCTTCCTTCTCTCTCTCTCTACTTGTAATTTCTCTCTGTCAAATAAATAAATAAAATCTTAAAAAAAAAAATAGCAGATTAGAGAGTGCAATGAAAAGACAGGAAAACTTTTAACTATAACAATAAAACCCAGCAAAATTCAAGCAGAGAGAGAGAAATTTTTTTTTTAATTTTTAATAGAGCTTTTGTAAAGTAAGCTATGATAAATAACACACAGAAAATAGGAGTCTCACAGCATAAAGTAAAAAAAGAAAACAAAAAACAAAAAACAAAACAAAACAAAACAAAAACCAGCAAAACAAAACAAAACAAAACAAAAAAAATCTTTAAATAAATAATAACCAGAAGTTTCCTTTAAAAAGAAAGCTATACACTCAAAAAACAAAGATCAGTGACCTAGGCAGAATAAAGACAAAACCACACACCAGTGCCTAGCATATCAGAGTTCTGAAAAGTAATGATAAGAAAAAAAAATCATAAAATCCAGCCCCCCCTCCAAAAAATGGACTCTTTACCTACTGAAGATTCCTTACTTGCTGAGACATTTCACTTGGAAAAATGAAAGGAGTATGGTTGAAATTATTCAAATATGTTTCTAAGCAAAAGAAGCCTGATCCAAAGAAATACCTGTTTATTTCTAAATACATGAAAATTCTAAAATGGGCAAAGTAAATTTGAGTGACAGGAAACAGACTGTTTGACCCTGGGGTAGGGCAATTGAAAAATAAAGGTGCACAAATCAAATTTTTGTGCACAAATCAAATTTTTGAGGAAATTTTGATGTTCTACGTCTTAGTTGTGATCATAGGATTGTATATATTTGTCAAAAATATCAAAGTGCACAATTAAAAAGTGAGTACATTTTCTTGTATTTAAACTATTTCTTAATGAAGGGTTTTCAAGGGGCGCCTGGGTGGCTCAGTGGGTTAAAGCCTCTGCCTTCGGCTCAGGTCATGATCCCAGGGTCCTCGGATCGAGCCCCGAGTCAGGCTCTCTGCTTGGCAGGGAGCCTGCTTCCTCCTCTCTCTCTGCCTGCCTCTCTGCCTACTTGTGATCTCTCTGTCAAATAAAATAAATAAAATCTTTAAACAACAACAACAACAACAAAAATAAACAAATGGTTTTAAAAAACAGGTCATGTGTTCTGTTGTTGTTGTTGTTTTCTTTTTTTAAGATTTTATTTATTTATTTGAGGGGCACCCAGGTGGCTCAGTCATTAAGCATCTGCCTTTGGCTCAGGTCGTGATCCCAGGGTCCTGGGATGGAGCCCTGCATCGGGATCCCTGCACTACGGGAAGTCTGCTTTTCCTTCTCCCTCTCTCCTTGCTTGTATTCCCTCTCTAGCTGTGTCTCCTTCTGTCAAATAAATAAATAAAATCTTTTAAAAAAAGAATTTATTTACTTTTTGAGAGAAAGAGAGATTACCAGTGGGGGAAGGACAGAGAGAGAGGGATGAACAGACTCTCTGCTAAGCAGGAAACCCTATGTGAGCTCTGGGCTCCATCCCAAGACCTGATGAAAGGCAGAGGCTTAACCAGCTGAGCCACCCAGGTGCCCCTAAAGGACACGTTAAAAGGAACAAAGATGGATGGAAATGTGTGCTGAGCATGAGCAGATTAACACTAAATTAGCTTGTAACTCTTTTGGAAGCCAAAGTTAAAAAAGAACACATTGGACTTTATCACAGAATTTGATTTACCAAGATACAGCTGTTTTTTCCCCAAAAAACTAACCAAAGTAAGGAGGGTGGTGGTTATCTGAGAGACCTTTGATAACACAATGGCTAATGTCTTCAATTCTGATTTTCACAAAGACACGACTGCTGTTCAAATAAATAATGCATGTATGAAACATTTTTATAATAAGGACAAGCATTTTTGTAGCAGTTGAGAAAACCTGGTTCAGGAACAATTTGATTTCTACTTGTCTCCTCTAATTCACTAACGGAGTTGAATACATAGCTAATACAGCCATTAGACTGACTCTTAAATATCTAATTTCTTAAATGAACCTGTGAGAAAAGCTAGATTGTAATTAATTAATAATTGAATATTCTGAAGAGAGCTTTTAGTACAGATATTCTAAACTGTTGGCTGAAGAGAAAGCTATGAACTTTTTAAATACCAGACGTACAGGAAACAAAGTTGCATGTCATGTGAACTTTAAAAACTTAAATTTATATTTTCACACAAATAGAAGGCCATTACCTATCAACCCAAGTGTAAATGGTAAAAGAGATTAGGTGCTGAATCTTCTTTTTTTCCCTTGAAAAAGAAAAGAAGCTTTGGATAGTCTCAATGGTTTAAACCATAATCGGTTACTATCCCAGTATTCCATATCATGTAATTTTTTAATCCTTTGACATCTCTGTGAGCTCCTAACACTTCTGAAGTGTACCAATCCTTTTAAAAATGAGTTGAGGCTTTAGGTACTGGCCATTTCCACTAAATCCTGTCTCTCCCACAGCTCACACTAAAAACAGGACAAAGGATATGGCAGTGGGTTATTTCACCCAAAAGACGTAAGTTCATTATAAGTTCTTTGGACCTTTTTTTGCAGAAAATATTCCAGAATAGCTAAATTTGCTAACTTTATTTTCTGTCATATAATTTTCCTTCCGAACCAGTGGGTCGGCCCATTACCTCTTTTTTTTTTAAATTAAATTTATTTATTTTCAGCATAACAGTATTCATTATTTTTGCACCACACCCAGTACTCCATGCAATCGTGCCCTCTATAATACCCACCACCTGGTACCCCAACCTCCCACCCCCCACCCCTTCAGTTGCTACAAAAGTTGGGTATTCATCCTTTCTGATGGAGGCATAATACTTCATAGTGTATACGGACATGATACTCCTGCTTTAAGCCTTCCTCCCATGCTGAATTAGTTTGCATTCCATATACTCCAGAAAAGCTAAATCAATTGATTATAAAATTAGCATTTTAAACTTTCAAAACAACCTGAAAGACACTTTTCTGAAAAAAAACCAATTATCTAATGTATTTCATACCTAAATATTAAGTATTATTTTTAATATTCTATAATATTGGCATTGTCTAAATCTCCGTCAGTCCCCAGTAGAACATTAAGTTAAAATTTCCCTCCTACTTATTTATGATTTTCTTTCTTAAAAAAAAAGGAAATTACTCCTTTGTCTCTTGAGTAACTTATCAAAAAGAGGGAGTTGAATTGACTCAGGACATTTTAATCACTAGAGAAAAATACACCGAGTTCATTTTTGCACCTCCTGTACAACGCCTGAATATTTATCCCTGAGGTTAATTAATATTATTTTTGACATGACCTTATGATTATCCAATGCTCAATAGAAATAGGCCCGTTGCTTTGAGTTTCATTAGCCTCAAGCTGATGTGTCCCAATATGGAGTAGTCAAGATCATATCGTTGGCCTCTCTGTAGGAGGCATCACATTGTAATGTAATTCCATGGTTTGTTTTGTCAGATCATATCAAGGAAGGTCCAAGGAGGATCTGCCATCTTCCTCTCCCATTTTAATGAGCTCTTTCCTGCTCCAAAGGCCAGGAAGGATTTCACACTCCCATCTCAAGAAGCTCCTGAAAGGAACTGGTGACATTGTAATAAATAAGCTTCAAAACACCCACAGAAAAGAAGGGATTCATAAAAAGCCAAATGTTAGCTAAGCTTTGTATATGTCTCTAACATTCTTGGCTTTTAATACAAGTAATGCATTTTAGAGTGACCATCTTTATAGGGACTTGAAGGGGCTTTTCTCTTGAAAAGAACTTGTTCCAAGGCAAGAGAACTAATTTCTTAGAGCCGCCAAAATAGCGAAAGAGAGTGAACGGCAAGCTCAGTTTCTTCCTCTGGAAGGTATAACTTGCTTGTCTGATGAGAACGGGGGAGGAGTGGAGACCTTCCCTTTGTCAGCTAAAACGAATTCATACTGCAAGTAAAGCATATGGATGGTATTCAGAATGACTTTAAACAAATACACAGAGGCCGAAGTGCTTATGAGGAACTTTTGTCAGGAAGCTGTTGGCAATTTTATATTGATTCTCCTCTCTGCTTTTTTTTAAGAAGAACCTCTAGAAATTTCTTGTGTTTACTTTGCTTGGTAAGATTGTGTAGCTAAAGTAATACTCATTTTCTTCTTTTTCTTCCTTGCTAGGGAGGTAGAAAAGAAGAGGGTAGGTGGAAGGAGATATTTAATACCTAGGATTATAATCCTGCAATCCTACACAATAAAAATAGTTTAATCAAATGAATAAAACTCTCTTTCTTTAAATATACAGGGACATAACTATTTAATAAGGCTCTTCAAATGCAGAGGCTGAGGTAATTTAAGCAAAGTAGCGCTGGTTGCATAATTAATATGACTATTCTGGCCTCGAAAACAGTATTTTTATTATAAAGCTCCTTTTATTTCCCCAGTTTTGGAGATTTTTCCCACATGCAGTACGGTGAATGGATTCGTCAGGATTGGAATAATTTTATCTGTAAGGGTGTTTATATTTTTAGGCAACCCATAGGAATACCTAATGAGCAGCTTAATGAATATTAAGGTAAAATATTTGAATCCCAATTTAGCCCCTTATTTTTATCGGGGTCTGTAACCATATGGGCCATCAACTGAAAAATGAGCACTTTTGTAGCAAACAGATTGCTGTATATATTGGTTACAACAGAATTTTAAACAACAGTCATAAGCTTTGTCCTTCAGCCAAGAAAGAACAAAAATGATTCGTTCTCTCACTCTGAAATTCTGTAATTCCTTTGACCTCAGAAAATGACAAAATCATCCTCCCTCAAAAGGAGAGGCAGCTATGAAAACTCTGTAATGAACTTGACTCTCTTCTGTCCTTGCTGGGATAGAGTTGGTAAGGGTGGGGAAATGACAAAGATCCAGCTGCCTGAAGTTCTCATTGACAAAGGCAATGAGGAGTGTAAGGTTAGACCACAGCTGGAGAATTCCCCTTTGATTCCAACACAGGCATGAACGGGATGCTATGTGTCATTCTACTGTCTTGCAGGGGGATAACATGTATTATTTACGGGGCGCGACATAGCTTGGCCAACCAACCAGTTTACAGATACTCTAACAAACACACAACTCTTTTGTATCCCTTCAGTAAGGGATACAAAAGAGATAATGGTGGCAATGAGATAATGGTATTGCTGGAGGATCTGTAGAAGGTTCTAGAACTTCTATGTAGGGGAAATTTAGGCATGACAATCTGGTTTTGAGAAGTAACTAATAAAAGCATGACCGGAAGTTGCATCCAATTTTTACTCAATTTATGCTCATTTGGAGTTGCCTTTGGTGGTTGGATGGTGTATGTTGGAGGTTCTATCAGGAAGCCAAATCTACAGATCAAACACAAGAATTTGTTTAGAATGCATGTCTCAGCAGGGTAGGCTGTATGGAACTGCCAGTTCCATACTGCCATCCAGGCTTGCCCTTGGCAATGCCACAGAATGAGCAGCACCTCTTCTTTGCACCTCAAGGTCAGAAGTTTTTGTGGAGTAGCTCCGAATTCCCGCTGATTCTAATTTGCATCTTGGCTCTTGTGTCACTAAATAACAGGATATATGGCAATTTGTGGTGTTGAATCCTTTGGAAATATTTTAGTGCTCTTTGAAATATCCGTGAGAGAACGTCAGTTGCCATTACTTTTATTTAGCCAGTCAGGAAACTGAGGCGTGGAGAAAAAAAGTGTTTTGTCCAAAGAACTAAAACTCACAAACTTACAATTGAGTCTACTAAATTGCATTGATACATTTCTTGGAGTATAATATATATATATATACATATATATATATATATCCTCCAGAGGGATTTTTAAAAGAAGTATACGTTTATCATTTATTTATATATATGATTTATATATATGAAAAACTTAAAACGATTTTATAGAAACTATGCATTTTTATTACTCTCCCAAATATGAACAACAGCTCTTATTATTATAAATGACTATGAAGGGAACTTGACAAAGTCTAAAATATTTAAATGTTATTCAACAAAGTAATAAAATCTTCAACTGTGCACAGAAAATTTATTTTTATTATGAGGACATGTATGTTGGTAACAGATCTTATCATTAGGAAGTTCTCATTAAGATTTCCTCAAGGTAAGTTTTCTTTTTCTTTTTTGGCACTTTCCTTTATTGAGGGCTGAAGGATTTGTATTACATTTAGGGGAAGGTCTGGGAGATGGCCGGTTATCACTGGACCGTAGCATCAGAGTACTTCTGTCTGCTTTGTACACTTCAATTACTTTAGTTTGAAGTAAGGAGGTAGAGGTTTCTAATACTATCATTACTGAGATGTTAGTAGAAAACTACCTAATCAGTACCATACATTAAAGACAAACATAAGCTTACTCACATCCATTAAAATAACTTTTATCTACCAGTCATATTTTCTTACTTTCAGTTCAGTAATAACCTTCTTTACATAACAAAATAACAGTTGTAGCCTGTGGAGCATTTGTGAACTTTGATTGCAACCAAAATAGCAATTGTAAAGTGCCTTGAAGAAGGATTTATTTCCTTTAGATTCTGACTGGCAACAGTATCACGTATCTGGCCCGTAGCATCATATCTCACATCTGAGGTTTACAATTGTAAACTTCAGCAGTGAGTGGTGTATTACAGGAGTCACAGAATTCATCAGCTTTGTGTGATCATTTCACACAGTTTTAAAGCAGTATATTTCAACCTCAGCAACTACTGAAATTTTGGGATGAGTCACTCTTTTTTTGAGATAGCGATAAGGAGGTGGGAACCATCCTGAGCATCATAGGATGTTTAAGAATATTGTGGGCATTGGCACACTGGAAACTAGTACATTTGTTCACTTTTGATGACTGAAAGTATCTCCAGACATTGCAAAATGTTCCCCAGGGCTCAAAGTCAATCCTGGAATTAAGATTGCTGAAGGATGGCAGATCCCTGAGAAAACATGTTGTACATGTCTACTCCCCAGAGACAGAACCCAGCAGAACCCTCAGATAAGGTTGAGATTCCAGGGACAGAAAATACCCCTGACTTGCATTTGGGTTGGTAACTGGGAAGACAGCAAATTTCATAGTGAGCCCTGATTCAGTGTGGTTCTGGAGGAACAGATCAAAAATGCCCAGGCACGTTCTGAGTCAAGGGTTCAAAGCAGCCTCAGGATCCCTCAGCGCTTCAGCATTGCATTGAAAAGAAAAGCACCTGGACTCTCAGAATATGTAAACAGATGCCGAGACTGGGAGTTTTGTGCTGGGGGAAGATGGGCAAACAGGGATCAGTAGAGACCTGAGATGCCAATAGCAATAGGTACTGATGATTGGGACAAGTTTCCATTCATTCTGCTGTTACATAGCTGATATACTACATACTATTCATAAAATAAATTAAATCCAGGGACGACTGGGTGGCTCAGTTGGTTAAGCAGCTGCCTTTGGCTCAGGTCATGATCCCAGCGTCCTGGGATCGAGTCCCACATCGGGCTCCTTCCTCCGCAGGGAGCTTGCTTCTCCCTCTGACTCTGCCTGCCACTCTGCCTGTGCTCGCTCTTGCTCTCTCTCTCTCTGACAAATAAATAAACAAAATCTTTAAAAAAAAATAAAATAAATTAAATCCAGTGCCCTAAAATGCATATGAATTATTGTGAACTAGATGAGCTTACAATATTAACCAACCCAGTGGACCGGCGCCCCTCAAATGAAATTAAACTTAGTTATACCACAAAGTTATCCCTTTGCATCCATTTGTGCCTTGAGATTCATATCTGCAGTTTGCTGATATGGTGTGAGGGTGTTGAGATACCTTCCAAGGCTGCCAGGACAGAAATGTTGCTTTCCCTGTGATTCTGTTCTCCAGCTGCTTCAGTCAGGCAATTTTGCATATGTGTCTGTATTCTTCTCAAAATAATTGTTTAACCCATCAGCTCATTAGGGTTTCTGAAGTCAAGATTTGACTATTTTAATCTCCCATATCTTTTTTATAACTCAAGATAATATATTTTACAGGGAGGAAAGGACACAGAAGTAGAAAGAAGACATGTGCAGGGGAAAAAAAAAAACACTAAGACCATAGTATATATGTAATATTACACCACTCTATATCCTTATAAACTTTTAGCAGTACAATAACTGGAAGGACAGGACCTGAGATATCAAAACACCTCAGAACACTAAGCTCTCTGGATTGGATCTACAGAAGACAGCAACCAGTAGGGGCGGCAGTCATAGCAAATAAAAATAGGATGTCTAACTAAAGTTGAATTTTGGATAAATAACCCATGATTATTTGGTGTAACTATCTCCCTCCCCAAAATATCCGAGACACATTTAAAGGGAAAAAAAATACTCTTTAGCTAAAATTTAAATTTAATGAGTATTCTCTGTTTTATCTGGCAACCCTCATCTCAGAGAGACAGAGGTGGGTTTGGAAGCATTGGGCAATTCAGCCCTTTGCTTGCATAATCCAGAAATCCTTTTGCTTTATTGTCTACTCTCCCTCTGTCTCTCTCTTCTTCATTTACTTGAACTTCTGAAGGCTCCCAATATCAGACCCAGTGACCTATCTGTTCCTTCTTTGCTTAGCTTATTATGGACCAGACAGTCTCATAGATTTTTCTACATTCAAGACCCTGAAGCAAGCACAACGGGTCACTTGAGGATTTATAAGGGTATTAACTACTATCACTACTACTACAAAAAGATAAATAGGACAAAAAAAGAATCTCGCCCTCTTGTCTGCTTTTTTTTTTCTTTCTCTTTCTTCCCCTCTCTCTTTCTTCACAAAGCCTTTGGAAAAACTGAGGCAGTACAGGTTATCATGACTGATCGTGGGTATTCTGATTATATTTTACTTACGTTGTAGCAGAAATAAAAGATTCTAGGCATCTTCTCTGTGTGTTCCCTGACTCACACTCCTTTTTTCTTTTTCTTTTTTAAAGATTGATTTATTTATTTTAAAAAGAGAGAGAGAGAGAGAAGTGAGCAGGGGTCGGGGGAGGGTAGAGAAAGAAAGGCAGAGAGACTCCTCAAGCCGACTCCCCACGGAGCAAGGAGCCCCATCATGAGCAAGGACCCTGAAATCATGACCTGAGCCAAAATCCAGAGTCAGCTGCTTAACCAACTGAGCCACCCAGATGCCCCGCTTGGTTACTTTAAATAAAAACTTTTTAGTGGGCTGAGGAAAGGTGGGCAGGATGCCTATATTTAGTCAGGGTAAGTGGGGCTGCTTCTGGGCCTTGAGGAAAAGGACAACCTCTCAGAAAAGAGGGCCCTGAGGAGAGCAGAAGAGAGACGCTCTGCTCCCTGCCCAGACCCGTTTTTCCCTCCACTTCCTGGAACAGAGGGGTAGCTTAGGATCTCTTGATGGTCCTAGCAAGGACAGACAGGGAGCAGGTCCTGTGGGGAAAGGGAAGGAAAAGCAGTGAGAACAGGGAGTACGGAGGCATCTGTGTCTGTCCACAGCTGGTGTCCCTCAATACCATTCATGGGGTGGAAGGTACGTCACTAAGGCATATGTAAGTTTGAGCTTCTCAAAAGGTGCTTCGATGCTAATTCTTGGCACAGTTGGGACATGACATAGGAAGCAAGACGGAAATAATGAAAGATCAGTGTTCACTCACTTGGGGTTAATGAATACTATATTTCTCCAATCAGCATACAAGGTATGTCATTGTATGGGTAAGATAAGATACCACAGTATTTTATACACATTCCTACATTTTAATTCTTCCTTTCTGGGTGGTGACTTGCCTTCTCCTCCTATATGCCATTGGTTTCTATTTTTTATTCACTGGATATATATCACATCAACTGCGTTACTTTTCACCTAGTTCGAGCGTATGGAAAATATTTCAAGAAAAATATTTCTTTTTAATGACTTCAATTAACAACAACAAAAATAAGCTCTTACTACTAAAAGCCAACCCAGATGTCTATGTGTAAAATGTTTCCCTAGGCAGGGGTTTGTAGGGACTAAGATTTTTCTAAAATTACTATAAGAGCCAAGAAAGAATACAACCAAAAAGATTGGTACTTTTCTTCTATCCCTGTCTTGCAGTTTGTTTGCCAGCTAAATTACAACCTCTGTTAGCTCACTGTGATTCCATCATTGCCATGAATGCTAATGCTCCATTCTTCTGTACAAACTTTGAATGAACAAAACTGCACATGAGCCAAAGACAATAGGAGAAATTGAGTTTCAAAACTTGGAAAGCAGTTTCTTAAGCGACGTAAAAGACAGCAGACTTGCAGAAAGCATTTCATGTTTCAGCCCCTGCAGACCCTGTCGGAAACCAATGCCAAAATAAAGACAGCATTTGGAGGGCTTTAAGTTATGTCAGCTCTCTATGAAATTGGGTGCATTGCTCGCTTTTCACTGTGTCAGGAATGGAGATAACATTTCTTAAAATGTACTGGGGGGAGGCAGTTGAATTCTGGGGAAGAATACAAAATTTCCAGTTTAATTGGAAGGGCAGAGAGAGGAACGGAACAAATAAGCTCAAGATGTACACTTACAGAGCTCCATTGACTATTTTATAGACATTACCAAATTCATCCCAGGCTTTCATTAAGGTAACATAAAACATATTGATTAAATTAATGAGAAAGATCAAGCAGTTAAACCAAGTTTCTATGTAAGACCAAAGCATGAAAAATACACAAAGCTGAGATTCTTGTAGGATAGATGTAAATTTTTTCCAGTACTTGCATAGAAGGATATGTAACAAAATAGCAGAAGAACCAGTTGAAGTAAATAGAAATGCAATTAAGTAAGAAAAGAACCAATGACTCTCAGAGAAGCAGAAAAATGAGAATGCATACAGCAGTGCTCAGTGAAGCCTCTCTTTTCTTCAGGGCAATTGGTTTACTGTCCCCATAGTATTTTATGCAGATGCCCTCCTCAGGAAACTTTGTTTACACCATGAAGCTCTGTGCATCAGGCCTTGTGTGTTACTACTTTAGACCTGTGGGATGTTTCATTTTTAAATGACTAGGGATGACTGGCATATTCTATCCTAACTTCCTCATAAGTGAGTTTTCCTTGCTTGCGAAACACCATAAATTAGAGTAATAAATTAACCCATTGCCAGAATTTGGGAAGAATTTCACATAACTTTAACCGTAATGGATTACTCAAGTAAAAGTGATAGAAGTGAATGCAAAACACAAGAGTGGCCCGTACCCACTCTGCACTTCTCCCAGTCTGTCCTTTGGGTTAAGAAAATTGGACAGTGGATGGAGGCGTGAGGCAACTGGGTGACGGACATTAAAAAGGGCACATGATGTGATGAGCACTGGGTGTTATATGCAACCAGTGAATTATTGGACGCTGCATCTGAAACTAACAATGTACTATATATTGGCTAATTGAACTTAAATAAAATAAAAAAAAAAAATAAAGGAATTTGGACAGGCTGCCATCAGTATAGAGCTACTGTGTTGCTAGTGAACCAGAATATTTCTCCTGTCTTCACACCACAGCACCTTTCTTCACACACAGAGAGACCATGTTCCAGTAATCATCTGTGCCAGAAATAAGGATTAGATGTTAGTGGGAAGGGATGTCTGTAAGAGAAGAGAAGGTTCATAATCTGAAAACTAAGGCTTGTTGTTGGGAATGGGATGGAAAAAGTGGTATCAACAATGCATTCTGAAGATTGTAGTTCTACAAATTCTTATGTCAGAGACCAGTTCAACCAAATGGATTCATAGTAGATACAAACTGAGTAGACAGTGGGAAGCATGACTACAGATTCATTTTAAGTAGAGAAAGAGTGGAAACCACACATTCTACTTATTGACAAACATTGGTATAAATAAATCTCCCCTTGGCTTGATAATTAGTGAAAATGTTAAAAAAAAAAAAAAACTGAACCAAAATGCTTATAAACCGAAATGGAAGCCCAAGAAACAATGCAGCAGATCAGTGAAAACACTGGGTAATGAGAGGAAGGGCATGGTTTGATATCTTCATGCAGATGTGTGGGAATAGGAGCTGGGATGCATCTACAGGCTTGGTGTGCTCCAGGATCAGGGACAGATAGGAGTGGTTGAGAATGAAGTTAGCAGTTAGTGTTCCTTAGTCTTCTGCAGTAGGGATTCCTACAAGAATTCCATGCGGGACAGAGACCCTACACAAGATTACTACCTGATATTAGGTTCTAGAAATTGTTCATCTACCTCTGAGAAGAGGCTTAAAAAACAAAAAGGAGGCATCCTGTGTCTGGACACAGTTTAGAGAATTCTGCTGGCTTAGGTAAGTGGGAGAACAAAGAGCATCCCCATGGACTTGATTTGCCTTCTCCCAGTGATACCATACAGCTGGAGGCAAAACAGGAAGTCAGGAAGAGTCCAAAGCAAAGGGAAACAATCTTCGACCTCCAAATGATCTTGAAAGCCAAAGAAAGAAAAATCTATCGATAAGAATGGCATCTAACAGAATGAAGAATCAAAACATGAATTTACTTGCGTTAAAATTGATTTTCTAGGAACAGTTTGACATTGACTTTAAGTGTATCTGGATACTCAATGAAGGAAAAATGTGTGTGGTAAATGAATAAGAAAAAGATGAACAAAAGATAGGTATGAATGAAAGAAATACGTTTTAAGATAAAAAAGAATTAATTTTGAGTTGTCAACAAAATAAAACAGACTTATTGAACAATTGAAAAAGCATAGAAAATAAATTTAGAATTTCTAAGATGTACTGAGAAAAGTTCCAGAAACAGAGTACAGAGGAAAGGGTCAAGAGGCCAGGCTTGAAAATAAAAGGGCAGTTTGTGGTGGGTATAGAGGAGGGCACATATTGCATGGAACACTGGGTAAGGTGTATAGACAATACTTTTGGAACACACGCACAAAAAAATTAAATTAAATTAAAAAAATGAAATACAGAAGTACTTGAATGCTCAGATGAGTCACTATGCATATGGAGCAGGACAGAAAAGAAGTATATTACCGTGTCCATAGATCAGAAGACTTAAAATAACAAAAATAGGCATTATCCCCAAATACATCTTTCAATTTAATATATTTCCAAATACAATCCCAGCAAGAATTTTTATGGGACTTGAGGATTCTAAAAATTCCATGTGTGCTGAATCATCCCATTATTAATATGTTTACACTGGGAATGATGTTTCATTGTGTACTTCCTTCCATGGAGGGTTCACTTAAGTGACCTACATTCAAGGTCATTCCCTCACCTAACCAGTGCCTTGGGCTCCTTGACTTCTCTTTATCTGCATGGTGTCTCATCTTTCAAAGAGGAGCTTGTGAAAAATTTGAGAAGCAAAAATAAAGCAAAAGTCACTGCTTTCTGATGCACCATGATTAGACGTGGCAGTAGACAAAGACAAAAGTGCTTGTCCTTTTTCTCCTATACTTTGTGTCCAGCTCTTTTTTTGGGGGGGGGTGCCTGGTAGCCCTGGCAACCAGATGTGGTGTTGGCCCCATCACTAGATGCTTAATGTGGATCCAGCGAGATAGCAGCTTCTCATTGAATTCTCTACCAGCATCCCCTTTACATTCCAGTTTTGATGGTTGGATGTGCTTGGCTTCTAGGTGGATGACTAGAAACTACTCTCTCTCTTCCCCTCTCTGCCTTCAGTTATTTATTGCTGCTTAATGAGCTTTTCCAAAAGAATGACTTCATTGTGCTGTAGTTTTATGGGTAAGGAAATTCAAGAAGGGCTCAGCTTGACAGTTCTGTCATTTTCATGGTGTCAGTTGGAGTGTCCGGGGCTAGAGGACCCACGTTCAAGGCTGCACCATTCCCTCTCCTATCCAGTGCCTTGGGCTCCTTGGATTCCCTTTATCTGCATGACATCCCTTCTTCTAAGGACTCTCCATGTGACTTGAGCCTCTCTGAACATGGCTCTGTCATGATGCTCACTTTTTACATAGCTTCTGGATTCTCAAAGGCAGGATGCAGAAGCCACCATGCTTTTCCAGTTCCTTCTACATTTTCTCTTGCAGACATTTGCCCTCATACTGTCTTGCAGGTACTGTCTCATCGTGTCGTAGCCTCTGCCGTAGGAAGGCCCAGGTCCATACAGACTTTATACGGATAAATTCAACAACTTCTTTAAAATGGACATAGTCCTTGAAATACACAAAGCACGTGTAAGATATAGATGCTTTGCATGACCTTAGAGGAATTAAAGAAATTATAATCATCGTTGAAAATTTTCAAAGAAAGACATGGACACAGATGAATTCAGTAGTGAATTCTACCAAATACCTAAATCATAAATAGTACTGACTCTACTCATAAGAGGAAAGAATGATTCCCAACTTATTGTGTAAGGTCATTGTTACCTTCTTACCAAAAACAGACAAAAACAGACCAATTCCTAATGAACATACATATGAAAGTTCTCAGCAAAATTTTAACAAATTAAATCTAACCATACACAAAGAGAATAAGACCTGTGAGGGTTAATTTCGTGTGTCGCCTTGACTGAGCCAGGAGGTATTCAGACATTTGGTTGAACATTATTCTGGATGTTTCTGTTGAGGGTCTTTTTGCATGAAGTTAACCTTTAAATTGGTCAACTGAAACCACTGACAGGCCTGGCGGGTTGACCGTCAAATTCATGTTTGCTCCTTTTAATTAAGAATGCAGTAAACTTTCAATAATAGGGAAGAGATTTAAAATGCTAAGCTTCAAACATTTATGCTTTCCAGTTGAGCACATAATATGAAAGCTAAAACAATCATTTTAACATTGTTGAAATCAGTGCTCATTTTCCCAGTGTAGATCCATAATCTGATAAAAAGAATGAGTCACTTCTTTGAGGTATTGTTTCTTTGACTCTTCCAGAATGTGCTGCTCAGGACACTTGTGAATTTAATGAGATGGCTCCACAATCCATTCAGCTTTGTTTTTTTTTTAGTTTAAAGCGCTTGCTTCTAAAACAATCTTTAGAGCATCACCCCATTTTATAATTGTAATTTATCTCCTAATATGACTCTTTGGAGAGAACATAGCTTTTGAGAAATATGATGATGAATGGAGACCACCAATGTCATTGAAATCAGCATTAGGATCAGAATTAATTAATGGTAATTCTGTAGTTGTTGACATCAGTGCAAATATTTGCATGATAGGAAGAATTTACAAATTAGTATATGAAACCACTTGGTCTAATTGTTCTGTACTTCATCAGGTGCCCCCCGTGGATAGCCCAACTTGTTTTTTCCTTGGTGCTAAGAATCAGTTAGACCTGACATGCCTTCAGTTTTCTTTCTCCTGAAAGCATCATAGTTGCGACACATGGGATGACAATGAACACTGGTCATCTTTGCAGTGGAAAGTTGCCCTATTTGTACTATTTCCCAGTATGCTTGGATTATGCTATGTACTCCAGAGTGGTAGAGCTGATGTTTGGATATCAGCAATATGCAGTGTTTTCTTTGTACTTTTGTTGTTCCACACAACTGTAATAGTCCTTTGTCAAATATATTTTTCATCACTGGACATAAATTATACCTTTAATTTGTCCCATTGGATGCAGAATTTTATGACAGGCATAATGATGTAATATTGATTAAAATTTCACATTTTATTTAAATAGTTTGAAATTACTATTATATGTGTTATCCAATTATTTGTTTTTAATATTATGATTTATTTGAGTATAGAAATTTCATATTACGTGGTCTTTACATAATGTTCCCTAAACTAAAAGAACAGCCTTCTCAGCTGTCTAGAGTTAAGACTTTATTCATTTTTCTCTTATGATTTTGATTTCCAAAAAGTTACCTGATGTGTATATCAGTATCTTTGTCACTCTCATTTTTTTTGTTATATCAACACAGGCTAATTTACACATCCAAACTTCAGTAATGTATTGTTTTGTAATATAGTGCCTGTAATTTATTTTTATATTTTAAGAAAACATAGCAGACTCATTGCAACTTTTGTCACTCTCAAATTTTTCCTGTTACATGTGAAATTAAGCCTAAATATTATAAAGTACTTGATTTAATATTAAAATTTGTAAGGCACACAAACTTATATTTATGATTAACATATTCATCTAGGTCAAAGAGCAGCTTTGTGAGAGTTGAATAACAAGGTACAGTGATCACACTTGTCAGGATCTGAAGGACCAGAGGTAGGGTTGCTATTCATGTTCAAAGGTCAACTCTCCATCAAGAATCTCAGAAAACTGTAATTTCTTTTGGAAACTATTACTATACGTTTTCACCTGACTTTTGCAGGTACTGTAGTTAGCCCCAAGCCTGTGTCATGGTGGAGCAAATAGACTCTGTAGAAATCACTCTGTCTTTCCAAAAATGGAAGACCAGGCCATTATTTCCGGGAGCAAGATCAGAGTTTTTTGTTTGTTTGTTTTGCAAGATCAGATTTTTAAAAATAAACACTTAAAAGTATTAAGGCACTAATGAGTTCTGTGCTGGGCTGGTTTCTATTGGTACATAAGAGCAATTGTGTACATCTCTCAAGTCCATGTTTAGCCGCACTGTCGGTAGCTTGAAATCAGTCACGTGGGAACATTGAACTCAGAAACATTACAGATCAGGGCTTGTAAAAACATAAGCACACCACTGCCCTCATCCAAATGGCTTAGGCCGGTTTTCAAAGTTGGACCATTCATGACAAACAGAGAGAATTTATAAGTGGTGGATTATGCAAAGCAGTTACAACCAACCCTATAAAAAGAAACGATGTGTGATCACAGAGAATCAGTTCTTCGGTTTGGGAGATTTATCATGCACTTGTCCATGTGGCGATTGGAGAATGGATTTTATATATAGATTTGTATATTTCAGAAAGGTTAAGTGCCATGTATATCATGGCAGTGTTCACTGATTTTTCAGTAGAATGGGTCATGTAATTGATTTCTGCAGTTAAAATTTAAAAATTAGGGGTACTTGGGTTGCTCAGTGGGTTAAAGCCTCTGCCTTCAGCTCAGGTCATGATCCTGGGTCCTGGGATTGAGCCTGCATCAGGCTCTCTGCTCAGCAGGGAGCCTGCTTCCCCCTCCCCCCACCTCTGCCTGCCTTTCTGCCTACTTGTGATCTCTGTCAAATAAATAAATAAAAATCTTTAAAAAAATAAAAATTAAAATTAAAGGAAGGAATATTAAAGAATCTCCTTACTAATGTCCAGGCAATTATGAAGGAGGGGCGGTAATTTAATTAGGATTTACTGAATTTATAAAAACGTTAAGTTCCATGGCCTTGTGTGTTTCTCTAATGGAAATTTTTGAGCAGTCTTGCTCACAAGCAAAAACGTTGCTTTCTGCTCTGCATACTATACAGTCACCATTTTCTGTTGTCTTTTAAAACGGTGAAACTGATCTGGTGCAATGTTCTCCAACAAGGAAATAAAAAATTAAAAAACAGACATGTAATCATGATCTGACCACTCATAAACCACCTTAAGATTGTGAAAACCTCACTTTATTTTTTGATCACATATAACACCTTTTTTTTTTTAATTTCTTGATTACATATAACACCTTTTTTTTTTTTTTTTTTTTTTTTTTTAATCTCCTAGTGCAAAGATTGGCCAACATTTTCTGAAAAGACCCAGGTTATAAATTCGTGAAGCAGTGCCAGTCTCAGGAGATCTCTGTGGCATGCATATTCTCCCCATCCGCTTTCCTTTCCTTACACTCTTTGTTGTGGTTGTTTTATAAAACTTCCAGTCTCAGTTTGCTGGCAGGATTTGACTCTGCTTTGGCTGCCCTGTCAAATCTACTTCCTGGTGCTTGTCTTCACTCTCTCACTTGTATTTTCCCGCCAACACTCTGCCACACCTGCCATGAGTTTTGTTCACACCCCTGCTGTGGTTGTCCGGGACACCCAGACTCTTCTTCACCTTTTATCAGCGCTGCACACGCTCATGATTTTTATTTTGGCCAAATCATATATTGCTTACTTTTCTCTTTTGCTCCTAGTATTTCTGTAATTGCTGTTCTGTTTTTATTCGCTGCCATCCTCATTTTATATTTTAGATATTTTAGATACTAGATTTTAGACATTCAAAAGTGACCTAATTTCTGTTTCTCAGTGACTCATTCTCATTTATTTTGGGCAGGGTGTAGGGTTTCTTTCTTCTCTCTCACTTTTAATCCTCTGTCTTTCTTAGCTTACTGTTTATTATTTTCCTCTCTTCTAATAGAAATCTATCCTATTTCCTCTTCCTTGATCCTGTTCTTTATTTTTATTTATCCTTTTGCACCCCATCGAATATATTTGCTGATAGCTCTGCAACAATTCTTTTTTTTTAAACAGATTTTATTTATTTATTTGGCAGACAGAGATCACAAGTAGGCAGAGAGGCAGGCAGAGAGAGAGGAGGAAGCAGGCTCCCCTCTGAGCAGAGAGCCCCGATGCGGGGCTCGATCCCAGGACCCTGAGATCATGACCTGAGCTGAAGGCAGAGGCTTAACCTACTGGGCCACCCAGGCACCCAGCAATAATTCTTTTAAAAGAGCAGTTCCTAATAAATGCTAATGTTTGCAATAATTTCATTTATTATCAGTGAATTTACATTCGATTTCTTTTATCTTTTTTCTTTCCAAGTTTTTATTTAAATACAGTGTAATATTAGTTTCAGGTGTAGAGTTTAGTGATTCATCACTTCCATACAAACACTGGGTCTCATCACAAGTGCCTTGTTGTGATTTCTTTAATCTTTTACACCTTTTCACCTGTGGAAAGAAAACACATAAACAATCCCCTTTGCCTTGAATGACATTTTTTTTCTTATAAGCACTCGAGAAATTTGATAAATGTTTAGCAAATTGTATATTAAAAAAGTGAGGGATGGAAATCTGCTATTCAAGCTTCAGATTTTTATCTTGGAGATATTTTTCTCTAACGTATGGAGAAAGATCTCTGAAGTTTATTTTAAGGCGGGGGGGTAGTTATGACAAAAAGAAATCAAAGTCACCTAACCAAAACTAGAAAATTAAAATGATTCTTTTTCTACATTAATTTATAAAAGCAAAAAAAGCTATAATTTTGAGAACAATGTAGTATGTTTTTTTATTTCTTCACCTTATTCTTACATGTTGATATAGATTAAGATAATATGATACTATAGTTCAAAAAGTTTATAAATATGTCAGAAATAGTTTATTGATTTATAGAAATCAATTCATTTTCCCCTTTTCTGCTTACGTTTTTGTTTTGTTTTGTTTTTGTATATGTTTTTAAGATGTTTTCTTTAGCTAATGCTTCCCTTCAATTTGGATAGGCTTTTAACTGAATAAATCAAATTGGTTTTGCTTCATACACATTACCTGAAGCTAATTCCAGCAAATTTAAGACCACTTTTTATGAAATGCTCTCACATAGGAATCCATTTTATCAGAGTACCCTCTGAGCTTATTTTAAAGTTGGTGAAAAGTATCCATGTTACCATCCTACTCTTCTCCAGTCTTCCAGGAAGCATATAATGTGACACAGTTTAAAAAACGTATCAAAACATGAAAAGCATTGAAGAATTGCCTGCTTTTCAACACAGCAGTTTATTGGTCTAGACAAGAATTGGATTTTAAACTTTTTCTACGTTTAAACTTGGGTAACTAATATATAAAGGTCATATATTTATATATTATTTATTTAAATTATTTATTTGAGAGAGAGAGCATGAGCTGGTGGGGCAGAGGGAGAGGGAGAGAATCTCAAGCAGACTTCCTGCTGAGCACAGAGCCTGATGAGGGGCTGGAAGTCATGGCCTTGAGATCACGGCATGACCTGAGCTGAACACTTAACCAATTGTGCCACCCAGGTGCCTCTTAATATGTTATTTTCTAATAGACTTCGTTACTCTGTCAGTGGAATCTTTGTAAAATCTTTGTTAAACACTTTTATCTGATGTGGTAAAGATATCCTCCAAGTGGTACAAATCTCAAATTCTGGTACAGGGAACACAAATTGACTTTCCTTTAGTAAATAATAAAAGTGCATTTTTCAAGTTTTGTCAGCTAGTTTTGTAAAAGGGAACGTCTCTGGATATTACTAAAGCCATATGTTACAAAATGGTTACTTCAAAGTAGATTAATAGATTACATAATGCACTGGTCTAAATCACATTGATTTTAATTATTTTAACTTAATAAGTATTTCCTGTTTTAATTGTCTAATATTTCCTATAAAATTGGACGTTGATTGATTGATTTTCACTTGTTTTCTCTTATAGTTAAGATACTCTAAAATGAAAAGTATGGAATAATTTTCTTAAATAATTTGTTTTACTTTTTTTCTTTTAAGCAACTTTATCCAAAGTAATTTCCTAAGTCTCTTTTGAATAAAATTGTCTACTTAGGCTTATTTTGGAATTACAGGAAATTGCAGATGGAAGCAAATTTAAAAAAGAAGATTAAAAGATTAAACAGGAGAAGGATCTGGAAAGAAGAGAGAATGAAGATGTGATAATGATAGTAATACTGTGTGATAGCAGCACGATGGTGCAGGGATATGGGTTTTGAAGCTTACGGACTTGACTTTAGCATGGGAAACTATGTTCAGACCACAACAGAGAGATACAAATCTTTTACCAACATATTATGTCATTAAATGAAATGTACACTGAGTGATTTGTCATAAGGTCATAAGGATACATCTAAGATACCAATGCACTTCTGTTTTTCCCTTCAGATTTTATTTATTCATTTAAATTTAATTAATTAGCGTATAGTGTATTATTAGTTTCAGAGGTACAGTTTAGTGATTCAACAGTGGCTCATTACATCACGTCCCCTCCTTAATGCCCGTTACCCAGTTATCCCAGCCCCCACCCCTCTCCCCTCCAGCAATCCTCAGTGTGTTTCCTATGACTAAGAGTCTCTTATGGTTCATCTCCCTCTCTGTTTTCATCTTGTTTTATTTTTTCCTTCTCTTCCCCTATGATCCTCTGTCTTGTTCCTTAAATTCCATGTATAAGTGAAGTCATATAATGGCCTTTCTCTGATTGACTTCTTTTGCTTAGCATAATACCCCTGAGTTTCATCCATATCATTACACATTATACATTAAGATTTCAGGATTTTTGTTTTTTTGAGGATGAATAATAGTCCATTGTGTGTGTGTGTGTGTGTGTGTATATATATATATATATATATATATATATATATATATAAAACACATCTTCTTTATCCATTCATCTATTGACAGAAATCTGGGCTCTTCCCATAGTTTGGCTATTATAGAGATTGCTGCTAAAAACACTGGGGCGTGGGTACCCCTTTGGACACATACATTTGTATCATTTCAGTAAAAACCTAATTTTGTAATTGCTGGGTCATGGATTAGCCATATTTTTAACTTTTTGAGGAATGTCTATACTGTTTTCCAGAAGGGCTGTACCAGCTTGTATTCCTATCAACAGTGTAAGAAGGTTCCCCATTCACCACATCCTCCCCTCAGATTTTAGTTTTACTGAAACACACATTTACTATTACCTAAGATCAACACTTTCTCTGGAAGAAGGTTGGACCTGTATATTAGTAATATCTCCAAGTCAGACTGCATCTAGTGTTATCTGACCACATACCCTTTTCATTCAGCATGATCATAAATATACGGAAAGGGACAGAATATGAAACCATTTATACTTGGCACTTAAAGGCCTTTGAGTGCCATCAAAATAAGTGTCATCATTTTTGTTAATGTAGAAAACCAAACAGGTAGAAAGAGACAAATGCGGCAGTCATTTTATCCCACATGGACATTAAGGAACTCACACCAATGTTATACTTGGCAACTCCCACGCACCCCCCCCCCCATTTTATGGGTGGAGAATAAATCTGTATATTAGCACTAACTCATTAGATTTTAAATAACGTTAAATGCTGATTATGTCGATTTATTTTTACTTTTTTTGTTTTTATTTATACTGAAAACTTATAATACTGTTCTCAGAACGCATTATTAGGACTTCTACAATATTTCTCCCCTTACAAGAAGAAAGCAGAGATATCTCTCATATTAATTATTAATGAACAATGAGAACAAATTGTGGCTCAATGGTTTAACATAATTTTTTGAGTATCTGTCACAATTCTCTCCTTTTGATCGTCAAACTGCCTCCTTGTATCTATATCTGAATTTTTAAACCATGAATTTATTTTAAAAACTATTTTTAAAATGCCTTCTACTATTTTTAAATTTTTATAGCTGCTTCAATAAATAAGTTTTAATTTCCCATTTTCCCAATTCCTAAAATGGACAGTTATGGACTCTCCAATCTGAATTAAGGTAAGGGTTATTCCTTTTTTCTGTGACATCTCTAAACAAATATGAATCCCCAATCAAATGTTTATTGAATAATATTTGTCTAGATACTATGTATTTATTTATGGCATTTCTCAAGTCTGGAAATGTTTCCACATATAATTCTCTTCCAGCCCTAGGTAGTATAAAGAGCCAGCTTGAGGCAAACTTAACTTTATCAAAGCATTTCCATGTCTACTCTTTTGTCTCTAATATCTGAAATCTAGTCCATATTATTGGATCACCTAAAAATAGTTTAGCCCACAATGCTTTGTGTACTTAGCTAATCATGCTGTGGTCAGGTGTCTTTTCATGCAATTATACAAGTGGTTGAAAATCCAATGTGACCTATGGCAGGTGCCATCCCCGTCCAAGGGAGCACCCATTTCCCGGTTCCAGATACAGGGCTATATGTTGCCAGATCTTCCTATCAAAAATAAAACAAATAAACAGAAATCAGATTTAATAAATAAATTGGAAAACTGATTTTTAATGTAAAATCTCCTGAGTTTTAGAAGTTGGTTCAAGATTTTAAAATATAGTATGAATTTCCTTCAGCCAAAGGGTGTATGCAAACTCTTACTCATATCCCTACTGAACTCATTTTTTTGCACATTTAACAAATATATATGGAATATTTTCTATGCATCAGGCATTGTGCTTGCTACTAGAAATTGTGGCACTAAGATAACGTCCGTACTTTCGAAGGATTACCATCAAGTGGGCATATATGTCAGAGCATTTTCCAGGCACATATATACTAATACCTAGTATTTTGATTTAATTGCGCAATCGTGCGGGTAGTTAACAGTGAATATTTGCTATGATACAATAAAAACAGAACAAAATACCAAAATGAAAGGCCCATGTAAACCAACCAAGATCAATAAAATAATCAACATCCATTCTCTTCCCACATATACACATATGCACGTGCATGTGGACTTGGGTGAAATAGACCACAGAGAACTATATTCTCACACCACCAAATCTCCATCACGCTTGACTGCAGCTGAGAAATCTATTGAGATATGAATACTGGGCTTCAAAGCAATATTCTGTAGGAACATTATTGTTTTCTCTCAGTTGAGCACTGATTTCAAGAAACAGTATCTTGATGATGTTCACAAAGAGTCTGTGATCTTTTACAAAATCTCAGATAAGGCAATAACATAAAAACACTGAGTAGCTTTGCTAAAAAGATAAAAAGTGTGCAATAAAAAATAACCAATAATTCTCAACCCTGTTTAAAAAAAAATCAGAACTTACCACGTGCAAAGTACGAAAGTGAATAAAATTCTCCAGAGAGTTTTAAGGCTATATTTCTGGGCTGGTCTTTTCTGATAATAATGGACCTATTTGTGAGGCATTTAAGAATATTTTGCTTTCACAAATCTATGCAATCTATTTTAAGATTACCTTTTACCATTTTTCTGTTTGTTTGTTTGTTTGTTCTCATTTCAAAGTGTCCCACAAACCTCTCCTGTGAGGTAGTCAGTAGGAATGAACAGTAAAGACAATAAAAAATAATAAGGGTGTGGAACAAAAAGAAACATTTGGTATATCTTGAGACTGTCCTTCTCTCTTCCCCCTTTCTTTCCTCCTCTTCTTCTGTCCCAAATGTGCCATAATAAGCAAAGAAAGGAGTATAGAGAAAAATATAATTTATCTCTCTCATTTAAGTACTGGAAACACAATGGTTTATAGGTTTGATTGATATAGACTATTTTAGAAAGTAATCAATAGCAAGCAGGTTCTTTTATAGATTGTTATAAAATCGAACATAAGATACAACAAATTATAAGGACTGTATTTATTACACAACAAATCACGAGAGGGGGAAAACGCTTCCCTTTCCTTTAGAGCAGTTACATGCAATTGGATTAGAGCTGGAAGGTCAGCGTCTCCTCCCCAGTGGAAGCAAATCAGTTCTGATATGAAGAGCTGGAAACAGACAAGATTAAACTCTGATTACTTCTTTGAGGATGAGATGTTTTTAAATCAGAGTTGGCAAATCCTGCTACAAGTGCATCTGTCAGGGATCAAACTCCATGGATGTCAGAAGTTCATTCTAAAATCCAAAACGCACTTCATTAAGTATTTCTTGTTAGAGCAATCATGGACACTTTGTTCACAGGCAGTGCATAGGGTTTTGAAGGACTTTAATAACCAATTTAAAAAAAAAAAGTTCTTTGAGGCTAGAAATTTCTTGAAAGCAAATCATTTAAACTTAATTGAAAGTGAAATTTACTAACGGCTGTGTTCATACAAATCAATTAGTTCAGGTTTGATCCAAAAAGCCAAATCCACAACAATTTCTAAATAGAGTCTAAACCTGAAAAAGGAGTTCTCCTTTCATTCCATAGAATTAATAACTTGGCACAGATATCTATCTATTTATCATCTATCTATCTATCTATCTATCTACTATCATCTTCATTATCTATCATATATTATATATATGATGCTGTAAATAAGCTTAAAATTCCAAATAGTGAAATTCATGTGGTGTTCCTGTTTGCTAAAATATCCTAGCCTGTGACACAGAAATGCTCATCAAAAGTGAGTTTAATATGCAGACACGAGCCTGGTGGTGGGTATTCAGGAGGGCACATATTCCACGGAGCACTGGGTGTGGTGCATAAACAATGAATCTTGGAACACTGAGAAAATAAAATAAAGCTAATTAAAAAAATTTTTTCAGAACATTGACGTGAAAAAGGTCATTCAAGCAAGCTAAGGCTGGAAATAAATAGAGACCAGGGAAGGATGTGGTGGAAGGCTGGACAAGGAGCATTTGCAGAGGTCTGCCACAGCTCTGCAGTTGAGATTGTTGGAATCCATACATAGCAAGATCAGAGATTAAGTTTATTTACTATGGGGAGTAATTGAAAAAGTTTCTAGAAGCTAGGAGAAAAAGAAGCTAGGAGAAAAATCATAAAAATGAGTTACAGAAGTGCGAAGGACAATTTTATAGGCGCAGTTTAGTACACTATCAGGGGTTATTTTTAAGTATTTGTTATATGCCAGATACTTTCCTAAAGGATTTATACATACTGATTGATTTGCTCTGATAACAGCCCCAGGAAAGGGGAACAGAGGGTCAGAGAGATGAATTACTTGCCCAAGGTCACTCACCAAAATGTCTACCTCTGGACTGAGCTCTGATTAATCAACCACTGCTGCATTCTGTGGAAACATTCCTCTACAAAATGGCATGTCAAACCCAGAAATAAGTTAAAGAGAACAGGCAGCCATGATCACTTGTACCAATATCACGAGCCATTATATACCTCAGAGCTTTTTGTGACGTATTCAATGTAAGTACTATTATTTTATATCTAAGCAGTGAAGGGTGTATTTTATGCCTTCTAACTTTCTTCTTAACAGTTAAACATATCTTTTCCGACCACTCTCTTGCCACATTTCCACTCTACTGGAATCCTGTATTTTCTGTATAGATTTTTTTCACCAGAAGATACCCTAGCAGAGCTTCTGAAGCAGATGTGCATAGCCTCTAGTTTAGAATGCTCTAAACCAGATAAATAGAGGTCTCTGCAAATGAGAATTCTTTTTGATAATAATTACCTGAAAAGAGGTACATATTCCAGGTACATGTCCAGGGCTACCTGAAAAGAAGCTGACCCCTGTCTGTGTGGTGTAGAGACAGTCCCCTCATCTCTGCTGTGGTGTGTGTTGATCAAAAGGCCCTTTTGTGAGTTCCTGCCTGTAACCCACTGTCAATAAATATTAGGAGTTCTCAGGGTTCTCCATGGCTTTAAAGAAACACAAAATTAATTATAATTTCAGTTCTTAGTATTCAGAAGAGAAGGGAATGGAGAGAAGGGAAAGTGACAGTTCCGCTGACCTCAAATGTCAAGAGGGAGATGTTTTTTAGGCAGGAGTTTCCTCCAAATTAAATTTCTTTCTGTTCAGGGAATCCAGCAAAATATGAGCACTTAGAATTGATTTATTTCTAGATTGAACTGTCAAACAGGACTGGTATCCCCTTCAGTGGGAGAGTCCTTGACACAAACAGAAGCCAGCATGAACACTTTATCTATGCTAATGTCCTGATTGTTGACTCAATTTACTTCGCAAGAAAATCACTCTCAAAAATTACCATTGTACAAAATAAGAAATATTTGCAGACTTAAACGTTACCAATATTTAGCTCATAAAAAATAAACTTAATTTAAAACCTACCTGTGTAATTAAACGCTGAAAATCAAATAAACATACAAAGCACAATTTTTCTGTCTCAAACTGACATGTGAATACATCAGTAAAGGGTTCTAAATGTTTTGAGCTGTTGTGGAAAATATTGACTCAGAGTTTTAAAATGACTTGATTATTTACTAAGAACTGCCTTTGGGAAGAAAGGAAACACAACTTGAAAGCAGACCGTTACCCGTTCTTTAGTTCCTTAACATATCAAAAATACAGTTTTCCTCTTATACGGGAATAAAAATCTAAGACCCTTTCCAATAGTCTGTGGCCAACAGGGAAAGGGAAATTTGTGACACTCAAGGGCTGTGAGACCTTATGACATTCAGATAAGGGAAACCTTAAAGCATTTAGCAAAGGGACAGCAAAAAAAGTTAAATATTAGTCTGTTGAATTTGTAACTGTTTCTCTAACTGGCATCATACATGATATGTATCTGTGTCTACTTTGAGACCTGCTTTCTTCCTCATCACTGGTTCTCCCAGGCACTGGTAATTTCAAAATGAAAGCAATATATATACCTGTAACCTTCCAGGAGCAAGAAAACAAGAAATTCTAGGACCTGCTTCTCCCACAGATGACTTACTGATCATTCATTCATCCCTCCTGAACCTCTAGACAATATTAGACATGGAATTAAAATTCTCTGGAAAATATCTAACACATATTGACAGACAGTATGCAATTTACGCTAATCAGCCAAAAAAAAAAAAAAAAAGACAATGTGTGCCAATGGCCATTATATTAAACTGCATTCTTAAGTTTTATTTCACAAAGGCTTTTGGTTTACATTGTTTTATTGGTTTCTTTTTTTCCTTTCCAAATATGAACGATCCAAATAGGTAATCTCTGTGGGACTGGCTCAATTTGTACTGTATTTGTTTACTTCAAATGCATAGTCTTCTATTATTTTTTTAAAAGATTTTATTTATTTATTTGACAGACAGAGATCACAAGTAGGCAGAGAGGCAGACAGAGAGAGGAGGAAGCAGGCTTCTTGCTGAGCAGAGAGCCTGATATGGGGCTTGATCCCAGGACACTGCGATCATGACCTGAGCCTAAGGCAGAGGCTTTAACCCACTGAGCTACCCAGGCACCCCATATAGAGTCTTCTATTATTAACCAATCCACTTGTTAAGCCCAAATGCGGAAGGTGCATGGATTGTAAAGATGCTTTGCTTCTTAACATCCCAAGTGAAGGACCATAAACTAATACTATTTTTCTTCTATAAATTATCCCTATTTGAGGTCTATAGGTTCCCAATATTTCATGTAGTTTCCTCACTATATAATAAAAATAATGAGAGAATATACATCTTATTTTAAACTAGCGTGCTTATTGACTAGGTCACCAGTAGTGGGTTTCTCATAGTTTCTTTTAAAGGAAAAGAATGACAGTAATTGTTAATTTTGTCAGAAATTTGCTTCCCACTTGCCAAGACCTGCCCTGGGAGCATAGACGTCGGAATGATATATTGGAATAATTTTTAACTATCAAGACCAAGTTAGATTTTGGTAACTTGGGAAAAATTGATTGTAGACTTACATAAAGAGCCACATAGAAGACAAGGAGGTGTCTTAAAATTGCTCCAGAAGAGAATATTTTGAGGGAGGGATAAATGATTGCAAAGATTGTAAAAATTCTATTTTTGCCCTCATCAGAACAGTGGTGAAAGAAATTCATCAGAACACATGGGGTCAATCAGCTTGCCCTAGTCACATAATCCTTCATCTCCAGAGAAAAGCTTCTAGCTTCTTCAACACTGGGCATCTTGCAGTTGCCTGCATATAACCACTGAAGGATGCAGTTTTTATCCACTTAGAAAGATATAAATAATTCAAAGCAAAGAATATTTGTCACTGCTTCGCTTCTTTAATTGCTAATGAAATATGGTCTATGAAATTTTCTCATTCACTGATCCTGGAGTGAAATTAAATCTGGAAGTTTGATGCCTATGTGGAGAACCCAAAATATTTACACAACTCTTACTTAAAGTACCTTAACAGTTAATCAGAGATTTTATTTGTTCTGGATTCCTGACTAGACTAACTATGACAGTTCTTTTTTCCATGGAAGAAAGAAATTTAGAACTTACTGAAAATACAAGCAATAAAACTTTTCTAAATAATGTCTTTTGAGATTTTCAGGATCTGGATACACTTCAAAATAATAATAATAATAATAATAATTATTATTATTATAAACAACATGTAGTACTTACTATCTTCTAAGCACTCTTTCAGATGTTTTTAATATACTATATTAACTTATTTGATCTTCACAATAATTATATGAGATTGATACTATTACAATCTCCACTTTACAGATAAGGAAATTGAAAAATCGGTAAAATAACATGATCAAGATTGCACAGTTTTTAAATAATACAATCTGAATTTGAACCCATGCAGTTAGATTCTTGAGTTTAGGTCCTTAGAATAACCTGGTTACTATATCCTTCTGTATTTTTGCTATTTATCAACATATGTATCTTGACTTAAAACAACTGATAGACTATATCCTGGACATAATTATTCTGAAGGATTTCTTCTAAAGTCAACCCCTTCTAGGATAAAAATCTAATTAATAAAAGCTAAGGATTTGTTGGATTCACTATTAGTAAGGCATATGTGAATGTTTGATATTTTACTCTATTGACAAATAATAGCATCTATTATGATACATCTTGAAAAAGCAATCTATAAATATTACATCCTGGGCTTCCATTTATTTACCCGTTTTTTTGATGATTTCAAACAAAGTGATGACTATCATTCGTAGGTAATCTGGTTTTGAATCAGGACAAATATGTATACATACATAACCAGGATGTTCAGGTCAGAATTTGTTTCTCTAATGAGTGGGCCAACACATCCACCTTCGTGAAAAATTCAAGCCTCATGTCTCCTCTGTGTATCTTAAGGTTCTTTCCCTATGATTTAATGATCCATATAAGTTTTTTTTTCTTTAATATTTTATTTATTTATTTATTTGGCAGAGAGAGAGAGAGAGAGAGTACAAGAAGGGGAGCAACAAGCAGAAGGAAAAGGAGAAGCAGGCTCCCCATGAGCAGAGAGCTCTACATGGGGCTCAATGCCAGGAACCTGGGATCATGACCTAAACCAAAGGCAGACACCTAACTGACTGAGCCACCAAGGCACCCCAATGATCCATATACGTTTCAACATATGTTAGCTCTTTATTTGTACTTTTCCCTCATTTAACTGCATTCTGGAGGAGTTATTATCAAAATAAATACAACAAATTTTCATGTATATCTACCTTATTGAGTAAGATATTTTTAAAAGATTTCTTTATTTATTAGAGAGAGAGATTGAGAGAGAGATCATGCACAAGCATGGGGAGGAGCAGAGGGAGAGGGAGACAAACAGATTCCCCATTGAGTGAGGAGCCTGTCATGAGGCTCTATCTCAGGACCCTGAGATCACAACCTGAGCCAAAACCAAAAGTCAGACACTTAACTGACTGAGCCATGCAGATATCCCTATTGGTTAGATATTTTTATGAAATTAATTCTGTTTATACTACATTATTTTATTTATGATTATCTTGTTTCATTTTAATTAATTAAACTTTTCCCTTTCTCTTGCCTTAAAATTATTTTTATTTGGTATGTTCAGTCATCATTTCCATCAGCACATGAGTAAATATAATGAGTTTCTGGAAATTTTAGGAATGATTTTTATCCATCTGTGTGTGTTTTGGAATTTTTTTGTTTTAGAGATGACACTATAGATGGAAATTTTAGCTCCCCTTTGATAGATAAAGCAAATTTTTAAAAATATACATATTATCAAATGAAGACTCAAATGCAAAAGTATTTAGAAAAGTAAAATAAGTAATCCAGGATTTAAAAGGAGTGACTCCACATTTAAAAGCAGAATTATATGTAAAAGAAAACAAAAACATAATTATCACAATACTGAGTTTACAGTTAGTCTGTTCAACTTGGAAAAATAGACTATTTCCTTTCTTTTTCAAATTGGGATGTAGAGGGACATGAAATACCTTGAGATCCCAAGGTATCAACAAGAGCAATAAAGGATTAAAATAAATATTTTAATTTTTTATGGGATGAGAGAAGAAGGATAGATCCAAAGACACTTTGGGAGACTGAATTCCAGAGAAAGACAAACTCTCGATAGATATGTGGAGAGTCATGAAAGCTTCTGTTTCTGGAAACAGTTAAGGGGGGAAGCCAGCCTGTCTTCAACTAAGATATTTTACAGGGATGCAGAAAAACTGGCCAAGTTTTTGATCATAGAATACCCTAGCAGGATATATTTGGCTCTAGAAAAACTCTAAATAAAAAATAAATCTCTTAGTCCTGGAATTCTCTTCCCAGCTCCATACCACTGCAGGATTTTGTCAAAACAGTAATTCAAAAAAAAAAAAAAAAACAAAAAAACTGAAAGCAGACAATTCAGAGCCAGAGTGCTTAGATTTTAGGTCCTTAAAACAACAACAACAACAACAACAACACAAAAATAAATAAATAAATAAATAACCAAAGTGTTCCATCCCTCAGTGGCATCAATGAGAAGAACTTAATCTAAATAAAACGGTGGCAAAGAAATGAAATTCATGTACTGAAATTTGCAGCTAGGATACTATTTCTAGTCATATCTAGGAGAAATATGAATGACTGTCACCTCACCTTACCCAATGTATATGCATTCCCTGGGAAAAGAATAAAAACAAATGAAACCAAACCAAATATATTTTCTCTCCACTGTTCTATATACAACATCTGAAATATAGTAAAGCTTGAGCATATGAATAAGCAGAAAGATGCACTGATATTCAAGAGTTAAAAGCCTTGATAGAGACAAACCCACATATGATACATAGTTTAGAAGTATGTGACCAGAAATTTAAAACAGCCACCAGAAATATGCTAAAGAACTAACAGGAAAATATGCATATAACAAGAGAAGAAATGAGGGTTTCAAAATAGAAATTGGAGATGTGAAAATAACTAGGTGGAAATACTGGAATTGAAAAATATTATAAATGAAATAAAAGATATTCACTGACAAGCTAATCAGAAAATTGAATCCTAGATAAGAATTTGAAGACAGATCAATATAAATGCTTCAAACAGAAGCAGAAAGAGATATATAAGACTAACCAAAAAAATGATCACAGTATCAGTGATCTGTGATTCTATATTAAGTGGGTGAATATGTATGCAATTGGGGGTCAAAAAATTTAAAAAGAGGTAAAAGGATAAAAAATATGTAAAGAAATTATGGTCAAAATTTTCTATATTTGGCAAAAAGTTAACCCATAGCTATTGAAAGATCTCAATTACCAATCAGAATAAATACAAGTAAAACTGCATATGGGAACATTGTAGTTAAACTTCTAAAATAAACAAATAAATAGACTATCTTAAAAATAGCCTGAAAGGATGAAGAAAAACAAACAATAAAACAACTACAAGAAGAATTATTGATGTCTCATTAGAGATTATGGAAACTGAAAGACAATGGACTTAGAAGTAGAAAGAGAAAGGAAAAGTTTTTATCACAGAGTTCAGTTCCAAAGAAAAATTTTTCAAAAATGATAGCATACCTTTACTACAAAAAAATGCTAAATGAACTACTTCAAGCTGAATAAAAGTTATACCTGATTTGAACTCCAATCTACAGGATTGAATTAGAAAATTGAAAATGTTAATTATGTGGGTGAATATAGCTGATTTAATTCTCTTAGTATCTTGAAAGGACAACTAGCAGTTAAACATATACTGTGGGGTTTTATCATTATAAAATCATTAAGAACAACAAATGGGAGGATAAAATTACATACTTCTAAGATTCTGATATTATGAGAAAGGATATAGTATTAATGTAAGGCAAACTAGGGTAAAATAAGGTGTATATTGAAGTCCCTAGAACAATCATTTTTCTTTAAAAAATCCATAAACAGAAGCCTCATGAATGAAAAACCAAGGCTATAAACATAAAACAAATAGCAGTCTGGTAGACTTCAACTATGTCAATAATTATATTAAGTGCAAATGTATTAGATACTCCAATTAAAGGCACAGATCATTTAGCTGGATAGAAACCCAGGATTCTAATTTGGATTCTAGTCTGTGCTCTATAAAGAATATTAGTATATTTTTTTACTCTCAGTTCCTTTATCTGTGACAAGGGGGAAGGCAAATTTGTCTTGGAGAAAATGAGGAGGTGCTTGGCATATAATACATGTTCAAGAAATTTATTAATGAATGAAAGCAAATATGAAGATGAAAACCTTGATTATGCATACAAAAATTAAAGTCAAAGTCATGGTGAACTTTTTTGTTTGTTTGTTTGGTTGTTGTTTTGCTTGCAAACAGACTACTTTTAGCACCAAAAGATGTAACTATAGAGATTTAAATAGTGACAAGGAAAATAACGAAAAGAGAAAAAGGCTTTTCTGACATGGCAGCAAGTCTTGATGCTGGACTTTGTGGAGAAGAGATTATCTTCCCAGCATGAGCTGTAAAGGGCTATCAAAATCTGCATTCATAGCCATAGACATATGGGGTCGGATTCTATTCAAAGCAGCACTTCCAGCAGTGCACACATTTGTGATGTGTGTCCTCAGGAGAAGGAAAGCTGACACAATGGACTCGACCTACAACTTTCAGGATTTATTGCAGATAACTATGTTTACTTAGTCACCACTTGCTACTTGGGTGGCTAAATTCCATATCTTAGAGGAAAGGAGCTAATCTGAAATGCTTGAAAACTTTGAATAAGTTCATTGCAGAGTGACATACTTTTTTTCTGAAGGAACATTATACCTATAATTATTAGCTTAGGAACATGTAAAAATAATAGCTTTCATTTTTCAATTACTGAATTGTTGACAGTTGGTAGCAATAATTTTGTCAAGCTTACTGTTTAAATATTTGGCCTTCAAGGTTTTAAACTATTAGAAATTTTATTTTTCTTTATTATTATTTTTTAAATGTTTATTTGATAGAGCAAGAGCATGAGTGAGCAGGGTGTTACATACAATATATATATTATATATATAACATATAATAATAACATGCTATTATTATATATATAATATACATTGTATATAATATAATATAATATACAATATATTAATATATTATATTATATATTAATATAATTATAATAATTATATATATAATTAATATACTTATATAATATATATTATATATAATATATTATACATAATATATTATATGTTATATATAATAACATGCTACTATTATATATAATAATTATATCTATAATTATATATATTATATTATATATAATGCTGTTATTATATATATAACATGCTATTATATGTTATATATATAATACATATATAAATGTTTTATATGTAACATATATATTATATATATTATTGATATAATTATTATATATAATAGTAGCATGTTATTATTATTATTATATATAACTAATAACATGCTACTATTATATATAATTATATCTATGATATATATAATGCTGTTATTATATATAATAACATGCTATTATATATAATAACATGCTATTATATGTTATATATAATACATATCTATTATATGTTACATATAACAAGATAATTGAAATATTTAAAAAATAAGATTTTTTAGGTCAGATCATAACTAGAATATTTAACAAATTTATATGGGAAGAGTCAGATATTACTAACAAATCTAAATTAAATACCTTGTTCACATTCCTAATGCTTTCTCTGACTAAGATTTTGTGATCACATATGCTATCATGGATCATTACTCATGCAAAAATCAGACCAAGTAGGCAGAATGGCATTGAAATAAGCATCCAAATCTTCAAACTTTTGACTATTGAGACTAAAAGTGAACCTAAGAGTAAAGACTTGACCAAAGTCAAGCCTTCTGTGATCCTCTAATGTAATAAGCCCTGATAAACATTAATGAAGTATGTGTTTTAAAAATTGTATTCAGAAACATTTAATTCAACCTAGGAACTAACTACATAAACTCTGATACCAGGATCATGGCAAAATTAGTAACTCCCCTAGGTCAAGATTAATTTGAATCTAGCATACTTCTAGGTATACTGAATATATCTACCAATACTTCATATGGATGTATCAAAAAGTTGGTTGCATTACTGAATGTAGTTTGAGCTAGATTTTCTGCTACAGGAATAGTAAAGGAATCATAATAGAAGGGAAGATTTTGCAAATGTAAAATATTATGGTAATAATATAGGAAACAGAGCTTATAATTAAAATCAAAAGGGAATTTGTTCTTTAGTTAAGATATTTTATTCATAAAGTTACAGGGGCATACTCACCCTCAGAGGAAAGTAAAATTAAATGGACATTCTTGCCTATAAGGGAAAATAACACATTTTCTTTAGGATTTGGGGGGATGGGAAGGTAAAGCCTAGATTACCGATTAATTGATGCCCATTTTTTATTTTAAGAATTTCACCTATGTAAAATGTTTCTAATATATAGCAGTGTTAAAGGAAATAATTAGAAAGGGTAAGATATCTCATGCCAAGCAAATATGAGAAACCACCATAACCAGAAATCTGAAGAGCAAGAACGAAGTAGGAATAGTTAATAGAACCTAGTCAAACCAATAGGCTAAAAGAGGGTTGCCTGACAGGAGCTAAGGTTTTAGCTGAAGGAATGTAGCCACTGCCAAACTAAAGAGGAGATCTAGACAATTAGGGATGCCAAATTGTCCAGTGAAATGGTTACTTCCTTTTCATTAGCTCCAATCAGCATGGCCAACATGATGGTCTAGAGTGATGTCCTGTAGAAGAGAAAGGCAATAAGTTCCCTGCACACTAGACTATAACAGAAGACTGGAAAGTTGATAGAACCTTGAGGTGGGATTGTAAATATTATATTTCTAGTCCTGCTAGGAGAATGTCAACTGGTTCTGATGATTTATTGTTAAGAAAAATCATTTAACCAATCAATGGATTCCTATCCGGTGCTGGGGATGTGTTCATTTGGTCCATTAACAACAACAACACATATTGGGAACAGCAGCTGCATTGGAATCACAATCTGATAAAATTTACACTAATATATTTTATTCTTCAAGATCTGTCTTCTCTGCAGGTCAGTTAGGAAAGTTAAATAGAGATATGGTAGTATGTATCATCCCTGAATCTTCCAAGTTCTTGATGGGGGACTTAATATTGGAAAAGCAGTATAGCTTTCAGTTTACTGTCTTGGTAGGTAGAAGCAGTCCCAGGGGCTTCCACCTGGATTTTCCAATTATAATACCCCTCATTCTACAGGTCAAGAAACCAATGTAGGCATTCTACCAGTTGCTCAGTACATCTACTTCAACAATGTAATCCAGAACTAGAAAATAACCATGGACTTTGTTTGGGAACCCCTTTAGCTTACTGATATAACCAAACCCAAACTCCACTAACCAACTTACTTCCAATTAGTTCCATTCTAATCAGCAGACCACAATGACATTTTAGATCTCTAGATGTTAGTTGAATCAAAGCCAGTGCCCACTAATCACTGAAATCCTAGTTCTCTTCTCTTTCCCTGTTGCACTGCTAAATGTCTGATGTTCTTTTTGGGAGATGCTAGGAAAAGTATTTGTAGCATTACATTTCAGAAGTATAGTGGTGCCCTTCCGTGGGGTGACTCAGTTTCTCCTTTATTCAAGGGACTCTGGAACTATGAGGTAATTCAGGACAGAATTGTTTGATGGCATGTGACTCCCTATTGTGTTGATTTAAATCAATCTTCTGTTCCTCAGACTTAGAGCTTTTCCACTTACACAAATCAAATAAGACTTTAAATAGCTGCCCTCCTATTTAATTCTTAAGGACACAATGACCAATTAACTAATGTCAATATTCTCTGCAGGTCAAGCCATTCTGATTACTGATTTTTCTCTGATGTTCAATACAATAACTATGCCTGCCTTTTCCCTGATAACCGAATGCCAACACTTGGCCTGTACTACTCCAAGACACATTATCTCCATTGAATTTAGAGAACTTGGTTCAGTAGTAGCAACTTATTCTCTCAATCTCGAGAAGAAGAGAATAACTACTACAGAAGCTTTCAAGGAGGCTCACCAGTGTTTTTCTCAAAGCCATAGTAAAGATAGTGTTCTCTGGAAACTCTTACAAAACATAGTTAAAGGATGAGTGAGTAGATCCCACAATAAACCAACTTCAGCATTCTCATTTCCCTAAGCCTGTGGATATCATATGATCTAACAATTTCACTCTTATGTACATACCCAAAGGAAATGGAGATACACATTCACAGAAAAAGTGGTACACACATGTATATAGCATTATTCATAACAACCAGTAAATTGAAATAATCCAAATGTCTGTTAATTGATGAGTGCATAAATAAAATGTGCTAAATCCACACAAGGGAATATTACTCAGCAACAGACAGTAATGAAGACCTGATGCATGCTACAACATGGAAGAGCTTTGGGAACAATATACTAAGTGAAAGAATCCAGTCACAAAGGATCATGTAGTTCTATGGTTCCATTTATATGAAATGTCCAAAATAGGTAAATCTTTAGAGATAGACAGTGGACTATTGGCTTCCTAGTGCTCGGAAAGAGGGAGAGAGGGATGGAGGAATGGGCGGGGTGGTAGCTAAGAAGCTGGGGTTTCATTCTGGGGTCATGACAATATTTAAAATTCTATTGTGGTAATTGTGGCACAACTCTGTGAATATACTAAAGGTTATTAAAGTACACATACTTTGAGGGAATTGTATGGTAATTGGGTTGTGCCTCAATTAAGCTATAAGCAAACCAGGTAGTAAGGGTGGGTCTAATGAAGAAGATTCTCGACCAGGAAATTAACCTCATTGGAGGTGATTATAGGTTTTTCAGACAAGGGGATACAATCTCATCCAATAGGGAAGAAAAGCCTGCTTCCACTGGAAAAGAGGCTTTACCAAATTGAGGTTAAGGTCTTCAATCTCATCAGAAACTGTCTGTATGACCCCATTTAATTTTCTTCAATGGCCCTACACCTTTAATGCCCTAAATTTAACATAAGACATACTATGAGATTTAAAAAAAAAAATGTTTTTTAAAATTTTAACCTTAGAGTTCCAGGGAATAAGGGTTTCTTTTAAGGTAGTCACAGAAGCTTTATGATTTATCATTGGACTTTTATCTGGGCAATTAAAGCCCTGAGCTCATCATTATCTTTTTTTTTAGGTCTCCAGCATATTTAAAAGCAACCAACCAAACCCAATGTTTTTATACTCTTTAACCCCTCTAAGATACTCTATAGCAGCAGCTGATTTGTCATACAGAGACTTGCCTTCTAAAGACACTTGATCATAAGTGATTAATGTTGATAATTCACATATTATTTGACACTGCACGCCATGGACTACCAGTTTACTATTTATCACAATAAAGAAATAAATATCTTTATCTGTAGTCAGGTGAGAAAACCAACTACAGGTTCCCATCTTTAAGATTCTATTCTCCTGGAACCAATCATAGTATTATTAGAATTCAATAAGGATATTAACACCATTATCAGTGTTATGGGATTTATTATATGAATTAGACCTTTTGTAATTGTGAAAGAGCAGGTAAGTGAAAGTTCAGAAAGGGAATTAGCAGAAACAGAGAAAAAAGCCACTAGCCATTCCTCCCAAAGCTCTGGATATGAGACAAATTGGAAGGAATGCCAAACCACCAGGATATGCCATGACCAAAGTGAAACCACAAAGAGGAAACTCATGTGGGAATCCATGGGAATCTGTTGCATCTGTGTGATTACTGCCTGTGTTTGTAGCCAAAAATTTCATAGTGATCCCCAGGATTGCTGTTATTCAGCTGGGACAGCAGTTGAGACAAATATCTGAAAGCAGAATAGAAGAGAAAGAAGCAACAGTTGGAAGTATCATTTCAGGATTAGCCAAGTTGACTTTAGTACAATCTGTCACGTTGATCTGATTCATTGGGCATAGTGGTTTCTAGAGGAATGAAGGGGCAGGTGGATGAGAAGAGAAAACCGGAAGAACCAAACATCTTTCCCTAGTCACACTAGGGCACTTGTTCACAATCCAGTCATTGGTTCCTTGTACTAAGGCTTGAAAATACTATTTTTGGTTTTCTCATAACTGTTTTGAGCTTAAGAGTTTCTCAGTGCACATGTGCACATACATGTGCACACACGCACACACACTTGTATGTTGACTATCTGAAATGAATGAAAGTGTAGATAACCAAGGATTTGTTTTTCAATTCCCTCTTCTTGCCTTTTAATTTCATGTTCATACTTTTTCTGCATCCTGCACTGGTAATAGCCACTTGCCCTTGAGGTGAGGAGCTCAGGAGCCCTTCAGTGTTGCACGATGAAAGAAGAAAGGAAGAGTCAAGTATTTCATAATTGGGGTGCAGATTCAGCAGACCATAGAGATTAAAGATAGTACTATTTATGCAGACGAAAATATCACAAACTTCCTATTAAAGGAACATATGTCCTCTCCTGACCTGTTGTGGAGAAGTGGCCATCAGGAGCCATGGTTGCGCCTAGGGGAGGATAAAATTAAGGAGTGGGTGATCTGTGAATTAGAAGCAGAAGAAAGATAAAATTGTTATAAAGTCAGGTTGTATGGACATCAGACATCAGACATCAGAGCATTTAAGAGCATTTATGGCTCCTTCATTTTGATGAATCCATTGACTTTACTAAATAAATAAAAACCTAAAAATAAAAAAAGAATGTCTCGCACTCAATGATTATTTACATGAGGAAAATAATTTTAGAATATTTTGATATAATAAGTGAGAGATCACAGTGCCCTGGTTTGGACTCATATGAAGAATACATTCTTTTGGTTTCTTTAAATTTGATTATCAAAGCATTGGGAAAAACTCACATAAAATTAGTCAAATATGAGATGAAAGAGCTAATGTGAGTGATATAATTAAATAAACTTATTACAGTATCCTTGTCCAGTTTCCACATCACTAATTGGGCCATCTGTGGAGGTGTTAACCATTCTCTCTCTCTTTCTCTCTCTCTCACATTTTTAAACAATTTTATTTATTTAGTTAGTTATTTTTGAGAGAGAAAGAGCATGCAGATGAAAGCAGGGGGAGCAGCAGAGGAAGAGGGAGAAGCAGACTCATTGCTAAGTAAGAAGCCAATGTGGGAATCGATCCCAGGACTCTGGGATCATGACTTGAGCCAAAGGCAGACATTTAAGGCATCCCCTGAGCTTTATCCACTCTTAAATGAACGTTAGCATGTTGGTGTGTTGAAAATCTGCTTTCAAGGATTCAAACCATATTTAGAGTCCTATCTATATTTTACAACATCTTCAATAAGGCCTATTTATACTTTACAACAGGCCATCCTGTCATATTTTGACTCTTAAAACAGACAAAAAATAAAACTCCTAAAAGCTGACAAAGATTTTTACAAATGTTCCATCAACAAGATAGACTGATAGAGACAACACTTAAAGGTTGCAAAACGATGAAGTAGTAAATAACTTAGGATGTTGTGGGAACAGATCTTTCCCCAAAGATTAGGTCCTGTGACTTTAAAATGTTGTCCAATGACAGAGTGTACTTGTCCAGGACTAGTTTCATTTTGTTGAGTAACATTGCAGAGATACAGTCTTAAGTTGGTGAAAAGGTTAAAATCACATAAAGGGCTTTCTGCTATAACAGAAATATCCAATAATTACCAATAATCTGTGTTTGTAACATCTGTGGCCTCTACTACAATGCAGTGACATTTGATGTCTTGTATATTTATTTGATCTGCTACTTCAAAAGGATCTCCAATTATTTTGATCAATTTTTTTGGATACAAAGTTGCATCTTGTCCATTTTGACATTTTCCCAGTCCTTGTGCAAAAATAAATCAATTCAGCAATTAACGTGAAGTCATTCATGAAGTTTTCGTTATTTAAAGATTGCACCTTTGCTTGTAATTTCTGAAGGACAGATCACTTTAACTTAAAAACACAGTAACTGCAACTAATTACTTAGAAGAGAGATACTGTTCTTTCTTGCATTTAAGACATTGTCCTGGTGCATTTTAATTTACTTGCATGAACCAAATAAACAGGTGCTTAATTTTTGTGGCATATTCTTGAAGGATTTTAACATATTCGGCAAGAAAATCTGAGTTATTAAGTAGCATTGATCTTGTTAAGAGTTCTTTACAAATAAAATGTTATATACGACCTCTCTCCAGTCTTGCATTGGATAACCAGGATCACATACAAGTTCGGCTACTCCCAGTTTTCTTAATTTTTTGTTTGAGAAACATCTCATTTGAATACAATAAATTCTGTGATGCACTGTAAATATTAGTGGGATCTAGTTTTAGAAAAACATCTAATGTCCTTTAAACAGGGTTGAATGACATCATTTCTCATCGTGACAGGCCAAGATAAAAAATCATGGTGCTTATTTAAGTCCATGGATTCATTACGTCAATGGATGGCTGATGTCCATATAAACTGACTTTATAGCAATTTCATCTTCTGCTATTTGTTTCCCTGATTCTCCTGATCTTCCTTATCTCTTCTTGTCATTTTCGTAATTTATATTTTCTAGACTACTATGATTCTACTTCTTGTCCTCATGATTTTTTTGCCAGGTTTTACTTTAAGTACTTATGAAGTAAGGGTTTTTGATATGTAAAATTTTCATTCTTTTTTCTTCTAAGTTATGTTTTTGGCTTCCACAAGGGCATTTTCTTCCTGACATAATTGAATTTGGATTAAAAAAATCAGTAATTCTGAAAAAATACAATAATTAAGTGGAAGTGAAAACATACCCAAGAGCAATTTAAATTACTCTAAGTTGTCGCTCTATTGTCTTGGGATAGTTGTATACTCATATCACTCTTCCACAACTCACACTGCTTATTATTTAAGTAGGTAGGCGTTCTGTTACTCTCACACTTGCTTCTTTAGCCAGTTTTATTGTATCAGTGGCAAACTGATATGCTGTTCCACTGGGAACCACCTGACTATCAGGACAAGATGCATCAGAGATTCTAAAACACAATTCAGAATTCTTAAGATGTATAAAATGTGACTTTATTTACAGGCATGTTGTGGGTTTTTTGTTTTGTTTTGCTTTGTTGTTGGTTTTTTTTTTGTTTGTATGTTTTTTGTTTGTTTGTTTGTTTGTTTGATGTTTTGGTATTCCATAAGTTTGTGACTTACCGAAACAGAGATTCTGACAAATGTTAGCTATGTATTTCTGTTTGAAAAGGAAAAACAAAGTATGGTACATTTATAATTGCACACACTACAGTGTCTGTTGGGACTATTTCTTATAGGAGGGACGTTCTATTTTGACTAGATACCAATGAGAAACAAATCCTACCCCTATAATTTTTATACGTTTGTTGCGTAAGAATTGTCTACAGACTGCCTTCTGGCTCTGTGCATTTCAGAATTTTGTTTCTCCTCCACTACCCACATACTTTCCGTGGTGTGTGTCATAGGATATATTAATATCACAAAAGAATTCATGGCTCTGATCTTTACGAAGGGAAACCAGGAGAATCAGTACTGAGTGACAGGAATTTATGCAGAAACCATTCCTACTCTGGGTTCACCGGCAATGGCTTCACTCTACATATGTGGCTGCACACCACAAAAATATATCCCAGTAACCCAAACTAAATATATTCCCAAATGAATGTCCCTTTGTCGACTAACTATAAAAACACAGGTTGCTATTCTAATGTCACCAAACACAGGGCAAGCATGCTAGAGCAGAGTTGGAATGGAAAAATCTAGCAGGTTTAAGGGAAGGTAGTTAATAGCTTACTTTTTCAAATTAGACAAAGACTGGTGACCAAAGGAGCACAGTGCTAGGGCCTCTGCAGAACCTGGCTAGTATTAGTATAAGCAAGGGTCCTGCAGCTGAAGCTTCACTGGCTTCATGGTGTATCTGCCTCTGCTCAAAATTCTTTCAGCTTCTGTTTTCAGCTTCCATCTGAGTAGAAACATTAAATAATGCCTCATGAACCAAGGTGGACCAGTTCTAACCACACAGATCTGAGGACTCTGTACTGACAGCTCTTGTAAGAAATACCAAGGAAGTTTTAGTCACAGGGGTTTCCAAGTCCTCAGTCAAAGCAGCAATTCTTTCAAGACCTTTTTAATCACACTAACATGAAGTGGGTATCCTGGGTCCCTCTTGCCCTTACAAGAGCCTGTTGTAAATGAACAAATTTTACACGTCCTCACATTCAGTGCAAGGGAGTGGAGGAATGGGGCAACAGGGAAACAAAACCAAACAACCCAGATTCTAGGAAAAGGATAAATGCTCCTAATTTTTTATTATAAAAAAATTAACCTATTAGACCTGTGTCTATTTCCCTTTGCCCATTTCTCTTGGAAACAACTCCTTGAAGCCAAGGCATGATTCCAAATACCAACTCCCAGAGGCCAGGTGTCTACTGCATAGCTAAGTAGTGATTCAAAGCCACTTGATACAATTGTAGAAAGTGACACCAACTCACTGACCCAGCTGGGAATTTCGACCAATATTGTATTCCTCTGAACTGAGATTCAATCTTCTAGAACATTCTCAATGAAGCACTTCTAAAAGCAGAGAAGGGGGTCTGTGTCACAAACCTCTTCACACATACCCCCCACCCACCAGCAGTATGGACTGCGATCTTTGCATAAAATAAACTCATTTCAAATGATTCTTTTTGATAAATCTAAATTTACATTGTACTGAATAATTTTTATATGGAAGTGTTTCCTCACATATATGTGTTTAGTATTCTTAGTGTTATCTCTCCACTCCTAATTAGACATAAGTCCCATATAGGAAAGGGTACTTTCTAGTGTTTGAGACATCCGAAGTACCTAAACCAGTGCCTGGGTCAGAGCAGACACTTCTGTTGAGGAAATACAATATTCAAATAAGGTTCATGCTCCAGAGAGATGTACTATGTTTACTTTGTGGATTGTCAGACCTGTGGTTCTAACCCTCTGTATCTGTGCAAGCATAGGGCAGCTACGGCCATGTCTCTAGAAGGCATCAATTAAAATATTTTCCTGTTACTAGTGAGATAAGATCTTAATACAGATTAACCTAAGCTAGCTGTCAACTGACAGGACCTTGAAAGCACATGATACAGAGGAGCTATTAATATGGAAGTCAGGATCCAGAAAAAGCCCAAAGTAGGGATGGAAATATTAAAATAATTTACAGTCACCTCCCAGTTGTTTGTTTAAACATTTCAGGCAATAGTTCTTCTTTGGTCTGATTACAGCATTTTCCACAATTCATAATTTCATTCTGGAAGCTGGAAGCTTATCTTCTTGAGTCCATCCATATCTTTGAAGCTGAAATTGGAAATTCTGACTGTGATCTGAACAAAGTTCCACAGCTGATTTGCCGTTTTCTCTGAAGCAAAGCCAGCGGAGAAATCCCGCGCTGCAGACCCTGTCTTTTCTTCCTAATTTATTAACCATTTTGACTCTGTCTGCAAAAGCTTACTCTGGTTTGTCCCTAGCACTGAAATCCTTAAGAGTCAACTGAAATTTTAAGTACCTTCCAATTTGGAAAATTTTAAAGTTTGGTTATAATGAAACTCTAATTTTAACTCTAGATAGCCTCTTGATTCAGGAGTGCAGGACACAAAGGATCCTGTCCCTTAACTGAAAATCAAATGCCACCGTGGTCTGACCTCAACATGTGTAAGAATTTCTGCTGTTTGTGCACATGGTAAAGCAGGAAGGCACCTAGACCATTCCATGCTAATAGCTAAATTTTATCCACACACAAACATTACCTTTCAAGTCTCATGCATTTCGGAAACATGTCTGTTATGTTTTGTTATGTTCCAACTTGATTATCAGTGTGCTGATTTTAAGGTTAAATGTACCATTAATTAGAGAGAAAGCTAATTGGTCTAATTTGGAGAAATGCTGATAATCAAATTTGTATAACTTCTTATATTACAAATGACATTTTGAAACAGTTTCCAACTTTTAATTATGGTGAACTTGCATTTCAAAAAAACTAATTAAGGTTTTTTTGTTGTTGTTTTTGTTTTTTATTGTTTCTTTTGTAACCAAAACTTTTATTCCAAGTCTACCTAGGAAGAAAAGGGATCAGTGGATTTCTTTCTTTCTTTCTTTTTTTAAGTTTTGTATTCCTCTGTCTCTATTCACCAAAAAGATATGTATTTAGGATGGAGAAGGTGTGGATTTGGGCTGACACAAGACCTTTCCTAGAGTAGTGTAATGATGGTTTGATAAGTCCCAGTAGATTTCCTTGGTAGATGAGTGAAGAGTAAGGATGAGTATCTATTCACATGCCATTCCAGAAAGGTTTATTGACTGCTGACCAGAGGTCAGGCTGTGTTCTAGATACTAGGGGTAACAGTAGTACACAAATATATCTTTGCCTTTCTGAGACTTGCAAAATAGTGGAGACAGAAAGCATGTATATAGATAAACATATGCATGTAGAAAATATACATGTAGACAAATGTGTAGAGAAAATGCATATGTAACTAATTTATTATTACATGATTTCAAAATTGTGAGGTGAAAGGAATTTGTGATTTGGTCAAAGATTTCTGCCTCTATTGGAGGAAGCAAAGAGAAGGCTAGATCAGCATGACACAACAGAAATAAAATGTGAGCCTGAAGGTGAGACACATATGGAATATTACATTTTCCTATACCTACATTAGAACAAAGCAAGAAGAAGAGGTAGAATTAATTTTAAGGTTATATTTTATTTAACTCAATAAATTCAAAATATTATTCAGAACAGATCAATATATTTAAAGCATATGAAATATTTTACACTCTCTTTTTGTACTGAATCTTCAAAATCCAGTGTATATTCTACACTCCAACACCTCTCAATTCAGAATAGACCCATTTCAATTACTCAAAAACCATGTGTGCCTACTGGCAGCTGTACCACACAATCAGGCCTCTGGGCTAGTAATCCAGATTGCCAGAACCTATTCTCTATCTGTTTATATTTTCTTCATACTATGGTCTGTTGTCTTGACAGATGTTTCCTATTTATGATTTACTCCACACTTAATAAGGTATTTTTTAAGCAGCTGGTAGTTGCTAGGTAGAATTCTAGGTGCTAGAGGCCTTGTAGTGAATAAAAACAAAAACACCTGTCTTGGGGCACCAGGGTGGTTTAGTGGGTTAAGTGTCAGACTCTTGATTTTGGTTCAGATCATGATCTCGGGGTCCTGGGATCGAGGCCTGCATAGGGCGCTGCGCTCGGTGGAGAGTTTGCTTAAGACTCTTTCTGCCTCTCCGCCTCCCCCTGCACTGTTCTCTCTCTCTAAAATAAGTAAATCTTTAAAAACAAACAAACAAACAAACAAGACAAGAACATAATAAGAGCTTACCTTCTAGTGGTCATTGTTATTTTGGACAATCTGAGCTCCCAGATTATATGTAAGAGTATTAGCCCTTCTCTGCTAGTTTATTAGATTTCATAAGATGATATATATTCTTACTAAAGCCAGAACCTCACTTTAAATTTTATAATTTCCATACATAAAATCCCAATAATTATATTTCCATCTTTATCACTCTGAATCAGAAGGGTACTTGTCACAAATGGTGGTGAGTAGAAAAAAGTCAAAGGCAGGTTGAAAAAATGAGACCTATTGCCTCAAACTTTCTCTGCTGTCCCTGTAGCAATCTGATATTTTCAGGGTAACTTTTTTTTTATTCAAAATTGATTGAAGAAGCCATTACAGCTTTCTTGCTCTGGGAAACTGATTTTCATCTTCTTTCCTACTCACAATCACCTTTGCTATCCTAAATGCCCAGTCAAACAACAAACAAACAAACAAAGAAACAGAAAATAGTCCCCCAAATCTACTCACCTACCAGCAACCCTATAATGGAGGGAAGAAACAGGTGTTCAACCATGTTTGTTTGTTTTTTTCCATCTGCTTTTGTTTTTTTGAAAGTTGACCTTCTGTAAGAAAAATTTGTTAATGTAACTTGAAGAAAACTTTTGAAGCTGGGCTTGTTCTGTTTCGTAGCAAGGATTCTCAATCTTGGCTGAAACCTGATTATAAGTGACAAATGCTGACACCATTTTAAAATATAGGTTTTATTAGTAATAAGTTACAGCAAGGCCAACAGACCAGGAGATGTCTGCCATTGAAAATGAAGTTTGTTATACTCACAGATTCAAGGGAAAGCTGTCAGGCCATGTCATGGAGAGCCATGTGAGGAAGCAGAAGTGTTGGTCAGGAGGCAGAGGGAGAAGGAGAATGCAAGAAAAGACTTTATGGTAGTTTCCAAGGGAAGCAATGAGTGAGGCATGGTGAGCATAATTTGAATAATTTCAGCCTGTTCTGGACATAGGGGTCATCCTTATGCCTGGCCCTGGGGTGATTAGCGCAGGTAGATAGTGGCCCAGATTGTGTCCACTAAGAAGGAATTAACTAGCCCCGGGAATGGCAGTCTTTCCAGAGTAAACAAGGCCTCAAGAAGTCAAACCATAGAATACAGAAAATACATGCACGGGGAGGTGGATGCCCCGGCCAAACTCGAGAGCAGTTGCATCAGTATGCCTGGAGTGGGGTCCAGGCTTTGATGTTTCTAAGATGCCCAGGGGATTTTAATGTCCAGAAGAGGCTGAACATGGGTGGTTCAGGCATCTCTGTTCATTTGCAGCACTGATTTCTCTAGCTTTTTTATGGTTTCTTCCTGCAAAGTTAATCTAAGAACTTTCCTGTGTTGATGTGATGTTAATGTAAGCTGACTTTCTTACTTAATTTGAGGGTCATCTTTTCAATTCCTAAAAACTTCTTCAGTCTCAACCAAATGCTGCTTCAAAATAAACTTGAATGTCCTCACATGACTTTGGATGTCAATAATAAGTTCATTTTGATGTAGTGTTTAATTATGATGCAAACGTGCTTGGGACATTGGAGAGAGAGCTCCAAAACTAGTTGCAAAATCCCTTGAATTTCTGAAACCATTTAAAGCTTGGCTACCCAAAGTATGGCCTGGAGACCAGAGCACAACATTCCTTGGAAGTTCATTACAAATCCAGATTCTCTGGCCATAGCCAAGACCTACTGAACCAGAATCTGAATTTTCTCCTTCCTAAAAAGATTAACTTTTTAGGATGGGTGGGGTGGATGGAATTAAACCTCCAAAATTTTCTTTTGCCGAATCTCTTTTCCCCCTCTTCTTTTTTTTCTTTTCTCCCCTTCTCCCATTCCTTCCATCCCCCTCCCCTCTCTGTATGTGTGTGTGTGTGTGTGTGTGTGTATGGGTGTGTGTGTATACACAGACACACATATATACAAGGTAAAAATATTCCTTCCTCACCCACATCCCACAGGGTGATATATATAATGCTCCTTGTGACAATAATTTTGATTATTTTTCTTATTTTTCTTCCTGACCAGCATGCAAACTCATACTAAGTTCCCTGGTTCTAGCCTCTGACCACTCATTGTGGGTTTGGGGCAGAAGGGAACCAGCCCTCATTCCTCTTCACACTGTATTCACACAGCATCCTGGCAACAGTGTTTGAGCCATTTGGTGATCCTATGGCTCAAGCAGAGCCAATCAGAGGTCTTCCCTGAGACTGATATCCTTTCTCCACTGGGGTTTGGAGATGAGGCCTTTCCCTGTAATGATATTTTTTTCATTTTGTGGAGAGGGCCTATTGGCAGTGGAAGAGAAAAAACAAACAAACAAACAAACAAAAAACCAAATAATTGGGAACAGTTCAAGCAGAGATAAAAGAGAGTGCTGGTGAATCCTTGAGGTACACATTCCTATAGCTCCTTATCCCTCTGGCATTCTTTTCTTAGGTGTGGGCCAGTAATTTAGTGATTTGTTTTGTTTTGTTTCGGTTTTGTTTTTTTTTTTTTCCTCAAGCTTATATGAATGGGACTTTATCACCTGCAGTTAAAGAAAGTCCCAATGAATACCAACACATTTCTATGTGGATATTTACCCATTTCTTATTCTGCTGGTCCCCACTTTCTCCACTTTCTGAAACTGAGCATGTGGATAATAGGTTTTACCTAAAAGCACAGGAAGTAAGGACTCAAGGTATTCTACCTTTAGGCAAACAGAGGAAAGTGTTACTGGACCAGGTTGAGAAATGAGTTACTTTGTGCTAGACTGGCAGACTTAATTCCAACTCTTAACATGCTGCCTGCAACCTAACTGATAATGGGATTGCCATAGTGAATTCCCGCAAAGGGTACAATGACCCTATTAAAACTACACTAACCCTGGGGTCAGACCGTCTGGGTTTGGATCTTGTCCCCACAACCAACCAGCTACATGAATTTTACCTTGCTTTCTATGTCTCTGTTTCTTTATCTATAAACGGGGGTGACAGGGTTATCATGAGGGTTAATTAAATGAGTTAGTATTTCGTAAACCATTAAGGACAGTGCTTGGTGCAAAGTGTCCTACAATATTTGCAAAAACAAAGGAGTGGTCCATTTTTTCCCCCTAGCTTGAATATCACACTCTATTAAAGAAGCATTAGCACTCATGGAACCCCTGGTAATCATCTGCTCTGTGTTTCCTGAAGGTCGTCTGGTGGGAACACGTTTAGAGAAGGGAGATCAGAAGAAGCCATGGTCTCTAGATAATCCCATTGAATTTTCCGTAGAGGGAATGCCTTAGATATTTCCAGTCTTACTTTGAACATGGGTGATACTTCAGAATTCCTTTGTGGGAAAAGAAAAATAATGTGAGCATAAAGGGGGAAATGCAGTCTAAGAAATAAAAGAAAAGTGGTTTCAGCATTCTTTTGTGAAAAAGTTCAACTGAGTCTATCCTACATTCATTTCTGAAATCAATCTAAAAAGTGTAAGCGACCCAGCATTTATGTTTCAGGGACAAAGTTAACACACAGATAGTAAAAAGATCCTAACAGTGATTTCTCTATCTTCTTTAAATTATTGACCTCACTGGACTTCAAGCCCATGTTCCACAGTTAGAATTTGTCTTACTTCTTCCAACAGACTCACTCCAAATTCTAAATTAGAGAGGAAATGTCTCATTAAATGAAGTTCTATTTTCTTTCTGAATTACTGTGCGCACATTAGATCCTCCCTCACTTTAAATCATTTCTAGTCATAGGACGTTTGTGCCAGCAGCAGAATCACCTGGGAGCCGGGGAGCCATGCAGTTTAGTATGCCCCAGTCATAGGGTGACAATTTGTCCTGGCTTCATCAAACCTATCTCAGTTTTTGATCTAAGAGTCCTGCATCCTGAAAATTCCTATAGTTCTAGGCAAACGATATTTCTGATCATCTTACACCAAATATAGTGAATCTGAGGCTCTGGGGACCAACCAGGAATCCAGGATTTAGTAAGCTCTCTTGATGATTTGTATATGTCTTAAAGTTTGAGAAGTGCTATTTTAGATTATCTGCTCAATGCTTGGAAAATGGAGCCTCCGTGCACAGAGCAGTCACCTTTTTTTTCTCTCAGTACTCTGTCCATTTAGGTAACACATCTGTTTGACAAGAATAATTAAATTTTACTCACCAGCATCTGCTGTGTAGTCTCAAAGCATCACCCTCATTTGTAGAGCCTGTACCATGGTCCAACCACCAAACCCCACCAGTGCATTGTGTATCTATTGCCTGTGTTGTTTAAGAAAATGGAATGTATTTACTGCATGTTGAGCAGGACAGGCTGCCAAGCTAGCTTCTTATTCCCTCATAGGGCTGTCTTCATCATTGTCACAGAATCACTTAGGGAAATAGCTCCACTGACTGGACTTGGTGCTTTTCCTTCAGCTTTCTTGTTCTTTTTTCACATTTTATTTTTCATTTTCATATTCATATTTCATATTCACATTCACATTTTCATATCTTATTTATTTATTGCATGTGCCTCACAGTGCAATAACTTCTCACATGTTTTCTCAATTATCCTTTCCGGCTTGAACATGTGACATCAGTTCCACTGCATATCCTTTGAAGCAGGCATGCCCCTGTGTGTTCTGGAGCCCAGCCCTTGGCTGTCTTCAGTAGATGTGGGGGTCTTTCATCCTACTGTCAGCCTCAACTAAAATTGTGAGTTGGGCCAAGATTGACTTTACCACCTACTAGTTTACCTTCTTCCTTCCTGAGAATCTTCTCACTCTAGTATCCATCTCAATCATTCATTCTGTGTTGTCTCTCTTAGATGACTATCAGGGAATTCTTGATTCTGACTGGGAGTTAAGATGTTCCCTCAGAATATAAAGTATGACATTTAGTCTTCCAACTCAGATGGAAAACCATGTGGAGATACTGAGAAAGGTGACCATTATCAAGGAATTAGACAGTGTGGTCAGCATATTTGAGGATAGAGGTCATCTGCTCTGTAGCATCCTCTTAGGATGGCCCGGAGCTGGTAGATGTGACTATAGAGGTAAGTGCCAAGGAGCTTGTACTCAAAAAGGGAGCTTTGCTCAACTGTTCTCCATTTCTCCTCGATGGCTGTGCTTGAATATGGACCTCATGAACGATGTCCATGCCTGAATCCCTGGAACCTGTGGGTATTAGCTTACATAGCAAAAGAGAATTTACATATGTGATTAAGTTAAGAATCTTGATGGGAGATAATCCTGGATTATCCATGTAGCCCCTTAAACTAATCACAAGTGTCTTTATAAGAGGGATGCAGAGGAATATTTGGCAGCTGAATAAGAAAGCAAAGAAATATACTCTTCTCAAGAACCTCAGACCATTGAGGATAATTATCTGTTTCATTCAGTCTACCAAATCAAAAGTTAATCTCATCCAGGGACAACCTCAAGATACACCCAGATAATGTCTGGCCAAATATCTGGGCACCCTATGACCCACTCAAGTTGAAACATAAAGTTAACTTTCACATGCACAAAATATCTGGTGCCTTGTAGGGGCCCAACAAATTCCAGTTCCCTTCATTAAAAGCCTTGCTTGGGGACACTTAGGTGGCTCAGTCAGTTCAGTGGCTGCCTTTGGCTCAGGTCATGATCCTAGGGTCCCAGGATTGAGCCCCACATCGGTCTCCTTGCTTGGTGGGGAGCCTGCTTCTCCATCTCCCTCTGCCTGCCTGCAACTCCCCCTGCTTGTGCTTGCTCTCTTTCAATATCTCTCTCTGTGTGTCAAATAAATAAATGAAATCTTTGAAAGAAGGAAAAAGAAGAAGAAGAAGAAGAAGAAGCCTTACTTGAATTGCCTCAGGAAAGAAAACAAAATGAAAAAAGAAAAAAGAAAAATGTGAAAACTCAGCTAGATTAAACTGCCTTAAAATTCTAAGCTTTATGTGGTATGCCAGGTAAAATAAGGGAAAACAAGAGCCATCACTTAGTGGATACTTGTCATTATACATTTGTTCAAACCCATAGAATGTACAACTCCAAGTGTCAAACCTAATGTAAACTATGGATGTCAGGTGATAATGATGTGTCCATGTAGATTCACTGATTGTAACAAATTATTACTCTGGCGTGGGATGTTGAGGCTCAGGAAAGATGTGCATGGGTCTGGGGAGGAGAAGGTATATGGGAAATCTCTGTACTTTTGGCTTCATTTTGTTGTGAAGCTGTGAGTGCTCTAAAAATAGTCTATAAAAAAACAATAGCAACCAATAACTATCAAATTGAATACAAATCTCCAGGGTGTCAGAAATAAATTTCAATACAGCAAGTATCTCTTATAGGCAATGGGGTAAATAGCAGTTGCAAAAAAAACCAAAGGTCCTTTTGCTTCCTACTGTCTACTCTGTGCACAAATGCTTATTCCCTCACAATTTCTTAAAATGTGTGAGTTGTTTTTGTTGGTTGGTTGGTTGGTTGGTTGGATTACTAAGGGCCACTGGCATGCAACTAATTCACAGAAGTACTCATGACCAAGATAACTTCCAACTCAGTCAACATTGCTTCAGTCCCGCACTTGGGATATTTTCTCTGCCATAAGAACATTATCACAACTGTGTAGCCTGTTAAAAATCACAGTATATTACATGTACATTCCTTATTATTAATATTTAACCACAAGAAGAAGACAATGTAAGAAATATAAAATATCATTCCCTCTCATTATTAGGGGAGAAAAATATCTAAAGGAGAGTTTTTAATAATATTGACACGTTGATAATCTTCATTTAAGTCAGAGAGTTTTTCTATAAAGAGTCAGAGAGTAAATATTTTAGGTTTAGTGGGCCATACCCATAGTTTTTGTCACAACTACCTGAGCTCTGCTTGAGTGGCACAGAAGTTGTCATAGACAATATGTAAACAAATGAGCATGCCTCTGCCTCAATAAAAACAGGTTTGTGGACCACATTTGGCCCATGGGCCGTAGTTTGCGTACCTTTAATTTAATTCTTTGTACCACCCAGTATCATTTACATATTGTGCATCATCATCAAAGCAAACAAAAGAAATAAAGGAAACTCCCCATAACCCAAATACCTCCAATATTTTGCAGGTGCCAGACATCTCTAATCTTCTTCAGAGTCTTGTAGCTACTTGGCATCATGGTAGATCTTCAAATTAAAGGAATTCAGACATTCGTAAAGTTCCAGTTGTACCCAGAACTGTGCAAATGTCTTTTTATTACCTCTTTTCATTCACTATTTTCATTAGCTATTGTCACTGCTAGCAGTCATTTGGACCACTTTCTCTTCCTGGATGTCCTTCAGACTCTCCCAGCAGCCCTGAGATTCTGGGTCAATCTGTTTTGACTAGAGGCTTAATAACTGACAGAATACATTTTAAGAACTTTTTGGAGTATTTTTTATTCTCTGTAGGTGGATATAACTTTCTTTTCCGTTATACACATGATGCTTTATAAGTAACAGGGTGAAAGAGTAAGGAAGAAAATATAGAAGTGTATGATGAGGACAGGAAACAGTTATAGTTCTACCACTGTATCTTAGATTTTTGAACTTGTTAGTTGAAACTTGTAATAAAATTGACATGGCATCTCAGTTGCTAGAATATTACAGTTATGAATGTCTGAGAAGTTAAGAAATGGAAACAACTTCTTAATTTTATCTTCAATGTAGATCACTAACAGTGTAGGTGAAACCAGGTTTGGGAACCGCACCTGCTCTAAAGCAAAATGAGATGGGTCACCACCTTATTGGCAGCTACTCAGATCTTTTCATATCATTTAATCTGCTTGTTCTTAGGACATCCAATTGACATCCTCTATCTATCTATCTATCTATCTATCTATCTATCTTCTAATCTATCATCTATCACTATCCATCCATCTACCTATCATCTACAATTAATCTATTTTAATTTTTATTTAAATTAAATTCTAAGACCAAGACCACATGATGAATTTGTATGACTAGATTGGAAAGTATGAGAGATGCCAAAATACTTTATCTTACTTGGAAAAAGAACACTTTAAAATGAGCAGAATTAAAGATCTATTATGTCCAGGAAAGCTTTTGGTGGCTTTCCAAAATCTGGCAAATATAGAATAATTGACAAATGGAGCTTGTTTTTCCATGGAGTGTAGCAGAATGGCTGATTTAATAAATCACAGACTGAAATTTATTTTCATAAACAACTTCCTAATTCAATTCAGCATTTTAATGTCTTGTTGCTTACTTTGATTTGAGCTGTGAAGTATCCAAATCTTTTTCTAGTGTTTCACATAAATAACCTTCCCATGTGAAATTCACCCTGTGTTTCATTAATTTACTCTCCTTTGGTCAAAAGGAAATTAAAAGTTACTTCTGGCAATTCTCTTATGTGGACAAAAAGGTGCCAATTATCTTGGGTTAACTCATAAAAAGATCAAAGACACAAGAACACTGGACTGAGAGATGCTAGTGAGGGAAGCGGGACAATAAATATCACTGAATGAATTTATTGGTAAAATTGAAAGTTTTTCTTCCTTTTTTTCTGGTAACAGTTGAACATAATTCAGAATCTTCTTCTTGTACCTGTTCACCCACTCCCAAATGTGATTTGGGAGTGTTAGCTGATATCTACTTGTCATGTGTGCATAACATGGATGTACACATCTGCATCCCTCTGATACTTAGAAGACTGAGGAAGTGCACTGTTTATAGAATTAGGAATTGTACCATGAAACAAACAAAAAAAAAATTAACAACCTGTAACCAAATTTACAGTTCAAAGCTGATAGCATAAATTCTTTTCTTTGAAGTAGTTAATATATTCTTTTTTAGCAAGGATAATGTAATTTTCAGATTGTCTGATTTTCAGTTTTCCATATACTGCAGATAGTCTAATTTTTAATTGATACGTTTCCCCTCAATATGCTGAGACATCCTTATTTAATTTATAAAAAAAAATTCTTTATTTTTAGGTTGATAATAAAATCTCAGTTTAGAAGAGTCATAGTCCCAACAGGCAGAGATAGAGTCCTTTCCTGTCACAAGGTAAAAGAAGAAAGGCAGGTTGGTTAGGTCCTATTATAAATGGCTATTAATTACAAATGATCTCCTCACTCTTCTTTATTTTTTTTTCCTTTGTCCTCTGTCTTTTCTTTTATTTTTTCCCCTTGATTGATTTCTCTCTTTCTTCATCATTTATTCTCTAATATTTCAGTACAAAAACCATTGCATGGGAATATGAAAAATAAGCATCTGAACAGGTGCAGGTCTCCAGTAATCAAGATGTGATTATGACAAAAAGGGCTTCTTCACAAAGTTGCGGTGCAACATGGGAATAATGGCAGTGGCCAAGTGAGTCTGTGTGGAAGAAAGAGAGCATCTATGGAAAGGCAAGAGCATGGGTGGCTGTGGCCCAGAGTAGGGTGAGCAACCAAAGAAGTTTGAGGAGAGCATGTGCACAGAGGGGTAGCAATCATTCTCTCAGGGTTGTTTGAGTTCAATGTGATAAGAAACCATCAGAGAGATTCAAATGGAAACCACATTGAGATACACTAGTTAGAATGGCCAGAATTAACAAGAGAGTAAACAACTAGTGTTAGAGAGGATGTGAAGAAAGGGGAACCCTCTTATACTGTTGGTAGGAATGAAAGTTGGTGCAGCCACCTTGGAAAACAGTGGGGAGATTCCTTAAGAAATTAAAAATAGAGCTTCCCTATGACCCTGCAATTGCACTACTGGGTATCTACTCCAAAGATACAGATGTAGTGAACAGAAAAGCCATCCGTACCCCAATATTCATAGCAGCAATGGCCACAGTGGCCAAAATGTGGAATGAGCCAAGATACCCTTCAGCAGACGAATGGATAAAGAAGATATGGTCCATATATACAATAGACTATTATGCCTCCATCAAAAAGGATGAATACCCAACTTTTGTATCAACATGGACAGGACTGGAGGAAATTACACTGAGTGAAATAAGTCAAGCAGAGAGAGTCAATTATCATATGGTTTCACTTTCTTGTGGAGCATAAGGAATAACAAGGAGGACATTGGATGAAGGAAAGGAGAAGGGAGTTGGGGGAAATCAGAAGGACAGATGAACCATGAGAGACTTTGGACTCTAAGAAACAAACTGAGGGCTTTGGAAGGGGGTTGGGGGGTTAGGAGAGCCTGGTGATGGGTGTTAAGGAAGACACATATTGTATGGAGCACTAGGTGTGATGCATAAAAAATGAATCTTGGAACACTGAAAAAATAAAATTAAATTAAAAAAAGAAGAACATTGAATAGGGGTACCAGTGGCAGGTTAGCACAAGAAGAGTAGCATGAGGAAGTCTCTGTTGGGGAGATGCAGTCATAGGTGGAATCTTGGACACAGGGTATTGGGCCTAGGCAGGGTAAAGGGAGGTATCTGATTAGGGAGCTACTGGTGGTTGTTAGCAAGATATCAGAATGTGAGCAAGGACTGGAGGGCATCAGTTAAGGGTGGAGGGCATGACAGACTAATGGTAAAGTGGTTGCATACAAAGGTGATTCATGGAATGAGTTGGCAATTTAAAGTCAGTTGAGAGAAGTATATGTAAACGTATGAAAAAAAGCAAAATTAGAATGACCCTTTGTAACTGATTTTGAATTAATCAGTGTGAGCTAATGATTTTCAATATGTATAGAAATAAATAATAATTAAATATGTTCATTTTTTGAGTTGTCTCTTTATTGCCGAGTTGTAAGGGTTCTTTCTAAATGCTAGATACAAATTTCTTATCAGTTATATCTTTTGCAGATATTTTCTTTCAATTCTGTGAGTTATCTTCCTTCTTGATTATCTTTTGAAGCACAATGCTTTTAATTTTGATGAATTACAATTTGCCACTGTAACCTGCAGTTTTGTATCATATATAAGAAACCATTCCAGGGATGCCTGGGTGGCTCAGTTGGTTGGACGACTGCCTTCGGCTCAGGTCATGATCCTGGAGTCCCGGGATCGAGTCCCACATCAGGCTCCCAGCTCCATGGGGAGTCTGCTTCGCTCTCTGACCTTCTCCTCACTCATGCTCTCTCTCACTGTCTCTCTCTCAAATAAATAAATAAAATCTTAAAAAAAAAAAAAAAAAGAAACCATTCCATACTCCAAGGTCAGAAAGATTTACTCCTGTTACTTTTCAAGAATGGTGTAGTTTTAGCTCTCATGTCCAGCTTTATGATCATTTTTGAGCTAAATTTAGTAATGGTGTGAGGTAAGAATCCAACTTCATTCTTGTGTCAAAAATGTTTTAGCACTCTTGTTATCACTTTACTCATTATGGGAAGATTGGCTACAGCAGATGTGTAGGTGAAAAGAAAGACTCAGAGCCCACCTCCACCATCAATGACACCCAATAATAATGAATAAATAGTTGTTGGTGATCAAGGGAAACAGATGGCATAACAAAAACTAACAACACAGTGAGGGATACGATTCTTTCACTTCCCATACTATAGTTTGGTCTTGCTTTCTCAGTATGTTCTTCTAATCTCTGCTTTAGCATCCAAATATTCAATCCACTCACAGTTAATGTCAATATTGATAAAATGGGATTTACACCTGTCATATTGCTATTTCATATCTATGCGTCCTAAGTCACTTTATATTCTTTTAGTCCTTCATTACGTCCTTCTTCGTGCTTAGGAAATATTTTCCAGAATTATTTTTTTTAAGATTTTATTTTTTTAATTTATTTGACAGACAGAGATTGCAAGTAGGCTGAGAGGCAGGCTGAGAGAGAGAGAGGAGGAAGCAGGTTCCCTGCTGAGAGCCTGATGTGGGGCTCGACCCCAGGACCCTAGGATCATGACCTGAGCTGAAGGCAGAGGCTTAACCCACTGAGCCACCCAGGCGCACCCAGAATTATTTTTAAATTACTTTATCTTATTATATTTTGAGTTATTTTCTTAACGATTTCCCTATAATAAACATACCCTTATATGCTCTTCTATATTTACTTTTATATTTATTTATATTAATGTGATTTATTTCTTTATATGGGTTAAAGTTGCTATCTAGTATCCTTTCATTTCATCCCGAAAGACTTTTTAAATATTTTTTATAGGATAGGTTTTCTAGAAACAGATTTCCAGTTTTTTGTTTTTGTTGAAATGTCTTAATTTTTCCTTCATTTTTGAAGGATACTTTTGGTGGATATAGTTGAGAGGGTTTTTGTTCATTTGTTTGTTTTCAGCATTTTCTTTCTTTCTTTCATTTTTTTTTTTAAGATTTTATTTATTTATTTGACAGACAGAGATCACAAATAGGCAGAGAGGCAGGCAGAGAGAGAGGAGGAAGCAGGCTCCCTGCTGAGCAGAGAGCCTGATGCAGGGCTCCATCCCAGGACTCTGGGATCATGACCTGAGCCGAAGACAGAGGCTTTATCCCACTGAGCCACCCAGGTGCCCCTGTTTTCAGCATTTTTCGATACATCATTTCATTGTCTCCTGGCCTCCATAGTTTCTCATGAGATGAGCTACTAATCATATTAAGATCCCTTATATGTGATGAGTTACTTTGTCTAGATTCTTTCAAAATTCTGTTTTTCATCAATGTGACTACGATATATCTAGGTGTGGATTTGAATTTAACCTAACTGACATTTGCTGAACTTCTAGGAATTGCAGATTAATGTTTTTCATAAAATCCAGGAAGTTTTAGATCACTGTGTCGTCAAATTTCTGTTTTGCCCCTTTCAATCTCTCCTCCTCTTAGGAGACTTCCATTATGCATATTTTGGTAAAATTTGGCATATCCTACAGGTTTTTAAGGATCCCTTCATTTGTCTTTTGTTCTTTTTCTTTCTATGTCTCCCTCTGGACTATTTTAATTTATCCATCATCTGATTCTTACTTCTGTCAGTTCCAATATGATACTGAGTCCCTCTAATAAATTTTTCATTTTTATTATTTTACTTTTCAACTCAAGAATTTCTATTTAGCACTTTTTATATGTTTGTTCATTGATAGTCATTCTTTGGTGGACATTATACTCATATTTTCTATTCTTTAGGTATTCTTTTATTTAGGTTTTTGGACATATTTATAATAACTGATTTAAAGACCTTGTTTCTTAATTCCAAAATCTGGACTTCCTCAGTACAGTTTCCACTGACTACTTTTTTAACCCATGTGTGGACCTTATCTTCCCATTTCTTTGTGAGTCTTAAAATTTTTGTTGAAAGCCAGACTGTTTTAATAGTATAAAGTGGTACCCTAGAAACCAGATTCTCCTTCCCAACCAAAGTTATTTTTACTGTTTTTTTGCTTAGTCACTTTCTTGGACTAATTCTGCAAAGTCCATCTGTCTTATCATGTGCAGTCATGCTCTGCATAGTGGTCAGATGACTGGAAAGACATCCCATAAATGCCTTGAACCAATATGTTTTCTACGCTTTGCTGAAGCACCCACGTGCTGAAGGTGTTTGAACAACTTTTCAAAGCTTCTTCATTTTTCAACTCTACCCTAATCTTTGCTTCCTATTTGTGCAATACCTCAAGATCAGCCAGAGGTAAGTGATTAGAGCTTGTTCAGTATTACTTGGGCATATGCATAACACTGCACATGTACATGGCCTTCTAGATTTCCTTGAATGTATAAAATCAAAATTCAAAATCCCCTATAAGCATCTTGTTCTTCCTTTTAAGTATTTTGCCCAGTCTCTGGTTGGCCCAACTGGCATCATTGCATTAGGCTGTCCAACATTAGACAATTGTTGCTGGTTTTGTTTTGTTTTTTTGTTTTGTTTTGTTTTGTTTTGTTTTCCAAATGCTCCCTGACAGGGATTCACTGAATGAGTTCTTAGTTCAAACAAAGGCAAGCTCTGTGAATAGGATCTTTGCAGGAAGCTTCCAAATTGTGACAATTCTCTGGGAAAAGAGTTTTTAGGAGCTTTGAGTCCATTCTAGTCCCCCCATTTGGTCACTCCTAGACCACTATTTTTCACAGCTACCACCACTATAGGTCTTCTGGTTTTCAAAGGAAAGCAGGTGGGAATAAAACAAGTAAAAAAGAAAAAAAAAAAAAACCCACAAAGGGTTTTTTTTTTTTTCCCCCCACAAAGGGAAAAAAAAAAAAAAAACACAAAGCCGTTATTTATAATATTTTGCTGTTTTCTTTATTAAAACATCTCATATTGTTGCAAACATTTGGATAATTTCAAAAGTTCTGAAGTTGATTTGATCAGTGTTATTTTTATGCAATGAGTTTTCAGAGGTCCTTATTCAGCCATTCTAGAAGCATTTTCTCTATACTCTTTATGCAACTTTTCTCTTAATTTTGAATTATTTCAAAATAAAGAAAAATATTAACTTAGCTTTTCTCTCACCTTTAGTTCATACATATATACATACATATATATATATATATTTTTTTTTTCCTTTGCTTCACCACATTCACCTCACTTAGTTGGATAGTCAAGTTGAGGTGGCGTTTGAAACTATACATATTTCTACAGTGACAGTCAACAAAACTTTAGTTTCTCCTATTCTCCATTCTCCATTGTCCATTGATTGGATACCAGCCAACCTTACCTTTCCTGTAGTACCCATCAATGGCATGATCTTATTGGAAATAAAACACTCAGTTCTCTTTTAAATTCATATTCTTGTCCTCTTCATTAGCAGTTATGTTTTTCAATGCAAATTACATTTCAAAAAGTACACTCTACAATTCACACTGTAGGAAGATCTTCATTATTTTTTCATTTTAGTAGAAATATCTATTACCACTAATTTACAAAAGAGGATACTCCCCAGGAATATTTCTTATGGACATAAGTTAACTAAGGGTAAACTAATTTTTGAACAAATAGCTGAAGGGTTATATGACATCAGAATCTTCAAGTACAAATAATATGGATGACAGTTTTTATGATAAACCAGGATTTTTTTTTTATTCTTTAAGTTGTCCATTATAGATGTTTAAAGAATTTTTTGTTATTTTTCAACAGTTGCCTAAAATAAATATTCTTCATCTTCATTTTTCCCCATGTTTCTTGTGCCTCCGCTTTCTTTACTTTCCTATATGATACTTCTAGCTAGAAAACTAGTCACCATCCCAATTTCAATTGCTGCAGTGCGGCTTTATGCCACGAGAGGGCACTCAAATGGCTTTCTTTTTCTGGTTTCCCATTTACTCCGTTGTTGACCACATTGGATTATAGGACAGATTTATCCCAAAATCCTCTACTAAAACAAGATGATACATATATACATGCAAAAATAATCAAGATATTATAAAACATGAAGACTTATATGTTCTGCGTATAAGAAAATAAAGAGACTGAGATATCCCAATATTATATCCCAATTTTACTTGCCTTCCTAGGGAAGGCTTTGGATATGTAAACATGACTCCTAAAAAGGAGGCAAGACACTTGGAAAAACTTAAATATTCTGTATTAATCAAATATGAATGATATTTAGTTACTCCCAAACTAAAAGGAACAGGTAAAGTCTTCTCTCTTTTTCTCCCCCCCTCCCCCCTTCCTTCTCCTCCTCCTCCTCCCCTTCCTCCTCCTCCTTCTTCCTAGCCTTCTTTAAATAGAGCTAAAAAATAAGTTCAAATAAGTGTCTGATATAATTACAGATAAAGATATTATAAAAAACAATACCTGAGTTATAATAAGCAGGTAAGAAATATTTGCTTTGCTGACATTAAGATGGCAGTAGACCCATAAAGAAATGAACTCATTGTTATTAATTTTTAAATCACAGCATATTGCTACCCCTGGAAAGTATCTAAGCAGACCTTAATCCATTTAAAGACCACTAACATTGTCTTTTTTACAAGGTTAGACTGGTGTGAGAAGTGAGTGGCAGGATGAGTAGAGAGGGGATGAGAGACACTATTCAGACATTCTGGAATCTCTGTGCCTCATTCTGACTTTATGGGAATTTTTCCTGTCTTGCCTGGCAAGAGATCCAACATGAGAAACATCTTTAGAAAAGGTCATTGCCGAGTTCAAGATCACCAGGATTCACCATCAGAAGAAAGATGCTTCTTCCAAGCATCGTTGGGTGACAAAACTCAGAATTACTACCATAGCTTTTCTGTGCTACCCAAAGAACCAGACAAGTCATGATGGCAGACTCTTTTCCTGAATTTTGAATCAATCTGAGTAACACTAGAATCAACAACTGTTTGATAACTCTTTAACCAGCAGGGGGCAAAAGGGCAGTATCATAATCTCAGCATGATAATCATGCAAAGCCAATTCAATTTCCAGGTTTTGTTTATTAGATATTGTTTAAAGTTCTTTTAAATTTTATTTCATTGTTATCTTGGTCCACAGTCGTTGGATAGTGCCTTTCTAAAACAATTGTTTTAATTACTACCATTGGTAGCTCTCAAAAAATTAGCTATTATTTTAATAAAGAGGATTCTTCTTCTAAATAGAAACAATTAATGAAAAAGTTATTCATGCCTGACTGAGTTTAAATCATTATAATTTGATAGGTTGCATTTGGAAGTTTAATCTTTGCTAATTTTTTTTTTTAACTCAATATCCCTTTGGGGCAATGGAATTGATACTTTTATTAATTTACATGTCTTTGTATCAATTCCTAAATAGAAAAAAAAAATAATAAGGAACACGATCACTTTACACATAATTTTGACTTATCCTTTTTTTTAAATGTAGGAAAAATGTGAGGAAAGGGAACATATTTTCTTTACCACACACTTTATTTCTTAGAATCCTAAAGACCTGTTTGACATCTGTTATTTGTTAGTTATCTGTGCTTCCCATTTGAGTTTTCCTCGCAGCATCTGGAGGGGTAGAAAGAACCAAAATGGTCTCCTTGGTAGCTGATCACCCTGCTATTGTATGTTGGCAAATTCTGTGCATTAAGCCCAATGCAAAAGGCAATTATAAAGTGTGCAGATACTGAATTTCCAGCTGTTGAAAACACAAATGGCATTCATCCCACTCCTCCTGAATACTTGGTTTATTTGACAAATACCTGGAAGTAGATGACAATCAGATGTACATTTTCAAATCTCTATATCTTTGGAGGCAGTTTTTAATACAGTAACCATTTCTGAAATTAATTAATGACAAGGAAAAATAACCTCAGAGGCATCTGGGTCAGTGGGTGCACATCTATGTGTATGCGTGTGCTCTGATTCAATGAAAACACTGCTCTTTATTGATTATTTTTTTAAATCTCCTATATCCTTCCCTAAAAAAAAAAAAAAAAGGAAAAAAAAATGTATGGACACTACTCGAGGCTAAATGGAAATTTAAGATTATCTCTATGTCTTCAAGTTCCAGTACAATTTATGAGAGTAGTCTTTGAGGCTGTTTACTTGCCATCTGATGTCAGTGTTGTGCTAGAAAAATAATAATAATAATAATAATAATAATGGGGTAGGGTACAAGCCTGCAGGAATAAGTTTCTGGGGGACAAGGTTAATTTGAGTGTTAAAGGTTATCAGTCTGAGATAACGCATCACAAGTTGACATGACAAGTCTTTATGGAGAAGGGCAAGTTCTTCTTGTAGAGAGTCAGACACCACATCCAATTACCTCTCATTCAAATTCAAAACATGACATCTGTCAAACACAAGCAGGTTGTTTTTTGTTTTTTTCCTTTTTCCAAATAGGAGACACTACATTAAGGTGCTTTGCTAATCTGAGAGATCTAAAGTCTCTCCCATCATTTTGAATGAAAACATATGCATATTCTATTTGCAGATGAATAAAATGCAATTTAGCCATGCATAATCAACTGAAACCTGCCCCTCCATTTAATTTCTCAGTTGTTTATGTTTACAGGAAGCCATTCCCTTCAAGGACAAATTTAATAAGGACAGTTTAGGAGGTTATAGAAGGGGTGTGTGAAATGGGAAATGTGAGACGATTTCAATTTAGATATGTACTTAGCTGGGTCCGTGATGACGAAAGATTCCAGAAGGCAGCCCTTCTTACAAAACAAAAGAAGAAATTGTCTCCCAGTACTCTAGCCACGGCTTTCACTGACATACACATACCATGGATTCGGTTATTGTGCGGTGAAGTAGCTACCCTTTTTGTCATCAACACGAAATTCACCACTGGGGAAAAATATTGCTCTACACTTGGAAAGATGAATACCTCCAGATTAGTAACATGCACCAGCCAGGAGAATGTAGTGTACACAAACAGTTCCAGTCTCATCAGACTGGAAACATCTCAGAGCTTAAAGAATTTCGTTTTTTCGTATTAGAGTTGGTTTAACTCTCTTATATATAGTTATAGGAGAACTCCAGAAAGTCTTGAAAAACTGCAGTAATTAGACAAATGATATAGGCAAATCCTTCACTCACTGAGGACTCCAATGTTGTCAATACCAATGTACTAGCAATAATTACAAAGTATAGACAAACAATCTTTCCGTAACATTTTATTCTTTGCTTGCCACAAATCAAATCACGCACATATGCATTCAATATTGAATTACTTTTGTAAAGTGCTTTCTTCTTTGACACACCATTTAGAGTTTCTTAAGGTGGCAGCTTAACTGTTTTGAAATATCATTTTTATTGCTGCCTGACTCAGTTCTCTAAGCTATCAAAACACATCCTTCTCGCCCACCTCTGTTCTGTTATACTAGAATATTAGCCCCAAAAGGAACATCAATAAATTCTTCCTCCAGAATAGCAGGTATTAAAAGGAGCAACCAAGAAGGAGTAAAAACCCATGTTGGCAAATCTACAATAGTAAGACCTTCTACTTGAAAGAGGGTACCACACCAGGGGATACAAAATAGACAGGTGATAGATAAATACCTGGAAAGATGAATGGGTAGATAGATATAGAAAAAATAAAGACCTTTCTAGAACTGAAGCTTGCTGTCAGAATTCAGCAACTTCTTGAGGTCAGTGGCTAAGTACTTCTTAGAAGAAATGCCTCAAGAGAAGGATACAGGGCAAGGGTAGTAGAGAGAAAGGTGAGAAGACCTCCACACACACAAATTTTGGGGGATCTTGTTCAAAGCAGATTCTGATGGAGTTGGTCTGGGATGGGGTGACCAGAGATTCTGCATTTCTTATAAGCTCCCAGCTGGTGTTGGACGTATTCATCCTTGAACAACATGGAGTAGCAAAGATCTATGGCAGTTTCCAAACAGAGCCCGGGGATGGAAAAGGCCTGGCTATATTATAATTGGTGGGGAATAAATGACAATACAGATATCTGGGCCCTATGTCACATGGTCCAAGTGAGTAGTTCTTGATGAGTCTGGATTTTTTTAAACATTTCTTAGAAGACGATGATAAAGACCCAGGTTTGAGATCAGAATAAGATGAGATCTTCTCCAGTGAGCAGCAGATAAATGAGATAGTAGCTGATCTAATTATAATGATGACAATTGACTCTTGAAAAACAGCAGTGGAGAAGGATTTAGTTAATTCACATCTATCATCTCCCATGACTTTGAGACTAAGCATTGTAGAGCATGGTGTCAAAGGAGAATAGATTTTATAAACTATTCAGAAGGGGAAAAGGTCTTTGATAAGTTTAAACTCTTAATTCAGAAATAAAATAGCATGAACCAAACCAACTGTATTCTAGATACTTCATGTTCTTGTTCTCATTAAATCCTTACCTCATCTTGAGAGGTAAGTAATATGATCTTCATTTGACAGTCAAGAAACTGAGAGGAAGGAATAGTAAGTCTGTTGCATAAGGTCATAAAGGGAAGGTGCAAGAGAATAGAGATATGAACATAGTCTGCTCTAACAACAATCTCATGCTTGTGACCTGAGGTCCTTGCTTACTTCAAGGTATTGGTGAACCAAATTCTAATTCAATATTATTTTGAAACTTTGCAAATTGCCTGCATGTTTTATTTTTGGCACTCCATGTCATCATTCCCATAATGGTAAGGGTAAAATCTTTAGAAATTGCTCACATGCTGCCATAAACACATAAATTTGGATACAAAATGGTTAGGGAGAAATATCCTTCAAGTTGTCTCAACTTATTTGTGGTGGTGGTGGTGATAGTAGTTATTTCATGGAAATTACATGATTGCTGAATATCTTTATTCCCTCCACTCAGCACTACGCAAGTCATGATTCTCCAAATTGCTGAAACGTGATTTTAAAAAAATCAATGTGACAGAGAGCAGTAACACAGTGATAAAGCAAAGCATTCAAAAGTATGCCATTCTGACATCAACATGTGTAATCTGTAGCCATTTTGAAGAGTACACTAGGAAAACAAGTGTTTACATAAATCAGTGAAGAAAGTCTTGGTGCACAGTGATCTTTGGATACTAATATGCATATTGATTATTATTTATTTATTTATTTTTTTACAAAGCTCAGGTTGAATCTTAGTATGAATTAAGGATGCCTTGGAACACAGAAATGGATCCCAGTGGCTAGATGCTCATTCAGTGGATGGCCCTCATGATTCCTTCGAGATGAGGGGAGAAAAAGAACCTTCATTCATTCAGTGGGTCTATATTGTATAATAACCAACCAAAGAAACCAGAGTCATCTTTTCCTTTTACTATCACAGGGCATGTTTCTCATTCCAAGCTTAACTCACGTCTCTGTTAATGGTGAGGAGTGCAGACTTTGGAGTCATATTATGGATGATAAACCGAATAAACGTCATTCACTTCTTGAAAATGAGTAGTCAGCATACAGTGATAGTGAACATGTGTATAGCAAAAAGTTGACTATTTTATTACCTAGTAAGATGCTATCTGTAGTGGCAGAAAAAGAGTACTGGCAGGGGATAGAGAACAGACTCAAAGTTACTGTCTTAGTAAACCTCTAAGTCCTATCAAACCTTGTCAAGCAAAGTCAACAAAACAATTTAACACAGAAGTGGATGATTTGACATCATTAGGGTGCTGTTGTCTGAACTAATGCACTACTCCTGCCCACTTTACTTAGCATAAGCTTTTTGCCCTGGAATGCACCCTGCCCCATAGACTAGTGCTGTAATCATCTCCCCTAAGAACATCCTGAAGACATTTTAAGTCATTGTGACATTGACCTTTTCTTACTGATCTTTGGAAAATCTCAGTAGTTTCTCCAGAGAATCAGAATACAGATAACTGCCCAGTTCAAAGATTTGTGGAGATAAATCACCTCCTGCTTTTGCAAATGTCTTTGAAGGTTGTTTTCCCAAATTGCATAGTGTTATAAGACATCCTCAAAATATTTTCCTAAAATTACCAGACTCACAATCACTAGTTATAAAACACATGACCCTCAAACACCTATAGGCCAGATGGCGTTCTTTCCTTTCTTTGGGACATAGCTATCTCCATGATACAATTTTTCAATGTGTGGGTATGACTTGCAAAAACAGGGGAAAACAGCCACTTGAAAAACTTATTTAAACGTAATCAATTTTGTAGTCATTCAGCAGAAATCACTGTGTTCTGATGTTTGGCAAAAAAACCCCAAAACTGTATACTGAATAATACTGTTATCTGATCTTCAAGGAGTTTAAAACCTAGTTTGTAAGGAATCAAAAGTTTCCACCTCCACAATAGGTATGCCAAGTCAGTGCCGTTTGAAAATTTTTATTTCTCAGAATTATTTCCTAAATAAAATCTTAAAGCCCAATATGTAAAAGAGATACATTTATAGTGGTCCCAATTGGAGCCATGGGAGCTGAAACTATCTGATTCTCTCACTTGTTAACATCCTCCATTTGAAATAAGCCCGAAAAGCACAGTTTGAAAGCAAGTGATTTCATTAACAATTTAAGACACCGCAGTAGAAACGCAGAGAGACTGTAGAGGATCTGAGCAAACATTGCTGTTTGCCTTCTCAACATCCATTCTGTCATCTTCCAGCTTTCTAACAGAGACTGGTGTTCAGTTCTGCGCTCCTCCCGTCTCATTCATGGTTTCCAGAGAAGCCACTCTATCTCTAGTCCCAAAGGGTTAAGTCCTGATTAGACCAAACCGTACGTTCTCAAGTGTTTGTCTCAGAACTCCATTACACTCACAGAAATTGAGAACTGCAGAGTGTTTTGGTTATATTTATTAAATTTAACATGTTAGAAATTAAGACTAAGAAATGTCAAAAATATTCACTAAATATTTATTAAAAACAAAAATAATTCCATTATTACTTCATTAACATAAATAAGACTTTATGAAAAAATGCTATACTTTTGAAGCAAAAACAGTTTAAAAAGTAGTATTGTTTTATAGTGTTGCAAATCTCTATAATGTCTTCCTTTAGAGAAAATAGCTAGATTCTCATATCTACCTTGTATTTGATTTGTTGAATCATGCTATTTTAATTGAAAAAATGAAAAAAAAAAACAAACAAAAACCCCTGGAGCTTATACAGTTAGGTTTTTTGAAGAGGGCTTTTCATACAATTGTGGATATTCTTCTCTGATGGAACACTAAAATGTAACAAGTGGTCATCTCATAACAGTGGTGTTGTGAAATTTGAAAATACATTGATAAGTGTTTTGGTTTTGGTTAAATTAAAATCTTTGACCTATATTGCACAAATAGGTGCTTTACCTATGTATAGTTTTCTTTAAGACTTTATTTATTTGAGAGAGAGAGAGACAGAGAGAGCATAAGCCGGGGTGGGGAAGGTAAAGAGGGAGAAGAAGCAGCAGACTCCCAGCTGAGCAGAGAGCCCAGCATCCCAGGACCCTGGGATCATGACCCAAGCCAAAGGCAGATGCTTAACTGACCAAGCCAGCCAGGCACGCCACCCATGAATAGTTTTATATGAAAATGCATTGGTCATTTAGAAAATCTTGGTTCAGTGAGTAGGCTGACCCTTCAAGTTTTGACACATTTAATTTTACAATATAAGAATATAACATTTATTAATATTATCATCAATTTCATCAGGAACGTTAGGTGGCTGTCCAGCTCATGGAGACAGAAAAAAGTTCTCTCAATTTCTGACTTTTGCTTAGAAGCTCATATTTTATTATTGGTGAAAAACAGCATCAGTTGTTTTCCTTGGTCACAGACGCACATTGTTCTTTTTGGAGATGACGTCTGCCAAACGCCCAAGTATGAATAACTGTAATTTGTCCATCAGATTTCATTCAAGGAAAAATGGTGGTCTATGAAAATAGTGGATGATTCATCTCATAACTCTAACAATTGCATGAGAACTTCTCCTAAACATTAACCATCCTAATGTAGAGTATAACAGACATGTGTTAGAATACCTTTCCTTTTGTCACACAAAATAATGAGAAGGCATATACCCAAGAGTCAAAATTTAATAAATTAACGATTTTTACTCCCTTATCAAGTACATTCTTTTTTTAAAAATTTTAATTTTTTTTTCAAGTACACTCTTTGTGACTTACTTACTTAATTAAGCTTTTCATGAACTTGTGGTGGTGAATGATATAGTGACTGCTAGTACAGTTTGGTACCACTGCCGGAACAGTGCTAAGGACCCAACTGCTTGACCCACCATTGCCTTTGCATTATCACTGGGAATCTAAACAAAGCAGAAAGGTAAATAATACCATAGTACTACTCTGATACTTATTTTATTGTGTCAATATCCTGAAATAATTTGGGGAATAGCCAAGGGTCCATAGACTACATATTGTAGACTGCTAGTCTAAGTTAATTTGACTTATTGTGACTATCTCACTTACAGTGAGATATAAAGACCTGGATTTAGAGTTTTCTGGGAAAGGTCTCCTTGTTCCTAGAAAGACTCATTGGCAGAGGAAGCCCTCTTTTTTGGATTTTGTCCCAACTGTATGTGACATCTTCAACTGTGGGAGCCCTCTTCTAACTATGGGATAAATTAGGCTATGAGGACACCATCATGGAAAGAATGGAGAGCTTAAAATACAGAAAGAACCTTAAGACTTAGTCATGTGTGAAGCCAATGATATAACTAACCCCAGAGTCATTCCATCTCTGAACTTCTTGATTTAGAATTTAGTAAATTTCTTTTTTTGTTGTTTTTCTCATTACTTGTAATTAAAAAATCCCAACTGGTTCTAAGACACATTTCATTTTCCATGTGGCTGGGATGGTGTTATGAATGAAAAGGAGTTAGTTCACTAATTAGCAAGGGGAAAATGTCAGGATTTATATCATGTTCCCATCAATATTATGTAAGTAAAGACATAAATGACAGTTAACAACATTCTGAAGTTTAAAAGTGCATCTTGTTTGAGCAGATGGCCTTACTTACAACACCCAGCTGGCTAGAGTTTCTTTAGAGGGCACCATGTTCTCTCCACTGAACAAATTAAAGATGTCACAAGAGCATCAAGGCAAAAATAAAAATTACAAACCTATAAAATTGGGTTTCACTTACCCGAGGCATAGTTATTTAGGTACTCCCTTCCTGAAAGTAAGTGAAATCACTTCATGTGGTACTTTTATGTCACATATTAGAATTGGAAGGGGTCCAGTCAAACTGTGAAAAAAAAAAAGCAAGTATGTGAATGCAAAAATGTGTTTTAAAGTAAAAATATCTGAACAAAAATATTATAGATCATAACTTCCAAACTGTCTGTCATTTTTTAGTAATTTATTCCAAATATTTATCTAAAAATATGAGAAGTAAAATGATATCCCAAATTATGAAACAGGCAAATGGTGACATTTAGGATCATTACTTTAGTATTGATTCCATCCTTCAAGAAAAGGAAGAGCAATCAGCAAACCATGCCACTGAATTGATGAGCCTCCTTCACTTATGTTTTTCAGAGGCAAAAATTGCTGTGTGGAAATGAAAGAGAAAATGCTTTTAAAGTAACATTCAACTTTGTTATTAAACATGGCTCATTTAATGTCATTGCTAATTACCTAAGGATCTAATATCTGAATCACCCTTGAACATACTTTGTAGCTACAGCATTCTCAAAAGTTTCCTTTTTTATATATTGCAAGTATTTTTTGCATGTATTTTTAAATAGACTATATAGTCACTTTCTATGGGAATAATCACAAAATTATGGAATGACACTTGATTGTTAAAAAAATAAAAACACATTTTTAAATTGAATATATTTTGAAGAAACTGATCATTAATATATTTAATACAGATGCTAACTCCCAAAGACTTTTACTTTTTTTCATCTATAAAATGAGAGAATTGGTTGATCATCACAACCCAGTCCAGCTTAATCTTTTTTATTTCACTAGTAAGCTAGTTGAAAGCTAATTCTCACTTTAAGATTCAATTCTTCCTACAAAAATCTAACAAACTAGTGTGCATTAAGATAAAATTAGGTGATCAAAGCATGAGGGTATAATCTCTACCAGACATCTAATGAACAAAATTACAGGAAATTCTTTATATTAGCTTCAATGCTTTCTGAGGGGATTACCCACAGTGTCAGTCAAGGTATTTAGGAATGTGTTGAGCTCCAAGTTCACCTCTCAAAGTTCTGAAAAGGGGGTGGAAGAAGCTGATATTTATACAGAATTTACCATCCATAAGGAACTCTATATAGACTACCTAACTTATTCTCCAAAATAACCATATGTTGCCAGCATAATTTCCTTTTTTAAAATTTTTTATAAACATATATTTTTATCCCCAGGGGTACAGGTCTGTGAATCACCAGGTTTACACACTTCACAGCACTCACCATAGCACATACCCTCCCCAATGTCCATAACCTCACCCCTCTTCTCCCAGCCCCCCTCCCCCCAGCAACCCTCAGTTTGTTTTGTGAGATTAAGAGTCACTTATGGGAGATAAACCAATACCATCTTGTTTCATTTATTCTTCTAATAGAAAGATTCTTTGATGTAGGCCACTGAAAGACACCGATGAGGAAAAATCCATTGCTTTAAGTATACAAGGACAAAATAACTTTGAAAAAGGCAAGGATAGTGAGCTCAAGGTAAGAAGGATAAAGAGAAGCTACTATAGCTTCTAAATGATTAACCTACTATAAAATCTTATGTTTTGAGACAGGATAATATTCCTCCAATGCAAAAAGAAATCCTAAAACAAAACACTCTCTCCTCCTTTGAAAAAAAGAAAAGATATATTTTGAGTATAGCAGGAACTTAAAATGATATAATAACCTGGAATAAGTTATTTTTCCTTGTGGCTAGAATGCGTTCAAAGACTTTTTGATTCTCTTTCTAATGAACAAAACAACCCCACTGAAAATGTCATGTACCTTTTTTTGGTTTAGCATACAGCAATAAAATGAATCTAAGTATTACTCAAGCAGTCTTTGCCTGAGTCTTTGTATTTAACTATTCAGACTGTAAAATCAATGGGTCTAGAGCAAGAAGGAAATCCCACTGGTGTTACGTCTTGGCCTCTGAAAGTTCTAATGTGCTTGAGCACAATTCTTGTCCTTCGTTTCTATAAAATGGTAACTACAATGTTCTACTCAGAGCCAAAAATTTTTTTCTTATAATTGGGTGGTTTTCATTATTTCCATTTTATAGATGGGGAAAATGAGGCCCTTATGGAGTTAAGATCACTTTTGAATTCATTTATTTGACTTTAAAATTTATGATCTTTTTGGCACATTCATTCATCCAATGAATACCCATTTCTCAAGTACTTAGTATTTCCCACGTACTGTTCTAAGGTTATATTTTAACAGTAAGTAATATAGACATAGGCTTTGTGTTCACAGAACCTATATAACACTAGGAGAACTGGAAAAAAATAAAAATAATTTAATGAATTAATAACATCAATGATAAGTACTCAAAGAAGAGTTTCTTCAGGATACAATGAAAGTGTCCTACATGGGAATCTGAATTAGTTTGAGTAGCACCAACTTTCCTGAAGTGTTTTCTGAGTTGAAATCCCAATAATGAATAATAATTAATTAAGATAGTCAAGTATGTGGGGGAACTGTGCTACTTTAGAAAGAAGAGCATGTGAAAGTCCTGGTGCAGAAAGAGACATTAGCCTACCTTTACACTAGAGTCAGTTTTAAATTCTGGAGTTTGATTAAAAGTTTGTGGAATAAAATTTCACAATTTCCAATTGCATGTTTTATTTCTCTGATCCCTAATTTCCTTTGCAAATGGAGATAAAAACGATAATAACAATAACAACAGCAATCACAACAAAAACAAATTAGCAATAGTAATATCTACTGCAAAGTGCCTGGCACATAATAGTTACTCTGAAGATATTCAGTGAATAAATAAATGATTACTGGGATGAATAAGATAATAAATATGAAAAAGCCATAATTATTCATTTACCCATCGATTTATTAATTATTAATTGAATAATAATTTATTAGTTCTTTTTAAAATTTTTTAGTTGAATTTATTTTATTTAACAAATGCTGATATATTGTTTACTATGTGTCAGACACTATTCAAGGATTTGTAAATTCATTCATTTAACATTCACTTCTTCCAATCCTCAAAATTCATGATTGTCCTTTTCCAAACCTTTAAATGTACTGAGATGTCAGCCCACAATTTTACCCTCTGTTTACACAATCTCCTTAAGTAATATTATTCAGACCTATAAGGTAAAATATCTATTTACTAACAGCCTTTAATTATGTATCTCCAACCAAAAGAAACTGGACAAAGAATAACAAATGAAGCCTAAAGCCAGAAGAAATACAGAGCAGAAATAAATGATACAGAAACACAAACAAAAAACCGCAAAAACAAAAACAATAGAACACATCTGTGAAAACCAAGAGATGGTTCTTTAAAATACAGAAATAGTACTTGAATAAAAATCTTTGTTATATAAATGGTAGTTGTCTTTATTGTTACATGCTATAAAATTAATAAAATATCAATAAATTTTAATAGATGATGGATTTTTTAAATCTCCTGTGCTTTTTAAAAAGGTTACCATTTGGATACAAATTCTAGTAAAAATATATTTTGAAATATATGGCTTTAATATTTATGTTGGTTATTAATCTCCATTTTAAGCAACCTAGGTTTTCCCAACTGGATGAAAACCTATCTATGAAGATGAAAAATTTACCTGTGCTCTCTGGGAGCCCACCATTCAGATAGCCTTCTGCTGAGAAAAGCAGCCAAGTGGTGGTCTCTTTTCCCAGAACACCATACTCTCTGCTACATAGTTCCACCATGAAGGTAATAGCCAATTGGACGAGCAATGGGTAATTGACTCAACCCAATGATCTATGTTGTGGCTTTGAGCTAAAGCTTTCTAGGGCATTCTACAATGGCTGATAACTGCTAAAACCAAGTAAAGGCTTTCTTTGTGAATATAAATGCAGGAATTCCAGAAAATGAATAGTTGGTCAGTATGCATGGGAAAATGAACAGAGTGGCCAAACCACAATAGATATAACTAGAGTGAAGTAAGAAGAACATCATATTTAAAGAACTATAGTTTTATGAAATTTTAATGAATCCCCAGAATCGATGTCAAATGAATAGAGCCACAGAAAATTCCAGAAATTTGTTTCTCAATTTATACTCTAAACATAAAGAAAATTGGTTACTTAGTAATTTTTATTTTTTCTTGTAAGAACTATGTAGTATTACATGAATTTTTCAATTTTCCATATAACTTTAAACAAATGTCAATTCATTAAGCTAAAATAATTTGAGAAAATCTAAATATCAAACTATGCCTGATTCAAGTATCTTAACTCAGGAGCCCATGTTGCTATTCCTAGTTTTTCAGAAAATGCCAGAATGTATTTCAGAATCCTTCGTGGTAGAGGTTTCTTGCTTTTTCACTATCCAGCTATCATCAGAAAATTTTATGACTAAGGTGCCAGGGTGGCTCAGTCAGTTAAGCATCTGCCTTTGGCCAGGTCATGATCCCAGGGTCCTGGGATTGAGCCCTCATTGGGCTTCCTACTCAGTGGTTAGTCTCCTTCTCCCTCTGCCCCCCCCCCACCTCTTGGGCTCCCTTTCTCTCACTCACCCTCTCCCTCAAATAAAGACAATCTTAAAAAAAAAAAAAAGAAAAGAAAAAGGAAAAGAAAAGGAAAAAGAAAAGAAAAGAAAATTTTATGACTGTTTTAGGTTACCAGAGACAAGCTTTTGTTCTAATTCCTGGACCTACTGTACTACCAGATATTTTGTCCTATGCCACATGTATATGAACATACATACAAGATTGTTTTCAATCAGCAGCATTTCTACTTAACAGCTGAACTTACTGATTTAAACTTTGCTCCTCCTTGGAAAACCATTAATCACCATTCTTTTGGTTAAGAGTTCTTGTAAATCACCAGTGAGCATGACAGTTCTTCAGCAAAATGTTAAACTTGTTTCTATGTATTTCAAATGAAAGCTGTCCCATTTCTTCCCAACATTAAAACACAAAACCAACACAAACAAACAAAAAACACAACTAGATTACTAGGTTTCCTTGTAAGATTTATTTATTTATTTATTTATTTGAGACATAGAACATGCCAGCCTGGGAGGGAGAGGGGGTTAAGCAGACTCTGCATTGAGTGTGGAACCCCACTCTGGGCTTGATCTAAGGACTCTAAGATCATGATCTGAGTCAAAATAGAGTTGGATGCTTAACCTACTGAGCCACCCAGGCGTCCCTAGACTACTAGTTTTTTTTTTTTTTTTTAAATATTTTATTTACTTACTTGACAGACAGAGATCCCAAGTAGGCAGAGAGGCAGGCAGAGAGAGAGAGAGGAGGAAGCAGGCTCCCCGCTGAGCAGAGAGCCTGATGTGGGGCTCGATCCCAGGACCCTGGGATCATGACCTGAGCCGAAAACAGAGGCTTTAACCCACTGAGCCACCCAAGCGCCTGACTACTAGGTTTTTAAATAATAATTTATGAAAATGTTTTTTCAATTGGCTAAATATTTTAACTGGAAATATAATGTGAGAAAAGAAATGAGTTCTTGATACTACTGTTCCCATATTAAGTACATTCTTTTTCATAAAAATAGCTTCACAACTGATAATATGATTTTCTATAATTGTATTATTTTTTTACTTGGTAAATCAAAATTACTTAATTGACTTAGGCTAATATCTCTTATAGTATTCAGTGTTTGAAATATAAAAATAGAAACTGGTGAACTTACCTGATACTTTTTTCATTTAACTGTGTAATGCAAATATCCCCCAAACTTTTTACTAGGAAGGTCAATAATGAGGATTTCATATATATATATATATATTTTTTCTTTTTTAAGATTTTTTAAAATTTATTTGACATAGAGAGAGGGAGATCACAGGTGACATAGAGAGAGGGAGATCACAGGTAGGCAGAGAGGCAGGCAGAGAGAGATGGGGAAGCAGGCTCCATGCTGAGCAAAAAGCCTCATGTGGGGGTTGATCCCAGGACCCTGAGATCATGACCTGAGCTGAAGGCAAAGGCTTAACCCACTGAGCCGCCCAGGCGGCAACAAGGATCTTATATTAACTCATTTTTCTCATATATGCATTAGTAAAGTAGAGGAGTAACTGGGGAAAAAAAAATGCTTATAGCATGAATGACTTAATGTTCTACTTCTTGTGTTTATTACTAATTCCATTACAGTCATGCAAAATTCATTCAAAAGTATGAATATAAGCCACAGATGGTTATTTTACAATTTAACATGCATTTTTCCATAACCTGTGCTCAACTTCTTAAGCCATGAACTATATATAGCCCATGAGTGGATCTGGTATAATACAAACTTGGAGTTTCACATTCAGTCTTAGAAAGTTCTAAGGAGTTTGGAGTATTAAAAGCTATGATGTGAAAAGATAGTATTGCCTCATGATTTTTGAAAATTCTTGCCCCCCACCCAAAAAAAAGAGCTTGATTCTGATTCTGACTTGGCCTCTAGTTCGAGCTCCAGTTTGTAGGCAATGCTGAGAACAGAAGAACATGGTGAAATACACTGTGAGAATGCAAATATCCAGGTTTAGAGTCTTTAGATCCAGATTCATTAACAAATAAATTTTGTGAGAAAGTAGAGATTAAAAGAAAATCTGAAAAAAGAAAAATCTCAATATTGGTGCTCTTACTACCTGAAACTCTAATCATCTTATTTAAGGGCATGTGTTAAATAGGTAAATCTATATAGTCCTTATTCTAAGACTGTGTGTGAAGTAAAATATTTATATCTAGATGCATATACTGAAAGGGAGTCCCAGTTTTAAAAGAAAAGGTACATAAACAGCAGCAGCAACAACAAAAATAATCATTTAAAAAAATGACAAAGAGGGTATTCTGGCTATCTCAGTGGGTTAAGCGCCTAACTTCAACTCAGGTCATGATCTCAGGGTATTGAGCAGGGAGCCTGCTTCTCCCTCTCGCTCTGCCACTCCCCTGCTTGTTCTCTCTCTCTCTCTCTCTCAAAGAAATAAATAAAATCTCTTAAAAAATGAAAAAGAAATGAGAAAAAAGACTATTGTGTCTGACTGGGGTATGTCATGTGCGTATAAACCAATAAGAAGGGAAGTAGTAACTATAAAAGTCAGAATACTGGTTAATCTTTGTGATTCAGAAGATTATAGTTAGATGAGGGAATAACTTGAAATTTTTTATGTCATGAGTGATTCTAGTAATAGCCATTACTGCATAATAATCATTAAGCTGCACATTTTTTACTGAGGTTTTTTTTTTAACTTATATAATATTTAATAAAATGAGGTTTGTTTTTTTTTTCCTTCAAAGTACCAATTTGCCTTGAAGAGTTGTGATTTATTAATGCCTTTCAAATAAGAGGAGAATAAACAAGCAATTTCAGAATGGGATAATTCAGTAATTTAATGATGTAGGATTTAGGGTCAGCTTCCTCTGCTAGACTTTGAGATTTCCCCTCTTACATGCAAGATGGCTGATTTAACACCAAATGGCACTTAAATCTGTTCAAAGCCTAAGAAAAGAGACATGGAAGTAAAGAAATGTTTTTATATGACTTTTAAATTTATTTACTGAAAGTGTTAGTGTAAGATTATTGTGATTTCTTCATTTAGCACTTGAAAAAAAAAAAAAAGAAAGAGTGGAACATCTGGTCCTGGAGTTCTCTTTGTGGAAAGATTTTTTTTTAAAAAACATTTTATTTGGTAGAGAGAGAGAGCTATTCACATTCTTTGTTTTATCTTTATTTTTTGTTTTCAAAACCCTTTCAATTCACTTATAGGTAATGAATTTGTTGGTACAATGTTGTACCTAATATTGTATTTAAATCCATTTTGTAGAAAAGATCTGTAGTAATTACCTCTCTTTCAACAACAGTATTGGTGATGTCCATTTTTTTTTTCATTTTGAAAATTAGTATAGCTAGAGGTTAATCAATTTTGTCAATCTTACAACAAAAACAAGGTTTTTCTTTTTTTATAATTCTCTTTTAACATTTTTTGCCATTGTATTAATTTCTGCTTTATCATTTTTCTACCTTCCACTTACTCTGAATTTACTTTTCTATTTTCTTAAGAAGTACTCTTCATTAATATTAGATTTTTTTCTTTTTGATACAAGAAATGTCTTTTCTTAAGACATGATTTTATTTCTGAAATTTTTACTTAGTTCTTTTTTATGCTTTCAATTTCTTTGTTTTACTATTATTTTATTATTTGCAAACATATTTTCCTTTATCTTTTTATTTTAGACTAGCTTCTTTAACATTTTTCTGTGCTAATTCAAAATGTATTGAATTGTTCTTATTTATTGTTTTCTTTCTTTTGTGGAAGCACACATTTTATGAATTCTTTGTATATTCTATACTTTTGGATCATAGCATGAATTTGTGACTTTTGTTGTGAAGGCTCTGTAATCTTGTTTTATTACGCCAGAAAATGTTTTTGTTGCTGGAGTTTTTGTTACTGTTGTTTTTTTGTTCATTTTTGGTTGAACGCCAACTACAAACTCTGTCTTTCCAGCAACAACTAAAGTTTCAGTTCAGTTATTTTAGTTTTAGCTGAACTTTTTGAGAATCTATCTGTAAGTAATCTCTACACACAACATGGGGCTTGAGTTTACAATGCTGAGATCAAGGGTCTCATGTTCTACTGATTGAGCCAACCAGTAGAGCCAACATGAGCCAGCTCCATGTTGAGCTTCTTTGAATATGAGCCATGCATGTGTGGATTATTTGAGCAGAGTTCATAGTTAGAACTTAGGTGAACCTCTTTTCACACTTTATCCTAACTTAGATTTCCTCCTTGCATTCTAACAGTTGTGGTTGCCCTGAGGCCTGTCCTCTAGTTCTTTGGGCCAGGAAGACTAAATTTTCTATCAGACTTTTAATCACCCCAGGCAGCACTAACTGTGGCTTGCCTGCAGGTTAAAAGGCTAAAATTGGAAGCTCATACAATGTCATTTTCTTCTTCGTTGTGTCCACTCCTCTCCAGATTCTTTCTGATCTATTTACTTTTCAGTGGCTTCAGGTAGTTGCTTTTGGTATTATGTCTGGGGTTAATAGTTGCTAACTGTTGGAGGGCTGATGGAGAAGGAGCTCAATTGGCAATGCCAGAAATGAAATTAACATTTATTTCAACCAAGTAAGTAGCTCCAGTAGTCTACTTTTTACTTGTAGTTGACAAGAGTTTGGTCACATGTCCCTCTCTTAACCAATAATGGCTCTTGCTTGGGTTTAGAAGGTGATCATGACTTCCATAAATACTTTTGTATTTATGGATCTCATATTCTATAAAATATGAGAGTAAACTTAACAATAAGAATTAAGAGAGAAATTGCTGTTGAAGAAAAAGTCAGTAATGCCCTCTGAGAGTCACTTTCTTAGATGCAGGGGTTTGTTTTTCTGGGCCTCTCTTTAACTGGAAAAAAAGACACTTTGATTCAGATCTTGGATGATTTGAAGAAATCATAAAACAGACCGATGAATAAGTACTAAATTAAATTTTCATATAAGGTTCTGTTTAGAATGGACTCCAGTGACATCTCAATTGGCAGAAAATGAGACAACTGATTTTTGATGCTCAACTTAAATACTTTATATTGCTCATCAAGGCATAAGACATTACTTCTTTACTTCACAGAGGAAGTTTTCACTTTGATTTTATAGACATGATAAAGAGTAGGGATTCTTATTAGTGGTTACATAAAAAAAGACTATCAATACCTTTTATGCTTAAGATTTTTTTAAAGTAACAAAAATATGTGTTAGGTCCTAAAATTGCTTATAATCCTCTAGGAAAGAAAGAAAAAAATATCTCAAACAAGGCTGGCTAATGTTATAGAAAGCTAAATGTAGTGTAATACTATGTGCACAGAAGAAATAAGTAATTCTGACAGTTTTGTAGGATATTTTTAATCTATAGCTTTGAGAAGGCTCTTAAAAAAAAAAGATTGTGATAAGGGAATTGGGAAAAGTTATTACAGCCTGAGGAAGCATTGTGAACTAATCATGGAAATACTGAGGTGTTGAGTGTTAAAAGAACATCAACTAGTTCACTGTGACAACTGCACCACAAAAAATCTCAATGGACTAGTGAAAGGTGAGAGTGCAGTTATTTGGGAAACAGAACATTCAAAGCCTTGAGTACAGGATGAAGAATCTGGATATCACAGACATTATCTCTGAAATGGAAAACCATACGTTCTACTTGAAAAGGTATAAAAATCCACACATACGTTCAATATGAAATAGTGCTTTTCATATGAAAAGTGCTATCATTGTAATTCAGAAAAAAAAAGTCACAGTTTACAGACCACAGATGACATTTTTGGCTGGAATAACCAAGGAGAGCTTTCAGGAAGTTGTAACAGTTGAAATCTATTGAATAGAATGTTGAGAAAGCTGGGTGACCAATGAGAATGAACTTCAAAGCAGGACTGTAGAAAAAGACAGAAAAAGAGAAATTCATGCCTCAAAGTCCAAGTGAATTGGACAGTTAAATAAAAAAAATATATACAATTTAAGTTTAGAGATATCCTTATTATATCAGCCATTTATCATAGTAAAGTAACTGCATTTTATCTAAAATGAGATGCTATTAGTAATTGGCACCATTATTTTATATTTCATTAAGGGAAGAGCTGTCAATTACAATATGTCACAACATTAGTTATAAGATACTTCCTAATTTCAGAAATATTGAAACATGAAAATATGTATGTAAAAAAGAAATGTTTAAATATCAAAACAAAAAAAATCAACTTCTTTATATTTCCCACAAATATATTTAGCTTCTTTTCCTTTTTTATTACCCTTAAATAAGCAATTCATTTGAGATTTACAAAGATGTCAAATTACATACACTACAATATACACTATACTACACTATAAGGTAGTTATTAAAATAATTTTTGCCAAAACCTAGCTGGAATTGGATATAATACAACTTTATCAAACAGCAGGCAAGAACAAAATGTTAGCATTATTGTGTACTTTGGAAATGATGAGGGAATAAAAAGCCATCAGATCAACTCATTTGTGTGATGCTTATATCAGACTATAGAGGTCCTTTAGTTCCTCTGGTGAATTTCAACAATTCTATTAACTGGACAGTGCTACATGGCCAGAAAACTGACAAAAAACTAGCTATATATTTTTTTAAATTACTCTATTTCCCTTTATCCACTCAGAACATATCAACCTTAGGAAACTAAAATTGTATGCTGTAAGTGCAAATTCCCAATTAAAAGTCACTCTCCTCATGACTCTGACATGTTTTTTTCTCTATTTTCCCCATAAATTAATCAATTTATGGGCTTAAATTTTACATAGGAACTCCAAGGGTCATAGCATATGCCATTTCTCAGGCATTTTGGGATAGAAAAGCAGTTTTATTGTCTTTCTATAAAAATAAAAAGGCAAAACTATCATTATATTTCTGGAAACAATAGGGACTACAAAGGCTGTAATACAGCCCCAGCAAATTGAATCACTTTTAGGTAGTTATTATTTTGCTTTGTTTTTGCATTCATCCACAAATTTATTACATGGTGATCTAATAGATTAGGTTTTGCTTTCCTCCTTTGGAAAATGACAAACATGCTCTTTCCAAATAGATACAAATGAAAAAAAAAAAGTGAAGCCAATGGAAAATTAACAGCTGACAAATTATAAATGGATTCATTTATTAATTAGTTTCTGTCCAAGATATGCATACAGCCATGTGAATAAATATGCATATTGAAATTAAGAAGCTAAGAGGCAGTGTCATCTAGCACATGGAACTGTTCAAGGAATTAGGAAATGCAGACAAACTCCCAATCCTTGATAGTATGGCTATTTGACACTAAGTCAATTTGTAAAGGCATATTGAATATCAGAAAGTTGATCTACATAACATCAAGTGAATAATGTGCTTACTGTTTCATTGAAATGTTCAAAGACTAAAAATAACACTTATGCCACAGAAACATGATTCTTTTTCAAGGTTAAACTTACAAAATATCCCCTCTAAAAAATATAATGTGAGATTATTTATGCACTTAACAAATCTCAGTCTTCTTTTTCCTTACAAATTATAAAAACTTTATTTATATGTTCCAAGGTTTTAGAATCAAATGTATGTATCTGATTTAGGTAACTTGTAAGGGAAATGCCAAATGCTACATTTACATTGTCTGATAAGATTCTAATTGAAGATATTTTGTCAATTTATAAAATAACACAGAAGAAGGGAGTTGAGGGAAATTGGAAGGGGAGGTGAACAATGAGAGACTATGGACTCTGAAAAACAATCTGAGGGGTTTGAAGTGGCGGGGGGTGGGAGGTTGGGGGAACCAGGTGGTGTCTTTCATCTAGAGAGGGCATGGATTGCATGGAGCACTGGGTGTGGTGCAAAAATAATGAATACTGTTATGCTGAAAATAAATTAAAAAAATAACACATGAGAGAGATGTATCATGCCTATTTGCAGTCATATATAATCTCTAAAATTATTTTTGGTCTATAATGTCCTCCTTCTAGTCTATCTACACTCAAATAAATAGTTAAATGTATTAGCTTAATTTCCAAGGTGTTTCATTTCCCGTGTGTCACCATATAACAACCTTAATGAAGCATGAAGTTGCCAAATGACAAGTTAGAGGATATACTAATTTGGATGTGTTTGGATGCATGCAATAAAAAACTCAACTCAAAGTATTTTATATTATGAAAAAAAAATCTATTCCTGCACATTGGAAGGTCTATCAAAAGTCATCACTTCCCAGGTGGGTGAATTTAGTGGTTCAATGACTTCAACAATGATTCAAGTTCTTTCTATCCTTATCCTCTGGCATATTTTTTGGATTGACTTTATTTTCAAGACAGGTCTCCTTGTGGGTTTCATCTGTAGTTCCATGGAGACCTGACAAATTCCATGAGAAGAAAAGGGATGACTTTATCTAGCCTCCCTTTTATTTATTTTATTTTTTATTTTTTTAATTTTATTAACATATAATGTATTATTTACCCCAGGGGTACAAGTCTGTGAATCATCAGGCTTACACATTTCACAGCACTCACCATACCACATACCCTCCCCAATGTCCATAACCTAGCCACTCTAGTCCTACCCCCTCATCCCCCAGCAACCCTCAGTTTGTTTTGTGAGATTAAAGGTCTCTTATGGTTTGTCTTCTTCCCGATCCCATCTTCTTTCATTTTCTCCTTCCCTACCCCCCACAAACCCCCGCCCTGCCTCTCAAATTCAGAGAGATCATATGATAATTATGTTTCTCTGGTTGACTTATTTTATTCAGCATTATACCCTCTAGTTCCATCCACGTTTTGCAAATGGCAAAATTTCATTTTTGATGGCTGCATAGTATTCCATTGAACGTATGTTTATATATGTCTCTCTCTCTCTCTATGTGTGTGTGTGTGTGTGTGTGTGTGTGTATCTCACATATTCTTTATTCATTCATCTTTTGATGGACACCTAGGTTCTTTCCACAGTTTGGCTATTGTAGACATTGCTGCTATAAACATTCAGGGGCACGTGCCCCTTCGGATCACTATATTTGTATCTTTAGGGTAAATACCCAGTAGTGCGATTGCTGGCTCATAGAGTAGCTCTATTTTCAGCTTTTTGAGGAACCTCCATACTGTTTTCCAGAGTGGCTGCACCAGCTTGCATTCCCACCAACAGTGTAGGAGGGTTCCCCTTTCTCCACATCCTCATCATCATATGTCATTGCCTGTCTTGTTAATTTTAGCCACTCTGACTGGTGTGAGCTGGTATCTTATTGTGTTTTTGATTTGTATTTCCCTACCAGTCTCCTTTTAAAAGAGTTGAAGGGGGAAGCAGATATTTTCCCCAGAAGCCTCCAGAATTTTTGTCAATGTCTCTACTGACCAGACTTGCTCATGTTCTCATTCTTAAGCTGAGTATTGACAAGCAAAAGGAGATCATCCCAGCTTTCCAAAGAAGCACATGGTCATATGGAAGATGTTGGGTTGTTGAACAAAATGGATGTTCTGTAAATAAGAGAGAGTGGGCTGATCATTTGTTGAGTGGATACAATATTGACCATGAGGAATAGAAAGAAAACAGGGGATAAGCTTCAAGCAGTGCAATTTGACAATCTGACTTCTAAACGGTGTATGTCATTCATCTAATATGTCTGGTGGACCAGAGACACTTGGCCTCTTCACTGACTTGTCCACTATTCCAAACTTCCATCAGCCTTACTATACTTCATTCTACCTCACTTTGTTTGTACTATATTGCTGTGACTTCTTTGTTTGCTTTAATTTATGCCTTATCTCACCAATTACATCTTCAACCTCTGAAGCTCAGGGCATTATTTTCCTTGTCCTTCCCTTTCCTTCTTGACTCTTTTTACCTGCCCTTCCCCTTCTTAATATTTTTTATAGGCCATTTGTATATTTCTGCATCTTAAGATTCTGATGGATATTAGGGCTCTGGATACCGTTCTCAAAGGATGGGAATAAGTCCTTCTCTATGTGTCTATTCTGTGTTCAGCACAGTGCCAGGCTCATTGTAGGTTCTCAGAGGCTTGTTGAAGACTGTGTAAATGAAAGAGGCTGGAGAGTAGTGCTGGAGCACCAAGCTTAGTGGTGCGTCTAGGTTGGAAAAATGAAAGAGGCTGCTTATTTATTTTTCTAGTGAGACCACATTTTAGTATTTTATGGTCTAAAATTATCATGAAAACATCTTTATCTAAACTAAAGTACTCTTTACTATGAAATATACAACCCTGGTATTTTAAATAGTCTTCAGAGAAGACTTGTTCTTGTCACCTTTTAGACTTCTCCCTCTCAAAAACTTACCATGTTAAGATGGAATAAGTAAGTCACCTGCACGACATAACTGACAAGGGGTAAACTCCCTGGTCACTTAATCTGGGAAGCTGAAATCTATGTTCTTGATGTGTGGAAGATAAGGAGCTTCGCTTATCCTGAGAGTATGGATCGGTAAACAAACAGAATAAAGAATATTGAGGCCAGGTTATATGTGAGATACAAAAAAATCTGAACTTTTCCTGTAAGGGAAAGCATATAGTTGCTGAGATGTAAAGGAAACAAGCATTTCCCACAATGTTATCTAGCAGCAGAGTACAATCTGGTAATAGATTCCTGACTCAGGTTTGCTGTCATATCCTGTAAGTTGAAGCTGTTGGGTAACATCATCGCTATTGACAGATATTACCATCTTCAAACACCAAGGCCAATGACACTTCTTAGAGTCAACTCTCTTCCCGGCTCCATCTCTTAGAACCTGCTCGTCCTCAGGCCTTTTACATCAAAATGTGTACTGGTGATCCTTTCAAATAATATCAGGATGTAAAAATTGAGGGCAAGATAGTTTGAGTTAACATTTCCATATAAATGGAATTTAAAAATGAACAGTATTGGCAGGCTATTCCTTCAGCTCGGGTGCCTAAATCTTCCTAGGAAGACTCTTGAATTTAAATATGAGCAAAGCTCTTTAAGCATTATGTTTCTTTAACTTAATTCTCTCATCATCTCACTTCCTCAGTTCTGACCAGGGTAGGAAAAAAAAAACAAAAAACAAAAAACACACTCGCTGTCCCTTGGATATAAAAGAAACCCAAAGGTCGGGAAGTCTTAGAAGTTGATATTTAAAATCCATGATATGTTTCCCTTAAACAAGAGGTAATGATTTCTGAATGAATGTTTTTAAGGAATATCTTTTCTTCAGATGGCTTATGGATATAATAATTTTGTTCTTAAGGAGCAATAGAATTGACATTTTCCAAAGGCTAAAATTCCAAAAGATATTATATACCAATTTATACACAGGAAGTCAAAAATATTGTTCAGATTTATGCCCTTCTGTGTAAATGTTATGACAAGCCACAGATATTCATCTTGGGTTGATAGTCAAGACAATTTACTATTAAGTTGTGGGTCAACCCCAGTCAAAACATTAGTAGCAAAAAGTGTTATTATATTAATGACTCCTCAAATCATATTGAAATTTTATAAGATTTTTTTGAAGTCTCCTAAAATAAGAAATTTCCTAAAATAGACATAGCTGAATGATTAATTTTTAATTGAAACATTTATACAAGTATAGAGGCAGTCTTTTTTTTTTTTTTAAGATTTTTATTTATTTATTTGATAGAGAGAGATCACAAGTAGGCAGAGAGGCAGGCAGAGAGAGAGGGGGAAGCAGGCTCCCTGCTGAGCAGAGAGCCTGATGTGGGGCTCGATCCCAAGACCCTGAGATCATGACCTGAGCTGAAGGCAGAGGCTTAAACCACTGAGCCACCCAGGCGCCCCAAGAGGCAGTCTTATAAGAGTGTTAGTTCTGCCAAATAGATTATGGTAATAATTTATTTAATTTTATATAAAGGGGAAAGTAATCTATTTCTCACTGATATACTAAGACTTGAATAATGATGAAAAAGCACTTAAATTTTGCCTAATACATAGTTCATGCTCAAAAAATTATTCAAATATATCATGCTGATTACTCCTCTAAAATCAGCAAACTAATGACCTGTAAGAGGTCCACAACCTAATTCCTGGAATTTTCAAATGTTATCTTATGTCACAGAAGAGATTGTGCAGATAAGATTAAGTTAAAGATCTTTTGAAGAAGAAACTATCCTGGATTGTCAAGGTGGGCCCAATGCAATACAAGAGGGAGAAAGGTTGATGAGAATCAGAAACAAATCAACATAGTGACAAAGAAGACAGAAGCAGAGTCAAAGAGGAAAGACACTCTATCACTGGCTTCGAAGATATCGGAAGGGGCCATGAGCCAAAGAAGCCAGGAAACTTCTAGACTCTAGAAACTGGAAAAGGCGACCACTGGGTATTAATACATAACTAGTGAATCACTGAAAACACCAAAAACTAAGGATGTGTTATATGTTGGCTAATTGAATTTAAATTAAAAAAAAAAAAAGAAAGTTACATTCTAAAAAAAGAGAGAGAGAGAGAGAGAAAACCACTTCTCCCCTAGAAATTCCTTCCTGGCACCTTGATTTTAGACCCATTTCGGATTATGAACTAAAGAACTATTTAAAAAACCTTCTTTGCTTTAAGCCACAAAATTGTGATAAATTATTATAGCAGCAATAGAAAACTAATATACAATTTTCTGTCAAACTGATACAATGTCCATGACAGTTTCTCATTGCTTCACTGTTAGGTACCTGCTCTGTGAGTCCCTACTCAGAAACTGTGTTAGAAAATGGAAAACATCTTTGTTCCACTGCTTTTTCAATGCAAAAGGGAGAAAGTATGGGAAGGAAGGAAGGATGGGGTGGGGGGTCATGGACGGAAGGAAAGGAGGGAGGGAAAGAGGGAAAGAAGGAAGGAAAGGGTGGAGGAAGTGAGGAGCAAACAAGGCAGGAAGGAGCCAGATAGAAACAAAACCATAATAAAAAGGTACAATAAGCTGATGAGACATTTTAAGGGAAAAAGGCAAACTTCATTGCTACTTGTAAATAGGATGAATTTCTGTAGAAATAGCTACTTCAAAGTCAAGTGTAGTTAAGTCTTAAATTGTGTAAATACCCTCCAGCATTGCTTTAAGGAAAGAATGAGAGAAACAAAACACCTGTGTTCTTGATCTTCTGGGGAGAGTGATGTTGGTAAGCACGATTCGGTCATTTCCAAGAAGTAATGGGCTTTCCTCTAGAAAGCAGGTGGAAGCCTTACTTTTGTTTTCCAGAGAAACTCTACCAGTGTTGAATGTCATGGATTGTCATATTTTCATGTGAAGAGAAATAATTCCTCTTATCTCAAGGCAGGGAATTGAGACAGGTCAAGGAAATACTATCAGAGATTAAACCCTGATGTCACCAGCCTCAGGACAGGACAAGAAGTACTACATCCTCTCCACCAAGAGGTGCCATTCAGAGCCCTCGCTGTCATGCAGACTGACTGCTTAGAATCCAAGTGGGTTAGCCTAAGTACTTCCATTTTCCACTGTACAATCCTGTGTCTGCGCTCTCCTTTTGATTGATTCTCTTAGTGTCCTATTTTGCTTTCCCTTAAGAGATAAGTCTGTAAAAAAAGAGGTAACTTACGGTAAATGAGTTTTTGTCATTTTTTACTCTTTCTGATAAGTAACTTCTTATAGGAAGAAATTGGATACACAAACTAACACACAGAAACCGAAGATAAATTATTTTTAAGACCCTAGAAAAGGAATCTGGAGTCACAGAAAACATAGCCTTTCTTCCCTGTATACAGATTAAGATAGAGACATGTTGATAAAAATGAGGAACTTGATCATGGAATTTTGTTTAAATAAAAAAGATAAGGGGTGCCTGGGTAGCTCAGTGGGTTAAGCCTCTGTCTTCAGCTCCGGTCACGATCTAAGGGTTCTGGGATGGAGCCCCGCATCAGGCTCTCTGCTCAGCAGGGAGCCTGCTTCCCTCTCTCCCTCTCTCTCTGCCTGCCTCTCTGCCTACTTGTGATCTCTGCCTGTTAAATAAATAAAAATAAAATCTTAAAAAAAAAAAAAGGGTTAAGACAACTCCTTTTCTTTACTTTCCTTATGCAAAATCACTGTCCCTTGCCACAGAGTTATGCCTTAGAGGACTGTGATTTTTGAAGCAGTTCACCCTTGCACTTTTAACTTGTTCTTTTCTCCTCTAATAGGTAACCACCAGGGTAATGGTAGATACATTGGTTCCCTGGAAGAGATGCATCTTTGTCACAGAATGGCTCTGTCTTATCTGCATGATTACCAAGGATGAATTTGCACTGACTTTATATATATATATTTTTATAACTTGGAACACTTTCAGTGGGTTTGACTGCATAAAAATAAAGGTAATGAAAAAATCTTATTCCAATAGTTTTGTGTCTGAATGTACCACTGGTTCTCTACGTCAGTGAGCTACTGCGGTGTAACAAACCAACCTAATTTCAGTAAGCTTAAAACCAAAAGCATTTACCATTGCTTATGGATCTAAAGATCCAGCTGCTGGGACGCCTGGGTGGCTCAGTTGGTTAGGCAGCGCCTTTGGCTCAGGTCATGATCCCAGCGTCCTGGGATCCAGTCCCACATCGGGCTCCTTGCTCAGCAGGGAGCCTGCTTTTTCCTCTGCCTCTGTCTGCCATTCTGTCTGCCTGTGCTCGCTCTCTCCCTCTCTCTCTGATAAATAAATAAAATCTTAAAAAAAAAAAAAATAAAGATCCAGCTGAATGGTTCTTCTGGCCTGCACTGGGCTCAGGTACACATTCATGGTCAGCGGTCAGTGGGGAATCAGCAGTTCTGCTTGGCTGAGCTCTCTCCCATGTTACAGCATCAACTGGATGCGGACAGGTTTAAAATGACTTCAGCTAACTGGAACCTCTTCCACATGATTTCTCAGTCCATCTGGCTAGGCTGGGTTTGCTCACATGGCAGGGGCAGAGTTCCAAGAGAAAGTGGAAGTACATCAGACCAATGAAATCCAGCTTGGACCTGGCACATCCTTATTTTAACTGCATTCTCTTGGCCAACACAAGGCAGAGGAAATCCATTCCACCTCTTGATGGGAGGAACTGATGGTGTCTCTAAGGGAGGGTTAAAGCACTGGCAATACTTTTACAATTAAATTGGCACAGCACCTTACGTGGAAAGCTAGTTGGTGCCCTGTTGCTGTTTTAACAAAGAAACTTTTCCTAAACCAGGACTCTAGCTTCAAAGGTTGAATTTCAATGGCTTTAGCAATCCAGATACAAATCTTTGGAAACATGGTTTATCACTTAATTCTTGCTGCTCAGATTTTTCCCCAAACATAGTGGATCAGCTGTCCCCAAGTAGATAGAATAATCAATAAAAGAAATCTGATATGTAGATTCTAATACTTCAAGTTTATCAGAACATACCTTTGCTGCAGCAGCACCTTTTACTTAAAATAGATTAAAAAAGAAAAACTGGGGCACCTGGGTGGCTCAGTGGGTTAAAGTTTCTACCTTTGGCTCAGGTCATGATTCCAAGGTCCTAGGATCAAGCCCCACATCAGGCTCTCTGCTCAGCAGGGAGCCTGCCTCCTCCTCTCTCTCTGCCTGCCTCTCTGCCTACGTGTGATCAGTCTGTGTCAAATAAATAAATAAAATCGTTAAAAAAAATTAAAAAGAAAAACTATTAATACCTCTGTCTCTTCCTTTTTTATGAGAGAGAGATAGAGAGAGAGACTGTCGGGGGGGGGGGCAGGGGCAGGGGGAGATGGAGAAAGAGAATCTTAAGCAGGCTCAAGGCCCAGAATAGAGCCTGATGTGGAGCTCAGACTCACAACCCTGTGGTCATGACCTGAGCCAAAATCAAGAGTTGAACCCTTAACCCACTGGTTAAGGGGTTAACCCCCCAAAACTCTGGTTCTGTAAACTAGCAAAGAAGTTTGTTCCTTGCTTGGTTTCATCAATGGGCTTTCTAATAACATTAACTGTTACTATTCTTATTATTAGTTCTTTGATCTGCAGTCTATTCTGGAGGGAAAGTTCCATCACCTCATGAAGTAACCAAGCTGCTTCAATTTAAAAAGCAAGAACATTTTGTAAGAAGAATCATGGATGATTTTCTACCTTCAGGGCCAAGAGACATGATAGCACCTAGAATATCTCCCCTCTGGAACTCAGCAATTTCTTCATGTTTCAGAATAAAATTGCCATTGTTCCTTTTAAATGAATATGATTTTTCTTGTCAGAGACCTCAGATGTGCACTTTTCCTTTGCTATCTCAGGGCGTCTTTTCCTAATGAGGACATCAGCCTGGGTCTGTCCGGCTCCAGGTTCTGTCTCTAGCCCCCATAGGCTTTCCATGACTTTCTGTGTAATTTTCAAATGAAGTTTCTTAAGGAGCCAACAAGTCTGCATAGCCTTTGCACACTCATTTTCCAGAAACCTGCCTTTGGTCTCTTAGGAGAAAAAAACAGCTCCTTTCAGTGAAGCCCCCCAGAGGCTGGAGAGCAAGGGATTGTTATGTAACAAGATTATAATCTCACCTAAGGGATATACAAACAGTGCATAAAGCCTTTCTTTGCCTTCTCCTCTTTCTATGTGTCTTTTTTTAAAAATATACTTTTAGTTACTAAAGTCTCATTTTCAAATATTTATGCAAAAAAAAAACTGCAGGAAAAGACTTAGTTTAATTACAATGCATTTTTGTTAATAGCTTGTAAAGGGCCACTGGCTCCTCTGGGCTTTTCTTTAGTGTTGATTAATTATGAATGCGCTAGATGGATTCGGTTAACCAATGGGAATATTTTTGATAAAAGCTCTTAATCTTAAAAAAACCCTCACTTCTGAATTTCCCTTAAGTGGTAAAGGGCTCTTGCTCTTTTATGAGGCAATAATCCTGTACCGTGGTGGATAACTATAAAAACAGCAGCGATGTATGTTAGACTCTCCTGCTTCTCTCCCTTCGCCCCTCCCTGCCCCAGAATCTTAATTTCTTAAGAGATTAAACCACTGAAATCATTCCAGCCAAAGGCATACACCTTCTTCAGTATAACCTCTACCTTGAATCCTGACTTGCTTTTTTCCTTCCGGAGAAGCTGGGTCTGAGCCACCTCCATTTTTCTCCATGGAGTGACCACCTACCTAGAAATACTCATAGAGTATTTTCTCCACTTGGCCTGAGTCACTCTTCCAGTATTAAGAAATCTCTTCCTCATCGTAAGAGGAACTTTTCCTGACTAACTAACTTTTTCTGAGCTCTTACTGTGTGCCAGGGAGAAAAGTTGAGTCGGATCTCAGAGGATGTGATTCTTCAAAGGCCTTGCTTTAGGGGGAGATTTGAAAACTCTGTTTCCAAAGAAACCTCTCCCTCATGGCTGTCTTATACCTGCCACACAGTCCTTTCAGTGTCTTTGGAAAAAGCTCTTTCTGGTGATTTTTGCTATATTGCCAGATGAACAAGTTTTGCTGTCTGCCGTTCTTCAAGCAGCGTTGGGGGTGATGGAACATCAGCTCTTCAGACTTTCTCTATTAATTCCCTCTACACCCTTTAGTCCAGACCTTCCCTGGGCATTGCCAGGCTGGCTGGCTGGTTGCCTTCTTTATTACAGCTCCTTCTCAAGCATGCTAGGCTACAACTCTCTACAACTGACTTTGCCAATATTATCTCATCCATTTCCTTTCAAACAGAATTTTGTTTAACTTTCTTCCTTTCCCGATGCCTCCATCAGCCACCCAGCCAACACATACTTTTTGCCACTGTGCATTTATTTTTTATGCTCTTCTCTGAAATTTTATAAAGGATCCCAAGAAAGAGGGGATAGGGATGTCCCATGTAATGAATAAATATAAAATATACAGGATACCCAGTTGCATTTTAATTTCAGATAAATATTAACAAAAATTATTTAACATAAGTAGGCCCCATAAGGATATACTTATATTGGAAAAGTTTTTGTTTTTCTGAAATTAAAAGGCAATTTGTGTGTTAGAAGATTCAGATGGAATAAGTATGGCTGAGAGAGTCGTTTTAGAATGGATTCAGGGGACCAGAAAGCAAATGGGTCTTAGGCATGTCTTCTTTCTCAAATTTCTGGCATTGTTGCTGAACTCAGATGAAAGCCAAGGCATCTGCCACATGTTAGAACTGACAGAAATGGACCCTCTGCTTAGCACTAGCCCCAGAAACCAATCGTGTATAGACCAGTGTAACTATTGACATAACAGCACCAATCACATTTCATTCAAAACAACTTATGGAAATTTCCCCTGTCCTATTTAAATAAACTTAACCCCCCCCCCACCCTCCACCCACACCACACCACCAAATAAAAGAAAACCCATCTCTCCAGAACACACTTTGGATTTCCTTCGACTCTGGGTCTCCTGGATTGCAATCACTAAGATTTCAAGAAACACATACATTTTGTCCTGCAGCTTGAAGTTTTGTCTTTTGTGGGTTGACACTGAACATCATACAGTTTATCGGGCCACCGTAAAAGGAATGTCACACTTACTGGCATCTTTAGGTTGCTATCTTTTAAGTAGAAACTTCTCCTAGGTTTATGATGTTTCCTTTCCTTTCTCTGGCACTCCTGACTAGCAAGACTATACATATGTGGGAGTGGGCTTAAGGTGATTTTCAACTTCATAATGTTTTCATTTCGGTGGTAGCTCTTTAGCTAGATTCCTTATCACCTTATTCAAATAAAATATAGCATTTAGTTTCTTAAGGAATCTCTATACTGTTTTCCATTGATAGGACTGGAGGAAGTTATGCTGAGTGAAATAAGTCAAGCAGAGAGAGTTAATTATGATATGGTTTCACTTACTTGTGGAGCATAAGGAATAACACGGAGGACATTGGGTGAAGGAGAGGAGAAGGGAATTTGGGGAAATCGGAGGGGGAGATGAACCATGAGAGACTGTGGCTCTGAGAAACAAACTGAGGGTTTGGGAAGGGAGAGGGGTCGGGGGTTGGGAGGGGTTGGTGGTGGGTATTAAGGAGGGCACATATTGCATGGAGCACTGTGTGCGGTTCATAAACAATGAATCTTGGAATACTGAAAAAAAATAAAATTAAAAAAAAACATGTAGCATTTGGTTATTCTGAATGATCTTTCTTCAGCCTTTTCCTGAGATGGTAACCACCTGAAGGTTAAAATTCACGAGCTTATAGAATGATGTTTATTAGTGCTTATACAGAATGCTTTTTGAAGGGGCGCCTGGGTGGCTCAGTGGGTTAAAGCCTCTGCCTTCCGCTCAGGTCATGATCCCAGGTCCTGGGATCTGAGCAGAGAGCCTGCTTTCTCCTCTCTCTCTGCCTGCCTCTCTCCCTACTTGTGATCTCGGTCAAATAAATAAATAAAATCTTAAAAAAAAAAAAAAAGAATGCTTTTTGAAGTTCAAGCTCAAGAAAAACAATACTTTCATACAGAGTTCAGGCAGTTGTGCCAGAAGGGCAAAACAGGGTTTTGCTTTTTTCACTTATTTTAACTACTCTGGATCACTTTCATTTACCCCATGCATGAATGCTCCTTTACTAGAATAAGTAGAAAAAAGGTACAGTTTATAGAGTTATCTATGCACATGGTATGGCTTTATTGTCATGAAATAGAGTGGACTTAATTGACAAATAGCCAGGCTATTCAATTACTGTCATAAAAAAATAAAAAGCAATCAAGTATTTTAGAAATTTTCAGTAGATGCTCCACATCATTTATCCAATTTATACACCTAACTGCTTTGAGCAACTAATTATTGCTTTCATTTCTTTTTGAATTAATTGTGCAAACCTTTTAATTAGGAGGGACACCTTAAAGTTACATTGCTTAATCTTTAACAGGTTCTGGTTGTTAATAAGTTGTGTGTGTGTGTGTGTGTGTGTGCACACGCGCACATGTGCATGTGTGTGTGCGTGCGTGTGTGTGTGTGTGTGTGTGTGTGTGTGTAATAATCTAAAATGATTGTTTGGTTACATACACTTTACAACTTTTCTCGAGTCAAGTCATTGCCACAGGCACTATGGTGTTGAAAGGCGGGGGGTTCTTAATTGGTCACTGTTTTTTTGTTTGTTTTTGCGTTTTTGTTTTTGTTTTTGAAAGGAGAGCCAGAATTAATTGTAGGTGACATCTCACACCTTGTGCACAAGTCCTTCCTGGGATCTCTCCTTGTGGAAGCAGGTAAATCCTGTCTAAGCGTCTGTCTGTTTCCTGTTCTTCATTGCTCAGAAGATTTTTGTATGGGATAGCTGAATCCCAGGTTCTCATAGGAGAATAGGCCTAAAACTTGTCATTAGTATTTTTTAAGTAGGTTCCAAGCCTAGTGTGGAGCCCAGTGCAGGGCTTGAACTCATGGCCCTGAGATCCAGACCTGAACTGAAATCAAGAGTCTCGAAGTTAACAGACTGAGACACCAGGCACTCCTAACTTGTCATTATCTAATACTTTGCCAAAGCTCAGGTGAGAAAAAGCACAGGTACGACATGAATTTGCCATCCATCTTCTTCTTTATGCTCCAAATTCAATCTACAGATATGATTGGCATCCTCATCCCATCGAAAAAGAAATTTACTTTTTAAAAAATTTCTCATGCAAATAGCCCCCAAAGAAATAGACTTATGGGAATCATGGTTGTATTTACTGCCAGGATATTGTTGAGGATACTGTGCACTCCAGTACCATTGTCCTTTTTTTGCAAAGACCCAGAGATTTCTTCTGAATTCTAATACTAAGTTAAACTATGTTTGTCCTTGGAAATCTATTTCTTCCTATTTTTTGAAGACTATGACTCTTATGACATGTTTATGTCTCTTTGTGTTTGCTGGAAAACTAAGAGCAAAATCTGAAAATTTTGAGCAAAATTTATCTCAGAATTAAAAATATTTTCACCTACAAGTTGAGTATCCAAGATAAACTTTTTTTTTGGTACTAATCTCATCCCAGATTTCATCTAATGTTCATTTTCTTTTTCTTCTGATTTCCTCACCTGTTTTTCCTTAAAGATTTTATTTTTTAAAATAGCTTTATGTACACAACAAAATTAAAAGTAAGGAACAGAGATTTTGCATATATCCCCTGCCCAACACAGGCATATCCTCCCCTCTTATCAACATCTCCCACGAGTGTACATTTGTTACAATTGATGAACCTTCATTATGGTTCATTCCTGGTGTTGTACATTCGGTGGGTTTAGACAAATGTATAATGGCATGCCTCCATCACTCCAGTATGATATGGAGTCATTTTACTGCTCTAAAAATTCCCTGTATTCCATCTATTCATCCCTCCCAACCACTGACTTTTTACTACCCCCTGGTTTTCCATTTTCCAGAATGTCATAGATTGGGAATCATGGAATAGGTAGCCATTTCAGATTGGTTTCTTTCACTTAGTAGCATGCGTTGAAGTTTACCCTGTGTCTTTACATGGCTTGATAGTTCATTTCTTTTTAAGCACTGAATAACATTTCATTGTCCATATGGACCAAAGTTTATTCACTCATTCACCTACTGAAGGACATCTTGTTTGCTTGTGAGTTTTGACAATGTGACTGAAGCCACTATGAGCACTGCAAGTAAGCTTTTGTGTGGACATAAATTTTCAACTTCTTTGGGTAAATATCAGAGAGTGTGTTTGCTGGATGGAATGATAAGATTATATTTAGTTTTGTAAAGAATCACCAAACTGTCTTCCAAAGTGTCTGGATCCCATTTCCACCTCCCATGAACCGGAATTCCTCATTCTCAAATATTTTTAATGTATTTCATCTTTTTTAAATTTGTTTTTTATAGATTTTTTTTTTAAGTATTCTCTACATCCTACCTAGGGCTCAAATTTACAACCTGATATTAAGAGTCACAGGCTCTACTGATAGAACCAGCCAGGTACCCCATCTTTCATTTTTTTTTTAAACATTGAGATATATATGTAAGACATTACAGTAAAAAGAAGACATTAAAATTATAGGCATTTAAAAGAAATTAGATCCAGTAAAATAAGAATTTTAAATTTGAAAATATCACTAGCAGAAAAACTTTCAACATGTTTGTTGTGTATCTCTCTTTACATATGTACATGCTTAAATCATACCTGTTTTGTGCATATTTATCCTGTACATACTTTTGTAAATTCTTTAATTTAAAAATAAGTTACATTTCCTAAATATGACTAAATAGCATTGTATTTAATGAATATGTTCTAATTTATTTCAATATTCTTTTATACTATTGGACATTTGGATAGTTTCCAGATTTTTGTTGTTAAAAATAACTCTGTCAAATTCTCTTTCTAACAAGCCTTTGTCCACTTTATCCATAAATATGCCCTTATCTCAATGGTCTTAATTGTGACTGTGCGCCAAAATTATTCTGTCTAATAAACTCTTTTCATCTTTTGAGACAAATTTCATCTATTCTAGAGAGAATTTCTTGGAAGCCTAAGCCCCTAACCTAAAGAGAATTAATTATGTTTTCCAATATGTTCCCATAGACTTTTTATATATCCTTGAGACATGCTAAATTTATTTTTAATATATCTTTTTCAATAACCATGTATTTTAGTTAAAAAAATGAGATTTAAGCTGTACTGTGCATCGAAACACTATCTTTGTGGAGTTAAGAAATACACTCTAAATTTTGCCTCCTCTAAGGATGTAGGAAACCCCAAGAGAACATCACTGTCCACCTGAAGATGAGCAAAGTCTGGATAATCTACTAAGCCATAACTGAGTTTTTGTTTTGTTTTGAGCTTATCAGGGAGATAATGTCTCATGGTAATGAAATATACTAAACTCCAAAAGGCAATAAGCCATTCCATGGAGTTATTGTCACATGATCTGCTTTACCTCAAAAGCTTGAAGAGGTTGTCATTACAGAATTTAATGAGAAAAAATCAGCTAAAATTTTAATAAATTCCTAAGAGTCAACTGTAGGTTAGTGCTTACTTTTAGAATATTTAGACATCCCAGGCACAAGAGAATTTTGTATCCACTTTCAAGTTCTTTTAAAGGGCTTCCACCAGGTACTCAGAATTGGAACAAGGAGTTCCATCAATGGCATATGCCTGCAAGAAGCGATTAGTGGCCACTGGAAGTAGGAATGGAAACAACTCACTTCTTCAGATCCTTCTCTCAAGGATAGGGCATCAAACACTTTCCAAAACTCAGACAAAAAATTCATTGCTTCTGTGAAAAGGCTAGAATTGAAAACTTCTAGAAGACAGGAAACTCACAGAACCTGGACCCTATAGGAATATAAACAGAGTTCTGCTCCCTCTGGAGAGTGATGGGGAAGTCTCTCTTGTCCAAAGTCTACTATAGAATTAAGGAAGAGTTTGACTGGCATAGGGAGGAGAGGTAGAAATGAGAAAAACCTATACCTAAGGCCCAGGTACAAAAAATAGAACAGAAAAATCAAGAATTTCCATGTTTCCATTCTGAGGCTAGTATCAGATAGCAAGTAACAGGGGCAAAATCTTGCATAGTCCCTGTGTGGTGCATTCAGGGACTGCTCCAACTGAAGGAGAATAGAAACACCAAGAAAAGCCCTCTGATATAGCCAATGGTAACAATATCACATGATAAAAGGACTATGAAGTATGTGGTGCACTGAAGACAAAAGCAGCAATGACAATGCATAAATCCTGCTCAACTTCTGAACAGACTGACTCACACTTCCCTCCCTATCTTCACACACACATACAACAGCCTGCCTAAAAGAATACTGTCCTTCAAGTATAAATAATATTTCCTTCAGTGTCCACTGATACTCTACACACAATACATGGCACTCAATAAAATATTAGGACACACAAAAGCAGGATAAAAATCAGACTCGGAGATGATGGAACTATCAGTCAGGAACTTTATAATTGAGATCTTACAGAATCTAGTAGAAAGGGTGGATCAACACTTGGAAAATTTTACAGGAGAGATGAGAGTCACAGGAAAATTCTAGAAACAAATTACAGGTATCTAAGGTGAAGAATTTCTTTGATTGGCTCTTCAGCTGACTGGAACTGTTAAGTCAATAAGTGAATCTGAAGAACAGGTCAACAGAAATTAACTAATCTAAAACACAGAGAGGAAAAAAGAAAAAAAAACACCAAAACAACAACAAAAAGGGATGCCTGGGTGTTTCAGTCAGTTAAGTATCTGACTCTGAATTTCCACTAAGGTCATGATCGGGGTCCTAAGATCAAACCGTGCATCAGGCTCTGCACTCAGTGGGGAGTTGACTTAGGATTCTCTCTCTCCTTCTCTCTCTGCCTCTCTCCCTGCTTGCATTCACCCTTTCTCTCAAAGAAAACACAGACACACACACACACACACACACACACACACACACGTGTGCACAACAAAAAACAATACAAGGCAGAACAAAGCATCCAAAAACTGTGAGGCAATATCAAATAGCATGATGTATGCAAATCTGGAGTCCCAGAATGAGAAGACAGAATAGGACCAAAAGAGTGCAGACATAATGGACAAGTGTTTTCCCAAATTAAAAGAATAAATAAATAAATAAATAAATAAAATAAAACCCACAGATCTATGAATAGTACAGAAACCTTAGCAGGATAAAATATTAAGGAAATCAGACCTGGGTATATTATACCTAAGCGGCTGAAACCCAGAGATAAAAAGGAAATCTTATAGGCATTAGGGGGAAAGACACATTACATATGAAGAAACAAATATATGAATTTACTCAGACTTCTTTTTAGAAACCCTGTGAGTTAATTTCCTAGGTCTACTTCAATTACCACCAACCAGGCTGCTTAAAACGTGTATTCTCTTGCAGTTCTGGAGGTTAGAAGTCTGAAATCAAGCTGACAGCCAGAAGAGGCTCTGACCTTGGAAAGCTGTACAGAAGAATGCTTCTTCTGGCTTCTGGTGGTTGCTGTAATCTTTGGCATTCCTTGGGTTGTGGCTCCATGTCTTTAATTTCTGCAGCTGTATTCATGTGACCATCTTCTTCCTGAATGCTCAATGTGTGGGACTTATTATATGTAATCTTAATGTCCTCAGAAGACGTTGATGTACATATAGGTTTAAGGACTACTGTGTTAGACTGTGGCCCCATAAGGAGGAAAGGACCTAATGTGGTATCACTGAAGTCTGGCATTGTACTTACTAGTTATTTATGAGTGAATCAATGAAAGAAGGAAAGAGTTTTAGAAAAAAATTCACCCACTGTCATTTTAAATACAAATAATCAAAACCATTGTGTCCCAGCTTTTAGAATACTTATATTCTGGTTTTGTTTTGTTATTATTTCATGGACTCATATTCTGAGCTCTAAATTTTCAGTTCTGGTGAATACCCTATCTGTTTTAATGTGCTGTTTGAAAAGCAGTGTGAGGGGGGCTATCAGTTGCATTTATGTTAATGATGAACTGTAGATACATAAAGAATGTATTGGTGAATTGATCCCTGTTTCTGGGCTTATGAGCTCATATATGCAATATATGAAAAATGACCATAATGAAGATGTTTTCTTTTCTAGGGGCCTTGTAGCTGTGTGTGATATCATGGCCCAAGGTGAGGGTGTCTTCATTTTAATGCCTTCTTTTGTCCCAGAGGCAATTTTTGCTTTAGTTACCCCAACTGACATTGGAATAGATTCAGTGATGTTTTATTCATGAAAGTAGATCTTGTGAATATAGCTCCCAATACACCAGAGAGACAAAAATATCACTACGATTGCACCTAAACTAATCTGTAGTTGTGTAACAAATTGACACATAAATTAAATTTTCACTGCTAATGTCTGCTTGACTCCATAATCATACTCCAGTTTGGAAATCTGCTAGAGTAATTAGTTTAACTCAGATTTGCTTGTCAAAGATCACTGGAAATAAGAAGACATTAGGACTTCAAGTCTTAAACAATATACACCATACCTAGGGAAGCTTTTAAGGCTAAACCAACAACCAACCCTATGTCCATCCTTTTTTTTTTTTTTTTTTTAAACACTTTAGTAAGATTTAATGAATGGCCAGTTACTTGATTTGTTTTCTTGAGACTTGAATTATCCCACTGTGGACGTGTGTCTATCATCTCACATTTGTTACATCCTTTATTGAAAAGTCATCATTAGGCTAGAAAACTTTCTGCTTTTCATGACTGATCTTTTAGGTGGTAGGGGAGTCCTCACTGAAACAGCGATTGGAAAAATCACACCCTTTCATCTTTGGTTTCATCTTCTGACAAAAAGAAGAATTGAGCTATTTTACCAGCTGTTGTGAACTGTTCAAATTTCCTCTGGGGAGAAAAACCAGTTGCTTTCAAAGCTCTAAGGAGTATTCAAAATGCTCCTGGGCTCAAGAAAATAAATAAAAAGCAATGCAGACTTTTCAAAGACTGCTCTGGGTGCCTACAATAAAGTTTTAGCCACTGTGAGAACAATTGAAAGAAAAGCTTGTGGAAAATGCAGCCAAAATCAGGAAGACTATCTGTTTGTTTACCTTAAGTGTAGTGATATTGTTCATGGTCCTGATGAGGTAAAAGAAGACATGTGTGATCTCTTTCCAGAATTTCTGAACTCTCAAGTTAAAAATAGGATTTACTAATTCTTGCACTAGTCTCTAATTAATGGACTCTATCTCTAAAGAGTTGCTCTTTATTCTGTTTACAGGTTCTTATTTTGACAAGTTCTTACCTTGTCTTCTGAATTCTGCACTTGCCATTCCAAATCTATCCTGCCTGCTCACATAAAAAATTAAAAAGTTTAAAAAAAAAAAGCTTATGGTAGTCATTGTTTTCATGACAACATTCTGTGGTACACAGCCCTCTAGATGGTCTCCAATTATCCCCTTCTTCCAGGAGTCACACCCTTTTGTAGCGTTTTCTTATACTGACTTCGGTTTGCTCTGTGTGATCAGTAGTATATAACAAAAATGATGGTATGTCACGACTTTAAAAGATTATTGTTTCCCTTTTGTGTGAGATCTCTTGGTAGCTCTGTCACTTTCTGTCTCTGTCTCTCTGTCTCTGTCCCTACTGTCTCTGTCTATCTTTCTTTGCTTCCTCTAGGGGAAGCCAGGTACCATGTGGTGATGATGCTCGGGCAGTTTACAGAGAAGACCATGTATCAAGTTATTGAGATTTCCAATCACCATTACTGGAAAATAAAGGTAACATGTTGATAATATGGTTTATGTGAGAAAAAGGAAAGAAGCTCCAATCATCACAACCATATTAAAAATAAATAAATAAAATTTTAACAAGACCCTAGCCACGGAGCAAAGAACTGGAGAATGAATGTATTTCCAGATTAGGGATTAATAATAAATGATTATAGTAAATATGCGTTCATTTATGCTACTGTTTTAATTCAATAGCTTAAATCAGCAACAGACTACTGGTTCCTTTCATACCAAATAGGATGTACAAAAGTTAAAATATTTATCGGCATGTTAAGTCTGTTCAATAATATTAACATATCTAAAGAAAAGGAACAAAGGATTCTCATTCACATAGTTACTTTGATATAAGGACAGAAATACTGAACTCAGTAAGGGAGCATTTACCCTTATTCAGGGCAGAAGAAATCTTAATTTATACACTTTGAGTATTGTCATTGTCAAGATTTTCTTCTCCTTAAGACTCTGACTCTGTAGCTCTTAAACTTTATCGTGATTATTTTAGTTAAAGACCTTTGGTTGATTTATCGAATTTCTCTTGCCTTTATTATATTTTTAAAAAACAGACTTTCAGTTTAACTATTATTTGACTTGCTTCCTAACCTATTTATCAAGGCAGATTGTGGCTAAATAGGCGACGAAGACTGTTTCACTGTGTCTTACAAATTATCCAACACTCTGACTTTCTAATGACAGTTCCAGTGTGTGCTGGTGTATTATTGAGTGTTGATTTCCTTGGTTCTCATAACATAAGGAACCCAAATCCTGCAATTTTTCAGCATATCTTACCTAATTTTATTTCTCAACAAATTCAGCGCTGGTTTTCTCAGTAACATATACATGGCAAACGTCCACAGGGTGGATGTCTTTTATGGTGATGATCATAGTACCTTCCAATAGATAATTATCCATGTGCACATTTTATCTTTCCTACAGTTTTGTAAAGTGCTTAAGAACAGCGATTAATGTCTTCTACATCATTTTTGTGCCTCATGAACCCAGTAGAGTGTCTGGCACATAGCATGTTGCATACTGAATGTGTATGAGTTAATTGAAACTGATCAATTTCTCAGTGTTCAGCATCTAGTACTTAACGAGATGTCCTACACTTGAGCATAAATGAACAGTCACAGCTTAACTACTGAAAGCAAACTTCAGAGAAATTTCTCTTCTGCATACTCTAAAGTGTCTTTTTCCTCTCTTCCTTGGGTGCTATCCTGTTAAAATGAAACGTTTTTCCCTTTGGGCTCATGGACCAGCAAAGCAGCATACTTAATTGTAAGACAGTGATGCCAGTTCTTGAAACTTCTTGGCCCTGAAGGTTTCTCATTTCTCTGCAGAAAAACATGTGAGATTCTAAGACAGAAAAGAGAGCAAATTCAAGAGGTAGAATGACTTTAAGGTCTGTCTTTTACCTGCCCATCAGTTTTTCTTGTTCTTATTAGGGAAATAACTTGTTGGCCAAGATTTATTTACTTAAACTTGGTATACAATTATAGTTGTCATTAATACACAAGCAGGGGCATACATTAGCATTAGAATGTGGATACAGTCAAAGAGCTTTGCAGGGTATATCAGTTAATTCAGATGCAACAATCCTCTCTGTGTTCCATTCTTCCATTCTGTCATTCGATGGTCTGAGGCTCGCCACAAGGAGAAAATTACCCTAACCTTTACACCAGTTTCCTCTGAGAACAATGTATCAGATGACTTCCCTTAAGTTCAAGGGCTTACAGCTACTTTTACATCTTTTCTCCTATTGAATGTAAGGTCCTCTTCATTCTCTTTCTCCACTCTGATTTTATGTATTTCAACCCTTCTTCCCCTCATTGTGTTTATCAGTTTTAAAGCCTATGCTTTTCTAGAAAGAGTAATTGGTTTTGTTTCTTTTTGGTTCAACTAGTGATTTAATGTATTTTGAATATTCCTTCTTACTGCTTCATTTTTTTCTTTAGCCAAACGGAGCATCTCAGACTCGTATCTGTTTTTGTTTTTGCTTTTTAAACAATTTTTATGCCCCTTTTTTCTTCGCTCAGTACCTCCTACTTCAATTACAGATGAAATTTGAATGACTCTCTTGACCACAAGCTGTCAGTGATTTTAGTTACCATCGGGGAGTTCACAGAATGAATGGGAAGCAAGGTCTGCAGAAAAGGCAGAGAAACAGACCAAGAACCAGAGTGTTAGAAACCCTCATCTCTTTAGAGCCCTGTAGAGCCCTGCCTCTTGTAGAAATAAACTTGATCAAATGATTCCCAGTTTGTGTGGTGCTCCTGTCTGTATCCAGAGTCCAAGGAGAAACCATCTGACTATGTTTAGTTCACATGCACATTCCTTGGCCACATTGGGGTACTTTGGGGGAAGCCCTAGGCAGAAGGAATAGCTTAAACTTTTTATAGCCAGGATCTTAAGATTTAGAGACCCGCCCAGACTATACACAATGTGGAAGAGCTAATACCCTCTCCAGTCGTCATTCCTCCCAGCTCTGCAGACTCTCTTTATTACTATGCTATATAAACTTTTCTGAGCTAACAGGCTAGTGAATACAATGAACTATATATCAAATGACTGCACTTACAATGAATCCCACTAAGAGAAACAACTGACATTGTGAAATACTTCTTCTTTAGGACTTTGGTAGTTGTTTCACTTGGTTAGCATCCTGCAGTTGGCCATGTCTCAACTCCTATGATTGGCATTGATGGATCAGAAGTCCAGCCAAGGGGAGGAGAAGAAAATTGGGACTAGTTACCTACTTTATGATCAAAACCAAGAAACATAAATTAATAGGAATTTTCAAATCATACCTTATTTTCCTAACTGACTAGGAAGTTTCATTCTCTTCTATTTTATCCAGTTTGTTTTTCATAACAGCTTTCTGATCTCAGTGACCTCCCTTTCTCTGCAGTCACTTTGCGCAAAGCCTGTTCTGGTTCCCACAGGAGCTTTTGCAGTAGTGGCATTTGCAGTAGGTGGTGACGGCATTTCTAAAAATTTCTGTCTCTGCTGGAAAAATAAGACATATGCATTGACATTTCCAATCTGAGCACAATAGCTCTTCATTAATTCCGTATTGCAAATGCCACTTCTGGATTTTATTGTCTTGGATTTTTCCTGATTCATTCACTTCAGCAACTCTTTAAGGAACCATCTTGCCTATTTTTGGTATGTGGATGCTGGTAGCTTTCCACAAACCCATTTTTTATGATTATCTACTATTTAGTTCACTTGCATAAAAATGAGTTAAATGCAGTAAATCTGCTTGAATACCATAAGAATGGTATTCTAAAATTTTATTTTTAATAAATTTTTATTTTTTTAGGTCTACAATTTTATTTTTAATATTTTTAGGAGTAGTATTTGAATACAAAGATAGTAAGTCTAATCCAAAATGTAAATGTTCCTAGGAAATGCACATATATTTTGAACTAAAGATCATAATTAAATAAGTAGTCTCTTTATTCAAATAAATGATAAGATATAAGTGCTGAAAATGAAAGATATGTTATGAATCAACTGCTTTTGCTTCCTTACCTGAACGTTAATAATCCATCCTGTTTGAAACTGATGACCATAATCTCCAGGTGCAAATGGCAGGTGCTGAGTACTGGCAGGTTTACTTTTGAGATTCTGGAGGAAATTTTTCTGTTTCTAAATATTTCTACCCTCATTCTCTCTGGGGTCCAAGGTCTGTGAGATTCTGACTCCTAGCTCAAGTAGTATGGACCACAGAATCACTCTCTATTGCTTTGTTAGAAGCCAGATTCCTGAACTGACTCAGAACATAATGAATCATAGTATCTGGGTCTTACTTTCCACATTAAAAAAAAAAAAATAAAGACAAAAACAAAACAAAACAAAAACTTAGGTGAATTTTATGTTCACTAGAGTTTGAGAACTATTGGTAAAGAGTTCCCCTTTCCCCATAGCTGACATCATTTAATCTCCAAATTCAGATACTTTTCATGTCTCTAGAACACAATCTGAAAGTAACTTTAAAGATAATCAATGTACAATGGGGAAAGAATAGTCTCATCAATAAATGGTACTAGAAAAACTGGATATAAACATGTAAAAAAAAATGAAACTGGATGCTGATCTTACACCACTCACAGAAATTAACTTGAACTGGATTAAAGTTTTAAATGTGAGACCTGAAACCATAAATCTTCTAAACGAAAACATAGGGGAATAGCTCCTTGACATTGATCTTGGCAAGGATTTTTTTTGGATATGACATCTAAAGCACAAGCAACAAACGCAAAAATAAACAAGTGGGACTACATTAAACTAAAAAGCTTATGCATAGCAAAAGAAACAATCAATAAAATGAAAAGTCAACCTGTGGAATGGGAGGAAATATTTGCAAACCACACATCTGATAAAGGTTAATATCCAAATTACATTTAAAAGCCTCATGCAACTTACTAGCAAAGAAGTAATAAAAGTTAAAAATAGGCAAAATGTGGGGCACCTGGGTGGCTCAGTCATTAAGTGTCTGCCTTTGGCTGGGGTCATAATCCTAGGGTCCCAGGATCGAGTCCTGCATAGGGCTTCCTCCCTCTCCCATTTCCCTTGCTTGTGTTTACTCTCTTGCTGTGTCTCTCTCTCTCTGCCAAATAAAGAAGTAATATTTAAAAATCTTTAAAAAATAAGAATAAGCAAAATGTTTGAATAGACATTTTTCCAAAGAAGACATACAACTGGTTAATAGTATACAAGAAGGTCCTCAGCATGGCTAATTATCAAGACAGTGCATATCAAAATGACAGTGAGACATCACCTTTATAAAAAAGACAAGAATTACTAGCTATTGGCCACAATGTGAAGAAAGAGTACCCTTCTGCACTGTTGGTGAAAATATAAATTGGTATAACCATTATGAAAAATTGTATGAATAGTGGTCAAAAGTTAAAAATAGAACTACTATATGATCTAGCAACCCACTTCTGGATATATATACAAAGGAAATATCTTGAAGAAATATCTGCTCTCCCATGTTCACTACAACAATACTCTCAATAGCCAAGATATGGAAACAACCTAAGTGTCCATCAGTGGATGAATGGGTAATGATAATGTGGTATAAATATGTAATAGAATACCATCCAGCCACAATAAAGAAGGAAATCCTGCTATTTGCAGAAACATGGATGAACCTAGAGGTTATTATGGTAAATGAAATAAGCCAGACAGAAAAGACAAGTACTGTATGGTATCACACAATAGAATCTACCCCCCCCCCCAAAAAAAGTGCTGGTTTAATAGGAACAGAACATAGGAAGGTGGCTGCTAGGGGATGAGGAATGGGGAAAATGGAGAGATTTAGATTAAAGGGTACAAATATTCGATTACAAGATAATTACATTCTGAAGATCTAGTGTATACCTTAATGTTTATAATTAAACATTAAGCATTGTGTACTTGAAATTTGCTGAGGTAGTTCTTAAATGTTTTTAAGAAAGAAAGAAAAAGAAAGAAAGAAAGAAAGAAAGAAAGAAAGAGAAAAAAGAAATACAGAAAGAAGAAAGAAAAGAAAAGAAATGAAATGAAAAGAAAAAAAGAGAAGAGTTAATTCCCTGAGATGATGGGTGTGTTAATTAAATTGATTGTGGTGATTCTTCCACAGTGTATATGCATATCAAATCATCATATTGTACATATTAAATGGATACAAATTTGTCAATTATTCCTCAGTAGAATGAAAAGAAAAGTGCATCTGAGTGGCTCAGTCAGTTAAGCCTCTGCGTTCTGCTCAGGTCCTAAGCAGAGGGTCCTGGGATCTAGTTCCCACATAGGACTCCACTTCTCCTTTTGCCCCTTCCCCAACTTGTGCTCACTTTCTCTCCCTCTCTCTTTTTTGCAAAAATAAATCTTTTAAAATTAAAAAAAGTGAAATGGAAAAGAGAGATGTGGAATAGGAAAACAACAACAACAGTCAACACATCAATAGTCTAGGATTCAGAGCCTAGCAACCTTGCTCCCAGAAGGCTGGGACTGGAAATGATTCAATTCTTAGGACTGCATTCAGCCTTGAGACCTGGCTCATATGTACCTTTCCAATTTTCTTTCTCCAGCCACATTCAGGTTTCCTTTACTAGGATGAGATCCTCCAAGCCATGGCAATGGTGTGGTATTTTGTCAGAAGCATGTGCCATTCTCTCAGACTGAGCTCCTCCTCTGGGCACCAATCAGTTCAGGCCACTAAATCATCTTTGTCCATGTGACATTGCTTGGTCAGCTGGTGTCTAAGGGCAGTCTTACACGTTAAAAACATGGAACTCGAGGGCAGGGGTCTTCTTGTAGGAATCCTTGCATTTTCAGAGCCTAAGAATTACTTGACACCAAGAAAGCACATCATAAAATACTTGCTGCAGGAAGGAATTGAGGCCAGCTCAGTTTCTGTACCAGAGCTGGTTTTGATGAAAAATACAATTCTTGCTATTTTGCCATTGAATTCTAACCTTAGCTTTTGTTCTAACTTAACATATTGAAGACAAAAGAGACACCCAAGAACATTTTGTCCTCTGACTAGATGATGTTTACTTTAATATTTCAAAGAATCGAGAGTTCCTACTTTCCTTGGAATTAATGAGAGTACAAGATTTGAAATAAACTAATCAGTGTTGAAGTCTAGTTTTCAATCTGAGTGAAAGCAGATGTGGCTTTTAAAATCTTAATCAAGTTTCTGGCATAACAATTATTTTCTTTTCACTGATTAAGTCAGAGAGCACTAACATCTTTTGTCAGTGAGTGAGCCTCAGGTGGGCAAGGTAGCTTTGGAAAGTGTAATGTGTCAGTGACTTTGAAAACAAGTATTTATTTGAATTTTCTTCAACTCTTGCTACCTCATGTAAGTTCATTACTTTCAAAATCCTGGATTTGGCTTTAACCTAAAAATGTTCTACGTAAATCACGTAAAACTAATTGAAGTCAATGCTGCATATTTTTATTCTTTGAAATATATCTGTGCTTACCCATGTGTCATCAAAATAAAATCTTGCAAGATAGTGTAAATAAACTTTACCAATGAAAACATTTCAGCTACAAAACTACACTAATTTCTTTTGCTTTTTTTCTAAAAAGCAATTTCTAAATTGCTTTTCAAATTACTTTACCAAATTGCCCAGTATCTTGTTACTCAATACTAAGTTGATATTAAGTCTGCTAAGATCTGAAAATGAAAAATGAATTAATGAGCTTTTTATGTAATTTTGGTGGGAATAAAATTGGCCACAAACTTTCAGAGAGAAATTTAGCAAAATATATCAGGAGACTAGATTTATCTTGCAACATGTTCAAGGATAGGAAGTTTTAGATAAATATATTTACTGCAGATTTTCTAAAAATGATTATTCAAAGATGAAAAAATGAAGAGTGTGACAAACAATTCACTGCAGGGATTATTGTTATTACTGGATTTTTTTCTTTTTAAGCCTTTTCTGTATTTTGAAAATGGTCATAATGAACATTTATATCCTTGGTAATGAAAACCCAATAAAGCAATTTTATAATATTGTTTGAAAAATATAATGTATTAGCAATGTTCTTAAAACAGTTTTCACTAAGTTTTTAGTTGTGGTTTTACTAAGCATTAGAAATGTCTATAAATCTGTCTGTTGCATGTTAGGTCTTGACCGAGTGATTCATCTTTTGAGAGTCAGCAGTTCCGGGGACAGCATAAATCAAATCAACAAAGGTTTGCTGGAGTTTATACCCTATACTAAGCTTTAGGAAATATCTATAAGTCAGAAATTTCCACTCTTGCCAGACACTACCTCCCAGCTAAGGTTCCACGTGTTACCTTCCTATCACATGATAAATTACACATACACACACAATGCAGACATTTCAATTTATATATCTTCATATCCTCAGAGAATGATGGCTACCAGTTTCATGCACACTTCTTATGAAAAAAAAATAATAATAATGTGTAGGCAGGGAGTCACTTGTTTTATCTTGGAAATAATGGATGCTGAGATTGACCAGGTCATGTCTTATCTGTGTTTGTATCTATGTGGAGATGTCTGTCTATCATTTATCATCCCTATATATACCTATAACAGTTTTTGAAAAGACTCTTTGATTGAGAACTTGATTCCAACAAGCCTTGTTTCAAATCCAGAAACTATATTCTGAGGAATTACATATGGAATCTGGATGTTTATTCATCTACCCCTTTTAGATGTAGTATCTTCTCTAGCTTAAGAACAATATTTGCTTTCACTGAACCTATTGAATTATTCTCTCTTCAACAATACCTCTCAGCTTGGGAAATTCTTTCCCCACCTCCAGGATGGAGCTTCCTCCTACGTATTAATTATTCTAGTTGATCCATTCCTTGTTCTGTAGAATAATGTGTAGCCTCAAAAGAAGCCAGTAAGTAGAATGTTCAGGACCCACATAAACTATACTGCCAAATTTTACTAAAGGCATAAAACACCTAAATAAATGGAAAACAAAAAACAAGAAGCCAGTTAGGATGTGGACTGGAGTTATACTCTTCATCCTTCCTTTGCACGAGATTGTGCAGATTGTTTCTTTATTTTCCTACTAATTAAAAACAGAGTCTATAAAGAGGAAAGCTAAAGTGTTTTTAAGGACAAGAATGTCCTCTAATGTCTTCCACCTCACAGTAAACATACTAGCATTAGATCTAGCTTCCCCTGTTCTCCTGGTGAAAACTTTTCTCACCAAAATGTCTTCATTTCAAGGGTGTCTCTGTCAATCCTCAGCACTTTTTTTTTCCAAATTATTTTCCACCAGAAAGTAGCTTTTAGCTCAGACAAGTGAGATATCAAAACTTCCAGCCCTAGAATTTGTATTTTGAATATAGTATTTGGCTGACGCCATTTTTTAAAAAGAGGAAGCCAATATTTCACAATAAAAATAATTTAAATAAAAAATCCTTATTTTTGATTCTCCTAGTAAATCCAGAGTCTCTTCCAATAATACACTATAGTTGAAGAGGGACTGGGTCCTATAATCCAGTAGTTTCTTCACTTGTTAGTTACCTGACCCCTATAGGCCTCTGACTTCAAGATATTCTCCCAAGACTCTGCCCCCTTCCATATGCATTGAAGTTGGAAATGTAGAGTTTGTACTGTTCCCTTAAGCTTCAGGCGTGGTGGTGACAGTAAATGTTAGTTTATGATACAAGTCCAATAAAACATTACAGTGGAAAGTGGGAAGAGAGGAAATCCAGTTTTCCCCCAGTCAGTGAAACTATTAAGACAGACAGGCAGGCATGCATGTGCATGCACACACACACATTTTTATTTCTGCATTCTTCTTTTTTTTTTTTTCCAGTGTTCCAGAATTCATTGTTTATGCACTGCCCCCAGTGCTCCATGCAATAAGTACCCTCCATAATACCCAACACCAGGCTCATCCAACTCCCACCCTCCTACCCTCCAAAACCCTCAGATTGTTTCTCAGAGTCCACAGTCTCTCATGGCTCCTCTCCGCCTCCGATTCCCCCCAACTCACTTCTCCTCTCCATCTCCCAATGTCTTCTGTGTTATTCATTATGCTCCATAAGCAAGGGAGAGTGATAATTCACTCTCTCTGCTTGACTTACTTCACTTAGCATAATCTCTTCCAGTCCCATCCATGTTGATATAAAAGTTGGGTATTCATCCTTTCTGTTGGAAGCATAATACTCCATTGTATATATGGACCACATCTTCTTTATCCATTCATGTTTTGAAGGACATCTTGGTTCTTTCCACAGTTTGGCAACTGTGGCCATTGCTGCTATGAACATTGGGGTACAGATGGCCCTTCTTTTCACTACATCTGTATCCTTGGGGTAAATACCCAGTAGTGCAATTGCAGGGTCATAGGGAAGCTCTATTTTTAATTTCTAAAGTAATATCCACACTGTTTTCCAAAGTAGCTGCCCCAACTTGCATTCCCACCAACAATGTAAGAGGGTTCCCCTTTCTCCACATGCTCTCCAACACCTGTTGTTTACTGTCTTGTTAATTTTGGCCATTCTAACTGGTGTAAGATGGTATCTCAGTGTGGTTTTGATTTGAATCTCCCCGATGGCTAATGAAGATGAACATTTTTTCATGTGTCTGCTAGCAATTTCTATGTCTTCTTTGGGGACATGTCTGCTCATGTCTTCTGCCCAATTTTTGACATGATTACCTGTTTTGTGTGTGTTGAGTTTGAGGAGTTCTTTATAGATCCTGGATATCAGCCCTTTGTCTGTACTGTCATTTGCGAATATCTTCTCCCATTCCGTGGGTTGCCTCTTTGTTTTGTTGACTGTTTCCTTTGCCCTGCAGAAGCTTTTGATCTTGATGAAGTCCCAAAAGTTCATTTTCTCTTTTGTTTCCTTTGCCTTTGGAAACATATATCGAAAGAACTTGCTGTGGCTGACGTCAAAGAGGTTGCTGCCTATGTTCTTCTCTAGAATTCTGATGGATTCCTGCCTCACATTGAGGTCTTTTATCCATTTTGAGTTTATCTTTGTGTATGGTGTAGAGAATGTTTGAGTTTCATTCTCCTACACAAAGTTGCCCAATTTTCCCAGCACCATTTATTGAAGAGACTGTCTATTTTCCACTGTATATTTGTTCCTGCTTTGTCAAAGATTATTTGACCATCAAGTTGAGGGTCCATATTTGGGCTCTCTACTCTGTTCCATTAGTCTAAGACACACACACATTTTTAAAAGCTAAAGTTAATTTTATGGGAAGCAATACAGCCAAAACCTAAATAATATAAGAAGACAGTGAAACCCATTATTTTGTTTGTTTGTTTGTTTTCACCTTGGAACCCCCTGAAATAATAAAAGAGCCACATATCTATTCATTCCAATCCCCCTTTAAATCCCTGGGGTCTCTGAGGTCTCTCTCTGGACTTTGGAGCTGGTGCTGCAAGGCGCTAAATCTTCAGTTACCCTGTTCTTCTACAACATATGGAAAGATACATTTTTATACCACAAAAAATAAAGAATATGAATCAAGGCAAAGAATATTCAGATATAAAGTGCTTTCTTTTCCTTATTAAATCGGTAGACAACCTTACATCTCGTTTTCCCTCTTTCCAGGTCAGATAGATGTTCTTTACAGGGTCTCACCCTGCTCTTTCTGGAGGCACTATAAGCACTACAGAATGCTATGCTGTGATGTTAGATTTCCGCTTGAGGTCTCACTAAATAATATTTTCTATGTGTTCTTGGACTGTATTTATGCCATTGTTCACACATTCCTTTATCACCAAGACTTTTATATTATTGTTAAGATTTGCTTTCTCCAGTAGCCTTGATAAGATGATAGCTTCCTATTTTCATTCCTCACCTGGGAGAGCACCAGTTGCATCTTAACAAAACTGAGAGCCCAACTGTGTGTCTCACACTCTTGTTTTTCTCTCTTCTTTGCACTGATTGAAAAGCATGCTGTACATTCTAGTGAAGAAGAGTAAAGTCTTGGTTGGGACACTTCAGAGAGAAATACCCTTGAGGACTGTATTTTCACTGAAGACCCTCGGGTCAACCTCCTGATTAACTATCTCATGCTCACTATCTCATAGGTTACAAAAGGCATCAGATTTCCTGATTGTATGCCTTCAGAGTCATTATTTTTAAAAACTTTTCATGGAGGTATAAGAATTATATTAACTTAAGACATTTTCTGAACCTGACTAAGGAAGTCTATGCTTTTATAATGGATGTTTTCGTGCTCTGGTTCCCCTTACAAATCCAAGAGAAAATTTTCAGGAAAAATAGAAGAGTAGAAAGGTAGTCTGTAAGCAGGGATTTCATAGGATGCCTTGGAGAGGACACTCTAATAGTGTCAAGAACTATAATCTTTCTAAGACAGTGAGGGGACAGGGAATAGAATATAAACAAGTGGTGGGAGGGGCCAGCAAATATGTATCCTGATTTAGGGGATAACTGTTGAAGCCCAATGGGATCCTGAGAGGGGAAAGGGCGTGGGGGACTGAGAAGTTGGTGCTACTAGCTGACAGCAATTCAACAGCCTAGAAACTGGCAGCCCACAAAGAAACAGCATCCAGAGACCCAGTGATCTTGCTCTTGGCAAGTGGATCAGAGAGGAACCATGAAGCTGAGTGGTAGGAGCAAAGACTGTATTCCTGTTATAGGATTCAATCTGGAGTATGAGAATACATGGCAACTAGCAGGCCCACATTTGGGAGCATGTAAAAGCTCTTTGAGAATGTCATAGCATAGATAGTATTTTATCAAGACTGGGCTTTCTAGAAGTCTGGGTACCAGAGGATGGAAGGGTGTGGTGAAGGAGAGAGAAATGGTTTTGTGACTGTCTTTGTTGTATTTTCAAAGCAGTAGGGACTAGCAAAGCACAAGATACCATCATAAAATAATTATGAGACTTACTATAAATATAACCCAAAATGTCCTCATACCATATGTTTTGTGGAAACACAAGAGTTACATTAATAATCATATCTAAATTTCACCAATTTGGAGTTCTCCTTTCAGCTGTTTCAGAATTATGTTTCTCTTCTCAGAGTTTTTCTCCTTTATATTTAGGAAAACCTTTTATAAGACCAACACAAAACTTCCAGGAAATAATTGACTGTAGCCACATGCTTGTTTTTCCATGAGTAAATGATTCAGCCAGATGGAGTGTGTAGAGTTGAACATTGTGGACAAGACACCTTTACCAAGGAAGGACTCCAACTTAACTTACATAGAAGATAAAAAAAGACCATCACAATGTCAGCCACCAGGAGCAGAAATCCAAACAGTTTTGCTTACTGTGTCTTGGTATTGGAGTTGTCAAGGAAAGTAAAATGATCAAGTACTGGATGGAATAATATTTTCATTCACATAGAGAAGACACAGAACAAAATCAGCTCCAATAGCGTATGTGAGTTCCTCATGGCCAGCAGTTCTTTCCACCAGCCACTTCTTGCTAAGGAAGTGTTACAGGCTCAAGGCCCATCTTAAGTGGCCAAATAGGGGTCAAAAGACTATGCACATGAGACTTCGTTTCCCAAAAAAATATTGTTTCACTGGGAATAATTCCACTGGGCAAAGCATTTCTCTGGAAATAGCTACTCAGGGTATTTGGGCTGGTGAAGTTCTATGGTAGACAATGATAGGATGGGAGGAATGGCCCACTGCTCACCTTGGTTTCAAATGTTCTCACCTAGCCTCTAGAAAGAAGCAGCTTTAGGTTTGTGTGTTTGATTTCCTTTGTCAAAACAAATGTTTTAGTTTTATCTACTATTTTTTTTTTCCCTGTAAGAGATCAAACCAAGACTCTTGGATTAGAGGAACACAGAAAACCGTCATGTTCTTCTTTCAAGTCACCTTTCCAGATGCCTGAGCAGAAAGACAATGTTTTCCAAACAAGAAGAACAATGTCATCATCAGAAATATCTTCACCTTCCCCCCAAAAATGCACATTAATTAAAAAAAACAAGCCAAAACGAAATAAAAATAAAACAGAACCCCTGTCCATTACAACTTAGAACAACCTAAGAGCAGAAGACAGTGTTCATTCTCTCAAATACAAACAGCTTTTGCTTAGTCTCAATCAAGCCCACCTTAGCTACCTATAGTAGCTCATGTTAATAGATCAGAACGGATTCTAGGTTATGAGTAATGGGAACAATTCAAGATTCCTGGGATAAAAGGAGAAAGGATGGAGGACAATCAGTGCAATCTGGAGAGGTTTGGTGTATTGGGGAACAGAAGCCATAGTGAAGTTCATGCTAAAGACAAAAGCTGGATAGCCAGGCACTGCTTTTATGATTAACTTGAACAAACCCCTTATTGTTATAAACACTTCAAAGTTCTAAGAGAAAGCTTGAGATTTCCTAATCCTCATTCACATGTCTTCCACTTGACAGCACTAGGATATGGAAAGAATGACCACTACTTCCAAAGTGCATACATATAAGAGATTCCTCCAAAGGGAAGACTGAGGTAGTGATATATAGGAAGTTTGGTACTGGGTGGCCAAGCAGTGACAAATGCTCACCAAAGAAGGCAAGTCCATTGCTCCCAAAATTTTAACTTGACTTTATCCTGGAAAATACCATACGCCTATTAAATATATTATTAATCATTTAAAATTTTTTTAAAAATATTGACCCAAACTTTTGTCTTTAACATCTTAGAATTTATCCTACATTTACCTATAAAACTAAGGTTTGCCCAACTACTGTTAGACTAAGAAAAATCTTAGTATGAATCTTAGTGTGAGCTCATGAATCTTTATACTTACCCATGTTTTTATATAGTCTTTGGTGGTTCCATAATTTCAGCCAATAGAGAAGTCTTAATTTGTTTATGACACTTGCTTCAGCCCCTGCTCATGCTATTGGATGTGTAGGTTATTTCTGTTTTGTTGGCCAGCATGGATAATAATATACTAGATATACTTATGTATATAGTTTTTCCCCACTTCTGGATTATTTTAAGATAAATCCTAGAAAGAAAAACTATGGTGTTAAATGTTATACATATGTTAGCATATCTTGATGGATATTAACATATTACTTTCTAAATACACTCAACATTTCTAAGGTGGTCTTCAGTAAGGCAGTGCAAAGTTAAGATGGCTTACAACTCATTTAAGGAGCTAGAAGTAATATATATGGCCCTTTAAAGAGAGAAGCTTATTGCCTCAAGCTTTATAAAGGCATAAAAAAGCCCTTCCCCAAAACACAAACATTACACTATAAAGAAAACCTATCTCGATCTGATATATGGTGTAAATGTACGATTATCTTGACAAAAATCTAGCCTTGAAGCTCAAAAGTAGTAACATGTTAGCACTTCATTATATATTATTGACTTCCACTCATATTTGCTGAAAAACCCATTCCGAAACCATCTGCAACTGAATAAAGTACTCAATCTGCATATTAGGAAAACTATAAAAGATGACTGCATGAAATTAAGGCAACATCTGAGCTTGTGAGGCTGCTTATCACATTTAAGTTTGACACTATGGGTCTTTGGAAGCAGCAGAGAGCTTATGGTAGAACATGGCAGGTAGTAAGAAAAATTAAAAGCCAAAGATCATTTTGCCTAGAAGTGAGGCAGAGGGGAGTGATGAAAACAATAAAACAAATGTAATATGTAGGGGCTTATTCCTTCAAATCCATTTTCTTTTTTTTTATTTTTAAGATTTATTTATAATGAATTGAATTTATTTATAATGAATTGAACATTACATCAAAAACTAATGATGTACTATATGTTGACTAACTAAACATAATTAAAATAAATAAGTAAATAAATAAATAAGATTCATTTATTTATTTGAGAGAGAGAGCACAAGTTGGGGAGGCAGGCAGAAGGAGAAGGAGAATCTCAAGCAAATTCTGAGCATAGAGCCCAAGGCTGGCTGGATTCCATGACTCTGAGATTTGGGCCTGAGCTGAAATCAAGAGCCAGACACTTAACTGACTGAGCCACCCAGGCACCCCAAAGTCATTTCCTTTTTAAAATGTCAGGGAGGGCACCTGGGTGGCTCAGCTGGTTAAGCCACTGCGTTTGACTCAGGTCATGATCCCAACGTACCAGGATTGAGACCCACATCGGACTCCCAGGTCCATGAGGAGTCTGCATCTTCCTCTGACCTTCTCCCCTCTCATGCTCTCTCTTACTCTCTCTCTCTCTCTCAAATAAATAAATAAAATCTTAAAAAGATAAAATAAAGTATCAGGGGAAAAAAATCCTAAAAAATTAACAGAACCCTCTGCAGGCTTTTCCATTGTGCGCGTGTGCCTCTTAGCACTGTCAGAATGTTTAAGTAGGTATACTTCGTGCAGGGCAGAGAGAGTTTTAAATCATGCTGTTGGGACTTCATTTTCCCTTTACATACCAGAGTTTATCTTGTTGATGTCTGATAATGGGTCAAGACCATGGGATCCTTGAAAATAGGCTCTAGGTCATATTTTCTTTCTTTTTCTTTTATTAACCCACCTCTACTTATTGCAAAGACCATCCTTCCCCACCATTCTCCAGTACTATGGTTGTTACAAATCAAGCATTCACTTGTGTCTGTAGGTACATTCGCTTCTCTTTTACAGTGACTTGTGTGCTCACCTTTGTATCCTAGCACACTGTCTTTATTAATATGGCTCTCTATAAGTCTTGATATCTGGTTAGACAAGTTTTCTTTCAAGGCTAGATTTTTGTTTTTCTTTCTCAAGAATGTTTTTATTTACCAGCTTTATGGAGATATAATTTGCATGTCATATCATTCACCCATTTAAATTATACAATTAAATGGTTTACAGTATAGTCACAGACATGCACAACCATCACCACCCTTGTTTTAGAATATTTTCATCATTTCACCAAGAAACAATGTACTCTTTAGCTATCAACCCTCTATCTTCACCTCTGTTCCCCCAGTTCTAAGAAATTACTAATCTATTTTCTGTCCCTATAGACTTTGCTCTTATGGATTTGCATATGAATGTAATCATATAATATATGATCCTTGTCACTAGCTTCTTTCACTTAGCATATTTTCAAGTTTCATCAGCATTCCATTCCTTTTTAGGGCCAAATAATATTTCACTGTGTGGATATACTACATTTTGCTTATCCATTCACTAGGTGATGGGTGTTGGGGTCACTTCTATCTTTTTGGCTACTACACATAATACTGTTATAAAAATTTGTAAACAAGTTTTTGAGGGGATATGTTCTTATTTCTCTTGAGTATATACCTAGGGGTGGAATTGCTGATTCATGTGATAACTCTATATTTAATTATCTGAAGAACTTCCAGGATGTTCCCTATTCCTATTTCCTACTAGCAATGTATGAGGGTTTTATTTTCTTACATCATTGCTAACACTTGTTATCTTTATTTATTTATTTTTTTTCCTAGCCATCATACTTTGTGTGAAGTGGTGTCTTGGGGTTTTGATTTGCATTTCCCTGATGACGAATTATATCCATTTCATGTGTTTATTGACCATTTTCCATCCTCCTTATGGAAATGTCTATTCAGATCCTTTGCTCATTCTTAAATTGGGTTATTTGATTTTATAATTATTGAGTTGTGAGAGTTCTTTATTCCAGACATAAGTCCCCTATCAGATACATGATTTGAAATTATTTTCTCGTATTCTGTCAGTTGTCTTTTCACATTCCTGATGGTGTCCTTTGAAGGACAAATGTATTTAAGATTGGTGAAGTCATTTTATCTATTATCTTCTTGTTTTTGTTGCTGCTTATCCTTTGGGTGCCAAAGAACCCTTTGCGAAATCCAAAGTCATGAAGATATACCCAAATAGTTTTTGTCCTATTCATTCTTATTTCTCAAATGCAATCTCCTAAGCAATTAATTTAGGTTTAATACATGTTTATTTACTCATCACTAATCACTAGAATTTTAAAAGGGATGAATGTAAAAAGTACAGTTTTCTTTTTTTAACACTGGCAAATTTCCACTGTAGATTTTTCTTGCCATTTGCTATGTTTAATCCTTACTGTAGAAAAAATATTACAGCCTGGTTACGTTGCTGATGTTTTCATATTCTTTATCAAACAACTATATGGGAAAAATGTTTGTGTAACCCAGAGTTAAAATGATCAAAATAGTGTTTTCAAAATGTAAGAACTTAGTTTTGTTTCTTTTTTTAAAAAAAGCATTATAAGAAATTTATTGATTTTTCTAAAAAAAAGAAAAAATGTTTTTTTGGCCTCATTTTACTTCTTTAGGGTATATTAATAAACTAATGGTTTTAATAAACTCATTACATATTTAGTGCATTTAAAATTTAGCAAGACATTATTCTTAAGTACTCTTAATATACAGAAAATGAAAATTCTTTAAAATATTGACAAATGTTATTTTTCTGAACCTTATTTCAAGGTAGTGGATCAATATGTATTTTTTGGGGGGGAAATAAAAGACCATAAATTATAAGTAAATAAAAAATTTCAGAAAGATAGATGAAGATGTACACAGCTGATAGCACAAAACAGAATAACTGTAAAATATACATGTGCATATTTTGTGTAATTAAACTTATTAGACCATTTTCTTCCTCTATCCAATGCCATTTACATTTGGATAAAGCTAAAAGGAAAGAGTAGTTCATGGATTTTCAACAATATAGCAATGAACAGCTGGGTTATAAAAGACGACAAGCTCAACATGTAGTCACCCCATACAGAATTAGGTTTAATGCTGCATGTTGCATTTAAAAATCTGAAAAACTAGAATAGATATTTGCTAAGAAACCATAGAATGTACAAGTTTTGGCCCATATTTTGTAGAAGAAGGGATGAAGAAGTCAAGGGATATTAATATAACAAATAGATAAATTCAGAGTAGCATAGCAGTTCTTTTAAATTTGTGAAAGTTTGTCCAATAGAAGATTGAATAATGTTTGTAACAAGAGTCAGAAGTGGGGTTGGTGGATAGAAATCATGAAGCAATGATTTTTCCAACTTAAAGAAAATAGAAGAACCTGGGTGGCTCAGTTGACTCTCAGTTTCAGCTCAGGTCATGATCTCAGTGACATGAATGGAGCCCCATGTCAGTCTCAGAGGGGAGTCTGCAGGCTCAGAGGGGAGTCTGCTTAAGGCTTTCTCTCCCTCTGCCTGTTGCGTGTGCTCTCTCTCTCTCTCTAAAATAAATAATTAACTCTGATTTAAAAAATAATTTTATAATCTTTGCAGAAGTTGTTTAGCCCACCCAGGAGTATAATAAGGCTAAAAACTCTCCTCTCTGAATATTTTTCAGATACTATGATACAGTGTGATCCTCTGACCAGGTGACCTTTAGCGCTTTATCCAACTTGGAGTTCCTACAATTCCATAACAGATGACATATCACCTTTAGAACTTCCAAAGATATTATTGATAAGGTCTGTTCCAGTCCTCTTCTTAAGCCAGAACAAAATTTTTGAAGTATTTCTATCATTTTGGGTGTGTATCAGACATAACCTTGTGACCACAAACCCCTAGAGAGCAACTCAACTGTCTTAGTTATTTTGGTAGTTTGATGATGCTTCTGATGCAATTTCTTTCTTTTTTTTTTTTTAAGATTTTTATTTATTTATTTGACAGACAGAGATCACAAGTAGGCAGAGAGGGAGGCAGTGGTGGGGGGAAGCAGGATCCCCACAGAGCAGAGACCAGTACCCTGAGATCACGACCCGAGCCACCCAGGTGCCCCAGTCTGATGCAATTTCTAAGGTGAACAAAATGTTCTATATTTTTGGTGTTTCTGGAATGTAAAGTAGTTGACATTTTATGAAGTACTTAGTTGTCTGACAAGAACCTGCTGAAGAGTCTTGCGTAAGGATTAACATCAGATAGAGATTTTGAAAGCCAAAGCTGCATATGAGTCACATTGAGTAGATCATTCTGGTGTGGCAGCTGTTATTTCAATTTGAACCTGTGCTTCCTTGGAGGGATTGTCCATTCCTCCACAACATTGTTTATTATATATAGCAGTGTAGATTAATTTCATCTGATTCAACAATATTACCTATTATATTTAGCAACATAGATTATTTTACCTAATCTGAGGTCAAATGATTACATATAAGTTTATTTTTCTTCTTTCTTCTCTCACCCCCCACTCTTCTTTTCCTTCTACTTTTCATTGGTTAGTAATTATTTTTTTCTTCTTTTCATCCTGAAAAGGCTTGAGACTGCAGTTAAGAATTATTTTTTGTGTGTGTGTGTGTGTGTAATTAAAGTTTTTATTATTTTTTTTTCTTTTTCTTTTTTTTTAATTAATTTTTTATTTTTTATAAACATATATTTTTATCCCCAGGGGTACAGGTCTGTGAATCACCAGGTTTACACACTTCACAGCACTCACCAAAGCACATACCCTCCCCAATGTCCATAATCTCACCCCCTTCTCCCAAACCCCCTCCCCCCAGCAACCCTCAGTTTGTTTTGTGAGATTAAGAGTCACTTATGGTTTGTCTCCCTCCCAATCCCATCTTGTTTCATTGATTCTTCTCCTACCCACTTAAGCACCCAAGTTGCATCACCACTTCCTCATATCAGGGAGATCATATGATAGTTGTCTTTCTCTGCTTGACTTATTTCGCTAAGCATGATATGCTCTAGTTCCATCCATGTTGTCGCAAATGGCAAGATTTCATTTCTTTTGATGGCTGCATAGTATTCCATTGTGTATATATACCACATCTTCTTGATCCATTCATCTGTTGATGGACATCTAGGTTCTTTCCATAGTTTGGCTATTGTGGACATTGCTGCTATAAACATTTGGGTGCATGTGCCCCTTTGGATCACTACGTTTGTATCTTTAGGGTAAATACCCAATAGTGCAATTGCTGGGTCATAGGGCAGTTCTATTTTCAACATTTTGAGGAACCTCCATGCTGTTTTCCAGAGTGGCTGCACCAGCTTGCATTCCCACCAACAGTGTAGGAGGGTTCCCCTTTCTCCGCATCCTCGCCAGCATCTGTCATTTCCTGACTTGTTTATTTTTAACTTAACAATTAGAAAAATTAAAATATGCATAAAAACAGACATGCTTTTTTTAAATACAGATGTCAGAAAATGACAAGGATAAAGAATGAAAAAAAAAAAAAAGAAAGAAACAAACAAACTTTACATATATAGTTAACTTAAGACTTGAAACAGCCAAATTTGATTTTGTTCCTATAGAAGGAGGAACTAGGAGAGGTTAAAATTTTACATTTTACTAGGACAAGTATCTGGGATAGTCTTTGTTTGTTTGTTTGTTTGCTTTGTTTGTTTTGTTTTGCAAGGAAGTATTAACAATGTATGCAAATATATATGAAAAATAGAAATTGTATACACAAATGAAAAAATAGGATTGTATAAAAGTTATGAGAATGTTTTCTAAAATTAAATTACTTGATTAGATACCTCTTTCTGTCACTTTAAAAAATATATTTTATTTATTTATTTGACAGAGAGATTACGGGTAGGCAGAGAGGCGGGCAGAGAGAGAGGAGGAAGCAGGCTCCCTGCTTGGCAGAAAGCCTGTGGAGCTAGATCCCAGGACCCTGAGATCATGACCTGAGCTGTAGGCAGAGGCTTTAACCCACTGAGACACCCAGGCACCCCTTTCTGTCACTTTTTGTCTTTGTGCCTCCATCACTTAAATTCTCTGAGTCCCATTTATTCATGAAATTAGCATTGTGAGGATGGAACAAAATAATAGATCTATCTCAAATTAGTAGCTTCTAAAACTTTTATAAGCATGTCTAACACATAGAAAAATATCACTGAATGTTAATTATTATTGTGTTACTGGTTTTATGCCAGTGGACAATGTACATTATTTTGTGTGTTAATCTGAGAACTCTGAGGCTAAAGTATTATGCACATTAACCCTTCATCAGACTCCTTTTGTTCAGGCTTCTCAAGCACTTAGTTCTCAGCTTGTACATGTATAATGCACCGAGAAAGGTGCTACATTAGTGTACTAGGGCTACCATAACACAGTACGGCAGATTCATTGGCTTAAATAGCAGAAATTTATTTTCTCACAGTTCTGGAGGTTACAAGTCCCAAATCAACTTGTCAGCAGGTTTGATTTCTTCTGAAATGTTCCCTCTTGGCTTGCAGATGGCCACCTTCACCTCCTGTCTTTACATGATCTTCCCTCTGTACTTGTCTGTGCCCTAATTTTCAGTCATACTAGATTAGGCCCCACCCATATGACCTCACATTAACTGATTACCTCTTAAAACATTATACTCCAAATACAGTCTTATTTTGTGTTACTGGAGGTTAGGATTTCAACATACAAATTTTTTCAGTTTTTGCTTTAATTTCAGTTGGTTAACCTACAGTATAATACTAGTTTCAGGTGTACAATATAGTGATTTAACATTTCATACAACACCCCGTGCCCATTGCAAATGTAATCCTTAATCCCCATCACCTGTTTTATCCATCCCCTGATCCCCTTTTCCCTCTGGTAACCATCAGATTGTTCTCTATAACTGAAAGCCTAAATCTTGCTTTGACTCTCTCCTTCAATTTTTTTCCCTTTGCTTGTTAGTTCTATTTCTTAAATTCCACATGTGAGTGAAATCATATGGCATTTGTCTTTATCTGTCTAGCTTACTGCCCTTAGCATTATACTCTTTAGCGCCATCCATGTCATTGTAAATGGTAAGATTCCATTTTTTATGGCTAAATAATATTCCATATATATATATATATATATATACCACATCTTTATCCATTCATCAGTCAATGGACATTTGAGCTGCTTCCATATCTTGGCTATTGTAAATAATTCTGTTATAAACACTTTGAATTAGTGTTTTTGTATTCTTTGGGTAAATACCCCGGAGTGAGCTGGATGTTATGATAGTTCTATTTTTAACTTTTTTAGAAATTCCACACTGTTTTCCAGTCACTGAGTGTTTTTTTCCTCTACATCCTCCTCACCGGTGTGCAGAAGTGTTCTTTCTCTCCACAGCTTCACCAATATTTGTTTCTTGATCCAATAAGTAATGAAATTCTTATTTTTTTTTAGAGTTTATTTATTTGACAGACAGATCACAACTAGGCAGATAGAGAGAGAGAGAGAAAAGCAGGCTCCTTGCTGACCAGAGAGCCTGATTTGGGGCTTGATCCCAGTACCCTGAGATCATCACCTGAGTCAAAGGCAGAGGCTTAACCCACTGAGCCGCCCAGGCCACCCCAGTAATGAGATTCTTGATAAGACAAATGGCATGGTAAAAACTAGACTCCATGAAAATCAAGTATGGCAATGATGGGCTTGATGACTTGACTTTGGGAACAAGAAGACTAAGAGATTTTGTAACTTTCTAGATTTAAGTTGATTAGAACAAAGATTAGGGTGGAAGCATGAAAAATGTGAAGATGGGGTTAAGTAGTGGAGATGCTGTTAAGTCATGGGATCTGGTAATAGCTCAGACAATACAAATGAAAAACAAGAGTCCTTTATGGCTTCCAAATTTTGTGCCTGCTATGTTGTGTTTCCAGTAATGTAAGTGGGGAAACTGGGAAAGGATTTGCTAAGAGGGAATGACCATGAAGTCAGTGCTTAACTTGATGAGATGTAATTGGGAGACAAATGAAGGGAATATTATAAAGGTGATTGTAACAAGAAACTGGAATAAGTTAGTATATTGATTTGGGAAAGGGCATCAAGATAAAAGCTTAAATGTTGAAGTGAATAAGCTTACCAAATAAAATAGGGCAGAGATAAAAAAATAGAGGGCAATGAATGGATAGGTTGGTAATGTCCACTACTACGAGATGGGGCACAGATCACACATCAAAGGGGGAACTGTTAGAGAACTAGGGGGTCTTCCAAAATAGTGTCATAGAGGTCAAAGTAGACAAGTGTTTTGAGGAAGAGCACTTGGTTAAATGTACTGGCCTTTTTAATATGAAGTGAAATAAGAAAGAAGAGGAAGAAATGTCCCTTGAGACAAGGAGTTATGACTATTGACATTTGATAGAGATATTTCATTTAATCCAAAGAACAAAATCCTAATGGCAATGTGGATGAGAATAAGGCAAGGTAGGAAAATGGAGGTAGTGAACAGCGACAATATGTTGTTGGTTTTTTTTTAATATTTTATTTAAGAGAAAGAGAGAGAACATGAGCAGTGGGGAGGAGAGGAAGAAGGAGAAGCAGACTACCCAGTGAACAGGGACCCAAGGGGCTCAATCCCACGACCCTAGGATTATGACCTGAGCCAAAGGCAGATGCTTCACCAACTGGACCACCCAGGCGCCCCGAGTTACAACATTTTTGAAGCTGTGTGTAAACGATGTGGTGTCAATAACTAGAGGAGACAGAGGAAAAAGAGTAAACTTTACCCCCCTACACCAAATAAGGACATTTCTCTATTTGTGGATAAAGTACCCAAAATGGAAGGATCTCTGAGAAATTTGAAGGATTTAAAGCACAAGTGAAGGGAAAAGGTGCTTTCCAGGCCAACCCCCTCATCTGGATATTTTGGTGCATCTCTTTACATCTCTTTCAAAACGTTGTGTCGTCATTTATTGCCTTTGATGTTTGCTTTTGCAAGTAGCCCTCTGCACTGACTTCTTGTCCATCCCTGAAGATCATCTACAAGATATTTTCTCTTTTGTGTGTTCTACCTCTCAGCTACAGGTTCTCTCTATTGTTCTTTTCAAAGCCAAACCAAACCAGTTCTATTTTACATAGAATTTTTCTGCCCCACTCTTACTCCGTCTTCCTTCTTACTCACAGCTTTGCACGCTCTCTGCCATAAGACTCCACAGACTAACGTTTTATCAATACGATTAAAAGCGTATTAATGTGCTTTTATTACCAAATCAAATTGATATCGTTTCCCCTTTTCAAAGCATGGCTTTCATGACACACACTACTGGCTTTCTTCCTCTTTCAGATTCTTTTACTAACTTTCTCCTCTCTCTTCTTCCTACTTGGTCTACAGTCCTGTAGGTTGCTCTTCTGGCTTCAGCTTTCACACATAAGCATGTGAGTCCTAATTCTGAATAATGGTTCAGATTTCTCCCTTGACCTGCAGATTGGGTGCTAGATTCCACAGAGCCTCAATTTCAACATATCTATGCCTGAAACTGTTTCTTCCTGACATCCACAATCCTGCTCTTCTCCAGTGTTCCGTGTCTCAGTAATAGCCCACTCTCCCCCCCAGTTAGGCAAGCCAGGAATTTCAATGTTGTCCTTGCTCTTCCCATTTCCTTCTGCTTTCATATGCCATCTATTAACAACTCCTTTTGGTTTTATTTCCTAAGCATTTACTAAACCCATTCATGTCTTCTCACCTATACTGCCACCATACCTATTCAGGTTACTATAATTTTTGCCTAGATTATTGTAGAAAGCCCCATAACCCATGCCTTTGATGCTAGATTTGACCCACCTAACTCCTTACATTTCTTCTTCAATCCACAAGACAGCCCTAATATATAAATTAAGTCACATCATTCTTCTGGATAAAGCATTTTCATAGCTGCCTACTTGGCTCTATATAATATATAAGCTCCTTAAGTTGCCCAATATTACCTTTTAAAAAAGATTTTATTTATTTGTTTGAGAGAGAGAGGGAGAAAGCAAGGGGTAGGGGCAGACGGAGAAGGAGAGAGTCCCAAGTTGACTCCCTGCTGAGTGGAGAGCCCAGCTAGGGTCTCGATCCCATGACTCTGAGATCATGACCTGAGTCAGAACCAAGAGTTAGATGTTTAACTAACTTTGCCACCCAGATATCCCTCAATATTACCTTTTTTAAAGTATTAAATACCTAACTGTTTGCCAGACATTACCTCACTCTTAGGATAACCTTGTGAATGATGTAAACCAGATCTGTGTTATTGCAGGGTTATTCTTCATAAACAGTATGTTTAACTCCTCCCCCTATCCTTGATGGTGGATCCCTGCCAACATCTCCAGGAATATCTCTACCACCCGACCTTCACATCTCCATCTCCACCCAGACTGAATCTCTTGCCATTCTTTGTATGTATTTTCTCTCACAAACATATTTCCTCATGCCTTAAACTCATGCCCTATCCCATCTAACTCCACTTTTCTGGTTAATTCTTACTGACATTTGAGATCTCAAAGTACATGTCACTAATTCCAGGAAGCCATCGTGAATCATACAACAAATTCCAGCCTGGATGCCAATACTATGTGCTTCCATACCATCCTTGAACTGTTACTCATGGCAATTATAGTAATTTATTGTCATCTCCTGCTTACCCCCAATAGAAAGTAAACTCTTTGAGGACATTACTTGTCTTGTTCACCACTGTACCTCTCAAAAGGCCACCAGGGGGTAATTACTTGGTGACTACTCACTGAATACATGAAGGGACAAATGGCCTACGTACAAATTTATATCAACATAAAAAAGATAAATGGAAAAATTCAGGTTGGAATGCTCTTCATGGAAATAATGAGGTAATAGCATCTCTGCAGGATGAGGGTCTGGCCACAGGGAAATGTAAGCATATAAGTGAAATAATAAGGATCTGGAGTGACTTTATATGGATCCTTAAAAAAGAACAGAATTGTTGAAAAGTGTAGGGTTGCCAGGTTAAAACTGGATAGCAAAGACCAAGTAATGATTTCTGCATCTTTCTCTAGAGGCGTTGCAAAGAAAGAGCTCAGAAGTTGAATGATAGAAGCTCAGTGTTGTGTGTGTCTGTGTGTGTGTGTGTGCACACATGCATGAACGTGTGAGTGTGTGGTGGGGTCAAAGGCAGAAATTAAAGTGGTTCTTAAATCAGCATATATAAATCATACAAATATATAAGTCATATATAAATCATATATCCAAATCTAGAATCTGGGCCAAAAGAGACCCATTATGCTGGAATAGTGTACACAGATGGTCTGTGTGAATGGGAGGTTTAGAAGAAGAGGTTTTGGTGAAGACATAGGGAGCAGAATGAAGAAATTTGAAACAAGATAAGCAAAACATAGGCCAAAGAAATTATTAAATCCAGTATTTTGTAATTGATCCTATCGCCTGTAATGACAGAATCTATTTTTCACAGAAGTATGAATTTTATCAAAATCGTAATTGACCATATGGTATGGTAAGAAGAAATAGTCAATTCTTCACTGTCAGAATTATGATCGATATGATGGTAGGAGTTTCTTCAAAGAAAAAACTGTGAAGGTTGAGAAGGCCCTTTGTATATTCTTCTCCTTGATTTTAATTGGTGTGGAAGACTAACACTGAGAGACTAGTTTCCCTGTGGCAACTAATTATCCGGCTCATGCAGTTATTTGTGGATGGATCAATCACTTTCTGAGTATTTATTGATCTCCTGTTGTGTGTCCAACATGATGTTAAGTGCTGGAGGTCAACAAGAAAAATATAAAGCATAATCTCTACCCTCTTGATCTATAATGTGTTTCTACATCAGTTACTCTACCCTGATTTCAATGTCATTTCATTTTTTTGTATCAGTGGTGATATTAGTGCCAGAATGATCTTTTTGATAATTCCTCACTATTTGTCATTATTATTCAGCTGTTCTATAATTCTGTTTTGGGTAACCACCTGGTTAATCTTTGTTGTTGTTGTTGTTGTTAATAAGATATTAACTTGATATTACTTGATAGGTGATAGTAGCTTCCTTTTGAATTCTAATAGCAATATTCCTATGTTATTCTGTAAAATGTGTTGCTTCTTCCTAAACAAAAATTCTATCTGAGGTATTTTCTGAATTTTCATTTTGATCTATTCTACCTTTTGCATAATTAGTATTTCAACTAATAAAAATCTTTTCAATCTTCTTAACCCTTTCCTTGTGAAAATTCTATAATTATCATTACTTATTAATTTCTACATTTTACTCCTTACATAATGATTTTCTTTTCCTTCCTATTTATTTATTTATTTATTTTTAGATTAAAAAAAATTATTTTTGAGGGATTATGTGTGCACAAACTGAGGGAAGGGCCAGAGGGAGAAGCAGACTTCTCATTGAGCAGGGAGCCCAATACAAGACTCAATCCAAGGATGCTGGGATCATGACAGACACTTAACTGATGGAGCCACCCAGGCACCCCTCCGTTCCTCTTTAAATGTTGACAACATGCTCATGGTTTATAAATATTTTCTCAAAAATCTCACTTGGATTTTCTGCTTTTAATGTTACACAAACTTGGGGTGCCTGGGTGGCTCATTGGTTTAAAGCCTCTGTTTTTGGCCTCAGGTCATGGACCCAGGGACCTGGGATTGATCAGCCCTGCATCAGGCTCTCTGCTCATCAGGGAGCCTGCTTCCCCTTTTCTGCCTGCCTTTCTTCCTGCTTGTAGTCTCTGTCCAAATAAATAAACAAAATCTTAAAAAAAAAGTACACAAACTTCTGTTAATTTCATTTTAATGACTTTTTCTGGAATTTATAATTAAAACATTATATTTACGGTGACATTACCTTTTACTTATGAACTGAGATTTGCATCTTAATCTAAACTAATCTAATATCTTGTACTTATAAACTAATAAAAATGTACTGCCTATCTTTTCTCATAGTCAAATTATTATCTGTGTGCATATCTATTTTACAGTTCTACAAATCTTCTGAAACATTAGAATGGAATGCCTAAAAAGCCAGTTCTATTATGCTGGAAAATATTTGCCAACTTTTGGTAAAAAAGGTTATGTGAACCCTAACTAGAGTTAGTGATCTCCGGAAAGCCTTCTGGGTTTAAGTTTCCATTTGTTTAGGATTTATTTGACATTTGGAAGAATTCTGACAATAAGAATTCTTAGGTTCAAACCTTATGTCTTCTTTTTCCCCAGATATTCTCTTTTGTGCCTACATAAAAAGAATAACTCCTTACAGTTGTTGGAAACAGCACAATAGAAAAATCAGTGCTGATCCCATTCAAAATTTTGTAACATCCAAATTGATAAACAATGGTCATCCCAGGAGCATTCATTAGAAAATGACCACATTACTAGTTCATTCTCTGTAGAACCAGCTTAAAATCCAGCTGTCTTTTACATCTGAAGCTGTGTAGTCATATAATTTGGAGCATTTCCACCAGTTCCTTTCAAGGGAGGAGACTAGGGCTGAATATTTAATAGAAGTATCCCAGGGAACTCCAGTTAAGGATGAAAGATGAAGATAAACAATAGGTACACTTATGAAAGTGTATCATATGGAGATGCATATGATTTTACTTTGTACAGTAGCACATATAGGTTTGCATGTTTATGTGGACTATACTTTGTTTATTTTCAACATTGCACTCTTCTTTTGCCCTCTGTATAGTGTTGAGACAGTTTGTATTCAGCACTGCATGGTTACATAATTAGGAAAGCTGAGCAAGACTTTGTAGATTTATATGCTTTGCCCCAGAGAAGAGCATAACAAATTGGAGATTATAAATCAATTTAGCTACCTCAAATTGGAAACTTTTAAAAATGCATTTACTTATTTCATAGATTTTTCTGTGAACATTTGGACCATTTCCTTTGATTTATGTTTGTTGTTGTTTTTCAGGGAATGTATGGAGGTACTCACAGAAAGTAAATGTTTATTTGGGATACAGATACATACATACATCCCCCATTCTTAGGGCACTGTCTAGAAATTCAGTATAAATATTTTTAATGAATAAACATTGTTTATCAATCTGTCAATCAAAAAATCTTACAACAGAAGAAAAATGCTAATTTAACCATCATCTTTGACATATGAAAATGTTGTACTATTTTATTTTTCAGTGACAAAAATATCAGAAATTAAGACTCTATATCTAAAACATGGATTTAGAAATCCCAATGTAATTATTTATGAGGCAAACATATGGAAGAATTTTTGTCAAAGACATAGGACTCTGTTTTTAAAAAGTTAAAAAAATATATACTAAATATTATGATAATTAAAATATTCATTTCTAATAGGACCTTTGAGATGCCAGGTGTAGCCCTTTGGACACATTGCTGGTCTATGCAAATCTCTAAGTAAGGTAGATCACTTTAACTACTTCTTATGTTCAAAAGCAATTCTGAACACCAACCCCATAGATAAATTTCCTAATTAGAATTTGTGGCTTGTGGGCATGGATTGAACCACCCCATGTCACAATAGCCACTTCTAAACTCATGTGGTAAACAGATAGTTTTATTCCATATTTAAGTGACAGAATTTTGCTATGGCTGCTAAGTTCTTTTAGTACTGAATTTTTCAAATCATTAGTACCTACAAAATCATGTGTTATATATACACATACATATGTGTGTATATTTCTTTTTAACAGTGGATAAAAGTAAAAATTATTTTGAAAACTGTTATTCTAAATGCATGTCTACTTTAGTATCAATATCCAACTGAATCAGTTGCACATTATTAATTGTGCTCAGTCAAGTGAAATATTTTTACTGAAAGACAACTATGCACCAAATAATACATGGATCCTTATGCATTTTTAATGCAAAATTGGCTAATTTTAATTAGCCAATCTTGATAATTCTGTGAGATGATATTTAAAATTAAACCCTTGATACAAATTAAGAAATAAAACATAAGAACACAACTAATCAGAACTTGAGATTTTTTCAAAAAATATATTGATAACAGCATTTTCCAACCTTGAGTTTCCAAGTATTTAGAACATGCTATTTCAAATAACTGAGTTCCATGTTGATGGGTTTTGAAAATTTTAGGTTAAGCCTATTAAGTTTTCTTTACTGTAGAAATTCTTTGAGATTTTTCTATGGTCATGGTTTCCTCAAATCCCCAAGTATTGAGACATGGATATAATAAAAATTTACCAAATTTGTTTGCCCATAAAATCATCTTAAACTCTTATTTCTTCAGATATTGTTTTTTCTGGGGGCATTCTTGGGGAAATGTTTAGTAATGTCAACAGAAATAATTTAGAAGAGATTAAGTTTCTGTTAATCTAAATAATTTAGAAGAGATTAAATTAAGTTTAAATGATGTTCTGATATGTGATAGTGTCTCCTAGAAATCAGACTATACTCTACTTTTCCTATTAGCAAGAATTTAAAAATGGAGCACTTAGTATTTTCCAAGCTCAAGATTCAACTTAAATGCATATACTGTAGTCTATACTCACGGAATTCACTCCAGTGAATTTAGAAGTAGTAAGTGCTCTGTATTTGTAGTAAGTGTAGTAAGAAGTATTTGTAGTAAGAAGTAGTAAGTGCTCTTTATTTGCCCATCTTACAATCTATAATGTAAATTATTCCTTATTATTATATTTTTAAGTATTGTATTTATTTACTTATTTTATTACCATTTTTTAATGTTACATTAGTCGCCATAGAGTACATCATTAGTTTTTGATATAATGTTCCATGATTCATTGTTTACCTATAATACTCAGTACTCCATGCAATATGTGCCCTGTTTAATACCCATCACTGGGCTAACCCATTTCCCCGCTCCCTTTAGAGAGAGAGAGAGCATGAATAAGGGCAGGGGGAGGACTAGAGGAATAAGGACAAGCAGACTCTGTGCTGAGTGCAGAACCCCAGGTGGGGCTCCAACCCACAGCCTTGAGATCATGACCTGAGCCGAAATCAAGAGTCAGCTGCTTAACTAACTGAGCCATCCAGGTGCACCTCATTACTATTTATATTTTTAAAGTAATTTGCCATGGATAATCCCCAGATATCATGTAATGCATGCTTTTCCAATTAAGTTTATGCTGGTGTTAAAACAGGATCACAAATACATAAACTATTTTTATTTATTTTGTCCAGACCCATCTAACAAATTTGGGGAATAGGAGATCTCAAATTTCTTTAAGCTGGCATATGGATTCCGTAAGTGGCATTATTCAGTAGTCCTTTTAGCTATCACTTACTTCAAACATTAAACCCTGTTTTCCTCCTACCATAGGTTTAAAATATACATGAGAAGTCATCATCATAAGGTTGTGCTCAGGAACTACAGTACACCCCCAAATCTGACTGTTTTACAAATGTTCTGTGTGCACTGTCGATGAGAGACATAGAAGGGGCTTAAAATTCCATAGAGTTGTGAGTGTTGGCTCACTGATCTGGCCTGAAGGACCCATATTCTCTGTTCCTTCTACTTTCCTTATGTTATGTACCTGTCTTTTCTTCTTTGGTCAATTTTCAGTATGTTTTATATGAGACTTCCAAGCGAGCCAGCTTTCTTCAGTCCTGTTTGTGTACAAGGGTTCCAAAGCTGTCTGTATCAATGGAGATATTTCATGGGATGGCCATGTGTTCCCTAAAGAATTGGCTTAAATGCAGGAGCACTGGTAAGGGGATGTGGCTTACCTATAGTGAACTAAATGTACTCAATCTCATACAAGGACACCTTCCTGTGAACAAAGATCATGACAACACTCTACCCTTTCCTTGGAATAAGTTCACTTCTTTGAGACCCACCCCTCTGATTGTCATCTGGCACAACTACACAACGGACCCTCTGGATATATATGGATATGCCTGTTTACTTGAAAAGAAAAAAAAAAGTGTTTATTACTACTGCAACTATTGCTTCTCCTCTCTACCAGGATAGCAACACTGTTACATGCCTTCCATACATATCACATTTGAGCCCAACAACAAACCCATGAGATAGGTAGGTTCATTCTCATTTTTTACATGAGACCAGTGAGCCACAAAGAATGAAATAATTTTCCTGAAGTTATTCCAGCAGAGTTTGAACCCAGAGCTATGTAATTGCTAGGCAAGGTTGGCCTTGCTGTAAAATGAAACTAATTTAGTCACTCGGACCTGAAACTCAATGCCTCCCTAAGATAGTGTTCCAACCAAGTGAGCTAGCCTTATTTTGGTTTTCTTCTCACAAGAGAGAGTTTTAATGTAATCTTTTATAAAAGTCTATTTAGCAAGGTCATAGGATTACTTCTCTATGTATCTATTTTAAAAACCAGAAAATTAAAAACAACAACAACAACAACAAAAAACTTACACTAAACATGGTGGGTGGTAGGCCTGCTAAGGAACAGGCTGGCCTCATGGGGCCAAGGAGTAAGGCAGGGTTGGTCACCTCAAGTCTAGTTGACTAATAATTCATGTTGGGAGTATCAACAAAGGTGGAGGAAACAAAATACAAATCTAAGGTAGAAGGAATTAGAAAGGGTTTTGCATTTGGGGGGAAAGAATGAAGAATTATATGAGTCACTGAGTAAGGGAGAGGCTAATTAAAGAGGAGGGAAATGAGTCAGTTCCATGCTACAGAGACAAGTATTAGAAAGCAAAGGAAGAAAATCAGAAGGAGAAACCATAGATAAAAGTCAGGTAATCTTTTGATAAGGTCTTGATTGTTTTTTTTCTGAAAGTGTGGATTTTACTTATATTTACAAAAATGCTAATTTAATCCAATGAATTATTTCATATCGTTCATGCCTAGCATGCAATCTGTTTACTTGGCATGTATTTTAAGGGCATCTATTGAACTAGCTGCTGGACCAAACTGCACTGAAAAACAAAATTTTAAGGAAAGAATTTCCTTTAGACTAAAGCCATGAGAAAGAGAATTCATATAAAGGCAGATAACACATAACTCTGGGGCCAGAAGAATGTATTCATCATTGATCATAAAATCTTCATCCAGAAAGAGTAATGTATATAAAAATATACTGACCTAATAATAACAAGCAAACAAGTAAAAATAAAAGTAAATAAAGAGTAACAAAATTCTCTGGAAAGCTAGTCTAAATAACAACAGAAAGCAGCTGGACTAACTAATCCAGGAAGACTTGTAGGGGTAAAGGGGAAGTTATTCTTAATCTTCAAATGAAAATCATTCTCGCAGACAGGGAATCAGACAGTTTAAAAATAGATGCACATTGGCTAGAAGTGACAAAATGGAAAGAAATACCATGAAAATACTAATCATAAGAAATCTGGAATGGCTATATTAATCCCTAGCAAAATGATCTTAAAGACAAAGTATTACCAGAAATAGGGTCATTTCTTAATGGTAAAATGGCCAATTCATCAAGAAGACATAACAGCTCTAAATATATACGCACCCATTAGCAGAATTTCAAAATAAATGGAACCCAAACTGCCTAAAATAAATTAGAAATAAACCCACAAATAAAGTTAGAGATTTGAGAACTCCATTCTCAATCACTGATAACAGAAATATACTAAAAAACAATATGGATATAGCAGATTTGGGTAATATCATCCCTCAAATTGATCTGACTGAGTATTTAAATTTGTACTTATATAGCAATAAATCCAGCCAACCGCAGAGTGCACAATCTTCTCAAGAGCACATGGAAACATTCACCAAGAGATCGTATGTGGGGTCATAAAGCAGTGTGGTGGAAAGCACTCATCAGCTGTCCTCCTCGCTCCGAGACCGTGCGGCTACTGGAGGCGGTAAGATGCCTTTGCCTTTCCTCTACTGTCCACGGGTCCCTATGTTAGACGAGAGGAGGGAGAATGGGCACGGGGCACTCAAGCATTCCAACCTCACTTCCACACTCCGTTTTAGCCTTTCTCCATTTCATCCCGATTCTCCATACTTTCCTTGCAAGGTGGTATTTTGACAACTGCGATCCTTTTCTGTCTGTCTGTCTGCACTTTCCCTTCATGACCCAATTTAAGCTGTATTTCGTTTACTTCCCCAAGTCTCTCAGACTTGTTCTTCTATCTGCTCTGAACTTTGTAAGTTATACCACGTCTGTTACTATTTATTCTTTCTTGCATCCATGTCTGATTTCCTCCACAGGATTAAAAGCTCTGAGAGAGCAGGCGTCACGCTTTATTCTTCTTTGGAAATATTGCCTAACTAATTGCTCAGGAATCGCTGGTTAAACGAGTATGTGAGTGAATGAAGGTTTAATGTTGCCTTTTGCAGTTTCATAGCTTCCCCTGACATGTGCAGACATATTTTCTAAGATATTTCACATGTGGCCTTTTGTTTCCTAATTCCAAGATCGTTAACACACGGTGTAATATCAGTTTCAGGTGTACAATATAGTGATTCAGCACTTCCATACAACACCTGGTGCTCAACACAAGTGCCCTCCTTGGTCCCCAACAACTATTCCCCCCATCACCCTCCCACTTCCCCTCTGAAAACCATCTGTTTGCCCTCTAGTTAAGGTCTGTTTCTTGGCTTGTCTCTCCCTCTCTTTTTTTCTTCTTTGCTCTTTTTTTTTTTTTTTTATTCCACATTTGAGCGAAATTGTATGTCATTTGCCTTTCTCTGACTGACGTATTTCACTTAGCGTTATGCTCTCTAGCTCCATCCATGCCATTGAAAATCGGCCTCCATATCTTACAAAGACATATGTCCTGGTAAAAGAATGATTTGCTATTTTAGGTGAACCTTGTTCTGAATGTAAACGTTCAATAGATGAAAGCTAGAACCACAAGACAAGAAATTTAAAATCCTCGTAAGGGAAACACTATGCTGAAAGGAAGTTTCAAATTTACTTTCAAAACTGACATCATAATATTTTAAGTTGAAATGTACGTGATGTGGGTTTTATCCCACAGTGTCCTGAGGACTAAGATTCAGGGTGGTTTCTATTCATTGCTTATGTGAAAATGTACCTGTGCTGATGTGAAAGAACCCTTGATGGTGAGTCAGGAGTTTTTATCTTAATTCTGTCAGATAATAAAGAATTGTGATAATTATATTACATGCTGCCCTGAGACGCCATTTCTTCACCTTTGTAAAATGAGAAGTTGCAAGACATGTCACGTAAGGTGACTTCTAGGCTTCACATTATTCTACCTTACGTACTTTACATGAAAGCCTCACATGTGGAGTGTTTCATGGACCCGTAGCAGTGGGGTCATCTGGGAGCTTGTTGGAAATACAAAATCTCATCTCAGACCCCGGCCCACACCTACACATGAAGTTAGGAAATCACTGTTCTAGCATGCACAAGTAAAATGGTGGATGGCTACCCTAAATAGGACACATATTATTTCTTAAAAGTTGAGAGAGTTAGCCAGGAGCACGACCAACTTGCTCTTATTCCCCCCAAGAAAGCTTAGGTCAGAAGACATGCATTTTCCACCGTGTATACAATTATCAGCTTGCATTTCCCTTTTATGCATAGGGACATAGGGCATTTTGCTCTTCCAAACTTCCACCTTATTTGCTTGTGATGAAGAATTCCAGGTTTAGGAATTTTTGAGGTAGTTTACTCTTGAAAGGACAAAACCCATGTACGGAGATGATAATATTTTGTCTTTGTCTCAGTTAGACTGCAGGCTCTGTTTCCTCTGCATATCCTGAGTGAATAATAGATGAAGTTATACTGACATGTATTTCTGAAATAAATGAAATATTTGGTTTAATTAGTTTTTCCTGTTGCATTGCTTGACATTAGCTATAATTAAAGTGTTAAACTGGATGTTACTGCTCAGAGTTTTTTAATAAACAACAGCCTTGGAACTCATCTTTTTTTCTTCTCCTCTAGGATAGAAGGCTTTTTTAGTTACTTAATGTTGGTGATTTTCATCATGTTATGTTAATTCTTTCCCTGCATGACATTTTTCTGTTCTGCCAATTTCTTATAAGATGTACTATATGACATTTAAAGAGTCAAGCATTCAATCAAATATTTATTGATTTCACTGTTAAAATGGATTTTCTTAAATTAACTATTTATTTCATTGATTGAAATAAGGAACTGATTGATGGAATGTTTTGACATAATACTGATGCAGGTTTTGTAATTGCTTCTTGTCATTGTTGCAAACTAAACTGGAAAAATGTGCTTCAACCTGCCTTATTTCTGTGTTAAAAATCAGAGGGGGAGACAAACCATCAGAGATTGTGGACTCAGAAACAAACTGAGAATTTTGGAGGGGAGGGTGGTGGGGGGTTGGGTGAGCCTGGTGGTGGGTATTAAGGAGGCACTTATTGCATGGAGCACTGGGTGTGGTTCATGAACAATGAATTTTGGAATGCTGGAAAAAAAAAAAACAAAACTCCATGTCTGTCACATTGTTGATGTTTTCATTATTTTTCACCTTCTATCACTTTGTTTCTATACATTCAAGTGAGTTCATTTTAACATGTTTCTTTCTACTGCTAAGATCTTCTTTTGGGGGTGCCTGGGTGGCTCAGTGTGTTAAGCCGCTGCCTTTGGCTCAGGTCATGATCTCAGGGTCCTGGCATCGAGTCCCACATCGGGATCTCTGCTCTGCAGGGAGCCTACTTCCTCCTCTCTCTCTCTCTCTGCCTGCCTGTCTGCCTACTTGTGATCTCTGTCTGTCAAATAAATAAAACCTTAAAAAAAAAAAAATCTTCTTTTTGTAGTTAGTTCTCCCTCCATCCATTCAAGTGCAAATGAATTGGTTAGAAGGCACAGTGGGCTGTGAAAGACAGGGATAGCCATCTTAGTTAAGAAAACAGCACAATTAGATTCAGAAAGTTACTGCATAGTGTGCCTTCTCATGAAAACCAAAGGGCTAAGAAGATCAGTGGGTCACTGTCCTCAGATAACCCACTTATGTAGCATATCACTGGTATTGAAATGCTTGTCTTTTTTCCCCTTCCTGATACTCAAAAGAAGTTAGTTTCTAGTCCATTGGTAGGGCAGGCCAAAGACTCCTTTTCTTACCTATCCCATCATTACATAAATTAAACAGTCATAGCTCACTTACTCCATGTTACTTCCTCTTGGATTTAGAGATTAGAGTTTATTGATGGGAAGAGAGGGAAATGCAAACACAGTCTCTGAGTGACAATCCATTTCTATGCTCCCAGGAAATAGCTACAATGAATGGACCCTGTCTACAATTTTTGAGCTGGCTTACAAATAAACATAGAAATAAATCCATTCCAGTTTATACAATGCATTTATTGTATAAAGATTTATAAAATTTATCTATTTATAAATAAACCCATTCCAGTTTATAAGCAGAAATAAAAATGTTAGTGTCTAAACTTACAAAATACAGATACAGAGGGAGAACTCTCTTAATTGGGATTAATGGCATCATCTTTCTCCTTTGTGAAAAGTTAAAAAGCATAACAGATTATAATAGAGGTCAGTGGTTTCAGATCCTGAAAACGACCTACCTGCTCATATGCAAAGCAGAATAGCATGTGGGAATTGAGGAATGGATAATCATTCTATTAGCAATTGTCTCCAGTTGGACCCATTTGTAGGCAACCTATTTTTATCCTAATTCCGATTTGTGTTAGTGGCTGGTTGCAGATCATTCCGTTCAAGAGCTGTCACATATTCACACGTGGCTCCACTTCAAAAACAAAACAATCATTATTAATATCAAATAGAAGGCTATATAACTTCTAGAAGCGCACATCTCATGCTTCCATTGCTGCATTTGAGGTATGTAGAAATGTCCCAGGAATTGAGGGAAAATACTATTTTCCTAAGTGAGATTTTTTAAAGTATATGCAAATTTAAAAAAATACACGAGTGAAGTATTAAGGAATCTTTAAAAGGAAACAAAGAGTTGGGAGGAGGACAGAAAAGTACAGAAAAGGTTCAATTGTCTGCATTTTTTTATCACATGAACTTTAATGAGATAACCTCATTATCAAAAAATATTTTATGAGGGCGCCTGGGTGGCTCAGTCATTGAGCGGCTGCCTTTGGCTCAGGTTATGATCCCTGGGTCCTGGGTTCAAGCCCCCCATTGGGTTCCCTGCCTGGCTGGAAGCCTGTGTCTCTCTCTGGAAGCTTGTGTTCCCTCTCTCTGTCTCTCTGTCAAGTAAATAAATAAAATCTTTTAAAAATTGATTACGAAATATAAGATTTTCTTCTCATTTTTCTTGGAAGTCAAATAAAAAGTTTGAGCACTGAATAGGAAACATAACTCAGGAAAATGTCCAGTCCAGTGTTTTGCATGGTGTAATCTAACGTGCCCACACGCATTCTCCAGTGTTTTCTGCTCTCACAATGGATAATACTGTTCATGTTAATAACACTCCCCATAGACATCACCTCGAATTCCACACAGTCTCTCCATTTCAACAACTCTCAATACATCATTTTATTGCTTTCTTTGTTCAGTCATTCCTTAGATAACACCATCACCTGAACTGCTTTGATTCCACATCTAGTGCCACAAAGTTCTTTTCCTCAATTGAACCATACCTTAATTTCCATTATGATTTTTGTTTCTTTTTTAAGTATATTTTCTTCCCATCTTTTAGATAATCTTTGGCTCTGTTTCTTCATAGTCTCAATTTCAGTCAATCCTTTCAACAATGGTTTTACTAAGAACTTATTTATTTTATTTTAATTTTTTTTAGCCTTTTGCAATATCTTACAAGTATAGTCTTCCCCTTGCATGTCTTGGCTATCAAGCATTGCTGTAACAGGGAAAAGGTAAAAAAAAAAAAAAAAAAAAAACGAAAGAAAGAAAAGGGAAGAAAGAAAGAAAGGAAGATGTCATCAATAAAAATTAACAAGATCAATTATCATACTTTTTAAAAAATACAAGGGAGTTTTCTATTTTTCTCAGAAATCCTATTGAATTTCTGTGACAATTAGCTGAGTTATTGTTTTAAAAAGACAGACAGGCTTTTGTTTTGCTCCAGAAAATGTAATCCTTAAACATTATTGGCTTAAAATAATAAATGCTATAGACTGCATGCTATTTCACATGAGGGGGACTTGGCTGCAGTAACCAGACTGATGAAGTTTCTGCTTCCATCAACAGACTTCAGGATTCTGTACATCATAGAAAGTGAAACAGAAGTATGTCAGGACAGAAAACTGAAACAGTGAGCAGTCATTAGAAACACTTTCCACAATGTTCTGACTTTTATTATCTCCAAATTCTAGGACTCACTTCCATTTTTCTCATTCTCAGTAGATAATATTGTTTTTACTTTATTTGGCAAACAGATGCTAAACAACAACAGGATTCAATGTATTCCCACCTCACCTTCCTCTGCAAACTCACACATCCTTTCTTCTCCTCTGGCCTCCCAGCACCACTTTGATGATGATGATGGAGAGTTCAGAACTAAGGGCATTGAGGGCTGATGTTGGGAAACAGAGAATGACTGCTAGGATAACAGAACTAATCCATGAATCAAAAGGGGTGATAATTGATACAATGTAATATGATTGGGTTAAGTCACTAATAAAACTGTTTCAATGAGATATAAAAGCTACAGGCCAGAGGAGGAGTGAATGTCAGGGACTAGAACATTTTATTCAAGTAACTGAAGATGAGAACATGAGAAGAGTATGGAATATACAACAGGAAGCACTGGCCCAAGAATTGTTAAAAGATGTTATGGATTCTTGGATTGACTCTGCTAATACACATCCCAAGGGTTTACAGGATGTAAAAGACAGAAGACCAAATGAACAGTCCCTTTCTCCACTCATAGATAGGGTGTGGGATCTGATTTTGATTCTACCTTTCAGACACACTCCTATGAGATCTAGACTAGGAACTGAATCACTGAGACAGGCATGGTGTGAGATATCCCCTGGTGACTCACATCATAGCAAAGATGGTGTTGGCTTTTTAATTCATGAGCTAACTGTAGGAGGAGCAACAGCTTTGTCAAGCATGACAGACAGTAGTGTGGCTCAAGAATGGCAGAGCAGCAGCTTCCCAATTGCCAGTGTCTTACCAGAGAAAGGACAAAGTCAGCAGAACATGAGTGATTAGTGAATGGGGTGTTACTTTTAGGAGCTCATCTCAATGCCTTCTCTTGCCCTTCCAATAGGTTTGTAAATTCCTAAATCTTTGTCTCAAAGTTGTATCTGTTTAAACCAACTAAAGTAGATTCTGTTTAAAATCCAACACTGACCAACATCATAACTGGTAGCAGAATTGGTAAAGTACAATAGACCTTTAATAGGATGGGAATTTAGGAATGTCTCCATGAACTGTTGGCATATTTGCATATTTGTATGGTGAAAACCCACTAACTATTGGAAGCTAGGACTGGTATGAGATGCCAAATTAAGGCAAGAAATTGTTGGATCAAGTTACTGTTAGGAGAGACCACTACTGGGGTCAAGAGCAATCGAAGTCCTTTAAGTTGAAATAGGGAACTTAAGGACAAAAATGAGTAAAGTCAACATTTGAAATTCTTTTTTTTTAATCTTTTTTAAAAAATATTTTATTTATTTATTTGACACAGAGAGAGAGAGAGAGTTCATAAGTAGGCAGAGAAGCAGGCAGAGAGAGAAGGAAAGCAAGCCCCCCACCAAGCAGGGAGCCTGATGTAGGGTTCCATCCTTGGACCCTGAGATCATGACATGAGCCAAAGGCAGAGGCCTAACCCACTGAGCCACCCAGACGCCCCTGAAATTCTTGATTCAGGAATTATCAGAGAATGTAAAGTTTTCTGAGACTAACTTAAAGAATATTCTAATTTCCTTAGGTCTCAAGGCTACTGTAGCAAAAAATTAACTTAAGAGTCTAATTCTGTTTATTACTCAATTATAATATAAATTGGATTCATTATGTTACGTGATTATTGGGCAAAAGGGAACCTTGAGAATTAGAATAGTGATTTGGGAATATTTAGATGAGTTATTAATACCCAGGTACCCAAACCCTAACAAGTCTGCCAGCAGAAGCAGACTTTCCTGCCCTATGTGAAGGTGCTGCTCCCGCAATGCTTAAAGGCATTAGTTACAAGCTCATCTGGAATAGTATCTTGAAAAAGGATGTCATCTCTCTCCATGCTTCTTCCCTATGAGCTATCCTAGCTCCCAGAACTTTAACCAGGTCAGCAAGCTCTGTGAAAAATAAATCCAAGTCTACATAGAAAAGTTTTTGGCAAGATTTTTTTTTTTTTTGCTTATTTCAGAAAAACAAACTTAAGTGACATGGGTGAAAACTGGTTATAAATGTTAGTCTAGATATAGAGAAATATAATTTTTATATTGGCTGAATTTATTAAAATGGTTGCATTTACCCAAGGTTGACATGCAAGATACTAGCTTTGGGAGATGAGAAAGGTTCTGTTTGCTTTTTTATTTTGTTGTCTGAAGCCTGGATTTTGTGTTGTCTTTGGGGAATGTTATAGTAAATTTGTCACAAATGACTCTCTTTACTGTGTCATAGGAGATGGTTCAGAGTATCCCCCTCATCATTAAATTAAAAGTAACAGTGGTAAATTGCAACCTCAGTGGCCTTGGAAAGCTATGTAATGATTGTGCCTTTTTGTGGGGGGGGGGTTGTTTGTTTGTTTTTGTTTTTTGGTTTTTGTTTTTGCCACAGATTAAGGAGAGCAATTGACCAAGAAGATTGTAGGGTGGCATCATCCAATCACACTTATCCTGCAAAAGACAGCAAGGCTGGAATGATAAACAGATTGATTTGACCTGAAAGGTTCTTTGGAAGTAGTTAATTGACCACAGGACCCATGGAAATGAAATAGTGCCCAGTCCAATAAGGGTGTAACTGTACTGTGGATGGGGAAAAAAAAAAATCTAGCCTTGCATAGAAAGAACTGACTCAACATGATAAAAATATGGCCTCTTATTTAATCTCACTTCAGTTAATTCCCAATCCTTGAATTCAGTTAATTCCCTTTGAAGTACAGCAGGCTAAGTGGCACGTGGAGAAACTCTGTGATAATACAAAGAGTGGGTATTGAAAATCTTTGCCCTAGACTTCCCCAAAGAAATTTATGGCTATTTACGAAGGTGAAAGTTGCTCTGAAGAAAAAGAAATGACCAGACTATTTGTAAGTTATTAGACAGTGTCTATGAGCTAAAATTGAACTCTGGAGAGTTAGAAGACCAGGGAAAGTGAGGACTTATGAAAGTCAAGTGATAAATGGAGATTTGTTCTAAATCTATTTCATAGTGGACCCAAGGGGAAGCAGGAGAAGAATCTAAAACTCACACTCTCTTGATTTTCCAAGATTTGGAGAGTGTACTTGGAATAGACAAATATGCCAATTGACATGATTCCTACATTGATTCTCTGGCAAGGGAAGTAAGAGTAATCTGGTAAGTGAGATCAATTAGTAGCTTTAGATCTCCTTCCCCTTATAAAACCAGATAAGTAAAAGCAATACCATAAACATTATTGCCGTATCAAAAGAGATGAAAGATATGCAGACTTGTTGATTTTGGTTAGATCTCCATTATTTTACTGATTCAGTCTTTTATAGGTCATAATCTTCAACAGGGATGCCTCCTTTGGAGCTGTCAACTTTGAAGCAGTCTCTTCTCTAGAGCACTTGAACATAGTGCCCTGGTGTCTGGAAAATGTATTTCCTCTATTCTGTCCTTATTTGATTTTTCTAGTGGGCATACTTCTGTAGCACCGGCATCATTCCCTCAGCCTGTATCTATGACCTCAATGAGAATTCCTTATGGCCAACTGATCAAAAAGGAAAAAAAAATGATAATAATCAAGATTTGTTTACAAATATTTTATATATTCATTAACTTAAATAAGTAAATATTAATGAGGGTTGATGTTTTCTTGGGTCTCATTCTAAACCCTGGGATACAACAGGAAATCATAGCTACTGTATCTTGGAACTTGTAATTGACCTAGGAAGTACAAATAGTCTCCTCTATCTAAGCTCACTATGATCTCTATTTCCAGACTCTCCCTGTTTGAATTCATGAGCTGTCCTTACTTGATTTTATTATTTTTTTAATCTTTAGATGATTCCCTCACTAACTTAACTCACTAGCTAAGACACAATAACCTATGTAAGTTCACAGATTAAATATACTTGGATTTATTAAATATTTTTGGACAATGAGGGATATCTGTGTCTAGTATGTTAGCTTTCCCTAAATATTTTGGTGGTCAATAAAACAGAGCAGGGGAGAAGTGAATTCCAGAATATAGATGGGTGATTGGTATTTAGGACCCCTCCCCTCCAGAATTTGCAAGGTGGTGGTACAAATAATCTACGAAAGAAAACAGCTTTTATTTGACAGAACCACAGAGAAGTCAATGCTAGGACACATACCTAGTTGCATTATATTAGGTGAGAACATGTTATTATTGGTTGGGATAAAGGGCTTCTATGAGGAAGTCTTAAAGAAATTAAGTTGGAAATGTAAGCAGTGGTCAAGCAACTGAGCATTTCTTGCCATTTGACACATAGGTTGCACTTTATCCTGCTCTCTAGAATGAAATTTGGAAGATTTTAAGCTGGAGGTTGACATGCTTGGTTTTTACTTTTTAAATAAAAGATTAATCTGACTTTTATGAATAAGAGATTTAAAAGAGAAGGCTAGCACCAATGACACTAATTGAATCAATTATGCAATTGTGCATGTGATAGATTTGAAGGACCCACCTGAGAATAGCCATGGAGAGAGAGGAGGAAAAAGCTGCAAGACATATTGAGAATGAAGGCCTGGCAGGGAAGATAAATTGATTAAATTAGAGATGATGGAAAAGAAAAGAAATCCAGGAAGTCATCAGATATCTGTCCTGTGTGATTTGGATGGTGGTGCTATCCGACAAGTTAGGAGACTCAGCAGGACAAGCAAAATGGAAGAAATAATAGTTACTTGAGTTATATGTAGATTGAGTTGATAACGCATGAAGCATATGTGATGGGCACATCTTGTAGACAGATACAAACAGGGATTTGACGTCTGGGTAATGAAAGAACTGGGCATTACTAATATGCTGGTACATTTGAAATAATTGGTATAGATGAAAAGAGAAGAGACTATAATAAAATAAAATATAATATAATAATATTAAGAAGCTTTTGGGGGTGGGGGGAATGAAGACTGTTGACCAAGAGCAGGAAGGAATGGTGAGAAAGAAAAAAAAGAAAAAAAGAAAAAGAACCAAAAAGCATTTTAAAGGAGAATTATCATTTCTAAGTGTTAAATGCTTCCTGGCAAAAAGACTTAAACGTGTTCTTTGGGTTTGGCAATCTCACCATCCGTAGTCCCACGGGTGCCGTGGGTGGAGAGTGGAAGTCAGTCTGCAAGAGGTGGAGGCGGGTAATGGGAAGAAAAGAAGAACAAAGAATAATCATAAATTTAGAATAATTTTGATGACGAAGGGAAGAAGAATGTGATGAGAAAAGTCAAGGCATTTTTTTTTGTAATGATGAAATAGAATTGCATAAATTCTACTCTTCCAAAGAAAAGAGAGGAAGAAATGAAATATTCTAGTGTGAGAGGGAGTAATTAGTGGACGGGGCCTGGGCCAGCCTGGGAGCGCACAAAATCTGTGGTATCTGGAGAAAGATTGGCCAGGAACAAAGGAAGTGAATCTATTTATTTCAGATAAGAAGTGAAGAGTGAGTGTATCTCCAGAAAAGATTCTGGGTAGAGGGAGAAAGTAGGTAGTGCTGACAAAGGAAGAATTGAGGGATAAGAAAAGGAAGTAGAGCCAGGTAGGCAGTCCAGGGGTCCAGGGAAAAGTTCAGAAACGGAGTGAGGGCAGAATCCAAAGGAAGGAACAGCAAGGAACAGCCATTAACAGTATGTTTTTCATCAACTTTCCTTTTCACCTATTTCCGGTCTTCTTTGTGGTGACTTCCGTATAATTGTCATTGACTACTTGTATCTATCTTCATAAGACTTTGAGCTCTTTGTCCCCAGTAACCTTGATATCCTCTCGATCTGGGTAGACATAAGGTGTATCTCATTAATCCCTGTAAACCCAGAAGTGCTCATTGAATGACAGGAGGAAAGTTCTCAATAGAAATGAATAAATAAGTAAAACGATCAGTGGGAGAATGAGATTAAAAAGCCAAGATGGGGTCATCAGGAGTTTCATAAAAGAATGTTAAATTTTCCAAATGAAGTCTCTCACTCTATTTTTAGAGGGTGTGTCCCAGGATTTTAAAATAACTTTCTGTGTAGCTTTATGCTTATACCAACTACTTGTTAACACCTTTTTAAAGCTAAATAGTATTTTTGGTCAAGCTTTCACCAGTTAGTCAGATGTATAAGATTTACAGAATGAGATTTTCACCTTTTCAATAAACAAATATAAGTTGAGTTTGTATTTTATAATTTTCATTAATTTCAGATATCAAAAAGTTGGTTAATGAATGTGTAAAAAATAATATTCCTCTATGTTTACTTATTACTGATGTTTGGCATAGTCTTCAACTAGGAAAATATAAAAATATTAAATAATAATCTATATTATTTTAATTTACCTACTAATTTAAAATTGGACAAAATATTAGGAAGGTAATAAAAAACCTATATTCAGTAGTTAAGTCAAATGGAAGGCTTTCATATTTAACAACTATCACTTCTAGGGTTTTAAGCAAATGTTAAGTTTTTGGTCTGTTTTATGAACACATAAATTTATGAATATATATCATATTTCTTTCAATATTTCAAAGGTCTACAAATCAATCTTAATAAATCAAAATAAATGAGATATTTTCTTCAAAATATGCACAATTGTGTATATAGTAGAAAACTTTGACAAACGACAGTTGTTGTCACACAAAGATGTTCTGAGTGGTAAAAACTGGATGGAAGAGCCTTGGTTCTCTGGCATCGTGCCTTCTACAAAAAGCCAATTATCTATTAAGTCATCTGCATTCATTTTCCAGGTTAGCCAGAAAACCAAGATTGCCTGAGGGAGGGCTTGCCTCGTATATACAAGGAAGTCTGAACTGTAGCCAGAGATACAATTAAGATGTTCCAGGAGAGCTATTACCTTTGGTTCAGGCAAATTCCTCTGGCACAAGTGTATAGTGGGAGGACTATACCAAATATTTTATGTTCTACATAAAATATTAATAGTTAATATTAATTAACAGTTAATATTGTCATAGTTCATGTATTAATTTACAAGAGTTTTCATGAAAAAATATGTTTTTGCTCATAAATTCTTAGTGTTGTAATTTTGAAAGAGACAAAGATGAAAAAAAAGTTATTGTCTATGCTTTGTTACTATTGTCTTCATGAAATTTTAGCATCAAAGAAAATAATTGTATCTATGTGTTTACTACAGTTGTTCCAAATTTAGCTAAATCTAATTCCCAGCAAATTTAGGGAATGAATAAAGAAGATGTGTTAACATTGTCACTTCAGTAGTTCAATTAGCCCTTCTTACTAAGAAAATCTCCATTCTGAAAAACTGTGTGGAAAATAGCAAAATCATAGTAAAGTTAAAAAAAAAACTCAGAATACACTATGTCAATACAAAGTACTGTTAATGCAATGCATCATGGGCCTGAGTTAAGAGGTCCTTTACATAGGGTGGGCCCACTGAGGAGGCACCTGGTCAGGCCCCATGGAAATATCCATTGGTTCCTCTCCATGGATTTCTGTGACAAAAGTTGTGACTAGCATTCTCTATCAATGCAACGCTTGAGGTTTGAGGCAGTGTTTCTTAACTGCCAAATCTTTAAGTCAGGCTGATGATGTCATGCTTGTTAAAAAGTAGTCAGATAACAAAAGGAGAATGACTTTGGGCACCTTATGTAAAAAGAATTTTATCCTCCTAAAGCAAGTGAAATCTCTGAATTATACCACAAAACCCCCTCAATAATTTATGGAGAGAAGATAAATATGCATTTTTTTTTCAATTATAGATAACTTCAATGCATTTGTCTATAACTTTTGTAACTACATAAAATTAGATAATAACCAGTAAAAAAAACCAAAACCAAAACCAAAACCAAAACCAAAACCAAAAAAAAAAAAAACCATGAAAGAGTAAAGGATAGAAGTTTATTGTGGTCTGAAATGGGGATTGCTTTTGACTGTCAAATGTGTTTTATAACTTCTGATATTCTGTCTCTTATGCTTCAATTACACAAAAGTCACATGAACCAAGGTTTAATGAGCCATCGTACTTTCCTCCATTTCCCTGGGCATAATTAGTGCTTTAGGAGTGAGGCAATCAAGCCCAGCCAAACAAAACTGTTCAGATATACTGATACAGAGCTTCAGGTGATGTGGGTCTTTTCCTTGGAACTACAGGGATAGCCAGATGTGAAGTTGGGACTATATTGTAAGAATTTTCTGAAATTGGAAAGACAGAGACAATCAGAGATGTCTAAAATGAGAGCATCATGGAGAGAATCCTGCAGCCTGGGCTCCAGCCCAGCCATTTTGTTGAGTCCTTAACTGATTGCAGATCTTCCTTGAGTTTTATCAGGTCTCTCAGAAACTTTTTTAGCTCCAGAAACCAATGAAGTAGAGCCAGGACATAAAAAGCAGATAATCTTATATGTTTGAGTAATGTCATCAATAAAGTAATACCAGAATGTTATCTGGCACAACGATTCTTCTAATGTGTGCATTGGTAATCCACTTAATCAATTATGTGAAAAAAAACAGATTGGTGATTCAATAGAATTACAGAATCTAAAGCCTAATCTAAACCCTAAAGTGGGGTATCCTTTTCATCACTGATAAGTGATTTCAGGCTCTTATGGAAGGTGTCCAGTAAGGAGTGGGTGAATGCCTACATATCCCCCTTTTGTGGTAAGGAACTCCTAGTCTACAAGGTATAAGTTTTAAATGCTTTTAGTTATGTCAAAAATGTCTTACTCCTGTTGAGCTGACAGTGTTGCTTTTAACTTGATGCTAACTCAATTGACTGGGTTAGTATAGCGCTATTTGAGTCTATGACAAAGTGTGTTTCTTTTGGTACACAACAATTTTGAGATATTCAGAAATAGCTCTTATATTCCCCCAAATAATTTCTTCTCAAAAATAATCATTCTCAGCTGTTTTAGACATTTCTCCAATACACAGACCCTAGAACCAGACTCCAGGTATCACATTTGGGTAAAATCTGCTACAAGCAGCTGAGTTTTCATTTCCAATCCCAGCTCCAGAAGGGCTACATGACTTGAATCCTTGAACCTGTTAACTTCACTAAGTTAAGATAATAGTTACATTTTCTGATTACAAAATTAAATTAGGCTCACTGGAGACAATCTGGAAGATCAAAAAAAGCATCCAGAAAAGACTTACAATTGAAAGGGTCAGTTGTAATGAACATAATTTATCTACTTTACAGTTTTAAAAGGGACGACTCAAAGATTGTAGCTCAGACTTCTATTCTGTTGCAGATACAGTTCAGTCCAATTTGCTATCATCTCCAACTTCTATCACAGGTGCAGAGACATGACCAAAATATCTGCAGCTGAGCCACCTACTTCCTTCCTACTTTTACTTTCAACATCCGATTTCTTTGTGTCTCACTTTTTGGCCTGTATAACTATCCTACTATGTATAAGATTTTGGATTGTTTTTAAGGACATTGGGTTTCAAATATGTAATACACCAAATAAATCATATTTGACACTCATGTTGATTATCTTTAATTCACTGCCCCAAAACTTGACAGCGAAAAGCAATGCATGTATATTATCTGACAGTTTCTGCTGGTCCTAAACCGGGTGATTTCTGGCTCAGTGTTTCTCACAGGTTGCAAGCTGTATCAGCTGGAGCTATAGTCTTCTCTTGAGCTTCACCTGGGGCTATAGAACTGTTTCCAAACCCACTCTCCTGGTTATCTGTAGACCTCAGTTCTTGGATAGCTGTTGGCCAGAGCAGGTTTCACTTCTTTGCCACTTGGGCTTCTGTACAGGTGCTCCCAAAATGGTAGCTTGTTTCTCCCAACATGATCAAGATGGAAAGCACAAGCTTCTATAACCTAATCTCTGACATGCCATGCCATTATATATGCCATTATAGGTCCCACACACCAACTCTGGGATCATGAGAAAGAAGACTACACATGGGTGTGGATAACAGGAAGTGGAAATCATTGGAGGCTACTGTGGAAGATTGTGACCCCATAACTGAATAAAATAATGACTATGTCAGAAGACCAGTAATCCATTTAAACTTATTGTAAACTTACTGTAAGCTATTAAAGGTGAGTATCTCTTACACAATTTGAACAATAGAATTTCATTCTTCCCCCCAAAAACTGTGTTCTCATAGACATAATTTGAAAACTGACAACTAGTTAATAGTTAAACATACATGAAAATAACTTTTTTCAACAAAAGAGATAAACATTTCTACCTATTAATTACTTTTGTAATATTTTTATAGTGATAACACCCTGAGAAAAAAATCACTTTATTTCTGGAATTTGAAACTATTTAAAACTCAGTAATAAAAAGGCTATATCTTCCAAAGTGAATTATTTTCTGAACCTGGATTTTGTTACATTTAGTCTGTGCTCAAATTAATTTATTTCATTGATCAACTTAACTATGGAGGCTAACATTTATTGGGCCCCTATGTTGTTCCAGGTGCACACACCTTACTTCTTACTTTACAGTGGGACACCATCTCATTCAACCTCCACCTTACATAATAGAAACAAGGCTGGTGATCATTGGGTACAGTGAGCTCCCTGTGCTGAGTCATCCAAATGGCAGAGAGAACTCAGGTTTACTGATGTTAATCCTCCAGGAGGACTTTTGTCTTCATTCCCAGTTTACCACAATTGACAGCAGATAGCCTCCGGCTGGATCAGACTTAACTATCAAAAATGAATCTTAGGGACGCCTGGGTAGCTCAGTTGGTTAAGCAGCTCAGGTCATGATCCCAGCGTCCTGGGATCGAGTCCCACATCGGGCTCCTAGCTCAGTGGGGAGCCTGCTTCTCCCTCTGCCTCTGCCTGCCATTCTGTCTGCCTATGCTCGCTCTCTCCCCCCCCCGATAAATAAATAAAATTCTAAAAAATAAATAAATAAGTTAAAAAAAATGAATCTTATTTTTTTTCTTTTCCTTAGTTCTACTTAAAATAATGTATCTATATGGCATTACATGTGTTTATTAACTGGTTGCTTTTATATTCAGTAAAATATTATTGAATTATCAATAATATGATGGTTCCTGGTAGGACTAAAGTTAATGTTATACAACTTAGGTCCCGTAGATCTCCACGGTCCAAGGAGAGAAAGAGCAACTTTCAGAAGTATTTATTACCTTAGCCAAATAAGTTTCTAGAGCACCATTCTGGGCTTTAGAGCCAGATGAGAGAAAAAGGTAGAATTCTTACCTTCACAGAACTTGCCTTCCAGAAAATCAGCGAAGAGACTCAAACAAATAACTGAGATCCACTCATATTATGAATAGTGCCAAGAAGAGTATAGACAGAATTTTAGGACAGAGAGTAATCAGAGGAGGCCACTGTAGGAGCAGCAATCTTGGAAGACATTTCTGATTAAGTGACAGCTGAGGTGAGACCTAAAGGAAGCTGCCTTGAAATGATCCAGGGGAAGGGTATGCCAGGCAGAGAAAACCATCAGGAGAAAGAGGTGAAACGTTTCTGTATCAAAAAAACAAAACAGGGCGCCTGGGTGCTCAGTGGGTTAAGCAGCTGCCTTCGGCTCAGGTCATGATCTCAGGGTCCTACGATCGAGGCCCCCATCAGGCTCTCTGCTCAGCAGGGAGCCTGCTTCCTCCTCTCTCTCTCCGCCTGCCTCTCTGCCTACTTGTAATCTCTGTCAAATAAAATAAATAAAATATTAAAAAAAAAAGAAGAAAACAAAATAAAATAAAAACAGAAGGAGAAGTGGAGCTCCTGTGTAATGAACTAAGAGAAGAAGTCAAGGAGATGAGATTGGGGAAGTAGGTAGGGAGTAGATTGTGGGAAAGCATAGACCAGAAGGCTGACATAAATGATATTTTCATTAAAAGACACAAAAATGGGGCACCTGGGTGGCTCAGTGGTTTACACCGCTGCCTTTGGCTCAGGTCATGATCTCAGGGTCCTGGGATCGGGTCCCGCATCGGGCTCTCTGCTCGGCAGGGAGCCTGCTTCCCTCTCTCTCTCTGCCTGCCTCTCCATCTACTTGTGATTTCTGTCAAATAAATAAATAAAATCTTTAAAAAAAAAAAGACGCAAAAACAACAACAACAACACAAAACAAAACAAACAAACAAAAAAACCTCATCTGCCTACCTAGTGTAGGGGTCAGAGTGAAAGCCCTGAGGTCAGAACTATAATAAAATCATTTATAGCATTCAGGAACCTGGTGAGGAAATTCTGAACTCCTCTGGGAAAACCTGGGAAGAATCCAAGAGAGGAAACGCCTGAGCTGAACACTGAGCGATGAACTCCACCTTGCTGGGAGAAAGCAAGGATGATTGAGGAAAGAGTACATTCACAAGGCAGGAAACATGAAATGTTGAGGCACACTTCAAGAAGATCAGGTTAAGTCAGCACGACTTTAAGTCCAGGCGATGATGATATTTTAAGTCAGTAGGGTGAATCATAACAAGCCCTGCATGCCCCAGCTTGGAGCTCCAGCTTTATTCTGTAAAAGTTAGGAAAGCAGTGAATAGCACAAAGTAGGGGCACCATCAAATTTCAGTCTTGGAAAACAGTTGTGGTTAAAATGAGGAGGGGAAATTACAAAGGATTGAGACAATAGGGGGAAAAAAAAAAGAAAAGAGAAGAAAATCACCAGGCCATTTCATTTATTCAGTTAAAAAGAGGATGAAGATCTGGATGCAGAAGACAGTAGGAGGTGGGTTCCAGAGTTATTCAGGAAGGAACATTGACAGGAACTTGAACTCCATTAGAAAACAAGCTCCGCAAAAAACAGAGACTGACTATTTTATTCACTGCTCTATCTCCAGGTTCTACAAAAAATATAAATAAAAATATTAATAAAATAATAATTATTTTATAAATTAATAAAATATATGTTGAATAAATATATAGATGGATGAATTAATGGGCAATTAGAGAGACCACATTTTTGTTCAGTAAATAAGTATGTATTCATCACCAACTATGTGCCAAGTTCTGTTCCAGGTACTGGAATAGAGTGTTGAAGTGGTGTAAATCTATGTATCCCTCTGTCAACTACCTACCTACGTACATACCTATCTATGATCTCTCGCCCTCATCACCTATATCCATCCATCATCCATCCATGCATCCATCCATCCATCCACCCATGACTCTATTACTTTTCTATGTATCATTTTACTTACCTATATTATACATTACCTATACATACTGTATATATACATCCTGAACTGTTCCTTACTCACAGAGACTGGATATTGAAGATAGAAGAAATCTTGGAATTGCAAAGTGGAAGCTAAAACTTAGGAATATAGTCAAAGTTTCTCTGTGTAGGAAAATTCACAAGAAATCAGAAGAGATCTTGGGAATTGAAACCCATACAGATCACCTGAGAAGTGGAGTAAAGAGGAATGTAGGTAACTGGAAGCAGGAAAGAAACAGAGCTGTTCTTGGAGTAATCCAAGGGCTTCAAAAATCAGGGATAGTTAATGATGATACTTTTTTTAAAAAAATATTTTACTTATTTATTTGACACAGAGAGAGATGACAAGTAGGCATAGAGGCAGGCACAAAGAGGGGGAAGTAAGCTCCCTCAGCCCAGGACCCTGAGATCTTGACCTGAGCTCAACCTGCTGAGTCACCCAGGCACCCCAATGATGATACTTTTTAAGGTTGATTTTAAGGTTGTTTCCTTTTTTGTTACCTAAACCATTCCTATCAAACCTCTGGTTGAATATACGACATACATATTTCTTTGCGAGAGATATGAATGGAGGGGAGGAAGTAAAGAGAATCAGATGTAAGTCACATCTGAGTTAGCAGGAAACAGAAGAGAATCAACTGCAAGAATGAGATGTAAGGTCCAGAGCTAGAGGCATCTAGGAAGAAAATCTCCTAATTTGCAGACCTCTGGTGGAGGGTGATGAGCTTTTCCTTCCTTAAAATAATATGCTAGGAATTTCTTTCTAATTACATTTAGTTCTCACTGGACAGTTTGATTTCAGTTAACATTTAAGTCACATATCTTAAGCGTTATTTAAAATAACTGAATACTGTATCTTGCTTTAACAGATGATACTGTGTGTGCTTGGATACATGAGAGATGATGATAGGAGTCAGTGTTGAGCTTAAGGTGGTAAAAAAAGGCGATTTCTTTATCCAGTAGGTTTCACTGGTTCTTAATAAAAACAGATTTCTCTGGCTGCTGAAATGCAGGCACAATCAGAAGGCAAGACACCAGTGAAGCATCCGGTATGCGGGGATCCAGTCCTGTTTGGGCACAATCCAAGGGTAATTGCTTCAGGTCTCTTCCCACAGTCCTGCACATTTAAACCACTCCTCTAAATTAGACTCTTGTTTAAGCTATAATAATTCCAGAAGTACTTCATTTACAGTCTTTATGGGCAGACATCTGAAAACATCCATTTAAAGTCACTTTACTAGCTGCCATTAGTCGTTTTTGAAGATATTTGGAAGTGTAATTTTGCAGCTGATGTGGCATTTAAAATACAATAGCCAATTCTCCAATAACAAGGAGAACCACTAATGAGATTGGTTCAAAGGAACTCCCTGAAATTCAGAGGGGATTTTTAATTAGACTAATACCTTTGACAACACCTACAAGACCTACTCTGTTTGCTTACAAGTAATTGCAAAGTGAGGGAGAACACAGACTTCCCTTCCCATTGTCTTTAGCAAATCCTTAAACCCTACGATAAGCATGCAAGATTATTCTGGGGAGTGTATAAGAAACAAGATCCTGGGTTCCATCACAGATAATATGATTGAGGATATCTGAGATGGAGTGCAGGAATGCATGCGTCTTTTTAACAAATGTCTCATGTCATTATAGGGAAATGCTGACAGTAATATTTCAGAAGTTTCAAGGCTAGATTAATTCCACCTTTTCTCAAAACACTTCCACGTTAGTCCACTGATGCTTACAATTCCTTTAAGGCAGGCAGATCCTATCAATCCATAACTAGAGGTGAAGATTTGTCTAGCAATTTCCAGATCTAATGCTATTTAAATGTCTTGTACTATCTTGTTCCAAACCAATTTTTAGGGGTTGTGGAGAATGTCTGTTCTCTGAAAGTAAAAAGACTGCCTGCATTAGGCTTTGCCAGAGAAACAGGACCATATGTATATGTATATATGTATGTATGTGTGTATGTATGTATGTATGTGTATATATATGTGTGATTATAAAGAATCAGCTCACACAATTATGAAGGTTGAGAAGTCTCACAGTCTGCAGTCTACAAGCTGGAGACCAGAAAAGCCAGGAGTATAATTCAGCCCAAGTCCAAGCCCTGAGAACCAGGAAAGTGATGGTGCAAATCTTGTTCTGAAAGCAGAAGACCTATGTCCCAGCTCAATTAGTCAGGCAGAAAATTAAGAAAGAGAGAGTGAGAGTGAGAAAGAGAGACAGAGAAATTCTTCCTTACTCCACATCTTTTTGTGGCCAGGCCCTCAGTGGATTGGATGCTGCCAACCCCACTGGGGAGGATGACCTACTTTACTGAATCCATCAACTCAAATGTTAATCTTGTCCAGAAACACCCCCACAGACACACTCAGAAACAACCTTTAGCCAAATATCTGGGCATCCTGTGCCTAGTCAAGTTGACAGATTAATGATCACACTGCCTCTGTTAAAAACTGGTGCTAAAATCCCTCAAACCATAATGTCCAGAATACAAGAATGTGAAGATGTGGGAACACTCATTTTAGTAGACTCTATAAGACAATTACAGTATGTTTTCATTATGTCAGTCAAGTGCCATTCTTAATAAGTATCCTTAGTGCCTCACATTTTGATCAGGCCATCAAAATGCATGCAAACATTTATTATATCCAGAAAATTGTTCTAAAAGTAAAAGTCACAACTTCTACCATTGATAGCTATGCTTTTACTATAGGATAGGTTTTAGCAACCCATCTAAGTGCTCATTCTCCAGGAGTGGATGTTTACTGTTGGTCACAGTAGTTTAATTTTCACTCATGAAATTCAACCCTGTTCCTTGTATACTGTGTGCTCACAAAGTACTTGTTAATATATTGATGGCTTTGGTGAGCTTACTAATCAGTGAGGCAGACAGGCATAAAGTCAATTCAAATTACACAGAAAAATCTTTCTAAGAACAATTATGATAGTAAGACTCTGTTGTGCAAATCCCTTTGACAGATCACAAAACAAAGAACACTGCATTCTGGTGTTCAAGGTCTTCTGAATGCTTGATGCATACTTAGTTTTTCCAGATATATCTCAAATTGCTCCCTATTGTGTGCCTGAATTCTGACTCATATTTCTCTGGACAGACCTAGATTGTTTCTATATATTCAGCTCCATGTTGACATCTTTTTCAAATATTCTTTCATTTATTTTCACCCCTGGGAATCCCATTCTTCCCCAAAGTCTGTCTCAATCTCTGTGTCCTCCAGAAATAAGCTCCACTTATACACATTCTTAATGTTTTACCCCTCTTCTCTGCACTTCTAAAATATTTTGTCTTTCAGATGGCAGCTATCACAGATTGTGCTGTATTTCTTTTTCCCTTTGGTTTATTTTGTTTCTATGTTTTGTGGGAGTAATTTCTCCTCTATGGCAAAGGAGACCTAACAGTCTTCACTGCAGCCAGTGAAAACATATTTATTGTATACATTACTAAAATACCAAAATGAATAGTTTCAATTTTGATTTAAATTATTTATGGATTGGAGAATTTAGTTCAAGTTACTTAACATTCTTGGTGACTGGTATGTTATCCAGTGAAGATACCAATACCTAGGTTGCATGTCTGGTGCAAAAATTAAGAAAGATTGTTTATGCAAATAATGCATATTCTTTTTTTTTTTTTAAAGTAAGCTCTATATCCAATGTGGAGCTTGAACTCATGACCCCAAGATCAAGAGCTACATGCTCTACAGTCTGAGCCAGAAAGGCCCTCCAATATTTGCATATCCTTAAAAAAATTTAAAGATATTCCTGTAGATGCAGAAAATAAGGAAGGTGGAAAACAAAACATACCATATTGGTACATGGATAGTCATATTAAGGGAATGAATAAAGTGAGACTTTTAAAAATCACCAACTTGCCCACAGTTCTAGGAGGCAGCAATTTGACCTGGGCCAAATGGCTCAGGCAGGATGGGTCTTTTCTGTTCCATGTAGTTTACTGGAATTCATCCGTATATTAGGGACCTCAGTTGGGATTGCTAGATGGCCCAGAAGTTTGACTCTCTCTCTCTCTACCTGACCTTTTACCTTCAGTCAGGGTAGTCTGGACTAATAAAATGGTGGGGGACTCCAAGAGAGCAAAACTGAAAACCATAAGTCTCATAAGGTCTCAACTCAAAACTTGTATGTGTCACTGCCATTGCACTTCATTGACGAAAGCAAGTCATGAGGCCAGGCCTGATTTCAGGGCTGGAGAAGTAAAAGTCATCTCTTGTAGGAAGGAACTTCAAAGAATTGATGGCTATTTGCAACCTACCAAACCAGGAGGAGAAGGGTGTAGGGAAGGCATGGCTTATAGATGTAACAGAGTGTATTCTAGATCTGTTGCAAATGTATGTCTGATCAATGACGTTATAACGAGAGAAAGCTGAGGAAAGAGAATACGAAAAAAAGCGAGGGATCATTGAAAGTAGACAATAAAGTTTAGGATCAGGAAATTAAAATGTCTATGAGGTCTAATGAAGGCAGGAATATGATAGTAGCCATGGGTGGAAGTAACAATCATTCTTGTGTGTGGAGAAATCAGCAGAAACAAAGAATGCCCAAGAGAAACAGAGAGGCATAACGTCTATTTCAGTAAGCTGAGCAAGTAGCAATCGGGTTCATGTTAGTGAATGTAAATCAGAAAGGGACAGGTTTTTCGAGTACAGTGTTCTGGAAAAACAAAGAGCAAGAATGAGAAGATAGGGACCATAGTGGGAGGCAAAAGACATCTTAAGTGACCGTATAATTTATCATCCAAACTGGGTTTTTTGAGAAAAAGGAGGTGCTATTCCTTATTATTCCAGGACAGCAAGAGTTAACCAGAATGTAAGTCACCAGTGTCTTAGGGAACAAAGTGAATTGTGATGCTTAGGAAGGTAAAGGAAAATTAGTGAAGTGTGAAACTTAGGAAAACATAATGAGTATTATTTTTACCTAAGTTGAAGGCCAACAGGACACACAAGTGAATTACTCTATGGGCAGAGAAAGCAAGCGAACTATAAAGAGCTGAAGACTTGGATTGCTGGAGATAATAACAGTAATTATGTATTACATTTACATAATGCTTTGTGATTAAAATGCTTTCACAGGCACTGCTTCATTTTCTCCTCACTGTAGCCCTTCCAGGTAGAATGGGTGGTTATTATCCTCCCTCCATGGGGGGATAGGGAGGGAGGAAGTGCACCCCACAGAAGAAAGCTCACTCTTCCAAGATGCCTTGACATGGCAGGCCATGGAGGGTGGGCAGTGACCTCATTGTGCCTTTGGAAAGGTTATGTAAACTCTTGGAGCACTGGTTCTTTTACTGTAAAAAGTGCCAAGAATATGTTTATATATATTTATATCTATATCTATAAATCTTTAGCTTAATTATAAACATACAGTATATGTGAAAAAATGCTATCTCCTCTCCACATTTTGTAGTTGAGAAAAGCTAGGTTCAGTTTCCCGAGAAGGCCTGGGCCAGGTTATAAATGTGGATCTCTTAGTCCCTGTTCCTTCTACTAAAAGATGGATAAGCAACTTTTGTATCAACATGGATGGGACTGGAGGAGATCATGCTGAGTGAAATAAGTGGAGCCGAGAAAGTCAATTATCACGTGGTTTCACTTCCTTGTGGAACATAAGGAATAGCACGGAGGATAAGAAGAGAAGGAAAGGAAAAGTGAAGGGGGGAAATTGGAGGGGGAGATGAACCATGAGAGACTGTGGACTCCGAGAAACAGAGTTTTAGAGATTGGGGTGGGGGGATGGGTGAGCCTGGTGGTGGGTATTACAGAGGACACTTATTACATGGAGCACCGAGTGTAATGTGTAAACAATGAATCTTGGAACACTACATCAAAAATTAATGAGGTACTGTATGATGATTAACATAACATAGTACAAAATAAATAAATGGGAAAGGAAACAAATAAAACCATGTGCCATTTACTGGCAGTTGAAATAGCAGGAATGAGTGAGTTCTCAAAGAAAATAAGTGTATGGGACCTAAGGGTAAAACACAAAAGCAGTTAGTTTTTTAAAATGCTAAAGAAAAGCATTCTTGGTTATAATTGAAGAAAAAATTAAATCAAGAACTATTTGAGGAAAAGTGGCAAGATTATTGAAACAGTTGGTAACCTTGATGGGCAGAACGTTTTTAGAAGAATCAAAGTAGAAGACAATTCAAGGTTGTGTAAAGTGTAATTCCAATGGAAGCTGAATGTGGATAGTCTGAAGTCAAGGTGAGGGTCATGGAACAGAAGAGGAGGAGAAAGAATATTGCCAGAGAAGGTGAGTGGAAGTTTGAGAGGCTGGTCTTTCCTGAGGTAGGGAGAGTCAGGTCTGAAGAATTACTGGAGAATTACGGATGGGACCCTGAGTCAGACCAGACTGGGGGAAGGAGGTCTTGGCCCTCCTTGATGGGCCACTCTTGGCCCCCCCTTGATGGACCTCTCTTGGTCCCCCCCTTGATGGGCCTCTCTTGGCCCAGTGTCCTTCCTTGATTCTTTTCAACATTATAATTCTGTGATTTCAACCAAGTCATCAGCTCTGGAACAGGATGGAAAAGGGTCTAAAACAGTAGTGTCTCCAGTGCTCCTGAGAGCATTCATCACTGACTGAACACCAGAGCTCTTAGAATTATTTTCCTCATGGTGAAACTGAAAGTCCCTTTCTTTCACTCTCCCTGTACCCACTGAAACTCTTCCTTCTCATCCTATCACCATAGCTTCTCTTTCCCTCACTTGTTTTTGTTTGTACTGTTTTCTAGTTGTCCCTCTGTCATCAGCTTTTATACTTTTAGGTCTCCATTATTGTGTCCCAATTTTTCCCCTCAGAATCTACTTGACACATTTATTTCTGCCAAATTCATGTTTTAGAATCAGCCTTGTTATTCAGAGTGTGTGGGGGTGTTTGTCAACTAATGAAAGTGTCCTTTCTGACACAGGGAGCCCAGTCTAGATAAAATTTCTAATACATCTTCACTGTAGTTAAAGTTTTTGTCATTTTGCTATAGTTACATCTATTCTATAATATGCTTCCTACTGAATATTTTATTAGGCATTTCTACCAATGATTCCTGAGCTTTACCAAATCACACTAAATTCAGACTACAACTTTGCCCATCTTAAAAAGATTTTTCTTTATGTTCTACTTTGTCTGCAATAATTCCTCAATAAACCATTAAGTAAATATTTTCTTAGAAATAATCCTGCTATGATGTAGAGAAAGGGAATCCCTCCTACACTGCCAGTGGGAATGCAAGCTGGTGCAGCCACTCTGGAAAACAGTATGGAGGTTCCTCAAAAAGTTGAAAATAGAGCTACCTCATGACCCAGCAATTGCACTACTGGGTATTTACCCCCAAAATACAAATGTAGTGATCCTAAGGGGCACATGCACCCCAATGTTTATAGCGGCAATGTCCACAATAGCCAAACTATGCAAAGAACCTAGATGCCCATCAACAGATGAACAGATAAAGAATATTTGGTACACCCACACACACGCACACACTCACAACAGATATTATACAGGCATCAAAAATGATATCTTGCCATTTGCAATGACGTGAATGGAGCTAGAGGGTGTTATGCTAAGTGAAATAAGTCAATCACAGAAAGGCAATTATCGTATGGTCTCACTGATATGAGGAATTTGAGAAACAAGACAAAGAATCATAGGGAAATGGAGGGAAAAATGAAACAAGACAAAACCAGAGAGGGAGACAAACCATAAGAGACTCTTAATCTCAGGAAACAAAATGAGGGTTGCTGTGGTGGAGGGAGAATCAGAGGGATGGGGAGGCTGGGTGATGGACATTGGGGAGGGTATGTGCTATGTGAGTGCTGTGAATTGTATAAAACTGATGAATCACAGACCTGTACCCCTGAAATAAATAATACATTATATGTTAATTTTAAAAAAAGAAAGAAATTATTCTGCTAAGAATACCAAAACCACATAATTCCTTTAGACACACTTAGGACTTGAACTTTTGATTACCCCTAAATAAGGTGCTTCATGTTGTGGTTTGTTTATTATTTTCTTCCTTCATTAATTCATCATTCTCATCAATTCACTCATTCTCAAACATTAATTCACTCATTCAGTCATCTCCTCTATGCCAGGTGTTTTGATTATGCAAACATTATTTTTTTTTTTTTTTAAACCAGGCTTAGTTTTTGCTTCAAGCCCCAGTGGAATACAAACTCAGTCTTATTCAGTGAAAGGCCCTAATTTTTTCAGAGTTGTGTCTAAGTTCTGTGGGCTCATGTAAAGCCAAGTCTGTTGATCTCATACTGGAGACCCCCAGTTATTTACCTGGGATAATGCTGAGATGCCCTCATTTCCAGATGATTTTCCAATGCTGTATCTGTCAGATATGACCAGAAAAAGAAGTCATTTTAAATGTTCAAATTTGTGGAATTGGATGGAGAAACTTTGTTACACAGATTATGGGGAGAGTGGAGAAACCAAGAAGAGGACCACAGAGCCCCCCAAACACTAACAACAGCAGGGAGTGGCTACTTCCCTGATGATGGGAGAAAAAAAGAGAAGTTTTGGTGGACTCAAGAGATGAGGTTCAGTTGGCAGAAGGTGGACCTACGGTGGACCCTTCTGGCAAAGCTGGAGTGAAGACCTAGTCACCCCATCAGAGTCATCTCTCCAGGCAGAGGAAAGAGCAGCCCTGCCATCCTGCCATCTCACCAGGGCCTTTATAGGCTGAAGAGAGCCAACAGCTTCTAAACATGGGAGCTGGGAAAACGTGGCCTTCGTCTAGTGCATCTGACTCCCAGACACAGATAGTTTTTTACCACATACTCCTCTGTGAGAGAAATCTTTCAGTTATAATCTTCAGGAGAGCACATTTTTATTATTTATCCTTTAATAAACATTGTGTTCTTTGTAGACATTACTCTGAAGAAATTCCTGTAAGTCCATAACAGTTTAAACCCATTCAACCTAGTTCGTGTATGGTTTGTGCCTCCAATTCCTGCAGCATAGAACACTGACAGGACATAGAAACAGAACTGGGGTTACTTTAATTCTGTCATTTTATGGTGACAAGGAGTCTTTATTTGTGTTAAATTTAAAATACTAAAACAGAATAGCTGGAGAGTGATGATTTGAGAATCATGCCTTGCTGAATGTGAATTGAAGGAAAAATTCCCTCATTTACTCTTGAAACAAATTCATACAGTCATATGTCAGAGCTTACTGTAGCAGAGCTAATATCTATCTTTCTATTTTTCTCTCTATCCATCATCTATGTATTATGTATATCTATTATTATATATTTATTTGCTGTCCATCTATCATCTATCATCTATTTATTATCATCATCATCTCCTCCTTCTCACCATTTTTATCTACTTTTAATAACTGCAGTGATTGTTCAGGACTTAAACCAACTTTTCTTTTTTTTTTTTGAGCAGGAGTATTTAACCTACTGATGACATCTGACATTGTTTAGGAAGGCCAGCATGTGAAGATAAAAACTCATTAGGTTTTGTTACTGTTTTTATATTCTCTCCATTAAGAGTTCCTTTTAATGCCTGCCCTTACTGAGGATGGCCTCTACTGCTCTCTGGGCATACCACTGCACAAGAACCCACCCACAGGAATCCACCTCCTAAGGATACAGATTAGAGCAGAGGAAGGGCAGGAAATGAGTCTGAGGATGAACAGGTTATGGACAGACCCACTTGTCCATCCAGTTGTATTACTACTCTGTTCTTAGTCCCAACCACAAAGACTTTTTAAAGTTCTATGCCAGTCTTGGGTGAATACGAGATATTCTTCTCTTCCCACAGCATGTGGAACACTTGTCCAGACTATTTCCTGTTCTGTCAGACCAAACACATCATGGAAAATGTTTCTTATCCCCCAGCATGGTGAGAGCATGAAGAAAACTGTCAACATCCTTGACACAACCTGGGTCAGGTTGCAGGTCATTTCCACCCTTAAATTCTCCAACCCACCTGATAGTTTTTAATTTTCCTGTATCCAGTTGCCCAGAAAGTAGGCTAAGGAGAGTCCAAAGGGTTATCCCCAGTGGCACATTAATATCCAGATCCCCCTAACTCCTTTTGATTTTACTTCCATTCAAAGAAATTATTTTGTAATCTCTTTTAAAGATTTATTTATTTATTTCAGAGAAAGAAAGCATGCACACAAACAAGGGGAGGGGCAGAGAGAAAGGGAGAGAGAGGATCTCAATCAGAGTCCCCACTGAGCACAGAGTCTGATGTTGGTGACCTGTTTGATCCTAGGACCTGAGATCATGAGCTGAAGTCAGACACTTAACCAACTGAGTCACCCAGGCACCCCTATTTTATGATCTTAAGAATGAGGAAAATCTGATACTGACTGAAACATTTTTTTCTTTCCCCACAATCCCTTCAGAATTTAGGGTTTTCAGACTAAAATAACAAAACAAAAACAAAACACAAAAGCTGTCCTTAAGTTTCTGAGTTTTGTTGTTTTCTCTCTTCCCTGTGGGAACAAAGCTCTTTATTATCTAAAGATCTCAAACTAGTATACTCATTTGTATTGTTTTCTGATCATTCTTCAAATATTTATTGAGTATCTACTTAGTGCTATTGTTGACTGTTCTATTTCTCAAGAGTAACTCAAGTATAGTTAACTTTGGCCAAATTATATCACTTAGTAAGTTTCAGTTCTCTTGGGTGTCTGCATAGCTAAGCATCTCCATTTGGCTTCTGTCAAGATCCCAGGGTCCTGGGATTGAGTCAGGATCTCTGCTCAGGGGGAGTCTGCTTCTCTCTCTGCCCCTCTCCCCCAACTTGTGCTCTCTCTCCTTCCTTCTCTCTCTCTCTCAAAAATAGATAAATAAAGTCCTAGAAAAAAGTTTCAGTTCTCTTAGCTACAACAATTTTGTTTATAACGATGTCTACAATTTCTACATTACATAATGGTAAAGTAGAAGAGCAAGTGAACTAAACATATCAACTTTTTTTGAAAATGAAAAGTATTATTAATGTGCATTTAAGTAAAATTGTAACTTACAAAGGGTTACTCTTTTAAAACATTTTCAACCATGTCTGGATAGATAATATTGTATTTTCCCTCTTTCTCTGCTCTCCATTCCAGAAGGTAGCCAGCAAAGCATTTCACTGGCTCAGTGGAATGTATAGCAAAGCTGAAGTCAAAATAGCCTAGAAGAGTTTTAGTCTTTATGTGTTTTTGCTTCTGAAAGCCTAAGCCTCTATGAAACAATAAATTTTTTGACAATGGAAGTAAAGGAGGTTTGTGGAGGTGATATTTAAAAAAAAATAAGAGAAGGAAAATTTTCTTTCATGACTGTTTGTAGATAGCTGGTCAGCAAGTCAACAGGTCAAGTTTTTGCCATGAATCTAGGAAATGGCATAGATCATCTTGATACTGGTTGCATTGGTAGTTTTTAAAATTCCCCTAGCAGGGCGCCTGGGTGGCTCAGTGGTTAAGCCGCTGCCTTCGGCTCAGGTCATGATCTCAGGGTCCTGGGATCGAGTTCCGCATCGGGCTCTCTGCTCAGCAGGGAGCCTGCTTCCCTCTCTCTCTCTGCCTGCCTCTCAGTCTACTTGTGATCTCTCTCTGTCAAATAAATAAATAAAATCTTAAAAAAAAATAAAAATAAAATAAAATTCCCCTAGCAACTCTAATATGCAGTCAAGTTGAAATCCACTGATCTAAGCAGCCTACGACTGGAGACTATCAAAAAAGACTGTCAAAAAAGCATGATAAAGAATTGACAGAGCTAAGAAGACTAATGGCATCATGTAAGCAGGTATAATAGACATTTTCTCAGTGACCTGTATGGACTGATTTGCATAAATCATCATGGACTGATCCCATTAGCCCATGACCCCAAGGACTGCTTAGCCCTACACAAGACCCTAAGAAATGTGTAATATATGGGAAAATATGCAAGAGGTTGAATTTATGTTAAATTTTAGAAAACAAAGATGAATTTCTTGCACATCTGAGTTTATGGTATGAGACTTACATTCATAATCTGTCTTGAAATTCCTTGAAAATTATTGAAATTTCTTGGTGGTATAATAAGGAAAATATTGCAGCAGAGTGAGGAAAATAGAAATCATTCTTCCAGAAGTACACCTTGATTAATGAAAGAGCAAACAAAAGAATTCTTCATTCCTGAAATTTAACCTAAATTCAGTGGCTAATGTTATCTTGTGATTTTACCCCCATTACACCTTTTTACTCTTTGATCCTCTCGCTAGCAGGATAACATGCCTCATTTACTCTCTGGAGCCTATCATGTGAGGTTAGTTACTTCTAGTTTGCCAAAAGATAAGATAAATGATTCCATGACAACCTTTAAGCCTATATCTTGCATGTCTTGATTTTGTACTTATTTGTCTGTATATATGATAAATGACTCCTTTTCAATGCATCCAAAATTTAGGACTTTCTGAATGAACTCTGAAAAAGAAAACAACCTTAGGGGAAAAAAGTCTGTCTAAATTATTGTTTTTTTATTGATATTATTTGAAGATGTTTACATTTGTGTGGCTTTATCATTACCTATTACTAATTTTTTAAGCATAGATTTATATTACCAAAGATTTGACTTACTGAAGTCTTGCTGGTGGTTAACAGAATGAAGTGAAGGTTTGACCTTCACATCTGGACTTAAGTTATCTCTCATTTAATGTTTCAGGGTTATTAGATGATCTTTGAGAATAGAAATTCATTCTGAAAATGACCCCACAGTGAAATATATCAACATAATTGAAAACATGTAAGTATTTTATTATTTTATTATAATAAGGTTGGATATCAATAAATATTTGGTGAACAAATTTAATCTTTTCATTGCAAATAGGTACTGTAAATTACATGCAGTTTTATTATAAAAGAAACACAATATTTGAAGAGTTAGAATTACAAATATAAACATTGATTGGTTCATAAGATATTGGAAATATTCAGCACACTCATAGGAGTGCTTTTGCTCCACAAACCCTCATATTCCCAGCCTCCTCCCCCCCACACACACTTATAATAACCCTGATACTGGCACTTTAAGTATGGCATGTTAAATGAATGGGAAGTAAAGAATTGAGGAAATAGTACACATAATTCAAGCAAAACAAGATGTCTTAGCCATACTTATTTATTTATTTCAGAATAAAATGGAGATACTTATTTTAGTCTGACTAATCACCTGAATCATTATCTTAATTCTTCATTTTGCTTTACATGTGTAGACCTCAACAATGACTAAAGAATAAAACAAAGAACAGAAACCATTCCCTTCAACACCCAAACCTCAATTCCCTAATTAGAACCATATTTCCTCTTGATGAGAGTTGAGTGTTTATAGCATTATATTGATGTGCCTTATCAAAATAGATAGATAGCTTCTGTTTGTTGTAGGTGTAAATTATAACTTATGAAACATATTACTTTTCATTTATCAATTATTTCCCTTTGAATATATAATTCCAGGGAAATTTAACTATATAAATTAGGTGCTTTAAATAATCATCATCATAAATTACCTAGGATAAATCAGTGCCCTTTTTTCCCCTGAAAGTGTTTCCATGCCAGTTCATTTGAGTTTCCAAAAGGAACACCAAATGTTTTTATTAGATGGGCATTTCTATATTTTGATAAGTTTAATTAAAAATCCTTATTTGAGATCTATTATTTTTCAGAGTAATTGTTTAAAAAAGAAAATTGTTACTGTATTAGTATAAGAAATAATTTTGGAGGAAAAATAGGCTATGTTTTCGAATATGTTTTATTGTTATGTGTTATCAATTGCAATAAAATTTGAATTTCATAACAGGTGATATATGATTGTCAAAAAACAGTAGTTACCATTATACTAAGGATGTGGATATACTTGATTTCTGACTACTCAAATTGGAATGGGGATTATGTGTGTACAAATGCATTTAATACACATGAGATCAGAATGCCCAAAGCAAGTCATTTCTATTCCTAACACAAGTGACAGAGTACAATCTATATATCCTTTATACTTTCATCTCAATTTAAATGCAGCCATAAAGCAAGTTCTCATGCCTGACGTACTTACAGTGTCTGGCAGGACTCTATAAAACACTTTGATTGTAATCCAGAGTTTGAACCAAAAGCAGGTATTAGACATAACTGGTGGAAGTCTTACTAAACATTGTCACGTTCCTTCGCTTCTCTGTGTGTGGCACACAATACCCAGGGGCTGGATATCTGAGCCTTTGCTGCTTTCTGTTGCAACAGCAGAACCCACAGAGCAGACCCCCTGCAATGAAAAGGACGGCGGCGCTCGCCCAGCCGAGGAAAAGGGCTGCTCCCAGCTCTCGTTTCTGACCCACGTGGATGGCCGGATTGTAGAAATCCCTGATGATGATGTTGGCTGTCCAGCACACTGGAATCAGAACGAAGATGCCGGTCAGGATGAAGAGGATCCCCGAAGTCCCCAGAAGGTATGCTTTGGCCTTCTCGTTAGAGCCGGTGCACTGGATCTGCTTCATGCCACAGATGCCAAGGAGCAGAGCGACGAAGGAGAGAGCAACTGCCACACACATGAGGGCGCGCGCTGCTTCTAGGACAGGTGGGAGCGCCAACAAAGAACTATAGAATTTGCACTGCAACCGGACCTTGGCTTGTCGAATGCAGTTCATCCAAAGCCCTTCCCAGAGCCTTTCAAAAACAATAATGTTGCTGCCAATAAAAGCCGATACCCTCCACTGAGGCAGAAGGGTTGTGGCAAGAGTCCCAACCACGCCAAGGAACCCAAGAACCAGACCAGCAATCTGCAGGGGATAAAAGGCCATCGCCTCTCCTTTGAAGACTGAGCCAATCTGGAAGGGTAGAAGCTGCTCGAAATCCTGAACTTGGATGAGGCCTCTGAGTCTACATCAATCTCTGAAGAGGTTCTCCACGGTTACTGCCCATAACGCTTTAGTTGAAATCAGCAACAGTGAGTGAACTTGGCCTGACTAGAAGTACCTGTTGTAAATGCATGCTGCCTTTTACACACAGACATTCATCTCTGTATGGATTATTTACTAGTCATATATAATTGTTTCCCAGCCAATAAGAAGGTAGTCAGAGGTGTGTCAAGAAATACTGCATTCAACTTTGGTATTCCTCTTATTATTATTGTCTTAGCAGTGTTGTAATTAAGTGTCAGAGCTCCCATTGTAGATTGCTAATTACAGAGCTGAAAACTTCCTGTTGGAAAAGCACTCTGGAAAAAAAAAAAAAAAGGGCATAAATATATATATTAAGTCACCACTGGAGACAGCACCAAAACCTTGCTAGTTCTTTGGAGAGTAATTGAAAAACACTGTGTACTTTGGATGATCTATTGCTTTCTTCTAATCTAAGCCACTTTTGTGCTTGCTTTGGCAGCACATATACTAATCTAAGCCACTTTTCTTTAGTGAGGTTAGTCAATTCTAGTTTTAATAAAGACTTCTGGATATGAAGCAATGTTTAGGTATTAGTTTTAAGATGTCTGCTATAACCACTCATGCTTTATAAAATGAAGAGTCCTAAAAAATTCAGATTTCAGTTTATTCTTTTTTTAAGATTTTATTTATTTATTTGAGAGAAAGAGTATATGAGCATGAGAAGGAGGGAAGGAACAGAGGAAGAGAGAGAAGCAGGCTCCCCCCTGAGCAGGAAGCCTGATGTGGGGTTCAATCCTAGGACCCTGAGATCATGACCCAAGCTGAAGGCAGATGCTTAACTGAGCCATCCAGATACCCCAAGATTTTAGTTTATTCTTTTTTTTTTTTGATTTTAGTTTATTCTTAAGATCCATATAAGCACAACAAAAAGAAGCAGTCCTTATAATTGAATTTACTGGTAATTATTATATTTGTTAAGTAACACTTTGTCTCCAGGCGGAAAAAATGTCGTATATAAACTTCCATTAACTGTTTGTTCAATGGCAACTTGAAATATATCACATTTATCAAAGCTGAAAATGCATACTTCACTTTATAGAACAATTAAAAGTGGCTCTTTGGACTACCTATGCAATCACTTAATTTCTGATAATAGAAAAACTTTTAGAAATAGAAGGTATTTTCAAAGTTATCAGGCTTAAGTCTCTCATTTGCCAAATGCAGAATGTGAGGTCTTCAGAGTGCTTGGCTAGGCTAGCTATGTGGTAATGATCTAGAAATAAATCCAGTCTCTATCTTACCATGCTTATGCCCCTGACTAATCGACTCAAAAGGGAGAGGGAGATATGATTTTCAAGCCTTTTCATATGAATGGGATTGAGCCTGAAATTAATTCTACCTTTCAGTAGTTTTATAAATAATTTGCAAAGCAAGCAACTGAGGCAGTTTCAAAGTTCAAGAATCAAGCTGTCATCCTTGACTGCCACTTCTCCGTCACTGCCCAGAGACCACAGGTGCTTAATGTGGGAAGTGTGGACCTTTTCCCATTTTCTTTCATATTCTATCGCAAGGAATCCATTTCAGGGATGAAAACTATTCAAAAAGGAGCACACCACATATATTCCAGCTGGGAGACATTGCAGTTTGCAACAGGTCTGCCATCTTAGTTATCCACAGTCCAAGAGCCAATGGAAGGTCCAATACAATCCATATTTAAAGAGCCCATTAATTGAATAGGAAATATGGAAACCTTGAGATTTTAAGATGGGTGATCTATCTACCTATTTTCTATCAATCACCTATCTTTGGGGCGCCTGGGTGGCTCAGTGGGTTAAGCCGCTGCCTTCGGCTCAGGTCATGATCTCAGGGTCCTGGGATCGAGTCCCACATCGGGCTCTCTGCTCAGCAGGGAGCCTGCTTCCTTCTCTCTCTCTCTGCCTGCCTCTCAGTGTACTTGTAATTTCTCTCTGTCAAATAAATAAATAAAATCTTTAAAAAAAAAAAAATCACCTATCTTTGTTGTTGCTACTGTTTTAATACCATTCTAGACCAAGTGAGAACTCCTTCTCTGAGTAATGTGAATCATTGAGGAAACAGATGGCTTCTGTGTAGTTCATAGTTTCTTAACACCAGCTCAGAAGGCAGGGTTTTCTCTGCCTTTGTTCTAGCTTTCTGAAACACATGATTATCCATTCTCAACCTGAAGGAATTTGCCAACATTACTCTGACTTGTCCTTCCATCACCTCGTCTGTGTTCTATTTCCTCTTCCTCATTCTATCTCACTTTAAATCCCATCTTCAAACCTGGAAGGTTCCAACTTATTGTTCTTTCCCAATTTTTAAATTTTTTCATGAGATAGAATATCTGGTCTGTATTAAAGAACAAATGTTTACTTGGAAAATGGAGGTACATCCTGATTATAAGAATAATCTGAGGAACATAAATAATGTAGGAGCTTTTGTTTTTGGTCCCTCACAGTCAAAGCCAATTCTCAACACTGGCTTTCCTTTCTTGCTTTAAATTTAAAAAGATATATTGTTTACCTTTCCAATTTTCCATGACTCTTAACCCCTTCTACTTCCCCAGGGGCTCCTATTCCATTGACAATTCCCTCCCTTACTTGTAATCCACTTATATTTCCACTGCTCCAACATGGAAGTCTGCCTTCCATCACCATGTTAAAACCTTCTTAGAAATTTGACAGACTTTCTTACCTCCTTCAAATAACACTTTTATACACTTGTCTCATTTGCTTTTCTGTAGAGGCTGAAAGAAACCACCATCTTCTAACTGAAGCAATAAAAAGCAAATGCTTTGGAGAAGGACTTGTTTCAGCCTTGGTTTGATGCTTTAGCCATCAGCTGGTTATGTAACACAGCTTCACTCCTCCTTATACCACTACTCTTCCTTCCCTTCCTTCCCTCGGGTGTTGATCCCAAGAGCACTCATAGTAAGAAAAGTGCACCCTAACCTCCACCTCAGAGATTGCTTCACAGGAAACCCTACCATTGATTGACACCATATTCTAATTTATTTAAAGTATTTCCTACTGGAGATGCCTGAAATGTTCAGTCAGTTAAGCATCCGACTTTTGGTTTTGACTCAGGTCATGATCTCATGGTGGTGAGATCGAGTGCCAGGTCGGGCTCCCCACTCAGATTGGAGTCTTGCTTCAGATTCTCTCTCCATCTGCCTCTGCCTCTGCTCTTTCTCCTTGCCCTCTCTCTCTAAAATAAACAATAAATGAATAAATAAATAAATAAATAATAAAATCTTCGATAAATACTTCTTGTTATAACATTGCTATTCCAACTTCAACCACTCTCATCTGAATCAACTCAGGGATATTTTATTACTCTCTTTGCCTCTGGTGTTACTCCTATATCATCGGTACTGCACTGGGGACCACACAGAGCTTTCTGAATCAAATTCTGAACATGCCACCACTTTGCTTAAATTCTTTTAATAGTTCTCCACTTCCTCCAAGATAAAATCCAAATACCTTAGCATGGTGCAAAAGACCAATTCTTGGGCTGGCTCCCGCTCAACTGTAAAACTTATCTTCTGACCATGACTCCCTCCCATGCCTTCATGACCTTATGTTTTAGTGATGGTAAATAATAAACAAGTGATTAAAAATATATGTAATTATAAATTGAGATATAGCTACAAGTTAAAATAATACAGAGTATAGAAAAAATAAGGTATATATATTGATAATATAAAGAGGTGAGGCCTTAATTTTAATTAAGAGGTAAAAGAAAGTTTTTCTGACAAAATAATACTTAACCTATAATCTGAAGCTTGAGTATTAGGTCTTCAGGTAACGAGTGAGATAAGGAGCCTCCTGAGCATGGGAGACAGTGGGTGAATGCACTGAGGGTAGAGAACTTGGGACTAACACAGACAGAAGGCCTTGAGCATGAGGGTTGTGGGAGCTGCGGTGAGGGCAGATGAAGCTGCAAGTGCAGACAAAGTCCAGATGTGTGGGTCCTTGTGAACCATTTAATAATCTCTTGAGATCAATGCAAAGCCCATTGAAGATTTTAAGCACAGAACTGAAATGAGCAAGTCAGTGTTGAAAACAAAAATGAGGGGTGCCTGGGTTTCTCAGTTGGTTAAGCCTCCTACTCTTAATTTTGGCTCAGGTCATGATCCCAGGGTTGTGAGATCAAGCCCTTCATCAGGCTGAATGTGGGGCCTGCTTAGAATTCTCTCTCTCTCTCTCTCTCTCAAAAACAAAAACCAAACCAAACCACAAACAAAATCAAACAAAAAACTAGAAAATTACCCCTAAACAATAAGATACCACCATTTGGAGGGGGTGAGGATTGGAAAGGCATGAAATAAAACATGAAGAAACCAGTTAGAAGGTTATTGCTGTCATCTAGATGGGAGAAGAAGGAGGTGGGCAGAATACAGGTGATGCGGAGGAGCGGATGGATTTGCCCTGTGCATGGGAGTCATAACTGGAGAGGGTCGATGATGGACTGGAAATGGGAACCAAGTCAGGGATGACTGTCTTCATTGGCAGGAGCAGGATTGTACTGAGGTGAGAGACCCTTGAATGATGAATGACCTTTTAGAAATGGATCAAGAGTTACATTTCAGATGTGGAGCTCTGGGTTGCCTGTTAGTCATCCCAGCAAAGAATGTAGAGAATTAGAGGTTCTACAGCTCGCAGGAACAGTCTGGACCTATGCACATATGTAAGGCTCTATAACCTCATTCTGTCCACAAATTATGATCACAATCAGGGAGAGGAATCTGACAATACAGACTGCTGACTTAACTCTATTGTCATGTCCCCCTGGGACTTGTTCTGAGGTCTTAAGAAATCTAATTTAGATTGAGGACTTTAGACTTCCCCCTGTAAAAATGTGTCCAAGTTTTACCTGCAGCATCAGCTTCCTGGGAATTGGAGTGGAAGTATTACATCAGCATGGAAAATTAGGACACTCAAAGCATCCTCATCTTGCCTTACTTTTCTCCCTTTTCAGGAAGTACACACGTGAAAATTTTCAGACATTCTCCCAACTTATTATGTGTCTATTTTGAAAAATGATGTCTTGTTCCCCTCAGTGGCCAGTGCAAGTTTTAACAAGTACAAATGAGTTGAAAAAGTTTTAGTTAGATGTCTATTAGATGGATTTGAAGCTATCTGGAAGTAAATGCATGAATACACACATGTAGAGAGAGATTCCTATGCTATTAATGACTCAGATATAATGCTATTCTCTCTACCCGAAAGCACCTTCCCAATTCCCCTGACCTGTTCACACTGCCCATCTAATATTCATTCTCCTTCAGGTTTGGATCCAAATTTAGTCACAAGAGAAACTGGTTCTGAATTAGATCATATCAGACTCCAGTTCCATCCCCAGCATTGCCATTGGTTTAGTCTTTCATAGTACCATGTATTTTTCTCCAGAGCACTTTTTTCACTAATTCTAAATAAATATGCATTTCAACTTATGTTAATTAAAGTCTGTTCCCATCTAGATTGTAGATTCTATGAGAACAGAAACTGGGTGCACTTTGTTTACCATTAGATCCCCAGTACATAGCAGAGAGACTGATTCAGAATAGGGCAGTAGTAGTCTGCTAAATAAGAAATATTGTTTGAATGAATAATGAATGAATTAATTAATACAATGTTTCATTTAGGTAGGCTATCCTCTAACTTAAGGATCAATATTTAATTATATCCTTTTAAATTATAAATTCACAGTATGAATACTTCTCTCCAGAGTTAAAGAGTAGATTTATGTAATGAAATATACTACATAACAATTTAAACACCTCATTTAAAAAAAAAATAATTTCCTATTCCAGGAATGAATTTGGGGATAATCTAAAAAACAACTGAATTAGGTTTAATACCACCATGTAGTCAATCAAATTTATCCTATTATTTTCCATTACAACCTCAAGTTTCAACTGTCTTCAGGCTTACATGTCAGTATTTAAAATAGGTTGTATGAAATCATACATTAGTTTCATTGGATGAAACAAATCAGAGAAATCTGAGTTCACTCCAGGTAATGAAAACATGTATTCAATGTATGTGTTTTTGATTCTGCAGGAAGTTGAGAATATGCTCTAGAGATGTTTGAATGTATCTTCCTCTCTCTCTTCTCCTTCTCGCCTTCATTTTTTCCACCTCATATGGCTGCAGAAATCATTGAAGATGACTTAACCAAGTAGGCAACAAAAAAAGGAGCCTTGTGGTTAATGAAAAGGAAATGAGGATTTGAAAGACAAGGTAAAATAATAATAGAAAATAGAAGATAAAAGTTCATGAGGTGGATTTCCTGGGTGACTCATCTGGCTAAGAATCTGCCTTCTATTTAGGTCATGATGCCAGGGTGCTGGGATCTAGCCCAGCATCAAGGGGCTCCCTGCTCAGCAGCAAGTCTGCTTTTCCCTCTCCCTCTGCTTTTCACCTGCTATCCTCTTGTGCATGCTCTCTCTCTGTCAAATAAATAAATAAAATCTTTAAGAAAAAAAAATGCATGAAGTTTCTCCACAGAATAGTTCCACATTTGCTAAGCTTTGGCCATGAACTTGCCTCTAAGTTTTGTTTTTGTTTTTGTTTTTGTTTTAAGTTTTTAAAAGATTTTATTTATTTACTTGGGAGAGAGAGAGAGGGCAGGAGGGGCAGAGGGAAAGAATCTCAAGCAGACTCCACACTGAGCACAGAGCCTGACGCCAGGCTCAATTTCAGGACCCTGAGATCAGGACTTGAGTGGAAATCGAGTCAGCTGTTCAACTGAGTGAGCCACCCAGGTGCCCCTTGCCTCTAAGCTTTTTAGCAGCAATGCAGTGTCTGAGCAATAAAAACAAAGACATGTCTTTAGGAGTTGCATAACTCCGCTTGCTTCTAACACCAGAAAGAACTTCTTTCACTGTGGAATACAATGAACAACATCCTTACAGTAAATAGAGGAGACAAATTTGCCCAGGTGTTCTTATTTTATAGCCTAAATGATGTGGTCCAGGTGTTCAGATCTTAGATCAGTGATTCTCAGCCTGACTACACATTAGAATCACCTGCAGGAGCCTTGAAACAATACCAATGCTTGGGGCCCCACCCCAGACCCATTAAACCAGGAGCCTGGGGGTGGGGCTTTGGCTTCAGAATTGTTATTTATGTTAGGTTTTGTTATAGCAGAGTTGATATTGTAAATGTACCGCCTGTGATACCAACAGGCAGACGGTATGAGAAACACTGATTTAGAGTTCTATTTCAGTGGTTCTCAGTCTTGGTTTTTAATTAGAGTCATACAAGAGAAGTTATTAAACATATCAGGTCTCACACCAAACTAATTAAATCAGAATAGCTCAAGATGGGACCCAGGCATCAGTATGTTTTAAGTGTCTTAGGTGATTTTAGTATGCGGCTGGGACCGAGAGGCACTGATCTATATGAATGGACGGATTGTATATCCTTAAGGTAATTTTACATTCATATTATTTCTCTCCATAGAGCTTTTGAGCCTCCAGAGTGAATCTGAGGTTATTCTCCTTGACAAGAATCTTGAGTGTAAATATTTTATATTTCTAGTTAAACTCCATCTTATGTGAGTAGGTGTTGAAAAGCTTTGAAATAAAAATGATGAATTCGTTGCTCTTATCTTTCTGCAATTAGGCAATGTTATTTTTTAAAAAGCAAGTAAGGTCATGGTATTTATCCATTATCATTAAAAATACCTCCACTGGGCTATTTGTATAGTGCTTCTCAATGATGAATTATGTTCAAATACCTTTGAAGAACAAGTTTTTTAAAAAAACCATTTATATCATAATATTACTTCAGTTATGTTCAGACATAAAACATGGTATAAACTTTTATGTTTATGGCTCTTACAAAAACCATAAACCAAAATAATCAATAAATTAAATACAAATAAAACTGCACAACTGATAAAATTTAAATTATCAATGTTACTTTGATTTGGTACATAATATTGAATTTTTGAAACTAAATTTTGGTTTTTAGATTTACTAGCAAAAAGATACACTTTTATAATTTGTCCTCTACTGGTCATTTTTAATTTGTTGGATTTCCAGGGTGATGCACCATTATCTGAAGCATCCATTTATCACTGTCATTTTTTTTTCATTTTAACAATGAAATTGCTCTTAAGCTGATCCAATATTGTGATAAGCCAAAACGTTTGAGAACTTGCTCATAAGTAAAATACTGGCAAATTAAAAGGTACTAATCTTTATTACATATTTACTTCTATACTTAATGAGTTGTACAAAAATCATATCTGTTCATTACATGTGACCCATATATGAGAAAAGTTTAACAAGGTCTTTCTTTCACTTGATATTGCCCGAGTGTCTCTCTATATTTTAAGGATTCAATATCTCACTAACGAGATTTGTGACTTTGAACTCTCTGTAGGTACAATGTGCCATGACTACATCTGACCTGTATTTTAAAAATTATGTCAATGTGAAACATCATTTTCATGAAAGCAAACCAATGTCTCAATTTACAATATGAACAACCTATACTTTCAATGCAATTCCAATCAAAATTCCACTGGCATTTTTCAAAGAGCTGGAGCAAACAATCCTAAAATTTGTATGGAATCAGAAGAGACCCTGAATTGCTAAGGAAATGTTGAAAAAGAAAAACAAAACTGGCAGCATCATGTTGCCTGATATCAAGCTTTACTACAAAGCTGCAATCACCAAGACAGCATGGTACTGGCATAAAAACAAACACATAGACCAGTGGAACAGAGTAGAGAGCCCAGATATGGATGCTCAACTCTATGGTCAAAAAATCTTCAACAATGGGGGTGCCTGGGTGGCTCAGTGGTTTAAGCCTCTGCCTTCAGCTCAGGTCATGATCTCAGGGTCCTGGGATGGAGCCCCACATCGGGCTCTCTGCTCAGCGGGGAGCCTGCTTGCCTCTCTTTCTCTGCCTGCCTCTCTGCCTACTTGTGATCTCTCTCTGTCTGTCAAATAAATAAAAAAAAAAATCTTCAACAAAGCGGGAAAGAATATACAGTGGAAAAAAGACAGTCTCTTCAATAAATGGTGCTGGTAAAATTGGACAGCTATGTGTAGGAGAATGAAACTCAAACATTCTCTTATACCATACACAAAGATAAACTCAAAATGGATAAAATACCTCAATGTGAGGCAAGAATCCATCAGAATCATAGAGGAGAACATAGGCAGTAACCTCTTCGATATCAGCCATAGCAACTTCTTTCAAGATATATCTCCAAAGGCAAAGGAAACAAAAGAGAAAATGAACTTTTGGGACTTCATCAAGATCAAAAGCTTCTTCACAGCAAAGGAAATAGTCAACAAAGAAAAAGGAAACCCATGGAATGGGAGAAGATATTCGCAAATGACAGTACAAAGTGCTGATATCCAGGATCTATAAAGAACTCCTCAAACTCAACACACACAAAACAGATAATCACATCAAAAAATGAGCAGAGGACATGAACAGACACATCTCTAATGAAGACATAGAAATGGCTAACAGACACATGAAAAAAATGTTCATCATCACTAGCCATCAGGGAGATTCAAATCAAAACCACATTGGGATACCATCTTACACCAGTTAGAATGGCCAAAATTAACAAGACAGTAAACAATGTGTGTTGGAGAGGATGTGGAGAAAGGGAACCCTCTTACACTGTTGGTGGGAATGCAAGCCACTTTGGAAAACAGTGTGGAGATTCCTTAAGAAATTAAAAATAGAGCTTCCCTATGACCCTGCAATTGCACTAATGGGTATTTACCCCAAAGATACAGATTAGTGAAAAGAAGGACCATCTATACCCTGATGTTCATAGTAGCAATGGCCACTGTCGCCAAACTGTGGAAAGAACCAAGATGCCCTTCAATGGACTAATGGATAAGGAAGATGTGGTCCATATACACTATGGAGTATTGTGCCTCCATCCGAAAGGATGAATACTCATCTTTTGTATCAACATGGATGGGACTGGGAGAGATTATGCTGAGTGAAATATGTCAAGCAGAGATAGTCAATCGTCATATGGTTTCACTTATTTGTGGAGTATAAGAAATAACATGGAGGACATAGGAAGATGGAGAGGAGAAGGGAGTTGAGGGAAATTAGAGGAGAATATGAACCAAGAGAGACTATGGACTCTGAAAAACAATCTGAGGGTTTTGAAGGGGCAGTGGGTAAGAAGTTGGGTGAGCCTGGTGGTGGGTATTATGGAGGGCATGTATTGCATGGAGCACTGGGTGTGGTGCATAAACAATAAATTCTGGTACACTGAAAAGAAATTTAAAAAATTAAAAATTAAAAAAAGAAACTAAAGACTAATTTTGAATTTATTTAATTGAAAACTATCACTGCAAAACATAATTATACCTGTATAAGTAGTAAAAAAAAATCAACTGGTAACTGTTATGCAGACTAAATATTCTTACTTTAATTTTAAAAAATATTTTATTTATTAGAGAGAGCGAAAGAGAGTTTGCATGAGTGGGGGAGGTGGGCTAGAGGGAGATGGACAAGCAGATCCCTGCTGAGCACAGAGTTAGATATGAGGCTTAATCCCATGACCCTGAGTTCATAACCTGAGCAGAAATCAAGAGTCAATGTTTAAATGACTGAGCCACCCAGGCACCCCTAAATATTCTTTTTTATTTTTATTTATTAATTTTTCTAACATCTTAACTTTATTTTATTTTTAAGTGTTCCAAGATTAATTGTTTATGCACCACACCCAGTGCTCCATGCAATGTGTCCTCCTTAATACCCACCACAAGACTCACCCATCCCCCCATCCCCTCACTTCCAAAACCCTCAGTTTGTTTTTCAGAGTCCACAGTCTCTCATGGTTTATCTCCCTCTCCAGTTTCCCCCAACTCACCTCTCCTCCCCTTCACCCAATGTCCTTCGTGTTATTCCTTATGCTCCACAAGTAAGTGAAACCATATGATAATTGACTTTCTCTACTTGACTTACTTCACTCAGCAGCAATGTCCACAATCGCCAAACTGTGGAAAGAGCCCCCAGATATTCTTACTTTAAAATTTGAACAAGCCAACCAGAAAGAAGCGAGATGAAGCACATTACATGTTCAACATTTTCACTTTAGATGATCACACGTGTCAATGATAGGATAGGAGACAAGTATAATTGTCATCCAGATAATCCAACATAACTAAAAACTCTCATTGAGCAGATGTGTCTCTCTAAATATTTTGGGGACTCTCAGATTTTTATGGATAACAGTTTAAAGAATACCAAGAGTTTTGTCCAAACGCTCAGTTTTCTCCTATGTATAAAGGGATTACATAAAATCATTAACACAAATTGGTTAATGTATTGTATATAGTAAATGTTTTCTGTATACCTTTGATTTTATAATCAAAACTTGGTCAAAATATATTCATTTAGTACTTATTTTATAACATTCTTTTTAAATAAACTAAATAGTCCATTATATTATATTTCACATGGACATTTTTAGCAATTATCTATTTATTTTCTTTGATCATTTTTGTTTTGATACATAAGTTTTAAAAATTATTTCCACACCTGTCAGAATGGCTAAAATCAACAACACAATAAACAACAGGTATTGGTGAGGATATGGAAAAAAGAAGACCCTCTTGCTCTGTTAGTGGGAATGCAAACTGGTGCAGCTACTATGGAAAGCAGCGTAGACATTCTGCAAAAAGTATGACTAGGTATTTATCCAATTACACAATTAAATTTATTGCATGACTCTATTACATTTATTGCATAACTAGGTATTTATCCAAAAACACAAAAATACTAATTCAAAGGGATACATGCACCCTGATGTTTATAGCAGCATTGTTGTAAAATGTTGTAGAATAGCCAAGATACAGAAATGGCTCAAGTGTCCATCAAATAATGAATGGATAAAAAAGTGAAAGAATAAGAAGATAAATAACTCCTCTCCTTATAAGGAAATAAAATAATTAGCCTTGCTTATAAGGAAATAAAACACACATAATGGACTACTACTCAGCCATAAAAAGAATTAAATCTTTTTTAAAAAGATTTTATATATTTATTTAAGAAAGAGAGAGCACAGGAATAGAGGGGAGGGGCAGATGGAGAGGGAGAAGCAGGCTCCCCGCTGAGCAGGGGATCCCAGCAGGACGCTGGGATCATGACCTGAGCTTAACCAACTGAGCCACCCAGGCACCCCCAAAGAATGAAATCTTGTCATCTGTGATGACATGGATGGAGCTAGAATATCTTGTGCTAAGGAAATAGGTTAGCCAGAGATAGACAAATATCATACAATTTCACTCATACGTGGAATTTAAGAAACAATACAAATAGGAAAAGGGGTAAAACGAGTCTCTAAACTATAGAGAACAAACTGATGGTTACCAGAGGGTGGGTGGATTGGGGAATGGGTTAGATAGGTAATGGGTATTAAGGAGTGTACTTGCTATGATGAGCGCCTGGTGAGGTACGAAAACACTGAATATATTGTACACCTGAAACTAATACTATACTGTATGTTAACTAACTGGAATTTAAAGATTTTATTTATTTATTTTAGAGAGAGAGTGCATGCACAGGTGCCCATGCATGCTGGTTGGAGGAGGGGCAAAAGGAGAGGGAGAGAATTCTCAAGCAGATTCCATACTGAGTGTGGATCTCCACTCTGGACTCACTCTTATGACCCTGAGATCATGGCCTGAGCTGAAACCAAGAGTTCTACACTGAACCAACTGAACCAACTGGGTGCCCCAACTAACTGGAATTTAAATAATTTTTTTAAGGGTGTCTAGATTTTAAAGGGCTTGTATCTTTTGCTGTGCTTTTAAGGAAATAAAAATCCTAGTTAACTTAGAGAATATGTAGTAACTTTCTATGTTAAAAATAACACTATGGAATCTGCATTTGTGTTATAGGTTTGTGTGTTGCCTGCCTTTAAATTTTACCTCTGCTTTGCTGTACATTGTACTTCATACAATGCCAGTGTGCCACAAGTCACTTAATACTTTCCTTTGTGCTATTTTTTAAGTTCCTCAGTATGCTTTTCCATAAATTGTTCCAGTTCTCAAGAAGATCCTAATTTTTACAAGGAAATTTTAATGCATTGATCATTAAATCAATACATCATGTACAATGAGGAGTTTACTCTAGTTATTTTTTCATATATTTAGCCAGTTATACCTATATCTTTTATTGAATAAAAGATTATTTTATTTTCTCATTTTTTAAATATATGCTCCCTCTATTATATATTGTAGGAAGGAGAATAACAGCCCCCACATATGTTTACCTCCTAATACTTGGAACCTGTAAATATGTTCCTTTCCATGGAAAATAGGATTTAAGTTTGTAGATGAGCTTAAATGATTGTAGATGAATTTAAGACTGGGAGATTATCCTGGATCACACAGATGGGCTCCTGATAATCAAGAGGATCTTGAAGAGTGGGAGGCAGAAGAGGAAGACTCAGAGGGATGGCAGCATGTGAAGAAGAGCCAGATGTTGCTGACTTTCGAGACGGAGAGCAGAAGTTGAGCCAACTTCTAGAAGCTGGAAAAGTCAAAGAAACAGATTCTCTTTATAGAGGTTCCATAAAACAAACAAACAAACAAACAAACAAACAAAAATCTCTCAGAAGAACCTGGCCCACTTAATAGTTTGATTTTGTCCAGTGGGACACATTTTGGACCTCTTACCTCTGGAACTATAAAATAAAAATTTGTGAAGTTTAAAATCACAAGTCTGTGGTAATTTGTTACAACAACAATAGAAAAAAGTAGACATACTATATCAAATTGTCCTATGCTTGGCTCACCCAGTGCCTTGGGTCTCCATACCTCTTCCTCCATAGGCACACTCTGTGACTTATTCCAGCTTGGGATTTGAAAGCTATCTCCAATTTTTTATCTCTAGTTGTAGCCTCTTCCTTGAACTCTGGTCTCATCTGTCTAACAGCTTGTTGGATATTTCCCCACATTGTGTCCAATAATCTCAAGCATAATTTGTCCATGACCAAACTCTTAATTACCAAAACTTCCCCCAAATTATTTCTTCCCTATCTCATTAAATACAATCTCCACATGCCCAGTTTTTTACACCAAATCTTCAAGGCATCCTTAACTCACTTCTCTTCTTCACAGCCAACCCACAGTCCATCGGGATTCTTCATGTTCTACCTTCAAATCCCAAGTTCAACTATTTCTCACCTTCTTCACCACAAATATCATGGCCCAACCTACCACACTACTAAAGTTATTTTTTAGTCAGTCTTACTCCTGCCATTTTGTCTGTTACTGTTTATGTCTCCTGCCTTTTCCAGTGGCTTCCCATCACACTTAGAATAAAATCCAGTATCCCTACAACATATGGTCCCTAGTTCCTTTTACTTAAGCTCCACTGCTCTGGCCTGAGAACCCTCCATGCTACCTCCCTTCTTTTGTGAGCAGACATTCCCACTTGCTTTTTTAAGATCAATTGTTACCTATTGAGAGACTTCCTTGACCAGTGACCACTCTATCTAAACTAGAACTTCTCCATCACTGTTATTTATATCCTTCTTTATTTTTTCTTTAAAATCGCTTATCATTAGTAAACATTATAATATGAATCTATGAGTTGATTTTTTTTATTGTCTTTCTGTCTAAGTAAACTAAGAGAATAAGGACATATTCTATTTTATGTACTTATATACCCCCAGTATTTAGATCAATGCCAGGAAGATTGTATGAATTCAAGAAATATTTTTGGACTATTTTATTAAAAGTATACTCATTGTTTCTGGATTTTCTATTCTGCCTCATGGGTTCTATAACTTGCTAGAAATATATTCACATTCTTTTCTGCTTTTGTAAATGTGCTGGATTTCTTTTTAATCTAATTTCACATCAATACATAATCTCTTAGTTAATGTAATTAAAAAAAAAACTGTTGTCTGCTTTTTAAAAACTTTTGTTTTTTCTCAGATGAGCTTCAAAAGGATTCTGTTAGGAAATATGTGAATGCTATTATTATTATTTTAAGAACGATCAACAGCCTTATAAGATTAAAGTTTCATACTAGTTTTCTAACTTATATTTTTTAGTAATTATGGTGTCTCACTTGATTTGGGGTGTTTTATTTTGTTGATTTTATTTCTAGGTGTTTTATACATTTGTTATGATTTGGGTCTTTTATTATAATCTGAAATTGTATGTAAGAAAATAATTAATTTTTATGCATTTATTTTTCTGCCAACTATCTGAACTATCCGCTTAGTTCTAACAGTTACCTACATTTTGCAAATGAGGAAATGAGGCAACCAGAGAAGTCAGAGCCTGACTTCAAGCTCTGATATATCTCGGTTCAAATGAGTTACTTCTCCCCGCCTTGGATTGTACACCTCTGGCCTGCAGGGGCAATGTCATTTCATAAAGACTCCACCTTCTCCCCATAAAACTTTTACATTATAAAACAATGGTTCTCAAGATTTTTCCCCAGGGGACATTTAGCACTATCTGGAGACATTTTGTTCACACTGTGGAGATCCTGCTGACATCTAGGGTAGGGATGCTCCTGAACATCCCTCATTGTGCAGCACAAGCCACTGGCATGAAGAATCATGGCTAACACTTTGTTTAGCAAGGAGCTATGCCATACAGATATGTATCATCACCCGTATGATCTGCATTATCACTTACCTTCATTAAGACTCAAAATAACCCCAGAGGGTTGGCATAATGCTCATCTCCATCTTTCAGGAAAGCATATCAGATATGGCAAATTAAGGTGGGATGTCATCCAGCCAATGTAAAACCAAGGATCAAGTTCAGACAGGGTGGCCTCGGAGCCACATTTTACAATTCCATCTGCTACCATAAGTTTGTTGCATTTAATTAAGTTGGAGTTAAGTGCTCCGTTAGCCTTAAAAATGTATGGATTTATCTTAAAGAAAAATTAAAAATCAATAACAATCGGCAGTTAATTACAAATTTAATTACATAGAGATGGAAAATTGTCAGGTTCTCCCATGGTTAATTTCAAGGTTAATGTTTCACCGTGAAAGACGAAAATATAAAACCAAGGCTCTCCACCATCTGAATTCAGTGCTTTCCCCTGAACTTTTTAATGAGGATCATAAAAACTAAGGGTGAGAACACTTGAAATTTTATGTAATACTGCTCAACTATATAACAAGGTAGTGAATATTTTGTAGTGTTTAGTGGTTGAGAAAAAAGAGATAGACACACCTACCTCTGGGACAGAAAATCCATAGGAGGATATGATTCACTAAGACCCTTTATAATGACTGATGTCACGGGACAGAAAAATTTTAATAAGAGGACAGATAATTGTACTGTGGTCTGAAGAACAAAAGCTTAATACACATTATCTAACCTTACAGCATTCCCAAGAGAGAGGGCAGGAGCACAGGTTACACCTATAGTTGGTTGTGGGAAAATGAGAAAATAGAGCAGCTCAGTGACTTGGGTAACAAGAAAAATATTTTTAGTGTCCTCTGCTTTTAACCACTCTTCATTGAATTAATAATTCTTTTGTGGGGGTATTCGTAGTATGCTTTGCAATTCCAACTCATTTTCAAGAGTTTTGTTGTCTAGATACTATGGCCCAGCAATGGCTCAAACTAAATATGCATAATTAACAAATACATAGGTATCCATTATCAGCAGTTTATTCACCCTTGTTCAAATGCTCCACCCTCAGGGCAATCTTGCTGTGACATCTGTCATCCCATTGGTCACCAGGGTTGATTAGGCTGATCTGGTTAGCTAGGGGGTGTCCCTTCCTCCCTAACCCCTTCATGTGCATATCTCCTAAAACTGAAGGGTCTGCCCCCTTGGGGTACTGTTCCTGGGTCAACAGTATAGGAGTAGTTGCTCCCCTGCTAGAACCTCCAAACAAGGTCTCAAGGTCCATTTGTACAATAACATAGGGTAATCCAGCTTCCAAGACTCTGGACACAACAAAATGAGGTGCTGCATATGGCAGTCTGCCTTTCTTTAAAAAACAAAACAAAACAACAACAACAACAAAAATTCCACCTTAAAGAGCTTACCGTCTACTTTAAGAAACAGGTCTAGTAATACCTTGGTACCAGTTAGAAAAATACCAAATAGGTACTAAAGAATTAAAGAATTGAATAATATTTAATTTTGCAACTGACATGAATTTTCTCTCTACAACAACCCAGTGAGATGGCTACCAATTTCATTCACTTTTTACAGATGGTGGAAAATGGAAACATGGAGAAGTTAGGTGAGATGCCCAAGGACACAGAAGGTGTCTGAGATAGAAACCCAGACAAGGAAATTGCCAAGTACACACTCTTGATCACTACACCACGGGTACAAACTTTAAAACTTATCAAGTATTGAAGAAATGAGAAGATAATGTCCACAGGGACCACTGGTAAATACTCATGAAGTTGCTTCAAATAGGCCCTTTAAAAATGGGTGAGATACCCCTCCACCAGTGGTCTGAATTGGAGCAATACCATCTCAGGAGCATTCTTGTAAAGGTGTGTATGTGTTTGAAGGGAGTGAAATTTGTTCACCACAACAATTGAGAACTTGGCCAGCATTTAATCAATGAAAGCCTACTGTTCATCTTGTACAAACAAGACATAAAAGCCAGTCCTACAAAAAAGATGTGTTGTCCTGTATCTTATGCAATTTCCGAGTGGTTTTGTGGATAGTGTAGAAAACCTGTTTATGATTATGGGCATAGAACTCTACTCCACTTTTAAGTAAAAACTTTTTTTTTTTTTAAGGACAATGAAAAATTCAGGAGTACTATAACCAGTAATTCAAGGGTAGGTTGAATTTTGTTTGTTTGGAACTTACATTTTTTTTTTTTTAAGATTTTATTTATTTGACAGAGAGAGAGAGAGCACAGCAGGGGGAGAGGCAGAGGGACAGGGAGAAACAGGCTCCCTGCAGAACAGGGGAAGCCGAATATGGGGCTCCATCCCAAGGACTCCAGGATCATGACTGGAGCCAAAGGCAGTGGCTTAACCAACTGAGCCACCCAGGCACCCCTGGAACTTATTTTAAGAGTTGTTCATCATTTTTTTTTTAATTTTTAAAGATATTTTTTATTTATTTGACAGAGAGAGAGAGAGAGAGTGGTCACAAGTAGTTAGAGAGGCAGGAGGAAGCAGGCTCCCTGCTGAGCAGAGAGCCCAATGTGGAGCTCGATCCCAGGACTCTGGGATCATGACCTGAGCCAAAGGCAGAGGCTTTAACCCACTGAGCCACCCAGGTGCCCTAAGAGCTGTTCATCATCTAAAAAATGTTCATGGCAATGGTAGTCGGGAAATTTGAGACACAAATCTATTAATCTATTTTTGTAGCTCTCATAATGACAGGAATCCACATATAAAAGTAACCATCTAATTTTATATCTTTCAGTGTGGAAGTTCCAATCACATAATGAAATATGTATTATCTTAAATAAATTATTTTCCTTTAAAATCTTTCTTATGTTATAGACAGGACATAAGAAGGACATTTCCAAATGACTATTTTATAGCATTTGTGTCTCACATTTCAGGATATTTCATAGGACATGACCAAATATTTTATATAAAAGAAGGCATCGGGTGCAATAGAGCATTGATGTCCTTGTTTAGATTAATAGGTAAGAAAAAGGCATAGAGAGTAGGACAGTTTCATTGATTCATTTTTTGCTTCAGTATATTATGTGAGCATCTACTATGTGTTGGCTCACTCTGCTGTGCACTAGTCATAGAAAAGTGGGTAAGAATTGTAAAGCCCCTGCTGTTATAGACTTCAAGTTGTACTACTTCGAAATAAGGCAAAATAGAATCACATGCCCTTTCAATGCCACATAGGAACATTGTTTAACAAACTCAACCAAGGATTATTTTTAGGGGATTATACCTTTGTTTTATTTGGTATTTACTATTAGTCAGGGCTCAAACTTTGTGAAAGTACATGCCAATTTAAGGGTTTTTTTCCTATAAAATTGCAAATAATTTCTGTACAGAAGGTAACACATTTTATTACTCTTGGGACACTAAAAGTTTTGTCTTTAACTTATCTCAGTGTGGCTTTCCTCAAATACTATTGCAACCAGCCTTCCTGACCTAGTAACTCTCATAAATGGGTTAAGTACCTTTTAAAATATGTTTACATTCTATATTGACATATAGAATGTAGCCATATTTTTAAACTTTTGAAAACTTTATTTTTTACACTTTTAATAAGATTTATGTAGTAAAGGAATGAGGTTGGGGTAAATACTAGAGAGCCTTAAAAGTAAGAAGAGTTTAGATTTTTTTTGAGATAGAATATTGAGGCCAATTATAAAACTCTCTCTTTTTTTAAAAAGATTTTATTTACTTATTTTAGAGAGAGAGAGGGTGAGGAGAGAGAGAGAGAGAGAGAGAGAATCCCAAGCAGGCTCTGTGCTGAGCATGGAGCCTGATACAGGGTTTGACCTCCTGACCCTGAGATCATAACTTGAACTGAAATCAAGAGTTGGAGGCTCAACCAAGTGAGCCATCTAGATGCCTCTGCAATTACAAATTGCTTAAGTACGTTATTTAGTTGACAAGAATGGTATTAAAACAAGTCACAAAATCTGAGAAAGATATTTTTCTGTTGTTTAATTTATGTCGGTGGTTATTTAATTTTCATTAGAGAATCTTCTTGTGCTATTAAACATAAGATATCAATTCAGCACTTCTGCTGATACTTATCATTTTCCTTGTTGATCTTGGAAACAAATATCCCATCATTTCCTCAGTTAAAAAAAAAAAACTAAAATTCTTGAAAGAAAACATTACTTTATTTAATGATAAAACATTTTTAAGAAAATAGGAAAAATATTTGAGAATAAAAACAGAGCAGAAACTTTATTCTTAGGAGACTAGCAAAAGAGAAAGCCATGAGATGCTTTAGGGAATCTGTTATTCTGTGGTGGTCTAGGATGCCTGGTTGGGATGGCTGGCCCATGGGACTTGGGCAGATGCATAGATTCATTTTAGACACTCTAGAATAAGGATGACATTCTCAAAGAGCAACAGCTTAAAGAGAGAGGTTAAATTAGAAAGTATTTCTATCAGTAAGTCCAACAGGAAGTAAATTTACTTTGCCTCAGACTAGAATTTCTGAAGTAGACATTGTGGTCATGTAGATATTTGGGTCTAGATTAAGACTGTTTGCATGGTCCACAAAATTGCAGGCTGGAAGTTTTAATTTAAAGCAAATCTGGGTTGGTAATGCCTAAAAGCGTCTAATAAAAACAAATGTAACTCTTTTCTGAAGAAGTCCTTCATGAATTCCCAGGGACAGATTTTCAATAAACAGAGCTCATCGTTACAAAACCCAAAATATAAAAGGAAACATCATAGTATGTGAGAACTGGCAGAAGAAAAAAATAGCAGAATCAGATCTCCAAAACCTTGATGTTGAGACATTGGAATATAGAATACATCAGTTTTCTATAGAATAGAATATAAAATGAACATAAAATATATTAAGAATATAACATGAAAATATGTATAATAAAATAAAATGTAGACTCAAATTAAGAAGGTAAAGTTTATAAAAAATGACCAGGGGTGTTTCAGACAAAACAAAGCAAAGGGAAACTCTAAGAAAATTAAAACAAAACAAAACAAAACAACAACAACAAAAAAAACTAAAATTGGTTTAACAAGAGATTAAAAAATTCAGATTATTAGAATATACATTTAAAGAATTACTTACATATCATAAGGGGAAAAAAGTCAGAAAAATATTTATTATTAGGGTAGAGAAAGTCAAAGTAAGTTTAATAGGAGTTACATTTAATTGAAGATTATATATAGAATGCAGAAGGCCCTAATCAGAAATGATAAGAATTTTCCAGAAAGTCAGAATCTTAAACAAGTATTTTCAAGTAGTCAGAGTTAGGTCTTTTCAACATATGGTATTTGGAAAACTGGACAGCTACATGCTAAAAGAATGAAACTGGAGTATTATACTATACACAGAAATCATCTCAGAATGGATGAAAGACCTAAATATAAGACCTAAACCCATAAAAATCCTAGAAGAGAGCACAGGCAGTAATTTCTCTGATCTCAGCCACAGCACCATTTTTCTAGATATGAAAAAAATAAACTATTGGGACTACATCAATATAAAAAGCTTTCTGCACAGCGAACAATCAACAAAATGAAAAAACAACCAAGCCGACTTAAGAAGCATATTTAATTCTCAGCAGATAAATAAAAAGATACCCTTCCTACATGTATTAAAATAAATTACAGAATACCAATGACAAAAGATCTTTATTACAAAGAAACAACAATTAGCAGTTGTTTTAATTTTCTTTTTTTTAATTTTTGCAACTGTATTGAAGTATGACTGGCAAATTCAAATATTTAAGGTGTACAATGTGATGCTTTCAAATGTATATATATTATGAAATGATTGCCACAATCATGTTACTTAACATATCTATTAACTCACTTAATTATCTTTGTGTATGCATGTGTGTGAATGTGTGTGTTTAATGAGATCACAAAAGATCTACTCGAAGAGCAAATTTCATTATTCTTTATTGTAGTCACCATGCTGTACATTAGATCTCTACAACTTACTCACCTTATGACTGAAATCTATACACTTTGACGAACCTCTTCCCATTTCCCCAACTCCCAGTCCTTGGTAATCACCATTTTACTCTCTTACTATGAGTTCATTTTTCAGATTCCAAATATAATTGAGATTTTTCAATATTTATCTTTCTGTGTTTAACTTACTGCACTTGGCATTATGTCTTCCAAGTTAATCCATGTTGTTACAAATGACAGGATTTCTTCCCTTTTTAGACAGTAATATTTAATTTGTATGTGGTTATCACGTTTTCTTTATCTATTCATCTGTCAATGGACACTTGGGTAGTTTCCACATGTTGGAATATTTATTATCAGTTATTATGAATAATGCTGTAATGAATATGAAGTGCAGTTCTCTCTTTGAGATAGTGACTTTATTTTCTTTGAATATATACCCAGAAGTTGAATTACTGGATAAAATGGTAGTTTTATTTTCAATTTTTTGAGGAACTTCCATAATGGTTGTGCTGATGGGTGTTACCACCAATGGTGTACAAAGGTGTATCCTTTCCCACCTCCTTAGGATACTTGCTATCTTTCGACCTTTTGAGAATAGTCATCCCATCAAGTGTGAAGTAAAATCTCATTGTGGTTTTCATTTGCATTTCTCTACTCTGATGTTTGTTATTCTCTTTCTCCTGATAACTTTTGGCTTGGTTTGTTCCTCCTTTTTAAAAATTTCTTGAGATGTATAGTTAAGTCAGTTTGATGTCTTTCTTTTTTTCTTAATGTAGGTGTTTATCAATATAAACTTTCCTCTTAGAACTATTTTTGCTGCATCCCATAAGTTTTGATATGTTGTGCCTCCATTATCATTTTCTAAGATTCTTTGTTTCTATTTCCCTTTTGATTTCTTCTTTGACCTACAGGTTGTTCATGTGTTGTTCAATTTCCACATATTTATGAATTTTCCAGTTTTCTCCTGTTAATTGATTTCTAGTTTTATACCCTTGTTGTCAGAAAAGATATTTGATGTGCTTTCAATCTTCCTAAATTTGTTAAGACTCGTTTTGTGACTTACCTTGAGATCTATCCTGGAGAATATGCCATGTGTACTGTAGAAGAATGTATATTCTGCTGGTGGAGTGCTCTATTTACTCCTGGGAGGCCCATTTGATCTGAAGTGTAATTCCAATCCACTGTTTCTTTACTGATTTTCCATCTGAATGATCTATCCTTTGTTTTAAGTGGGGCATTGAAGTTTGTACTATTTTTGTATTGCTGTCTATTTCTTCCTTTGGATCTGTTAATATGTGCTTTATAAACTCAGGTGCTCCAAATTTGGTTGCATATATATTTACAATAGTTATATTCTCTTGATGATTTGTTCCCCTTATTATATAATGAGCTTCTTTGTCTCTCGTTATAGTTCTTTATTTAAAGTTTATTTTGTCCACTATAAGTATGGCTTCCTCTGCTGTCTTCTGGTTTCCATTGGCATGGAATATCTATTTTCAACTTTCACTTTAAGCCTATTTTTGTACCTTCTTCCAGTCCTAGAGCTGGGTCAGATTTCTGCATGTTCTCACAAGTCTTCTGCAAAGTCTCCCACTCACTGTCTATGGAGGCATGTGCAGGGTACCAGCCACTAGGGGTGGATGAGGCAAGTGGAGCATTGGGGCGAGCATTAGTCAACTGGTGGGTCTTCTAGAGAAGCATCTCAAGTGGCACATGGGTGGGCTTCCTAATGAATTATGTTAAGTAGTAGGATCCATGGCCCTTTAATGAGTTCCGAACCCTGGTTGTCATGCTACCAGCCTCTCCCAACCCTTCAGCCACATAAGTCACCTCTTCCGAATAGGGCAAGACAGAAGTGCCTTCCAAACAGGGAAAGCTGGGCACTTACTCTTTATGCTATCACTTTCCCCATAAGAGAAATCAAAAGGTCCAGGTGTACTTTCCTGGCACCGAGCTGTACTGCTTTGGGAAAGGAGTGATGTGGGTAAAGTGAAACTTTTCTTTTCACCCTCTTCAATGATTTATTCTCAGATTTTTTTGTACAGTTATGTTTTGAAACTTATCCACTGAACTCCTGGATTCTCAGAAAGCTACTCCTATCCATCAGTGACTGTCAAAATCAATGTTTTGTGGTAGGGATATTGATAGAAAATACCTATTTTGCTGTATTGCTGACCTAATAGCTATGTTTTCAACAGCAACAATGAAGCAGGAAAACTGTGCAATAATATCTTTAGAAATTAGGATAGGTTTAGCTTCTAAGAGAGATCTAGTCATTTTGAACTGGATGGGAAACACAGGCAGATTCAGAGGGTTTCTCTTCCAGAACAGAGGAATATCTTCTTAACCTGTCTTGCTAATTCCACCTCTCCGAACCCCTAGTACATACAGCAGATGTAAATTCAGTGACTATTATTTATTTATCAAGCAATGTCTACTTTTGATTTCCGAAATAAATAAAATATAGCCTTAGCCATCCAAGGTAGGGTAGACAGAACAATGCCCCCCCCCAAAGATATCCATATCCTGCTCCCCTGAATCTGTGAAAATGTAACCTTACATAATAATAAGGACTTTGCAAGTGTGATTAAGCTAAGGTTCTTGAGATGGGGCCATTGTGCTGGATTATCTGGTTAGGCCCAGTGTAATCACAGGGTCCTCATAAGAAGGAGTCAGAGGGTCAGAGTCAGAAAAAGGAGATTTGATAATAGCAGCTGAGGTTGAAATAACACACTCTAAAGATGGAGGATGGGGCCATGGATGAGAGATGCAGGTAACCTATAGAAGCTAGGAGAGGTAAGGAGACAGATTCTTCCCTTCTATATCTGCTGACATCTTGATTGTAAGAGTCATTTTGAATGCCTGATTTCCAGGACTGTAAGAGAATAAATATGTGTTGTTTTAGGCCATTACGGTAGGGGTACTTTGTCACAGCAAGAAAGGAAACCAGTTGCCAGTTTTTTATATTCTCTTATAAGAATACATATAGAATATATAACTGTGTGTTATATAATACTTAAGAGTGGTTAAGAAATAATTATTATTATTTCATGTTTTGCTCAGAGGACGGCATGGAGAATTCTGCCAGGTAGAGAAGAAAGGGACAAAAATATTTTTAATAGAGCAGTGAAACAGGAGCCCAATCTGGAAACTTGTGTGTCTGCCAGGCAAACAAACCCATGGATTACCTCTCCCCACATGCCTTCCCTGCCTTCCTGAGCCTGGGGTTTCAATTAGGTGCTCCTCATGTGAACTCACAGAGCATACTGGTCATCATCAAATTCAGGTCGCCTTTGTTTTTTGCTACCTGTCATAATATGGGGATCTTCCTCTACTGGGGTTTGTGTCTCTGGCAGTAAAGGAGGACCTGGTAAACAATGGACGTGTGACATGGTGTTTTGAACCAATGAACTGCAGGAAAGGCAGTGCTACCAAGGACCTAGAGATGTGAATCCACTAGTATTTTCAAGGAACCAGGTGTCATTCAGTTTTACTGGGGTACAAGATGCAAATCAAAAAAGGAACAGAGATCGAAGGGCTGTATCTCACCTGTTGCTGAATAATATTACATTGGGAAGCTCTGGCCATGAAATTTTCTCACTCCATAGCTTCTAGTGCTATTAGGATGGCTTAGGGAAGTATTTTCACTTGGTATTCATGGTCCTGGACCCGTGTTATGTGTCCAACCCACTGTTCTCATCAAATTAGTTGTTATCTCTTTTCATTTAATCTCAACCCAATTAAATACACCCTTCACTGTTCCAGATCCATGCCTTTGTCAAAGTTCTTCCTTCACCCACCTTTCCTGAAAATTTCTAAGTCCTTCACACACAACCAATCTCCAAGTATTTATCCTTCAAATTTCATCTTAACTTCTAACTCAATGAACATTTCCTTGTGTTTTTCCCATACTTACCTCCAGATAGGAGTTATTTTCTCTCTCCAGTAAAGCCTATAGTCTTATGAGAGTCTGTCTCTTTGGATACCAGTCATAAGCCCGCTTGTGTCACCTTTCTCCTCATGTCTGGATTTAAACATCCCTGGGATGACATCTTCCTCATCCATTCAACTTTGTCCCTTTCTAAACCTAAGTTAAATTTAAAACACAATATACTGAGTTAATTTTATTTTGAAACTAACACCAATATACAATATGATGAGCAGTTTAGTAGAAATCTAATGTGTTATTTGATTCATTCCTCTGGTGTAATACATCAAGTGTATTAAATAATGTTCCCAAAATCTTATGGATAAGTTTACCAGTCATACAAATTTACATTTATGGTGCAAATGAGTTTTGTCACCTGTCAGAAAAAGTAGAATCTATTCTTAAGGCATTTCAAGATTTGTCCTTTTAAAGAAACAGGTGGACATTACTTCCCCAGCAAGTCTGTATTGCACCATGAAAATAAACAGCCACATAAATCAATTGTACTTTTTCATAGAATTATTAGAGGAATGTACAAAATTACATAGAAAAAAAAACACATAAAGCCTAAGAATTCATGATCACAAAAGGTTTCACTTTACTTAGTATTTTAGATTGGACTCTCTTGATAAGTAAAAATAGTTTTTGCTCTTTTAGTTATGCTTAATGTATGTGATTTATGTCTAAGGGAATAAAATGTCAAAACTTCATTCACCTGAGTAAGAAACCTTCAAAATTTGATCAAGCTGTGACCTCTCAAGTACAACATTTTCTAAAGAATATCCAAAAGCTTCCAGTCATAAATAAATAAAAAATAAATAAAAATGCAGCTCTTAGTTGACCGTAAACTCACTAATAGCGTGACTTGGAGAGAATATGTGTAAACACTGTGGATATTTTTATATTAATCATAACTCTTGCCCAAATGATGAGAAGGCTTATAAAATAAGCTATATAGGGTTGCCACACACTTGTGTGTTGAGTCTGTATTAAAAGCTTCATTGAACAACGTTACACTTTGTACCAGGTACTCTGTTGTGTATTTGCGGTTTTTTGTTTGCTTATTTATTTGTCTGGTTTTTGTTGTTATTTTCATGGTTTTTCTTTGTTTTTGTATGCTTGTTTTTGCTTTTGTTTTTCAGAGAGAGAAAGCAGAGAGGGAGGGGAAGGGGCAGAGGGAGAGAGAGAAAGAGACTCTTAATCAGGCTTGATGGCCAGCACAGAGCTTTACAGGAGACAGTCTCACAACCCTGAGATCATTGGTTGCTTAACTGACTGAGCCACCCAGGTGCCCACCCCCCCTGCTGGTTTTAAACATGTTTTTGTAAATAAAGTGCTAGCAGTTTATGCAGTTGCTTAAATACATAGTCCATGGATTCAGGGTAGTTTTACCGTTTACTTTTTTCTTATAATGAATGTATAGGAACAAAAGAGCACTTTAAAAAATGTAAAAACACAGTGTTCTCTGTAGCATATCAAATTTGAATACAGGGGCCAGATTATAAAATGATTTTTGGCTTTGAGCAAATGGTCCAACATTAAAAATAATTGACATTCAAAGTCTTCTGGGTTTTAAAAAGTTATAAAACAGCCCCTCAACATTATTTAATAAATTTAAGTACTATCTATATAGTAATATTTGTCAATAATTGATTTCCCTAAAATTCAAGGTGAAAGTGTTTTCTTTTTTAAATAAATCCTGGCAAAACATTGACCAATAAGCTTAAGTAGGAAAAAAAAAATTAGTAATATATTTTTTAAAACTTTCTTTAAAGTTGGTTTACTGAGATTGTCAAGAGTTCATAAGAAGAATAAGCATGGGGCACCTGGGTGGTTCAGTTGTTAAGCCTCTGCCTTCAGCTCAGGTCATGATCTTAGGGTCCCCAGATGGAACCCCGCTTTGGGCTCCCTGCCCGGTGGAAAGCCTGTCAGCCTGTCTCTCCCTCTCCCACTCCCCCTGCTTGTGTTCCCTCTCTTGCTGTCTCTCTCTGTCAAATAAATTAAAAGAAGAAGAAGGTTGTTTTCCCCTTCTTACAATGCAGCCACCCACTCCATATTCACACGTACCATTGTCTTTGTGTCATCATGTAAGTGGGTTCAGGACACATCTCCTTGATGCTATTCTCACCACAACCCTGACCACTACAACCAGACCTGAAAAGAATACACACACACACGCGCACACACACACACACACACACACACACATATAGTTGAAATTTAGGTGAAAATAAGTCTACTCAAGCCCTCGATACATGCCGTTGTGTTAGCTCCTTTGTTTCTCCACCTAATGGTCTATCCTGAACATTTTTATTCCATTATGTATTTGTCTGCCTCATCATATTTATAGTGATGCTATATTCCATTGTATCAAGGAGCATAAATGTAATTTAAACATAATTCATGGAATCTACTGATTAAATAAATTTCTTTTTTTCCTTACTTATAATGAAGGATAAAGGTGTTCCTAAAACCATTTGAAGAAAATTTTATTCACTAGCAATTACACTTGCCTTTATATAACACACATTCTACTGAAGTTGCTCAAATAAGTAAGATGTTTGTCTTTCTTAAAAAAAAAAGAAAAAAAAGAAAGTGTAGCGTTTGGCAGCTTAGGGCTGTCAGGGCTGCTCTGATATTCCTCTGGGGTAGAAGTTCTGTTTAGCTTCCTGCTGCCGGCAATCAAACATGTGGCAGTGGTGTTCAGAGTCTCAGAACGCCTGAGTCCCCTCCAGGCAAAGGAGAAGGAGGTATGCAAAGGGTCAAACCCCCATGCTCCAAAAGAAGTCTGTCTCTATCAGAAAAAAAACAAACCAAACCAAACAAAATTTTCTCTGAAGTCTGACTTGGGACACTCCCACTTAGATCTCAGGGGCTGGATGTGGGTCACATGACAAAACTAGGTCGAGGAAGAGTTGGGAGGGGCATATTTTTGACAAGGCACACTCTCACCCTAGACAAAATTGAGATTCTCATCGTAAAAGAGGAGGAAAAATTGGATACTGGGCATGTAACTATCAGTGTCTGTGCCGGAAGTACATGCTTAATTGTTCACATCTTACTCAGTTGTTGCTTAAACGCCTGGTGGTGCCTCAGGTGTAATGTCTGTGTTTACCTATGTGTCGCTTAGCAAGAACACTGGTTCATGTAACTTGTAGTTCAGGTCTATCTCTTTTTTTAAAATTAGAATTTTATAAACATTTCCCACCTCGAATGGTAGAGGAGGGTGGAGAGAAATTCATCTATTTCTTTTTTCTTTTTTCTTTTCTTTTCTTTCTCCCCCCCTGCAAAAAAAACAATCAGGCAACATGCTGCCCAAGATTTCTTGGACAAATAATTAACTCAATTGTCCTTGTATTAACAAGGACAAAAGCCTAGTTTATGATAATGATGAAAGTTTCCATAACTGTACCCTAAAACAGCAGACAGTTCCGTAATACTTTTCCTTGGAAGAGGTCAATTCCAGCTCGTGGGTCTTTTTTTACATCGTTGGTGTTGTCTCCTGGGCTTCCTGCACTCTTGTTTTTCAGTCCACTCAGCTACCTACTCCTGTGGTATTCAAATCTTGCCTGCATATTAGAATCATAGGGAGAAATTGAACAAAATTCTAATGGCCCGAATCCACCCCCAGAGATGCTGATGTCATGTGGTTCTGAATTACACTCTCCCAGTGATGTCAGTGTGCAGCCCCAGAGACGGGCTTCCTACACATTCTTACTCTCATGAGCTTCAGCTTCCCATAGCATATTCCCAAGCTTCCCATATTCTGGACTTCACTACCTCCCCCACACGATTGCCAATAACTCTTTGATACCACAGAAATCTACAGTTCATTGATTCACCCCGCTTTCAATGTCCCAACTTAAGTCATGTCTCCATTTTCTCCCTCAAGCATCTTAGATTCCCTTGCTTACACCCTCAATTTCTAACTCCAATGTTCCACGTTTTATTTCTCTGGCAAAATCGGTTTTGATGAAACCCAACTCTCCATGGATTCTGCAATCGATCTAGGAGGCTAAATATGACTAAAAATTTTTGAACCAACAGACACACCATCACCACTAATCTCAAGTGGGTCCTTGTTTCTGCCATGCAGTCGTATTACTCTTCTCTAGTCTGTTATTTTCCTGCATTCTTATTGCCTACTTTCCTTCAACATTCCTCCCCAGTTCTCCAATTATAGCTGATGCTGTTGATTGGAACTTCACTGAAAAAACTGAGGAAATGCTTCTGCCCCTGAATGTATCAACTGAATGCAATTCAATTGTATACTACCCCGTTACTAGAATGAAATCCTACCTGTGTCCATCCTTTTGTGCACCAGGTCCCATCTGATCACTCCAAGATACAGGTTGAAAGACATCATTCCAGACATGGCCGTCTCTCCCCTTGCATTATCATTTTCTCTTCTTGATTGTATCATTCCCAACAACATTGTGTTTGCTTTTGTTGCTGCTACTGCAAATGGCAGCACATTTAGTGGCTTAAAAGAACACTAATCTATTAACTTCAGAAATGCAAAATGAATTTGCAGGCCTGTATCCTTCTGGAGTCCCTCGATGAGAATTCATATGTATTATTTTCCACCTTCTAGAGACTACCTGCTTCCGTGGCTCACAGCCTCTATTTTTATCCTCGATTTATATCAACATAGAGTCTTTGAATCTCAAGCTCTCTCTGTCTCTCTCTGTCTCTCTCTCTCTCTCTCTCTCTCACACACACACACACACACACACACACACACACTTCCATCACATCTCCTTCTCTGACCCTCTCACCTCCCTCTTGCCTTTAAATGGGCTCATGTAGTTGCAGTGGGTCTACCTGAATAAATAATGACACTGAATCTGCATAGAAAGTCTGGACTAATATTCCTCAACAAGATCATTAATCAATTCTTGCAAAAGCTTTTTGATTTTGATTTGAGTTGATTTGATTGTATATGTCACCTTTCATAGGGAATGAGGACATGGCCGTATTCGGTGGGCCATTATTCTGCTTACCATAAACATCCAAACCGATTGCAATAGAACCAAACTTAAAAACAAACAAACTAACTAACACACAAACCTTGCCTCTGGCCCCACAGCCCCCTCCTACTGCAGTTTCTTACCTCTTTTTAAAAGTAAAATTGACAGAGCACTGCTTCTTCTTACTTATCTTAAAATTTATACTCTCCCATTCTGCTTTTGATTTTTGTTCAGACTGTATTCTTCACAACTTCCATGAAAACTATTGTAAAAGTCATTGACAACGTCTAAATTGTTAAGTTTCGTCATCAGTTCTTAGTTTTCTTACTTCACCCATCAGATTTGTCCCCATTAACCATGCCTTTACTCTTACAATGCTTTCTTCTCATAGTTTCGGGGTGGCCACTCTCTCTATTGGTTCTTTTCCTATCTCCCTAGTCACTTTTGTCATTCCCCTTTCCAAGTTCCTTCTCATTTTTCCAGCCTTTAAATACCAGACTATTCCAAGGTCACTATACGGATGGCTTTAACTCTACAAATATGCTAATAGTGCCCACACTTGTATCCCTAGGCTGAAGCTTTCTTTAATTTCCTTTGAAAATCTTACAGACATCTCAAATTCACTGTGACTAGAACCAAATTACCAGTTGCTACAAATAGCCACGCCAAACCATTTCTCCCCTTCCCAGTGTTGTCTCTGTCTTTCCAAGTTCATGCATTCAAAAGCCTTAATTTTTATCCTCTTGTCCTTTCATTTCACCTTTCGGACGCCACCCAGTCAATACATCCATGACATTTGCCTTCAAACAGGGGCCCCTGGGTGACTTAGTCGGTGAAGAGTCTGATTCTTGGTTTCGACTCAGGTCTGGACCTCGAGGTTGTGAGATAAAGCCCCACATTGGGCTCTGTGCTCAGTGTGGCATCTGCTTCAGATTTTCTCTCCTTCTCCCTCTCACTATCTCTCTCCCTGAAATAAGTAAATAAAATCTTTAAAAAAAAAAAAAAAGATTTGCTTTCAAACATTCAAAACCAAGAGATTTTTCATGAGCTCCTCTATACTATCCCCCAACTAAACCACTGCCGTCTTTGTCTACATTACTGCAACCTGGTCCCCAGGCTTCTCCCCTGCTCCCTACAGTGCACTTGAACAGAAGAGCCAGGGTGTCACTTCAAGAGCAAATTCAGGTCATGCCATTCCTCTGTTTAAAGCTCCAAAGGTGTCTCTTTTTATTCTAGGGCCTTACTCTTTGGCTCGCTGACTCTCTGAACTCCGATCTGGCCACTCTCTCTCTCTTTCTTGTATTCACTCTGAAAATGGCCATTTTTCAAACCGCAAAATAGTCTCCCTTTCAAGCTCCTGGTATCAGGGGGATGTACTTGCTCTTCCTCATACAGGGATGCCCCTCCTGGATATCCACAAAGCCCAGCCCTCACTTCCTTTAGGTCTTTGCTTAAAAGGTCTTGCCTCGCCACTCCCTGGAAAATAAACCCCTCTCCCACAGGTACCCCTATTCCTTAATTATGATTTATATTTCTGCATACTACTTTTCCAAACCTGTCATATTCTATACATGGAAATAAATGAAGACTAACCAAAGGAGAAATGCAAAGCCCATTTATTCTGAGCTTGCTACATAGCAGGAAAGTCAGCCACTATCCTCTGTGTTTGACAGAGACTCAAAGGCAGGCAAAAGGATGAAAAAGTTTCAGAGTGCAAGAAGGGAAGAATGGGGTCGTTGGCATGGGGAAGCTGTAGGCTGGCTAACTAGAAGCCAGGCATCCTACATGATCTCCGACGGGTGCATATTACGTTTTCTCTGGTTGGTCTTAAGTTGGAAGTAGAGGAAAACATTAGGGGAACTATCAATTATTAATCAAGTCTTGGTCATTTGGGGTCAATTGTTAAAGAAGCTATTGTTTAGGATCCTGGATTATTACTTCATATAACAGTTAGACTTCCTAGCAGGCTGACTTCCTCAACAGTTTATTATAGAGGGACGAGTGTTACGGGCTTGTTCCAACAGGTTGTAGGTCAGAGTTCTATTTTTATATTTGGTTTGGTCATTATCCATGTATACATTCAGTTTCTTATATATTTGCCCTCCTGATTTCAATTGTCTGTCTCTTCTCACTAAAATGTAAGCTGAGAGCCGACTCAATGTCAGGTGATTTGTTATGTGAGGGACCAGGATTGATGTTTATGAATTTCCTTATTCCCAAGGCCTCACATGTAGCCCACGTTCAACAAATATTTGCTGAATGAGTGAATGAATAAAAATAGGACAGCTAGGATCTTACCTATTTTCGTGAATGGTTAAGTGAAGGATAAGTCACATTAGGGGGAAATGGAGACTAAATTATTTAAGTAATTTGAAAATCCCCATCATCAGCAAATATTATCTCTCTCCTCTATTTTACTTGTGTAGATGCAATATCTCTTGCCTTTAAATGACTTAGAAATGACTCTGAAAACTCTGGAAGTCTCTAAAGAGAGTAAAAAAAGAGAAATCCATGTGGCACAAGGCAGGGTGGTCTTAATGTTAGAAATAGCACTACATTGTTTTTCCCCATATGGCTCTCTTAAGAAATCCAAATAAATGAGAAAAAAAAAAAAAAAGATTTGTGAAGAATTCTAAATTTAATCCACAGTAGTGAATTGTTCCCAAAGTCTGTCCTGACCTTTAGCACGTTTTGACCTCCTCAATTTATAAAGGGGACTGGGGTGCTTTTCCCTTAAACTGAGAGCGCCCCCTGGTGTTTGAGTGACATCACTATTCCCTCTTCCGTTAACTCATCAGGGGTTTCTGTAAAGCCTCTGTGTGAGTACAGTCTCCTAATTAGGTGTGAGCTAGAGAGAGGTTTTAAGGCTATAATCTCTGACACTTAATACTGAATCCTGGCCCCAATCAGTTGTTTTACGACCATTTTTATTGTAGAGAACCATTTATCTACTAATCCTCATCTGAGCTCAGAATTCCATTATTTTTTCCAAAATCTTACCTTGCCTTTATCCCAAATACCTAAACATCTATGTGTAATAGTTAAGTGGTATGCAAACATCCCTTACCTTTCAGTAAGGGCCATTTGTAATTAAGTTCTTATTGGGAACACCTACACTGTTCAGGGCCCTGGTTAAGTGCTTTATAGGCATCATCATATTGAATCTTATAAGGAACTAATTTATGAGATTCTGTTATTATTTGATTTTGCAAATGATAAAAGTAATTGTCTAAGACGTTTAATAATTTTTCCAGGTTTTCACAAGCAGTGGGTCACAAATATGGGATCTGCAGCTGGGTCTATATAACCTAATGGTCTAGCTAACTTAGCTAGTCTACTAGTTGGTCTTCTTACATGCTACACTTTGATTTGTCCAGATTCTTGTCTTTTTCATGAATAAAATGGTCTTACCCCCCTCAACAATATGTATATAGATTCCTTGTTTTCCAAGGATATTCATGTGATCCTTTTAATTGGAGCTCAAGCTTCAACACTAAAGGACATATCTTGTCCTAGGAAAAAATATGAGATAGGTCATTTATTTAGATGCCAAGAATCCTGTGGTTTCAGTCTAAACTCCCTCCATCATCCTTTGTCTTACTTTAGCTTTTTCTCAGATGTTTCAGGCCTTATACTCTTTTGAACATCATATACTCCAGCAAGAAACACCCTTAAAGTTAATGAAATAAAATATATTTTAATTATAAAAAGGTCCTTCAAGATAATTTGAGTCTCCTTAAAAGTCTAGATTTACACAGACCTGTAATTCTGGGGCTAATGATACATTATATGTTTATAAAAAAATTTTAAAAATAAAAAAAAAGAAAGACATTAATGATAGAGACAGGGTAGGGGTATATAAGAATCCTTTGTACCATCTTTGTAATTTTTCTATAAATCTAAAACTTTTTCTAAAATAAAAAGTTGACTTAAAGACACACACATGCACACACACACACAAAGTCAAGATTTAGAAGATGTAGATAGATAGGTGTTTGTTAATCATTTGCTGAATGAATGAATCATGCATGTGTATAGTCCACTCAGGGTAGTCTACAAAACCCCAGAAATTATGTGCAGACTTTGCATGTCTATACACACACACACACACACACACACATACATATATATACATGTATATGTATGTATGTATGTGTATGTATGTATGTATGTATAGGCGTGCAAAGTCTGCACATAATTATAGACTTTATAATTTATAGACTTTGCATGTCTATATGTGCAAAGTCTGCATATAATTTCTGGGGTTTCGTAGACTACATATACATATATATTGATGTATATACATATATATACACACACAATATATATATATATATTATACCCACACACTATATGTATAGTGTGTATGTACAATTTTTTTAGGATGAGATTTCATGGCTCTCATCAGATTCTATAACAGCTCTGGAACCCATAAAGACTAATGACTATCCCTCTATTTGCCTACATTCTTAGTAAACCAAGTTCACTTGGTTCAAGTGAACCAAGATAAGGTTCAGCTTATCTGGGCCTGGAATTTATTATTCACTAGTTTGTCTGACATCCTCATGTTAGAGTCCAACGTTTCAGTTTATGAACTTCTTCACCCAGAGACTACTGAAGATGTTTGCCCAGCGCTGTGGAGGGACGTGGGGACCCTCCAGTCTGATCTGGGAGGAATCACTGCCCCTGAGCTTGCTGCAGATCATTTGCAAATGTTTGGTGAATGAAGGACTAGATCTTTTGAGCTACCAATCTGGGAAGTTTTTAGAAAAAGAAGATTTCAGGAGATTGATGTTAAATTTGGTGAGAAGTAAGTGAGGAGGTCCACCACAATAGGACATGAGAACTAATAGAGTATTAGAAGGACCTCTCATTTTTTTTTTAACTTATTTATTTGAGAGAGAGCAAGCAGAGCAAGCAGTAGAGCAAGCAAGAGAGAACGTGAGTGGGGGGAGGAGGAGCAGAGGGAGAGGGAGCAGGAGACTCCTTGATGAGCAGGGAGCCCAGCACGGGGCTTGATCTCAGGATGCTGGGATCATGACCCGAGCAGAAGGCAAACACTTCACCAACTGATCCACCCAGGAGCCCCAGAACCTCTCATTTTTACTGGATTGTCGATGCTCAGAGCATAAGCTTCATCCCTGCTCAAGGAATGTGCTTTTCACAAATCTATCCTCTTATACTATACTTTTGTTCTCCTTTTCAGCAGTGATGGATAGGATTTTTCTAGCATGAACACAGAGAGCCTCCAGAGATTACTTGTCTCATCCCAATAACCAGAACAAGCTAAAAAACTGTAAAAATCACCATTTTCTTTTTAAATTCAATGAATATATGCAATATTGGACCTAATTTTGCAGAAATAGACATCTGATTAAAAATTTGCAGAACACCTTTTTTGCCAGCAAATAACCATCTCTGTTCCATATCTTCCTCATGCGCCCAAGAAGTCCCTCCTGCTGAGAATCTGAAACCCATTAGTCTACTGAGTGATGCTTTTACTGGGAGCAAGTAATAATTTGCACATCTAAAGCTAAAGCCTTTCATCTCTTAAGGAGTAATGTAGTTAGGAAATAACAAAAGGACCCCAAAGATAAATAAGGAAACACTGAGTGGTAGAAAATGTTTTGCTGGATTTTTAAACCATGTTGGCTTTCCATTAATTCTTGGAAGTGAATCAATAAGTGAATTTGTTTCAACATAGACATTAAATTAACCAAAAATAAATCAGTTTATCTTATTTCCACTATTTAACTACTGAATGGATATTTAAGGGATATTAATTTAAGGTACTAAAATTATCAACATGCCTGGGATACAAATCAACTTCATCTGCTACAGAAATGGAAGTGATACTAGATTTCAATGATGGAAAAGTGTGGGCTTCAGATTCAGATACATTTACATTTGTGTGTGCTTGTCCACTTTCTTACGATCTTATCTCTTTGGGGTGGAATCTTGGATGGTTTCCATTTTTATTCATTGCTAAACTTTTAAATGGGAAGTACTACAAAAAATTTCATTACACACACACACAGGAAATATATAATCAGGAACACAACCAGTTAACAAATTGATTTTGGGGGTGCCTGGGTGGCTCAATGGGTTAAAGCCCCTGCCTTTGGCTCAGATCATGATCTCAGAGTTTTGGGATCGAACCCCCATCAGGCTCTCTGCTCCGCAGGGAGCCTGCTTCCTCCTCTCTCTTGGCCTGCTTCTCTGCCTACTTGTGATCTCTGTCTGTCAAATAAATAAGTACAATCTTTGAAAAAAAATTGATTTTGACATTCATCATCACTAGCCATCAGGGAGATTCAAATTCAAATCACATTGAGATACCACCTTACACCAGTTAGAATGGCCAAAATTTGCAAGACAGGAATCAACATGTATTGGAGGGGTTGTAGAGAAAGGGGAACCCTCTTACACTGTTGGTGGGAATGCAAGTTGGTATAGCCACTTTGGAGAACAGTGTAGAGATTCCTCAAGAAATTAAAAATAGAGCTTTCCTATGACCCTGCAATTGCACTACTGGGTATTTACCCCAAAGATACAGATGTAGTGAAAAGAAAGGCCATCTGTACCCCAATGTTTATAGCAGCAATGGCCATGGTCACCAAACTGTGGAAAGAACCAAGATGCCCTTCAATGGACGAATAGATAAGGAAGATGTGGTCCATATACTCTATGGAGTATTATGCCTCCATACGAAAGGATGAATACCCAACTTTTGTAGCAACATGGATGGGACTGGAAGAGATTATCCTGAGTGAAATAAGTCAAGCAGAGAGAGTCAATTATCATATGGTTTCACTTATTTGTGGAGCATAACAATAGCATGGAGGACAAGGGGAGATGGAGAGGAGAAGGGAGTTGAGGGAAATTGGAAGGGGAGGTGAACCATGAGAGACTATGGACTCTGAAAGACAATCTGAGGGTTTTGAAGGGGTGGGGGGTGGGAGGTTGGGGGAACCAGGTGGTGGGTATTGGAGATGGCATGGATTGCATGGAGCACTGGGTGTGGTGCAAAAACAATAAATATTGTTATGCCGAAAATAAATTAAAAAATTGATTTTGAATGCAAAACAATGAGATTGGCTGGATTTTAAATTTCAGGAAACTCATTACAGAATTTTGGTCTGAATTAATACAAGGTTTATTTTCAAATGGCACATGGTAAACTCAGTCCTCCGTTATCAAAGAATCTGTGATGCCATGTGCTTGAGACCCCAGGTCATGTATGCTGAGATGGAGACCAATTTCATGCTGCCCAGTGATTCAGACAGACTTCGTAGTAATCCCAGTCTATTGGGGTCTGTCAAAGAAATGGCAGTCACAAATTGATACTTTTGGATAGCTTCTCAGTTCATCAGATTTTCAAAAGATTCCCTATTAAAAGACTATTGCTCGTATGGTATGTTTTCAATAAACTCTTGCTGCTTTTGGGGATTACCACATAGCTACCTGACCTATATAAACAAAATCCAGCAATTTCTTTTATCATAAACTATCATTATTGGTTGTCAGAGATCCATGTATCCTACACTGTGTACTACAGTCATAGTCATAGATACCTTACCTGTCCGTAAGCCTTGACAAGTCTAGTATAAAGTTTTTTTAGGGCCATTGGCAAGAGTAAAGTAATATCTGTATTTTTGAATCTGATACCATTCCCTCAAAACTTATGATTTTCTTTTTTTTTCCTTTTTATTTCATTTATTTTATCAGTGTTCCAAGATTCATTGTTTATGCACCATACCCTCCATAATACTCACCAATCTCCATAATCTCCACCACAGGGCTCACCCACTCTCACCCCCTCCCTTCCAAAACCCTCAGTTTGTTTCTCAGAGTCCATAGTCTCTCATAGTTTGTCTCCCCCTCCAATTTCCCCCAACTCTCTTCTCCTCTCCATCTCCCAATGTCCTACGTGTTATTCCTTATGCTCCACAAGTAAGTGAAACCATATGAAAATCGACTCTCTCTACTTGAATTATTTCACTCAGCATAATCTCTTCCAGTCCCATCCATGTTGATATGAAAGTTGGGTATTTATCCTTTCTGATGGAGGCATAATACTCCATTGTATATAAGGACCGTATCTTCTTTATCCGTTCGTCTGTTGAAGGACATCTTGGCTCTTTCCACAGTTTGGTGACTTTGGCCATTGCTGATAATGAACACTGGGGTACAGATGGCCCTTCTGTTCACTACGTCTATATCTTTGGGGTAAATACCCAGTAGTGCAATTGCAGGGTCAAAGGGTAGCTCTATTTTTAAAAATTCACAAGTTTTAGAGATTGATTGTGTTCTAATGTGTCACATAGTCTACTGCATTAGTCTTTATGTTAACAGTAAAGAAACAGATTCAAGAACTAGTTAGATACATTTTTCAAATTTGCACAGTTAGTGGGAGAAAGCGTTGGAATCTTGACTTCTTAAATGAGGTTCCAGTCTTCTACATTGGGACTGACAGATTTTTTGATAGAAGCCTTTCTCATAAACCTTGATTTATAAAACTGAATAGGGCCCTCTGTGTTCTAGACCTAAACTGCTTTTATGTTGCAGTGAATTTTGATATTGGGAAGAATAGATGGGAGCAAGACACTAACTGAGAATGCCTACTACAGTTGCTAAAAAGGACAAAAAAAAAAAAAAGATTTGATGTTTTCTCCTCCTTAATAACACATTTTCTCCTCCATGTTTATTGTGCAGTGAACCCTCTGAAAGTATTTCCTTTATGAAGTCAGTAGTACTGAAGTATATTCAGGACAAGTATCCACAGACTTGATGAAACTACCAGTCTTTATATCAGTTAGTGATAATCTACTTTTAAAGGATCTAGAGATCAATGAAGCAGAATAAATAGCCCAGAAACAGACAGTGAGACATGTATGCATTTACTACTTGATAAATAATGCATCGGCAAACTACAAGGAATGGATTATTTAACAAATGGAGCTTTAAAAAAATTAACTACTCTGGAATTTAAACATTTGTATTTACCTGTTACATGCTAAAAAAAAAGTGACTTTTCTCTATAGAATAAGACTATTTAAAGGATTAAATGCAAAACTCAAGTCAAATGACAGAATGGAACAAAAACGATTTGTTCTATGGTGCTACTGTTTAACTCAAACATGCACCTTATATTTGTTCATTTGATGGGACCATTTTTTAAAAAAATTGGATATTTCCAAAATGCCCTATCAGACTAGCTCTTACTCTTTACTTAAGATTATTAATCTTGCTTGAAACATTGTAAAGCAGCTGGTTTTCTATCACAAGTCTTTATTTTCACAGGTCTGGAAAAAATGTGCTTTGATTCTTCCTTTTGTTTTCCTATTCAACCATCATTTTGTATTTTATTTTGTCACTTCTCATCACCTTTCCCCATAGTTTTATGATTTTCCTCAGAGTTTATTGATCTTTCCTAATCCCTTTCCACCACAGTTCTGTTTTGATTTTCCGCCAACTTAAGTCAACCATCTACTGTTTTCTGTATACTTCTAGCCTTAAAATATAAAATTATAAGTTTATTTATTTATTTTTCACTATGAAAATGTTTTTTCATTAGAAAATGAAAGTACAGGGGTTCCTGCGTGTCTCATCAGTTAAGCATCTGTCTTCGGCTCAGGTTATGATCTCAAGGTCTTGGAATCAAGTCCTGTATCCGGTTCCTTGCTCAACGGGGAACCTGCTTCCCCCTCTCTCCGTCCCCTCCCCTCACTCACAAACATGCTTTCTCTTTCTCTCTCTTTCTCATTCTCTCTTTCAAATAAACAAAATATTTTTAAAAAAGAAAATGAAAGTACGGAAAATATTTAAAAGAAAGTAATCACATATAAGTTTACATTTTAGTCAATTTTTTTCCAGCTGTGTATCTCTGTGTGTGTGTGAGAGATTTAATCATGGTTGTGGTGAGTATGGGATTTTAAAACTGGGTTTATTCTATTTTCATGACATTATATCAGAAACAATATATGGGTCATTAAGAATTCTTTGGTAGCAGGAAAATATGCAATTGAATGGTCAGGCACACCATCTCTTATATAACTTCTCTCTGTGGGACACTTATATCGTTTTCAATTTCCATCATTGTAAGAAGTGCTCAGATAAACATCCATTTACAGAACATTCAGATACATCTCTGATTATTACCAAGCATAAATTTCTAGATTATGGAAATTTTTCTCTTCTGTGTTTTTTCTTATCATGGCTTATGTTGGGGAAATGTAATTAAAAACAAAAATTTCCAACCCAGAGACTTTTCCCACAAAGATAGTAGAGAAAGAAATCAATTTCATTATTTATTATTATTATTATTATTATTATTTAGAGACAGCATGCATATGTGAGTGGAGAGGGTCAGGAGAGGGAGAGAAAATCACAAGCAGACTGTGCTTAGATCATGACCTGAGCCAAAATCAGGAGTCAGACACTTAACCAGCTGAGCCATCCAGGTGTCCCCAAACCAGTTTCATTATTGAATAAGCATTAAATAAGAATGTGACGTGCATGACAGGCAATCTGCTAAAGGATTACAAAGACAGAAAGAAAACTCACCTTTTTACATATTCAGGAGGATACAACCCACTACATACATGTTTTCTAGGTAAACAGCTATTCCTCAAGCAATAGGACTTGACAACAACTTTCTCACACAGAGTTCATTCCAAATTTGCTTGGTAATTAGGATTATCATCTATGTTAGCTACTGACATTATCCAGAAGTAAAACAAACTTCTCATATTCCTATGACTAATCATTTTGCAACCTGGCACAAGACTTACACTCCCACAAAAAAGCAGAGAAAGGGTGCTATCGCCCCTCATGCTTATATTTATTTATTTTTTAAATTAATTAATTTTTTTCAGCATAACAGTATTCATTGTTTTTGCACCCCACCCAGTGCTCCATGTAATTCCTGCCCTCTCTAATACCCACCACCTGGTTTCCCCAACCTCAGATTGTTTTTCAGAGTCCATAGTCCTCATGCTTATATTTAAAAGAGAAGTGCTTCCAAGTCCTAGAGAAAGATATTCCTAGATCACAAAGCTGACAGAAGGCCTCTCTAATATTTAAAATATTTATATACATTTCAAAGAAAGAAGAAAGCACTTGCAAGTTTTCTAAAGTAAATGCTCCAAGAGAAAGGAGAGGAGGGGAATCTCTCCCTTTATTTTCAACAGGAAGAAATAAGCCTCTTATTTTTAATTCATATTTGTCCTTACACCTGCTTTTGTCCAACAGAAACCATGTTTCCTTTTATCTAATTTAACAAGACACCTGTTAAATACAAGCCACTTTTCATGACGTAAGTCTGTTTGAAGGAAAAAATTCTCTTTAAATTCTCAAAACCTCACTTGAACCTAGAGTGGACTAAATACGGTCTATGTTCTTTGGTGACCCTCCCATTGTGCAGTAGAATTTATTCTCCCTGTCCTTGACCCTGTGATGCCTTTGGACAATTGCAAACAGTGAAAGCAGTGCCAGACCTATCAAAAGTATTATTTCTTTCCCTTGGATCCTTAGAGCTCCCGTCCACCATGCTCAGTGTCTGCCCACCTTGCTGGAAAGACATGGTGAAAAGTCCTAAGACCGCATGTACCAAAAGAGAGGTCCATCTGAATTCAGAATTTGAGACGTCATTGCCAAGTGCAAGGCAGTGAGGGAAATTGTTGTCATGGGCTCTTTGAACCCGAAGTACTAGCTGTGGTCAGTGCTACCGATCATCTGAGCCCTGCTGGGATTTCCAACACACAAAATCATGTTATATTAAATGATTATTGTTTTAAGTCACCAAGTTCTGGGACAGTCTGTCATTTGGTAAGAAATAACCAGAATGGAGCCGAACACTGAATCTTTTTTCCCCCTCATTTCATTCTCCCTTTGATAAATGTAAAAGCATTGTATCAAGCTTCCACGTTGGACCACAGTTGGGCTGTAAGACTAGTCTTCATTGCCTTCGGAAGGCTTCTCTGCTTTATTTATTTTTTTTTTTTTTAAGATTTTATTTATTTATTTGACAGAGGGAGATCACAAGTAGGCAGAGAGGCAGGCAGAGAGAAAAAGGAGGAAGCAGGCTCCCTGCTGAGCAGAGAGCCCGATGCGGGACTCGATCCCAGGACCCCGAGATCATGACCTGAGCCGAAGGCAGCGGCTTAACCCACTGAGCCACCCAGGCGCCCCGGCTTCTCTGCTTTAAAGCTGGAGGGCAGTTTAATTTCCAAAACATTTCTCCAACTTAGCATCTAATAAATCACAGTTCCTTCTTCACATAGGATCTCCAGGTGTTTACTCATATCTCAACTCTAGAGGGAATAAAAAAAGCATAGGAAAGCTGGTCCATTACAGAAAGAGAGAGAGAGAGAGACATTTACAGTATTTACAGTTCTGGCACAAATATATTCTTACTAGCTTACAGACAAAAACAAAGAAAAAAATCTTCAACCATGGGCTTTCTTCCTTCCCACCACCCCTCCCACACATTAATTACAAACTGCAAAAAAGAAAAATAAATAACCACAGATAGAAGAAACAAAGTTAATGATTTTAGAGACTGGTAGTTAAGGAGGAAGGTGGGGTGTCTGGACAAAAACCAAGTAAGAAATAGGTAGGTATATGGATGGTCTTTCTATTTGTTTTGTTTTGCTTTGTTTTGTTGCCTGCTAGTAAAATATATCCTATGTTTTAAAAAATTAGATGTAGGGGCACATGGGTGGCTCAATGGGTTAAGCCTCTGCTTTTGCCCTAGGTCATGATCTCAGGGTCCTGGGATTGAGCCCCACATTCGGGCTCTCTGCTCAGTGGGGGGAGCCTGCTTCCTCCTCTCTCTCTGCCTGCCTCTCTGCCTGCTTGTGATCTCTCTCCCTCTGTCTTTAAATAAATAAAAAATCTTTAAAAAGTTTTTAAATTAAAAATAAAACAAGAAAGGCTAATTTTCTTTGCCCCATTGCTAAAAAGTTGTATAAATTCTTTCCTAAATTAGGAAAATGTTCAATTCTGATTTTTTTATCTTTTTTCACTGCATTTTTTAAACAGAGTATTTCTTTTCTCTAATTTTTTTTTACAATGGAATAATTTTTTATCTTCATTTTTAAATGGAATATTTTTTCTCCTGATGTTTTTGTATTTCTTATAAAAGTTTATTTCTGTTTCCAACATATTTATATGTATTTATTGGTATGTGAAGAAGAGTCAGGGAAAGGGGCAGACAATGGAGTTCAGTAATATAGGGCAAATAATATTTATGATCCACATTGATTTGAGGGATTAGGAGGGGGGGTCACACAGAGTGGGCCCTTAGTCTAAGAAAGACCAAACTTGCCCTCCAGATGGAGAGTTAGACCACCTGATACACATCTGTCTCACAACAGGACCGGGCTGACAGGGGGCTCGCCTAGCCCGGGGGTGCATGGGCAGAGCCAAAGGGAGCCAGGATAGCAGCTCAAGGGCTCAAACATCTCTGACAATAAAAGATGACGAAGGTGTTGCAGACTACCAGGGTCTTGGGGAAAGAATTCCTGGGTGGTAAAGAAATGACGTAGAGCAGGAGGGGCTATAATATGGACACTGTGGAGCCTGGAACAGATCAGAAGAAAAAAGAACTCTGCTGTTGGACCATTAGATCGCTTTGTGTTCTTCTGTTTATTACCTGTAGGACCAGGAAGGCCTTAGTTCTGAACTTGAGCACCAGCACTGACATATTTTTGTTTGTTTGTTTGTTTGTTTTTTTAATTTTTTATTTTTTATAAACATGTATTTTTATCCCCAGGGGTACAGGTCTGTGAATCGCCAGGTTTACACACTTCACAGCACTCACCAAAGCACATACCCTCCCCAATGTCCATAACCCCACCCCCCTTCTCCCAACTCCCCTCCCCCCAGCAACCCTCAGTTTGTTTTGTGAGATTAAGAGTCACTTATGGTTTGTCTCCCTCCCAATCCCATCTTGTTTCATTGATTCTTCTCCTACCCACTTAAGCCCCCATGTTGCATCACCACTTCCTCATATCAGGGAGATCATATGATAGTTGTCTTTCTCTGCTTGACTTATTTCGCTAAGCATGATACGCTCTAGTTCCATCCTTGTTGTCGCAAATGGCAAGATTTCATTTCTTTTGATGGCTGCATAGTATTCCATTGTGTATATATACCACATCTTCTTGATCCATTCATCTGTTGATGGACATCTAGGTTCTTTCCATAGTTTGGCTATTGTGGACATTGCTGCTATAAACTTCGGGTGCACGTGCCCCTTTGTATCACTACGAACTTAGCAAACTCAACACCCAAAGAACAAATAATCCAATCAAGAAATGGGCAGAGGACATGAACAGACATTTCTGCAAAGAAGACATCCAGATGGCCAACATGAAAAAGTGCTCCATATCACTCGGCATCAGGGAAATACAAATCAAAACCACAATGAGATATCACCTCACACCAGTCAGAATGGCTAAAATCAACAAGTCAGGAAATGACAGATGCTGGCGAGGATGCGGAGAAAGGGGAACCCTCCTACACTGTTGGTGGGAATGCAAGCTGGTGCAGCCACTCTGGAAAACAGCATGGAGGTTCCTTGAAAATAGAACTGCCCTATGACCCAGCAATTGCACTACTGGGTATTTACCCTAAAGAAGCACTGACATATTTGTAGTGGTTTCCTAGAGCCAATGTTCCTCCCAGTTCTGGTGCCAGCCAATTCTTTCTTTTTATTGCAAAAGTCATGGCTGACCAAATCTCGCCTGCTTTCCATGTTTCCTTCCTTGCTGTGGCCTCTGCCATTCATTGCTTTAGTACTGCCTTCAGATCAGCTTTATGAAGGACAGAGTTGCTAGATCCTAGAGTAGCCACAGAGTGCCTTTCTCCCTCACTCACAGAGAAATGCGGTTCTTCCTGGGAGTAGATTCCTTACGCTGAAGATTTGTCCTTCCATGGCCTTTACTTAGTAGTCCACCATCCAGCTTCTAGTCTGTGGTGGAGATATTGGATGCAGATATGATGGGTTTTTTTTTGGGGGGGGGTATTGTTATTAAGTAATTTCTTATGATTGGTGAAATCTTGCATACTTGGGTTTTTCATTTGTTTTCATTTTGTTTTGTTGTTACTTTAAGAATTTAACTATAAACTTTTTTTGCAGTTTTCTCAGGACCTCAGTGAGACCTTTCTATTTGTGAATTTGAGCCTTTCATTTCAAACACTGATTTTTTTGTGTGTCAAGGGACTGCTTCTCCTTTCATCTGGTCTTTATTCTTCTCTCTAAATTTGCACTTTAGGTCCTTGCCTTTGTTCTCAGAGTCCTCTGTATTTTTCCTCATGAATTGCTTCTTCTCCTCTGTTTGCTCTGTGTTATGAGCTTGTCTTTACTTGATCTTCCAAATATCCGATTCTTACCTCAACACTGAGTCCCCTCACCTCTCCATTTCTTGCAGAGTTTTTAAATGTGGAAACCATGTTATTTAAGTAATAAGAAGCTTTTTAATCCTGCAATTCAATCTGCGCTAGTTTCTTACAGGTATTTGTTTATTTGCGTAAGATGTCTTCTCTTTCCCAGCAGATCTGTTTGCTCAGAGGTTGCCTGCCAGTCATGAACATTCAGCTTGCACTTCTTTTTCTGACTGTCGAACCCCCATATGTGATACTAGGATCTCTCTTCCTTGTGGAAGTTAAGTCGCCATAATCAGCCAGAACACACCTTAGGGTGGCAGGAACCCTCCCTGTTGGCTGGAGACCTAGTGACCTGAATGTTGCTATCTCCCTGCTGGGGCCCTGGGAAGTCATCTCTGAGCTCCAAACCCTTGGTGTCCTCAGCCTCCCAGGCCCCAGAATAGAAAGAAACCCAGTCCCTGTGTGTGCCTCCCATAGTTTTTCTGACCTCTGAGATTGTCCCCCATGACTACATAAGACTACAAATGTCTCCCTCCTCCCAGGACTACTAGTAAGGCAGGCAGAGCCTACAGTAGGTCTTCCTGAGGCTCCCTCACCCCCAGGACAGAGCTTCAGGCCTGACTTCGGGCCTATGCACCAGTGATTCCTGCATTCTTATTATTCTTAGAGCTGACTAGTGCCTTGCTCTTTCCTCCTGGATTCTGACAGAGCCTGAAGATCTGCAGAAAGCAGGCCTCCTGTCTCTGCTTTTTGGCTGGGTCCCACCTGCTGCTCTGCTTTGCACACAGAGGAGTTAGGTCAGGACTAAAAGGAGGGGTTGCAGGGATCCAGGCAGCTCTGGGAAGTCTTCTCAGGACAATGAAGGAAGCCTGGAGAATTTGAAATACAAAGCCTATGACAGGAATCCAGAAAAGCACAATGTATTCCAAGGGGAAAAAATGATAGATGTCAGAAACTAAGAAGCAGCAAATCTTATATAGTTTAAGACAAGAGAGAAAAGGAAAAAAAAAGTATAGCTAAAACTGATGGTGAGGTCTACCCCAGGGTCAGGGGGAAAGGGTGCTGTGACCAGGGAGGCATAAGGAGCCTACGGGATGAGGTGGTGAGATCACACAGTTCACAAAGTTTACTCTAGAAGAGATGCCTTTGGACAATATTGCAGTAGGAAGAACACAGGCTCTTGAATTAGGGTATATATATATATATATATACACACACACACAGGTACATGTATGATGTTATATAACCATCTTCTTGAGACACTGTGCTCTCATGATCTCATATGTAATACACAGAATGTTAGAAGATTGATATGGTAAAGAAAGAAAAGCACCCATCACAGGATAGGCATGCAGTGGAGGCTACATTTCTTGCTCCTGCTTCTTTGAAAACAAAAACATCCCTGAATCCCCGAAACTTAGCATAGTTCAGCCTAATGATTGTTTTTGCAGTGCATGAGAGAGTCATTTTGAATAGAGAATCAGTGGAAGAGGTTCCTGGTGGGGCAAAAGGTGATACAGTCAGAAAGAAGGAGAAAGAAAGACAGAAAGACAGACAGAGAGACAGAAAGAAAGAAAGAAAGAAAGAAAGAAACCCAGCTCTAAGGTCAGGTTATAAAACCATGTCTTCCGTGTTCTTTCCATCACGTCACCTTGTTTCTCCATAAAACTACATTATAAGACAACATTATAAAACACCCTCTGTACATAACGTGCTACTAGTCAAACCGTTTCCCAGTTCCAGTGCCTCTCTTTCAAGATATTGAACAAGCCCTTCGGCATGTGAATCATTCTAGTTTCTGGACATTGACTTCATAATTGTGATCATACTGGTTATACGCTGATGGTGCCATGTGATAAACTTCGCTGTGACGCTTCTAAGACAGATCTCCCTCCCCACAGTTATCATCCACTGAGGCATTTGGACCTACTTTCTGGCAGGGGAGCATTCCTACAAGGATCATGGGGGTGAGGCGCATTTTAGAAGAACTGAGGTAGGAATGTGGTGGGGCCTGAAGTAAAAAGATCCTACAGGTCCTGACATAAGTCTGGAAGGCTTTTTCAACCAGATAGGAAAGAGCTGAGGTGACAGAAAGTGTGGTAATTTGGAGAAAGATTTCAGAGGTACTCGTGAGGTGTCTTAAGGAGAACTAGCAGTGTTACAATTCTGTCATAGAGAAAAGAGGGGAAAAATAAGAATTGAATTTGGGGTTTTCAGGAGAGCTTTCTAGGTAAAGAGGATGTTTGGTCAAGACTGGGATTTACAAGATCGGATTACTTCTCCGAAGTGCTCAGTTTTCCCTGCTTTTCTGCTCTCATGAATGGTGCGACCCAAGGGGGCAAGCCTGCCTAGAATAAATTAGCACTCAGGAGTGGCAAAATCACCAACCCTAGGGGAAAACAAAAACAAAACACTGAAACTTTTCCCAGCTAATACTGGTGAAGCATGTCATTTCCACATACAAAGATCCGTTGATAAACTGAATGCTCCCGATGAAAATCAACTTTCCCTGAAGCAAAAGAGCATGGGCTATGACGTCACATGGTCCTTCTGACTCCTGACTCTGTTGGGTCATCACTGAACTGCCCCCATATGTCCTCAGCTGTGATGATCTTTAACGATATAAGTCATATAAAGCAGGTAAGTTCCTAGCATATAACATTAATCACTAGTATTAGTTAATGTTATTATTTTTTTTTTAAGAGTTAATTTCTTTATTTGACAGACCGAGATCACAAGTAGGCAGAGAGGCCGGCAGAGAGAGAGAGGAGGAAGCAGGCTCCCTGAAGAGCAGAGAGCCCAAAGCAGTGCTGGATTCCAGGACCTGAGCCAAAGGTGGAGGCTTTAACCCACTGAGCCACCCAGGCGTCCCAGTTAATGTTATTTCTTGAGGTAGAAACTTATTTAGCTACGGAAAGTTTTTATAGAAATGGCTTAATAGTGGTTTAATAGAAAAGGCTTAAACATACATAATATTTATGGTATACACGTTTGCTGGACCCTAAGCACTATCTTAATATATTACAAATACATTGTCCACATCAAATATTAATGTGTGAATAAAATGATTATAAAGAATAATGTTAAATAATATGTAGTATTTTATAGTTTCAAAAATTAATGCTGAGTCTACCTTTGTATTTAAAATGTGTCTTCTTTTTAAATTAGAAAGCTGAAAATATCACGATTTTTAAAAACTCTTTAAAGTTAACAAACAGAAAAAAAGAAGAATGAAAAAATATCAAATTTATATAAAAGGCACAATTTATTAATATAAAGGACATAAAGTAAATATAATATATAGTCATTTAAGCTAGAAAAATGTAGATACAAACTTTCAAAGTGAATTATCAGTTGCATCAAATCTGGGGGAAACACAAAGATACAGTATTTCTCTATATCTTAGTAAGACTGAATAAAAAATTGAATTAGTAAATATTTAATTTTGATGGGATTGAAATGACAATTTGAACGTCAGTATCTATAAATATCTTAGAAGCAGACAGAGCATACAAAGGATTAATTGTTTTTGTTTTTTGGTAAGTTACTAAAAACTAAGGCATATTGTCCTATCCTGTTATTTATATTAATAAAAGCCCAAAGCCTGTATTCAAATAGTTGTTAAAATATTCACATACATACATGTTTCCTGTCAAATTCCATCCTTCTCTGGCCATAGAAACTTCAGAGAAAACAAAACAAAACAAAACAGAACTAAGTTTCCTGAAGTCTTTAATGTTTCTTAGACTATGGTTTTATCTTTCTTCTTAGTATAGCCCTGGAAAAGCAGTTTGAATGCAAAGCCCCTTGACAAAATATCTGCCCTTTAAAAGATGTTCATTTAATATACAAGAAAAGAAGGCCTCTGGGGAAAGAGGATAAAGGAGTTAGAATTTCTAACTTTTAGGTTGAAAAACAAGATATCAGAAAGCCATTCAGTTTCCTTTATGCTGCTGATTAAAGCCTTCGTTTTAACCTTAGTTACAAATCGATCACGTTAATCGCTAAGCTGTTTTTACACAATTAATATTAACCTTCTTCAATCTGATCCCCGATTCCACTGAAAAGCAATAGTTGAATTTTTTTTTACTCAGTGTATTGAATCCGTATTTCATTTAAAAGAGAACCCTGTAAGCCTGTCTCTATTTATGTGAGATATAAACATCATGCTGATCTACATGCATCATGCTGTGTCATAGAGAAATCACGGCTGTAAAATGATACAGTCTTTACCAATGTCATTTTGAAGTAACCGGTGAAAGGAAAAGATGAGTGAATCATTTTAGAAAACACATGACAGCACTTCCTAGAACAATCAAAGGACTGTGTGTAATATCTCATTCTGCTGAAGTAGCTTATAGAATCGTAAATAGACAATGCACAGTTCCTGTAATTAATGTTAGGCAGTTAAGAACGGCAAATCAATGTCCCTTTGGGTTCCAGTTTCAGAAAACAGTGGGCATATCAGTCATTTGCATGGCTTTATCAGTAAAGTTAAAAACTAGACCCGACTACACATACTGACTTCTGGAATACACACTCGGTGACTTCTTTTCCATGTGATAGCTCTTCTGGGTTGTGCGATGGGAAGGGACAGAGTATCTGTAGCTTCTGCTCTTTTCACCATAACAGGAAACACAGCAGAAGAGTGCCCCTCCAGCGATCAGTGCCAGCGCAGTGGTCCAGCCTATGTAGAGAGCATCTCCCAGCTCGTGCTTTTGGGCAGTCTCCACTATCGGGCTGTAGAACTCTCTGATGATGGAGTTGGCCACCCAGCTCACCGGAATGAGCACCAGGACGCCCGTGACGATGAAGATGATCCCAGCCGTTAGTAAGATGTGACTCTTTACCTTCTCGTCGTCCCCAGTGCATCTGGTGCATTTCATGCCCAGGACAGCGGTCATGAAAGCCAGGAAGGACAGCACAGAGGCAGCACACATCAGCCCTCTGGATGCCTGTAGGTCCGGAGAGAGAGCCAGCAGGGAATCGTAGACTTTGCACTGCATCCTGATGTTAGCTTGCCTCACGCAATTCATCCACAGTCCTTCCCAGAAGTTTTCAAAAACCACAATGTTGCTTCCGATGAAGGCAGACACTCTCCACTGAGGCATGATGGTGACAGCCAGCGTGCCCACCATGCCAACACCTCCAAGCACCAGCCCGGCAATCTGCAGGGCATAGGTAGCCATCGTCCTCTGGGATGGGTTTTATCCGACCGGAGTCCTGAGCCGGTAGGGCTACTCTGAAGAGAGTTTCTCTGCGCCTCAGGAGAGAACAGTTTTCCTGTCGTAAGGACCTCAGAGCCTGGTGGTTTTTCAGAGCTGCTTTGCTCCTTCTAGCCAGATGAAAGCCAGTGTTGGCTGGCTGAAGTGGCCCCCCCTTACACTGACTAGGACAGGTAAACTTACAAATCAGGTGGGGCAACTTTCTCAGCCAATAAGAGGGGGATGGTAACCCAGGTGTGTCTAAACCGGCAAGAGATACTTGGAACGACTGGGCCTGCGCATAAACATTCTTTGTACTTCTCAGTTTTCCAAGAAGACAGCCGTATGTTTACCTGCAGGCACAATTAGGAGAGTTTGCACAATCATCAAGGAACGCACCAATCTCTTGCGACATCAAAGGTGTACTTTGTACAGGCAATTCTGAAACTCTTCATAAGAGCTGCATGACCATGGCATGAAATAAAATTAATCTGCCTAAGAAATTGACTAGGACTGTCAGAATGCCAAAGTGAAAGGGGAGCAGGGGATTGATAGATTGCTCGTACCTGGGGAACCACATTCTTTGAAACACATGTGATCCAAGTGGTTGATTTAATGAGTCTACAATTTCAAAGCAAGCTTGACTGTGGTGAAATCAGGGAACTGATCACACCAAGGACAAAATAAGGCGAAAGTCATTAAATATACAAGATTGCCACCCCCTCCCGCCGTGGTACCAAACACATATTGTTCTCTTTTGAGCCAAGAAAACGTCTTGATTCATATTTTCCCAATAATCTTAATTATAAGGAGAAAAAAAAAAGCTGTAAAACAATAGATTAATCCAAATGATTTTCTCATGTAGCAAGCACTCAAGATACCCCTTGATGAAGTGATTTACAGATCTGTCTTCTTCTGTGGCTCTATCTTTGCCGCTCTGTCTTCCCAGACTGAAGGAACTTGAATTTTGCAGATGGTACAAGACTCCTGGGTCTACGTACGTGGCTGATATTTCTATATACAATATTTATGGGATGAGGTGACTGTGTTCTTGAATTGACTTGTATTAGGTGTTAACTAAACTAAACTGGTTTTTAATACCATGGATGCAGGGGGAGATAGAAGCCCCCCAAATGTAAAGCAATTTGAACTGTTTCTTCTCAAAATAATGATGATGACAGTGGTGGTACAGAAATAAACATGCATGTTGATTTGGGAAAACTCCACTACCAATTTTCTCTGGAGATCCACGGGAATGCTCTTCGTTTTCAAATCTTTTCAAATTTCAAGCCATATTTTAATCTTATCTTTACATTGTGAAAACAGTCTTTTCTTTGCCATCTTACTTCTTCCTTGCTTCCTTGTATGACCTGAACTCTAAGTAGGGGCGAAAGTGCTTCTTGCTCACTTATTAAACTTTGAAATTCTAATGGCTCCAAAAAGTTTGAGTAGTTTGCAGAGGTTATGGAAACAAAAGTGGTACACGGCAGGGAGGGGAAGAGGAAGATACCAGAGTGAACTGTCTTTGGAAAAACAAATAAAACAAAAGAAATGGATAGTATCCCAAGCTGTTCCTTTATTAGATGGGACAGGATGAAAGTTATAAAATTAACACTTGATATTTACAATAATTTTATCCCTTGTTGCCTTGTTAAAGACTGAACCGTAGGGTGTTCCTTATGTTGACAGAAATATCTAGCGTCTTCTCCTTCAGACTTGTACCAGTTACAGATTTGTGGTGGAGAGGGAAATAGGTTGATTTTGGAAAAATACTGTCATCCACAGTGAAATAATTGACATCAAAAGAGCAGGTTACTTTTTTTTTTTTTTTTTTTTTTTTTTTATTTATTTATTTGACAGAGAGCACAAGTAGGCAGAGCAGGCAGAGAGAGAGGAGGAAGCAGGATCCCTGCTGAGCAGAGAGCCCTAGGCGGGGCTCGATCCCAGGACCTTGGGATCATGACCTAAACCTAAGGCAGAGGCTTTAACCCACGGAGCCACCCAGGCGCCCTTACTTTTTATTTTTAATTCCAACCTGGGAAAAGGAGTGGAAGAGCTGGTTGAATTAATGACTAAATATAAATTACATAAATATTATACATATACACATACACATATATACACTTGTAGGCAATCAAATCAAAGTTCTTTTCTAAATTCGTGTGTGACATACTTTTAAGAGCCTTGATTAGGTATTGCTGAATATCCCCATAAAAGTGGGAAAATTTACGCAGAAACAGGAAAGCACATATGTGAGAGTCTGCACCTTCCGAGGAGCGGCCTCCCCGGTGCACACACTGAGGCACCAGTTGAATTTGTGTGCTATCAAACCTTTCCTCCCATAGGCATTGAGCTTTACCAGTACCTTACTTCACAAAAATATATTTTCCTCATTTCAAAAATATGAGTACTTTACCAATGGACAGAAGATTAGGATCAGAATAAGATACCAACCCTGGGTTCATGTTAGAATGATTATAGAGGTAGCTGTCCTAGCAGAAACTAGCCAATGGCACCCAGGTAGTTCCTTATCACACAGTGATCCAGCTAACCCCATAATATTTTGAGGTAATTATGCCCTCAGGGTCATAGGAAATGAGAAAGACAGAGAAAAATGCTAATACCAAGTTGCAAGGGACAGAGAGGCCTAAATTCAGAGATTAAACAGTCAAATTGACTACTTAACCTGCTTTTCTACATTATGTCTCTACGAAACAGCTAACTTGCCTGCAAAATTCAGAAAGCAATGACAGTTGGAGACAAACAGACTGATAACATTTTTGTTGTTCTTCATTTCAGAACTACAGAGCAATCAATGCAGATGATTCTATCTGTATTTTCATTTCCATTGGAAGAAGCAAACGTTGGCCAAGAACCCATGAAAGGAACGCATGCTCATGTTGACCCGTTGTATTCACTCTCTGGAGATCTCCTTTTTGTCTGTATTATCAGAAGCATGATTTAAGTTTAGCAATTAAATTCACTAAATTAAATTCAGCCCTGGTAACTACATAACACATGCAAATGCTTTCCCTTTATAAACGATAACACACAATGTCACTGTCAGACTGCCCTTGGTTTTGTCATCCTTATTCCTACAGCAATTAATCTTGAACCAACAATCCTTTAGTCTGGGGTTTCTATTAATTCTTATCACTACTTGAAATAATCTTTGCTTCTGCCAATCAAGCAGTTGCCAACTTCTATTGTTTTCTGGATTTGCTTTTGTATTTATTTTTCTCTGTTGTGTTGACACTTTTCAACCTGTATTTATTTTTAATTATTTTTCACTGCTAATTAACTGTACTTGGCTGATCATCTTGTCCTGAGAAAGCAAGTGAACATATCAATAGATCTCTTTGTGTGTGGTTCCCAAAATAATATTGTGCATTGCTACATGTTCTTAAGCTATATCATCCTATTTGTCCTTCAAGATGACCGGCTGCTCATGTTCTCTGTTCTCAAAGCCTTGTGTCCATTAGCAGTTCTCTCCATATTTGCCCCTCTATGATTTATAGTTAATTGCTCGATTAACTCCTTCTTGTATACTAATTATCTAATGTCTTAGTCGCTTCGGGCTTCTTTAACAAAATATAATAGACTGGGAGCTTAAATAAAAGAAATTAATTTTTCCCAGCTCTGGATGCTGAAGGTCTGAGATCAAGGGGACAGATGGTGGAGTTTGTAGTTCAGGGGTAGAACTTTTTTTTTTTTCCTTTTTTTAAAATTTTCTAGTTTGGCAGTGTGAGAAAGAGAGAGAGAGAGATCTACTCTCTTTCTCTTGTAATAAGGACAGTAATTCCATCATGAGGGTGGGCCCCCCCTTATCTCATCTTAACCTAATGAGTCACTTCTCAAAGTTCCCACCTCTAAAAACCACTGCATTAAGCATTTCAAATACGAATTTTGGGGGGAGACCAAGCTGCAATCTATGACAGCTAGATACCAACAAACTGGATCAATTAATCCACATCTGAAAGGTCTATTCTTAATGTCTCAGGAGTTCTCTTTATTCCAGGACACCCTCCCCCATAAAAAAAACCTCATAAATGTAAATAAAAGATAAATAGTGGGAATCATGATTACTGAGAAGTTTTTACATTTCTTCTAGTTTCCACCGCATTTTTAAAAATGAAAATCTGAGTTGTGGTGAATTCTGACGTGTTTGGGGAAATTGGGCTGTGTTATTTATCAAGCCTCATATATATGATATCCCCACTGAAGGACTGGAAATGCAGGGAAATAATTCTTTTTAAAAATACTTTAAATAATGTGCATTGTGTGTGTGTGTGTGTGTCTGTGTGTGTGTGTGAGTTAATGAGTAATATCTATGGACAGAATTGACATGAACAGCCCTAATTCTAATGACTTAGGCAAACTTTTTCAAGGAGCTGGAAACTGTAATAATAATAACTACCGGGTATTAAATGTCTGTGTCAAATGTTCCTTATATGCACCAGACCTTATGTTTAAAACATCCTAGAAAGCACCTTTTTCTAATTAACTACATTAAAGCACAACAGAAACTAGGTCTCTTCTAAGGCTACACAGCTTTTTCCCTACAAATGGAGACCAGAAGTGGACCTAAAGCCTGAATCTTTTCCTCTATGTGTACTATCTCCCCCTGAAGAAAAACAAAGTAACAACAAAATTAAAGAAAAAGAATGTCTATGACACAGGTGGTTAAAGTTAATGAAAACGAGGGAATGTGCTCAACACATTTTTTTTTCCTCCCTTGCGTGTTGTTGAGAACTATTTACAATGCTAAGCATTGTGATTTTTTTTTTTTTAAATTCAAATATCTGAGACACTGATATTTGCATTCTTTTCTTCAGATACTCTATTCAGAGGCATTCTTACTGGGGCAATCAAACCACCATTATTCCTTATTTAGAGTTTCAGAGTTCCCACAATGAAGTCGCCTGTTGGTCAAAGTCACGGTATTAATTAATGATCTAACCACCACTGAAGTTATTTTTGGCTAAAATAAGAATCAATGAGAATCAGTGCAGTGAAGTGAACAGCCTCGCGTACTGGTGTTCTAGGTTTATTGTAATACAAGACAATTTCCCTTTGTGTTTTGCAGAGACTTATTAGTGGCCCACTAAGGTATGACGTCATGGTCACCTTCATTAGTTCACTAGAATGCTCTTTTCAGTGACTCACTAGTACCTCTTTTACCTTTGATCAAAAGCCAAAATAAAAAGAGTTTTAAGTTGCATAAATTGCAACTTAACAGTTACTTGGGGGATTATTTGTGAAACAATTTTTTTTTTTAAATCTATTTCCTGCAATAATCCTTTCTGTTGAAATGTGAAGGATGATGTGCACATTTAAAAAAAATTTAAATTTATTTTTTTTTACTTAAATTCAGTTAACCAACATGGAGTACATCATTAGTCTAAGATGTATTGTTCAGTAATTTATGAGTTGCATATAACACTCAGCGATCACTACATCAGGTGTCCTCCTCCAGTGACCTCTCCCCCACCTGCCTCTGCCTTGCCAAACCTCAGTTTATGTGCACCTCTGAATGAGGAGAATGAAGGCTCTAAGACAGAATTTAGACATAAAGTCATCAACTCCCTTAAGAAAACAAACACATTTTTGCCTGGTAGAGGCCTTAATTCAGACTAGAAATGATAATATCATAAAATGAATAGGATCTAAAAGAGCACATCTCATAATTTTATTTTGAATCCATAGTAATTTACACGAAGCTTAAGTCAGTTTACTTACACAAAGGAAGAGGAAAGAAAAATGCACATAGGATAATATCACCAAAATTATTTCATATGCTTAATATAATGCATTATAAGTTATATTACTTAATACTATTATGTTAATCATGGGAACTACCCAATAATTAAGTTATATTAACAATTAAGATTATTAAGTGATATAATTAATTCTATGATGTGACCCTCCCAGTCACCTTATTAGAACAATATTATTATTGTATCAGTTTTACTGAGGAAACCAAGACTTAGAAAGTTTAAAAAACTCTCCTGAGGACTCATGATTAACAGTTAGAAAGACCAGTGTAGGAAGTCAAGCCTTTAGGCACCTGAGGCCATGCTCTTTACCCACTATGTCATAGATCTGGCTCTAACCTAACTCATTGCTTGCAACATTTTATAGATTTATCTCTTGCTGTTCTCTGGAATAATGCTCTACACGCTGTTGGTTTTCAACAGCATTTTGAACAGGACAAAGGAAAATAAGGTGTCTCTGTTTTCTATACCAAAAGCTGTTGTTCAATATGAGAAATCATAAGACAGAAATTTATGGGTGAAAAGTTCACACGCATAGAAAACACACACACACACACACACACGCACAACCTTATGAGCAAACAGTGAATACGGGAGCACAAAAATTGACTTTCTCTTGTAAAGTTGGAGTTAACAGGACAGGGAAAAGTAATTAACCAGGCAAATAGAGCTAAGCCATGTTACTGATTAATTTACAAAACAATTAACTTTCCACTTAAAATTCAAATTAAGATTCTGTCTGCCTTAGGCAACCAGTGTTTGCAAATTTTAATAGGGTTAGACATTAAGTGCCTTACTTAAAACCAACTTCAGACCACACGAGTGAGAATATTATTGGAACAAGCAGTGCATGGCTTTCTTGGTTTTCAGTTATTTCAAAAAGACAGAAAATAATTGCAATATATTACAACATGCTGGACTTCCTAATATCTCTTCAAGAGAATATGAGGAAAACTATAAGTTGTACAAATTCTCATCTCAAAACTTTATAGAGATTTTGTAATTTTTGCAAAACTTTCAAAATGATGTCTCAGAATATCTGCTGAACATTTCCAACTGCCCAACAAGTACACTATGTATAAGGCACCAGGATAGACTTGGGATTAAGAAATAGAAGTCATATCTCTTCTCATATGAATTTATATGTGCACAGCGGCAGGAGAAAGAACTGCTGAGTCAATTAACTTTGTCATATTAAGCCAAATCATTAAAAATAATAATGTCAGTCTACGATCTTACAACTTTAAAAAAATGCCAGATTTCTCTATTCCAGGATGATAAATAAAACTCGTCCCCCAGTCCTCTATGCGTATGTCAGTTGGAAGGGCTTGCAAGGGCACTACCAAACATTTCTTTTCAGGATCTTGTGATAAAGCAACTGTGTGTTTTTTATATTTTTATGGTGTTCCTGCAATGTAGCAGACCCTAGTCTCCTCTAGATTAGGGGCCTTGCCCTGCTTTATAGCCTCAATGTTCACCCTGAGCTCAGTGCATAAAAAACACTGATTAGTTTAGTGCTGAATTGAGTCAGGGTCCTAAGTTTGGTAGCTCTTGTTTTGTTCCAGTGTAAGATATTGCTCCAATGATCTAAACCATTTTTTCCCCTTAACAAAGCACACTGTTAACTGAACAGACAGATGAGAAGAATAGCCCATCTTCATCCCCATAAAAAAGCAGCTCCAAGGCATTTGGTACTTTTTCAGTGAAATCAGACAACCCTAAAAGCATTTCCAGGAGCCTGTTCAGCAGAGGCAAGTCAGCTCTCTTGTCTTACCTCCCCTTCTCTCCTACCCTGGTTCTTGTCATCTTCTTTAATATTCTCTCTATAGGGACCTGTGTGTGATTATGGGACTGGCTTCTAGAAGTCTCTCTCAGACAGTTTCAGTTGGCCCTCTGGTCTGACACTCAGCCACAACATTTTATCTCGTTTCTTTGTAACCAAACTTTGGTCCTACCAGCCAGACCTCTCTCCAGGTCAAAGGCTTGGAATAGGAAAGAGTTTCTATACTTGGCAGCAGAATGAAACGTTAGACCCAAAACAGGTGTGAGTGGTCATCCGCCCACCTCATCCTGTAGATCCATGAAGACAGGCACCATATCCATTCTACCCACCCTTGTATCAAAGAACTCATATAGTTCTCGGGACAAAGAAAGTGTTCAGTATTGCTTTACTACCACACAGAGAGTACTGAAATCTCTGTGCCTCAGCTCTTGATATTTCCTTGGTGACTCTGGGTAACTAGGATACTGCAACCAAGAGAATGACTTATTGCTTTTTTATTTATTTGTCTTTTTTTATTGTTTGTTTTCTCCAATAGAATGTATACATTACAGGCAATATGGCTTTGTCTCATTCACTAATGTCATCTTCAACTACTAGAACATTCCCAGGTTCATAGTAAGAGTTCAAGAAATTGTTGATAAACCAATAAATAAAATAATTAAAGAAAAATGTTTAAGAGGACAACATGTTGTTAATCCCCTCCAAGTACATTATATAACATATTCAGGCTTTCTCAGGTCAATACCTAAGCAGAAAAGAATCTAAAATAATAGTCGTCTTTGGCTCAAACAACCTCTCACGATACCCTCTAGGAAGTCAAATAGTGTCCCAGTGGACCCATGCATTTTGTTTCAGCTTCTGTGAGGTTTCTTAAGTATTTTCTGCACATTCACTTCCATGTTCTTCTTTACTCTACCTTCTTTCTCTCTCCTCAGTACACAAGTTCCCATTTTTCTACTGCTTACTATTATTAGTCTAATATTCCTCCAATAACCGTGGCAAATATTGATGGACTGGGAGTTTAATATATAATATATAATTTCAATGTACTGGAGAATTGATTATAATTATTATTCTCTAAATATGCTAACAAAAAAAGAGAAGATAGGATATAGAATATTAAGTAATTTATTAAAAAAATGACTACTCTTGTAATATGTGTTCTTTAATTTTTAAAAAGAACCAGTATATATATTTCATGCATTCTCTCATTGGAAAAGTAAAATGTATTCCCCTGTCATTATTTAGGAGTTGTTCTGATGTCTTTAGAAACTTTTGTTTTCCCTGACCATCTTCAAAAAGTTTATTTACTTATTTATTTATTTATTTATTATGGACAGTGAGAGGAGAAGAGTGGAAGGAGAAGGCCAAGCAGCGGATCCCACCGTGGGGCTTGATCCCATGACCTTGAGATCGTGACCTGAGCCGAAATCAAGAGTCTGACTCTCAACCAACTGAGTCATCCAGGAACCTCTCTGATCATCCTTAAATTGGAATTCCTATAAGTTAATGATGTTGCCAGGAAGGGTTTCATGTAGAAAGAGCATTGAGCTACTTAAATAGCAGTCTCAATGGCCTCAGCCTACCTTTATCAATTTGCCCTGTTCTGCCTTACTCTGAACTCAGAAGAGTTTAGAATATCCACTGTATAAGAGTTCGTGAATATCCACTATAGATGAGTTAATGATCAGGCCACCAATGAGCTGTTACTGGAGACTTACCTGGGCTTCCAGTGAACAGACTAAACTGCAACCTTGAAACAGTGATTTCATTTGAAAATAATTAGAAATCTGTGTGGATTACCGTTTCTGGGTGTTTGTTTCCCTTACCTTCCCATAAATTTTGTTTCAGATTACATGCTATTTTGAACAGCTATTTTTAGAATTAACAAAAAATTAAACATTACTAGGACAAAATTAGCATAATTTAAATATGCTTTTGGCATCTTCCATTGTGGGTGGTGGTTCTCCCAGGGATAGAAACCCAGATGTGTGTGTACATATATATATGTGTGTGTACATATATATATATATATAAAGGAATGACTTTCAGATTCTACTTTGCAGACTCTTCGTTGGCTGAATTCTGTACATGAAAATATGTCTATACAACGCACAAAAAAGTACTTTTGAATGTAGGATCCATCTAAATGCAAATATAGTTCTTACCACTCACTTGAGATTAAATTCCATTTAAGTAACATTTGTTGATCTTCTAACACATGGCAGAAAAATTACCTATACTATTGTAATTGAATTAGACTATTCCTTAATTTGGAGATGGAAAATTCCCCTTTGGCCCAGATTCTAACACACACACACACACACAAGGTCTTCTGGTCATGCAACTTTCACAAAGGAAAGGACATTCTTTTCTCTTCACAGAGCAATTAAAAGCTGATTCCTTGAAGTCTTGATGGGGAACCTCAGAATATAATAGACTTAAATCGAATGGACTTACTTAGTGAATAGAATTACTCTTACAGTAAATAGACTAGAACACAAAGGCAGTAGCACATCTGAATTTTGACACCCCCAAGCTCTGGTCTCACAGACCATTGTCTAACTTGATATCTTACCATACCTCCCTCACTGACGCATTTGCTCTGTTACGAGGCCACACACTATCACTCTTAGCTCTCCATTTGAAACCCCAATTACAATGAGCCCTGAGTGTCAGCTGGTCATAAGAGAAAACATAAAATCAATCAGCAATGTCCAATTCTTAAAAATTATCAAGTCCACTTTTTTACCTACAGAGAAAATTTCCTGTTGTAAACACTCCCAGTAATGAATAGCTTGACTCGTCTTAAGTCCTTCACTTGTTTATCCCTATATGAGGTCAGCAGTATCAGTTCTCCAGTGACTACAGGACCGACAAGGTCCTAAGCCCTGAAGACCAAACCATGAAGAAGGCACAGTCCCTGCCTCAAGGACCCTATGTGTTACTTAGAGGAGAGCAGTTGTGTACACAATTATAGCCACCTCTCCAGTCATTTGTAAAATCATAGGACTTATCATATGATGTCCCAAATGCCTGCAGGGGCCAGGGTGAGAATAAAATAGAATGAAGCAGGACAACTGAGTTCAGTGCCTACTCTCCCAGTGGAGCAAGAACTACCCAAGTCCAGCAGATGTTTGGCAAGCAGGAGCACACCCTCTTGTTCCTAGAGCTCTCCATTCTCATGAAATCAGAAATATTTTTTTTTAATGGAACTCTCCAATTTCTAATATTGCCAACAGTGTGGGTGCAGAACAAAACATATGGAACAAATTTAGCTCAAAATTTACCAGTTGCTCACCACTTGTCAAGACCCAGTGACCCCTAGGTATCACTTGTCATCAAGAAAGTTCCTTACTTGAGTGGTCACTGACCCCACCTATGCTTCAGTTTCTCCATCAACACCAAGAAAGCAGAACCAGCTGGTTGCTTCCATGGAATGTTACAAGAATTAATGGCCCCGTGAAGGATTTAGATCTTGGATAAACTGTACAAACAAACATTGTGATCTCTGATATTATATTTTACCCTGAAGAGTTGCACTGGTTGTCTCAACCCATGGTAATCCAGTTCTGCATATTGCACAAACTCAGGACAAAGCAGTAGAGCCATTTAATACAACTTCTAGATTTGTCCTTAAGTAAACGTTCAATTCTTTTATTTGTAAACTACCTTGAGCAGTTTGAAAGGCTCCCAAAGGAAACGTAAATCTGCTTTCAAAAATGGTCTTCATTTTCAAAGGCAACCTTAATAATTTACGAGCTGCTTATATTAGTTTTCCCATGTCAAAGAAATGGTGGGGATGTGAAGTGCTATTAAAATATTAGAAAAGGGGATGGGCTGGTATGTGCTCAAATCCTCTTATGGAAAACAGCATACCAAGCTTTTCCACTCTCCAAAGGGCACCAGTTTGCCTGGTGGAGAGATAACAATGCATTAGAACCCCTCTGCTAATCTTTCCACCAATTGATGATCCCTAAAACAATGAAGTAGATAGAGCAAAACTGATTTCTATAGATTCACCTTTTCCCTAACAGAAATTCTGTTTTGAGAATATTGTTGCTCAGACAAAAAAACTTTATTTACCTGTGGCAATGTATTGCATACTTTGTCTTGTTTTTCTGGTTCTGCCAGTGCTTAGGAAACAGAGGCCAATGTCACGTGTTGTTTAGGCTGGTAGCATGAGGTATGCTCTGTTACTCAGCTTCATCTTCACGGGGCTTCTTTGAGTATAGTCACTAGAGTACAGTCACTGCCTGAGACGGAAACATAGTCCAAAGAGATCCAGATTGTCCAGTGTTGGACAGAAAAAATTAGTATATGTCAGATAAATAACACAATCCAATCGGTTCATCAGCCAGTGATTTTTTGTGTCCTCTCAAATATTATATATGAGGGCTATAAATCAATCTAGATCTTCTTTCTCCCCCAAAAATGTCACTGGACAGGTTTGGGGGTGATTAAATCTGGCTAACCACATATCTGACTCCAGTGGGTTGCTTTACTTGAAACAACTGTGTCTACCACCTGAGTCACACATAAGTGTAAATGAAAGAAGAAAGATGTCCATTTTTGGATCAGACAAACACAGGCTTCTTAAGCATTCAATTCAGAACAGTCTGCAGCATTGCTCCCTGATATGTATCAGCTCAAGAAATAGATACTATTACCCAAGTGCAAGAAATGCAAGAAATGTCAAATCCTGGGAGGATGTTGGTCCTGTGAGAACACATATACTATATAGACACTTTTACCTTGTGCTAGCATGATGTTGGTACTTATCATGCATTTGAAAAAGCAAACAAACAACCCCCCCCAAACAAAAACAAAAACAAAAACCCACTCTGGTAGAGACAGAAAAAAAAAAAAAAGTCTTAAGTTCTTCCAGTGGCATTTGTCACATGGCTTAAGACACAAAATACCCAGTCTTGGAAATGACTTCACCTCGTCACCAACGTATAAACATTAAGATAATTCAAAACTCACATGACAACTCTGAAGCAGAGCTAATAGAAAGGAATTTGTTTTTTTCTGTTTTCTCCTACAGTATAATAAGATTGCTATATATACTATCCGGGCTAGGAACTGGATATATTCCAAATAAAATTGTTCTCATGGGACTGATTTATTTCACAGTTGCCATATGGTCATGATGACCATCAAAGGGGTAATATGAACTCAGAGATAAAAGAATATACAGGGATTAAATAAACTGAGTTTTATGTATTCAACACTGACTTTCCTAGCAGTGTTGGAAAAGTAATGCAGGCTTACATTTTCATTCCCAAAACACAGACCTAATGCTTTTGAGGTATTTGGTTATAAGCTCATCAAACTACCAGGTATATTATCATTAAGTTTGTTTTAAAAAAAGACCCCAAAGTATTATTAAAGTACATAATTCAATTAATATTTAAATTTATGTCTTCTCTATAAAATTATGCAATGGATAACATTGTGATTTGTGTCTTGTAATGCAAGTGTAGAATTGATGAGTTTTAGCTCTGGAGAAAAGGCTGCAGCCTCCTGGAAAATCATAGGGTCTTCTTGGAGCCCAAGAGCCTTTCCTTAAGAAACTCCACTGCTATTGTAGTCGTTAGCATTTCTAAATGACATAAAATGAAATTTGAAGTGTCCTCGTCTTCTTTCTGGTACTTAAACTAATTTTAAAAAGAGCTATATGTAAATGTGGCCGAATGGTATAGGTGTTTTTTGTGTATGAAGGGTCAACCATAGAGTGGGGACGAAGAGGGGTATCAGTGACTTAGAGCACTTGGGACGACTGAAACCTACAATTGACCAGATGCTTTGAAAGAATTACAATTTTAATCCTTGTGACATCCCTCCCAGGTAGATATACTACCTCCACAGGAATTTAACTATACAACTAAATATACTCTGCATGGCGGAGTGGAAACCCTGACTTGACTCTCTCTACTTCAGTACACTCAGTCTTCAACCCCAGTTCATTTGAAAAACAAAAAACAAAAAAACAAAAAACAACCTGAGTAGGATATTTCCTTAAAGGAATGTTACACATTCAACTCAATGTCACAATATCAATGTCATAGATAAAGAATAAAATAATTAAATTTACTTTTAAAAAATATTAAAGGGGAAAAATATTTTGGTGAAGTGAAATATAAAAAAAGACATAAACATAGAGAGAAATGGGGAGAAAATGAGACTCTGAGCATGGAGATCACAAAAATAGAGACAGGAGAGAGGAAGTGGCACAGAAATAGAGGGGAAGAACAGGGAGGCATGCATCAACCAGAAGAAGGCATGATGGAGTTCACCCAATACGTGCAAGCCCTGCTGTAAAGCATCTTGCTATATTGAAAAGGTTGACATGTGCAAAATGATATTCTCTACACTGCTTTTCTGGTTATTCTGGACATTATTTAGATTGCAAAAATTGAATGAACTTGTGTAAAATGTTTGGACACAAGATTACATCTGAAGAGAGTGGATGGTTGCTGCATATCCTTTTTGTCGGCATCAGCAGTGACAGAGGAAATACGTTTCTGGAAATACGTTTGTAGAGGTGACTAGCTAACAAGGAAAGAAGTTTCTAGGTACTTCAAACTTCACATCATGACAGAGGTGGTACCTCCCATGGTGACCCAGATTTGCTCTCTGGTTTAGGGGATCATTCCTAAAGTCTCAGGCTATAGTCCGTGCGGTCACTCTTTGCAACAATTCTGTGAACTATATCTTTCTTTGGAAACACTCCTTTGTGGACTAACTAGGAAGCGTTTGTGGACCTTGGTTATGGATTCTGACAAATACATAATATACCCATATCTGGGTGGCTCAGATGGTTAAGCGTCTGCCTTCAGCTCAGGTCATGATCTCCAGGTCCTAGGATCCTGGGATCCACGTCGGCCTCCCAGCTCAGCAGGCAGACTGCTTCTCCCTTTCTCTCTGCCTCTGCCTCTCCCCTCTGCTTGTTCTCACTCTGTTGTTCTCTCTTACTCTCTTTCAAATAAATAAATAAATCTTTAAAAATAGTAATACAGAAGGAAAGAGTTGAGCTGGTTGGGACAAAAACCAGAGATCCCTTGGTTTTCAATACCAGTATTGCTGAATGGACTGAGAGCTTGCTTCCCAGTCAAATTTGGAATGTGGACTGATTAATTTCTGTTTATAGGGGCTTTTTATTTGGTCTTTAGACTTTTTGTGGGCTCACTTGGATTTAATAAAGCTCATATCCTATTGGCAGACAAATCCATTAGGACCCATCGATGAGATCTACATCTTAGTCACATAAAATCAAATTAGAGTGTCAAAGTTCCTGACTCCTGGTGGACATTTAAACACTGGTAATAGCCTTTGTTTTGTTTTGTTTTGTTTTAAGATCATTATGAAACCAACTGGTGGTTTAACTAGGAAGAGACTATCAGAAAAGGGCATCGTTGAGTTTAGCATGCCGATTTGAATTCATAGTCAGTTAAAGTGAGTAGGAAAAAATTAAGTTCAACAAAAGGCAGAAAAATATATTTTGTGCCAGCCCAAAGGAGATGGAAGGAAGAAGAATGGCTTTATCAATATGTCAAGAAATAGAAATACACCAGAGGAAATAGGCCCATTAACAAATGACTGAATAAAATGATTGGGGCTTGTGATATAGATAGATAGATAGATAGATTTTATATATATATATATATATATTTTTTTTTCCAGGCACAACAATGGGTTATTTTCTGATTCTTCAAAGCATTGCACAGGATTAGAGCAGAAACAGAAGAAAATATAAACATTGAGTTCCACCCCTGGAACTCAAAGGAAGACCCTTTTCCCCAGATAGGGGCCGGATAGGAAACAAGGTGAAAGGTGGGTTCGCTGGTGAGACAAAGCAGGAGATGCCTGAGAATACACGGGAAGATGGGTGAAGAGGAAAGAGAGCAAAGAGGATGGCAGGTGGGGAGAAGAGAGGACATTTCCCGTCCCAGTGCATGTCCCCTTAAATAAATGAGGGCAAGAACATTGTGGAAGGAGAACTAAAGGGCAAAGGATAGAGCGAACACCCCCAACCTGGACCCACCAGATCCTCTATACATAGTTACAACACAGAGATGTCCAGAAGTAGAGCAAGAAGAGCCTTGACAGGAATAGTGGGGAGCTGGCAGAACTGAAGAAGGGAAAAAGGAACTCAGATGTACTCACAGGCAAGGGGTGCAACTGCTAAAAACTGCTGATTCCCATCACCAAGTCACCCTTGAGGTGACAAAAAGCCAATCAGGATTACACCTGGGAAGGATGCCTGAGGGATTGGGGCAGGGGTGACAGAGACCCCAACTGGGCCCAAATGGAGGTCAAGGGCTCCAGACTTGTTCATGGCTGCCCCAATGAAAGGCAGCTGCCCTGTGCACTCACTGTCCCAACTCGGTAGGGATCAGCAGATGGCAAGGAGATGGGTTGCCAAGCCACTTTCCCCAGAAAGAGTGACAGCCTGCCCGTGTGTGTGTGTGTGTGTGTGTGTGTGTGTATAGTAAAAGGAGCAATTACTACAGGTCCATTAAAAGAAAAATAAACAAAGAAAGCTGGAGAATACACTGAGGTCAAGGACTGAGAAGAGCAGCTCCCCCCAGGTGGGATGGAAAAGGAAGAGTCCAAGAAACTCTTAGTCTCAAATTGAAGTCAGCATGTTCTTCTCTTGGGTATTTTGCTTTCTTTTTTTTTTTTTTTTTTTTTTTTTTTTTTTTTTTTTTTTTTTTTAAGGGGAAAAATAAAGACTTGTGTCTGAAATCACAAGTCTCTTAGAGGTGACAATTTCAGGTTCTCATCACTTCATGGAAGGGAATCAAAGTCGATCTCAAATGGAAAAGTCAAGATCACGTGGAAGCTACGCAAGTCCCTGGCCATTCACCAGCTATGATATTGGCTTCTGGTGTGGGAGAGGATTTACCTCTGGGAACATTAAACAATGACAAACAGAGCAAGAACAAGATTCCACCCATGGACTTACAGAGACACAGTAAAAGTCAATAGGGCTTGAAAGCAGGTTGATATGCCATAGAATTTGGCTTTATGGTTTTATGGTGTGTGAATACCTTTCATTATAGAGATAGCCTGCTGGTGGGGGGAGGGTGGGGGATGGGGAAAGGAGCAGGATATTCACCAAGGGCACACCTCTCAGCTCTGGACCTTGAGTGACTGTAAGGCTCTTCCTGGGGCGGTGGGGGTGGGGAGTTCCTTGGATGCAATCTTCAGCATTGGTATCCCTGTGTAAGCCAGATAATACTGTAGTTGGCGTGATTTCACCCTGAAATTCAACTTGCTTTTCCCAAGAAAATAATTAATAACATGATGTTTAAGTTATCACTCTGTGCAAAGGGGAAGATGATGTTATTCTCGCTTCCCAGCAGGAAGGAAGCTTTTCCCAGCAATGGGGTCTTTATCTCAGCCACATTCTCCCTCACGGGGAGCAGATGGATATTGATTCCCATAAAGAATTTTGAGACAGTAAGCCCAGCTGAGAATGTCATGTCGCAATTCTTGGCAAAGTGAGAGTTTTTCAAAGATATTAGGAAGGAGTCATTTTCTATCTTCTATCTCCCAACTAGTCAAGAATTGAGTAAATATATAAGCCAAAACCAAAATCTAGCAATGAGGATCTCGAGAATGGTGATCAAAACTCCTAAGTGATTAAGTGACACGGGAACAATGTAGGATTCAGCTTAGGGGAGATTTGCTTAATCACATCTGCTATGGATTCTTGCCAGTTCCTTAGGGAAGAATGAAGAAGCATTCCGTGCTCCTCTGGGAATTCTTTAGAGAGTTTTATCCTATATAAATATGTAAAATATGTGCAGGTTTTATTGCAGGCAGAAATGCGGTAAACCACCGTTTAACTCAAGTGGGCAGTAGAATCCAGGCTCCATGCCATCATCAAAACTTTCAAATAACTCCCATCAGGCAAAATAAAAAGAATCAGAGATTGTTATAAAATTAAATAGCATGTATTTGGTTTAGCCAAGTGGAGTCACCAAGGTTATAGAATACTGTAATGTCACTAGGAGACATCCTCAGAGTTTAAATGCCTGATAGATATCCTACTAAGAGTTTACTCCATTTGCTCATTCTCTGAACTGCTACCTGCAGAGAAAACAAATTGATATTTTCATTTAAGTGATTCCAGATCAGTAAGGCCCATTAAAAAATAACTCAGTGGTAGGTATAGATCTGCAAATTTACAGATTTTCACACATGCATCTGTAATACACACTAACCCTGCCAGATCCTTCAAAATCTGAAAAAAAAAAAAAAAAATATATATATATATATATATTACTTTATGTAATAATTTTAAGCTAAAAAATAATGGGCTACAGCAGTGATTTGCTTAATTGCTATTTTCATTTTGCTGAAACTGTCCTGAGCATGAAGACTATTGCAGTCAATAAAACTGTAGTGAACATTTATTTCCCTTTGATCTTCTAGCTAAAATAAAAGACAAATACAAAAATAAACACATGAATAATTTACATATATATTTATCAAACTTAGGTTTACTCAAAAATTTGCTGTTTGCCGGCCTACTGAAAACACTGTACTGCTTTGGGAAACCCCAAATATTTGTGAGTAATCCTATCAATCTGGGATGGACAATATATGCAGCCCATGGTAGTACTTTCCCTTTCTATACCCACATAATTTGTTACCAAATGATTTTACATACTGACCTCAGATTTGGCCTGTGAAACCTGTTCAAAATAATTCTCTGGCAGCATTTTCTTTGGGTCCTAAAATCTAATTGTCATCACTGATCTAATTGATATAAAGCCGTGATGGTTGGGAACTGCCATTCATGGTTAGCCAGTCCCAGTGTAGGATAGGTTGGAAGGAATGCCTACCAGTTCTGCTCCTTAATGGAGAGCAGGACTAAGCGGATACCAAAAAGAGTTATCTATTGGGAGGGGCGCCTGGGTGTCTCAGGGGGTTAAGCCTGTGCCTTCAGCTCAGGTCATGATCCCAGGGTCCTGGGATTGAGCCCCGCATCGGGCTCTCTGCTCAGCAGGGAGTCTGCTTCCCCCTCTCTCTCTGTCTACTTGTGACCTCTGTCAGATAAATAAATAAAATCTTTAAAAAAATAAAAAGAGTATCTATTGGGATATGCCTAAGAATTCCAGACTTCAGCCCTGAAAAGCAGACTGAATTATATCCAGTAATGTAAAGGAACCAATTTGGTTTTTAATCTTAATGCCGCCCTGAAGATCTGCAGCTTCCCCATCCCCCACCAGTCCTGGGTATCAGTATCTCTCGTCACAAGGGTTGTTATGGAAAAAAGCCTCTTCTCACTTTGCATTACCAATCATTGTGCACTCTTTAATTCTCAAAATGTCGCAAGAAAATGGGTATCGGTTTCCTCTTGTTATCTGGATGGTTGTTAGCTGTAACCAATGCCTGGTGGGATCCACGTTGTCATGTTTGTGTATTAGAAGATACTGTGTTGATGACCAAAGAATCACCATGCTCACCTGCCACCGTTAAAGGATGCATCTCTCCCCAAGACATTCTGTGCTCAAACACAGGAGGGCTGACCTACTATCATTAAACAGATTTTAAGGAACAGAGTGCTTATGAGGTTAGGTCACCTGGCCCTGCTTCATTTGCCATATTTAAACATATTAAAACCAAACCAAAAAGAAGGCAAGAGTATTAATCCTGTTTGAATTAATGGCTGCTAAAAACTAAGTTAGCCAAGTTATGCTCCCGTTAGCTTGTTTCTAGGGTCCATTATGTTAAATCACATATGCTGAGCAGAGAGCCGGATGCGGGACTCAATCCCAGGACCCTGATATCATGACCCAAGCCGAAGGCAGAGGCTTAACCCACTGAGCCACCCAGGCACCCCTTAAATCACATTTTCAAAATGATAAATTGCACTGAGAAGTTGTCTAAGAAATAGAGGAAAGTAGGGCAGATGGATTCTACACATGATTCTAATATATAACCTGTGACTACTATGCTTGGTTTCTTATACTTCTTGCCCACTTAATTAAAAAATAAAAATTCAGTCTTGCCCATAGCTAAAACATCCATGTTGAAGTAGCTGGGGATTAATCAACATCTGTTCATGAACAGGACACTTCGTTTTTCTACTTGACATCACTGAAGTCCTGCAAAGCCATCTTTCTCCCACTTTTTTTTCCCCCTTTTTTAAGTCAGGTACTTAATTATGTCCTTATAATTATTTATCCTTGTCAATTCATATCAAAACAACATAGCTACAGGGATTTTTCCTTGATGTTTAAAGATTTTATTTATTTATTTGACAGACAGAAATCACAAGCAGGCAGAAAGGCAGGCAGAGAGAGAGGAGAAAGCAGGTTCCCCTTGGAGCAGAGAGCCCAATGTGGGGCTTAATCCCAGGACTCTGAGATCATGAACAGAGCCAAAGGCAGAGGCTTAACCCATTGAGCCACCCATGCGCCCCTTTCCTTGATGTTTAAAGAGTGGTTGAACAGAATCTGTTCAGGAGTTAGCCGCCTGCTGTGTGACCTTTCACATCCTAACACATAATTAAGGTCAAACAACTGTTTCTGACCTGAAATGTGACTTTGGTGCATGAGTCAACCTCCTTTGCTCATGAAAACAGATTAACAAGGTTGCGGAAAAATGACTCAGCCTTCAGGTCCTTGCAATGGGTGTGTTTTTCTGAACGCATTCATTTGCCTGAATGAAAACCAAGAGTCAGAGGCTCAGCTGACTGAGCCACTCAGGTGCCCTGCCAACACTGTTTTTGTCCTGAGGAAAACTGTTTTGTTCATGTCATTGTTGTTGACATGAGTTAAGAACTAACTTTGAATCAGCGTGCTGAGGGAGAGCCCGCGTGGGCAGGAGAGCTGGCTATGGCAACAGCTTTCTTGAATTCATATGCTTTGGAGCCCAAAGGGATAGACAGCTGAGAGAAGATTCCTGAAAGGCAGAGGAGTAAGGACTCTGGGTCCTGCATTTTGTTTGTTGGCCTTAGGCTTTGTGATTCCTATTTGATCTCTCTCTTTCACACACAGACACACACCTTTGTTATTAGTCCTTTGTTGTTGTTGTTTTTCTTAGTTGTTTGGAGGGAATATCAAGATACTAACAGTGTCTATGCTTAGGGGTTGTGTGTGTGTGTGTGTATGTGCACATGTATGCACTATGGACTTGCTTCTGTTTGAAGGAAGTTGATTCAAGACTATGGAAGTATCCTTAAGAAAACTTGAATTCCATTCTGCAGCTAGATAGGGGGAATGATATTCAGGAGACTAGAATTTCTAGAGACTAGGGGGGTTCCCAGACCATTGAAATGTAGGCTTGAAAGAAATATCTGATTCCCAAAGCCTTTATGAAGCCTTATAAATGTAGAAAGTTAGGCTTAGAGGCAAGAAAGTAGCTAATAAGTGACACAGAAGTAATTTTCTTATTTCAAATCTTTTTTTTTTTTTTTTTTTTAAAGATTTTATTTATTTATTTGACAGAGAGAGATCACAAGTAGGCAGAGAGGCAGGCAGAGAGAGAGAGGAGGAAACAGGCTCCCTGCTGAGCAGAGAGCCCGATGTGGGACTCAATCCCAGGACCCTGAGATCATGACCTGAGCCGAAGGCAGCGGCTTAACCCACTGAGCCACCCAGGCGCCCCTCTTATTTCAAATCTTAATTGTTAATTCTGATTCGGGTTATGATGGGCTACCCTGCAGCAGAACAATTCTCCCATGAAAAACAACATAATCAGCTGAATTTAAAAAAGAAAAAGAAACAAAGAAGCCACACACACACATGCACACACATACCCACACTCACACACTGTTTAAAGGCATCCAAGAATTACCAGGCAGCCAGGACTTAAGCAGTCAATATTCCAGAAAGAAGAGGTACTCACTAGAGTATTCCAAATATTACATCATGTTGTCCCTCAAGACATGGTCAGTTCATAACAGAGGTGGACAGAAAGGCTGAGAAGCCAGGTCAAAGCTGGTAATGAAAGGCAAAAGTACTGAGCAGAGATTTTGACGGTCTCAGGGGCTGGAGAATCCAAATGATATTTAGGGCTATCAGCGTGGCCAGTAATTGACAGTCAATGATCCTGGAGGGAAAAGAGGCATGGAGAAGTGAACCCAACAGCTGAGCCTCTTTCCTCCCAAAGCATTCATCAGAAGTGGCTCAGGCCAAGAGATGGAGAAGCTTAGCCAAAGAGCTGCTCCCATGTGGCGGAGAAGCTGTGCAGAGTTGCTGGTGGTGCTCAACTCTGGAGAGTTAAACACTGAATTTCCACGTGGACAGCCGTTGGTAACCAAGCCAAACTCTCCGTTGGTGCCCCTGAAGGACTGCACTGTAATAAAGGTAGAACTGAAGTTTATCAGACTTGACAAAGACTGCAACCCATCATAAATCCACTCAATCACTGAAAGTATTAATCTTATCTAGTCTTCCCCTCCCTTCCAACCCGAAATTGAAACAGATCAGGAGAAAAATAATATCAGTGCAAGCCCTCTACAAAGTCTTGCATTCAGTTACAAATACTAATGGTCCAGGAAAGGTGACCAAAAAAGAGGAGGAGAACAGGGGGAGGGGGAGGGGGAGGAGGAGGAAGAGAAGAAGAGAAGGAGGAGGAGGAGGAGGAGGGGGAGAAAGGAGAAAGAGAAGGAGAAGAAGAAGGAAGAGAAGAAGAAGAAGAAGAAAGGGCTGCCTGGATGGATCAGTTGGTTAAGCACCCGCCTTTGCCTCAGGCATGATCTCAGAGTTCTGGGATCCAGCCCTGCTTTAGACTACCTGCTTAGTGGGGAGCCTGTTTCTCTCTCTCCCTCTGCCCCTCCCCCTGCTCCTGCACATGTGCTCTCTCTCTCTCTCTCTCTCAAATACATAAATAAAATGTTTAATGAGAGAGAGAGAGAGAGAGACAGTGGTTAACATGTCCACAGGTGGCCCAGTTAGTGATGTGGAAACTGGATAAGGACATTGAAAAATGTGACATTACCTGCCATTCATGAATGGCACATGAATGAATGAACTCACATGAATTTAGGTGTAAAAATATAAAATCAAATATTAACAAATGAAACCTTGCAGCAATTTAAAAGAATATCATAACATAAACAAAATTTATTTATTCTGAGATACAAATATTCTTTAATATTTAAGAGTAATCACTTAAATTCACAATAAGCAGGCAAAAAAGTAGTAGTCTAGGTTATTCTCAAAAATATAATAAAAATATGTTACCAAACTCAATACTCATTTATGAAAAAAAAAAACATTGCAAGGTAGGAATAAAAGGTGATTTTCTTAATCTGATACAGGTTATCTAGAAGAAAACAAAACAAAAAACAAACCCACAGCAAAACTTTTGTTCAACAGTAACACACAGAAATTCTTCCTCATCAAGTCTGAGAATGGCTGAAGGAAGTTAGAGTCAGCTCTGCTATTTAATTTTATACTGAAACTTCTATTCACTGTAATAATTCAAGGAGGAAAAAAAATAAGAATTGGGCAATAATAAATAACAGAAACATTATTCAAAATGATATGACTGTAGGGGCACCTGGGTGGCTCAGTCCATTGAGCATCTGACTCTTGATTTCAGCTCAGGTCATGAGCTGAGGGTTGGGCTCTGTGCTGAATGTGGAGCCTGCTTACGATTCACTCTCTCCCTCTCCCTCTGCCCCTCCCCTCTACTCACTCCCACTCTCTCTCTCTTTAAAAACAAAACAAAACAAAACAAAAAAAACCAAAATGGTATGATTATACATGCAGATAATATAAAATATCCTACGGATAAACTATTGCAATTAATAAATGAACTGAGTAAAGTCCCTGAATAGAATAGATACAAAATCAATGCGTTCCTTTATATAAGCAATAAAATTTTAAGAAATCAAAGACTTTAAAATCACATTTAAACAAAGATCTCACTACAAATGTAATTAAAGAGAACCTAAATAAACACAGGTATTTACCAGACAGGTTGATTGCAAGATGCAATACTTTTAAAAAGCCAATTCTTCCCAACTGATCTATAGATTTGGTACCATCACAATCAAAATCTCATCAAGATTTTTTTTTTTTTGAAATTACCCAGCTGATTCCAAAACTTGTATGAACATGCAAGGGGCAAAAAATAGCAAAGATAACATGAAGGAGAACTAAGCCAGGAGGCTTACGACAAAAGGTATCAATAACTTTTATAGATTTCTAATACTTAAGGTAGTGTGGGTCTGGGTGTAAATAAACTGATCAATGGAAAAAACAAGAATCTTTTTTTTTTAAAGATTTATTTTATTTATTTGTGTATTTATTTGACAGACAGAGATCACAAGTAGGCAGAGAGGCAGAGAGAGAGGGGGAAGCAGGCTCCCCGCTGAGCAGAGAGCCCGATGTGGGGCTCGATCCCAGGACCCCGAGATCATGACCTGAGCCGAAGGCAGAGGCTTAACCCACTGAGCCACCCAGGCGTCCCAAAAACAAGAATCTTGATATAGACTCCCGCATATGGACATTTGATTATGGCAAGATTTTCACTGTAGTGGAGAAGGCATAGTCATTCAGTAAATGGTGAATTCATAAGCAGCATAAGTCTTTTCAGTAAATGGTAAATTCATAAGTAACAGTAAACAAGACATTCATAAGGAAAACATGGAAATGTGACTCTCTACATCACAGTATATTATACACTATATCATATATCACTCAGACATACTTTAGATTTAAGTACAAAAAGTAAAACATCAAAATTTCTAGAATGTAGAAGACAGGAAGAATATGTTCATGACTTTAGAGGCAGGCAACAATACTTCAACTGATCCCAATCAGTGCTAATATAAAGCAAGGAAATGAAAAATGGACCCTATTATAAATAAGAACTTGAAAAATACTATGAAATCCATGAAAATTCCAACCTCAGAGCATGGGAGAAGATATTTGCAAAGTACACAAACTTATCCAGAAAATACATCTATTTATTTATTTATTTATTTATTTATATCATGTATATATGATAAAGTCGGAGTGAGAACAACAACAAAAAAAATTCAACAAAGGGTGTCTGGGTGGCTCAGTGGGTTAAACATCTGCCTTCAGCTCAGGTCATAAGCTTGGGGTCCTGAAATCCAGTCCCACATCGGGCTCTCTGCCCAGAAGAGAGCCTGTTCTCACTTTGCCCGTTCCCCAACTCGTTCCCTCAATCTTTCTCTCTCGCTTGCTCTCTCTTAAATAAAAACAAATTTTTAAATTTCAGCAAAATCTTGAACAGACTCCTCACAAAAAAGAATGTGCAAAATGGCCAATATACATTAAACCATAACACCCTTCAGCCTCATTTTTTAAATAAATTTTATTTATTTATTGGCACAGAGAGAACACGAGGAGGCAGAGTAGCAGGGAGAGGGAGAGGGAGAAGCAGGTTCCTCGCTGAGCTAGGATCCATATATGGGGCTCAATGCCAGGACCCTGGGATCACAACCTGAGCTGAAGGCAGCTGCTTAACCCACTGAGCCACCCGGGCTTCTCCCCCTTCAGCATCATTTGTGCAAAGTAACATGCAGAATAAAGACCAGACAGACATACCATTGGATGCACATACAGGAAAAGAGCACATATTGCTGAGCAGGTAATGTGGACAGGAGGAACACTGCTATACTGCCAGGTGTGCATAAATGAACACTCCGCAAAAGTATATTGCAGTAAGTATCTCTCTTAAAGTGAACATCAGCATGCCCCGTATCTCAGAATTCTACTCCTAAGTGTATACTGCACAGAGTTGTGAACATATATGCAAACAAAGATATGCACAGCAATGTCCCTAACAGCAGTACCTGTCAGTCAATAAACTGAGACCATCCACATGCCTGTACACTGGAATACAGAAATAAAATCTTCATACATCCAATGTATACAGTTCAGCAGTGAAAATGATCGAATGAATCATAGGCACAATTTTGAGCAAAAAATAGACTTCAAAAGGTGTATACTTTATATCAAGTTAAAAAAAGGCAAAACTAATTTATGGTAAAAGTCAGGGCAGGGATTGCCTTTGGGAAAGACAGGTGATCAGGGACTGGTAGGGAGTTTCTGGGATATTGACAATGCCTTCTTTGCTGCTTATGCAAGTGTGTTTTCTTTTTGATGACTTATCAGTCCGCAATGTTAAGATTTTTTACTTTTCTCTTTTTGTAGTAAGGATATTTACTAAAACAACCGAACTAAATTGAAAGCACAATGTGGTGAATGCTATAATGCCTCCCACCAAGAGGACGATCAACATATTCTTGTCAAATGAATATCTTCACAAGGAACATGGAGATGTTGGGTAAAGGGGGATTAACTCTGCCCTGGGGTGTCTGGGAGATGCTGCCCTAAAGCCTGAGACGGGACTGCAGAGATAAAGCAGCATACTCTGAGAACAAACTGAAAAGGACCGTAAACGAAAAGACCAGCGTGCCCTGAGAAACTGTCCAAGACAAAACTGAAAACGTAGCAAGCTCCTGCAAAGGCTGAATTAATTGCTAAAATGTGCTTCTTGAAGCCCTTTACTGCGTTTTCCCCTTCTATGAAACGAAGTCTGTGATAGAGGATCTGCTCTTCATGGGGCTGATTATCCATTTCCTCCCTCCTGCTGTCTACCTACTAGACATGTGGCTACTCATTAGCCCCAGAGGGAGGGCTCAGGAAAGGCGAAGGGGAAAAGTGGAATTAGTTAATTAAGCAGCCCTGGCCAGAGGTTTGGTAGGAGGAAGAGGTTCAAACTAATGGCGAAAATGAGACTGTTAGATTTAATGAAACTCTTAGTTTTGGCTTCCCCATGACTATATGGAGAAATGAGAACTCACTTTAATTTGCTTTTTAATAGTGTCCCATTTGACACAATCCCCTGTACACTTAATTCAACGGTTAGAAGTTTTTTTTTTTTTTTTTTTTTAAGATTATTTATTTATTTATTTGACAGACAGAGATCACAGTAGGCAGAGAGGCAGGCAGAGAGAGGGGAAGGGAAGCAGGCTCCCCGCTGAGCAGAGAGCCCGATGCGGGGCTCGATCCCAGAACCCTGAGATCATGACCTGAGCCGAAGGCAGAGGCTTTAACCCACTGAGCCACCCAGCCTCCCCCAACGGTTAGAAGTTTTAACATATAGACAATGTTGAGGAAAATAGTATGTATTTGAACTTAAGGTATCAATTGCCTGAACAAATTCAAAATATGAAAGCAAAAAAACTATTCTAAGAAGTCTAATTTTAGGGGAGCCTGGGTGACTGAGTAGGTTAAACAGCTGCCTTCTGCCCAGGTCATGATTTCAGGGTCTCGAGATCAAACCCCACATCCTGTTCAGTTCCCTGCTCAGGGAGGAGTTTACTTCTCCCTCTCACTTTATTGCTCCCCCTGCTTGTGCTCTCTTGCTTGCAAGCTCTCTCTCCCTCTCTCAAGTAGATAAATACAATCTTTTTTAAAAGCCAAACTGCATGCTGTTGCAAAGATGCAACAAAAAATTTACATTTGTTTCTAAGGCATGTGTAGCAAATGACATTACAATTCTTTTAAGCACAGTCTCCCAAATTTTTGTGTTCAAACTGCAAGACAGATTTCAGTTCTAAAAATAGCAGTATCTTCTCATTAGAATTTTTCTTTGGATCATTCAACTTTAAAATGCCTTCTAAAATGGAGAGGATTTCATTCGTTAGGAATACGTTTCAAGCTACCCAAGAAATATAGCTCTTGCCCGCAAACTCATTGGCAAGAAGCTTTGTGAAAACTGAAAAGACTTATTTAATGTATCTTCAGAAAACAATCATAGGATTAAGACAGGGCACTTCCCATATCAGTTTGGTCTGCTGACTCATACACTGATCATTTGGGGCCTCCGGCATGGGGAGGAGCCCACATACGAATAAACAAAACATGGAGACTTGGTTAACCAGGTTCAGTGAGGCACAAATGGGAAAGAATCATAATGGAGAGAGGCAGAGGAGAAATGAAGAGGGTTTACACTGAACTAAGAGGAAGTAAGCACACAGAAAGTGGCCCCCTTCAATAGAAGCCATTCATTTCTGAAACCTAACTATACCTGTTGAAAGCCTACAGGAGAAAGGCATGTCATGGTACTCACATTGGCCAAGCATGTTCAAAAAGATGGTATTCACATGAATCTAGGACATGTGATTGCCTTAGCACTAGGATTTAGTATACTGTTGAGGAACTCTCTGCACTATGAAGTCTGAAGTTTAGGCAAATTACGAATTATACGGAAGTCTTAAATATTCTTCAGTCTCTGAATTGAGGAAGCTACTGGTTTGCTTCACTTTGGTACCAGCATGTTTGTAAATGGTCCATAACACTGATCAACAGAGTGCCATGGGAAAAAAATAAATGAATAAATAAAAGTGAGGTTATAAGAGGCTTAATTTTCTCTGTTAAAATGAATTTTCAGGTATGGGATGCATGATTTATGAACACTACTATCATCTGTCACGGTTCCCAGGCATTGAGTTATTTGATCTATGAGAATAACCATTATATGGATTTCTACCTTAGTAGTAAAAATAGAGTGGAATTGGGAATACACATTAGTAATTACTCCAGGGGCACTAAGCTTCCAGGATTATTTAGGAAGGGGTAGTATTAGTTAACTTGGTCTCAACTGAGCCACCTTAGCTTAGGGTTCTCTTGAGAAACAGAGCCAATAGGAGATCCAGATATATCTATACATTGATAGAATTATTTTAAGGAACTAGAGGTTTATATGATTATGGGAACAAGCAAGTTGAAAATCTTAGAACAGTCTGGCAGGCTGGAGAGCCAAGGGACAGTTGATGCTACAGCCCACATCTAAATGCAGTCTGGACAAAGAATTCCTCTTCCTTAGGACATCTCAATCTTCTACCTCTCAAGGCCTTCAACTGATTGGACGAAACCCACCCACATTAAGGAGTTTAAACCGCTTGCTCAAAGTTCACTGATTGAAAATTTAATGTCATCTAAAAAAAAGATATTCACAGAGACATTTAGACTGGTGTTTGACCACATAACTGGGTAGTCTGGCCTGACAAAGTTGACCTAACATTAACCAGCTCACCAGAATTCATACTTCGCAGTGAAATGAATCTTGATTTGGTTAGATTGCCACTTTCTGGTATGGAGCACTGCACTGGGAAATGTTTCTCACCCAGGCGTTAGAGACCTTGGCTTCTTCCGATTCTGCTCTGTGTTATTTACCTTTAAATCTTGTACTGATCCCTGGTGCCTGTGATGGTGAGCAAAGAAAGAGGTGTGGTGCTCCTAGATGCTCATGAACCATGACGAATCATGCAGAGAGGGGTGCTGGAGGCTGCTTTCCTTCAAAATGCTCTGGGTGATGCGGGCATTCGGAGTTTCAGCAGTTCTCCCCGTCATATATCAAAATATGCGTGTCAATTTACAATGTGTTCCTCCAAATGGAAATTTGAGATGTTATCACTGCCTTTTAAAGGTCCTCATTTTTCTACCAGGTATACATTAAAATGCCAGATTGTTTTCATTTATTTGAAACCCAGTGAGGAATAAAGTTTCCCAAGTGTTTTGTTTTGTTTTGTTTTCCTTTTACTCCTTGAGCAAATTGTTTATTCATATTACATATCAATTCATCTGCTAGGATCTTACAGTTTTCCTTATCCATTTGAACAAGGTTTTTAAGATGTACTGACGAAATTAACCTCTTTATACTTCTATCATAACAAATATAAGCATTTTACATTTAGATGTTTTCCTTTTGGTTATATGTATTTTAATCACATGGAGATATAAAATCGAATACTTTCAAATCTATCAATCTTTTCTTTAATAATTTCTTATATTGTTTCAAAACTTATTCTTTTATACCCTTAATAAGTGTTTTTTTTATTTTTAGCTACTGTAAGTATATTTCTATAAAATTAAGTTTCAAGACCATTGGCAGTCATTTTATTTTTTATTTTATTTTTTTTAAAGATTTTATTTATTTGACAGAGTGAGAGAAAACACAAGCCAGGGAGTCGGAGGGGGAGAAGCAGGCCTCCCATTGAGCAGGGAGCCAGTGGCAGGGTTTGATCCCAGGACCCTGGGACCACAACTTGAGCTGAAAGCAGACACTTAATGACTGAGCCCACCCAGGCACCCCAACAGTCTATTTTAGAGAATGATATGTATGGAACGAACAGTGGTTTTTTTCCCAGTTATTTCAAGGCAATTCCTTAAATACTCCTTTTTTTCTTCCTGCATTTTCATAAAATGTATATAATTCAATACAAATAGCACATACAGTTATATACATGTACACAAACATATGTGTGTATATATGTCTGTATATCTATCAACATACATATGTGTATAAGTACATACAGATATCATTCTCTACATCTGTTTATCTATCTGTTGAGAAAAAAGAGAGGGAAAGACATTGCTAGCTGTCTGTTCAATACGAGTTTTCAAGCCAAATGTCAAGGTTGGAGGCATGCCAATTTTTTTCTCTCTGTTTTTTTAAGAGTTTATTTATTTATTTGAGAGAGTGAGCAAGGGAGAGAACACACGCCTGGGGGAGAGGCAGGTGGAGAGAGAGAAGCAGACTCCCTGCTGAGAAGGTACTCCCCCCACCAAAATGTAGGGCTTGATCCCAGGACCCTGGGATCATGACCTGAGCTGAAGGCAAGCCCTTAACCGATTGAGCCACCCAAGCACCCCGGCACACCAATTTCTAAACATACACAATTCCTATTTTGTTCTGAGAAGCAACATGTTTAGTTATAAATCCTAAGTCCCCCATACTTCTCCGCAACTGGAACAGAGATGTAACCACATCAGGCCAATGAGATGCAAACAGAAGTCAACATATAGGGCACCTGCAGAACAAGTTAGGGGGGATGTACTTAGGTGAGAGCTCTCTTTTGTTGTTTATTCTTCTTTTCTTCTTCGTCCTGTCTAGAATACAGACCTGATACCTGGTGGTAGAATTGCTCCCTCCCCTCCCCTGCGTCCCTCCTTTTCTCCCCCCTTATTTTTTAATTATATTTACTCATTATACTCTAATGACTTATTAATATATTTGTACTTCCAAAAAGTCTGAATTCCCTGCAGCAGGAGACTTTGTATTATAAGGGGCGTTTTTTTTTAATGCAGAGGATAAGATCTAATTTCCGAACATAAGGGATTACTGTTAAAAGCCTCTTGAATCTTCCATAAAATTATTATTATTAAGAATAGTAACAACTAATATCTGTAATAGCATTATGTGACAAGCCTTATTTATGAATATTCAAAATGCATTGACATGTGTGTAAAACTTGGACAGTGATGTGTATTTATAAATTCATAATGTATACACTAATACACATGATATGGAAATTAGAAAATGTATAATCAGTTTTTAAAATTTTAATAATTTTTTTGTTGAAGTCTGAGTGTTGAATCTGTGTAAATTAAATACGTATTATGTGGTAACTCAATTGGGTTCTGTTTTCTTTATTGTCCAAAATTTGATTAAGAGTTATTCTTTAATCTTTCTGAAGCGGGTTTAGGGTACGGAACCAGAGGTAAATCCAATAAAGCTATTCAGGTCTCATCAACATTTCCCTGGTGGGTTCTTTACCTCCGTGCCTCAAAACCGGGCCTAAGTCTCCACATTTCTAACGTCTGAAAATGGTGCCCTTTCTAACTTCTAGGCAGTAACAAATGGGTCTTTTCAGTGGTCACCTTCCTCACTCCCACTATAAAGCTCCATGCCAACCTTGATCAAACAACAGTCTCTCTCTGTCTGTAGCATCCTTGGCCCAACTCTTAGAAACTAAAACACTTGGTTATGAGTTATTTGCAGGGCTGTCCAACACAAACTCAAAAGGCTAGTAATTGCCCCCTGGTGGTATGATGTGTGTGCGTTTAGGAAAGCAAGGGCTTGGTTACTTTTCTAGGGGAAGGAAGAAACTCCTTTCATCCTTCTTAAAAAGCTAGATATTAAACAAACAAACAAACAAACAAACAAAACAAACAAACAAAAAAACTCATGGTCACTTCACAAAGTCTGATACAATTTCTCGGTACGTCACCTTGGTATTTTAACTTCTCATTCACTATCTCTGCTTTGTATTTCAACTTTAAATTCTGAATCAGTCATTTTGATTATCTGCTCAAGCAGTTCTTGGAGAAAGTCATTCAGCTGGGTCAGATTTAGTGGCAAATGGGCTTGGAGGAAGGGCAATCCTAAATGCATGTCAGCCTGGGCACTAGACTCTAAGACCAGATCCTATTTTTCTGAATCTCAAGCTCCCAAATGATGTGGAATTCAGAAGTATGGACAGAAAGTTCATCGGTTATTCCCAACAATCCCCAGGCCACGTTGAGGACCCTGTCATCTAAAACTTTCAGGGCCTTTTTAAAACATCTCTTAAATGGCTTTGATGTTCCCTTCCAAGATGATGAAATGGCAGGCAAGCAGTAGAGCATCAAGCAGTGGTTCTCAACCAGGGTGATTTTACCCCTCCAGAGGACAACTTGAAAAATATTAAGTTTATATTTATAATATTGATAGATATTTTTTATTTTCACCTCTTGCAGGGACTGGGATGGGGATGGAATCACCAATGTCCAGTGGGCAGAGATCGGAGGTGTTGTTGAGCATCTTATGATAGGCAGGAAACTCCCTCCCCGAAACAAATGATTTCGTCCAAAAAATCATTAGCTCCAAGGTTGAGAGACACTGGTAGAGAGGATCAGAGGCTCTGGAACCAATCACACTTGCTTCATATCCTAAATTTTCTGTTAGGTTCTCTAAAGCCCAAGTGTCTTCACATATCAAATGGGAATAATAAGAATTCTTAGGTGAGGGAGATAGTGAAACAAGATAATCCATCCAGAATTCTCATGCTGGCCCCTGAACAAGCATTCTATATATATGTTATCATCATCACTATTTTTATTACCAATTTTCAATTGAAGAGGAATAAAGAACTTTTTAAGTTTACATGAGAGGAAAACATTTAGGAATATTCATAAAGATATATTTTCTACACAAAAAGTTTTTGTACAATTTTAGCTATCTTGCATTAGAAGTAAGTTTTTTGTTTTTTGTTGTTTTTGCATGGCTATTCATTGGTACAGCTCTGTGCCTCAGAACCGTCTCTCACAATGGAAAGTGGTCCTTGAAGCATTTTTAAGTTAAAACAAAGGAGTGACTCAGTGTTTTTGCAGACCAGTCCCTTTAAAACAGTTACCGAGTATTAGAAAACATGTTGTTTCTCTCCTGTTTCAGCTTTCGCTGGTCAAGAGTCAGTACTTTTGGAATTGGTAGAAAGACTCCCTCTATTGTCACCATAGATTTTGCTTTCTTTTTTTAAAAAAAAGATTTATTAATTTGTTTTGAGAGAGTTCGGGGAGAGGGGCAGAGGCAGAGGGAGGGAATCCTAAAGCAGACTTCCCGCTGAGCACGGAGCCCAAGGGGCAGCAGTCGGGAACCAGGGGCTATCTCAACACCCTGAGATCATGACCTGAGCTGAAACCAAGAGTCCTCCACTTAAATGACTGAACCACCCAGGTGCCCTAAATGTTGGCACTTTTGAGATCTCTCATGGCTGTCCATAACTTGCTGTCTTTACGTGCTTGCTCATAGAGTCATCATTGGCTGAAGGTGCAGAACGTGACAGAGTCCTTCCCCAATACTGGGCCACCCTTTGCCACCAGCTGCCAGGCATCTCACAGTCATGAAAGAGATTTCTTTGACACTTTCTCTCTAGCCCTCATTTCTTACAAGCAACTTCTTACGGGCTTGGGGAAAAAAGTTCCTTTTCATAGTAACAAGAAATAATTCAGACACAAATCTGTGCCTACATCCCTTAAAAAACAAAAACAAAAACAACTCTATCCTTTGCAACTTCATCCTAATGAAAACATGCAAATGAAACAATAACTCAGAGATGCTGTTTGATTAAGTGTAAGAATTTATATTCTCAAAAAGCAAAGGACTTTATAATAGAAACTTGCTTCATACTTGTATATCTACAGGACTTATGATTTATAAAACACAAAGACACAGACTACCCTGGAAACATAGTGAAGTCTTTGTGTCTGAGGATAGAAAACTGATTGCAATTCCTTTCCTCTCTCCAGCCCCACCCACTGTCAGATCTGATTAAGCTGGAACATCTTGTTAGGGACAGCATTCATTCAGAGCACACTCATATTGGTCTTGTGCATTGTCTTTACCTTTGATAAGGGGATAGTAATGTCCTATTACACATTAGTTTATAACTCCAGAAGGAAGTCATGAGATCAGAAAATTCTTCATTGGAATGAGCCTTGTAAATCAAAGAACACTGGATTGGAATATGTTTCGTAGGCTACTGAGTTCTAAATTTAGATACAAGGATAACAAAATGAAAGAAAAGAGATGACTTGAGCCGGCTCCACAGCTAGGTAGCAGAAAGTTCAAAACCTATATAATAAACTGGCTTAAGAAAGAGGTCTAAGACACCACCTTGAGCACAGAATTATGGAGAACCTGAATCATAAACACATACCATCTAGCTTACTTGCTCATTTAGTCATAAAAACTGAGGTTTAACAAAGGTCTTAAAGGTTATATTCTCCACCCTCTGTCACCTAACAGTTAAATGCCCTCAGCTATGGAAAGGGCATTGTACTGAATCATTCAGAAAAAGATATGCCCAATCAAATATCCCAAAGTCACCTACCTCTTACCTTCTATCTTCTGGTAGAATTCTCATTTTCAAAGGACATCCTCTCCACACCTAGCGGGTGAATTCTAGATGTCTCAAGGCTTCCACCAGTGCTGGACTTAGGAGGGGACATGTAGCCCAGTGCTTGACAGTGGGGCTGGAGCACAAAGCATCTGTAACTTTGGTCTCATTTTTGGTCAGCTGTTTTGTTTGTATGTGATATTTGACACTATGGAAACTGTCTTGAATTTAGAAGAGGGCAAACTTAGAAGTTTGCTAATGTGTCCAAGATGGTAAAGGTGAACAGAATCAAAAATATTTATACTTAATGATATCATCATGTCATCAAGTTAATCCTGGAAGTTATTTTTAGTAAAATTTAGGCCTGGTGGTTTAAGCCACTTTTAATTAACTGTTCTGTTACTTGTAGACATATACACGCCTTAATTAGTATGCCTTCTTATTTTAAGGTTCCAATGGGCTTTCAAGAGAGCACTTGGAGAGCAGTCCTTATAGAGAGTTTGGAGTTTTATTATTTCCTATTTATTGAGCAGAAATCTATCTCCCTTTGACCTTCACTCATTGGGTCTAGGGAAGTCTGCTAAGGTCACATAGGACAATTCCAACAAAGCAAATGAGTGATAGCTTTTATTTGGCAAGATCCAAACATGTGTAAGATATCAATGTCTGATTTCTAGAAAGAAAGCAAGGGTGCATATTTAATATAAAAATGATGTCAGCTATAGGAGATAAAACATAAAGTACACTGAAAATTTATAAAAGTTTAAGGTTACTTTCAGCTGGGCAATCAGGTGAAACTGTACGAGGAAGATAATATCTGAGCTGGACCCAAAGGCAAAGTAGAATTTAGTGTATGAAGTTATGGGTGTGGATGAGAAAGGAAAAACAGATTCCAACATTCCAGGCGAGAGATGATGGGTTGGATTGGAACTTGCAATAATAGAAGAAAAACTCTACCTTTGAAAAGGCAAAAATGAAGAAAACACATATCAAAGCATAGAAGAAATCATGGGAAAGTAGGGAAAGGGAGGGGGAAGGAAGAGAGAGGGAGAGAGAGACCATTTCTGATATTTCTGGTTCCACTGGCCCTGTGAGGTCCAGCTGTGCCTCCTGCATCTCTACAATAAATCCTCTGAATCTTCTTTTTAAGTGGATCAGTTCCTTATAATTAAGTTAATCTTGATTAAAATAAACACGTACAGAAAATACAATTAGTCATGTGGTCATTCAGAAGGGTATATCATGTGTATATGTATGTTCACACACATGGTCATTCTGCCATATATTCTTCCCAATTAGCTAATATTTTCTTTTTAGCCAATAATTAGCAACAGTTTGACTTTCATTATTTCAACAGCTGTGGCCAAGTTGCCTGGTTCATTGGTTTATCTTTGGGGTATAGGCCTGGAAAAAGGAGCTACGTGAATAAGGAATTTGTTATCATTTGTGGTGGTGAAGGACAAGAACGGAGAATAATTTTTAAGTATTAAGATGGTTATAAATAAATAGTAAACATAAATAAGTCATTTAAAGTCATCTTTCTAAGATCAAAAATCTTGCTTGCCTGAAAGAAAATACATCCAGGTTCAAATCAGCTGAGAAAAGTAGATTTTGACATATAGCAATAAACAAATTATTCTGAATCATGTCCAAACATGTTTTTGAGTCATACTGTGGGAACATAAAATGTTGTGTTTTTGTTTTTGTTTTTTTTTAAAGCATGAGTTTAAAAAAAATCCAATATGGAAATTGATGTTAGTCTTCAAACATAGAGAACTTATATACATGCTAAGATGTTTGGCAAGAGATATAAAGGTATGTATTATTTTTTACAGTTAGTACCCAAAAGTAAGATCAGAGACGTGAGAGAGAAGTGGAAAGAACGTTGATTGTCCTGGCTCTATTGTAGATGTATGGAAACTATATGAACTCTGTTAAATAACTGAGGCTATTCCATTCTTCAATATTCCTTATCAATGACGACTATCATGGCTGAATGAATAATGATCTTCCAACTGCTTTGGGATATTGCCCTGACCACTTTTCTAAACATGGACTGTATCTCCAATGGAACCTGATGGAGATTATTCCCATATCCTAAACTACTAAATTCTCTACTGCTCTTTATTTTTGAGGAGTATGTAAAAGCAACACAAGTGGAAAGTAATAATCATGTCAAGTTAAACCCAAACTCGTACTTGAGAATCCTTAGGGCCTACAGAGCTGGCTGGAGCCCATGGCACTATGGGAACTCTTCTAACCTGGGTCACCCTGAACTATACAGCAAAGAACATGAATAGATCCTAGAGTTTCTTAGGCTTCTTTTCTCTAAGTCTTCATTCTAGCCTTGGTCTGTAAGAATTCATCACATGGTCACTGGAAAGAATATGACCTTAAGTAATTAATTTAGGTTTCCTTATTAGTAAAATGCAAATCATGATTCCTACCTCATATGGTTATTGTGTGGAATTAATTAGATAGTAACTAAAAAGTATTTGGGTTTATAGTACATGCACAATTTATGGTGGTTCTAGGATTGGACATAAATAGACATTAAGTCTATTTATTTTTTTGTTTTTCAAAACAATCACCTAAATCTCCCAGCTTGGAGTTAACATTTTTATCTTCTGTACCCCAGTGCTTAATTAACAAAATCTTCTACCAGAACATCGATCACTTTCTTTTTATTGGAGTAACTTATGCAACTGTCTAGATCTTTCAAATTCAGACTCAGAATCCATGTATACGATCCATTTCTGTGATATATTCTGATTATGTTTTCAGATGTACTTTAGAGATAACACAAATTCCATAAGCATTTGAAAAACTTAATCTATACTGAAGTTTTCTTATTTGTATGTTTGTTACCTATTCTCTGTCATTAAAGATAAAATATGATGACAGCCATCATGACCCATCAACAAGTATTTCTGAAGTTGCAAAACACACATTTTAATTACAATGAAGACTAAACAAGTGAAAAAGATGGTCCCTAACCTCAGGGACATTTCAGCAGTGTTGGGGTGGGTATAGGGGGTTCATAAAGAACTGGGCGGAATCATATAAGGGCCAAATATAAATCTAGGTAAAGGATAACCATTAATTTTGAATGGCAGCTCTCCTCAGGCAATTTCTAATCCTACCAGCACTCTTGTAGGTAGGTATTAAGAAGCCCATTTTTCAAAAAATGAGCTAAAGCTTAGAGAGGCAGGGAACATGTTGATGCTCCCACAGTTAGAGAACCAGTATTATGTTGAGTGTTTCTCATTGCAACGCCTCCATCCGTGGGAACACAGAGAAGGAAAGAACTTACTCTCATTGTCTTAGGACAGCAGACAGCATTTAAAATACAGAAAGAACTTAGAGTAAGGAAAGGGGGAATGAAAAACAGTCCTGGGAAATCTCCATGAACAAACAGAGACAGAGGGATGTGACAACAGAAGATACGTTTTCTTGATATTCTTGATGTTCTAATTTGTTTTCTATTTCAGTCCAAACTCTGGGAAAATCACAAAAACCCTCGAAGACATTTTAAGAGAATCTTAGGAAAAAAGAATATTCTACAACATTTTTAGGGACAAAAAACAAAGCAGAGCAAAGGATTCCTGAAAGTTTCACACCCCCCAAATGAATGGCTTTCTATGTTTTGCATAGAAGAATCAAACATATGTGTATCAGTTGGCTCAGATTGCTCCTAGAAAGCAAAAATTGGGTCCGAATGATCATTTCCATCTCCATAGACTTGTATGCAAAGTAGATCCTTAAGAGACAAATGTTCAACCAATTATCAAATAAAAAGAAAAAGAGGTGTTTTTTTTTTGTTTTGTTTTGTTTTGTTTTTTTAATATTTAAGGCCTTGCATCTCTGTCTGAAAAAAATATTTGAGGGAAAGTTACCATTTTGGAGGCCTTCATATCACAAAACTTGGACCTTTGTCTATGTATATTTTCCGGTTTATAGTCTTGAACTAACCATAATCTGCTTCCTTAACATCCACCACTGACCCTCTGAGTGTCATGGAAAGAGATGATGAGACAGTATGTTATCAATTATGACATGCTTTTATCTTGCTCCCCACGTAGTTATGTGCCTGACATGATATTCATGTGTAATAAATACTTGCTCATTGAGAGAGAATGACTGGAGAAACAAAAATTCCGGGGCAGATTGAAAGAAAGACTTGAGTTTTCAAAAAAAATTCTAACGCCAAGAACATTTTTTTTTTTCAAATTCTAGGAATACAAAAGAAAACGAGCAAATTAACTAGCAAACAAGAAATAATTTCTAATGTCTTGCTGTCTCAGGATTAATCTGAGCATTCTCTCATATAGTGAATCTCCTCCTTCTCTCCTCTCTACATCTGATGTCCATCTACTTCAGCCATCTTCCAATTATTCCTTTGCACTCACGCTTAAAGCACAACCATGAATAACTTATAGGTATTTTATGAAATTATTTATTGAGTTTTCAGAAGGCGATTCTATCCTATTAACTTCTGCAGTAAAAAAAAAAATTGAGAGTCCGTAGTCTCTTTAAAAGGCAAATACTTTAGCAAGGAAAGACTCATCAATTCCCTTCCTGTCACTTGCCAAGAAAAAAAAAAAAAATAATAATTTAGTGCCCAAGTTTCCTATCAGTAAACCAACATTGAGCATAAATAAATGGCTTCTTATAGCTAGAGTTGCCCTTCTCATTAGATATAGGTAACAAAGGTCTTTAAAACTTGGTGGTAAATGAATGTTGTCCCAGTTATTTAACTTCTAAAGTAAAGTATCTTCTGGTTCTGCTTTTGAGTCCGTGCCTTAGATTTGAACACTGGCAGAGGGGAGAAGTATTGTTAGAAATTAAATGACCGCAGAGATATCCGTCAATATGATCAATGAGGATCGAGGATACCCACCCTATAGGCAGGTCTTGGAAATGTCCGATATTGGGTGGATATGTTTATCCAGGCATTAGCCACTCCATGGCAGAATATACCATATTCTGTCCACTGCACATACCATGTGCACTTATTCAAGATGAAGGGATGGAAGGTTGAGTGGATGCATGAATCAAATTTTGGATGATAGGTTTTTCTTCAGAAAAATCACCATCATGACAGTTCTACATAGCTTTGGCAGTGATTAACACAATTTATAACTTCTTTCAGGCTTTATTTAATACTTATAATACTGATGCTAGAATTCCTACTTGCAATTTGAAGATTTAAGAGGCAATATTAAAAAAAAAAAAAAAAAAGACAATGTCCTGGAGCCCTTCACAGAATGTGACCTATTCACAAAATTACTGAAAACTAGCAGAGTCTCCAGGAAAGAATGTAATGAAATCCACTCCCTCATCAACTAAAGTCTAAAAGGAGATTAAACATACCAACTTAAGTTCAATTCCATAGGCAACTGGAATTCTTATTTAAAATCATTCCTTAATAATGTATTTTATTTTATAAATAATTCATAAAAGTGTTTGCATTGCAATAAATTCACACATACTGGTAAAGGCAGGTAAATTAACATCCCTAACTTCCTACCTCCCGCTACATTTACTTCTCAAATCCCTTGCTTCTCAGATGCAAACACCATTCTGTCTTGCTGTGTATCCCTCCAGAGCTTCATGCATTTTCATACATATTTATGAATATTTAGAAATTTGTAAGTGTTTAAATTTTTTCTCATCCTCCTTCTTAACATAATGGGTATTAACCAAACTTTTCTGCCTTGTGTTTTTGTTTTCTATTTCAATTTATCTTGGAAATCATGTCAGGAAGCATGGACCTCACATGTCCTTATCACTGAGGCCTGTTTTCATATAGTGTGGTTATACTGTAAGTCATTAGTTTACCTCTTTATTCTCTTATATAGCAGGGGGTTGAAAAAATTATGCAACTTAGGTCATGGTATGTTATTATCACTGGTCTTTGCAGGACACTTTCTTGTTGGATTTGACTTATATACCTTCCATCCTGATTTTTGGGAAGATACCAGGCTAGTGTTGTTGGATCTTTCTTGTCATGGGCTAGGAAATGATCTTTCTAGAACATTTAGGAGTAAGAATATTGCACAAATACATCAATGTCCCGTGACCTTTCTCTCCATTTTTAGCACCCAACATTTTCCTACAGATGGAGAGAATTATCTTCTTATTCTTCAAGTGTTTCTCAGAGTTTCTACATAATTTTCTCAGTGGTATCCTCATCCTTTTCTGTCTCCAGTTATGCCCCCCTGACTGGCTTTGTGAGACTTAACATCACATATTTGTTATCTATCCTCTCTTACTTTCTTCTTTTAATTCAGCTCTTAATGCAAATTAATCACTATTAGCTGATTTCTTACTATTTGCCTTAAAGGCTCGACTGAATGAAAATACTTAAACATGTATTCATTAACATGTTCACATATTCATCATAAGGTAATAATATTAATAATACTCGGCCATCAGAAAGGATGAATATCCAACTTTTGCATCAGCTTGGATGGGACTGGAGGAGATTATGCTGAGTGAAATAAGTTAAACAGAGAAAGTCAATTACCATATGGTTTCACTTATTTGTGGAACATAAGGAATAGTATGGAGGACATTAGGAGAAGGGAAGAATGAAGGGGAAGAAATCAGAGTGGGAGATGAACCATGGGAAACTATAGACTCTGGGAAACAAACAGAGAGTCTTAGAAGGAAGAGGGGTGAGGGCATGGGTGAGCCTGGTCATGGGTATTAAGGAAGACACAGATTGCACAAAGCATTGGGTGTTATATGCAAACAATGAATCATGGAACACTACAGCAAAAACTAACGATGTACTGTATGGTGACTAATGGCACAATAAAAAAAAATCATGGGACGCCTGGGTGGCTCAGTTGGTTGGACGACTGCCTTCGGCTCAGGTCATGATCCCGGAGTCCCGGGGTCGAGTCCCGCATCGGGCTCCCAGCTCCATGGGGAGTCTGCTTCGCTCTCTGACCTTCTCCGCTCTCTGACCTTCTCCTCGCTCATGCTCTCTCTCACTGTCTCTCTCTCAAATAAATAAATAAAATCTTAAAAAAAATAAAAATAATAATAATAATAATAAAAAATCATGAATAGGAAAAAAAATAATAATAGAAATAATAGTTGCAGCTAACATTTTGTAAGTGGCTAGTCTATGCCTGGTACATTTATACATTCTTAATAACATGTATTGACTCATTTAGCCCTTTCAGTCACTCAATGGAATAGAGATGAACATAATCCCCATTATTGTATTCTTCATTATAGACCAACAGACTGACCTTGAAGAGGCAAAATTAATTGTCCAAGGCCATACTGGAAAAATTACAATCCAGGCCCAGCCAGTGCAGTTCCAAAGACTATGCTTTGACTACCACTCTGTATTGTACCTGATTCAAAGGGTCTATATAGTCTGAATTTCAGCAGTTAATATCAAATTGTCCTTAAAATGGCTCTCTGTAAATTAAACTCCCAGTGAAACCTAAAAAGTCTTTTTTTTTTCCTATCTCATCAGAAAAAAAAAAAATCTTAATATTTAAAATGTGTGTTCTGCTGGCAATTGTTTAGGTATACAAATACATTGAATTCTTCAGAGCATTAACCTGAATGTTGAATGTTGGTTTTAAAGGAGAATGGCGATTGTATTCTAGCCTTTCATTTTACAAATGAGAAACCTGAGTCTGAGAGTTTCTATGACTTCCATAAATTTCCACAAAGAGTTGGTTGCAAGGTTTGGGTGAAGCTAAGATGTCCTGCCTCTCTTTTTTCATGCCATTTCTGTGAAACCTTACAGCCTCCTCTAACAATCTCCCTTGGTAATCATACTTACTTAGAGGATTTATGTTGATTATCATATGGCTGCACCAAGATACTCACTGGTCTCCCAATACTTTATTAAAGTTCAAAGAAGACATGTGGAAGGCAGGAACTAGGATAATAGTCCTATTTTTTAACCCTTGGTACTATCTTCAGGAAGAATAAAAAGCCGAGAGAATGGAAAATGAAGGACAACCTACCCATAGAATCAGGCCTCGTGATTCTGGCTGCCCACTAAACATGTTTACTTTAGCATTTGTTTGTACCAATGGTTCCATGGTTACAAAATCTGCCATAGATTCTCCACAGCATTGGAAAACCACACAGAAGACTTGACACTTGTGAAACTGGAAGGGATCCCAGAATCCATTTAGCGGCAGCCTGATAACTCCATCTGACAGATGAGTTACTGAGGTCTAGAGATGCCAAATGACTTGTCAAAAGTAGCACTTCTAGTTAGTATCAGACCAGAGTTTGAATTTAAGTTTTCTAAGTATAAATTCCCATCTAAGAATTAATCAATTAAGAATAAACCAATGCTTATTAAGTTACTGTTAAGTGCCAAATATTGACCTAGTCATTGAAGATTTTATAATAATACAGACGGTGCCACTGTCTCCACAGAATTTATTGTCCAGTGTGCTGAGAGGATATGGAAAACGACTTTGCCTAAACTCTTGGTATTTATTTCCATGTGGTGGGAGCTCCACTAGGGTAGAGCTTCTGGGCTCCGTCTGCAAGTGGAGGGAAATTTTCTTGTATGATTAGTGAGTATGGATAAGAAAATGGGCATACTTTATTTTTACCCTCTCTCATTCTTGTCAGGGGCTTCAATTCTGTCCTGCTTCCCCCCTAAATATGATTTGGCCTCCAGGGGGCCAGCGTCATTGGTTATGGGAGCATCTGTCCATTTAATTTTGTACTTCACATCAGGAACACCACTTACCTTCAGATAGAAGCCTCCTTCTCCAAGGGTAATTATTTTAGTAGTAAATGTGGTAGTTTACTCTCATTTGCTTATCTTTTTGTTTATTTTTTTCTGATGAGTCACAAGTTAGTGAGGAACAGGGATGCGAGTATTTGGATCACCATGAAACCCTAACAAATCCATCCAGGTAAGTCACTATGATGACTAAAGTCTAAGGCCCTATAGAAATATGTAGAGGGGGTTCAGAAGATAGGAAAGTCGTACGAGATAACTAATTTTAGGTGATATAGTGTTGACTGACTACCTATGTGTTGTTTGTTTCCAGTAATGGGCCACTCTTGCTTTAGAAACAGGCCTCTTTTACACTGAAATGATATTACAATTCACTAGAGAGGGATTCATTATAATGTATGTCTATCCTGAAACTCGTAAAAGAGTTTCTTTGCTGACATAGCTATGGGGTGGTGACAGAGTTATGGCAAAGGCCTATTTTCTTTTTTAAGCAAAAAAATCTTCTAAACATACAATATTACATGCACTTATGACTTTACAGATAGTCTAAAATGACAATTAGATAGCATAGGCACTTAGAGTTTACTTAGAAAATCACAGAGTCAGTCTGTAATGGTTATTAAACTACCATCTTTTAGTTTTAAATCTTCCATTCTAGGGGCCCCTAGAATGGTTCAGTGGATTAAAGCCTCTGCCTTCCGTTCGGGTCATGATCCAGAGTCCTGGGATTGAGCCCCGCATCAGGCTCTCTGCTAGGCGGGGAGCCTGCTTCCCTTCCTCTCTCTCTCTGCCTGTTTCTCTGCCTAATTGTGATCTGTCCATCAAATAAATAAATAAAATCTTTAAAAAGGGGGGTTGGACAAATCTTCCATTCTAGTCCGGGCGTTGAGATGCTCCTGCTGAGATTCTGAAAACCCCATCTCTCCTCTGCGAACTGTGCCCTGTTAGGGTCTGTCAGTAGGGGGTGCTAGAGGGAAACAAAGTCGGAAAAGGAAAAGGGGCTGCTGCCTCCTGTTTTGGCTTTCTGTTCCTGTTAACTTCACCTTGGCCATGGCAGCTGGATCCAGTCTTCTCCTCCAACCCTCTGAATTCAAGAGTACTGAAACCCATCCCCCCATTCCTCCAAAGAGACCGGTTCTGCTGAGCAGCTGCGCCCTCTCCTCAGAAGTCCGGCTCGGGGTCCCAGCTCCACCAGGCGACCCCCCCCTTCAGTGATCTGACTTTCAGTCATCTTCAACTACTAGGTCCAGCAACCTCAACTTCTCTTTGTCTCCCTATCCTATTACTCTGTCAATGTGCCATTTCCCTTTGTCTTGTCAGTTCCCTAATACTGTTTAACCAGTTCTCTATATTCAGTCATCATGATTTATTTCTATTCTCCGCATGGACACTGAGCAGCCATCAGAATGACAGTCGTACCTTACACATTCAGGGAAAGAAGTCAAACCCCCAAAGGTCATTCTCCAGTTATTTTTATATAATGGTGTATAGTTGTATACAGGGGTATGGTTGATAGATCACAGTGAATTCAATATCCAAATGAGATCTAGAACACGTCAGCCTTGACCCTTCATCAGATCAGTTAATCATGTGCACAGCATGGTATGCAGCAACACTTCTAGAGGTAAAATGCTTGAGAAATAAGCAACTGGCTTTACAGTGTCTGTATCTGCAATTAGAGCAAGAGTCAAAAGCAGGGATCTTGGCAGTCTGACCTGGTTGCTGAGAAATTAGTTTACAGCCATCACGCACTATTAAAACTTGTTTCTCAGATACATTATTCTACAACTAATGTTGCCTCCAGGCAAGAGTACATCTAGAGAGGGGAAAAACAACAACAACAAAACAGAAAACAAAAAAACTAGGTGTTCCTACTTTACACTGAAATATCATCTCTTAGAGTAATGCAGCAATCAGAACTCACCCAACAGTTTAAGGAACTAAGTAAAAATTCTCCACACTGATTCTTAGCCTGTAAAAGATTGCACCACTTGAGGATATCCTGGTGTCTTTTCACTCCCCTATCTGCCCCTGTGATCAGGTAATATTCTGGGTGCCTGGTTACAATAAACGTTTGAGCTTTGGTTTCAAAATATGATGATCGTAACAATTAGCTTGCCTATCCTTTCTTGGTGTTTTCTTTTTTTTTTTTTTATGCTTTCAAAACTAAGTGGATGATATCTCTGTATCTTCACATGAGCAAAGAATGTATGAATTAGTAATCTTTTCACCAACTGTTGGAAGAAGTCCAGATCTTAGCCCAACCAAACCCAAGTTAATATGTTGCTTGAAAAATGTGTCAGACTTTTTATTATTTTACTCTTTTAAAGGGTTAGTAAGTTGTACAGATTAAATGGTAACATTGGTGCATACCTTATTATTACCTTATAATGACATTAGTGTTTTCAGTTGTGAAATTCAGTTCGTCAGATGTCAGGAGCTGGTATCCGGTGAAAACTGTAGCAATCTGGCCTGAAGGCTGAGGCAGGTTTTACTAGTGTACCTAGGTGTACATGTTTTATGAGAGGGGTGGGGTCTCTGAGTTAAAATGATTACAGTTTGTGGCTTCTTCTCAGAAAATTAGCTCATGGAGGAAATTCAGATCTCCTATGGGTATCCCTCTGTTCTCCTCCCCTTCAAATATAAACTAGCATTAACTGATGCTTGGTGTCTTGAGGAAGTAGGTAAGTTAGGTGTAAAGTTTCCCATGGGTAACTCTTGGTGATTGAATAATTAGAATGTACCAGAACTAAAAGCATGTCTCATGATTTAATGGTTTATTTGTCACATGTAATTAAAATATGCCTGTATCATTAACAGACATTGGCTAGGCTTGGGTAGATCCTGATAAGCACTTTGGGAAAGGAACAGAGGGAAGGAAGGCATAGTCAAACACCATAAAAATTTTAACACATATTATATCTAGAATGATAGAATCATCATATTTTACAGATGTATGGGCTTATTAAATTCAACCTCTTCATTTTACTGGAAAGGAAACTGAGGCTCAGAGAGAAAATGTGTTTTTATCTTAGTCACACATAGCTATTTAGTGGCAAAATCTAAACTGGAGAATGGTCTCCTGACTCCAAACCCAGTTCTCTTGTACGACCATGTGTTGCTTCCCTTGTCCCCAACCATCTGTCCAACTTTGCCGCAGTGACAGGCCAGACTATATCCACTTCCCACAACTATGCAAGCTTTGCCGGGCAACCATCCAAATGGCCTTTAGTGTTTATACAGAAAAGTTGAAAGACTGCTCACTTAAAAAAAAAAAAAAATTCATTGTCTTTGTATTTTAAAGACACACACACATGCACACACAAAGACTTGGGATTACATGATTTTGTTGGAATTGCTTTTTGGCTCCATGTTCCCCGGCAGGATGGCCAAAAGGATCAAGACCCTCATGTGATCAGATGCAGAAATTTTCAAGTCAATACACTGTCCTTAAAGCCCCTATTCATTGACACTCACTCCCCTTTGGGCAGTGATCACAAAAACCTGTTGCCTTTAACAACTTATTTTTAAATTTTTTGAAGGTTTTATTTATTTATTTTTCAGAGAGAATGAGAGAGAGAGAGAGAGAGAGAGAGATGGAGGGCATAAGCAGGGCGAGGGACAGAAGTAGAGGGAGAAGCAGGCTCCCTGCTGAGCAAGGAGTCCAACGAGAAACTCGATCTCAGAACCCTGGGATGGTGACCTGATCCGAAAGCAGACGCTTAACCAACTGAGGCACCCAGGCGCCCCTAACATCTTAGTTTAGAACACATTGCCTTGATGTTTCTAGTTTCTTATGAGAAAATAATGGCAAATACCTGCAATTTTTCACATATGGAAAAGGATTATAAAACTTGTAAACAGATAGTGATGGCATGATGTGTTCTTTGCAACCACTGGAAACAGATCTTTTGGGCCTGGGACTCTGCAGTTGAGATCTGCTTATGCTCTTGATTAATACAGAACATGGATTCTTTTGGAATCGAGAGAATGAAATTGAATCCCATATTTCGATCAGAGAAGAAGGATTTGGGTTGGTTTTGTGTCTGATTTAACGATCATCACCTCAAATATCTTTTTCCTCCCCCAGTGGTATTTCCTGGGAGTATCTCTCCCAGGAATTGTGTATATAAATGTCCCTTCCTCTTCTCAGCTGTAGTTGGAAGCCTTCACATTCAGGTGGTTCAGGAGCTTTTTAGACTAATGAGTTCATGCTTCTTCTAGAATGAGCAGAGATGGAAAACCACAACTATTCCTGTCAAATAGAGCTGTCCTGCCAGCTTGTTGGAATACTTGTGCTTTTATCTTATGTTTCTATTAATGTTTTATAATAGCACTCTATCTTGCCTGAAAGCAATGAGGAATGTAGATGTTCGAAGCCTCAGGCTGAACCGTACTCTTATGCTTAAAATATCCATTACCTATATTTCAAGAGAGACAAGAAGAAAAGGAAAAAATGTGTCTTGGCCAAGTTCTTTTCCTTTATCCGTTGTTTTCCAAATTATGGAGAAGACACACTTGTGATTATTATGCCCAAGTGTTAAACAGATAATTAAGACCAATGCGATTATTGTATGGTGACTAACATAACACTATAAAAAAATAATAAATTACTGAGCAAAATAAAAACAACAACAACAACAAAACCAACAAAGTCGTAAGTATGTATTTTTCAAAATATGTATTGTAAAATAGGTAGAACTAGGACTTCCAGGAACATAATACAGTTTAATAATCATGATAGGGGCGCCTGGGTGGCTCAGTGGGTTAAGCCGCTGCCTTTGGCTCAGGTCGTGATACCAGGGTCCTGGGATCGAGCCCTGCATCGGTCTCTCTGCTCAGCAGGGAGCCCACTTCCCTCTCTCTCTCTCTGCCTGCCTCTCTGCCTACCTGTGATCTCTGTCTGTCAAATAAATAAATAAAATCTTAAAAAAAATAATCATGATAGAAAGAAATGGATGTGTATATACACACACACATACTTACGACATACATATTGATTCACAATTATTCATGAAGTTAGTGTAATTATTACCTTTATCTGGTTCCATGATAATTGTCAAAGAATCCACTGGCTTTAGCAGGATTTCAAAATTTATTTGTGGCCCACAGCAATAAACTTGCAGGAAATGGAATCCTGGGGGTCAGATGTGGCCCACCAAGGGAAGGAGACCCAGGTCAAGACGGATTGATTATCATGAGTTTGAAGGCCTCTCTATCTTATTGGGATGCCCAGGTTAGGGAGGCAAGTTTCTGGAAAATAATTAAACAATCCTCTTTTCTTCTTTCTTTTCCATCCTTTAACTTCTGTTCTTCTTTCCAACCCCACTTCCATCCCCAAACCTCTCCCTCTTTCCACTGAACTCCCTTTCCCCTCTGGCTCTCCCTCCCTCTCTGTCTGCCTTTCTTACCTACTGTTCTCATTAATGATGGTGATAAACCGTGTTGTGTGTTCCAAGCCAGATATTAAAAGCCCTAGTGACTCAAGTTAAGTCTCTTCCTCAGAAAATGTGTTTATTCCCATCCTGGACTATCAATTCTATCAAATTTGTACAAGATCAGGAATATAAGTTCTAAGTTCTACATAGTTCTCCAGATGTTTTATCCTGTTTGAAATCCAATTTTTAAATATTTTTCTTCTGTTGGTATCACCCCATTTTACTCATTCCCATGTACTATCTTGCCTTGTGTTATGGATTGTATATTCATATGATTCAGTACCTCAGAGTAATGTCCTAACCTAGAGCAAGAGGTTACATACACCGGAGACTTGTTCTCGGCATCTTTCCTCACTTCAAGGTATCAAATGAACTGTAAATGGCAAAATCTGATCTTGGAGTAACAATGTTGGATGGTTTATAATAATTTTACGGGGTCTAAAAGATTTGTACTTTTCTCATAGATTTCCTATTTCATCACCTATGCTTCTACCCACAACACTGAGCTAAAAAAAATATATAAGCCAAGTGTGTATTCCATCAAATAAATATTTTCCAATTTCAAGTTCAATTCACTTCTTAAGTATGATAACCACCATGGGGGAAGAAAAGGCAAAATGGAATGTAACACTGCCATCTGATTTACTTTACCCCATGAATTCTGTTCAAAATAATTGCAAACTCATTGTATTCTGTAGCCCATATCTTCATTAATGAGTTGTTTCTTGGGGTATAGATAATCTTCTCTTAAGTGATAAGCTGTGTGGCTTATTTTATAAAGCACCGTTGAGGTTCTGAGAGAGAACTCTGTTATTAAGTGGGTTCTGAACACTAAAAATTGAAATAAATTATAAATGGGGAGCACACATATTTATCACCTTTATTATTGACAGAGGTCAAGTTGTAGAATTAGGTTTGTTAAAGCAAATGATTGCTGGCACTGAACCCTGGAATTTATTTGCATCTGGACAGCGCGGGTCTGGGAGAAATTTCCTGGTGTAGAGAAAGCAGGAAGAAGAACTCCCAAGATGGCGAGGGCCAAGGCTGAAAGGCATGTGCCCAGTATTCTTGCCATGTTTATCAATCATAAAGGTTACTGCACCTCCCCAGAGGCCTAGTGGGAAAGGATTTAAAGAGTAGTCAGACAGGTATTTAAGGTAAATTAATTTCTTACAGGAATAGGAAGGAAAAGACTGCGCTGCTAATACAGTGAACTAGTACAAAAGGAATCTAGATTCTGTTTCTTGCTTCCCAACAAAGTAACTAGCTCTAGAACTTGGGATTCTGGCTTTTGATCACATTATCTGCAGATAAACAAACTGTTTTGATAAGTTTGAGGGTCTCTTTGCTTATTTACGTAACAAAAACACCTGCAACTGGGTGTCTCAGTGGGTTACAGCCTCTGCCTTCAGCTCAGGTCATGACCTCACGGTCCTGGGATCTAGCCCTGCATTGGGCTCTCTGCTGGGCAGGGAGTCTGCTTCCCCCCCTCTCTCTGCTTGCTGCTCTGTCTACTTGTGATCTCTCTCCCTCTGTGTCAAATAAATAAAATCTTAAAAAAAAAAAAATGCCTGTAATATGTTGAGCACTATTCCCGGCACTGAGTCAAGGTGTTTTATAAACCATTTCACTTAACTGTCAGAAAGCCCCTTACTTTATAAAGCTCCAGCTGGTTAAGAGACAGCTTAAATTGTACAACCAGTAGGTGACAGGTTCAGGATTAAAACTCTAGCTCTTCTGCTAATCACTATGGTAGACTCATGATATGTGAGTCATGATGTCACACGCAATAAATACAAGATCAAAGAAGCACTTACTATGTATCTTTGAGTGTGTTGGCCAAAAGAAAAAAAAAAAAATTCCTCAAATTGACTCAAGTTTTATATGGCACCAGTTTTTGTAGAACAAATCAGAAATCCGATGCATTCCCCAATCCTGGAGAAAAAAAGTTTAAAAAAGTTTAAAAAGGTCTATCACTTACTAGAGACAACCATGAATAGATTCATATTGATAAGAAAGAACAGATTCTGGGGTAGTATGATTTTTATTAATTTATTTTATTTTTTAAAGATTTGATTTATTTATTTGACAAAGAGCACAAGGAGGGGGAGTGTCAGAAAGAAGGAGAGGGAGAAGCAGGCTCCCAGCTGAGCAGGGAGCCCAATGAGGGGCTGGATCCCAGGACCCTGGGATCATGACCCAAGCTGAAGGCAGCCGCTTGACCAACTGAGCCACCCAGGCACCCCGGTAGTATGATTTTTAATATCCGCCATTCTCAGTGCCTTCTCTCTAGGTGAGAAGTGATTCACAGTAAAAAGTAATGATAAGGACAATAATTATGTCATAATTGTTTCTTGAAAGACAGGATTCTGGGGCTCCTGCGTGGCTTGGTGGGTTAAAGCCTTTGCCTTCTGCTCAGGTCATGATCCCAGGGTCCTCGGATCGAGCCCCGCATCAGGCTCTCTGCTAAGCAGGGAATCTGTTTCCCTTCCTCTCTCTCTCTGTCTGCCTCTCTGCCTACTTGTGATCTCTGTCTTTCAAATAAATAAATAAAATCTTTAAAAAAAAAAAAAGGAGAGAAAGACAGGATTCTGGTCTTAAAATCTTTATTCTTTCTTTATTGAAAAAAATCATTCCAATTTTCGAATTTTTATTCTTTAATGAAATTTCAACTTCATTCTTTTAGATCAGAATCTGAATATAAACCTAGAGGTAATGTATTCTTTTTTAAATTAAAAGAATTATTTTGTATTTTTGAATGACATTTCCTTCAAGTGTGAAGACCTCGGAATGAGAGCAGTCAAAATAGAATAATCTAGAATTTTCAGGACTCCAGACTGTAAGGCAAAGAAAACAATGGTGGGAGCTGAGATTCCATTCTCTCCCCATCTGTCAGTGACCTGACTCTAGATAACACAACTTGGTGATTTACTGAGTCTCACCTGTCAATCACATTAAAATAACAGTCAAAAAAACCAAGCACAGTGAGCATAGTGAACAGTTGAAGAAATAATTTTATTAGCTCTGAGACAACAGGTGCGCACCTCTGATCAAGGATTCTATTCACTGTCGATTCACTTCTGAAGTGAATCTAGAAACTATAATTTCAACAAGGTCCTAGTATAGGTGGAAATTTTAGTATGGACAGCCCAGTGTTGGTGGTTATGAATAAATATAGAGTAACATGGTTTTGAGATATTCTCTATGATATTGGGAGTGACAATATGGCTAATTGAAGTGTCAGGTGAGTCTGCTAATTCATCAAGGGCCTTCTGGTGGATGAGATCCATTTTTATTAAACAAATCATGTCTAGTACACCCACTCTATATTGAGAGCATTGATAGGCATCCCATGCAGAACTCAAAGAAAAAGTTGAGAAACTCAACGGAATAAAAATTTTAAAATCTATTCATGTTTACACTAGGCTTAGAAGTGATACAGATTTATTTCTTATCCATTAGAAAATACAATAGATGAAAGAAGGTTTCAAAAAGATGTTGGCTAATAATACAGTTTAAGGGACAGACAGAAAGAAACAGCAGAATTATGCAATTATATTCAGGTCTTTGATAGCATGCCAAATGCAGTGGCATTATCAACTCTTTAAAACTTGGTTACAAAGTAAATTGTTAGTCATCTAAACAAACACATTTAAGTATATAAATTAAGCCAGAGACTTTAATTATCCATTAAGTCCACTGAGTGTTAAACAGATTACAGAGTAGAATTTTGTATGACTTGCAGCATTTAGAATAGTAAATGTACATACAAATCATTGTATTCCTTTCTCTGCTGTGTGTGAGAGAGAAAAGCATAAAAAACACTTGAACGCTTATATTTGTATTTGTAAATTTTTTATAACTGCAGAAAATAATATTTTAAATCTACAAGTAGTTTTTTTAACAAAAAAATAGATGTTCTTTTATTTGGGAAGTAGAAAGTGTTAGTCAGCTGTTCAGTAAAATGTATGGGGAAAGAAGTAATTCATTTGTCTATTTTTAAGTGCAAATTTAAAAAGACCTCAGTTGGATTCTACAAATTAGCTGCCATTGGAGCTATGGACATAGTGGGTTAATTATTGAGCATAGTTTATGCCTAAATGAAATCGAATAGACATATATGAATCTTTACATTCTATGATGTTCTAGAAGGTAATGTGCTATAGAGGACTGATGCCTACTTTACTTTGCTATTTAATATTTTTATTAACAGTAGCATAGGAGATGTTGTTGATTATATACTCTACAAAGTCATAGAATGGAACCACTTTTTTTAATTATTTAGGGAATCAAAGCAGGACTCTTAAGTCTAAAAATTACTTTAAAAATCACCAACTACCATTTCTAAAACTCTCCCAAAGCTAACATAACTTAGTTTGTGTTTTTCTTTTCCTTTTTTTTTTTTTTTAAGATTTTATTTATTTGACAGAGATAGAGAGCACAAGGAGGGGGAGTGTCAGGCAGAAGGAGAGGGAGAAGCAGGCTTCCCACTGAGCAGGTATCCCAATGTGGGGCTTGATCACAGGACCCTGAGATCATGACCTGAGCCAAAAGTTGAAGCTTACCTGGCTGAGCCACCCAGGTGCCCCAGGTTGTGTTTTTCTAGAATTTTTTATTCTATCCAGATAGATAAATAGATGGGTAGAGGATAAACAGTTTTGAGAAATGTTCATTGATACATGCGAGATTATATAAAATGTCACATCTTATTTATCATATTTTATAATCTTTTTTTATTTTGTAATGTCTTTCATCATAGAATTCATATGGACCTACATGTTTTTATGTAATATGGATCCACTGTTTTTAATTCTCATGACATATTTATTAGCATAATTCATTACATTTTATTTGAAAATCTCCGTTTGATGGAATTTTCCATTGCTTCTAATTTTTCAGTATTCAGGCCATGCTGAAATAAATATTGTAAGACTTGAAAGAATGTTTCTGTAGGGGAGACATTAAGAAGGGAAAGTATCTGATCATACAATGTGTGTATTTTAAATATTCATGTAGGTAGCAGCTCTATCAAATTCGACTACCACCTTCAGTGTATAAGCATATGTTTTTAAGTTGACATAAATTACTAAAATGCTTGACAAATGGATGATGAAAAATAATGTTCTGCATTTATTTATTTATTTAAAGGATTTTATTTATTTATTTGACAGAGATCACAAGTAGGCAGAGAGGCAGGCAGAGAGAGAGGAGGAAGCAGGCTCCCTGCTGCGAGCCAGATGCGAGGCTCAATCCCAGGATCCTGGGATCATGATCCAAGCTGAAGGCAGAGGCTTTAACCCACTGAGCCACCCAGGCGCCCCATGTTCTGCATTTATAATTACCAATTACTACTGGGTGGAACATTCTTCGGTGTGTTTATTGATGATTTATATTTATTTTATGAGTAATTGCTCATATTGTTTTAAAGATTTTGTTTATTTATTTGAGAGAGGGAGAGCCAGCATGAGGTAGGAGCAGTGAGAGAAGGAAAGGAAGCAGACTCCGCACTGAGCAGGGAGCCCGCATGGGGACCCGTCCCAGCACCCTGAGATCATGACCTGAGCCGAAGGCAGACGCTTAACTGACTGAGCCACCCAGGTGCCCCTAATTTCTCATATTGTTTCTTTGATGTTAAGTCACTGTGTTTTTCTTTCTTTATTTGTGTTCTTAAATATTCTAAACAGTAATTTTATGGGGTCTTCTATATCTATTTTGTCTCAATCATGCATTTTTTGGTCATTTTTTTGTTCGCCTGTTTTTTTTTTTTTTAAATTATTATTACTTGGTTATAACTGACACATAACATCATAGTTCCAGGTGTGCTGATCTTTCATTAGGACTATTTGTTAGACGTTAGGTTTACAGAAGATTTGAGTGGAAAGTACAGAAAGTTCTCAGGCTCCCTTTTACCACCTCCCACACACACACTTTTGCTTTATTTTTAATTTCTGTGTAGTGTCTTCTGTTATCAGGAGCTTTTGATCAGATGTAGCCACATTTAAAAATCTTTTATTTTATAACTGTTTTTATTTAACCCAATGTCTTATATTTCCTCCCAATTTTTCCCCCACTGATGAGTTTATGTATCCTTCCCTTGGGTCAAACTAATCTATGCATCTTTTTAAATGTATCTCTTACCCCCACCCTCCTGTTCCCTCATTGCATACACATCCCCCAGTCCGTTCACATTCAGGCATCACTCTGATGATGTTTCTTCCACAAGGTATTCTCTACTTCTCCTGTTAGAGTCCTCCCTCTGATTCATTTTATATTGTACTCAAAATGGTTGAATTATTGTTTGTTTCAGTATATTACTCCTCTGGATAGTTCTTGAGAATAGGATCTATAAATCTTGATATCCCCCAAAGAATCTCATTTGATGCTTCAAAGAATAAGTTTTCTATTAAAGTTTGCAAAGAGAAAGGCTGCATGTTTAGTTTGGACAGCTGAATACTCATCTGGGACACACAGTAATTATTTTCAAATACCTGAACACCTGTTCAGGGTTAAAGGAATTAAACTGGTCCTATTCAGTCAATGGATAGTTGCTAAGAACAATTCAATTTGTATCAGTATAAAGAAGAAATTTTCAACAAATAGTACTCTCTGAAAATGGAATGAACTCACCAAGGAGTGACTTGATTGTGCACAGACATGTTCAAGCAGAAATGAACTATTCATATTCCTTCCATAAGCCTTTCTTATATATAGTAGGACTACTGAATACATAAAATGGTACCCCTTTTGTATACTTCAAGAGTTTTAATTCTGGATTTCTAATACTGATGACCTTCTTCCATTCATCCAATCTCTGGTTAACACTCATCTCCACAGCCCACTTTATTTGACTGCAAACGTGATTTGCTTTTTATTTACAAAAATTCTTAAGATAAATGTTACGTTTGAACCACTGAGATGGATGATTTTATTTTCACTTTTTGGAGAACTTTTTAGAGGTTAAACCAATTCTCTCAGCGTTCAATATTAAATCTATTTGAAACCCCAAACTTTATCTACAAAACCAATAAATACACATATTGTTCAGGGAAATATATTTAATGCTTTATATAATTTGCACTAGATTGATTTATTTATGTTTTTTCCTGGTTTTCTACAGACATACCAATCACAGACACTCTGAGAGAAATGCCACTCAAGTGTTAAAAATAGAACAAAACAAAATAAATAAAATCCTAGGAATTCATATTCTATCTTTTCATATTTTTAACTAGGCTATTAAACTAAATGACAGGAAACTAGTGTTTCCACAATGTTATGCATATTGCCCAGAACATGGATAAAACTTCAGTGAATATGAAATAAAGCATAATGCAAAACATTATTTCCCAATCGAAATTTGTTTATTAACTATGAACCAGAAGCTTTTCTAGAGTCAGAAAGCAATAATTCAGCAGGGGAGGATTATAGCAGAACCACAAACATAGATCATCACTAATCATGAAGAATCTATAAGACTATTTTATCATTCTTTCAACAAACAGTTCTTGTGCTGATGCTACTCCCAAGGCTCTCTCCTAGGCATTGGGAACCAAAGTTGAATGCCAGCAAACTGAGGGCTTTGGGGCTTCTTTGGAAGAGAAGATTGGCTGAAGGTCTTCTGATTTTGAGTTGAGCACTGCTGCTTGCATATCCTGATAATAAGTCAGTAGGGGATGGATACAATAGCTGAACATAGCATATTTAAGGTAATGCTATCTCTTAGTTCATTAGCAACATGCTAGTTAAGCAGTCCACAAGACTAATGATAAAAAGCAAAACATTCTGAAAGAATGTGCTGGAATCATCAGTCAAACCAAAAAGTCTTTTCTTCATCAAGAAGGTAAGGGATATTCCCAGTGGCAGACAAGGGACAATGACAGTCAACATCAGAAAGCTGACAATATTTGTATTTTATGTGGAATCTCTTCAGTCTGTCCATTGTAGTGAATCGCAGAAACAATACCACCTTCAGGTTCAGCCCTCAACACAAAGGATATTAACAGAGCAACAAAGGAAAAAAAAAGCTAGTAAATGATCATGGTTGTGGTTGATAAGTCCTGGAATTGTATTTGAGGTTCATATAACAAGATTCTTAAGACAAATGAAGTAATTGAGCCGAATATTAGGGAAGATGACTACTTGGCAGAATCTGCTACAATACCCAGTAGCTACAAATGCAACAAATTATTCAATAACAACTCAGAGGTCTACAACCACTGCATAAATACCTCAGAGGAGGAAAGGTACTTGGAATGCAGCTCAGAGACTGGAAGTTTCTAGAAAAATATCTCAGCGGTTGACAGCTCACTGGTCCATAACTTGGATATCGGCAATTTCTCACTAAATAGTTTTGGGGTTGGCAGCTTCTGGAAATATAACATGATGGTGAGAAGCCACTGGGTATGAAGGCAAGATTTTGGCAGCCTCCATAGCCCAAACTACCCACTCTACAGTGGTTTAGGAGACGGAAACGGTTGGACGAGCAGTTAAGTTGCCCAAAGCCCTTGAAGCTATTGCTGAAGGTCTGGCAGGCTTTAGATGGACTTTGGCTGAGTTTGTAGTAATAAGATACATACCCCTTGGTCTGAGTGCATGGATTGCAGCTGGGGTTAGGTCCAATGTTGGTGGTTTCACAGGTACTGCAGACTTGGCCCACTGCTGGAGAGTTGCAGGGCACACAGGAGTTTGACGGGTCACAACTTGTGGTGCAGATCTTGAGCTCACAGCTAGGAGATTCGCAGCTTGGTGCTTCAGCATAGGTTTCTTGGCAGTTACCCAGAAGCCAAAGATTTCCTTGGTAGCTACTGGGTAAACAGAGTCCCAAAAGTAGGACTTACATCACTGGAGCAAAGCGCAACAGAAGGAGTCACTGGGATATAACAGTGAGTTCTGTAGGATGTATCACTGCATTCCCCAGAACAGCCCAGAAGAGACATGGAGCCTGACTGCATGTTCAGTAATGGCGTTGGAAGTATGGTGATACTATGGCTTCCAGACTTTTTATATATTTCCTGGGCATTGTCTGCAGCCTCCCCAGACTCTCTTCCTTCTCCCTGCCTGGGACAACAACGTAACAACATCTTATTAGTGAGTTGTTTAGCTACAGCCTCTGACGTCTTCACACTCCTATAAAAATAAGTTTATTTTGATTCTTCAAAGTATCTCTAATCGCCATGTTGAGCATCACCCATCACCCATTATCTGTAGGCCATACCTTTGGTGAATAGTGATTTTAATGTTAATAAGCAAACTCGCAACTGCCAATCGATGGTTCACAAGAGTTCACGTGTCTGTAGGCTTCTGCAGCATAGTCATTAAAGGGTTAACAAGGATTCAAGCAAAACAATGAACCTGTACTTTTCCATTCTTTTGACCAGGCAAGATACTGCAGAACTTAATCCTATACTGTGAACTAAGCCAAATACTTGGGCTGTGTCAATACTGTTACTTAAAAGAGAGGGTAAAGCACTGAACTATTAAGAGAAAGAAATGGTCCCCCAAAATATGTACTATGCTCTTAACTGTGCTAGGTCATGTATTGGTGTTGACTTCTCATCTGACATATTTGGAGAATTACCCTTGTAAGACTCACGGTAATCCACGTGAGATTTAGTGACCTAACTTGTACTCGTGGGTCAATGGTTACTAAGTAACCAAGACTTTTATGAGATTTCTTTCTTAAAGAGTTTCTGCCATATGTAGTATCAAAGAAGGCCAGTTTCTCAAGATTATGCCTTCTTAATTGACTGAGATTATAGATCACACATTCCATTGTCTCAGCTGTAAAGCCCAATTCCTGTCAAATGTATAACATTTTTCTACATCTCTCTCAACATAAGTTTTATTTATTCTTGGTTTGCATTTTTTCCACATAAACTTTATTTCATTCCTGTGTTGAAGTTATTCTTTGTCTATACCCATAAAAGGGAATAACTATGTTTAAAAATTTATTTGAATAACATATAGTTCCTATAGGTACTGTACTTCTTAAATAACACTTTTTGCTCCTTAGGGTGAAAGCTGGTGGAATTTTTTTAAAGATTTTAATTCAAGCTGAAGAATTGACATTTTGTTCTTGAAAATATAAACTATAATTCAAACTTACAGCCTACATTGAATTGGAAACAGGAATGCATTTATTAACACAGATGGGTTCAGACAGAGGACAGCACCAACTTATTCAGGTGACATAAGCTCTAAGGATTTTTTTTTTTTTTTAATTATACAGTGGTTTATTTTTTTTTAATTTTTTAATTTTTTATTTTTTATAAACATATATTTTTATCCCCACAGGTACAGGTCTGTGAATCACCAGGTTTACACACTAAGGATGGTTTTTAAAAGACACTGTCCTTATAGAAGACAATTAGATTTTCTCTTCCTATTCTCTCCTTCTCGGCTACATTTTTAAAACACACACCAAATCTCCAAATATTTTTCTCAACCTGAGTTTTCTCCATGCTTCCCTTAGTATTTATTCTATAAGGTAATGGGTTTATTCTGTAAGCAACTCTTTATTAAACAGATTTTGCTGTTTTGTGATGTGTCTCTCAAATGAAAAGGGTCAGGATCAGGAAACCATATTTTCAGCAAATTGTTTGGCTATAGAGTGTCCTGGGATTTTGTGTAGAAGTGTGCAGAAATGGCAGAAGAAGAAATAAAATATGTAATGAAGCTGATGGTCAACTTTGTACTGAGTTACTGAATCCTAGTCCTATATAGAAGAGTCCAGACATTGATGGAGCTTTATTTCTGCATTTCTTTTTGGTATCTCTAGTCTTATTTTTAGGCTTCCTTGAGGTAGATTTGAGGGGGAAAAACAACTTAACATTCAATAGTATTTTAAATTAATATCATTCACACTAGTGTAAATCCAACAAGAATATGTAGGACATTACATAGCATAACCAATATTCACAGTATCAGACTTTATGACATATTTAAATTTATTTGGTACAACATATTCTAATTAATCAAATGTTGAGATTTGCAAAGGTAAAGTTAGCTCAACTCTTTGCATTTTTTAAAATTGTAGTTGACATACAATGTTATGTTAGTTCTAGGTGTGCAATATAGTGATTTGAAAATGTTGTACATTACACTACACTCACCAGAATAAGTGTAGCTATTATCCATCATAATATAAGGTCATCACAATTTTATTGTCTATATTTTACTTTTCATCCCTCGGACTTATTTATTTTACAACTGGAAGTCTGTACCTCTTAATTCCCTTCACCGACTGACTTCACTCATCCCCCCAGGCCCTTCTCCTCTGGCAACAAGAAGTTTGTTCTCTGTATTTATGAGTCTGTTTTTGTTTATTTAACCATCCTTTTGTTTTGTTTTTTCAGATTCCACATATAAGTAAGTCATATAGTATTTTTCTTTCACTGTCTGCCTTATTTCACTTAGCAAAATATTCTCTAGCTCCATCCATGTGGGATTAACTCCTCTCATTTGCTTTTGTGTTTTAACTTCTTACTTTACCCATTACTGTCATAAGTAACCATCACAGCCCATTCACCCACCATATTCTGTAAATGATACTTCTACAGAATCATCTTTTATTTTAGTCTGCATCTTGGCAAGACACAAAGCTGACAGCATCAGTAATAGAGAAAGTAAGCTCATCGCAATTGTAAGTTTTAGCAGAAAGTAAAAACCATCGTCATTTCGGTGCCATTGTCTTCTTAAGGCTTTGAAGAAGCTTATGGATTACTGCATTTTCACTGAATTGCTAAAAAGGTCTTTCCTTCTAATAATTCCCCCACTTGTTTTATATATATATATATATATATATAGTAGTATGTATGTATGAAGAACTAAATAGAATCCAGCCCACCCAACAAAGATGCCCACTTCCTAATCCTTGGACCCTGTGAAATAGGTTTCTGGGTGAGCCTGATGCAGTTATGGGAATTCGTATAAGAAGGAGGGAGTCAATCAGAGAGAGAAGTCAATCTGATGACAGAGGAGGAGATTGTAGTTATGCTGACATAAGTGAAAGAATGCTGACGACATTGAGAAGCTAGAAGAGGCAAGGAATGAATTTTCTACTGGAGATTCCAGAAGGCATCAGCCCTTTTGACCTCTCGACTTCAGTTCAGTGAAACTGATTTTGGACTTCTGGCCTCCAAAATTGCAAGAGAACACATTTCTGTTGAGTTAAACCACCAAGTTTGTGGAATTTTGTTATAGTAGCCACAAGAAACTAATACATTATGTCAAGGAGTCTAGGTCATTCTATTAGTTAGTCTTTATGTAGAGTTTGGGCTCTTTATCTAGGACAAATTTAAGATGCAAGGAATAAGCTTTCTAGCCATCAGATAATGCAGAGAAATTCCTATGCCTTCTGAAGAATAAGAAACAAAATCCCTTTATTTAATGAGGCAGCAGATTTCTTGTAACTCATTAAAAAAGAGTTATGGGACTCCTTCCCATTTTTTTCCAAAGGTTAAAAATCCTTTAGGGTAAACATGGAAGATCAAAGAAAGCTAAATTTTCCAGTAAATGGCCCTTAAAGAAAATAATGGAGGTCACCTTCTAGACTTTTAAGTCATGATAGAATTTTTATCTTCTTTTTTTGCCACCACATATATATTTGTATTCTAATTCCACTTGCCCCAGTGCTATTCAATGATGCAACAGTGATCCCATGATTTAAAAAAGCAAAATGTATCCAAACCATACTTATATAGCAATTAAATTGTAACTGTTGAGTTCAAATGATTCTTAAATTCAGCAGTGGTAACCTAAAGTGGTGGACATTGTAGCTACATTTGTCCTGTTGATTTCATAGATCATTGTTTCAACAGCTGAAAGGCAAATGAGCAAAATTAAAAATTTAAGATACAGGAGTAAATGAAGATTAAGCACTTTTAAAATGATAACGCAAATGAGTGACAAGATAGAGACGCGAGTCTGATTTGTGCTTACATTTTAAGGAAAACATTGTAAGAATATAATGAGATACTGGTGAATAAGTTAAACATTTTGAGATGAAGCTGTCAAGACTATGCCTCCATGAGTTATGACTCACCCTCTTACTAAGTACTATTACACATATTTATTAGTGTGTGACCTAGGAAAAGTCTTATCTCTCAGTGCCTCAGTACCTTCTAATGTAAATCCAGAGCCAGTAGCACCTATTTTGCAGGACTGTTGTGAGGACAGAATGAGATAAAAAATGTAAAGTTACTTAAGAGAGTGTTTGGCACATAGTAGATGCAAATCAAATGTTACTTTCCTTCTAATTTTCTAAAGCTATAACTTAAAATTCTGTCCTCCCATTAGACTAAAAAAAAAAAAAAAAAAATCTCACTGTTAATTTACTTTGATATTGCAAAGAGATGTCCTGCAATAATCTTGCCTCTTCTAAAAGTTCATGACATAAATGGACAGTTCTACCCCATGTAGTTAAGAAAAATGCTTTTCTTGACAATAGATCCATAATGACTTCTCTTTTTTAACTCATATTCTTGTGCCGTAGTCATGAGCTAATTCCCAGAAGACTGCATATACAGTTGTTAAGAATAAGGGCTCAATACTCAAACTTCATAGATTCTATTCTTTTAAATATTTTATTTTATTTATTTTTTTTTTAAAGATTTTAGAATATCAATTACTACCAAATGGGCTCCCTCTAACAAGGAGCCCGATCCCATGGGATCACATCTTCAAACTGAGCCACCCAGGCGTGGACTACCAAATGGTTCTCTAACTCAATGTCCACATCTTCAAAATGGAGTTAATAACCATAGTATTTTCTCCATAGATCACTCTGAGGATCAAATGAGTTAGTCAAAGTTTATGAAATATGGTTAGTATGTAGTTGATGTTAACTTTTATCATTATCACAAGCCTACAGTCTTTATTTTTATTATTATTACATATTATTACTTTCATTATCATTATTATTGGATCTCATCTAAAACATATTGCATTTTGTAAGAGTACATGAGACAGAGAAATAAAGAAAGAAAAAAAGAAAGAAAGAAACGAATGAACACTAAAGGAGGCTGAAGTTTTAGGTTAGACAACTTGTTACAATCTGTATAAGTTATATATCAAACACAAACACGTACACATATATTATATGTTATATACTATATATATAAAATATATAAATTATATATATATGTATTTATAAAATTTAAAGAAATTTAATATGTTGAAGACATTTCCTATCACCTACATAGGAAATAAGACTCCCAGGGAGGACACAAGTGTGTGTACCATTAAAATTAGTTGGCATCCTAGAGAGAAGGGTGGTCTGTGGCTGAGACAGAGAAGAAATAGTTTTGTTTACAGTGTAGGCTTCACAGTTTTAGAGTTGAAGGTCATGGTTGTCAAGCTATTGACAACTTGAAAGCTTCTAAATTAGTCATTACCTCAATGAGAAAAACTATAGATAATATGGAGAGTAAAGAAAAGTCTTTGGAATCCAACTTAACTGGGTCTTTGGGAAAGCTGTTTGTCCTATTGGACTTCTTTTTATCTGTAAAAAATGGGAAAAATAATATGCTTTTTTAGTTGTCTTTATAGAAGATTACTGATTATCTAGTGGTACGGTGACATATTAAAAGTATCAGTATGGTAGATACGAGATATAGGTAGATATTGTAGGAAGAGCAAGTTCTCACTGAATACATGAAGGAACTGAAGTAATTAATTACATACATCTATAAAAGAAAGAAATAATTTCCAAGTGTTCTCTATGTAAGAATCCATGAGGGAGTGAAGGAAGCACTTGTTAAGTTTAATTCAAGAGGAAAATATAATGTGCTTTCCACTAATCAGAATTAAAATTTATGTAACCCCTTTGTGATTTATACCATTAGGTAAGGTGAACGTTGTAACTTGCTGACTTCCACCAAATGTTAAAGGACATATATCAAGTTGGTAGGTGATTCTCTTTCTATATTTCCTCTGTCCCTACTAGCAATACTTCCTATAGTCAAGGCTCTCTACTCCTGAATCCCAGAATGGGAATTATTTTGGACATGAAATAATAATGTGTATGAATGATAAACCATTGTGATTTCAAGCTCCTGGAATTTTGAAGTTCCATGTTAGTGTGATAAAACACAGTCTGTTCTGACTAAAGAACCTTCATAATTCCCTGTTTAAGTGTTAGAAAGTGCAGATGCATATTTCATGTTCAACTGTTATAACATGTTCAATCAGGACCTTGAAAGTATCTATCTTGTTTGCTTTTTGCAGACACTCTTTAAAAAATATATTTTGTTTAGTATAACCAAGAGGCTTTAACTTCATGAAGGATGATGAAGAATTGAAAAACTTTTTTTCTGACTTATTTGAAGTAAGTTTATTTAGAGATAACGATGAAAACATTTTTTGTTTTGTTAAGAATGTGTTAATGACATAGAAATCAAGAAGCCTGGTAGCAAGAATATTCCAGTAAATAAGCAAACAATTAAAGTCACTGAGAATCTGATCAAGTAAGAATAGAGGTTAAAACAGTAACTGAACTGAAAGCACAATGATCCATCAACCTGAAGATGATACTTCTTTACAAAGCTCTCCAGCAAGATGCTAGAATGACGATTCAGCATGATCTTCTAATAAATGGAGATTGCCAAGTCCCAAAGGAGCAAGCTGGATGGAAACTGTTGTATATGTAGTGAACCGGTTGAAACCTATTAGACACATAGTCCAGGGGTCGGAAGCTGCTGAACACATAACCAAAAGGTTGACAGTCATAGGAGAGATATCTCAAAGGATGGCAGGCCCGGGACACAAAATTCAGTAGTTGATACCCACCAAAGATGAAGTTCTGTGACTGACAGCCATAAGAGAGGTGGTTCTGGGGTTGGAAACAACTTGACAAGTAGTTCTGAGCTCTGTTATACATTGGTGGTTGACAGGAACTGGAGTGATAGTTAATGGGAAAAAAACTGATTCCTCTGCAGGGCCTTGAAGCATAGTATGTAGTAGAAGGGTAGCAGGAAATGTCATAGGTTGTGGACCCACAGCTGGATTGTCGGTAGTTGGAAGGTTTCCCACATGTCTTCAAGAAGTTGTCCAGGAGCCATGTTCTGTTTTGGCTGGGCAAGCAGAGACTATCACCACGGTTCATACCAGCAGTGTATAAAGTAGTAGATGAAGTAACAGGAATGTGGCAGTGACTCCCAAGAGATGGAGAACCATCGTTTCCAGAAGAGGAAATGTTGGATGTCATGGTAGAATCTGAAGTAAAGATTTCAGATAAGCAGCAAAGAGCACCTTGTCTAAATCTGCATGAAACTAGACCAGATTACTTATATACCTTGGTGGTACATGCCCAGACTCTCCTCCTACCCACATTTTAATTCAGTTAGCATCATAACATCTCATTAGTTCATTGTTGTGCTGCCTGGGAAGATGACTTCCCACTCTTCTATAAAATAAGTCCAGTTTACATGCCCTATGTATCTGCCATCCTATCTGTCCTCTGTTATCAGGCTCAAGAATTTATGATGTAATCACCTCTGTACTTTGCCTGTTTTGCTTCTGTTCCCACCCCTCAATAATGCTTGATTAAAGGGAGTCCATTCGAAGAGATGTTTACCTCAGTCATCATCCACAGGAAAAAAACATCAGAAGGCATAGTCTTCATCTTTGAAGAAGAGACCTAATGTTGCAATACTTGGAGGAAGTATTTAATGTACCGAAATAGATCCTACATATCAAAACTTATTGGATTTTCCAGATGGAAAACCTCATACTATTCCATATTTTAATACTAAGCTGAAAATCTAACTATGTGTTAGTGTTCTCTGTGTATTTGTCCTGACAGTTAATTTCAGTTAAGCATCTTAGTGTATGTATGTTTTAAAGAGTTTCACCTTGACAACCTGATACTCTTCATATGTAAAAGTTGAGTTTGATTTCTAAAGACTCAGGGAATGTTTGTGATATTCCTACATGGTAACACTCATGACATACTTTCTTTTATTAGCAAAAATATCATCCATGTCTGTTGGTGGCATTCAACGAAGAAGATAAACATGGTATCAGCTTGGGGCTCCTGGGTGGCTCAGTGGGTTAAGCCTCTGCCTTCAGCTCAGGTCATGACCCCAGGGTCCTGGGATCAAGCCCCGCATCTGGCTCTCTGCTCGGCAGGGAGCCTGTTCCTCCTATCTGCCTACTTGTCATCTCTGTCTCTCAAATAAATAAATAAAATCTAAAAAAAAAAAAAAAAGAAAAGAAATATGTTTGAATAGTTCTTACTTGGACACCATGTAAGGAACAATCTCTGGGCCTTATTTTGGGTTGTTTTCCAAAGCTGTGAGTTAATTCTTACTCAATTAATTAATAAATTCTTACTTAATTCTTACCTATTTCCTTGGGTCACTAGCCATCCAGAACCAGAAATATATCTTTTCAAGCTACAACTCAGGAGGCCAAAAATGATGGATTTGGGAATAACTGGAGAAAGGTAAATATTCCAAGCAGCAATCTGTTGATCCTTTTGGTGGATGCTTTCCTTTGGGGAACATGGCCTTACAGAGGCATGAATAACATCAGTAGCCATGAAGTCACTTCACCTCTGCACAATCCTCTTTTCCCACCAATGCCTGTTGTCTCTGTATTATCCACTGAAGGGTCTAGAAGACTGATTCATTTTTTTTCCCCTGAGGAAAGATATTTTATAATGTTTATAGCTTTTCACGTCAAAGTAAGGAGATCTCATACACCCATGCAAGCATACACAGAAGTAGGAAGTTATGAGCACATTTGTGATACATATATTTTTTTAAATGTTGTATTTCATTTTTAAAAAAACATCACAGAGAGCATGACCTTGGTGCAGATGGGAACATTAAGGTCTCTCTCCTGAATTTCAACTTTTTTTCTCTTTTGTTTCAGGTAGTAGAGAAAGAAATATTTGATGTCTCATGTGGGGAATTTTCCAAGTCAGCATACAGTACTCTTCCTCAAAGAAAGCCTCAGATGACTTCCCTTTAGTGTAAGGCCTGTTATTGGTAAAAATAACCAATGATATTGAGTCATCAAGAGCTGAGAGTTTGAGAAGTCTATTTGATAAATTGCTTATCTCCTCTAAGAGCTTTAAGTCTTTACAGATAAATGAAATCTCTTAAACTCTTATTTGTTCCCAAAAAAGATTTCTCCTCTCACCTTGATAACCCCCAACCAAAATAGTTTTTTGTGTGTTTCATACCTAAATTCCTCATGATTTAGTTCAAGATTCTCTTTACTTCTTTTGTTCCTTTCAAAGTTCAAAAAGAAGTGATAACCCAGTAGTCTATAAAATCTCTTCCTCAGCATGTAGGCATGCTGCATATGAGTTTCAAAAAGATAACTAAAATCTTTCTTTTTAGTCCATAGTAAAAATAGATTTGGTCTTCATAGAACTGCTATTGAAATGTATTTGATAACTGGGACATGGTTGAGGCTACAGTTATCAAGCTGAATGTGATCCCATCACTAATCATCAGTAATTAAAATATAAGTTAGGTGTAGGACGTGGAACTGAGAGAAGCCTGGTGTCACCAACTCTTTATCACATTTTTATGACAAATGCAAGAGAGTATGATACACATACCTAACTAGCATGTATCCTAATTTATTATTTGTAATTCCTCTTGATGTCTACAGAGATTTTCTTCAAATTTGTAATATCTCTATATAGCCTCAAGAGCCTGAAATGGAAAAAAAATGAGAAATTCTATCTTTTGTTAGAAATGATTGATTGAAGATATGATGAAATAGCACAAAATAATGAAAATCACATCAAGAGTTTTTGTCATTCTCACCTAATAGTCAATTAACACTTTCAATTAATTAATGAAACCTTAGAGTCCCTAAGTCTAATACAGTCTCCATTTTTTCATTAGAGTTCATTAGAGTGAACTATTTTCATTAGAGTTTCATTAGAGTCCATTATTCTGCTCCACAACACCCATATTTCAGTCTTATTTAAATATTCAAAATGTCCTAAACCCTGTTTCTTAAATCTCAAAAACTGCACAAGCTTCTCCACTCTGGAACAACTTTCTCTGTTGTGCCTTCTGGGAATGATGGTACATTCTTTATTTTATTTTAGATCCAGAATCACTATCTCAAAGATAATTCTAAGTGAAAATATATTTTTATTCACTTCCATGCATAATGTCTTAAACATTCCATTTAATTCTCTCTGTGTTAATATAAAAGTTGGAAGTCATTTTCAAATCAACCTAATTATCCTGGTTGTATGCAGAGATAGGGAAAGACTCCACTTCAATTCCTCACTTGTCCTTTCTTAGAAATACAGTTTTGGTCAAGTGTGTATCATCTTGGCCCACAGCAAATAATGTTCACTCCAAGATTTCGTAATTCTATCCAGGACATCACCACATCTTAATAAAATAGCCTAATAATTCTAAAGTAAACAGTAGGCAATAATATGAACTATGTGTCATTTCTGGAAGATAAACGCTCCCTAAGACCATTTTCTTCCCTCCCTCCTTTTTCTTTCCTCTATAAAATTTTATTTTCAAATTAATTAATGCACTTACAATATTGAATCTATTTGTTTAAACCCTCTCTATCCTGTAAAACTTAGACTCGTTCAAGGTCAGAGACTAGGTCTTATTCATATCAACATCACAAGTTGCCAGTTTCTTGAACACAATAGATGATCAACAAACATTTTTGAATCCTGAATAAATCACATATTCTTTATACTGAGAAAATATTTGTCTTTAATTTCAGATACTTATTTGACATCTTGCCTTCGATGACTTTTCTTTCTTTTTAGCCAAATTTAGCATTTACAGTGGAGCTCTTGATTCCATTCCTCAAAATTTTCTCTCATGTTCTTTCCATCTTAGTGAAAAATTATCTACCCGGTTTCTTAAGCTAACAATCAGTTTATCAGCCTTGTTCTTGCCTTTCCCTTACCACTTACAAGCAATAAGCAAGTGCCAAGTTTCTCTAGTCTAAGTAGATCTCTCCTGCGTCTGCTTCTACCATGTACGTGCTTCCTCATTTCAGTTTTTCCAAGCTGTCGTCATTCCCACAATTCCACAACCTACTTACCTGCTTCCACTCCTTATCCTGCTAATTTGCCTCTTACATTACAGTCAGAGTGATATTTATTTATTTGTTCTCTAATACCTTCTCTTTCTTTGTGTAGCTCTAAATATCTGACCTACATAGCTTTCCTTCATTCTGAAGGATTTATTTCTTGCAAGGGAGATCTACTGGTAATAAATTCCCTCAGTTTTGTATATGACCAAGTCTCCATTTCTCCTTCATTTTGAAAAATAATTTTCCTATATCCAGAATTATAGGTTGGTGCATTTTTTTCTTCGATACTTTTAAGTATTTCACTCTACCCTTTTCTGGCTCGCACAGCATCTGAAGAGAAGTCTGTTGTATTTTTTATTCTTGTTCCTCTGTAGGTGAAGTGTTTTTCTTCCCTCTGGACCCTTTTAAGATTTTATCCTTTCATTTATTTTATTTTATTATTTATTTATTTATTTTGCAGATTGAGTATATGTCTAAGTTGTAGATATCCTGGCATTTATCTGAAATATGTTCTCTGAGATTCTTCAATCTGTGGTTTAGTGTCTTATCATTTTAATTTGGGGACAATTCTCAGTCATTGTTGCTTCACATAATTCTTCTATTCCTTTCTTTCTTTTTTCTGGAATTTTCATTACATGTTATGTTATATCTTTTATAATTGTTCAACAACAGCAGCTTCCAGGTTCATTATATGACAGGCTGAAAACTGGAAGTCCAGAATAATATTTTTAGAACTAATGTCATTCTTTTATTTAAAACATTAATAATTTTTTTAATTTCCTAGAATACAATGAAAAATGTACATCCCAAGACCTTGAATAGTCTATGCCTTGCCTTCCTCCACAAGCTCACATTCTACTGTCCTCTTGTTTCTCCACACTCCAGCCACACCAATCTCCTCTCACCTTCTCGAACTTACCAAACTCTTTCGACCACTGTTGCTGGCACATAGTGTTTCCTATTCCTGCTCTATGCTTCCTTTTGCTTTTTGTACAGCTGCTTACTTTTCACTTTGCAGGTGTTAGGACATCACTACTCAGAAAGGATCTTATGGCCCATCCAATCTCATTGTCAGTCCCTCTATCCAACTTTCACACTCTCTATAACTGAGCTTAATTTCTTTCATAGTACTTATTATGAGTTCTAATTATGAATTCAATTATTTATTTTTAAGTTCATTGATCATCAGCTTTACTAGATGTTAAGGTCCATTAGAGCCAGAATCACTCCTATTTACAATAAATACAATAGTACACGTCACATAGTTGCTAGCCAATAGATATGTTTTGAATATAACAATGAATGGAAAAAGTCATCTCTTCTTTAAAAAAAAATCTCTGTAATTTATATAGCTATATAACTGGAAAAATAATTTATATGAGTAATCGATTCATATAAGGTATGTACATAGCAAGTAAGTATGGACATAGCAAAGCAATCTGAATGTTCTAGGGGATGACTGTAGCATTCCAAGACAGAGGTTTCCAGTAAATTGAAAGATATTTCACAGATGAAATGTGCTTTTTATATTTATTATCTAATCACATTTTCCCATATCAGCTTATATTTTGTAAATGGGAATGGAAAGAATCATTTCAAAATGGATGGATGATAGAATTAGTGACATATTTCCTATGTTTACAAAGCATATTTATCATTTGTATAGACTCAACCATTCAATTATGTTGAATTTCAATTCTCAGTGCTGTTCCTATTTGATTTTTTCCTTTTTTTTTTTTTTTTCCTCCTTGGGTATGAGCAACAAAATCGAAATCATTGATATATCAAACTGTCAGCAGAGTGATATTAGCATTCAGCTACATATAAAAGGAGAAATAATACTGTTTTGAATTCAAATTTGGACTCTCTCACTTATTAGTAATGAGATCTTAAGCTATAGGTTTAATCTTGCTGAGTCTGTTTCTTCGTGAGTGAGGCAGAGGTAAGACTTCTCAATTTTGACAAAGATTAGGGTTAATATCTATAAAATATCTGGCACTAGAAATGTGGAATAAATGATATATCTTTTTTTCTATAATTTTACTTCCTTCCTTAATTTTTCTATAAATCATCAACATTGCTTAAGGCAATTGACATAACCCAAGGGAATAACTAGACATAAAGTAAGGTACGGCAGAACAGGAACATTTGAAATACAAGTAAATGATTGCAAAACAGGACATAAGTTCTAGAACAGACAGATGTGGATTTGAATTTCAACTATGCCTTGAAACTTTATGTGTGTGTATTTACGCACACACAATGCACACACACACACACATATATATGTATATATATATATATTTTTTTTTTCCCAAGGTCAATCTTATCTCCCTTGCTCAATCTTTCTCCCCATATGAATCAACTTATTCTTTAGAAATCATGTATGTTTATAAGTCTTGACAATTCCTTGAAGTTGCTATTAAAAACCTTCAAATGTATCCACATAATTGGGGAGAGTTCATTTATGGCTGTGTTTTTCATAAAACCAAAATATATATATGTAAATTCTTAACATATTAATAATATATTTTTACATGGTAAATGTTGAAAATCCTTAATTTTGGCATTAAAATTTATTTTGTCTTCTTTGGAGACACAACCCAAATTTAAAATCTAATTCATCTTCTGGGAAACTTGACATGGATATTACATTCAAGTGTATCTTTCCCAGTGAAGAACAGTGACCTGGAAAGCTTGACAATCTTTGCTAAGTTCCACACCCAGCAAGACTGTATGTCATTTTCTATCTTTTATTATCAAGAAACTTAAGATGTTAGCACACCTATTTTGATACATGCTATTTTAAAAAAAGAGGTCATATCTCCTTGGATGCTTCCCCAAGTGAATTTCAGCATATTATTGCACATATAAAGAGAGCATTTATATTTAAAACGTGTTTCCATATTAATATTTTTCAATGAGTATCTTCCACATACAAACACTTTTGAGATAATTTATATTTTATGATTATTAAAGAAAGACAATCTCTTAGGAATGTCCTTGCTCCTAATTCTCAGAACTCTCGTGAACATCCTTCTGAATGGTGAAGCAACAAGAGCTAGCAAGGTAGTCAGAGCAAATACAGCCAGAACTCATGAATCTGGCACTACCTAGTTCTAATGGCCTTGCATTTGAGCTTCACTTTTTCCCCATGCAAAATAGGCATTTTTTATGCTCTCTTACAGGATTTAATGAAAAGAAAATGTATGTGAAGGACCCTGACCATTGTTCACCCAGCACAGCTAGAGTACAGTGGTTTTGTGTTCACTCTGACTGAGACACAAGATACAGCAATCATGGTCAACGTGGATTTGACTGAGCCGGCCATCAGGTTGCCAACACACAGGGCCTTTTGAAACTGTGGCTTGTGGAAGAAACAAACCTTCCCTGAGAGGGGGGCATGCCTCAGTTATGAGGACACAAAATAGCTGAACTTCCCCGATGCTCTGAAAACCTCTCATGGCTCATTTAGGTGAATTTAGTGACTAGATGAGTCTCCTCCCCACTTGGGACATCAGTACACTTACGCTGTGGCAACTAGTACACATCTCCTTCTGTGTGTACACATTCAGAAGTCACATTTATATGGAATCCCTATAATATTGTAGTTATAAACACATTCTATGATCTTTGTATAGACTGGAAATGGAGTGAGTCAGGTGGTAATTCTCTTTGCAGAGTAGGCAAGTGTCTGTTGTAACTAACAACATACTCTCCCTCCTTACATTAGTGTTTAGAGAATTTTTTTTTTTTTTAAGGCAAGAAAATCGACCATTTAATTTAGCAAATTGGTGACACAGGAAACATATCTTTTCTAATTCTGGAAAGTGATGTTGTCCAATCCTGTGTGAGCCTCAAACCAATAAATTTCCAAGATACACACAGAAGTTTAAGTATCTTCATGATTAGTGCCACAGGGTGGATTTCCCCCTTACATTGGTCAACAGCTAACAATGAAATTGTATTGTTGTATTACTAGATAGAAGCTGTACTACATTATCACTCTCTATGGTTAATAAGAGACTCTTAATCTCAGGAAACAAACTGAGGGTTGCTGGAGGGGAGGGCTGTGGGAGAGATGGGATGTTTGGGTGATGGACATTGGGGAGGGTATGTGCTATGGTGAGAAAAAAAAATTAAAAATAAAAATAAATAATAAATATTCTCTATGGTTAGAGCCCTGCTATCAGATACCTGTAGTATAATGAATTTGGCTTAATTGCACATATTTTTATTTATATTATTACATTTATTGTTATTATTACATTTTGTTATTTGGTTAGTACACAAGTCCTTATTTAATGGATTAAATGCTGATTTAAGGGTGCATGGGTTATGCTGTAGGCTAAGCATCCAATTCTTTATTTCAGGTCAGGTTGTAATCTCAGGGTCATGAGATCCAGCCCCCAGTCAGACTCCAGCTCAGCTGGGAGTCTCCTTGGGATTCTCTCTCCTTTTCCCTCAACCTCTCCCTGGGCTTGTGCTTTCTCTTTCTCCCTCTCTCAAATAAATAAATCTTCAAAAAATAATGCTGACTTTAATATACTTACATATTTCTATGTGGATAAAATGTCACAAGTAACAAAAGAAGAGAAATATTGTTATCACTCCCCTGAGGCCACACAAATATAACAGGAAAACAAAAACAAAAACAACTACTATTCATCACCCATTCAATTGCACTCTAAGATGAGTTTTCTTAAGATTTAGAGAAGGTTAAATTTCTTTTTTTTTTTCATTTTATTTCATTTTATTTTATTTCTTTTCATTATTCCAGAATTCATTTTTTATGCACCACACCCAGTGCTCCATGCAATACGTGCCCTCCATAATACCCACAACCTGGCTCCCCCAACTTCCCACCCCCTTCCCCTCCAAAACGTTTTCAGTTTATTTCTCAGAGTCCACAGTGTCTCATGCTTTGTCTCCCCCTCCAGTTTCCCCCAATTCTCTTCTCCTCTTCATCTCCCCATGTCCTCTGTGTTATTCCTTATGCTCCACAAGTAAGTGAAACCATATGATAATTGACTCTCTCTGCTTGATTTATTTCACTCAGCATAATCTCCTCCAGTCCCATCCATGTTGATATGAAAGTTGGGTATTCATCCTTTCTAATGGAGGCATAATACCCCATTGTATATATGGACCATATCTTCTTTATGCATTCATCCATTGAAGGGCATCTTGGTTCTTTCCACAGTTTGGCAACTGTGGCCATTGCTGCTATGAACATTGGGGTACAGATGGCCCCTCTGTTCACTACAACTATATCTTTGGGGTAAATACACATTAGTGTAATTGCGGGGTCATAGGGTAGCTCTATTTTTAGTTTCTTAAGGAATCTCCACACTGTTTTCCAAAGTGATTGCACCAACTTGCATTCCCTCCAACAGTGTAAGAGGGTTCCCCTTTCTCCACATCCTCTCCAACACTTGTTGTTTCCTGTCTTGTTAATTTTGGCCATTCTAACTGGTATAAGGTGGTATCTCAATGTGATTTTGATTTGAATCACCCTGATGGCTAATGAGGATGAACATTTTTTCATGTGCCTGTTAGTCTTTCTTTTAATGGGAATATAGGAAGATTCTGGAGTTCTCCATCATTCCAGATAAGAGCAGAATGAGGAAATAGGTGCAGAGGAGCTGATTTGAGAAAGATATGTGATGTATGTGTCATTAAATAAGCTGCCATGTGACCAATCTTCACGGGAATATCAGCTTATTTCGGAAATTAATAAAGGGTTGTAGATAGCTTCTGGGCAGATAATGAGCAAGCTAGTGGCAGTAGAAACAGTAATCAGATAAGAAAATAATCCCCAGGGAATTAGCAGAAATAGCAGGGTGGTGCAGGATTTTCATAAATCACAGAAATGGCAAGAATTAGAGTCAATTATAACCAAATATGGTAGGACAAAATTCTGTCTCTTACTGGAGCTCTGAATGTATTTCATTTCATGAATTTGAAATCAAGGAAAGACCTCAATACATCATCTTGTTTGTTTATTTTATTTAGTGATTTTTTTCCCCCTTCTATTTCATTCTGGATTGTTTTTATTGTTATGTCTTAAAATTTACTACTTTTTTTTTTTTACAGGGTCTAATCTTCTATTAATACCATTCACTTGTATTTTCTACCTCAGTCATTATAGTTTTTAATATCTTCAAGTTTCATTGGGTTTTATTTATTTCTCTCACTTATATTTTTTTTTAAAGATTTTATTTATTTATTTGACAGAGAGAGATTACAAGTAGGCAGAGAGAGAGAGGAGGAAGCAGGCTTCCTGCTGAGCAGAAAGCCCAATGTGGGACTCGATCCCAGGACCCTGAGATCATGACCTGAGCCGAAGGCAGCGGCTTAACCCACTGAGCCACCCAGGCGCCCCTCCATTTATTTTCTATTTAATTTCTATTTCTATTTTTATTTATATCTCTCACTTTTCTATTTATATCTCTCACTTTTATTCTATTTTCTATTTTCCTTTAAGCTCTTAAACATATGGATTACAGGTATATTAACTGCTTTAACATTCTTATCTAATAATTTGGTCATTTGTGTCAGTTCTGGGTAGTTTTGATTGATTTATCTTTCTCTTTCATTATAGGTCTTATTTTCCTGCTTCTTTGCATGTCTAGTTTTTAAAAGATTTTATTTATTTACTTACTTTACAGAGAGAGTGTGTGTGTGAGTGGGGGAGGGGCAGAGGGAGGGGGAGAGAATCTCAGGCTCAGAGCCCTGGGTGGGACTCAGTCTCATGACCCTGAGGTCACTACCTGAGCTGAAATCAGGAGTCTGATGCTTTACAGATAGCCATTCAGGCACCCCAGCAGGTCTGATAATTTTTTATTTGTTGCCACATATTATGACTTAGCTGTCTGTGTATTACACATTTTTGTATTCTTATAAATACTCTTGAGCTTTGTTCTGGGGCACATTTAAGTCACTAGGAAATAGTTTGATCCTTTGGGTCTTGCTTTTAAGTGCTATTAAGTGGGACTAATGCAGGATTCATTTGGAGCTACTTTTGTCCCAGTACCAAGGGAAAAATCATTTTGAGTTCTCTACCAGTTTTCTGCTCTGGCGTGAACATAAGCTAAAGCCATCCCTCTGTGAGATCTGAATATTCTCCCCTACTTCGTTCAGGTGGCCCCTGAAGTTTCACACAGTGTTCCCAATGCCTGCACTGATGAGTAAGCTTCTGTAATGGATTTGCTGTACACTCTGCAGATTTCCAGAACTTTTCTTTCTGTTTAATACTTCTCCTCTCTTTTAGGGATCACTGCCCTTTCTACCTACTGTGAGATATCTTGAAAAACCCATGTTTTAAAGTTTTTCCTGGTCTTGTGACCATTTTAATGGAAGAATAAATCCTGTCCCCATTACTCCATCTTGGTTGGAAGCAAAAGTCAAATTGTCTCATCTGAACCCCTGCTTTCATATAGATAAATAATACATAAAGAAATAAATTTAACTTCTTTTTGAATATATTTAACTCATACTTTATCACTCTTATACTCTGATAGTGATATTTCCCTTTGCTGTAAAGATCTTGTTTATGTCTAACAATCATCATTCCTATTTTATTTTAAGGCCTTTTCTTTTTTTTTCATGTATACTCAATTTGAACAAAAAGAACAATTTCTCAAGATACCTTTCATAAAAGAGAAATAAGTTCATTTCCACTTTAAGCCAAACAAGCCCCACATTTTAAACTATATGCATAAATATTTTAAATGCTTTTAAGCACTTTAAAATACACACACATACACATACATTATTCTCAAGAAGTTTCGTTTCTTTTTTTCCCCCCAAGTAAAATAAGTAACAATACTCTACCAAAGGTCTCTTGGAAGACACAATCTAAAAGGAATATAATTTCTCAGATAACAAATATTTAATTCCTTATTAATACTGTCCAGAATGACATTGCCACTGTATAATTCTACATAGGCATTCTGTGGTTTTTCTATGCCCTTGAAAATTTTCTCCATTTTTTTCACAAAAGTCCCTACTCAATATGCCAAACATGATATCACATCAAGAATCAAAACCAGGGGCTCCTGGGTGGCCTCGTGGGTTAAAGCCTCTGCCTTCAGCTCAGGTCATGATCCCAGAGTCCTGGGGTCCAGCCCTGCATTGGGCTCCCTGCTCAGCGGGGAGCCTGCTTCCCCCCTCTCTCTCTGCCTGCCTCTCTGCCTACTTGTGATCTTTGTTTGTCAAATAAATAAATAAAATCTTTTTAAAAAAAGAATAAAAAACCAATAAACAATTATGATGTAAGTGTAAGTTTACTATTAAGAATACCTTAGTGAGTCTTACCAGAGCAACACCTTTCTAAAAACAAATGTCCAATGAATCTGCAAGTTAAAATGTGACATGCTTATGTGGATTATATATATTCCCCACAGGGAACATGCCAGATATAACTGGAGCCTCTTCCCATTCCAGAAAGCAAGAAATGCTCAAAAACAAAAGTATACCAAACAGTTACAAGGTATATCAAAAACACAGAAAGTCAGATGAAAAAGCTCTTCATGACCAACTGTGGAACAGTTCAAATAACAGTTTAAATAACATTAAATTATATCCCAAGGTATAAAATATGTAGACTCATCCATACTGACATGAATAATAAATCATAAATATTAAACATAAATCAATCATTGTATAAATAAGAAGTAGGAAAAAAAAGAAAAAGAAAAAGTAGGGGGGTCCCTGGGTGGCTCAGTCATTAAGTGTCTGCCTTCTCCTCAGGTCATGATTCCAGGGTCCTGGGATCGAGCCCTGCATTGGGCTCCTTGATCAGCAGGAAGCCTGCTTCTCCCTCTCCAACTCCCCCTGCTTGTGTTCCCTCTCTTGCAGTGTCTCTCTCTGTCAAATAAATAAGTAAAATATTTAAAAAAGAAAAAGAAAGAAAGAAAGAAAGAAAGAAAGAAAGAAAGAAAGAAAGAAAGAAAAAGAAGAAGTAGGGGAGAATAGACAAATCTCCTATGCAGAAAGATTCCAAGTAATAAATGTACATGCTTCTTCCTCTCTCTCTCTCTCTCTTTTTTTTTTTTTTTTAAGATTTTATTTATTTGAGAGAGAGAAAGAAAGAACAAGCAGGAAGGGTGGCAAAGGGAGAGGGAGAAACAGGCTAAGCAGGAAGTCCTCTGTGGGGCTCAATCCCAGGACCCTGATATCATGACCTGAGCCAAAGGCAGGTGCTTAACTCACTGAGCCATCCAGGTGGCTCCATGCTTCTCCTTTAAAAATAGTGGAGTATAACTTCCACTTCACACAGTCTACATATAGTGACTTCCTATCAAAGAGCATAGTTTAGATAGGTGGAAAAACAAGTACTTTACGGGGGAGAATCCTTAAAAACACTGCTTCATCCGAGTGATCAAGGTTAATACCAATAATGATACGTCATATTGATCATATGCACTCTTGATATGGAACTTTACATCTGTAGTGTTTCTCCTTAAAACCCATAATCCCAGGCTAATCCTGAGGAAAAAAAAAATATCAGGCAAATCTAAGTTGAGGACATCCTACAAAATTCCCGATCTGTACTCCTCAAAACTCTCAAGGGCATCAAAAACAAGAAAAATTTGAGAAACTGTCACAACCAAGAGTAGCTTAAGGAGACACAATGATTAAATATAATGTGATATCCTGAATGGGATCGTAGAACATAAAAAGAACATTAGATAAAAATAAGGAAGTTTGAGCAAAGTATGCACTGAACTTCATAATAATAAGTCAACATCAGTTCATTAATTGGGACAAATGTAAACACTAATGTAAGCTCTTATTAATGGAGAGGCTACTATGTGTGGAGTATATGGAACTTTCTGTAGTACCTTCATCACTTTTCTATAAATCTGAAGCAATTCTAAAATAAAAGATTAATTTAAAATGCAAACCTCAGGCTAAATTCTTTACTACTGAAAAATCAAAGAGATTTGTTTATTTCACCTTTTTATCAGTTTATGCCACAGGCTTTAGGGATTTCTTTTGTCAAATAAGCCCCCATTTAATAACTTACATTGTGCTACCATTCAGATACCAAATAAAGCACTTTTTCATATTTGCCTTATTTAATTTTTGTAGCAGCTTTCAGAGGCAGGATGACAGGTTTGTTTCCCTGATGAGAAGATAAATTTAAAAATGCATTCAATTTGTCCAAGTCACAGAAACAAAGCTGAGTCTCAAAGCCAGATCTTATGAACTCTTACCCAACATTTCTTGGTATTTCCCTCAAGAACAACTAAACCATTATTAAAGATTTTTTTTTCTTTTAACTATGGTCAGAAAGCAAAATAATACATTACAATACTGGCTTTGAATGTTAAATAGCACCCTTTTAGCCTGAAAAATGAAGATTATATATTTTTCTAGGCGATCCCCCAATATTACTCTACTCACACTCTAGCAGTAAGAATAGAAGAACTGATTGTAGCTTTGCTTATATTTTATTTCTTAGGAATACAATGGATTTCTTGGTGAGAATCCTTTTTTTTTAAGCTCCCAATATACCATCTGACTGTATCCAAGCAAAGAAGAATTTAACATTTGCGAAATTTATGATTATATTTGTGATGAATGAATGAACAATAGATGTAAACACACCATTGGAGAGTGTATTTTAATGTCTTCATGAGTTTTGGAAGCTATCATTTCAAAAAACACATGATTTCCGACTTTTTGACTGATTATAGAAAACCAATGCATTGCCAGAAAGTCTAGATGAGACTCTTGTGACATCCTCTTTACCAACACGTGACAAATTTACCCATACTAAAGAACAAAACACTGAAAAAAATATATAACCCTCAGAACATAATATATACTCCTCTGTCAAAGTCTATTTCTATGTAAATACCCAGAATGAATACTCTTCAGTAATTGGTACAATTAATTCTAAAATACTACTTTGGAAATAACTTGAACATATTTTCCTCAGTTGCAGAAGAGTTGATAGAATTTCAACACATATTAATTTATTCTGAGGGATTTACGCATACATTTTATTCAATAATCACTGATGGCTCTTTCACCCCCACCCCCACCATGTTTGTTTAGCAGTTTTTATGCTTTTAAATCATAGTGGCTGCTTGGAGACTCATCAACAAGATTACCCAACTTTAATTACCTGCCATCTTTGAGAGCCATGATCAAAAAACATAAACCCTAAGTACTGTCCTCATCACTGGAAGCCTGTGAACTTACCACTGAATGAAACTTAATCCCTTCTGGTCCTATGCCCATGAGACCTTCAGAATTAGGGTAGTTGGTAAAAAAAAAAAAAAAAAAAAAATGTAGGATGACCACTTCCAAAAGGATCCAAAGAAAACAATACATCATAGTACCTGACACAACTTTGAAATGAATAAAACTGAATACAACTATGAACAAGTCAAAAAAATCACTCAGGTTACATTTGTCATTCTTAATCCAGTGGACAAGCCCTCTCATTAATTAAAAACATTAAAAATTCAGTATAATCAGCAAATGAATGTTAGCAACAGCCATATTTATAGTACCTGAGAAAGTTCATTTAATAGGAGTTAAAGCAAGTATTTTCTCACAAGTTAGAAGACATGCAAACAAAAATTGAGTGAGAGATTGTAATCTCCAGGAGCATCTTGAAACAACTGCTTCCAAAAGGAAAGAAGAAGAAGAAAAAAAAAAGATCAATCGATCACCTATCTTCAGATGAGTTTTATAAGTGATAGATGTAAAGACATTTTTAGCAAAAAAATCTCAATCTTAATATTGATTCTACTTGATTAAACTTACTGGAGGATAATGATGCCAAGAGCTTCAGAAGGGACACAAGCTTTAGAAATTACCAGATACATAGGTCAGAGGTCTAAAGTGGTTGGCCACTGTCATGCATAAATCAATGATTCCAACAACAGAGTCATAGATCAAAGGGAAGCTACTACCAGATATATAGTTGGAGACCTAGAAGACACAGGGGAGAGAGGTCAGGGAGTGGTCACTATTAATTGGGACCTTGAACATCAGGTGTATGTTGGTGTATTGGTTCTCATAATCTCCTTAGGAACTTCCCAGGTGTAATCTAAAAGTGAGTCCCATACTTGGAGGGCAGGAAGAGACTGAAGAAAGAGGCACAACACTCCAGATTGGTATGTGTCAGGTTTAATAAGCAAGAGAACTTACCAGGCTTGTCTTGGGCAATTACCAGAAGAGTAGATTCTCTGCACCTGCCCACAAAATTTTTAATTTATACCGAAGTTTTAATTGAGCTCAGTCACGTATACCCTTTAGATAGTCTCAACACCACATTTCTATCTCAAGGTTGTCCTTGGGGCAGCTTCTGGGAGCAGGGAAGGCAAGCAGAATGCACATTCCAAAAACAGAGAAGAGGTTGTGGAGCCTCCAATTTCCTTGATCTAGCTCACAAGTCAACTGGCAGTCATGTCTCCTTGATGACCTCCCCTCAACACTCTCTCTACAATGTCTCATGTTCTTCTCTTCTGCAATGAGCTGTTAGCAAGGGGTTCAACTAGCATGGAGATGGCTCATTTGGTGGTTATCTGGTGCATTAGAGACAGAGGTCACAGGAACAATACAGGCGCAAGCAAGACAAAACACAGGTTAAGACGATAATTCTCAAACTTAGTGACAATTTTTCTGCCGTGAGCCTCAAGATCCAAATCATTGATTTATTAAGATCCCTAGGCTGGGGACCAGATTACTCAGGGCTTTCTTTTGTGTTTTTATATGATTTAATAAAGACATCAAATTAACAAACTCACTGGTATAAACACAACACACTTCGATTTGGAGAGTGGCAGAGATGCAAGGAAGCAGTGATAATATCCAAGACCATTCTATTTTGGAGAACAGCTTTTCTCTTAAAGACATTTCAGTATTCAATAAGACATGCTTTTTTGACTATCATTCAAGGGTTGCTAGATGAATTTGGTAAGGGCCAGGCCACTGGAGGTAATAGAGGTGGCAGCAAAATGGTTTTACCTATGAGAATTAGAATATGTCTATATATGGCCTTGAGGAGAAGACGGTTGACATCTTTAGGAACTTGACTTGGTTGTATCTATCATACATGTTGGTCAGGGGAGGTAGCACTGTCAGGCATGAGGAGATGGGGATGGGTATGCCAGACCAGAATTCCCACCTTTTCCCTCTTTTAATGGTGCTTGTTCCACTTTAGGTATAATGTTTCAACAGTTCTCATTTGCAATGGGACAATGGGATCTCAGTGGAGTTTCAGTAGTACCTTTTCTTTCAGAAGCACAAAAGTAGCTCACCCATCCCAGTGGGATGGTCATTGTGAATTCTAGTAGATGTTTCCTTTTCCAGGTGTAATAGGGCTTGGTATTTTCAGCGGGATAACACATTGATCCATAGGGACATCCATAGGGACATCCATAGGAAATGGATATTTGCTGCCATTTCCATATCTTTATGGTCCTGGATGCTTTGGCAAGAGTCCCCCTTGTCTAGCATATGGGACAACAGGCCTACTGGCTGCTCATTCTAATGTATCAAAGCCTGGGATAGTACTTTAGTTCACCCTGATGAAGTGGTTTTACCTGTTAGTAATTTAATCTGGCGTATGTGTGTGTGTTTAAGTAATCTCTATACCCAATGTGGGGCTTAAATTTATAACCCTGAGATGAAGAGGTGCACACTCCACCGACTGAAACAGTCAGGTGCCCCTTAATCTGCTGTTTTAATATTCCATTATTTCTTTCTTCCAACTTTGCTTCTTACAAGTTATAAGGGAGATAGAACCTCCATTCAGTCTTTTATTCTTTGGCCATTCTTGTATATTATGACCTTTGAAATATGACCCCCATTCACTATCTCCTTGATGAAGGTATTTGGATGCACTACTCAGTTTTTCTAACCCCCTAAGAGCAACAAGGGGATGCTTGGGTTAGGCCAGATGCAGTGTCCACACAAACTAGGGCATATTTACAACCCTCACTCAGAGAGATGGGGTCAATATAACCAATCTGCCAGTTCGTCCCTAGTTGGAAACTCTGGTAGGTGGCCTTAGATTTTTTTCGGCAGTTGCCTTGGGCATTTGTTTAGAACACACACAAGGGACACCTGGGAGTCTCAGGTGGTCGGGCGTCTGCCTTTGGCTCTGGTCATGATCTCTAGATCCTGGGATCAAACCCAGCACTGGGCTCCCACCTCAGGCAGTCTGCTTCTCTCTCCCTCTGCCTTTCCCCTGCTCATGCTCTCTCTCTGTATCTCTGTCTCAAGTGAAAAAACAAAATCTTAAAAAAAAAAAAAAAAAAAAACATACATGAAATGATGTTACTGCACTAACCAACTCATTGTATTTCAAGGCCATCCAGCATCTTTGGCAATACGCCATCCTACTCAGGTATTGCAGTAGCCACTCTTTTTGGATATCCAATCTGCTGTATCTACTACAGGGTCAGTTGTTATGGCTTATGCCCTAACTGAGAGATCAGCTTCCTGATTGTGAGGAGGTGTCAATGTCTTCAGAGCTGGGACAGGGAGGAAAGTAAGGATGGCTTCAGGCTTAATGTAAATGTCCCTCTGAATATCTGGATCCCACAAGGGCTCATTCATGAATCATCCATCGCTTGGCTTCTCATTATCCAAGCCATAGGGTTAATCTCTTTAAAACAGCCCAACTGTCAATGGGAAGAGTTAATGGCTAGGGCTCATGAGTGATCACCAACCAAACCACTCTGAGTTCAACCTGATGGCTGTTGTGGTTGTTCCTTCCTAAGAGGCTCCACCTAGAGGAGAACTGTGTACACTGCGAAAAGCTCTTGCTCTGTGGGATCCTGTGGGGGTTTTATTCCCTTCCAGAGTTGGGACCTTAATCTTTGGGACATTCTCCCCTTCTTTTGTCTCTGCCACAGTACCTGATTCATACACTTTGGGAGTTACAGAAACCTCTAATTTAAATGGTAGCCCTGTTTGGGAGACACCCAGAGCTTCAAACTGCTTCATTAGTAGTTTTGCTTTTTTGAAGACAGCCTGCTGCTGTGATCCCCAGTCCCACATGTCCCTTTCTTCTCCAAGAGGCATAAGGGACAAAGGCACCATGCCGGGGAAGGAATAAGAGTTACTTAAAAGCCCCAAACCCCTACAAAATCTTGCATCTCCCTTATATTCTTAGGAGTTGGAGAGGTTTGCATCTTACCAAATACAGCACCTGGAACAACATGGATCTTCCATGACCAAATGACTACCATAACTTTATAGCCATGCCTGGGCCTTGAATTTTCTGTCGGTTCACCACCCATTCATATTCTTGCACATGTGCCGACAAAACCTTCTCGGTGCCTTACAGCAAAAGCAAGTCTTCACATGTCAACATTATACCATCAATGTAATTGGGCTCATTTTACTCCTGTAGGGAAAGAGAGCAGAGACTGGTCTCATCTCAACATCATTTCCCATTTTGGTTTTCTTTTTTTTTTTAGATTTATTTATTTATTTATTTGATAGACAGAGATCACAAGTAGGCAGAGAGGCAGGCAGAGAGAGGAAGGGAAGCAGGCTCCCTGCTGAGCAGAGACCCCCCCCCCCCCCCCCCATTTGGGGCTGGATCCCAGATCCCAGGACCCTGGGATCACGACCTGAGCCAAAGGCAGAGGTTTTAACCCACTGAGCCACCGAGGTGCCCCAGGAGGCTATTTTTTAAGTAATCAAAGACCAGATGAAGACTAAACAGAATCTTTGTTTTCCAGACAGATTACATTACAGGTAAAGAAAAAAATTTGTTTATAATCCAGTCAAAACTTTGTCTAATCTAGAAAACTTTGTCCTTTTATCAGAGAAGAAACCAAATTCACATTTTGCACCAGTATACTTTTGATATTAAACCCCCACTTTTTTTCTCTTTTTAACTTAAATAAATATGTCCAATCTTAGCTTGACCACACAGAAAATTCCTTTCTCAATATTCCTATCTTGGGGTGCCTGGGGGGCTCAGAGTTTGAGCAGCTGTCTTTAGCTCAGGTCATGATCTCAGGATTCCGGTATTAAGCCCCACATCAGGTTCCCTGCTCAGCAGAGAGCCTGCTTCTCCCTCTCCCACTCCCCCTGCCTGTGTTCCCTCTCTTGCTGTGTTTCTGTCTGTCAAATAAATAAATAAAAACTTAAATATACATATATATTCCTTTTCCATCAATCTTCTGCAACTTTGTATATCCATTTAGTTTTTCTCGCATCTTCTTTATCCATCCTGGACCAATCCTTTTACTTTAGAAAATTTACAAAATTACTTTCTTTTTTCCTTTACCAAAAAAATCCTCATGTCCTTCCTTACCCAAAATTACCTTCTATTTTTCTTACTTATTTTTCATATACTGTTATTTTCTCTTACCCTTATCATTTCTAGTAGTTTTGTAAAAACCCAAGCTCTTTAACCAATCAATTTTGCCAATAACACTTGGAGATAGAAAAAAATCGCATATACACAATAGACATGCATAGATGCACAAACATACAAACACAAGCAGAAACAGCATTCATTCCAAACTTCAGCCCTGAATCAGCCCAATCACAGTAAAAACAACTATTCACTGATATCTGTGGTCTTATGGAGGTTGTGGACTCAAATTTTTGGCCAACGGACTTCTACAGCAGTCTATCTAAAAAGCCTCATTCCCTGCCTTTTTTTCTTGAGCATTCTTGGTCAATGTATGGTTATCTGGAGTGTTTCCATTTCAAAGACATGATAAGATTTACAACTCCAAAGGGTAGAGGAAGAATGTAAGTTTTCTCCTAGGCATTTTGGCATAAATGACATTTAAAATTTTCCCTTGGGTCGGGTGTCAATGGTCTGGGGCATTTTGCTTATTTCTCCATCCATTTCCACACCATTCTGCTCTGCATTCTCATTATTTCCCCAGGGATTCCCCCTCCTAGCATCCCAGTCAGGCTTTGTTCCAAAATTCTCAGACCTTGACCTGCAGTGTGAGCCCTCCTAGCTTTGCAAAATGGCCTACTAAGATCCCCAGTGGATTATTTTATCCTCTCAACTTAGCTGCCAACCCTGAAGCCAGCTGGGTGGCAGACACTCATATGCCCTTCTCTAATTCACCTCTTCTTCCTACTTTCTAACTTAAGTTTTGGTCTTTGGTCAGGCATCGGTGTCCAGCCCACAGTAGAGGCTGGCCATCATGTAGCCATGCATTCCTCCTCTTTGCTATCGTGTGTCTGCACAGTTCCTAAAGAGCATTAGGCCAGGCAGTCTTTTCAGGGTGTCCCCATACTCACACAGTGGTCCACAAGTGATTGGCATATAGGCCCACCCCTCTCACATAGAGACCCCTCACTGATGCCTCTTTCCCAAGGCCCCACTTCTTCAGTCTCCTGGCTGGCTCACCAGTTGTCAGTTCCCACCCTTCCTGGGTGCTTCCCCGTTGAATTCTCAAACTGAGCCCTCCTAAGCAAAGGGCAGGGAGAAACCAAAGAAAGAAGCAGGCCACTAGAGATTAGCAAGTAGGGGGTCTGAAAAACAAGGGGAACTTTTATATTAGGCTTATCTTGGCCACTGCAAGATGTGTAGACATCCCACCAAATCTTAAAAATTTATCTAGAAACCTTAACTGGGTTCAGTTACACACCCAGTTTGGACGGCCTCAACACCATATTTCTATCGCAAGGCCTTATTTAGGCACCTGAAACTGCCCACTTTTTTAGGCAGTTTCTGGGAGTAAAGTAGTCAAATGCAATGCACTTTCCAAGGACAGTGGAGGGGATGGGAGCCTCAGTGCCTTGAGTCCAGCTTCTGGTCACCTGGCAGTCACATCCTCTCAATGACCTCACCCAACAGGGCAAAGTGGCAGAAACAAAGTCAGCTGCTGTAGGGACACATGGCAATTCATAGAAGGACATCAAGAGGTTTCACAGTCGCTAGCAGCTGGTGGGCTCACCTCTGTGCTCTTGATGGTATCTAGAAGCCACTTGGCAACTTCTGATTAAGCAGAGGCTACTTCCACAGATCATTCTTCTAGAGCAGAGGACAACAGATTAAAATAAAGGAAGAAGGAGGAGGAGGAGGAGGAGGAGGAGAAAAAGTAATACAGTGATGACTCCCAAAGGAGGAGGAGGAGGAGGAGGGGGGGGGGGAGGGAGGAGGGGAGGGGGGGGGAAATGGGAGGGGGGGGGGGGGGAGTGGGGGGGGGGAGGGGGGGGGAGGAGGAGAGAGAAAAGTAATACAGTGATGACTCCCAAAGGAGGAGGAGGAGGAGGAGTGGGGGGGGGGAAGGAAGGGGAGGGGGGGGAGGAGGAGGAGTGGGGGGGGGAGGGAGGGGGAGGAGGAGGAGGAGGAGAAAAAGTAATACAGTGATGACTCCCAAAAGAGTAAGCACTACCATTTCCAGAGCAGCAATTGTTGAAAGACATGAAGTTATCAGAGTGAGTTTTGGGAGAATTATAAGCACTCTCCCAAATGTGACTTTCTCAAATGTGACTGTTTCCTTTTAGGTAAGTTTTCTATATATCGTCACTTCTTCCTGACACACTCACTTGTGTCTTGCTGAGATTATTTTACCCGACAGCGTTACATTAAGAGTTGTCCAGAAGCCGGGGAAAATATCCTCCAACCTTGTCATAAAGTTTTACTTGTATTTTTCAAATGCTCCTATCCCAGGTACTTACTCTCACTCTTCTTATTACTTCCAGCAAAGTGCAGAGTCATAACTCACTGAAAGGGAATTCCTTCTCCAGAATCTAGTATAAGAGGGGAGGGAGAAATAAGTATTTATATCCTTAAGTGTTGAGATCACATTTCAAAGTACAGGCAAGGGGGCTCACAAGCAAGAATGTCTAGTCGTCTTTGAAGTTTTCACAGTTCTGGCTATCAGCAAAAAGACAGAAATATATACAATGTGGTGGAATTTTAGAAATAAAACTCTTCAAAATAAAATATTGCATTTGTTGTAAAATGACTTCCAGATTATATCTACACATAAATTCCCCATTAAAAAATACTGGCATGTAACATTCAAAATAATTAGAACACTCACTACTTGAGGTGAAGTGGCTTTGAAAGGCCTGACAGACTTTGCAAATGTTTCCACTGATCTCCATGACAACCAGTGAATCCACTAGGATTTGTTTGGAGGTTTGCCCATGTCCTTTATTTGTGTTTAGTTTATTATTTCTTAAAAAAAAATCATATGGTTTCACTTATTTGTGGAGCATAACAAATAATATGGAGAACAAAGGGAGATGGAAAGGAGAAGGGAGTTGAGGGAAATTGGAAGGGGAGGTGAACCATGAGAGACTATGGACTCTGAAACACAATCTGAGGGTTTTGAAGTGGCGGGGGTGGGAGGTTGGGGAACCAGGTGGTGGGTATTAGAGAGGGCACGGATTGCATGGAGCACTGGGTGTGGTGCAAAAATAATGAATACTGTTATGCTGAAAATAAATAAATTTAATTTAAAAAAATAAAAATAAATAAATTAAAATAATAATAATAATAATAATAATGTATCCAAATCACAATATATTTTAAAAGCTTTTGATACATGTTTCTGAATCCACATTTCCTTTTATTTTTTTAAGAGTTACTTACTCATTTGAGAGAGAGAAAAAAAAAGAGTGTGAATGGGAGGAAGGACCTAGGAAGATAATCTTCAAGCAGACTCTTCCTTAAGCCTGAAGCCTGACCGGATGAGGGCTCCATCTCATAACCCATGAGATCATGACCTGAGCCAAAACCAAGAGTTGGTCCTTAACTGACGAGCCACACGGGTGGCCCCTAAATCCACATTTCTAATGCGGTACTTTAAGTATCAGATTCACCAAATGCTCAAAACCACCGAATATTGTTACCATTATTTATTTTTGTCAATTTGATATGAAAAATGGTGTCACTATTAATCCAATATGAATTTTGGGGTCACTGGTGGGATTTCCTATTTTGGTATAGTTGTACTGGTTGCTTAGCTTTCTGGTTTTTGGATCAGGGTTGTCAATTTTAGCATCATTTGTTAAACATATTTCCTAAGATGAGATTCTCTTATTCTCTTGAGAACCCAGAAGAAAATGAGCATCTAGAAAGAGCGGTTTAGATTATTTATTGCCAAACACAACTTTGCTTTGAAAAATATGGTGAGATTTTAGGAGAAAGGAATATAAAACAGATTCTTGGATCTATGGCTTAGAAGCTTGCACTCAAAGACATAATTGGCCCCCAAGAACCTGATTTACTTTTGCAGATGCCTCTGCAAATCTCGGTTAGGGAACCACTGGACAAGAAAATCCTGTAGGCATTCACCAATTCTCAAAGTCTCTGATTAGCCATGCCTAAATAAGATAAAAACAAACCCACTCCATTCCAGATTTTAAGAAACTCTTTTCCATTAAAAAAAAAAAAAAAAGTTTATCGCTGGTGAAAGTTCTCATGGAGCGTTCTGTAATTTTTACCTTTCCAGACTTCTCCAACCGTACCCATCCCCGCATCAAATTGCTTTGCCATTTGTGGATAGGTTGTAGAGCAACACATTGGATCAAAGGTTTCTTAGAGTTCTGCTTCCAGATGCCAAAGCATTAACATGGTAACTATACTGTTTGTTTGGAGACATATGAGATTCAGGAGTACAGGTATCCATGCAAATAAATCATGTCCAGTATACAATAACAGTTCAAAAATATCTGTTGAATACATGATGTTGAATAACTGCATCCAGAAACACAATTTTAAACACAGATACCTGTGGTAGTTTTACCAACATCGTGTGAGATTCACCCTTGGGCCATCTTCCTTTCTCTTTCAATCTCTTCCTCTTTGTCTTTCTTTCCCCCCCTGTCCACCCTCTCTGCACTCTACTGTAAAGGCAATAGAAGTGAAACAACTGCACTGTTTCCTCCTAATAATAAGTGGAGTAATGGAGAATAGGTTTCTCTACAAGAACCAAGATGCCACGCATACTTTAAAATATAGCAGTCTTTTTACCCTGCAGCTGAGAAAGTTCTGTAATCAATTCATAAATTTGTATCACAGATATATCTTGTGGGCCATCATCACCTCCAGAGATGCAGATCATGCTGAACTGACAATTGCAGATATTTATCAACCAATAAGAATTTCATAAAGAAAATGGAAAAGGCTCTTGTACTAATGAGAAGGAAGATTCATCAATACAATGGTTGATGGCACACACAGGAACGATGTGTTATATGCGGGCCCTCAACATTTCCCTGCATGTTCTCTCTTTTACTTTGTGTTGTTAGATCTAACCATGGTCTATTTATATTGGGAACCAGAGGTGGTTTGTGCTTGAAGATGGAATTAAAAAGAATTGAAAAGTAGAGAGGCAGCAGAAATATTTTTGCGTGACCTCTCAAAGTGCCTCTGAAACCATTGACCTTAAGTGTCTAAACAAATCTCAGTTGCTCCTCTGAAGGTTCGATACATGATCTCTTATTGAGTAAACTCCATTTCCTCAGATCACAGAAATAAAAAGATTTTCACATTTTCAGTAAAGCTCTGATTTGAATTTGGAAGAAAACCTAGTGTGCTCATCTAAATATGTCCTATATCGTGGTCCTGAAAAATCTTTTCTTTCACTTCTCAATAATTGTGAAAGAGGCAAATCATCAAGGAATAAAATGTATTATCTTAAGATTTGCTTTTTTAGGGGCACCTGGGTGGCTCAGTGGGTTAAGTCACTGCCCTTGGCTCAACTCATGATCCGAGGGTCCTGGAATAGAGTCCCATATTGGGCTTCCCCTGCTCAGCAAGGAGCCTGCTTCTCCCCCTCCCTCTGCCTGCCTCTCCCCCTGCTTGTGCTCTCTCTCTTTCTCTCTCTCTCTGTCAGATAACGAAAATAAAAATCTTTTAAAAAATAAAATAAAATAAAATAAAATAAAATAAAATAAAATAAAATAAAATTGTGAATGGTAAGATAGCTATTAAAAAAAAAGATTTGTTTTTTCAAAGAATCATAGTGTCTTTCATCTTTGGATCAGGAAATAAGGCAACGGTAGAGGAAGTACAAAGCTAAGATCACTGTGATCCTGTACTCACAGGATGAGTGAGAATATTTTACAAATTTATGTCTATAGTCCGATGATTAAAGTCAAACTGATGCATCAACAATAATGACAGAGACTTGTGCATTAGGAAGTGTGAGTTCCCATATTTAAATTTTCTATTGCTTTAAATTTTCTAGAATCCTTTAAATGTAAAAGTTTCTGTTTAAAAAAGGACATGCTTACATTTTGCTATATGATTTGACATACCAATTGTGTCAGAACAGGTCAGCAGGGCTGTGATTAAGAAAACAAAACAGTGAAAAAAAAAAAAACAGTGTATTTAATACTGCATTAGTTCATACGTATAAATTCAAAAGACTCAACACTACTGTACAATATAATGCAATACAATCTAATATATTGCAATAAGCATTAAATAATGATATGTGTTTATCATTCAGTTCACATTTAGATTAACTTAGCATAGGACATTAAGGAATTTATTAAGTAGGATTAAATATGCTTTTTGGAGGAGCACAGTTCTTGTGATTAGATTAAATTACTATAGAAAGTATGTTTGTGGGGGGGGGGGCTCCTGGGTGGCTCAGTTGGTTAAGCAGGTGCCTTCAGCTTGGGTCAGGATTCCAGGATCCTGGGATTGAGCCCCACATCGGGCTCCCTGCTCAGCAAAGACCCTGATTTCTCTCTCCCTCTGCCTGCTGCTCTGTTTACTTGTGCTCTCTCTCTGTGTCAAATAAATAAATAAAATCTTAAAAAAGAAAATGTTTGGATTAGTTTCCTAATACTGAAAACTTCTAGCTCCTGGTTGAAAGATCTGTATATCAGATGTCTGATTTGTAGCTTCTCAATGGCAGCATTTTTTTATGCATAACACACTATGTAAGTTCCTTGTATGATTAAGTAAACTGCCTTCTCATAACATCCTGGGGGCCCAGATGTCACATAAAGGCCACACACCCACTTGGAAAAGGTCACTGCTTTCCACAACATAAAAATACCAGATTATGCATGGGACATGGATGCTTTCATTAATCCACAGGGGTTTTCCTAATTAATTGTATTTATCAAGCCTATTGTTAGATCTTTAGATTATAAATAGCTTCATGGTCTTTTTTTTTTTTTTTTTTTTTAAGATTTATTTATTTATTTTCTTGAGAGAGAGAGAGAGTGGAGGAGCAGAGGGAGAGAGAGAGAGTGCATTTCAAGCAGATTCCCCACTGAGGACGGAGCCCTCTACCAAGCTCAAGATCACGACCCAAGCCGAAACAAAGAGTTGGATGCTCAACCGATTGAGCAACCCAGGCGCCCCACATGTTTTATTTTTTAAGTAAATCTTTAGTTTTAACTTTTAGATATTTCCCAGCACCAATTAGGTAAGGAGAGTTATGAACAATCAGCTTTTATTTCAAGGCACAACCCAAACTTTCAAAACCTATATTCCCACCCCCCAAAAATAGAAAAATGGGAGTACCTGGGTGGTGCAGTCTGTTAAATGTCAAACTCTCGGTATCAACTCAGCTCTTGGTATCAACTCTTGTTATCAACTGGGGATCTCAGGGTCCTGAGATTGAGTCCCATATGGGGCTCCCTGCTCAGTGTGGAGTCTTCTCGTGATGCTCTTCCTCTGTCCCTCCGCACCCACGCTCACACACTCTCTCTCAAATAAATACATAAATCTTTAAAAAATAGAAAAATAATCATAGCAAACATGTTAGCAGTAATGGATAATATCAATTATTGACTTATATTTGTTTGATCAAGACAGTACATTAACACATGCTGAGCCATTTCCTATGCAAAAAGAAAGTAATGCCATCAGTAAAAAGGAGCAGAAATATCAAAATAATTGAGATAAAAATGTCCTTGAGGCTTAAACTCATGAAAATATTTAAAAACTGCTGTGGCAAATATGTCAGAAAAATTGCAGAATTAAGAATGTTTTAAATATTTTTTTGAAGCTTAAAATGAGGGTTATGCCAACATCTCAATATATATATTTTTTGTGAGTGTTGACCTTCAAAAAGTGAGCAAGATATTCATAAGGTAGTGCTTGAGGAGCTTTGTACTGAACAACAGCCAAAAGTATTGGAAGGTACTGGACATTGTAAGGGAGAAGGACACTTCTATACAGTGTCCCACTGAACTCAAGCTAACTATGCTTCTCATTTCTGGTGTTGAGAGCTACCCACATGATGTATTGTTTTATTGCATAATAATTCTGAAGGATCTATCTGAAAGTTTAAGCCCTATGGTTCCTATTTTTATTCAGTTGTTTCAATAAATGCATGAATTAGAGGCAGAGATGTTACTAAAACATCTGGAGAAGGATATCGCTGTCTCTTTCTGCAGAGCCACGGACACATTCCGTACAGCCACTTCTTAACCAGACCTCCAACTCCTCTTTCTCAGAGGCTCTTACCTAATGAAGTCTTAGATCAGAATCCATTGTTATTCCAGCAAAACACCAGATTGACGACTGATTAACAAATACTAAAAATTATAGCTGAGCATTCTTTTCAAAGATCTTCTTGCAAGAGAATCAGTCGTTTTTATGTAGTACGAACCACTCTGAGTCTTACTATCCCAGTAGGATGCTAGGATTCTTTCTAAGTATAGGTGAAATCTCTCTCTAATTGGACACCCATCTAGTTGTGTTTACTGTACTTTTGGAAAACAATCAATGCTTGTTAAATACAGTGTAGGCATGCCTGATAGAGTTGATGACCCTGTTGCTGTCAAGATTGGCTAATACATTGAATATTTTGGCAAATTCTGGTGTAGCCTTTGATTCACCAGCAGCACTTATCTCCTGTTCTGAATCCTCCCCAACTGTGTGCCTTTGGTCTTGTTCTCCATGCCCCAAACACGCCTCCCTCAGTTTATCACAGGGTGCTTTCCTACTAATTCTACTAGATTACAATGCATAATGTCACTTTCTAAAAGACAAAATGCCTCTGAGCTTGTTGAAAGTAGCTATCTCCCCCTGCTTATAATCCTGTTTTCATTCCCTTTATACTACTTTATGTGCTCTAAAATTGTCATATTCTTGATCACTATTTATTATATACATCCTACCCCAGAATGAGTGTAAGCTCCAGAAGGGAAGGGATAGCAGAGAACTTGGCACATAATAGGCATTCTTTATTATATATTGAACAATGATGCACACTAAATGCTGCAGATGAATTAATTAGCTGATACAGTGAAATACTGACTGAGTTGTAAATTGGAAATAATTCTTATACTTAAGTAGATTTTCTTAACCATTTCAAGGAAAATATCTACCCACTGCAAAAGCAAAAGACTGGTCTTATCTAAACAATGAAAGGAATTAAGTAACAGCCATGTCACTGCATACATTCTTTTTAGATCAGTTAAGAATGGGAAAAATGAAAAAGTTTATTTTATATGTTTATTTCTTCTCCACTCTTCTTCCTTTCTTTGTGTGGAGCAGTTTCTGACATATATAATTTCCTTCTCCCAGAAGAACTTCTTTTAAAGTTTTTTGCAGGGGAGTTCTGCTAGCAATGGATTCCCCCCAGGTTGTGTTTGTCTGAGAAAAATCTTTATACTTCTTCACTGTTAAGGAAAATTTTATTGGATATAGGATTCTAGATTAGTGTTTTATTTTTCAACACTTTAAATATTTCACCCCACTCTTGCCTACACATTTTCTGACAAGAAGTCACTATAGTTCTTATTTCCTCTCAACAAGTTGTTTTTTTCTCTTTTTAAAAGATTTTATTTACTTATTTGAAAGACAGAGATCACAAGTAGGCAGAGAGACAGGGAGAGGAAGAGGAAGGGAAGCAGGCTCCCTGCTGAGAAGTGACCCCCCCCCACCCCCCCCCCCCCAGGACTCTGGGATTATGACCTGAGCGAAAGGCAGAGGCTTTAACCCTTTGAGCCACCTAGGCACCCAGTTATTTTTCTATGGCTTTTTTTTTTTCTTTAAGATTTCACTTTGTCTCTGCTTCTCTGTAGCTTGCATATAGCATAAGAAGGTATAATGTTCCTTCTGTTTGTTTTGGTTTGGGTTTGGGTTTTAAAGCCACTCAATTGTAGATATGCTACAGAGCTGTTGCTATAGTGATAAGGTAGGGGAGAGAGGAAGTCTTCTATTATAATTAAAACTCATCTTGTCCTGGACCTGTGTCTCAGACCATGACCTTCAAACATGTTTCTAAGTTTCTGGACCCCCTCCCTGCCGTAGATAGGAAAGCTGGTGGGGACTGAAGTGAGACAAGTGTCCTTTCCTCAGGTTGGGAAAAGCTCTGGTCAAGTCTTTCTTCCTGAAGAGTGGAGATTTGTTATGGAGGAAGTGGGTATGCTTCACCAGGACGGCTCTTCCCCTTCCTCTGATATGGCCATGAGAGTATCTTCCTCAAGTCTTCATTATGAGAAACTGGTGGGGTTCCTGGAGATAAAACGCATGAATTGGGTGGGGGAGCATCCCCAGGACTGTGGCTCTCTAGAGGTATTTAAATTCATGCTGGCTCACACTCCCTTAAATTCCTGCTGTTTGAATTCTGCACTATGGGGTTATGAGATGTGAATACCTGTTTTCAGCCAAGCTTAATAAAGATAGCCCAGACTAAAATGTCAAAAGAAAAAAAAAAAGAAAAAACAACACCCAATGTGTGCAAGTTCTCATCAGTACTCTCCTAAATTTAGATTTTTTTTTTTTTTTTTTTTTGACAGAGAGTGAGATCACAAGTAGGCAGAGAGGCAGAGAGAGAGGAGGAAGCAGGCTCCCCGCTGAACAGAGAGCCCGAGTACTCTCCTAAATTTAAATACTTCCTTCCCTAGCTGACCTGACATCTGACCAAAATGTAACTTATTTAAGCTCAAATCAACAAACATTTTCAAAGAGCTTAGTTATCATTGATACAAAGGCAGCCTTTAAAGGACTTGAAGTCTAGAGAAGAGTTCAGAAATGCAAATAACAAGGAAAAATTGAGCATCATTTTGATGTAAGAACAAGTGGTGAATAGAACAGAATAGAGACTGGTTATAGACACATCCATATAGAGACTTGACTTATGAAAAAGAAGGCACTGGGAACTCAGTGCAGTAGGAAAGGGAGGATCTTTTAAACAATAGTGGTGGTTCAACTGGAATTTTGGACTCTTCTACACAGCACACACACACACACACACACACACACACACATCGATTTTACATTGATGGTATATACAAATGCTGAAGGCAAAACAAAACAAAACAAAAAAGTTTCTAAAGTTACCCTGTAGTATCCTTCTTAATTTGGAGTAAACAAAGATTTCCTAAAAAGGAAACTAAGAAGTACTAACTATAAATAAAAGAGCAATATATTGGATTAACTTAAAATAAGGAGCTTCTATTTTTAATCTAAAGACATTAAGAGGGTAAAAAGGTAAGTGGGGATGTGGAAGAAGATATTCAAACTATATCTACCCAAAAAAGAACTAATATAGACACTACATAAAGAAACTTTCCATTCTGAAAACAGACGTGTTGATTAAAAACATCAGCAAAGGGGGCGCCTAGGTGGCTCAGTGGTTTAAGCCTCTGCCTTCGGCTCAGGTCATGATCTCGGGGTCCTGGGATTGAGCCCCGCATTGGGCTCTCTGCCTGCCTCTCTGCCTACTTGTGATCTCTCTCTGTCTGACAAATAAATAAATAAAAATCTTAAAAAAAAAAATCAGCAAAGGACATGAATGGTTACTTTACAAAAAAAAAAAAAAGATAAAGAAGCATGAAAAAATGTTCTCAGTCTGATGAGTCATCAGGAGAATTTCAAATTCTGAATAAAACCAACATTTTTCATAGCTATATAGTCCCTTGAATAGCTAAACATAAAAATACTAACAATTGCAAATGTTGATGAGGATGCAGAACAAATGAAATTCTCATATTCAGTTAGTGGATGTCAGTATTGGTATGACTGTAGGGCATTACCTTGTCATGGCATAGAATAAAGCTGAATGGGCACATCCCATACAATTGATCAATTCCACTCCTAAACATATTACCCAACAGAAATACCGCCATTTATATAGTAAAAGATAGGTACAAGAATAAAAAAGTATTCTGTACGTTTTTCCTAATCTAAACTGGAAACAACCCATATGATCATCAATGGCCAAATGGTTAAATAAATTTTGGTGTTTTACCACCTTGAACAATTATATATCAAGAAAAATAAGCAGACTACTGTTATATATAAAACCACATGGAAGAATCTCATAAACATAGTATTTAATAAAAGAACCCAGAAATAAATGGCTAGATACTGTATAATTTCATTTCAAAGTTCAAGAGCAGGTGAAATTAATATATGGGTTAGAAGTCAGTAGAATGGCTTCCTCTGTGGAACAATGATTTGTGCACAAATTAGTATGTTAAATTTCAAATACAATTCCACTTAAAATTACTTTTAAAATAAACACTCCAACAGCATCAACAATAAAATCAGCAATATGTCTGAGATAAAAGAAGGGTAAGTCACAGTGTAATTTACTCTTCAGGGTAAGGGGTGAGGAAAGGGTTATGAAAGACTCAGAATATAGAGTGCAGAAGGGCACCTGGGTCGCTCGGTCAGTTAAGCAACTGCCTTCAGCTCAGGTCAGGATCCCAGGGTCCTGGGATGGAGTCTGGCATTAGGCTCCTTGCTCAGCAGAGAGCTTGCTTCTCTCCCTCCCTCTGCCTGGCACATCCCCTGCTTGTGCTCTATCTTTCTCTGACAAACAAGTAAAATCTTTAAATATGTGTATAAATGGTGCAGATGTCACAAATTCAAAACATCTAGGAGATACAGGCAAGTGAGATAAAAGCATGAACTAGAATGGATTTCACAACAGCAGCATGAACATGAATATAGGAGGAACCAGTATTCTACTTCAGTGTCAGAAAGCCTACAAGGAAAGATGGATTCTGAGAACCAGAGGCATACATATGCCTTCTCTAAAGGAAACAACTACTAGTCAGCTCCTGGAGATCATTGTCTTTCTTGCATGCTGACAATTTCTAGATACTTCAGTTCTTCAGAAGTGTTAACATCATGACTTTACAGTTTAGTTTTATTTTAATTTGGAAAATATATATCCCTACACATTTCACATTGAGTGAGGGAAAATTGTATACTTAATATAGATATATCCCAGAGTATGTGGGTGCTGATAAATATGGAAATAGTTTGGGTTGATCCTGTCTAGCTTTGTATCTGTGTCTGGCACAACATGGTTTAAGACATAGGGAATAAAATAGTTGCTGAATAAATCTGTAATTGCTAAATGAAGTTGGACTATGTTTTTAAAACTGAGGACAAGTTTTAAAGGTAAGTTGATCAGAAGTTGTATGCTGAACCTCAATGATGACAGATGCAAAGGGTAGATAATTATAAAATGCCAAATGTTCAAGGACCTACATGTTTACATGTAAGTCAGAATTGCAGGTACTTAGTGTTGGCAACATTGTGACGGGGATGAACCTGGAGAGGTGGGAGAGAGGAAGAAAATGATGGAAAACAGATGTCATGGTCAGGGATTTTTATTTTTATTATACAGGAATAGAGCATGGGAAGTCATCAGAAGCTTACACAGGAGGGAAACATGGCTCAGTCTGCAATACCACCGTACACCAGTATTCAGTGGCCAAAATTAACAAGACAGGAAACAACATGTGTTGGAGAGGATGTGGAGAAAGGGGAAACCTCTTACACTGTTGATGGGAATGAAAGTTGGGGCAGGCACTTGTTGATAGGAATGCAACTTGGGGCAGAAAACGGTGTGGAGATTCCTTAAGAAATTAAAAATAGAGCTACCCTATGACCCTGCAATTGCACTACTGGGTGTTTACTCCTAAGATACAGGTGTAGTGAACAGAAGGGTCATCTATACCCCAATGTTCATAGCAGCAATGGCCACAGTCACCAAACTGTAGAAAGAGCCAAGATGCCCTTCAACAGATGAATGGATAAATATGTGGTCCATATATACAATGGAGTATTATGCCTCCAGCAGAAATAATGAATACCCAACTTTTATATCAATATGGATGGGACTGGAGGAGATTATGCTGAGTGAAATAAGTCAAGCAGAGTCAATTATCATATGATTTCACTTACTTGTGGAGCATAAGGAATAACACAGAGGACATGGGGAGATGAAGAGAAGAAGTGAGTTGGGAGAAATCGGAGGGGGAGACAAACCATGAGACTGTGGACTCTGAGAAACAAACTGAGGGTTTTAGAGGGGAGGGGGTTGGGGGGTTGAGTGGTGGTCATTAAGGACGTATTGTACAGAGCACTGGGTCTTGTGCATAAACAATGAATCTTGGAACACTGAAAAAAAATGATAAAATTACAAAAAAAAAAAAAGAGAGAAAGAAAGAAGGAAAGAAAAGGGGATTTTGGTGGAAGTATGTTCACTGGATGAGAGAGATAAGGAAAATGTTCCTCATCTTGCCTTCTCAAAGTCACTTCCACCAAGGGCTTTTTAGGTCTCTTAAATAACTAGGATCAGAGATCTAGAAAGAAGTGTAAGGAATAAACCATCGAGCTATTATGCTACTGTGAGATAAGGACATACGGCTGCATCTCCCATGTCCTATTCACTTATCTTGCAAGCAGTTGAGGTTGGTAATACCTGTGTTCACATGAAATAATGAAAGACAAAATGAAGACCCAGATTCTTAATTTTGACTTAATCCCATTTATTGTAGCATGGATCAAATCAATTCTTTCCACACCTGAGTGACACTGAAGAGCATGGTAAATCAAAAAGTTTTATGCCAAGGAGAGATAAAAAAGAGATAACAATAGGAAGGGAGCAGCTTGAATTACATCAGACAGAGTAAGAGCAAGAAAAGGCACTACTAGGAAAAAAGCACAAGTCCATAGACTTTGAATTTTTGTCCTGAATCCTTGGCGGGATTATTGACTGGAACAAGGAAGCTACCGGCCTCCCAGCGCAGAGCAAGATCCAGGGCACGTACTGAACACATGGCTCAGAGGCTGGCATCCAGTGAAGACAGGACGCAGAGGTCTGAGGCTGCTAGGCACCATACTCAGTGGTTGAGGACCACAGGGCAAACAACCCAAGGGGCGGCATCCGTAAGTGAGGAGGCTCAGGGGTCGGCTGCTGCTGGACACATAGCTCAGAGGTCTACAGGATACGGGGAGGCAGGAACCAGAGATGTAAGAAGCAGCAGGAAGAAAAGTGGTTCCTTGGCAGGGTCTGGACACGTAGTACGTAGTAGGAGGGCAGCAGGATGTTTCATAGTTGCTGGGCTCACAGTGGGCTGGCTGGCAGTTACTTGGTTCGCTGCAACTCTCTTGACAGTTGTCCAGAGGCCGGAGATGGTCTTGACAGTTACTAGGCAAGCAGAGGACATCACCACAGCTCACACCTGGAGAGCAGAGGGCAATGGAGGAGCTGAGAGGAATATGGCAGGGATTTCTGAGGGATCCCAAGCTGTAGGTCACAGGGCAGTTGTGGCAAGACATAGTGAGGCTTCAAAAGCAGGTTGCAGTTGAATGAGAAGAAGCGAGTATCTCCCCTCATTTGGCTCGATCCCTTATATATCCCTAGAAGGTGGTGATTGTGTATACAGACTCTTCCTCCTTGTGGGAAGCTGCATCAGAACTCTCCATTATAGCCCCGGAAGTGGTGCTCCCATGTCCCATAAACCTGGATGTTCTTTCCATTGATTGAGTATATCTACAAGGAAGTGTGACTGGATTTTAATAGGCTCTCTCCTTCTTAAATTATCCAATGAAAACAGACACGTTCGAAGGTTCATTCACGTAATCCAAGCATAACCACCACTACGTAAACATTCCTAGAATTCCTCTCTTGGAATTGCCTTTAGAAGTTAGAGCAAAACTCTTTGGAGGAGGAAAAAAAAATTGTAGTAAAATTCTTTGAAACAATGACAAACTTCTCTCTTTGAAGGGAAATTCTATTCTTTTTGGAAATTGTCAATGGTAAGCAACTTGAGAGTAAGTATTTGTAAAAGATGGTGAAAATTCTATAACCTATATGACTCCGGGCAGAAAAAGTTTAAAAGCAGTATAATATGAAAAATTTCAATGTGACCAAATTTATATGTTGCTTTATTTTAGAATGTTGGTAAAAAATGACTTCCCACAAAAATATTTTTATTTTATATTGTTTTTTAGAAGGTTTTAATTTTTTTTAAGATTTTATTTATTTATTTGAGAGAGAGAGAATGAGAGAGCATGAGAAGGGGGAGGGTCAGAGGGAGAAGCAGACTCCCACTGAGCAGGGGGCCTGACATGGGATTCGATCTGGGGACTCTAGGATCATGACCTGATCTGAAGGCAGTCACTTAACCAACTAAGCCACCCAGACACCCCCAGATATTTTTATTTTAAACAGCCATACTCATTTTATTCATTTCAGTAAACAGAGTCATGATGGAAGCTTGGTTTATATTTAAAATATTCTTTTTTTTTTTTTTAATTTTTTATTTTTTATAAACATATATTTTTATCCCCAGGGGTACAGGTCTGTGAATCACCAGGTTTACACACTTCACAGCACTCACCAAATCAAATACCCTCCCCAAAGTCCATAATCCCACCCCCTTCTCCCAAACCCCCTCCCCCCGGCAACCCTCAGTTTGTTTTGTGAGATAGATCAGTAAGATGGGCTCAGGTAAAAATATGGATACTACTGTGAAAGAGCAAATAAACAAAACCCCTCAAAGAAAGTTGAACAACATGACATTTTCTTAACAGCTAGTATAGGTTTACGTATTCATGCTTACTTGTGTTCCAACCAAAAACCAATGTTCAACAACAACAACAACAACAACAAAAGAATAATGAATAAGACCTGGAAATGGGTTTGGTTTTGCTTCTTACATTGGTTCGGATGTCAATTTCCAAAAAAACAGCTTCTAAACCAATTTACATGGGAAATTGCATCAGAATAAATGTACAGTTTTTCTAAGCATTAGTACTTCCAAGGTTATTTGGGATTATATTTTCTGGTAAAAATTGGTTTAAAAATGTTTCATAATGTTTAGCCTCTTCCACTATATTTTTATGTCCCAACATATCTAGTGGCTCCAGTGGCTACTTTAATGGGAATTTTAATTACCTTGATGGATCTACTTTCCAATTCCCTTCAGCCAGAAATTCTATGTAAATCACAATAGTTTCTTCTATTTTAATGTGCAATGGATACACCCACTCTTAATGTCTCCCTCTGTGCAGGAGGAGCCAAATCTCTCTAACAGAAGATTGGTTTCTCTATGAGCCAATACAGGACTATTTTACCACCGAGGATAGAAATGCGAAGAGAAAATGATTTAGTCTCAGAGGTCCTGTACTAACATGTCGAACTTATCTTAGTACTTTAGGTCAGAGAACATTACCCTTTGATGACTTATACCTGAGGAGTTCGAAGAGTTCCTCTAAACCCCATCTCCACCCCTCCAGCTTTTGTCACCTGACGCTCTCTGTACACACATTGCTAGAGTCTTCTTGTGAAATCCTGGATGCATCAGCTGAATGGCGTCAGTAGTAAATATAGCCACCACATTCAACTGAATGCTTATCACGTTTATATGTTGATGTTCTTTATGACTCTTCTTCTCTAAAGTAAGCAATGACACTCGTATCATTCCTACATCAGTATGTTTGTGTTTATACATGAACATGTATTGTTTATGCTGTGTGTATATATGAATGTTTTCCCATGACGTGAAGGAGTGTGGAATAAGAGAAAACTGGCATTCATTTAGTGTCTCCACTGGGCAAGACTTGTAGTGTGGATACGCACATGTGTCACATCACTTTATCCTCACAATGCCTTACAGTCGATTTTACTATTTCAAGTATTCATATGAGAAAACTCGAAATGCAGAAAGTTATAGTAATTGATATGAAAAACATTTGAACAAAGGGGGTTCAAACATTTGAACATTTTTTCTCCCATTATCCAATATGGCATTATTTAGAAATATATTAGTAGCATCATTTATTAATCCTCTTTGATTAGCACAATTCCTCTGATTCCCAGTCTCTATTGGTAACATTTCATGGCATTATTGGAAATATTAATAATATTCTATTTTTCAATCTCGTTTTTTGGATGCATTGAAATGTAAGAAAAACTTAAACGCTAAACTGCAAGACACTATACTAGAATAATTTATGTTCTTGCTTTGGCATTCTTAACCCATTCCAAAAAGTACCACCTTGAGTTTAATGAGTTTAGAACACTACCACAGATTCTCTCTTCTTCTTTTTTTATTTATTTATTTTTTTCTGTTATGGGTAGGTAACACTGAAAAAAAAAAGTCATGACATTTTAGAAAATAGGATGCCTGGAATGTAAGTTGTACCTTAATTTAGCAAATGTAGAACTGATGTTATTTGGTAGTGACCAGAGAGTTCATGTGAGCACAACAGCAGGTATCTCATTAGCAGGCTCCAATAAACTATAAACAGGTCTCACACTCTTCTTCTAATGTGAAAGTTGAGGGATATATTTTCTTTTTTTTTTTTTTAAGATTTTATTTATTATTTATTTGACAGACAGAGATCACAGGTAGGCAGAGAGGCAGGCAGAGAGAGAGGAGGAAGCAGGGTCCCTGCGGAGCAGAGAGCCCGATGCGGGGCTCGATCCCAGGACCCTGAGATCATGACCTGAGCCAAAGGCAGAGGCTTTAACCCACTGAGCCACCCAGGTGCCCCAGTTGAGGGATATATTGAGGAACTAGGTATCCTGTGTGCTTCTTCAGAGTTACCCACTTTCTTGCTTTTTCTTCAGTGAACCAGGGGTCCTTACCTTTCTTACTCTATAGGAACAATCCTGAATTTCTCTTTGTCTCTGGCTCAGACACAAAGATTCCTCAGAGCATTGCAACAATATAGTTAAGCCGGTAAATGACTAGTCTGCATTCATTTAGTCAATAAATATTTATTGAGCATTTCGTATGTGTTAACATAATGATAGATACTCTCAGTAACACCATTTCTGCTCCCAAACACATCCAGTCTTGTAGATGTGATAAGACAAGCACCCAATCCAGGCCAGTGTTTACTAAGTTCTATAAATGGTATCCAAAGGAAGGCAAACGTTGCTCATTGGCTTTGCCTAGAGTTTGCATTTGGTATTAATTTCAGAGCATGGGAGGAGATGTCAGGGGGCTTGGAAAGAGGAGGCACTTCAGGCTATATGGTGGCAAATGGTATAAAAGCAGAAAAAAGTGACCACACAGTGCTTTCGGTGGAGAATTCTTAGAGGCAAATAGTAGCAACTAAACTTAGATTCACATGCTGAATTGAATTTAATCATCAAAGAAGCAGTTAAGGTTTTGTTCTACAGGCATGGTGCTCTAAGTAACTGATTTTGAGAGGAGAGTGCTATGATTAAATTGAAGACTATACTGGAAAGAGGGAAGATCTATTGTAATGCTTTTCTCCCTTGTTCCACTAAAATTATGTCTTTTCATCCATTTCCCTTCCTGTTATCACTGCCATCATTCAAGTTGGATTTTGGTCCCCACTGGTGAACACATATACTTCTTATTGCCATCTTGACTCATAATCGCTATTGTCTTCTCTTTAGCTTGAATACTGTATTCAGATTAAAACTCCTCAAATTAATTTCATCATATGACTCTTTGTCAAGAACATCAATGACTTCTTTTCGTCGACAGAGAATTGTCCAAACCCTTGATCACTCCTCCTCTACTTCCCAATACGGATTCTCCTCTGTATTGGGTATTTTCTGTTCATGTAACTCCACATCCCTCCTCATTTCATATCACCTCCTCACCCATCCTACCCTTCCTCTCTTTTGAAATAATTCCTTGATTTTATCCATTACCCAGACCTCAGCTAAATTAGAACCTTCTTGGGACCTCTGGGTAGCTCAGTTAGCTAAGCATCTGCCTTTGGTTCAGGTCATGATCCCAGGGTCCTGGAATCAAGTCCCGCATCAGGATCGTTGCTCAGTGGAGAGCCTGCTTCTCCTTCTGTCTGCTGCTCCCCACTTGTGTTTGCTCTCTCTCTCTCTCTCTCTCTCTCTCTCTGTGACAAATAAATAAATAAAACCTTTAAAAAAATAAATAAATTAGCCTCTTCTTTGTAAATATCTTCCTTCCAACATAAATCTCTCTGGCCTTAAATCTGGATAGCTATCATTATCTAATGCACACACGCGTGCACACACAAACACACGTGCATACACACATTCCTTTACATTGCAGACAAAACATTCTTTGTCTATGTGCTGTAGTGTCTTATATTTTGACTACATTACAGAATCCTTACTAGCTACTATTTACAATGTCCTTATTATATATCAGACATGATTCTATAAGTTTTACACATATTTACTGATTTAATTCTCACAACATTCCTAGGTGTGACCATCTCACAACATTTGAGTAGGTGTGATCATTATTCTTAATACATGTGAGGACACTGAGTCAATTCTTAATAACTATTTGCTGACTTACATCATAGCATTCACAAAATATAACATAGATTTTCTCTATCAAATATAAAAGTTGACCTTTACTTAGTCAACTCAATAATCTCTTTTATATACTTTTCTCACCATCCATCCATTTTCACCAGGGTAAGTCAACTTTCAAGGAATATAAAAGAATATGAAGATAGAAAGAGGTGCAGGAGATCGGAAACTCTTCCTCAAGTTTTCCTCTTGCCCCTTTTATGATCCCTGATTAATACTTCTCTTAGCAAGCCTTAGAGAAGAGAAGGTATTATCAGGAGTCAGTCCACTTCAACCCACGACATAATGAAGGGGCCTGACTATAGCACCCCCTGGTGGAATCCATGTGTAAAATCATTTAAATTTTAATCAATTAGAAGAACAAAGTTAATTCACTGAACAGTAATGTAGAGTCTTGGATAACTAATAAGGCTGTAATCTATTTTCAACAGAATTTTTATATATTATAACATTCTTGAGTATGGAAACTCGGTTTACACATGAGTGGAACAAAATTTTCTCTGTTCATTCCCAATTTATTCTTATAAAAGAACTTCACCTAGATGATGTTAGAAAACTCTCTTCTAGTAGCGCATCCTCTCATCTGTATTGAAGACAGTGGAAGTGGAGGCATCCCTTCCACTATCCATAGTTAAGCCCTTGAACTGTGTTCTTTTCACCTTTACAAGGTCTTTTTCAACTTCCTCCCTTTGTTTACATATTGTATAAGCTTTAATGAAGTATAATTGATACAATAAGCTGAACATATTTAAAGAGCACAATTTGTTATGATTTGGCATTTGTGTCTATCAAAAATCAAGGTCATGATCATATTCATTTTCTCCCATCATCTCTTCATGACTGTGTGTAGTCATTCCTCCTATCCTTCTCCACATGACCCTACTCCTACGGCATCTCCAGGCCACCACTGATCTTCTTTCTGCCATTTTGGATTAGTTCGCATTTTCTAACATTTTACTAAGTGAAATGAAATGATACAGTATATACTCTTTTTTTTCTTCCTTCTTTTACCCAAGTATGCTTATTTTGGGATTCATCTAAGTTGCAGCATGTATCAGTTGTTCATTCCTTGTATTTCTGATTTGTTTGTTCATTCATCCACTGATGGACAATTGGGCTGTGTGCAGGTTTTGGGAATTACACAAAAAGTACTATGAACATTCATGTACAAGTTTTTTCTAAAATATTTTATTTATTTATTTATGAGACAGAAGGACAGACAGAGAGAGAGAGCATGAGTGGGAGGGGAAGAAGGAGAGGGAGAGAGAATTTTAAGCTGTCTCTGTACTAAGCACAGAGCCCAATGTCAGGGAGCAGGGGGCTCAATCTCATGACCCTGAAAACATGACTTGAGATCATGGCCTGAAATCAAGATTTAGATGCTTAACCAACTGCCAACAGTCACCCTTTGTGTACAAGTGTTTGAAAGCAAATATAAAATCATTTCTCTTGGGTAAATACCTATAAATGGAATGATCTGATCACATGATAGGTCAATGTTTAACTTTTAAGGAATTGTCAAACTGTTGTTTAAACTGACTGCATCATTTTATATTCCCACCAAAACTGTATGAGTTCAAGCTCCTTTGTGTCTTTCAACATGTGGTATATTCATACATTTGATATAGTCAGATTGTTATTCTGTGTCAGTATTTTATTGTTATTCTGTGTCAGTGGCTTTAATGTGTTATTCATTGCTTATATCCCATCTGTACATCTTCTTTAGTAAAGACACTACTCAATGGTTTTTCCTTTTTTTTTTTTTTTTTTAATTGAGTGTCTGCTTTCTTATTGTTGAGTTTGGGGAGTCTTTTAAATATTTTAGATATATTTTTTAAATTAGATATAGGATTTGCAAATATTTCCACCAGTCAGTGGCTTGTCTTTATTCTTGTAATAATGACTTTTTTGAGGAACAGTATTTTTTTAATACTTTTTTATAAACATATAATGCATTATTAGCCCCAGGGGTACAGGTCTGTGAATTGCCAGGTTTACACACTTCACAGCCCTCACCATAGCACATACCCTCCCCAATGTCCATAACCCCACCACCCTTTCCCTACTCCCCTACCCCTGGCAACCCCCAGTTAAGAGCAAGTATTTTTAATTGTGGTGAAGATCAAATTGTCAATTTTTAAACTATAGATTGTGTTCTGTAGCTAAGAAATTTTTCCCAACCTCACTGATGTCTTAAAGGATTATTTTTTCCCTATGTTTCTACAACCATATTTTTGAAATCTAATTTTTATCCTCACCAGTATTTTCAGCTATGACCTTCAAGATCACTAATGATGAGCTCCCTGCATGCAATGGTAAATTTTGCCTTAGTCTTAACTCCATGGCCGGCGACATTGCTCTCCACACTCTGTATTTTGATAACTTGTCCTATTTTTATTCAGCAATACTCTGATTTCATGATTCTGTTTCTATCATTTCTATCATTCTATCCACCTCCCTTTTCTCCTTCTATTCTCAATTCTCTTCTGTATTCTCCTTAATCTGCATTTCATTAATCATAAGGGTTCAGTTAATAGCTATAATAAATTCCACAGTATTTATAATTGCAGTCTTGCTCTCTTTCCTGATCTGTGTTCCTGCATTTGCAGTTATCGGCTAGATCATTCCACTGAGACAACTTACCCTTCACATTAAATATTTACATATAAATAGTGCTTTCTCTAAAGTTGGTTTCTCCTCCCACGCACTTTATGTCTACTTATGGTCCCATATTCTCTTAGTCACATAGGCTTAAACAATTATAAAACGATGCTCAGAAAAACTTCTATCTTTAGCGTATTCTCAAGGACAAGATTAGTAGTGAAATACAGCTCAGGTAATGTCTCTCCCTTGGCTGCAGTTATCTTGAATACCTCTCCATTGTCCACAGAATAAAATCAAAGGTCCTCAAGCTCTCACTCCAAGCTTTTCAGAATATGGATTCTCCATACATGGCCAAGACCACGCCCTCAGGTCCTCTCCATCTGGATCTCTAGATGACCCTATTGGCCATTCTCCGTGAGCATCTCACATTGCTGGCTTCCTTTTTGCTGTCTTACCTGCTTTCCCACCCTCTCTAATTATGCATATCCTACTTATTTTTTTTACAGCTCAAGTCACAATTTAATGAGTACCAGGAAGCTTTCATTTCTGCCCAACCAGAAGCAATTCTTTTTCTTGGAACTTGTTCCCACTTTACATGTCTCCTATTGTACAGATCATTTCATACCTTTTATTTATTCAGTTTACATCTAATTTTTCTGCTCAGTCATAATTATATTAAAGACATTGTAGCCTTATTTCTATTTGTGTTGCTAAATAGGCCCAACATCCTCTTTTTGGAAATATTTATTCAAACAATGAATAAAAATACTTTGGTCACTGTTTTCCTCTATTTAGTTCAAGATTTTTTTTTTCTTTTACTTTATCTCAAGTATTTCTCACATCCGAATGAAGACTCATGTATTTCAGTGTATGTGATGGTAAATGGCTGTTGAGAAGGATTGATCAGAGACTGATAGATTCTTCCTTAATTTAAGTCATTAGGTCAGATAGTTCTTAACCTATTCACTTGTATGTACATGTATATCTGACACCCTTTTGACCCTTAGTTTTATAAACTAGAACCAACTTGTATTTGGTTCTTTGAGAGCTATTCACAGCCAAAGCAAAGATTTACTATAAACCTCCTAAAGAAAAGGAAGTCTGGGTCTATTATAGTTCTTGTCCTGGATTTCTCACATAACACACTTTATAGCCCGTGGAAGAATGCAGTTCACCTTCAGGTCACAGAGGATCCTTGTTCAGTTATTTCCTTGCATAGCAAAAGCACCTCTCCTGGCCCCTCTTTACTCCAGACTCTGTGGGCACACCAGAACTCTGTGGAGAGTCTTTATAATAAAAAAAATATCATTTTAGAGCATAAAGATTTTCTAGGTTTTTTTTTTTTTTTAATAGAACATGAGATCAAAATGTCAATGCTATGACTTGTCAGCAACTCAGCAGTCCCACTGAAATCAATAGGTGCCCTTTGGGAGTTTGGCCCTAACAAACCCTTATCTTGCCACATAGAACAGAACTTAGGGCCAAACGAAGACTCCGAAGTTGCCTGAAACATTTATTTCCCCTGAAACATTATTTTATAACATTTCAAAAAAGATAGAGAGTCACTCTTCTTCCGTCGAAAGACTGACATTTAAGGAATTCAAGTCTTTATCTTGATCTTTATCACGGGCTACTCCTAAATTCTGATGGAAAGTTTTTTTTTTTTCCCCAAATGGCGGATACCCTACATCAGGCTCCCAGCTCCATGGGGAGCCTGCTTCTCCTTCTCCCTCTGCCTGCTGCTCCCCCTGTCTGTGTACTCTCTTTCTCAAATAAGTAAAAAAAATCTTTTTAAAAATATCCTAAACCAGCATGTGTCTTGAAAGTGATGTGAAACATCCCTAATAACTATAGAATACTTAACTTTATGATTTAAAAAATAATTCCTGTCATAAAGATCACCCACTGATTTAAAAAATAATTCCTGTCATAAAGATCACCCACTGCCTAGCATTTCAGCATTGGGCTTGAGAATGAATGAACTGACTTTAGGTTTTAATGGTCATGTCCTTCATAAAATCCAGAAACCGAAGAGGCTGAAGTTGGAGTGACCCTTGATCTTTCAGAGCATTTACCTTGCTTGCTCAGTGGTGAGTTTCTTTGGAGGTATTGACTTGGAATCAGAATATTGAGAAAATGAAGTACTGCCAAACCTAATATCTAAATCAGAAGAAGTGGCTGGGTTATTCCATGAGAAATTTAAATAATTTTCAGTCAAATAACAACAACAAAGCAAAAACGAAAACAGAGAGTGGGAATGAGTTAGATGTTTTAAGTAGTCACAAGAATGCAGTAACTACCCGGGATCATTTACTCATTTGATATGAAGAATGAAGGCAAAAGAAATAGAAAAAAAAAAATCCTTATAACTTACGACCCATTGACAAGTGCTTAAGACAAGCAGAGTGATATTCCTCAAGGAGCTTTATTATCTCAATGCAAGTATTTTGCTAGAGGCAAAAGGCAACCTTAGCTTTAAGTTAGCACAACCTCCAGGATCCTATAAAAATCCCTTTGGAAATTTCCTTTGTCTGTAACCCCGCAAGATGTGTGTTAGCAACCATCCTCCAAACATCTGAAGGATCTCATGATTAGGGTTTTACTAGATAGTAGTAAACGAACGTTTCTTCACAATAGCTAGCCTCTCAAGGTACTGGAAACCTTGCTTCCAAATTCCTTAGTGACTTACCCTATCCCTAATTCCCTCCCAACCTGAAAGTATATTATCAGTTGTTTCTCACAACACCAATGTAGCTCTCTCTGCCCACAGGTCCTGTGTTTTAACAAAACCACCCTTTTTGCACTGAAGACATTTCAAGAATTCTTTCTGGACAGTTTGTTTGCTCCCAGAACCCAGCATTTCACATCGCATTCATCTGTTCCATTCCCCATAAACATTCATCTACATTCTCATTTTCCTCCTGGCAACAAGACAGGATGTTAACAGAAATACAGCTTTCAGAAGAGGGAAGAACATGACCTCACAGGTTGATAAATAGAATTTAAAGGAAGCCCATTGGAATCAAGTAAACATGTTGACCAGCTTGTATGGCTAATAGGGCAGTATTTTATTGTCTGTTAATTGTCTGTTACTTAACACTTTATTGGCAGTTAATAAGGGGGAATTGGGCAAGGAATTAAAGGCCAACTCCAGGGAAACAGACTCACAAAGAGCTGACCAACCAACGGTGCCTGATCTGAGCAGGAAGAAGTTTACTCAGGTAGTCAGTCCCAAGTTCTCTCTAATACAATCACCAGTGCAAAGATTCAGCTAAGTGGGCATAAATTTCCACCCTCTTTCAGATGACAGTGAGGGAGCAGGAGGCTGGCTGAGGACAAAGCAAAGGCTGGCGCCTTGCACCCCCCCCTTCACCCGCTCCCCTCCATAGGTGTAGCATCCCTCAGGCACCCCGGACTGCCATAAAACGATAAATGGTTAACTTGCAGAGATCACAGTCCTGCAAGGTAGGAGTCTCCCTTGGTTTGCAAATGTCCTTGAGATTTACAACAAAGAAGTTACCTTATCAATAGCCCTAATGTCACCCTCCCCTCCATGAAAAACGGAAGGAGGCGGAGGTCGAAGGAAAAGTAAATAAAGTTAAATTTCTTCTAAACCTAAATCTCATTAACAAGGATGCTTGATAGCAGGAATGTAACATTCCACCAGGAGACTCCCAATTGTCTTTACTTGATAAGTAACCAGGCCTTCAATATCCTGGTAGTGCTTTTTTTCCGCATGTGTGGGCTAACCGGCCAGTTCTGCTTCTGTAAGATTGCTTTGTCTGCTTTCGCGCAGGGTCCCCTGACCCAATCCACTGACGCCAAGTATGCCTGTTCAAACTATCAATCAATCAGCTCAGCCCCACCCGAAACTTGTTTGGATCTGTCTATAAAAACCCTGCACCAACCCAGCTCTGGACCTCTCGGTGTTATCGGCAACGAGCGCCACAGAGGTCCAGGTTCGAACCTGCATTAAACAACCCTTGCTGATTGGCTTTGACTCACGTCTCTGGTAGTCTTTTAAGGTGGGGGTAATATTCAATTGGCATTTCAACAGTTATAGAGATGTGCACCTACACTGAGCTTGAAGTGAAGAAAATTCACTAATGCTATGATCACAAACTGGCTAAAATGTTAGAACCTCTGCTGGTTCTGTTGGGGGGTTAGGAGATGATATTCTCCTTCCCATGAAGGATGAGTGAACAGTGGACCAACTACCAGCTCAGCACCTCCTGCAGCCTGACCACTTGGGGGTGTAAAGTCAAAGAGTTTTTAGAGTGTGTTCTCACTAGAAGGAGGCCTTGGTTTTCTCAAGGAAATTTCCACATAAACTCCTGTGGGACACCCAAGATGAGACACTGAGTGGCTTGAACTGGGTTTATAATGATGATAAAGGTGACCCACTGTAGAATGAAAAACTGACTTTAAGAATTCTAGGTGAATTCGTATAGTCCACCACCATGTTGGAAATCTCCTTTAGCCTTTGTGTTAAAATTGGACAAGTATTAAAGAGGTGTTATTTTAATAATGGGGCAGTAGAGGCCCCATATTAAGTTGTACTTCTTAAAAACGAGTTTCTATTGTGTGTCTCAAATCTGAGGGAGCCAAAGCTATAAATCTTGTGATCCACAGCTGGAAGGCAACCTGGCTATGACTGCTGAGCCAAGGGATTCCCAAGGTTTAAATAGATAGAGTGAGCATGATGATATTGTTGCCCAATATAGGGCATTGGATGTACTAAAAACATTAGAAGATTGTTTGAGCCGCTAGCTGGTGTCTCATTGCTAAAAATAAAAAATAAAGGCGCCTTGCTTACTGGTACTGAAATACATTTTCTCTTCTCTTCATCTCCACACCTGATGTTTCTTCCCTCCTCCATACGCTGACATCAGTCACTTTGATGAGATACATAATTTAGGGTAGGATCCATAGGACCTATGCCCCTCTTTCCCCAAGGAAGACAGAGGCTCTTATGAACTCCTTCCAATACATGTGGAACTTCTGGAAAAGAAGGACTCACACTATAGTTCTTCTTGATACAGATGCCCAAGCCACCTTTCTAAGCAGTCCAGGGGTTAGTGCTTGGATTCAGCCAGTGAGATTTTGGAAGGATAACACAATAGGGAAGAATAGATAATGTGACCTTTTGGGTGGGACTTTTGGGAAAAATTCTATGTACTTTTGTTGTTACAAGGGTCATTGACTTAATCTTTTCCATTTCATAAATTCCAAGGGGGATTCTCCTGATTGTGAAGATCTATGTTTATAGAATTGTTAATATTTGGGAACTGTTTTGAGCTACACATTTCTGTGACTGATGATTTCACTGATTGGAGCCTTTGGCAAAGGGAGACAACCTCTACCCACTGAATGCTATTTGGAGACTACTGATAGTAGGTCTTAAATACTGACTGAGACATATTAAATAGATTTAGTTGCAACTTCAGACTAATAAGACTGATCGAGTAGACATTGGAGTGCTATACTCCAAGGGAAATTCATTAGAAGCAGTGCAGTGTAGACATAAGGATTAGATATTGGGTGAGAGAGATGTTCCCTATAGGGTTTTAGTATTTCTACGTGTCTTGAGGATAGAGTCACTGATTCCTTCTGTTCTATTTTTTTTTTTTTTTTTTTTAGCCATGTTTGTATAGTAAAGAGTTTTGGAAAATAAATATAGTATTTTTCTCTCAGGCAGAAGATAAACATGCTTACCCCCCATTATCATATCCCTGACCCAGGCTTCACAATCTCAAGGTTTCTCTCCTGTGAAACATCTCACTGCGAATGCAAGTGTTATGTGGCTTCTTGTTGTACTGTGGGAACTGAGGGTCAGGGAATTGGTGCAAATGCTAATACTTTGGCTTCTGCTATTACCATGAATAATAAAACCTTTGTCTCTGAACCAGGGGTGCCATGTCTTCTGCCAGCATCCATGAATCTGAGCTAGGCTAACTTGTTAGCTTGCATGTAGGGTTAAAGCTCAGACTTTTCATGGTTCTCATTATCCTCTTCCAAAAATTTCTGTTTCCTAGTTGAAGTTGTGGCATTGCAATGCCATAACTAACTCTATTTTTTTCAACGATCATTTAATAAGGCAGAAATTTTAGTAGAAGTATATAATTATAGTGAAATAATGATGAAAAATTAGACATTTATGGAGCAGTCATGAGCACAGATTGATCAAATTTATTAGAAAATAAAGAAAACAAAAAAAATAAAAATAAAATAAAACAAATTGAGGCCATATTGAAAACATGTTTCAAAACCTTAAAGGGCATTATAAGAAGAAGAAAATCAACAAACACAACAAATATAAACCATGACTTAATTAATAAATAATCTTCAGTCTGAATAGTAAAGCGATATATGGGTATGCTAGACTTTTCTTTAAAACAATGCAGCCAAAGGGAGCCTGAGTGGCTCGGTAGATTAAGTATTTCAACTCTCCTTTCCAGCTCAGATCATGATCTCAGGGTTGTGAAATCACACTGCATGTGGGGTTTCACACTCAGCAGGAGTCTGCTGGAGATTCTCTGTCCCTCTCCCTCTCCCCCTCCTCCCCGTTTGCTCATTCTTTCTTCCTCTCAAACAAATAAATCTTAAAAAAAAAAAAAAAAAGCCATATAGCATAGTATTTTTTCCATTTGACTTTATTTTATGTATTTTCAGTGTTCCAAAATTCATTGTTTATGCACCATACCTAGTGCTCTATGCAATACGTCCCCTCCATAATACCCACCACCTGGCTGCCCCATCCTCCCAACCCCCTCCCCTCCAAAACATATAACATAGTATTCTGAGAGACTGTCCTCCTCTCCCAACGAGGCCAGGTAGAAATGTGGAAGTACTTTATTGAGGAATTATCACCTATGAGGGATTACTCAAAATACCTCAAGGTATGAGGTATGGAACTTAAAGACAAAAGGTGTTGAATATGTAGCTCATTTGTTAACAAGAAAAACACTCCACTAGGGGTCAGCAGCTGCTACAACCAATCATGGATGAGCCACAAAACCTGTAATCCTAGGACAGTAATTACTGTCCTTAAGGTCAAAGTTTTGAGTGTAGGTTGCTGGGTGGTAGGGACTAAAGACTTCGGAGAGAAGACATAGATGATAATTACGTGGCAGGGTCTGGTCACGCCACAAATGAAGAGATGTAGTGGGTGGTTCTTGGGAGTCGGGCATAGGCATGCTGGTTGGCATCTGATGGTTCCCTTCTGGTTTCTTGGCAGTCCTTCAGGAACTGGTTTCTGTCACAACTGCTACTGGCTAAGCAGAGGTCACCTCCACGGCTCATGTGGAGCTAAGAGTTATTTGAGGAGATGACAGAAACAGCAGTAACCCCTGAGGGAATCACAGTTGTAGTTTGTAGCTGAGTAATTATTAAAAAAGACAAGATGACCTTAGTGTAGATTCTAGGCAAAGTACCCACACTTTGTGCTATTCCCCCTTTTGTGCTGTGGTTTCTAGAACTTTTTAAGGAATGAGTATTGGCATCTAATGCAGGCTTTATTCTGACTCACAGTTCCAAAGCTGGTGATAAACATAACTCAGTTATTTAAATGTCAGGAAAGATAGCTATTTACAGCTAAATCTCCAAAACAAGGGGCCTATAGCCTTATTTACCATTCAACAAACCATGCATTTAGAAAAACAATATTCCAACCTTCTTTAAAAGATATTTGAAATTCTGTGGATAGATTAATGTTTATTATAGTTGGCATATTAATTTAAGATAGGTCACATTTATGGTCCAATAAAGGTTTTTATGTGTTATGTGCAGCCTTTAATGCACATACAGGGCTCATTAAAAATTATCGTGCTTAGTACATTTAAATATTTTTAATAAACTTCTCATGAGGGACACTTTGGAGTATGGTCAGTGGGGCACTGGAATGGGAATCACTAGATTTGAGCTCTAGCCTTGACTCTGCTTGAGTAAATCACATAACCTTGGCAAGTATATTTGCTCAACTGTATAATGAGTGAAGCTCACTAAAGATCCTTACACACTGAGAAATAATTATGATTCGAAGAAGCTGTAACTATCATAGAAATGAGGGGGCATAAGAAGAACCATGTAAGAATGGTTGGCTGGTCTTTGCCACAAATACTGTGGCCACCAACACTTTGCTAAGCTACCTGAAGAACGTTATGGGAAACACTTGACTCTGATTGGACATCTTTCAGAACAAACACAATTTTGGATGATATTTGTCCTCCAGAGGAAAGTTCAGTGGGCTAGAATGTATCACATTGTTTTTTGATTGCCTAGCATTTCATTTGTAGTCAAGGGCCCTTGACAACTGGCTTTGCATTAGGAACCCCTCCAGGACCACCTCAAGATGAATTCGTTGATTGTTAGACTCATTCACAGTAGGAAATTAAACCAGATTCCTGGGGACCAAGCCACCTTCAGATGCAGGCCCGGGGAGGCAGGACTCAGGAAACAAGGAACAAACTGCCTTTGAGCAACGTGCTGAACCAATCAAGACTTCAAAAGTGATAGAATGGCACTTATGCCTGTTTTTTGTTTCCTGAGAAGCATTTTTAAAAAACATTTCTCTCATTAGTCATGGATGTTCTTTTATCTGGTAAGTACACTTGTGGTCATTCCAAACCTTGACTGTGATTTAATATAAATCTGGTCATTAGATAAACACATTATAGCACTTGGAGATATCAATATGGCTAACATCTAAAATTTATTTAGTTCACTCTGTCCTACAACCTAATTTAATAAAATATGAAGTCTAGAGGAAGATACTTTGTTCTTGAGACTTTCAACATGTATTATTATATTGGTTTCCTAACCCAGAGAGTGTCCGAGTGACTGTAGCTCATTTCAAGGGGAAACAAGAACAATTAATAACCCTCCTGTAAGGGTTGACAGGGTTTATGGTGGAGAGAGCTTTTTAATCCAGATGTTCCACTCTGCACATTCAATTTAAATAAGTAGTGTGCCACTTTCCACAAAGCCCTGATGACAAGACAGTGCCCTGATAAGGGAAGTGTTAGACTTTTCTTTGGTTTTCTGTCTCCTTTGTCTTTATCTTCATCAGTTAGTAGTTACTGGACTCCTGCAGGGGCATCAGTCCTGCACTCGAAGAAATACTGTATTGAGTGATGGAAGAACAGCAATGGACTTAAACATTTCCAGTTTTCACCTCTGAAATTCTTTTGTTCTTGTGTCTGGATGCAACTATATTGGTTTTGCCTCTGGGCTCCAAGGAATAACTCTCTCTGAATCCCATTAGTGAATCTATTTCCATGAAGCCAGAGAACGTTATCCAAAAAGTTGGGAAATTCTTAACACCATGCAACGACAAAAATGTGGAGTTTCTTAATTCAGAATTTCATTTAATTTCTAGATCTTTACCCCATTTGTCCCTATCTCCCTATGGTGTATGTTATTGCTAACCAAAGCCTGGGTCTAATATAACCAGTATTAGTGAGTTATCAACTGTCTTAAAAAAAAGTACTCTCTCTTGCTTTGTGTTCGTTGTTCCCTTTATTAGCTTTTTTTGAAATTTATCATTATTTCCACTTGGATGTCAGGACAAGAATATGGAACAATTCTGAAGTGAAAGACTCTGGACTGAGGGAGTAACAGGAACTCTCTGAAGGGAGAAATGGGAAGCAGACATAGAGAAAAATATTGTGGCTTCAAGAAAGGTGCCAGGTACTCTAACACCACATGGAACAAAACGCTGTCCTTGTATCCCATAAATGCCTAAAACAGGCTCAGTGTTTTCAAAAGGAACATATTTAACAGAAAGATGATAGGGACTAATGGAATTAAAAACGATTACTAACATCAAGAGAGTCAATCTTACTGGTAGAAAAATCTGAGTCCAGGTTATCTAAACACCTTCCCTGAAACTTAGATGATGTAATTTCACATGATTTGAAGTTCATGGTCTTTTCTAAGATACTGGCAATCTATAATATTTCACAAATCCCAGTGAAATACACCTAATTACTTTTTAGCACTTATTCCTGAGTTGTGATTAAGCCATTCAATCAAGCATACTTAATTTTCTGGTGGTTTCCTCTACAGACTTACAATAATACAATATAGATGGACCAATAATTTTCAAATTACTTATACAGACCTTCCATAGGACACAAATATTCCCTATATTCGAGCTGCTCTAGAGACAAAGCATGTGATGTTACCAGGTAGTCAAGACTTATAGCTCCATCTCTGAAGTCCAACTCATTGAATTAAAATCCTGGATCCACTGTTTTCCATCTTTCTGATCTTGGACAACTAACTAAATGTATCTGTGCGTTTACCCTCCTTGAAAAAAAAAAAAAGTGAGTATTAAAAAATTATACTCATCTGACTCGGTTGTTTGAGTTTCAAGTTAGAAAATACATACACAGTGTTTGGTAAACAACTAGGACCAAATTAATAAGATCTACCTTAAGGCTTTTGGCGTAGTACTGCATAGGCAAGAAAATGTTCTTGAAATTCATTATGCTTGGCTTCTAAGAGAAAAGTATGCTTTTAATCTAAACCTATGTCTTGAAAAGTGTGGGGTAAGTGATACCAGTGCACAACTCCTACCATAGCCTTTCTTTTTTTTTTTTTTTTTTTTTTTTTTTTTTTTTTTTAAAAGTTTCATTTTTTATTTGACAAAGAGAACACTAGGCAGAGAGGAAAAGAGAGAGAGAGGAGGAAGCAGGCTCCCTGCTGAGCAGAGAGCCTGATGCGGGACTCGATCCCAGGACCCTGAGATCATGACCTGAGCCGAAGGCAGCGGCTTAACCACTGAGCCACCCAGGCGCCCTACCATAGCCTTTCTGTTCAAGCAAGAGGATCTATGATCTATGAAGAATGTTCTGTAATGTGTACCCACTGAGTCACTTCTATAGTTTTTGAGAACACTCCCTAGGTTATGTTCCATATTGCTTAATGGAAGGACTTTTCTTGGTCTTCGTCTTAAAATTTAAGTCCAATATAGAGAAATCATGAGAGTAAACTGAGCCTGTGGCCCAAGAAGCAAATAACGGCCAAAGCATCAAATAATATCTTACATATACTGACACAAACACATCATTAGGCATTTAATGGCCATGATGGCATTTCCTTGCCACAACCATCCAAGTAATTAGCCATTATCTCCATTTCTAATAGAGAAACTGAGCCTCAGAAATGTTAGCTTGTCCCAAGGCACACAGCTAATAAATGGCAGAATTTGGATTTGAACAAGGTCCAGTTTAATCCAAAGCCAATTCTCTTCCCACTACACTAAATGGCCTACACAGCATCTCTTCATGTCATCACACCATTATCTATTCCAATACCAAGAATCTGTAGTTCTTGAATCCACACATTTTCTCTCTGTAAAGAGTTCCAACATGCTCCATGATGATTCAGATTAGATGGATACTGACATCTTCTTCAGCTAACTTCTCCTCACTGTAGTGATCCTGGTCAGCCTGGAAAGAATGAATTAAGGTCTAGGATAATAAACAGAGTAGGTGGGAAAATGAAAACCTCATTTAACACTGCTGTTCCTCTCCTCAGCATCCCCATGCCCAACAGCACCACACACAAACCCCATGCTTAGCCGGCCACTGGTCACCAACACCTTGTCACCCAACAAGCCACACCCATTAGAGGAACATATCCTTGGGAGACAAAAGAAATGGTTGTTCTCCCTCTTGTCTTCAGAAACAGTGGCCAAAACACATTTTACTCTTTCCAGACCCTCTGATTTGAGTTGCATTAGTCTTCCCTGTGCATGAATTTCAACTTCATTTGCATGATTGGCTGTGACAGGAATACTGAGAAGCTGCCACGCAGATGAAGTCTCTCCTTGTTGTTGCCAAGGCTCTGTCACTACTGTGCCCAGAAGCTTTGTGTCAATATCTCTTGCTGGAGGAATGCTCTGCTGGTGAGGCTGCCGTATGCTCTGTTACTATTGAGATCACACAGTGTTCTTTCAGCCTCTTTCAGGCCTACCTCAACCACTTCTCAATTCCACCTCTCTATGGAAACACCTGTGTAAGCGGTGTTTTATAGAATTTAGGCTTGAAACTTCCTCTTTAGGATGACCTGTCTCTAAACCACCCACAGAACTGACAGGTAAATCAACATTAGCTTTGTCATAAACTCAGCTACTTGACAGCCCACTTCAGCGAGGCTTGGCATGTTTCCTGAGCATGCATTTCCCTTGATAAAAGGTGTTTCTTGCATCATTCAAGATACAAAACATACAAAACAGCTAGTCTTCCTTTTTTTTTTTTTTTTTTTGGATGACTAGCTTTCCTAATCTATCATAGATTCTGGGGTTTATCTATAAATCCCTGCCTCTGCTCTTCAGATAGAGCCTCTGAGCTAGCTAATCATGATTCTGTATCTTACCGAGTGTTTCCTTCAAGGTCATGTGCTGAGAACTTTCACATTATTAACTTATCAAGTACCACAGTGGAACCATCATTATCATCTTGGTTTTGGAGTTAAGGAAACTGAGATGAGAGTGGTTAAATAACTTGTACATAGCCACACAGGTGGAATTCAAACAGCCTTCACCCAGCAAGGCGAATATTCAGACCCAGAAAAACCTGACTTCAGGGTTCATGCTCTTTACCACTACCTTCTGACACCCTGAACAATGAAAGCTCCATTTAAGAGCACACCCACAGCTTCACAATAGCCAGGCTACTCTAAACAAAACTCATCTCTCTTCACACCTTCTGGCTCCATGGCCTTATGACTTTCATGTCATGTTCCCCATCATGTCATGTTCCTCATCTTCTGCTGACTAGCACAAACATGCTCTTATTCTGCTTCATACCATACAAAAAATTGGAAGGGAACATGTGCTCCCTTCTTCTTCCAAATATTTATTCGATTTTCATCTGGTGAAAAACCAATAACATAAAACCCACAAAGGTGCTGAATAAAAATAATAGTGCGACCATTAAGTTTGTAATTCTAAATGAAGTCAATTTATTTAACACAAAGAGTATTTTCCCAACTCAAAAAAAAAAAAAAAAAAACAGTGAAGAAATAGTGAAAAGAGGAAGAAAAATCGGAGAAATGTAGTGAGTATACTAAGCTTGAACTCATTATATTCAAAGGTCTCTGGCTACTATGTGATTATGAAGTCCACAGAGGTTAAAATTGAAAATTTTCTTACACTTTTCAAGCAATAGATTCTACCTCACAGTTGACTATAAGTGTTCTGATGCAGCAGATAAAATCATGGACGGACAGGGAGTAGACACAGATTTCAGTTGTGGTTCTGATGTTATTAATAACAAGGACAACATCTGATAAGAGTTAAATCCATCAGAATTCATGGGACTAGACAGGGTTCAGTGTCCCTTTAAACTCCAACATTAAATGGATTTCTGATATTAGTAGCACATTATATTCATACATTATTATAAGCCAGATTCAATGCTAAGTGTTTCCATTGATAATAACCAGTGACCAAAGTGTCATGTTGACTTAAACACTCATGTTAGTTCCTGGTTGCAACTCCCAGTTCTCTATAACATATAGTCTCCTAGTGACCTAAAATATTTAACATGCTTTCCAATTCCAGCTTACTACCAGAAATGCCCCAAAGAGCAAAAAAACAGAAATTATTTTCTTTGAAGACAGAAGACATGTCCATTCACTCACAAACCCATGCACAATAATATGTATTTAGAGAAATAAAAGTTTCTAGATATCATAAGAAATCAATTTATCTCAGTTAGAATTTGTTATCTCCTATCCACACATTCCACCCATTCTTCACTTACGGGGCAGTTGCAAACCACCAGTAACACAGCAAGTTGGCTCATAAGTTTGAGAAGATTCCAGGAGTTGTGACCCTGGTGCCACATAAACTGGAGGCCTACACGAACTGGATTCAGAGCTCTGAGACTGACCTGGGCCAGGTTCACATTCCAGAGACTGACAACTCTTAGACACACATGTCTTAGGTGGACAACTCTTTGCCACAGAGCTCACAGGCTGGCAGCTCTGGACTACAGAACCCACTTGCTGGCTGCTTCCTGACTGGCAAGGCTGAGACACACACTCCGACACTGCTGAGGAATGTCCTGATTGGCACATTGTCTTTTCAAAGGCCCTGGAATTAGAGCAAGTTGTTTGGACAACTCTGGGGAGGCCAGCACTTTGCGCACAGCTCGGTTCTGCGCACAGTTCCTGTTTATGGTTGGGCACTTTGCAGCTGGTCGTCTCACTGCAGGTTTCTTGAAAGTTGTCCAAGAGCCAGGTCCTGCCATGGCAGCTGCTGGGTAAAAAAAGTCCATCTTCAAAGTCTATAAGCTTAGACCCATGTACGATGGCAGAGAGTGGTGGGACATTGTAGGAGCTCCTGAGCGAGTGGCCTTGGCTCTGAGGCATACTGTTTAAACCCTTGATTGAAGTTGGTCTTAAGGACCCAGGGTGCCAGGTCTGAAGATTCTTTTTTGGTGAGATTATATACTCAGAAAACTGGGTGTTGGCTTCTTCTCAAGACTCCTTTCCACCTCATTGCTTAAGCTAATTTGAAGAATAACATCTCATTAGCACTTTGTTTAGTAACATATGAAGATGACATCCTATTAACAAAGAAGCCAGTCCATTCCGAATCTTCAAAATGGCTTTCATGTTAGCCCCAAAGCTGATTCATCAGGGCAGAGTTTCTCAAATATGAGTCCCAACATGCCACCCATGCCACTCCAGGGAGAGTCATGGCGACTAATGGAAAAAACCAATTGTAAACTAATCAATATTCAGCACTGGAGTTTGGAGGGATGCTCTTTTGGCAAAACAGAATAATATGATCAAGACATTTTCAGTCAGAAGGCAATCCAGTTAAGCTCACCCTCATTCCACTCAGATCTTGGTCTGTCCAACTGGTCAGGATGTGTGAAAGACTCAACAATGGAATCTCTTCTTACTCTCACCCAAAGTACTGTAAGTGGCCATTGCCTTATAAATATCATTCCCTTTGTTTAACATTTTGTATCCCTTGTCTTATTGAAGGTCAAATATAAACCGCCTCTTTACGAAGCTTTTCTTTGATCTTCCTATTTACAGGTTACGACTTCTTCCTCTGAATTACCAGTGGACTTTGACACATTCTTTATTATTCTTTATTTTTTATTATTTATTATCTTTTGTGTCTCAGCATAAGAGCAACCCTCAAGAGTGGCTTTCCTTCGTCACCCTGTTTGAAAAAAGATTCCATTCTCAAAGTCTGTTTTTCTGCTTTTACAGAACTTAACTCAGTTTATAATGAATAATAATAATTCTTTATTAATGATGAAGTCATGTATTTACTTTATTTGTACTTCTCAGCTGTTGATAATCTGGCCTTGTAACAAACTTGTCTCAGAATTGCTCCTCATTTTTGTTTGCTGTGGTTTTCTTTGACTGCAGACTGATGATCAGCACCCACATTTATCACATTAGCAGCTGGACGCAGTTTAGCTTCATCCTCGTAACACAGGGCTGCCAGCGCAATTTCTATAGCACCTTCTATAATTCATTTAGCTCAGCTCATGAAAGAGAAACAACTGAAGTGTATTCTTAGCACAGCGCTCTGGCCCCTTTCCTCAGATCTGAAGAAAATCAAGAACATTCAGGAACCTGGAACAGCTCTGATTCAAACTCCTCCTTAACATGTGACGGACTGGGGATAGCCTCTCTTTCAAAGGACACATGCGAAGGCATTCAGCCTGACAAGCAGCACGCTCGACCAGTGTGTAATGCCTTCACAACATATGCAAGTTACTTATAATGCTGAATTACCAGTCCTGTGTGTTTGAAGATCCCATTATGCCCTCCCTATGACCCCAACAGGACCTCATTTAAATCATAGGCATATTTGTATTTATCATCACAGAGGCTTCCACTGTAGCTTGTTAACTCTCAGGCTTAGAAGCATTAAATGGATTTGCATTGCCCTGAGAGTAAGATCCATCCTCCTTAGCCCAGCCTACTCAGCACTTGTAAAACCTGCGTGCTCCCTATTTTACTAAATCTAAATCTGCCCTTTCCCTCAGCCTCACATCCTCCATTTGCACAGGCTTCTACTGGGCTCTTGAGTATGTCAAGCCTCCCTTTGCCTCATTACTCTGCATGTGCAGCTGCCTGTCTGTCTCCCCCTTCCCTGCCTTCTCCCACGCCACCTACAGCTCCTTTCCTCGTCTTTTGTGTCTCAGCATAAGAGCGACCCTCAAGAGTGGCTTTCCTTCATCACCCTGTTTGAAAAAAGATTCCATTCTCAAAGTGTGTTTTTCTGCTTTCATAGAACTTATCTCAGATTATAATGATTCTATTTGTTTCTTCACTGTGCCTTTGCCACAGCATTGTGAGTTCCATAAAGGCAAAAAGCATGTATATCTTCCTCGCTGTTGTATCCCCAGCACTGAGCACATGGCTGACATATAATAAGAGTTCCATAAATGTATTTCAAAAAATTAATGAATAGAAACTGCAATTTTTTTTTTTTTTATAAATGGAAGTTGCTAAATGTGTTCAAATTATAGATAATGTCTGAAGGGATAGAGTTCTGAAATCTTGACGTACCCAAGATTTTTGAGAATTGGCCAGGGTACAGAGTTTAAAGAGAATAATAATAAGACCCATGCTTACCTTTCAGCTACCCGTTTGTGAAATAAGAGTAAAATCATTAAGGAAGCCACTTATTAGCATGGCACAAGCTGAGTCAATTATTTCAAAATATTGTTTGATTGTATGTAGGCATGTTTTAAAAAGCTTTTCCCATGAAAAAGCTGTCAGCACAACAGCACAACAGAGTCCTGTTGCAAAACTAGACTCGGAGGGGGGCAGAGGCAGGACATCACCCAGGCCGGCATTCACACAATTGTCTCCAGCAGCCTGCCTTCTTATTAACCTCACAATGTGTAGCAAATTAGCGAATACCTGCGCAGTTCCCAATCGCCAAATGTCAAATAGTGAAGCTAGGTCTGTCATTTGTGAATAAGGCCACCGCATGAATTCTTTTCTCTTTGGGATGAAGCCTTAACTTGCACATGCTATTTAACTGAGTGCTGAATTAATAGGTGTTTCAGCATGCAATTTTAGCTCAATGAGTAAATACAGATTTTGGCTGGTGTTAGATTTATAGAGGGAGTTACTAGGTGTATTACTGTGGCATGATGTATGCTAGGACAACTGGTCACCTTCAGACTGCTTTAGTGCAACCAACTAAAAACTAAGTGTTCACTTTGTAGGCACTTGAACAATGACAATTGTGTTGTCTATTGCCTAGTTTTCTTGTGACGGAGGTAGAAATAGTGATGTGATTGTTTATGGTGACTGGATACTTTGCTGCTAAATCGTTGAACAATTCCCTGGTCTCCCAGTCTTGAAATAGAAAAATGATTGCAGCTGCAGTAGCACCCCCTTACCACCAGAGGGTGGAATATTAAAAATGGGGGAGGAGAAAGGCGTGAAATACAAGAAAGGATTTTCCAGTTATGATTCTAAGCCAAGATCTAGAATCACAAACCTTGAACATTTCCCTTAAATGTCTATGCCTTGACTTATTCATTTTTAAAATGAAAATTGTGAGAGTATCAACCTCATAAAATGGTTTTACAGGTGAAATGAGATGATACATACAATACCTGATTACCTGCCACATATGGAATAGGAAATGAATAAAAGTAGCAATTATTTCTGATCAGGTTAAGGATCTTTGTGCAGACCAAAATGTTGTTCTGATGGTGATGTCGATCTTGGATTGAGATAAAACTATAAAAAGAAAATAAACACAGGATAAAATAAACACAGTATCTTCTTTGTGTGTTTCAGATTTTTTTATGTCCATAAATGTAGCACATTCCATTTTTCTAAGGGTTGGATTATATTCATCAGTCCCATTAAAGGTCCAGTCAACCTGTTTCTATCTCTCAAGGGCTTGGCAGTTGATGATTATAAGGTTGAACAGTTTATATTACTTCTATATTTGATTATGTGGCTATGTTGGACTTCTGAACACTTGTTCAGCCATATTAAATAGTAAAACATAAATAAACAAAAGATTAGAGTAACATAATTCAGCTCAGTTCTCCCACAGTTTATTTCCTCTATCCTTGTCTTAGTTTTATCTCACCAACCAAATGACTTACGTTAATTTAAATCCATTCCTCTTCTCCAACCAGGAAGTCACTCATATAGACAGATTGTATAGCAATGGAAGACTACTAGACCAAGAGTGAAGAGATCTGGCATCTAGCCCTGTTTCTATTAATTCATTGCATGAGTTTGGACAAGTCACTCTGCCTCTCTGGATATCTTCTAAGATAATGAATTCAGATGAAAAGATCTCGAAGGTCCTTTGTAGCTGTCACATTCTATGATTTTCTATCAGAATCTTAATATCTTAGAGTTGAAAAGGACATGAGATGGCATCTTGTCAAATCTACCTGCTGAATGAAATCTGCACTTTCATTTAAGCCATCTAATTTTTATTAAGATTACTTATAAAAATTTTAACAGGGTGGAACAAAGACTGAAGTCAGTAGTCTATTAGTTGCCATGTATGGTGGTAGAAATCCATCACTTAAAATGAATAGTCCTATTGTATTTGAGACTAACTCTGAGAAATACAGAAAAAGTATATTTTTCACTGGTCCACCTCAAAAGAGCGTGCCAAGGGGAATGACCAACTTCCTTTAAATATAACGTTTTGTAAAATAAGTCAAGTATTATACAACCCCTTTCAGACACTGTAATGCATACAGAAAAAAAAAAAATCTTAGTCTCTGGAATACTCAGAATTATGACACTATTACTATAATAATGATCCCATGTGGAATATGGGAATGGTCTCATGTCAGCTTTATCTATTTTGAAATTGATTTTCTTAGAACACTGTAATAAACAGATTCACATGTGACATCAATTTTTTTTTCTATGAAACTATCTCTAAATAATTTTGCTTCTTGGGACAATTCTTGGTCGTTTACAATTCAATGCCGTCAGACTTTCATTTAAATAGCAAAAAAGGAATAAAGAAAGAAAGAAAGAAAGAAAGAAAAGGAAAAAAGAAAGAAAGAGAGAAAGAAAGAAAGAACTACACACTGTCTATTTAGCCATTAACAAAGAGTATTTGGAAAGAAAGAATAGACCATAGTATCTTGACCATTTGAGCATTTACTCCCATATTTTTCAACCCTTTGTTCCACTATGTCTTGGATGTGAAAGTGTCATGGTTTATTATAGTAATTATACACTTGCTTTTGTTCCTTTCCCCAGATGTACTTACTCTGGTCTGTCCTTGAGGTTAGCTTTTGGTGAAGTTATTTTTCTGCCTTTGTGTGACCCAGAAGTAGGAATTTACTTGTGAGATCTCACACTTTTCTTATGACTACTGCAGTTGTGATAATATGTCATTAAGATGGTACTAAGTCATTTTTTATAATAATGGTGACCAGAAGATTAATGACATTACTGACAACTAGCTTATCCAAATTGAGTTCAGCTATCAAAAATGAATGACTGTGGGGCGCCTGGGTGGCTCAGTGGGTTAAGCTTCTGCCTTCAGCTCCGGTCATGATGGGATGGAGCCCCACATTAGGCTCTCCGCTCAGCAGGGAGCCTGCTTCCCCCTTCTCTCTCTGCCTGCCTCTCTCCCTACTTGTGATCTCTCTCTCTGTGTCAAATAAATAAGTAAAAATCTTTTTTTAAAAAATGAATGACTCTTTGTTTATATTGACATAATACATCCTGGAGACTATCGTCCTAGATCCATTTCATTCTTTCATCTACTAAATTCATATTTATTGAGTATTTACTACTTTCCAGACCCCATCAGGTAAGATTCCAGTGTGTTCACTGAGAATATAACCAGGAAGACCAAACAAAATAGAACTGATAAACAAAATAATGCTCCAAATAAAATATAAAATAGTGAATTTGTAATTAATAAAAAATGAGAAATATTTAGTGCTAATGTTGGGTAGGAACTAATCAACTCTATTGATTATGGAGTCTTCCAAAAAGAAGGGAGAGAAGAGGTAATATTTCTGTGGGTTTTAAAGGGTTAGAAAGACATGACACTCCTAAAATTATGAAACCATTTAAGACTTCAGTTCTGGGGGCGCCTGGGTGGCTCAGTGAGTTAAAGCCTCTGCCTTCAGCTCGGGTCATGATCTCGGGGTCCTGGGATCGAGCCCCGAGTCGGGCTCTCTGCTCAGCGGGGAGTCTGCTTCCTCCTGCCTCTCTGCCTACTTGTGATCTCTGTCTGTCAAATAAAATAAATAAATAAATAAATAAATCTAAAAAAAAAAAGACTTCAGTTCTGTACAATGTGTTCAAGGAAACAGGAGTAGATAGCATTGGTGGAGTGCAAGTTGGTGGAGTAAATGCATGTAGGAAGTGGCGGGAGAGGGACTAGGACAGGGCAAAGGTGATGGCAAACGGTCTTTAATATTACACAGGGTCTTTGTTGGGAAAGCGGGTTGTTCCAGCTTTTAAATGAATGTATCACATAGGAAAACATTAGCTATAAGTAACTGAAGTTGTTTTTCAAAATGTTTAGGTAATAAGAGAAGTTTATTGGCTCATATTTACTAAAGTACAGAAATGAGACTCTGTTCCTTGCATTTCTCTTGGCTTTGCTGTTTTTCATTAATGGCTTATTTTTAGGCCACATACAATATGGGTATAGCATTCCACACATGATATAAGAAAGTCCAGAAGAAGAGATGGTTACTCCAGAAAAACTCCACAAGAACTTTACCAGAAGTGCCTGTTCATGCCATTCCTTGTTTCTCATTGGCTTAAGACAGATGACATGCTCCATCCTGAACCAACCACTTTCAGGGAAGATTGGGGTGTCCCTTGAACTAGCCAGAATCCATCTTGAATGCAGGAGCATGGTCACTTTACTTTATAGAACCATGTGTAGATAAGGAGAGGTACACAAACAAAACCCAGTTCTTCTGGAAAGAACAGAGAGAAACACCTTGTGTTATATTCACTTACATATAACACAAACACCTTGTGTTATATTCACTTACATATTTTTCTTCCCGCTTACGTATTTTCGAATGTAGATGACTCTGTTCCCCAAAACAAGAGTTTAGTAGACCATATAGTTCTCACATCCAGATCTAACTCCAGGATATCAAGAGGTAAAGTCTTCATTCTCAGGTAATATCATCTATTTATGATAGTGCGATGTTTCCAGAAGTTCCCAGGTGACTTCTTTGAAAACAATGACCAGATTGAGGAAGGAAAGAGTTAAGCACCAAGATGAGAAATAAGTTAGAAATGGAAATAATTTTATTATAATCAAATGCATAAATGTTTAATTTCATCCATATTTAGGATATTTGCTCCATCATACCAGATACTGCTGTTAGTTAATATTGAGATCTCAAAATTCCATTACCACTTGTATAAGTCTACAAAAGGGCCTCATGAAAATCATTTTGACATTTCCTCATCTAAAGCATCCAGAATAGTACACTTGAAGCATCACTGCCATCTGAAGCTTTTCTTCCTGGATTAGACTCAGTAGTAATTTAACCAAATAAGATGCCTAGTAAGACTGAAATGATTACACACAGAAGCATTTAGAATGACCCCCTGCTCTGAGCTGTGATTCCACTTGCCAAAAATTCTAGGGAACTAATTCTGTGTTGTCAGAGAGTTCTGTGTACCAGGGAGCCTAATTCTTAAATATTTCTTTTTAGAAAAAGAACGGTAGGTTTGAAATTCCCAATGAATAGCTTTTTCTTTAAATTAACATTAACCTGTGATCTAATATCAAATTACATGAGTTTATTTAAAAGAAAAGAAAAAAAGACCTATTGGTTCAGTTTTAACTAAAGAAGAAGGAAAATAGGAGAAAAGAGATGGAAAACAAGATGGGTATTCTAGGAGATAAAAAAATTTCATATTAATAGATTTTTTAAATTTATTTATACTTTTCTAGGTAGTATGATATAGACTCTAGCCAGATGACAGCTGAGATTGACTTTGAGGGACTGTAAAGTCAGGGTCTAGAATCCTTAACAAGTTGATTGGTGGGATAAGCCAGATCTGCAGATTAGTTGGCAACAAGAAGTTTGGCAGTTCCTAAAAGCCAAGTAGGTTGGGCTGCAGAATCTGGATTCGAAGCCCAGGAAAAGGAAGCCATAGACTCCATAACCCAGGGATCTGAAGCCATGTGATCCACAACCCAGGGAGTAGGAGCTTCTAGGTCCATAGCCCAGGCAGTAACTTCTGCTGGATCCACAGCCTGGAGACCCAGGGTAAGCTGACTGGCAAGGATCACAGGGTATTGAGGTCCTCTGGTGGTAGGAAATTGTCTGGAAGGGGCTGGACACCATGTAGGACATCTGGAAACTGGTAGGATCACAGTAGGTCTCCTGACAGCCACCGGACAGGGAGGGGCCCAGCTGGCAGGTGCTGAGAGAGCAGATGTCAGTGGGTAGACAAGGTTGTTGGGACAGAAAGAGCCACAGGAGCTTGGGTAGCTCAGGTAACCCCCAAGGGAGTGGGAGTAGAAGGTTGCAGAGCAGCAGCTGTAGGACATTTTGGCAGGAGATGTGAGTTCAGCTGACTGACAGTGAAGAGATGCTCTGATATCCCCCCTTTCTCCCAGGCATATGTGTGTGTGTGTGTGTATGTGTGTGTGTGTATCTCCTCACTGTACTAGATGTGATTCAGACCCTTACCATTCTTGTACATGTCTTGTCATGAAAATAACTAATTCACCTAGGCCATAATTATAACTGAACACATTCATGTGTTCTTAACTGCAGTTTAATTATTTGGGTTTATAGAAGACACTCCTCTTCCCACTTTTTTTTTTTCTCTTTTTCTTCCTGGAACTAAGGTGTGGTTTGCCTTCAAAAGATACTTGTCATGAGGCCTATAGTACCGTCCCTTCTTCATGAGCTTGACTATGGGGATTTTTGAGCATGAATGTCTTGTTACCAGCAATATACTCCTAACAGTCACCAGCACCTCCATCCCAAATATTTGTACGTATTTTATTGAACATTTACCATGTGTGCAACTTGAAAATTGTGTTATCATTTAATCCTTGCAACAACCCTATAAGAAAGGATTTATTGCTAATATAGTAACCCAGTGTGTGCCTGTCTTCAAAGCCAACAGGAGCATCGTAGGTATGCCAACAATTCAAGAAGCTTGTCCTCTCCACTCCCACAACCACATGAACAATGAATGCCTGGGCAGAAAAATCACATTTCAGTGTGATAACATTTGCATTTTATCTGAGGTGCCTACTTATAAAGTCCTACCTCTTTTTTGAAATTCCCAAATGCAGCCACTGAAGGAACAACTTCTTAATTTTTTGATTAATATTTTTTAGTATGCAAAGTTACCATAAAGATGGTTGTTTCAAACTACCTTTGTCCTGTCATTTAGCTTGTCATCAATAAGCAACTCATGTTTTATCCAGTATGGAGTCACTGGATCCTTTTTCCAGGTGAGGCAGAGAATTCTTTGGCAAACACTTAGACTATCACTGAGAATAATTGCTAAAAACTGATACACCTTTTGAGTGAGTTGACTACCAATGAAATACATTTGCAAAAACTTGAATTTTAATAGTGTGCTAACCTTTGCCAACTCAGTTGGGAGTGAGAAATGAGACACCTCAGAGAGTGATTCATTTCACTCCCTGCTGAGCTTCTCTTTTGCTCATCGTTCTAGAAAGACAAAGAAACATAAAACTTACCTTCATACTAAGTAGTTAAAATCATCCTTATCACTATAAAAAAAAAATCAATGGTATAAAGAAAAGTCCTGGAATTAGAAATGTCTTTTTTCCCACTTACTACAATATCCAGCTTCTGCCTTAAAGCATCTTTTAGAAATTAGAAACAAAAAAGCTATTTCTGTGACTTGATCTTTCCTGTTTGTTTCCCAGGTGATTGTTTTTTTTTTCTAATGTCCTATAGTGTTTGCTTATCTGGCACCAGTAGAAGAGTCCGCCCATTGTTTTGCTTACGAATTTTTAGCAAATATTTTTCTCACTTCTCCAAGTCCTTTTCATTTCTTAAACCCTAAATCCTAAATCAAATTCGTCCTATCTGACAGGTGCTCATCTCAGGTAATCTTTGACTCTTCTGACATAAAAGACTCTTCGTATGTTATAAGCTATCCGTTTGGTACACGCACACATTCACAGAGGAGGAATTGCAAGAGATGTCTTTTGTTATGGCCCATGCAGAATGACTAAGACTTCAATTTTTTTGTTTTTTTGCTTTTTGTTTTAAAATTGTATTTATTTATTTGAGAGAGAGAAGGAGAAAGAACAAGCAGGGGCGGAGAGAGAAGAAGAGAATTCTGGCCGAGTCGGGAGCCCTAGTTGGGGCTCGATCCCAGGACCCCAGGATCATGACCTGAATCAAAGGCAGACACTTAACCAACTGAGCCACCCAGGTGCCCCAACTTCAGAATTCAAACAAAAGAATTCAAATTCTTTTGAATTTGCAGAAGGATCCCATGTGGGGTTCAGCAATAGGGCTTAGCTATCTTTGATCCAGTGACCAGCACATGGTGGGTACTTCAAATTATTTATGAACTGAAAGAACATATCAAATCATTAATTTTCTATTTCCATATTATACAAAATAAATATATACATGTAAACTAATTGTTTTATTCTTTTGAAATTTATCCTTAAGAAAAATGCTAAGTGAAAATAAATATCTCTTTCATAATTACATATAATCCCTACATTCAGCATATCAGCTTCAGTGTCCCCCACCCCCACTCCACACAAAGCTGGCTTTGGGGCCTTGGTCAGTTATTATTTATTTCTTTTTCTCTTTCCAACAATTTCATTCCCCTCCATTCTAATAGTTCTGTTTTCTCAGTCTTGTGACATGGTCAACTTTCTTCCATTTAAAAGTGTCAAAGAGTGGCATTTCCTTCATGACGGTATAGCTCTTCTAATTTTTAAAGATAGAATTCTCTAAGAAATTTGTCAACTAGCTCGCTTCTTATTCACTTATCAATAACCATATTGTCTCTATCTGGTTAAAACTCTTCTGAAACCTCACTGCCATGCTTAGCAGTGGCCCTATGCTGTTAAATGCCATGGACATTTTTAGGATGATCCTACATGAACATTTGGTCACATTCAACACAAGTGACTCCATCTTGACATACGTTCTTCTGTGTTGCTCCAGGACATCCACTCCTCATTTTCCACATAATTATCTGTGACCCTTGGTTGGGTACTGGTACATAATGTCTCTTGAGATTTGGTGATCATCTCTTCACATACCCTCTCTGTAGCGGGGGGAAACCTCCCCTTCATGCCTTAAAATAGGATCCATATTCTGTGCCATTCAAATGTGTATTTCCATACACACCTCTTTTTAGTTTTTAATTCTAGACTCAGATATCTAATTACTTACTAGACATTTCAGTTTGGAGGTTTCATAAGGGTGTCCAAATTTTATGTGTATGAAATTAAACTTTTGCTCTTCCTTAGGGAGAATAAAATATTTCTTTTCTTATCTGACTAAGCAGCATTTCCATCCATCTAGTTGGAATCCTCCTAATAAGTGAATAACATCCATCCCAAACCTGGTCCCTTCTGTCTTCCAAATTCTCCAAAAATCTATCTAATACTCTTACTGCCTACCTTCCAGTCTAGGGTTTCTCAACCCCAGCATCACTGACATTTTGGAATGCATAATTCTTAGCTGTAGGGACTGTCCTGTGTATTGTAAGGTATTTAGTGGTACTCTTGGTCCATTAGATGTCAGTAACACACGTCTCCCCAACTCCACCAACACACACACACACACACACACACACATCATAACAATTGACTATGTCTCCAAAAGTTGCATGGGAGCGAAAGCAATTTCTGGGTGTTTCCTTTCTTGGCAAGCTGTGGAGGAGTGCCAACATGGCCTGTCTCATTTTCAGAAATTGTTCCCTCCATTCTTTTCTCCTTATCCCTGCCTGGAAAATGTTAAAATGAAGGGGTACCTGGGTTGCTCAGTCAGTTAAGCATCTGATTCTTGGTGTCAGCTCAGATCATGATCTCAGGGTCCTGGAATCAAACCTTGCATCGGGTCAGTGCTCAGTGTGGAGTCTGTTTGCCCCTCTCCTTTTGGTCCTCCTCTGACTTTTTCTCTCTCTCTCTCTCATAAATAAATAAAACCCTTAAAAGAAACTCTTAAAATGGAAAGCTGGTCACATCACTCTCCTGATGAAACTCTCTAGCACATGTATGATAAGATACAAATCGTGTATGTGATTTGCAAGTCTGCAGGGTCGTGGCTCTGGCCATGTCTCTAACTTCATTTGCACCCTGGACCCTATCCCTCACAATTAAACTATCTCCAGCTTTCCCTTACCACGAAGACTGGTTATTTTCTCTACTCTGCATGTTCTTCCTTCATCTGGATAATTAAGATAATTAAGCCTTTGCTCACTTTATAGCCACTGTATCCCAGAATAAATTAGGCTTCTCTGTTATGATATCTATCATCCTTGCACGTCATTCTATCATCTTTATATTTATTTTTTAAATTGTCCTGTCGACTAGGGCAATGCTACTGAAAATGACTAGTCTGTGGAGATCGTTACTATCTACCATAAGATGGAGTATACCAACAGATAAATCAGTATATCGCTCCCCTTATTAAGAACACTAAGAACATTAAAAATGTCAGCTTAACCAAATCATAGGTTCAGTAACACCATTGATTTACTCTGGGTTATGACTCATTGTCTGAATGGCATGTCTCTGACTGTAATCTCAGGGGGAGGGGAAGGGGGCAGACAATTACTCTTTCTTGCTCAACACGGAATCCTCAGCTCAAAAACAAAGTTACACCATTGTTCAATAAATACCCCTGAATGGATAAATTAGGAAATCAATGGTTTTATCACTACATAAATATCTATCTAATTTTGTCTTTAGACTTCCAAACTTTTCCTTACTTCACCCTAGGTATTTCACAAAAAGAGCAAGCTCAGCAAAAGCTTGACTACCTTTGTAACCAGTCTCCTGGCCCAGACCTTCTTCTACCCCTTCACACCCACCTTACTTATAGTATACCGTCAACACAACCCTGAAAAAGGGATGCCCAGGAGATATCTATGACACTGCTATTCCTCACTTCTGCTCTCCTATCTTGGATCATCATGTCTTCCTTTCTTTTTTCTTTTTATCTTTCATCTCCAAAACATATTAGAATACTTTCCTTTCTTTTCTTGCTGCATCTCAGCTCTTCTGCCTTTGCCCTTGGATCTTGTCCTCATCATGGCCCCAAACCTCTGATTTTGCCTCTTTTAACCCACTGTCCTTTGCATTTCTCTGAACGTTCTTTCTAAAATTGTAGGTTCACCTTTGCAAACTTAAATTCAATTTCTAAGTATTTTATGCAAGCCATCTTATGATCTGACCCCCAATTATCTCACATCTGATACCTTAATGCCCTAATTTTATCTTCAAAAGATAGCACCTCTCTTCAGCTCAGTTAAGGATTGAAGGCAGAGAAGTTAGTCAGGCAAAGGGGTCTTATTTCAAGAAGTGAAGCATCAGTGAAGAATGTCAGAAGAGAGGATATGGAAGATGAAGCTGGAGAGAGACAGGAGCCAGATTACAAGGGGCTCTGGAAGTCATGATGTGGGGAGGGTTGTTGGACATTCTTCAAAGGTCACCAAATCTCTGAAAATCAAAAATTCTTTGGAAGTAATTTAGAGGTGAAAGACAGCATGATATATTCTCTTAAATGGAATCACATGGCTCAAATTAATGGAAATAATACATATTAATTTTTTCTTCTTCTTCTTAGTGTGTATATCATATGCTGTGCCTTAGAACCAGGTGGTGGGTATTATAGAGGGCACGGACTGCATGGAGCACTGGGTGTGGTGAAAAAATAATGAATACTGTTTTTCTGAAAATAAATAAATCAATTAAAAATAATAATAAATAAATAAATAAATATGTTTGATTATGGGTTGTTGTCTCAGTCACTACCTGGGGTATTATATAATATATAGCTTACCCATTCCATTACTTTCCTAAACTCTGAAAAACTCTGGATTCCAAATTTTGTCTGTCCTCACTGGCTTAGACAAGGGAATATGAGTGTAGCAGTGAGAAACCATCCATAGGTTATAAATATAGATCCAACTTGATCAAATTTCTCTCCTACAAAATGATTCTGTGAAGAATGGATCAGAGGGTCCCCTAGCAGTAAGGGTGGGCCCCAGGGTTCAGACCATGGCAGTATGATTCAATAACCTATATTCTTAACCACAGTGCTTGACTGCCTCCCATGAAAATGATGAAAGACCAGGAACATGTAGAATGAGATGAGAAGGTGCCTATGGTGGCACCTCATGAAAATCTTACATTTAAGGAACTGGCAAAGATGAGCCCACAAAAGACCTAGAGGGAATAGTCAGTGAAGGAAGAACAAAATCGGGAACACAACAAACAAAATCAATTTGAAGATATGTTACAAATAGAGGAATGTAGTCAAAAAAGTATTGAATGTTGGAGAAAGGTCAAGTTAGTAGATGCTGCCCCTGAATTTTAAGCATCTCTCCTTACTGCATACACTTTGTTTGTTTGTTTTGGTTTTTAATTTGGAAATGGCCACAATTTAAACAGTGCCTGGTACATAGCAGATACTTAACAAATGCTGGTTAAACTGAACCACCTTTTCCAATTTTTAAAATGATTACAGCTCATTTTTATTGAGCTCTTCCTGCACGCAGAGGAATCTGTGTACATTATTTCATTCATCCCTAAAAAAGAGCCCTGTGAGGTAATTATCATCAACATTTAGAGGCCCAGAGAGATTAAATATGACGCCCAAAGTCATGTGACTAGTGAGCAGTAGAGCGGATATTTGAATCTAGTTTGAATTTGGAACTCAAGCCCTTACCCACTCCCCTGCCCTGCCTCTCCAAAGGATAAAAGAACACAAATTTGCAGATCATGGGGGTCTCTGGAGTACCAGGCTTAAGCCTCAAATTCAGTTCTAAACCTCTTGGATGTCAAAAAGAAAGGAACACAGTTAGTCCACAGTACTAATGCCCTCACAGGTTCCAGGTTTTTGCTCAAGTGTTTTGTGGTGTTTTTTTTTGGGGGGGGGGGGTTGTGTTTTTTTTTTTTTTTTTTTTTTGGAGTTTTTTAGTGTTATAGGGTCACTGGGTTCTTGTCTCAGGGAGCCAAAGAATGAATCTCATGGACACAAAAGGGTGAAATGAAGTGAAGGGAAAGTTTATTAAGTGAAGGTGAGAACAGAAATGAAAGAAAAAAGCTCTCTGAAATGAGAGGGGTTCTGAATGGGTCGCCACTGAAGGCTTTTAGTGGCAGTCTTTTATTGAGAGCTGACCAGGAATCTTGTGACCTTGATATTTCTTTGCCATCCTGGTTTGAACAAGGAGTATTGACAATGTAGTTAATGACTTACTTACTTACTTCTTTGAGGTCTGGTCATTTTCTGTGATTACAACGTTGCTGCAGAAACAAAACAAAACAAACCAAACAAAAAAACTCCCTAACATTTAGGTCCAGGTGGTCTGGTTTTTTCCCTTATCTCTCATTTTGAATGTTTCGAAGAAAAACATGAATTCGTTCAAAATCCATAAAAGTTTAGTAAACAGAGACATATCTGTCACATTGTGGAAGAAAAAAACATGAAATAACCTTGTAATTTCTTTTATATAACTTCTTATCATCTGGCATAAGGTAGTTTCCCAACTTTGACTTTTTTTTTCACTGTTCTTTGATTGTATAATGATGATGGAACATGTATCTGTCAGAGAAAATAAGTAGTTGGTGGTCAGTCAATTCAGGAAGTGAGGCGTTTTAGTAAATGAATATAATAGTAGCATTTGCTTGTAGGAGTGTGAAGAGGCATGAATCTGATTTATAAAAGCCAGTCCTGGGCGGGACTGGAAGAGATTCTGCTGAGTGAAATTAGTCAAGCAGAGATAGTCGATTATCATATGGTTTCACTTACTTGTGGAGCATAAGGAATAACATGGAGGACATGGGGAGATGGAGAGGAGAAGGGAGTTGGGGGAAATTGGGGGTGGGGAGACAAACCATGAGAGACTGTGAACTCTGAGAAACAAACTGAGGGTTTTGGAGGGAAAAGGGGGGTTGGGGTTGGGTGAGCCTGGTGGTGGGTATTATGGAGGGCACGTATTGCATGGGGCACTGAGTGTGGTGCATAAACAATGAATTCTGGAACACTGAAAAGAAATTAAATTAAATTAAAAAAAAAAAAAAGCCAGTCCTACAGGGTGGTCTGTATTAAGTTATGGAGAAATAGTTTTCATGGCAGAAGCTGGGAAGGTAATTCATATTTTGGCAATCACAGATCTGTAATTTAAAGATTGGAGACTGTTAAATTCCTGGTCTCTGGGAAAAGGATAGCTCCTGAGTGCTGGTGGGCTTCCGGAAACTCTCTTGTGAGTCACTAGAGAGAGACCTATCTAGCTGGAGACTGGGGGAGCAGAGATCAATGGGTAGACACAGTAGCTGAGGTTAAGAAGGGCCACAAAATAAAACAGGGTAGACCAGGAATTCTGTAAGAGAAGAAGAAGAGAAGTTTCCAACCCAGCAGGTGAAACATATTATCATCATGTCTCATTCACTTTTATCAATGTCAGAGAGTGTCACTTTTCTCTGCTGGCTTAGATGGCTTACGTGCTCATCCTGTTGCTGAAACATTCTTGACAGCTGACTTCAATATTCTTCTACACCACAATTTGCGTAAGAGCAAGGTGTATGGTCTAACTTCAAAGAACTAGAATAGCACTATAAATATGCTGACTAGTATTTTGTAGGTAAAAGCCAGCTAACAGTTTTGCCTTGGATTTCAGATGATGGTTGTATACACAAAGCAGTGGGTCATCATTGCTGGTTTAATTTGTGATTCTTAGGGTCATTTATAGGATGCTGAGATATAGCTCTCTTCTTTCCTCCGAGGTTATGGTACTATATTTTGTTGTGATTCCTTTCTCAGTCATTCCTAATGTGGCTTGCATAATATAAAGCATGTACTTATGTTCAGTAACAACTAATGTGTGTGACAGAAATGGTTCATAAAAGACAAAGGTCACTCTATGATCATGATACTCCATGAAAATCAAATGAGTTTTATGGAAAAATAATTCTGCTTGGCCCTCTTTACCAGCTGGATGAATATGGAATGTCTCATATAAGTGGACTTAAATTATATTAGCAAAGAAAATGGAAATTTCAGCCCAAATACTTTAAAAAAGTAATCTACCATCAAATTTACAGTGTGTAAATTTTTAATAGCCCCTTAGGGGCTGTGTTTATAAGCAGTAAAACAAATACCAAATTATTTTCCTCAAGCACACTGAAAATTGCTGAACAAATAACTTCCAGAGTGATGTTATAGATATCACATTCTCATGTTATGTGAATGTGGTTATTACATCTAAAGATCCCTGATTAACCTTGATAGAAGAATGTGGTGGCTTAAAGACCAGACAAGCTCCAGTGAAGACCAGGGGTCAAAGGCAAAGATGTAAGACTACCCAGAGGGGGCACAGTATAAAAGAAATATATATATTTTTAAGATGAATAGAAAAAAACATTATAAGGCAATTCTGAGCTAGGTTGTAACCAGGATTAAACATATTATCAATATATTATGTGTGTATGCATATATATATGCATATATATGCATATATATGCATATATATATGCACCTGGATGACTCAGTTGGTAGAGTGGTTGCCTTTGGCTCAGGTCATGATCCTGGAATCCTAGGATCAAGACCTGCTTTGGGATTCCTGCGCAGTGAGGAGTCTGCTTTTCTCTCTGCTCCTCACCTCCCTTTTGTCTTCTATCTCACTCTCTCTGTCTCAGATAAAAATTTCATATATATACATATATACACACACATATATATAATTCTTTATATATATATATATATACACACACATAGAGAGAGAGAGAGAATATATATATTTAGAATATATATTCTAAAGGTATTGGGTTAGAATATATTTATTTGTATTTTTCTGTTGTTTGGGAAGGAATACACTATTGTGTACTTTAGTGGATATTTAAAATGTTTAGGTATTGAGAGAATAGATATTTGGTTTTAGACTACATAAAAGATGTGATGGGGTTGCCTGGGAAGCTCAGTGACTTAATGATCTGACTTAGGTCATGATCCCAGTGTCCTACTCAGGAGGGGATCTTCTCCCTCTCCCGCTACCCCTCCTCCTGCCTGTGATCGTTTCCTCTCTCTCTCTCTCTAGCTCTCTCTTTATCAAATAAATAAAAATCTTAAAAAAAAAAAGAATGCAATGTTTATGGCTCACGCAACCAGACATTTAGGTCAATGGCCCCACATGCATTGATTTAGGGGATATAAGTTCTATACATTTATAGTCTAAATAATAGTTAACATTTATAGAGTGCTTTCTATATCCAAGGAACTCTTTTACTTGCTTTGGCTATCTTATCATCCATTTCTCATTGTAAACTTGTGATATAAATACTATCATTATCTCTTTTTCACATTAAAGGAAATTGAATTTTTGAGAGGTCCTGCAGTATGTACAAAAGAAGTAGCCAATACATGTTAGCATCGTGGATTCAAATATTCATGGTGTTTCCTCAGGAGTCACATGCTAAGGACACTTTAACTGGGTTCCCTCTTACAGCAAACAAACTAATGCCCAAGTGAAAAAAAGTGTGATTATCTAAATGCTCAAATGTTCTAAGAAATGATTCTGAAGCACAAAAACTCAGACTTTCTAGGTGGAAAAACCAAAGTGGAGATCCCAAATGTGGCATTCTGATGACCAAGCAATCCCGTTGCCTGGAGGGTGGTACAGATTGTCATGTCAGTTGGTTAATGGATAGGAAAGCCCAGCCTCCTCTGTACTGACTCCATACCTACCATCAGAAGGAGCTATCCTGGTTCTAATTGCATTTGGTGAAGAAGGGGTTTCTGGTAATAATCAAGTCCTGACTTCTAAACAGGCCCCACCATTCAGAAGTCAAATGCCCATTGATAGGCAGGAACTCTGGAGACAGTGTCAGATTTACATGGTTTCAGCATCTTGAAGGCAATGTGTCTTCATTCTGTACCCATGTTGGCAAAACTTCAAAGTTCAACGGGCAAAGATACTAATGTACGTTGCTCATTCATTTTGAGTTTCAAGACTATTAGTAATTTTTTGTTTGGCATTTCCCAAAGAATCATTAATAGAATAATGGCTGAAATTATTACCCTGAAGAAGAGGTTCTGGTGGGCTAATGGGTGCCAGGTGGCTCGTTCTTTCCATATTCATGTTTGTCAGACTTTTCAGTGACTCTCATCACATTCTGCAGTGACTTACAGGGTTTATCCAAAATAGTATCCCAGCAGGTAAGGACTCTATTAAGGAAGGCTTGCACATGTTTTCCTGTTTTACTCTGACCCTGCACAGCTAAGGGTAAAGATTTAAGCAAGGCAATATATTAAATCAGTCACCAGTAAGCTGGAACACAAAACTGGTATTTCTCCATACTAGAAAAAACAACCACTGTTTTGCTTCTGCTTGAAATAGCAATGTCCTTTGCATACATTTTGGGATCCCAGTAGTGCAGAACAAAGTCCATTCTGTGCTGCTCTCACTTGCCAAGAGACAATTAATATGTGAACATTAATTGCCATGCATCCAACAACTGCATCGTAGAGCAAGGGGAATATACTCAGAACGAAGATGTCCGAATCACAGTACCTTCGATAAATTAAAAATCTCCTACTGCATATTACATAATTCTCATATATATCCCTCATAATCGTCCTGTGAATGAACTAATATTATTTCCATTTTTCATATAAAAAGAGTGTAGTGTTATGTTAAGTCATGTGTTAAGAATTTTTTTAAACTTTATAAAGCCAAAAAAGTGAGACTGGGTCTGTCTGTCTCCAGATAATCCATTACTCACTCTTACCTTCCATATCTGTTAAGCTACGATATGAAGCTACAAATGCCAAAGACCAATGCATGATGCAGTTGAGGTACAGTTTTATTACAACATCTTTCGTCACTTAAAACCCCTCAGAAGATCGAATTAAAATGGAGGTGATAGGAGACAATCTCTGGCAAAGTGTTACACCACGTCCAGAAGGTACAGAGCAGGAAAGTAAAAAGTAAATCATTTTAAAATTCACAACCATATTCTTTCCCTTCGAGAATTTGAAAATGAAAAACCGAAAAGAATTCCCTTGCATGACTTTGGTAAACGCAGGCTTGCGGTACAAAAGCCTTCCCCTCCATGTGTTGACAATCGATTAGGAGAACATTTCCACGTCATTCTCCCAGAAGGGAGTTTGCAGCTCCCAAGGCCGTGCTAAATGTGGTTTGACTGTTTGTTTTTCCTGTTTTACCTAGCACAATAATGGACCATGAGAAATCACCCTTGTTGAAGCTAAAGCATTTTTCAAATTTGGTTTATAAGCTAGAGAAGATGAACAATCAATGACACCTCTTCACCTTGTGGTATCCATAGGACACAGAAAGTGAAGTTCTCTGGAATCAATTTTATAGTCAAGACATTAACCTCTGTGGTCATTTGCCCAGCAGGAAGAGTAAGCTGTTAAAAACACAGAATCAGCCACTATTCACTATTTTTATGATTATGAGTGTGATAACAGCTTCCCTTTCAATTACATGACTGGGATTATTTTGCTGGTAAAGTACCAAAAAGAGAATGTACGTCAAAAAATAAATTTAGATGTTTTCCATTTGCAAAAATTCTCCAAAAAAAGGACAATACCTCGTTGCCTGGAGTATAGATTTGACTAAAACTGATTTTAACTAAAAATTATAATATTATCTGTTCTAAAGAACTTGGGAAAACTTACGGGGTGTCGCTGTCAACTCCATCATGGACAGGGGACAGGGGAGTGGTTAGGACTGTAATCTTCTTTTTTTTGAAAATTCACAATATCCTTAATCATATTTTAAAACTCTGAAAGGGGAAAAATGCAAACCTGATTAACTTGGTTAGTCCTATATTCATCACATAAATATAAATTTATATCTAATCTATTATATGTCCCTTAAGACTAGTGTTCCAAGAGATAAATATTGGGAAGTGAGGCTTTAGTCATTTGGAGTAGAAGAACTCTAGTGATTCCATCAAGAAGCAAAATGGAGATTGATGAGAAATCTTACAAATTCTGAAATAGACACCTGGTGAACACAGAAGAAAAGTACAACCTTGGTTAATTTCTAATCCTTTGACTTAATTCTCAAACTGCATATCTACCCATAGCAAATAAAGAGCTTCCATGCATCAATGATGGCTGCATCTTGTCACTTTAACTCACAGACATTCGCATGACCCTATGAATCTTCCAGAAATTCCCATTATGAACCTCATATCACATCTTATCAATCAGTAGTCTACTTATATTTTCCGCATATGGTTAACTTTCATTTAGCTGGGTTTTTGTTGTTATTGTTTTCAAATAATCATAGACTCACAGCAAGTTGCAAAAATTACACATAGAATCCTTCAATAGTGATCACCCAGTTTCCTTCAATAGTGATGACTTAATTAACTGTGTTACAGTGTCAAGATCAGGAAATTGACATTAGCTCGAAGCTGTCAGACTACAACCATGTTCAGTTTTACCAATTTAAACATGCACACACGTGTGTGTGTGTGTGTGTGTGTTTGTATAGTTGCGTGTAATTTTATCCCATGCATAGACTTGCATAACCACTGTTGCCATCAAGATGGAGAACTAGTCCAACAATGGCTAACTTTTTCACGTTAGGGGAAAAAAAAAGGTAATAAATCTGAAATATGGACCCCGTGTTGTGGCTATTATATTTATATAATATTATTCAATTTAATTACATCTGAGGTTTTAAAAGAGTGAGGCTTGTTTTTCCTAAGCAATGATGTCAAACAGTGGTGTGACAATTGAGGTGAGGTGATGGGAGGGGCAGGGAAGAAAGAAGGACCAAGTCAAAATATCCCACCACTTGGTGCCTGGGTGGCTCAGTGGGTTAAGCCTCTGCCTTCCACTCAGGCCATGATCTCAGGACTCATGATCCCAGGGTCTTGGGGTTGAGCTCTGCCCAAGGTCCTGGAATGGAGCCCCATGTCCTATTGGGCTCCCTGCTTAGCAGGAATTCTTTTTCTCCTTCTGCCCCTCCTCCCCCTCTTGTGTTCTCTCTCTCTCTTTCTCTCAAATAAATAAATAAATAAAATCTTTACCCCCTCCCAAAAAAGCACACCCCTATGTAATATCCCTTTTCCTCAAGTCACAAGTAGACACAGTGCCATTAGAAAAGCATAAATTGAAAGATAGAGTAGATCTTTCCATGAATAGTGTATATAATTTCCTTTTCTTATTTTCCATATTAAGAAAAAAATGTGGTTCACATGTATTACATGTTTTAAAATGTTTTACAATTAACGTTTCTTTTTTTTTTTTTTAAAGATTTTATTTATTTATTTGACAGACAGAGATCACAAGTAGGCAGAGAGTGAGAGAGAGGAGGAAGCAGGCTCCCCGCGGAGCAGAGAGCCCGATGTGGGGCTCGATCCCAGGACCCTGGGATCATGACCTGAGCCGAAGGCAGAGGCTTTAACCCACTGAGCCACCCAGGCGCCCCAACAATTAACATTTCTGATTTCACATACTGTTGTCAGAAGTCTTGAAAGACTGAATTAGGGGACCTGGGACTGAATTACTCTGTGGCCTGTCTTGCACACCATTCAGGGTACCTGCACTTTTTATTGCTTTTGATCTGTTTTGTTGTAGAAAATTGATAATAATAATGAAATGATTCTTGTCCATAGAAATGAAAATGATTTCTATCCAGTGCCGTTGATTTTTCACCCATAGAGTGACCACTTTGCATCGATCTTTGTAAATTCATTTCAGCATTTCTGACAGTCTACATAACTGTGTCCCTTGACTTCTCCTTCAAGCCACTTGTACCTTTCCAATGGCCCTTTCACTTATTAATGTGTTCAATAAGATATTTCATGTGTTTTTTTCTTTTTGTGTACTTGAGAATCATGATTCTACTATTTGAAAAGTTATCTCAATATTATTACATTTTATATTGCATCCCATTTTATCTATTAGCCTTCTGTCCCATGCTTTTCTGGCCACAGAAGAATACAAACTGTAGTGGGGGCATTAAGAGCCCATCCCCACAACACACTATTATCATATAATATGAATACGTCTATAACGCTGAAAGAAATCTTAGAGATCACAGATTATAAAGGACTATCTCATTTTGCATGTATGGAAGACGATACACAGAGAAGGAGGTGATGGATATAAGATCAAAGTCTGGTTAATAAGAGAATCAGCACCAGAACCCAACTCTCAACATATTTTTTATTTGCTCTATTTCCCAGTTGATAGTGTCATAAAAGGAAAAAGAAATTACAAGATTTCAAAAGCCTAGTCTACTGAAAGTAATCCTACATATAGCAACATTTTTCTAAGTTGGAAATTTAGTGTCTATTTAACAAAAAGATCAATATTTCTTTAAAACCTAGAATATCCAAAAGATATACCAGACCACACACACTAATGAAAAATAATCTTGGTTCCAGTAAGTTAAATCTCTACAATCTCATTTTTCTTCATTATTTTATACTTGCTTAAAGGATATACTTCATTGCAAAGGATAGGCCTTGAAATGTAACATTACTAAGATTTAATAATTTTTAATGGGTGAATCAAATGGAAGGAGTGATGGGCAAAGGCTATTTTTCTCTAGGTAGATGGTTGCTTATCCAATCTCTAGGTGTATCTTAGGACAGGTACAGTTTATCTGGGAAAAGGTCACAGTCCAATAAGGAAATATTCATTATTTGACAATCATAATTGTGTAGCGAGGGCTCAACATCACCAGAAGCTTGTGGAGTCTGTGCGTGGAAAATATGATCATGCAGCAGTTTGATGAGTAATTTATATAGAGAGACTGGTTGGCAAAATATCCAAACAATTTACAGAAGCAGATAGGTTGGGTGGCAGAAACAGGGTCCACAACCGAGAAGTAGCAATTATTATGTCCCTAGACCCAAGACTCAATGTCAGCAAGGTGGTGGGGCCTGCAGAAAGCAACAGATCTTGGCTGGCATGCATGTGACCATCAACATACATGGTAATTGGAGAGTAGATGTGAACACATTCTAGGACTGGGGCTTGGGTGTATGAGTGGAAACCTGGGGTGTATCCTTTAAGAAGGTAGTCCCTTGCACAACTCTGATGGTGAGTGTACCCTTAAGAATGTGATGCCACAGTAATGCAAATCAGTGGGATGAGAACAGACACAGCAGAACACTAGGAAATCAGACAACCCCTAAGGGGTCAGTGAGGGAAACTCCCAAAGCAACAGTAGGTAAGGTGCGGTGAGAAGTATGATTTCCTGTTGAATAGCTGCATAAAGTATTTTGAACTTGAGAAACAATTCACATTTCCTTAATTCTGAGTGCAATGTCTCTGTAGTTATAGTCCACATCTCGGAACTCTACCCTGTGTGTGTTAGCATTTTATTAGATTGTTAATTGCAACTGAATGAGTCCCCAGTCACAGAAATAAGCACATTAATTTTGATTCCCAAGAATAACAGGAGCCCAAAGAACCATTCCCATGTATCAAATATGAAGGCTCTTTTTTATCAGTGATGTCTCGTCACTCCAGACACAGGCTCAGGCTTTCTTTCTCAAACACTGGTGTGGCTACTGTCTCTATTTCTGGATCTGTAGTGTTGCACCAGCTCACTTTTTATTATTATGTAATATCTTACCTTCTTGTGCCCAGATTTCAGAGTTTAATAAAAAGAGCCTGCCACTTTCCTCCTTGAACCCCGCACAATACTCTTCCAGGTGATTATGCCATTGCTTATGCAGTTACCTCTCTTGAGGCTCCCTTGCCACCCCCTTAAACCCACCCCTCACACCAACATAATGGGAGGAAGTTTGTCTCTTCCACTACGTGTGAATTAGCTCTTAATAGACCAAAGTCTTTGTCTTTTCTGAGTTCCCAGCATTCTTCACAAAAGAGCTGTAATGCAAACTTCAAATTCCAAGTATATTTAGTGAGCTGAATTCAGAGCAAGGAGCTGATGTCATCTAATGTAGTAAGGGCATTAGAAGTGGGGTACTTACGAATGAGCAGACTTAGCTTGAGAGGTAAGTGTCCCTCTTCTCTCTTAGCTTCTTCCTAGTCAACGACAGAGCCTTGCCTACCATTATACCTTGTCTCCATTCATCCAGAAAACCAATGTTACCTGGTGCCCAAACTCAACAGGGCACCAGAAGGTGGATGTGGAAAAAAGCAGGGTGCCCATAAGAGGTAAAAAATCATAGAGAGAGGCAGGTCAGGAGGGAAGGAAAGAGAAAGAGATGGAAATAATGGAAATATGAGAGAGAAAGATGGAGATATGAGGGGAAGAGAGAGAGAGAGAAAGATGGAGCAGTGGAGAGAGAGATATGGAGATATGAGCGTTAGAGAGATGGAGATATGGGGAGCAGACCGAGAAGAAAAGCAGAGAGCTGAGAGAAGAGAAGGGGAAACTAGCAGTGATGAGATACTGAGAAAATCACAAGGCAAAGAATGAAGGGTGCAAAGGGTATTCATCATGCCTGCTCCCTGAAATCTGAATGTTCCTGCTCTATTGGGAAGAGCTTGCATATTAAAAGTATACTGATGTATCTATTTCCTCTCCCCTCCTTTGCCTTTCTGTTTCAATTTGTGGCCGTTCACCTCAAAGATTCCATTATAGTGGGGGGAAAATCTCCAAGTCATTCCAGAACTAGATCCTCTATGTCACTGGATCCTTCCATCGTGGGGTTGTTCTCAGTTTTAAACATTATCTGTACTCATCACTTTTGTGGGGCCTCATGCCTTCCTTGATTGAAAGTAGAATCACGTTTGCTGACTCTGTCCCCAGGACTTGCTCACTGGCCATACTACTGTGACCCTCTTAGTTTGCTTTCCCAAATGTTTTCTTTAATCTACATTTTATTCATTCTACATTACTTTAGGAAGGAAATAGTAGTTTGCTCTCACTGCTAATGGTCATAGAGTCATAGAATCTTTTTATCTTACTAATAAAATTTTTAAGTGTTTCTTCACACCATAGTCTGTACTATGAGTAAGTCTGCACCTAGCTGGCACATTTTTATTAATTATAACTCTTTGAATGTGAGTGACAGAAATCTTACTTTAATTATTTTAATTAGTTTAAACCAAAAGAAGACCTTATTGGCCCATATAATCAAAGTACATGAAGGGCTAGTAAAGCTGGCTTAAGGGACGATGGAAACCAGAGACTCCTGTGTCACCAGCAACTTCTATGTCTCTATTCCTCTATTTTCTGTCTCTTGGGCACCTTTCTGTGCACAGAAAACTGGGTTCCCATGCAACCACGCTTAGTCCATGATTGTCTTGGATATAAGAGAAAAGGAACAGGGCACCTGGGTGGCTTAGTCAGTTAAGTGGCTGCCTTCAGCTCAGGTCATGATCCCAGAGTCCTGGGATCGAGCCCCACGTTGGGCTCTCTGCTCAGTGGAGAGCCTGCTTCTCCCTCTTGCGCTGCCTACTTGTACTCTCTATCTCTGTGTCAAATAAATAAATAAACCTTTAAAAAAAGAGAGAGAAAAGGAGCCCTCTTCTCTCAGCTTCAATTAGAAAAAGCTTGAGGAAAATGTGTTAGGGAAGACAAATCAATAAACACTCATGACGCATAATTAGAGTACGTGGTAAATATCTGTTGGTGATTTCTCCCACTCATGATCAGTTGTCACTAAATATGTTATGAAAAAGTTTTAACTGAATTGTAATGCTACATTTAGCCTCTGAAACAAAAACTTAATCATATTAAAAATAAACACAGAGGGTATTCTGCCTCAGATCTGTGTAGTATCCTACAAGGATATGTCTGCTTTTCACTACCACTACTGAGTAGTGGGTCCCAAGGATACCTGCATGGGTTATAAGATTCAGAACATGGAAAGTTATCTAATCTTACCTCCAATTGAAAGGCAGAAGTCACTAAGACAAACAAACATGGGATTTATTCATCTTCTACTTGTTGAGAAACTGAATAGCTTCAAAGTACCTGTGTCATAATAATTATGTAAATTTACAATTCACAAATTTATATTTCTTTATAATAAGCCAAAATACTTCTCCCTATAACTCTTTCTATTCCTCACAGTTTTAAACTTTTAAGACTCTGTTTATCTGTCTCTCTCTTCCACACACACACAAACACACACACTGAATAATCCATATTTCTATATATTTAAAGGCAATCATCATGTCCTTCATATTTTCACTTTTTCATGTCAGCATATCAGATTTATTCAATAATTTGTATATTTTTAAAATGCTTTTTCACCCGGTTAACATCACAAGATAAATTCTAATTCAATACTGTTTTAAAAATGTAAACTGAAAACCAAATAAACATAAGATGTTCAAAACTAGATAAGCATACTGGAAACATGATAAGAATGTTGACTTTATATGGGCCTACTCTCAATAATAAAAACCCTAACAGCTTCGGAAAACATGCACACTTAATAGCTCTCAGTCAGTAAACTGCCTGGAGAATTTCACCATACACTGGGCCTGACACCATTTCCCAAGAAAATCCAAACCTATTTCCTAAGGAAAGTATTCTGAGGGTCTGGAGCCCCAAAGATAGATCGCAAATCAGACTTTGAAAATCAATAAGAACAATGAGAACATTCCAGATGCAAGAGTAAATGTGTTTATTAGGTCAAGCAAAACTGAACTTCCATACATTTTATAAGAAGAATTTATGTAATTCTTAGTCAATTGTTCAAAATTACAGGCACACACTTAATATTTTCATCATTTGTTAAGTTCACTGAAGGAACTAGTCTATGAGCTGATACCTAATGCCAGACAGAGGGTGAAGAGCTGGCGATAAGAGGCATTAGCTGACATTACTGAGAACACTACAGTAGCAGCTCTATGTAGAGACTGTAACATTTTACTCTAAGTGTCTGGAAACTCAACAAGTTGGTCTACAGAAGGCTGATCTATAGGTTGGCCTGTAACAAGAAGACTGGCAGCTCCTAGAAGCCAAGTTGGTTGGATCCCAGAATCTGGATCCATAGCCCAGTGAAGGGAAGCCACAGACTCCATAACTCATGGATCTGGAGCCCTGGGATCCACAAGCCAGTGAGTAGCAGCTTCTAGATCCATAGCTCAGGGAATGGCAGCTGCTGGACCCAATGCCCACAGACCCAGAGCAAGTCGTCTGGCAGGGATTGCAGAGTGTGGAGGTCCTCGGACTGTTGCAGGATGTCTGGCAAGGAATGGACACCATGCAGGATGTCTGGCAGCTGGTGGGCTCACAGCAGTTCTCCTGACAGCCCCTAGCAGGGGAGGAACTCAGCTGACAGGTGCTGGGAGAGCAGGAGTCAGTGCGGTAGACCAGGTTGCTGGGGCAGGAAGAGCCACAGGAGGAGTTTACATAGCGCATGTACCCCCCAAAGGAGCTGGAGGAGACATTTCCAGAGCAGCAGCTGTAGGACATGTTGGCAGGAGATGTAAGTTCAGCTGAGTGACCGTGAGGAGATGCTCTGAGTTTCAATGCCATAGTCTGGACTCCAGGTTATATATACTCTTAGAAATGGGTGTGTCATCGTCCAGATGCTCCCTCCTCCTCGCTCGTCACTTTATGCAAGAATGCCTCACTAGGTTATTGCCTAACTCTAATTTATCACATCTTCACATAGTTAATTGTGCTTCAATCATTCTGATACATCTTGGAAGAAGCTTCTCAGTTTCTTTCCCAAGGAATTCTCTATGAATTGACCTTTGAAGTTATACATCATCACATTTCCAATACCCTTCCTCTTTTTATCTATGTGGGCCTTGAGTCCTTATCACACCAAATGGACTTGCATAAACTTTTCCTTCACTTCTGCAAGGCTATCAGGAGCATCAGTGGTTACTATTCAAAATACTTTTTCCTTTTCTTCATAAGCATATAACAATGGATTTCTCCAAATGCTAACTATACTCAGGAGACTCAACAATCTATCAATCAAACCTTTTACTCTTTTTCTATTTGAATTAATCCATGTAATTACTGATATGTATTATTGACTTTCTTCTATCTTGAGCTCACCACTGGGATTAAGGGATATGGATATCACCCTTGCTGACCATGCCAGTGGACTTCTTTAAAGGGAATGGAAGCCTAAATCTCTTCCTTAAAGGATGCTCTTCTAGAGACAAATCGTAAGAGACTCTTAATCTCAGGAAACAAACTGAGGGTTGCTGGGGAGGGGAGGGGAGTGGGAGGGATCGGGTGGCTGGGTGATGGGCATTGGGGAGGGTATGTGCTATGGTGAGAAAAAAAATTAAAATTAAAAAATAAAAAATAAATTAAAAAGAAGAAAATTACTCAAATAACTTCACAAATCTCCCAACTTGGATTCTGTTTAAAGTAATAGCTTTATACAACATAAATACATTTTAACTATCAAAAGAGCAATAAATAAATAAATAAATAAATAATAAAAACAATAAACACAACCCTTTGGGTGAGACTTTAAGCAGAAGTGTTTGCTGGAACTGAGTTTCTGCGTGTATTTTCTGAGAAGCCTATGTTGCTGTAGGCATCTTCTCTGCTTTATCCTAACCCAACTCACAGTTTTGTTTTGCTTTTTGTTTTGTTCTGTTTTGCCTTATTTCTTGGTGAAGGGACATATTCCTAGCTCTGCTTACTAATTTATATCGGGAATTAACACCAAACATTTTCTGAAGCAGCTAACTTGAAGTATTAGAGCTACATGGGTCTTTAATATCTGTGGCGAACCCACACATGGAAAAATTATGCCTTGGAGAGGTTCAGTGAATGCCTCCTAACTGCTAGGAAAGATAGAAGCGGAAACCACAGTCTCCTTATGCAGAGTCAAGACCCAAATAGTCTGCAAATATAAAAAGCAAATTTAACTTTAACTTGTCTCCGAAAAGAATCTATTAAGCTTATTTACACTAAGATATAAAAGGCTAATAAAGCTTTATTTACCTCTCCTAAGAATATTTGCATTGAATAGTATTCAACAGTAGAATTCCATGCATCACTGATCTTCATGCATTTAAAGTATATTTTACCTTCTAGCCCAAGAAAGAGAAAAGAATCTGAATAACCCCTATTTAGATTAATGAAAAACAACAACAAAAAAGGGAGAAGAAAAAGGGTTTCTTCTTATCCAGTTTGTGCCCATTCATCCTCCTTCAAATCTGACATTTTATTTGGTTTAACTAAGGGGAATGGCATTTACAATTGTCATTGAAAAGAAAGCCCCTTAACGACCTGAAAATTAACTTGCCAAATTCCAAAACACGCAGCTTCGGAACACTTAGTTACTTTGTTTTATGATTATCTCTCCCATGCAGAATCCAAAGTGTGGCATGCATCACATGAAGTGCCCTTGTGCAATACTTAAACCATCACTCTGATTCACTGAAGTAAAGTAAGTTATGCTTTATGAATGGACACCTATTAAATTTACTAAAGAAGTATGCGCCATCCCTAACATATGGGATTCCTTAAAATGTCAGCCTTTAACTCCTTTAGAATGCACAATGTTTCTCTCTTCCTCCTCATAGTTGATTCTGCTAAATATAATTAGGTAAATAAAAAGACTTTCTAATACCCGGAAGTTCTTGCTTCTCCAGGCAGGATCCCCATACCTGGGAATTAACATGAAAATAAGTCGGGAATAAGTCAATTCCAATTAACATCGCCCCACACCCATTCCTAATTAGGTGAACACTTTTCATTACTCATTCTTGCACTTTGTACAGATACTAGTGAATACCTCATAAATGCTAATAAATGTGTCCCACTGAAAGGAAGAAAAAGCAAAACAAAACTACAGTGGTTTTAATAGTCCCTAAGTGGATCCTGGAACTAATAAAACACTGTGTACTCTACAAACATAGGCAAAGTTTTTAAGAAAAAAAAAATCCCTATCTGGATATGTCTGTAGAAAAATGCTATACTGCAATACTTTTTTTGGAAATGGAGATATACCAATACTACATAGAATAAACCAGCATTAGAGAGCTCAGTAGCCACAAGTAACATCATGATTTGAATTACTTAAGTATTCATTATTTTTCCAGTTCATCCCATTAATGTAGTTCAGTCTTCAAGTTGACAATCCCCTTTTGCAATGTTTTCAGAAAATTTTGAATACCTTTTAAATCAAGTGAATATGTCCAGAAACAGTAAAAATCCATATATGCTGGCCGATACCTTTATCCTACCTCTTCACTTTTATAGTCTCAAAACTGCCTTCTTTAGACCTATTGAGCTATCTGCAAAGGTTCTGTCTGCTTCCTAGCAGTTTTTCCTCAGAAGGATTTTACTTTCCAAATTCTCTCACCTAGGGAGTGATTTATCTGTTAAAGATTATTACTAAGTACAGGCTGAAAGACCATTTCTGGGGAACGGATGAGGAAAAACAGTCCACCTCTCTGCTCTGGCTTCTGACCCAGGAACCAGGCAAGTTGGCTGTGAGCTGCTACTTTCCCAGAGGTCACCCTGCTGCCTTGTTTGACTCTCTGGGCACTGGAGCTCCGCTAATATAACCACAGCCTCTTCCTGATGCAAACCGACCATTTTAAGTCTGCAGAACCACATCATCCATAACTTTGATTTTAAATGAAAAAGCCACTGTAGCTGATTTCTAGACTCTGCTTCCAGACCTTCCTGATCTTCTGACATTTGCCTTTACCTAATTTATTTGGAAAATGGGGGAGGGGAGGAGAAGAATATGCAGAGTGATATGGCAAACTCTAGGGCAGTTTTCTGAAATGACTACACTCCTAACCGTTACCATTTTTTCATGTTTGTTTCATCTCTCTCACACAGTTAAAGAGATAAAACGTTAGAGATAGGCTCCCTCGTGGGCCAACCTCAGTCTGCTGCTCTTTCCTATCTTTCTACTAACACATTCAGTTTGAAGGAGTCTGCTAGGAAGTTTTCTGCACACATATTTATAAGTCTATGCACTTTGTTGTTTTGTTATTATTATTTTAAGATTTTATGCATTTATTTGAGAGAGAGTGTGTGGTGGAGAGAGGGACAGAAGGAGAGAGAGAGAATCCTCAAGCAGACTCCCTGCTGAGTGCAGAGCCCTTCGCAGGGCTCCATCCCAGGACCCCGAGATCATGACCTAAAATCAAGAGTCTGATGTTTACCTGACTCAGCCATCCAGGCACCCCTGTTTCACTATTATGGTTTGAAGGGTAAGAATGTAGTCTTTTTTTTTTTTTTAAGATTTTATTATGTATTTATTTGACAGACAGAGATCACAAGTAGGCAGAGAGGCAGGCAGAGAGAGAGGGGGAAGCAGGCTCCCCACTGAGCAGAGAGCCTGATGCGGGGCTCAATCCCAGGACCCAGGGATCATGACCCGAGCCAAAGGCAGAGACTCTAACACACTGAGCCATCCAGGTGCCCCAAGAATGCAGTCTTATTGCACATATATTTATAAATGTGTTTTTATGAAAAGTTACTTATTTTTAAATTTTTTAAAAATCACTTTAAAAATAAATCCATGTTGATATTTGTATATTTGGGTACTGTTCTATTTTCACTTTAGGGGCACTTTTAAGTAAGGGACTGTTCTAAGTACTTTATTACAAATAAAAGCTCATTTGTAATATTAGCTCAATCTTCATAATAATCCCATTCAGTACATATTGCTATTGTTTTTATTATAGAGATGATGAAGCTTAGACAAACAGGTTGAGTTTCTTGCTCATGGCCACTCAGGTAATAAGTAGCAAAAATAGGATTTGAACCCAGATAGTGGACCCATTGTCAGAGTTTGTACAACAAGTACTTTATTATAATATAAAGATATAGTTTCTTTCTTGTTACTAGTGTATAGAATTCTTCTATAACAATATCACATTTTATTGACTTACTTCTTTATTATTTTTGACTTCTTACTATCACAAACCGTGGGACAAGGAACATACTTGAACTTACACACACATCTAGGGTTCCTGTCAGGTATACACATAGAGGTAGACTTGCTAGATATTTTCAATTTCATTTTCAATTTTGGTGTAGTAATTGGGAAGCACGGCCTTTGGACTCCGAATGGCTGGGTCTGAATCCTGACTCCCTCATTTGGTAGTTATACAACTCACACTCTTACAAGGTTATTCTGTTATTATTACCTTTTATCAACTATTCTATAGAATTATTTCTTCTTTCAGGTTGATTTTTCAGGAATTCTTTGTGTGTTCTTTATTTTATGCCTTCGTCTTTTTTTAAAAAAAAAAACAACTTATTTGTCTATTTTGGAGAAAGAGAGCAGTGGGGAGAGGGGCATATGGAGGGGGGAAAGAATACTTAAGCAGAGTTCATGCTGAGCATGAAGCCTGACTCAGGACTTGAACCCACAGCCCTGAGATCATGGCCTGAGCCAAAATCAAGAGTCAGGTGCTTAATTGACTGAGCCACCCAGGCCCTGCCTTCATCTTTCATATGTCACAAAAAACACTTCTCCACTGGGTTGTTTGACTGCCTTTTTTAAGGTCAGCTCTGCTGAGGTAGAATTTACACATAATGAAATTCACCTCTTTCAGGCATACAGTTCAATGGGTTTTGACAAATATATACAGTCATGTAACCACCAACGCAATGGAAATACAGTACTTTTCCATTATCACCCAAAGTTTCCTTGTGCCCATTTGTGTCAACTCCGGCCACCATATATCTGAATTTCTGTCCTCACAGCTTCAGAAATGCACTGTAAATGGAATTGTCTGTTACACAGCTTTGGGGTCTAGTTTCCCTCACAGAGTACAATGCTTTTGAGATTCATCCATATTCTTATACAGATCAATAGCCCCTTTCTTTTTATTGCTAAGTGGTATTTCTCTGTATCTATGTTATCCACTCACAGCATCCATGGACATTTCAATGACTTCCAATTTGGGGCTGTTAGGGACCAAACTGCCCTGAGCATTTACATGCAAGTTTCTTCATAGGCATGTGTTTCGTTTTTTTCTAGATAAACGCTTGGCAGTGGGGATTGTTAGTTAATATGGTAACTGCATGTTTAGCATTGCAAAAATACTGCATGGCCATTTTCCATTTTGCATTCCCAACAGCAAGGTATGAAAGTTCCAGTTGTTCCAAATCCTCAATAGCACCATGCATATTATTATTATTATCATTACCATTATCCATTATCATTTTGCCTACTCTAAGAGGCATGTAGTGATGTCACATGTGATTTTAGCTTTCATATCCCTCATGATAAGAGTGTACAGCTTTTGATGTGCTATTTGCCTTCCATAGCTCTCCTTAAATGGTGCATATTTAAAAATGTTTTTATCATTTTGGGATTGTTTCCCTACATACTTGAGTTGTAAGAGTCCTTTATATATCCTAGATCCAAGGTTTCTATCACATATGTGTTTTTCAAATATATTCTCCAAGGTTGTGACTTGTGGCTTATCATTTCATTTTATCAGACTGTTTTGAAGAGCAGATGTTTTTAGGCTTAAGTTCACTTTATCAAAAAAAAAAAAATTCTGGTATATGGTACAAAGTTTGAGTCAAAGATTTTTTTTTTCCTTTTGTGTCATATAGATATCCAATTATCCTAGACCATTTGTTGAAAAGACTGCCCTTTTCCTACTGAATCACCATGACATCTTTGTCTAAGTCATATATGCACAGACCTATTTCTGGAATCAGTCTTCTATTCCATTAAGGTACACATCTACCCAATACCACCACGCCTTAATTACTATAGCTTTACAGTAAGCCTTGACATCAGACTGTAAATCCCCAAACTTTGTTCTCTATTTTCAAAATTATTTGCCTATATGTGTTCCTTTTCATTTCCATATAAATTTTAGAATGAGTTTGCCAGCCTCTACAAACAATGTGGTATGCTTTTTTCATCAGGGTTATGTTAAATCTACATCCAGTTGGGGGAGAATTGAAGTCTTAATAGTCTCTGTTTCAGGAACATGACCTATCTCTTCATTTATTTACACATTCTTTGATATCTCTCATTAATGTGTTGTGGTTTTCATTATACAAATCCTGCATATGTGTTATTAGGTTTACAGCTAAGTACTTTGTGAAGTTTGGTGCTATTTTAAATGGTATTTTAAAATTTCAATTCCTATTTGTTCATCACTTTTACATAGAATTGCTTTTTTTTTTTAAATACAACTTTGTATCTTGCAAGTGTCCAAAGTTCATTTATTAGTTCTAGCAGATTTTTGGAAGAAAAGGTAAAAATTCCCTCTCTAACAAAGTATAAGCAAGATTCACAAAGTCCATGATCTGGACTTTTGTATTGGCTATAATGTCATCTGCAAATGAAGACTATTCTTTCTTCCTTTAGATATATATGACTCCTTTCTTTTGGTCTCATTCTACTGGGTAGAATTTCCAATGCAATGATGAATGGGATGGTCAAAGCAGACATCCTTGCTTTGTTCCTGAGCATTCCATCTTTCTTTATTCACTATGATGCTACTAGTATGGTTTTGTAAATGTCACTTTTTAGGCCAAGTAAGTTCTCTTCTAAATCTTGTTTGCTGAGAGCTCTTACCATTAGTGCATTTTCTAAATGCTTTTTCATGCATTTGTTGAAATTATTGTATAGTTGAGTTTTTAATCCTTCAATGTGACAAATTGCACTAGGTGATTTTGAATATTAAATCAACTTCGTATTCCTGGGGAAAACATCCTTGATCATGATGTATTATACTTTTAATATATTACTAGATTAGATTTAGTGACATATTTTCCAAGGTTTGTTTTTTTTTAAAGCCTATTTTGTGAGAGGTATTGGTTTGTGATTTTCTTTTAACAGTGTCCATGCCTAGTTTTCTGCGAAGGTAATGTTGATCTTATAAAATTAGTTGAGAAGTGTTTATGCTTCTCTTTTCCAAAATATTTTATATAGAATTTTTTTCAAAAAAAATTTTTTTTTAAAGATTTTGCTTATTTGACAGAGACACAGCGAGAGAGGAAACACAAGCAGGGGTGTGGGAGAGGGAGGAGCAGGCTTCCTGAGGAGTAGGGAACCGGATGCGGGGCTTGCTCCCAGGACTCCATCCCAGGAGGCTGGGATCATGACCTGAGACGAAGGCAGCCACTTAAGGACTGAGCCACCCAGGTGCCCCTTTTCAAATATTTTGAATAATTTTCCAATGAAGCTGCCTCAGGTTGGAATTTGCTTTTTGGGGAAATTTTAAACTGTCATTTTAGTTTCTTTTATACATACAGGGCAATCCAGGATGTCTCATTATTTCTGATAGAGCTGTTAGTATATATTTGCCAAGGAATTTTCCCATTTCACCTATGGGATCCCAGCAAGTGACCTCAGAATCCAGCAACAGCGATCATATAAATCTGCTTGGGCTATAAAAAAGGCAGATAGCGGTGACCTATCTCACGACTACATGGACAGTATGAGCCATTGCTAGGGCCACTGAGGCCAGAACACAAGGCGAGTTCAATGATACCAGTTGGAGCAAAAACTGAATCCAGAAAGCATAAAACCAACACTCACATGTACTATCCATTTTTGTTTGTTTGTTTTCATGCTAATCATTTCTGCCATGATATATACTGTCCTCCCTCAGATGTTCATTCAAATGAAATTTTATTGCTTCTTTTTATTAAAAGTATTTTAAGGAAACCAAACATCTTTTGAATCTTATTAAGCTTGACTGCCTCAAAACAGAATGCTCATTCAAAACAGAAAGAAAAAAATGCCTTCCTTCTCTCCTTTCCATAATTTTGTGTGGACATGTATGGCCACTTTTCTACCCTACTTTGCTCTCAGGGCCTCCATTAGCTGTGTGTTACTAAGGCGACAGAATGTGGTGATAGCTTTTACCCTGCATTTGAAGTAAAGCTCGTTCCCTGGATGCTGACTGTATCCTTTACCTGGGGGAGGTTCCATCTTCAGTCTGTTTGTCAGTTGATAAGCCCAATTTTTCTAAAAGAATAGAAAATACTCAATTCATCTGTTTCCAAGCCCTAGTTCTCAAATCTGCATCTTGAAAGTTTTCAAAGATATGCGTAATCTAGGGGGTAAAAATTAAGGGACTGAAAAAGGAGTCCAGTACTACATTCAACTTCTATGTTCCTTATCATTTTATTTGTTTATATCACTAAACTTACCAAGGAAATGCTAGTGTGTGAAACTACAGATTACAATGTCTTTACACTGATAAAGGTATAAGTTTTAGTGTATGATGGTGGAAAGAACACTGAATGAGAGCAGTTTATGTTGTGACGTAGATCAGAGGCAGGACCAGATGGTTGTTAAAGGTCCTGACCATCGCAAAATTCAATGAATTTAAGGTAAAATTCACTTTCTGATAATTCAATCTGCATAATGAGTTTCCACATGACTCCATTTTGTTACTTAACTTTTGTTCTTTGGCTGGTTTTGAAGGAAAAGGTAAATCCTCTCTCTAGCAAAGTATAAGCAAGATTCACGAAGTCCATGGTCAATTTGGTTAGAAAGGATACTGAGAGCAAATGTGAAGAAAGTCATCTATTTCTCAGTGTGTGTTAGAGTTCTCCAGAGAAACAGAACTGTTCATATGTGCGCGTGTGTGTGTATGAATAGTATATGAATATGAAGTCTGTATATATACATGCATATATATGTGAGTGTGTGTGTGCAGAAGCAGAGAGATTTATTTATTTTTTTTAATTGTCTTGTGTAGTTGTGGGGCTGGCAAGTTTGAGATCTATAAGACAAGAGAGCAGGCTGGAAATTCATCCTCTTGTGGCAATCCTATGTCTGAATTCCATAACTTGGCAGGATGAAAACTCGGGCAAGCTTTCTATGCTGCAGCCTTGAAAATTCCTTCTTCGGGAAACTTTATCTTTGCTCTGAAGGTCTTCAACTGATTGAATGATGCTTACCCAAACTATGGAGATAATCTGATTTACTCAAAATCTACTGATTTGTATGATAATTGGACCAACATTTTAACTGGTGGTTTGACAAATAACTAGATACCACAAGCTGAGTGGAAACATTATAGTTACAACCATAACATAGAGTTATTAAGGCATTAAACAGTATCAGCAAATAAGGCATTATCAGACATTACAGTATTAGGCAAACAATTCTTTCATCAGAAAAATATAACTGTCATTCTGCTATTTACTTCTGTTGATTTATTGCTTCTTCATTTATTCAATAATATTAATAATATGGAACTTGTGAATATCTCAATATCTTTGAGTCATTCTGGATTAAATTATATTTAAAATCACAAGCTTTAAAATCTCAACAGCACTTAAAGGAAATCAAAATTGCTCTTAACACAAGTGTTTTAAAAGGTAAAGCACCCTCTGGGAAAGACATTCATCTTGTCTTTTAGAAAAGAAAGAATGAAAACAATCTGAGGGTTTTGAAGGGGTGGGGGGTGGAAGGTCGGGGTACCAGGTGGTGGGTATTATAGAGGGCACGGATTGCATGGAGCACTGCGTGTGGTGCAAAAATAATGAATACTGTTATGCTGAAAATAAATAAAAAATAAATTAAAAAAAAAAGGTAAATCACCCTCTGGGAAAGACATTCGTCTTGTCTATTCAGAAAAGAAAGAATGCTTAAAAATATTCATATGCCAGTACTATTCAATGCAAATTAAATCTCTATATATTCTATATCTTATCATGATGACATATGTTTTCTACATATTTATTTACCAAAAGTACAAATTGATTTCCTGTAATATTGAAATGTTCATTATAATAGTTGTAAGAATTCTTGACTTGAAACATGAGACTATGAATCTGTTACAGGAAACCACATTTGTTAGGATGTATTCATTCACTTAAATTTATATACTGTGTTTGCCATTTGCTGTAAGATATGAGTTTTTACATACTACACTTGTAATTATTTGTATTTCAATTATGGCATCACTGAGTTAGCTATCCTTAACTCACTTTAGCCATGTGAAAACCCTGAAGAGTTCCCTGGAACTAGAAACATACCTAAAGCATTTCCAGATTTTTTAAAAAATATGCTGGTAAAATAAAGTAGAGGGCTTAATGATTAATTTTGAAATACAATGCCGAATATCAATTTTCTCTCTTAATAAAATAATAGTGGGTAATATTTAATAAACATTTTATATGGACGAGGCATTGTATTAAACATTATACATGGTACATAAGTTCTCCTATTTAACTCACAGCAGTTTTCCAAAAATTTCTGTCCTCTTATAGATGAGTTACAATGTAGCAGAGACCATGAATCATCATAGTTTTATCTGAGCCTACACTTAGTTCTTAACTGTACTGCCTCAGTAATAAGGAAGGTAGGTAAGATGGTTGGGAAAGGTAGAGAGTGAAAGATTACAAACAGGGTAAGGAATGAAGAAATATTAAGAGAACAAAGTGAGATATATTGGAATGATTAGGATTCAGGCTTTCTTGGGACCCATTTTTGGTTTCAGCTATTCAGTTCTGTTGAAAATAAGTTTTAATTACCCTGTTGTCTATGCTTTATTAATCCACAAAAGGAAAATCAATGCCTAAGATCTACTATAACTTCATGCCATCTCCCTAGACTTCAATGATACTCCAATCTTCTATCTCCCCTAAAATAAAAAAAATGAAATTTTCACCTTGGTTATATAATCTTATACAAATCCTTGTATCTTTTCTAAAACATGTCCTTCTTCTTTTAATTTAACTGTAACTCCCAAGGGTTGGACTTTAAGTGTCTTTCAAATAATGATTTCCATGAAGCCTTTCCTAGCTTTTCTGTGACAAGATCCCCGTGGTTCAAAAATGTCCATCATTTTTCTATGAGTCAACCGTGAAAATTCTTTTATTTTAATTTCTACTTAAATGCCATAGATTATAAGCATACAAATCCACACAAAGACAAGCTGAAGATTGTTAATAATCATAAACAAGCTTATGTGGGTGTAGGCACAGGTGCAAATACAAAGAAGTTGAGAAAGTTTGGTACAAAACGTCACCATGGTTTAAAAAAAAAAAATAGATTTCCTGGAAGGGAGATCAAAATGAACAGCTTAGAAAAGAAAGCACATATGATCAGCATCTATGAAAAAAATCCTATACCAGGAATTTTATATATACAAATTTAATTCACCTAAGTAAGATGTGCCATTATCATGTACATTCTCCAAATGCAGAAGAAGAGGCAAACAAAACTTTTATAAGTTCCCTTCACCTAAGTAATGGAATTAAGATTCAAGTTCATGTTTGTCTCACTCTAAATTCCATTCTTTTCATTCATTCATTCACTATTCACTTACTCCGTCTGTTCATTGTATTTGCTCTGATAAGCATGAGTTTCTTGAACAGAATAGATATTTACTAATTTTGATTATAATGTACAGATACATAAATAAGTGAAGAAATGAATAAAATCTATGAGGTCATTACAGTCTGATTATTAGTACCAAATCCACTCCCAAATTTTCCAAAACTGACTTTGTTAAGAACCTGAAATATATTTTTGGATGAAAAGAACTATATTCCGATCTTAGTTTGAATTTGGATTCTATTTCTTTGAGACAATACTTAGGTCTCAAATAGAACATGTTGCACAAAAAAAAGAGAACTTTTCTCAGGATATATCTTAGACTGGACTCTTTGTTTTATCTCACCAGGAACAGGGAGAAGTTAGTCATTATTGGGCTTTTAAAAAATATATATATATCTTGCTTGGGGCTTCAAATTTGGCTAGAGTCCAAGAAAAGTAAAAAGAGAAAAAGGAGACATAATTAAGAATCTAACTATAGCAATGATTTCACTATCTAGGGCACCTGGCTTGCATATTCTCCAGAAACTCTATGCCTTGCATTAAAATGGTTGGTGTACCTTAGGGAAGCAGAACCAATACATTTTCATGCCAAAGAAAACTGAATAATGACACATAAAACACACTGAAATAAATAGAAACATGAGCCAGATTTCTGTTAAGGAAATTATTGTTAAATAAGTTAACATCTTTCTATTCCTTTGTGTCATCCTAGAAAGAGATGATCCAGAAAGTAGATAAAATAATATGGCTTTTAATCATAGGAAACAAACCTAAGGTTGCTGGAGGGTAGGACGAAAGTGGGGGATGTCGTAACAGGATGATGGACATTAGGAGAGCATGTGATGTAATGTGCACTGGGTATTACATAGGACTGATAAATCATGTCCTCTTCCTCTGAAACTAGTTATCCTAGTTAATCCTAATTTATCTTAATTGCATTTAAATAATTTTTTTTTTAAAATAAAATGTGTTCTAGAAAGGGAGAGGACAGGGGTAGGGGTGAGGTAGTGGAAAAAGAATTTCAGAACAAACAACTTATAGAGTTCTAGTTGTAACATAGATTATTGGTGAATTAAAATGCTTCAGTTAATGACAAGATGGCTTTTGAAGGTCTCATTTGATAGTGGTTCCTGAGTTAGAAGATCTAGTATGTCCTTGGGAATAAAGTTTTTTAAAAATTCATTGTTTGAGATCTTAGAAAAGCAACATGCTGATTTACAGACCTCTGAACACATATTGTTTAGGAAGAAGGTGACTGACCTCTAGAAAAACAACAAGAATGTCAAAGAAGCCCAATTCATCATGAAAGGTGGGAAAGTCCCAGATGCCCAGCTTCCAAGCCCACAGTCCATCCTCTGGAAAGACTGGTGAGGAGGAGCACTCATAAGTGGGCACAGGATGGCTAGAAGGTCCTCTGGTGGCCAGCAGAAACTTGGTAAACATGGACAAAAAGGTCTGGTAATTCAATTCCTGGGGAGACAGGACTCCACTTTGACCAATGAAGGATGTATTAGACAAAGTGCCACAGACTCGGTGCTCAAATAACAGAAATGAATTGCCTTACAGTTCTGGAAGCTGGAGGTCCTAGACTAAGATATTGGAGGGGTTGATTACTCTAAGGGCAATGAGGGAAGAATCTGTTCCAGGCTGTTCCCTTCACTTGTAGATGCCCATCTTCTCCTTGGGTCTGTCAACATCTCCTTCCTTCTGTGTATAAATGTCTCAGTGCCCAAAGTTCCCCTTTTTATGACGATAATCATACTGGATTATAGTTCACCATAATGACCTCATTATATAACTTGATTGCTTCTCTAAAGACCCTGTCTTATTATAAAGTCACATTCTGAAATACTGGAGTTTAGGACTTCAACATATGAACTTTGAGGGACACAATTTAACTCATAACAAGTGACACACAGTCATTAAAGTGGAAAAAAAAAGAATTTAGAGTTTGATTAGATATTGTCTCCTAACTTCAGTTTTCTCTGGGTTTAATGAGGAATTGCAGTGAATTTTCTTCTCAGGAACTTTATAAACCTTTTCCATTGGGTGTGATGTGTGAGGAAAACAATGTGGTAGAATCCTCTGGAGTTTCACTAATCAGTTATCTAATTAAAATGAAATTGATTTTCCTCTGCACAGACATGGTTGAATATATTTTATTCATTTACTTAAGAGACAAATATCATTCCTTTCTCATATATAGGATGGAGGTGACTGCTTCCACAGCCAGGAAGCCAGTAATCACCATGCAATGCTTCAGGGCTCTGGCCACGTACCACTCCCCAGAGTCTCATACTGACAAGATACCATGCTTTTCTTTTTCCTGTTCTAAGGAGCCAGGCAGCAGAATCTCAGTTCTTAAAGCAACGATCTTGTATGTTCAATTGCTAACAAGTAAAAATAATAAAGTCGATGCTAAGAATGCCTGTATTCACCTTTTTAATAAATATTACAAGTCCTCTGTGAGCCAGTAAACGAGGGAAGGATGTCATCCCTTCTTCGGGGTCTTCTCTGGGAGATTGGGACAGGATGCACAAAACTCAGGATTCCTAAAGTACTCCATAAGAGGATCAGACTAACAGCTACATAGGCCAGATATGTAGAATTGCGGCAAAGTTTCATCAAGGCCATATTTGCAAATCATCTTGAAATTGTCTTTGGTAATAGTTGATTGAAAAGACACTATAACATGGAGATTCCAAAGTTTTATTTTATTTTTTTTAAGATTTAATTTATTTATTTTTATTTTATAAAGGTAGAGCACGCAGACATGTGTGAGTGCAGACGGAGGTGCAGAGGGGGAGGGAGCAGGAGAGAATCTCAAGCAGAGTCTGTGCTGAGTGCAGATCCCATGCAGGGCTCAATCTCACAACCCTGAAATCACAACCTGAGCAGAAACCAAGAATCCAGGACTTAACTGACTGAGCCACCTACATGCCCCTTGAGATTCCAAAATTTTTTTTAAAAGATTTTATTTATTTATTTGACAGACAGAGATCACAAGTAGGCCGAGAGAGGCAGAGAGAGAGGAAGGGAAGCAGGCTCCCTGCCTAGCAGAGAGCCCAATGTGGGGCTCGATCGCAGGACCCTGAAATCATGACCTGAGCCGAAGGCAGAGGCTTTAACCCACTGAGCCACCCAGGTGCCCTGAGATTTCAAAAATTTTAATGGTAGTCAGAAACCTTTCATTCAAAGACATCTGATCTAAAATTAAATAAGATGACAACAAAACTAATGAAACTGCAAGCATTTTAAGAGAAATGAATAGAAATGCTTAGCTACTCTTGAAAATAAGCACCAAGTTTAATGAATGAGACAAATGGAAGCACTTCTTTGGTTTGACAGTATTGCCAGTTTAGAAGGCTAAATCACAATTGGTGTGTGAAATACAAAGATCCGGGAAAAGAGAGAAGGAAAGGGAAGAAAGAAAAGGACAGATGGAGATGAGAAAGAAAGGGACATTCCAGAAGGATAAGAAGCACAGCATTTGAGTACAACATTAAGCCATTAAGTTAGGAGGCCATCTATCACAGGCCTTGCGGTGCAGATTAGTCTTGTGAAGGCTTAAAACTCTGCTTTCTGTGGAGGGCGGCAGTCACTATGCTCTTATTTTTAAACAAGTGTAATTTTTGAAATCCCAAGTTTTTCCCAGTTATAAACATTTTTCTTTTTTGTTAAAGAATGACTCAGGCAATAAAAAAGCATTCAAGATATTTGCAGCACTGACTCTCAAATTTGATACCTCAGAAGCACTTAAGAAGCATTTTCTTTGATCATTTAAGCAAAGATTCACATATACTCTTTACTAATTTCTAGGCAAGACTGTGGGCATTTTACTTATATTTTTATCCCAGACAATTCTCATAATAGCCAATGCAAAAGGAACTATTATTATACCCATGTCACAAACAAGAACAGTGGAACATGAAGAACTCAAGTCAATGGCAGGAGATCACAGTACTGGGAAAGGCAGTGCCAGGAATCACCTCCCAAGCATTCTGACAGCAGAACAGAGGCTACGAGTTTCCACGTTACCTTCTACCTAGATTGCGAAGCCCCCTCACCACAGCCGCGCACTGTGCTGGTGGCATTCTGACGTGTATGTTTTAATACACATTATTTAAATTTACCAGAGTTTAAGATCCTGAGTGATCACACACGGTCCATCCCATAATGTCCTAAAATTACATTGTTTTAAATTCCAAATCTCTAACAATAAATCAAATCCGTGGGGTGCCTGGGTGCCTCAGTGGGTTGAAGCCTCTGCCTTCTGCTCTGGTCATGGTCCCAGGGTCCCACATCGGGCTCTCTGCTCAGCAGGGAGTGAGCCTGCTTCCTCCTCTCCCTCTGCCTGCCTCTCTGCCTACTTGTGATCTTTGTCTATCAAGTGAATAAATAAAATCTTTAAAATAAAAATAAAAATAAATCAAATCCTAGTATAGGATAAGTTAAAAAGCCATTGTCAAGAAAAGTAACAAGCAAGCAAGAAGGAACCCTGTGTATAGGGAAGCCACAGGCTAGACTATATTTTACAGTGTTTAATCCCTCCCATCAGACTTTAAGTCTATTCTGAATGGGCCAGAACATGCAGGGGAAATTTGCCCATTAGTCTCTGAGCACTAGAACCAGATTTTAATATCATAAAATCTATGAAATGCTAAATCATAAAATGCTATGATTTGAGCATAGAAATGGGACAAGGAATAAATGGAGTTAAAGAGTTTACTCTGCCACAAAGTGAGAATACCACAACAAAGCCCTGGATAGAGGTATCCTAGATGTTGGCACTCTAGGTTTTTTTGCCTCCAGCAGACATTGGGAAACCACGACCTCTGCTATGTTTGTGCCTCCAGCCACCCACCAAGACAGAGCCCAACCAACAGAGCAGTACTAAATAAGGTCTCCTCCAGAGAAAATCAGGCTGTCTTCCTGTAAAGGGCTCCTGCCTAATTATCAGTTTGAACAAACTCAGGAGACAAAGAAAACTCAAGTATCCTCCACTTTGAAGCCTCTAAAAATCCGGAAGTACCCTGAAATAACTTCCTCCTCTTTCCCTTTCCCTTTCCTGTTCTCTTTTCCATGCTATGCCCCATGCCCACTCAAGTACCTCACCTCTTATCCCTGCACTGGAGATGAAGAAAGTGCAGAGTAAATGTGGAGTTGCCTTCTGTATTCCACTCCTTGTGCCTTTAGTCAGCAAAGGGCTGGGAAGAGAAAAAAATGAGGCAGGAGAAGCTGACACCCCAGAATCAGGAATAGGCCAGACCTCAAAGTAGCAGGAGAGAAAGGTGAGTGTACGCACACACACACACACACACAAACACACACATCTATTAGCCTGTGCTCTTTCTCCTCATCTCACTACTTTCCAGTAGGTCAAGACTTTGTGTCACCCGGGAACATTAAAGCCCATGAGTCTTAGCTGACCTGTGACATCTGAGTGGAAAAGCTTCCGTGTCTATTAGATACACATAGTTAACCTTCACTCAGCTGTCAAACAAAGAGAGAACACACACAAAAAAATGGTTAATATTTATGTAATATTCCTAGGTGACTTACTTCAAATAAGACATTGAAAACATGAAGACAATGTCCTTTTTCATTCAATCGACATATGTCTATAGAATGTCGTCTATGTACCACAGACCATTTTAGTTCCGATCACAGATTTAACATCTGATTTCTAACTCAAAGCCTGTTTTCATTTTGCCTTCCAATTTTAACTATTACAGTCTGTCACAAATGCTATTCTTCTTTCCTGTATTTATAGGGAGTCCTTACCACTCATCATGAGGCCATCAGCACAATGTCACGCAGCCTTTGTTCAAGCCCTTAGGATGCTGCATCTTGCCGGATGGATATTAATGCTACTAAATCCATCTTCAACATTTCCAAACAACAGCATTTGTAACAGCTATTATATCTGCACAGTAGCAAGGAGAGAGGGCGAAGCATATTATTTGCAGGAACTGCCCATTACAATAGAATTATGACGTTATAAACAGAAAATGGATTTCCTATTCTCTCTTTATAATGCTGTACTTCATATTCTTGGCAAGACAATCCCTGTACAAAGGTGGTTACAGGTGTCAGGCATGTAGTAGTGTGATGTCACATGGCTATGACCTCTCCTGAGGATTCCTAGCTAGATGTTAATCCTTTAGTTTAGTTTAATTTAATTTTGTTAATCCTTTGTTCTAACCATAGTGAGTAGTATATCAGAATCACATGTGGAGCAACCTGAGGAGAAATTCAATCATTTGTTTTTTTTTAAATTGTTAATTTATTTTCTGGTTGGTTTGTATGTTCTAAAATGACCCATTTGTTACTTCTGCTGCATATTCAGAAGCGAGACACCACTGATTTAAGTCATTGCCCAGTATATAAAAACCATGTCAAATTCTGCTGTCATGTAAAATATTTTTGGTCAGAGGATCATAAACATAAGTGAGGTGGTCCAGTTAACCTGTGATTTGTCTCATGATTAGTGTTTTTATAATCCAATTCCACCAACATAGACGCATTATATTTTCCTATTAAATAAGGAAGAATATCCTTCAAGTGCACAGGAAGTTTGTTTTCACAAAATGTCTTCAAACGCAAAGCCTTTTAATTTATGACAGTGACCTTAACTAACACAACAAAATAATAGCACAGGCTTGATGACTGATGACAACTAAAATTGGGCCCCACAACTACAAAATAAAGGGGATTAGTTGAACCTGGGAATTTCAGGGAGTACATCCTCCATGAATGGAGTTCCAGGCAGCTGCAAGCAAGGGAGCCCAGCAGAACCAGATTTTCAAAATTTTATAAGATGTCAGAAACCCACATTTTGTATGAATTCTTTTGATTTTTAAATATTGGGGACTAATTTAGAGTTTAATATAAAAAAAAAAAGAAAAATCTATGGGGGTGGTTCATGCTTGTGGGATGACCATACATCTGTGGGCTGGATTCAGTGAGAGAACCTGAGAGTTTGTGATATGTTATTTCAGCTACATAAACACTACCACATTGATGTGAGGAGGGTCAGATGGACAGGGAAGAGAAGGTCATCACTGTGTGCCTGGGAGGGCAACCAAAATGTTGTGTCACTATAGACAAATTTTGCTGACCTTATTATTTTGATTAACAGTAATCCTATCTCCAGTGAACAAAAAGTCACTCTCACTTGTGATAAGATAGCTATTTCCAATAATTTCTTGGAAACACTCTAATTTGAGAAAGGCATGGTGTTCCCAGCATTGAGTGGGCTATGACTTTTCTTATGGTCTAGAAACCCATAAGAAAAAAAAAATCTAGAAATTTAGAAGATCATAAGATAAACTTTTTAAAAGCAGCTGTTTGATGAGAATGAACTACTTCATTATTCCTTGGACTTACTGAGGTCTTATATAGTGCTTCCTTTTGTAAAACTGCAATTAAACTTACTCTTACATTGAGGAAAAGTTGTTAATTTAAGCATATACAGTAAAATTGTATTGTCGTTTCATCAAATAGAGTTGCAACTCCATGCCTTATGCCACAGCACTATACTTTCTGAGTGTCTGATACCACATAGTTGAAATTTGGTTTATATTATACCAAATTGACAAGAAACAACCATATGCTCAAAGAATGTGATGAATCTATCAGACATTTTCATTAAAAAAAAAAAAAAAAAAAAAAACAAACTTGGAGTTAAAGAGGACCAGGGGCAAATAATAAAAGCAATAATACACCACAATAATCCAATTATTGAAAATTAGGTTAGAACTCTGGACAGAGACATTTCCATGGAAAGCATACTGAAGAGAGCCCTGGGCACTCTATGTGGGTCCCTGATATCTCAGACAGAAGGTCACTAGCACAGGTTCAAGTTTCTTAGATAGAGCAGCTTAGTAAAGACAGAGACAGACTTAACCTAATGAAGATTCAGTGTCAGGGTCCTCTTCAGGGTACTTTTGTCTAACATTTTCCAAGGCTCCACTGCAATCTTCCAGAGACATGTGGAGGGACCCACTGCTCCATTTGTGCTGCTGTAGCCTGGGAGTCAATCATTTGCCCTTGAAGTAGTTCTGGGCTATGGGTAGATCCAAAAAGTTGCCTGTACTACCTCTAGACCCTAAAATCAACCTGATGAGCTTCAGAACTTCAGGGAGTTTTGAATTTAAGAAGAAGGACTAGAACCAAAACATTTCTCTGCTACCAAACAGATTACTAAAACGGAGGGTCCACAGCCATTTGTAGCTGATTCAAACACAAGACCGAACCTCTAGGGGTAGCAGACTGGGATGGGAAAATAAAGCAGGGACAACAGGCTGAGATCAGCATAATCCCAGGATTGAAGCAGCAACTGAGAATGACACAGGATGTTATAGACGTGGCATTACTAATAAAGAGCAATGTTGAAAGGAACTTTTCTGTGTCATCAAAAATAATTTATTTTTTGATTTTATATCCTGACACTTGACTGAATTCCTATACAAGTTCTAGCAGATTTGGAGTAGAGTCTTTTGGGTTTTCCACATATAGTTATCATATCATCTGCAAAGAGTGATAGTTTGACTTCTTTGCTGATTTGGATGCCTTTAATTTCTTTTTGTTGTCTGATTGCTGAGGCTAGGACTTCTAGTACTATGTTGAATAGCAGTGGTGATAATGGGCATCCCTGCCATGTTCCTGACCTTAGGGGAAAAGCTGTCAGTTTTGCTCCATTGAGAATGATATTCGTGGTGGGTTTTTCCATAGACAGCTTTGATAATATTGAGGTATGTACCCTCTATCCCTACACTTTGAAGAGTTTTTATCTGGAAAGGGTGATGTACTTTGTCAAATGCTTTTTCAGTATCTATTGAGAGTATCATATGGTTTTTTGTCCTTTCTTTTATTAATGTATTGTATCATATTTTTTGATTCATAATTTTGGAAGAAAAACTGAAATATACTCTATGTTTTCTACTGAAAATATGTTGACAAAATTATTGTCATATGTAAAAGCAATCAAGGACTATGCAGCCAATAAATACAGAGGAAATATTATAGGTGGCGGTGATAATTATGATGATACAATTTTATTGTCTTGATTTTGTGATATTTGTGCTTTTTGTCATCTCAGTTTGTATTTGTTAATTTTACTTTATTCTAAATTAGCATCCATATTTATACCTACTATTATGTTCACAATGTTGTATTCTTTTTCTTAAAGAAGTGTTGGGGCACCTGGGTGGCTCAGTGGGTTAAGCCGCTGCCTTCAGCTCGGGTCATGGTCTCAGGGTCCTGGGATCGAGTCCCGCACCAGGCTCTCTGCTCAGCAGAGAGCCTGCTTCCTCCTCTCTCTCTCTGCCTGCCTCTCTGCCTACCTGTAATCTCTCTTTGTCAAATAAATAAATAAAATCTTTAAAAAAAAAAAAAGAAGTGCCCCCAAATTATAAACTTCAAGATTCACACAACTTGTATCCTCTTTAGTAAGAAAGCTGGGACAGAAGCATGTACCAAAATTAGGGAGAAAAATAAAGGATCTGCCATGAACTTGGGAATATTCAGAGACGATTCAAAATTTTGAGGTCTTATGGGAAGGTAGACCTCAGGATGTTTTGAGCATATAAATATATTGCACAAAAGCCATGAATTTAGTTCATTTTGAAAAAAATTTGATATGATTGAACTAAGAAGTAGAATATCCACAAGTCCTCCAATGGGGTAGAAGAAAATCTGGACAGTCTTTTCCCTCTCTCTACACTGTCCTTTGTTTCCTTACCTCATCTCAACATCATTTCCCATTTTGGTTTTCTTTTTTTTTTTTTTTTAAGATTTATTTATTTGACAGACAGAGATCACAAGTAGGCAGAGAGGCAGGCAGAGAGAGAGAGAGAGGAGGAAGCAGGCTCCCTGCTGAGCAGAGAGCCCGATGTGGGAATCGATCCCAGGACCCTGAGATCATGACCTGAGCCAAAGGCAGTGGCTTAACCCACTGAGCCACCCAGGCGCCCCCCCATTTTGGTTTTCTTCACATGCATTCATATTGGTCTCTACTTGCTTTAGATTTGATTTCATTTTTCTAAAGATTAAATTTCTGAAACATTTTTGTTCAGGATTATGCCTACTTCTAATCATCTAGGTCAATCTCTTTGGGTTACTTTTATAAGAGCCCTCTAGACTGGACATAGTAAGCAATGCTAATAGTAAGTAGTAGATACAAAATTATGTTACAGTGTGAATCAATGGTTTGATGTAGGGACAATATTTAGAAGATTCCTCATCAAGACCACATTTCTGCTTCTCAGACACTGACACAAAAGGGGGATGACTGCATTGTAATCCCCACCCTGGGAAGAAAACATTCTTCAGACAAAGGTGAGCACATGTACGTGCACATGTTTTCATCACCAGAAAAATCAGAGGGGATTCCCTGACCATGATGGCGTAGGCATTAATTATACACTGTCATAGCATTTGTAACATAGATGTACTTCATTGACATGGGGCTATAAAAACAAAATGAGTGAACCCATAAATTTAAGATGAAGAGAGGTAGTTAACTCCAACTTTAAAAAAAGGGTTACTGAGTTACATGTATGCAAATAAGGGACTCCAAATTTTGAAAAGTTGACATTGTAAAGTGCCACACCCATTGCAGAGAGTATATAAATGCCTCACTTGAGGAATACGATATTCAAACAGAACCTTCTCACTGTTACTCAGCTGAACTCACATCTCCTGCTAACATGTCCTACAGCTGCTGCTCTGGAAACTACTCTTCCTGCTCCTTTGGGGGATACTTGCACTCCCCTAGGTCCTCCTGTGGCTCTTCCTATCCTAACAACTTGTTCTGCAGCACTAACCTCTGCTCTCCCAGCACCTGTCACCTGGACTCTTCCCCCTCCAGTGGCTGTCAGGACACCTGCTATAGACCCACCAGCTGCCAGATATCTTGTGTGGCATCCAGACCTTGCCAGACATCCTGCTACCGCCCGAGGATCTCCAAGATCTGCAGTCCTTGCCAGACGACTTGCTCTGGGTCTCTGAGTTTTGGGTCCAGCAGCTGCCGTTCCCTGGGCTATGGATCCAGAAGTTCCTATTCACTGGGCTGTGAATCCCAAGGCTTCAGACCCATGAATTATGGAGTCTGTGGCTTCCCTTCTCTGGGCTATGGATCCAGATTCTGCCACCCCACCTACTTGGCTTCTAGGAGCTGTCAGTCTTCTTGTTACAGACCAACATGTGGAACTGGCTTCTTCTGATCACCTTATTAAATTTCTAATCTTGTTGTTCATTCTCACCAGTGCCTCTACTCAAAATCTTTATTATCTTCACCTACAGGAAGAATTATCTTCTTATTCTTAGGTTATCAAACCCTTACCCTGTCTCTTCCCCAAATACTGGCTGAAAGACTTTATTTGGAAAATTCTAAAATTAACATAATACCTGAAAATAAAATATAAATGATAAAATTCATGTTGGATTTTCTTCCAAAATTGTATGAAAATCCAAATCAGTATAATTAAATAAATTTATTGGTCCTGATAACCAGCTATGTTCATTGTTGTTAAATTTTATTAAGTAGACTTTTGATTATGGTAGACAATGGAGATATTTTGAAAGGATCTATACACACCTGGAAATGTATTTTGAAATCCTAAGAAATTGGGGATTTGAATTTTGAGAAGCCCCAGATATTTTTCCTACTCAAACTATAAGTAGTAGAAGACTATTGTTTAAGTACATAAGCTATTATGAATTGAATGCTCAGATTTGGGAATTAGATTGGTTTTCTCACAAGACATGGGAATGCCAACAGGCATAAAGTAGAAGACTAGTTGGTAGCTATGTAAGAAATGCAGAGAATAAAAATAATATTTATATTTATATGGTTAGGTTTATACATGAAAGAAAAAATAAATAGAAAACAAATGAAAATGATTATGCATGAATTTTAAGTAACTTTGCTTGAAGTCACCCACATTTCTTAGCAAAACTGATAAATACTTGGGGTGCCTGGGTGGCTCAGTGGGTTAAGCCTCTGCCTTCAGCTTGGGTCATGATCCCAGGGTCCTGGGATCAAGCCTCAAATTGGGCTCTGCAGAGAGCCTGCTTCTTCCTCTCTCTCTGCCTGCCTCTCTGCCTACTTGTGATCTCTCTCTGTCAAATAAATAAATAAAATCTTTAAAAAAAATGATAAATACCTGTATCCCACTGATAAGTATTCAATATGATCTTAACTACATATGTGTAAAGAGCAATACCATAAAATTTGAGTGAAGAATCTAAAATCATCAGGATGATTTTCACCCTGGTTTTTACCCATGTTTCAAACTAAAAGATAATTAATATTTGACAACATCAGAAGTGATGATTTAATGTGTATCTCAACAACAAAAAAAGAAAATTTTATTTCTCTTTTTCATGATAATATTCTCTGCTTTCTCAGGCAAAGTATTTTCAGGAATAACAAAGTAGAAAGATAGATTTTGATAAGGAACCTAAAACTGAGATCAAAAAGAGTTAACATGTTTAATAAATGTTCCTAAGCCTTATTTCTTTAGGCTGTATAACAGCCCTTAGACAAAGATACCCATGATAAATTTGTGATATTGAATGCAGGAAAAGGGGACACAGAAGGAGTAAGGAACTTATAAGGAATATCTGCCTTGTGACTTCTTAGGAGGTGAAGTTTATTTAGAATTGCAAAGACACAGGCATATTAGAAGGGGCAAAAGGGAAATCTGGGAAGATAAAATAAGCAGACTGGAAAAGACTGAAAATCATGTTTATATTGAAGAAATGACTGGAAACTTGGTTAACTTACAACTGAAGGAGATTTTATCCAGTGTGACAATGATAAACATGATTAAAAATCATTGATGAGTAATTGTCCCTTCATCTTTTAAAGGTTTTAGATTTTATCTAGCTTTTTAAGGGTATTATATTTTAAATAGCAATAATTCTTGTTTCCGCCACCTTCCATTCAAATTACTAAAATTGTTTTGTGGGGTGCCTGCATGGCACAGTCGGTTAAGCTCTCCAACTCCTGGTTTCAACTCAGATCGTGATCTCAGCAGAGTGAGATCAAGCTCCAGGTTAAGCTCCACATTCATTTGGAGTCTGCTTAAGACTTTCTCTCCCTCTACCCCTTTCCCCAAACTCTCTCACTCTGTCTCAAATAAATAAATATTAAAAATAAAATAAAATACTTTTGTGATTGGGCACTCTTACTCCTATTTCTTACCTATTCTAGCCATGCTTTCATATATTATAAATCTTTCATCCAAGGATTGGTTATGAATTTTAAGCTTATTCCTAAGGGGGGATGAGATAAACATTGATATACTTACAAATGAAAAAAATTATTTGAAACTATTATTTTTTGTCTAGAAAATTTAGACAAAGAAAATACATGTGAAAATGTCCAGAAATTACCAGGGCCAAAATGTTATCAATGTAACAACAAGGTCCTAGAATTTGGGACTACTTTTTGATTAGGGACATTGTTGAATCCAAGAGAGGCTGAGGAGACTCATGAGCTCAGGTAACCAAAATCAAAAGTTAGAAATTCCAATGATTTTGACTAAAATTGACACTCCGCACAATACCTTAGGATTCAGCTGAACTTTAAATATTTACCCTTTCCTATGAACTGAAATCATTTCAGTACCTGCTTAGATTAACATGGCATAAGACCAGGAGTAGCCATTCTGGAAAACAGTATGGATGGTTCTCAAAAAATTAAAAATAGAGCTACCCCATGATCCAGCAATTGAACTACTAGGTATTTACCCCAAAAGATTAAAAAATAGAGACTTGAAGAGATACATGCACTCTATGTTTAGAGCAGCATTATCAACAACAGCCAACTTATGTAAAGAGCCCAAATGTCCATCAATTGATGTATGGATAAAGAAGTTGTGGCATATATCTATCTATCTATCTATCTATCTATCTATATATATATATCTATATTGATACAGATACAGATATAGATGAATACGGGGAAGGGGAAGGAAGAGAGACAGAGATAAACCATAAAACAGATTCTTAACTACAGGGAACTCAAACTGAGGGTTGCTGGAGGGGAGGTGGGCAGGGGGGTGAGTTAAGCAGGTGATGGGGATTAAGGAGAGCATTTGTGATGAACACCTGATGTTATGTGGAAGTGTTGGATCACTGTAATGCACACCAGAAACTAATTGGAACGTAAACTAATAGGAATTTAAATAAAAACTTCAAATTACAAAAAGGAATTAGCATAGTGTTGAGGTAACCCTGTATTATGTCT